>NC_065586.1:77770667-80700667 GCF_024542745.1 Macaca thibetana thibetana
CAAAGGAGATATTTTCCTTCTCTGAACTAGACATAATTCATCATCACAAACCATCAGAAATGATTTGCTCACAGAAAACCAATGTGGATTCAAGCCATTGCATCCTTAACCTTACATTCACCCTACCTCTTCTAGCAATCAAATAAATTCTGGGGGAGTAGAAAAGACACATTAATTAAAACTTAAGAAAATTATACACTATGGGAGACCTTGGTTCCTTTAACTCAGAAATGGGTTTCATAATGGCAACAGGTACAGTTTTGGAGAGATCATGATGCTCTCAATTGATTTCTAATTTAAAAACAAACAAGAATGAGAATGGTTATGCCAATTGAATTGGTTTGAGTTTTCTCCTTATAACAGGGGTAGACATTTGTGTATTGGCTTGTGCCTAGTTTGTCAGAAAATATCTGAAACATGACTAAGTGATCAAAATTATTATAAAGTAAATTGAAAATTAAATTGTCATTTTTACTATGATTTTCTCCTGTTGATAAGCATACTTTCTGAGATCCTCAGCTTTAATTTTATTTAAGAGCTATAAGCACAGAAAAGTTCAACTGAAAGTGATTTCTAATATTTTGGAAACGATTTTAAAAAGAGTAGACTGCCCTTACAAATTTGACAAAAGCTGTTACTTATGTTTAATTCATTAATCAAATTATTATAAAATTGCCAAAAAAATTCATATGTCTTTATGTGATTTGGAATACATAAATAGCACAATACTGTGTGTGTGTGTGTGTGTGTGTGTGTGTGTGTGTGTGTGTGTATGAGCTAAACACATGAATGTATTAATGGGCATTTCGCCAAATAATAAGTCTAATGGGCAATAACATAATGTATTGCCTAACTTTATTAGTCATCAGGAGTAATTGAAGTTAAAACATACCCACTAGAATGAATAAAATACCAAAGATAAATTTAAAAACTAAGTATTGTGAAGAATATTGAGAAATGGGAACTCATACATTGCTTTGGCAGTCTGAAATAGTGCAATTAACCTCTTGCATTTGGGAAACCAGCAGTACTAGAAAGCCATAGACAATGATAGATGATAGCTTAGCTGATTGATAGATGGATGGATGGATAGATAGATAGATAGATAGATAGATAGATAGATAGATAGAGAGAGAGAGAGATATGCTAGATAGACAGACAGACAGACAGACAGATAGGTGACAAGCTACCAGACAATGGCCCAGCAGGTCTACTTTCTTCCCAAAGGAAATGCACATATGTGTTTCCCAAACACATGCATGAATGTTAATGCAGCACTACTTGTAAAAGTCAAAACTTAAAACTACTTAAGTCCAATCAAGAGAACATTTATAAATAAATGGTGATGTATTCATGTAAGGAAATATCACAAAGCAATAATAATGAACCAGCTACACCCACATGCTATAATACAGATTAATCTCACAGATCTAACACTGAATGAAATGACCTAGTCACAACATTTGAAGTTCAGGGGATTTGAAAACTACTCTATGGTATTAAAAATCAGGGTGCTGGTTACTCATTTAGGGAAGTAAACTGGATGGCAGCACAACAGAGGCTACTGTAGGAATTGAGAAATGTCCAGTAACTTATCCAAGAGCTGGTCAAGCAGGTGATCATTTTGTATAAATTCATCAAACTGTACAATTATAATTTATTCAGTTTTCTGTATATATGTAATGCATCAATAAAAGGTTAAAAAATTCAAGTAGACATCTGGCAACCAGGAAAGCCACCAAAGTCTGTGTGACAAAGAATTATATTTTCAATCTCAGTATTTTCACAAGAACATAAATGAGACAATGAATTAAATAATATACTTTAATTAGACTTACTGCAATAATTAAACGTTGAATTAATTCAGAAATGTCCAGTTCACTGTTCATTTTCTGTGCATATGGCATAAAATGCCCAACAGTATGGCAGTACACATTTACTGTGACAGGAAAACAGGATGCAAACAACTTGCCCTATTTTACTTTCTACTACACAAAACCTTCCCATGCTCAATATTCATCCCAACTAGACATTGTACCTTAACTGGTCCTAAACAGGTGACAACCAGTTAATTGTGGAAGGGTAACATATATGCTTGGCTTATTTAAGTGCTAGTGAGCTACATATTCAGTAAATTAGAGAGTAGTAAGTTGGGTAATGTTGCTTGTGATGGTAATGGATTCATGATTTAATTTGTTTTAGAAATTAATTTTCAAATCCAGAAGCTGAAAATCCTTAGCCTCTGGGCTAAATCTGCACACACACGTTCACATGCATGCACACATGAACATGCATGTATGTACCCAGAAAGACAGATATGTGAATCTGAATAATGTAGGCTTTAAAAATTGAGTTTGCAATAGAGTGTTTTTGAAAAGATGTTGTTTTTCTATTTCAAATCTGTATTTTTGGCTTCTCTAGAAATCCTAGACTCTCAAGCAATCCAGTCTTAAATTTTTACATGAAAAAGGTATGTTGGATATGAATAAAATTTACCTCTTTAAAAAAGGAAGATAGTAAATTTCAAATGTTTTCACCACAAAATAATGATAAATATTTGCGGTGATGGATATATTAATTAGCTTGATTTAATTATACTACATTGTATTCATAACATCACTTTGTAGTCCAACTATAACTTGTCAATTTACAATGAGACAGTTTTTAAATAAAGGATCATGTGAATTCCAGTTCAAATATTCTGCTATATTGTTTTATGAACTCCTCAAAACTCTGTCTAGTATCAGTTGAAATCATATTTTTATATTTTGCTATTCATAGAGTAGAAACTATTTTTCTATCACCAAATATTAAAAGTAAAATAAATAAAATTTAAAGGTTCATGTTTTAAGGAAAATGCATGAGTATGCTGCTTTACATCAAATTTTTATTTCAAAAATTTAACATGAAAACAAAAGTGCCGTAGGCCTTCTTCACTCAGTTACGATCTGCACGGACCCTGGAGATAACTACATTTGTGATTCTTGTTCTAAACAAACTTCATATTGTTTCTTCTCCAGTGAAGCTCTTCATACCTTTATGAAGTCATTGTGTACCACACAAAGTGTGCATATACATTGCTATGTCTCTGCATTTATCAAGAAAGTAAATATATCCAGGCAAACAATGAGATGGTAAAAGTATCTCCTGTGAAAGCATAAAGAAAAGAGGGGTGCACTGAGCAGCCCACAGACCCAGGAAGTAGAAACAGAAACGTACAGACACTTAGTCAACTTTGTAGCTTTACTTACATTTGCCTTAATGAAAAAGGAGATTATTTTTCTTATTTTCTGTATTTTTCTTATTTTCTGTATTTTTTGTTTTCTTATTTTCTATTTTCTGTATCATTGAAAAGGAGTGAAAAAAAACGACTAATGTGTGCAACTAATGTAAGATAAAAATAAAATTTGTATTAGTCTATTTAGTAGACATGTCAATTTACTTCTTGTCCACTATTTTTATCTTAGTATTTATTATAAAAAAACTGTTTTTGCAACAGTTGAACTGATATAATTATTACTCAAACAGATTGATGATGCTTGTTTTGGAAACAGAAATATTAGATTTTTGTCCTTTGGAGTTCTTCATCATAAATGTTAATGAAAAATAATCTTAGACTTACACAGACTGGGAGGTTATTGGACTCTGGCTAATTGTCTTAAGAACCGTTTTTAACCGCATGACATTTTATGATGTAATACTATGTTCAGCATAATAAAATAATAGAGCCTAACTTAAAATTGCTTTTTCTGTGGTGTTTAACAAGTAATATAAGCCAAAGGAAAGAAAGACCCCCCCCTTTTTTCCCTGATGGGATGTTTGAGTTAAATATATATATATATATATACACACACTTTATTATATATATTTATATATTATATAATACATATATAAAGTATACATATATATAAAGTATAAGGCAAATGGGTTAAAATAGTGTACTGTTTGATGGTTGATTATGTCTAATCATGGAGCCTTTAAACTGTTCAGGGCTACTAAGCAGTGAATACACTCAGGTCTCATTCAGTTATTTATATTACCTATCAGTTGTTTTGCCGGTGTTATTTTGGGTTCTTTTGCAACATCTTATAAAAGATAGGGTCCACAATTTCACTGAACTACAAAGAAGAGTCCTTCACTCTATGTACCCCTTTGCCTATATTCCAACAAGGGAAAAACACAGAATGTTATTGAGGGTACAATTTAAGATTCAAAATAAATGCTGTTGCTTCAACAGAGGGAACAAGGAAAAGCCGTGATTTTGGTAAGGATTTTTACCATTCCAGAACTCAAAAACAGTAATTTGCTGGCTGTGATTGAAGTGTGGGGGAAAATATGAGACTGACGTGTGCAGTGAATTCAGATTTAAACTCCCTCAAAACAAAGTAACACCAGCCCCTCCAAAGGTCATTATATGCTGATTATCTTTGGAGAGATTACACTAAATGAGAGTAGAAATCCCATCTGGTACCAGTGCTTATTTGGGACATGTCTCTTGGGTCATATAAGGCTTGAGCATAAAGCATTTTGTTGATTGAAGTGTTACAGAGAGACAGCATACTCAAGATAGACCAGTTTCTGATTTTCCTTTAGAATATACCAATTTTTTTTAAAGTATCTTTTGTGTATTTTTAAATACACAGCATAGTGTCAAATGGATATATGCTATAGTTCATTGCCTCAAAGCGTTAAACTACTAGAAAACAATATTTAGATATGATTAGAACCAGAAAATTTGGATTATAGTCTTAACTCTGCATTTTAATCACATGGTCTTCAATAAATTACCAAATTGTTTTGTTTTCCCATCCATAAGAAATTCCTGTTAAAATAAAATAAATTATGTTTTATAGAGTTGTTAAAATCCTTATAACAATGATGGAAATTTTTTTTTTTTTCTTTTTTTGAGGCAGAGTCTTGCTGTCACCCAGGCTTGAGTGCAGTGGTGCAATATCTGCTCACTGCAACCTCCGCCTCCCAGGTTCAAGTGATTCTCCTGCCTTAGCCTCCCAAGTACCTGGGACTGCAGGCGTGCACCACCAGACCTAGCGAATTTTGTATTTTTAGTAGAGACGGAGTTTCACCATATTGACCAGGCTGGTCTTGAACTCCTGACTGCGTGATTCACCCATCTAGGCCTCCCAAAGTGCTGGGATTACAGGCGTGAGCCACTGCACCTGGCCTTGGTTTTTAATTTAACATTTAAAAGGAAAAGTTTAGATACTTTCTAAATTCTTACACCCGTAGGAGTCAGTGATTTCTCTCTTCACATAATGCCATCTACACATCACCAAAACATAATTTGCAAGTTATACTTATAAACAAAGGAAAGCTGTTCTCCCCAACATTGCTTCCCTTACATTTATTTGGTAAGGCTACTTAGTCCCCATATCCTGATGAAACATGGTAGTCTTGTGTTTTCATCAGACTTGGGTTATGAAAAACCCTCAGTCCAGTAATTAAAATGTCCAATCCTTCCTGATAGTTCTAAGTTGTAAATATCAGAGAAAGTTGAAATGTCCCCACCCACCTCCCGCCTACCAACCAAGCCTGATTTGTTGTAAATGGAGAAGACTTCACTCAGAGACAGAGTGTAGTCATTATCTTCCTTTCTCTGCAACTTGCACACCTACTCTTCCTCTTCCAGCTTCTTAACTATAATCCCTGAACTCTTGGGGTCTGGAAAGTAAAAAGGGGAAAGTAGAAAGGGACAGGAAGGGCCTCACTTGATGAACGTGAATGTGGCTTGGCATTGGTAGATGTTCAAAAATGACATTTTCTGAGGAGTCTGTGGTGTTTAACAAGTAATATAAGTCAAAGGAAAGAAAGATCCCCCCTTTTTTTCCTGATGAGATGTTTGAGTTAAATATATATACATATTTTATTATATAAATATATATATATATATATAAAGTATAAGGCAAATGGGTTAAAATACTGTGCTGTTTGATGGTTGATTATGTCTAATCATGGAGACTTTAAACTGTTTAGGGCTACTAAGCAAACAGTGAATACACTCAGGTCTCATTTAGTTATTTATATTACCTATCAGTTGTTTCACTGGTGTTATTTTGTGTTCTTTTGCAACATCTTATAAAAGATAGGGTCCACAATTTCACGAAACTACTAAGGGGTTAATTTTAGTCACAGTCACCCCTTTTATTACAACCGTCTTCTTCACTAAAACAAGTTCCTTTTAAGAGAATGACCTTAGCTGTCTCTATCTTATCATATGAAACAACATCTTTTTTTCATATGCCTCCTGTAATACACTTCCAGCTTCATTTCACTGAGGACCAATTCATCTTCCAAGTAGTCTTCTCAGATCTAAAACAATCTTACATTTGCTCTTTTGGGTATGAAGTACACGGCAGCAGAAGACACACAGACATTCTTACTCTAACAGACTCCGAGATGCAGTAACTTCAAATTATAGCCATTCTTTTGTCCCCATGGACAGCTTCAATTGGATGCTTTCTCTTGAGATTTTCAGGAATAATTCATAGTTCATTCTGCCCTCCAAAATGCAAGGAGTAGATTTAATGCATTCTTAATATCATTCAAGCCTCTTTAGGCATAGAGTTTACAGGGTTCTCATAATTAATCTCATAGGTAATCTCAGCATAATTAATATTTTGGACTTGATGATTCTTTGTTGTGGGAAGGGAGGCTGATCCTGTGTATGGTAGAATATTTCACAGTGTACCCACTCTGATGAGGTATGTCAGTAACATACACCTCTCTGAGTCATGATGCTCAGAATGTCTCTAATCATTGCCAAAAGTCCCCTTAAAGTAATATTACCCTCAAGGGAACTACTATAAATTAAGTCACCCTATCTTCACCTGTTTTGGTAACCTCAATGCATAGGGTTTGCCAAATAAAATGTTTTCAAATATAACTCATTCAATATCCTCTCTTGATTGGTTAAGCCCTGTATGTATAAAAAATCACTGGCCAGGTATAGTGGCTCACACCTGTCACCCCAGCACTTTGGGAGGCCAAGGTAGAAGGGTCATTTGAGCCCAGGAGTTCGAGACCAGCGTGAGCAACATGGTGAGACCTTATCTCTAATTTCTTTTTTTTTTTTTTTCTTAATAGTCAGGCGTTGTGGCTTATGCCTGTAGTCCCAGCTACTCAGGAGGCTGAAGCAGGGGGATCACTTGAGCCTAGCAATTTGTAGCTGCAGAAGGCCAAGACTGCGCCACTGCACCGCAGCCTGGGTGACAGAGGAAGACTGTCCCCAAAAAAGAAAAAAATAATAATTATCTAGCCTGTTTTTTGACATCTGGTTTATGCCAGCCCTAGAGACAAGATTAATATTAAAAGTGTCTACTAAGCAGGAATCCATGCGTACCACCAACCAGAACGATCTGTTAACAACTGCTATTTGCATATCTGTACATTTGCACTGAATATCTTCCCAATTTACATGTGACTTATCTTGCAATGCATATTGGTGTCTGGTGTTTGTATCATATTGGTGTCTGATACATTATTTTAAAGCCTTAGCCAAAACCTACATTTTAATAATTTATTGCACATCTATGTTTCCTAATACTACTGGAAGCATGCTCAATATAATGTAAATATTCATATGCAACATATATAAGTATTTTTTCCTAGAAGAGGCAATGGGTTTTATAGACAGCATACAGTGGGGTTTGGCTTCATTTTTCTCTTCTGTTTTGGCTATCTTTGCCTTTAGCTGGAGATTTAAGCTATTTATATGTAATAAAATGGCTGCTTTGTTATCTGGCACCTACTTATTTTATTTTCTCCCCTCTATTCTTTTTTCTTTTTTTCTGTCTATCTTTGATGTTAAACAACTTTGTTTAATGACTTTTTTAAGCTTATTAGCTGCACTCCTTTATGTCATTTATTTAGTGGCTTCTCTGAGATTTACAAAATACGTCTAACTTATCACAACCTACCTCCAATGAATACTATACCGTTTCACTGTATACAAATATATGCATACATATATATATACACACACATTCAGATTTTCAGTAATCTAGAAAATAGATCTACTTTTATTTATGTGTATCTATCTACCTCAACCTATATATCCATTTATCTTTTGTAAATACATTACATATAGAGGAACAAATATGCAAATTGAAGTATATATACCCTTTATCAGAACTATGTGCACCATATAAATATAATTTAAAGTATTAAAAATATGTCAATGTAGAATTATTTCCTAAGCAAAACTTATTTAAAAATTAAATTTAAAATAAAGATATTTTTACCAGTTGAGTAAAACCTAGGAGAATTTACTGCAAAAAAAAATCAAAGCTAAGATTTCTTCAGAACAAAAGTCAAGAAATTTTACCAGAAAACATGTTAGAGGAAATAATTTTGGAAGAAATAAAATCGTACTGGATGGAAATTTGCATCAACACAAAAGAATAGAGAGCACAAAAAAAAGATTTAATACAAAACCATTTTTCTGAGTTATAAAGTCTTTAAAATAACATTTATTGATTTAAAGCAAAAATAATAAAAAATTCTATGCGTTGTAGCATATTTAGCAGTAAAATTCATGGCAATAACAGAGAGAGAAATTCAGGAGATTGGAAGTATACTGTCGAAGTTACCTATATTAAGTTGTAGTTTTGTAATGTGTCAACTCAGTTAGTCTGAAATGAATTTCTCAGAATTCCCTCTCCTACATGCTTCTGATTAGCATGAGCCTCAGATTAAATTCTAGTGGGAGATTTGCAGGGTAGAAGTAAAGACTTAGCCATGTTGTGTTGTTGTCTATCCACATTTTGTTGTTTATCCACGGATTCACCTCATTAGGGTGAGACAATGTCCATATCTACAAATGTTCTACCTTCTCCTTGATTCTTCGTCAGCTTTTCTGCCTCTTGGAGAAATGAGAATGTGCTTAGTCTCATTTATAAGGTGCCAGCTTCTGCAGGACACCAGCAAATCTAAGGATGGATGTGAATAGAACTGAAACAGGTTTCAGTCCATCCATGTGGGCTCCAGCTTGAGTCTATGGATTCCATCCTGTAGTTTTCTCTCCCAATTTATCTTCTCTTCCTTACTGGTCTGTCTTACTAACTTCAAGCTCCAACATCAGTCCTGGTAGCATTAACCTTACCTTACGGAGACTGTAACCAGTTTACATGATTGCCTTAGCTCAAATCCCTTCATACACACAGAAGCACAGTACACACAGGGATTTGTATGCACACGTACAATATACATATGTGTATATTTATACATGAGTATATGCATAAGTACACATATGTTCATAGACCTAAAAACGTATCATTGTATATACGTATTAAAATAATTAAAAATCAGTTGTGATACTACCATTTTAATTTTTAAATTTGACATTTGTCTTCATCTAAATTTTACTGTCCTTATTTCCCATATTGTTACCAATGCTGTGTGGAACATACTTGCAAATTCAGCCACACAATTCTCATTTTTTATTGCTCCCTCTGAAACACGGGCTAGAGTTACTTTTATTTCATATTACTTACTGTCCAGTTAGTAGTTTTCCCTCCTTTAGTCAGTTGCTCAGCCAAATGCAATCAAATGTAAGATATGGACAATGATGGCTAATAACAGCTTCATTTTCAATAGCAAGCTCTAAGACACTGGCAAATGTGTTGCTATGATATAAAGTGATTGAATACCATGTTTAAATAACGTACACATTATACTCAGCTTGTAAGCACTTGTTTACGCATTATATCACTATATTACAACAACAATCTAGTAATTTAGATTTTAGAGGTTATAGCTATTATCATCCCTGACACACATGAGAAGACTGAGGCAGAGAAGACAAAGGAATGTTCCAAGATCACTCAAATACTGAAAAGCATGAAACTAGAGCAAAACTATCTTGATGTTCAGTTTAACTTCTTTTATCTCAGACTAGTTTCCATGAAGATTGAATATTACTATCCTAACATAAGCCTTAATTTTGGGTGAAGATGCCTGTTTTTTAAGGTGATTATTTCTGAAATTATATTCATGATTAAGTAATGATTAAGAATGCTTCTCTCTGAACATTTGAAATCACCAATGATACACTCAAAATAGAGATTGAGATAGTTGTTTGCGTCTGAGAGATAAAACTATTTTCACCTTTTGCCTTTGCAATGTTCTATTCTACTTGATGCTTGCTAGTGCATTAAGCTTGCTTTCTGCTTTCTTCTTTGAAACCTAAAATGAAATATATTTTATTGTATAAATTTGATAATTCTATTTCCATATTAGCCGTACAAGGGAACTTAGTGTTGTTATTGTTATTGTTTTAATTACCAACAACCAATTGTATAGAATTATTTAGTTCTTGTTTCTTATTTGGTTAGGCTTAAGAAATTAAATTTTCTTTTGACTTAAAATTTCTACTGTTTTCATCACTGTGTTGTGTTTTTAATCACTGTTCAATTTGTTAACAAAGTAAGGAGTCAAGGGTTTCTATGAATGGTAAAATGGTTGATATAGGAATAATCAGACATATGGATGCATGAGTCATTCTTATCTGAGCCTAAAAACTAGTAAAAATTGTTGCTTATGATAGTTTTAATTCTAAATGTCAGGGTCAGGAAAAAGATGCACCTGTAGTGTATCAAATAAAATATCTTTTCAGATTATTTATAGATAATCATCTTGAGCTCTATTGTTCAGACCCCAGCTTTATTATACCAACTCTTTTTGTTCACTTCCTCATATAAAATTACCTATCAATAAGCATTACAGGAATAGAATTGTATTAGCCAGTCAGTCATTACAATCTCACTAAATTGGATTATCTAGAGCATTTACTTAATAATAAACACCCATGCATATCTCTTACGGTGGATTAGGAAAAATGCTAGTGCAATGATTTTTATACCTAACAAAGAGCTTTTGAAACATTTTACAAATACTAATCCTAGTAATACCTCCACAGATAAGGATTGTCTACAATACTTTACTGAAAGAGACTAAAAGATGATACATGGGTTTTTCGAGTTGTCAGCACATACAACTAACACCAAAAATAGGCAATTACTTTTAAAAACTTCTATTTAAAAATAGTTAAATAATCAGTTGTCTAAATGTACAGCTTAGCGTTTTCTTTTTGATTTTAATTATTTTGTTTATTCATTTTGACAAAATTTATTCATCTTCACAAACCTGTGAGGTCTTTCTTCTACTCACTTCACAGGCAGGTGAATCAAGGGTAGGAAATGTTAAATATCTTCCTTATGGTCTTTGTTAGTAAATGTCATACCCAAGATTCAAAGTCAGGTGTTTGGTGGGGCAGTAGCTCATGCCTGTAATCCCAGCATTTGAGAGGTCAAGGTGGAGGATTGCTTGAGCCCAAGAATTTGAGATCAGCCTAGGCAACATAAAGAAATCTCATCTATACAAATAATAATAATAAAAACTAGCCAGGCATGGTAGCCCATGCAATATAGTCCCAGACACTCAGGAGGCTAAGGTGGGAGGATCACTTAAGCCCAGAAGGTGGAGGCTGCAGTGAGCCACTATGATGATCATGCCACTGCATTCCAGCCTGGGTGACAGAGTGAGAACATGTCTCAAAGCAAACAAACAAAATAAAAAACCCACAAAGGTCTTCTCATTTCAGCGTTTTTACTTTTCCACTTTATTATTCTGCCATTTGGGGATCTGTTTAGTAGGTACAAGCGTAACACATAGACTTTGTAATTTTTTAATTGTATTGTCTTGTTTCAAGCCTTACATTCAAGGCACACTTCCTCTATCCTTAATCTTGTTAGTGTAAGTAAATAAGTATAAAGATTCATCATTCCAAATTTAGAAGCCAAAGCTTTCTTCTCACCCTTATTATAGAAAAAACACAATTTAAAACAAAAATTGGTGCACTAACACATTTGTCCATGTTGCCTTACAAACTCATTAACAGAGTGTTAGTCAAAAAGACTCTGAATGACAGTCTTTATGTCACAATACTGATAGTAAAAATGTATTAATTGTATAAAATTAAAGAGCCTCGTGGTAAAAAAAATAATAATAATTGTTCTGGCGTATGAGAAGATGAGTAGGAGTTAAATGTAAAATTGAAAGAATTTTCTGAACAAATAATATCTAGAAAGCCTGAAATCACAATAGTCCAGGATCATTCAAATAAGAAACTTATTCTCATGAGTAGGATGTATAGTCTTAATTTTATTACAGCTTGACCTAATAATGAAAATTCTTAATGATAATCTGCATTTAAATTAATTGTGAAAAAACAATGTTGGCAGTTTTAAAATGACACTTATTTAGAGTAATGTATACCCTGAACAGTCTGGATACTCACAAGAGGTTTGTTGTGTTTAAATGATATGATGTGTATGTTAGAAATTTAATAAATAGTTAATAATTAAATACATATCTACATATTCAAACTAGACTATTTTAATTTTACACTTAATGTAAAAACAAAATATATTTGAAATATATAATTTTAATAAACTTAAGATATATTTTTCTTATAGAAATTTTACTTTTAAAATTGACTTGCATATTGAGTACATCATTTATTCCTAAAAAATAAACATTTTAATAACTCTAGTGTTCATTTAATGGTCCAGGTTAATTGAATTTTCTGATTACTTTAAACAGAAAATTGTTATTTGTTTTGTTGAAAACTTAATTCAAAGGTGTCATTTAATGCTGCTAAGGCTAATTTAAAGCTGTGTCAATTAAGAAAGAGTGCATCTTCTTGAAAATATAAATTATCATTGACTATTACTTCACCTGGAGAAGTAGAAATAGTAGTTTGAAATTAATATTCATACTCTCAAACACTTTCTCTAGACTAAGGGTCATGAACTCAAGGCAGTAAAGATGAACAGAAGATAGTCTCAATGTTGAAGGAAGGGGGAGCATGGGATCCATGAAGCACGGCCCATCTAAAACAGCAGCATATCAGCTCAAGTTGACTGTCATCATGTTGAAAATGTGTTGACAAGGCCAGATGCAATGGCTCATGTTTGTACTCCCAAAACTGGGAGGCCAAGGTGAGAGGATGGCTTGAGTCCAACAGTTTGAAACCAGCCTGGGTAACATGGCAAGACCAATAAAAATAAGAAAAATAAGAAATAAAAATGAGCCAGTGTGGTGGCACATGCCTGTGGTCCCAGTTACTCAGAAGGCAGAGGTGAAATGTTTATCTGAGTCCAGGAGGTGGAGGCTGCAGTGAGTTGTGATTGAGACGCCTGCACTCTAGCCTGGGCAACACAGCAGCACACCCTGTCTCTTTTTCTTGGTAATATTTTGGGAACAAAGAAACAAACAAACAAAAAAAACAATGAAAACAGAGAAAAGAATTGGGAAAATAACCTAATTAAGTAAATCATGGGCCTAAAAAGTTTATACAGCTTTGTAGATTCTTACAGGTGATAGAGGTTACAATTTGCTACTAATTTTGAGGATAATCAAATTCTCACAAAGCAAACAAATTTGTCCACATCAATAATGGAGAGCTATGAGAAAAATAATAAGAAATGATTGTATTTTTTTTAAATGTGGTACCATGTAGGTTTATACACACAGCAATGTAAAGAACAATATATTAATTTTGGCATAAAGACCAAATATAAATAATGTAATTTTTAGGCCTAAAGTATACATGCATTTGAACACTATGCTGAGTTGCTGTAGTCAGTAAGATGGAGAGGTGTGGGGGAGGTTTTCATAGTTTGCAGAAATAAAATTACCCAAAGTTTACATAGTTTATATTACAAAATAATGTAAACTAAGAGAAAAAAAAATGAACCTAGTCAAGTAGGGTTAAGGCATTAACCCATACAAGAGTCTGGGAAGGAGTCGTGTAATTGATAAAAGACAGAATCTTGAGTCGAGAACACGTTTTACAAATAGAGATTGTATTGACTTGTACCATCAAGAACTTTTTGAGAATCGCACAGGATATTTTCACATTATTTATTTATTTATTTATTTATTTATTTATTTATTTATTTTTATTAACCAGATAAGTAAACTATATATTTTCACACCTTAGCCTTGCCACATTGACTTGGACCTCATAGCATCTAATTATTCAAGGCACTCAGTTGCAGGTATAATGTGGGAAAGACCGTGAATAGTGGGAATGAATAAATTCAGACTCCCCTTCCTCTGCTCAAAGGAAGAAAATTGAAACACTAACAGTCAAGCGGATTAGGGAGTAGCCTCCCCTCACCGACACAAGGTGTCCTCTTTGATTCATACTTTACCACTTTTCAGGATATACGTGAAATAGCTAATTTTAACTATAAGTAAGTTATTTTCTAGTTAACAAAGTGCATTTGCTGAGTTTTTAATTTTTTTGGTCTTCTTCACACTTTTATTCTAAGTAACCATTAAGAAAAATACTACAGGTATAGAAATACAGGCATATAACCTGCAGAGGTAGAGGCAGAAAGAACATATCATTGGTATTGCTTAGTACCAGCAATCATTAACTAAGTAGAATAAAAGAGCAG
Organism: Macaca thibetana thibetana; assembly: GCF_024542745.1. NCBI lineage: Eukaryota > Metazoa > Chordata > Mammalia > Primates > Cercopithecidae > Macaca > Macaca thibetana. The sequence continues at coordinate 77,785,151 of NC_065586.1, forward strand.
ACCAACTCTAGCATTTCACTTACTTTCTGCTCTTTTTTTTCTATTTTAACTTACATTAACTTGTTCGAGATTTTAACTTAAAAACTTTTTTGTGGCTCGAGTTTATGTGAATTTAGTTTCATTAAACTTTTTGGAGGAGGCTATCTTCAGAATAGCTTATTTTACGTCACAAAGCTTCCTCTTCTATGGTTTTCTCCTGGCTCTGATGTCCTGCCTGCCCCACTCTCTACCCACACTCTTTTGATATTTACCTCCATTCTCCCCATTATGCTCAATTTGTGTACCATTCTCTTTGTTTTTCCTCAGTGTAGTGTGGACTTTATCTCATAAAGGTCTTTGAGTGGACGGCTTTGTCAATATTGGCTTTAGTAAAATAAATAATTAAAAAAAAATACCCACAAAGATTGGCCAACCTACATTAACAACCGTGAAATTAGAATAAGTCAAGGATCAGTTTGCTCAGACCCTGCCCCCTGCCTGTCAGTCTTTTCTGACTAAGGCATTTTTAGATAACAAAAGTAGTAAGGACATGTGGAACAAATCATTCTACATAATCATGAATTATCAGTCATTTGTTAAACTAATGGATGGCTACTAAATTTGCAAATACAAACTATAGCAGACCACTACTTTTAAATTCAGATGTTTTCTTGCAGTCGAAAAGAAAAAAAATCTATTGAATAAGAAAAAAAAAAGTTAGGTTGAGGTTTTTCTTTTGTAATTGAATGATTTTAATTATATAATGTTTCTAAGTAAAAACTTTAAGTGCGTTTGCTGATTTTGCATTACTTTAAAAGTACAGAAGGAAAAAGGTGAGTGTATTGACAATTAAATTTAAGAATGTCATCAAATGCTCATTCTTGGTGAAATTTAGGTTTATATTTTGTGGCTAACTGTAATAAATTCTTACTCCTAGTACTGAATGTTTGTGTCCTACAGCCTATACAAATTCATCTGTTGAAACTTAATCCCCGTGATATTTGAAGTTGAATTCCTTGACTACTTACATAATTTAATAAAGTGTTATGTGAACAAAAAATGTATTTGACAAATGATGGCTTTTGTTTCCTTAAAAATCTAAGTCCAATTAATTAAGTAGAGTTCAAATATTAAATTGTTCAGCCCCGAAACAAAATTAAAAGTTGCCGTTAAGTCTGAAATAGATGAGATTACTGTAAAATATTTAGGGGGAAAAGGAAAATTTAAAAGTAAATTTAAAATTTGTAAAATTTTGTCATTAAAATTGCTTTGCAAAGCTCTTTAAGTTAAAGAAAACTTAAATAGAACCAGAAACTATAGATGATGTATTGTAGTTAAGGCAAAGAATCATGTGGCACTTCTAAGAACTTTTACTGAAAGAAAAGTTTCCACTATACATCAATAACTGGAAAATATAGTTTAAAGTCAACATATTTAAATGTAAAATTGAAACTTTACATTGTATTTATTAATTTACTATAGTAAATTAAAACCACATATAATAAAATTTACCATGGTTAAATCAAGCTTAGCCTAAAGCTGCCTCCTTGCATATTTTAAGTTCAGCCTCAATGTTCTCTGTGCATCATGAACTATAAGCTAGAGTTATAAACACACTGTAGTCTACCCTTGTGACAATAGAATTTTGGCCAATCAAACATGGCCAACTGTTGAAACCATGCTGAAACAAGGCAAATGCCTGGCCATAACCAATCTGTCTGTTTCTGTACCTCAATTCTATGTATGTCACTTGCCTATTTCTGTCCATAAATCTTCTACCATCTAATGTGCTGGAGTCTCTAAGCCTGCTCTGGCTTGGGAGGCTGCCCGATTCACAAACTATTTTTTGCTCAATTAAAGTCTTTTAAATTTAATTCAGCTAAGGTTTTGCTTTTACCACCATCTTAACATTTTTGAGTATATAACTTAATGTCCCTTTCACAATTAACATTAAAATTATAGATCTTGATCCAGTCACACAAGAGAGCTTCTGTGGGAAATAAAGAAATGTCTTTTTAAATATATATATATATAAATTTAGCAAAGTTTACATGTTGGCTAAGTACCAAATCTTCACAATTCACTTGATCTTTTTGTTAATGGGAGGATATATAAATTTTGTAGAACAATTGAAAGTGAACTGAATTTCTAATAAGTTTGTAGCACTTTGATATCTTGATCACTTTAGAAGCATTAACAGAACAGGACTCTTTATATGGCTTCTTTTCCTAGGTCACCTTCAAACAAAGTTGCTGTTCCAAGCGCTGAAGCGAAGCATGTCCTGGCTCAAAAGGCCCTCATTTAAAACCACAGCTAGTCTGGTCTGATGGAGATGCTCGGCTGCTTGAGCGACCTTTCTTTATATTTCATAATTTCATCTTTGCCTCAAAGGCTGATGAGTCTTAGTAAATCAAAGCCATGTAAGAGAAACATGCATGTGTTCTTTTGTTTTGATATTGACACACTTAATTTTCTTTTTTTTTTCACTTTTAATGTGTTTACTTATACTGCCTAATGTATTTCATGATTCCTTATACTAACAATAGCCTCATATGGTTGAAGTCACTCCCTCACTGCAGGCACCAACTTCCTGCTCTTAGAAAACAAAAGCAGTTTTCTAAATTCTCATCATGCATTGCAGCCACTTTTGTAAAACTGATTTAAAAAAAGACTACAACCCTTTCACATATTTTCATTCTATTAATTAATGTTGAGCTAAAAAATATGATCACTACATTTTTTTTTCAAATATTTTGCCATTCTAAGCAAATCAAACATTATGAAACATTTCCTCATTTCCTTATTTATTTATATTTCTTATTTTTTAGGGTCTTTCTTTCTTATAAGATAATCCCATTGTTAATAATGTTTTCTTCCCTTGGTCAAACTTTTAATATTACAGTTCAATTTTGTAGTCTTCTGTTGTATTGTTTTATTTTTGTCATTACTAGCTAAATTCTATTAGGGCTGTTATGCCTTTAAGTGTCACACATTTGGATTAAGAGTCAAGTTATTTATAAAAAAATAAATAAAACTTATAAAATCTTAGAATTGTAATGTACTTCAATGTCTAATCTAAATGTTTACAGTTAAATGTTGTCATAGAACCTGAGAATTCACCAGGAAAATTTTATTGATATCCACAAACATATATCATCTCTGCCATTAGTTGTACATCCTGTGAAAATGATAGAATAACTACTTCAGTATAAATTAATATATAAATAAAGAGAAATTGGCAATTCATTAGAGTGTGTTGGGAAAGAAATACAGTATCCCTATGCCCTGTAATAAATCACTGTGATGATTTTTTCCAACATATTTTAAAAGTCCTAAGTACCAAAATTACAATAAAGCTTAATGGAGTTGTATCTCATTTACTCAGGAAATTTATAAGAAAATATGCAATTGAATCAGAATTGCTACTGTATTGAAACAGAAATTGCCTATCAGTGGCTTTCTGGTAATGAATGCTTTATTTTTATGTTATATTCTGTCAGATATGTAGCCAAATAAATAGTTTTTATTACATAAATTAATATATATAACTATCATATTCCACAATAGAAATATCTCACATATTTGTAAAAGTGGAAATGCCTGCAATGAATGAAATGAGTGAATTATTACAAGTTTCAGTTTCTTGAAAGTACTCTGTAGGTTGGTCCAGTTCCAGCTTTCTACTAGATTGGTCCAGTCCCAGCTTTCTACTATTTTCCCAAGTTTCTTAAAGAAAAATATACAGTTAGTGCCAATATTAGATTAGAACTATAATAATACTATAAAGTGTGTGGAAGAGTGAAAAGATTGATGAGTTGAACATAATCCTGGCCTCTAGATCTGGAATAGAGATACAAGATATCTGAAATATGTAAAATTTATTGAATAATTTAATCATCCAGGTTTCTCATTGGTGAAATTAAAGTTTTAAGTGGCTCTTCTCCAAAGATCCTTTTGTAATTTTACTTGTTGGCAAATATTCTCAAAAGAGTCTTCAGGAAAATTTGCCAGCTTAAGAGATTCCTGACACTTTTAAAGCCATTTCAAAGCAGTAAGTATCAATTATTTCCAAACCCTTCCAAGAAAAGAAATTACCCTATATGTTGTCCTACAATTAACTAACCCTACATTACAAAGTAAAGAAAAAGTAAGCACCATCATTAAAAACAAACAAACAAACCTAGATATGTGGATGTCTAGTAACATCTCTAACTAGGGAGCTCAGCCAGAAGTTCAACTACTTGATGCTACAAAAAGGGAAATTAAGGGAAATTAAGATTAGTTGCAGCTGCCATATAATAGCAAGGGAATCTCATATCATATATGGTTTTGTGCATTTTATTTTATTACTGTTATGAAATCAATGAGCAATATTTTTATTTTAATTTGGATTTAAAAATTTATTGTTTTATAAAATTTCTCCAAAGTCTATACCACCTGTCATGCATGTCCCTGTGAAGAGACCACCAAACAGGCTTTGTGTGAGCAATAAAGCTTTTTGGTCACCTTGTTATGCCCAGACCGTTTATTCCCCAAAGAAGACCACCAGAGTCCAGAGTCAAAGCTAAGCAGCAAGGATCTTTATTACAGGTTCGAACCTGGAACTCTCCCTCGCTCGTGAAACGAGACGGGCAGGAGAGCTCCCCCACTGAGCTCCGAGCAGTGTTATATAGTCTAAGAAAAGTGGGCATAGAGTTATTATACAAATCAGATATATGATTGGCTAGTGTTTGAACAAGGCGATTTGGCTAACTATGATTGGTTCCCGCCATTTCTGATATTTTGGTTCAAACTTTGAGGCGGGAGAGCAGGTTTATGGCAGCAAGAGTTTATCTTACTTAAACACGTCTTGTGACCTTGCCTCAGAACTTACAAAATCTCTGGTATGTGCAAAACAAAATCTCTGGTACGTGCAGAAAACCAGGTACTCACAGGACTTACGAAATCTCTGGTATGTGCAAAGATTAGAGAGCAGAAAAGGGTGTAGCGGGTGGGGGGCGGGTACACATCTATCTTTGTGTACTTTCATTTCCCCCTTCTCATAAGTAACTGGATGTCCAATCTTGGATTTCCAGAGTCTTATAATATAGCCTCACTTTCTGGGTGCAGGAGAGGCTGGTGATGGCTACGGAGGACCATTAGTTGGATGGTATCAAACCTTTCTCTGACAAATTGTAAAATTTTATTTACCACACAGGGGCCTATAGTGAATAGAAGTAGTAAAGACATTAGGGGGCCTAAAAGGGGTGCCAGAAGGGAAAACATTGAAGAGCTCCACCAATTGTTAGCGGCTGTAGTGAATTGTTGCTTTTTCATTTCTAAGCTTAGTTCGTGTAGGCGTTGGACTCTTTCCTCAACTAACCCTGACTCATTTATATAGAAACAGCATTCTTCTTTGAGGAACATACAGGTATCTCCTTTCTTAGCCGTGAGTAAGTCTAAGGCTCTGCGGTTTTGAAGGGTGACCTGTGCTAGGGAGGCGAGCTGCCACTGAAGGGAGGCTAGGGAATAGGCGGAGTCTTCCATAGCAACAGAGAACTGTTGTAACAGCTTGTCGTTTTCTATCATGGAGTGTTGTAGGGCCCCTCCTGCTAACCCCGCTGCGACGACAGAGGTGGTTAAGGATATTCCGGCAATTAGTGGTAGAATAACTGCTCGTCTATGTCACGCAGTTTCAGTTGGGGCAGTCCCTGCCCAGCCTATGAACTCTGCCAGGGTCAGCAGGGTCAGTCGGGGAACTAGTGTAACAGGGATGCACAACTGTCCGTCAGAGATGCTTTTGGACAGAGTTTTTAACAGAGTCATATTACACCAGAAGAACACACCAGGGGGAGCACGTATGGGGCTATTAGGGTATGTAGCCCTCTGGTTGCAGAGGCTGCTACTAAATGCTGAATAACAGTAGGGGTATTTCTCTTGGTATAGGTCACGGTACAGGGCTACATCAGGTATTGCAACTGTTGATGAATTAGAATCTGGCATATAGTTTGTGGGTGGGGAGGAAAGGGGAACAGCAGTTAATGGTGGTCTTCTTAAGGTTGCACACATAAAGCAAGAGGACAGGTCGCCTAAACCGGTGAGGTTGGCGAATGCTAGCCCTTCTTGTAATAGGGTTAGCCAGGAGAAGGGCTGCAAGTCTTGTGATAGCTTGGTTTCCTGTCTGTGGATTTGTGTATGGATTAAGGGTCGAATCTGGACTAGACTCCGCCACAAGTACAAGTGGCTACTAGGCCAGCTACTACTGGCATCGTAGTAGACTGCCCCATGTTGGGGCGATGTCCACCGGGAGTGCCCTGGATCTGTTATTATCCAAGTGAATATGTTGGGAGTCCCTGTCGGGTAGCGAGTCCTGAGGAGGTTAGACTTTCTCGGGTATTCGTCCCATACCCTGGCTGAGTGCATTTTACAATAGTGGTATGGGCAACCTGCATTCTGGTGCCACCAATAATTCTTACAATTATATTCAGTCTGATCATATTCAAAACAAATCATGGGTATCCCCGGTTGGGCAATTTGGAAATTAGTGAAATTGAGGTAAATTGGAGTATTGCACCCGGAGGGGGGGCAGTCTGCACTAGCTAGCAGTTTACCCACTTGGGGGGTTTCCCCGGGGTGAGTTTTGTTCTCATAGAGCCAGAACCTCCAGACATAGGGATTAGACGGCGCAGCAGTTAGGAGAGTCAGATGTATAAGGCATAAAAGCATAGGCAAGCTAGACATGGTTACGGCTATGTGGGTGACGGCGCAGGGTTAGCTTTAAGGGATTGTTCTTAGCTTTGTCTACAGTCCATGTAACCGGTGCTCCAGACGGCTCGAGAAGGTCGGATGTTGGGTCCACTGGTTTGACGTGTGTGTAGTGGATCCACGAAGCGATGCCTTCTACTTTGAGAGCGGTGGGAGTAGTCAGGAGTACTTGCAGTGGTCCTTTCCACCTGGGTTGAAGAGTTTCTTGCCGGTGGCGCTTGACTAGGACCCAGTCTCCCGGCTGGAACGGATGAGGCGTCGGCAGAGGTCCTGCCTCGTACAGTTCTCGTAGTCTGGGCCAAATTTCCTGGTTAATTTTCTGTAAGGCTTGTAAGGAGAACAGGAGCTCAGAGACATTTTCAGTTTCAGGTTTGAGTAAGTCATCTTTTAGACTGGGGACCAGGGGTGGGGGTCTGCCATACATGATTTCATATGGTGTGAGGCCCAGTCTGTAAGGGGTATTTCGGGCCCGGAACAGAGCGTAGGGGAGAAGTACTACCCAATTAGCGCCAGTCTCCATGGTCAATTTAGTTAAGGTCTCCTTCAGAGTCCGATTCATCCTTTCTACCTGTCCTGAGCTTTGGGGCCTATAAGCACAATGTAATTTCCAATTTGCCCCAAGAATGGAAGCCAAATCCTGACTTACCTTAGCAACGAAGGCTGGTCCATTGTCTGACCCTATTTGGACGGGAAAGCCATACCTGGGGAGGATTTCTTCCAAAATTTTCTTTGCTACAACCTGAGCAGTTTCTCTCTTAGTTGGGAACGCTTCTGTCCATCCTGAAAAAGTATCTCAGTTTCTGACGTTACAGCCGCTCCTGCATACCGCTGGCCTTGGTGGACGTAGCTGCTGCCATCAGTGAACCAGGTGAGTTCTGTGTCGGGGAGCGGACGATCTTGCAGGTCCTCCCGCACCCCATGCACCTGAGCCAGTATCTCAGTGCACTCATGGAACGGGGCGTCCAAGTCTGGATTTGGCAGCAGTGAAGCAGGGTTTAAAGAGGTTGGGGGCAGAAAAGTTATTCTGAGGGGGTTTAACAGCAGTCCTTGATAGTGGGTGAGCCGGGCGTTACTCATCCATCGGTCCGGCGGCTGCCGGAGGACGCCTTCAATGGCATGCGGGGTTATAACGCGCAACTCTTGCCCCATGATAAGTTTATCAGCATCTCGGACCATTAGGGCGGTCGCCGCGATTATCCGCAGGCAGGGTGGCCAGCCAGCAGCCACTGAATATAATTTTTTTGACAAATAGGCAACTGGCCTCTGCCAGGGGCCTAGGTACTGTGTTAACACGGCTTTTGCAACAGCCTTACTTTCATCTACGTATAAGTGGAAGGGCTTGGAGACATCAGGGAGCCCCAGCGCGGGGGCTGATAACAAGGCAGTTTTGATTTGTTGAAAGGCCAGTTCAGCCTCTTCCATCCAATTGAAGGGCTGCCGTTCCTTTGTTGCCTGGTATAGGGGCTTGGCTAACTCAGCAAATCCGGGTATCCATAACCTACAGAACCCTGCCGACCCCAGGAATTCTCTCACTTGCCGTGTCGACTGGGGTCTAGGGATGCATAGGACTGTTTCCTTTCGGGCTTTGGTTAGCCAGCGTTGCCCCCCTTTTAATAGGTACCCCAGATAAGTTACCTCCGACTTGCAGATCTGAGCCTTTGTTGCTGAGGCTCGGTAGCCTAGCTCCCCCAGAGTCTTCAAGAGGCCTTAGTCCCTTGAACACAAGTTTCTGGGGATCTGGCTGCTATTAAGAGATCATCAACATATTGCAAAAGAGTTATTTCAGGGTGTTGCCGCCGGTACTCACCCAGATCTTCATGAAGGGCTTCATCGAACAGGGTTGGCGAGTTCTTGAACCCTTGTGGCAGCCTGGTCCATGTTAGCTGACCGTTGATGCCCCTCTCAGGATCCGTCCATTGAAATGCAAAGAGTCCTTGACTTTTGGGAGCCAGAGGAAGGCTGAAGAAAGCATCTTTTAGATCAAGAACGGTATACCTCTGTTTTTCGGGATGTAAAGCACTCAGAAGGGTGTATGGATTGGGCACAGTGGGATGTATGTCCATGACCTTTTATTAACTTCTCTTAAATCCTGTACTGGCCTGTAGTCCGTACTGTTGGGTTTACGAAGAGGTAACAGTGGAGTATTCCAGGATGAGTGGCAAGCCCGTAGGACTCCCTGGTCTAGGAGTCGGCGGATATGGGGCGTAATTCCTTCTCTTGCCTCCAGGGGCATAGGATATTGCCGAACCCGAACCGGGTCCGTCCCTGGCTTAACTTCCACAAATATGGCAGGTCGATGTTTAGCTAGCCCTAAGCCCCCAGTTTTTGCCCACGCTTCAGGGAAACGCTGGAGCCAAGAGTCAATTTCCTGATTGGGGGGCTTTTGCTCTTGATGGAGTCTGTACTCATCTTCTAAGGTGACAGTCAGGATAGATATTGGCCTGTTTTGGGAATCAGTTATCTTGGGCCCTTCTGGCTCAAAGTGGATTTGGGCCCCCATTTTTGTCAGCAAGTCCCTCCCTAGTAGAGGGCAGGGGCTCTCTGGGATGACTAGGAAGGAATGGGAGACTTTTCCCTTTCCTAAGTCTACAGTCCTCTGGGTTGTCCAGGGGTATTTTTTGATGCCTGTGGCCCCGTGCACCCAGGATGTTTTCTTAGACATTTTTCCAATTGGTTTGGTTAGGACTGAGCGTTCCGCCCCAGTATCGACCAAGAAGCGAACTGGGGACCCCTCCACTTGCAAAGTTACCCTGGGTTCGGGGAGGGGGTCCGAACCCCGTCTTCCCTAGTCAGAGTCCTGGGTAACGAGTACCGAGGTAGGGTTAGCTGGTCTCCGTTTCTTTGGGCAGTCTTTAATCCAGTGACCACGTTCCTTGCAATAAGCACACTGATCCTTTTCTAATCCTTTCCTAGAGCCTTGCTTTGTCTGCTTTCTGCTTTGGCCATTCCCTGCCTGGGGGAAAGCTGCTACTAAAACTTTGGTCATTTCTTTGGTTGCCTTGAACTGTTTTTCTTCTGGAGTATCCCTATTATTATAAACTCGCTGGGCCATCTGAAGGAGGTCCTGAATCTGCTTTCCCTCTAAACCTTCTAATTTCTGGAGTTTTCTTCTAATATCTGATGCTGTCTGGTTTACAAAGGACATTACTACCGCAGCCTGATTTTCTGGTGCTTCCAGGTCCATAGGGGTATACTGTCTGAAAGCTTCCATTAATCTCTCTAAATACACAGCGGGGCTTTCTGTCTTACCTTGTAACACAGAATATACTTTAGCCAAATTGGTGGGCTTGCGAGCTGCAGCCCGGAGACCCGCCATTAGAGTCTGGCGATAAATGAGCAGTCGTCCCCTACCTTCTGCCGTGTTGTAGTCCCATCTGGGCCGGGTCAAAGGAAAAGCCGCGTTAATGAGGTCAGGATTTGCAGTTGGCTGGCCGTCATCTCCTGGAACCAGCTTTCTGGCCTCAACTTGGATTCTTTCCCGCTCCTCCGTTGTGAACAGGATTCGGAGGAGCTGTTGACAGTCATCCCAGGTTGGCTGGTGAGTAAACATGACACTGTCTAACAACGAGGTTAGATCTTTGGGATTATCGGAGAACCGAGCATTTTGGGACTTCCAATTGTATAAATCACTAGTGGAAAAAGGCCAATACATGAGACGGGAGAGCCCGGTATCATCGAGCGATCCTATTTCTCTGAGAGGCAGGGCTACGGTGGAGTCAGGGAGTCGGGAAGCTTGGTCCCGCAGTACGCGGCCTCGCGTTCGGCCGGCTGGCCCCCCCGGGTTACTTTCACTCTCGGCTGCTTCCGCTTCTCGGTTTCCCTCTACGGAAGCACCACCCTGGGGGACTGGGTCCTGTGGGATAAGGTGCGGATATGGTGGGGGAAGTGTGGGTTCTAACGTTAGGGGGTCCTGGCTGTCTGGCAGCACAGGGGCCGAGGGAGCAGAGGGAGTCCTTTGTCTTGTAGGTCGCATTACTAGGACCTTGCAAGGCTCAAGGATGAATGGAGTTATCCAGGGCGGTGGGTCTTCCACAAGATTTTGCCACACTAGAATATAAGGAATTTGATCAGGATGTCCTGACTGCCCTGGCAGGAAAATCTTAGTTTTTACCTTAGTAATAATAGAGAGACAGAAAGTTCCTTCGGAGGGCCACCCTACGCCGAAAGAGGGCCACTCCGAACGGCAGAAAGTAACTAGCTTTCCCTTCTTTAGTTCTACGCTTAAGTTACGCCCCCAAGCCTTCCCATCCTTAAAATTGGTAACAAGGAGTGAGAGCGGCGTGCTCTGGTTGTTGCCCATCTTTGGACTGCTCCTACAAAGAGAAGGAGGGACAAAAATGAGTGTGAAGCAGAGGGGAGTATCCGACAGGTCCGGTCCTGGAAGGGGAAGAAAAGGTTTTACGTTTCGTTTTGGACTTACACTTAACACTTAACAATAACGGACAGACAGTGAGAAACGATGAGCCTTCGCGAGCGCGTGTCAGACTTCCGACCTGAGTCAGACGGGGCAACCAAGGATGGAGGCCCCCAGATGGGCACTGGGGGACGTCTCCCACCAGTCCCGAGTGGCTGTCTTTTAGCGCGTCCGCCAAGACCATGCCACTTATAAAACAGACCAATACAGATTACAGATTATGGATTTCGCGAAATTTCAGGGAGACAGACAGAGACAAAGACAGAGACAGTGACAAAGCCGGCTTACCTACAGATTAAGATCAATTGACTTGGGGGTCTGGTGGGCTTGGGGGAAATCCCGGACGAGCCCCCATTTGTTATGCCCAGACCGTTTATTCCCCGAAGAAGACCACCAGAGTCCAGAATCAAAGCTAAGCAGCAAGGATCTTTATTACAGGTTCGAACCTGGAACTCTCCCTCGCTCGTGAAACGAGACGGGCAGGAGAGCTCCCCCACTGAGCTCCGAGCAGTGTTATATAGTCTAAGAAAAGTGGGCATAGAGTTATTATACAAATCAGATATATGATTGGCTAGTGTTTGAACAAGGCGATTTGGCTAACTATGATTGGTTCCCGCCATTTCTGATATTTTGGTTCAAACTTTGAGGCGGGAGAACAGGTTTATGGCAGCAAGAGTTTATCTTACTTAAACACGTCTTGTGACCTTGCCTCAGAACTTACAAAATCTCTGGTATGTGCAAAACAAAATCTCTGGTACGTGCAGAAAACCAGGTACTCACAGAACTTACGAAATCTCTGGTATGTGCAAAGATTAGAGAGCAGAACAAGGGTGCAGCGGGTGGGGGGCGGGTACACATCTATCTTTGTGTCCTTTCAACCTGAGTGCAGGCAGGCTGAGTCTGAAAAGAGAGTCAGCGAAGGGAGATAAGGGTGGGGCCATTTTATAGGATTTGGGTAGGTAAAGGAAAATTACAGTCAAAGAGGGGTTGTTCTCTGGCGAGCAGGAGTGGGAGTCACAAGGTGCTCAGTGGGGGAGCTTTTTGAGCCAGGATGAGCCAGGAAAAGGACTTTCACAAGGTAATGTCATCACTTAAGGCAAGGACCGGCCATTTTCACTTCTTTTGTGGTGGAATGTCATCAGTTAAGGCGGGGCAGGGCATTTTCACTTCTTTTGTGATTCTTCAGTTACTTCAGGCCATCTGGGCATATATACATGGAAGTCACAGGGGATGCATTGGCTTGGCTTGGGCTCAGAGGCCTGACACCACCAATATAGATGCATTTGTTCAAGAGTGAATTGATTTTAACACTGACAGTGAAACCAGTCTATCATTTTACAGCATTTGTCCTTTTGAAACTGAAAGGACACAAAAACACAAAGACATACCCACCCTCCTTGCTCCCTATTGCTATACCCTTTGTTCTGCTTTCTTATCTCTGCACGTACCAGAGGTTTTGAAAGTTCTGTAAGTACCTGTTTTTCTTCCTGGGGCTAGGTCACAAGACATGTTTAAGTAAGATAAACTCATGTTGCCATAAACCAGTTGTGCAACCTGATGCAATATAATTAACTGCCTTTGTGCAGAAACTGCTCTTCCATCTCAAGGGTTGAACTGAGATACCAGAAATGGCGGGAACCAATCATAGTTAGCCAAATCGCCTTGTTCAAACACCAGCCAATCATACATCTGATCTGTATAATGATTCTATGACCACTCTTCTTAGACTATATAACATTGTTTAATGCTCTGTGGGGGAACTCTCCCTCTCTTGACCCTCTCATTTCGAGAGCGAGTGAGAGTTCCGGGTTCGAACCTGTAATAAAGATCCTTGCTGCTTTGCTTCAACTCTGGACTCTGGTGGTCTTCTTTGGGGAATAAACGGACTGGGCATTACAAAACAATGCTTTATGAGATATTAAATATATATTAATATATTTATGGAAGAATCAGAATTGCTAAGTTAGTAGTTTTCATATAATTCATCAAATTAAATGTACAATTTGTAATCATATCTAATAATTTTATTCTACATTTTAGCTAGATTTCTTCTCAGTGTCAGATTTGCAGAACCATTATGAAAATAGAAAGTCTTACTATCTGGTTGGATTACTGTAGCATGTGTGTTATCATAGAAAATCTGTTTTGTTTTGTTTTGTTTGAGACAGAGCCTTGCTCTGTCGCTCAGGCTGGAGTGCAATGAAGCGATTGGCTAATTTTTTTTTTTTGTATTTTTAGGAGAGACAGGGTTTCACCATGTTAGCCAGTCCTGGTCTCCACCTCCTGACCTTCTGATCTGCCCGCCTCCGCCTCCCAAAGTGCTGAGATTACAGGCGTGAGCCACGGCACCTGGCTGGAAAACTTGTATTTTTAAATACAACTTAAAATTGCATATTTTATTTGTATAATTTTTGTGGTATATTTTCGTATATATACAAATTCTACAGTTGTGTATTTTTTAAATTATGCTTTTATGTGCAATTATTTTATTAATAGTAAATATCAAGATATTTTATATATTTATTAGCCATTCTCCTATTTAATTGCCTGCTTTATCTTCTACAACTATATTTTTATTGGACTTTTTTTAGGTTATTATCCTTTATTAGCTCTCTATATGTAACATATAATTTCCCTTTGTCTGATATATATAACACAAACATGGTTTCAGAACTTGAATTGTTTTCAGTACCAAAGTTAAAATAAACAGGAGTCTCTTTCTTTATGGCATGGGGATAACAATTTCTTTCACTTCGTCTACAATCAGTAAAAACTTTCATATTCTGACTTTCACCTAAGTCCTGAATTTAAACACAAACATTTCATTAAAAAAATCTGAATAAATTGTGTTGAATTTACTATTTATTTTTAATATGAATTTCAGCATATTTTAACTCAGTAACTAACTGATTTATCAATAGTGAATGACTCAAATAGGTCCTGTATTATTTTTAAAAATTCACAGTAATTATTTGTTTCAGAAGTCCATTTAGGATTTGTTTTGTTTTGTTTTTGTTGTTGTTGTTGTTGTTTTTTTGTCATTATCAGGAACTCCTTTAAAAAAAGTTGATCAAGTATAAGTTGCTTAGTCTCTGTTTTGTGTTTACATTCACTCCAGGAATTTGTGGAAAATAATTGTCTTAGTCCATTTGCGTTGCTATAAAGGAATATCTGAGACTGGGTACTTCATAAAGAAAAGAATTTTATTTGGACCACTGCTCTTCAGGCTCTACAAGAAGCATGGCACTGGTACCCGATTCTGGTGAGGGCTTCAGGAAGCTTTCATTCATAGCGAGGAAAAGGGGAGGTAGCATCACATGGTGGAAGAGGAAAGGAGAGAGAGGGGAGGGTGGCACCACACGCTTTTTTTTTTTTTTTTTTTTTTTTTTTTTTTTTTTTGAGATGGAGTCTGGCTCAGTCGCCCAGGCTGGAGTGCAGTGGCGAGATCTCGGCTCACTGCAAGCTCCGACTCCCCGGTTCACACCATTCTCCTGCCTCAGCCTCCTGAGTAGCTGGGACTACAGGCGCCTGCCACCAGGCCCGGCTAATTTTTTTTTTTTTTTTTTTTTTTTTTTTTGTATTTTTAGTACAGACGGGGTTTCACTGTGTTAGCCAGGATGGTCTCGATCTGCTGACCTCGTGATCCGCCTGTCTCGGACTCCCAAAGTGCTGGGATTACAGGCATGAGCCACCGCACCTGACCCGGACTCTTTTTAAGAATCAGGTCTCCTGAGAACTAATAGAGTGAGAATTCACTGACCACTGGGAGGCCAACACCAAGACATTCATGAAGAATCTTCCAGAAGACCCAAACATCTACCATCAAGCTTTACTTCCAACACTGAGAATTAAATTTAAACATGAGATTTGGAGGGGACAAATATCAAACTATAACAATAACTAAAGTAGATTGACTATTACTTTTCTTTCTTTTTTTTTTTTTTTGAGACCAAGTCTTGCTCTGTGGCCCAGGCTGGAGTGCAGTGGCCAGATCTCAGCTCACTGCAAGTTCCTCCTCCTGGGTTCACGCCGTTCTCCTGCCTCAGCCTCCCGAGTAGCTGGGACTACAGGCGCCCGCCACCTCGCCACCTAGTTTTTTTTTTTTTTTTTTATTTTTTAGTAGAGACGGGTTTTCACCATGTTAGCCAGGATGGTCTCGATCTCCTGACCTCGTGATCCACCCTTTTCGGCCTCCCAAAGTGCTGGGATTACAGGCTTGAGCCACCGCGCCCGCCCCCGACTATTACTTTTCAAAGTGTGATTTCCTAAACCTTTCGTGTTGACCTTAAGCCTTCTTATCTTACACTGATCTGTCCCTACCAGGAAGAGAAAATATATAGCCATCTGCCTTCATTTAATTAGACTTCATACATGAATTTGCCCGTTTTCTTTGGAACCACTAAAATAAAGGCCACTATACTCTTACTGTGAATTTCAAGGAGGAATATTTTATGAAATGGATAAATTTTATAAATGGTAGGTGATAAAAAGAAGTTGTAGTCATAGGTAATAGAGAACAAGGAAACAGTTCTAATGAGCCAGGGATTTTCTGTATCTAAAAATAGAATGGAAGCAAAATATATATTTCAACATTTGTTAAGGGTTCATGCTTAAATATATTTAAAAAGTGCAAAGACATGGCAAATTGACCAAAATTGCTTTACCATGTCTAAATATTTATCATATCTAAATATTAATTATAGAGACTGACACAGTTCCTTCATTCCCTATCTTTCAAGGTGATTTTCTACAAATTATTTTCTACCATTAAGGAATAAGATTCAGATTAGACCTAAGATAATTGTTTATTTTAAAAAGGGAGATGCTGTACATCTGAGAAAATTTCTAAGCAGAAATAGATCTCAGTGCATCAAATTTTTTAAAAAATATGTTATTACAAATAATTCAAATTAAGTGAGTTTGGTATACAATAAAACATTCAGAATTAGCATAGAACAAAAATATTATAGTATAAAACAAATTACACTTTCATGTCTAATGCATTTTCCAGCTATTGCCCATAAAAAGACTTTGTAAATTACTAGCTGTTTGGAAGCTTTTCATACATACCTGTGTACATATGTACATACATCCAATATTAAGCTTGTACAAATGTGTTCTGTTCCCTTTCTCATAAGGCTAATATAGTTTGCTACACCAAATTGTAATCTTTGTTTCTATTCAGGCTATTGGATAGCTCCTCTCCATCTCTAGGTTTATAAACTAGGGGAGCCATTCAATGATCTGAATATATAGATTTACATCTGTCCTCATACATCAAATATATATCATGACAAAGAGACAGGATTAATACAATAGAATCTTTCTTTGAAAATGGGAAATAATGTAAGATATACATAGGGAACTTTTGTTATTACTATGACATGCCCTGCTTGGATGCTAAATAGCTTTTTTAGCCTGCTTCTCTTCTCTGTAGATGTTTGTAGACTAAAAAATCATGTTAAGACTTAAACCAGTACAGGTGGTTTCTAAAGGTCAGAATAGAAATTTCTTTAGTAGTTAGCCTAAAACCAAAGACTTCTTATCTATTTGAATCCAGTTTCATACACCAATAACAAAAAAATTTTATAGATGTCTTTCTATGATTTGCTGTATATCTTTGCTTTCTTGTCATTGAACCTACAGATATGGGGAATTTCCAAATATTTTAATCTATTTTTTGAAGCCATCTTATTACTGAAAAAATTTATGAGTCACCACTTCAAGTCATTCAGATTTAATTTATGGTGTTATGAATGTACCTTTGATTTCATCCTTTACCCAGCCGGATTTTCAATTAGTCCTTATATTTCATAGCAGTTTTGCTTATCTTTTATTTTTTAAGATTGAAAAGCAATTGTCCTTTTCAGTCTCATATATCCCTGAATTTGTGGACTTGCTTTGTTTTCTATTATTACTACCTGAAAAATCAGGAAAGCTATTTTTGTGCATAGCTTTTTCTGATACTAACTGGACAAACATGGTCAATAGCAATCAACTTACACTGCTAACATTTAGCATTGCTCTTTCCTCTTCTACTGGTAAAAGTTCAAGTTATTGTAGTCACAGCTTTACAAGGTATATATCCATTATGTAACGCAAATGCTTCTCTCCGGGCTTTGAGAACAATGTTCTTATTAATTGCCATCTCACCTTTAAGTGGTGTATGGTGTGTGAGTTGTGTGTTTACATAGATGCGTGTGTGCATATGGGCATGATGGCAACATCACACTTCCACAGTCAATTGTTTTATCATTAGGGTGTTTTGTTATACTATGGCTTCAACTCTTAATGGTTCTATGAAACAAATGTTAATTTCTCACTCATATTACGTGGTTATCACAAATTTGCTAGGATGTTAATTCAGTGATTTACTTACTTTGGACTAATGGATTAATCACTGCCTGAAATATTCCTGTTCTAGTGACGGGAAGTAAGGATCATGCCAAATCAGGCACTGTTCCTTGAGACTTCAACCAAAATTAATATTATAATTAATATCAGATGACAGGTCTAGGATACTGGTTCCATAATTTCTAAGTTGGTGCTTTTTGACAATCTATATATCACAGAATACCAGAGCTATATTTCTGATGCAATTGTAAAGTGTTGACTAAAAATTTTGGGCCCCAGAGACCAAGAAAAGTCAGTAAGAAAGCAACAGTTTGAAATTAAATTTCACTAAAAATTAAATCCATTTTAGATTATTTATTTAAACATGAATTTAACATGTATTTCTTTTTACCCATAAAGTTAAAAAAAAAATGTTAACTAGAAAAACTCCTTTAAAATTTCATGCATTGCTTCTTGGATTTATGGCTAAGATAAATTTTCTGTTCTTATCAGTTTAACAAGTTCATGAGGTCAGCATAAAAAAGAAAAATGATGTTATGGTATTTTTCTGGATTACTTTACACTGAATTTTAATATTCTGAATATAGATATTAGATATGGAAAAGACATAATTGTTTATGAGACTTGGGTGAAATGCAACATAAATTAAAATAAGCTTACTTTTCTTTCAATTAATTGTCAAATTTAGCTAAAATCAAACTTGAAATGGAGACTGATTTCTATGTCTGGTACTTTTGTTTATCTGAATTTATAGAGAAACTACCTTCACCATCTCATTAGTAAAGAATATCTAGTGATTTCATTTTTCTAATTCATGTGTGATTGAAAAAGTTTAATTATCTCCAGAGAGTATTAATAATATTTATCCCTTGAAAAAGTTTAAGTGAAAAATTTGAAATATAAATTGTCATGAGTGAATTCAGAACTGATATTTGTATTATTCTTGCTATTGAGGGTGTTTTTCAGTCCCTAGATATAATATTGCACATTTCCCTGTTCCACCTACATGTGAAACCAAGTCAATTACTTGCAATCCTGTTCAAGTTCTAATAATCTACTCCAAATCCTAGTGACTTAAAACAAAAACTTAATACCATTTCTCAAGGTTTTGCAGACTGGATGATTCCTACTTGGGGTCCCTCAAGTTGTTATTCAGGTAGTAGCCATAGTTGTGGACCTATAAGAGCTTTCTTATTCACATAACTAGCACCTGGGATGGAATGGAAAGAAAATAATGGTGTTAGTTGGGTATCTCTGACTCCACATGTCCTCTCTATGTGGCAAGGTTGGATTTTTCCACTGCACAGTGATCTCAGACTACTAAAACTTCTTATAGGAAAACTGTATTTACCCAGAGTAAGTGTTTCAAAAGACCCAGTGGATACTGCACCAACAGCATACGAAAATTTCAGTTTCTCCTTACCCTAGTAAGATTTTATCATCAGTGTTTTTAATTTTAGCCATTCTAGAACTTGTGTGGTTTTATAAAATTGTGCTTTTCATTTATGTATTCTTGATGTCTACTGAGGTACAGAAATTTTTCCTGTGCTTCTTAACCATTCATATGTTATCTTTTGGTAAGTCTATTCAAATTTGTGCACACTTGTGAAAATTGTATTTTTTTTTTTATTATTGAGTTGTAAATTCTCTTTAAACATACGCTAAGATAGTCCTTAACATATGTTTAAATTAAGAATCATTTCTTCCAATTTGTGGCTTTTCATATGGTCATTGGAATCTTTTAAAGAGCAAAACATTTAAATTGTCATGGTAAGTCAAATTTACAGTGTTTTTCCTTTTATGTTTCCTGTATTTTGTGTGCTATCTAAGTAATCTTCGTTTACACTCAAGCAGAGAAGATTTGCTCCTATGTTTTATTCTTAAATTACAAATTTAGCTTTTACATTTAGAGTTATTACTCATTTTACTTACTTTGCTTTCAGTTTACTGACAGATAAAGTCAAAGTAGAACAATTTTTTATTTCTAACTTGCATATACAATTTTTCTAGTACCATAGATTGAAAAAACTACCTTTTTCTTATTCAAATTAGTTGAAATTCATATTGAATGCGATTAATCATATGTATGGACATTTATATGTAAACATTCTGTTTTGTTTTATTGATCTTATGTTTATTTTTTTAACCAAATACACTGCCTTTAATACAGAGACATTATGTTAAGTATTAAAAACAATAAATAAATTTCTTCATAATCTATTATTCTTTCTCAAAGTTGTTCGGCTGAGATTTAATTAGTATTACACTACATTTACACAGCAATTTAGGGATAACTAATATCATAATAATATTATCTTTTTGTAATTCAATATCATTGCATATTTCTCAGTTTATATTGGTTTAATTTCTTTCAGCAGTGGTTTGTAGTTCTCAGTACACAGATCTTACACATACTTTGCTAAATACATCCCTAAAAATGTAATGTTTTTGAAGCTACTTTAAATGGCATTTACGTTAAAACTTTAAAATTCAATTTCATATTGTTCATGGAAAACATATAGAAATGGTTAATGTTTGTTGACAGTATATCTTAAAATATCCTTACCTCATATGTGAGTTCTAGCAGCATTTTTGCAGATTTTCTAGGCTTTTCTAACTACATGAGTATGTCACACCTCAGTAAAGGTATTTCATTTATTTTTCCAATTTGTTAGTCTTTTAGTTCCTTTTCTTGCCGTATAGCAACAGTTAAGATCCCAGTACAATGATGAATAGAATGAAGAGGATGGACCTTTTCAGGAAGATTTTAATTATAGAGAGAAATAACTTGGAATTTTATTATTACAATTATCTAGAGATTTTTCTTTAATTTCTGAGTTAAATATCACTTGGTCATGGTGTATAACTTTTTTCATGAATTGCTGGATTTCCTTTGGCTAAAACATCTTAAGGGATTTTGAGTTTATGCTTATGGTAAATAACATGTAGATTTTTATTGTATTTAATTTTTTTTGTAGGGGAAAGTTCAGACTTTATTAGATACCTTAAGACTGGCCCTGGGGAAAACCGTAGCTTCACCATCTTCCTAGTATGAAGAGGCAGTGAGGACAGTAGTAGTCTGGAGAAGATGGGAGCCCCAATTTGGTTAATTTTGTTACATTGGAAACACAAGATCCACAAAATGACATGAAAAATTGTCCTTTCTCATCATGTTGTTAAATATTTTTCCAAATTTCTATTACTTCTTTATGTATAATTTGGTGAAGTTCACCACTGAAGTCATCTGAGTTACATGGAGACTTCTTTGCAGGAAAGCTTTTAACCTCAATTTCAATTACTGTAATAGATATAAGAATAGACAAATTTTTTATTTCTTTTTGTGTCATATTGATAATATGCATCTTTCATGAAACTTGTCAGTTTTACATAATTTATAGGCATGCATTTGCACAATATTTTCTTTGCTCATTTTAAGATCTCTGTAAGATCTCTGCTGATGTTTCATATTGCATTATGATGTCGGAAATTTTTGTATTCCTTCTTTATCTCTTAGGAAAATTTGCTATAACATTGTGAAGCTTATTGTTATTGTTCTCTAAAGGTTTTTTCTTTAGATCATGTTAAGTTTCACATTGGTACAGATTTTTAAGTCAAGAATAGGATTTGCTTTAGTAGTTAGCCTAAAATTACATTGTGAAGGGGGAGAAATATTATCTAAAGTTGCAAATGTACTAATACATGGCATACACTATAATAATACTTTTGTTATTGCTATTACTGTAAAAGATCAGAATATTAGGAGACAATTATGTGTGCAAAAATATAATTTCATTTTCTTATAGTTCAAAATATTAGATATAGTTTTGGTGCTTTGCCAAATTCCCCAAGCACCATTGGCCTCAGAAACCCTCAGCTTGAGATCACTAATCAGCTTCTCCCAGGGTTGAAAGTTGAGCTCTCTGGACATCTCATGGAACCATTCTCTAATTTCTAAGAAGGAGGACAGAGGTTGCCTTTACTCTCAAGTGCTACAAATATCTCTAGGGCTGCTCTGCTACCCCAGTTCCTCCATCAGGAAGCATGGTGGAGGGCTCCTCTTTTCTGGTGTAATAATTACTCATTTTTCCTTATTCCACTTACTCTAGGCTGAAAATCATTCTCTCCATTCTTGGGGAGAAATGTTTCTTACTTATATAGCTCATAAGTACTTTGCTTAAGCCAACAAGTTCTCTCTCTCTCTCTCTCTCTTTGGACAATTTAAGCTTTTAGAAAATAAATCTATGGATATTTGTTTCTATTTTCTACTTAGACAAAACTCTCCCTTGAGAAAATATGCATTTATTAATTATCTGCTTGGAGGAAGGAAAACAAATAAGATAAAAATTGGGAAAAAGAGAGATTAAAAACAGATTTATATGTTTAAAATGTACTATACTATACTATACACGTTTTATGTTATTTGTATACTCAATAATGACATGTGTTGACCATTGATATTATTAAATTGGTTTCATAGAAGAGAAAACCAAATATCAAATGGTTAAAATAACTTCTGCAATCATTGGAACGTATCAGTCTGGCTCCAATTGCATGCCATATTTATTTACATTTTCTCCAATGATAGTATTAGATACTAATGATGTCACAAGTTTTATTTAATTGAAACCTAAAATCCTAAAAGTTAATAAAGGATTGTTGCTTTCATATGTAGCCACTGACAAATCACCTTAATTCTGGGGTACTTCAACCTTCAGAAAATAAGTTTCTCTTTTATTGCCAGATTTCCTGAGGAAATTGAACCAGACAATTAATTGTACCATAAATAAGGACTATAGTTGGCAACTAGTGGAAATTCCAGAAATTTCTACAGGAAGGGCTTAGCAGTAGCAATCTGACTTGAATTGGGCTTGACATTTCCCCTTATTATGGTTGAGAAATTATCTATTTTCCTTCTCAAAGACTGATGGGGAAGAGATTAATGGAGATTATAGGGTGATTAAGGCTTTCATCCATGGTCTCATTTGCCACTATCACTGATGGCAACAAAGTTACTATGTGAATTTAAAAGAGTAGCTTTTTTAACTTGAATCTGTGTCCCTTCTTTTCTTGGAATACGAAAACACTAACATTCCCGAAACATCCATCTATATTAATAGAGTTAAATAAAGAGTATGAGCAGGAACACAATAATTCTTCTAAGTTATACCTTATGTACTGTATTTTGTAAAGCTAAGTAAACTTGTTTCAAAAAAGAAGGAATTGGATTTTGCAAAAGTTTAAAATAATTTTGTACCGTCAAACTCTATCAACTTCTGCTTCTAGCTCTGATGAAGCAGCTGCTGTCAGAAGTATTCTGCTTGAGAACAACTGTAAAAACTAGATAAACAACACAACCAACCAACCAGACAGATAAAATAAGAGAGAGCAATTTGAGGTGCAAAGAACAACCAAGGAAGCAGGATTTGAGGGGGAAAAAAGGCAATTATTTTTGTCCCTTATGGGATATTTATCAATTCATTTCATTGGCCAAAACTCAAAGAGAAAGAAGCAGACTAGGACTTACAAAAGTTTCACAAGATTTGGGAGGTAAAAATTTAAATTCGGGGATGGGTGCAGTGGCTCACGCCTGTAATCCCAACACTTTGGGAGTCCGAGGCAGGCGGATCCTCTGAGGTCAGGAGTTCAACACCAGCCTGGCCAACATGGCGAAACCCCATCTCTACTAAAAAAATACAAAAATTAGCCGGGTGTGGTGGTGGGTGCCTGTAATCCCAGGTACTTAGGAGGTTGAGGCAGGAGAATCGCTTGAACCCAGAAGGCCAAGGTTGCAGTGAGCCAAGATCTCACTACTGGACTCCAGCCTGGGCAATAGAGAGAGACTCCATCTCAAAAATAAATAAATAAATAAATATAAATTCACATTTTTCATGGAGTCATAAATTAAGATCGAAAAACTTAAATAAAAGGCAACTGTGTGAAGTATGTCTGATACACTCGGAGCAATTTCTTACTAGGCATCTGTGAAAGACCCTAGGACAGTCCCCATGGCATTTACAATTTCCTGCTCATGTTTTGTATAATCTCTTCCCCTTGAGTGCAAGTAAGACATGTGACTTGCTTTCAGTCAATGAGATTTGGCAAATGTGAAACAAATTCCATATGCAAATAAGTTTTTAAATCAGTTTATTTTGAGGTAATCAGTTGAGAGATTATAAAAGGTGAGTCTCACGTAATCAGGTGAAGGCTTTTATAAATGGAATCAGGGCCGGGCACAGTGGCTCACGACTATAGTCTGAGCACTTTGGAAAGCTGAAGCAAGAATATTGCTTGAGCCCAGCAGTTCGAGACCAGCCTGGGCAACATAGTAAGACTTCGTCCCTGCAAAAAAAAGAAAAAACAAACAAACAAAAATTAAAATAAAAAAATACTTAGGAGGCTGAGGTGGGAGGGTCTCTTGAACCTAGGGGGCCACACCTGCAGTAAACCATGATCATGCCACTGCACTCCAGCCTGAACAACAGAATAAAACCCTGTAAAAAAAAATTATATATATATATATGTGTGTGTGTGTGTGTGTGTGTGTGTGTGTGTGTGTGTGTGTGTGTGTGTGTATGGTCTATCTGAGGTTTATCTCTTATTGATTTACTGATATCTGAAGCCATGTTGGAAAATATCATATAGAAGATAACTGCTGAATGGCTACAGGAATGGTGAGCATCTTTAGGACCAGAGAGGGCAGTCTCTAGCTGACAGTCAACAAAAAGCTTTGGTCATACAGACACAAGAAAATAAATTCTTCTGACAATTTGAATGAGCTTGAAAGTGAATTATTCTCTTCTTAAGCCTCCAATTGGGATGTCTGTCCAACATCTTCATGTAGCTTGTAAGATTTTGAGCAGAAGAAACAGCTAAGGACGCCTAGATTCCTGACCCAGAAATACTGCTAGGAAATACATGTGTGTTATTTTAAGCCTCCAGTTGGTAATTTTTTTTTTTTTTACAAGGCAATATGAAACTAGCAAAGCATTTGTCAACACATCAGTTTTGTATGCATGGAGTAAGAGTCAGAGAAACCAGGTAGAAAATACCTGTTAAGAAACCAAAACCTTGTTTCTCATTGTGTTGGAAAAATGAAACAGGATTCAGAGCTTACCAGGATGGAGAGGATATGGACACTATCCAGACTTCCACTTGTGGATCCACAAAGGATATTCCTTACAAGAATGAGCTTATGATAAATGTATCGGATTCAAATGAGTTAAGCAGGTCTCTGAATATAGTATTTCCTGATAAAAATTTAATTCCTCTCTGATGTAATATTACACATACAAACGTACACACAGCCTCTCCCCAAACACACACACACATACACACACACAGAGATAGCGAGACAGAGAGAGAGACAGAGAGAGACAGAGAGAAACAAATGATAAAAACACGTTGAAATGCATTCAAATTGATCTGAATGTAGGAGTTACAGGACAGGTATTTACAAATTACTCTGAAACTCATGTTATAGAAGTATATTCAAAGATAAAATATTTCATCTTAGAGCTTGAATTTATTTAAAAATGTAGTATGAAATGGTATGATCAAAAGTGGGCACAATATAAGAGAAGATAGGTAAACTGAAAAATAGAGAGTGGAAAATACTTCCATTAAAGCACAGAGAGAAGTTTGGCTAGAAACTATACAAGAGAGCCTAAACGTAACATAGGAAATAATTTATAGTTCTAAAAAACATAATTTGTGACTCAGAGGATTGGTATAAAGATGGCTATTAATAATACTGATAATTTTGATTGAATATGACTGAGGTGGGGCCAATGAATATGAATAATGAATATATAAACCATATAATTCTGATGAAGTAGTCACTTGATAGAGAAACTAAGCTATCAAGGGCTGGCTTATAGCTGCACAACAATCCCACAGCAAATGGTAAACATCATTTGATAAATTACTACCTGAAAACAAAATTAAAAATGACAAAAGACATCAAATCAAATAATCAACTTGCTTTATAAACACTACACACACACACACACACAGAGAGACACAGATATACCACATACCTAAGAATCATAGCACAACTGTTGGAAACCCAAGGACAAAGAAAAACTTACAACAGTGGTAGTATTACTGTATAGTTTACTTATTATGTTATTATTTTCTGCTTCTTCCACTAGATTGTTGTGGAAAAAAATGTTTATTTTTATTTTTATTTATTTATTTTTCTTGAGATGGAGTCTCGTTCTTTCGCCCAGGCTGGAGTGCAGTGGCGTGATCTCGGCTCACTGCAAGCTCTACCTCCCGGGTTCATGCCATTCTCCTGCCTCAGCCTCCGGAGTAGTTAGGACTACAGGTGCCCACCACCACTACTCCTGGCTATTTTTTGTTGTATTTTTAGTAGAGACTTGTTTTCACCGTGTTAGCCAGAATGGTTTCGATCTTCTGACCTCGTGATCCGCCCACCTCGGCCTCCCAAAGTGCTGGGATTACAGGCATGAGCCACCGCGCCCGGCCAAAATAATATTGATGCCTCTTGGAGAACAGAAATTGTTGTTAGTTTCTTTGTATTCATTACTATACCCTCAGTGTTTAGGACACTACTCTTTGGTAAGACCTCCATAAACTTTTTGGGATAAGTGAATTAATCAATTGAAATTTTTGTTTCTCCTCCCTATTATAATGTTTTTAAACTCAAAGTTATACAGCGAGTATCAATTCTGTGAATTTTCTGAGAATATTTTCTTCTTTGAAGTTTCTGTTCTGATGACTTTTAATATGAATCCTCTTAATTTACAAATGAGTTTGATGATGATGAGCTAATTGAGTATAGAAACGTCTATGCTTCTGAGCCATGATTCTCAAATGTCAGTATATATTAAAAATAACCTGAAGGAAATATTTAAATTTCTATGTCTAATATTGGTAATTTGATTGAGTATGACTGAGGTGGGGCTAAGTAATATGAATAATGATTATATAAACCATATAATTCTGATGAAGCAATCCTTGATAGGGAAACTCAGCTATCAAGGGCTGACTCACAGCTGCACAACAATCTCACAGCAAACGGTAAATATTTCGACATTTTTTGAACTAATAAATATGTAATCTTCACAGGGTGCTTTCAAATTTGATAAATTAAAATAGTAAAATACTATTTGTTTTCTGTAGCATTTCTTTTTCTTCACATCATGACTACATTAACATCTACCACACAATTTGCCACAATTAAAACTTACCACTGGCAATTTTGTTTTCTTTGCCTTGCCTCATGTCTATGTATAAGTTGGATTCAAGTTCTGCATTTAGTTATAAACTTTTTAATTTACCCCCAAATAGTGGTGTTTTGAGTTGATAATTAAAATGCAGTCACTTACTTTCCAGAGAATACCAATGATTGGTGCATTCAGTCTAAAGATATTCTTGCCAAGACTGCTTTATCTGCATTAGCGCAATTCATACTTTCATCTCATTTTAAGTAGCAGTTCCCAAAGTCCTTCTGCTTTATTTTGTAGGCTAAATTCTTCTTTATGTGAAACAATAGTGATTGTAATGAATCTTGATGACAAGTCTGCAGAATATTTTCTCTGCTGCAATAGACAACTTGTCATAAAGACATATACAAAATATGTGTCTTCTGGGTTTTACTTTCAAAATTTATTTTATTTGTACTAAAATTTAAAAAAAATACTAGAAAATGTGTAACTAAAAAAAGTAATAGTGGATAAAAACTAGAAATGTATGCCAGGCAATCTTCTATTTCTGTTTTTAAAATTCTCTACATCCAACTTGATTTTTTATCATACTAATCTAGGAGACCAGGAAACTGTCAAAGGCAAGACATTTATAAGTAAAAAGAAAAGTATCTTTATTTATCTGAAGAACATTAATAGTACCTGTGAGCTGACTTACTTCATATGGCAATGAAAATGCTTACTATAAAGTAAGAGGGAACAATAAAATAATTTCTTCTAGAACACATTAAGAACACACCAGAAATCATCTCATCCCTATATACCTGATTACTGATGAAGCGATATTTAACTTGAAGAGATTATTACAATCCGTATCTGTTTGCCTATATGTTTAGAGACACTTGAATCATAAGTTTGAGATGCCTTGAGCTAAATTACTCTGCAGTGTTATAAAAAGACCACACCATGAGGTTGAAATTCATTTCAGAAAGTATCTCTTGAGGATTTAACATATGTATATACACATTGTGTTTCATGTTGACAGTGAAGGGGTAGTGAGTGTGGCAACAGAAAAAGCCAAGATATAGTGCTGCAGTTAAAGGCTTTATCAATGTTGGGGTAATAACAATAATTTTAAAAGTGCCTTGGCCAAAATTATTGTTAACGAGCATATATGCAAGGAAGCATTGTAATTCCAGCAAGTAATTTTTTTTTCATATTTTTCCTTCATTTATCTCCAACACAAAAGTAAAAGGGATTGAGCAAGAATGAAGAGTGCATTTTTAGATTTGTGATCCAGATGTAATTCAGATTTGGCTCACATCAGCAGAGTTTATAAATGAAGTCAGAAAGAGAAAATGAGAGAGATTGAAATAGTCACAACACTGAAAGAAAAGGGAAAGATAGAAGCTAAAATACGGATCGCTGCTACCATGGATCACCACTGTCTCACTACCTCCTCCCTTTTCTGTTCTCTCTATATTTCAAGCTATAGATTAAGGGTAACTCTCTCTTAAATAATAATAGGGGACTTCTTAATAATAGTTCATTTATGGAATTGGCTGGCAAGATGGCCGAATAGGAACAGCTCCCGTCTGTAGCTCCCAGAGAGATCAACGCAGAATGCAGACGATTTTTGCATTTCCAACTAAGGTACCTGGTTCATCTCACTGTGACTGGTTAGACAGTGGGTGCAGGCCATGGAGGGTGAGCAGAAGCAGCGTGAGCAGAAGCAGGGTTCAGTTGCCTCACCCAGGAAGCTGAAGGGGTCAGGAAACTCCCTCCCCTAGCCAAGGGAAGCCTTGAGGGACTGTGTCATGGCGAATGGTGCATTCCAGCCCAGATACTATGCTTTTCCCATGGTTTTTGGAACCTGCAGACCAGGAGATTCCCTCAGGTGCCTATACCACCAGAGCCCTGGGTTTCAAGCACAAAACTGGGTGGCCATTTGGGTGACACCGAGCTAGCTGCAGGAGTTTTTTTTCATACCCCAATGGCACCTGGAATGCGAGTGAGATAGAACCATTCATTGCCCTGGAGAGGGGGCTGAAGCCAGGGAACCAAGTGGTCTAGTTCAGCAGATTCCACACCCAAAGAACCCAGCAAGCTAAGATCCACTGGCTTGAAATTCTCACGGCCAGCACAGCAGTCTGAAGTCAACCTGGGACTCTACAGCTTGGTGGGGGGAGTGGTGTCCCCCATTACTGAGGCTTGAGTAGGCAGTTTTCCCCTCAAAGTGTAAACAAAGCCTCTGGGAAGTTTGAACTGGGTGGAGCCTACCACAGCTCAGCAAAGTCATTGTGGCCAGACTGCCTCTTTAGATTTCTCCTCCTCTCTGGGCAGGGCATCTCTGAAAGAAAGGCAGCGCCCCAGTCACCGGCTTATAGATAAAACTCCTATCTCCCTGAGAGAGCACCTGGGGGAAGGTGCAGCTATGGGTGCAGCTTCAGCAGACTCAAACGTTCCTGCCTGCTGGCTGTGAAGAGAGCAGTGGATATCCAAGCACAGTGTTCAAGTTCTGCTAAGGGACAGACTGCCTCCTCAAGTGGGTCCCTGACCCTTGTGCCTCCTGACTGGGAGACACCTCCCAGCAGGGACTGACAAACACCTCATACAGGAGAGCTCTGGCTGGCATCTGGTGGGTGCCCCTCTGGGATGAAGTTTCCAAAGGAAGGAACAGGAAGCAATCTTTGCTGTTCTGCACCTCTGCTCGTGATACCCAGGCAAACCAGGTCAGGAGTGGACCTCCAGCAAACTCCAGCAAACCTGCAGCAAAGGGGCCTGGCTGTTAGAAGGAAAATAACAAACAGAAAGCATTAGCATCAACATCAACAGAAAGGACTTCCACAGGAAAACCCCATACAAAGGTGGTCACCAATGTCAAAGACCAATGGTAGATAAATCCATGAAGATGAGGAAAAATCAGTGCAAAAAGGCTGAAAATTCCAAAAGCCAGAATGCCTCTTCTCCTCCAAAGGATCACAGCTCCTCGCCAGCAAGGGAACAAAACTGGACTGAGCGTGAGTTTGAGGAATTGACAAAAGTAGGCTTCAGAAGGTGGGTAGTAACAAACTCCTCTGAGCTAAAGGAGCACATTCTAACCCAATGCAAGGAAGCTAAGAACTTTGAAAAAAAGGTTAGAGGAATTGCTAACTAGAATAACCAGTTTACAGAATAATATAAATGAACTGATGAAGCTGAAAAACACAGCACGAGAATTTCGTGAAGCGTACACAAGTTTCAGTAGCCTAATCGATCAGGCGGAAGAAAGGATATCAGAGATTAAAGATCAATTTAATGAAATAAAGCATTAAGACAAGATTAGAGAAAAAAAATAATGAAAAGTTATGAACAAGACCTCCAAGAAATATGGGACTATGTGAAAAGACCAAACCTATGTTTGATTGATGTACCTGAAAGTGATAGGGAGAATGGAACCAAGTTAGAAAACACTCTTCAGGATATTATCCAGGAGAACTTCCCCAACCTAGCAAGACAGGCCAACATTCAAATTCAAGAAATACAGAGAACACCACAAAAATACTCCTCGAGAAGAGCAATCCCAAGACAAATAATTGTCAGATTCACCAAAGTTGAAATGAAGGAAAAAATATTAAGAGCAGCCAGAGAGAAAGGTCAGGTTACCCACAAAGGGAAGCCCATCAGACTAACAGCGGATCTCTCTGCAGAAACTCTACAAGTCAGAAGAGAGTAGGGGCCAATATTCAACAATCTTAAAAAAAAAAATTTTCAACCCGGAATTTCCTATCCAGACAAACTAAGCTTCATAAGTGAAGGAGAAATAAAATCCTTTACAGACAAGCATATGCTGAAGGATTTTGTCACCACCAGGCCTACCTTACAAGAGCTCCTGAAGGAAGCACTAAATACGGAAAGGAAAAAAACAGTATCAGCCACTGAAAAAACATACCAAATTGTAAATACCATCAATGCTAGGAAGAAACTGCATGAACGAATGGGCAAAATAAACAGCTAGCATCATAATGACAGGATCAAATTCACACATAACAGTATTATCCTTTTTTTTTTTTTTTTTTTTTTTTTTTTTGAGACGGAGTCTCGCTCTGTAGCCCAGGCTGGAGTGCAGTGGCCGGATCTCAGCTCACTGCAAGCTCCACCTCCTGGGTTCACACCATTCTCCGGCCTCAGCCTCCCGAGTAGCAACAGTATTATCCTTAAATGTAAATGGGCTCAATGCCCCAATTAAAAGACACAGATTGGTAAGTTGGATAAAGAGTCAAGACCCATCAGTGCACTGTATTCAGAAGACCCATATCACATGCAAAGACACACATAGGCTCAAAATAAAGGGACGGATGAATATTTACCAAGCAAATGGAAAGCAAAAAATAATAATAATAATAATAAAAAAAGTAAATCATGAGTTGCAATCCTAGTCTCTAATAAAACAGACTTCAAAACAACAAAGATAAAAAAGACAAAGAATGGCATTACATAATGGTAAGAAAATGTAACAAGAAGAACTAACTATCCTAAATATATATGCACCCAACACAGGAGCACCTGGATTCATAAAGCAAGTTCTTAGAGACCTACAAAGAGACTTAGACTCCCACACAATAATAGTGGGAGACTTTAACATCCCACTGTCAATATTAGACAGATCAATGAGACAGAAAATTAATAAGGATATTTAGGACTTGAACTCAGCTCTGGATGAAGCAGACCTAATAGACATCTACAGAACTCTCCACTCCAAATCAAAAGAATATACAATCTTTTCAGCAGCACATCACACTTATTCTAAAATTAATCACATAATTGGCATCATCACTGGCCATTAGAGAAATGCAAATCAAAACCACAATGAGATACAATCTCACACCAGTTAGAATGGCGAGCATTAAAAAGTCAGGAAACAGATGCTGGAAAGGATCTGCAGAAATAAGAAAGTTTTTACACTGTTGCTAGGAGTGTGTAAATTAGTTCAACCTTTGCAGAAGACAGAATGGTAATTCCTCAAGGATCTAGAACCAGAAATACCATTTGACCCAGCAATTCCATTACTGGTTATATACACAAAGGGTTATAAATCATTCTCCTTTAAAGACACATGCATACATATGTTTACTGCAGCACTATTCACAATAGTAAATACTTGGAACCAACCCAAATGCCCATCAGTGATAGACTTGATAAAGACAATGTGGCACATATACACCATGGAATACTATGCAGCCATAAAAAAGGATGAGTTCATATCCTTTGCAGGGACATGAATGAAGCTGAAAACCATCATTCTGAGCAAACTAACACAGGAACAGAAAAGCAAACACCGCATGTTCTCACTCATAAGTGGAAGTTGAACAATGAGAACACATGGACACAGGGAGGGAATATCACACACCAGGGCCTGTCAGGGGGTGGGGTGCTAGGAGATTGATAGCATTAGGAGAAATACCTAATGTGAATAATGGATTGATGGGTGCAGCAAACCACCATGGCACATGTATACCTATGTAACAAACCTGCATATTCTGCACATGTAACCCAGAACTTAAAGTATAATAATAGAAAAAAATTAAAAAGATGATAAGTAGAAAACCAAGGAAATATTATATACTTTACAAAAGTGCTGAAATATTAAAGGACACATGTATTTTGAGTTATTTTTATTCTACATAATTTTCCAGAAACAACTCAAATAAAAAATAATTAACTGATCCTTTTAAGTGCTTAAATATATACTTTAGGATTAAGAGCCACAAACACACAAAGCAAATTACATATATTGTAATTAGATATCAACTAATCAATAATTGTACAAAACTAATTATTTAAAGCCTTTGTCTAGTATTTCAGAATTTTTGAAAGTCAAGTCCTTCCTTTAGCTTCCTCATCTTATTCCTGACTTTTTATACTGCAAACTCTAGGAAAAAATCTAAAATTACTTGATTATGAATACTGGTATCAAGTAAAACTTAAAATGGTAAAACATTTTAACTTGGATAGATTGGGAACCAAACATACCCACCCTGAGTATGTTATATAAAAAAGTCAAAAAGCAACAGATGCTGGCAAGGCTATGGAGAAAAGAGAACACATATACACCATTGGTGGGAATGTAAATTAGCTCAGCCACTGTGGAAAGCAGTTTTAAGCAGTTTTAAGAGTTCTCAAATAACTCAAAATGGAACTACCATTCAGCCCAGCAATCCTATTACTGGGTTTATATCCAAAAGAAAATAAATCATTCTACCAAAAATACACCTGCACTCGTGTGTTCATCACAGCACTATCCACAATAGCAAAGACATGGAATCAATCTAGGTGCCCATTAACAGTGGCCTGGGATGAAGAAAATGTGGTACATATACACCATGGAATACTATGCAGTCATAAAAAAAGAATGAAATCAAGTCCTTTGCAGCAACATGGGTGCAGCTGTTGGCCATTATCCTAAGCAATTAACACAGGAACAGAAAACCAAATGCTGTTATTCTCATTTAGAAGTGAGAGCTAAACACTAGGTACTCACAGTCATAAAGAGAGCAACAATTGGCACTGGGGACTTCTCGAAGGGAGAGGAAAGGATAGGGGTAAGGGCTGAAAAACTGTTAAGTACTATGGTCACTTCCCAGGTGACAGGTTCAGTTGTTTCCCAAACCTCAGCATATAATAACATATCCATGTAACAAACCTGCACATGTACCCTCAAATCTAAAATAAAAGTTTTAATTATTAAAAAAAAATGTCATTTACTTCCTATGCCCTGACTAGATTTTTAAAAATATTACTCTATACTAAAATTGATGTAAGTCATTGCCTCAGTAGTCCCTAAGCCCCTTGCAGATCTAGACACTATGTTTTATTCTGTGTATATCCACAATTTAGTACCTGGGAGCAGTTGGTTTCTCATTAATATTTTTCTGAAAAATTAATAGAAGCAATAAAAATTCCAGCCACCTTAAAAAAAAAGCAATATTGAAGCATGTTCCATATTGAGAGGAGTGTATATTGTGGGTCTGTTGGTTGGAATGTTCTGTAAATGTCTGTTAGGTCCCTTTAATCTAGAAAATGGTTTAACTCTGATGTTTCTTTGTTGATTTCTGTCTGAGTAACATGTTCACTGCTAAGAGTGGGGTGTTGAAGTCCCCTACTATTATTGTATTGCAGTCTATCTCTTCCTTTAGGTCACTTAATATTTGCTCTATATATTTAGGTGCTCCAGTGTTGGGTGTATATATATATATGTGTGTGTGTATATATATACACACATATATATATTCAGAATTGTATATCCTCCTGCTGTATTGACTGTTTTGTCATTATAGAATGGCTTTGTCTCTTTTTACAGTCTTTGGCTTAAAGTCTGTTTATCTGATATAAATATAGAAACTCCTGTTCTTCTTTGGTCTCCATTTGCATGGAATATACTTGTTTATCCCTTCATTTTCAGTCTGTGCATGTCCATAAAGGTAAAGTGAATCCAAAACAGCATGGTACTGCTATAAAAACAGGCACATACACACAACACAATAGAATAGAGAACCCAAAAATAAATCTACACATTTATGCCAAATGATCTTCAACAGACACCAAAAACATTCATTGGGGAAAGTACAGTGTCTTCAATAAATGGTGCTAGGAAAACTGGATATCCACATGCAGAAGAATGAAACTAGATGCCTATCTCTGCCATATACTGAAATCAATTAAAAATGGATTGTAGGCTTAAACGTAAGACCTGAAACTAGGTAACTACTAGGAAAAAATATAGAGGAACTCTTTCATGACATTGGCTGGACAAGGATTGTTTTGGATAAGACCTCAAAAGCACAGACAACTAAAGCGAAAACAGACAAATAGAATTATGTTAAACTAAAAAGCTTCTGCACAGCAAAGGAAACAATCAACAGAGTGAATAGATGGCCAGGAGAATGGGAGAAAATATTTGCAAACTATGCATCTGACAAAGGATTATATCTAGCATATATAAGAAACCCAAACAATTCAATAACTAAAATAAAAATTTTAAAAAATTAAAAAAATTTTAAATCAGCAAAAGGTCTAAAGAGACATTTCTCAAGGCGTACAAATGGCCAAAAGGAGTATGCTCAACATCACATGACCAAAAACTGTTCAACATCATAAATTATAAGGAAAATGAAATCAAAATATAATGACATATTGCCTCCCATAGGAATTAGATTCATAGAGAGGCAGTACATCTAACCATGAAAATGCCATTTTTCATCTATTACTAGGTGCTAAATAGATGTTTCAAGTTAGAGGAATCTATTTCTTTGAGTCTCTTGCCAGAAGGATTCTTGTTTCCATTCAGGTAAGAGAGGTACTCAAGATATTTGAAAGGCAAAAGAAAAACCTAAGCTTTTCTTTTGCTTCAGTATCCCAGTGGATAGTTGGTGGAACATTTTTGATGCAAGATTTTGCATTGAACTCAGTTGTTGCGATGCATGCAAATCATTTATCTTGGGAGAATAGGAATCTCTAACCATTAGTAGTTTCTATTCTGAAGACCTCCGGGGTGAACCAGAGAGAGCTAACAGTAGTCTTTTCTGAGCTTAATTATTTATATTTTGATAATGTATTCATTGTCTGTTTTTGTGTAGCAATTTACCACATATTTAGCTACAAACAAAACATATTTGTGATCTCATAGATTTTTGGGGTTGGGGTTTGTGTACCACTTAGCTATGTCCTGAGCTCCATCAATGTGTTGACTGGACTGGATTCTCACCTGGAACCATAAGTGAAGATTCTAATGGGTAAGAATTCCAATACCAACAGGTGGATGGCATTATTTATTTCCTTTTGGTTGCGTGATGGCTCCAAATATTTTCTCTTAGTTAGTTAGAGGCCACCCTCAGGTCCCAGAGAACTCATAGTTCCTAGAGGCCACCTGAGGTTCTTATTATTTGGACTTTTCCAACATCACTTCTTAATTTATGAAGTCTGAAATAAACTTATCTTTCTCACTTTCTCTCATTTTTTTTCTCTCTCTCTGCTTCACTACCTCTTTTCTCGCCCTCCTTCTCTCCCCTGATCCAGTCTGCTAAAATATAGTACTATATAATGTAACATAACGATGAGTGTGACATCCCATTACCTTTGGAATATTCTCTTTGTGAGAAGTAAATCACAGGTTTGCCCCACACATAAGTGGAAGGGATTGAAGAAGCTGTTAGATGAGGAGGCATCAAATCACTGGGGGTCACCTTGATGTCTCTGAGATTATAAACACCTTATGCCTTATATTAATTTATTTCTACTTGGGTCCCTTTGGGGTTTCAGTTTTTCTGATAGCATTTCAACCCTGACACTGCTAGAATATAAAAAATACCTTGTACTCAGTGAATATAGAATTCAGAAAACTGCAGGTCATAGATAGGCCTAATCATATTTATTTTTTCTCTAGAAAATTTACAACATCAGGATCATCCTTAAACCCATGAGAAAATGGTAAATACATTTGTATATTCAACAGAGGAATAATACTTAATAGATGTCATTTAGGTGGTTGGTACAAGTAACTGAAAAGCTCCACTACTTAACATTAAAATAATAATCCAATCACTACCTTTTAAAAACTTTACCTTTTATTTTGAATTCAGGGGGTACATGTGCAGGTTTGTCACATGGGAATACTGAGTAGTGCTGAAATTTTGCTTAAGGGTGATTCTGTCATTGTGGTGCTATTCACAATAGCAAAATAGCAAAATCATCACTTTTTAAGGCAAAATCAAACTCGTGAATTTGCTTATATTTGGGTATTTTTCCCTCAAAATACTTTTTTGCCTAAAGATAAAAAGGAGACATTAATTTAGGTAAATATGTTTTTATTCATAGAATTATGGTTAGAAAGTTAATGGCTTTATAATAAAATCATATACTATAAATCAATAAAATAATATACTATATCCATAGATTTTAATTTTATCTGTCATTTCAACTAAACTTTTAATAAGATCAGCACATGTCCAGTAAGGTAGATAAAATATAATCATATCATATTGGGCTTGAAAATATTCTCAAGCAAAATATAATATGTTAACTTTGATTGATAAGTAAGTTAAACATTAATATTTTGAATGTTCTTTTGGATGGTTAAGTTGCTAATTGGGGAATGTTAACAGGAATGCTGATATAAAACACCTAAGACATTATATTCTAAGCTTAAACATATCAAATATTTGGAATGATTTTACAGTCCTCCTTTTTATTGCCTTATTGAATAATGCTCTAGGACCCACATCTTTTTATGTATCTTAATGATTTAATACCTACAATGTCATTTTCTTATAAAATCTTTTGTCCAATAATTGTGTAGGTATAAAGCACACACCTAACAAAAATTATTTTCATTACCTACATATAAAAGCTTTGGAACTTCTTATAATCCTTATTATTTTCTTTTATCAAATAAAGCTCTTAGATTTTTATTCCCTTATATGACTTAGCAGTTGGCAAACTAATTATTTGACAACTTGGTCATAGAGCTGTGGTAATGCAGGGACTGTGTCTTTGCACAGATGGCAGAATGTAAATTTCCATCAAACTAGGAAGTAGCAGAATAATAAGAACATATGCGGGAAACTATTCTGAGCAAAGCATTTAGTGATTATTTGGTAGTAAGTTGTGGTAAGGGAAATACAAACTTAAATAATAGGTTTGCAATGTTCTTTCTTGTAAACACTAACAATGAGGTGATTAAAGGATCATATGCTGTTTTTGGCTCTTCGCTATTTATGGCTTTTTTTTTTTTTTTTTTTTTTTTTTTTTTTTTTGAGGCGGAGTTTCGCTCTGTCTCCCAGGCTGGAGTGCAGTGGCCGGATCTCAGCTCACTGCAAGCTCCGCCTCCCGGGTTTACGCCATTCTCCTGCCTCAGCCTCCCGAGTAGCTGGGACTACAGGCGCCCGCCACCTTGCCCGGCTAGTTTTTTTTTTGTATTTTTTAGTAGAGACGGGGTTTCACCATGTTAGCCAGGATGGTCTCGATCTCCTGACCTCGTGATCCGCCCGTCTCGGCCTCCCAAAGTGCTGGGATTACAGGCTTGAGCCACCGCGCCCGGCCTATTTATGGCTTTTAATTCAGATTTCTGGCAACCACTGATTTTGTGTATCTATATAAGGACATTTTATCTTTAAGACAATTTTTTCTTACTTGGAAACAAACAGACACATAACCTGAGGTTTTGTATAGCAAGTCTAAAATCTACTTGTTAATTTAAAAGGTCCTATTTACACCAGAAATAATAGACTATTTTAAGTGTACTTAAAATTAAAATAAGTTGAGTTTTTGAGTACACTCATTCATGCTATGCAATATAGCTTTTTACAATGAAAGAATAGGATCATTTATTTAAAATAACACAAATAATTAACTGCCATTTATATGGACTAAAGCAAGAAGGTAGGCCGACAGAAGCTTCAACTTTAAGTTGTTATGTATCATGAATGTGTGTATGCATATGTGCATATGCATACATAACTTTGAAACTCAGAATTGAAGCTTCAAAGTAAGTTTCTATGTGCATGTGTCAAGCTCTAGAAGATTAGTCTCATAATCAAAGTTAATGACCAAGCCAGTTTCTCTTAAAGAATATGCCAAGCAGCACTCTGTGATTAAAGAAAGCAGGGTCATTAGACTATTATTAGTTAAGAATAATAGTCATGATTCAGGTTGAAGTAGGCATCATCCTGATTGTGATATCCTGAAAGTCATTTGAAGCAAATACATTGAGTCTTTGGAGCTGACGTAAGTCTTGCCATATCTCATAGTGGAAAGAAATGGACTTCTTGAGTTCACAGGTAGAACTGCTTCAAGACCCATCTCCTAAGGAAATACACTACTTGGTACCATGGATAGTTCCCAAGGGCAATGTGACAATCCATCTGCAAGCACAGACCCATGACTTTCATCAAGATAACAGAATAAAATAATGGCTTGTTCACACATCAATGGTGAGCCATATAATACTTTGCCATTTTTGGTTAGTGGGTCAAAAGAGAGCTCTTCAAAATAGGCCCTCGCTGTGGATTTTATACACAAATTTTCTAGTAGCCATTTTCATATTCTCTGGCTTTTGAAACAATTACATATCTTTGCGTATTTTTGTTAATATTTGCTTAGATTTTCAGCTTACATCTTTCTCTCCAGAAACAGCTCTTTCTGAAGCACAAGTGTTCATAGAGGAGTCATGGGCTTTCTTTTTAAAATATTTATTGGTATTTTTTTTTTACCAGAACTTAGATTTTTCCCGAGTGGAATTTTCAGACATAACTTGTATCTCCTTTATCATAAAACATATATTTATTTTAAGTATATGGAGCATGTAGTATTCTAATATATGGAGTCTTCATTGATATGTAGTTTTTCTGGCTATCATTCACGTGTTTTATCTTCCCATATCTTTTTTCTTTTCTTTTTTTTTTTTTTTTTTCTGAGATGGAGTCTCACTCAGTTGTCCAGGCTGGAGTGCAGTGGCGCAATCTCGGCTTACTGCAAGCTCTGCCTCCTGGGTTCATGCCTTTCTCCTGCCTCAGCCTCCCAAGTTGCTGGGACTACAGGCTCCTGCCACCACGTCTGGCTAATTTTTTTTTTTTTTTTTTTTGGATTTTTAGTAGAGATGGGGTTTCATCATGTTAGCCAGGATGGTCTCGATCTCCTGACCTTGTGATCCACCCACCTCAGCCTCTCAAAGCACTGGATTACAGGAGTGAGCCACCGTGCCTGGCCTATCTTCCCATATCTTACCTGTTTTATTGTTGTTTGGTGTGGAGTAGGGTGGGGAGAACGGATTTGTGTTTGTGTATTTTTGCATGAGATAGATTTTTTTTATTTTAAAATATACTTTATTGACATCTTTAAAATTTAAAGGGATTTTAATCTGTTACTTGCAGACAATACATCAACAATCTGGACTCATGTGAATTTAATTGCAGAATTTGAATTTCTCTAGAATACTCAAATAATGAATTGCTTTCAGTTTATTACTTAATCCCAACTAAATGTACAAGAGATTTGCCAATGCCTCGGATTTAGTGAACCATGAACTTTCACATTTGCCTCTCTAATCATGTGAAGTTGTCAATAGTTTCACTCTATCTCTGAAAATAGTGAAATTATCCCTTGAGGAATCCAACTTTGATTATTGTATTCACCTCTCTAACTTTCCATCTTCTGTACCTTGGACAAGAATTTCTATACAACCTGGTATTGCACATTCCTATATCTTCAAGCAGATGTGTGTGTGTGTGTGTGCGCGCACGCACATGCTGGTACACACATATAGTTAATATTTTGTCTTTTATAGTTTTTCTTGGTAGTGAAAGTGATCTTGACTTCAAAAATATAAAAACTTAAACCTAAAAATGTAAAATAACTTACCCATAAGAACACAGGTAGCTGTGATAGAGGAAATCTAGAACTTTTGTTAACCTCTAGAGTTCTTGTCTTTATAAGAAGAGTCACTGCATCCATTAGTCATTTGCTGTGAATAAAGGATAGCAGTGGCCACAGTGCCAGCAGGTGCAGCTAATATGAGGGGTGGAAATGTTGATAGTATGAACTACATTGTTTAGTGTTCAAGAGTAGAGGCAGAAGCAACCTCACCACAATTATGCTGTGATATTATTTGAAAATTACTCTTAAGGAATAGTTTATCTGTTTTTTGCTTTTTTTCAAAACACTGACTCCCCGGATAACTTGGAAATTCTGTGGATTAGCTAATGTTCAATATCCATAAATAAATTCCAGAATAAGAGATGTCCGTTTCAGAACTTACAACTAAAACCTGCAGTGATATGACATTATATGCATAGGCCTTGTAAGGTTTAATAAGAACACGTAAAAATGCTTGAGTTTAAAAAAAGGAGAGGAAAAGAAAAACTGCAAAACAATAACAATGACAGAAATGTGCTTCAAGTATAAAGGGAAAAATTCTAAAGACAGAATTACTGAATATTTAATTAGATAAAATTAATACTAGATCATGGTATTTTTTTCAACTAGTCAATAGCAGCTCAAGCCATATGGAATACATAAATGATATTCAACGTGGGCAAATGATAGACATTAACATACGTATCCTTCAAAATTAAATAGTTTATTACCTATGAGGTTTTCAATGCAATTCTCTTTATCTTTTTTAAAATCACAACTGATCTTTTGCTTAATTGAAACATGAAATTGTGAATAAATGGAGACAATCTTGGTAGATTCACTCAATGTCTACAATGGTCCATTAAATTACAAAACTATTCTTTGGACTAATGCTTTGTTTCTCAATGTTTAAATTTTAGATTAAAAGTAGTTAAAGAATAAGAGAGGGAACTGCCATTAACAGAGTTGTGGTATCCATATATTAGATAATTTTAGGATAACTTATTTTTTTACAGGAACATATGAGGTGGGGCAGAGAAAAAAATAAGAGAAAATAGCAGTGAGACTTCAGCTGACAGGGTTGTAGTTGGGAGCTGATGTTATGGGATCCAATAAAAGATAATCATTGGAACATTGCCGTATCATAAAGCTTTTATAAGGCGAATTATTTTTACTGTCACAATGGACCATGCACTGTGAGACTTGTTTTGTAAACTTAACTCATCACCGAAAGCCACAAAGCTTTGGGGAAGTGCTTAACCCTACTGCATCTTAGTGTTTTCATTAGCAAAATGATGACAGTGGAGTAGTGGGAATGTAAAATATTACCAAATTTTAAAGATTATATAATTTGTATATTGAACAAGAGGGACTCATTGGATATTAATAGAAATTAACTTCATCTTTTCTTTCCTTTGCCCAGTGTAAACCACTCTGTGTGATATATTTTTTTCTTATATCTTGGTTGAAATCTGAATCTATCCTCATTAACTTTTCTGATAATTCTTATGGAATACAATTTTTAAAATTTATTTTATGCTCCTCAAACTATTTTATTCCAATAATACAATATAGAATCTAAGTTATACTTCCTTCTTGCTCCTTTGGTGGGTATACTTCAGGCTGATTTCTGCACTGGGAAAAGTGCTAAAGTCTATTGGTCAGCTTCTGTTCTGTTTTCCTGGTTAGAGTTTCTCCTGCTGCTCCAGCATTTAAAATGTAGTAATCTATTGCTGCTTTCTGGTCATGAGTTAAATCTGAAAGTTTCTCTGTAATAGTTTGCTATGTGATGTGTAGGTCTTATAAGAGCTTCCAGTCATTGCTGATAATCTAGTTGAAAACCATCATTACCTTAATGATGCTGAATGCAGATCCAATGCCCAAACACCTAAAACTCCTGCAAAACTTACACATACAATGTAGTACTCCCAGCATCTTTCCCTTGTGTTTACTCTCTCGTTTGGCCCTGCTGAGAAGACTGTGGGTCAGATTCAACATAAACATTATTTGCTCTGATGAATGTTGAGTGGCAGCCTTCACCAAGCAGTGATATGCTTTTACTATGCTGTCAGAGCAGCCAGTCAGTTACAGCCTTTCATGCTTTGGTTTTGTTGAAATGAGTCAGACATCCATGCACAGTGTTATCAAAATTCCAAGATAAACAAAGGTCTTTCCCCAAGGCTTGAGCAGCGGGGAAAATATACTCTCATCTCTCCAGGGATGGATGGGATTCACTGCATAAAGACACGACTTTCCAAAATTTGTCTTGTAATTTCTAGT
This sequence comes from Macaca thibetana thibetana, assembly GCF_024542745.1. Classification (NCBI taxonomy): domain Eukaryota; kingdom Metazoa; phylum Chordata; class Mammalia; order Primates; family Cercopithecidae; genus Macaca; species Macaca thibetana. The sequence continues at coordinate 77,827,475 of NC_065586.1, forward strand.
TAACTCAGTCTTTCCAAGCTCTTTCATAGGCTTGAGGTAATTAAAGGTTAGCAAACCAACTCTTAGATGAGCTTTGGAACATTCTGGTGTGATGATATCGCACTTCCCTTTGGATTGTGGGCATTGTTGGTGGCTATTATCTTGTGACCTCAGACAACTGTGGCTATTGTTTTGTGACCTCAGCCAATACTTAGGTAGCAACAGTTTCAACTTGCTTTTAAAATTGCACATTATTTCCTTTTCAGCTGTCAATGTGTTCTTTCTAGTAACATGTGCCAACAGTTGAGGTAATTTCTATTATTCCTTCCTAAAGTTGCTGTTCTAATATTTATAAGAGAAAGAAAAGGCATTTTTAGTAATATAGTAGATAAACTATTAGGATGACCAATTTAAAATATCTTCCTCTTGGAGACTTTTAATGTCTTGTATCTTATTAAAGTTCTGAAAACGTTTGCAATAAAGAAAGTTAGATTACTCCATTTAACTTGATTTAACTTATATTTCCTGAGCTATTTTTATTATGCCTTTTTTAAATCTACCCCTGACATCCTACAGAATAATGTTGTTTTCCTGGGGCAATAAACTGAGGACTTTCCACTCCTGATTAGTTTTCCATATAAGGGCTATCTACAATACCTTAATTTCAATATTTGGTCTGGCAGTGTAGTAGTGGACATATAAATTTAGGTTTTAACTTTAACTCTGGACATCAAAATAGTATCGTAGATGAACTAATTCAAGAGAACATAGCATCTCCAAAATTTCACATTCATACCTTTCTCCATGCCATGTTGTGAAGGATTAATACACGCATTTATTTAATTCCTTGAAGAAATAACTACAGAGATCCTACAAGTTTCTATATAATGAAGAAAATGCTGGTAGTAAATGTTAAGCTCTTATAATTATTATAGAAAGATATTTAGGTTGAGAATGTCTGCAATCCAGTACTGATCACATATTGTGATCAAATAATAATTTTGTGTCCAATAATAATTATAATAAACATTTACTGAAAAATTATTATAAGGCAAGTACAATGCTTAACACATATTATGCATTGTCTTATTGAATAATAATAACTATGATAAACATAGAATGGAATGTGGTTATCATAGAATGCATATACTAGTATATCCTTAATTTACAATTTGGGGAATTGATACTCAAAGAGAACACGTAACTTTGCCAATGTCATATCATTGAAGAGTTTAGATAGAAACATTCAGTGGTTACTAATATAAGAAACTGCTCAGAAGTTAAGAGATGGAGGAAAATATTCTTTGATGTTAATTTCACAACTGAATAGGTATGTATGGAATAGAATCAAGACTTTCTATGCAAAGCATGCCATGTGAGTGACAGTACAGAGAAAGGAAATGCCATAGTACACTTGAAGAACTGCATATTTTGGTAGCATTATGCAAAAATTTTACCTGGAAAGAAGTAGGCACTGGAAAGTCTTTGGAAATGAGATATAATAAAACAGAATAATCCAGTTTTAAATAAAGTTAGTTTTCCAAATGAAAAACAAATTCCAATCAATGGTTATTTGGGGAAAGATTTAACCTTTCTATGGGGCATTTCTCAGAATGTTGTGGCTCTCAGATAGCTTGTGAAGCATTACTGATATTTAGAGAATAGGTAGCAGGGATGTTAGACGTCTTGAAAAGTGTTCAATATTCTGCACAAGGAAGAACATGTTCAAGAACTGCAGACGTTTTAATATTCTTATAGAATACCTATATCATAAAAAATATTTGTTTTCATAGGAATCTAGAATCAAAATTTTTAATAGCATATCTTTAATGTGTAATTTTCCCCTACAAGAATATGACCTCAGTATAAATCAAGAGAAAAATCACCATTTATTTTCTGCAGTTTTTACTAAGTTTTATTTTCTAATTTCAGAAAATCACACTAAGAGCCATGCCTCTTATCATATTTAGTGGCTGACATGGTTTGTCTCTGTGCCTCCAGTCAAATCTCATCTCAAATTGAAATCCCCATGTGTCAAGGGAGGGACCCGGTAGGAGATAATTGGATCATGGGGATGGTTCCCCCAATGCTGTCCTCATGATAGTGAGTGACTTCTAAGGAGATCTGATAGGTTAAAAGTGTTTGGCAGTTCACCCTTCACTCTCTTTCTCTCTCTCTCTCTCTCTCTCTCTCTCTCTCTGGCCACTGTGTAAGATGTGCCTTATTTCCCCTTCACCTTCTGCCGTAATTGTAAGTTTTCTGAGGCCATCCCAGTCATGAGAAACTATGAATCAATGAAACCTCTTTTCTTTATAAGTTACTCAGTCTCAGATATTCTTTAGAGCAGTATAAAAATGTACTGACAAGAAAATTGGTACCAGGAGTGCAGCACTGCTCTAAAAATAACCTGAAAATATCGAAGCAACTTTGGAACTGGGTAACAGGCAGAGATTCAAACAGTTTGGAAGGCTCAGAAGAAGACAAGATGTGGGAAAGTGTGGAACTTCCTAAAGACTTGTTGAATGATTTTGATCAAAATGCTGATAGTGATATGGACAGTGAAATCCAGGTTGAGGTGGTCTCAGATGGAGATGAGGAATTTATTGGGAACTGGAGCAAAGGTCACTCATGCTACGCTTTAGCAAAGAGACGGGTTGCATTTTATCTCTGCCCTGGAGGTTTATGGAACTATGAACTTGAGAGAGATGGTTTACAGTATCTGGCAGAAGTAATTTCTACGCAGCAAAGCCTTCAAGATGTGACCTGGCTTTTTCTAAAAGTATATAGTTATATGTGTTCACAAAGAGATTATCTGAAATTGGGAGTTAAGTTTACAAGCGAAGAAGAGCATAAAAGTTTGAAGAATTTGCTGCCTGACCATGTGGTAGAAAAGTAAAACACATTTTCTGGGGAGAAATTCAAGCCTGCTCAGAAATTTGCATAAGTAACAAGGAGCCCAATGTTTATCACCAAAACAATGGGGAAAATATCGCCAGGGCATTTCAGAGATCTTCAAGGTATCCCCTCCCATCGCAGGTCTGGTGATCTAGGAGGGAAAAATGGTTTTGTGGTCTGGGCCCAGGGTTTTGTTGCTCTGTGCAGCCTTGGGACATGGCTCCTTATATCCCAGCTGCTCCAGCTCCACCTGTGGCTAAAAGGAGCCAAGGTACAGTTCAGACTGTTGTTTCAGAGAATGCAAGTCCCAAGCCTTGGTGGATTCCATGTGGTGTTGGGCCTGTGGGTTGAGCTTTGGGAACCTCTGCCTAGATTTCAGAGGATATATAGAAACATCTGGAGGTCTAGGCAGAAGTCTGCTGCAGGGGCAGAGCCCTCATGAAGAACCTCTATAATGGCAATCCAGAGCGGAAATGTGGTATTGGAGCCCCACCACAGAAACCTCACTGGGGCACCGCCCAGTGGAACTGTGAGAAGAGGGTCACCGTCCTCCATACCCCAGAATGGTAAATCCACTGACAGCTTGCACTGTGTATCTAAAAAACCAGCTCATGAAAGTAACTCTGGGGCTGTACCCAGCAGAGCCACAAGGGTAGAGCTGCACAAGGCTGTGGGAGCTCACCCCTTGCATCCACATATCCTAGATGTGAGATATGGAGTCAAAGGAGATTGTTCAGAGCTTTAAGATTTAATGAATGCCCTGCCAATTTTTAGATTTCCATGGGGCCTGTGACCTCTTTGTTTTGGTCAATTTCTCATATATGGAACAAGAACATTTACCCAATGTCTGTACCTCCATTGTATGTTAGAAGTAACTAACTTTTTTTTTTTTTTTTTAATTTTACAGACTCGTAGATGATAAAGACATACCTTGTCTCAGATGAGAGTTTGGACTTGGACTTTTGAGTTAATGCTGGAATGAACTCAAAATTTGGGGGGGACTGTTGGGAAGGCATAATTGCCTTTTGAAATGTGAGAAGAACATGAGATTTCAGAGGGACAGGAGTCAGAATGACATAATTTGGTTCTGTGTCCCAACCGAAATCTCATCTCAAATTTTAATCCCCATGTGTCGATGGAGGGACTTGGTAGAGGTAATTGCTTCATAGGGGCATGTTCCCACATGCTGTTCTCATGATAGAGAGTGAGTTCTCATAAGATCTGATGGTTTAAATGTGTTTGGCAGTTCCCCCATCACTGTCTCTCCTGCCACCATGCAACATTTGTGTTATTTCCCCTTCCACTTCTGCCATGATTATAAGTTTCCTGAGGCCTTCCCAGCCATGTGGAACTGCAAGCCAATGAAACCTCTTTTCTTTATAAATTACCCAATCTCAGTTATTTTTTGTATAGCAGTGTAAAAATGGACTAATACAATTGCCTATGGAGGGTAACCAATTTTAATTGGCAGTGTAACTTTTGCTTTGGTACAATTCCTTATGTAGAGGTAATCATTTACTAATATATTATGACTTCTAATATAAACATATAGAAATGCACATCATTTGATAATAGTTACTCTTATTTCTCCTTAGGATTATGGTTAGAGTTGATTTTGTCCATTATATTAATTTATTTTTATGTTATATGTGTAACATATAAAATTCTTTCAGAACTTTATTTCAGGATAATAAAAGAGGTGTTAAAAAATAAGTATTAAGAAAAGGGAATATTGACTGTGATAAAGTACAAAGCTCAACATCGACAAAATGAAAAATACCCTATGGATACCTCAGTATTTATTCATCCTTTTTCCTCTAAACTGAAATCTAAAAAGGATTTTTTTCAGAGCAGCAATGTACCCAATTTAAAATGCTCTGCTTTATGAATTTCATTGAAATTGTGAGAGCATGTGATGCAATTGCAGCCTAGAAGATGTCAGAACTACCAGGTGAGGTATCTGGGCAAGAAGGTATTTTTAAGAAAGAAATATTTATCACATATGGCTTTTTTTTCTTGCTATTTTATTTTTACTATTTCCTGGCTGCAATGTAGACATAATGCCAGAAATTTTATCAGATATCTAGAACCAGCTACAAAATTCGCATTACACAATACAAATAAAAATATGGGACTCTTGTTTAAAAATCAAGGGAAAATGTTTAGATAAATATAAAATATTTCTTGAAAATACTTTGTTACTTTAAAATTTGTATATGGGGGTAAAGTAATATGTAAGTAACAATATAATGACAGAAAATAATATTACAAAGGACAAAAAATATTATTTCATTCATAACTGTATATAACAATATAATAATAATGCTCTGGTAATGTGATATTCGATTGACTATATGATTCTTTGTACTAAATTTCTGCAAATCAATTTATTTTGTCTTCAAAATTGTATACTTTTAGCAATTTCATTTTTAAGCAGTATAGTTGAAAGTGAAGCCAGTTTCTTTGGACAAATGGAAGATCCCAGATAATTTTTATAATTTCTAATTTTGGAAAGAATTTTTATGCTCATGCAATTGGTACTACAAGTCTTAAGTGTATTTTATAGGATGTAAAAATTTGTGAATAAGGTTGTGGTAAATTAGCTTAAAATATATATTTTAGCATACTTAGAGATGATGACACTAATAGAACTTTTTTTTCTAAAACTCTTTAAAGAAATTATTTTGGGGTAAGTGTAAATTTAATTTTAAATGTTAGTTTATAAAATGGCACTTTACTGTTTTCTTTGATATTTTCTGTAACTTTCTAGCTAGTACAACTGTTTAGCTTACAAGTTGCTCATTGCCCTCTGTGCCTAGGGTCTGAGCCTCTGTGCACACAGCCACACATCAAATCCCCTCTACTCATGCACATGCTTTATTTTCTCATGGAATTCACTTACAAAACGCAGGTTCAAAGAAAAAATTGTTATAAATTTCAAAAGGGGATTGATATGGTTTGGCACAAATCTCAACTTGAATTATATCCCTCAGAATTCCCACGTGTTGTGGGAGGGACCTGGCAGGAGGGAATTGAATCATGGGGGCTAGTCTTTCCTGTGCTATTCTCATGATAGTGAATAAATCTCATGAGATCTGATGGGTTTGTCAGGGGTTTCCCCTTTTGCTTCTCCTCATTCTCTCTTGCCACCTCCACTTAAGAAGTGCCTTTCACCTCCCACCATGATTCTAAGGCCTCCCCAGCTATTGGAATGGTAAGTCCAATTAAACTTCTTTTTCTTCACAGTCTCCAGTATGTCTTTATCATCAGTGTGAACATGGAATAATACAGTAAATTGGTACCAGGAGTGGGGCACTGCTAAAAAGATACCTGAAAATGTGAAAGCCGTCTGGGTAGCAGGCATTGGAACAGTTTTGAGGGCTCAGAAGAAAACAGAAAATGTAGAAATGCCTGGAACTTCAAAAGACATTTGCTGAATGTCTTTGACAAAAAATGCTGATAGTGATATGAACAGGGGCGGGGCCCTCAAATGGAGAGAAACTTGTTGGGAACTGGAGCAAAGGTGACTAGTTTTAGCAAAGAGTCTGGTGGCATCTTGCCCAGGGAGATTTGTGGAACTTTGAACTGTGGAGATGATTTAGGGTATCCCCAGAAAAAATTTCTAAGCAGCAAACAAGAGATTTGGGTCCAGTTTTAAAAGGGAAACAGAGCATAACAGGGGTACAGCTGACAATGTGAGTTTGCAGGGGAGAAATTCAAGCTGGCTGCAAAAATCTGCATAAGTAGCAAGGAATGTAAAGTTAATATCCAAGACCACGTGGAAAATATCTTCAGGCCACGTCAGAGGCCTTCACAGCAGCACCTCCCATCACAGGCCCAGAGGTCCACGGGGAAAATGTCATTTCATAGGCCAGACCCAGGGTCCCCATGCTGTATGCAGCCTAGAGAATTGGTGCCCTGTGTCCCAGCTGCTCCAGCCATGGCTGAAAGGGGTCAACATACAGCTCACGCCATGGCTTCAGGGTGGAAACCCCATGCCTTGGCAGCTTCCACGTACTGTTGAGCCTGCAGGTTCACAGAAGTCAAGAATTGAGGCTTGGGAACCTCCGTCTAGATTTTAGAAGAGGTATGGAAATGCCTGGATGCAAAAGTTTCCTGCAGGGGCGGGGCCCTCATGGAGAACCACTGCTAGGGCAGTGCAGAAGGGAAATAGCCCCTTACTGGGGCAAAATGTGAGAAGAGGGCCACCATTCTCTGCACCCCATAATGGTAGATACACTGACAGCTTACACTGTGGACCTGGAAAAGCCACAGACACTAAACGTCAGCCCCGTGAAAGCAGCTAGGAGGAAGACTGTACCCTGCAAAATCACAGGGGCGGAGCTGCCGAAGACCATGGAAACCTACGTCTTGCGTTAGTGTGACCTGAATGTGAGACCTGAGGTCAAAGGAGATCATTTAGGAGCTAGGAGATCATTTTGGAGCTTTCAAATTTTGACTGCTGTGCTGGATTTCAGACTTGCATGGACCCTATAATCGCTTTGTTTTGACCAATTTCTCCCATTTGGAAATATTGGCTGTATTTACCCAATACCCTTATACCCTATTTTATACAGAAAGTAACTAACTTGCTTTTGATTTTACAGGCTCATAAACAGAAGAGACTTGCCTTATCTCAGATAAGACTTTGGACTGTGGAATTTTGAGTTAATGTAGAAATGAGTTAAGACTTTGGGGGACTGTTGGGAAGGCATGATTGGTTTTGAAATGTGAGGACATGAGATTTGGAGGGCCCAGGGGTGGAATGATATGGTTTGGCTGTGCCCCCAACCAAATCTCAATTTGAGTTGTATCTCCCAGAATTCCAACATGTTATGGGAGGGACCCGGGGGAGGTTATTGAATCATGGGGCCTAGTCTTTCCTATACTATTCTCGTGATAATGAATAAGCCTCAGGAGATCTGATGGGTTTATCAGGGATTTCTTCTTCTGCTTCTCCTCATTCTTTCTTGCTGCTGCCATGTAAGAATTGCCTTTTGCCTCACATCATGATTCTGAGCCCTCCCCAGCCATGTGGAACTGTAAGTGCAATTAAACCTCTTTTTCTTCCCAGTCTCAGGTATGTCTTAGCAGTGTGAAAATGGACTAATGCAGGCATTAAACCGAGAACAAATTTTCTTCTGAGTATAGGAACTTCTCTGATTATATAAGGGGTTTAACCCATAAAGTTGACCTTGTGAATATTTTTGTCATAAAAATGTATATATTTAAGGTATACAGTGTAAAATTTTGATATACATGTACATTGTAAAATGATATCAATAGTCAAGGTCGTTAACTAATCCATCTTCTCGCATTATCACAATTATGTGGGTGTGTGTGGTGAGAACACTTCAGATTTACTCTCTCAGCAAATTTCAAATATACAATACAGTATTATGAACTATAGTCGCAGATATTTTTTAAGCACAGTGGGAGAGAGTCACATGCTAATATTAATGGAGCTGAAAGTGGAATCTGGGGTCCGTGAAGTAACAACGGAGTCACAATGCCACTCTTCACAGCTAACCCTTGCCTTTTAATTAGGTCATAAACAAACAAACAAAGAAAATAAATAAAATAAATAGCTAAATGATTAAGCTACTCTTTTTATTGTATTTTTTTGCATTGAATATATTACTAACAGCCACAGAATGACTTATCCAGATTAATTACATGAATTAACTATATTGTGTTGTGCCCAGTAACAGATTTTAAAATACAGAATGGGTGGTCAATAAGAGATTGGCTCTAGGCATTTGTTAACTTCGCTATTAAAGTCTCAAGTGCTGGTGAGCTTTTTGATGCACATGTAAACTCTTCAAACATTTCAGAAAAACTTTCATACAATGATCATTGAGCCATAGACTACATGCTGACTGAGCTGCAGTGGTAGGAGTAAAACAAAGAAGTAAATCAGAATTGCCTTCTTATTTATTTTATTGATTTCATCCAAGTGTTGTGTGAAAGAAAAAAAACATCATATGAAGAATAGTCACTTTGCCAGCAGAGAAGGAAAGGAAAACCACTTTGTTGAACACTCAAGTTGTGGAGGAACACTCAAGCAGTGTCACACAATAAAAATTCAGTGTGATCTATTTGTAAACTTTCATGATTCAAAAATATTGCCTCTGCATGCTAAACAGAAGTTGTTATAAGCAGCTGTGATGAGACATCCTTTACAAGGGAAAAAAAAAGGTTTATGATCTAAAGCCTCTCTCTAGCACTTTCTATCAAGATTTATCTGCTTAAATGGGATATTTCAGCCATAATGAAATAAAAAATGATACTTCTCCAATTTGATGCTGTCGTTTTTGATTCCCTCCATAGAGTGATTATTTACTTTAAAGGCCAGTGGGGTGGGGGGAGAAGAAAAATAGACATTACCTGGACAACATTTCTACCTATGGCTACTAATCAAAGAAATTGTCCAGAAGTAAATGAGCAGGACATTTACTATGTTTCTGATGAAAGTGCATTGCTAAAGAAACACTGAAAATTGCTAGGAAGTATTTGTAAGACTTCAATTCCCAGGTCATTTGCTGGAACACTGAACTCAATGCAACAGGGAATAGAGAAAACTGCTCTGCATCCATGAAAGGCATTTCCTTATGGTCCATCTCAAATGTGGCCATGGAGAAAAATACAAAATGAGGTTTGTCCCAGAGGAGAGATCCAGGAGCTGTGAAGGAGATGGGGACAAAAAAATAAAAATAAAAATAAATCATCCCATAGATGAGAACCAGAGAGAGAGCCACCCAAGAACTTGACTCCTCTGCCAGAATGAGGAAGAAGCAAAAGCACAAACCCCTGATAAACCGATCAAATCTCATGAGACTTATTCATTATCACAAGAATAGCACGGGAAAGACAGGCCCCCATGATTCAATTACGTCCCCCTGGGTCCCTCACAAAACACGTGGGAATTCTGGGAGATACAATTCAAGTTGAGATTTGGGTTGGGACACAGCCAAATCATATCAATCAGTTTCATTTTTTCCCTGGCAGTAAAAATTCACCACCCTAGACTGGCTTGCATATAGAACAGTCATGAGACACTGTTCTGGTCAAGGAAATGTAAGGAGTTACAAGGTGGGGTTCCAAGCTAAATAAAGCAAGGAATTGGTCCTGTTGACTTGCTCTTGTTATCATTTTTTTTTTTTTCCATCAGCCTTCAGCCTTCTCCTATCTTAATTAAAAGCTTGATGCCTAATAGTGCCAGAGCACTCTTGTAAGCTTGAGGGAAAGTCCTACACACTAAGGATGGTGAATTATAAAGTTGAAGGAACCTGACTCTCTGGAAGGATTGGGGGGATCTCTGTTCTGAATTGGAGTGCCGAACCCTAAAGTGAGGAAAATAAACTGCTTATTTAGTGGAGCCAGAACTTGCTGGGGTTGAAGTTTTTCACAGCCAAACACTTACATCTTAAACAATATACTAAACAATCAGCAAAAGCCAGAAAATGATCTATTGAACAGAAGTTTCACACATTCATTCAAGTCTTGATATGGAGTATCCACCTTTTGCCAAATATTGCCCTGGAAACTGAACTTAGGTCCTTGAGGGAGACTGACACTTTGCCTTCAAGGATGTTCATTCTGAGAATCAGGATTCATGCATAAGTGCAGTTCAGAGAAGGCTGGTAAAAGTTTCCATACAAAATGATATTATGCTAAAGATATAGGAATGTTTTCATGTCCTTAATATACATCTAGTTAAAAAGAAAACATTTGTTCAACATTCGGCCAGGGAATTGGACAAAGTTCAGTTTGTGGTGAGTTTCTATGCCATGTTACAGTATTTTAGTGACTGTTTTCCCTGATACTACTGAAAAAAAAATTGTTGAATTTCACCAAATTATCTATTAACTACTAAATACTATACATGTGTAAATAGTAAAGCTAAAGTAAGTATTTCTGCCGTGACATTTTCCATCTGTTAATTTATAAATGGTTTTTAAAAAATTATTGAATGTCTCTGTTTTCACTAAGATTCATGTGTGTCTTATTTAGCTGTTTGCTTTTCTTGTTTGTTTGCTCATTTATTTATTTATTTAAATACCAGATGTTTCGATAGATTGCTTTTTATGGATTTTATATTTTACTCTAAGATCTGGCAAAACAAACAAGCTCAATTTTGTAATACAGATGTTTTCCTAAAACTTTATGTGTGAGTCACACTCCCACTTTTAGCAAATTTAACAGGTTATTAAGTATGGTAGGAAACTTCACTATGGAAGGAAAACCATATTTTAGTCCTTTGATGAAATAATAGCTAATATCTATATAGATACTGTGACTTAATAGCTAAGTGTTTTTACACATTCAATTATTAACTGAACTTAAGACATATTAATTTATCATAGTTACATAAATAAAACTTAAATATAATGTACTAATGTACAACAGACATGATATAGCTAGATACTTATAAACATGCTCAATAGTTAAGAAGAACATGTCCAAGAAGAAGGCTCTTTAGGAAACACTGGAAAAGTGCTTGCTCAGTACTTTCAGGTTTCTGAAATCTTTAAATGACTAATCTAGGAAATGTTTTTTTTGAACAAAATAAGATGAAGTATAAATACTAAAAATAGCACTTTAAAATGATTACTAGGTTATATTTCTAAAATTTATACTATTATCACTGAACACAAATCAAATGGTTAAGAATAAAATGTGTGAATTTTATAATAAAGCAATGACCAAGTGATAAAAATCATGAAATAACTGAACAGTTCTTCTTTTAGATATAAATCATGTTATCTGGAAGAGTGATAATAGCTGGCATCTACTGGCAAAGGTCTGGTAAACAATTTAGCTGATGGAGTGTATAGTTCTTTTGTTACTTTTAATTTTTTAATATCCATGTAGTTTAAATAATTGTTCCTAAGATTCTCTTCCTTAAACCCTAGGCAAGTTACTAAATGGTGTCATGCACTGTACTGTCTGTTTACTGTGGTTCATTTGTGTGAAAGCGAAGTCTATGTTTATTGACTCACTTTCATTCTCTCTAAAATAAGTAGTTTGAGTTTGCACTGTGTTCCTTAACTGTCCACAGGCTATAAGGCAATGTGCTAGTGTCCAAAAAATAAGATAACTATGGAATCTCTTCTTGGAACAGACTCAACAGTGAGGCTGTTAGTGTAGTTCCTGTGTGCCAGTTCATACCCATGCTAAATATTGCAGTATATGATGGGATAATAAAAATTTATTTGAGAAGAATTTTATTCACGTTTTATGGTATTCTCAAATAATCTGCATGAATGAGGGATAAGAACACAGGAACTTATATAGAAACAGAGTATATCTAAACAATCTTCTAGTAAAATCAGTCTGGTTATGTTGACTATTACTGTGTTATTTTGCTGAATTGGGGTTCAATTTTGAATCCCGCTGTGAATTTCTTTGGGAAAAGTGATGCTACTCTGACTACAAGTGCTATTCTAGGCTTCTCATTCTACTCTTTCTCTCAAAATAACTCGGTTTCTCCTCTAGATACATACTAAATAGTTTAAAATAAACATTTGCTTGAATGAGTATAAAATTATTAGTCTGCCTTCAGTGATATGTTTTGTTTTTAATCTGAATTTTTACAATGTATCCATCTATTCTAGTCTTGGATCCTTGATGATAGCCTCAAGGACTTGTGGAGCAATATCAAGTGAGCAAACATTTTCATTTTGAAAGTTACAGAATGAGAAGAGAAAGACAAAGAAGTAGAAGGAATATTTACAGAAATAATGATCAAAAACTTACTCAACTTGATAAAAGACATGAATCTTATGATCTAAGAAGTTCAATACACATCAAGTAGAATAAAATCAGAGTTTCACAATGATTTACATTATAATCTTACTGTTGAGAGACAAAGAAAAGAGAGAATCTTAAAAGCAGCAAGAGCAAACTGATTTATTTGCACAAGGGATCCTCAATAAGATTTAAAGCTATTTTTTTCTATTAGAAACCATGGGAGCCAGAAGGCAGTAATGTATTTAAAGTACTAAAAGAAAAGTCAACCAAGAATTATATATCAGGCAGGCCGGGTGCAGTAGATCACACCTGTAATCCTAGCATTTTGGGAGGCTGAAGTGAACAGATTGCCTGAGCTCAGGAGTTTGAGACCAGCCTGGGCAACACGGTGAAACCCCATCTCTACTAAACTACAAAAGAAATTACCTGGGCATGGTGGCATGCACCTGTAATGCCAGCTACTCAGGAGGCTGAGGCAGTAGAATTGCTTGAACCCGGGAGGTGGAGGTTGCAGTGAGCTGAGATTGTGCCACTGCACTCCAGCCTGGCGACAGAGTGAGACTCTGTCTAAAAATATATATATATATAAGTCAGGCAAAACTGCCATTCTAAAATAAGAGAGAATTTCTTTTTCTTTTTTTTTTTTTGGTAAACTAAGGATGTTAAATTTAATCCATATGGTTCACAAAGAAGATATCTGAAGAATATTCTAAAGAAGAAATGAGCAGGGACTCAAACAGTTTACAACAAAAAAATTAGCTAAACACAAAAGGAAGAAGTAATGAATAAAATGAGGGCAAAAAAGTTATAAGACATACATGAAGCAAATAAATAACAGAAGTTAATCCTTTCTATCCATAATTACTTTAAATGTGTGTGGATGAAACTTTAATCAAAAGACAGATATTGAAAGAATGGGTTAAAATGATAACAACAACAATGTAAATCTTCTCTTAGAAGGGAATATTAAGGTGAATCTTCGTGACCTTGGTATTGGCAATTAATTTTTACATATGACATTAAAAGCATAAGTAATAAGAGAAAGAAAAATAGGTAAATTTTCTTCAATGAAATCGAATACTTTTGTATGTCAAATGACATTATCAAGAAAATGAACGACCTTATTTATAAAAGGGGCAAAGAACTTGAAATAGATATGTCTCCAAATAATATGCTGAAATGGTCAATAAGAATATAAAATGTCCAACATTATTAATCCTTTAGGGAAATTGAAGTCAAACCATTTAGTTACTACTTCATACTTACTAGAATGGCTATATTAAAAACAAAGAAACAAAACAGAAAATAGCAAGAGTTAGCATAGATGTGGAAAAATCAGAACCCTCATAGATTTCTGCTACAAATGTTAATTTGTGCAGCCACTGTGAAATATTAATACAATTTAGAAGTTCCTCAAAATCTAAATATAGAATTACCATATGACCCAGCAATTCTATTCCCAGGCATATACTTTACATAAAATGATTGAAAAGTGACTCCAACAAATAGTTGAATAACAATGTTCATTGGGTATTCACAGTAGCCAAAAAGTAGAAGAATCCAAGTGTCCATCAATAGATAAATTGATAAATAAATGTGACATATACATGCAATGGCATGTCAGTCACTCATAAGAAGGAATGAAGCCTTTACACATGCTGAAAACATAAATGAAACTTGACACCATTGAGCTAAGTGAAACCAAGCATGAAATAATAAAAGGAGAAATATTTTGATTCAACTTATATGAAATACCTAGAACAGTGAAATTCAGAAATATTAAAGTTTGCCAGTGACTTGGGCAAGAGAAAAATTAAGTTATTACACAATGGCTGTAGAGTTTGTTTAGTGTGATGAAAAAATTTTGGAAACTAATAATTGTGATGACTATATAACATAGTAAACAAAATTAATGTCACTAACTTTGTACATAAAAATGCTTAAAATAGGAAATTGTATGTGATATGTCTTACTACTATAAAAAAGACTTTAAAAAGAAAATTGTTAGTGGAGATAAAGGAAAACTTTTTGTAATGTTAAAAAGGTCAACCAATCAGAAGAAAACAAATCAAATTGACTTAAGTAAAACATTATGTTATCGGGACCCAGATTCCCCAAAAATGTATCCAGACATTTATGTGCAACATTAAACTATTTATTCAGCCTCTCAGTACATTTTTCAAAGCAAGCTGTTTACTTTCAAATAGCTTTTTCCTTGGCTTAAAGTCTTTTAGACAAAGTGATAAGATACTGTGAATGAAAACACGGTGTCAAATGATGAGATCTTTAACAATGAAGTACTTAATGAATACAGTGCAATGTAAGTTTGCCTCTCACTAACATGTACCTGCAAGGCAAGTGGGTGATTTAACTATTTTCATCTTACAGCTATAGTACTTCAATAAAGGGAGAATAGTGCTCAGAGTTGGAGATGCATCACTGGCAGCACTAAGACAAAATATCAGGGAACTGAAAGGCTCCTGAGGCTGTCATCTGGATTAGTCTCATGACACTGGGTAGGTGCAAATTTAAAGTGACTACAGCAGGTGTCTAGGGATAGCATGTATTAATAAAATCCTGTCCTCCAAGACTTTATATTTTTGGAGCTTATTCATCTTTATCAGGATTCCTAAGGCTGAATAGACAGTAGTAATTTTGTTCATATCATACCATACACAGACTACATCTTTGCCAGATACATGATATTAAAGGGATTGTAACTGCTGGGGCCATGCCTGTTAATTATTTCTTAAAAATGGTATTTGCTAATTACTAGATAATATTTGATAGAGGTTATAAAATCTTCCTGTTTATTAAAAACATTGCTATAGAACTCTAGAACTTATTTCTATCTAAATGTTAAGCACTGTAAGATTACTACGGTGAATAATAATGTGTTATATATTTTCAAATAGCTAGAAGAGAAGAGAATAAACATTCCCACAAGAAAGAAATGATAAATGTTTGAGATGATAGATATACTAATTACCCTGATCTGATCACTATACATTGTATGTATTGAAACATCATGATGTACCCCATAAATATATATAATTATATGTCAATTAAAAAATAAAAATTAAACAAACATTGCTGATTATTTCACAGATATTTACTGCCTGATAAAGAATTATTCTTATTTTTTGTGTGGTAACTTAAAATCATGTCACTGACAAAATATTTTCTACATAAAGTAGGAAAATAAACCATCAATAGAAAACATTATTTTTCCATTAACTGATTGATGACTCTCTGTTTTCCTTCTGATACTTATTTGAGTTTCAAGGGAAATAAACCAGAGTCAGAAAGCACAGAATGCCCTGAAAATTACAGGCCTAGGTTGCCTGCCTTTGGCAAATTATCAGTTCCAAATATTATCTTTTGTTTCTTCTGTCTTGTCATTGGCTTCTGAGCACATAAAGAGAAAATTCTGGATGACCATACAGAGAAATTACACAATGTAAGAAAGATAAAAATTCCACAGTTTAATATTAACTATCAAGAAACAAATGAAGCCATACAATTCTAAAACCTAATTCCTGTGACAAAGCCTATAACAAACTCGAAGTAGCACAACATAAATCCAGTACTTTGCCACTGTCTGGAGTAAGGGGAAACCATACCATTCTAATCTGCTTTATTTACAAGGGTAAGAATGCAATCTTGTGTCTAAAAGTCCTGCAATCAGAAGTGGGTGTTATGAAAAAACCTGTAATGAAATTATGCAGCAGAGCTTTCTCAACTAAGCATTATAACTAGCATGTTTCCTTGCTTTGTAAAGATTTGTTTGGAGTTTAAAATGATTCCATGAGTATTAATAGATTTAAATTGGAGGAATTAAATCTTCTAATCATGAGAACATTTTAGAGATATTCTCTGACATCTAACAGCCAGTTTTAAATGAGTCTTTCCTAATTTAACTCAGCATAGGTCTTTTTCAATAGAAAATATTATAAGAATTAATAAATCAATTTACATTGGCACAGATAGACACTGGCTCCATGATGAAGTCAGCTTTGCTTGAAGGATTTTTGTTCTCTGTGTGTGTGTGTGTGTGTGTGTGTGTGTCTGTTTGTGTGTTTGTGTTTTTGGGGGGTGTAGGGTTTTAGAATAAAAGTTCTAACCAAAATATATTTTATTCTTAAATGTTGGTAAAATTATTAGCTCAAAATATTAGTTAATTTGTAAGCCTCTCAGAATGTAGTAAAGTGCTACGTAAAAAACACTAAAAAATTATGTAGAAGAAAGTTTAGTTGCCAGGTTGCTGGTAATACTTTAACTGGTATGGTATGCCACAACCACTTACATAAAAGTGAAGATATTTTTGTGATGTAGAATTAAAATAATTATCATGCTTAACATGAATGGGGAGATAAAAACTGGGGAGAGGGAAGAGAAGAGATGTAGCAATAAGAAAAACAGTCTTATTTTTGGAGGGATCCTTTTTAATACACCAGATTAAATAACTACTTGATTTTGAGGCAACTCATTATTTCAATTTTTTTACACACATCTCAGGATGATAAAAGAGAAGTTTTCTCTGTTCTACCAAAGCCAATCTAATATCATTCTTCCCTTATCTTTGAGTAACCCTAATGCTATTTTGAGGCAAAGACCTTGGATGTCCTACCTCTGTACCACTGGATTTCTGTCACTGTAGCAATTCTGCGTATTTGTCTCTCTCATTGAATCTGTTGCCACCAATTTATTCCCTTTACAATTTTCTTCCATGATTTAATTGTTTAGGTAGCCCATCAAACAGAACATTGGCCTCCAATTCCCTAACCTCTATATTCTCTGTAGTCTGTAAATTTCTCCTTCTATCCATTTTAGCTATCTCTTCTACTGGCAAAAATCCTTGGGTTTGCTTTCCCTTAGGTGGGAAAATTTGTTCTCTCTACTGCTTAATTTGTTCTTAATTTGTTACATCATCAATTTTATCTTCAAAGTCAAGAAGTTACTGAGTCCTTTAGTGACTGTTTTTTTTTGCATATTGTTCCACTTCTATTTTTTTTGCTTTTGAATAATTTTATTTTTTTCTAATTTTGTTGCTTTAATTTCCCATAGCACCTTGGCGATGTTGAAAACAAATACAAACACAAGGATGTACTCATTTTAACATCTTGTGCATGAGCATATGTCACACCAATTTTGGGGGTGACAGTTTTGACAACAGGAACAAATCTGAGCAATCGACAAAATAGAAGCCAGATAACTGGCCCTGACCGCCAGCCTCGAACATTTAGGAGATGTCAAAGGACACCTGAGTTAGGTTAAAAAAAAATCAGGTTGATATGGATATTTCAACAGTGTTCTGTGCTGCAAAACTGAAAATAAAACCATTTAATACTAGTCCCGTTAGTATCTGAGTTGAAGTTTTAGAAACTGTCTACTAGAAGATTCATAAAATGTTATAAGCTTTTAAAATTAAACTTTAAGTTATTTAATAATCAGGTGAATTTTTAAAAAGAATTTACTCACAACTTTAAAATAAATTATCTTTCAATTTCCTAAAATATCCTCATTCATCTAATGAAAAGTGAAATACGTATGTATCTTTTTGGAAGCTCAGATTAGCATATGCCCAAAAGCCTAAAGTTAAGTTAATGGCCAGCAAAAAAAAAAAAAAAAAAAAAAAAAAAAAAAAGGTTTTTCTTTCAGGTTATTTTTGATAGTTTATAGCTTCAGCTACTCTCTTATAAATATCCTCAGCTCCCTAGTTACATTGTATTTCCATAAATTTTGGTTAATTTAAATGTCAGCCTTAAAATTTAACTCTCCTTCAGATTCATGCCACAAATTTCAAGAAAATTATCTTTCTTTTACTGTGAAATTAAAACTCCACATTCCTATGCACATTTAATGCTTCTACTTTTGCTCTGAAAAATTGGCCTCATTAAGAAGAGAACTTCATTTGAAGAGAACCTCATTAAGATGAGAACTTCAATGCCAATCCTATCTCCTGCTCTATCTTCAGCTTCTTTCTCTCTGTATTGCCTTTCCGTCTAAGCATGGAACCATGCTCAAATTTCCTCCTTTCTATCTCCTGTTGCAAAATTATCATATTTATCTTCCCTTTCTAACCAAACATTTTGTATGTATTTCATGTTGAATTACCCATATTAAAGTCATTACTCAAACTTTTATTATCTACTTTCTGCCCTATCACTCCAGTTAAACTATTTTTACAATGATCCCTAAGAATCTCATTTATTTAATTAGGAAAAATTGGTAGCACCTACATTCTAGATAGTTTTTTTTTCTTTTTAAATTAGAATACTAATTTTTATATAATCATCACTATTGTACTTTAGGTTGGCATCTCTGGCCAGTATTATTGATAAAACATTTCAATTTGTCTACCTACCATATCATCCATTTCCATACTGTGGTTAGAGCATTCTTTTGCAAGTCTGAACTGCTCATCCCTGTACCATCATTCCTCCTTATTTTCCCTTCCCTGCATTCTGTATTAGAGCTATACTGTCCTTTTGATTTTTACTTCCTAGAATAAGGCTTTCTTGCTGGATGCATGCTTGTTCCTTCTCTGAAAATATTATTCTCTAATTACCTTACATCCTATTTACTATTTTTACAAATATTTCAAGTCTCAGCATAAACTTTATTTTTCTTCATAATCTTTGTGACCACCTCCAACCAACACTCCCATGTAACCCATATATACATTGTTCTTTCCCTTCTGACGTGTTTAGAGACTCTTGCAATTGTTCAATTATTTTTCTGTATCTTATTGGGGAATTTCCATAACTATTCTCTAGACCTAGTAGCTAACAAGGTCTCTACTACTTAGTAGATGCTCATAAATATGCAATGAATGAACCAATGATTGTCTACATAACAAATAATGTCATACAAAATGCCTCTGCAGTTCATTAGAAGATAAAATAGTTGTGGTTTCAGCTTATAAGGAATCTCTAGTTAGTTAAATCTCTAAAATTCTGTGTCATTTCCTTCTTTAACCTGTATTTAAATTTTGCATTGTTTTGTTTCTAAGAGGACCTAGGGATTTAATTCATTATTTCTCTTGTGTAAATGTCATCAAGTATTTCTCTGCTTTAATTACAAGCCAGCTGCAAAGCATGACCATATGCAAATATTTTAATTCTGCTATATCTGAACAATCCTCCACATGTTTTGAACACATATGTGTACTGGTAGAGAATTTTTAAAAAGCAATAAAGAATGAGAAACTCCATTAAAACTACCAAAATTTTTTGTAAAAATTTTTAAATCTAGGTTTGATATATCACATTCAGCCCCATTTTCCATCTAGGTGTTTTGTTATCTTGGAAAATAGATTCAATTTTGAATAATTGACACAATTCAGAAAGGATTTTAATGGACAAAGATGTAATTTAATCTACTATACACCAACTTGGCTTCTCCAGCTTGTGATTCTTTTCTGAGGTTGAACCTCTCTATAATAAATTTGTTAGACTAAACTACTCAGACTTCAGAGAAGATTCTGATCCTTGAGATATTTTATTACCTATCAGAACCTAGTTGCTTAATTTTCTCTTTCAGCACAGGCTCATGAGATACATCTTTGACTCTTGACACAAATAACCAAGGCACCAACCCTAGTCTCAAAAGCTTGTGTGACCCAGGGAATGTGTATTACAAAAAAGGAATGTAATAATATAGAGAATATTAGAGCATCATAATGGGGTTCAGAGGGTAGGCACCTAACTCACTCAGTTTGAGATGAGAGGGAGGATTCGAGAAGTGTTTCTAAGAGGAGTAGACTAAATGATTAGGCATTATCTAGGTCAGAAATAAGGGGAACATGGTTTGAAGCTAAGAGAAATCTGCAGACGATAAAAGAGGAATATCTAACACCTTTATTTAACCTTAGGTGTTGGAATAACCACATTCTAAAATGGACATGAGAGGCCGAGTGTGGTGGCTCATGCCTGCAATTCCAGAATTTTGGGAGTCTGAGGCAGGCGGATTACTCGAGACCAGGAGTTTGAGATCAGTCTGGCCAATGTTGCGAAAGCCCAACTCTATTAAAAATACAAAAACGTTAGCTGAGCGTTGTGGTGCACACCTGTAATCCCAGCTACTCAGGAGGCTGAGTTACAAGAGTCACTTGAGCCCGGGAGGAGGTGGCTGAAGTGAGCAGAGATCCCACCACTGCACCGCAGCCCTGGTAACAGCTGTCTCAAAAACATAAAAAATAAATAAAATGGACATGAAAGCATAGTAGGAAGATTATACACTGTATGCAGATAGCAAAATATCACATATACCCCATAAGTATGTACAATTCTTACCGATCAATATAAAAGAACCAAAGAATATTTTTTAACTTAGTATCTCAAAAACAAAAAAATAAAGAAAAAGAAAGAAACAATACTGAAAACACAGGCAGAGACCAACAGCTTAAAGTTTTACTGTATCAAAATACAAAAATAAGTTTGTGCTTTGTTTGAAAGTTGCTTGAGGGAATTTAAAGATGACTAAATTAGAGATGCATATTTAATCTATTTTGAAATATTTGTTGTTCTAAAAATGTTTAGCAATAAACACACAATCCAGTACACTAAAACAGGAAAAATGACAAAAGCCATGAAGATGTGAGCAAAATGAGATGCTGCAAGGTGTCTCAATGTAATGCCTGTTTTTCCTTTTTTTTTTCTTTTTTTCATTTTATCTCATATTCCTTAGTGCATAAAACGTTGTGTGCTCTTCCTTGTGGGATATCAGAGTTTAAGGCCATGTAAACTTTGATGCAATGCAATAAGGTAGAGCTCCACAATGATATATTCAGATCAATAAAACCTAACAGAGATTATGTTTATCACACTTTAAAGCACACATTTTTTGACCTTAAAGATCAACATCATCAGAATCATTATATTTCAAAGCACAGAGCAGGATATTTAATGCCTCCAGTCACTCCAGAGTTGTATTTAACTCAGAACCAGGCTTGAAGTAAGAGACAAGTATTGTAAATATTAATGCATTCTTTGGATCCTAATAGCCTCCTGAATTGACTGCCTTATTCATGAGAGAGGAAATAAATTTCTTCATTGGTTGATAAATATATTTGTTTCTTTGTATGCTTAAGGTATTTTGGATATTCAAATATGAGAGCATATTTTATAAGGCTTTTTCCCTCATCACAGTGATACAAGAAAATAGAACAAAAAATCAAAATAAAACGGGAAGGGAGACATGACTGGAACTTAATCCCAGTAAAGCCTTGATCACTTATTCATATCTAAACCTATCTGTTGTCTGATCTGCAAATAAACTAAAAAGTAATTGCATTGGCTGTACTGAAAAGAGGCAACGAATGGGAAACAGATAATAACATTTTTGTAAAAAGGAAGTTGGATATCAATTGAATTCGATCAGGAAGAGTAAATGTGTAAGTGATATTAAACACATATATTGAGAACAACGAATTTGGAATGAAAGTTCCACTTTGCTTAAAAAATTGTCATTAGAATTGAATAGTATTGAACTAAAGCAAAATGTTTTCACATATTAGGTACCCAAATAATATTTAGTAAGACAAGTGAAATTTATAGTGATTTTTCAAAACAAATACTTCATAAAAATACTGTTTAACTGTGTACAAAATGCATTTGAATTGTGAATCAATTAAAAAACCTTTATTCAGATATTACATAATATAATCTTCAATGTCTTCAATTCAGATTTTATCTGCTATAATGAAATCTGGATTTTAATATATAAAAAGAATATGCCTTCTAACTACATTCAATTATATTAGGTGTATCACTCTTTACTTGATTCAATAGTTTTGCAGTGCTTGTTAACCTTTCAGATTAGATTTGCTCTATCAATTATACTTAAGAAGGAAATTTTTATCCTTCCCTTGTAAATTGTTTAAATTAGCTCTAATACTCATTTTTTGTGTTTTATAATATTAAAGATGTATATAACAGCAAATGGCACCCAAAGACTTTTCCATAATGTGTTCAATGAGAGGTAATGGATAAGCTAAAGATTCTTTCCATACTTGATTTCATTGTTATGAAAAGTTCTTATATAGACAAGTTAATTAAAAGGTAAACACAAATCCAGACATAAAAGGAAACTTCTTTTCCCTGGGCTTTCATCTCACTATGTTGGTTTCTTCTTGGAAGTTCTTAAAATTATCATTATTCACAAAACTATTTCTTACAAATTACTATAATGTATTACATGATTGGTGAGCAAAAATGGGGGTCTTATGTTAAAGAACATATAATTAATAAAACTCTTAACTGGATTTTTAAAAGTTTAGCTATGCTTTTTTTTTTTGTGGCTTTTTCCTTAGACTTTATTCTAAAATCTCAAAGGACTTCTCAAATGAATGAATTTACATGAAAGCAAAATGTTTAAAATCATTGTGTTTTGTGGGCTAAGTGTAGCAAGTGTTTGAAAGGCATATATGGGAGAGTACTTAAATGTTTTGCTAATTCAACTTGCCTCTGAGACAAAATTCTTCCATCTTGTGTTCCAGCCTAGGATCTCAACTTGCCAAGTTGTTAATTGGAAGAAGCATAGCGATTTGAAAGATAAACATATTTTCTTGCCTTGGATTCTGTATTTTGGGCCCTTTGATCTATCCTAAGCTTAAACACCTCCTCTAACACACACGCGCGCACGCACACACACACACACACACACACGTACTACCATCACCAAATCAGATGACATTTCTGCTGTGTTCATTCACTTATGGGAGGGATGTAAAAGCAGTGGGTAGAAAAACCCCCCCCAAAAAAAAAACAGCTTAAATTTTTCATAAGGATTCATAACAGTGAAAATAATTTTGAAGATTAATAGATGAGCAGTGTCTTATTCTTCAGACTTGAAAAATTAAAAAAAAAATAGAAACTATTTTTCTGGGGTGGATGTAGTTGGAGATAGAAAAATAAGAGGGAAAACAAATTAACATATATTGATGGCTTCCTGGAAACAGGGCTTAAAAAAATAAATAAATAAACTGCTCTAAACCCTAAGAAAGTTGTTTGAAGTTGTTAAACCCTAGAAAGAAGAGAGCAACATCAAGAAAGAGCCATGTACATTAAGAAATTTCAGGGCAGAGCAGTGTTATTTCATGCTTTCTAGATCCAACTGCAAGAAATAGGAAAGAGAAAAAAGAAGTGGAAGACTGTATCTCCAAAAATGACAGACCTGCTTAAGAGTGGAATGAACATGATACTCCTATTATTGATATGAATGTAGGGGAGAAAGAATGCAGATCTAAAATAGATCGCAGAGGGAAACTCACTGGCAACTTGTGTGGCACTCATAGTTGAGGACAACACCAGCTAATGGGAATGAGAATTGGCAGCATAGACAGATAAAGAAGGCAAAATAATCTTTCTTCTCCCAATTCATGCAACATAAATAAAGTAGGATATAATAGAAAGGGATCACAAATACATTTAATTTAGTTTTCTTTGGTGAAATAAAGACATAACAGAAATTAAATTGAGTTAAATAAGTATAAAAGAAGTTATACCTATGCACATCCAAATATGTGGATTGAGTCTTACCTCAATTCACATTTTGCCACAGCATTGCTCTTGGCATTTCAGTAACATGCCATCCTCTTTTTATGTCATCTCCTTCTCAGACACATTGTGACCTGCTTCTCTCATCCAATGTTACAACTTCCTTGACATATATCTTAATTCCTTCTGGCCACCACTGGGTATAACAAATCAAATGGACGTGCTCATGACATCTCATTTGGAACCATTCTGAAAATTTAGCCAATCTTATTGAAATGTCAGTGGAATAAAATAATAACATGAACTCAGAACTATTATTCATGTCACTGTGTGATTGTTTCCAGAAACACACACATGCACATGCGCGCACACACACACACACACACAGACATACACAAAAATGAAATTATATAGATATTTATGAAGATATAAGGAAATTTAGTTTTTTCAGTTGATATATTACATGATTAGAAAGAATGAGCTATTCTTTATATATCTCTCTTATTGATGTTTATAGTCCATATCTGCTTCTCAGACACATCAGCTTCTGTGATTCGTTTATTGCCTCTAAGATCCTAGCATATGGGCCTTCTATTTATTTTTACTTCAAATATGTCCACTTTATTCCTGCTGCAGTGCCTTTGCACTATTTATTCTTCCTGACTGCAAATCTTCAAATTAATGATTTCTTTTTTGTCATTTAAATTTCAGCTTATATGTCACTTATTTTGTAATTGCTCTTCATTCTGCCATAATCCTCTGTCACAAGTCTCTGTATGATACCTATCAATGCCATCTAATTCCCCAAATTCTGGACTACTGTGTCATAAACTTTCAAGTAAATAGCATATAATAAGTTGTACTTATTTGTTATGTAGTTATTTATAGAATATGAGGTCCACAATGATGGAAATTTTCGCAGCTTTATTCAATGATATATCCTAAGCAAAACAAGTGCTAAATAAATATTTCTTGAATGTGAATAAAATAGTTGATAATTTTCTTATAATACTTTTTATTAGGTTATTACATGCCCAACACTCTTAAGCTGAGGATTAGTTCTATAAAAAATGTTGCTTTTCTCTTCATTCTTCACAAAATTCACTGTAATGTTCAAACAGTACTTGGCAAACATAAAAGTACTCAGATATATTTAATTATGTGATTCATTTGCCCTGGAAGACAAATGAATCACATAATTATTTTTAAAGCCTACTTTCAGAATTTATACTTTTCGGGCCTCACATAAACATTAAAAACCTTAAATGAATCACTATATATCTGATAGGTCTTAGTACATTGGGATAAGTCCTTCATAACTTTATCAATAGATCATAATTAAAGTAATTTGAAAAGTAATGCAAAAAGCTGGAAAACTCTAAAGATACTTAAAGTTTGCAGGTGTTTATGGAAATGGTCCTTCTTATATATTGCTGTGAAAATCTAACTTGTGCCAGTATTCATGAAGTGTGTTTGGTATTTTTTTAATGTGCAAATGAAAAATTAAAATATACTAATCTAGAAAATACACTTTTAAGAATTTATCCTATTGATATAAGTAGGTTGATATATCAAATTTCTTTTTTAAATCATGTTTCCAAATAATAATGTTTATTATAGGGTTTTTTATGTGGCAAAAAATAAAAAATAGAAGCATCCTGAATGTTCTGAAATGAATCAATGATGGTGTATAGCGTAATAAAAAAATGTGCAGGCACAAACATAGAAAAGATAGATCTATATTTTCTAATATGGTCATATTTGGATGTTTATAGCACTCATACAAAAAACTCATTTAAAACAATACAGCATGATTTATTTTTAATACATATATTTTGCATATATCATAGATATGCAAACTAAATATCTAATTCAATTTTTATCTATTATTTATCTACTTTTCCAAAATTAAAATGTACTAGTAATTACAACTGAAATTGCATTTATTTTTATTTTCTTCCTTTAAAATATGAATGCATAGATTTTTTATGTCATATTTACATTCAATATGGTTTAGATATCAACTTATCCAAAACTAGTTTATAAATTTAATACAATTCAAATTAGAATGCAGCATGTGTTAGGCAGAAATTGTACAATTTATTCTAGAATTTGTACAGAAATGCAAGGATCCCTTAATTTCAAAAAAATCTAGACAAAGAACTATAGCAAAATAAATAGGAACTGATTTTAAAATAGTATAATCAAGACAATATGTTGCTAGAGTAAGAATGAATATATATAAAAGCGAAATAATTTTTTAAGTCCAAAAGTACATCTCACACATATGTTTGTATTGTCTGTTTTCACTCTGCTATAAAGAACTTCCTGAGACTGGGTAATTTATAGAGAAAATAGATGTAATTGACTCACAGTTCAGCATGGATGGGGAAGCCTCAGGAAACTTATAATCATGGTAGAAGGCAAAGGAGAAACAAGGCACCTTCTTCACAATGCAACATGAAGGAAAAATTCCAAGCAAAAAGGAAAGAGTTCCTTATGAAACTATCAGATCTTATGAGAACTCATTATTTATCATGAGAACAGCATGAGATGACTCAATTACCTCCATGGTTCAATTACCTCCACCTGATCTCTCCCCTGACAGGTGGGGATTATGAGGATTATGGGGATTATAATCCATCATTCTGCCCCAATCTCTCCAGAATCTCATGTTCCTTTCACATTTCAAAACCAATCATGCCTTTCCAACAGTCTACCAAAGTCTTAAATTACTCCAGCATTGACCAAAAAGTCCAAGTCCCAAGTTTCATCTGAGACAAGGCAAGTCCATTCTGCCTATGAGCCTGTAAAATCAAAAGCAAGCTAGTTACTTCCTAGATACAGTAGGGGTACAGGCATTGGGTAAATACACCCCTTTCAAATGGGAGAAATTGCCCAAAACAAAGGGGCTACAGGCCTTATGCAAATCCAAAATCCAGTGGGACTATCAAATCTTAAAGCTCTGAAGTAATCGCCTTTGACTCAATGTTTCACATTCAGGTCATGCTGATGCCAGAAATGGCTTCCCGTGGCCTTGGGAATCTCGGCCCCTGTGGCTTTGCAGGGTACATTCCCCTTCTTGGCTGCTTTCATGGGCTGGCATTGAGTGTCTGCCACATTTCCAGGAGCATGGTGCAAACTGCCAGTGCATCTACCATTCTGGGATCTGGAGGATGATGGTCCTCTTCTCACCACTTCACTAGGCAGTGCCCCAGTGGGGACTATGTGTGGGGCCTCTGACGCCACATTTCCTTTCTGCACTTCCCTAGCAGAGGTTCTCCATAAGGACTCCACCCTGCCTCAAACTTCTGCCTGTACATCCAAGCATTTCCATATATCCTCTGAAATCTAGACGGAGATTCCCAAACCTCATTCTTGACTTCTGTGCACCTGTAGACCCAATACCATCTGTAAGCTGTCAAGGCTTGGGGCTTGCATTTTCTGAAGCAATGGCTTGAGCTGTATGTTGACCCTTTTACCCACAACTAGAAGGCAGGGCACCAAGTCCCAAGACTACACAAGTAGCAAAGCCCTGGGCCTGGACCAGGAAACTATTTTTTCCTCCTAGGCCTCTGGGCCTGTAATGGGAGGGGCTGCCATGAAGACCTCCGACATGTCTTGGACATATTTTCCCCATTATCTTCGCAATTAACATTTGACTACTCAGTATGTATGCAAATTTCTGCATCCAGCTTGCATTTCTTCTCAGAAAATGGGCTTTTCTTTTCTATCACATTGTCAGGCTGCAAATTTTCCAAACTTTTATGCTCTGCTTATCCTTTAAACTTAAGTTTCAATTCCAAACCATTTCTGTGTGAATGCATAAAACTGAATGTTTTTAAGAATGCCAAGTCACTCTTGAACACTTTGTGGCTTAGAAATTTCTTCTGCCAGATACTCTACATCATCTCTCTCAACCTCAAAGTTCCATAGATCTCTAGGGCAGGGACAAAATGCCACCAGTCTCTTTTCAGAAGCAAAGCAAGAGTCACCTTTATTACAGTTTCCAACAAGTTCTTTAGTTTCATCTGAAATCCACCTTAGCCTGGATTACATTGTCCATGTCACTATCAGCATTTTGGCCAAAGCCATTCAGCAAGTCTCTAGGAAGTTCCAAACTTTCCCACATCTTCCTGTCTTCTTCTGAGTCCTCCAAACTGTTCCAGCCTCTGCCTGTTACCTAGTTCCAAAGTTGCTTCCACATTTTTGGGTATCTTTACATCAGCACCTCACTTCTGGTACCAATTTACTGTATTAGTCTGTTTTCACACTACTATAAAGAACTGCCTGTGACTGGGTAATTTATAAAGCAAAGAGGTTTAATTTACTCACAGTTCTGCATGGCGGGGGAGGCTTCCAGAAACTTACAATCATGGCATAAAGTGAGGGGGAAGCAAGACAACTTCTTCACAAAGCGGCAGGAAGGAGAAGTGATGAGCAAGGTGGGAAGAGCCCCTTATAAAACTATCAGATCTTGTGAGAACTCACTCACCAAAAGGAGAACAACATGGAGGAACCACCCCTATGATTCAATTACTTCCACCTGGTCTCTCCCTTGACAAGTGGGGATTATGGAGATTACGTTGATTATAATTCAAGATGAGATCTGCGTGGAGACACAAAACCTAACCATATCAATGTTCAAATTATTTTTGGCAAAGACTTCAAGAATATTAAGTGTATTAGAGGACAGTGTTTCTCACAAATGATGCTAAAAACTTTTATATTTTTATGCGGAGGCAAATGGACCTTGAGCATAACCTGCCAAATGAAAACTTAACTGGGGAAATGGATCATGGCATATTCAAACATAAAAGTGAAACTAAGACATTTGTTAAAGGACTATGAGAATATCTACATAACATTGAAGGAAGACAAAGATCAGAAGAAGACAAACAACAAGAATATTCATTTTGCCAAATCGAAAACTTTTGTTCTTAAAGAGAAACAAGGGGAAAAAGGCTCTTCAGACTTTGGATAACATATTGAAAACAGATGTTTCTGATTTGTATAAAAATAAATTAAAATTCTTATAACTTAATAGTAATAGGACAACAACCAAACAAAATGGTCAAAAGTTTTGAACAATTTACATAATTAAAAATTTCCAATGAGCATGTAAAATATGCTCAAAAATTATTCTTCTGAAAAATACAAATTGAAATTAGCATAACACATAGCTATATATACACTATGATATCTAACATTAAAAACATTGAGATAACCAAGCAGTGGTGTGGATTTGGATAACCAGAACACTGATGCAGCTTTGGTAAGAGAGGGAGTTTAAGATGGTGCAATTATTTCAGAAAAGTTTGAAATAATTTACATTACTTATAAAGTTATGCAAATAGCTACCTATAAAACCTAGAGCTTTCAATTCTAGGCATTTACCCAAGACAAATAAAAATGTATGCCTACCCAAATACGTATATTGTCAAGTACTGTATAATAAGATTTCGGTCAATGACTAACTGCATATACCACAGTGTCTCCACGAGATTACAATGGAAATTACAAATTCCTACCGTCCAGTGGCTACTGAAATTATAGTGCCAAGCATTAGTCACCTGTTTGTGGTGATATTGGCACAAACAAATCTAGTGTACTGCCAGTATTATAAAAGTATAGAACACACAATTATATACAGTATATACTACTTAGTAATGATAATAACCAACTATGTACTGGTTGAAGTATTTAATATACTTCTTGTCATTATCTCTGAGTGTATTACTTCTACACATATGTGTATATATGTGTGTGTGTGTGTGTGTGTGCATGTCTAAATTAACTCTAGAACAGTCTCAGGTAGACCCTTGAGGTGGTATTCCAGAAGAAGGCATTGTTATCATAGGAGCTAACTTTTTCATTCTCATTATTGCCAACCTTCCAGTAACAAAATGTGGAGGCAAAAGACAGTGATATTGATGATCCTGAAGCTACACAGGTCTAGGCTAATGTGAGTGTTTGTGTCATAGTTTTTAACAAAAAAATTTAAATGTAAAACATTAATAATTTTCCAATAGAAAAGATCTTATACAATAAGGATATAAAGAAAGAAAATATGTTTTGTGCAGCTATGCAATGTGTTTGTGCTTTAAATAAGTGTTATTATGAAAAAGTCAAAAAGTTTAAAAAGTTTGTAAAGTAAAAAGTTACAATAAACTAAGATTAATTTATTAATGGAAACAGAAAAATTTAAAAATAAATTTAGTGTAGTCTAAGTGTACAGTGTTCATAAAGTCTTTAGTAGTATGTGGTAATGTCCTAGGCTTCACATTCACTCACCACTCACTCACTAACTCACACGGAGCAACTTCCAGTCCTGCAAGTTCCATTTATGGTAAGTGCCTATAGAGGTCTACCATTTTTTAATATTTTTAAATTATATGTTTACTGTGCCTTTTCTATGTTCAGATATATTTAGATATGCAAATACCATTGTGTAACAATTGCTTATAGTGTTGAGTACAGTAACATGCTGTACAGGTTTGTAGCCTGAGAGAAATAAGCTCTCCTGTATATCCCAGGTATGTAAGGAGGCTACACCCGCTAGGTTGGTGTAAATACATTCTGATGTTCACAGCCAGGAAATTGCCCGACTCATTTCTCAGAAGGTATTCCCATTGTTAAGTGATACATGATGCTACATGAAGATTCATAGCAAAATAGATTTCCATTTTTAAAAGCCACGATTTAAGTAGACAGGCATCTACCATGACTACTAAATGATTATATAGGTATAAATAAAATAGCTATCATTGTCAATATATAAAGCATTAACATTTTGACATGTATGGTTTTTCTGTGATGTCCTGGTAATCATAAAAGGCTATTTACTTAAGAAACTATATGGCCTTTCATAGACTATAAAGTTTTAAAAGGCTCCTAAGCATAATCCATGCTCATTCTTACTGATATTTATTTATCAGAGATGCTACTATCATTGAGTTCTTGGGTTCCACAAAAGGCGAAACAACTCTCATGCTGAGTTGATTTGAACACTTACTAAGCCACCTACTTCTTATGCTATTTTTTAAATAATTGCTTCACTTTTTGTGACTCAGTCAGCTGTAAAATGAGGATGATAATTTTTTCTCATAGAATAATTGTAAATCTTTATAAATGGCTTAGTAGGAGACCTGGCATAGAGTAAATGTTCCCAACATTTTTATTTTGGGTTATTTTTATTTTAAAACTGGAACTTCAGAGAAATTCAAACAATAATCCACCCCTTCATCGATATCAGGCTTCACACATGGAGAAGTGTGTGAGAAGATTGTGGCTGTGGCTCAGAAACAGAGATTCAGTGAGCAGAGTTTCGTTTGTGATGGTTTTGTCTTTAGGACTTGCTTTTTTGGAGTTCTTATCTCGTGATTAAGAAACTAAACACTAGAGCCAATTGCCTGAGTGTGTTTCCTCTGTTTACTCACACTACTTAATTATGGTTATAACAAGGGATTAGATAAAGTCATGTGCATTTATGAATTCTTGATCAATCGTTAAAGAAAACTTCCTATTTTGTATGCCATAAGGGTTTCCATAGCCAGAGCATCACACTCTCCTAAGAGCAGGGATGCTGACAAAGTGTGCCTTTCTTTTGCAAAACTGAAGAGCTGTTGGTAACTCAGACGCGTTCTCAGGTAAATCATGTGTTTAAAGAATATATGTGGAGGTTTAAAGGGCTGAAAATTGTTTTCCTTAAATTCAGCCATGCTTGCACACTCTTCAAATATTCTTCACATACCCAAATATACAAAGCCACTGAGTTAAATCACGGAAAAAGCTGTTTTAACAGAAAGAACTCAAAAAGCAGTGCATTGTAAAACTCAGAACTCCTGCCTTCTTGTCTGCTGTCCCCCATTGATCCTTGCCTGCACTGCTGTAGTGGATTCCTACCCACAATTTCTGCTATCTGGACTTTGGGGTAGGATAGAGAAAGCAGAGAGAAATCTGATGCTCATTAGGATGTGATGCAGAAGTTGTTCACACTCCTGCCCTCACAGTTATGGAACAGACCTTAGTCAGAAGCCACAGCTAACTGCACGGAGGCTAGGAAAGGTGGCTTCTCACTATTTGGCCAGTTACTCTTCTTAAATCGAGCTCTTTACCAAAAAAGTTAATGGTAAAAAGGATTGAGATATAATTAGCAGACTGTAACACTGATAACAACTCTCTCAGGCAGATGTTTTTAAAATGCATGTCCTTGAAACATCAACCTGACATACCTCAGTGGTAACCAAACTAATTATTTCTGAATCTATGAAAAAATAGGAAAAAAAGGCTATTGAAAAATAAATTTTGTATTTTTGTATTATTCCATTATCTATGAGAGAAAATATACCTACCAGTCAACTCATTCACTGCCTTTCCTTTCTTGAACAACAAAACGTGAGCACTAGCATGTATAATTCTCTTCTTTTCAGTTTCTCTGAAGGGTGATGACCTGTTCTTTATTTACCTTCTAGGAGATGGAGCTGACATTCACATAAGAAAGTTTATCTGGTATCATGAGACTTGAATTGTTAGAAAGTGCTTTATGTTTTCAAGCTAATATGGTTTGTGATGGTTTTGTCTTTGGGGCTTGCTCTTTTAAACTTCTTGTCCTGTGATTAAGAGAAAAAGCACTAGAGCCACTTACTGCTCATAACTCACTGTTCATCAATATCAAGTTAGCATTTTAATGTGTATTTTTGATTAAAATATTTTATAATTTCTGCCCTAACAATTAATTCAGAATTTTGTGGGCTGTTTGGAATATATTCCTTTTGAGGTAATCCTGAATTGTTGAGTTTTTTTGTACATAGAAAAAAATAGTTGTTCCATAGTTTTACTTTATGTCTATAGTGTTTAAAATGCATTTACTTTCCGTAATCGTTTCATAGTTGTTGGTATTTACATAGTACAGTTTAAATACAAACTTCTGTGTACATGAAACATTTTTAATAAAATTAAAATTAAGTATTAATTACTGGACTGGAAGTGAGTACACAATCTTCTTCCTTAAAAAGATCCACATTAAACATTTTGGGTCACTAGGAGACTATCTGAACAGTGTATACGTGCTCTAGTTTCTCTACATGACATCCTGGAGAATTAAGCATGATTTTCAAGTTGCTTAATTTTTAACCACTATGCAGTTTAACCACTCAATTAGCTCTTATTGTATTTGCAGTTGTATGTAAAACTCTTATGATGGCACAGAATTTCAAAGTTTCTTAACTAATTTAAAAAAGAGCAGACCGGGCGCAGTGGCTCACACCTGTAATCCCGGCACTTTGGGAGGCCGAGACAGGTGGATCACGAGGTCAGGAGATCCAGACCATCCTGGCTAACACGGTGAAACTCCGTGTCTACTAAAAATACAAAAATTAGCCAGGGCGCGGTGGCGGCCGCTTGTAGTCCCAGCTACTCTGGAGGCTGAGGCAGGAGAATGGCGTGAACCTGGGAGGCGGAGCTTGCAGTGCGTGGAGATCGTGCCACTGCACTTCAGCCTGGGCGACACAGCAAGACTCCATCTCAAAAAAAAAAAAAAAAGAGCAAACTTTCTTTGCAGTCCACCTCTTGAAGCGTCGTGCTCTCGCCTCCCTCACCTCACCAAATAATATTTTTAATAGAAAAGAATATGCAGAGTCTTTGAAACTGATCTGTTTAATTTAGCATAATTGTCTGTAACCAAAAATAATTTGTCAATGGAGTTTGCCTTATTATTAAAGTATGAATTTCACCACTAAAATATTATAAGAATTTTATGATTTGTACAATATAGTACCTGCAATGATATAAAGCCTCTAGAAAAAACTTCTTAATAATATTTTTTATTTATTTTACCTTTCTGATATTTTTGGAAAGTTAATAAATTTTCTGATATTTTTGGAAAGTTAATAATGTAATAAAAATCAAATAAATTATGTTAATCTTTTTAAGAAGGAAAGGCTGAGAAACCAATGTTATAAGGAAAGATAATTAAGAAAATATGTGTAGACTAAAATTATTGCTGGAAGGAAAAATTTAACTAATGAAGTATATTATTTTTCACTGTTTCAGAATATACATAGTTAAAATGAGGGACAATATTTATTAGCTTTTTTTTTTAGCAAAGTAAAACAAGGTATTTAGCAGTACACCAGGCACACAACAGATTCTAAAAGTTAACAAATAAGAACAGAAAATACTATTTGGTGATAAAATTTAAAAGCATGATTTATATGAATTCACTATGTTTCAGAAAAATAATTTAAGGTTATTAGAAAGATTTAATCTAACCTTGATCTTCCAGCACTTTTGCAGTTTTCCCACTATATTCCTCCTATATCAATTCTATCACCAAACAAGCAGAATATTTTACCATTCAGTAAGTTATTTTTCAGATTTATGTACATATTTACCAATCAGTTTGCTTACCATTCCTATAAATGTTCCTTTATTGGCAAATTCTCATATCACTGAGTATAATGAAACCATATATAATAATATTATTATATTTCTAGGTTGGGCATTATTTTCTGTCATCATTTTAAATATATATTTTATTATAATTTTAAAAATTATTTCCATTTTTCTTGCTGAGAAGACTGCTGTATCTCAATTTTAAGAAACGCTGTCTGACTTCTTTCTAACATGCTTTTGTCTTAAGTGACTTGATATTCACTATGATATTTCTAGATATCAATCCCATTATTGTTAAATAAATTTTCGTATTTCTCTTTGGATTCAAACACAGTTATTAGAGATTGTTGTTTCTCATATATTCTGGAATTATCCTGGCATACATATATATATGATGTTGATATTTTATATGTGGTATATATAAATAATATAGATAAGTAATATATAGATGAAAATTTGAAATATATACATAATTGAGAGTTTTTTAAAGAATACAATTCATAGAAACCACTGTTAGAAGATAAATTTTTAAAGATATATATAATGAAATAATTCATTAGGGTTTTTTTAAAAAAAATGCTCAGACTTACAAAATAGTTGCAAATACAGAACAATGTTTATCTTCTGAGTCATTTTAGAGTATGTTTTTGACCTGATACTCTCTCACCAAAAATAATTTGGTATGTATTTTATACAAAGGTCATATTCTTCTAGTTTACTTTAATACCACCATCAAGTTCAAAAATAAACCTCGATATGTCAAAAATAAACCTGATGCTACCTGAGATTCAAACTCCATTTCAGTTTGTCAATAATGTCATTTTTCGCTAAATAATGTGGTTTAGAATCATGAGTTTAATTTAGTGCTCAAGTCTCTTTAATCACCTCTAACTTCAAATAATCCTTTTTTTATTCTTTATCTTTTATGACCTTCGCACGTGGAATATTACAGGACAGTTATTTTATAGGATGTTTCTCAACTTAGATTTGTCCAATATTTTTTTCATGATGTGATGCAGATTATGCCTCTTTAGCAGGAATATTACAGAACTGACGCTATGTTCTTCTCATTGCATCTTATTTGGCGGTTTACATTTTAGACTTGTTCCATTCATAGTTATGATCACTTTAATCACTATATTAAGATGTTTTCTGCCTAATGACGACTCAAAAGTAGTAAAAGTTTTCCCTTTGTAAATAATAAATGTTTTTTGAGGAGCTGCTTTGAAACTATGTAAATATCTTGTTCTTTATAAAACTTCATATTTGTTTATTTATGCAAGTTTAGATTCATATTTTCCTATTTTATGTGATGTATTATAACCCAATACTGTACCTTATTATTTTGATGCTCAAATATACCCAGATTTGGCTGAGAGGAAATCTTCATTTTCTGTGTGCTTTTGACTTGCTTATATTTTTCTTTCGGCAGTTTATGTCTGGCACAAGAAGTTGTTCCTGGATCATTGTGCACTTTTATCTGGCAATTTCTGTGTCAGCCATTTATCCAAGAAGCCTTGGTTCCTTTTATAAGAGGATGGTAATTGGAAGCCAAAATTAAAATATTTGGTAGGCTTCTGGCTACTGGGGTGGTGCTTCTCCTAGCTCTCTCAGTGAAAGGTTTAGGAAATTTATATTTGATAACATTTTTTTCTGCATATATGATTATCTGTCAGTTTATCTAATCCATCTATCATCTATCTGTCATCAAAATTACAAATGCGCATAGATATAGCCAAATGTAATCTAGCACCATAAGACTCATTCTGGCTTTCTTCCTTTCCCTGTTTCTAACAATTTTCTTAAGAGCCAGCAATGCTCTAATAATAATTCATGCATGCATGCATCTATTTAATAAATATTTCTCTGTATTACCATCCCCTCATGTGGTTGCTCTCCTCACATCACTCAGACTCCAAAAGTGTGGTTTATTCCCTCCCCACACTCCCAATGTGGATATTCTTTATGTTCCAATCAGCTTGAGATGCCTACCTTATTTGTACTTTAGTATTAGTACTTTAATAGTTTGGTATTTCATAAGTTAACGAGAAGGTTGAAGAAGGGACAAGGTACAAGAGAAAGTTGCAAAAAGGAAATGGCACCATTGTATTTCTGAATATTTTCCTTTCTCCATTCTCACTATTATCACTCATTCTAACTTAAGTTTTTAATCTGATAGGTCTTACTTCATCAAACATGTCTCAACACATCCATGTTTACTATCTTCTTATCTCTCTATGGTACATTCTGCATAGTTTGTCTATTCGAAAGGATACCAATTCTATATTTTGTAGAACATAATCTATTCTTTAATTCTGGATTTAATTTTACTTTCAGATGTTATGTATATACATACATGTATACACATATAAAAAAGTATATATGTGTATATATCTATATATACATTATATATGTATATGTCTACACACATAAATGTACATATGTGTATATGTAAGCACACACATAAATATATATATGTGTACACACATTTATATGCATTTATACATATATAAATTTATAGAAAACACTATTATCTTTAATAAACCTTTACTAGACATGTTGACACAATTTCATATTTAATATTTATATACCTTATTTTATATCTCAGCTTATGTTAATATATTTTTATTCTGGTTATAGTAATTCCAGTATCTACAGTATCATTTTGCAGTTTTCCTGTTTCTTACAACTCTCATTCACAATGGATGACTTTTTCATATAATTTTGTGATCTTTAATGATGAGTCCATAATACTTGCACATTATCTGTAGGAATTTGTTAAAATTTTAATCCTTATTTCCTAAGAAATTATTTGTATTTGCTTCTGACAGGTTCCTCATAGTCTTACAAATTTAGGACAAACTTTATTCTAATTTTTACCTGTGTATTTTTAGGTGGACACAAGTGTTGTAAATATTGGTTGTAATACTGTGTGAAACTCAGCTTGTAGTTAAGAACTGTCAGGAAATAGACTTTATTTTCTCTCCCTCTATAAAATGTTTCTTCTTTTCATGCTTAGTTTGTTCACTTAAGGCATTTTCTTTTAGGAAACCCAGATTTGTTTAGGTCTTTGCTTCACCCTTCCATAGTAAAGACCTTAGATTTTCCCACATGCATACCCCATAAAAGTTTAACCTGTTCATTTTACCATCAGGACCAGAAATAAACAATTAATTGGAATGTAAACACTCTTAAAACAACTTAGAAAATATAGAATATATGTATCTTTACTAGGATAGAAATTAGTGCACACTGTTTAAATTGATGTTGTTACCATTTATCTATTTTATCTCATCATCTTTTGTTTTCATTCAGAATTTTTGATGTAAGAAATAAAACCCAGGGTTGATTGTCCTCTTCAATACTGACTTTATGAGCAAATCTAAATGAGAAAAATGACACCGAAATCTCAATAAAAAAAATTCTTCCATTTTTCAAATTATATGCTGTAGCTACCACTAATTTTATTTATATCAATAATTCAGAAATTTTATTTTTTCTTTTATAAAATATTTATGAGATGTAAAATATCTTCTTTATGCTAAATTCTGTATGATAGATCTCCAACAATGGAGTTAACTGTTGGAAAATTACATTTATTTCTGTTCATCCAATTTTAAATTTTGAGAGGGTAAGCAAAAAACTTATTTCTTTTAGCTTGGAAATTTTTCAATCAGTTTTTTTTTTTTTTATTCTTTCCTTGACAAGATGTGTGCTTTGTGCTTTGATGGGTTTGTTGATATTTTATAAAAGTATATTATTAATAACTATTTAAAAGTATACACAAGAATAGTCAAGGCTACAAAACTCTCTTGTTCACTTGGTGACTTTGACAATAATCACTATAGATTTCAGCTTATGAGATAGGTAATATGGAAGTAAAATACTTTAAACTGTTTCTTACAGAAATAGTTTTCAATATGCCAGTTTATTTCTACAGTACATAGCAGCTCTGTTTTTTGCCACTTGGGTCTATGACCAGTTAACCCAGCTGTCAAGATAATTCTGCTAATGAAGCCAGAAAATGGGTTTAAATTCTCAATTGGATCAATTAACTTTCCTTGACTCAAGGCTATTAATGGCACTCCTGGGGCCAGTCAATTTGAATTTCCACTTACTGGCTGGAATAAAAAAAATTGCAAAGTGATCGCACAATTTAAAACCTTTCTATTTATAATAATTTATTCTCATCACAGCACTAAAATATTGATGACATGCCGTCTTATAGAAGAAATAATGATATCTGGGCAAATTTTTTTTTTTTTTACTTACTTTAGGGTCAGCATTCCAGAAGGGAGAATATTAATCCATAACACAGATTTTTTTTTTTTTTTAAGTGAGCAGGCTTATGGGGAGTTTACAAGTATTGACTAAATTTACATAGTTATACATCGGTTGAGTCGGGAATTAAATTCAGCAATCAGACCCTCTATCCTGCACTATTAAGTCTATATCTTGTATTTTTTATTGTAAAAGTATACTTTCCGCTACACTTTGTAGATTTTTATAAGAGCTGAACACTCTTATACTGAAGGCATACATGTAAATACAAGTTAAACTGTTTTATTTTTACCAAGTTCTACTGCCCTGTGAAACTCAGGAAAATTGTATTGTTGAATTTCACAATGTTTAAATTATTTTTCTCCTAACACTAAGAATTAGACACAAGAGAATTGCCTTCAGGTTCATATTAATTTGTTCCATGTATGAACATGATCAAATACTTATTTTAACTTTACCTACAGAGTGATCTTTGCACAACCTGCTGGGGTACACTGACTTAAAGTTATACATCTGTAACCCATGGGACCATGTTAGACTCCATTAAAGCTATCAGTGAATTCCATGCCTGGGAAATGGTGTCTGAGCTCCAAGGATTAACAATTATTTGAAAGTTCACAAAGTGTGAAACTGACAACTCCAACAACTTAACAATTAGAAAACACCAAGATAACCTAAGTGTACCGGTATTATTTCCGCTGTATAATGTGAAAATTTCTTTGATAGACCGCAACAACTGTGGGCGATAAAATCTGTTCATAACATAATTATGTGATTATTAGGTTAAACACATGCAAAGAATAAAACCATATAGCATGTTTTAATTATTTAACGATGATTTAATAGGACAATGTGATTTCAGGCAGAATTATAGAATCAAAAATTAATTTCAGTGTTCCATCTAAATACCTATATCCATGCAACCACCTAGCAAATTCTGAAAAATTAGATAATGAAAAAATAAATAACACCTTTATGAAAGACATTACTTGTTCAAATATTAGCTTTGGCCATAAATCCTTTAAAAATACATTAATAAAATTTGCATATGATGTATATTTATGCGACTTAAATATTTTTTAAATACCAGATAAAATTAAGTAACTTTATTTTTATTTATTTGCATAGATGATAGAAATTTTCTATCAAGCATAGCCAAGGCTTAACTCTTGTTTTTTTGGAAAAAAAAAAAAATTTAGCTCTAGCTAAATTACTAAATGAAGATTACAAGTTTACAACCTATACTTCTGTGTAGGGATACATCTATTTTAAGAAAATATAAATCAAGAAGATCATTAATTTACCCACATATAAAAGAAATAAATTATCTCAGGAAAGCCTCCACACTAAGTTAAATGGATCTAAATATGACCTCCATAAAACTCAGATAACATATTAACTGTTTTAGATATAGTCATATATTTATGATTATCCATGAGGTAATTTTATTAATAACAATGCATAAAATTAACTCTCATCCACAAATGCGGGTGATAAAGCACTGCTAGAAATTTGGCTATGGATATTTCAGTATCATTTTCCCTTGCTAATTTTCTCTTCCTTGTGTTTGAGATAAACGATACATTAACTGTGGAGTCTCTAGTAGATTAGAGTTTCTTACAAAAGACACTTCATTTATCTTGATGATCATACTTTCTTTTCTAATCTATTTGCCCTTGCCTAGATCCTCTCCTGACCCTCACTTTCAATGACACTCTATTCCCCAATGCACTTGATGTCATTGTCTTCACTATTTACAGCCCTGACTGAGTAATCTCGCTCTTTGTACTGCTGATGCAAAGTATTACATGTAATGGATATCATAAATTACATCTTAGCATAGACAGATAGAACCAATGCTTTTTGAATTTTCCGGAATAATTACAGAAATTGACATTCCTCTGCCACTGCTGCAGATAAATAGTGCTTCTACTGTTGTCTCCATAGTCAAATGATTTCTGCCTTCACAAGATCTGACAAGAGGTCCTCAATAAATATTCACTGGGAAGAAAATGTACTGTTATTTGTCGGTGTGTTTGTTTTATATTTTACCAAATAATCAACACTTCTTTATCTTTTTGTTCTACGTCTCAATCATATTAGCAGTCATTAGCTCTTTAATCAATATAATGATTATTGCCTTTCTTCAGAATGTAGCCCAGCCCTAAATGAATCCTACAATATTTTGCATAGCACCATGCAAAATGATGTGAAATTTTATAGCAAACAGAAAAATTCAAGAAATAATGTAGTACACATAAGCATATTCTTATGTGCATGCACATATACACCAGAACATGTGAATTTCAAAAGCCACTTGTTTTTCTTTAAATTTGTTTCATACATCTAAATAATTACTGAACCTAACATTACGTTTAAGGAAATCTCTCAGTTAATTTAGGATATTTGCATATACATTAATAATTTTCAATTGTGAGTTAATTTTATTACTAATTATTGAAGACTTCAAAAATGTAGGACCTTAAATTAAAATTGTATAGCATTTTCATTCATCCTTGAAGGATTTCTGGATAAAGTGACCCAAATTATATATTGCGTTTTGTCACCTCAGTAGAGTTCTAAGTGATTATTTTGCTTGAAATTTTTCTAATGTAAGTAGATAGACTATATACAATATCTCACATTTTATCTAGGAAATCAAACTGAAACTTCAAATTATTTAAGTAGTCTATTTTTTATAGGTCTTATCTTAGAGGAGAAAATTGTGAAGGGCAGCAAGCTCTTACTATGGAGGTCATTTATCAGACGAAATAGGCAGAACGTGTCTTCAAAGTGCTTAGTGCTTATTTTAGTTGGCATATATATTCAGACAGATAGTTTAAGAAAAAGATGATACACATTCAGTGTAAGCTTCTATTCAGATGGTAAAAGAATAAAAGGTATTTTTATAATGTTGTTGCTTCAATAAGTAATTTGATCACAGAGAGAGCAAGCAAGAGAGAGAGAGAGATTGCAGAAGTCAAGATAATTCATTTTCATTGGAAAGGAAAGGAAAAAAAATGATTACCTGACTCAATAATTTTATTCCTTATCATTGAAAAAGGTGAATATCATCAAATCTTACAGAGTAATGCAGCAAGTGGCTCACCTAGAATAGGTTTTGGTCCTTCTGAAATAATCCAATGACCCTTCAAGTAACCAACATGGAAAAGATGACCAAGATAATTCCTTGCATGAATTTTTGACAGTCTCAACTATTGGACATACATTCATATGACTTCCTAATGAAAGCTAGTCTTAAAAAGGATACACTTAATTTTCTAATTACAAAGAGATCACAAAAATTTAGTTTGGAATCATGTTTACATTTGGCCAAAATTTGATCTAAATACTGCTACTTAGCATGGGTCAACTTGGAGGAGAGTGGTAAAACTGAAGATGACAATCACTGCCCACTCACTAATTAGCTAAATAAAACTTTTGTTCTAGGCTTAATATACATAACCGTCACCTGTAGAAGAGAGAATATATCAAATTGTGCAAGTCATTTAACCAATTCATGAATGAGATTATTAGTATGATGTGCTTAGGAAATAGGCACTAGGCAGGTAGAACTTTGTGTAATCCTGTCACTGACGCTAATTAGCATGAGGCTTTAAGGAAGATACTTAATCTTTCTAAGAATCAGTTTCTTAATGTTTCTTTAAAACCTTCACTAGTTTATTACAAAAATTAATTAGATTACGTATATAATGCCCCCAGCATACGACTTAAAGTACGTTAAGAACTCAATAAATGATAGAGATTATTATTGTTTTTGTTATACTACAGTTTTATTATTTATTTTTCATTGCTCTACTTTTTCTAAAGCATTAATTCTTAGGAGGGTTCATGGTAATTGTTAATAATATAATAAAATTTGTGGATTCTATTACAAAGTAATATTAAATGCCTATAAATACACCAAAACACAAATTTGACAAAAATTTAGATAGTATTTAGATCTGTGAATATCTTATGCCATAGCTAAAGAATTCTATTAACATTAGGCTGAGAGCCCCTTATCCCAGAACACATTTTGACTATAGAAAAGAAGGTAATTAGAATATAAAAGCTTTAAATTAATATCCTGAGAAGAGAGTGAAGGACTGCTGAGGTAAGATATCAGAAGACTACTGATAACACTGAGGAAAGAAAATCATAGACAAAAAGATCATAGGATTAGGAATCAAGTAAGCACAGGCTCATTTTGAATGCTAGGATCCGATTTTAATATGAATATACATATAAACAGGCACCTTGAAATTGCATGTTGGTCAGTGGATCCTGGAATAACCAAATGATATACCTGATCAAACATTCCTTCCCATATCCTGAGGAAAATATATATGCATATCAATAACAGAAGTGGTGGGGGAGAGAAGACACTCCTCTGTAATTACTCTAGGCTTTGGCCACAAATGTTAAAAGAACATTCTAGTGAGGTAGGCTGGACTAGAATCCTTTATTCATCACTTCCTTTCATGGGGAATGTGTTGCAAGCTTCTATGACTGCAAGCTGTTTGCTCCAACCACAAATGTCCACCACCTAGAATCATGAATCTTTCCACTGTAGTTCTAGAAAATACATAATCAAAGATGAGCAAGTTGGCAAGAAATACAAGAAAGAGAAAATAAGTAAAAATATTTCTTTCTTAATTCCCAGAGGCTGCTGTTTCAAGAAAACAGATCCATGGACTTCTTAAGTCAGAAATGAATCTCAGATGCAAATATTTATGTACTTAGGATGCTATTTTCTTTTCTTTCATTTTGTTTGTTAGCATTTTCATGATATATTAGAGATGTGGAGATTAAGCATTGCTTTGTATTTTCTTGATTCAGTTGGTAGAGAAAAACAACCACACTGGATCTATATGTGCTGATTTTTTCAACTCCTTTGAAATTCTTATCCTTAACAACTTTGACCTTATCTGGGTCCTCACATTTGTAGAGCTTCACTCATTTCTAGTTGTAAATTACCTTACCCTTGAATCTGACCCATTTTTTTAGCTAAATGAGGAAAGTTAGGGGATAATAAGAAAAGAGGCTTAAATCTGCCTTTAAAAGTACTCTAGTTCATCTACTTCTTAGTGACAAGAGCTTAAACAAATATTTTAGCTTCATCCATTATACATTGAACAATCGACTACATGTTCTATGCTATTGAGAAGTGACAAAATTAATAAAATCTGACAGAAGGTCATGCACTAATAACTATTTTAACTTTAATCTGACTTATAAAATTTTTTTTCTTAGTGTTATCATTTTTATATGTTTCAAATATGAGAACAGATTCTAGCGTGGTGGCCAGTAGGTACTATTCCTTACATTTTTAAAGCACTGATACAAAGACTTCATGAATGATGAGAATTGACTGTATATATCCAAATAGATATAGGAATAGATAAAGGCATAAATATGAAAGTAGGTATATATGTGTGTGTGTGCA
This sequence comes from Macaca thibetana thibetana, assembly GCF_024542745.1. Classification (NCBI taxonomy): domain Eukaryota; kingdom Metazoa; phylum Chordata; class Mammalia; order Primates; family Cercopithecidae; genus Macaca; species Macaca thibetana. The sequence goes on from NC_065586.1 coordinate 77,871,728, forward strand.
TGTATAGAAAGACCTGCTCAGGTCTTTTGCCTATATTTAATAAGGTTGCTAGTTTTTTATTGTTAAAATTTAAGGTTTCTTTGCTCTCAGCAAAGAGAAGAGTCCTGAAAGCAGGTTTCTGCTTGCCCCTTTCACAGTTCAATACAAGGGCTTTTATATATAAACTGATGGGGCTAAGTTCCGTATTCATATAAGGCACAATTTCCTGGTGGCTTCACCCTATTCCCCCAGTATGCCTACAGGTCCTTAGTCCACTGCGGGCATATTTAGGCAAGTCCCCTGCACAAGTTCCATTATTTGCACAAAACATCTGTTGTAAAGCACTTGTGGTGTTGATCTGAGGTTCTCCAGGGACGCTTCCCTTACTGTCTGCCTAAAGCAAGCTGACTAACTCCTTTCACTACAAAATATACATAAAGTTTTTATTATTTTGACAATTTGTGGGATATGAATTATTATGCCTATTTGTTAGAAGAAGACTCAGTCTCAAAGACATTGAATACTTTGACCAAAAGTCCTCTAATTAGTAAAGGGGAAGAGTTTCTATTTATCAAACTGCAAAGCTCATAATATTTTCTATAAACTTTTGGACTTGCCCAATTCAGCATTCCTAAATTATAAACACCTAAAAGTCTCTCAGGTTCTGTGTGTATGCACAAGAGCATATATGTGTGTGTATTTCATTACAGTTTTAAGCTACAGTTCCCTAATGGCATATGATGTTGAGTGTCTTTTCACATGCTTTTTTGCCATCTGTACATCTTCTTTGGTGAGGTGTCTGTTCAGGTCTTTTGCCTACATTTAATAAGGTTGCTAGTTTTTTATTGTCAAATTTAAGATTTCTTTGTATGTTTTGGGTAAAAGTACTTTATCAGATGTGTATTTTGCAAATATTTTCTCCCATTCTGTGGCATGTGTCTATACTGAAGGATGTGATTAGTAGATGGAGTTTGAAGTCACAGATGAGAAAAGAGGTACATGATGGAATCTCGTCCAGTAGAGGGTGAGTGGGGCAGATCTAGCTCCAAATGTGAGTAGGGAGATGGAAAAACAAAAGCAATGAGAAAGGAGAAGTCTGAAAATGAGTTGGACTGGAAGAGAAAGAGAAATTGAATTTTTAAAATGCTTTTCTTGAAACCTGAATGTCTTTCAAGTATATGAAAAATTACGAAGTACAAAAATAAGATCTTGTCATATTAAATATCTTGCTCAACTAGTATACCTTAGATCTGAAACTTCGGTTTTTCTTGTACTACATTATAATGGCTCTAATATAGTCACTATGAATATATGGGTATGAACACATATACACAAATATGAAACACGTATATAAGCGTATAGGTACATATATTCGTTCTCCAACTTTTTTTTTTTTTTTTTTTTTTTTTTTGAGACAGAATCTCAGTCTGTCACCCAGGCTGTTGTGCAGTGGCGCGATCTCGGCTCACTGCAACCTCCACCTCCCGGGATCAAGTGATTCTTCCGCCTCAGCCTCCTGAGTAGCTAGGAGTACAGGTGTGTGTCACCACACCCAGCTAATTTTTGTATTTTTAATAGAGATGGGGTTTCACCATATTGGCCAGGCTGGTCTTAAACTCCTGACCTCGTGCTGCCCTCCTCGGCCTTTCAAAGTGCTGGGATTACAGGCATGAGCCACCGTGCCAGGCCCATTCTCCAACTTTTTGATCCAGCATTTACATCATGCTTATTCCAACTTTATGTTTTCACCTTTTTAGTTATTACTAAATGATAATTCAGAACCCATTAACCGTCATTTGGTTATGCACAACGTTGGAATACCGTATGTTGAAATTATTAAATACATTGGGTTTAAATATAAAAAGTGATTTTTATATATATGTATAATTCATAGACATCATAATGAAAACAGATTATTTTCAATATAATACTAAGAGCAAACTGAATTATAAAATTATACATCCATTTTCTTATTTCAATAATAATTTCTTTAATAGCTAATAGATCATTAGAAATGTGTTCACTTTTGAACTCTAGTTATGTACTTTTGATGATTATAATAAATAATAGAATTCAAACATGTTCATTTTAGTGAAAAAAAACTATTACACTTTATGACGTTGGACTTGCTTAACAAAATTCATGTTCAAGTAGTCAATAGGATAAATTCTAAAAGGTAAATATTGGTGCTATTAAACTGTCATAAAGTTAAGAATGTATTCTTTATTAATCATTAGACATTGAATAGCCTAAAGAAAATGCATAATACCTCTGCCATATTCCAAATTATTCCTCAATAGAATAGACTAATAGACTAAATAATCATTCCTCCATAGAAAACAATAATCCCAAAAGTGCTGAAAAGTGATGACTCAACTAGGAAACTCTTGCTCTGAGATGATTCCTTGTCAGTCAAAAGAGCAATAAGGTTCAAAATATGAAAATCAGTAAATTACAAAATAGTATCAAGGATACGTTTGAACCCTGAAACTTGTCTATGTTTTATAAATACTTTCTTAAAGGTAAAAATGAGAATGCAAGTGTCAAAAATATAAATATGGCTTAAAAGCGACCCTAGTAAAGTTGAACTTGCATGTCTAAAAACAGGGCAAATAGAGTATGTTATGGAATAGAAATTAAACTCATATCCAAATGTAAATGCTTTGAAAAGTCTTAGTGTATACGAGATCCTCTGATGATCTGTCAGGTGATGAACTGCAACAGAACTCCCACTATAAATTTTCCTACAATTCCTTTTTTGAAAATTCATTCCTGCATTTGCCCTTCAAATTCTCTCATTCTCCCTAATTTTGAATGACACAGTAGACACAGATTAGACTCAGGCCTTTTGTTTTGGTCTATCACAATCCCTTTCTTAAGCTTGAGCAACATTCATGGGCCTGTGTTAGGGCTTCTACTTGTCCCTGTCCCCACTATTGTGCAGCTTCCTAGGCAGTGTGGATGGGGGGCAGCAGGTTTCCTTCACCTGTGTGTTTCCCTTTCCTGACACCCAGGGTAGTCATCACCCCACACCGCTATACTCTGAACCATGTTGTCAGGCAGTAACCCAGAATAGCCCTGATGGAGTAGCTGTTCTGTCTTTTCTGAGGGCTTTTCAAACCCATGGGTTCTTACAATTGATGTCCTCTCTTGTCCCTGATTAATGTAGAGGTGGAATCAAATCCTCACAGATTGGTCTTAAGCTATGCTGGAGATAGAAGAGACATTCCTTGCAGAAATGGGACCACATTACTGACTAACGCAATGAATTTCTCACCTATCCCCTTTGCTGGTCGTCGGTACCTGAAAAGCAAGGGTATGGCCAGCATTCAAAGAGATCACATTTAAGAATGCAGAGATAAAGTAATGACTAAAATGTTAAAGAAAAAAACACAGTTGGAAGTTCCTTTCTATGTTTATACAATAAAATCCAAAGGGAATATTTAACATGACCTTTTATTTTTAAAATGATATTTTACATGTCTCTGCATACTTTGGGGAATATTTGCCTTCATGGTCATCAACAACATAGCAGAGTAACAAATCATGAGAAAAAATCATTGGCAGGCAGCATTCATAAGTGGCACAATGAATGAAGCAGCATCTTGTGTAACAATGTAACCAGCATTAAATAAATAGTGTTGGGAACACTAGGGACAAGAAAATCTATATGGCTCAAATACAAGCAGCCATATTGAAAAGACATGACATTGTGAGTAATAGTGCCACTCTCTTTTTCTAGACTGTGATATACAAAATTCCATGAAATCATGCTTCTGTTTTCTCTTTCTTTCTTTCTTTCTTTCTTTCTTTCTTTCTTTCTTTCTTTCTTTCTTTCTTTCTTTCTTTCTTTCTTTCTTTCTTTCTTTCTTCTTTCTTCCTTCCTTCCTTCCTTCCTTCCTTCCTTCCTTCCTTCCTTCCTTCTTTCTTTCTTTCTTTCTTTCTTCTCTTTTCTTTCTTTTTCGTTCTTTCATTTTTTCGTTCTTTCTTGCTTTCCTGCTTTCTTGCTTTTTTTGTTTTTTTTTTTTCAAGAAGAGGAAGAAATGGTTTCTGGACCTAAAAATAAAGAAATAGTACCTGAACAATATGAATAACTTTCATATGCACTAAATGGACAACAAGCAACTGTGTAACTATTTCTTTCTATCCAATATTTTATAGCTTCCTTGATATATCACAATTTGAAACCAAAAACCATAACTTATATAGTACATTTTTAATAAAATTGTTTCTACAGTCAAGCATAAGCAGAAAATTAATATTTACACAGAAGCCCACACACTTTAAGACGTATTTGCACCCCAGTTTATATAGTTTATTTTATATAGTTTGCTAACAACTTTTCTTCTTTTTTTTCAGACAGAGTTTCACTCTTGTTGCCCAGCCTGGAGTGCAGTGGAGTGATTTCGGCTCACTGCAACCTCCACTTACTGGGTTTAAGCGATTCTCCTGCCTCAACTTCCTGAGTAGCTGGGATTACAGGCACCCACCACCATGCCCGGCTGATCTGAAACTCCTGATCTCAGCTGATCCACCAGCCCAGGCCTCCAAAAGTGCTGGGATTACAGGTGTGAGCCACCGCGCCTGGCCTAGTTTGCTACTTTTTGTGTTAAATTAATATTTCTTTAATATTTGTCATCCTTATTTTTGCCATTTACGTATACAATCTGTATTATATTTGCTTATATGTTTTTAATTTTAGTTTTACAATTTCATTTTTAAATGAAATAAGACTGTTCAAAACAAATGTTTTAAAATTAAAATTGGAAGGTCAGCATTCCTGTCAAAAATAGACATGTTCCTGAAAATATGATGAAAACAAAATCCTGTCATTTTGATTCAGGTAGAAAGTTATCTATAAATATCTGAACCTGAGACTGTTCCAGCTGTGTTGAAAATGATTTCATTTCAGACAATTGCAAATAACAGATGAACCCCAAACTTCCTTTTTAAGTTTTTCATAAGTTTGAAAGAGCATTTTAAAAATAAATTTCTCATAATGTAACTCAAAGTTAATAAATGTAATCTGTTTCTACAACTGGCACATGGGAATCATTGATATTATGTAATATGTATGTATTTGATTATAGATACTTTTATTCACTCTTTAATCCTTTTTATAAAGTGTTCTGTAATCCGTAATCAGTATTTTTATAATTAGAAAAAAATATCAATATTTCTTTCTCAAAGAGCTACCCCTTAAATATGACCACAGTTCTCACCTCTTAAATATGGGCTGTGCTTAATGACCACCTTCCAAAGGGTATTATATGAAAAGGGAGGAAAAAATTATTCATTTCACTGAAGAAACCTGAAATACTACCTCAGCCAGGTGATCAAAAATAACACCATCAATGACATAGCATGTGGCCAGGTGTGGTGACCCATGACTGTAATCCCAGAACTTTGGGAGGCTGAGGTGGGAGGATCACTTGAGGCCAGCAGTTTGAAACCAGCCTGTGCAACAGTGCAAGATCTCATCTCTACCAAAAAAAAAAAAAAAATTATTTGGCTGTGGGAGTATGCACTTGTAGTCCCAGCTACTTTAACTCAGGAGGCTGAGGCATGAGGATTGCCTGAACCGAGAATATAGAGGCTGCAGTGAGCTATGACTGCCCCACTGCACTCCAGCCTGGGCAACAATGTGAGAGCCTGTTTCCAAGAAAGATATAGCTTTTGAAATTAAAATAAAACAGCATATGCCCTTCAAATGATTGATTAGAAATATACTTTCCCTCTGTAGGCTTCCTCCTATCAAAACCATTATTATAGCCTATTAATAACAAAAAAAGAGAAATATCATAATTGAAGAATATGCTACAAAATGCCAAATACTTCTCAAAACTTTCAAGGTCATCAAAAGTCAAGAAAATCTGAGAAAATATCACAGCCAAGAGAAGCCTAGGGAGACATGACAACTAAATGTAATGTGGTATCCTGGATGGGAATCTGGGACAAAAAAGAACATTAGGTAAAAAACTGAGTAACTTTGAAGAAAATGTTGACTTTAGTTAATAATCGTATATCAGTACTGGTTTATTAACTTTAACACACTAATGTAAGGTGCTAACAAAAGGAGAAACTACATGTGGAATATATATGGGAGCTACACTACTATTTTCATACCTTTTCTGTAAATTGATAACTGTTCTAAAATATAAAGATTTTTTTAAGTGTCTAAAAATTAAAAACAACTATAATTTGAAAAAACTTAAAATTGTATGTGCTACTTTTTAATTTCTTCATATGGAAATTAATTATTTTATTAGCCCTGGGAATATGAAAGGATAGTTGTGAAATATCAATGGAATGCTACTCTTTTGGCATTTTTCAACAGTGCAGTAGTCACTGTCGTGTTATTACCTGTAGTCACCATGTTGCACAATACATGCCTTGAATTTATTTTTTCAATCTAACTGAAATTTTGTATCCTTTGAGCAAGTTCTCCTCAATACCCCCTCATACATACATACTCAATTGCCCCAGCCCCTGGTAACCACTCTTTTTCTAAAACACCTTGATCTTTAAATGATTAATATTTTGGTTTTGGCTCTAATACTAATAATTTATATTGAGTAAAGTTGAATATTTTTAAATGAGTATTACCTAATACAAATGGCTTATAATATCTTTGTTAATCACTATAAATCTTTTCAACATGCTGTGTTCAATTTTAGATTTATCAGGTCATTAAAATTTTCCCTTAGTAAATTAATTTCTTCTTCACCTCATATCAAGTTTAATTAGAATTTAACTATCTTAGCAGTATTATTCATTCATAGGCATCTCTACCCTTTCTGTTCTCCCCCATGCCTGCACCTAAAACCTGTAAAGTGTCCAGTTGAACAATATTTAAATTATGAGATCCATTGAACATTTTTCCTGAAATGAGAAACTAACTTCCCATTTCAAACTGGAAGTAAACTTAAATTAGATGGTTTAATAAAACAAAACAAACAAAACCAATCTCAAGAACACTTGTAGGCTTTATTTTCTCCGCCATTTATAAAATACATTTACATGGGAAACAAGCTAAACTAGGTACTGTTTCTTTTGTGGATGAACCACTCCTTTGGCAGCCATATAACCACTGCTGAGATTCAGCGCTAATAGCAAGTTAAATAAAACTTTCACCTAAAGATATAGTCAATCAAAAACCTAAAGATATAGTCAATCAAAAATTGTCTAATAAAAGCATCAGGAGCAAGAAAGAGAAAAACAGAGCAATGAAGAAAGTACAATGTGCATAGCTGGGGCTGTGAAGTGTAACAGGAGCATTTAAGAAACCATCTATACAATGAATAGGAAATAGCATCACCCATGGAGAAAGTAAAAGTTTGACTACGTCTCAATCAAACGAGAGTAGTAGTTTAATAAGAGACTACATGAGGATTTTTTTTTAATATTCTACAAACTACGCAATACGCAAAAAATTAAAAATTCTTGACAAACTAAGACATAACCATGAATGAACAATTAGAGATTATAGAAGAAATAATATAGGGCATTTTGAAACCTAGATGGTCGGGGCCACGTCTTTAGAGCCTGTATTTTAGGTCAACCGACATAGAAATGTCATTCTCCTCTAGAAGACCATAGTGGAGCACACATTTTTTAGATCAACTTCTGTGTCGTCAAGATAAAAGATGGTCAGGTAATATGTTCTCATAACAAGGGAGAAGATGAAATACCAGCTTGAGAAAGAACTCAGGATCAAATTAGACATTAAAAATGTTCATACCTAAAAGTACACTGAAATAAAATTGATAGTGTTACTTATTTTCAAACCAAACAGTATTTGGCAGAGTTAAATGGGAGTATTAAGCAACTGAGAGTCAGGAAAGAAAAAAACAAACAAATTAAGCCTGTGTGTGTGTGTGTGTGTGTATGTGAGTGTGTATACACATATATGTTATATATATAAACAACAAGAACTAGTACATTTTTGAAGATATGTTACAAGATTTTCAATTGTCACTGGGTTTCAAATTAAATTTATTGCATTTTCCTAGAGTTACTAATAAGAAACTAATTGACAATAACTGTATAATTGTTTTGACAACATCAATTTAGGGAATCTAAACTGATAAACTACACCGTAAATGTTAGCATATAGTTAAGTCAATATAAGAAATACAGTCCTGACAGCATAAGAGCGGAGAGCCAAATTAAGACTGTGTTAAAAAAAAATGAAAAGAGATGCCTAACAATAAGCCTAGGAAGAAACAAGCAATGGCTCAGGGGTGTTCTACTGTATCAGATAATCTATGCTCATCTATACCACTTTTCCTTATTAAGGCAATGCATTTCTTCATTTTTCTGCTGTTTTCCCCACAATCCACTGAAATCTCAATCTTTGTGGTATCAGAAAATTTTGCTGGAAAATTGTCAACTTGCAGAGCAGTTTCCTTCTGTGGCAGTTTTATCATATTCTTCATTTTCTCATTTATAGTATCAACAAGCAAATATATATTCTTCTACTGAGTAACACTAAAACAATATATTCTCTCACACAATAGTAATTCCTCTCTTTCCTGATACCGCAATATTTTTTCTCTTTTACATTACAGGGTGTCTATTGGTGGCTGTTCTTTTTCATGCAACTTTTAATTCATTGGGGGCTTGAAATAAGGCAGTGAAAAAAAGACAAAAGTTTCTATCCTCATATAGATTACTGGTTAATAAAAATACAAGGTTTGCTCTTACTTACATGCCACTAATTATTTGTTACTCCACATGAAACTTTTCAATTTTTAATTATAACTTTTAAGTATATTTCAGGCTAGTAATTCATAGGTAATAGAAAATTATAACTAATTATATCAGTCTACCGAAGATTGGGTTAAACAACAAAAATTGATTTCTCAGTTCTGGAGGCTAGAAGACCAGCATCAAGGTTTCATCAGGGTCGGTTTCTGGTGAAGTCTCTCTTCCTGGTTTGTAGATGGCCATCTTTTGGCTGCATACCAGTGGTCTCTTCTCTGTGTGCACACGGGGAGAGCAAATGTCTGATGTCTCTTCCCTTTTTTTTTTTTTTTTGAAATGGAGTGTCACTCTGTTGCCCAGGCTGGAGTGCAGTGGTGCGATCTTGGCTCACTGCAACCTCTGCCTCCTAGGTTCAAGCAATTCTCCTGTCTCAGCCTCCCGAGTAGGCAGGACTACAGGTGCACCCCGCCAGACCTGGCTAATTTGTTTTTATTTGGATTTTTAGTACAGACAGGGTTTTACCATATTAGTCAGGCTGGTCTCGAACTCCTGACCTCAGGTGATCCATCCGCCTTGGCCTCCCAAAGTGCTGGGATTACAGGCATGAGCTACCATGCCTGGCCTCTTCCTCTTTTTATAAAGATGCCAACCCTCTTGGATTAGTGTCCCATCCTTATCAACTAACATAATTACTTCCCTAAAGGCCCTATCCCCAAATACAGTTACTGAGGTTTAAGGTTTTAATACGGTTTAAGGTTTTAACATATAAATTTTGGGGGGGGACACAAATCAGTGCATAACACTAATGATATATATATATATAATTTATAGCATAATACAAATATGTATAAGTATATACTCATATGTATATGCACATAATATAATACACATAATTCATTAGTATATATAATATATAATATTGGTAGCTACAAGTTAAAAGTTTACACTCAAATAATACATCCACTTTGATTTGTTTGCAGGGGAGTTATTATTATATAAATATTATTATTACAATAATAAATATCTTTTCCTTTCAACCTATACTTATAGTGATACCAAATGCCTTACTCTTAGTATGAAAGATGAAACTCTCTCTTTCAAGGTTCTTTCTACATAAACTTCTTAAGACTCAATTCCACCATGGTCACACAAGTCATTTTTTATACCCAATCTTGTTTCTTAGATAAAATAACATTGAAATTATTTGTTGTCAAAACTACAAGTTTTTCAGCATTCAGTATTTTCATAATTTTGTCCATGTATGGTGGATAACACCTGTAATCCCAGAGCTTTGGGAGGCTAAGGAAGGAGGATCACTTGAGGCCAGGAGTTCCAAAAGAGCCTGGGCAATATAGAAAGACTCAGTATCTACAAAAATAAATAAATAAATAAATAAATAAATAAATAAGCAAACAAACAAATAAAGAAAAATAAAGAAAAGTAGCCAAGCCTGGAGGCTTGCGCCTGCAGTTCTAGCTACTCAGGAGGCTAAGGCAAGAAGATGGCTTAGCCCAGGAGTTCAAAACCACAAGTCTCAAAACTGTGGTTTTGACAACAAATAATTTAAACTCTACAATGGTGTAGATCACACCACTGTACTACAGCCTGGACAACAAAGCAAGACTCTTGTCTCTAAAAATAAATAAATAAATGAATAGTAATTTTTTTGTATATACCTATGTAATGTTTATTCAATAGGAATCATATTTCTATAGCATTTCATTTGACTTCATCTTCCAACATTTATTGACTTCTCCAAAATTTATTTACCTCTATACCTCTTCCTGTGTGTTGCTCTTTTGGTGGGATTACATGCTTTTATTCTCATTTTTAAAAGAAGTTTATCCACTTCTACTATTTGTCTTCTATGTGAACTTTGTCAAAGTCATTTTTTTTGAGACAGATCTATTGTGCTTCGTTCACTGTTTTCAAGCTGGCATCAATACTCTTCAAGTATAAATTTCCCTTGACATCATGATAAGAAGCCAAGACCTATGTTTCTGAAAATCCATTTTCTCATGTTTTTGTATTTGTTTCTCTCAATGATGGCTGCTCTTACAGAAGTAGTGAAGTAAAAAGCAAATTATCTCAGGAAATTTCATTCTTCAATTAAAAACATATAATTCACTTTATTGCTACTGAGGTGGTCTTTGTATTAATTTAGTAAGTATTTAGTGACCACCAAGTATGACAGATACAGAGCAGGCCAAAAAAAAAAAAAAAAAATCTCATTTTTTTCCTACCCTCCATCTGGTAATGTGTGGGGAAAATAAATAAATAAATAAATCACGTTCTATAATCAAACAGTAGCCAGAAACTACATTCGCATCCCTGAGTGGAAGATATTTTAGCAATGTAGGTGATAAGACCTAGGGTAACTAGTCTTTTTTTTTTTACACACAAAGTTTACAAAAGTTAAATGTTGATCGTAATTACAATTACATGTACATGTAAAATGTGACAAGAATTAATTTGCTTGTCTTATATATGCTTAACACTATAGAACTAATTAATAAGACCTCAAAATCTTAAAATTATAAGATTTAGAAAGACCTAAGAAAATAGGGGAAGATACCTATGAACAACTTCTTCTTTCTCCTATTCCTTCTCCTCTTCCTCCTTTCCTCTTCCTCCTCCTCCTCTTCCCTCTTTCTCTCTTCTTCTTATTCTTTTTTTTTTTTTTTGAGATGGAGACTTACTCTGTTGCCAGGCTGTAAGTGCAGTGACACCATCTTGGCTCACTGCAACCTCCAACTACCTGGTTCAAGCGATTCTCCTGCCTCAGCCTCCTGAGTAGCTGGGATTACAGGCACATACTTGTACAGGTATGTGTACAGGTAATTACAAGCCCAGCTAATTTTTGTATTTTTAGTAGAAACAGGGTTTCGCCATGTTGACCAGGATGGTCTTGATCTCCTGACCTCGTGATCCACCCGCCTCGGCCTCCCAAAGTGCTGGGATTACAGGAGTGAACTCCTCCTCTTATTCTTTTTCCTCTTCTTCTTCCTCATCTTCATCACCACTAAAATATAAGGCCTACTAACTTTATCTAGATCTCAATTCTTCACACCTATAAACAGAATTCTGTCCAAATGATGGCATCTCTTTGTTATCAAATACCTGATTCAATCAAGTGTGCACAGAATTTCAAAGATTTTTATGGAAATTGATTCTAGAATATTTTACATTTGTATGTAAATGCATGATTATTTCATTCTTTTGAAAATAAAAATGCGTATCAAGTCACAGTTAATAATGATTAAGGTTTCCTTTAAATGGAGTTATATTTTTGCTTCATTTTGCCTACCTTTTAAGACCCTGTTAAAAGAGAACATTAGAAACATAGCAATATAGATGTTGTAATTCATCTACACTTCCAAAAAGTTAGAGGCAAAAATGTTGCTTTGTTTATTTATTTATTTATTTATTTATTTAGAAATGGAGTTTCGCTATTGCTGCCCAGGCTGGAGTACAATGGCGCAATCTCGGCTCACTGTAACCTCCGCCTCCCAGGTTCAAGCGATTCTCCTTCCTCAGCCTCCTGAGTAGCTGGGATTACAGGTGCCCACCACCACGTCTGGCTAATTTTTTGTATTTTTAGTATAGACGAGCTTTCACCATGTTGGCCAGGCTGGTCTCAAATTCCTGACCTCAAGTGATCGGCCCACCATGGCCTCCCAAAGAGCTGAGATTGCAGGAATGAGCCACCATGCCCCACCTGCTTTAAGTATTTACCTAGGCTCAGCACTGTGGCTCACACCTATAATCCCAAAAGTTTGGAGGCCAAGGTGGATTACTTGAGGCCAGGAGTTCAAGACAAGTCTGGGCAACAGAGCAAGACCTCATCTGAAAAAGAAGTTTAGTTAGCAGAAAAAATATACTTTAATCTAATTTTCCCATACTTTATTTTATGAAGTTATAAGAAGAGAATTTTTAAAGGTCTGCCCAAATTTCAGTTGTATGTCTTTGCTTTATAAAATGACAACTGAATTTACACCTTAAGAAAGAAATGTATTATTCATCATGAAAGAAGGTGTGGCTCTACAATATCAGACAGTTATTTGAGAACGCTCACACCTATGTATCTAAAAATCTACCCTATTGTTTTTTCTATGTTGGAGAACTTCTTTCTTTTAAACTGTACTTTTAATTCACTTCTAAGGAACCAGGCATATATTCTTCAGAACGTGGTTGGTGTAAACAAAATAAAGTGTGTATAATGCATATTGCTATGGTTGACACAAGCATTTAAAATGCATCTTGAATTAATATCTATTTGTATGGTGTAAAGCTATGTTCTTTGGATATCTGACTTTAGTAACCTCAGGGGCTTTTTTATTTCAAGAAAGGTACCTGAATTTAGCCAACCATGATATTTCCATTCAACAGTTATTCACATTTATTGCTTTCCTAGAAAAACAGTACAATTTGTTCAGAATTATTTCTATCAAAAATGCTCATTGTCAAGCATTTTATTGCACCCATATCTACAAGTATTTTGACAATAATTTATAAAATTGATATACAGAGATAAAAAGGAAGAATATCTCTCTTTTCAAACCCCTAATTAAATTTAATAAAGCATTTTTTCTTATTAGGATTCCTGTACTGACAATGAATATACCGAGCCTACTTCAAACGATTTCGCTATCCCAGCATAAATAATCAAAATCTGAAGCACTAGAATACAGACACCTTAGAAGCTAAATTCAAAATTTTGAGAGATAATATTATAGGCATCTTTCATGTCATTTTTTATGAGCTCAACTTTCAGAGAATTCAATTAGCTGATTTTCTCTGTTGAGAAACTCAACACCATTGAATCTTTTTTTCAAAATTTCTGTAGATTTATGATAGTCCAAGTAAGAGAATTATACTTTCCCAACTGTCAAGTCCTCTATAAGCCTTTAACATGTATAAGATTTCTTCTGTTTATAAGATAATTCTATGGTGATTTCTCCAGAGACTCTTTCAAAGAAGCAATGGCTTCTATTCTGGGTGTTTCAGTGTGGAAGATTTAAATCCATTTGACAACTATGTAGTTCAAAAGATAAAACAGGGTGATTTTCTGGCTGGCACGCAGTGACAGTCCCCCAATGAACTTCCCCGCAGCAACTATGAGAGTTAATTCTGCAGCTGCAGAATTTCACATTTGGTGGAGTAATATTTATTTGAAGATATCTCAAAAAATTTTACTCTTCTATATATTTCAAGGCATAATTTCTTACAATAAAGCTATGAAAAATTTTATAAATTTAAACTATGAAAGGAAGACTAGTAATATGTTTGTTTTAATTTCTGGATGCACTATTTTATAGGGAATAATTATTTGCAATAAGCAGAGTTCCTATTCTGTATAATGAAAGTAAATGTTCCTAAAGCTTCTAACTTCTAGCCTGGGAGGAAAGTACATTAACACATTACAGAAGTGTTAATGGCCTTTAAAAAATAGTTGAATAAACAACATATGTAATTATTCTGTAGGGAAATGCTGCTTAATTAAAATGTGGAGTCATTCTATTAGCATACACACCTGCTGCTCATATGGTTCATTTCTTTCTGAAATAACTTAATTCCTGAAAAAGGATCTCTCTCCACCTCATTTCCTTCGGAAATGTCCACTTTGAACTTCTGCTTTGGATTTGTCTATGTTGACTTTAAATACTATGTGTGCCTGTGTATATGTGTGTATTATATGTGATATATATATGTGTGTGTGTGTGTGTATATATATATATATATCTCACAGGGAGGACATGGATTTATTATAAAAATTAACTGACCCTGTGGACTTTATAATTCTGTATTTTCTCAAAATATTCCTTGTAAGTCACAGATTTTTTTTTTTTCCTGAAGAACCCACAGGCAAACTCATTGTCTCTACCAAAGCAAGAGAAATCTTATTTGTAAAGGCTTCTGACTGACATAATCATCTTTTAGATTTTTATAACCTTAGACTTTCAATCAAAGATATTTTAAAGACCTCATCATTACTGAAAATTTTGTCTGTGTTAAAACTAAGTTTATTTTCTGAAAACACATCCAGTTTTCTGCCTTACTCACCTCATATTCCAAAATTAATACAAACACTCAACTGTATTAGCAACAACTAAGAGAGTAATAGAGAGCACTGACTATATACCAGGAACTATATGAAATAATTGTACGTTTATCATTGATCCCAGGTTTATTTTTGGTTAGGATGTGTGTGTGTGTGTGTGTGCGCGCACTTTTTATACAATGTAAATATATTCGATTTTACTATTTTACAATGTATCAACATTTCTTACCCAATTTTGACTACTTTAAATTTCTGTCACGATGATTCCAACTTCAACATTTCAATATTTTAAAAATAAAAAGTTTTACATTTTAATTTTCAAATGAAGTGAACTGTAATAAAGTAAACATAATTTTCCTGCCCAGATAACATTTGCCAATCTAAATAATAATGATAATTATTATTACACATTAGACACATGTGTGTATGCCTATGTGTGTATATATTCACAATGTATATATTATTATTGTGTCTAATATTACAAAATAAAAAGTGGAGGTGTCTCTTCCTAATTTCTTAACCCACAACTATTCACTAAATATTTTTGTATGATTGCCTAAAGGGAAAAGTGTGTATATGAGGGTGTTTCCATTTGAGACATTTTTGTTTCTGTATTTACAAGGTTAATTCATAGTAGAAGGATTGCTAAGTGGAAGGATGTGTGCACTTTCATGCTGACAAATTACCAATTTATTTTCCACAGAAACTAAGTTGCTCATACACCCGCTAGAAATGAGTAAAAACAGCCATTGCTCTTCCCTTTTAATAACATTATGTATGAGCAAACATTTGGATTTGTCTACGTGAATTCCGACCTATGTAACTTTAGGTAGGAGTTAAAAACATTTTATGTGATAGTTGATAAATGATAACTTACTGTTTTATGACTTGATTTTTTTCTTGTATCTTATTTAAAATAACTTAAGCAGTTGCCTTTACATATATTTCGCTCTTTATGCTCTTATCTTTGTAGTTCTCAATGATAATAGCTCACATTTACTGAGTACTCATGAATTCCAGTCATTTGTTATAATCACTTTAAATATATTAACTCCTCTTATCCTCATATCTTTACAGTAGAAATCATTCACATTTCCATTTTATAGATGAGAAAACTATGGCATGGAAACATTAGTAAATTCTTCAAGATCACGTGATGCCTAAGTAGGCAGTGGAATCAACACTTGTCTCCTTGGGAAAGCAATTTGCCTTATTTTGTAGAATGGCACAGATATTAGTAATCTCTACAAGATTGCCCTTTAGGCATGGTAATGCAAGGATGTACACTTGGCAGAAAGCAGCATACACCAAGATTATAGACTTAATTCAGGAAACATAATAGAATCCCTAATACTAAAGATAGAAAGCAATAAATGCTTTATTCAGTGTCCCATTTGTAAGTGCTTTAGGGGAGGCAGCCTATGGGCATTTCTGAGACTGTAGTCTAGTATCCTGGTTGAAGTCATGCCCTGTGTAGGATCAAAGTTATTTCCAATATCAAGGTATTATGCCAGGGAAATGTGATCTCTGAAAAGCTCTTGGGCCAGGATGATGTCATCTAATATGAAGGACTGGAATACCCTTCTCACGCAGGTATCCAGCAGGGTTGATATGGATTGTATGTTTTTTTGGCTCCATGGCATTGAAATGAAGATTAACTGATTGCAGAATTTGAAAGTAAGCCCTGGGAGCTCAACTGACAAAATATTTTAAGTCAAAGACTTCCATGGGCACAACTGGCAAAGGTGATGATGGCATCCATGATACTCTTATAATGGGCCAAAGTGCCAGAACCTGACTGGCACAATTAAAGCTCAATTAAGGATACACAAATCTAAAATTGTTCAATGGTGAAAGGATTTATCCAGATGAGTGATGAGAGACTCTTCTGGGAATAAGATTTAAGTTACGTGGCCTGATTTTAGTGCATGTTGTCCATAGGTGTCAGGTTGTTGCCAATAAAAATATCTGAGGCTAGAAATTGGAAGTCCAGAATTAGCCACTAGGCAGGGCCTCTACTTTGGCCAGTTATTATGGATCTTTTACCTCACTTGTTGGTTCAGTTGATGACAGGCAAGCCAGCAGTGTATTTGGGTTTCAGGGTTTGTGTTAGCTAAAGTTGATGGCACATAGGCTTTAGTATTTGCTATATTTGGTTAAAACAACATCTTCCATGGAGAGTTTGGACATCTAGATTGCAAACCAGTAAAAACACCCATAATAATAATAAAGCCAACAGTCAACACACTTGTGTGCAGATGGACTTGACTGGCTTTTGTTATCTGATATTAATTTTATCCAGCATGTATTATTACCAGGAGGAATTTTCAGGTTTTATTATGGCACACAATACTGATTCCATTATTATCTCTGAATGTGATACTCATTTACTAAGTATTGTTTTTTGTTTGTTTGTATTTTTCTCTCTTCTGGGTGGTCTACATGGCTTGTCGGAATGGTTCTAGAGAACTAATTTTAATTTCCTGAAGGAGAGCTAGATGAATGATCCAACCCTTATGATCTAAACATTGAAGGATTTTGAGTGGAAGAAGTTGAAGTTCAAACGGGTCCCATTTTAAATGGACAGGTTCTTGGCCCATTGGACAATCTATGGTTAACAGGTCTCAAGAGAATATTCACAGTTGCTCTGGCCTTCAGCCCTAAAGAAGAGAGGCATGATTGAAAAATCTATTAATGATAAATAAGGAGACCTTATTAAAGGGCCTCATACATAATGAGTTTTCATATACATAGAGGTGAGACATATCCAACTTTAAACATAGAAAAGGAAGATGGTTAAGTGTTTAGTTTTTGCTTTTGTTTTTTAAATTGGCATGAGGTGTGAATAGTCAAAGAACCTTGAATTAAGACAAATTAAAGCCTGATAGACAAGATAGAGACCTATTGATGGGTCTATCTGCTGGACTAACGTTAAAAGGGAATTGTTTAAGACTCCTACAGTTTTAATTAAACCATCTGCCTAAAAGTTGTATTGAATGTCTTTTTCTAAAGCCCAGCACTGTGTATTTTGAGACTTGAAATGTGTACCATGGTTACACTAGGGATAAAGAGGGTAAGGCATCTCTTGCTGATGCTCTGTATTGTGACCTTAGTGTATGTAGAAAAAAATGGGACTTTAATTTGTATTTTAGGTATCTATGAGGCAAGAGATCTATAGAATTCTTTATCCTGGAAAGACAAGGATAAAAGGAATAAGCTTTAGACAGTAGACCAAGATTTTGTTAAAAAAAAAAAAAAAAAGTTCAAATTGGGCCATTTATCGGCTAGGGCATCCAGTGATAAGAAAGCTAATTGTGCTGACCCTTTGGCCTGTCCTTTATCAGTGAAATTCTAGTTAAAAAATAGAGAAAGAAGCAACATTCTACTGACCACTACCAGTTATAATGGCAGCAATGTCATCTATGAACTCTTTTCAGGGTGCAGGCAGGCTGATTCTGAAAAGAGTCAGCCAAGGGAGATAGGGGTGGGGCCATTTTGCAGGATATGGGTAGTTAAAGGAAAATTACAGTCAAAGGGGGTTGTTCTCTGGTGGGCAGGGGTGGGGGTCACAAGGTGCTCAGTGGAGGAGCCTTTGAGCCAGGATGAGCCAGGAGAAGGAATTCCACAAGGTAATGTCATCAGTTAAGGCAGGACAGGCCATTTTCACTTCTTTTGTGATTCTTCACTTGCTTCGGGCCATCTGGAAGTATATAGGCACAGGTCACAGGGGATATGATGGCTTAGCTTGGGCTTAAAGGCCTGATACAGAACCTCACGGCAACTCTTGGCCATCATAGTTGGTCCAGAGCCTCCAGGAGGCACTGTAACCAAACAAAAGGTTAATTGCTCACCACACGCAGAGTCTGATTAACTAGAGCTAGGTCTGACACAAAAAATTTGATTGATTCTGAAGCTAGCTTAGGGGAAGAGGCACAAATGTCTTACCTTACAGCTTCACTTTTGGAGCAGATGCAGGCAAGGGAGCACTTTGGGAGGCCAAGGTAGGTGGATCACCTGAAGTCAGGAGTTCAAGACCGGCTTGGCCAACATGGAAACCCCGTCTCTACTAAAAATACAAAAATTAGCCGGGCGTGGTGGCACACTCCTGTAGTCCCAACTACTCAGGCGGTTGAAGCAGGAGAATCTCTTGAACCCAGGAGGCACAAGTTGCAGTGAACTGAGATCGCGCCACTGCACTCAAGCCTGGGTGACAGAGACTCCATCTCAAAAACAAAACAAAACAAAAAAACAAGGCAATGGAGGAAATGAGCAAAACAGCGGTCAGGGGAAGGGAGCAGAGGGTGCATGCTAGCTCTGATGCTGTATCTACCATCTGATCCAGCTGCAGACTTCTGGTGCCTTCCTGGGCAAGCTGTTATCTCTGGAGGCAACTCCCTGGAGGGTGAAATTTATGTAGCAGCATGCTTTGGCTTGCAAATCAACTGTTAACTCTGTTCTTGGAGCACATAGTTAGTTGAATTTGCCCTGTAGAGATAGTCTGCTGGAAGGGAGGTCAAAGGCTATATTTGCATTTCTAAAGACTAAGTTAGAAGTGGGAAACCAGAGGAAAAGAAAGTAAAAAAGAAGAGAAATTATTAAAAAACAAACAAACAAAAAACCCCACTATTTCTTAGAAATATGGTGGTACTCAGTTACAGCATGAGAGGAAGTCATTAGAACCTGTACAGTGAAGGAGTCTCAAAGGGCACTAACAAAAGTACTTATTGATTTTAATTTGGACAGACTCTAGACCTGTTTTTGGAAGGGGCTCTAGTTAAGGTGTACTGATTAGGAACTTAGTAGCATCAGTGAGATTAAGTAAAATTTCTATGAGTACTAAGTTGCCTCCAGTACCCAAATAGGGCCAAAAGATGTTAACTTTGTAGGTCCTTAATAAGCGTGTCAAATGAATCTCCTCAGAGGAGGATGTCTTCAATGTAATCTCATACCTATGTTCCTAGAGAAAGGGGATATAATTAAGATACTGTCTGCAAAGATGGTGTGTGATGGCAAAGCAGTTGAGGTCCCTCCTGGATAATCTAGCAAAGTGTGTCATGTCTCTTTGGAGATGAAGGAAAACTATGGCTGAGAGGCTGCTGAAAAAGGCACTTAATAGAACACATTAGCTAAATCTAAAACAGCAAATATTTACCAGTTGCTGATAGAATGAAATTAATAACTTTAATGATGTTGGGCATTGGACATGAGGGTTTAATAGATGGCACCATGGCTTTAGGTTGCATTAATCCATGATGAGATGCAATTTATTCATTTCAGGTTTCACAACAGGCAAAATTGGGCTGTCAAATGAAGTAGTAGTGAAAATAATCACCCGTTTATTATGTCTAAAATAACACGTTTTAATCCTTGAAGTAAGTCCCTGTTTTAACTTATATTTTGCCATTTTAACTATTTTTAATTGGGAGCTTATGGAGTCCCATTTTATCAAGCCAATTTCTAAGTACCAAAGGCAATTTAATTTTAATTTATTACTTGTATCAGAGTATGCCTATTATGTGATATTTTGGGGGCAAAAAGTAATATGATTATGGTAAATTTAGGAAAGACTACAGGTAATGCGAGGCATAGCTCCTTTTTTTCTATCTAATATTTAGTTATTCTCCTAAGTTTTAGTGTAGCAGGACGAGCCGCAGACACAACTCCTCAGACACCGAGTTGAAGGAGGATTGGGGGTTTATTCGGCCAGGGGCATTGGTAAGACTTGTGTCTCAAGAACCGAACCCCCTGAGTGAGCAATTCCTGTCCCTTTTAAGGGCTCACAACTCTAAGGGGGTGCATGTGAGGGGGTCGTGATTGAGCAAGCAGGGGGTACGTAACTAGGGACTGCATACACCAGTACTTATAGTGGAACAAAACAGGATAGGGATTTTCACAGTGCATTTCCATACAATGTCTGTAATCTACAGACATAGGCAGATAGAGAGGAAAAGGGGTCCTTGGAAAGTTTTTGTTTTTTATTTAAAGGAGATCCAGAAATGTTTCTTCTCTAGCAGGAAAGCCCTGGCTCTTAGAGTGGGGAGGGCAAGCTTTGATATGCAAATACAAGCCATTAGAAATTGGGTCCACTTAAACATGGTGATTCCTGCCTTCTTCTTCTTGCCCTTGCCCCTACATGTGCCTGTTCATGGCTGTCCCCACATATCCCCACGTGTATAGAACAACATGGTACCCTGCATTTGCATATTAAAAGGCTAGGGTGGGAGGGCCAGTTTTTGGTGGGCTACATGAATGACATGCCTGGTCAAACAAATCCCCTGAGCACTATGCAAATCAGACGCCAACTCCTCCAGCCCCCTCATCTCCTTTAATAAGAAGCCACTTTTCCGCCGCACACAGGGTTTTCTTTTTGTTCTAATCCCAACACTCCTTCTCCCCCGCCCCCGTCTCTGTAAGAGGGAGCTGTTTTCTTTTCCCTTTGTTCTTTCTTGCCTATTAAACTCTCCGCTCCTTAAAACAACTACACATGTGTCCATGTTATTTTATCCAATTTGGCACGAGGCTAAGGACCCTGGTGTTCCTCCACTCATCGGAGCTATATCAACGATATGTGGTGGTACTCACTAAAGGCTCAAGCACACTGGCTAGAGATCTTGAATTATCTAAGCATTTGCTTAACTTAGTAAGTTGTTGGTGGTGGGGTGGGGGCGGTGTAGGGCATAGGTGCTTTGCAGGATGGGATGAGACATTCATCCTTGTGCAGAAGTTCTATTGGATTAAACTTTGAGCTACTGGCTTCCAAGAGTGCAACCCAAGATATCTTTGAATGTGTAAGGAGTATGAAGTTTTCTACTGATGGTTGTAAGATTTGCCCTCAGAGAAGATGGGTAATAACACACCCTTTATATGAGCAACGCAAAATCATATATCAGGAAGTGATTATCTCTCTCAATTTTAGAGTCATACTTGTGTCCCCTTGATGTATAACCACCAGAGACAAACTGGAGATAAACATTTTACAGTTTAAAATAGGACAAAACCATATGGCAGACACAGAAACACAGAAGTCTTCATCCTAGGGGATATGGCTCAGGTTTTGGCTTCTGTTTCTTAAGAGGGTGCTCACACCTGGGACCTTCTACTCTCAGAAAACCATTCAATCAAACTATGCCATATGTATTGTTATTACTATGGGATTTATGTCACCAAAGCATTTGGGTAAGGTTAAGATAAGGAAATAACAGCAAACACAACAGCAAGCATAATGTGCTAAGTGTAATTTTGCCAACAAGCAGTGTTTCTGTCCTGTGTTGCACCAGAAGATGTTTGAAGTCAATTAATAAGGCATGAGCAATTCCCCGAAGAAGTTATTCAGTAGTCAATAGGGATGACACAGCCCTCCTACTCTCAGCACCAATTGTTTTATGTGATATGAAGATTTTTTTGATTGGGGAACACAACACACTGGAACTCACGAAGATGAAAGGCAAAATTCATGGTTGCTTGCGGTGCCAAGTGAGAAAGCTGTCAGGCAGAACCATACAGGGACAGGATAACAGCAAGCTGTAGCTTTAGCAGATAGCTTATGTATGGCAAATTGAGTGGGATTAGCTAGGTTTCACAGGCTTCTTGTAGATTGGCTAATTGGAATAATGTTGGTGGACTCTGAGGCATAGGGACTATCCCTCATTGTCTAGTCCCTGGCACCGGGGCAATGAGGATGGGTGCCTAGTGACCCTTGAATATGAGATACCAATAAGGGACACTGCTAGGGTATGGATTTTACCAGATGCTCAAAAGGGTGAACTGACAGACTTGTAAACTGGGACAAGAAAGCATCATTTAAAAAAAAAAAAAAAAGCAAACTATATTCCAGGTTATATAACATAAAGAAATGCAATACACTTAGCAATACCAGCACAATGTACATAGATGAAAGCAAAGCTATATGGGCTGAGGAAATAACTTTGAGTGCTAATTCCTATCCACAAGAACAATGCAGAGAAATAATAAATAAAAAGTTTGACATAACAAATACTGTATGTGTATGTGTTTTTGTACTTGTACACACACATGTAGTATTTAAGATGGATATATAAGCCTTATAACAATAATTTAGAAAATAAGTAAAAATATAGTGAAAATAACTAAACTATGAGATGTTATATTAGAAAAAAGTTATTACACACAAAAAAAGCAGCAAGAGGCTTTAGAAAGAAGAATGCTATAAGACAGAAAACAAGTTAGAATGGCAGACATAATTCAATTATATAAATAAAATCTAAATGTGAATGGATCAAATAATCCTATCATTAAAAAATTGTTGGGCTGAATGCAAAACAAAAATAAAAAACAGGTCAAACTATATTCTGTTGGCAGGAGAAACTTTAGATTTAAAAATGCAAATAGATTGAGAATAAAGGAATAAAAAGGATATATTATGTGATTACATAAGAAGGCTGAAATGTGTATATAATACTATCATCAGACAAAATAGTCTTTTGTTATGGACTGAATATTTGCATCCCCCTCAAACTAACATGTTGAAATCTTAATCTCCCTATGATCATTTTAGGAGGTGGGTCCTTTGGGAGATGATTAGGTCCTGAGGTTAGAGTACTCATGAGTGGGATTATAAGAGGCAAAAGAAAGCTTATTTCCCCTCTTTCTACTTTCCAAGAATGTGCAAGGTATTTCAAAGAGGTGGTAAGCAGTTGAGGCTTGTTGGTTTCACCTGTGAGGTTACTTTTGGTAAAGTTTAAAGGCCAGAAATATTGGCCACTTGGTATGACAATAGTCAGGTAGTAAGAGATTTAAAATAATTTTTTAAAAAGTGCACTATGGTTAAATGTCAGCTTAACTGAAAGCAGGTATTCAAGCTCTAACAGCTTGGGATTCTTTGGGCAAAACAGAGGAGGCACCACAGACCCTGTTTTGAGAAAAACATCTGTTTCCCTCAAGAAACCCTAGAACTGGGAGGTGGACAGATCCCTCTCAAAATCCAAGGCTAAATATACTTTTAGGGATGGCAAAAGGCAGTTATTGAGGGATACTCAGCTCTTTGCACGTTTGGACTGAAAAACTTACAGATGCTCTTAGTCATTTGTAAGGTATGATAAGGTCACCACCCTGCACTGAGAGATGAGATTCCCACGGGAGATGGGAGAATTACAAAATAGGCTGATTGACTTTGGGTTGCCTTGCAACAAAATGCACAGTAAAAGCGTTTTACTGTCTTCTCCCTTAACATTTCCCTGTTTTTTTTTGAATCTAAGATCCGATATTAAAATGGGACTCATAATTTTGGAGACCTGCTTTTGCCTTCTAGCTGTGCCTGTTTATTAGTCCCTAGAAACTACATGTTTTCCTGCTCCTGTTCCTCCAAGGACTCCACCCTAAAACCAGTAGTCCAATTAAGAAATTTAAAAACTAGCAAATGAAAAATCCTACAACTGCTGGATCTTCTTCCATCCATCTGTGTAGTTATATATGTGTTAGTGTATGATGTTTATATACATAACTCTAATTAGTTGGCTTTAAAAAATAAGCACTTAGAATATTTTGAGAAAAAAAACTATAATGCCTTTTAGTTCACGTGATGTCAGTAATCTTTGGGAAACAAAGAGTTTTAAGATTATTGGCAAAATAAAGACATTGGTCTAAATTAGGCAGGTCAGATGTTACATTTGCTAAATGCTTTAAGGATATAAACTGTTTCTTTGGCTTTTGAAAATTATTAAACTCGCCTGGTTTATAGCTAGGTAAGGCCTGGGGATATGTGGAGTTAGCCACACTCCTAGCTATGCTGTATAGAGTTGGACCTTATCTATCTGCACTTCTGTTGGGTGCCCTAGGGTCCACGACTAGTACACAATTAAAATAACTTATCAAATCTTTCCCCAAAATTTAAAATTGCTAAGAGTTACCAACATCACATGTAATTGAGACTACTGAAAAAAAGAACAGTTTTACATGCAAAGTGTGTAAGGAAAGTAAAATATGATTTTAGTTAAATATTATAAGAAGGCATTTAAAAATATTATAAACTAGGCATTTGCCTAGTTTAGAACGTTAAAGGACTGTTTTAAATTAGATAAGATAAAGCTAAATGTTTAAACAAATTGTGGAAGGTTTGTAAAATATTAATCCTGTAGAAGAAATTTTGCATGTGAAGATATTGACTAAATTTTCAGGCATATTACTCAGTTTTTCCATGAATTGAATATTGAAATAAAAACACAACAGGATTTTCTTCGAGCACTGATCTGCTTCCTAAGAAAAATTTGTAAAGGGTTATAAAAGGGTTATGAGAATCTCACCTTATGGTAAAACTGAGTAAGATTTAATCAAGTTGTTTATAAAGTTTTATTAGAAGCGGGGTTGACATAAATAATATGCTAATGCAAAGATGAAGATTGGCTTTCAGTCTTGAACAAGATTTTCATGTAATATTAAATAATAATAAAAGATTTTTGTTTGCTTTTTGAATAAACTACAGAAGAAAAGGGAGAAACACAAGAGACAATTGTTTGGAAAGCTAAGTCTTCCCTCTATCAATGCATAAAGGTTTCTCCCTTTTTAAATATTTTTGAGTCAACTTTTTGGCTAAGTGAATGACTTATGATGACCTGGAATTCTATTTCATAATAATATTAAGTGTTTTACACCCTTATCATATTTGATAACCTTCCAAAATCAAATTTTAGCTTCAAAATCATATTTTCTGACCTTTAATTTTGGGATGCTACAAACGAACCCTGAAGCATCCAAAAGAGAGGTAAACAGGATTATTTGGCACATTTTGTTTCATGGGAAGCATTGTCAAAATAAAAGATAATGCTTAACCTTCTTCAGGTTATATTTTAGTAAATAATATTAATTTATGTTCCAAAATTGTATGGAATTTCTAAAATTCTAATATATCTAAGTATATGCCATTAATTATAATTATGACTACAATGTTGTTATTATTGACCAAAGAAATAACCAAATTTCCTTGCCAATTATGTCTTTAACTACAAAATTTTAAAGTCATTTCTACAGTTAATTGCTTAATGCTGATGCAGTTTCTGAAAACTTCACACACGCATAAAATCCTAGAATATGGTGTCTCTTAGGAGGTTCATGCAAGGATGAAAAGGACTCTGAAAAACACTTTTGAGTACAGGTGGTCCGATAACTTTAGAATCATATCATTTGAACTGGGTAAGAATTCCTGGAACTAAATGAAAAGATTGTGTTATAAAACTGCTAACCCAAGTAGAACAAAATTAATTGAATACAAATAAAACACTTTGCCAGATTTTTATACTAAATCAGCCAATACATAAATTGTTTCGATATACCATTTGAATAAACTCTATGGTCTAAGTCAAATTACTTATGATGACCCATCAGTTATGAGTGCTATGTACCTAAGTTAGAAAAACGTCTGGTATTCGGGAGGGCATAAGTCCAGTGCTAAGCATGGACTTAGGGAGAACTGGGATACTGCCTTGTCCTTCTTGAGTCCTTAAAGCTTTTGTTATGAAAGGTTCTGCATCCCATGACTCATAATAGGAAAGATAAAATAATCCAAATTAAATATATATTGGTGTGGTGACTTATAAGTTGCTAAAATAGTTAATGAACAACGTTTGCTTTATCAAACTCATATTTTTGAGAAAATAATCAAAGCTGCAGGTGTATTTTGCTACCTGATGCGCCATTAAAACATTTATAGAGGAATTTCATTCAATTGTCACTTCCAGTGCATTTTTTTCTGGTTGTATAAAAGCTTTCCCATGCAAGAGGTCTAACGTTATTGTTATGGGATCCTTGGGGATATTGCTTTTCTGGCTGGAAACCTCTGTGGCTGGTGGTGCCTTTGCCCCAGTTTTCCTGGGCCCACTGGCTCTGCTCAGCTCCCACTACTAGCCTGGATTTCATGCTTCCAAAGAGACCGGAGTGGAGTGGTGAGGGGTGTGTAAGCCAGTGAGTGTGGTGTCTGGCCACTGCATGCAGTTAGGCACACCAGCTGCTGCAGCTGGGACAGGCAGCTCCAGATGCCAGCATGCATGTTAGCTCACTCTAAGGCTTTGGCTGGACCAGACACATCACAAGCAGCTTTCACGGCTGGTACAAAGGAATACAGTTGTGCCTGGAAGCTTGCAGACTCCAGGAACCACAGGGTCCCATAGTGGGAGTCATAGCTCTGGCCTGGGGAGCTCCCAGGTCTTGGTTCCCATAGAGTCACAGCTCTTTTTTTTTCTTCTCTCTTTTTGTCACCCACAACATGGTGAGCAAGGAGCGTGTTTCAGCCCTGTTTGTGTTACAGCATTTTTAGCCCTGCTATTTGGCAGGTCCCAAGTTCTTGGTCCTGCCTCCAGGAAGAATGAGGTATACAGACAAGTGGAGGGTGAGCAAAGAGGAGCAATACTGAGTGACAGAATAACTCAGAGGATGTCCTGGAGTGGGTACCTCCATTCTGCAGCTGGGCATCCCAACATCTGCATCTCTCAGAAGTGACGAGGCCCTGGAGTGGGTAGCTGCTCTCTGCAGTTAGTCATCCCAATGTCTGCTCAGTTCTGGCTGAGTCTGGGGTTTTTATGGGTCTCAGAAGGAGGGAAATTGCACACTGATTGGTCCATGAGAGGCCATGTGTGGCCCCAGAAAAGGCATCACAAGTTTACACTCTGGTCCATGGGACTGGTAGCCCAGACCCCAGCCTTCATGCCCTCTCTGGCCTGAAGGTAGGGCCTCACTAAGGACCCGCCCCCTTCTGTGTAGGAGCCTGTCTATCTCCTGCTATATAGCACCCAGGATATAGTGCCAAGGAAAGCCCGAAGGCCAGTGCCAAGCTGCCCTCAGCAACTCCTCGGCTTCTCTCCCATGCTCATCAGTGCCCAAAGTCTGGGCAGGGGCCAGAAGCAGCATGATACTAGTGTGTCAGCACTGCCCCAAGCATGTGTACACCCACCAGGCTGCAACAGCACCTGCAACAGCACCTGGGCCTACCCCCAACCTTGCTCCAAGGTCAGAGCAGGTGTCAAGAGTGGGGAGGAGCCAGGCAGTGGGAGCAAAAGATACCTCCAAGCCTTCAAGTTCCTGAGGGTTTTTACTGTGCCCCCAAGATTGTAGAGATGCCTGGCTCTGAAGCCATGGCTTGGGCATCTGTAGCTGCACCTTGAAGGACAGGTCTCCTACCTGCTCCATGGAGTGGGAGGCCCAGATCTGCAGCCACTACTTGGGCTGCTGCAGCTGTTCCCAGGAAGCTCCAACTCCACCAACTCAGAGGGGGCATGGTTCCCACTTGTCTCCAGTTCCTGGCCATGTTTCTCTGCTGTAGCTGATGTGATGGCAGTGGCTGCTCCAGAAGGGGTACTGCTGCCATCATTATAACAGTAGATTATTATACTACACTGTATTTTTACCAAGTAAAGTAAGGTTTTTATGGTTCACTGAGAATAATCAACCCCTTCACAAACTACAACCTGAAGATGGATCTTCTCAGAACATCAAAGGAAGACTGTCATTCTCATTTACATTACAGCAAAACTTCGGGACCTTGAACCTTGGGTTCATAATCTCATAACTGAGAAGGCTCTCTTTACACTCTTAGAACTGTACACCCATTGGAACCCTTAGGGTAAAGCTAACCAGGGGGGTTTCTCCCCAGAAGAAGATGGCATCCTTGATGTGAAGAGGTTTTCCCAAGATCACAGATCAAGACTTCTCTACTATCATGAGACTCTTACCTTTGATTATTTTTCCCTTGCTTATGCTTCTATAAACAATATAAGTGAAAGGGGTCCTCTTGTGTGTGCTTATGGGGTATAATTTTATTTGTGAAGAATTTTACAGCCAGCCTTATACATAGATTACCTCATACCTTAATAGACAAAAATGAAGGCCCAATGTAGATAAGAAACATTAATGGTACATATGTTGCCTCATAATCAGAAAGAAAACATTGATTTACTCCTCTTAACTCACATAATGGATTAAGAAGAACATTGCTGAGAGGCTTTCACTCTTCTAAAAGGGCATCATTTGTTAGGTCCTTTTTCTGTGGTTTGGAATAAAAGAGGCAATGATTAAAAATATATCCCTCATGATAGGCTCTATAGCAGATTCTATTGTAAAGGCTATGGTTACAAAACAGACTTTAAATTCTCTTGTGAAAGTAATGCTAAATAATAGAATTTCTCTGGATTAGTTACTGGCTAAACAGAAGTATCTGTACAGCTGCTGGCACTTATGTCCTATGGAGAACACGTCATGTATTATAGAGATTCTGTTGTAGGGGATTAATGAAGAGACTCCTTAGTTAAGTGAGTAGACTCTTTATGTAGCTCATTCTTTGATCTTTTTAATTTTAGGTGGTTTGGTTTATGGGCACCCCGGTAAGGACCATACTCCAAACTCTTGGTATTATCCTCCCGATAGTTATAATAATAGTCCCCCTGGTGTGCTGTGTTCTCTCAAAAGTTGTAATGTTTGCATGTAGCCACCTCTAAGATGTCAAATAATCTCTCTAACTAGAATGACAAGAGCTGAAAGAAATGTGCAGCCATGAGGACACCATAACTTATGAATGACACGATGAGACCAGAAACCCAAAATGGTAGCAACTGAGAGTGATGCTAAGGCCCTAAGTTTTGGTCACACCCTCACCTAAGTGAGAACCTGAACAAAAAAAGGGGAATTCTTTTAAACAAAATGATGGGAGTCCACTGTGTTGGACTGAGCTCATGCACTAGGCCCCAACAGACCAAATCAAACAAAAATGGAGTCACTTGTGCTAAATGTAACATAATCAAACTGTGTTTGATTAAGATTTTCCAATCATTCATTACTCAAACTACTAAATTTAATTCAGTTGAAATTTTTCCCTTAACAATAGAATCAATGTAACAATCTGTCTTCAAAAGTAGGAAAGCGTGTTACTTCTATAGGAGAAATCAAGATATCTGTAATGGTAAGCCAGAACCGTCACTGCAAACAGGAAGATGTATATTTAATTCACCCTATATTTGGCTTTAAATATATACATATGTATATATATAAAGGAAGAGCAGAAAGGAAAACACATTTTAACTAGCTTCTGCACTTACTCCTTTATCACATTTTTACTTAGCTCAGATTTAGAATAATGTGAATAGTTCATGAGTTCAAATGTTCTCCCAAGTTCAGTTAACAATGCCAGCTTGAGGTTGCTGATACACACTTAATAAAATGTGCTAATATTTCATAAAATTAATATTATTAATAATTACCTCATACACCCTCTACTCTTTCCCTTTTTTGCAATAAGCAAATCTCCTCTTTTTATAAGGCTCCGATTGGAGAGTTTATGCCATATTTATTTTAATACACTGACTTTAAGAAGATAGCCTGAGAGTTCTAGAATTTTTTACATCAACATTTTTCAGATTGATTTATCATGAATGTTATTCTCTGTCCTTTGTTTTTCATTTGTAATTGTTTATTAGGACTGGTTATGTACCAGACATTTTGCTAATAACTTTATAAGCAGTGTTCCACGTAATCTTCAAAATACTCTATCAGGACTTTTTGTTATTTATTCTCTTTTACAGGCAAGATAATCTAAATCTCAGGGAAGTTCATTACCTGTTCCAATGTTACAGAGGAGAAAGGTGATGAAACTGGGATTTTAGTTGCATCCAGGCCATCTAACATCAGCTCTCACATTTAATCTCATCCCAATTTTGTCTCTATTTCTTTTCAGCTGATCATGATTTCATTTGATTTTGCCTGACTGAGCCAAATTATACTAGCACATTATTAGATTAGAATAACTTAATCACTTTACTTGATGAAAAACAAAACAAATCAATTAAATAACTGCATTGATGAGAGAAAGGAGCTGTTTTAGGCATAATGTAGTCTAGCAGTTTTTTAAGTGTGATCAACAGACCAACAACATCCACATTATACACAAACGTATTAGAAATGCAAATTCTTGGTTACTAAGGAAACAGCAATCTGTGTTTTAACATGTCTTTTCAGGGAATTTTAAATTCTAAAATATATTAACCATTGCCACAATCAAGGGGTCAGCAAATTAGTGAACATTAGTTAAGTTTAGGCACCTCCTATTTGTTTGCTTTTTAAATTTTAATATGATATGCATACATCGTTTAAAAATTTTTAAGTGGATAAGTCTGTAGTAGTAATTACATGCAAAATGTATAACCATCAGAGCTATCTGTTTCTAAAATTAGTTCATCACTCCAAACAAAACTATGCTCATAAAACAATAACACCTATTTAACTCTCCCCTCACACCCTAGTAATCACTAATAACTTTCTGTCTCTATGAATTTGTCCATTCTAAATATTTCATATATTTGGAATCATACAATATTTGTCCTTTTGAGTCTGGCTTATTTCACTTAGAAAATGTTTTCAAGGTTCATCCTGCTGTAGCATGTATCAAAACTCATTCCTTTGTATGGCTAAAAAATAATCCTTTGTATTTATGTACAACATTTTGTTCATCTATTAATAGATTAAGGATTCATCTGTTTGGGTTTTTCTATGTTATGACTATTGTAAAACAATGCTGTGGTAAACACTGGTGTACAAGGATCTGTTTGAGTCACTCTTGAATTATTTTGGGTATGTACCAAGAAGTAGAATTATTCTATTTTAGCTTTTTGAGGAACCTCCAAATTGATTTCCACAGTAAGTGTGCAATTTGATAGTCCCATCACCAATGTAAGTGTCTAACTTTATCCACATGTTGGCCAACCCTTGCTCCTCCCCCTGCCCTCTTTCTCTCTCTCTCTCTCTTTTTTTTTCATTACAGTCATCCAAATAGTTGCAAAGAAGGCCGGGCATGGTGGCTCATACCTGTACTACCAGCACTTTGGGAGGCTGGGGTGAGCGGATCACCTGAGATCAGATGTTTGAGACCAGCCTGGCCAACACGGTGAAACCCCATCTCTACCAAAAATACAAAAAACAAACAAACAAACAAACAAAACAAACAAACACCCAGTTGCAGTGGTGTGTGCCTGTAGTCCCAGTTACTTGGGAGGCTGAGGCAGGAGAATTGTTTGAATCCAGGAGGAGGAGGCTGCAGTAAGCTGATATCATGCCACTGCATTCCAGCCTGGGTGACAGAGTGAGACCCTATCTAAAAAAAAAAAAAAAAATGTTGTGAAGTAGTGAAATAGTATCTCACTATGGTTTTGATTTGTATTTCTTGAAGACAAATGATGTTAACTAACTTTTTATGCATTTGTTGGCTATTTGTACATTTTCTTTGAAATTGTCTATACCAGTTGTTTGCCCATTTTAAAAATAGGTTTTTTAGTTTAATTAATTCCTAGCAATTTATCTTTATATTGCATTTGCTTTTAGGTTCTTGGTCATGAAATCCTTGCCTAAGCCAATGTCTAGAAGGGTTTTTCTAATGGTGTCTTCTAGAATTTTTACAGTTTCAGGTCTTAGATTTAAGTATTTAATCCATCTTGAATTGATTTTTCTATAAGTTGAGAGAGGGAGATCCAGTTTCATTCTCCTACATGTGGCTAGCCAATTATCCCAGCACTATTTGTTGAAAAGGGTGTCCTTTCCCCACTTTATGTTTTTGTGTACTTTCTTGAAGAATAGTTGGTATTGTAAGTATTTTGGTTTATTTCTTGTTCTCTATTTTGTTCCGTTGGTTTAAGTGCCTATTTTTATACCAGAGTTTTGCAGGGCAAAAGGAACAGTCAGCAGAGTGAACAGACAGCCCACAGAGTGGGAAAAAATATTCACAGTGTATACATCTGACAAAGGATTAATATCCAGAATCTACAATGAACTCAAACAAATCAACAAGAAAAAACAATCCCATCAAAAGGTGGACTAAAGGCATGAACAGACAATTCTCAAAAGAAGATATACAAATGGCCAACAAACATATAAAAAAATGCTCAACATCACTAATGATCAGGGAAATACAAATCAAAACCACAATGCCATACCACCTTACTCCTGGAAAAAAAAAAAAAAAAAAAAAAAAAAAAAAAAAAGCAAATATTGGCATGGCTGTGGTGAAAAGGGAACACTTCTACACTGCTGGTGGGAATGTAAACTAGTACAATCACTATGGATAACAGTGTGGAGATTTCTTGAAGAATTAAAAGTAGGACTACTGGCCGGGCGCGGTGGCTCAATCCTGTAATCCCAGCACTTTGGGAGGCCGAGGCGGGTGGATCACGAGGTCAGGAGATGGAGACTATCCTGGCTAACATGGTGAAACCCCGTCTCTACTAAAAATACAAAAAACTAGCCGGGCGTGGTGGCGGGCGCCTGTAGTCTCAGCTACTTGGGAGGCTGAGGCGGGAGAATGGCGTGAACCCGGGAGGCAGAGCTTGCAGTGAGCCGAGATCACGCCACTGCACTCCAGCCTGGGAGACACAGCGAGACTCCGTCTCAAAAAAAAAAATAAAATAAAAAATAAAAGTAGGACTACTATTTGATCCAGCAATCTCACTACTGGGTATCTACCCAGAGGAAAAGAAGTCATTATACAAAAAAATACTTGCACGCATGTTTATAGCAGCACAATTTTGCAATTGCAGAAACGTGGAACCAACCCAAGTGCCCATCAATCAATGAATGGATTAAGAAACTGTGATATATATTTATTGTATATGTGTGTATACAAACACACACACACACACACAATGGAATACTTCGCAGCCATAAAAAGGAATGAATTCGTGGCATTCACAGCAACCTGGATGAGAGTGGAGACTATTATTCTGAGTGAAGTAACTCAGGAATGGAAAACCAAAGATCGTATGTTTTCACTGATAAGTAGAAGCTAAACTATGAGGATATAAAGGCATAAGAATGACACAGTGGACTTTGGGGATTCAGGGAAAGGGTTGGGGGTGGGTGAGGAATAAAAGACTATAAATAACATGTTGTGTATACTGTCCAGGTGATGAGTGGACCAAAATTTCACAAATCATCACTAAAGAACTTACTCGTCTAACCAAGTACCA
Source organism: Macaca thibetana thibetana (assembly GCF_024542745.1). NCBI lineage: Eukaryota > Metazoa > Chordata > Mammalia > Primates > Cercopithecidae > Macaca > Macaca thibetana. The sequence goes on from NC_065586.1 coordinate 77,905,439, forward strand.
CCTGTTCCCCAATAAACTTTGGAAATTAAAAAATAATCTCTTTGTCTTCTGTTGTTATGAAGATGCTTTATATATTTTGTATATTAAATCCTTATGAGACATATGATTCACAAATATTTTCTTCTATTCCATAGGCTGTCTTTCACTTTCTTCATAATGTCCTTTGATGAACCAATGTTTTTAATTTTGATAAAGTTCAACTTATTTTTTGTTGTTGTTGTGGTATTTTTGGTGTCATATTTAATAATCTATTGCCAAATGCCAGTTCATAAAGATTTATCTCTAAGAGTATCATGGTTTTGGCTCTCATATCTGAGTCGTTGATTCATTTTGAATGAATTTTTGTATATAATATGAGTAAATATTTTATATGTGGTGGGAGTTAATTTTTGTACATGGGATGAAGTCTAACCTTAATTTGCATGTGGAAATTCAGTTGTTCTAACATGATTTGTTTAAGATTTTTCATTGTCCGTTGAATAGACTTGGCAGGCTTGTTGAAAATAAATTTGCCATAAACATATGGGTTTATTTGTGGACTCAATTCTATTCCACTTATCTGTATGTCTATCCCTATGCCAATTCCATACTGTTTTAATTACTGTAGCTTTTTAGTAAGTTTTGAAATAGCAGAGTGTGAATCCACCAAATTTGTCTTTTTTGTTTTTTAGGATTTCCATGTACAATTCTAGGAATTTGAGAACTCTCATTTCTGTTTCAGTAAAATGTCAGTTGGAATTTTGCTAAATATTGTATTGACTCTTCAGATAGCTTTGGTAGTTCTGCTGTTTTAGCACAATTAATTTTTGTTCAAATCCATAAACATCGGGTTGCTTTCAATTTGTTTAGAACTTCTTTGATTTATTTCAGTAATACTTTGCTCTTTTCAGTGTACAAGTTTTCACATTCTTTATTAAATTTATTCTTAGGTATTTTGTTCTTTTAGATACCATTATAAATGGAATTTGTTTCCTAATTTTGTTTTTGGATTATTTGTTTTTAGCATATAGAGACACAAATGAATCTTGTGTTTTGACCATATAATTTGTTGAGTTTTTTATTAGATCTAGTAGATGTCTGATAGAATTTTCAAATTTTCTATATATAGAATCATATAATCTGAAAAGAGAAATAGTTTATTCCTTTCTTTACAATTTGGATGCCTCTTATTTGTCTTTCTTGCTAATTGCTCTGCTAGAAATTGCGATGTTCACTAGTGATTTAAGCAGACATCCTTGTCTTCTTCATGATGTTAAAGGAAAGTATTCAGTCTTTCGCCACTGTATACATTGTTAGCTGGGGGTATTTTATAAATGTCCTTTATTAGGTTAAGGAAACTCCCTTCCATATGCTCAGTGACTTTTATCATGCAGATGTATAGAATTTTGTCAAATGCTATTTCTGTGTCAAATGAGTTGATCTCTTTTTTTCTTCTTCGCTGTATTACATCGGTAATGTCAATGTGCTGCTTTACATTGATTGATTTTATGTTGAACTACACTTACACTTATGAGATAAATTCTTCTTGGTCATAGGGCATAATTCTGTTTAGCAATTTGGTTTGCTAGTATTTGGTAAAAGTTTTTGCATCTATATGTGTAAAGAATAATCTCCTGTAATTTTCTTTACTTGTGATCTCTTCATCTGAATTCACACAAAGGGACATGCTTGCCTCATAGAATGAATTAATAAGTAATATCTCCATTTCTGATTTTGGAAAGTGTGCCAAACAGTTGTTGCCAGTTCCTCTCTAAATGTATCCTAGAAGTCACTAGTAAACTCATCTGGTATTAGAATGTTCTTGATTGGGAGGTTTGTGACTACAAATTCAGTTTCTTTACATGTTATTGGTCTGTTGACATACATTTTTTATTTCTTGTTGAGTGAGCTTAGGCAATTTGTGTGTTTCCAGAAAATTCATCAATTTCATCTTGATTATCTAGTTTATGGCCTAATTTGGTCATATTTTTATAATCATTTTTATTTCTATAAGGTCAGTAGTAATAACCCCAATTTTATTTCTGATTTCAGTTATTTATTATCGCTTTTCTTCTTTATCAGTATAGCTTAATTTGTCAATTTTGTCAATTTTTTTAATAGAATCAGCTTTTGGTTTTATTATTTCTTTATCTATAATTCTTGTCCTGTATTTTATTTATTTCCACTGTAATTATTATTATTTCCTCTCTTCTACTGGTGTTTAGTTTGCTCTTCTTTTCTGGCTAATAAAAGTCTGAAGTTATGTTATTGATTTGAGATCTTTTGTACATTTTTTAATGTAGACTCTTACAACTATACATTTTCATCTGAGCACCGCTTTTGCTTCATCTCATAAGTTTAGTATGTTGTGTTGTTATTACTTATCTTAAGATATTTGTAATTTCCCTTCTTTGACCCATTGCTTGAAAAGGTGCCCATGGTTTAATTGTGTATTTTCCAGTTTTCTCTTGTTGATGATTTAAAGTTCCATTCCATTGTGTTCTGAGAAGATGCTTTGTATAAGTTTAATGTTTTTAAAATTTATTGAAGACTTTTTTGTTGCCTAACATATGGTCTGGCAGAGGGAACATGTATTCTGCTGTTGTTGGGTGGAATGTTCTATGTATATCTGTTAGGTATAGTTGATTTATATAAATACTATTGTTTAATTCCTCTATTTCCTTGTTGCAGATTTTCTATCAAGAATGTGAAGTGGTCTATTGGTGTCTCCAACTATTATTGCAGAACTACCTATTCTTCCACTTAATTTTGCCAATGTTTGCTTTGTATATTTTGGGGAGCTCTGTTGTTTGGTGCATACATATTTACAATTGTTATATCTTCTTGAAAAAGTTATCCTTTTATTAGTGTTTAATGCCCCTTTTTCAAGTGTAACAGTGTTTAAATTAAAGTCAATTCATGTCATATTAGTAGAGCTACACAACCTCTCTTTTGGTTACCATTTGTGTAGAATATATTTTTCTGTTTTTCACTTTCAATTTATTTGTGGCTTGGATCTAAAATGAGTCACTTATAAAAAATATGTAGTTGTATGATTTTTAAAATCCATTACACTAACTTTTGCCTTTCAATTGGAAATTTTACTTCATTGACATTTATAGAAATTATTGATGAGGATTACTTCTGCCATTTTGCATTTTGCTTTCTACATGACTTATAAGTTTTTGTTCATTTCTTCCCTTAATACGTTTTTGTGATTAGTTTTTTACAGTGAAATGTCTTAAAAACTTTGTCATTTTCTTATGTGTGCATTTTAGAAATATTATCTCTAACTGCCATAAGGATTGTGTTTAACATCTTAAATTTATAATCATCTATGTTTTAATTAATCCCAACCTAACTTCAATATCATAAGGCATTCTGTGTCTGTGCAGTCCCCTTACCCATTTCATATTGTTTCACAAATTATGTTCATATACATTCTGTGCTGTATAACATAAATTTATAATTATTTTTTATGAATTTTTTCAACACATATAGAAAATAAAAATGGAGTTATAAACTAAAAATAAAATAATTCTAAGTTTTATAATTGCCCATGGACTTACTTTTTGCAGGAAACCTTTATTTCTTCATTCACCTTTATGTTATTGTCGAGTGTGTTTTCATTTCGACGTGAAGGAATCTCTTTGGCATTTTTCATAGGACAGGTCTGCAAGTTATAAACTCCCTCATCTTTTCTTTATCTGTAAATCTCTTAATTTTTTACTCATTTATGATAGAATGTTTTGCTAGATATAGAATTCTCAGTAAGCAGTTTTTTTGTTTGTTTTTGTTTTTTGTCTTTCAGGACTAAAGCATGTTATTCCACTATCTTCTGATCTCTATCATTTATAATGAGAAATCAGCTCTTAATCTTATTGAAAATCCTTTGTACATAATAAATTGATTTTCCCTAGCTACTTGCAAAATTGTCTGTCTTTAGCTTTCAATAATTTGACAACTGTATGTCTCAGTGTGGATCTCTTTATCTTACTTGATGTTTATTCATGTTTCTTGAATTTGTATATTTATATCTTTCATCAAATATGGAAAGTTTTCAGCCATTATTTCTTCAAATATCTGTCCTGCAATTTCTCTCTATCTGCTTTCTCTGGGATTCTCCTTCATATGTTGGTCCTCTTGATGGCATCTCACAAGCCCCTTACGTGCCATTTACTTTTCTTTATCATTTTTTTCCTACTTCTCAGACTTGATAGATAGAATAGATAATATCTATCACTCTATTATCAATTTCCTGATTTTGCTTCTTGGTTGGTAAAATTTGTGTTGAGTTTCTCTATTTAATTTTTTTATTTCAGTTTTTATACTTTAAAACTCCAAAATTTTTGGTTCCTTTGAGAATTTTTCTTCATTGATATTTTTGTTTTGTTCACTTATTTTTATTTTTGATTTTTCTTATTTGGTTGTTCAGGTTTTCCTTCTATTATTTGAACATGTTTAAGATAATTTTTTTAAATAATATTTTTTCTGTTAATTACATTATCCAGATATTTTTAGGGATGGTATTTGTTAACTTATTTTGTTCCATTAAATAGGTCTTATTTCCTGTTTCTTTGATTTTTTTGTTTTTTTTTTTTTTTGTTAAGAAATGGACACAAATGTTACAGTGTGATTCTGGAAATCAAATGTTCCTGCTTCTCACGGTTTTTAATTATTGAAAGTTGTAGTAAACTGTTGATATAGTGACTTTTCTATACTGTTTTTCAGCAAATATATTTGTTGCATGTATTGTGAATAAAGTTTCTGTTTTTTAGCTTTTGTTCAGCTAGTGTTTGACAGAGTTTTCTTGAACACCAGGAACTAAAAAAACAACAACCAACCAACCAACCAACTTCTCTCTGCCTTTACTGTTTGGCTCTGTCCTGAGTTCCTCTTTAAACACTTAGCCAGACTTGAATTAAGGTTAGGGATCTGTAGACTAAATAAAGAATATGTGGTACCTATATACCACAGAATATTATGTAGCCATAAAAAGGAACAAGATTATGTCATTTGCAGGGATATGGATGGAGCTGGAAGCCATTATTCTCAGCAAACTAATGCAGGAACAGAAAACCAAACACTGCATGGTCTCGCTTACAGGTGGGAGCTGAACAATGAGAACACATGAACACATGCGGGGAAAAAACGCATGCTGAGGCCTGTTGAAAGTGATAGGTGGTGGCAGGAGTGAAAGCTTCAGGAAGAATAGCTAATGGATGCTGGGGTTAATAACTAGATGATGAGTTGATCTGTGCAACAAACTATCACAGCACACATTTACCTATGTAACAAACCTGCACATCTGCACATGTACCCCAGAACTTAAAATAAAGGTTGAAAAAATAGGTTAAGGATCAGTATCAGACAAAACAAAGCTACAAAACACTATAAAACTTAAGGACTTCTTAGGCCTTTTTTGAACATGCACTGTATAATTGGCATGTATGAGGCTTTTCAAATCTCTCCTAACTCATAGGTGTTTTTTGTTACCCTAATTTTCCAAGGAAAATCTCTGTTCTTATTGTGTTTCCAGGCCTTGGATGTTCGTTTATATATCTTAAATGTTTTTTGCCTCAAGCTTAGGTTTCTTAGGAATTCAATAATATGTTTAAGCAATTCCTACCACTTTTACCTCTTGGATATGCTGTGCAATAGACAAAACAGATGAAAGTATCTTACATCATTCCTTCAGGTAGCCCCCATATAGGTTAAACCAAGCCAAAATAATTTGCAAATGAAGTTGTCTCTTCTACCTCTGGAAACAGGGTCTATTCTCTCACATTGGGAACATGGGCTGCTGTCTGCAAGACTGCTCTTCAACTGGGGAGTGGTTATAGAAAGGGAAGGTAAAACTGTCACAATGATTTTTAAATTATTTTTACATTGACTTTTTATTGCTTTAGTGTTCACTGGATTGATATAAACCTGTCTGTTTTCCAGTGTGCTGACAATGTTGATTCTGATGGCTTCTGTTCATTTTTTCAATATTTCTATGGAAGGACAGAAGCTTGGAGTTGCCAAATGCACCATCTTGCTTATGTCACTCACTCCCATCTGTTTTAGTAAACTTCATGTGTGTGTGTGAGAATACAACCATTTAAATTTATTTACATATACTCTGTGGCTGCTGTTTTGCTACAGTGAGTTGAGTTCAACCAAGATTATATACCCTACAAAAAACTAAAGCACTTATTATCTGGCCCATTGAAAAAACATTTTCTGACCTCTGCTCTAAATTGGTGAAGTCCAGATTTCACAAATTTCTAATAGATAACTTCTTTTATAGCCACTTTGTTTTTAATTTTACCTTCACATTTAATGAGTCTACATTTATTACTTAGCACTTTGTATATACCAAAAATTCTTGATCTCTTTCCTGAAATTTTACATCTATTTATGGTTATAAAATACTAGAACTCAGAGCATCTCAGAAATGTTCAGCCTCAGCAAGCTAGTGAATGGTAGAACAGATTCACAGGCTTCACTGATTCCAGAGCGAAAATCCTAATCAGTTTAAACATACATTTTGGATACAATTGATCTGCCTCCATAACAAAGGCACTGGGCTTACAGTTAACCTGTAAATCAATTGTGGATATAAAGGCATTATTGCCAATTTGATTTGGTTGAGATGAGCTTTAGTATTCAGGCCTATTATTCTGAGTGTCAATTAGAGCCAAGAATGAGCCTACAATGTTATTGATGTTATCGCTTCTCTAGCTGAGAACAAAGTTCTAGAATGGCCAATTCATTTTTCTGGTCTTTATTAACTTAAGCAGCCTACACCTGCAGTTATATTTAATCATAATAACGAGCCTCTTTTTAAAATAGTATCACAGAGGATGATCAGAGTGTTTGTTCATTAAATCTCTAATGAAACATTATATGTAGCACAACTATTACTTTGGATTGTATTACATCATATCAAAGTAGAGAATTTAACAGAATGTATCCCAAACTCCATATTAGTTTGGCCAGATACAGAAACAATTTCCTTCATCCCTACTAAGAGCAGACTGAGATGTGGAATTCCCAAATATAACTTTCATTGAAATGGATGGGACTTCTCAGATCAGTAGTAACATTTACATGATGTTATTCTTCAGTTGTAAGCCATTAATTTGATTATTTATCTATTTGCATTTTTTGTTTGTTATACTGATTTAGCTGCAAAATGGAGGAAAAAAAAAAGGAAAAACAAGCAAGTAGAGTTAGCTTTACAAATGTTTCATTTCCACTAATTTCTACTATTTTATAAAAGAAATTTAAATTGAAGCAGCACAACTTATACAAAAAGCATTGGATTCATATTTGGAGTCCTGGATTCTACTCACAACTCTGATAATAATTAGTTGTGTCTTCTTCTTCTTCTTCTTCTTCTTCTTCTTCTTCTTCTTCTTCTTCTTCTTCTTTTTTCTTCTTTTTTAAACAGAGTCTCACTCTGTTGCCAGGCTGGAGTACGGTGGCATGATCTCCCCTCACTGCAGCCTCCTCCTCCTGGGTTCAAGCGATTCCCCTGCCTCAGCCTCCCGAGTAGCTTGGACAACAGGTGCGTGCCACCATGCCTGGCTAATTTATTTATTTATTTATTTATTTATTTATTTTTTTTTTTGAGACGGAGTCTCGCTTTGTCGCCCAGGCTGGAGTGCAGTGGCGCGATCTCGGCTCACTGCAAGCTCCGCCTCCCGGGTTCACGCCATTCTCCTGCCTCAGCCTCCCGAGTAGCTGGGACTACAGGCACCCACAACCGCGCCCGGCTAATTTTTTGTATTTTTAGTAGAGACGGGGTTTCACCGTGGTCTCGATCTTCTGACCTTGTGATCCGCCCGCCTCGGCCTCCCAAAGTGCTGGGATTACAGGCGTGAGCCACCGCGCCCGGCCTTATTTTTTTTGTATTTTAGTAGAGATGGGGTTTCACCATGTTGGCCAGGATGGTCTCAATCTCCTGACCTCGTGATTTGCCCGTCTCAGCCTCCCAAAGAGCTGGGATTACAGGCATGAGCCACCGCGCCCTACTAATAATTAGCTTCTTAAGCTTGGGCAAGTAATGACCATTGTGTTTCACTTTAAAAATAATGATAAAATTAATCATTTTATCAGTGATAAAATTAATGTGTAAGAATGTATTATCTCTGCTTCAGAAAAATATGTGCTGTATGTTATTGTTTTCATTGGGAAATAATTGGCAAATTCCATAATTTATATGAAGTTCCTCAAATTTTATGTTCTTCATTGTGGTTTCATTCTGTACTTAACCTTGTATTATAAGACTTGCTATTGTGGATGCCAAGGCCCTTGTCCCACTGAGGTTTTACTAAAAATCTAGTTGTAAAAGGCAGATTAGGAGGAAAAAAGGCTTAGAAATTCATTTAATGAATATACACGGCAGCCTTCCAAATGCAGACCCTAAGATACAGGGGAAATTAACAAAGTATGGACAGCTGTGTAGAAATACTGTTGGAAGAAAGGTACATGACCTGATAATGCTAACAGACTGGGTTGGGAAACCCAGCAAGGTCAGTCAGTCTAGATTTCTCTTGTCATTTCTAAGCATGTATTGTTTTCTTCTTCTGGGTATGGGGTATCACCATCTTTGGACTGGGGGTCTTAAGATGTTCAGTCAAACAAGGTAAGTCAGATAATTTCTTTATGGCCAGTTTTTACACAGATAACGTGGAGGAAAAATTAGAGTAACATATTTAGGTTTTACGGCTGGCTTTGAAGAAAAGGGGTTCTGTTTACTATGACCCGCCATTGTGGAAGAGCGAGTCTAGTTTCTATGGCTAGCCTTATTGGAGAACAGAACTGAGAGACAAGAGGACAGGAGAAGGTCAGAGAAAAACGTTTGTTTCTGAGTCTGCTGCTGAGGCTTTCATTTGGGGGTTTTGTTTTCTGATCCCCAGAACTATCCTACACTGTAATTGCCTATTTACTTGTCTGAGTTCCCTAGTTAGGCACTGTGCTCCTTGAAGGCAGTGAGTAGTTTTTAAATACTATTTTAATCAATTGCAGTTGCTTAATATCTGGCACACAGCAGGCCCTCTACAAATATCTATGCATGAAGTAATATAATTTTCATCACTCAGTCCATTCTGAAACGCACACACACGTACACACACTGATGAAATAATCAATGGATAAACGGACAGGTAGGTAGATAACAGCTAATAAAAATAATGACTGCAGGTTGTGTAACACAATCAAAGTGTTTGTTGTTGTTTATTTTGTTTGAAATTAACTGGCATGCAGGATCTCATTGACACTTGCAAATAAACACCTGATATTATTACCCAAGACATGTTAACTAGTGGTTTCTATGACTGCTTCCCATCACTACTCCCCACCTCAGTGATCCTTAGTGATCTATTTGCTCATCAAATCAAAGCTAATTTCCCCAAAGCAAGGCTATTATGAATTTGAAAAAGTTGATTATTTCCCAGCAGATAACTTTAAATGTCATGGAGCCTATTTAAAGACAGCTTTATATCACAAACCTTATGTTCAAGCCTTAATGTACAACCAAATGGACCAAATGAGGCAAACAGAATCAGGCTTCCAAATATAATCATAATTCTAGGTTAGCTCTCAAAATGAGATTGCAGTTGATATATTCTACAAAGTATGTTTTGACATTAAATGTTATATACTGACAATCATATTTCTGATTTAGACTTGGTTTGGTTTCTACCTTTGAGTAGATGACTCTGACTATGAAAAAGTAGCTGTGCACCTGCCAGGCTACATCTCCCTCCCAGTGATGAATGCCCTATCCTCCACATTGCCTTTTCCTTCAGATTCTTATTTGCATATGAATGTTTTGCAATGATATTTTTCTCTTTCTTCTAAAACTAAGCAGAGATATTTCCTCTACCTAGTGTTATTCATTGTGAGGAGAGACATTTTTTTTCCCTCGCCAGTGGGAGAGTATAGATAAGGGTAGTAAAGTTCCCATAGTTTTATTTTTTTTATTTTTTATTTTTTCTGGGCATGAACTAGTGGTGTTTATTTTCTTTTAAATCACAGAGTATGATTGCTGTAGCACTTCTTCTCAGTTCTATTTTCTTTTTTACAAAACAACTGCAAATTCAATTGTACAGGCAGTTTCAAGTAATCAAAACGTAATGTATTAATCTTGACATCTGTGGTTTGTGGATTCAAGTCCCTACATTCTCTAGCTTGTAATGTTTATGAGGTAGTGCATGTGAAGAGTTCATAAGTCAAATTCACACTTAATTTGTACTGGTTCCATCATTCATCATAAAATGTGCTACTAAACAACAGTGAATACACTGTCTATATGTAACACATGCACACAACATATAACAAAGCAGTTTTTATGATGTACCTCTTGCATTACGATACTCTTACGCAGCTATACAACTCCTACAAGAGATAAAGTAAACATAAAAGCTATTTTATTCAGTTGTAAGTTAGTAGATGTATCCTAGAGAAATGCTATTGTCCCTCAGAAATAGTATTTGTAAACTAATTTTTTTAAATTAGCAAACCCAAAGTACTATACTATGGAATAAGTTTGACTTATTGTGTTTTTATTCAGTGAATATAGATGACTAGTTTATTCACTGAGTCTTTCAGAAGAGTGTTAATATCAAAATTATCATGTGGTCTGATTTTTTGAAAAGCCCAGTTCCTACAAAACAATAAATGGTGAGATTCTGACAATTATGCGGGAAATTTAGTACCAAATACATATATTATTTCTCCATTTGCACAAGAGAGCTAGTTTGTAGAAAATAGAAGACTAAAAGTTGGTAAATCACATGTATTTTATAATCACATCTGTGAGAGAAGAATCCTCTTATGACTTTTGGGAATATAAAAATTTGAAATGACTAAATAACTGACAGGCCAAGGAATTTGTATTCTCTTGTTCTTTTATACACTAGGGAAGAAAATGGTAAAAACTAGCATAATTGTGTGGCAAAATATCCCATTGAAATAATATTTTGGAAGTTAAAACATGAATTTAACATAAGACAAATGGATGTGTTTTTAGATGTGTATGCCTAAGAGATGAATTCCATGGATATCTACTGGCTTTCTTGATTAAGCCACAACTGGTGGAACTCACAAATGTCAAATATGTTATTCCAAAATGTCATTCGTTTAGACTCATTCCTCAGCTTGTTATTGATGAGTTTCATTGCACATTTGGAGGCATCCTGTTGGGGAAACTGAAGAACAGATGTTCAGTGTGAAGTGTCTCCCTCCATAGTTCACATCACATTGAGTTGTCGCATGTAAACAATATAGACACTAAGCCAGCTGGTCCTCTGCCTGCTGCTGACATGGCAGAAAACATCTAGGAGGTAGTCAGAGGGGCATATATATACCTGTTAAGTGGCCTGGTTCTCCAACAGTCATGCAAGTATTACTAAATTTGTTTCACTCCTGGGAATTCAACTTCTATTTCAGATTCCTAATCCATGGCAATTAATTATCTTCTTTGAATACCCAAAGCAATTTATGTAGCTTAACATATAATAAAGTTAAGTCCATTATTATTCCTGTTTTATAATTGAGGAGACTAGAGTCTGGATTATTTAAGCAACTGAAATCACACCGTCAGTCAGTGACAGAGCCCATGATTAAAATTCTGTCTGTCCTCAGATTTGTGCTCTTCAGATAATGACATTTCTGCACAGTTATTAATCTGAGTAAATAGAGTCCATAGTGAATTATTAGCTGATTTCAGGAGACTCCATGCAAATAAAAGTCTTTCTGTCATTTCATGTTTTGCCGGTCTACATTAATAAAAATCAAAGCAACAAGGCAGTTTATTTAAAAATATTAAAAGTAATAAAAGATTGAATGGAAGGATGAATGGATGGATTAAGAGATAGGTAATAGATAAATTGATGAGATAGAGAAAGATAAAATAAAATTAACCACAATAATAAAATTATAATTTGATATGTAATAGAAAACGTTCTTTAGTTTGTTGGGGGTGTGTGTGTGTGTGTGTGTGTGTGTGTGTGTGTGTAGGTATTCTGTCATAAAAACACAATTCTAAAACATAAAGTCTCAATCTTTCTTAAGAAATATTTTAAATTTAGGCTGCTTACAACTGTGAATTATTATTATTATTATCATTTTTTTTTAAACAGAGCCGCACTCTATTGCCCAGGTTGCAGTGCAGTCGCGCAATCTCGGCTCACTGAAACCACTGCCTCCCGCGTTCAAGAGATTCTCCTACTTCAGTCTGCCGAGTAGTAATTTTTTGTATTTTTAGCAGAGACAGGGTTTCGTCATGTTGGAAAGGCTGGTCTTGAGCTCCTGACCTCAGGTGATCCTCCCACCTCGGTCTCCCAAAGTTCTGGGATTACAGGTGTGAGCCACCATGCCCCACCAGGCTGCAAATTAAATTTTTATCAAGAAAAAGGGGGAAATATTAGCAAAGACATTTCGTTTTTAAAAAATTATTATACTTAAGTTCTGGGATACATGTGTAGAACGTGCAGGTTTGTTACATAGGTATACATCAGCCATGGCGGTTTGCTGCACCCAACAACCTGTCCTCTACATTAGGTATTTCTCCTAAAGCTATCCCTCCCCTTGCCCCCTAGCCCCCAACAGGTCCCAGTGTGTTATGTTTCCCTCCCTGTGCCCATATGTTCTCATTGTTCAAGTCCCATTTATCAGTGAGAACATGCAGTGTTTGGTTTTCTCTTCCTGTCTTAGTTTGCTGAGAATGATGGATTCCAGCTTCATCCATGTCCCTGCAAAGGACCTGAAATCATTTGTTTTTATGGCTGTGTAGTATTCCGTGCAGTGTGTGTGTCACATTTTCTTTATGCAGTCTATCTTTGATGGACATATTGGTTGGTTCAAAAGTCCTTGCTATTGTGAATAGTGCCACAATAAACATACGTGTGCATTTGTCTTGATAGTAGAATGATTTATAATACTTCGGGTATATACCCAGTAATGGGATTGCTGGGTCAAATGATATTTCTAGTTCTAGATCCTTGAGGAATCACCACATTTTCTTCCACAACGGTTGAACTAATTTACACTCCCACCAACAGTGTAAAAGCATTCCTATTTCTCCACATCTTCTCCAGCATCTGTTGTTTTCTGACTTTTTATTGATTGCCATTCAAATTGGCATCAGATGGCAACTCATTGTGATTTTGATTTGCATTTCTCTAATGAGCAGTGATGATGAGCTTTTTTTCATGTTTTTTTTGGCCACATAAATGTCTTCTTTTGAAAAGTGCCTGTTCCTATCCTTTGCACAATTTTTGATGGGAATGTTTGTTTCTTGTAAATTTGTTTAAGTTCTTTATAGATTCTGGATATTAGCCCTTTGTCAGACAGATTACAAAAATTCTCTCCCATTCTGTAGACTGCCTGTCACTCCGATTATAGTTTATTTTGCTGTGCAGAAGCTCTTTAGTTTAATTAGATCCCATTTATCAAGGCATTTCTAATCAGCAACAGGTCCAATATCGGAGCCTTTAAATCTTTGTCCACAAAGTGAGTATGTTCTGATGCACAGGGTAGCAGTGTTTAAGTATACATTCTCTTCATGGAGTAACATCCAACTCAAATTTTAATGATAACTCTTTAAATCTTTCCAACCTCTAAACAATTTCTTCTGCTTAATTGCTTTTTGGGGACTGTGATACATTTGGGCATTCTTACTCTAAATATTATTCTCTGCATTTATTTTCAACATTTCTTTTATGGCTATTTAAGTGACTTTTCTCTGGTTATTTATGCAATATAGGTGACAATCATATTTGGTTTTCTATTTGAATATTCTGTAAAAGCTGAGTAACAACTCCAAAACACAACACAAACATGCATATACACATAGAAACACTTAATGGCTTTTATTCAATTAGTAAATGTGTTCACTTAAATTCACACACAACTATGCCTATAGGCATGCCCACACATATACACACACATACACTGTTTCTCATTCCTATTTCCTTTATCTATACTTGGTTTAGTTATGGCTTTTATTTTATTTTTATTTTTATTTTTTGCTTCTAACGCTTTTATTTTAAAAAGAAAATTAAAATAGGTTATTGGAATCAAAGACATAAACTTTTTGCTACTTCGAATGATTTTTATAATTCAGAATATGCACCTGTTATTTCATTTTTTTTTTATAATTGTTGGAAGACTTTGTCTAATTATCCTATAAATCCCTGGAGAAAGGTGAACACCATATACTTAATTTCTTGGATATATGTATAAAATTCTGTAGGCGATGTAAAAATGTTTCTGTGTGAATTTATGTGAGTTATAACTCTAATTCTATGTCAATATTAACCTCAGATTACCAAGTGAAAGCTTAGTCACCAAGTATGCCTCATACTGAAATACTCACTAATTGAATGAGTAGACAGGCAATTCCTATGTTACATTAAAATCATCAGCATCGGTAGAATATTTTCTTATTATCCAGATTCTCAATCCACTGCATCTACTTCACAAACTTCTCCCCCATGATAAACATACACACACACGCGCACACACACATAGTTATCTCCCAGATAAATTCTTACAGTTATAACAAAGTAATCCCACTGCTTCCATTTATTAAATAATTGATAGAAAATATTTAAGTGAGAAAAATGGCTGTGTAAGTGTAATATTGTTAGCAATTGCTAAAACTGAATGTCTATATACCTTCAAAATTCATATGGTGAAACCCTAGTCCCCAAATGTGATAATATTCAGTGGTGGACCCTTGGGAGGTAATTAGTGGGTGAATGAGATGAGTACTCTTATAAGAAGAGACACCAAAGAGATCATTTATTTCTCTCAGTCTCTGCCATGTCGGTATATAATGAGAAAGTGCCATGTGCAAACAAACAAACAGGCCCTCATCAGTCACCGGATGTGGAAGCACCTTTATCATAAATTTCCCAGCCTCCAGAACTGTGAGAACAAGCGTTTTCTGATTAAGTCACCCTGTCTACAGTAATTCATTTTAACAGCCCAAAGTAACTAAAACAGCAGTTACCTCATGAATTTGGAAATGGTCTGTGTACACATTGTTAGTAAGTAATTTTTGAAAATTTACTTATTCTTTTGTAAATCTCAGCTCTCACTAAAGAATAGGGATGATAACAATACCCTATCCCCAGCAAGTCCATGAACATTGAATGGTAAAATGAATCTAAAAAGCCTGATGTATAATGGGTATAAAGTAGTCAATACATGCTGATATACATACTTCTTTTCCCCGTCACGAGTACATGCAATATGCTCTGATGAGGTCTTATTAAAATTGCTCACAATAATTGACATTTTACAAGTCACATCATGTAATACTTTTTGCCAAACCTGGTCCCTGACTTGATCAGTTTTATTTTACATTTGAAATTTGTACTTAGACTTACGGGACTACTTTGTTTCATGAAAGATCTAATATTCTACAACAAAACACTTCATTATTTGGAATTAAAAAGTGAAATTATTTGATTATATTTAAGTTAATTTAAGCATTTTAAGTATATAATGTTTAACTGTTAAGTAATTTACTTCAGTTATTAAAATGACTGAGTTAGAGTGACTGATTATACTTCCTAGGCACAGTAGGCCAGATGTCAAGAATCAAGAACTTTATTTTCAGAGCTGGCACTCATTAGGTCTTGGTTTAGAGAATTCATTTATTCTCTTCATTGTTTCTGAATAGTTTAGCATAGTTTTCTAGATGTGATTGAGTTTAAATACACTATTTGGAGTTTTATAGGTTCTATTCTTTTAGGGAAAATTAGTTTGAAAAAGAAAGATAATAAAAAACTAGGTCAAAAGGGATCTATGGCTGTCTCACAGCAAGAGTGAAACACTGACATGCCTACATGGTATATAAAAATTAAAATAAAGAAGGTAAACTGACTGTGAAACAGCTAAATATGGCAATAAATGACAAATGTCAGTAGTATTTCTACTGGGGAAATTATGGAATGGTGGGGACTGAGGACAATTAGAGAAGACAACCTGCCTAAATATGGCAGCATCTACTAAAACTTATGACTCCATTTATGAAGAATATGAGTAGATGTCCTGATATTTAAACACATACCAAAAATTAAGATGTTCATGTGAAATGTTCTTTTTTTTTTGTATTTTGCTAAATTGATTATTTTAAAGTAATAATATTTTTTATTCAAACAAACATATTGTCAGCTTAAAGGCTATTAGTTTCTTACCTATTAAAATTTGCTTTTCCATTTCATGATTGAATTTTTTCTGTGACATTACAAGTTACTGGTTATACATGAACAAATGCATGAATGGAATTATTATTACTTTCTTTGACAAATGCTTTTAAGTATGTAAAATTTTCATCTTAGAAAGTTATTTTATGTGTTTTTACAGAACTACCTTCTCTTCCATGATACATATTTGTTAGTTCTATTTACTTAAGTAACATTGAAGATATTTAATTATTTTTCTGTTTTCATTTATCACATTCTTATTCCACTAAAATACCTGTATTTTCTTCAGTTATATATGATTGGACTTTTTTAACCATCCCAATAGAAGTCCTGTGACATAATGGAATCTTTTTTATTCTTAGAATTAAAGAGCTACACCGTAGTACAGAAAGCTTATTAATTTACTATATCACAGCTACTATGGTATGGTATGTAAATTATGTTTATGAAAATTTATAATTATTCAGATTAAGTCCTGCATATGTAATGTTAAGATATTTTTATTTTAGTTTTCTGTAAACCTGATTTACTAAAAGGTAAATAAATCACACTAGGATTATTATAAGTGTATCATTATTATTTTAAAATTTATGCCCCAGTCCTCTTCTTACTCTATGATAAGCTCATTCTGAAACTACAGTTCCAGACTCTTCTCCTTAGTACAATAAACGTATTTTAAAGTAGTGATAAGTATGTATTTTGTCTGCAACTCCATCTCCAACAAGTAATTTGTTCAACAAT
Organism: Macaca thibetana thibetana; assembly: GCF_024542745.1. Classification (NCBI taxonomy): domain Eukaryota; kingdom Metazoa; phylum Chordata; class Mammalia; order Primates; family Cercopithecidae; genus Macaca; species Macaca thibetana. The sequence continues at coordinate 77,922,370 of NC_065586.1, forward strand.
TGTCAGTATGAACTGGATGTCCTTTACATTAGCTCCCCAGATTTTTTCAAGGCCATTGGTGCTTCACAACATTTTTTCAGAGGTTACATTCTAGTCACTTTCTTTATTGTCCATTCAAAACACTTGCTGAGACCTAGGGTGTCAGATTCTATTTTGCTTGTTATTTGGCATTCCATTCTCTTCCCAGGCCATTTAGCTACATATTTCCTATTGGACTATCTGCTTTGGCATTTAGTAAATAAATACCATAAGTCACCGAGGGTATGGGAAGAAATATTGAGTCATAGATATCATTTTCTCTTAGGGAATTTTCCTCTGGAAGCTTGCAAGTGTGGTACAGTTCAGTGTAGTGCTAACAGCTTCTGTTCAAAGGACACAGCTAATTGGGTTCATAATCCAAGTTAATTTAAACAGATTATTTTACCTTTTTATGTTAGTGTTTCTATTTTGTAAAGTGGTTATAATAAAACCATTTACTGTATAAGATTGAGTAAGATTTCCATAGATCTGAAGAAATATTTTACTAGAATGCTTAGTGAAATGTCTGACATGTAATAAATATTCCATACATTTTGGCCTTTCCTCTCACTCTAATTTTTACCAACAGCTCTCTATCTCACCTTTGAAACCTGGCTCAGCCCCTGTGGAACTGTAGGATATCACCCCTGTCCCAAAATGAAGACCTAGACTATTTACCCTTACATGGTTCCTATATCCAAGGTCCCAGAAAGGTATAAGGGAGAAATGTCACAATAATATTCAAAATATCTGAAAGCAAACTGCTATTATTTTAGTTTGAGAGAGCTTGATAGAATTTGACATTTTATTTCCCTAAAATATTAAACTTATATACTCTCAATAGTTATATTACAAATATTTGTTCAGTTATAGTCAACATTTTCATCCCATGTCCTATTGAAATAAAAAAACTGCTATTAATATGAATGTAATCTCATTGAATATTACTTCTTCAACTGAAAAAAAAAAAAAAAAACTAAAAGAAAAAAACCAACAAGAAGAAAATGGATTACAAATGAACCTAAGGTGAGAAATTTTGAAGAAGAGAAATCACTTGTGTTCTTGGCGGGATGCTAAATGGTAGAGAACAGTTAGAACAAATACTAGTTCAACATTGAGTCATCCGTCTCCTTGCAGTTCTCTGCCTCTTTTTCTACATGATTGTGCTTGCTCAAACATACAAATATGAGACCACATGATCTGTGGTCTTCTCTTTTATTTTTAGGGATAAATAAAAATTCTCTGGGTTTTGAGCTTTGGCATCAAACAAGCCTGCTGAAAACCATCTTTTCCTTCATCATTTTACATCAGGGAAACTTTCAGCCACATATGAGGCTTCAACAGGCTACCTTTGGGTCATCTGATGTACTGTGTTGTGGACTTACTATATTCACTTATAACAACTGTTGTTATCATGCTCCAAACAGCAAGTGTTGAATATAGAGACAGGCCTACAGTAGCCTTATGAGTCACACTCCTTGCTTGACAGTCTTTAGACAGAAATTTCCAAGGAGAAAACAGACATCTGTAGTGCAATATTCTATTTCACACCTTCAGTACCTTAAATCTTCCATGGTTGGTAGTATAAGTAATGTACAGAGCACAGGCTAATGGATTTTTAATTTCAAACTCTACATTCATGTTTTTTTTTTTTTTTCTGCATTAAGCACTGAGCAGGTGGTATTTTCTAATTGTTCATGTCATTATTCTTCCATCATGAGGGAAAGAGCTCAGAGACGTGTACAGTGGTGTTTGTAGTTAAATGATGATGGATGGATAAAGGAGTAATGTGTGTTCTTTGATCAGGAAAGCATTTAATTTGGGATCCATGGCAAAAGAACTGTGTGAGGTGGGGCTGAGCCCTGCCCTCAGTAGTTTAGGTGCCATTCAACATCATCTAGCAGTGCTTTATCTTGGCTCCTGATGCTTGCTAAGAAATGATGAATTGGAGCAAGCAATTAGTAAGAGAAGTGTTCATTATCTGCATTTAACAGAATTGATTTCATATGCAGCAGTCGATAAACCTCATTGGGGGGCATTATTGCAACTATGAGGAAGGTGCAAAGGACGACTGCAGCAACTGTGATACAAGTTACAGGGTCTCTGCTTGTGGCTGGGGATTTATGCACAATTACAGGTACCAGCTTTCTCATCTAATGATATCAGCTAAAGTAATCTTTTATAATTCTTCCCTTCCATTTTCATTATACATACATTAAGAAAACAAAATACATCATGCTCAATAATAAGGATTCTGAGTAGAAACTCACGGGTTCACCTTAGCTACATTTTCCTTTTTGGCTTTCTTTTACTTTCTTCTCTCTCTCTCCTTTCCCTTTAAAAATTTTGGATTGTAAACATATACATCATTTTAATTTGAGTCCTTATGTGTTGACAGTGTGCAGGGAAGAATGGGAAAGTCACTGTAAGTGGAACTCAGAAAAAGCTAACAAATTCACGAAAAAGTGAGAGATTATTTCTGGTCTTTCTAGTTTTTTTGTTTGTTTGTTTACTTTCTGTTTCTCACATTCTCCCATAATAAATTGAATTATTTGGGACTTTTTTTTTTGAGACTGAGTTTTGCTTTTGTTACCCAGGCTGGCGCGATCTCGGCTCACGGCAACCTCTGTCTCCTGATTTCAAGTGGTTCTCCTACCTCAGCCTCTCGAGCAGCTGGGATTACAGGCATGCACCACTGTGCTCGGCTAATGTTTTGTATTTTTAGTGGGGATGGGGTTTCTCCATGGTAGTCAGGCTGATACTGAACTCCCAACCTCAAGAGATCCGCCCGCCTCGACCTCACAAAGTGCTGGGATTACAGGCGTGAGCCACCATGCCCGGCCTATTTAGAATGTTTTAGGTGGAGTTTGGCTGGAACAACCTATAAGTAGAATGGTACAGAAGTCTGGTCAAAGCAAGGAAGATATATTAAAGACAGCATAATTAATAGAAGGGTTCAATACATGGTGCTGAAAAGAGGAACTTATTCAAAGCTGAAACTTTAGCAATGACTTTATGGGATTACGGGATTAAGTTAGTCCAAAACTAGGAAGATGATAGGAGGCTAGACACAATGAAGAATAGGAACAGGTTACAACAAGTGATACATGATGAGGTCGGTAAAACATTTCTGGACTGTAGACATAAAGCACTAGGAAGACAGGGGTTTATTTATTTAATTATTTATTGAGACGGAATTTCGCTCTTGTTGCTCAGGCTGGAGTGCAACGGCGTGATCTCGGCTCACGGCAACCTCCGTCTCCCGGGTTCAAGCGATTCTCCTGCCTCAGCCTCCCGAGTAGCTGGGATTACAGGCATGCGCCATCACGCCAGGCTAATTTTGTGTTTTTAGTAGAGATGGGGGTTTCTCCATGTTGGTCAGGTTGGTCTTGATCTCCTGACCTCAGGTGATCCGCCCACCTCGGCCTCCCGAAGTGCTGGGATTACAGGCGTGAGCCACCCGTGTCTGGCCGACAGGGGTTTATCTTCATGAGTTACAGACTATGTGATTTGAGAATGAGGCAACAGATTTACAGATGTAAGCATAATTTAAAGATATTGAAAATGATATAGGAATAAACTTTATTTAGTCATTCATGGATTTATTCATTCTTCAGATGATTATGTGTGTGAATATTTAAGAATTCTAAAACCACATGGGGTTACTTATAACTATATAGGAGCCTAATACTATAATGGAATCAGAATATACTTTGCTGAATGGAGGAGGCTTTAAAATGAAAATCTTCTCTCTATGTCTTTATGTTTCTAATAAGAATCCACTGAAGACCTACATTTCCCCAAAGGTTAACAGCCCCCTTCTCAGTTTTCCTGGTAAAGTGTTTTTATATTGGTAGAATACCTTCTGTCTCACTCTATATTTTTCTTATCTCAAGTAGAAAAAAATTTGTCCTTTTGCTTGGGACCATTAACAGCCCTGGTAGTGGAAGAGTAAAAGGAAATGATTCTGTGAATTTTCTGTTATATAAATTTTAGCCAATTTAGGACTTTTGAATGAGGGACCATGCAGCCAAGGATTTAGGAACTTCAGCTCAGGAAAGAAAACTACATAGGTGTTTCATCTTCTCCTAGCCTTTTATTAGCTGGGTAACTTTGAGCAAGTTTTATACATATCCTTCTCACGAGGTTTTCATATATAATACTGACTTAGTACTACAGTATGTTTCATAGGCTTGCTGTAATAAATTGATGGGGTGAATCTAATAGTGTTTATTTCACTGTAACTGGGCCACAGTTAGGAAGTACTCAGTTAAAATTAGCTGCCATTATTCCTATTATTACTATGGTGATGGGCAGCTAAAGAGCATTTAAATAGTTATTAATATTGATAAATATTAAATCATTTGAAGAGTCAGGAATTTTGTATTCTAAATGGTATTTTATTTATATTGGTAATACAATTCTAATCAAAGACTAATATATGTTTTATATATATTTACTCTTAAAATTTTTACATATCTAGCTATACTGATATAATATGTACATCAAAATATGCAAATATGGAATTTTTTTATACTTTAATTTCTGGGATACATTTGCAGAAAGTGCAAGTTTGTTACATATGTTTACATGAGCCATGGAGGTTTGCTGCACCCATCAACTTGTCATCTACATTAGATATTTCTCCTAATACCCTAGTCCCATAACCCCAAATAGGCTACAGTATGTGATGTTTCCCTCCCTGTGTCCGTGTGTTCTCATTGTTCAAGTCCCATTTATAAGTGAGAACATGTGGTATTTGGTTTTCTGTTCCTGCATTAGTTTGCTGAGAATGATGAATTCCAGCTTCATCCATGTCCCTGAAAAGGATATGAACTCATCCTTTTTTATGACTGCATAATATTCCATGGTATATATGTTCCAAGTTTTCTTTATCCATTATGAGATAAAATGAGACATAGAAGTTATAATTCACCATAATAGATCATCTTGCAGGGAAATAGAGATCTACAAATTCCTCTTTGGAGGCTATAGGCAACAAGATATGAAATAAGATTCCCCAAAGGCCAAATAGTTATTCCTATATTCCTACTTCTTTTATAAGTGATTTTAGTTGAACATTGTATATTCAAATGAGAATAGAAGGATATAAAATTATAAAACATTATCATTATGGGCAAGAGTTTGCAAATAAAATTATTATTAAAATCTTCTTATATTTTTCAAGATAATTTCCAAGATCCTACTAGCAAAGTGTCTAAGCAAAGACTAAGCAAGTGTCTAAGCAAAGTGTCTAAATCCGATTAGATTTCATTATCTTTATATAATCTTGAAACCTTAAGAAATTTTGGCTACAGGAGGATACTGATAGCAAAAAATCTTAGAAATATATGTTGAGCAATTTTTAATACAAAGTCCTGAAATTCTTGACTTTTGTATAACCCAGAACCCCTAAGAGAGTAAGAAAGACATGTAGATAGAAGTGTTTTGAGAACGTTTACATCAAAACTCTTATCAGGTATTAATTTTGAGAAGTATTCCCTGACCTCCTAGACTTGTAAACATTGTGGTAACATTTCCTTTCCTGTGTTACCATAACTAACTTTCTACTCATGCTTATTTTAAGTGAGCTGCTAATTTCCATGAAGCCCATATAATTTCATCTTTCTTTGCCTGATACCTAGTGTGTAGTCTGCACTTGACAGGTGTTAGGAGACAGTCTTCCAAGTGTCTTTTGCATTTCTGCACAATATTGTTCTGCACTAGGCTATCTTTTAAAGGATCTTTGCATAGAGAACAACTTTGAAAGACTAAATATTTCCCCCTAAAGCAAGAATAGATTTTCTTACCTATTGGTAATAAAGATGTCTCCCTCCAAGGCAAATCCTGGGCAGGTTTGCTTACAGCTCATATAAAATGATTGGGCTCCTTCAGCCTAGAGTAACTCAGCTCTGATGTAAATCTAGGTTCTTCTACTTTGTCTTGTTAGACTTTTGGGTTAAAAGGAACAATAAGAATGAGGAACTTATGCTGCATTGCTGTGCCTTGAGAAATAAAGGCCTTGTCTATGAACCAGGGGTCCTGTATCTTCTCCAGCATTCATGCCACTGTGGCAGGCTAACACAGAAAGTAGTTAATGAATGTGTACACATGCATAGAGTATATATAAAAACAAGTACACATGCATTCCCCATTCATATTGTATGGGAGAATTTTCAAAACTCCCATATCCTTAGAATATAGTATTCCTGATCACCTCATGCCTTTACATAGAGCAGATCCATCAGTTTCCAGACAGTCTATTATTTCCAGTTTCCAGTCTACAGTTTCCAGACAGTACTTTTATGATTAGTACTATTTTGCATATAAAAATTCAAAAGGTAGCGTGGGTGGATTTTTGTTGGTCCATTATTTACAAGTAACATTAAACATTTTCCATCTAAACTGATAAATTAAAGAGGGATGATTTTTGCTTTGGAAGTATAGTCACTTTATCCACCAGTGCTCTTGGTAAATATTTTTGATGTAGAATTCACTATTTTACAGATAAGTGTGAAGCACTGTATATAAATCTGTTAATAATGAAAATGAGATATTAAGAAATGTATGAATAAATTGGCAAACTATAAATTTTAAAAAAAGTACTTCATATAACAGTATGTAAAATAAAACCATGTTTGCCAGCAACTTGCAAAGACATTCAGCACAATAATAGGCCACGGACGCCACATTTTATTCAGTGTGATTGCTGGCAAAATGCCCAGTCATTTGCAAAGTGTGAAATAATGGGTAAGAAAGAACAATAAGCTTAAGACCTAGGAAAGCAGAATTCCTCTTTTAATTCTGAGATCAATTATGACTACAATCACAGTTGAGAGATAGTCTGTGGCTTCTCATCTCACCTCAGAAGTAGAATAAGCCTGTGAAACTCTCAAGGTTCACTCACATATTTCTCTCAGTTATTATTGGAAAGCACTTAGAGACATTAATGAATAACAAGACCTTTTAAAAGGCAATTATAATATCACTAAAGAGAAAAATTTTGTTAATATCATGCACATATAAAGATACTAAGATATTTTTATTATAAATAAGTTTGTCTCCAGCATGTATTATGTATTTTCTATGTAGTTAACAGTTTAATAGACTTTTGAGTTTATAGGAAAATATGGAAGGAATAAATATCTTTTCTCAAGAACATTCTTATTTAGTTAAAAAAAACAGGGAAAATAAATTAAAATATACCACTCATTATAAATAAATGTATATCAAATAATGGTAAGAGAGCATGAATTAAAACAGTTCTGAGTAAGATACTGATAAATTGCGAAGACTTTCTTGAAGAAAAAATGTTTTAAATAATCTAATAAGAATAACAGTACAGGTTAGAAGAGACAAAAAGAAAATTAAGGATAAAGTCAAGGGAATTTGAAAAGGTAGAAAGATAATGATAAGACAATATTGTTTGGAGCTCTGAGGGTTACATAGGTTAGTAGGAGCCCTGCAAAGATTTGAACAAATACGGTTAATGAAATGAATATAATACAGCTGCTCACAATGGCTGTACAGAGAACTGTGAGTGAGCTACAGAAAAGGCACTATAGGTTAACAGCAGGTGAGTGACACGAAGAAAGAACTTTTCTAATGTAATAATAATAATTGTTAGCATTTATTGAAGGCATAGTATTCTGGTGACATATCTATTAGCAATTTAATTATCATGAGAAGCATACAAGTAAAACACTATTATTATTTTTATTTTATGAAAGATGAAACTCAGGCAGAGTACATTTTAATAGTTACTATATGGATCCATTGTGTGATTGTACTTATTCAAAGATAGGAGCTCTGAAATCAGAGCTATGCTTATAACCATCATACCATATTGCTTCTCTAGATAATCATTATAAATGTTGGTATAATTTTCAAAAATATTAGGTCAAGTGTCATTTCAGTGAATATAAGTGAAAGGTAAAATAAGTCATTTTCAATGGAGGACCAGATTTAGGTAAGAGAAAAAAAAAAAAAAAAAAAAAAAAAACCCTATAAGATAAAGGAAAAAAGAAACAAAAAACAAACTCCAAACCTGATGTCCTTCTTTAGCCCACTGTGATAGTATCACCACCACAAAACTGCCACTGCTTATTGGCACAACAAATAATGGCTAGTATTAATCCATTCATACACAGAGCTGGATACGGATCAAGTACAAATAAGAAAAAATGTGACAACTATGTGCCAGATAGACATTTTCTTTAAGTACCTTCCATTTCATTTTACAACCCTAGATGCATACAAGAAGATCAAGAGTTTCAAAAGAAAAAGCAGTTTGGAAGGGGATTATTTTGGTTGTTCTTGTGCCCTAAGGGGTGGTCTGTTAAACATTTATTTTTTATGAAAGAGATCTCTTATGAAACTCCATTAGATAACAAAGCAACTTAAACAAAACAAAGATTGCCAGCAATGCGACTCCCATTCAGTAATTGGATACATTGTTTAAAATGGGGTAAAACATCAGTTGTCCTAGTTTACTTAGTCATGATTTTTATCTCATGAATACAATTAGCAATGAGAGTTGAAGATAGTAGAACCACAGTTGCAGTTTCCTTTGCTCTGCCTTAACTCTGATTATCTAAATAATATAGTTCACTTTTATGATTAGTACATAAATATAGTCTGAGTATTTCTTGGCATTCATTGCTTTATCTTGAAAACAGAGAGTATTTACTTTTTGTGTGGCAAAGGAGGCCTAATGGGGAACCTTGACCTTCATCTCAACTTGACGGTTTAAAGGTGTTCCTTCCTTCCCCTTTTGCTTGCCACGTGTCTGAAAAAAACTAGTATAAAAAAATGTATAAACTTTCAAAACTTAAGAATGAACAAAGTCAAATTAGAAAGTGGGCAAAAGACATGAATATACTTTTCACTGAAAAGAATATATGTTTAGAAAATCAGAGCATGAAAGGATGTCAACATCATTAGCCATTAGGGAAATGAAAAATTAAAACTCCAACGAGATTTCAATATATACACAATGAAATAGTTGAAATAAAAATAATGACAACTCTGAGTGCTGGCAAGGCTGCAAAGAAACTACATAACTCCTGCATGGTTGATGGGAACGTAAAATAACAAAGCCATTCTCTATAACAATTTGATACTTTCTTTAAAAAACAAACAAACAATTTAACATGCAATGATGTTATGACTCAGAATTTCACTCCTGAGCATTTACAGCAGAGTAATTTTTTAAAAACCATGTTAATTCAAAAACTTTACACAAATATTCAGAGCAGCTTTATTTTTAATAACCCCAAACTGGAAACAACCCAGACATTTTTGAAGGAGGGAATAAGTTTAAACAAAATGTATTACATTCATGCAATGAAGCACTACTTAGCAACTAAAATAAACGAGTTATTGATATAGGCAACAACTTCCATAACTCTTCAGAGAATTATGCTGAGTAAATAAATCTAATCACAAAAGATCATGCGATGTGGAATTTCCCTTATATAACGTTAGTGAAGTGACAAAATTCTGAGAATGGAGGAAAGATTAGTGGTTGTCAAGGGTTAAAGATGAGTTGAAAAAGAGGAAAATGGATGTGGTTAGGAAAGAACAACATGAGGGTTTCCATGGCAATGGAAATATTCTGTATGTTGACTAAATCGATCTCCATATATTGGTTATGATATTGTACTATAGTTTTGCAAGATGTTACCATCGGGAGAACTGAGATAAGGTTACAAGACATCTCTCTATATTATTTCTTACAACTGCAAGTAAATCTACAATCACATCAAAATTTAAAGGTTATTTTAAAAAGAGAGTTCTTAAATTAATAATTCATTCTCCCGACTTTAGGAATTAGAAAAGGAAGACTAAAGTGAGCGTAAAGCAAGAAAAATGAAGAAATAATACAGATTAGAGCAGAAATCAATCAAATAGAAAATGAAACAAAAAACAATGAAGAAGTTTAATGATCCAAAGTTTGAATCTTTGAAAAGATAAGCAAAATTGAGAAATATTTACATGATAAATAATAAAAAAGGCTGGGCGCGGTGGCTCAAGCCTAAAATCCCAGCATTTTGGGAGGCCGAGGTGAGTGGGTCACTCGAGGCCAGGAGTTCGTGACGAGCCTGACAAACATGGTGAAAACCCCTCTCTACTAAAAATACAAAAATTAGCCAGGCATGGTGGTGGGCACCTGTAATCCCAGCTACTCAGGAGGCTGAGGCAGGAGAATCGCTTGGACTTGGGAGGTGGAGGTTACAGTGAACCCAGATCCTGCCATTTCATTGCAGCCTGGGTGACAACAGCAAAACTCCATCTCAAAAAAGAAAAAAAAAAAAAAAAAAAAGAGAGAGAGAGAAAGAAAGAAAAGAAAAAAGAGATAACATGTTGATTACCAAAATCAGGAACAAAGATTACTACTACCAACCCTCCCCCACCCCATCCAAATATATGAATTATAAGAGAAATACTATAAAACACTTTGTGACCACAAAGTATACAACTTATATTTAAGGTACAAAGTCTTAAAACTATATAAATTACCACAGCAGAAACAAAAATGAATAGAAAATCTGAATAAATATGTTTAATTAGCAATTAAAAGTCTTCTATAACGGAATATATGGACCACATGACTTCACTGGTAAGTTATTTCACATATTCAATGAAAAAAAATGATACCCATACTCAGAAAATAGAAAAAGAGAGAAACTTCACAATTCATGTTATAAGGCCTATATTCAAAAGCAAAAATGAAAAAAGAAAGAAAGGAAAAAAAAAACTTTTAAAGAAAAATATAAAAATAAAATTACAGATCAATATACCTCACAAATACAGACACAAAAATCTCCGATAAAATATTATCAAACTAAATTCAACCATATATAAAAATGATTACACTCCATGACTAAGGGAAATTAATCTCAGAAATGCAAGATTGTTTTTGTATTTAAAAAGTAACTAATGTAATATGCTATCTTATAAAATAAAGAACTAAAATGAAATGATTATCTCAATGATGCAGGAAAAGGATTTGACAGACTCTAACATGAATTAATTTAAAAAATGGAATAGAAATTCTTCAACCTGATAGAGGACATCAACAACACAAACAACTAAAAACACGGTATTTTACAGCACATCTAATGGTGAAAGACTGAATGTTATCCCCTCAAAATTGGTGACATGCCAAAGATGTCTATAATGTTCACTCTCACTAATTCTATCCCATATTGCACTGGTAGTTATAGTCAATACAATGAAGAAAACATTGATAAAGCCATCAGGAAATGGAAGTGGCCCGGCTTAATAGCTCAGGCCTGTAATCCCAGTGCCTTGGGAGGTAAAGTTAGGAGGATTACTCGAGGCTAGGAGTTCAGAACCAGCCTGGGAAACAAAGAGAGATCTTCTTCTTTACAAATTTATTTATTTTTCTAATTAGCCAGGCATGGTGGCATTCACCTCTCAGTCCTAGGTACTCAGAAGTTTGAGGCAGGAGAATTGCTTGAGCCCAGGAGTTCAAGGTTGCAGTGAGCTGTGATTGCAAGACATGATTGCACTCCAGCCTGGTAGATAGAGCAAGACACTTTCTGTCTTAAAAAAAATTAAGAAAATAATTATATTCACAATACTATAAAAATAAACCCTTGGAAATAAATTTAGCAAAATGTGTGTAAGATTTGTGTGCTGAAAACTAATAATCTAAGCAAATGGAAAATCATTCAGTGCTCATGGATTGGGAGACCTACTATTTTTTTTTTTAGTAATTCTCCCATCATAGATTTATAGATTTAATACTATTGTTACCATACATTAGCCATATTGTATGAACATAAATATGTCATTTGTAAGCCTCATATCTAATTATTTGCTAATTACATATAAAATAATTATTTTAATATGAGCTCTTTGAAAAGCACATTAAAAATAGTTCCCTGAGACCTTGACTTTCAAATTCAGATGGAACTATTCAATACGAACTAGAAAAGTTTAATAAACAAGGTGTCATTTTCTGCCTCATTATCTTTTTATTTGGAAAACTATGTTAGACTCCAAGGTATTGAGTTGATAGGGAGAGTTGAGGCAGAAATTTTCAGTCTCTCTTTACTTCAGTGTAAGAGAAGTAATCAGTTTAGTTGTTCAGAACGTGACATTTATTTAGTCATGTCTTCTTAGTGCTCAGGTTTATTGTCTTCAATGACTGGATACCAATCTGCTTCCTTTTTGACTTTCCTAGGCTCAGATTCATCAGATTCTCTACTTGTGTCATTTGGAATGGAAAGACTTTCCCACAGGGTAGAGGTTATTCTTTCTCTTTCTTCATTCTTTCTCTCTCTCTCTCTCTCTCTCTCTCTCTCTTTTTCTGGCTCTACCACAATTTTTGCCAAGTGCAAGTCAGGTTTTTGGTCAAGCTAGGTTTTTACTGCATGCTTTCCTTCAACTACATATGAAAGCAATCTATTAAATAATATTTAATTTGGTCTCAAATGTAAACCATACCCTCCAACCTAGTATTTCTACCAAATAACCATGAACTGAAATTTACCTCATAGTTCTGACTTCCATAAATTGTTTGTTTCCCAATTTATCTTCAATTTTCATATTTTTTTAACTATTGATATCAACTCTGGAGAAAAGAATACATTTTACACCCTGCATAACAACAGGTACAATAAAAGAAGTATGTTCCTTAATGTGAGAAGAATGTTAACCCATTTCAATCACAAGTATTTGATTTTCTCCATGAGTAACACTATGCTGTGCATTGCGGAGTTTACAGAAGAGTTGAGATATGATCCTGACTTTGTGGTACACAATTTCATCTGATAGAGCAAGGCATATGTGGTACAATAAAGATATAGATGTTACTGATGTACATGAGAGCCTTGTGGGCTGAGTTCCCTTATAGAAGTGGAGTTTGTGCAATCTTGAAATGGGTAGCATCTGGATAAGAAAAGAGTCAATCGAGTAAGAGAAATGCCCCCAAATTGTTTCTACAATGGTAGAACAGCTTCCTTCAGAAAAAGGTACATAGACTTTTAAATTTAAAATTATAGCATCTTATAAAATAATACATAAATACCATTTACTTTTATGTCTAATATGTTTAGGGAAAGTATCTAAGTCAACGTTAAAAATTCTATTTCAAATCCTCGCATGCAACTCCTTTCACTAAATAATAGTGAACTGTCTTTTGAAGTAATCAGATGCTTCAAAATTAGTTTTCTTTTCAAATAATGCAACGTAGTAAAATGTGGACTTGCAGAATTCTTAGTTTACTGTGATTTTTCTATGAAAATAATGTAAAACTATTTTAAAATTTTCCTTAAATTTCTCACAAGTGTAAAGTAAGTATGACACCACAAGCAATATTTGTTGAATTATTACAATGTATTATATGTATTTTACTTAATTAGTTTGATATTGAGAACTTTTTTCAGATAATAATTCTCCGAGATGAAGATAAAGTGGATGAAAATTGAAGTAAAGATGTATTCACCCTACAAGACTTAATAGTGAGACTGAGCAGAACTCAACATTGTATTAGCCAAGGGATTAAAGAGGCAGAGCAGAAACTGCTTCCAATGTTGTTTCCAAATAAATAAATAAATAAATCTTTTCAGGTGTTTTCTTCCAAGGAGAGAGTAACACTAACCTCTATCTTCCTGTATACATTTTTCCAGGCTTCTGGAACTTGTCGGTGATTCCTAAACTTGGCTTTATATTAGACTCACCCAGCGACCCATTAAAATCCCAATGTCACCAGGCATGGTGGCTCACACCTGTAATTCAAGCTACGTGAGTGACTGAGGCAGAAGGATCCCTCAAGTCCAGGAGTTCGAGGCTGCAGTGAGCTATGATCATGCCACTGTACACTAGCCCAGGCGACAGAGTGAGACCCTGTCCCCTCCCCCTCCAAAAATCCTGATGTTCAGGTTATCAAATTAGAATTTTTAAAGTTATCATTGAGGCAGTGCTATTAAAAGCAAAGACAAAATGAAGCAAGCAAGCAAACCACTTGATTCTGATACTGAACAAAGGTTAAGAACCACCAGATAGAAAAAGAAAACAAATTCATTAATACTGATTGTCTATTACCTTTAAATAACCTAATATACCAAACCTTTGGCTAGGACCTGAGAATCTATTATAATTAGCATTTTCATTAATCTGAATATCTCACACATATCATTCACTAAATTTGATATAAGATGGATCACAGACCTAAATATGAATGCTAAAGTTTCTAGAAGAATACTTTGAGGAACATCATAATGATCTTGAGTGAGATAAAGATTTTTTTCTGGAGCACAGAATGTATTAAACATATAAATAAAAATTATATTAATGTTTTTACTATATTAAACTTATATTCATTTATTCAAAAAACCTCATTAAATATATAAGGAACTCCTTATACAACAACAGAAAAAGCAACTTAAAAAGAGGGGCAAAGTGACTGAATAAATTTTCTTCAAAGACATACAAATAGCCAAAAGATATATGAAAAGATGTTCAACATGGCTAATGATCAGAGAAATATGAATGAAAGCCACAATATGATATCACTTCTCACCCATTAGGAGAGCCATTATAAAACAAAACAAGACATAGCAAGTTTTGGCAGTGAGATGGAGAAACTGGAACGGTTGTACACTCTTGTAAATTGGGATGTAAATTGGTTCAGCCACTGAATAACAGTATGGAGGTTCCTCAAGAAAACAAAAATTAGAACAACTATACGATCCAGCAATCTTACTCTTGGGCATATGTCCAAAAGAATGAAAATTAGGATGTGGTAGAATTACCTGCACACTCCTGTTCTTTGCAGCATCACTCACAAAAAAACAAAATTTGAAAACTTAAATGTCCATTAGTGCATGAATGGATAGAGAAAATGTGGTGTATAAATACAATGGAATATTTTCAGCTTTAAGAAGGAAGGACATTCTGCCATGTGCAACAACATGGATGAACCTGGAGGATATCATGCTGTGTGATAAGTCAGTCACAGAAGGACAAATTCTGCATGATTTCACTTATATAAGCTTTCTAAAATAGTCAAAGTCATAGAAATAGAGAGTAGAATGGTTAGGGGAAGGAGGAAGAAGGGTTGCTGTTCAATGGGTATAAAGTTTTAGTTGTGTAAGTTGCATAAATTCTAGAGATTTTCTGTACAACATCACGCCTATACTTAACAGTACTATATTGTGCATTTAAAACCTTATTAAGAGGATAGATCACAAGTTATGTTTTTATCCCAATTAAAAATGAATAGAAATGTCACAGTGAGATAACATATTTGAAATACATAGACCTGACAAAAGATTTCTATGGAGAATAAATAAATCCTACAAATTGTTATGCAGAAGATAAATCACTCAATTAAAAGTGGGCAAAAGACTTGAACAGTCAATTCATAGAAGAAGACAGTCAAGTGGATAATCAGGATCAGAAAATGTGCTGAACACAGTTGGTCATCAGAAAAATGAAAATAAAAACCTGAATGAGATGTCATTACATATTCAAAAGAACTGGTAAAATTAAAATGGCTAAATACCTGGAGACTAATATGGGAGGATACTTTGAGCCAGGAGTTCAAGACTGCAGTGAGCTATGATTGTACTACTCCGCTCCAGCCTGTGTGACAGAGGAAGACCTCATCTCTTAAGAAAAAAAATTTGGGAACTGAATGTACCAATTTTGAAGAGGTTATGGAACAAATAAAAGTTCATACATTTGTGGTGGGAGAGTATATTGTACAACTACATTTTAAAGAAGTTTGGCTATTTCTTATAAAGTTAAACTGCATACATACCCAATGACATTGTAATTCAATTTGTAGGTATATTCCAAAATAAATGAGGGCGTGTATTCACACAATAGAGACAGATATAAAATTATTTATAGCAGTTTGTGTTTTTTTGTAGGCAAAAACTGGATGTAACATCTATAAAGAGGAGAAGAGATAAACAAATTATGATATTGACTTAGAGTAATAATACATAGCAATAAAAAATAAAATATTGACACATAAAACAACATGGATATATCTCCAAAACATCATGTTGAGTAAAATAGGTCAGACACAAAAGCCTAAAATCTATATGACTCCAGACAAATTAAGTTTAGCAAGAGGCAAAAGAAAACTATGGTCATAGTAGAATATCCTTTGACCAATGGTTATTACTAACTGGAATAAAGCACCAGAAGATTTTCTGTGGTAGTGAAACTGTTCTTTATCTTAATATGGGTGGTGTGAATATGAGTGCATAAATAGATAAAGTTAAGGTATACAGCTTAAATATGTTCATTCATAAAATACAAATTTAGTCTTGGTAATGTACCTCCAAAATTACTTCTCAGCAAACCTACCTTCAGAACATTTAAATAATTTTTTCGACTGCTGTTATCCACCCAGGCCAAGCCAACATCATGTCTCATCTGAATTTTTATCTCCCTTCCTGCTTCTGCATTAGCCCTCACCTCCAGTCTATTCTCAATACCCAAGCAAGAATATAACATAATATAATAGAGACCATGCCACTCTGCTCACCCACTTTAAACGACTTCTAATTCCACTCTGAGTCGTTATTGTACAGATTATACAGCTCTACTCATGCTTCCCACCAGGCACACCTCTTTGATCACAGCCATGTGGCTCTTCCCCTCATGCCTCTGTTCCAACTTTACTGTACCCAACACTTCCTGATGCTCTTTGAGCAGGCTGGGAATTGTCTCTATGTTAGTCCATTTGAGCATCTATAACAAAGTATCATAGAGTAAGTAGTTTATGAATGACAGAAATTTATTTTTCACAGTTCTGCAAGCTAAGTCCTAGATCAAGGTGCTCACATATTCCATATATGGTGAGATGCTATTTTCTAGTTCATAGACTCATTTTCTTCTTCGTATGATGGAGTCATCATATGGTGGAAGGGACAAACCAAACCCCTCAGGCATCTTTCATAAAGGCACCGATCTCCTTCACGAAGGCTCTGTATTCATGACATCCAAAGGCCTTAACTTTGAGTTAAGAGTATCATACTCTGAATTAGATTTGAATGTATGAATTAGGGGGAGTTGCCAACATTCAGATCATAGCACTCTCACATTAGATGCTTTGTACATGGTTTCTCTGACTGAAAACACCTGTCTTCAAATCCCCCCTGGATTGTTTTCTTACCTCCTGTATTAGTTCCTTCTCATGCTGCTAATAAAAACATATCCTAGACTGGGTCATTTATAAAGCAAAGAGGTTTAATTGAGTCACAGTTCTGCACAGCTGGTGAGACCACAGGAAACTTACAACCGTGATGGAAGGGGAAGTAACACATCCTTCTTCACGTGGTGGCAGCAAGGAGAAGTGCCAAGCCAAATGAGAGAAAAATCCCTGATAAAACTATCAGAGAACATGAGAACACACTCATATCACAAGAATAGCAGCATGGGGGTAACTGACCCAGTGATTAAATTACCTCACACCAAGTCCCTCCCATGACACGTGGGGGTTATGGGAACTACAAGTTTTAGATTTAGTGAGGTACCCAGTCAAACCATATCACCTTCTTCAAGTGTTTCACTCAAATGCTACCGTCTCCATCATGGCTTCCTTATTTCCCTACCTAAAATTGTATCTTCTCCTCATGTTCTTTATTTGCTTTGTCTGCTTTAGTTTCCTCCATAGCACTTATCAGCACTTAACATGTTATGTAGTTTAATTATTTATGTTATTATATATCTCCTTCCAAGGGAACATAAGCTCCAAAGAGGCATAATTTTTTTTCTTTTCTTTTTTTCATTGCTTTATCCGCAGTGCCTACAGGAGAATATATTACAAGTTAGGAGCTTAATGTGAATAAATGAATGTTAGTCTTATTACCTTTTAAGTTTACCTTATTTTTTTTTATTTTCTATATTTTCCACCTTCCTCCATCCTTTCCACCTTCCTAGGTCCTTTGGGATGTGTATACAGAAAGCACCAACAGTAAGGTAAGAGAGTTCAACCTTTGGATTAATGATACAATCTTGAGACAGTTTTGCTTTTCTGTTGCCTCTAGCAAAACCACATTCCTGCTGCTGTCAGTTATGATGCACTGAGAAGACTTCAGAGACCTAAACTTTTTCCAGAGAAGGCAGGCTTTACTGGTGTTCCAGTCCTAAGATGAGACCACTTGTGCATCCTGGTTTATATTTTATTTTGTCACCTTTATTCTCTTTCTTTTTATTTTTCTTTTCTTCTTTCTTACATTTTATTTCTGTTTGTGAAAGACCATGTACAAACAGAGTAATATGTGGATGCCTATCCATCTTACTATAATCATGTATTCATTGTACTTCGTTGTATACATTTGGTACATATTCTATATATGGACATATGCTATGTATGCTGTATATCATATATACATAACCATTTCTCTACTGATGTACTGTTACAGTATTTTCAATTTCTGATAACAACAAAAATGATCCTTCAGTTGCTATTATCAATATTTATTTGTACATATCAATGATCATTTTAGGGGATTAAAAACTTAGAAGAAGAATTTTTAGGGAAACCATATATATTTAAAATGTGTATATACTTTTCACATTTTCATAGATAAAGAACATCCCTATTTTTTTTCTCCACTAACAACAACACAAGATGACTAGAGAAAAACAAATCACCAAATATTGTAAGGATATCTGCATGTTTTATAAGTAATTAATAACTACTTTCTCATAACAGTAAAAACTATTTTGTTTTGTATGAGAGGACTTTTCACTTTAACTTTTAAAAACTTATTACATACAAATATATCACATCAAACCCAAAAGCCATTGCTAGCACACTGGTTCCTGTCTTAATATTAAGTGTGAGATAAAAGGACTTTATCTTCCAGAAAGTTGTTTATAACATGCCAAATATGTGAACACCCAATACTCAAAGACATTATCTCTGTGATGCAATTTTGAAAGTTGGCAAAATAATTTTTTACCAATTTCATCCTACAAGTGCACAATTAGAAGATTGGAATAGGAAGTTTACAAGTTAATCCCTCTATAAAAACTGCCATTAAACTGGAAAAAAAATTAGAATTAACCTTTTTGGAACTCTGGATTCTAATCAGATAAATAGCAACCATTAGTAGAGTACTTGATACTATTGGTCTTTAGCAAGAAAACGGCTGCGTGCACAAGCCAGATACCATCACTCATTCTTACTCACAAGAGTCAAAAAGTGAAAACAAACCTGTATGTGTGGATAAACAAAATGTGGTATGTACATACAAGGGAATATTATTTAGCCATAAAAAGGGAATGATGTTCTGATACATGTTTACGACATAGATAAATCTTGAAAACATTATGCTAAATAAAAAAAGCCAGACACAAAAGGACAAATAGTATGTGATTTTACTTATATGAAAGATCATGAATAGTCAAATTCATGTAGAGAGAATGCAGATTGCATGTTTCCAGGGCATGGAGGCTGGGGCAAGGGGAATGAAGAGTTATTGCTTAATGGTACAGAATTTCTGTTTGACATGATACAAAAGTTATGAAAACAGTGTTAATTATACAACATTGTGAATGTATTCAATACCACTGAGTTTTGGAATTTAAAAAGATTAAATTGTACCTTTTATGTTATGTATATTTACCACCAGGTGATAACATTTTATTAATGTAGGTGAGTAAATTTTAACAGTTGTACCACTCTGGGGGAGGATACTGATAATGAGGGAGGCCATGCATGTGGAGGCAGGGTGTATATAATATATATACACACATACATATAAAAACAATAGACGTACATAATATATATATACACACATATTATATTATATACACCCTGCGTCCACATGCATGTAATATATATATGCATATGTACATATCCATAACTCACTCTAAATTCAGGATGATCTCACCCTGAGATTTTTAACTTTATTGTATCTGTAAAGCTCCTATTTCAAAATAGGGTGACATTTACAGGTACTGGGATGGGAGAGGGTCTAGGACTCAGACAAAACTTTTTGAGGATACTATGTGACCCATTACAAGACACATAGTAATTACCATAGGCGAACGGCTTGTGAGAGCTCACTCCAGTTTGGAATATATTCTCGTTTTCATGTAAGAGAAAACTTCATCCCTGCTTCAGTTCAGCTTGGCATCAGCACAAGGGTGGGATTCGGAGACATATAAGTGTGGAATACCAGATCCCACCACATTTAAAAAAGCTGGCATACTAAGTTCATAAACAATGTGGAGTATAAAGTTCAGTTGAGAATGCTTGTGCCATACGGTTTATGTATCTTATAATAGACTTAATCACACTTCTAGTAATTTTCCCCATCATGAGTACTAAAAAATAAAATTAGTAAAAAAATTAGATAGAATTAAAAAATATATATATACCTCTTTGAGTGGAAGAATGCTGTCAGCACATTTTGTTATTTTATTCCATTGTATAAAGTCTCCCTAGCGCTCTCTTCATAAATGTATTGAAGGTTTGGCTAAATTGTATCAAATTTGTGATTAAATACAAATGTGAATACTATAAAATATTACAAAGGACAATCCGAATACTATGCCATACCAATTTTACAATGGCTTACAGATGCCATAAATATTTACTTTAAGGGAGTAAAATAAGTTACAAAATAATATTTAAGAACACCTCAAATCCTTGAATAAGTTTAAAATGGTATTATTATTTGCAAAAAGTTACGTATGAAGTCAGCCAACTATTGAAAACTTATTTTTCAATAACGGAAATATATGCATTATCTAAAACACATATTCCAATATTTTCAAGAAGCAAAATACTAAATTAAATCATCTGTCTTTAAATGTTTGTTTATTTTGGTTATAAAGGTCCATGAAAATGCTTAACATTGGTTAATTTGATCTAAAAAAATATGCAATTTTTATTTTTAATGTATCATTTTTCCCATTTATTCTTTTCTAAATAAAACTTTCATCCAAAGTAGATGACTAAAGAAACAAAATGCTGTTTTCTTTATGAACTTGTAATACATTTCAATAATAATTAAGATGCTGTTCATGGTGTTGAAGTGCACAATATAACAAACTGCATTTGCTGTTGAATAGTAGCAGAGTAGAAGCTGAAAAAATAAATAATGTATAGAAAGTAGCTTAAAACAGATGATAGCAGAGCAAAGAGTTTCCTGCCAACACCCTCTAAAAATCGGTCCTTTTAGGCTTTTGTGCTGGTATTTTATATATATATATATATATATATATATATATATATTTTTTTTTTTTTTTTTTTTTTTTTTTTTTTTTTTTTTTTTTCCCTGAGACGGAGTCTCCCACTGTGGCCCAGGCTGGAGTGCAGTGGCGAGATCGCCACTCACTGCAAGCTCCGCCTCCCGGGTTCACGCCATTCTCCTGCCTCAGCCTCCTGAGTAACTGGGACTACAGCTGCCCGCCACCACACATGGCTAATTTTTTTGTAATTTTTAGTAGAGACTGGGTTTCACAGTGTTAGCCAGGATGGTCTCGATCTCCTGACTTCGTGATCCACCCGCCTTAGCCTCCCAAAGTGCTGGGATTACAGGCGTGAGCCACCGCGCCCGGCAGGTATTAAATTTAAGTTATAGACAAGACATACATATCTGACCTTTTCCTTTCCCTTTCTACACCCTGAGGTCAAAGTCTGCTATGAAAGGACCTTTGCAGCAAGTATTTTCAGCTGGGGTAGGAGGAAAAGGCAGGAGTAGGAGAGCAGAGCAGTATGATCACCTCTTGCCAATGTAATTTCACTTGATTTGCAACTAGTGTTTAGTAAAGAATTTTGCTATACAAAAATAGTGTCTTAATTGGATTATTGTACGACAAAGTATGCATATTTCATGTTGTATTAGTATTTTATTAATAAGGCTAGGGAAACCTAGTAAATCCCTATACTGAAGTGAATTTGATTCTCCCATAGAAACATAAATCCTCAGGGTGATGCAACTCAGTCCTCCTACTACAGTAGCTCTTTTATAAATGCCTCCCAAAGTTCCAAGAAGGAAAAAAGAATGTGACCCACTAAGCTCACACCATAAGTCTATATTGCAGACACCTTTGTTCAACAAAGCTGCAGATGCTCTATTGAATCCACTGGAGATTGTCCTGAGACTAAGGACAAGTTCATTTTTTAAATTTTAACATTTTTAAAATGCTTTCCTTTGGGGAATTCTAATTTATATATCAATATTCGGGTAATATTTGCTGAAAACACAAACTCTGAGAGTCAAAATGATCTGTGTTCACATTCTCGTTTTCTGTTATAACATAGAGACTACTTTATTATCTTTTTAGAAACTTTCAAAACTACTTTAGTCTCTTCCTAATTTTATAAATTAATCTATCTCAAAAAACTTTGCCCAAAAGAGTTAGTAATAGCTATCAACTTCAGAAAAACTGAAACTTTAAAAATAACTTTTAGAAGGAAAATGATATAAAGAAATAATACATCCCATTTATACTTAATTTAAAAAATATGAATTGTCACTATTTCCTATGAAAACATCTCATGCCAAGTTCTTTTATCAAGCTTGGATTTGAAATGTTATATTTCAGTTGAAACTGGTAGAATCTTAGTAAAATTATAACAATAAGAAATTTTCTATATTCTATATATAATGTAGAATAATTACATTTAATTCCACTTGTTAGCCTATTCTGGTTATTTAACAGGTTGATTCATAATTTACAAACTTGGGTCAGAAATATTTTCTATTCTTAGCTTTTGCTGTTAGCAGAGATAATAATAATAATATAGAGCATGAACAACAAAGGATTGTGTATTGTTTCAATATTTTATTTTTTTTTTAATTAAAAAGAGAACCTAGTTATTTGCTTTTCCAAATTTCCTGTAAGATAAGAAAGACATACTTTTTCTTAACTACACCCTTGCTAAGTCACACTAGCTGCCTGACCTTGGAAAAAATTCTTAACCTCTTTGTGTCTCATTTTCAATAACTGTGAAATAAAGATAATAATTGTAGTATATTTCTCAAGGGATTATTGTGTGAATTAAAAAAAATAATGCTCTAAAATGCTTAGTTACAGATTCTGGAACATAATAAGCAGAAAAATTAATAACTATTATTATTTTTATTTACTATATTATATGGTATACTTTTTCTTCACAATCTTCAGGATAATTTCTATTCATCTTAAAACCATATATAGATATTTATCTGCGGAGAACTGTATCTTCGTTATTTCAAGGTCTGTGGATTACATAATGGTCAACTCTGATTGATTTACTGATTGATTAAACAAATTTTTAAAACAAAAATAAAAATATTGCAGCTATGTTGGTTTTAACCATTCTAAACCGATGAAATTTGCTCTCTGGTTTGTGACTAGGAAGCTAAACATTATTTATTAGGGCTAAAAATTTCTGGTGTCTAAAACAATTCAGGAGGAAAACTGTTAGATTCTATTACAAATGGGTATATTTGAACTGTTAAGATTTAATTGCGAGTATGTAGATAATGCAAATATACCTTAGGGTACAACTTTTGTTCTCATTAAGTTACCCATTTTACATTTTGAGAACACTAATAGGTGAAGTTCTTGTCAAAGAGAAGATCTAAGATGGTTTAAAGAAAATATTAAATGAAATTAAACTTACTTGTCAAGCTCCATAGCACAACTTGCAAGTCATAAATCACACTCTGTATGACAGCTACAGGAGGATCTGCGTAGTAAAAGAAAAATGATGGATTTTATCTTTCCTGTTTTTGTGTTATTAGGAACTAGTTGAACTATAGAATGACCTGAAAGACTCACATCAGGGATGGGAGGTTATTTGCAGAAACTCTTGTTTTATCACATTAATGTCAATATTTGACATTTCCACATGACTAATTGTTGAACTAATTTTTGATTTCTTATGCCAACTATTAATAATCCTCTTTTCATTTAGAAAGCACTTTTTGTCTATCTGTAAATCGATATTTGTTATGTTAATTTATTTTTACTTATTACAAGGATTACCTTTTATTTACAACAAAGCATTTGTAGATTTGTTTTCAATCAAATCTCATAAACGTTAATTGAATTATTGAAAAGAATTTGTAAATTATTTTGTTTTATCTAAAATAGTAACATCAGCATGTATATTACGTTAATTTTGTTTACCGTTTTTTGCTTCACATTAACTATATTTAACTGATTTTAACTGTCTTAGATAATTCCAAAACATCAATTATTTTACTTGGATGTAGTAATTCATTCAAAAAATATATAATGAAACTATTATTTGCCTGGCACTGGGCTAGGCAAAGGTAAGAGTGAATGGCCAAATCATGTTCTCCCTGTTTTCCTGTGATGTATTATCTGGCTAAAGACTGTGAAGGAAGAGTCATGTGAAGGAAGAGTATTCGAAGGATGTAAGAAAAGGGCTCACAGAATTAACTACATGTAGGCTGTTCTTAGGGAAGACTTCTTCTAGAGGTGGTACTTGACCTTCAGTAAGAAGTATGATTTGATAATTGATGTTAACTAGGTAATTGAGGGGATAAGGTGCTTTCTCAGGAAGAGGGACATAGTAGGCAAAGCCTTTAAGATAAAAGCATAGTGAAAGCTCAAAACTAAAAGGAGGCTTGTGTGTCTGGACTCCAGAGACAGGAAGAGAGTTTAGAGAGTCTAGCAGAGATAGCAGAGAAGACTATCTTTTTTTTTTTTTTTCCCCCAGTAGCAACCATCTTTCCTGCGAAAAATTCCCTCTCCTAGTACTTTAGTTCTGTGGATCCAAAAATTATAGCATTCTTTTACCACCATGGGGTAAGTATATAATAAAAAATGTCAGTTATTCGAGCATGTAAGAAGCTTGGACATCATCACTCCCATCCTTACAACAAGAAAAATGCTGTACAAACAGACTATCAACAACCCATTTTAGATCCGTTAGAGGACTGAGGTCACAGAAAAACTGCTGCCCCCACCCTAAATCTCCACTAAATTAGAGAGATGGGAAAATGCAAAGAATTGTAGCTCAGTGGAGCAAGATCCCAGGAGCCCCCATAGGAGTTAGTAATGGAGTAGAAAACTTTAATATGTAGTTGATTAATTTCTGGAAGCTCATTGTGGACAAGCTTGAGAGTTAACTTTGAAAAATATATAACATGATAATATTAATTAAAAGAAAGTTGGATTAATATATTAATTTCCGACAAAAAGCCTTCAAAGAAAGAAGAATTATACGGGAATACAAAGGGGTATTACATAGTAACAAAGAGTTTAATTTTCCAAGAAAACGTAACAATCCTTAATGTGTTTGCATGTAACAGGCTGTCAAAAACACATGAGGTGAAAACAGATAGAACTGCAAGAACAGATAAATAAATCCACTATTATCATTGGAGATGTTAACATCTCTCTAACAATAATGAATAGAATCAGTAAGGACATAGTTCAACTGAATATCACCAAAATCAGTGAGTCCCAGTCTCTCTTCTTGGAAGAGAACCAAAACAACTCTAGATATCTCAGGCAGAATGAATTCAAAGAAAATGACTGAGCATATTACTTCTCAACATTAGATTCACAATGGAATCATCTGGGGCAATTTTTTAAAGAAACAAATGCCTACATATCATGTCCAGATTCTGATTTGTTTGTTATTAGATATGGCCCAGACATTACTCTACTCCTGACGTCTGTGCTTGAACCATCCTATCGTGTGTTTGCACCATATCAATAGTGAAACTGACAGTGCTCTGATAGGGGTATACTCTTTTATCCCAGTCTACATCCCAATACCCAATAGCCCAATATTCTTAGAATCCAGGTGTATTCATACTCTACTGGATCATTTCTGTTCCTTTGTAATATAGTCCCTCTCTTCCCTTATAGGCTCATAACGACATTAATAGACACTTTTCAGAAAGGCAGGTAAATAATTTGTTAAAATCTTACTACTGTTGTTTAACTGAAACATATATATGCATGTATTTGTGTATACCGTATGAAAAAAAGTGGAATTAGAGTTTATCTAGAAAAGAAAAAATTACCTCATCTAAGTGTGGAAATGAATAATCCTTAAACCAAACCATAAAATTGTCTCTCTCATATTTCCACAAATAAGTCAAGAATTTAAAAAATCTTATTGTTCATGCACAAATGCAGAAAATAATACATCTAGTATATGCTTGTATTCTATTGTACTTTCACAGAAGCTGTTTGATACTTAACACTATGGTTATTAAGAAAATAATAAATCTTTGCAATGGTTTTGGAATTAAAATTTCATGTAAAAATGATTATGTAGATCAAGAAAAGTTGCAATTTTCTGGATTCCTGATATTTTAAATAAAAGTAGTTTCCAAAGGTGATTTGTTTATTATTTTAATTTTTAATGTAAATTTTCACAATATAAACTTTCATTTACATACCTAGAAAATTTGCAGTTAATTCCAATTCGAATAATATCTTTGTAACTAAATTTATCACGAAGCTCAACATGACAATTTAGTATAGTTAATCTCCATTTCATTTTACTTTTGCACAACTTTTCTAATGAAGTGATCCTCTGAGATTAGGACTAGTTGAAATCTTAGAGCAAGTATATAAATTGCTTCAAAGGAAGCCTTAGATGCTTTAACTCATGCATTGAATTTGAACATAGAAATGAGAGGAAAGCTTGAATAATTTTATAATGAAATGCTAAGCATGTTTTCCCCTCAAGGAAACATTTAAAGTCAACTTTCAAACTGGATATTACTCAAACATCAATCATTTAACTGTACAGCATGGGACATTTTGGGCATGGCAAATTCTAACGGAGGAGACTGCTAAAAATTCTCAGCCACATGGAAATCTGACTGCTTAATTATGAAAGCTGCAGAGCTGTTAGTAAATTTTTTTATTTTGTTTTTACATGTAGCTCAGAAACTACTTTGTAAAACTATCTTAATAGTTTTCATGGCTGGGTGCGGTGGCTCACGCCTGTAATCCAAGCACTTTGGGAGGCCGAGGTGGGTGGATCACCTGAGATCTGGAGTTCGAGACCAGCCTGGCCAACAAGGTGAAACCCCACATCTATTAAAAATACAAAAAGTAGCTGGGTGTAGTGACACACGCCTGTAATCCCAGCTAGTCGGGAGGCTGAGGCAGGAGAATCGCCTGAACCAGGGGGACGGAGGTTGTAGTGAGCCAAGATCGTGCCATTGCACTCCAGCCTGGGCAACAAGAGAAACTCCATCTCAAAAAATAAAAAAAATAAATAAATAAAAATAAAAATAAATAAAAAAGAAAAGAAAAACTAGTTTTTACTTTATTTCTCCCAAAATATGTCAAAAATGGCATAACGACACACTTGCTTTTTCTGTAGTCAAAACCATTTGTAAATAAACTTGAAATGTACAGTGTAGAATCCAAGGGCAGAAAATAAAGACTGAACATAGAACTAAGAGCCTGTCCAACATCAAGGCAGTGGCTTTTTATCAATTTTTCTCACTCCAGGGCAACACTTGTTCCCTTTCTCTTGTACTCTTTGTATCTCCATTGCTTGCCTGTGGCTCAACAATATTATTCTTTATAACATTATGGAGGCTATATGGCTTTGCTCATCCAGTATGCATCCCTATTATATTCTTCATCTCAATTGGAATTCTCAATTGAAAGAGGCTTATTGATTTCCAACCAATTAATGGATAACTTCCACCTAAATCATGTGTTCATACATTGTCCAATCCACTGGACCATGTGGACTTAAATAATACGTGGAAGGAAACTTCCTAACATGCTGAATGGATTGGCTGTCACAGAAGATGTTCTTGAGTGGGCAGGTTTCCTTACAAAATATAATATACTAAGATTGTGGTATTCAGACAGCTCTTCAATCTTTAAGGGAATTGTGGAAGTAAACCAGGGGTGACATGGATTATCAAATATTGAGGACCAGGTGAGCTCTAGGCTTCTCAATGTCACTTAAGGTAATTACCCTGTACTTTCATCTATTTTATAATATTGCCTTTATTTTTTTCCATGAAAGAGTTAGGTTTGGAAAAACAAGAAAAACAAGCTTAAAATTCTTTCTCTAGTGAATTGGTTGTGTTTATAAATCTTTAGCTTAGCTTGAGTCCCCGTTTGTGAAACGTATAAATCCTTTTGATACATTAACAAACACTTGGAAAATGACTTAACTTATTAAGTTGAATTCTCTAATATAAGGGTTATAAGTGAAGGCTTAATTACTCAGCATTACTGAATTCAATATACCTGCCTTTTCAGTTTGCCTAGGGTGACAAATACATTTCCCATTAAAGCTTGCCAATGTAACACAGCCTTATTTCATTTTTATTGTAAATAAAAGCACATTCTAATATGTTTTAGCTAAATACAGCAATGTATATATTCAACTACTTCCCAATAGAGAAAATAAAAAAAAAGCTATTTCTTTAGCCCAGAGCTTTATTTGCCTTTTACATAAAAGAAAAATACTTGGTGTGAAATAAAACCTTCTTACAGGTAATGAGACCCCATAGAATTTTAATGAAAGACAATTCAAGACCCATTTTTAAATAAGCCGTTGGGAAGAATTAATATAATTAATAACAGAAAGAACTAGATAAAGATATAAAAACAATTAACCTAGGAACATTTCTATATTTCTTCCTCATTTTCTTGAGTTTTAAAAGATGTTGAAACATTTTGACAGCTATAGAAAATGACCTAGGAACAAATATACTCTCTATTTCTGACATAAAATGATATGCTTATTGTATTTCTCATAAAACTCAGCATAAAACTATACACCTATAGTTATCTAAAAAGAGTTCCTAAAAATAAATATATACATTATTAGTATGTGACATGGGTGAGTTACTTTTGTAAAACTACAAAATTATTCAATATATTTTAACATATGATTTAGTGAGTATCAATATGGTATCCATTTCTTGATTCTGTTTTTTCATAGTGCTCTTAAATATATATGCTAATACTTTTGAATAAGTGATTTATGCTATGAAATGTTTTAATGAGAAAAATGAATCTATATAAAGCAACTTCATTTATATTTTGTTCCTGTCATGTTACATTGCTGAAATTTTGTATTATACTAGACATGACTCATTTTAAAATATGTAATTGTATATGAAGTTCTCAATGTCAATGTCTGGAGGATGCAGAATTAAAATAGAAGAAAAGTTAAAAAAATTAAATGCAAACTATATTTTGCATATGAATAAGAATATTGCAAATACCATACTTATATAATATGTTTATAAATCTTTACACTATGCCAAAAGGTATATATGGCAGATATAGAATATCTCTGCATAGATATAAAATCAAGATAAATAACATTTTTAAATGTTTTTCACTGAAGTGTAATTGACATAAACTGAACGTATCCAGTGTATATTATTTTTAAAGTTTTGGCATATTGGTACACGAGAAAACACCATGGCAGTCAAGATAATGAACGTATTCATTTCCCCAATGTTACTTTGTGTTTTTAGTAATCGCTTCTTCCCCTCTTCCCTACTCAATCTCCATGCAACTACTAATCTATTTCTGATACTACAGAATGGTTTACACTTGGTAGAATTTTATGTAAATGGAGTCACTCAAAATCTACTCTTTTTTTGTCTGTCTTTTGCACTCAACATAACTACTCTGACTTTCGCCTGTGTTGATACTGGTAACAATAGTTCATTCTTTTTTAAATTATTAGATTTTATTTTTAGAACAATTTTAGGTTTACAGAAAAAACTAACAAAGCACAGAGAATTTCCATACACTTTTTTCTACCCTCCATATTCTTTATGATTAATATCTTGCATTAGTGTGGTACATTTGTTATAATTAATACATCAATATTGATTTATTATTACAAATGAAAGTCCATATATTAGGCTTATATTAGGGTTCACTCTTGGTATTATACATTTCATGGGTTTGGACAAATGCATATGTCATGTATCCACTACTATGGTATTATAAGAATAGTTTTACTTTCTTAAAAGTTTTTGTGCTTGATTTATTCATCCCTTCCCTTGGAGACTACTGGAAACTCTGATCATTTGACAGTTTTCCTCTTTTTAAGAATGTTATATCATTGGAATTATACAGTATACAGCCTCTTCTGATTAGCTTCTTTCACTAAGTTATATGCATTCTAGGTTCTTGCATGTTTTCTATGACTTGATAGATTATTCTTTTATCACTAACTATCCCATTTTATAGATATGCCTGTTTATTGAACCATCATTCACCTGTTGGGGACAGCTTAGTAGCTACCAAGTTTTGTTATGAGAAAAGCTGCTTTAAGAAGTCATGTGACATTGTTGTGTAGAAATATTTTTGACTCATTTGGATAGGCGTGAAGTTACTGGTCCATGTGGTAAGACTACATTTAACTTTGTAAGAAATGCAAAGCTATCTTCTAACGTGACTGTGCCATTTTGCATTCCCACAAGCAATAAATGAGTTTCCCTTGCTCTTTATCCTCAGTATCTCATTCTAATGAGCAAGTCTCTAATAATATATGATGTTGGGCATATTTCATTTGCTTATTTGCCATCAATATGTTTTCCTTGGTGAAATGTCTGTTCGGATCTCCTGCCCACTTTTTAGCTGGATTATTTATCTTTTTTTTCCTTTTTGAGTTTTTAGAGTTCTGTGTATTGCTCATACCAGTTCTTTATTGGATACATGTTTTGTAAATACTGTCTCCCAGTCTTGGCTTGTTTTTTAAATATTAATTATGTCTTTCTTAGAGCAGAAGTATTAACTTTTATAAAATTCAATTTATAACATTCTTCTATAGTCTCGCATTTTTATATTTAAATCTATTATCCATTCTTGTATATTGTGTAAACACAGTGTCTAGATTCTTTTTTTGGATGTGGATGTCCAATTGTTCTAGCACCATTTGTTAAAAATACGATTTTCTGTGTGTGTGTGAAGTTACTTCTCACTTTATGAGCATACCGTGTTGGATTTATTCATTCACCCATTGACAAACTTTGGGTTGTTTAGAGTTTAGTGTTATTATAAATAAGTGTTCCATGGACACTTGTAAACACATTCTTGTATGTATATATGCTATAATGTTTTCTGCTTAAAGAGCAACAGTAGAATAAATAGGTAAAATGGTGGGTGTCTATTTAACTTTGTAAGAAGCAGTCCATTTTTTTCCCCAGAGTGGCTGTATCATTTACCTTCCTACCATCAGCATTTGAGAGTTACAGTTTTTCTAAATCATCACCAACACACAGGATGATTAGTATTTTTAATTGTATTTATTCTAGCAGGTGTGGAATGGCATCTCATTTTAATTTGTATTTCTACAATGGCTAAAGATATTGAACATCTTTCGATGTGATTATTTGCTGTCTCTGAATTTCCTCTGGCAAAATGTGTGTTCAAATATGTTCTTTTCCTTATTGTTTATTATTGGTCTGTAATTTGCCTTGTAATTGAGCTTACATATTTTGGATACACATCCTTTATCAGACATAATTTGGAAATGTCTATTCCTAGTTTGAGTCATAATGACTCAAAAATCTAGAAATATAGAATTTTTTGTTTTTATGAAGTCATATTTATTGTTGTTGTAATCGGTTTGTTTTGCGTGTTCTCTAGGTTGTTCTTTGGGCCACATCTAAGAAACCTTTGTCTAGCCAAAAGCCACAAATAATTTCTCGTTTTTGGCTTCTAGAAGATGTACAGTTAACTCTTATGTTTAGAATTGTTATCTAATTTGATTAAATTGCTCTCTATGATATGATATTTGAATTGATGAAAAATTAGTGAATATTAATATTTTTTAAAGTGGTCAAATCTTGCAATTTATATCTAATAGAGAAGACTAGAAAATCCCCAATATTTATTTCCTCTTACTTCATACTACTAAAATTTGTATTTAGGCATTTGGTTTCTCAGATAAACATTACATTCCCCAGTATATGGTTCTATGTGGCTTTGTGACAACATGATGAACATTAAGATGTGAGTAGAAGTAATACATACACATTATTTTCAATGTCTTTAATTGAATGGGATATTGGCCCATTTTTTCTTCCAGTTTATTACACTGAATGTTGACATGTTATTTTTCAATATTGAGATAACCAGACAATGACAAGACTTTAAGAGTAACAATGTAAAAATTATACAAGTTGTCTAGTTTATCAACAATCCACTGGATTAGAGCCCCCTACCAGTCCTAGGCCATCTAATATATAGACATTGTGTTCAGTAGAAATAAATATATATTTTTTATTGAACTTTAAGTTCTAGGGTACGTGTGCACAATGTGCAGGTTTGTTACATATGTATACATGTGCTATGTTGGTGTGCTGCACCCATCAACTCATAATCATTTACATTAGGTATTTCTCCTAATGCTATCCCTCCCCCAGCTCCCCACCCCCTGACATGCCCTGGGTTGTGATGTTCCCCGCCCTGTGTCCAAGTGTTCTCATTGTTCAATTCCCACCTATGGGAATAAATTTGTAAATCATTTTTAAAAGGTTTTATTACATTCTGATTGAACATTCTCAGAAAGCATAATAATTTAATACAAGAAGTGGGACACTTCATGTGACAAAACAAACAAACCACCACTACAAACAGCAACAAAAACTACTAATGAATGTGGCTTTAGCTTTGCAACAGCATGACAGACTAGCAAGTTAATGACATTTGTTATGCCATAGAAAATATTTGTTGAATTGACACTCTAATGACTTTATATCAACCAATTCATTATCAACAATAAAAAAGATGATTAAAAAATACTTCAGTATGTTCACTTGTTGGCTTGTTAACATTTTCAAGAGTCTATAAGAGAAAAATGCATCCAATGTTGACAAAAATGTTTTTCAAGTATGTTGTATGTACCTATGACTAACGACTTTGTGAACAGAAGTCACTATATAAGTATACAATTTCTGACACTTAAAAAAGCTTTTTATGCAAAAGAATATATATGTTCTAATACTAAATCCACATATAAAATAATTGACTTCTTTAAATAATTTAAGATGCTCTTTCATATATTTATATTAAAAACATTACAGAGAATAAAAAAAGGCATTATATAGGCTACTTATGGTTTTTGATGTTTGGATTTACAATACATGTATTAAAGATTGTGGAAATAAATCAGACAATATATTCAATTGGACTTAATTTCATTATTACATGCCAAGTGTTGTATACCATCTGTTTGCACATAACACCTTTTAATTATATAAAATTATTATCATAAAGTTATATGAATTTATTTTATTTCATGTTATTATTTATGTATTGTTAGGAACATTTGCTTAAAAATCATATTTGGACATAGTAAGTATCAGATACTTTACATCTTTTGAAGCAGTTATTTTATAACCGTGTATACTAAACATCATTACTCCTTTTCAAACTTAAATAATGCAATACAAATTGGACAAAAAATTCAGGGAAGATCTGGGATCAAAAAGGAGGTATTGACACATCACATGTACTCCATAATTATATACAAATATTTTGTACCCATAATATTGAAAATACAAAAAATTAAACGGTACAGTTTCCTCAAAGTGCGTGCTTCTTTTGCTGTGCAAAACTGCAGGATATGGAAAGAAGTGTTTTAAGCCACTGAGTCATTTTATGTGGAGGATAAAAGGGATGGTACCAAACGTACCACTTCATGTATTGCACTGATACATCCAATATGAACAATGTATTAACTTCAAGATAACACGAGAAAGTTAAATTATCTAACTTATTTCAAACTAGGAGATAGCATGTTCTTATCATTATAAGCCAGAATTCTGCTTATCCATTTCTATTATTAGAAAAAAACATAATTTTTATTCTTGTCTTAAAAATAGACACCTTGATATAATTCTCGGTAAATGCAGAATGATAATCTGTTTATAGAGTTTATATCATTCCAAGACTGCATTTCTAAAGTGAGAAAATATTAAAGGATATAAACTCACCTCTCTCTACAAAATTCCGTATTTTTTATGCAATGGCTTGAAAATGTATGGAAGGGGAGTGTGGAAACACTCCATACCTGGAAAACATTCTATCCATGCCTTTGAAATAATGGTTATCTAGTACTAGATTCTCATCAGTGCCTAGTTATGTAATGTGTATAACTTAAGATTTTTAAGAAAGAAGGATAAAGCCATCAATATACATTATTTCAAGCACTTTTATTAGAATATTGAGTCATATATTTGCTTTCTGTAAGTCCTTTCATTTGTAAAGTATTAGTTGAGAAAGACAAATAGAATATATGGAGGAATTAAAAATTCAATTGTAGGGTGGTAAATGAAAACCAAAATTTTCATTCACCACATTAAATGTAAATGGATATATACTCTATTTAAGCAGCAAAGTTGCTGCTGCTTCTTCTTTTTTATTTTTTTATTTTTTGAGACAGAGTCTCACACTGTCGCCTGAGCTGGAGTGCAATGGCGCCATCTTGCCTCACTGCAACCCCCGCCTCCCAGATTCAAGAGATTCTCCTGCCTCAGCCTCCTGTGTAGCATCTTAAGACGTAAAGATTTTTAAATTAAGATAATTCTTGGAATGAACCATCTTGTGTTGGTTGAACATTTCTATTTACAGATTTTTTATAGTTTTTTTAACTTTTATTTTAAGGTCAATGGCACATGTGTAGGTTTGTTATATAAGTAAACTAGTGTCACAGGGGTTTGTTGTGCAGATTATTTCACCATCCAGCTATTAAGCCTAGTTCCCATTAGTTGTTTTTCCTGATTTTCTGCTTCCTCCCACACTCCACCCTCCCAGAGGCCCCAGTGACTGCTGTTTCCCTCTATGTGTTCTTGTGTTCTTATAATTTAGCTCCCACTTGTAAATGAGAACATGCAGCATTTGGTTTTCTGTTCCTGCATTAGCTTGCTAAGGATGAAGACCTCCATCCAGCTCCATCCATGTTCCTGCAAAGGACTTGATCTCATTCTTTTTTATGGCTGCCTAGTATTCCATGGTGTATAAGAATCACAAAATAAAGATGGTTCTTAACTTTTAAATTAAGATTTTTAAATTAAGATGAATCTTGATTTTTTAAATTAGGATGGTTTTAAGATAGTTCTATAGATAGATTAGGTAGATATATAATCTATCTAGAGATAGATAGGTAGAGATATCTATTGATAGATATCTCTAGCTAGATATAGATGGTTCTCTATATAGAACTATCTCTCTCTGTATATATATATATGTCTACACATAACTCTATACACATATAGATACATGTTTATATCTACATTTCTATGTGTATATAGATATGCATATATCTACATGTATAGGTATAGATATATATATATGCATAGGTATCTATGTATATATGTATATACATGCATATCTACATGTATATAGATATCATATACACACATAGATATAGATAGGCATGCAGATATATATGTAGATACACATATATACATATCTACATGTATACATTTCTACATGTATACATTTATATATGGATATAAATAGACATATAGATACAAATGTTACTATATCTATATATGTGTATATACACATATACATATCTGTATCTGTAGAAGATATCTACTATCATCTATCTATATATCTTCTATCTTCTATCTATAGAGCCATCTTAATTTAAAAAATCTTTCATATATGTATATAAAAGGTAATCAAACACAAGCCAAATGAAAATTTGCTTAGCTATGTTAATATCAGACAATAGAGATTTTAAGGCAGAAATTATTACCTGAGAGGAAGATGTATACATCATCCACATAAAAGAATCAATTATTGAGGAAATTGTCAAACTTGTGTATTTATATTCACTCACACACAGTTAACACACATGTAAAATTTATAGAACTTAAAGGAGCAATAGGCACATCTTCAATCATAAAGACTTTAATATATCTTTTTCAATAACTGATAGCAAAAAGGATACAAAATATCAATAATAATACAGAAATTTAAAGCAGTAGGATTAAATACTTTGACATAAGAACTGCACCCAAAAATAGCAAAACACAATTTTTTATAGTGTATTTAGAACATGTTTCAAAATTTACCATAGATATCTATAGATATCTCTGTCTATCTAGGTAGATACATGATGATTGATTGATAGATAGATAGATAGATAGATAGATAGATAGATAGATAGATAGAGGCTGAGGTTAGGCCCAAAACAAGAATCAATAAATACCAAAAATTTGAAATACTTGACAGTGTTTTTTGTACAACAATGTTATTAAGCTGGAAATTTGTAGCAAGACTTTGAAAGTGAACAAATGTTTGGAAATTAAGCATCACATTTTTAAGTTATTCATGGATCAAAAAGGCAACTACGATGAATATTAAAATGTATTTTGAATTTAATAAAAATGAAAGTAAAAATACTACTTGTTAAAAGTTGGGAGACTTAGGCAAACCTCAGCTTGGAGATAAATGTATATGGTTACATAAATATGTTTAAAAAATTAAAGCTTGAAAATTAAAAATCTAATTGTCAATCACAAAAATGTAAAACGTAATGTCAAATTAAATCCAAATAATTAGAAAAGAGAAGATGCATAAGAAGCAGGAGAAACGGAAACAATCATAAAATAAATGAAATCAGCAAAAGCCAAAGTTACTATGAAAAGACTGATAAAAATATATCATGATTATGCATGAAATTAAAGAAAAGAGTATCCACAAATTCTAAATATCATGAATAATAACAAGGAAATCATTATAGATTCTATAGTCATGAGAGAGAAAAAGAGAATGCAATAAGTAACTTAAAAAATTTTGAAATAGTTTGATGAAATACATAACATTTCTAGAAAATTATTAATAGTGACACAAGAATAAATAGCAAATCTGAGTAGCTCTATATCTAATAAAAATAAAATTATAATTAAAGCTTTCCAAATGTAGTGAGTTTAAATCAAATAAAATATTAAAAATCTGAAATGTTTCCAGGAAGAAACGGTGAATTCCTAATATAAAATATAACATATTATATGCAATCCCTTTACGGAAAATTGTGAAATTTTATTGAGATAAATTAAAGACATTCAACAGAAATAAAGATGTACCATGTTCCTATTTCATTTCTAGTAGTAGAAGAAAGATTCAGTATTTTAAATAAATCTATATTTGTAATACACTGGAAATCATAATACTGTGATTAGTAATAGCGTTATTTGTCTGCATTATATTTGGTGGCAACTGAAAAACTGACTGTAAAATGCAAATAAAAACACAGTATATAAATAACTTTGAAGAAAAAATATAATGTGAAGACTTACACTATTAAAGTTTTTATAAATGTATATTAATTATGACATAGAAAAGGTACAAGTATAGACATTTCAATGAAACAGAATGGAGAGTTCATAAAGAGAACCACACAACAATATAGTTAGCTGATTTGTGAAAAAAATAGTGCTTCAGTACAGCGAGGAAAAGATTTATTTTCAATAAATTGTGCTGTCTTTCATACATCCATACAGAGAAAAATGAATATTAACGTCCAACCTCACAACATACACAAAAATTATTTCATATAGAAGGCAGTGTGTAACATAAACAGTACAGTTTTTAAAAAGTAATACAGAGGACACCTCTATGACCTTAAGATTTTTTAAAAAGACTCAAAAACTAACCATTGAAGGCTAATAAATAAGATAAATAGGTTAATAAATAGTAAAATCACAAAAAATAAAGATTTGTAATCATAAAATAACTCACTGAGAGTGAAAAGGCAAGCAACTGAATGAGAAATGAAATTTGCAAACTTGAATACAATAAGAACTCTTAAAAGATAATCTTTAAACTCTACAAATGAATTTTTTGATAAAGTAAAAATATAGCCAGGTACGGTGACTCACACCATTAATCCCAGCACTTTGGGAGGCCAAAGCGGGAGGACCACTTGAGCCCAAGAATTTGAGACCTGTCTGGGCAACATAGTGAGAGACCTCTGCCTCAACAAAAAGTTTTAAAAATTAGTCAGGCATGGTGGCTCTGGCCTGTAGCCCCAGCTACTCCTGAGTAGCTAGGCTCTTTTGAGTCTGGGAGGTCAAGGGTGCAGTGAGCTCTGATCAACCACTGCCCTCCAGCCTGGGTGACAGACTTAGGACCATCTCCAAAAAAATTTTTTTTTAATAAGTAGTAAATGAAAGTACAACCAATGAAACATCAACAAAGGTGTCTTGCAATTTTAAAAGCACTTTACCACACAGAATTAAAAAAAAAAAAAAGAAAGAAAAAAATAAACAAAAGGAAATCAAGCTACTTATAATTTATTAAATACAAATTAAAAATAAAATAAATTATACTCTATAATTAGTAAAAAGCTAAATTTTAAAAAATAAAGTGTATTTAGGGTTTCTACAGAAGTTGCACAAATGAAATGAAATTTGCACGCATTTATGAAAGGAATGTAAATCACTATGACTCTGAAAAATATTCGACTTAATCTTGTAAAGAACATATCCTTTCTAGCTCATTGTCCAAATTCATCCTGACTATATATGCACATACGTGTTTGCATGCTTGTGTGTATGTATACATATATACTGTGTGTGTATATATATATAGTGTGTGTATATAGAAATACATACATAAATGTGTACATATACTTCCTCCTAAAGATATGTATAACAATCTTTCTAGAAGCATAATTTATATTAGCCCCAAACTGGAAAAATATGTATCAAATATAGAATAAATAAGTACAATGTGTTATGTTTACACACAAACTGTATGTTGAGTGAAAGAAGTAGCTCTAAAGTATCAACAGATGTGAGGATAATGGTGAGAGGGAGACTAGTTACTGTGTAGGGGAAAGAAGGAATTTCCTAGGATTCGGCTCAGATTTTATTACTCAACAGGAGTCATCTTTATAAGGCTGTGTTCACTTTTGGATAATTTTTCAGGCTGTACATTTGATGTTGGTACATATGTCAGTGTTATACTACAATACGTATTTTAAAAATCAACATTCTAGAAGTGTTATGATGTGGATAAATTCCTTTAATTTGAAATCATGTTTCTTATATTTTAATCAGAGCTGCCTTTCTAACTGCCTGAAACTAGGCAAGTTAGTAACTTGTCTGTTGAGTTTACTCACCTGAAAAGAAGGAATTAATAAGAGTAGCACCTTCACAGGTTTATAATGAGACTAAAATCAGTTTAATACTTATAAAAAGCTTATAATTGTACAGACTTATATTAAGTTCCATATAAGTGTATAATGAAGAAATAATTATCAATTATTAAATTAATACTACTTGTCCATCCCTGTAATAGGTGTCAGGACAATAAATGTTATCCATTCCTTCCCTTAAGGAAAATAAAAGTGAAAAATGATAATAGCTATGGAACAGTGTTCTCAGAGTAAGATACTCAAACTATCTGTATATGAATCTTCTCAGTGTATTTTTGAATTTATTCTAAAAATTATTGTGAGTAAATTTGGCATTGGGGCTAGAAAAGTTCATTTAAAAAAATGGCAATTTTCGGCCAGGTGCGGTGGCTCAAGCCTGTAATCCCAGCACTTTGGGAGGCTGAGACAGGCGGATCACGAGGTCAGGAAATTGAGACCATCCTGGCTAACACGGTGAAACCCTGTCTCTACTAAAAAAAAATACAAAAAGCTAGCCGGGCGAGGTGGCGGGCGCCTGTAGTCCCAACTACTCGGGAGGCTGAGGCAGGAGAATGGTGTAAACCCGGGAGGCGGAGCTTGCAGTGAGCTGAGATCTGGCCACTGCACTCCAGCCTGGGCCCACAGATCGAGACTCCGTCTCAAAAAAAAAAAAAAAAAAAAAAAAAAAAGGCAATTTTTTAAATGCTAAAGGTGAAGAGCCAAGGCTGTATATTATGAAAAAAAATTGACACAGTAAGAAGTAACAATACAGGTTTGCTTATGAAGGTCAAGAGAAGCTTTCAAAAATACTGAGATCCAGGAAAGGGGAAAAGAAGTTTTCCAAATGGTCAAGTAAGGTAAAACTATTCCAGGAAAATTAAACCATATGAGCCAAGGCCAAGATATGTAATATTTCAAACATTTAAAGTTTGATACAGCAGGAATCTAGGTGCTAGTGAGAAGCATTTAGAAATAAAGTAAAAGGCAAATCTCTGTCATAAGATGTTTAGACACAATCAAATAAGCAGTACGAAAACGAGTGAAAAGATTTAATTCCAGGAGAAAGGCACATATATGTATTTAATCCTAGAAACACAAACACACACACACACAAGCACACACACCATCATTGGAAATAAGGGTTAGAATAAATTACCAGTGAAAATGAATGTTGATTTTTTATATTTTTATGAAACAGCTTTATCCCTTTCATATCCTTTGCATATCCACATATTCTACCTTCAATAATGTAATTTTTATAATGATCATGGTATTGTACTCCTCAATATTCTGACATTTCACTCTCAGTCTTCCTTTTATATAAACTCCAAGAAACTTGTTCAGTTCTCTCCAGACTTTATTATCTTCTGAATTGCTGCCTTGATCAGCCAAGATCTTTTTGAACTTCGGGTAAGATGGATTTTATCAGCCAGCATCCAGTCGGATCAATTTGTTCGTGCCAAAATTGAAATCTCTTTTTATGTCCGTTTGATTTACGTGGAGTCACAACTATCAGGGCATTCATTCCTCAGGGGACTTACCCACCAAACATTCACAAAAACTCTTTTCTTTTTTTTTTTTTTTTTCCTTTTCAAGCATTTTATTGCTTATTATTTTCCAGTTTCTCAGTTGATATTCACTTCGTTCACTCTTGCACTGCTACAATAAGGATTGCTCAAAGAGTTTGTGATAATAATAACTTTTATCTTGGAACGTGGTAACTAGTTTTTAAAGCCCAACTACTTTAAATCACTAGACATCAGCATTGCTGTCACAAAATTAGTTTTACAAACACTTTCAAATAAGACAAAGGCAGAAACTAAGACAGTGACAGAAGATGGTTAAGTAAAAGTGTTGTTAATTAAGTAGAATTGACACATTTCGTTACCAAATGAGAAGAAAAAGGTGATATTTTAAGTAACTCTACCATGTGTCTTGAATACATTAATCTAAGAAGGTAATATAGAAAGGAAAATTAAAGAAGAAAAATAATTAAATATTAGGTATTGGAAGTACCTGTTAAAAGTTCAGAAGTTCTCAGTAGACAGATGTCTTTGTAGAAGTTTTAAAGAAATAAGTAGTAACAAAAGTGATGTATGATAACCAAAGAGGACCAATTTCAGAACACTGGTAAAAATAATATTTAATGAGTGAATCAAACAACAGAAATGTATAATATGTTCTCCAAAGACTTGTACAAGAATGTTCATAACAGTTTTCATTACAATAGAGGAATATTTGGGAAACAACTCAAATGTTCATCAAAAGTAGAATGGATAAATAATTTGTGTTTACTCATACAAAAGAAGTAAGAAAATGAATGGACTATAATGATATATAATACTGAAGCAATCTTCCAAACATTAGATTTATCATGCGAGCAAAAGAAACCATACATAAAAGAGTGCATAGTGTGTGATACATTTGTATTAAGCTCAAAATCAGACAAAACTAATTCATAGTGTCAGAAGTCAAGGTAATGACAAACCTAGATGGGCACTAACTGGGAGAGGTCAAAATGATGATATCTGAGGTGTGGGGGCTGCTCTATTTGTTGATCAGTGTAGTGATTATATGAGGTTGTTCTATTTGGGAAACTCGTTGACCTACGCTCTCATAATTTAGGACCATTTCTGTGTCTATATTATGCTCCAATAATACAAAGTAGCTTAAAATATAAAAGTAGAATCAGGAGAGGCTATTCCATGAATTCAAATGGAAAAGCAGATTGGGCATGGTGGCTCACATCTGTAATCCCATCCCTTTGAGAGGCTGAGGCAGACAGATCACTTGAGCCCTCTAATTAAGACCAGCCTGGGCAACATGGCAAAACCTTGTCTCTACAAAACTATAAAAATTAGCTGGGCACGGTGGCACACACCTGTGGTTCCAGCTACTCAGGAGGCTGAGGTGGGAGAATCATTTGAACCTGGGAGGCAGAGGTTGCAGTGAGTGGAGATAGTGCCACTGT
This sequence comes from Macaca thibetana thibetana, assembly GCF_024542745.1. NCBI lineage: Eukaryota > Metazoa > Chordata > Mammalia > Primates > Cercopithecidae > Macaca > Macaca thibetana. The sequence goes on from NC_065586.1 coordinate 77,964,450, forward strand.
CCTCCAGCCTGGGGGACAGAATGAGGCCCTGTCTCAAAACAACAAACAACAGCAACAACAACAACAAATGAGAAATCATTCTGGAAAGAAGGATGTGACCAGTAGTGCCAGACTACGAAATCCATGAAGACGAGTATGTGTCTAGGTAAACTCCTCAGGTGCCAGGAAAAGCTATTCACAGTGAATTGCTTCACAGAGAGGATACACTATAAAAAAGGCCACAGGTCTCTTTGGGGAAGGCATGGGGAAAGATTTACTGTGAGTGGTGCGTCAATAGTGCCGAGTCCTCCAGGCATCCTATTTAAGCAAAGGGCTCTGAGTCAGAAAATTAACATGGAAACTAGGTGGTAGGCTATATCTACACAATAGTGACTGGAGTCAAGTTTTTGACTCCAGACCTGAAGAATTTCTTGTTATATGAATTAAGCAGTATTCTAAAAGGGTCTCTATTTTGTTCCAAGGATGTCAAAATCATTTAGCCACTGCCAACGTTTTCTTGCTCCAAGGCACTCTGATGACCTGTACAACTCTACTAGCCTTGATTGTAGATATGCCCACATTTTGTTTGTTGGTTAAGTGCTATAATGTTGCATCTGATTTTCTGGAATCACATCATTCCTATTGAAATCTGTGAGCACTTCTCAGTTGTGGCCTCCTTTATGGTCATATCTGGCCCACAGAAGTGAGCAAACAGAACTTTCAGTGATGGAAAATCTGCCCTCACTCACATGTTTCTTAATGCCTTAGTGAAGGGAGTCTCTTCTGGATCTTCTCTTGGAACGTAATTGGGGAGCGAGTGTGCAGAAAACACATGAGAATCCTTTCCATTGTTAGACGGTTCAACCTGTGGGAATGTTTATGATTAATTGGCTCTGCGACAAGGACACTACTAAATAATGTAATACTGTTAGTTGATTAAACAAATTCTGTAAAACAAATTCTGTAAAATTAACACAAAACAGTAGCTACAGAAATTACGTGTATTTTCATCTGACATGGCTTGGTAATATTAGAGAAACTATACACTGAATGTGTATACAGGTTGAAGTAGCCATTTTCTCTAGTTATCAGGTAAGTAGTAGGACAGAAAAGCTGTTTCCTCTCTAAGCTATTCATATTTTCAAGCATTTATTCTGAGTGTGTTAATGATTTGTAAAACACGTATGACGTGACTTTGATTTCTCCACTATGAATGGTGTTTCAGTACCTTGGCATCACGTAGTTTCCTTTACAAGTCTCTAAATTTCGTTATAGTCACACATTGTCATTACTTCAAAATGTTCACTTGTATACTTCTTGCCTCTGAACTGAAATATTTTACTCTTATTGTAAATACGCTCTGCTTTTGAGGCAAAAAGAAAGATTATAATGCTGGCACATGACTTCTACAACATTTTGTGCATAACTAACTTGTTGAGATTGGACAGCTTGCTGGAGACCACCGGAAGCAGAGCTGTTTATGGAGGCAGACAAAACAATAGAAGAATCAACTGTTGGATTTCCAGGACATATCCCAGCAATAGGCAAAAGGTAAGCACTGAATAAATATTTGTTTAATAACTGAATGGTTGGATAAATGTCAAGTGCCTGGTAGAGACAAGAACAATTAGGACTATGAGTAGGAGAGCTTTAAATGAAGCAATGTGTCATGACTTAAAATAATATTAAATGAGGAAAACTGGAAGTCAAAATTACTTTCACGAAGCTTGGTTGTAAAGAGAGCAAATCAAAGTTGCTACAAGTAAAATCATGAGTGTTTATTTGTTTTAAGACTCACTTGTACATGAGTATAACATAGTGTTACACTTAAGGCTACCCTCTTAGCAAATTTCAAGTAAACAATACAGTCTCATTAGCTGTAGTTCTGACTTCTTTAAAACTTAAAATCTTTCTCTTATGGCAGATTTTTGATATGATTAGATTTTCTTTGTAAAAAAATAAAAAATAAAATCTCCCAATCTTCAACAACAGAGAGCTAAAGTACTAAAGTTCTAAAGTGGTATTGTCTCGAATCATGCTTGTGACAAAGATGTGTTAATGTGTTGTATAGAAGTGTCAGAATCTGTTTTACTTATAGTTATATTTCTTGTCAAATTAATCTTTGGACTGTACTTCATACCATAATCTTCAATTAATACATTCAAGATTGATTCCCTCTCTCTGACCAACAATTGATCAAACAGAATTTAGGTTTATAATAGGATAAACAGTATTATGAAAAGATAGAACTGATTATGACAGCTAAGTCATCAAATACTATAATGAGCATATACCGTCTGTTTCTATCAAAGAGAGAACAAGAGATAATTTTACGCTCCTATGTATTATTTCATCCTCTTCTATCTTCTGCAATTCATAAAGTTATATGATAGCAGTTTGCAACTTATAGTCTAATAAATATTGTATAATTTAATTGAAATAATTGGGTCATCACATTTAAACTCTCATTACATTGACATTTTGTACTCAGGAAATAATTTGAGATTATTTCAGTTTTCCAAAAGATCATGAGACATAGTTTGAATTCATTATAACAGTGTAAAAACAGTGTCTTTGAAATACTTTTGTCATAGATAATAAATACGCTAAAGCTGAAAACTTTCAGCATTTTTCTCTTTATTTTCCAGTTCTACCATGACCTTAATACACTGACCTTGAGCTGAAGAAACAATTGTGTCTGTGAACTCTCCATTAAATATATCAAATGAGAAAGCAGGAGTCATCTTCCTATATTCAAATAGCAAAATAAGTATTTTAAAAATCTTAACGTAGAGAAAGATTTGTCATTCGTTATCTGCGTATCTGTGCTCTAGCAGTATCATGTTTCCTACCTACCACACTTTTTTTCCATAGAAATTAGTGGACAGAATTTTGAGAAGTGGCTTTGTTTTGTTTTCTTCACAAGTGATTCATGAGGGTCCATATAATTATGTAGAAGTAGAATTGTGTTCCTGTTTTGATTCTTTTTCCTGAAATGCAGTGCCAAATTCTTCTCTTCAGGGACTGACCATCAATTTTACAGAATGAACAATTTCACCCTCCTCGTTAGTTATATGCACCAGATTCACTTCTTGAGGGGTCATATTTGGGTCACTGCAATTAGTTAATAGGGAGATTCTGTATCGCAATATAATCATTTTGATATTGCATTTTTCTCACATAAAACTGCAAAGGAAACTCTTCAGAGTGAAGGCAAACCTGCAATCTATGGTTATAATGGAGTAGATCCTGCTAACACCTTGAAGTACCTTTTTAATGACTCTTGCATATTGAAATGAGTTCCTAGAGGTCACTGTATTATATGTGTGTCATATTGAAAAATGAAATATTTCAGTGAACTGAACTCAAACATACAATCCTGTGATTCAAGTAAATGTCCCCTTTCACTCTATATCTTTCAATTTCTGCTAATGTTTTTGCTTCCTGATATTACTATTAATTGTATGTCACTTAAACTTTATCATAGTACATACCTTTCAAATATTTCTTCCTGAATTTTTTTCTAGAACCCTTCTCTTTTCCTTTGTTTTCTCATTTTTAATTGCTAGCATCATTTTTACTAAGATTCTTCTTTTTAACACTTTATATAGTCTGGTTGCTATTCTAGAAGGTGTTATTGCCCAGGTTGTACCTTGGTAAGTTTTTAGCAAGTACCTAATTATGTTACCAGTTCAGCCTTATGAGTATTCTGCCTGACATTCTTTATTGCAACAATTTTCAGCTCTTTTGGTGACTTCATCTTCCTCTTGTAACAATTTTTTATTCTAGTTTAAATGAACCCTGAGGGGGAATAACGCCATATTTTCTTAAGCGATTTATTCATATTTACTCAAACCAAAAGTAAGCTCTTATTATAGATGTTCAAAGTGAATTTAATTCACTTGGCCAGATTTGTAACATTTTAAATAGAAAATATTATCTTGGACAGCCTAAGCTTCGCTACATCAATTTCTATGTTTCCTCCTTTCAAGTGATTTTCATCTTCTGTTATTTATGTAATTATGGCCTACATAGAGCTAGAATTCTGTAAGAAGTGTAACATTCTAAACTAGCCTTACAGAGAAGCCAGATATCTTGGAAACAATGAGTAAGAGGAAATATAAAGGAAAAATTCTCTCACCACTTGATGATACTAAAATTTCTATTATATGTTTTATGAGGTTAGGGTAACATTTGTAACATTATCCACAACAAAGAAAGCAGAAACATAATACCATAGGTCAATTTTATCTTGGACTAAAAGTGAGGCAGAGGAAAATATTAATGCCACTAAATGAATCAGTGGTTAGCCCAAACCCAGGGTATATTAATAAAATTAATTATCAGTTTATTTCAGTTAATAATTATCAGTTTATTTCAGGACTGTAAAGATGGTTATGCATTATAAAATCTATTTTTTCAATGCACCAAAGTAGTTACTTACCTAAAGTGGAAAAATATATGGCTAATGTAATAGATAAGCAAAAGTTCAATACTTGGTTTTAATAAAAACTCTTTGAGCCGGGCGCGGTGGCTCACGCCTGTAATCCCAGCACTTTGGGAGGCCGAGGCGGGCGGATCACGAGGTCAGGAGATCGAGACCACGGTGAAACCCCGTCTCTACTAAAAATACAAAAAATTAGCCGGGCGCGGTTGTGGGCGCCTGTAGTCCCAGCTACTCGGGAGGCTGAGGCAGGAGAATGGCGTGAACCCGGGAGGCGGAGCTTGCAGTGAGCCGAGATCGCGCCACTGCACTCCAGCCTGGGCGACAGAGCGAGACTCCGTCTCAAAAAAAAAAAAAAAACAAACAAACAAACAAAAAAAACTCTTTGAAAACTAAGAATTAAAGTAACATCCTATCCTGTAAACAGTAACAAAATCTATAATAAAAGTTATCTTTAAAGGCAAGGAACAAGATAAAGATTCTCACTATCAATATGAAAAATATGATTACAGGCAACAAGTTGGTAAGGGCAACATAAATTAGTTTGGAAACTTCGAGATGCAAAATATCCACTTTGGGCAAGAAAATAGCCATTGTTATCCTTAAATATTTCTTGTGATTGGCTTCTTGAATATAATAGTATTCAAAATGGAGAAATCCCACATTCAAGAATAAAAGTTGAAATACCCCCATCAACAATGGAGACAAGAAATTCTGCGTTAACTAGCTCATAGTTGTTTAGTATGTATACAGTTTTATTTTTTATTTATTTCATCAAATTTTCCATATTAATCTTATAAAGAAAAAACAGTTGGGACTGTTAGCATTGTTTGAAACCATTAAAACTATGCCTCTTGGACTAAAAGTGAGGCAGGCATGGGATAATGTCAAAAACATAGAATTAAATAGCTGCTTTGCAGTCTGAAGGCCTTGGCCAGAAAATGGGGAAGTGAAGTGCTATGGCTGGTCCCCTCCAAAACTCATGTTGGAAACTTAATCCCTAATGTGGCAGTATTGAGACCTGAGGTCTTTAAGAGGGCTCTAACCTCATGAAAGGATTAGCCCATTCATAGTTTTGTGTATTTAAACAGTTTAATTAATTGGTTATCATGGGAATGAAACTGGTGTTTTTATCAGAAGAGGGAGAGAGACTTGAGCACGGCATGTTACCATATGCGGCATTCTTACCATGTGATGCCCTGTGCTGGCTCAGAAGTCTGTACAGAGTTCCCATCAGCAAGAAGGCCCTCACAAGATGCAGCCCTTAACCTTGGAATGCTCAGCCCCCATGACTGTTAGAAGTAAATGTATTTTCAATATAAGTTACCCAGTCCAAAATAGTCCGTCAGAAAACAGACTAAAACAAGTAGGATTGTGAGGACAACGGAGAGTTGGCCTAACTCTGAGATCTGCACTAGACGTCAGCACAAAACTGAGGTGCAAGTCACGCTTCTGCAAATGTATTCAAACTATCAGTGATTATTTTTAATCACATGAATATATTGTCACACATTTATTTGAGAGAGTTTGGAAATTAAATAATAATGTGTATCATTAATGGAGAAGGAAACCAGGTTAGGAACACATGCCAATGTCCAAGGTCAGAGAAGGATGCAAACCTGTTGGGCAATATTCAGATGAAATGCTCACTTGTCAATACATGAGTAGAACAGGTAACACAGATAACACTGTGAGGAAAGAAGATTACTAAAAGCAAGCATGTTCTACTAAATAATACTTGTTTAGGCTGGCGTTATTAAATATTCATCAGAAAAATGTATTCTCCAAGAAGTATGTAAATACTTTGAGATTCTCCCAGTTCCCGTAGCAATAGTAAAAGTGAGAAGATGCTAGCCATAGAGCTCTCAAATCTCCTTTTTCACCCTCACTTGCTTTTGCTGACCTTGCTTCTTACTATACTGTGAAAAGAAGAAAGTGTCTACAGACTCTAATTACCATATCTACCCTCCTTCTAGAACCTCTACCCATATGCTCTGTTTTTCACCACCTCCTGTGCATGAACTATATATTTCCCTCTCTCTACAGACAATTGCTTCATTAGTGCCTTAGATCTTATTCTCTCTCATCTACTACAGAGTGCTGTGGTCTTAATTTTTCCTTATTTCTCCTTCATTACCAATTTTTCCACCCTACTTCCTTGAAGCAGCTTCCCTGTCAACTACAGAATAACCTATTTTTCTGCCTCTGCTTCCAACAAAATTTCTTCACAGAATGGTCCATTGTCACTATCTATAGTTATTTCTCTCTCTCTCTTTTTTTTTAACTTTTAAGTTCAAGGACACATGTGCAGTTTGTTATATAGGTAAACTTGTGTCATGGGGGTTTGTTGTACAGATTATTTAGTGACCGTGACAAATGTCATTTTGAAGTTGTGAAAATGGAAGTTTCATTACTGTGGGTTTAAAAGAAAATGAAAATAATAATGCGTACAATTATTTTTTTTCATTTTCTTTTAAACTCAGCAGTAACTAAACTTTCATTTTCATGACTTCAAACCAACATTTGTCAAGGTCACCACATACTTAATGTTGCTAAATCTGTTAATCATTTTTCAATACTCATAAGCCTTAACAGATCAGAAACATTTGATGTACTTCCTCCACCTTGATACACTTTCTCTGCTGCCTACAGCTAACCACTGAAGGACATTTACCTTGGGGCATTATAATCTTAATGCAGTTTTTAGAAACATATTCCAGCAGATGGCAGTACTGTGCCATGAGGAAAGGACGCATTTTTGATTTGCACAAAATTGCCATTTATGCTTCCTAGAGCTGAGTATCACATGGTTTTGATTTTTTCTTCTGTTTTATTTGGTAGTTTCTCTGCTTCTCCCCAAGCTGTTTACATTGGAGTATTCCAAGTATCAGGCCTTAGACATCTCTTGTGTATTCATGCTACTGCTTTTGATGACCTCACTCGTTACTATGCTCTAAACACTCTTGAAAAGCCAGTAACTCACATATGTATATCTCCATCTCATAACACTTTCCTGACTTTCCAACTCCTATTTGTATTCCACTTGAATACAAGTGGAATTCATGAATTCAGTTCACCTCACAACCGTCAGATTTTCAGGTAACAAACAATGTAAATTCCTCCTTTTCTTTTTCTTTCTTTCTTTCTTTTTTTTTCTTGAGACGGAGTCTTGCTCTGTCACCCAGGCTGAAGTGCAGTGGCCCTATCACTGCAAGTTCCGCCTCCCAGGTTCCCGCCATTCTCCAAGTTCCGCCTCCCAGGTTCCCGCCATTCTCCTGCCTCAGCCTCCGGAATAGCTGGGACTACAGGCGTCCGCCACCATGGCCAGCTAATTTTTTGTATTTTTAGTAGAGACGGGGTTTCACCGTGTTAGCCAGGATGGTCTCAATCTCCTGATCTCGTGATCTGCCTGCCTTGGCCTCCCAAAGTGCTGGGATTACAAATTCCTTTTTTTCTTAAAGTTTAAATTCCAAGAACATTTTTGTCAAAAAATATTAGAAATGCAATTCTGCATATTAACTTGGGTTCACTCAGAATAGCATGTTGTCCAATAGAAGAGAAACAAAATAACAGATTTAAAAAAGAACAGTTTACATATCTACTGTCAACTGATTATTTTAAGTTGAGCTTTTTATTGTTTCAATTAATTAATGACAAGCACAAATATATGTATTTCATGGTTTATTTGAGTGTTTCAAACTTCTGTTGCATTGCCACATATAATAGCTATTAGAAAAATTTATTTTGTGTCAGATATTAAGTTTTTTTTAATCAACATTAATGCCTTCAATCAAAAAAGTAAGCCCTAGATGGAATGTACTATTATTGTAGCAGGACGAGCGGCAGACAAAACTCCTCAGACACCGAGTTACAGAAGGAAGGGGATTATTCAGCCAGGGGCATCGGCAAGACTTCTGTCTCAAGAGCCGAGCTCCCCGAGTGGGCAATTCCTGTCCCTTTTAAGGGCTCACAACTCTAAGGGGGTGAGTGTGAGAGGGTCGTGATTGATTGAGCAAGCAGGGGGTACATGACTGGGGGCTTCATGCACCGGTAATTAGATCAGAACAAAGCAAGATAGGGATTTTCACAGTGCATTTCTATACAATGTCTGTAATCTATAGATAACAGAACCAATTAGGTCAGGGGTGGATCTTTAACTACCAGGCCCAGGGTGCGGCGCCGGGCTGTCTGCCTGTGGATTTCATTTCTGCCTTTTAGTTTTTACTTCTTTCTTTGGAGGCAGAAGTTGGGCATAAGACAATATGAGGGGTGGTCTCCTCCCTTATTATGGCCCCCATTTCATGAATTACTGAAACTCAGAGGTGGTTGGGGCCAGCATCCTCACATACTCAGTTTGAATGAAAATTTATGTTTCTAAATAATACATCACAGTTCTAGAACTTTCACAACCCACAAATATATCTATTTTGCTATATGAAAAGGAAGAAAACATGAAAATAGGTAAACTATTGCTTATTCTTCTCAGCCAAGTAAGATAGGCACTCCACTGACATAGGTAACAATGGTTAAAGGAGATAATTAATATTTAGAAGACACCTTCAAATTGCAATCCTTTAAACACATATGCAGAAAATGAAAAAGCTTTAGATCCTCATGTCAAAAACTGAACTACATTACAGATCATCTTTGAGGATCATGTATGTTTAACCAAACAAAAGACATGAGGTTTTCTTGTTTGTTATAGGCAACCAATGCAAAAGGAAAATTATTTTGTCCTCACATAGAATTGATTACAATTTATTATTCAGTGTGAACCCAAAAGTGTAAAAACTGAGCTAAATTAGTGAGAAGGGTTGAATTTTAACACATCTTTGGCATAAGCTTGGTGCTATAGCTTGGATCTTTGTCCCCCTAAACCTTATGCTGATATTTGATCCTCAAGGTTGGAGGTGAGGCCTAATGGGAGGTGTTAGGGTCATGGGGGTGGATCCCTCATGAATGGCTTGCTGTTGTCCTCACAGTAATGACAGATTTCTCACTCTGTTAGTTCCCTGAAGAGCTTACTTAAAAGATCCTGACACCTCCCCTCTGCTCTTGCTTTCTCTGTCATCATGTCATTTCTGCATATGATGGATCCCCATCCCCTTCTGCCATAAGTGAAAGCAGCCTGAGGCTCTTACCAGAAGCAAAAGTTCATACCGTGCTTCTTGTACAGCCTGCAGAATTGTGAACCAAATAATCTTCTTTTCTTTGTAAATTATCCAGACTCAGCTATTCCTTTACTGTCAACACAAATGGACTAAGACACTTGAGTACCTTATTTAATATGATCTATAGGTACTGACTGTGAAGCATTATTATTGCTATTTTTAAAAGAGTATTATCTGCCCCAAGGTTAAACAAAGTCAAATATATAATATTAAAGTTATTCTTAATGATTCAATTTCTTTCTTCTGACTACTATATCCCACAGAGCATTGTTAAAGTGAGAAGCAATAAATACTTAGTTTAGATAAACTTTTCCTTAATACTCAGGCAAAATAATTCAATTGAGTACACTAAACCACAACATCAGTCATGTCATTTTACAGAAAAGTGTCCTTAGAATTTGCAATGTAATTATGTATTAATAGATTGCCCCATAGAGGAGAATCCTAAAAGTTACGATCAATATTTAAGTTTCACAGACAAGGAAACTATAACTAAATAATGGCACTTTATCACAAATGATATATTGATGGTATTTCTTCTTTCTCCACACCTCTTTTATACTCAGTAAAGTTCACTGAATTAAGGGGCCATTTTTATTAAACACCAGAGTATAGAAAGCAAAGCAACATGATGTCTGTGAGTTCCTGCCAGAAGCTAATAGGGTTTTCACTCCCTGAAATGGAATTTCTCTTTTCTAGCTTACTACTTTTGTGATCAAGATATTTGCAGGAGCTGTACATTTGATGATCTTTGATATAATTCCCAGGTCTTGATTAAGATATATGCCGTGGTGAAATTTTGGTCTCCTGAGTATGAAGAGCTCAGTAGGTAATTTTCCTAAAGGTAAAGATAACATATTTTGTTTTTCTCTGATAGATAATGAGATGTCTCCTTTCAGTTATGTCTTGTGCTACAATTGCCATCAATAGATAAGTGATTTAAGTCAACACAAGTTGTGCTTTTAATAGGCACAAATATGTGGTTCTATTGATTTTCATTTAACTCTGTATGCGTCTGGGGACATGTACCTATTTACAGAACATAGCATAAGTAAGAACATAGTTTTGTTGCTGAAAACAGGTATCTTGGTAAAAAAAAAAAAATAGATGTGGAATTTAGAAACAAAGCAAATGTTCTAATTTAGTGCATTAGACTCAATGTAAAGAAGTTTGACAGCTACTCCATGGACAGGGGTACAGGATATAATCTATAGATTACAGATATTCAGACAAGAGAAAATCTCTTTTTTTTTTTAATGTAAGGTAAACCGGATTACATATTAACAAGTCAATTTGGCCTACTGATGGTATTTTTCTGTTGTTTCACTGGTCAGTAGTCTGGTTGCTTTACTCATGGTATCCATAAGGAGGTGGCTTAGTTATTGGTCAATGGGGTTATTAACAGTGAGATTTTGATGGCTGTAAGTGCCTACTTGCAATTTATAACCACCTGCTTTACACTAACTCAGCTGTCAGTGCCTGTACTAAGAAATCCAAAGGGATATAAGTATTGATTTATTTTTCAGCTTTAGGAAAAAACATTTATGAGCTTGGTCATTGGACATTGATGTGTAAAAGTAATATTTTTCAACTGAGAATTGTCAAAAATATAGAGTTCTAGTTATGACCCAACTTTCAATTTCATAAAGTATTTAATTCTGAGGACACCGATGTATGAGGTGAAAAATGATAAAAATAGAACAAAAGACAGGGCAAAGTTGTCATTTAATAAATTAAACATACATAATTTATCTCACCCATGGCCTAGTAATTGCAGGCTTGAATAATTAACAAAACTTTTCAGTCTGAAAACAAAATCCACACCAACTCTCTTTGGCAAGGTTGACGGTGGAAACAGGGTCATTGAGGAAAGAAAAGGAAGGAGGATACGCAGAGGAAGAAGTTGCTGCGGAAGTAGAGAGAGAAGGCAACATCTCATAGTGGGCTTCTACCTCTTGGTGGCAGATTACAGCAAAGTTGCCCTCAGGTTCCTCTTGCCTCGGTGTTGAGATATATGATTGCTATTTTAGCTTAGTTTTCTTTATTGCTGGAATCTTAATTTTTTTCTCTGGCTCCTCTAGCTTAGGCTGTTTCTTTATAGATTAAGTATTCTGGAAATTGGATTTTCAAGTAGTTATTTTCATCTGACTAGGCAATCCATTCAGAATAAAAAATTGTCCCTGATGGTCTATTGGCCTAAACATTGTTATTAATGATATCAATTACCCACTTCACAGTCACTGTATTTTCTATTCTTACCAGATAAAAAGGTAAAGAAGAAATAAGGTAATTAATGCTTCTGATTCTTTGTTCAGTTTGGCCTGCTTAGAATGTTAAAGAAATTTTTTTCTTTTCCTTCCTTCCTTCCTTGCTTTCTTTTTCTTTCTCTTTCTTTCTTTCTCTCTCTCTGCCTCTCTCTCTCTCTCTCTTCTTTTTTAATGTTTAAATTTTCACGTAGGCTTTTTGGGAAATGTTTAGTTCCCTCTTATACATAGTTGATCGCTAGTTACTATAATTTGGGTCTAAGAATAAATTGACTTCCTCATATGTATCTTTTCTGCTTCTTCCAAGATATTTCTTACTAATTGTGAAATAAAGTCTTCTCTTCTAGTATTTGGTCTGACCCCAGTTCCTGACACAGAGCTTCTAAAGTCTTTGTAATTTCCTGACTCATTTGAGCATCTTTTCTTCTAATAAGGTGGCTCTTGGTGAGCTCCTGGCTGGGGGCTGTTCACCAGAAAGACCAAGCAATAATTAGAATCTTGGAGCTTTCTGCCTTACATCCCACTCTGGAAAGAGGGGAGAATAGCTGAAAATTGAGTTAATAATCAATCACGTCTACATGATGAAGACTCCATAAAAATTCCTGAACTATGGGGTTCAGAGACCCCCCGGATTGGGCAACACATTCATGTACTGGGTGAGTGACACACTGCAACTCCACAGATAGTGTCAGAATTGAATTGAATTATAGAAGACGCAGCTGGTGTCCACTGAATAATTTCTTGGTTTGTAAGCAAAAAACCCCATATACCTGAAAGTTTGTCAGAATGTTGTATTGAGTAGTGTGTGAAGAGAGAAAAAACCAGAAATATGTAGAGATAAAAAAGTTTGCTTTTTCTTTAGAGTAACATATTATTGTGTATTCTTCTTTAGAGTTTATACAGTAATAATAAGCTTGAATGTTTCTTTATAGCATATACTATGATGATAATAAATTACACGTTTATGTATTAATCAGGATTCTTTAGTTTGTAAATGCCAGAAACACCTAAGTCGAGGCAGTTAAATTAGAAAGGGTACTTTACTGATTCATGTCAGTATCAAGTCCATGAACAACACTAATATGGATGGTTATATACAGAATGCTCAAATAAACACACTCACCACACACACATACGCATACACAACACTATTTTCCCAACTCTTCATTCCTCCATCTCTTACATCCCTAAATATTTAAGCAAATTCTCTCCTCCTTAAGATTGACTTTCTTCAAAATATTAGAGTCTTCCTCACTCTTTTTAACAGAATCTCAACTGCAGAAATGAAGAAACTAACTCTAAGTTTCTGAAATCTGATAATTAAACTTCAAATGACTTTTATTCCTATATGTCTTGGTTTAAGATCAAAGCTGCCCAGATACATAATCTAGCTTGGTCTTATGCTTGTGTATAACACATGGGCTGTACAAGAGCCAATTTCACAAAAAGGGGAAGGGGTTAGATAAGTCAGGAAATAAGGGTAGAGGGAAAGAGATTGTGTTGATGAGGAGAAAAACCCAGAGGTTCACTGCAAAGTAATTTAAGCACCAAAAGGATATGGTCGCTTCTGTATCTGTTTTAGTGTTAATCTTCATTTATAGACATAGCCCTAGAACCTAACTTAGTGCGGGACAAATTATAGAAGCTCATTAATACATATAAACGGCTATTTTTGCATCCTACATATGTCTCAGCTATACCCTATTTAAATGCAAATTCCTTTCCTCTTACTTTTTTTTTTTTTTTTTTTTTGAGATGGAGTCTCACTCTGTCACCCAGGCTGGAGTGCAGTGGTACCATATCCTCTCACTGCAGGCTCCACCTCCCGAGTTCAAGCGATTCTCCTGACTCAACCTCTCAGGTAGCTGGGACTACAAGCTTGTGCCACCACGCCCAGCTAATTTTTGAACTTTTAGTAGAGATGGGGTTTCACAATGTTAGTCAAGCTGGTCTCGAACTCCTGACCTCATAAGCCGCCCACCTTGGCCTCCCAAAGTGCTGGGACTAGAGGCGTGAGCCACTGCGCCCGGCTTCCTCTTACTTTTTTTGGTAACTTTCACTAGCTTTGACTACAGCAAAATACTCCATTTGTATTTCATAACCAAAAGCATATGGGAATAGTTACATCATCATAACAAAATATTGGTGTAAATTTGCATTCTATTTTACTACAATTTTATTTGCCAAGTTATGAACAATTACAAAAATACAAAATGAAATATAAGTATCTCATGTATTAAGAAAATAGTTTTAATTTATTATTTTTCTCATGTGTTCACATTAAGGATCCACATCATTACAGACACTAAAACATTCTACAACTCTTCTATATTTTATTAAAATTTATATATGAAGCCAGGTGTGGTGGCTCATGCCTGTAATCCTAGCACTTTGGGAGGCCGAGGTGGGCAGATCACCCAAGGGCAGGAGTTCAAGACCAGCCTGGCCAACATGGTGAAACCCCATCTCTACTAAAAATACAAAAATTACCCGGGCGTGGTGGTGGGCACCTGTAATCCCAGCTACTCAGGAGGCTAACGCGACAGAATTGCTTGAACCTGGGAGGTGGAGGTTGCAGTGAGCCCAGATCGTGCCACTGTACTCCAGTCTGGGTGACAGAGTGAGACTCTGTCTCAAAAAATAAAAATATTATGTATGCATGTATAATCTCAATTTGAAAGATGATAGGGCTCAAAGCATGTGAACAGTTTGACTTTGTACCAAATACCACCATATGAGTTTAATCAAAGGAGATAATTTTTGTAATGCTATTTCAATGAACAGTACACAATATCACTACTTTTTAAATTTAATATTCCCTATTATAGGTACAAAATTTTTGAAAATTTATTTAACATCTCTAATATGTGATCTTTACTTCTTTTATATATAATATTGGTATTATTTCATAGGGTTATAATAAGAATAGATAAAATATTCCATAAAAATGTGATTCACACATACTAAGCACTCAGAAAGTGGTAGCTATTATTATTTTAGGTATCTTGGAATACTGAATATTCTTCCAAATTCCTTGTTTCTAACAGAGAGGATTTGCTTCACAATCTAATTCATTTCACTGAAAATCAGAATAGAAAATTATATTAGCTGAGTCTTAAAGGGTATTGGATTGACAGAAGCATTTCAGGAATATCACAGGGAAAAGTAATAATTGTAACTATTTTCCTGATAGTTTTCATCACTAAGAGAAAACTAAAATCACCTTCCAGCATAAATTCACCTATTTGACAATTTAGTTAATTGAAAAAAGCTGATAATATTTCTCCAAGGAATAATATTAATAGATACATTTTAATTAATATTTTGGTATTTGTATTTAATAATTATTTGTACAAAACAGTCACTTGTTTATATTATTTGATTTTGTATTAATTACCATATAAATGATAACTCATTTTCAGTAACAACGAAAGAGATTTCCTAATATTAAGAATGTATGTTCCCTGGAAAAACTTATATTCCAACACATGTACAGAATTCTATAACAGAATGATAAACAGGTTGATAAATACAATGTTTTCAAACAACTAAATCGATTATATAATGATCAATTCTATCAGAGAAGTCAAAAGAGTGTTTGAAAACAAAATGAAAATAAAACAGCATGCGATTTATGAATAGTGAAAAAGAGAACATTAATATATGATAAATTTTTGGTGACAGGTATTAAATCACTATAGCTTTTAGATTCCATTCATTTATATAAAAATAAATATTTTTATCTTTAAAAATATTTTTTATCATTTTTGAAATTATATACTTGGCAAATATCTAAAATATACATTTTTAAAATGTAATTTTAAATGTCAATTTAAAATCAGCCAAGGAATTACACAATACATTTAGTGGGTTTAGCGCAAAAGAAAAATTTGAGAACATATTTTACAACAGCCAATGCAATAAAATAGTGATGTAGGAGGCCTACAAGTTGTTAATGTACTGACCAAGTAAGAGACAATTTGTGAACTGACAGAGACAAACTTCATTAATAATTAGAGTCTACATTTTAACAGGTGAAGAAGTGAATGTACGCAAGCTGAGGACATAGAGACTCCAAGTTTAGATTACTCATTCTCCATATGAAACATTAGAAAATGTAGAAAGTGATATTATTTCTTGAAAGAAAAACGACCTAATTGGAACACACTTAATTGATTTATTTAAAACCTCAACATCAAGAAAGATGTTTTTATAGTTTTACTTACATCTTTTAAGAACGTAGTCGAGGAAGTTCTGCACACTAATTAGACTTTCACGAAGTTGATGGTTTGATATTTTTGTTCAAAACTTAGTGATACAAACGGACTTAGCATGATATAAATGAATTAGGTTTATATTCTACTTGGAAAGCATTCTACACAGTAAAAAGGCAGAAAACAAAATTCTTCACTAGTAGGAAGTTGTTTTGCGACTGTGTCGGTTGAAAAACAACACCAAACTTGCTACATTTCTCTCATTCTTGGAACCCAAAAAAGAATAGGTATGAATCCACTAAACCAAACTGAAAAATAATATTTTTAAAAAGCTGTGCATATTTTCAACAAATAACTTAAATGTATTAAGTATATTGAATGTTGAATTTTAAAACTTAGATGTAGACACTTCTTGTAGACCATCATTATATGAGCCTCTGTCTAATGAAACAGTTGATTCCACTATTTATAGGGCTAACTTATTTATTCAATATCTACACACGTATTCTGTGCTAGGAAGTGGCACGCTTTGTCCACTGGGAATACAGAAATGAAAATATTTCAGAACTCAAAGAGATTTTATGTCACATAAACTTTGTGGTGTGTCAGCTTGTCTCTCCTCCACCACTCTTCTCAGAGTCTTGTTCACATCCTTCCCATTTCCAAGACCTGCCACACAATCAAGTTAACTTTTAAAGAAAGGGGTGTTGTAATATAACTGAAGACAGTAGACATTCTCAGAAGAGGTTGTATTGCCAGTATCAATAGTCTGATTTTCTTAGCGATGCTTACTAACCCTAGATATCTAAAGACGTTACTGAACCCCAATAGCCAAATTCCAGCTCTGTGGAACTCATCCTGGGTTAAACTACTGAGAGGGAATGAATTTTGACTGAACATTTACAGTAATTAACAAAAAATGTAATTATTTTATTAGTTATTAGTTAATTATCACAAAGAAAGAGGATGTTCTAATTTTTTAGATTATGTATTAAACAAAGGCATAACAGATTTTTCAGCAGGAACATTGCATGAAAGTTAACAATAAAATACACTTTTTTTCTTCCCAAAGTTGACTATTTCAGCACCTCACCAACATAATCAAAGACTCAGTTTCTATGTAACATTGTGCGCACCATCCTTGGCATGCTGGCATTCTCTTTTAGGCTGATTACCCTCATGACACCAAAATGGTTGCTGCAATTTCATGCTTTACCTGCATTTGGAAAGCTTAAAGGCCAAAAGGCCTGAAATCACATTTTTAACATATTGTATACAAAGCACCGAGAACATAGACTCTTGTATCTAGGTAAATTGTCATTCAATTATGAAATCTTAACAAAAATACTCAGATAAACAAGCTAACCAAAAGCCTGCCACACAAATCCTCCTCTCCTCACATTGGAAACTGTTATTGAAGAGGAGAGACAAATCTATGAGAGTCCAAAGAGGGGCAGTGAGTAGTACTGATCAAACATTACATTATAAGTAGTTGGAAATGGTTATAAGTCATAAAATGCTGAAAAGCCTAGGAATTAAGAGAAGGTCTTCAGATAAAAGTACATTCAGATATTCTGTAATATGTGAATTATTTGTGAGTGGACAATATTATGTAAAATGTGTTTGTGTACAAATGTGTACTGTGTATGAAAAGCTAATCAACAAATAGCTTAACATGGATGGCACCACTCCTTTTCCTTGCCATTGCATGATCCAGGGATTGCATATTATAGATCTCACAGTGTTTATCTTGCTCAGACTGATTACCTCGCACAACTGAGGGGAAAAAATTAAATTGTTACTTACTTACCTATCTTTATAAACTTTTTTGTGCTCAACGAAACCCCTGGACAAAAATAAGTGCCTAGTATTAGTTTAACTAGATTATGACAGTGACTCAAAATAAATAATGAGTCCCCTGCCCCTTTTCTTTCCTTTCTGTACTTACCGTCTTACTAATTGAATTGTTTCTCTCCTTGGGATACTGTGTGGTTCCTACATGTACAAACAATAAACATATAATACAGAATAAATAACATATATCTCAAAAGAATCTGAGGAGAGTGGATAAATAGTTCACTTAAGGGATTCTTGGGTATTGAAACTGGTAACCGTCTTGACTGTGATGTTAAAACCTACACAGATCATAACACTGCACATAGCATTTGCATGCACACACAAACACACGCAAATGAATAAAAGTAAAACTGGATAAATCTGAGTGGATATATTGCATAAATGTTAATATTCCAATTGTGATATTATACTGTAGTTTTACAAAATGCTAATGTCAGGAAAAATGGGTAAATTTTACCAAGGATCTGTCTATATTATATATTTATTTATTTATTTATTTATTTATTTATATTTTATTGACATATAATATTAACAGACGCATGCAGTTTCAGGGTATATGTGATAAATTTAAAACAGTCCAATAATTTGTAAAGATCGCATCAGTATATTTCAGATATCCGTCATCTTAAATATCTTAAATATTTGTTTTTTCTTTATGCTAGAACCATTTGAATTATTCTCTTTTAGCTATTTTAAAATATACAACAGATTACTGCAAACTATAGTTACCCTACAGATCTGTGTAACACTAGGTCTTACTTCATTTATTTAAGAGTATATGTGTACCCATTAATCACCTTGTCTTTAACCCTCCCCTTCTCACACCCCTTTTGCAACTGCATATGAATCTACAATTATCTAGTTTTGTTTTTTTTTTAAAGAATCTGGTAAGTCATATCTTAGTATGGATATGTCAAAAATTACATTATATTTGCAGTTTGCATTTTCTTCTCTATATTGTTTATGAACTGTGTTTTCCTTGTAATAGATTGACAATTATCATCAAGCAGATGTTTAACCTTTTAGGTAAATAAGGTGTTTGGCATCATGGGATGTAGGAAGCCTCTGACTCCACCTATAAACGATATCATCCTTGTATGTGTATTAATTTATTCAGTACTTTAATTTATTCAAATGAATAGATACAAATGAATTGTGCATAACCTAAAGATTGGTGCATAAAGTAGGCAGTACATGCGCTATCCTAATTGTAGAGATATGTATACATTTTCATTTAATGCCTATCTTTCAATAGAATGTAAGATTCATGAAACGCCAAGTGGTTTAATGTTTTTTCCCCTTTCCTAGTAGCCTGCCTGGCATTCAATTAGTATTCAATGAATATTGGAGAATGAATGAATAGGTACATAATTCTGTGAAATACAGAGATAAAGATATTTCTGACTGGAGATAGTCAAAAAATTTTGAAAAACGAGATGTTTGTAAGAGGACTTGGAACTGGATTAAAAATTATGAGCTAGGAAAGGAAGAAAAGAACGTTCTAAGGGACTGCTTAACATCTGCAAAGGCATGGAAGCAGAAAAATTCAGAGCAAGACACATTTGGGGAATGGTGAGCAGGTTATAAAGGCTTAGAGAAAAATATTTGAATTAATTTCTGAAACGTTCATATACCATGCTAGATAATTTTTATTTATTCAATAACCTTGAAGTTTTCAGGCAGAGAAGGGAAGCAGTGAATTTTTTATTCTAAAAAATCTAATCTGGTCTTGCTTTATAACTTTGTTTGTGGGGATGAGGTAGAAACTGGCACAGGCGTCCGGAAGGAAGGAGGAATGAGAATATGCCCTAGTTTTCTTGGGCTACCATAACAAAAGACAACATATTAGGTAGTTTAAACAGCAAAAAATTATTTCTCACAATTTTGAAGCCCAGAAGTCCATGATCAAGGTGTCTGCTGATGCTGTTTCTCCTGAGGACTCTTTTTTGCCTTGAAGATGGCTGTCTTCTTTCTGGGTTCACATATGGTTTTCCCCAGTTTGTGTGTTGTCTTGTGTCTTAATCTCCCCCTAAAAGGACACCAGTCATATTGGATTAGAGCCCTTGCATCGGACCACAACTTAATTATCTCTTGAAAGACCCTATTTCAATACAGTCACATTCTGAGGTACTACGGAGTAAGGACTTCCCTATATGAAAGTTGTGGTGACACAATTCAACCCATAATGGAACACAATTATTAATTCTGTTTACAAAAGAATTTTCATAATGTGTATCTAGGCATAAATGCTATGTCTATAGACAGTCATCAAGAAATATTAAAGTTTTTTTTTTTTTTTTTTTTTTTTTTTTTTTTTTTTTTTTTTAGACTAAAGCTTTATTTTCTGTACATGGAATCAAGTTTTCTGTAGCCCAGCCAGTTCATCAGATAAGAGTATTTGGCTAAACATCTCCAAAACCTTCTCTTTATAGTTCTATTTTCCTTAACCTCCCTTCCAAGACTGATTTTCATAGAAATAGGTGAGAGAGTTTCATGAAGTGATAAATAGGCATCCACACACTAAGCTGTTACCTTTCCTCACCAACAGAGATGTACTATCATTGTACTTCCTGGCTGTCACACGTGGCATCTCTGTGGCATACCTACTGGCCTTTTTCCCAAGACACTTTCAATTGTTGACTATAACCTCATTATCCTTTTAATTCCATATGTTACATCATAACAAAATAAATTTCTAATCATTCACCAGCATCAAAACTACAATCACTTCTCATGAAATTTCTTCTATTGAATGCACATAGAATTATTTACTATCGGATGGAAAGTCAAAGACATTTCCACTACAGAATAAAATTCTAGCTAATTAAGTTGGTAATGGAACTTAGATCTCTCAAGTATGTTTCCATTTCACAATAACTTGAATTAACTAGCTCTAGTGATGCTAATGTGATTTTGACATTATTTTCAGTGACCTTAAGTCTTAGCCTATTTGAATCAATTAAATCTGCAGTTACATTAGAAAGTGTATAAATCATTTATTGAAATTATTATAATGAAGCAAAAAACTATGAAAGCAATAAAAATATTTATTTCTGTAACTGAATGCATTGTGGCATCTATTTACATAGTGCTCTCATATTCTTTTGCATATTTCCATAAAAAGACATCCATACACTATCATAATTTTGTTTATAATATAGTATAATACAGTGATATTGTATATTATATATAATATAGTATTTTATTATTATATAGACTATATAGTGTAATATATACTATATATAGTATATTAATATATTAATATAATGTATTATTTTATGATAAAATATAATCTAATGTAGCATAATATAGTATACTATACTGTTATATATATATGAGAATAGAATATAATCTATATAGTATACCCTGATATACTGTGGTATAATGTAATATAGTGTAATATAATATACCACAGTATATTATATTTGATTATATTCTATTCTAATATATTCTATTCTATTATAGTATGGTATAATATAGTATACCATACTATAGTGTACAGTAATACATAACATAATATGGTTTATTTTTCTAATTCTTATTTTATTCTATGGGCTATGTGAATGTATTTTTGCATCTTATTCTAAATAGGTAATAATTAAAATGACTTTAAATGAATGCCTAGGAAAAATAAATGAAGTGTCAAGCATAAACATTAACAAACTGACAAGCACTGACACTTTCACTGTCTTACTCACTGCTTTGAACCTCATAAACGACTAATTTTTATTTGTACTGTAAATTAATGACTAACAGAAAAAAAGCTAAAGTAGGATTAAAAATATCCTGAGCCAACATGTATCTGATGTGACCCTAATTATTTGATGAGCCAAAGTTTTTCTCCCAGATGCAAAAGGAAGTCTTTACAATGCTAAAAATTGGAAAATAAGGAGAAATAAAAAGCCAATTTCTGGATTCTTTGCAAAAACAATTTTTAGAGATTTTTCTAGTTGGTGAAATATTATGAAAACAGATTGACAAAACTAAATTTGATCTGTTAACATAACTATTTTCCAGTTAGTTATAGTAAAATTTCATCTTTATCAAATGTTTGTGATGATTAAGACATTATTTAATCATTTGATTTTGATTTCATTTTTAATTTACAGATTAAAGTGTAGGTTACAAAACTAAACATTTTTGCACATCCCCTGATGACATGTGAGTGAAATAATATAATATGTAGTGTTTTGAGTCTGTCTTCTTTCACTTAGCATGATGTGCTTACAATTCAGTCATTGCTTCATTTGTCAATAGTTCATTCCTTTTTACGGCTAAGATTATACTACATTTATCCATTCTCCAGTTGAGGGACATTTCAGCTCTTTCCAGTTTTTTGCGATTATGAATAAAGCCACTATAAACATTTGCTTACAGTTTTTGTATGAACAACAGCTTTTGTTTTATTTAAGTAAATACCTAGAGAAGGAACTGCAGGATCAAATGGTTAAGTTTATACAGTATTTAATGTTATTGGAGAGTTGTAAACCATGTTTGTTTTTGTTAGTTTGTTTTGCATGCTGAATTTAGTTATCACTTGCCGTGTAAAAGGCTACCACCAAAACTAGGTAGCTTTGAAGAGCAAACATACATTATTTCACAATTTCTGTGGGTTAGGAATTTGGAACTTGATAGCAGGGTAACTCTAGCTCAGGGTTTCTCATGAGGTTGTAATCAAGATGTTCCCAGGCTACATTCATGAAACACCTGACTGAGAGGAGAGGGATCCATTTCTAAGCACTCACATTGATGTTGCAACGTGGTCTCTATTCTGCCACATGGAAATCTTCATAAGGCTGTTTTAGTGTCCTCATGACATGTTAAGGGAATCTCCAAGACCAAATGATCCAAGAGACAGACTGATGAGAAAGCAGCAATGCCTAGTATAATGTAGTAACAGATGACACAGACCTTCATTTCCACAGCGTTTGACTTGATGAAAGTGAATTATTAAGTGCAGACAGCACTCAAGGATAGATGAATTAGCCTCCCATTTGAAGGAGGGAGGAGGGAGTATACAAGGATTACTACATATATATTTGATAACCACTGCACCTAGGGATATCTAATATCTCCAGCATAAATTATCAAAAAGATACCCCTTTTCTATTTGTCTTTGGCTTTCGAAAAGAAATCGAATAACCACACGTATGTATTTTAGGGCATTCTATTCTTTAGCATTGTTTCCTATGCCTCTTTTTTATTCAATAAAATATTGTCTTGATTACTACAGATTTGAAGTCAACTATCAACAGTCGTCTAGCTCTGTTCTTACTTTTCAAAACTATTTTGACTTTACTGACTTCTTTGACTTTTCATGTAAATATAGTCAATTCCTTCAAATGTTCTTTTGGAATTTTTATTGGGATTGCTTAAATATATAGTATAGGTCCAGATGAACACAACTAAAATCTACATATGTTACATGTATTTTAGGAGATTTATACTTAAGCATTTCATGATTAATAATGCTACAGTAAATGGTACTTTTTTTCTAGAATCAGTTTCTAATTGTTCATTAGTAGGATAAAAATGAACCTTGAATTCTGAAAATTTGTTTAACTCATTAGTTTTGTTAGCATTTTGTTGGTTATTCACTAATTTCTATCCAATTTTGATATTTACAAATAGATATAATTATATGTTTTTCCTTTCCAGCCTGTATGTATTTTATTTCTTTACTTGCTTTATTGCATTTGTTAGGACCTCCTGTATGATACTATGTAGGAATTGTCATAGTTGATATCCTTGTTTTTTTCCAAACTTAGAGAGAGAAAACCCAGTTTTTCAGCAATATGTGGAAACATTATGTAGAACTGTGTGTGAGCTACAGTTTTTAATTTGTTTGTTTAAGATATCCTTTCTCAGATTGAAAACATGTTCCTCTATTTTTGGTTTTCTGAAAGTTCTATATTACAATTGGATGTTAGATTTTGTCAAATGCTTTTACTACATCTATTAAGATTATCTTTTTTTCCTTTAGTGTGCTGATATGGTGAGTTACATTGGATGATTTTCCAACTTTGAATCAATGTTTAATAACCAGATAAACCAAAACTGGTCAAGATATATTATCAATTTCATATGTTCCTGGATTTGATTTACTAATAATTTGTTAAAGTTGGTTGCATCTATGTTCATGATAATTATCTATAGTTTTCTTTTATCGTAATATCCATATTGGGTTTTAGGTTGTATTAACTATACCCTAATTAAAGTGAGTGATTTTGAAGGTAGTCCCTTCATTCTTTATTGGAGAACTGATTGTGTCAGATTGATATAACTTCTTCACTATTTAGTAGAATTATGCAAGAAGCTCCATGAATATTGAGATTTCTTTGGTTGTATTTTTTAACAACAAATTCAATTTTTTTTTAACAGATGCAAAGTTACTCTCTCTATTTCTTCTTGGAAAATTTTCTGTAGTTTATTTACTTTAAAAAAAGTTTCTAATTAATCTAATTGGTCAAATTTAAGGACATAGAATTTTGTTAAAATATTTATTTAATAGCCTTTTAATATTCCTTTTATAGCCTTTTCTTTCTTAAAATATCGTTTGCATTTTTGTCTTCTCTTTTTTTCTTTTTGTTTTTTTTTTTTTTGTCAGTCTAGCTAGAAGTCTATAAATTTTATTGATATTTTCAAATAACTATCTTCATTACAGATTGTATTTTACAGAATCTCTTTTGACTCTCTCTTTGATCCACTGGTTATTTAGATGTATGTTCTTAATTTCTAAATAGTTGGGTTTTTTTTTTTCAAATATCTTTCTGTTACCGAATGCTATTTAATTATGCCCCAATAATACAGTTTCATGAGCTTTCAGTATTTTGAGCTTGTTTTTCTGTGTCACCAAGGATATGATCCACCGGGATGAATAACACATGGGCCCTGGAAAATAATACATAATCTCTGTTTCTATAGAGCATTTCAGGATGTTGGGTAAATCATGTTGTTTGACAGTGCTGTTTACTTCTTTATACTTACTAATATGCCCTGTACTTTATCTGCCAAGTCTATGAAAAACTGATATATAAATTTTATAAACTTGTCTATTTCTCTTTGCAGTTTATTGGTTTTGCTTCATATATTTTAGATCTCTACTTTTAGGGGTATGGACATTTCACATTGTTATGCTTTTTTGAGTAATTGCCACATTTATCATTATTTACTTCCATTCTCTCCTACAGCAACATCATTGGCTCCTCTTTTTCCACAGGGTAAGACTTTTACTTTTTTCCATAAGTAATATGGAAGAATACAATCTGCATGGACTTTTGTGTCTTTCCTCAGAAACTGATGTTCTGCTTCCCCAGGCATGCACCATGGGAAATGACTTTCTCGGGTCCCGTCTGTCATTCTGCCTTCAATCTTCCTTATGAGGACAGAGTAACATCTGTAACGTATGTGGAAGCCAGAAATCTAATCAACTTACTTTAATTTGAAATTGTATCCACCGAGTGTTCATTTCACAACCCTTTTATTGTCTGATCTTATACATGGAAAACTTGAAGCTTAAAGAGCTTTTAATTTGCCCAAGATCAGACAGCTAGGAAATGAGAGAGCTTTGTTGCTTCTTTATTTTTTACTTCACTTCTGGGGAAAAAAATTATATTCAGAAATCAGATATATTTTAAACTGTTGAAATATTTGTTAATATCAGTAGATCAATGGAAAGACATTTATATGCAGTTTTTTTCTTTTGCATATGTTTATAATAATGTGAAAGGCTGGAAAAATATAAAAATGTTTTCTCGAAAGCAGGCATATGGCTAGGGATATGACAATAAAATGCTCTTTGATTCTACTCCATTTTCTTGCATAGTATAATTTGACTCTATAATTCTAATAATTATTATTATTTTGAGACGGAGTCTTGCTCTGTAGCCCAGGCTGGAGTGCAGCAGTGCGATCTCGGCTCACTGCAACCTCCACCTCCCACATCCCGGTTCAAGTAATTCTCCTGCTTCAACCTCCCGAGTAGCTGGATTTACAGTCATGCGCCACCATGTCCAGCTAATTTTTGTGGTTTTAGTAGAGATGGGATTTCACCATGTTGACCAGGCAGGTCTTGAATTTCTGATCTCGTGATCTGCCCTTCTGGGCCTTCCGAAGTGCTGGGATTACAGGTGTGAGCCACCACACCTGGCCAACTGTATTATTTTCAAGACTCTAATATAGTAGCATTATTGCCATATTTGAAAAAAAATTCTAAAATAGACTATAATGTCGTTACAATATCCAAATGTCCATAAGCAACATAAAAGCCTATGTTTAGGAAATTGAAAACAATAAAAACGCTAAACATAGTAGTAAGATTTAGGAGCCGTGTGAGTTGAGGCTGGATATGGCAGCAGAGACTCAATTATATAAGGGAAGAACATACTTCTAAGACTGATAGAAAGTTTCAACTTTACCACCAGACCAGTGACAGCCACTGAAATACTTTTACAAAGGAAGAGATATGATTAGCTTTTATGGATGACACAATATCAAATTTTTGTGATGTATCTTAATTTCAAAGAGTTGAATAAAATATCTGATAAATTCCACTATTGCCTAAAATGTATTTTAAATCAAAGCTTTTAACTGAATTCTCAGACCATCAGAGGTATAAACATTTATTTTAAAGTATTAGCTTTAAATGTTATCTATCAGTAGTTTTCATAGAAAATATAATAGAGAAATAAGGTGAATATAATAGTAAGGTAGCTAAAAAATCCTCTGAAGTGAGTATTTAAAAATATGACTTCATGATTAGACACATCTATAGCTAAACCTCTTTGACTGTATATTACATGGTCTTAGTTACCATTTAATTAACTAAAGACTATAAAAACACATTGAATGGTACAATAAGTTGTACTGGTTATCATGATATATTGGTAAGTAAGTGTCAATCATATTGTGGATTTCTAAGTCCTTACTCTTTTTATAGAGCAGAAAATATAACCAGGAAGTTTTCTTAAGAGATGTCATTAAAATAGGGACAAAAAGGAATTTAGCAATTATTGTCTCTTCTAATTCAAAATGTCAGTTATAAGAACATACATCTTTCCGTGTATATAATTTTGAAAGTGGAATAATATGGGGTAAGGGAAGTTTTGTGTTTACATTGTTCATCAGCAAAATATAAAACTCAGTAAAATGTAGAATTAGTGAAATTGCCACATTTAAACTTTTTGTCAGTAGTAATAATAGTAGAACTCTAAAAAGGTTTCATATGTGTTTAGGTACTCCCTAGTCCATACACAGAATAGTAGAAGATTTCAGAACTCACCTAGTTCAAGATTTGGTAACAAAAGTCAAGGTAGAACAAAGGTTATTTTTAAAGAAGATAGTGTAAGAGCCTAGTCCGCCTAAACCTAAGGCTAATTCCAGCATTCCTGTAGCCATACGCATGCTTGCTTTCATTTTTATTGCAGTGTAACATATAAGCCATAACGTTTATGAATTGTGTGACTCTTAAGTATATACAGCTTGAATATGTTTTATGTATGTATATAGCCATGTCATCACAATCCATATTAACACATAGAAAGTCCAGGTTCCCAGAAAGTGCCTCATGACCCTTCCTAGGTAATACTTGCCTCAGAAAAAAAACAAAAACAAAAATAAAAACATTCATTTAAACATCTACCATTATTTTATGCTATTTATCAAGAATTCGTCCTCTTTTGAAATTCATATAAATTATTAGTATTTACTCTTTTTTGCCTGGTGTCATTCACTTAGGATAATAAATTTTTGATTTGCAACTGTTATTCATATTAGTAGTTTGATATTTTTAATTGCTATTTATCGCATTGTATTTCATTTGCCTATATGTGTTCATTTGGGTTATTCTCAATTTGGGGTTATTATTAATAAAATTATTAAAAATACATTGTTTCACTTATCTTTTAATAGGCATGCATGCTCATTTTTTTTCTTTGCTCTGTATCTAAGAGTGAGATTTCTTGGTCATAAAATTAGCATGTGTCATAGAATTAATACTAAGTTAATACCATTAAAATGTTCTGATGTAGTTTCACTACATTCTCATAAGGAACATAAGAAAATTTTAGTTATTTCATATATTTTTAAGCCCTGGTATTATCTGTCTTCTTATCTTTTTTTAATTTTAACCTTTCTGATAGGTATATACTGATATTTCACTGTAGTTCTAAATGTGCATTCATGTGATAACCAAAGGTGTTATATAATTTTTAATATATCTACTAGCAATTTATATATATGTGTGTGTGTGTATATATACATAATATATAAATACATATTTATATGGGTGTATATATACACATATATATTTGTATTTATGTGTGTATATATACATATACACATATACATATATACACATAATATATATACACATATACATATATACACATAATATTTCCTCATGCTATCTTTTGATTAATATGATGTGTTAAATGTAATGACTATATGTATATACATATATGATTATATTAGAGAAACATATATGCAGCTAGAAGAACATCTGATTATCAGAATTGGGAACTTGATGTTTTCTAGTATTGAGACCTAACGAAGAAATTGAAGTCATACTTCATAAGCTATTGGAAATGATTTTTATATATAAGAAGCCTTTGGAAAACAAAAAATCACACATTCATTTTTCATTAAGAGACATACACTGAAAGAAATTTTATCAGCAAGAATCTAAGACCTGGTTCTGTAAAATCATTGCCAAAAGGGCTTTAAAAGCTCAAGAAATCTAGGACTTGGAGAAGTAATAACTTATTTACTGTGTAAGACACTAAGGTAACCCTGTAATTTTTACTTGCCTAGTGTTTGCTTTTGTATAATTACCTCCTCTTTAGAGGCAGAGTTACTTGTCACTTGCACCTAGTTAAGAGAATATGGCAAAGATGATGAGATATTCCTTCTGTCAATATAGTAAGTTCCTTCTGTCATTACAGTAAGTTGTATAAGACTTCATCTTGCTGCCAACAAACTAAATTAGATTTAAAGTGGATTAATCCTAAATCCAGTCTCCAGATGAGGACACAAACTGGCTAATAACCTGATTGCAGCCATCTGAGATCCTACATAGAGGACCCAGTTAAGCCATGCCCAGACTCTTGACCCACAGTAATTTTGAGTAATTTTGAAATAAATGTGTTGTTTTAGGAAGCTAAGTTTGCAGTAATATGTTAAGTAACAATACAGAGCTAATACTGTAACCATTAAATGCATAATTAATATAAAACAGTCAATCTACTCAAGTACTTATGTTTAATTATCACAACAATCAAATTCCCATTCTATCAAGTAGAATTTTGAAGCTCGAAGTGATTATGCAGTTTTCAAAAGTTCAAACAAGTTGGCAGTGTTCAAGCCAGATTTTAATTTGGTCCTGTCATACTGGAAAGCACATTGCATTTCTTTCATAGTACACACCCTATGTAACATTTTATTCTATGGAAACAGACCAGGGTAATTCCTCAGTAACATCAAAGAGCTCAGGCATATTCAAATTGTTTTGTCTAAATGTTGTTTATGATGTTAACTGCAGTAAGATGTGAGATCAATGAAAACTGATAGCATAGGCATGATACATTGATAATGAAATTTGATATGCACAAAAAGTTGATATGCATAGATATGAGATCTATGGATGTTGGGAAATAAACTGTGGTCAACAAATAGACTCAGTGTGACTTCCCGTCACAACTTTGTTCTGTCCGCTCCTACCGATGAAGCTGTTCTGGCAGAAAGTAAGCACTACATAGGTGGGGTACGAAAACTTGTGAAATCTTGAAAAAAATTCTGGAAAGGGAACCGTCTTGAAAATACAGCTAGCTATGAAGAAATTATTCCTTTAGCACCTTTCTGCACTATGTTTCAATATTTCAGTCAAAATATGTATGTATTCCCTTTGAAGAACATTACCTTCTGCTACTGAATAGCTAAGAGAAGGCTTGGGTTTTAAATAAGTAGTCTAGGCTCATCATAATAGCATAGATTATAAAAAGCTGACGGTCAAAATGGAATTAATTTCTGATCCTCTAGGAAAGTTAATAAACTTTATTATTTTGACCTAATAATCAAGACATACATACATATTGTAAGATAACTCCAATAATTACAAAAAAGTTCAAAGGAGAAAATGATTTTTAAATTTACAAATAAAATGTACATAAGTAGCTCATATTGACATGTAGTGGTTTTAGTAAGAAGACATTATTTATCTTAGTAATGACAAGGTTTATATTTTTCTAGGTAGAATAGCTGTGGTTTTTACCATTCAACTTTGAATTGGTAAAGGAGATAACTAAGGCAAACTAGTTTAATAGGAATATGGGTAAACCTGAGTAAGAAAGTCCTTGGAATAGAGGAATGGCATAGCTGTTGGAAATATTCAAGTGTATTTGTGTAGCACAAGTAGAGCAGTGCCGGCCTGATTGCTGTGTGGGTGGAGGGATTCCTGGAGGTGTCACACTCTACTACTAAATATTTCACCTTGAAACATGTGACTTTAACAAGGTTACAAAAGAAATATGACAATGTGATTTTCTTAGGACAAGTCCTGTAAAGTGTGCGTTGCTCTGTTCCTGCCTTCTTGGTTCAGATCTTGTGTGTAGGCAGGTAGCAAGCATAATAGAAGTTACTACATAACAATAACTCACCATAACTCAGGTCCTGAAAGAAAATATTGAATCTACACCTGTAAGGAAATCTAGGAAGTGGAAAACAGGAGAATCAGAAAACCACCAGATATGGCCACAGTTCCAACCAAATTTCCCCAGAGCAATGTCTGTGTAATTTTATATGAACCCCTGATGCTGTTGGAATCCAAGAAATACAAACCAAGGGTGGAAGAGAGTTTACATTTAAAAGAAGACTAGTAACAAATATTATTTTTAAGTTTGTGTATATGTTTGTCTTTCCTAGTTGGTCAATGTTATTTGTGCTCATTTTGTTAACTGTTCATGCAAAGCTTTCAGAAATAAAGTTTAAAGACATATTCCTATTTCTGTGAAATAAGGATGTAAAATTGAGAAGTTTTTCTTATCTTATAGTGACCTAGGAGCAGAGACTCATGCAGCAGAAGCACTGGTGCCCTACCTTTATGTCCCTACTTCTTCACTTCAACAGTCTCAACTCTTAGTAGCCAATATAAATATTTATTTGCCTGGGCTCTATGACCACCTGAGTGAAGTTTGCTTTCTGTGCTGCAGGCACATTTGGTGCCAGAATTGATCCAAAGAAGTAGATTCTCAGGATGCAATTCTGGAATTGGTCACCAGACAGCTAAATGGCAACAACAATCTTACTGCTGGTGGGTTTAGGGAAGCGATCACCCTTCTCATATCATTGCATCACTACTGCTAATACTCTGACCTATGTTAAATTGTTATGGAATCAAGATGGAAGAGGATGCATATGATAATGCAATACCCCTGTAATTCAAGAGTACGTAGTCAGCAATAATTCAAAAATCTGTGGAGATATTTGTGTACTACCAGTGTCATCTATGATGTGAAGGAAAGAATAGCTAGGCTTGGGTTAGACAAAGATTAACTCAGAGAATGGGGTAAATATAGTGTTAAATGAGCATTCATTTCTTGCGGTTACCCCTACCTTTACTTATTTAATCCAAAGAAAAAAACAGGGGTCAAATATCAGCATGTCACATACAAAGTACTATTTTAGATTTGGTAAGGGAGAAGGTTACAATGTTCTACCAAGGAGTTACAGTACCTCGGAGAATGTGCTTAGAATTTTATTTTGAAGATGCTGGAATTGGGATTAGGTGATATAAGGCCAGGAAGAATATGGACGGAATTCTCTTCTGTGCTTTATGACTGAATTTCCAGACAAGGCACTTGGAGCTCGTTCTCATGCACTGCTGAGTGTATCTTTGAAGTGTGGGTACACGATGGTTTACCATGAATGGGGCAGAAATGCTGTAAATACTTTGTCAGGGTGTGGGAAAAATTGTCAAAAAACTTAGAGAGGTGAGTCTGTTGCAATAGATATATTTTATAATATCAGAGAATCTACCAACTTACTAAATTATTCAGGAAGAGCCAAAGGACACACTCTTTACCAAAGCAATAAATAATTTACTAAGTAGAGCAGTCACCAATGTTGTTTATAAAGATAATGGATGCTCTCTTCTGCAGGCCAGAGTTGCTCTTAAGGGATGATTCTGTAGCCAGTGGCAATTGTAATATTCCAAAATAGCATAAGACAGGTAACTACTTAACTGAGACAAAGTGACATGATAGGGTATTGAGTAGCAAGGTCAACATGGCAATCACAAGACCTTAAACCACAGGGTCAGGGGTGTTGTCTAATCTATATTGCACTATGGGTGAGCTAGATGACAGCCAGGAAGGACATTGCTTGACTTAGATACATGAAAAATCACAAAAGTAGTTGAACAGAAGGCCAATGTTATCCATAATAGTAGAAAATCAGAATTTATTTTTCAATTTTCCAGGCTTAAGCTAGTACTCAGACTTAGAGGCCAGACATGGAAAGAGAGGCTTAGACACCTTAAGTAAAGCCCCAGCAAAGCCTCAGAAAGTATACATCATAACAAATTCACTAATACTTTCATCAATGAGACCTATGACCATTTTCTGGAATAACTGTCCACTCTAGAAAAAGAAATATACAGCTGTTACAAGGCGTACTGAATGCAGGTTCTGAGCAGACACTGACACCAATAGAAAAACAGTCCCATCATAAACCCTGTTACAGTGAACTTATGGGAAGCCAAAAATTCATATTGAAATGAGAATAAGCTGCCCTGATACCCTTCAATCATTCTTGTGGTCCCTATGTTTATAATCAGCAAGAGTATAGTTAGCATTTTACAGAATAATCATACTGGTTCCCAGATCTATGGAATAAGATATACTAAAAAAGAACAGTTAATTGGAAGCTACTGAACTGACCCTGTCTTTAGCCAGGTAAGTAAATTAGAAACCATGTTTCATCCTATGTAGACTGGAAGAGATTAATGCCACACAAAAAGACTTAAAGGAGGGTAAATTAGTGGTATCTATCTTATGTCTATTCAATTTATCATCCCAATCCCAGTAAAAGCCAGATGGGTCATTTTGCATGGCAGTGAGCCACAGTTAACTATTTGTTAGCCTAGTCACAGCAGCTAGGCTGGATGTAGTATTTTCACTGGAATAGCTCAACACAACTTCTGAGACTTGGCATGTGTTAAACTATTTAGCCAGTATGTCATTTTTAATTCTCATGAGATAGGACAATGCAAATTAACCTTCACTTGGAAAGGTCAGTAATTCATTTCATGGCTTTGCTCCATTCCTTTGCTCAGTATCCTGAAAAGTAGAAAATGGCACGTACTCCAGATTCTCTGGCAAGACACATGAATTCTAGTAGTTGGGTGGTAACCATGCAAAGATTCAGGGTGAACCACATTAGTAAAGATTCTCAAGTTTCAAGGTATGAACCATGCTAGAACACTCACTCTGAATGAAGGACAGTTTATTGTACCCTACATCTTCAACGCACTAAGAGAAAGCTAGAGAATTTAGTAGGCCTTTTTATATGTTGAATATATGTCACATTTGGGAAGTTTCATGTCCCCTACACAGAAAAGTTACACAGAAGGCTATTAGGTTTGAGAGGTCCACAGCAAGCAAAGCTTCTTCAGAAAGTTCAGTGCCCTG
Source organism: Macaca thibetana thibetana (assembly GCF_024542745.1). Lineage (NCBI taxonomy): Eukaryota > Metazoa > Chordata > Mammalia > Primates > Cercopithecidae > Macaca > Macaca thibetana. The sequence goes on from NC_065586.1 coordinate 77,998,059, forward strand.
GGCACCTCCTCTTAACACCTGGAATTCAGAGAAGGAATTTTGAGGGAAACACACTTTGGGGCCCATCTAGAACCTCCATTCCCACCACCATGTTTACTCTGTTCTGAGGCTCATTGTGTAAGCATTATACAACTGGATATTTAATTCCACTTCTGTGGTAGAAATTGTCTGTGATTACTGACCCAAGATACTAAAATCCACACACTTTCACCCTACTCCTATGACATTCAAATGATTGTTTCTTTTCCAGACTTCTTTGTATACAGTTGTCTAAATTTGATCCTTCAAGTATCTCTCACCAGTCAAACCACTTGCCACTTTCCAGGTTCCTGTAATTAATTAAGACTTTCTTTATCCAATTGCTTTTTGAAATTTACTGGTATCCTGCAGACATAGTCAAATCCAATTCTAAATATGCATTTTTTATTATTGATGTACCCACCTTACGTTGTGATAATACCAAATTTACTATGGACAATTGTAGATATATTTTCTTCCTTGGATAGGTAGCATTCAGTGAGTTTCAAACAGTGAGTACTTCTCTGTTGTATGTGACTCAGGTTTGTCCCAGAACTCTAGAAGTTAATGAAGTGACTCTCTCAGTATGGTGAGGAGGATTGGGGCAGAGTGAATGGGTCTTGCTCTTTTTAATACCTATTTCTGGAATAATACTCTCCTTTTATCTGTTTTTTACTGGATAAAAGGTGCAAAGAGTTCAAAGTAAGCAAAATTAAAATATACTGCTTACAAGACAAAATACAAGAAAGTACGAAGTTATATGTCTGGCTCTCTAAGGGTTTGCAATCTACTATTAAAAATAACACTGAAATATTTACAGCTGTGCAAGAATGCACATTGATAGTACTTCCCAAATTATTCAGAAGTAGAAGGCACTTTTTTTCCAACTGAAAGATAACTTTTTAAAAAGTGGAAGATAAATTGAATTTTTAAACTTGAAATCTAACAAATACGAGAGAATACGAGAGAAAACATATTGTAGGCAGGGAACATCATGTGATAACATCTTAGGTATAAGAATTAGTTTTCTATTGCTGGGGTGGCAATTCACCAAAAGCTCAGGGACATAAAACAAACTGAACTAATTATCATACAGTGCTGAAGGTTAGCAGTACAACACCAGTCTCATGGGCTGACATCAAGGTGCTGGCAGAATGTGTTTTCTTCTGCAGGCTCTAGGGGAGAGTTGATTACCTTGTTCATTGAAGTTATTGGTGTAGTTCAGCTCCTTGTCATAAGATTAAGGTCCTCCTTATTTTTGTGTTGGTGATGAGCTGAGAGCTGTTCTGTTCCCACCTTCTAGAGGGAACCATATTCCTTGGTTAAAATGAAAACTTGCATTTTTCTAACTCACATTTCTTCCTTTGCTTCTTCTGCTTCCAAGAAATCATGTGATTAGATTGTTCCCAATCAGACAATTCGGGGTCATCTTATATTACAATTAACTTATAGGCAATTTTGATTCAATCTGCATCATCAATATCCTTATACCATGTAATATGGTGCATCCCTAGGTCCAAGGGATTATTAAGTGGCAACCTTGGGTTGGGGGCATTATGGCATTATTCTGTCAACCATAGTTCAGATACCTAAAAAAAATAAAATAAAATAAATAATAAGGCAGTTGTCGGAACACGGAATGAAAATAAAGTCCTGGTGTGAGGTGATGTTGGAAAGGGAGTCATGGCTAGTATATGTACACTGTAGTCTTCTAAGAAATGCTGACTTTAATAAAAATCTATTGAAGGAAAATGAAATTGTTTAAGGGTAAGGGGTGTGTGTGTGTGTGTGTGTGTGTGTGCGCGCACACATGTAGGCAGGTGAGCTGGTGATATTATGATTCAATTTGCATTTTAAAAAGTTGGCTACATCTATATTATGAGGAATGGATTGGAGGGAGCACAGCCTGATGGAGGTAGACTAATTAGGAAGCTACACCTGTAGATTATGAAAGAGATGAGTGTAACTTAGATAAGAGTGGTGGTAGTCAAGATAGTGAGGAGTAATTAAATTCCTTAGGAGGTAAAATCGATAGGAATTTTTATATTCGAAGTGCTGTGAAGTATATTATATATAGGAATAAATAGGACAGAATTAAACTATAGGCAGGAAGATTTCTGCTTAGAAGGTTCGAGTGATAGTGAAGGCATGGTGAATATATATTTCTGTAGAGCAGGAAGAATGGAATATAAGAGGCTGAAATGAAACATTTCTAACTTGCAAATATTGAAAATAGAAAATTTCCTCAACTCAGCTTTATAATATTTATGTAAATGGTCCCCAGATCCACTGAATCAGATTCTTGAGGAGGAGAGCTATGAATTTTGTATTTAATAAGCCCTATAGAAGAATCTCAGAAAGCCAGACTGCCACTGATGCACAAAGACTTTGGAACACAGCCCTACATAATAGTTATTATTCCTTGAAGATAAAAAATACTTAATGATTACTACATTGAAATACATATTTAAAAGATAAAATATAAAAACGCAGTGCAAAACTCAATGCTTATACACCTGTACTTAATATTTTGGGGCCTTTAAATTTTAATGTTTATACATATTAAGCCATTTCCTCTGTATTCTGACAGTGCTTATATTTAAAGTAACGAAAAAAGTTTGCTCCAAATTATAATGTGGTCTTACTTTATGGGAAGCCCCGATTCAGAAAACATCTGCATTTATTACCCTGTGGTGTACTCCCTTGGCATAGTATCCAAAATACTATTCACAGAGGAAGTTGTTTCACACAATTTGAGAGCCTGGAGCATAATGAGAAACATAAGTACAATTCAAATTATTCTTTTTTTCTGCCTATGAGATTGGGTAAGAAGGAATGCTTAATTTGTACACTTGGGACGCATTCTATCAGCAAATAAATCACTTCCTGGAAGCCTGCAACTGTTGACGAGGCACAAGAAATTTTTGAAAAGTAGATTTTACAATTTCTTCTCTTGGGAAGTCTTAAAATTTTTTTTCTTCAGTCACATTCGTCTTTCTAACATACAAATAGGATTATATTTTCTTGCCTACATCCTATTATTTTCCTGTTGCCTGAAGAATAGATTCTAAACACACTAATGTGATTCTAAAGCCCCTCATTATCTGGCAGTCCTTTCCTATAGCCTTAGCTTTTAGCATTGATTTTCCTTTCTCCCCCATATGGTCCAACAGTAGAGAGTTGGTAGGCAGTGAAAGACTCAGAAATAACAGGTATGCAAAGAAAAGCATCCTTAGATCCAGTTCCTCTGGAGGGACAACTCAATTTCCTAAGTACTCTTCATATTAGATCATTCTGTATCCTTATAATCAAGAACCCATTTTTTATTACATATCTTGAGTGAGTTTACATTTTTTCCACCAATGTTAATATAACCATACAAGATGTTCACCTGCCGGAGTCTCAATTATAGCTACCTATAGTCCTGAATTGCATCCAGTTCAGCATCTCGTAGATTTCCTTTTTTCAGCAATGCATCATGGTTAGGTAAATGTTATTGTTACAAAACGTATGAAAGTAACTGAGATTCTTTCCACAAGCCTTCACTTTTTACCTCCAGCTTCTGCTATTTTATAAGCAAGCATGCTCAGTGAAGATGGTTGTCATTTACTACCATTGCAGACACAGCATAGATAACTCCTTCCTTGCAAAGTACATCTTGCAAAATGAGTTCAGAAGCACAATTGGAGAGGCATCCAATGCTTCTCTGACTGTGCTGGGCATTTGCTGAAAATTTGGCAGTACTCTCATAGGTAATCCTGCAGTGTTGAAAATGTCCTAATATTCTAGGTCTCTTGTAGGTCAGGTCAAGGATAAATATGGGGAATTGTACATTAGGTGCACACGAAATGTGCTCAGAAATAGGCTGCACAGCTTAGAAAAGTGAACAGAAATAGACTGTCATAGAGCTTATAGAAAACAGTTGAGCATTCTTGCTGCAGTGCTTTGGTTTTAGTTTTTAGGAACACGTTTTTATTCTACACTAAATCCTTTTGAAATAATAAGTTTAAAATGAGACTTTAGGTACTGCAATTTAAATACTAATAAATGTGGTGATTAAAGTATAATTTGAATAAAATTTTCATTGACATTTAAATCCTACCATTGGGGCTTTCGTGATTATAGTGATTTCACAGAAACCAAGAAAATCAGAAGATAAATCCACTGAAGCAACAATATCCACATCAAAGGTCAAATATTTAAAACACTGTGCTTGAAAACAATGGAAACACATTCAGCTGCAAAACACTGGTTTACCTATTACTGTAAGAAGCCCAACTTTCCATTGATATAAAAATAAAAATTGACCATTCTTGTGCTGAAATGTAAGTGAAACGATACCCTTACTGTTTTAGCACCATTAGCAGAAGAGCAATGCAAATGTTGAAATTATACTTGCTTAACCTCAGTGGCAATAGACGTTTCTAGTAAAAAATCAGGTTATCTATTATTCTTCTTTACAGGCGTGGATAGTTTCTCAAATTACTTTTCTGTGGAGGGACAATCACCAGAGGGATCTGTTTTGTCATCCTGCTTTGCCCTCTTTTCTTCCACGGCATGGTTCAAATTCAGGAGAGCTTTAGAGTTCTCTGTTTACATGGCCTGCATCTCCACTTAGACAAAGTCTCTGAGCTATGGACCTGAAGCTGATGCCAGGGATAGTGACCTGTTTCTTTGAGTCCACTGCTACTTTGGAAGAGCTCTGGTTAGGAATGGCAACCTCTGGGCATTTTTATTTCCCTTTATCTTTATGTAGAGAAGAATGGAACCTCTATGAATGGGCTAGGTGGGAGCAGTTGGGCACAAGTATTATCAGCATGCTTCTGTGGCAGAGACATCATTTATGAGGGAGATCTAGTGGAAGAAGGGAGCCTCCAACCTCTTGGCCAAACTCTCCTGGAATTGCCTCTGTGTCAGGTAGCTGGGGTAGGCAGAGAATGAGATTATTAATGTCCCACCCTTACCAGGAATTTACCATAGCCTTCAGATGTTAAGGTGAGAGAAGAAATCCAATATTCTGGATGCACTTATTAAGAGTTAACATCCATTATACTGTGGTAGAGGGACTATAGGAGAAAAGGAGTAGGTTTCAGTTCAAATGCCACAGACTCTCAGTGCACTTACTGAATATTAGTAGGTTTTCTTGAATAATTTTTTTTTTTTTGCAATTTCTGCTTAAGACCATTTCAAGAGATTTCAAATATTCTTTTATCTTTATTTTTCACAATTTATGTCTGTTTCACTAGGAAGCAGGTCTGTCTGCAGAGCTCCTCACATTGCCGTTCTTGAAGTGACAATCAGAACTCTTATTTTTAATCAGATAAGTTATATTATATTCTTTAATAGAAAACAGAAGACCAGCAATTTCATCCCATAACAATTTTGCTAAAATTCACTAAATAAGAAATGAAATTAGTAATTGTATTTTTTTTTATTTGTTAAAAAAATACTCAATTCAGTCTAAGGAATAGTACCTATTTAAATATTTGAGATAAAATATTTATGCATACTATTTATAATATAAAATTAATAATGCCTGTTTGTTAGCAGATTTGATCTAACCTAGTTACCTTGGCTCCTAAAGAAGGAGTATTTTCTCAAAAAAATATATTATGATCAATTGAAAAATGTTGATTAGAATGCCAACAATTTCAAATATGTTGACCACAAAATGCAAATTTAAAGAAACGCTTTAATCGTGTGAAAAAATTAAAACTGATAAAAATATATTGGAAAAAATACTTATTCAGATAAATATCAACAGTTCACTTTTGAAAGATAATAATAAAGGACTATATACAAAGAATGACTCTTGGCTTTTTTAATGTTTAGATACTCAAAATAACAATTTTTTTGGTACAGTATAGATATATTATTTAAATCTTTATATTTATAAAAATAATTTTTTTCAGCCTTATTGCAAGATCATAGTATGATGTTTGTACGTATTTCATTTTACATTATATCATGACGCACTAAAAGTCCACATTTAGTGATGGGTCACCGGGTTCAAATTGTGAGAGCTTGAACCCACAAGTGCATATTTCTTGTTTTCCCTTTATAAGGAGCAAATAATTACCATGGTGATACATTAATGTCTTGTGACTATCCAGTCACCAAACAAGTTTTCAAGTAATGGTTTTAATATCTGTTGACAATTGTTGACTGCCTCAATTGTATCTTTAGGGGTATTTAAAAAGCAATTTTATGATATATTTTCCTACTTCTACAAAACTCAGAATTTTTACAGAAAACTGGGTCAAAAAAATTCCTGTTCTTTAATTTATCAATTTTCAAAGTAGGTATTTGGTACACTAGTTATTTTAAATAGTGTCAAATTATTATTTTTTAAACTTATTTTGAACTATTGGACTTTTAGATAATTAATGTGTCTCAATAAACTGCAGTAGTCATTAGGAGGTTAAATTTAACGAATTTTTATTTTCATTTTTGTTACTCTAATGATCACATCTTTGTTCTATAGGATCATCTTCAGACCTGCCACCCTATCATTTTGGTTATGACTCTTCAGGCTTTGATATTGTGCTTTTTGGTCAAAATTTTACATTCTAGTTCCCATTTTGTGTGTTTCTTTCCTGTCTGAGACTTAAATTCAATCATCTTTTTTCCAAAAAACATTAATTTCTTATATTTCAGAATGGAATTGAGAGACAAAAATATATCTGGTAATAATGTACATCATTACTGGAAGTTGCTTCCTAGTAATCATTTTAGTAGCCAAAATTATGAAATATATATCTAAAAAATAAAGTAACTACAAAGATTTCCTACCACTATTCCTAATTTCCATTTAACATATAACAGAGTTGTACTCATTTCTTTATACTTTTACTTCTATATTTTTTCTTTCAACAAAGAATTTATTCTAAATATCATTTCATAGTCTTTATTTTAACATTTTTCTTACAAAATAAATACAATCGATAGCTATTTTTTAATCTGAAACTTTAAAATGTCTGTACACCAGAAAAAAGTGAAAATTCTACAGGGTGAAGAACTCAAGGTAGGGAATATTTCTAGAGTTAAAAATTGAAGTTTAGTAGGTAAAAATCATGGCACCAACAATTCCAACACAGAAATAAGTTTAATTAAAATCACATTTTTGTTTTTCTTATGAGCAGTTATCAATTTTATGAATAATATAGACAGTGAGTAACTTGTATAGAATAAATATTTTGTTTTCCTGCATACAATTTCTTTATTGTGCTCTACAATGTTTTCCAGGAAATCAAAATTATAAGATGCTGCCCTGGTAATTTTAAGGTACACCATATACCAGTCCATGTCTTGACTGATGGTTCTCTGAAAGCCTTTTGACACGTCTTCCTATAAAAAATTAATTATTCAATGGAACTAGTGACAGGTGATTCTTATATTAGCCCCACATCACAGTAGTTCGGAGAGCTACAGGTATATTTCAGTCAAGTCTAGAAGCAGTAGGGTTGGGCGCAGTGGCTCACGCCTGTAATCCCAGCACTTTGGAAGGCAAAGGCGGGCAGACTGCATGAGGTCAGGAGTTCGAGACCAGCCTGGCCAACATTGAGAAACCACGTCTCTACTAAAAGTACAAAAATTAGTCGGGTGTGACGGTGGGCACCTGTAATCTCAACCACTCGAGAGGCTGAGGCAGGAGAATTGCTTTCGTTTGAACCTAGGAGGCAGAGGCATCAGTGAGCCAAGATCACACCATTGCACTCCAGCCTGGGTGACAGAGCAAGACTCCATCTCAAAAATTAAATAAATAAATAAATAAATAAATAAATAAATAAATAAATAAAATTTAGAAGAGCAGCAGTAAAAATAAAGTCAGAAACAGAGAAAGGTTCTTATACTGAACTCTCCAATGAAACATAGCATTCTAGTTCTACAGATCATAACCCACTTTCACTAGGCTGCATTTTTTTCACTTTCATTAATTCAGCCTTTGTTGTAGCACACTAACCTGCTCCTGCAAACACTGTCAATATTAAAGTCAAACTTACGTTCCTTGAAAAATAGTTTGTACTCCTCTGTGTTAGTCTTTTGAATTCTTATAGAGGAATACTTAAATCTTGGCAATTTATAAAGAAAATAGTTTTATTTTGGCTCACAGTTCCGCAGGTGGTATGAGAAGCATGCTGCTAGCATCTGCTTCCGGTGAGGGCCTCAGAAGGTATATAATCATGGCAGAAGGCAAAGGGGAGCCAGTGTGTCACATAGCAAGAGAGGGAGCAAGAGAGAGCAGAGGAGCATCCAGGCTCTTTCAAATAACCAGCTCTTGCGTGAACTAAGTGTGAGAATTCACTCATTACTGCAAGGACAGCACAAAACCATTCATGAGATGTCTTCCCTCATGACCCAAACACCTCCCACTAGGCCCCTCTCCAACACTGAAGGTCATATTTCAACATGATATTTGGAGGGGACACATACCCAAAACATATGACTCTCCAAATGAGTCAAGTTAATCTCTATCACCTTGTGGCAGTGGAAATCAAAATTCATTTGCAGAAGCTTTGGGGTTGTTTAATTACAAGGACAATGACATGATTAGACAGAGTGACAGCTAGTATCCTAGAGTTGGGGGATCCAATTGCAAATTTAAATCGGTCCAGAATCATTGCTGCTTGGGTCTACCTGCTAGCATATGTACACTCCTCTAAAATATCATTAGGGACAATTGTAAATTTTATGCCTGGCTGGGATTTCTAAGACAATCATAAAGATTCTAAGAATCTCCAAATTGGTTGGTTCCCATTTTATACACCTGTTCCAAAGAGATTGGGCCTTAAGAATAATAAAATTTGAAGGTTTAATTTCATTTCTGTCTTCATTGCACCCTCCAACACACCCCCCCCCACCTAATAGAGTAAACCTTTATTTGACAACAGCAGCTGGGCAGAGACTGTGAGCTAATCACAACTTCGGTATGGGCATAAAAGATATAAAAGTTATATTATTGTAATGTCTGACTTTTTTTAAAAAACAGGATTAGGAAACTGGAAAGATCTTAGTTTTAATACCAGTCATATTTTGAGACTAATTCCTCAATTAAACAATTTCGCTGAGCTATAAAAAACTTTGAAACTCGTTCACTCCAACCTCTTATTTACAGATTAAATGTGTGTATTGTGTCAATTCCTAAAGTGATTGAGTTACCTCAAGCTAATTAATAACAGATAGACCTGGAACCCAAATATTTGTACTTGTAATTTAGTGCAAACACCAGAGAACTGCAGTTTAACACAGATGCTTTCTAGTGCCAGTCAATAGGTCAGTTCATTTTGTAAGCATAAATTACTGTCTCCCTAACATTGACTATATTCTTTCTTACTGGTTTAGGTAGGTTTTTCTTATTCTAGGTTTTGCATTGCTACTTCGGCTTATTAAAAATAAAAGCAAACAACAACAATAAATATTACGATAGATCACATAACAGAATTTCATATATTTCAGATATAATGAATACTATTTTTCTCCCTTCCACCGCAAAGACCTTATCTTCTCTAAGCCGCAAGGGTGAAAAGGAGAGAAATGATGAGGAAGTAACTGTGATCAAATGTTACTTTCTTAGTTTAGTGCAGACTCTTTTCATTATCTTAATTTCATTCTTGCTTTATGATACTGCAAAGTGATGCATTTCTTTTCATCTTATAATATTTTCACTTTTTACTTAATTAAAATTTTAAACCCAGTTTCTTACATAAAATTTCCGGGTGGATCAAGACACCAAACCGAGGTAATGGCACTTTACTGACTATCAAGCAATCTAGTGGGGCACTGAGCACATTAAAGGGAGAGAAGACTAGAAAAGTCAAAAGAATTGGTGCCAAGTAGCCAGATCCACAGGGTATTGTGCATCATGCTAGCAAAACATTTAAGGTATAAAGTGAAAAATAAGGTTATCTTGTAGCAAGTAAGGAAGGCAAGAGGGATGTCTGCAGGAAAGAGGGCATGTATAAATGCTTATATTTAAAGCCCCTAGTTTTGAAGACAATATAATACAAAGATGGTTTCCTGAATTGCGGCGATTCATTGGAAATGCAACACAAAATGGCTTTAGGTCTCCTATATTTTCTTAGTGTTGAAAAAATTTTTAAACGTTGTTATTTTGCCTATTTTTCCTTTCACCTCATCTTAATTGAAACAAATCTTTAAATAATCTCCAGAATAATAAAAATATAAACTCTTATCATCCTTTTCAGTCAAGCAGAAAATTTTACTTTTGCTTGACTCTTATTTTCTGTTTGCTGAGTGACTTACTTAATATTTAAAATCATGCAAAAGTATGCAGACATGCCATCAACAAGCCCACTGTCTTTAAATGTCAAACTGACCTCAGTTATTAAAATCTGAAAGCTGGTTTTATATTGCCCTTTTTGAGCAATTTATTATTGCCATATATTATACTACCAAAAACATAGAGGCCTCAAACGAGTCTGTCCATTACTGTCCAAATCACTGCACAGTAAAAGGAAGGAGTGACTACAGCCATCATCCATGTAGTGTCGACAAATTTCTTACAGATAAAATTTCTGAAATGTGGACAGCCTTAAATTACTCAGTTGACAGAATTTTGTCAAGAATTGTTTGGTAGTTTTTGGCAACCTTGTAGCCTAAACAGATGCTTATCAACATGCCTGTATCCATTTTATTCCTGATCTGTGAGAGGAGAGAGAGGGCACAATGTACTCTCCTACACATATTTATCATGGCTTGAAAAGAGAGTCTCGGTCTATTTCACACTTATTGCCACAAGTAATTTAAGTTTGAAATCTTAAATCTCTCTTTCAATTTTGACCAGTAACTTACAAGCCAAGTAATGCCCTACCCTTACCAATACTCAGACATCAGTATTGGAAAGATGGATTAGTTTCTTAAAGCATCAAAATTAAATTAATTAAATGATAATTCCTCGGACTGTATATAGTTCATAGTTTTTAAAATGCTTTCACATATTTTATTCATTTACATTTTATGATAACTTTCTACAGTAGAATGCATGAGCATAATTGTTTGCAGCATGTGAACAATATGAGTGTAACTTGTTTTTATATCAGAATGTCAGTATGTCGGGATGTGTCTGGTACACTGATAAAACAGACACTAGAAGTCTATTTATCTTAAGGGACAAAGACACTCCTGCGAAAAAAATATTTAGAAGGAAAATAAGCAAAAGCTGCCAAGGTTGTTTTAAGGACAATGGATCAGGATTAAAGAAGTAGAATATTTAAATGCATAGTATTGCACTTATGTCTGAGATTGTATTACAATAAGAATTTGTAAAAACATGTCCAGGTCAGAGGGAAAAAAAGTTACAATTAAACTTAGTCTTCATTATAAATCTCTGTGAGATGCAGAGATCACAGAATACTAGAAGCATTGTCAGTTTCACTGACAAAGTCAGCTATCTGAATGGAAATTATTATGAGAAAATTAATCCTCTCCATTTATAGCATTATCTAAGTATATTTCTGAAATTATTCCAAATCTTATGGTGTATTAATAACTTACCAGAAACTCCATTTTAATTGTTTCTTCACATTTTACTCTACCATTGCTTAATCTCAGTCTACTGTTACGTTGATTCCTGTAATTTAAAAGCTATCACAGCACCATTGTCAGTAAGAGGAATATATTTAACAATAGAGTCTACTTTGCTGAACAGCCATTTTATTAACAGGCCTAACTGAAAGATCATCATCATTAGTGTGTTATTTTAATTCAGAAGCCCCAAAACTTCTGTCGACTTATACTGTATCAGCAATCTCAAATGGTTTACAAGTTGTGGCAAAAAGACTAGGCTTATTATGAACTAGCTCTTAAAGAAATCTTTAAAAATCACTGGAAAACCGCCATGCATGGTGACTCACACCTGTAATCCCAGCACTTTGGGAAGCCAAGGTGGGCAGATCACTTGAGGTCAGGAGTTCGAGAACAGCCTGGCCAACATGGTGAAACCCCATCTTTACTAAAACTACAAAATTTAGCTGGGTATCGTGGCGGGCGCCTATAATTCCTGCCTCTCAGAAGGCTGAGGTGGGAGAATCCCTTGAACCTGGAAGGTAGAGGTTGCAGTGAGAGGAGATGGCAACACTGTACTCCAGCCGGGGCAAGGGAGCGAGACTCCACCTCAAAAAAAAAATCACTAGAAAACATCCTTCAATAAAAGTAGACACAAAAACTCTTAATAGAAGGAATAGGATGATAGGATAAATAACGATACACACGTGACCAGTGTCACGTGTAATAATAAATAAATTATTATTTAGCAATAGCAATTTGTTTTAAATCTTTTGCTTTTAAATCATTCTCTTTCTTTTTCTAAATCTCTTATATTTGTGTATTTTTTTTTTTTTACTCACTGCAATAACTTATTTAACATGATGTGAACATAGTCACACCATTAAATGGCAGAACCTGGATTCACCATCGGTAGCGTGGTTTCAAGCACTGTGCTCCTAACCGCTAGAGTAATCTGAGACATAATTTTAACATTCATTGATATATTTTTTAGACAGCATACCTCTTCTAAATTTAGTTAATTTTGGTTGCTTTACAATTGTGGTTATTAAAGCATGTGTTCACATTTTTGAAAACGTAATACTCCAATAGCAAATACAAAAAGCCTTATAGTAAAATGTACCAATCTTTTGCACACTCTACCTGATTCCCAGTTCCACTCCCCGGAATACGCATTTAGTTCTTTTAAGTGTATATTCTGGTTTATGCTTCTGTAATTTGTTGGTTTTTGTTTTGGTTGTTAATTTTTTTGGTTGTTATTTGAATGTGGACAGTGGACAAATTATTTTGATGTAGATTTAGTTAAGTGACACATATTTTCCTTGACTTCCATTCCTTTCCTCCCAAAATATTATTTTTAGTTCCTCCCATCAATAAGTAATATCCCTGAAGCATTAATTTTATTCTAATAATTATAAAATAAATCTATCATTTTTGTTAATAATTATCTTAGCTCTCATGCAATACTTCTTCCCCAAATCTAACATAGATAGTTATCTTTTCTAATTTTGTATACAATTGAACTGTCAACATTGAAAATAAATACCTTTTTATATTATTGTTATCAGAGTTTTATTGTAATGTGAAATGATACCTGGTAATATATATTATTCTTGTTTAGTTTTGTTGATCCTTAAGTTTGCACATACATTTCTCTTTTTATGCTGCTTTCCTTTGACATATCCTTAAATTTAACAAATCTGTGTCATACTATATTCTCTGCACAGATCCTTCTTTCCACCACCTCTCACATTCATTTCTGGTCTAGATTTGTTATTTTCCGAGGCTTTCCACAGATTTATCCATTCATGATTCATCATTATTTTCCCACACCTCTCTTCAGTTGTATTCATTGTACCTTATGTCTTCTTTCTAAATGTAATCCTTTGTGTTTCTTGAATTCATCACCAAGTAATTTGCTTAGAGTTTGTGGATAAAACATTTCTTCTATAAATACCTTTTAAAAGTCTTCATTTTGCCTTCACATTTGATTGACAGTTTGGTTGTTTACAAAAATGTAGTTTCAAAACAATTTTCCTTCAGAAATGTAGAAGCAGAGTGGCATTTCTGTGAGGAGCGTGGCAAAATCTCTCTCCAAACTGCAATGACAAAACTTTATAAACATGACAAAAGTGATAAGTTCCTGGAAACTGACTCAATGCCTATGTTTATTTAAAAAATGCACTAGTGGATCATTGAAGGGGATAGTCAATAAACCCACTTCTATTTCTTTATTTTCTCATCTATGCATTCTACCATTTTGAGTCACAACAGAACACGATAGTCATTTATATCGGTTTTATAATCTTTACAAGGCATTGCCTCCAAGTCATTATCTCAGCTGCATCTTAGAAGGACACAACTATCAACCTAGAATGAACATTTTGTTGAGTCCTCAGATACGTGTACTAACTGAAGTCTTATATGAAGGAAAGACAAAACCACACCCTGAATTTGTGCAGATTTTGTGGCAACATGAATTACTACTTTCAGTGTGAAACAGGTTCAAGGTAATCAACTTGACTCTAAGTAACTGATTGATTTTCTCAAGTAAAGGACATCAGCAGCTTTTTTTTTTTTTTTCCAGCCCTTGGTTAAGGGAAACCCATAATGTTGGGCCCATACATCGTCTTGATGTCTACTGTCTACAATTACTACTCATGCATTCAGTACTGCAGTAAGGTATGACAGTTTAAACTTACTAGACAACTCATTCTGATCGTTTAGTATCTCTTCCTGGTGATTGCTTTCTAGAAGGTATCAATAAGCAAAGATCTTTATGTTTTCTTCCCCACTTAACATGTTTACCCATGCCATGTGCTATTTTTCCATTCCTCCTCCTCCTAATTTTTCTGTCTCTCCCATTTCAGAACTCTAGTCAACCAACCAAGTCTGTCACCATTACCACTGTATCCATATATTGTTCTAATTGCTGACAATTTCTCTTTCCAAAGAAAGTGGATATTCAAGGGCATTGCCTGCAACTCTGCCTTTTGGTAACATTTCCCTTCTGTTCTTCTTCAGAGCCACCTAATAGTATAATTGTCATGTAGCAGCAGGATCCTTTGGTACTAGTGGATGCTGCAGTGTGCCACTCAGATTTCTCTTCATGTGTGAAGTGCTCCTTTCTCTGCCACCAGTGTTCACTACTGTCCATCCCCCAGAACAGCCTGGTACATTCACCCTCAATGGACAAGCCATGCCTGATCAAATAACCAAACAGCTCCTACTCACACTTGACCTGTGAATTAGCCTAGCATGGAGGCTGTGTCTAAGAAGCTACAAGCTCCTGCTGCTTAGGCAATTGAGGCACTCACAGGCATTGATGACTGCAGCTGAATAAACTGCATGGAAACGACAATACTGTGCCCACCTGGAACCTAGGCAATCTACCTTACCTAAATGACACCCTAAGACACATCTGCAGGTGAAAATTTTTACCCATGAAAGCTACTCTAAAATATAACAAAAGGTGACTGTTCCACTAGATGTACAGACATCAACAAACAGACACAAGAAAAATTGTCCCCATAATTCAATTATCTCCACTTTGCCCTGCCCTTGACATGTGGGGATTATCACAATTCAAGATGAGATTTAGGTGGGGACAAAGGCCCAAACCATATCAGTCACTAATCATCAGGGAGATAAATTTCAAAACCACTACAAAATATCACTTCACATTTATACAAATGGCTATTATTCAAATCAAAAAAGACAAAAAAATAACAAATGCTGGTATGAATATGGAGAAATAATAACTCATATACTATTGGTAGGAATGTAAATTATTATTTCCATTATGAGAAACAGTATAGTGATTTTCAAAAAATTAAAAGTAGAACTACCATATGGATCCTGCAATCCTATTATTGTGTGTTTATCCAAAGGAGATGAAATCATTATGGCAAAGAGATATCTGGACTTCCATGTTTATTGCAGCACTATTAACAATAGCCAAGCTATGGAGCAACCTAATTGTTCATCAATGAATGAATGCATAAAAATACACACACACACACACACACACACACATATTTATGTGTATACATATATATATACATGTGTATATGTATATACACACACAAACACACAGTGAAACACTGTTTAGTCACAAAAAGGAATAAAATCCTGTCATTTGCAGCAACCTAGATAAACTCAGAGGACATAATGTGAAGTGAAATAAGGCAGCACAGAGAGACAAACACCACGTAATCTCACACAGTTGCAAAAATTAAAAATCTGGTCCCAAAGAAATAAAGAGTAGCATAGTGGTTACCAGAATTAGTCAAAGGTGAAAAATTACAGATAGATAGGAATAATAAGACCTGGTATTCTATTACAAAGTAGGGTGAATATAGTTAACAATATTATATTGTACATTTCAAAATATCTGGGAGAGATTTTGAATGGTCTTACCACAAAGAAATGATAAATGTTTGAGGTAATTGATAACCTAATTAACCTGACTCTATCATTATACAATGTATACATGTTAGAAATACCACAACATACTCCATAAGCTTGTACCATTATTATGTGTTAAACACAAAATAAACCTTTAAAAAGTTGAAATTATCCTTGGACTCACCATATAACTTTCTGTTTCGTCAATGGCTCCCATCATTCAATGTCTCTTGTATAATATCAGAAAGTGGTTTACCTAGTTTCTCACTTGTTTATGGCAGATCTAGCTTATTACCAGTTTTTCTGTTATAAACAGCAGCAGAAAAACTGATTTTATTTTAATGAAAATAGTACTCATTCGGTCGGCACTGTAAATATTTTTAGAGAAATAATTTTGTTTACTCACAGTAAATACAGAAATTTTAGATTTAATTGATTTGCATATTCTATGTTAGATTTCACATGATCAGAAATATGTCAGACAACAATAGAATGTAACAATACTACAAATGTTATTCAAAATTCTTTCAGCAAATGCAAATTATTAGGAAAAATATGCTATTTGTAAAATTACCTCAGACTACTTGAAAGAAAATAAGCAAAAAAGTTTATAGATAGCTATGCTTACATTTTAATTCTTGAAATTGCTACTGAATGACGGTAGCACTATATATATATTTATTCATTTGCTATTTGAGAAATAAAAGTTAATATCTTGCTTTTATATAGCCTAAAAACATTTCCCTATATATTGAGTTGGGGATGTACAACCTTTCTATGAAGAGGCAATGTAGGGATTTTTAACCCCTTTTGCTTTGAAATAAATCAAAAAACAATAAATTAGTGATGACTAAATTGGAATCTCATTTTAAACTTGGTAAAATTAAATTGTAATTAGTTCTTTTTACACAATAATTTTATCTTTCATATACAGCTTTTATGTGATATTGCATTATGGTCATAAATTATATGATACTTCCATCTTTATTTCTCACCTTTAACATCTAAAGCCTCGGTTTTAATAAAAGTGATTGTTTACATAGCCTTCTTTATGACTATCAACCTTAGATTTATCCTGTGAAAATATTTTCTTACATATATGTATACATCCTCCCTGTTTTCCATGAAAAAATTTTCAAATGTTGTTTTTTGATCTGTGTATGGTATTATATCTATTATCTGAGTTTTGAAAATTATTCCACTATAGCAATCCTTTGTTTTAGGGTTCTAGCAGCAGCTTCAATATTTATATTAAATGTTTATTATTTTGACAGTTCAAATGTCATTAAAATTACACATTACTAGTTTGAGTTCAGAAACCATTGGCATAAAAGAAGTAATGTGTATTTTGCAAAATTTATTGTACAAAATAAAGGATGTATATTTTAAGCTGTCGATGTTAATTGTATCTTTTTCTGGATGAGCAATAAATAAGTGCTGTTTTGATAACAATGGTGACATGACATAGGATTAAGAGCAGGCATCGAAAAAGGGAGTATTTCATTTAGGTCTCTATGTCCAAATAGTAAACATTTTCTCTGAATCATAGTAAAGTTTCTTTGAAAGTACTGTCAAATACTCATTAAATTTCTCTACATTTCTTTGACATAACACGTACTGAACGTGTTTTCACTTTTATTTCTACAATTCAATTATATCAAGTGAATTTTAGAATGTAGACAAAAATGATTGTGTTTTGTCATTTTAATATGTTGTCAGAAGTTGCTGGATATCTGTGAGATGTTAACATTTATTGTACGTTGGGATGTGTAGCCAGACAACACTTAATCTGATTACAGCAGGATTGATGGGTCAGGTAAGAGGCTAAGAGGTAAAAAGTAAAGTACTGAAATAATTGCAGAGAGCAGCAGACTTCTAAATTTCATATGATATTTTTAAAAAATAAAATGTTGATTTAAAAAAGTTAATGACAAGGCCAGGCTCGGTGGCTCACGCCTGTAATCCCAGCACTTTGGAAGGCTGAGGCAGGTGGATCACGAGATCAGGAGATCGAGACCATCCTGGCTAACATGGTAAAATCCCGTCTTATCTCTACTAAAAATACAAAAAATTAGCCAGTCATGGTGGCGGGCGCCTGTAGTCCCAGCTACTCGGGAGGCTGAGGCAGGAGAATGGCGTTAACCCAGGAGGCAAGGCTTGCAGTGCACTGAGATTGCACCACTGCACTCCAGCCTGGGCAACAGAGACTCTTTATCGGGGAAAAAAAAAAAGTTAACAACAATGCCATACAGTAAGAATATATAAAGAATAGTACCATCTTACAAATATCAATGTTCCAGTTGGTTAATGCTTTCATTGATTCAGCAATCTAGTATTGAATATTCAAGGCCTTACGTAGGGAGCTACATCATAAGTAACACAGGCGGTTGTTCAAGTCATGAATGATTATGAAGATTATAGAATTAGTGGAGATGATGTTAAGGACTACAGTGTAACTAAAGGTATTAGAGATATTCAGATTCCACAGGTGTTTCAGAGGAAAGATAAATTGCTTTAAATAAAAACATTTTTAGATAAAATGGATTTGGTGCTGACTTCCTCCTTCCAAGGTGACCTCAGCATATTTCACCAGGATTTCCTCCAGCCACCCCCAAGAGGACTGGTGCCTACACTTGTCATTGGGACATTTATGGGAAAGCTCACTGGTGTGACTCTGCCCAGCTTTGTCCTCCTGACTTTGGACTGAACAGGGTACTCAGGTCACTGGGCATTCTACAGACCAACCCATCACCTGAAGTACCAGAGAGCACAACTTAGTAAAGCAAATTAAGGTCAGAAACAGACATCCTGAGCAAACCAATAATGAGTAATAAAACTGAAGCAGTAATTTTTTAAAAATTCTATTTTTCCCTGAAAAAACAAGCCCAGAACCAGACAGATTCACAGCCAAATTTTAACAGATGTACAGTGAAGAGCTGTTATCAATTTTACTGAAATTATTCCAAAAAATCAGGAGGAGGAATTCCTCCCAAATTCATTTTACAAAACCAATGTTACTCTAATATCAAAATTAGGCAAGTACACACACATGAAAAGAAAATTACAGACCAATAACCCTGATGAACACGGATGCAAAACTCAGCAAGACACTAGCAAACTCAGTAAAATACTAACAAACCAAATCTAACAAAACATCAAAAAGATAATACATGATCAAATGGGTTTTATTCTGGGGATGCGAGGATGGCCCAACACATGCATATGAATCCATATGATTCACCACATAAACAGAATTTAAAACGAAAACCATGTGATCATCTCAATAGATGCAGAGAATGCATTAAATAAAATCCAAAGTATATTCATTGTAAAAACCCTCAACAATCTAGGTCTCAGAGAAACATACCTCGAAATAATTAAAGTCATGTATGACAAAGCCACAACCAACATCACACTAAATGGGGAAAAGTTGAAGCATTTTCCTGAAGAACTAGAACAAGGCAAAATGCCCATTTTCACTACTCCTATTCAACGTAGTATTGGAAGTCCTAGCTAGTGCAAACAGGCAAGAGAAAGAAATAAAAGGCACCAAAGTTGGAAAAGATGAAACAAAGTTCTCTCTTTCTACCGATGACATAATCTTATACCTAGAAAACCCTAAAGACTCCTCTAAAAGACTCCTAAACTTGAAAATGATGACTTCAGGATACAAAATCAACATGTAAAAATCAGTAGCATTTCCATAAAACAAGATCATTAAAGCTTAGAACAAAACCAAGAACTCAACCCTAATTATAGAAATGCTGTTACACTGTTGGTGGGAGTGTAAATTAGTTCAACCATTGTGGAAGACAGTGTGGTGATTCCTTAAGGATCTAGAACCAGAAATACCATTTGACCCAGCAATCCCACTACTAGGTATATACCCAAAGGATTATAAAGATTACAAATAATTGTACTATAAAGACACATGCACAGCAATGTTTATTGCAACACTGTTCACAATAGCAAAGACTTGGAACCAACTCAAATGCCCATCAATGATAGATTGGATAAAGAAAATGTGGCACATATACACCAAGGAATACCATGTAGCCATAAAAAAGGATGAGTTTATGACCTTTGCAGGGACATGGATGAAGCTGCAAACCATCATTCTCAGCAAACTAACACAGGAACAGAAAACCAAACACTGCATGTTCTCACTCATAGTGGGAGTTGAACAATGAGAGCACATGGACACAAGGAAGGGAATATCACACATTGGGGCCTGTCAGGGGTGGGGGTATTAGGAGAAATACCTAATGTAGATGACTGGTTGATGGGTGCAGCAAACCACCATGGGATGTGGATGCTTATGTAACAAACCTGCACATTCTGCACATGTATCCTAGAACTTAGAGTATAATAAAAAAACTCAATTCTATTTATAATAGCCACAAAATAAAATAAAATGCATAGGAATACATTTAACCAAGGAAATGAAAGAGCTCTTCAATGTGTACCACAAAACACTGCTGAAATTGTTGATGACACAAACAAATGAAAAAAAAAATCCCATGCTCAGTTATCAAAAGGATATATTACTGAAATGACCATACTGCTTAAAGTAATTTACAGATTCAAGGCAATTCCTGTCAAATTACCAATGCTATTGTTCATAGAATTAGGAAAAACAATCCTAAAATTCATATGGAACCAAAAAAGAACGTAAAGAGCCAGAGAAATCATAAGCAAAAAGAACAAAGCTTGATGTAACACATTAGCTGACTTTAAATTGTATTACATGGCTATAGTAACCGAAACAGCATTGCACTAATACTAGCATAGACACATAGATCAATGTAACAGAATAGAGAATCCAGAAATAAAGCCACACACCTACAACCAACTGACTTTCATCAAAGAAAAAAAAAATGTGCAGTGGAAAAAGATACCCTATGTAGTAAACAGTGCTGGGGAAATTGAATAGCCATATATGGCAGAATTAAACGAGATCCCTAATTCCTACCATATACGGAATTAACTCACAGTGGATTAAAGGCTTAAATGTAAGACCTGAAACTATAAACATCCCCAAAGAAAACCTAGAAAACACTCTTCAGGACATTGACCTAGGCAACATCTTTATGACTAAGATCTCAAAAGCAAATGCAACAAAAATAAAAATAGACAAATTGGACTTAATCAAACTAAAAATTTTCTGCATATCCAATTAAACTAAATGACATCTGCCCATCAAAAGAAATAATTAACATAGTAAATAGACAACCTCCTGAATGAGAGATAATACTTGCAAACTATGCATCTGAGAAGGTACAAATATGCAGAATCTAGGATAAATTCAATTAACTCAAGAAAAGAAAATCAAATAAACCTATCAAAAATAAGTCAAAGGTCATAAATAGACATTTCTCAAAATAAGACATACAAGTGACCAACAAGCATATGAAAAAATTCTCCACATCACTCATCATCAGAGAAATGCAAATGAAAACCACAGTGCGATACAGTAGTACACCAGTCACAATGGCTATTCCATAAAAAGTTAGAAAACAACCGATGCTAGTGAGGCTATGAGGAACAGAGAATGCTTATACACTGTTGATGGGAATGTAAATTAGTATTGTCTGTATGGAAAACAGTATGGATATTTCTCAAAGAACTAAAAATATTTGTACCATTTTACCCAGCAACCTTACTACTGGGTATCTACCCAAAGTAATAGTAAACATTATATCAAAAAGCCATCTGCACTTCTATGTTTATTGGAGCACTATTCATCATAACAAACTTATAAAATCAACCTGTGTCCCTCAATAGATGACTGGATTTTAAAATGTGTTATATACACACCATGGAATACTATGCAGCCACAAAAAATAATGAAATCATGTCTTTTGCAACAACATGGATGGAGCTGGAGGCCCTTATTTTAAGTAACTCAGGAATATAAGTAACTCAAAAATTGAAAACCAAATATCACTTGTACTCACTTGTAAGTGGGAGCTAAACAGTGGGTAAACATGGACATACATAGAGAAGTAATAGACACTGGAGAATCCAAAAGAGGTTAGGGTGGTAGGGAAATGAGGGCTAAAAAATTACCTACTGAGAACTGTTCACTATTGAGGTCATGAGTACACTAAGAGACCAAATCTCAGCACTGCACAATATATCCTTGTAACAAATCTGCATATGTATCCCTGAATCTATAAAAATAAAAATTAGAAATTATGTTATTTTATAGATATAATATTTCAATCAGATGCATTGGTAAAGTGCCATTTGTGTGGAGTTTCATGGGATATTGAAGAATAGGTCTGGAAATTTGAAAAGCAGGTCTTTAACATTGTTTAGCCAGCATTTTTGAAGGAGGGATTCTCCTTAACAGACATGATTATTTACTTATCTTTAAAGGTATTCTTTTCAGTTTATCAGGTGTCCTTTCATGCTCCTTTCATGATCTGCATGAAGTCTGGCATGCAATAATGTAATTGCATTGGGAAGCGGGTACCATAACTGAACACCTTGCACTCTTGTTTTAAAGACAATGTGGAATAATGAACTGTCCTATGTTTTGGGGATCAGACAGACTTTGGTTAAAATCTCATTTTCCAACACTTTAGCTCCAGTAAATTATTTCTGTTGGGCAAGCAAATACTTGATGGTGAAATAAGACCTCAAGTTTTTCTGAATCTTGATAAATGCTTGAGTGGTTAAAATGATTTAAAATGATAGTTATATATCACATTTTTAAATTCAGTCATCTATTG
This sequence comes from Macaca thibetana thibetana, assembly GCF_024542745.1. Lineage (NCBI taxonomy): Eukaryota > Metazoa > Chordata > Mammalia > Primates > Cercopithecidae > Macaca > Macaca thibetana. The sequence goes on from NC_065586.1 coordinate 78,020,744, forward strand.
AGGGACAGAGACTTATGTTTCAAATTTGCACAACTTCCATTGTAAGGTGTAAATTATTTTTCTCTATACATTATCATTTATTACTATGAGTTATTGAGCATGTATCTATTCCCAGAATGGAATCTCTGCTGAACATATTTATAAATCTGAATTCCCCACACTGTAGAATGAGAAGCATGTAGTCAGTCTTTGAAGTTCTGTCTGAAATACTCAGGATTTTTTCCCGTCTTATTCATTTTCCATATTTTTTACCATAGTACCTCATGAATCGGTTACAAACAGAAAAGGCCTCTTGAATTAGAAATAATAAAAGCAGTTAACAAGTATATGCTTCATAATTTAGTACACTATTCATTCCTGTCAGTAATAAGGCATAACCTGGAAATCACTTAAATGATGATAGCTCTATGCCTTTTCTTACATAAGGAGAAATCAGCTGTATGCGACAATAAAATCTATGGAACTTACATAGTCAACTGAAAGGAAAAGCAATTTAAGTAAGGCAAAACCCAATTCTACTCATTTTTCTGAGAAAAAAATAAGCAAAAAATAAAAATCAATTGCGCAAGAATGACTCAAAGAAGAAAGAAAATTAAAACTTGTACATATTTTTAAATATTTAGCAAAATGTTACATTAATAAAAATTTTTCAAACATTGTTTTTATCTTACTGGTAAAAGTAAGATGTTATAAAAAATGTACGTCTTTCAAAAGAGTTTCATCTACATTCACATACTATTGGGTTTCAATTCTAAACAAAAAATGTATAAATGGCAAAATTTACTTCTGATTTTCATGTTTGTCAAATAGTTTTAGCTAATTAAATATTTGATTTAGAGAAAGGTATTTCTTGGAATGCTTAGTAATTTTTGTGTATATAAAAGAAATATATTTTTAAACGATATGTAAGACTAAGATACTAGTTTTAATGGATAGGTAATCTGGAATACAATCCTGCTTTTCTGAGTTAGGCAAGCTATAATGCAAATAACTTATGTAATATTTAACTTAAAATTGATTAAAACAGAGTGAAGTGTTTGGAATATATCTTAGAGAAACACCTTGTCTAGAAGTTAGATGATCTTCCCTCTCCAAATATCCACATTAGGCAAAATGCACATGTCATGACAACTGGATGGAAAATTTAGCTTGAATTTTTTTTTAATACATCAGGATAATGCTTTTTTTACCAGTATTCAATAGTTTTAAACAATAGCATTTTTCCTATTCCTGGTTCCTCAAAATATTGCATAATTTAATTTATTTATAAATAATGTACCTAAAATATATTTGCTTATCTGCCATTCAGATATATAATTTCATAAGTTTAAATCAATAATATATATGAATTTATCAAGGCATATACATAAAACTGATGTTTAAAAAAATAAACATTTGCAGCAGCATAAAGTATTTTCTAGATGCCATTTTTAAGAAATTCTGAAAACATTAGAGTATAATATTTGCATAATGTGCAAATCCAAACTTTGGAAGACAATACATATATTAAAATAATTAGTTGATACAGTTAAGCAAAATCATTTGACACCTGATTTTTTTTTTTAAATTTATTTATTATTATTGTACTTTAAGTTGTAGGGTACATGTGCATAACGTGCAGGTTTGTTACATATGTATACTTGTGCCTTGTTGGTGTGCTGCACCCATCAACTCGTCATTTACATCAGGTATAACTCCCAATGTACCTGATTATAGCATTTGCAAAAATGAAATTATAGACAAATGAACATACACATCAGTTCCAAATACTGCAATCAATCTTCTCTTTAAGTATTGATTGTAAGGTCTCAAAAATGGGACAATAAATATTTAATATATCACAATAAATACTACCTAAAAAATAATATAATGTTTCAATTTATTTAAAAATTGTTTTATTTCAATCAGAAATGGTTATATAATGAACACCAATATTACTTTTAAAAATTCTTAAGTACTTAACTGTAAATTTTAATTTTCTTTAATAGGAATAGAATAATAAGACTCAGAACTTATTCTGAGTACATTGACTTCGTTAGTATTCATCAAAACACTATGTGAGATCAAGCCATTTGCCCAGTCACATAACTGGAATCTACAATATCAGGATTCTGGCCTGGCTCTTTTTAACTCCAGATTGGCACTGTTAAACTCTACTCATAGTGCTTTTGTAATTTATTTGTGACAAATGAGTTGTAATTAAATGAATAAATGAAAACATTGCACCTAATCTCCAGCTATGCTGGATGCTTTTATTCCAAATTTAAAAAGTATATTTTATTTTAACTGGAATCAAAGAGATTGGAACAAACCTAAAACTCTTTCCAAAATTAAAATTTTCTTCTATGATTGCTTACTTGCAAAGGTAATTTTAACACTTGAAAGAAAATTAAACTGTTTTGTTTGCCATTAGGAGATTCGCTGCTAATTACATAGAGAATCCCCTCAGAATCCCTAGGTCAAACCCATAGACACAAAAAGCAATTTGGAAAATCTGCTGGGACATAACACAAAACTAAAATTCACCGATATTTCACCATGCCAAAGGGTAATTTTTGACATGTAAGTACACTTCCTTTTCTTTAAAAATGTTTCAGTGAACATGCATGTATATGTTTTTGTGTGTGGTGTCTTGGCTTAGTATTAACAAACAGACATCTAAATATTTTAACATTACATTGTGACAATTTCCCCATTCCATTAAGCATTCATGGAAAACATGGTTCCTATTAATTCAAGGTGATCTTGCTACTTTATTGAAAGCATCTTTGAGACTAAGAGTTTTCATATAAGAAAGCTTTAGTTATATTATAATAATAATAAAGTTATTTTCTGGTATTTGCTATTTGGTTCTATATACAGTAGACAATGTAACTGTTTTGTGGTATTAAATTTTTTTTCTGGAATATTTAAGAAGCGGAAGTATCTTCATGAGTCCCTAAAATTTATCAGCACAGAGAAAGTGAACCATGCAGAATCTCAAAAGTTTCTCCTTAATAATATTAGAAACACTCATAATGATATGAGCTGCTTTTAAAATTTATCATTCATTACTGTTGCCTATTTTAGAGTGTTCAAGTACTTCATATACTATCCTTAAGCATGAATATGTAAATTGAGAGAGTAATTGCACAGGTGATACTAATAGCTGTCAGATACTATATTGTTAAAGGATAACATCTCAAATTTTTATTAGTGACATAAACATTCCTCTATATCTCAGAAAGAAAAAATGAAAAAATGAAGCAAGTAACTACTCTGTTCATTCCTCCTCACCCATTGACATACCTAATTAGATATTTTGAAAAAACAGTATGAGAATAAATGAATCAGCCTTTTTTCCTCTTGTTTTGAAATACTATATCCTCAGACTCCATATGACTCCATTACCTATGTTAGATAAATTGTCCCTATTCTACAACTCTGCAGTTCTTCACTTTGGCCATGACCTGATAAGTTTAGGAGGATGTCTTAAGAAGCCTCCTTAACCATAGACCTAACCCTTATTTCTCTAATTATATTTATTAGAAATAAAACTTAAAATATCATACCATAACTTAAGAAGAGAAAGAATAATTATTTTATATCCTGAAATTTCAAACTACATAAATAGCACAACAAGAGTTAATATGTCATGGAAGCAAACATTATCAAAACTCTTCCAGGCTAAATAGATTTTTTCAATCAATAAAATATTCACATTAACAGAAAAATATGTGATAATAATAATGCCTTCTAGTGAAATGCTTCAGAGTTGAAGCCCAGGAGAGTGAAAATGGCCAACTCTGATTGATTGCATATGAGTGTCCATTTGTGTTTGTAGGGTTGTGTGCAATCTGATCAGAGGCAATTATAAAATATACTCAATCATATGGATCACAAAAATAAAAATTAGAAACTGCTTGCTTTATATACAAGTTCTGTAATCAGGGGTGGTACCCTGAAACACAGGGAAATGCACTAGTATTAAGTCTGAAACCCAACCTGAGAAAGATAAACTACGGCACCCATAGGCTTGTGGATAGGATTTGATAAACTATGGCACCCATAGGCTTGTGGACAGGATTTGAGAAAAGCAGGGAATTGTCACATAAGAAGCAAAAGGTTACCTTTTTCTGCTACCTTTGACTTTCCCCTGTTCAAAGCCAAGACTAGTACTGCCAAAAGAATAAGTCAGAAACTCAAGCATAATAACTACAGTGAAATAATCAAATGTGGCTACAAATATGTTATCCAAGGCAAGTGTGAGTCAGGGATACTTCAGCTTCAGTAAAGATTACTATGGTCAAAGTCAAGGGCAGCAAAAGCTATATCGAAAGTGATCTGAAATAGGGGAAGTTAAAAGAGGCAGTATACTCAGGCCAAATCTAGGGTGTTATTTGGAATATTTAACAATAATGTGAGAAAAATAGATAACACTGGATGTTACTTAGGTGAACAAAAACACGCACCATAATACTATATGTTACTCTTCCAGATGTATAGAGACATATTCTCACAGCCCTTATCCACTTTCAAACACCCAGATACAAAAGACGCACACAAACACACACACACACACACACACACACACACACACACACACACACTTGAATTAATTAGTTCTCAGGAAAGTATACAAAAACTCATAGGAGAAGGTGCAGGTGAGTCAAACGTGAGCAAATTTTGAAGTTGATAACTTAGAGGATGTATTAGTCTGTTTTCACACTGCTGTGTGTAAAGACAATATTGAGACTGGGAAGAAAAAAAGGTTTAATTGGACTTACAGTTCCACATGGCTGGGGAGGACTCAGAATTATGGCAAGAGTTGAAAGGCACTTCTTACATGTCAGTGGCAAGAGAAAATGAGAAAAAAGCAAAAAAGGAAACCCCTGCTAAACTCATCAGACCTCATCAGACTTATTCGCTATTATGAGAATAGCAAGGTAAAGAGCAGCCCTCATAATTCAATTACCTCCCCTTGGGTCCCTTCTACAACACATGAGAATTCTGGAAGATAAAATTCAAGTTGAGATTTGGGTGGGAACACAGCCAAATCATATCATTCTGCCCTTGGCCCCTCCAAATCTCATGTTCTCACATTTCAAAATCAATCATGCCTTCCAAACAGTCCCATAAGGTCATAAAGTGTTAACTCATTTCAACATTAACCTAAAAGTCCACAGTTCAAAGTCTTATCTGAGACAAGGCAAGCTCCTTCCCCCTATGAGCCTGTAAAATCAAAAGCAAGCTAGTTACTTCATAGATACAATGGGGGTACAGGTATTGGGTAAATATAGCCATTTCAAATGGGACTAATTGTCCAAAACAAAGGGGTTGTAGGGCCCATGCAATTCAAAATTCAGTGGAGCAGTCAAATTTTAAAGATCCCAAATGATCTCCTTTGACTTGAGGTCTCACATCCACGTCACAGTGATGCAAGAGGTGGATTCCCATGGTCTTGGGCAGCTCCACCTGTGGCTTTGCAAGGTACAGCCTCCTTCCTGGCTGCTTTCACAGGCTGGTGTGTTGAGTGTTTGCGGCTTTTTCAGGTACACGGTGCAAGCTGTCGGTGATTCTAACATTCTGCCTGTTACCCAGTTCCAAAGTCACTTCCACATTTTGGTGTATCTTTCCAGCAACAGCCCATTCCTGTTACCAATTTACTGTATTAATCCATTTTCACACTGATGATAAACACATAGCCACAACTGGGAAGAAAAAGAGGTTTGGGCTGGATGCAGTGGTTCACGCTTGTAATCCCAGCACTTTGTGAGGCCGAGGTGGTTGGATCACCTAAGTTCAGGAGTTTGAGACCAACCTGATCAATATGGTGAAACCCTGCGTCTACTAAAATTACAAAAATTAGCCAGGTATGGTGGTGTGCACCTGTAGTCCCAGCTACTTGGGAAGCAGAAGCAGGGGAATCGCTTGAACCCGAGAGGTGGAGGCTGCAGTGAGCTGATTGCACCACTGCACTCCAGCCTAGGTAACAGAGCAAGACTCCATCTAAAAAAAATAAAATAAAATAAAGAAAAGAAATGAGAAAGAGGGTTAATTAGACTTCCAGTTCCACATGGCTCAGGAGGCCTCAGAATCATGACGGAAGGTGAAAGGCACTTTTTACATGGCGGTAGCAAGAGACACAGAAAGAAGCAAAAGCGGAAAACCCTGATAAACCCATCAGATCTCATGAGACTTATTCACTATCATGAGAATAGCACAGGAAAGAGCTGCCCCTGTGATTTAATTACCTCCTTCTGGGTCTCTACCACAACCTCTCGAATTCTGGGAGATACAATTCGAGATTTGGGTAGGGACACGGCCAAACCATATCAGAGGAGAAAGCTAATAAAGTAATTCCGATATTGTGGATTGATGTTTACAAGGAAATGGGAGACTATGACCCCTTTATAAAGTTGTATGTGTTAACAAGAGATTCCTGATAGAAAACTCAGACAAAAAATAATGTAAAATTGTATATTACTAAATGTACAGTGACCATAAACAAAAGATTAGTCTCCAGAATATAGAAAGTATATGAAAAACAATTCTATTTAAATGTGGATAAAAAGAATAGTATCTAAAATAGACAAAATGTACAATTTTGTATGTGTGTACAAGAGAGAAAAGCATATGCCATATTATTACTATTGAAAGAAATGCAAAGTATTTTGCACAAAGATACCATTTTATATCTATCACACTGACTTTTATTAACTACCAGCTTGAGTGAAAATTGTTATTATCTCTTTGGAAAATATGTTGGCATTATATTGTTAAGTATAGCTGGTAAGCTAGAAAATTTAATTTTAAGTTTATAGCATAGTTTATAGAAGCATATACAGTTGGTGTAATAATAGTTTAATATAAACTATTAAATGAAAAAAAATTTTTTAACAACCTAGAATTCAGTATAGAGTAGAATTACTCTACAAAAGTAAAGATTAAATGAAGTCCTTTCAGATAACCAAAAATAGAAATTTGTTGCCAGTAAGCCTAACTTGAAATAAATGTTAAAATTTTTTTTTTCAGGAAGAATGAAAATAATATGGAGAAAAAACCCGGTTCCATACAAAGAGAATATTGGAATAGGAATAAATTAAGGTAAAATAAAATTATTTATTTTTATATTATTAATTGATCTAACAAAGAACAGTATGTTCAAATTAAAAATTAAATCAATGTACTGAGTGAATATAACTTTTGGATAAATATGATATATGACAACAATCTTCCAAAAGATGAGAGGAAAAAACTGGAAATACATTGTCATAATGTACTTGCACTACCCATGAAACAGTATATTGTGATTTGGAAGTAGAATAAATTAGTAATAAATCTATATTTTAAGTTCAAGGGTGACCTCTAAATAAGTATATGGTAATATGTTAATATTCTAATAGAAAAATAAATAGGGTTAGTCACAATAAATGCTCAGTTAAAACCAGACAAGGCAGAAAAAGGATGAAAGAACAAAAATGATAAGCAAACAATATGGGCCATAAATAGAAAACATCTGTTAATATAAATATGGTAGAAGTCAATCTAATGCCATTATCAAAAATAATGGCATTAAATGTGAATGGACTTAATATCATGATTAAAAGACAGAGATGGGGGTCTTAACTGAGGATCCATAAGACCCCTGACATCTCAAGGATCTCACCTCCAGTACTCCAGTTGTTTTTCTCCAGAAGGCCCCAGGAGGCTTGGCTGTAGCCAGTGTCACCCTGTGACTTACAAGTACTGGGATTTTCGTAGAGAGTACTCAAGAAAGCCACAGATGCCAGGAAATTAGTATGGCTGTGAAAAAAACTGCAGCACTACCAAAAGCCTATCTGCCAGCCATTACTCTTAGGCATCATATATTGGGTTGCAGTCAAAACAATAACACCAAAAAAAAAAAAAAAGTCCACCCATATGTACCCTGTGAAACCAAAGTCAAAATTCCATCCGCAAATAAAAATCAATACACATCCTTGGCTCTCCAAAAGCACTCAGAAACAAAACCAATGGACTATACTCAACTCACACCACAGTAAAAGGAACATCAGCCCTTTCAGGTGAGATAGAACTAGTGCAACAATTCTGGGAACTCAAAAAGCCAGAGTGTTCCCCTATATACAAGTAAGCCCATTAGCTGCCCAGCAATGTTCCTTAACTAGAACAAAGTTACTGAAATAACAGACATAGAATTCAGAATCTGGATGACAAAGAAGCTCATTGAGATTAGGGTGGAAGTTGACATCTAATCCAAGGAATACAGGAAATCCAATAAAATTATCCAAGAGCAAAAGATGAAACAGCCATTTTAAGAAAGAACTAAACTGAATTTCTGGAACTGAAAAATTCACTACAAGAATTTCATAATAAAGAAAATTGTTAACAGCAGGATAGAACAAGATGAAGAAGGATTCTCAGAGCTCGAAGACCACTTCTTTGAATCAACTTTCAGACAAAAATAAAGAAAAAGGAAGTTTTAAAAATAAACAAAGCCTCTGAGAAATAAGGGATTATGTAAAAGGGCCAAATCTATGATCCATTGGCACTCCTGAGACAGAAGGAGAGAGGGTAAGCAACGTAGAAAATAAATTTGAGGACACAGTCCATGAAAATTTTCTTAATTTTGCTAGAGAGTTTGACATGCAAATTCAAGAAATACAGAGAAGCCCTGCTAGGTGCTATCCAAGACAATCATCCCCGCATATAGTCATCAGATTCTCCAAGATCAACACAGAGGAAAAAGTCTTAAAGGTAGGTAGAGAGAAGGATCAGGTCATACAAAATGGAATACCATCAGACTAGCAGTGAACATCTCAACAAAAATGTTACTATCTGGAAAATATTAGGGGTCCATTTTTAGCATCCTTAAAGAAAAGAAATCCCAACCAAAATTTTCATATCCACCAAACTAAGCTTCGTAAACGAAGGAGAAATTAAATCCTTCTCAGATAAGCAAATAATGAGGAAATTTGTTACAAATAGACTAGCATTAAGAGAGGTCATTAAGGGAATGCTAAACATGGAAATGAAGGAACAACACCTGCTACCACAAAAACAGTTGAGCACATAGCCCACCGACACTGCAAAGCAACTACACAATAAATTAATGAAACAACACCTAACAACATGGTTACAGGTTCAAAATCTCACATATCTATACTAACCCTGAATGTAAATAATCTAAACACTCCACTTAAAGACATAGAAAGGCAAGCTAGATACAATGCAAGACTTAACTCTCTACTATTTTAAAGAGAACATCCCATGTAACAAAATCCACAGGCTCAAAGTAAAGGGGCAGAGAAAGATCTACCATGCAAACAGAAAACAAAAAAGACTAGGAGTCACTTTTCTCTCTTTCTTTCTTCCTTCGCTTCCCTTCCCCTTCCCCTTCCTCTTCCCCTTCCCCTTCCTTCCCTTCCCTTTCTCTCTCTTTCTCTTTCTCTCCTTCTCTCTCTCTCTCTCTCTCTCTCTCTTTCTCTCTTTCTTTCAACATGGAGTCTCACTCTGTCGCCTGGGCTGGAGTGCAGTGGCACAATCTTGGCTCACTGCAGCCTCCTCCTCCTGGGTTCAAGTGATTCTTTTGCCTCAGCTTCCCAAGTAGCTGGGAGTACAGGTGCCCACCACCACACCTGGTTGAATTTTGTGTTTTTTAGTAGAGACGGGGTTTCACCATGTTGGCCAGGTTGGCCTTGAACTCCTGACCTCACGTGATCCACCTGCCTTGGCCTACAAAGTGCTGGGATTACAGGCATGAACCACCATGCCTGTCCTCACTATGCTTATATTGGATAAAACACACTTTAAACCAGCAACTATTAAGAAGGATAAAGAAGGGTATTAGTAATCACAAAGGGCATAATTCAACAAGAAATTTAACTGTCCTGAATATATATGCACCCAACACTGGAGCACCCAGATTCATAAAGCAAGTTCTTCTTGACTTACAAAAATATTTAGATAGCCAAGATAGCCACACAATTATAGTGGGAGACTTCAATCGCCCACTGATAGCATTAGACAGATTACTGAAGCAGAAAGCTAATAAAGAAATTTTGGAATTAAACTTGATACTTGACTAATTAGATCTAATTAAACATTTACAGAAAACTCTACCCAATATCCACAGAATATGCATTCTTCTTTCCACACACTGAACATATTCTAAGATTAACCACATGCCCACTCAAATAGCAAGTCTGAATAAATTGAAAAAAATCAAAATTATACAAACACACGCTCAGACCATTGTGCAATAAAAATAGAAATCGATATCAAGATATCTCAAAACTACATAAATATATGGAAATTAAACAACTTTCTCCAGAATAATCCTTGGTGAACAACAAAATTAAGGCCGGAATCAACAACATTCTTTGACATTGATGACAAATAGGAACCCAACTTACCAAAATCTATGAGATTCAACTCATAGATTTCAGTGTTAAGGGGAAGTTTAGAGTACTAAACATCTTCATCAAAAAGTTAGAAAGATCTCAAACCAACTTTACACCTAGAGGAACTAGAAAATTAAAAAAAAAAACAAACTCCAACACTAGCAGCATAAAATAAATAACTAAAATTAGAGAAAGACTGAATAAAATTGAGACACAAAAATTCATACAAAAAAGCAATAAAACAAAAAATGTGTTATTCATGAGAATAAATAAGATTGAGAGACTGCTAGCAAGTTTAATGAAGAAAAAAGAGAAGATCTAAATAAGTACAAATAAAAATGATGAAGATTACTTCACAACTAATTACACCAATATGCAAAAGATCCTCAGAGTCTATCATGAAAATTTCTGTGCATAAAAATTAGAAAATCTAGAAGAAATGGATAAATTCCTGGAAACACACGACCTTCAAAAGTTGATTCAGGGAGAAAGTGAAAACTTGAATAATCAAATAACAAGTTTTAAAATTCAATCAGTAATAAAGAAACTACGCCCAAAAAGCATGGGACCAGAGGGATTAACAGCCAAATTCTACCAGACATACAAAGAAAAAATGATACTACTCCTACGAAAAAATTTCAGAAAATTGAAGAGGGAGGCTCTCCCCTAACTCATTCTATGAAGCCAACATCAGCCTAATACCAAAATCTGGCTACAACATAACAGAATACGACAACTTCAGGCCAATATCCCTTGTCAACATAGGAACAAAAATCCTCAACAAAATGCTATCAAACTTAATCCAATACCACATCAAAAAGATAATAAACCACAATCAAGCAGGCTTTATTCATGAAATGCAAGGCTGGTTCAACATACACAAATTAATAAATGTGATTCACCACATAAACAGAATTGAAAACAAATATCATATGATCATCTCAATAGATGCAGAAAAAAACTTTCAATGCAATTCAATATACATTTATGACAAAACCCTCAAGAAACTAGGCATCAAAGGAGCATGCCTCAAAATAATAAGAGCTATCATAACTTCAAAATAATAAGAGCTATCATATCTTAAAAATAATAAGATCTATCTATAACAAACCCATAGCCAATATCATACTGAATGAATGAAAGCTGGAAGCATTCTCTTGAGAACTGGAACAAGGCAAGGATGTCAATTCCCTCCACTCTTATCAACATAGTCCTGGAAATCTAAGCCGCAGCAATCAGACAAGAGGAAGAAAGAAAAGGCATCCAAAAATGAAAAGAAGATGTCAACCTACCTGACTTCGCTGACAATATGATTCTATACCTAGAAAATCCTAAAGACTCTACCAAAAGGCTCCTAGAACCAGTAGATGACTTCAGTAAAGTTCCAGGATACAAAATGTATGTACAAAAATAGTAATATTTATATACCAATGATGTTCAATCTGAAAGCCAAATCAAGTACACAATCCAATTTATAATAATCACAAATAAAAAATAAATACCTAGGAATATAGATAGCCCAACAGGTAAAAGATTTATACACATAGAATTACAAATCAATGCTCAAAGAAATCAGAGATGACAAAAATAAATGGAAAATCATTTCATGCTCATGGATTAAATAAATCAATATTGTTAAAATGGCCATATTGCCTAAACTAATTTACAGATTCAGTACTATTCCAATCGAACTACCATGACATTTTTCGTAGAATTAGAAAAATCTATTATAAAATTCATGTAAACCAAAAGAGAGCCCAGATAGCTGAAGAAATCCTAACTCAGGAGAACAAAGTCAGAAGCATCACACTACCTGACTTCAAGCTGTACTCTCAGGCTACACTAACCAATACAGCATGGTACTGGTACAAAAACAGACACATAGACCAATAGAACATAATGGAGAACCCAGAAATAAAGCTACAAACCTGCAACCATCTGCTATTTAACAAATCTGAGAAAAGCAAGCAGTGGAGAAAGGACCCCCTATTCAATCAATGTTGCTGGAATAACTGGATAGCCACAAGCTGAAGAGTGATACTGGACTCCTACCTTCTACCACAGACAGAAATTAACTCAGGATGGATTAAAGATTTAAATGTAAGACCTCAAACAATAAGAGCCTTAGAAGAAAACCTAGGCAATACCCTTCTTCACATCCATGTAGACCAAAAAATGGGGGCTACATCCCCAAAGCAGTTGCAATAGAGACAAATATTAACAAGTGGAACTAATATTGTTGGGATGTTTGTCTCCTCAAAATCTCATGTTGAAATATAATCCCCAATGTTTAAGGTGGAGACTAGTGGCAGGTTTTGTCATGGGGATGGATGCCTCCTGAGAGGCTTAGCACTATCCCCTTGATGATGAGTGATTTTTTTGTTATGTTAGTTCATGCATGATCTAGTTGTTTTAAAATGTGTAACATCTCCTCCTTCTCTCTCTTCCTTTCACTCTCACACTGTGACACTCCTGCCCCTTCTTCACTTTTCACCATGATCGAAAGCTTCCTGAACCCTCACCAGAAACTGAGCAGATTCTGGAACCATGCTTCTTTTTGTATAGCCTGTAGAACCACGAGCCAGTTAATCCTCTTTTCTTTATAAATTACTCACCCTTAAGTATTTCTTTATAGTGACACAAAGCCAACTAACACAGGGATCTTACTAAACTAAAGAGCTTCTGCACAGCAAAAGAAGCTATCAATAAGCAGCCTATGAAATGAGAGAACATATTATTAAACTATGCATCTGACACAGGTCTAACATTCAAGCTCTATAAGGAAGTTAAACAATTCAACAAGCAAGAAACAAACAACTCCATTTAAAAAATGGGCATGAGCAGACACATGTCAAAAGATGACATACAAGCAACTAACAAACATGACAAAATACTTACCATCACTAATCATTGGGAAAATCCAATTCAAACCACAATGTGATGCTATTTCACACCAGTGAAGAATGACTATTATTAATAAATCAAAAAATAACAGATGTTGGCAAGACTGCAGAAAGAAGGGAACTCTTATACACTGTTGATTGGAATGCAAATTAGTTCAGACTCTTTGAAAAGCAGTTTGGAGAATTCTCAATGAACTTAAAGCAGAGCTGCCATTCAACCCAACAATACTGTTACTAAGTTTATACCCAGAGAAAAATAAATCACTCTACCAAAAAGACATAGCACTTGTATGGTGATTGCAGTGTTATTCACAGTACCAAAGACATTAAATCAACATAGGTTTCATCAATAGTGGACTGAATAAAGAAAACATGGTACATATACACCGTGGAATATTACACAGCTATAAAAATAATGAAATCATGTCCTTTGCAGCAACATGGATGCAGCTGGAGGCCATAATCCTAAGCAAATTATTGAATAAATAGTAAAAAAATATTGCATGCTCTCACATATAAGTGGGAGATAAACATTGAGTACACATGGACATAATGATGAGAATAACAGACACTGCATACTATTAGTGAGGGGAAGATGTCAGGATCCATTTGTTGAAACATGACCAATTGGGTACTATGCTCACTACTTGAGTAATGAGGTCACCCCAAACCTCAGCATCACTCAATATACCCATGCAAAAAACCTGCACATATACTCCTGAAACTAAAATAAAATTTAAAATTATAAATTAAAAAAGCAATAAAGAAGGAGGCCAAAGAGATATATTTAGAATGTATAGAACTGTAAAAGACTTACAAATATTTTTAATAGTGATGTATAAATAAGCAGAGGAATCAATGCAGTACAAACTCCAAAATGCAAAAAATTTGAAAGAGGATTTTTATTAATTACTCACCAGGAGGTAGATATTTTTCAGGTATTGTTTATTTTTTCTCAATCTTTATTATGGTATAACTGACAAAAGTTTTATATATTTAAGAAAAAGAAATAAAGACATTAAAAAGACGGAGACTCAAAGTGTATCAAAAAAAGAGGACCCTGCTGGACACAGTAGCTCATGCCTGTAATCTCACTACTTTGGGAGTCTGAAGCAGGAAGATCACTTGAGGTCAGGAGTTCAAGACTAGCCTGGGGAAAACAGTGAGACCCAGTATTTAATATATATATATATTAGATCGATCTATCTATCTATCTATCTATCTATCTATCTATCTATCTATAGATGAATTTACATGGAAAGGCAAAGACCCAGAGTAGCCAACATAATATTAAAGAGCAATGAAATTAGAAGACAGAAACTAATCAACTTACAAGACTTGCTATAAAGATAGATGGATAGATAGATGGATAGATAGATAGATAGATAGATAGATAGATAGATAGATAGATAGATAGATCGATAGATCTAATCTATATGAGACTAGGAGTTTGTGGCTGCAGGCTGCTATGAGCTATGGTCATGCCACTGCACTCCAGCATGGGCAACTGAGCAAGAACCTGTATCAAAAAATATATATATTGTTTACAAGAAGTCCACTTTAAATGTCAAGTCACATATACATTAAAAGTAAAGGAATACCGAAAGTTATACCATGCTAACATGAATTCAAAGAAGCAGCAGTAGCTATATTAATGACAGAAAGAATAGACTTCAATGGAAAAAGAGTTACCAGGAATAAAATGTGTATTATGTAATTATAAAAAGGTAAAAACTCTAAGAAGACATAAAAATTATATTTTTTGTGTAGCTACAATAGAGTTTCAAAATATATAAAGCAAAACTGATAGAAATGCAAAGAGAAATAGACAAATCATGATTATACCAGGAGATTTTAACACCCCTCTTTCAGAAACGGACAGATATCACAGACAGGCCATGTGGAAGAAATTATGACAACACTCTACAATATGTTAATGTAGTCCATCATATCAATACCCTAAAAAAATCAAATGATCATATCAATAATGCAGAGAAAAATATATGACAAAATCCAACAGTCATTTGTGATAAAAGCTCTCAGCAAAGTATGGATATAAACGTACTTCCTTAACTTAATAAAGAACATCTACAAAAAATCTACATTATTCTTTAAAGTGAAGAAACAGATGTTTTCCCCTAAAATCAGAAACAAGGCAATTCAAGTTGATACTACTGGAAGATCTTGCAAATTCAGTAAGATAAAGAAAATAATAACCAGTGTTATACACATTGGGGATAAAAAAGTAAAATCATCTTTGCAGTTGAGATTATTTTCTATGTAGACAATTCCAAAGAATCAAGGAAAAAATTCCTGGAACTAATTAGCAATGATAGCGATGTTGTAGGATACAAGTAAAATAAATCAAAGTTAATTGCTTTTCCATATATCAGCAATTAATAATTGAAATTTGAAATGAAAACAAAATACCAATTTACATTCATATAAAAACTACATAAATAAAACAAAATATTTACAGCATCTATAAGAAGCAAACAGAAAAACTGTGATTAAAAAAGTAAAGAACTAATCAAATGGAGAGATATTTCATGTTCATGGATAAGAAGACTCAACACTCTAAGATATCTGTTCTTCTCAACCTGATCTATAGGTTCAACACGATCTTAATCAAAATCCCAACAAGTTACTTTTACAGATCTAGACATACTGATTTCAAATTTACATGGAAAGGCAAAGACCCAGAGTAGCCAACATAATATTGAAGAAGAGCAATGAAATTAGAAGACAGAAACTAATCAACTTCAAGACTTGCTATAAAGCTACAGTAATCAAACTGATCAAAGCTACATCAATCCATACAGTGTGGTATTAGTGAAAGAATAGACAACTAAGCCAGTAGAACAGAATAAAGAGCCCAGAAAAAGACCTCACAAACATAGTCAATTGATCTCTGACAAGGGAGCAAAGGCTATTTAGCAGAAGAAGGGCAGTCTTTTCAACAAATGATGATGGAATAGCAAGACTTCCACAGGCTGAACATTAATCCAGACACAGTTATTAAACCTTTCGTGAAGAGTAACTCAAAATAGATCATGGATCTAAATGTAAAATGCAAAACTATAAATTTGAAAGATAACGTAGAAGAAAATTAAGGTGACCTGAGTTTGTCTATTTTTAGAACAATATCAAATGAATCATCCATGAAAGAAAATTTTGCAAATTGAACTTAAATAAAATTAAAAACTCCTGCTCTGTGAAAGTCATTGTTAAGAGAATGAAAAGACAAGTCACAAAATGGGAGAGCATATTTGCAAAACACTTATCTAATAAATAAGTTGCATCCAACATGTATTTAAAAAAAGTTAAAATTCAACAGTAAGGAAACAAACAACCCAATTAAAAAGAGGCTAAAACACCTAAAAGAGGCTAAAACAACCCAATTAAAAAGAGACGTAAAAAAGACATACAGGTGGCAAAGAGGCATATGAACAATACTCAAGCACCATGTGTCAGTAGGAAATTGCAGATTAACATAAGATACAACTACACAACTACATACCTAGTAAAATAGCTAAAACCCAAAACACTGACAGTACCCAATGCTGGTGAGGATGTGGACCACATAAACTCATTGACTGCTGGCCAGAATGCAAAATGGTATAGCCACTTTGGAAGATAGTTTGACATTTGAAAAAATATAACTAAACATACTTTCACATTATGATCCAAATATTGTTTTATGTAAATTAGTAGCAAACCTGGTAGACAGAAAAAAACCTGCACACAAATGTTTATAGCAGCTTTATTAAAAATTATAAAAAATTGAAGCAATCAGGATGTCTTTCAATAGAGGAATGGATTATAATATGTGGTACATTTATAGAGTACATTATTTTTCAATAGTATAAAGTAATGAGCTATCATTCCATTATAAAACACCAAGGAATCTACATTGCACATTGCTAAGTCTAAGAAGGCAATGTGGAAAGCTTACATACTGTGTGATCCAAATATAATATACGATATTGTGAACAAGCCAAAACTACAGACACAGTAAAATACTGGTGGTTCCAGGAAGTTATTGCAGGGGATGAGGTTAGATAAGGAGTTGGGAACAGGATGAATAGCTGAAGAGGAAATATTAGAAGCAGTGGAACTATTTTGTATAATACTGTAAATGTTGGATACATGACATCACAGGTTTGTCAAAATCCATGAAACTGTAGATACTAAGAAGAACCCTAATTTGAATTATGAACTTTATAATAATAAGAACGGTTTCACTACTGACCCATCAGCTATGATAAATGTGTCACACAAGTGCAAAATAATAACAGGAAACTGTGTGTGTATGTGTGTGTATGGGGGAGGTATATGGAGATTCTCTGGACTTTTTCTCAAATTGTCTCTAAACCTCAAACTGCTCTAAAAATAAAGTCTTCATTTTTTAAAATCATGACAACCATTAAAACAAAATTTAGATTATTATTGAGGTGAAGAGATACAGAGGAATATAATTGGGAGAGGCATATTAAGGCCTTCAAAATAATTATTATGTACTATTCTTTAGGTGGATGGTGAGCAAATGAGGGTTTTATTACTAAATATATCATACCTACAAAAATGGTTGTATGTGTAAAAGTTAAAAAGGATAAATTAAAAAGTGACAAACTTAATTGGTTTTGTAGGCTCCTTAGATTGTTTACCAATAGACCTTCAACTGATTTTTTTCCAATCTTATCATGTAGGAAATTGTAGCCTTTTTACTAAAATGATAACAGAGAACGTTCGGACTTGGTATACCTTTGTTTTCTTTCCTCAGAAATGCTAAACCAAAATAATTTTAGAATGTATAATATAATTTTTCCTGAGTTTAGTTGTTTTGTTTATTTTAATGTCCGAGGCAGAATTTCTCTCTTCCATATTGAAATCATTATATAATTTTTATTTTAGCATGGATATTTTAGTTTTCTATTGAGTGATAAGATATACTACATATCACATCATTTATTTATTATTCATAATACACCCTGTATTCAAAAATATATTAACATCCATTAAGAAATCCATAACATGCACCGAAACTGCATATTAAAGTAATATATAAGATAAAGTCTTCTTACTCTTGGTGGAAATTAATGAAATGGTACATATATGATATAGAATATTTGAATAAACTAACCTAAAAAAATTTACTTTATGCCTTGGATGTTGTGCTACCAAACAGCCCACCAGCGACTGGGCAAATTATAAACAACAGAAATGTATTTCTCTTGGTTCTGGATGCTGGAAAGTCCAAGGTGCTGGCGAGTTGGGTGCCTGGCATGGACTGCTCTCTGCTTTCACATTGGCACCTTCTTGCTGCATCTTCCAGAGGGCATGAACACTGCATCCTCAGATGGCAAAGGAATGGAAGTGGCAAACTGGCTCTCTCAGCCCTTTAAGAGGCAATAATTCATTCCTGGGAGCCAAGCAATCATGGCCCCACCTTTTAATACTATTACGTTGGGGATAAAGTTTCAATGTTTATATTAGAGAGGACACAAGCAGGAAAACAATAAGCACTTTATGTGTATAAAGTGGCTATAAGTGGCCATTTTATAAATGGCCACCTTCAGAGGATTGCTTGAGGGCAAGAGTTTGAGGCCAATGGCTATAAAAGCCATAAATGGCTTTCCAGGTATTACTTTGGTTGGTTATATATCTATTCTGGTGATACCACTGTTTCCAAAGCAAGTTTTAGAGCTCTCCCTTTGGATTTGTGCTCACATTTCATAGGACATCTGTTTGAGACTACTTAATCTTGTCAACTCTTTCTGTGTCTGTGAATAAAGTGAGTGGGATGACTAAACAGGGTAATAAAGCTTTAATGAAGAAGTAAAGATTGAGACTTGGTGTAGTGGCTCATACCCGTAATTCCAGCACTTTCAGAGGCTGAGGTGGGAGCACTGCTTAAGGGCAGGAGTTTGAGACCAACCTGGGCAACACAGCCAGACCCTGTCTCTAAAAAACAAAAAATTAAAAATAAAAATTAGCCAAACATGGTGATGTGTACCTGTAGTCACAGCTACTTGGGAGGCTGAGGTGGGAGAGCTGTTTGAGCCCAGGAGTTCCAGGTTGCAGTCAGCTATGATCATGCCACTCCACTCCAGCCTGGGTCACAGAGAAAGACCCTGTCTCTTAAAAAAGAAAAATAAAGTTGATTGCCAAATAATATAGTGTATTTTTGTATTTGGTGTGTGGTGTGTACTCCATATATTGGCTCTAAAGTTATGTCCAAAAAGGGATTTTAAAATGTTTGGAACAATGAAAGTGTCAAAAAACAACATGCAACACCTAAGTTATTGCAAAGAAAAGTCATTTTTATGCATAAGATTTGATAAATTTGTTACATAAATAAAATATTTTAAACTTACATTTAAATCTGCATATTTATATGTAGATCTATTTTTTATCATGGGATTTAACAAAATACGTCAATTGAATTTTCAGTGCTGTAAGATCTGAAACCACTTATTCTATTTCCTCAGAGTATATCACAGATCTTGGAAACTTCAGACCTCCCAGGAGTAGAAGTTTACAATAGTAATGTAAAAGGCATTTTTTTTTTAATTTTCTTAACATCTTTTCCTCCACCATGATAAGATAATGTACTTTCTAAGGATCTGTCTAACACAAACACAATGCCATTCATAATTTTGATAAACATAATTGTTATCTTGCATGGAATGAGTAAAATTTATTTATTCAAGAAACATTCATAAAAGTACCTACCTACTATGTTCATATACTGAGAGGCTTACGTATGTTATTTCCAATGTTCCTAACAACACACCATGCAGTTGTTCTTTTTGTAACTGCTGTTTACCATTCAGTGAAGGAAGAAGAATCAGAGAATTGAAGTGATTTTCTAAATGTCACCATAATGTACAAATTAGCCACACATTAGGCAAACACTTCTCTTTTGTCTATTTCCTTTATATATACCCAGGCAGGATCACTTTTCTATATGA
Organism: Macaca thibetana thibetana; assembly: GCF_024542745.1. NCBI lineage: Eukaryota > Metazoa > Chordata > Mammalia > Primates > Cercopithecidae > Macaca > Macaca thibetana. The sequence continues at coordinate 78,041,003 of NC_065586.1, forward strand.
TTTAGTTCAGCATTTAAACATATTATGTGCAAGCCATTGTTTTCTGAGTTATAGGAATCTGCTGACAATGAAAATATTGTTACCAATCTGTGGGGAACAAACCTCTTTAGTAATTTTATTTTTTTTTCCTTTTGAAATGAAACACATTTAGTTAATTTGCTAAGACACCTTTATATTTTCACATGAATTTTATACCTGCCATCTTATGTTTTAGAAAGTTGTCCCCTTTCAGCAAATACTTAACGTATTGCTTTACTAAAATTGTTTGGAATCTAATAGTGAATGATTGGTCTGGTGATAATAAAGCAGGTACAATTGACAACTCTGTACTTACAGATTCCACTGAACCAACTGGACCCACAAGAGCGGCACATTGCCCCTGACAGAAAATAGTTTCTTCTTCCTTTGTTTGAAGATCATGTAGGTGCTTTATAAAGTTTCCCTGCCTCAGGATTCACCTAATGTCTCTTCTGGGCAACCAGAACAAAAATAATCCTCAATCTGGTTAGAATGGCATAGTAAAACTGAAGGTAAGTTGAGCTTTTAAGGAGAGAAGAGATTATATAAAACAAGTAAGTTTCAGAATCTGTTTAATAAGTATTGTCAGAAGCTATTTGATACAGCAGGGAAAACATAAAATTGAAGAGGGGAGAATTTGTTGATATGGGAGAATCCTTCTGTGATACAAGATTTAATACTCTGACAAGAATCACGGGGAATGATGCCTTCATGGTATTATGATGTCTCTTTTAATCTTGGATAAAGTAATTACTCATTTTAAATAAAGTATAAATGCCAAAAATGCTGGTAAAGAAGGTAAGGCACCTAGGCTTAGAGAAATGAGGATTGCAAAGTACATATTTAACATAAGGCTAGAAAACCCACTGGCCAAGTAGATTCATCAGGGATGAATCTAGAGGACACACCACTTACCAAAATGATAAGGAATGCGCAGGTGAGAGGGGCAACACTGTCTTTGAGAACCTCAGTGGTGGCTTTTTTTTTTTCTTTCAGGCCAGGGCTAATAGTAGGTGATGATGCTGTAAAAGAGTTGGTACTCTGAGAGGCCAGAAGGTAGCACTTAAATGTCAAAAGCCACATGGACACAATACTTAATAATGAGCAACAACAACAGAGTAGTAGTTAAAGGAGCCTGTCTTTAGAGATCTAAAGAGATGATTGATGGTAGAATATAATGTTTCCACAGGGAGATGCATAAGCATTCAACAAGGGTATTACTTATTTGATTGTCTTTCATTTGAATGTCTATCAGTTCAACATTATCATGTACTACAATGGACTCTTGATTTCTTCCTGCCACAGTTATTTCTGTATGCACAGTCTTTTTAGTGCTTGCTAGCAGAATTTAAATACTCACGTCCCCAAATTTTTCATTATACTGGATTTTTTATTTATCTCTGTACTGAAATCTATTATCACCAAATAAGATTTTTCATCCATCTCCCAGTGGTTCTCTACATAATGGCAAAAATGCATCATTTTAAAATACCAGTGAAATCTTGTGGCTCCCTACTCTGAACTGCTTCAATGGCTTCATGTTACATTTATAATAAAATTCATATTCCAGGACTTTGAGTTCCTACATGATCTAATTGTTTCTCCAACCTTAATCAGGTTTACTCTACAGACTGGACTAACTAGGACTAATTACAGACTACTAGTTTGTTTGAACAGACCACAATCTTTCCCAACTGAAACACTGCACATGCTACTGTCTTTTTATCCCTAGCTAGAATAACTTCCTCAAAAAGTTCTTCGCTGGGTGTGTTATTTAAAATAGCCACCCTGCACCATTTTCTGTTGCCATCCTTTGTTTATTTCTCATATGATACCTGTGACAATTTGGTTTTTGCACTTGTTTGTTAACCTTCAGTTCAGCTCTCTTCACACTGAGTTGTGTATTTATGCCAGGTCAAAGAAGCTGTCCATCTCTTTCATTGTTGAATCCCAGGTGCTTAGCACAGCTTCTAGCACATAGTATGGACTCAACTAATTTTGGATAAATTCATCAATGTAAACTGAGCACTCCAGTTTACAGTCTCTAAAATTCCATATGCAACTACAACAATGTATGTAAGGCAACAATTATGTGGTCTGCTTATCACTCCTTCTCAGAACAACAGCCTCCTTTATACAACTTGCTCTACTCTAAACACTTTTACCTCAAAGAGAACTTTTTCATCCTTCTATTATCCAGTCAAACCCTAGCCATGATTAATGTGAAAAAAATACAATCAAGACAAATAGGGAAAAACATAGAAGATGAACCGATCCTTGTGTGAGATCCAATGTACTTTCGGTTCAGCTTCCTTTCTGCATTTTTGTTGATTCGTTCAATTTCTTGGATTTTTTTTTAGTCAAAACTCAACCCCTTTCCTTCAAACTTTAGCCCTTGTTAGATAAGGATCTCTGACACATTTAACTGAAAGATTCCTAAATAATAAGATACATTTAGATTCTTTGATAGCAAGGCAGAAAATATATAGCACTAATTATATGATTGCTTGAGTATTTAAACACAACTACATGTCCTGCTCATCTTGGGAGAATAGATGCGCATAAAAGCAAGTTATCCAGCTGGTAAGCCAATGGCTAAGTCTTGGATAGTTTTCTGAATGTCAGTACAAGATAATACATCTTCTCAATTAAATTTAATTTGCCTTCACAATAAGAATTCAAAACCATTGAAATTTTCTGCATTTGCTCAGTATGTTGTTTCTGATTAATTTTATTGATGGTTTAACTTGGCATTCAAATTTCTAATCAAATGGATTTTCAAAGTCCTGTAGCATGGAAATATAGACATAAAAATACATTTGAGGGTCTTATTGTTAATAGAAGGCCACATATATATTTTAATATCTCTACTGTAATCCTCATTAAGATTACCGTCAGCAAGCTACAGTTCATCATATCAAATGGCAATGTAATGCACAGTGATTTCTGTTTCAAATTCTACACTGTTCTTTATGGCCTTATCATTTCTATTTTATTGCAATTGTTAAGCAGGACAAGAATATGGTATACAAGCTAGTGTTTTGCTAAGTCATTTCACAGTGCACACTTAGTTGCAATAATAATTCATTTTATATGGTCTTAGTATATATTATGAAGCTATTTCCCAGAATGAAAATATTGTTGATATATAAAACAAAATTATGCTTTAGTTAAAATTGTTATGCAACAAGAAATAATAGATGAAGTCTGATTTGATTAGCAACCATATCATTTACATATGTAGCTTAAGGGAAGTTAGTTTTAAAATTGCATATTTATAATGTGATTTCCTAAGAAATTGGATAACTGAGACATAAAGAAGTTAAGGTATGATACTCTTTTTGTTTCTAAAAATTTTGTTAGAATTTCAGGAGATATATTATTTAGGAGTAGCGTATTAAACTGGTATATTTATAATATTTAATAGCCACTTATATTTTTTACTTATTAACAATTAATAATTACGCAATATTTTATTAATTAAATGATGGATTTCTACCTGTGAGAAACAGTTTAAACTATTTGAGAATAAGTTTTACAGCTCCAGATAATATAACATGATTTTAAAAATACATACAGAATTAATACATTCTTGAAAGATTAACTTACACACAATTAATATAATTTCAACATACTTTGCCTTGAAGCAAAACAGGAGTCAATATATAAAATGTCATACCATTGATGCTAATATGTCGACTCAGTTTTGTCATTCACCCTTTTTGAACCTCAGCATTCTGTTCTACATGAAAGCATTAGCTTAAATCTTCTCTGATTCTTTTTTTCCCTTAACCTTTTGTAAAACCAATGCATATACTCTCAGAAGAAGCAATTGAATCCACTAGAATGTTTTGGATTTGGAGAGCTTTGATAATTCGGATGATGCAATCATATTTAATATTTAGAATAATCAGAGTTTGGAGTGAGAAAGTACCTTCACATCTCCTCAGTCCAGTCTCTTTACCCCAGATGAAACCTCGTTTCTCAGGAAGTTCATCAGAAGCTATCAAAAGGTTGTCTCCACAACTGGATGTAAAGCATTTGTAAGTTTGTATGTTTTTTTCTCAAAATTAATTTTTATCTTTATTCCATTTCTGTATCTTCAGTAAAATTTAGTGAGGTAATAAGAAAATAATGAAGATTTAAAATATGTTTGCTTATTAACAATATTTAGTTACTTATTTTTTCACACATTTAAATTGGTAGATTGTTCTCTAATTCCTTATCTAAGAGGAAGCATGTGGGAGAGCAAAATGAAGTTGCCTTCATGTCTTGCTGGCTTTTCCCAGCAAAATATCTAAGTTGAAAAGGACCTCAAAAGGTGTGCAGAGTGATAAAACGAAGGGGATATAAGAGCACAATATCTTGAAAACACATGAAGGACAAAAAATGATCATGAAATTGAAAGGATATTACTCTGGCTGGTTAAGAAGAGAAAAGGAAGATGAAATGTTCCAAAGGTCTTTAACACAAAGGTAGCGTATGTTGTGCTTAGCATCACTGTGAGAGATTGATGAGGTCAGAAGGGAAATTCCTATATAGCACAATTGAACATGGAGGATTATAGGTAGTGTCAGAGAAAACTCCTCCTGTGCCCTAAACATGACACAGAACTAGCAGGTTGTTTTCAAACTAGAAGTGGTTATGAGCACAGGAATAAGATAGAACAGGGATAATGGACATTTGAGCCACAACCTTTGTTGATCTGTGACTAAAGTTCAGATGTAGCTTTTCCTCCTTAGTAATATGCTGAATTATCCTAGGATAATACAATAAAATAGGACAAGGAAGAATGAGAGCACTAATTTAAAACTTGAGTTAAATAAAATTTTACTTGTTAATGCTGCTGTTGATGCTCAACTGGATCTGTGGACTAAGATTCATTCTCATTAACTTTGATTTAATGTTATATAAGAGAATGAAACAGATAATTGGGTAACTTTCCCTGATGTATCTGATAGAGAAGATTCAAGAATTTCCTGATGAGTTACAATTTAAAAAACACAAATTACATGCAACTGTATGCATGAATCTCCAGGACATAATTCTGAACAAAAAATGCATTGAAAGTTTACGTTTACACCCTATGATTTTATTTATATAAATGTAAACAGAAGCTGTGGTCTTAAATGACAGGGCTGTAGCTACTTTGGGGTGTAGTGTCCGGGAAGGGTCATGTCAAAGGTTTTTTGTTGTCTCCCTAATATTGCTTTTATTCATATGAATATTGATTATGTGTTTTTTGTAAAGAGAATTGTGATTAATACAGTTGTGTAATAATCTGCATATATTTCTGATTGCCATTTATATTTCGATGAATATTTATATAAAATGTATTCTGTGTGTTTCCAAGTATTGTTTACTCTAAGAATTCAAATGTGTTATAATTTCAGAAAATCTTTATATGTAAATCATTACAGCAATACATTAGAATAGAAACACCATAGAATTATAGTAGTTTAATTAAAATTCCAAATGAAAAATAGAAAAAAGCTACACAAGATAGAAAACTTTACTAGAAACTAACATCAACCTTTGTCTAAAATGTAACTTATTTTTTAAGAGGATAAATTTATATATATAAATTTATATATATGTAAAATATAGTATATACACAGTATATAAATATTCTGTGAAATTATATATACACACATGTATGTGAATTTCACTATTCATAGTAGTTATGTTCTATAAATTCACCAAAAATACTGACTTAGAGAATACTAAGCCCCTATGGGAAATACAGGGTTAATGTCCAGTGCACTCTGGCTACCCATTTTCATCAACCAATCAACACATAACCTTGTTTTATGTGTACTTCAGTTAAAGACACCTTATTTAATAATTATTGTTGATTCATTAACATTGAACTCACAGCCAGTAGCACTTTTATTTGTGCCTGCACACAGCTCGTCTAATACACCTGATTTCTCCATATAGCAGATCACAGTCTTCTTGCACTCAGGAATACTAGAAAGCACTTCAGCACTAGGCTGAGGGGGCAAAGCATTTGAAAGCATAAAGTCACTAGTAAAAAGCAAATAGTGCAAAGAACACTGCACAAAGAGATCTCAGAAAGGTCACTGATTAGGATATGAGAATTGAAACAAGAAGACAGAAAGTCACCTTGCTCTACCTTAGCTGTTTTATATCAGGCAAATAAAAAATTTGGCTGCTCTGTGAATGTTCACAAATGATGGCAAAAGTGCCTCAAGTATTAATTGGAGGATTACAAATAAATTTTAGCTCATAGGGGAATTTACAAATATGGAATCTGTGAATAATGAGAATCAACTGCAGTTAGTTTAAGCAGTTGTGAAAAATTGAAGGCCAACATCACATCAGATATAAAAAATATCAAACTTCCGAATTTTAAATGTTAAATTTTCCTTTAATATTTTAGTGAATGTCAACATATAATCAATTTGGAATTGCTGTGAGTGGGTTGCTAGAGAAACATAAATATTTGGAAATTTATTCAACTCAAATTTTTTTTCCAAGACAGACAATTTAGGAGAGCAATTAAAATTATTTGCAAGAGTGAGAGTGGCAATCTGCACTACCAATGTGGTCATTTTTTTTCCCCTAGCTCATCACTGCCCCCTAGGTGAAATGAACTGTTGAATAATTCAAGAAAGCTTTTAAAATCATTTAAGGCATTTTGCTTTGTACTTGTAATCTTTAAGAACAATTTCAGGCTCTCTGCTTTTCTGGTTCGACAGACAGCTGCATATTCTCATGCATCACCTGCCACTTCCCTGAGACACCATGGTGAAGGTGAAGGCCAGAGTCAATGGATTTGACTATATTGGGAACCCGGTCACCAGGACTGCTTTTAATTCTGGTAAAGGGGATACTGTCACCATCAGTGACCCCTTCATTGACCTCAACTACATAGTCTACACGATCCAGTATGATTCTACCCACGGCAAATTCCATGGTACCGTCAAGGCTGAGAATGGGAAGCTTGTCATCAATGTAAATCCCATCACCATCTTCCAGGACCAAGATCCTACCAAAATCAAATGGGGTGATGTTGGCACTGAATATGTTGTGGAGTCCACCAGAGTCTTCACCACCATGGAGAAGGCTGGAGCTTATTTGCAGGGGGAGCCAAAAAGTCATCATCTCTGCCGCCTCTACTGAGGACCCCGTGTTTGTGATGGGCGTGAACTATGGGAAATATGACAACAGCCTCAAGATCGTCAGCAACGCCTCCTGCACCACCAACTGCTTAGCACCCCTTGCCAAGATCATCCATGACAACTTCGGCATTGTGGAGGGACTCATGACCACAGTTTATGCAATCACTGCCACCCCAAAGACTGTGGATGGCCACTCCAGGAAACTGTGGCATGAGGGCTGCAGGGCTCTAAAGAACATCATCCCTGCATCTACTGGCACTGCCAAAACCATGGGCAAGGTCACCCTGAGCTGAACGAGAAGCTCACTGGCATGGCCTTCTGTGTCCCCATCACCAAACTGTTAATTGTGGACCTGACCTGCTGTTTGGAAAAAACTGCCAAATATTATGTCATCAAAAAGGTGGTGAAGCAGGCATCGGAGGGCCTGCTCAAGGGCATCCTGGGCTACACTGAGCATTAGCTTGTCTCCTGTGATTTCAACAGCGGCACCCACTGTTCTGCTTTCAATGCTGGAGCTGACATTGCCCTCAACAACCACTTTATTAAGCTTATTTCCTAGTACGACAATGAATTTGGCTACAGCAACAGGGTGATAGACCTGCTTTAGCAGTCATGATCCAGTTGCTCAAAAACGCCTTTGGCGTGAGATTCCACAGAACATGGAAGGCAGAATTCGATATACCTTAGTATGGAAACAAAATAAAATTTAAAACTTCACTTTATTATAGTTGTTATTATATGTTGTCAAGCAGCGAAATTACAGGGAAGCAAATGATGTAAATGGCTTACGAGTAATAAATTGTGAGGGGGACAGTATGGCAGATAAGAATGAATTAAACTTGTTTCACACTACTTGTAAGATATATACAATTTTATTTTTTCAAATAAAAATAGTTCTACTTATGCTTATAAATGCATGTTTTAGATTTTCTTGGTCAAGAAAGTACAAACCTAGGTTTTTTCTTTTACATTATGTATGTTTTAATAAGACATTTTCATAGGCACAAACTATAAATTAAATTTAACTCAACGAATAAGAATTCTGTAACATATTCACTTAGTCAAAGCAAATAACTAATACGACACACTGTAACACAAAATTTATTAATGGGGCTGGTGGTAAAACACTAGAACACCCTTGAATTTATTTCAAAATAAAAAGGAAACTTCTAGAGTGAATGAAGAATTCAATAATTAGTTTAAGACACACTTTTTTTTTAATTTGCCATAAGATCATTTTATTTTTCATCAACTTTTAAGTTCCAGTACATGTGCAGGATGTGCACGATTGTTACATAGGTAAACAGCACACACTTTTTAATACCTAAGGTGCTTAAGATACATTGCCTACACTGTAACTAAGTAAACTGATAAATAAGGCACTTTCATTGTTTTCATTCAATAAACTGGCAAAAAGAAAAATAATTACAACAATATTACAAACTCTATGGTAAAGCCATATAGTTTATATGCAGCTAGAAAGAAAGAAAATAATTATTTTTGTTAATGAGAAAACACTTCAAAGAAAGTGACATTTAAACTTGGTATTGAGATGAAGGCACGAAAGTGGACTGAGAATAAATTACAAAGATTTTTAAAATATACTGTGAAAACTTGGGAGTCAAATAAACTCATGAAACGAATAGGTGATACAAGTTGATTTGCTTTCCACAGTAATCAATGTGGTCTCAGTTACAGGTGATGCATTTGCAAAGAGAGAAACTGGGAACAAAGCTTTTGCACAAGTTCAGACAACAGAAGATTAGAGGCTCAACAAAAATGGTAAGGATTGAAACGCAGAGGAAAGAAACATTCAACAATGATAAGTAATGTTAGAGGCAGAATCTGTACAATTTAGTGAAAAATAAATGTAAGAATAGATAAAATAACAAATATAGGATGAATATACATATAAATGGAAACAAATAACTTTTAGGTGTACTTTTGGGGACTTTCAACTACAAAGATCCAACAGAAAGTTTTTTTAAAATGCACTGACTTATTCCACTTAGCATAGCATCCTCGAGATTCATGCATGTTGTTGCATGTGACAGTTTTCCTCCTTTTATGACTGACTAGTATACTGTTATATGCATATACTAAATTTTCTATGAGATATCTAACGTAGTCAAGTTCACAGAAGTAGAAAGGAGAACACTGGTTGCCAGGGACTGGGAGGAGAGGGAAATAGGGATTTGCTGTTCAATAGGTATAAAATTTCACTCACGCAGGATAAAATAGTTCTAGAGATATGTAGTAAAACCAGTGCTTACAGCTAATAATGTGGTACTGTAGCTTTAAAATTTTGTTAAATGGGTAGCTCTCAAGTTACATGTTTTGCTTTGTTAACCACTATAAAAAGTACACTGTATGGTGGAACAAAGTTACTGTGGTTTGGGGGTTTGTTACAACATGGAATATAATAATATATACACTAGGAAATACTCGCTCTCATTATCCTACTTCTAACATACATTAATCAATGTCTTAGCATAATCAATATTTATTTCTCACTCACCCAAAACTTGATGTAGGCTATGTCGTCCTTGTCTATCTTTTAACTTCTCAATCTGGAACCTAGGGTCTCCAAGGTCATTACTGGAAGTTTGTATTAGAATTTTTAGGAGGACTAGTACTGGAAATGTCACTGCTTTCATCCCACATCCTGTCTAGGGTCCAGTACATAGACTCAGTATTTAACTGCAAAAAAGGCTGAGAAATATCTTCTTGCACGTCTGGAAGAGAAAGTGATTAAGTATATAACAACACATCTGTCACATCAGAATTAATAGTAACCTACAGTATTTAATTCTAGTCACAATTATTTTTAAACTTTCTAAATAAAACTACATGTAAATTGAATAGTGTTATTTTGTTTTTCGTTTGTACTGAGTAGAACACTATCATGGTAGTTTTTGTGGACCACAGCCCCCATTATCCACGGCTACTTTGCACCTGATCAACCATGGTTAGTAAACATTACCTGGAAAATTCCAAAAGTAAACAATTCATGATTTATTTATTTGTTTATTTTGAAACGGAGTCTCGCTGCGAGACTCAGGCTGGAGTGCAGTTGTGTCCGGAACTGGTGGGTCCTTGGTCTGACTTCAAAAATGAAGCCCTGGACCCTCGCGGTTAATGTTACAGTTCTTAAAGATGGTGTGTGTGGAGTTTGCTCCTTCAGACGTTCAGATGTGTCTGGAGCTTGTTCCTTCTGGTGGGTTCCTGGGCTCGCTGTCAGGAGGGAAGCTACAGACCTCTGTGGTTGAGTGTTACAGCTCTTAAAGGCAGCGCATCTGGAGCTGTTTCTTCTTCCCAGTGGGTTTGTGATCCCGCTGGCTTCAGGAGTGAAGCTGCAAACCTTCGTGGTGAGTGTTACAACTCTTAAAGCCGGTGTGGACATAAAGTGTGATCAGCAACAAGATTTACTGTAAACGGCAAAAGAACAAACCTTCCGCACTTGAGAAGAGGACCCCAGTAGGTTCCCAGTGTTGGCTGGGGCAGCCTGTATTTATTCCCTTATCTGACCCCACCCACATCCTGCTGACTGGTCCATTTTACAGAGAGCTGATTGGTCCATTTTACAGAGAAGTGATTGGTCCATTTGGACAGAGTGCTGATTGGTGCATTTACAATCCCTGAGCTAGACACAGAGTGCTGATTGGTGCATTTACAATCTCTAGCTAGACATAAAGGTTCTCCAAGTCCCCACTTGCCTCAGGAGCCCAGCTGGCTTTATGTAGTGGATCCTTCTCAGGGGCTGCAGGTGGAGCTGCCCCAGTCCTTAGCTGTGTCTGCACTCCTCAGCCCTTGGGCAGTCAATGGGACCGGGTGTCAGGGAGCAGGGGGTGGCGCCCGGGAAGGCTTGGGCCACGCTGGAGCCCACCGTGGAGGGAGGGGTTCAGACATGACTGGTTGCAGGTCCCAAGCCCTGCCCAGCGGAGAGGTGGCTGAGACTCCGCCAGAGTTTGAGTGCGGTGCATGCTTCCGGGCAGTGCTGGGGGACCCGATGCAACCTCCGCAGCTGCTGGCCCAGGTGTTAAGCCCCTCACTGCCCTGGGCTGGCCTGCTGCTCCATGTGCAAGGCCCTCCAAACTAGCGCCCGCGGGAACTCGAGCTGGCCCGTGACTGTGTCGCTGCAGTCCTGGTTGCCACCCATGCTTTTCCCTCCACACCTCCCCACAAGCAGAGGGAGGTGGCTCCGGCCTTGGCCAGCCCAGAGAGGGGCTCCCGCAGTGCCATGGCAGGCTGAAGGGCTCCTCAAGCGTGGCCAGAGTGGACATCGAGACCAAGGAAGCAGGGAGAGCGAAGGTTGCTAGCACGTTGTCACCTCTCACAGTGGCTCGATCTGGGCTCCCTGCAATTCTGCTTCCCGGGTTAAAGTGATTATCCTGTTTCAGCCTCCAGAGTAGCTGGGATTATAGAGGTGAGCCACCACACCCGGATAATTTTTGTATTTTTAGTAGAGATGGGACTTCACCACATTGGCCAAGCTGGTCTCGAACTCCTGACCTAAAGTGATTCACCTGCTGTAGCCTCCCAAAGTACTGGGATTAGAGGCATGAGTCACGGTGCCCAGCCAACAGTTCATAAGGTTTAAATTGCAGGCTGTTCATCAGAAAGCTCACTGTCTCGCTCCTGTCCCTTAGTCACTTAGTGAATCATCCTTTTGCCCAGCATATCCACACTGTCCATGCTACCTGCCCACGAGTCACTCAGTAGTCCTCTTGGTGACCAGATTGACAGATTGAGAAGAAGAATGGTGAAGACAGTACAATAAAATATTTTGAGAGAAAAAGAGAGACTACATTCACGTAGCTTTCATTACTGTAAGTTCTGGGAATTTTGTTGAGACATTGCTTTAAACTAGTCATATCAATATGTGATTTCATCCTCAAATAATGGTTATTTTCTAAAAGTTATAAAATATTTTCATTTCTCCTTTGACTAAAATGTAACTAATAATTGGATTTTTTTTGTTTGGTTTTGCTTTGCATTGTTTTGAACTGGTATTTTTCTTTGACGTTCCATGTATAAGAGCTTTTGAATTCCAAGTACAAGCATTTTGATTTTTTAATCAAAATAGAATTTATTACCATATAGTCAGAGAATTCTATTTTCATAAATACAGCATTTGCCAAAAAAAAAAAGATTTCTTTATAATTGAATATTTGCTAAATTTTTGAGAATATTTCATATATGCGTTTGAGAAGAGGTCTATTTTCTATTGTTAGATCTGGAGTTTGATATATAAGAACAGTTTCATTAACTTTTCTTTGTAAGTTCTATATACGTACTGACTAAATGTTATGATTGTATATGACTTGGACTGAGAGATAAGAAGTTTTATATAATTTAATATTTGTCTGTCTACTTGAATCTACTCAAATTTTTGCTTTATGAAAATTACTGGTGAGGCATTTAGTATACAATTATTAATAACTGTTAAATGTTTCATATGAAAGTCACTTTTTGCCTTATAAAATATTGCTCATTTTCACAGGTTCTTTGGCTTGAGTCTACCTTGTTTGGTATATGAAAACATTGACCGCATTTGCATTCTCCTGTTGTAACCTTGTATGTCTTTTCTTTGTAACCTTTCTAGTTGTAGTTTCAGATGTACCACTATTATACAGAATAGATTTCCCTTCATTAATCAACCTAAAATACTATAAGTTAGTAAGTTAAGCTTTTAAATTTGTTTGTATGAAAGTTATATGTGGAGTCAATGATGTGATGTGGTTTTATGCTTATGTGCATGTATGTGAGGTATATATATAGATGTAAAGCACATATATATGTATTCAAGTTATCAAGGTATGATTTCATTAGTTTTTCTTCTTCTTTGTTATATTTAGGAAAGTAGTTTCCTCTTTTATGATACCATTTGTTTCTTTCTATAAAGAAACATCTGCTACCCATCCTCACCTTCCAAATATTATAGAGTGATACCTGTATTTATTTCTCTTTACATGAAGGAAGCTGTTAGCAAACTTATTATAATTTTATATATTTTTCTTTCCTCATTTTTAAATCCTTTTAATTTTTATTTTAGAGTACATATCATCTGTAAAACAAATTGACCTTTTTATTCCCATCATTAACATTTCTATTTAAATATATACTTATCCACCCCAGACATTACATCAAAGCTTCTCCTATCATTTACTGTTTACATGAGCTCATTACTTAGACTTCCGAGAAAGTGCTCATGGAAATAGTACACCCTTAATTGCTGCATGTTTAAAATCATTTGTCTGTGAACTTTATTCCTGTAATTCTGTTTAACTAGATATTAATCTGTGTCTCACATTATATTTTCTTGAGTGTGTTTGTTTCATTGTCTGCAGATAGGAATTGTCGGTATGTCTGATGTTAGTCTGCGTTTTGTTTTCTTTTAAATACTATATATTTTCACCTGAATGCCGCCTCTTTTTTCTTCCTTCTTTGTTTAAATTTTGAGCAATTTTACTAGACTATTTATCAGTGACTTCTATTCTTGATTAGTTTTTCTAATTCACCATTGTGTAATTTCAATATGTATGTGTGTGCTTTAAGGAAGTTTTCTAGAACTGTATATTTCAGAGTTTGTTCTGCTTTATTTGGTTTTATTTAAATTCCGATTAAACATACTTTTTTGTATCTTATATTGTATGTAAGTTTTAGATCTTTATTATTTTATTAAACTTTGATTTGATTGTTTTCATTTTCCCTCCATATTCTCTCTTTAGCCTCAGTTTTTCTTATTATTCGTTTCACGATGAAATTAATTCATTTTTTATAAGTTGGTTTTCAGTTCTGAAACAAGTTTTTCCATTAATTTCAAAATATTACCTAAGCTCTAACAATTCAGTTTCCAAATCTTCCTCTTTTTTGGTTTTCTCATACCTAATGTTTGCTCTCTTTCATTCATGCTTTTATGTGTATGTCTAGTATTCCCTTCAGAATGCAGAACCTCAGTTGTGTAGGTGTTTTTAGTGACTTGCTAAGTTATTATAACATCATAGCTCTCTTTAATTCTCTCTTACTTTCAACAGAGAAGATGAACTCAGTGTGAACCTACATTGGTGACTACATAGCTAAAACCATTCATATTCTACACTTTGTAGAAATATCTGTTGCCATGCATTTTTTAAAATTTTTGAGGATAGTCTGTATTCTATTGTTTTCTTGCTGTTGCTTGCCTATTTTCAGTGTTTTCATGTGAGCATTTCAAGTAATTTAAATAATACATCCTGTTTATAATTTTGTTCCAATTAGAAGTCTCCTTCCATAAGTATAAAAATTAAATTTAAAGATTGATGTTTCTTATTTTAATATCTTAAGTTAATTCGAAGAATGTTCAATTTACACAATATCAGAAAGCTTATATTATGTTATTTATGTATTTATTTTGTTTAAATTATTAAAAATTATGAATATCATAAGATAATTATTATTATGGCCCATGATTATGTTATTAACTTAATTTCTGAAATGATGTTTTGTACTTACATTTATAAAAGAGGAATTCTATATTCCTGAACCACAGGCTTTGATATTATAACAATCATTTATACCTGTAACAACAATTTAATTTTTGTAAGAAACATGCTCAGCCCATATATACAATTTGAACTGTACCTTTTAATGTTAATACATATTGGAAGCTGACAATTTCAAATAATTAAATTGTAAATCATAAACACACACAGATAATACCCAGAGAATGGGTCATGGCCATTTTTATAAGAACTCTTGCAAGATCAATACCCAGTCTTAAAAAACATTTAGTTTACAACATTATGCCAATGGTAACAATTGAACTTATTTATTTATATTTTAAAGTATATTATTATACTGCTAAAATTAGTTGGTTAAATGATTTCTATTTAAAGTCTAGATTTATATTCATTTTGACATTTACTTTTTGGGGACACTTTTCTTTATTTTTTATGATTTCCTTTTAAAGTGGTAATCTTTTTCTTACAGCTTATTTTATCTAGTCTTACTCTGGAAGCTGTATAACATTAATAATACAGCTTTCATTGTTCCTCAGAATGTATTTTCTTTTTATACAGTTCTTATCTTTTTCCTCTGACTTCTTTTCTTCATTCTTGACCATTCCTATATATTAGCTTGCAATAAAATCCCACCTAGACCTTTTGCCTAAATTCACACCTGATTCTCCAGCAACCTATCAGATAGCTGTACTAGTTTATCTAACTAAATATTCCCCTCAAGCTACCATTCTGAGAATCGAACTCAATACCTTATTCAACAGGCTGCCCTCTTTCTTATGAACTCATTTTTACTCATTGAAGTTATTTAAGTCAGAAACTTGCAATTCATTTTTATCAATCTCTCATATCTCATTCATTCCTAAAATTATGATAATTTTAATGCCCACATATGGAAATCTTTAAAAGTCATCTTCACTCATTTCCTACATTTTGCAAAAAAACATAACTCAGTCCCTCATTATTGTTTTCTTGGATTATCACAATAGTGTTCTTACCTGATCTTCTACCTGTCTCCAATATTACTTTCCTCTAATCAATTCTTCACATTGCAGACAGTGTGCACTTTTAAAACTTCAGTCAGATTATATTGCTCCTCAACTTAAAACCATTTTATTGTCTCTCACTGCCCTCATTACAATATCCAGAATTCTGCATATGACTGACCTGATCCTTTAGAATGTTATAGCTGCTTCGAGCCTCATTTCTGTCAGTCTCTGCTTTCCATGCCCTATCCAAAATGAAATCACAATGAAAAACATTCACTTTCAGAAAGGGTATCATGTTTATTGTTGCCTCTAGGTCATTTTTTTTTCCTGCTGAATCTTCTTCAAATACCCCAAGTGTGAATGATTCTTAGGTTTCTTTATGTGTTAAGCTTTGACAGCATCTTCCATGAGAATACTACTTTAACCACAAGTCTGTGTTATCTGTCCTCTGTACTTACAGTATACTAATACTCAGCACATAACTTTTTCATTTTTTTCTTTTCTTATATCCCTTAATTGTTCATAAAGTTATTTATGTACCTGCACATTTTTATATCCCCAATGACTAGCACAATGCCTGAAGCATAATAGGCACTTGACAAATAATATTTTCAATACATTAACAACATCCTTGGAGATAATAATTTCACAATAATAATGGAATTCACTTCCATTTATTATCAGTCAATAAGTGAGAGAAATGTGATTATCCAAAATAACACATACATAGAATTAGAAAATACTAGAACTGATAAGAATGAAATGCTAAACCAATAACAGTGATTATATCTCTGAAGAAATTTGGATAAAAGAATATGAAAGTAAAAGAGATTTTAAGTTTTTACTGTATTTAAAGAAGTTATTATCAGAAAATATGTAATATTTAAAATACAAAAGTGGAAGAAACTCTAAATGTGATACACTGAGTCACCTGACTAGATACAAAACTGTTTAATGCTCGGTTTCTATTTAATATGCTATTTTTCCAGTCTGAAGGCCAAAGAAGACATGAAAAAGCTTATTTTTCAGAGTTCATACAAAAACTCATGTGGTCTCCATGTTCAGGCATATGTTATTGCTGAAGCTAAATGTATCTGGAAACACAGATGTTGAACTGAATTTATACTCTGCCGTAGCTTCCTGTGTCATGGTAATCTTGTGTCCTTTGGTTGATTTGAGCATCTGCTTACTCAAAAAAGTTTTGTCCTGGCACAGAAATAGCATTTCAATTTAAAGGAGGAAATGGACTAGATATTCTCAATTTCATTCCTTTGGACAAGTCATGTTTCTTCAATTACTCTGTGTGTTTTGGTCTCCTTTTTTCATTTAAACTCTAGGGATACGAGTAAAATTAAAAAAGAAAATGACAAGATAAAAAATAGTAATGTGGAAAAAGAGAATGAACAAACAAGAAAGAATAGAAAAAGAGATACAAAATGTTTTAAAGAAAGAAAAAAAGCAAGTCAATAAAAGAAAAGAAACAGACTATCCAAACACATGCAAAACACACCCACCACCAGACTACTATTATGACTACTGTCTCCCCAAATTCTCAGTTTAGTCTATATTAGTGACAGCAAAAAAAAAAAAAAAAAATCAGATCTTGATATACAGAATTGAAATACCATAATTTTTATTTTTCATTTTATATGCACATGGAACATATATTGAGGTAGACCATATCTCACACTCTGAGCCATAAAACAAACTTCAAAAGACTCGTAGTAAGTCATATCATACACAATGTATTCTGTGACCTGTGATCACAATGGAACAATACTAAAAATTAGTAACAGAAAACTAATTCAAAAATTTCCAAAGACTATGTCAAAACCAGCTCGGTCAGGGAGACCCAACCCATTAGCACTAGAGAAATTAAAGAAACACAGACAGAAATATAGGGGTGTGGAGTAGGAAATCAGGGGTCTCACAGCCTTCAGAGCTGAGAGCCTTGAACAGGGCTTTACCTACGTATTTATTAACAGCAAGCCAGTGATAAGCATTGTTTCTATATATTGTAGATTAACTAAAAGTATTCCTTATGGGAAACAAAGGGATGGGCCGAAATAAAGGGATAGGTTGGGCTAGTTATCTGAAGCAGGAGCATGTCCTTAAGGGACAGATCGCTCATGCTGTTGTTTGTGGTTTAAAAATGCCTTTAAGTGGTTTTCCACCGTGTGTGGGCCAAGTGTTCCTTGCCCTCATTCAAATAAACCCACAACCTTCTAATGTGGGTATCATGGCCATCATGAACATGTCACAGTGCTGCAGAGATTTTGTTTATGGCCAGTTTGGGGGCCAGTTTATGACCAGATTTTGGGGGACCTGTTTCCAACAGATTAAATACATACATAGTTCTACATAATCTATGGGTCAAAAAGAAAGTCTTAAGTAAAATTCAGAAATACAATGAACTAAATAAAAATGAATATATCAAAATTGGTGGGACATATCTAAATAATTTCTACAAGGGAATACTATAAAAATAAACGCTTTCATTAAGAAAGGGAAAGTCTCAAATCAGTAACCTAAGATCAGAAATCATGGACATTTAAAGCAGAAAATCAAGTAAAATAAATGTTAAAGGCTGGCTGTTTGAAAAAAATCAATACAGTTTGCACACTTCTGGCAAAAGTAACAAAGAGAAAGAGAGAAGGCACAATTTACTCATATCATGAAAGGAAAAGCAGATGTCACTATAGACCCTGCAAATATCAAAAGGACAACCCGACACACATAAATTTGATGATGTAGATAACATGGACAAATTCTTCAAAAGATGCTGATTACTAAATTTATCAAATACGCAATAGATAATTTGAGTAGCCTTAAAACTCTAAAGGAAATTGAATTCCTAGTTAAAAATCTGTTGAGAATAAATCTTCAGGCCCTGATTGGTGAATCTACTAAATATTTAAATAAGAATTAACATCAATTCTATAAAATTTCTTCCACCAAATATGAGAAGGAAGCATTTCCCAATTCATTATTTGAAATTAGTATTACCCCAATATAAAATTCAACAAGCACAAAATAAAAAGAAAGAAAAATACTCTAGGCCAATTACCAATATAGACAAAAAAATCATTAACAAAGTATTTTCTATTTAAATATAATTATATTAGACTAATTAGGGTTAATTGCATGAATGCAAGGTACGTTCAATATTCCAAAATTAATCAACGTAATCCACAATATCAGTAGACTTAGGAAGGCAAATGATATAATCGTATCAATTGAGAACAAAACTGTCAAAGTCTATACAATTTTAGATAAAGACTATCAGAAACATAAACAGAATAACTTTCTCAGGTTAGTAAAATTACCTACAAATACCTACAGTCAATAGTATACTTCATAGTGAAAGACATAGTGCTTAACCCTTAAGATTTGGAATAAGAGAGGATGTCTGCAATGTGTGGCATATTTGGGGTGATGGAATTTTCCTGGAACTTGACTATAGCAATATCATTATCCCAACGATATTATTGGAGAACACTTGGCAAAGAATACACATGATGTGAATGAATTATTTTTACATATGTATGTGAATCTACAATTAAAACAAAAACCTTAATATTGACATGAATCAAATTTCTAATTTTGGATTAATCTAATATTTCCAATTATAATTTCAATAACTAAAACTCAAGCAAATCAAGACCAAAATGTCAATAAATCTAAAATTGAAATGAACTTACATATTATCTAAAATATGGGAGAGAAGAAAAAAAAAATTACTCTCTAAGCCAAAGTTCAGACAAATATTTATTTTGTTGAATCTCTGTATTGGAATGTATTTTTATAATTACACAATAAATAAATTTTTTAAATACACAAATTACTTCCTCTAAGCTGTACTCCAGCGTAAAGACAAACACGTTATAACTTTCCAGTATTTTGTCATTGAGCACTTTATTGTGAATTACAAAATTACTCATGAACCTGTGAATGTGTAAAGTGTCGAAAAGCCTATTTTCTACAATCATGTAATAAAATATAGACATGTTTTTCTTATATTTTCTCCTCTCATCATTTCAAATATTAAGCCAGACCCATTTGTCCTGCCCTGATTCAAAGCTTATTTTTCTGGGATAAAACATAAAAAGACTAAAAGTAGCTGGTTCTTCTTTTCTTTGAAAAACAAAATAAACAAGTAGCCACTGCTACGATGCTTAGAAGACACACAAACAAATGTATCCACATCTAAGATGCTTAGATGTCTTAGAAGACAAAGAGTAATGGTAACATGTTTCTGAGAGCGAGAAAATCAATGGGGTTAAATTTCTCCCAGAATGGAAGGAAGGAAATCTTTTGGCTTCTAAGAGAATGGGCACACTCTCTGACCCAGTCCTGTATTCTGACAAGATGGCAAGACCCTAAGACCCTGGGGGTTAGTTTAAGAAGACGAGCTGTTGAAGTACCTGTGACATGCAAATCCTAGTATAAATATTTTACAGTAATAAAGAATAGCATTAGTCCAGTAAAAGCAAACCCAGAAAAAGTTCATAATTTTATAGATGTTTTACATTTAGTACTCAAGAGTGTTGTTTGATTTCCATTTTGAAATCTGATGGTGCTGCTCCAGTAACCATGCATCCATATATATGTATGTGTATACATATAGTTATAGGTGTACATAAATATATTAATATATGCATAACTACATATATAATTACAACAATAAGTGCAGAACTACAATATTCCTGTCAAACTAACAGATTTAGTTTATGAAAGAAACACAAAGCTATCCAGTCCTTTCTAGCATTAAAAAAATTTCACATTTGTTTTTCTTTTCAAATAAGAGTAGCAAAAGAACTAAAGACAAGGAACAACCAATTTAAGTTTAAATTTATCTCTATTGATACACATAAACTCTTCACACAGAAATAAACAGTACTAATATAATGATGAAACACTGTACTTGTAAAACTGGTATATAATGCCAGGATGCGATATGAGGATTCTGCTTCTATATTTTTTCCTTTATGGATCTGTTCTTGAATTGGTATCTTGATGACAGAGATCAGAGGAGAAGGTTAATACTAGAGCACAAACTTACTCAAATTTGTTTTACTTCCAGTCTTGTATTTTAAAGAAAAATACTAAAAATATTCCATAGAATATTTACATTTTTACATTTTTAAGGTACTCTATGTAGGCTTACTGTAACAAACCCTAAAATTTAGGCAACATATGACATCTGCAATTAATATAACCAATATAATATCAACAATTTTTCACATTCAGTAGTTAACGCATTAAAATGTATTTTATTTGAAATGGCACTTTTCAAACCTTTATATTCCTGTGACAAATGTAGAAAATCTGGGTCTTAATAGTTTTTGTAGAAAAATTACTTTGAAACAGAAATGTGCACAAATTATAAATACCCAGCTCAATACATTTTTAAAAATATAAGGTATATTGAGAAAAAGATGCCTATGATATTCTATAACCAAGCTGCTGCCTTCATAATTCCCTTCCATCTCCAGCTGCCTCCACACAAGGATGACCTCTACTACAATTTATTTTACTATTGAATAATTAAATCATTTTGAAATTTATACAAATGAAGTCATGTTACTGAATTATTTCACTCAACAACATGTTTGTAAGATTCCTTCATATTTTGTGTCCAATGGTGCATGATCAGTCCTCATTTCTCAAAAATGTTCTGTGGTACAATGTAAGACAATTTCCATATGTTCTTGATGGAGATTTAAGTAATTTTCTATTTTAGGGTTTTACAGGTAAGTCTGTTACAATTATTCCGGTTTCTTTTTTGTTGCTGCTGTTGTTGAACATATGTGTGCCTATCTGCTGAGTATATGCTTGGGTTGGAAGAAATGTCTGATTTATAGAAAGTATGTACATTTGGCTATGGTAGATATGACTCAACACTTTTTGGAAGTAGCCATACCAATTAATATTCTCACTATTAGTGTATGAGAGTTCCGGTTGCTCCATGTGGTTACCAACATTCTGTATTTTCCTTCTGTTTCATTTTAGGCATTCTTGTAGGTATGAAGAAACACTCATTTTTTTTCTTTCCTTAATTCTCATTTAAAAGAATGTAAACAAAACCCACATTTAATCAGTCGTTCAATAATTCACTTGAAACTTGTATTTGTGTGTATATACCTCCATACATTCATAAAAAGTAAAAAAAGTTATAAAATTATATTTCATCTCCTAAAATTACTCTGAAGACTATTAAAAGATATTATTTTTCTTTTTATCATCTTTCATTCTCTGTTAAGTCACAAGAACAAAGATATTGAGATAAATAGTTTTCAAACAGTTATTTTGGATTAATTTATGTGAGTCCTTGAGAAGGTAGTTAAGAAAATCATTGAACCATGTAAGTGACTGTTGGAAATTTTATCAAGGGATATCAGTTTTGCTGAGCTCAAATTTTGTTTGTTTTTAATTTATCTGTAGTGCAGAAGCAATAGCTACTAGATTGCAAGTGTTCCTGTGTTTGAAAACAGAAAGTATTTAATGAGTGGTATTATCAATACCAGTAATCTAACCTTGCAAGGTACACCTGAACATAAAATTCATGAGCCAACCCTTACTTCCAATGAATTTTCCTTTCTTTGTTCTCTTTTTATATTGATGTTTCACAGAGACAAAATAATAATAAAAGTTTCAAAACTTTGCAAAAAATATTGTTTGATCTTAAATCCACAACATTATTCCACTTTAATCACAAATTCTGCACGTGACTTTGTAAAAATACATTATAGTCATTAGTTTTTCTGTGTTTATTTGTAATTAAAATATGTTAAACATTACAAATTATGACATTTAAAACATCTAAATAGAGTAATCATGCATAGTTTTTTCCTAAGCCATTGATATCATTTGGGTCTGTGTCCCCACTCAAATCTCATCTTGAATTGTAATCACCATGATCCCCACATGTTCAGGGAGGGACAAGGTGAGAAGTGATTGGCTCCTGGATGGTTTCCCCCATGTTGTTTTCATGATAGTAAGTGAGTTCTCACGAGATCTAATAGTCTTATAAGGCATCTTTTCCTGCTCTTGCTAGCTCTCTCTTTTCGGCCACCATGTGAAGAAGGTCTTCACTTGCCCTTTCGCCTTCTGCCATAATTGTGAATTTCCTGAGGCCTCCCTAGCCATGCTGAACTATGAGTCAATTAAACCTTATTTCCTTATAAATTACCCACTCTAGGGTATTTCTTTATAGCAGTGTGAAAATACCCACCCAAACTTACATAGAGGTTTTAATCATTTTTATGCATTTATTTTTGTAAGTAATATTTTGTGTTTTCCCAGAGGTATTAGGAAAGAATTTTCCAAATGTACTAAGTTAGAACATTAGATTTGGACCCAATAACGACTTTGGATTGCAAAAATTTTAAACTAAGAACAAGAGTAAATAAAGTTGTTATATTGATATTGTGGCTGTATGTTGCAGGTAACATGAAAAAACAGAGTAAGTTTAACTGGCAGAGAGTCATCAATGCAGATAACTATAGAGATATATAAAACAAAGTCATGACTGTATATATTTTTATATAGTTACATGTTTATAGTTATAATTTTTGCCTGCAATATGGTTAATTTTATGGCATATAAACAAAAATTGTCATTAATATTCTCTTTCCAAATTTCCATACAATATGTATATAATCATGCCCTTTATAATTTTAAAATTATTTTGTACATATTCATTTCATCTTCCTAACAAGAACCCAGAAAATCCTCAAAAAGTGATTATTAATTCATTAATTAATTAATTTGGCATCCTCATCAGTAAGCACAATGTTGAGTGTATAGTAATTGTGTGAAAAACGTTGCTTGTCTATACAAGTTCATATTTCATCAGGACCATCAAGTTAAGAGTGCTAAGCACTTCCCAATTTTAAAATTTTTGAATCAATTCTTCCTCTGGCTGAAGGATCCATTTCCTGTTGTTGTTTATATATGAAAGAACTCTTAATTAAAACAGCTCAGTGTCCATTAAATATTTGTTGTTTAAATGAATACCTAAAAGCAGAACAACATTTGTAACTCTGTTCATACAATTATGCAACTTCAAATCAGTGTTAAAAATATTTATAAGACAGTGATAAATGTATGCTGAAGCAATGAGGTAACCTTTCAAGAAGGTATAAATTGGGCACTTCATAGAGCAATTATTTTAAAATGGAAGCATTTGCACTACATCTCTATTTTTAGAAGAGAAATAGTGGCGCCTTATTGCTTATGTGACTCAGGAAATTGTACTAAAAATCTTAGATGAATCAGGGAAGAGTAGCAGAGACCTCCCGGTATCCTAGACATTTTTTTTCTTTTTTTTTTTTTCGAGTCACCCAGGCTGGAGTGCAGTGGGTGTGGCCTCGCCTCCCTGCAACTTTCACCTCCCCTGCTCAAGTGATCCTCCTGCCTCCGCCTCCAAAGTAACTGAGACCACAGACGGTGTACCACCACGCCGGGCTAATTTTTTGTATTTTTGTTGGAGACGGGGATTTGGCTGGTCTCGACCTCCTGAGCTCAAGTGATTCTTTTGCCTTGGCCTCCCAAACTGCTGGGTTATAGGCATGAGCCACCATGCCTGACTTGAATATCCTAGACTTTAATCCATGACTGGCCATGTGGGAATGTTCTATTTCTGGTTTCTTGGTTATTATTTGTGCTTTGCCTTGCAATGCATTCACATCTATAAAAAAGTAGATTGGGTACTGGCAGCAGTGGCTCGTGCCTGCAATCCCAGCACTTTGGGAGGCCGAGGCAGGCGGGTCACCTGAGGTCGGGAGTTCGAGACCAGCGTGACCAACATAGAGAAACCCTGTCTCTACTAAAAATACAAAATTAGCTGGGTGTGGTGGCGCATGCCTGTAATCTCAACTACTTGGGAGGCTGAGGCAAGCGAATCGCTTGAACTCAGGAGGCGGAGGTTGCAGTGAGCAGAGATCGCGCCATTGCACTCCAGCCTGGGTAACAAGAGTGAAACTATGTCTCAAAAAAAAAAAAAAAAAAAAAAAAAAAAAAAAAAAAAAATTGATAAGAGGTTGATAAAGTTCTCTTTCTTTAATACTCAATATTCCAAAGTGATTCCTTAAGGCAATGGACAATTCAGTGATAGCTATTTCCATAGCTTTCTAATAACAACTCAAACTAACTTCCAAATGCCAATAAATAACCTCTACCTGGAGATAAGCCAGCTTATGTCGATCATATATTTTCAAAGGAGAGTCCAGTCTAGTTTTGTGAAGATAGTAAAGCATTAAAGTCAGCCACAAATAGTTCAATTTGTAGAACTTTAGCAAAAGTAGTGATTAATGAAACTGGAAATGTTCAAGAAATACATGCAAATTAGAAAATAAAATGTCAATATATTTTAAAATGTAATGAATTGCAATTATGTAATTAATAATTGTAGAGTTGATGATGAAAATAATTAAAACACTTTTTTCAAGAATATTCCTTGATTTTTTTGTTTTATACAATTGTATTGCACAGATGTTCTATTGTTTTTTAAAGTCATTCTTAATTTTTATGCTATACATAATTGCATCGGAACATTGCTATCATCTGCACTTGTCATACATTTAATATTTGATCCTAGATTATTAATTTTAAAAGTCTTGTGTTTTCCTTTTTTTTCTTTTTAATTATTGGCACAAGAAGAACGTTTGTCATATCTCTTCCAAAAGATTAGCTCTTTATATATTCAGGATGGATGCACTAGTCCTCCTCCTATAGTCTAAGAAACACAGTTTTTGGGGAGATGTAATTTTGCTGAAGAGTTCAACTGCACCAATTAATACAGAAACAAACACATACTTTTTAACATGTTAATTGTATCCTTTGTATTTGTTGCTTAAATTTAGCTAGGTTATATGTCTTATATTTGCCAATTCACAAAGTTTCAGAAATTGTCTTCTAGTTAACTTTAAGTATTATTCAGTGCTACCTATTTTCTTTTTCATTTATAAAGTCTTACTATTATAGCAGAGAACACAATAATTATCATAATAGAAACATTCTAGAAAATAAGCAGGATAGTTATTATGAACCACAAATGTAACATAGGAATGTTTTTTATTTCAGGTAAAGAAAAATAAGAGATGGAAGACACTAAAAGGCCAGCTTCAGGAAGAATAGAGAGGAGTCAGCACAAACTCCTGTAACTACTTCCCAAAAGTAAGCCTCCTTCACAAATATATTGTTTATTCAACACCAGTTTATACACAAGATCACATGCAATTAGTACTTTAGAAAACAATGAACAAATATCAGCATACTCTCAAGCAACAGAGGTAAATGATATTTTAGTTTTACCCACCTGGACTGCAGCACTCTTCACGCAGCAGACAGAAGTATTTTCAGCAGAGGTGGATGTTGTTTCAACCGATGTAACCCTGGAGGATGAAAGAGGAAAGTTGTAGTTACTGTCTACCCTAATAATCAAAGACATTAAAATTGACAAAGGGTCCAGCCACTTTCATTCATTTAGAATTGCTCCATCCAATATGGTAGCCACTAGCCACACAGAGTTCTTTAAGTATGAATTAACTAAAATTTAAAAAAGTAAAATTTTAGTTGCTTAGCTGTTACATTGGTCACTCTCCAAGTGCCCAAAGGCCACTTGTGAGCATACAAATGTTTCTATCATTGCGGAATGATGTACAGGCCAAAGCTAATCCTGGGAATAACACCTTGCCTGACATTTTAATCTTTTTTAAAATCTTTAAAAGCATGAACTATATTTTGTCTGAACTTAATTAGATAAATTTTTCTTTTTATTTTCATCTAAGGGAGAAAAGTTTCATTTATATTTAGGGTATTAACTGGCTCATTTGACAAGATAAAGCAAGAACTGGCATAAATCACTGAAATGAAAGTGCTAATGGTTTGTATGAGCACATCACAACTGGAAATAAAAAGGTTATTCACTTTTCATGGCAAACCTTGTCTTTTTCTCTATGGTTCATGGTCTAAGGCTATTCTTTTAGACACTTTGCTATTTCTTCAATACTATTTGGAAAAATCTTTATTATTGACAAAGTACTGAGAATCAGCCTGCTTATTTCACATAACTGATTAGGTATGTTCTAGAGAGTTAAATGATATATTTTAGATTTAGATTTAACTTTTATGTTTTAAACCTTAAACTCAACCATACATATTATTAATTTCCATATTTCAAGCAATATCACTGCTAGTTCTCTGCCCCAGATGGATGGTTCTTTCTTCTATTTTTGGTATTATCCAGGCCCTTTGTCTATAATCTCTTTTCACAATAATTATAAAATTTGCCCCTTTGTCCTTCATTGTTACCAAAAATAGAGAATTTTAAATTGAAATAGAGACTTACTATGATACCTTTCTAAATATAATGCATTGATTAGTGGAAAGTCTGGAAAGGCCTCTAGATTTGGACTGAGCCACGCTAACAACTTTCTTGGTTCTCCAACTTGCACATGGCCTATTATGAGACTTCTTCACCTCTGAAATCAGATAAGCCAATTCTCCTAATAAATGCCTCCCCTCCCCTCCCCTCCCCTCCCCCCCCTTCCCTTCTCTTCCCTTCCCTTCCCTTCCCTCTCTCTCTATATATGTATGTATGTGTATATGTATACACACACACACACACACACCCCCATCTTCTATCAGTTCTGTTTCTCTGGAGAACCCTGACTAAATCAGAGTTCTTAACAGTTTTATTTCCTCTGGAGGATAATATATGTGCATCTTATATATGTAATTTAAGTTACTACTACACATACTACTTTTAATGTTATATTTATCAAAAAGCATGTAAAGTCTAAGATTATATAGGCCACCATTTAATATTTTCCAAAAGGGAATTTTGAATAAAATAAAATTGTTTTTATAAAAAGAATGCTGAAAAATTAAGGACACTTAAAGACCTCTAAAAACAAAATTAAAATGTTATATTTTAATTAGAAATTATCTTTAAAAATTTTTAATGATATCTTATGTATATCTTTTTCTATATTGAATTCGTAGACCAAGTAATGTAGACTTCCCCAATGATGTGGGTGGGTCCCATCCAAACAGTGGAAGTCTTGAATAGAATAAAAAGGCTGACTTTCCTAGGAGTAAGAAGGAACTTCCTCCTACCTGAATGCATTGAGATGGGACATTGGTCTCTTCCTGGCTTTGGACTCAAACTGAAACTTTGGCTTTTATTGAGTGTCAAACCTGCCTGCCAGCTTTCAAACTGAAGCTATGCCACCATCTCTCCTGAGTCTCCAGATTGCTGATTGCAGATCTTGGGACGTCTTTTCCCTCATAATCATGCTAAACAATTCCTTATTTCTTCTCCCCATCTCTTTCTCTCTCCTATTGGTTCTGTTTGTCTGCAAAACACTGACTAACATGATCACCATAACTGAACGCCAGATTAAAATTATGAGAGAAGTATGTAAAAGGTATTTACTTTTAAGAAAACAATAACATTTCTACTAATTTTTTTTTTGGAAGTAAGTAGGTAAGTCTTGTTTTCCTGTAAAAGCATGTAAATAGACATTTTGACTCATTGCTGTTTTTTTCTTGTCTCAACCTTATTACTTAGAAAATATTGTATTTGTTTTACTTCTGAAAACATAAATGCCTTGTTTTACTTCTGAAAACAAATGGGCAAATAATATTTCTACCTTCTCTTATTAGCAAATACAATTATTTTTAATTTTTTCCAAAAGAAACTTAAGTAAATTTAGTGAAGGGACATACTTCAGAGCATATTTTTGGTTAATACGAATTTTTAATTTTATGTTTGCTTTTTATATAGGGCAATTTAGATGCCTATATTATTCTGTTTTTACATATATTTATTTCACATTTTTAATTTCAAATTTTTCCTGACTACAAATGCATATTATAAACTCCTTGGTACATAACATTTTTGCAAACAATATTACTTCTTAGTGAAAAGCTAAAAATGAAATTATTAGGTCAGAAATATTTTATTAATTTCATATGTGAAGGCTTCATTTTGGTATATTAAGAAATAAAGTATATTTTTAAAACACTCTTTTTAGGCATTACAGAGTAAATTTTCATAGAATTATAATATGCTTCGATATTTAATATTTGTATATGTTTCTATTACTCCTGAAACAAATTACCAAAAATGTAGTATACTACTTTAGTACATTATACCAGTATATTAGTATTAGTAAATAATTAAAATTAATATAGTATTATTTTCTGTTCCTTTATTGTCCTGCCTCAATGCCTTATAAGAACTTTGAGCCAAGAATTATTATCTCAGGATTCTTTGACACACTACTGTAATCGGCAATTTAACATAGTTTCTAACGGTCTCTATCTCCTGGGATTCCAACCCTTGTCTAATACCCTCCCATGGGTGTGAGCTGGATCCATTTGCTTGCTGCTATTGCCTAGAATACAGCAAACATGATGAGATGTTGATTCTGTGATTAGGTGACAAAAGATGTGACTTCTGTCTTAGACTCTTTTCAATGGCTTTTTTTTTTTTGGCTTTGCACATTTTGATGAAGAAAACTTCCGTGTTGGAGAGGCTCACATTATATGGAATTCTGGACAACAGCTGTCAAAGTACTGAATCTACCAGCAAGCATGTGAGTGAGATGGATTATAACTTGTGAGAGTCTCTGAATAGAACACCCAGTTGAGCCATGCTCAGATTCCTGCCCCGCAGAAACTTTGAGATAATACAGGTTGTTGTTTTTAAATCACTACGTTTTGGGGATAATTTGTTATGCAGGAATTGACAAATAATATAAATACTTTTGAAATGTAGCTTTTTCATCTTAATAAACATTTAACAAATAATTTGAAGATGAATAATCACAGATACCTCAATTTTTACCAACATAACCAGGACCCTTCCTATTACTTTGACTAATAGATAATCTTTTGAACATTACCACTTTGTAACTGCATTTCAGACTATGATTTAGTTGAATCATCCAAAGTGTGTAATGTCTTTTAATGTGCACTATCAATTCTGTTCTGCCATAATGACCTCATTTTGAGTTCTTAACTATATTCATCTCAGTGTTGGGGGTGACTCTCTCAAGAAGAATGACTGGTAATACCAAGAACTTCTGTTGTTTCCATAAATAACAGCCAGATTGCAGCCAGAACCTCAAGGCTGAGCACAGTTGCTCATGTTTGGAATCCCAGCCCTTTGAGAGGCCTAGATGGGAGGATCACTTGAGGACAGGAGTTTGAGATGAGATTGAGCAACAATGCAAGATTTCATCTCTGAAAAAAAATAAAATAAAACAAGCTGGACTTGGTGTCACATGCCTTTAATCTTAGCTACTCAGAGGCTGAGCCTGGAGGATTGCTTGAGCCTAGCAGTTCAAGGTTATAGTAAGCTACGATAACACCACCACATCCCAGCCTGGGTGATAGAATGAGACCCTTTTAAAACAAACAAACAAACAAAAAAAAACCAAGCCTGACTTCAGGATTTTCATACATTTTGCAAAATTCCATAAAAACTGCATGAAAATTTTGGGCATGTACAATTTTTAAAAAATAAAATTCATGGATCCTGTCAGACATTCTCAAATGTTAAGGACCAGAACCTAAGAAGACTAAGAAGGCCCCAGAGCAAGGGGCCAGGCACAGTGACTTACGCCTGTAATCCCAGCACTTTGAGAAGCCGAGGCAGGCGGATCATGAGGCCAAGAGTTTGAGATCAGCCTGGCCAACATGATGAAACCCCGTCTCTACTAAAAATACAAAAAATAGCTGGTGTGGTGGCGTGCGCCTGTAATTCCAGTTACTCAGGAGGCTGAGGCAGGAGAATTGCTCGTACCCGGGAGATGGAGTTTGCAGTGAGCTGAGATCGTGCCACTGCACTCCAGCCTGGGCGACAGAGAGGGACTCTGTCTCAATATAAATAAACAAATAAATAAGAAATTAGAGCCATGTGTATTTCATAAAGTCAGTGAAAACTTTCATACATATTTAGGGAAGCTTTTTATAAGATACAAACCAAAGGTCCATGTTTTAAAAGTTATTATTGATTTATTTATAGATATATTCAATAAACGTATACTTGGTAACTAGTATATATGCTACGCTAGCAAATTGAGATACAACTAGTATTCTAACATGAACCCTAACTCTACCCACTTTAGTCTTTTTATCCTAACTCTCCCCTGACAGTTCTTACTGTATAACAGGTTAGCTATGTTAGTAAGTGTGGCAACACATTGCAGTGTAGGAAGTGCTATAAGAGGAAATCAAGGCCCAATGGGAATATCTAGGAAGTGCAGCCAATATAGATTTCCACAAGAAAACTAAACCTTAGATGATCCAAGAAAGATAAAAAGATGTTAAGCCATAAAATAGAAGAAAGAAGGCAAGATATGAACAGAGAAAATTGCAGCTGCAAAGATGATAGAGTGTGTTACAATAAAACACAGAAAGCAAAGATTTAGTATGATTTCAACATATTTTGTACAGAGGGAGAAATTAGAAGTGACATGGAATCAGTAGGCAGAGAATACATTATGAAGGGTCCATCATGTTTTTGAATTTAAATTTATTTTGTTTTACATTTCTAATAGAATCAGGGGAAAAGATGACGATCCCTAGTTTCTAATTGAATGTTTTAAGACTCCTCTTATTTCTTTTAATTAAAAAACTTTCATTCAATTGAAAATATATACATTCTACCTTTCATGCATTTTGCTTTTAAGATATTTGAATGATTTATTATAATTTTACAGGCATTTCTCTTTTTATTGACACATAATTATAATATGCCTTGTATTTGTCATAATAGTTTTAAAAATATCAGTTAATATTTTGTACACTTTTATTTCATATAAAAAATAAACATAATTGTTCCTGAAAATATAATCTCATACAGTTTAAATGTCAAATAAATGAAAAATGTTCTCAAACCGGAAAGTTATAATAATTCAGACTGAAGCCCTGAGAGATTCAAGGCTTGAAATGGCTCTTTGAGAATGGTAAGTGAGGCTTCAATCTTAAAAATATAACTTTATTTACAAATCATAAAACACTAATTGCTGTTTACTATATTTGTTTTTAATTTTTTTTCTGACATAGAAAAATAAATTACCAGCTACCTCAGTTTTACCATAGACCAGTCTAATTACCACGTAAGATTTATACTCTCTCTTTGCTTTGTTAATTACAGGCAGAACCTATATTTTAATGTTTTTGAGAGTTTAATTTGCACTTAAGTCACAACACTTCAATTTATCTTATTCATTTTGAGTTGCAGCTCTTTGAATATTGAATCTGTTATAATATTGCAGAATAGCTCACCACACTAAGAAAATTGCTTTCCCAGTCTCTTCCCCTTTCAAAGCACTTGTATTTGCACAAGTTGTCAAGAAGGGGCCAACTCCTTGTTTCACCATATGCTTTCCTCTGCATGAAGACAGGGATACAGAAGATGTCAACACATATTTTCAAAGAGTACATAAATGAGTGAATAAATAAATTAGGATCATTTGATGAGGTTAGCCATCAAATGTGTTAAAACACTGATACTTAGAATTATAAAAATAACAATCACCAAAGTAAAACCCTAAGCCTGTAGGTCGTAGATCTCATGTTAATTAGTTTACCACATATCCAGATCTGACCTTCCTTTTGGAAGATACCAATGCTGCTTCTGTCAAATTTTGAGTGGCTGACTCATACTTAAAACATCCGTAAAATGCAGTCTTATAGTATGATAGTAAATAAAATATATCACAGAGAATAGTAATTGTTTGAAATCAGTAAATTGTCTCCCTCTGATTACTCTACCTGAGAAGTCAAATTATAATCAGAAACAGGTTGAAAGTTATAAAGGGAGAAGGTCAAGCTACTAAAGACAAGGAGCCAGGGTTCCCTGATGGAAGCTAGAACCATTTAGAGGATGGGTAATGGTGTCGATGCCACCCATAGCAGAGGCGAAGGAGGAGGAATAACCTAGCTGTTACCCTTTGGGCACCGGCCAATTTCCTACACACTAGCTTTCATTGAATCTGATCTGAAGCCAGTTGGCAAACAAACTTGAAAAAATTCAATTTGGAGAAAAACAGGGAATAACTAGGGGAGAGATGCGAAACATATCTGAGATAAAACAGGCAAAGGACCAAGAGTGGAGTCTGAGGGTAGATAACTTAACTACATCTGCAAAAGAGACCAGAAAAAGAATAAAAACTTTGGAAAAATCATTAAAGTTCTCTTTAATCATTTTTTTTGGCAGACTCTCACATATGTTTTCATTCAATACATCATGTTTTCAGTGTTACTTTGTTTAAAAAATATACTGTGTGTGTATATTTATGTGTGTGTATATACACATAAATATGTATATATACACATAAGTATATATGTGCATATATATGTATAAAATACACATTTTTCCTTGCAATTAGTTCTTTGATCTATAGAGTTTTAGAAGAGTGTCACATAATTTTTAAATATCTTTGTGGTAGTTTCATGCTTCTTGAAGTTTTAGATACCTTATTAAAATTATTTATAATTTAATTGCTTGTGGTTAAAAATTTACTCTATGTCATGTCTGTTTATTTAAAATTTTGAGACATTTTATGTCTCTGCAGATGACCTACTATGGATAAAGTTTCATAAATGTTTTAAATAAATTCAAACTATGCAGTTGTTGGTAATATTCTATAAATGTCAATTAGCTAAAATTGATCGTGTTGAATCTTCTATATCTCTACTTATATTTTGTTTCCTTTTGTCAATTACTAACAGAGAAAGGTGTTAAAATTCCAGCCACGTTTCAGTATATTATTTTACTTCTATCAAATTTTGCTTTGTGCATTTTGAATTTCTGCCACTAGGTTCATTAAAATATAGGAGAGTTATATCCTCTTGATAAATTGATCCTTTTATTTTTATTGGTGTTCCTCTTCATCTCATGAAATACTCTTTTTTCTTGATATCTTCCTTATCTGACATTAATATAGTCACATGGACGTGGGTTTACTGTTCGCACGGCATATTCTTTCCAATCTTCTGCATTCTTCTTGTCTGTATTCTTATATTTAAGCTATTTTTCTTATATATGGAATATATAAAGCTTTTTTTTTACTTTTCTTTGAAATCCAGTTTGAAAATCTCTTAAGGTTTTTTTTTTTTTTTTTTTTTTTTCTTTGAGAAGAAGTCTTGTCCTGTCTCCCAAACTGGAGTGCAGTAGCGTGATCTCTGCTCACTGAAACCTCCGCCTCCCGGGTTCAAGCGATTCTCCTGTCTCAGCCTCCTGAGTAGCTGGGATTAGAGACGTCTGCCACCACGACAGGCTAATTTTTGTATTTTTAGTAGAGACGGGGTTTTGCCATATTAGCCAGGCTGGTGTCAAACTGCTGACCTCATGAGCCACCCACCTTGGTCTCCCAAAGTGCTGGGATTACTGGCATAACCCACCGTGCCTGGCTCAAAATCTCTACTTTTAATTGAATTGTTTAGTTATTTAATATTTAGTATATTTAGTGTGGCCAAGAAAATGGTTATTATCATCTTATTTGTTTTTCAATTTATTGTGCATCGATTTTTGTGTCTTTTTAGTTTGTTTCTTTATTCCTACCTTCGTTTGGGTTAAATTCTTTAAGCATTTAAATTTATATTCTCTGTAGACTTTTTAAAAATATCAATTTCGTTTAATGTATAATGGTTACAAAAGAATACGATATTCATACTTAACTGACCCCAGTCCTTGTTCAAAAATGTTTACCACTATAAGAATGCAAAAACCTTTCAATGGCAAAATTCTACCCTATTTACTACTTCTGTATTTTTAGTTATCCTCTATTTTATATCTCCATACTTTATAAATTCATGATGCATTTTGTTAATTTTTCTATAAATATTCCATAAATGTTAATAAATTATAAAGCAAATTTATAGTAAAATGCCCTTTTGTAGTCACCTATACATTTACCTTTTCCCTTTCCAGCAGTCTTCATTTTCCCCCACGTATTGGGTTTCCTTTGGTATCATTTACCATCAATACTTTTAGTACTTTTTTCTAGTGCAAATCTGCTGAACATATAACTTTTCTCATTTTGTCTCTTTCTGGAAATATTTTATATTCATTGTAAAAGGATATATTTTTAAAATATATAGATTTCTATTTGGCTATTTTTCTAACAGCACCTTAAAGATAAAAGGGAAACAGGGAATAAATAACTGGGGGAAAGATGGGAAACATCTGCCTTCTGTTGTTTCAGATGAAAAGCCAACTATCTCAGTTCAATGTTTCTTTTTCCATATTCTCCAGGTGCTTTTAAATTGTTATTGTTGCTGTTATTCTTTATGTTGTTTTGTTTTCCTCTATCTTTCTCATCCATTTGACTATTATATACCTCAGTGTGATTTTCTTTATATCAGTTCTATTTGGGAATTGCTGAACTTCTTCAATGTTTGGGAAATTCTCAGGTATTATCTCATCTAACATGTTTTCTGTTTACTCACCAGCTGTACTTCTTCCTGAAATCCAATTAGAACTATGTTTTTCCTTTTGCCACTATACTATAAATCAGAGGAACTTTTATTATTTTTTATCTTTGTGTTTCTGCATTATTATGGATCAGTGTTTAAAGTAACTGGTAAGTTCTGCAGTTAACTTCAGTCCATAGTTAAACCCAGTGAAAGGGCATCTTAATTTTTTTCTATTTTGCCTTTCTGCTATAGAATATCTAAATATTTCCTCTTCAGAGTTTCCAATGTTCTAGAAAATTCCCCAAAATGTTCATATATTTGTCCCTTTTTCTAGCGATAAATTCTAATAAATATATCATCATTATTCTAAAGTCCTTATGTAATAATTCTAATATCTGGATCCTTTGTGCATCTGCATCAATGACTACTTTTTTTCTCTTGTTTATATACTATTAATATATGTTCTTATTTTTCCTAATATGGTAGTTTATATTTTGGGATTATATCCTGGATATGTATACAGGAACAATGGAAAACTTGGCAAATAATATTTACACACTGAATATAATGTTCATTTCCTCATCAGACCATTAGGATTGGGGTTTGGTCCATCTGATGCATTCCAATTTTTGTGCCCCTACCTATATGTGTCTGCCTAGAGACCTTTTCCGCTGCTTAGACCCCAACCTGTTCCTTCCAGAATCAGTAGACTCAGCCTTTTGTTTGCCAGGTAGTATCTTAGAACGATGGACTTGTGTAACTCGTATTCTTCTATTAGTCATGTCTCTTTCAGTTGAATATCACAGAAATTCAACTTAAATTGGTTTGGGTAAAAAAATAGAAAGATAGTTGATAGAAAAATAGAAAGATAAATTGATGAATGGATAGTATCTATTAGCTCATAAAATTAAACTTTAGAATATAAAGTGACACTATCATGCCTCAGAGATACATTTAACAAGGAAGTCTAATGTCTTTAAGAGTCTCATGTTTCTCCTAGGTTTCACCTTTGCCTCTATTCTCACCTCCTGTAAATAAGACTCTCCCACATATCACAATAGCCATGGCTCCAAGGCTTCACATTCCCAATAGGATGAAAACAAAATTAGCCCTTTGATCTTGCTGCTCTTATTGAATATCCCCATGGAATGTCTCCAATCAGCCTAGCTCACTTCAGTACTATGGTTGATCCAGGTTCAGACCAATGACATTTACTGAAAATTGTAGGACCTATATTCTCCCTACATGATCAGAGTAGAAGCAAAGTAAAAAGTAATGAGACAGAGGTTCTGAATATAAAAACAAACTTATACTTTATTATATACTCTTGGAGCTATTTGAAAGGTATTGTTTGTACCACAAGCATAGTTTTATCAAAAATAGTAGCTTGAGAAGTAAAAACTGAAGAAAAAACTAATTTTTCTCTTTGCCCATTGATCACGCTCAATCATATTGAAACATATATTTTGTCTGTGTGATACAGTAATACAATCTAGCCCAAATATTATAATGCTGTTATTGCAACATAGCAAAAAGACAAGTCAAAGAAAAAAATGGTAACACAGGATGGGCTGCAGTAGATATATAATCCACCCTTTGCTTTTTACCTCTGTCTTGTATTACTCATGAGAATGAAGGGTTCATAATTTGTGGCTCAGTGGTTCGACACCTAAAATAATCATAGGCCAGACACAGTGGCTCACACCTGTAATCCCAACATTTTGGGAGGCCTAGGCAAAAGTATTGTTTAGGCCCAGGGTTTCAAGACCAGCCTGGGCAACACAGTGAGACCCCTTCTAAAAAAATTTTAAAAATAGCTGGGTATGGTGGCACATATTAACATTGCCAGCTACTTGGGAAGGTGAGGTGGGAGGATCACGTGAACTTGGGAAGTCAAGGCTGTGATGAGCTTTGACCGTGCCACTGCACTCTAGCCTGGGTGAAAGAGTGAGGCCCTCTCTCAAAAAATAAAATTAAATTAAAAATAAAATAACTGTAAGTTAGAAAGGGGCTTTAGTTTCATGGAACATAATAAGTTTGTCCTACTAGGTTTAAATTTGTTGTTAGAGATTGGGTGCTATTTTCTCTTCTTCCTTCTTTGCTTCTGTTCTTTCCCTATCAATAGAAAAAGATTTAGGTTTATGTTACAGAAACCATAAATATTGTTATATACTGTAATCACATTTCTCTATTCAAGTTGCTTTATAGAAAAAAATTGAATAAAATTTATAGCCAACTGCTACCAAATGTTTAGTTGCATGCACTTTATTTACTAAATCACTCCAGACTCCACACTTTTGAGTTATTATTTTCACTTGAACGCTATTTTATTTTATTTTATTTTAATGAGATGGAGTCTCACTCTGTCACCCAGGCTGGAGTGCATTGGTGCAATCTCTGCTCACTGCAACGCCCACCTCCGGAGTTCAAACAATTCTCCTGCTTCAGCCTCATGAATATCTGGGACTACAGGCACGCACCACCACTCCCAGCTAATTTTTTGTATTTTTAGTAGAGATGAGGTTTCACTATGTTGGCCAGGCTGGTCTCAAACTCCTGGCCTCAGGTCATCCACTCTGATGTACTCCTCCCAGAGTGCTATGATTACAGGCATGAACCACCGTGACCAGCCTTGCTCTCTTAACAGTTTACTTTGCTTGCTAAGGCATGTGTTTAAGTAAGTATATTTTTAAAGAAAAAGGCAAACTGATAACTAATTAAGTAGAAAAATAAGAATACAAATAAGCCATTTGAATTTATATGTGTGTGTTTTTTTTTTTTTTTTTTTTTTTTTGTAAAATGACAGTAGAGGGCATATAAAAGTGTATTTGTTACCTAGTTCCTTTGCCAGAGGTAAGTGGATTTATTAGTGTAGGAGAAATAGAATCACTGTCAAACGTCCCCTAGATTATTTTCTTTTGACTCCCAAGGGCTTTGTATTTGCTCTTTGTAGATAACCTTCTTCTTATCGAGAAGTTGGTCACTGACTGAAAAGTACAGAGGTTAAAATGTGGGTTCTGACTCAAAAAGATCTGCATCAGTGTATTACTTTCCTAATCCTGCTGTGACAAATTATCACAAATGTCATGGCTTTACAGCACACATAATTTTATCTTAGTCTGTAGATCAGAAGTGTGACACAGATCTCCCTGGCTTGATATTGTCCACAAGATGCTGACCTCCTTTTAGGGTGAATCTGTTTCCTTTCCCTTTTCTAGCTTCTAGAGGCCACCCACGTTCCCTGGCCCATGCATGCTCCCTTCCTCCATCTTCAAACCCAGAGATATCAATACTAGGTTGATTCCTTACCACATAGCATCATTCTGACCTCCTCTTCTGCCTCTCTTTTCCAGATTTTAGGCCTGCTCCAATAATCTAGGATAATATCCCTATTTTAAGGTCAGCTGATTGGGAATCTTAATTCTATTGGCAACCTTGATTCTTTTTTGCCAAGATAACTTCACAAATTCACAGGTCCCAGGGATTAAGATGTAGACATCTTGAGAGACCATTATTTTGTTCATCACAATCACATCCTGAACTCCAGACTTAGATCAGCAAACTGCCTCTCCAGCTCTTAGAATCTGTCCACAGTATTACAACCTTTGAAAGCTTCAGTTTCCTTATTTACCAAGCGGGAATAGTCATCCTGACTTCATAGATCTGTTGTTAGGAAATAATGTGGTCATGTGCATAAAAAGTTTCATGTAGACCTGAACAAACAAGAAATAGTCAATAAATGTTAGTTATGTTATTTCTGACAAATACAACTGGAGGAATGAGACAAATCATTAAAAATGTACATCTTTTTATCTATTCCTCCTATATTTTCTTAACTTGTTCATTGGCTATAGCTAGTGTAAAGGTAACTGGGAAATGTTTAAATATAATTTGAAGAGGCATATCATTAAGATCACTGTTATATTTTAGTACTGTAGCCATAATTAGTAATCATAAAACATTGAGTTGTTTAACAGTATCTCTACTACTGCTGCAGAGCTTGACCCAGCACAGGTGGGCCCACAAAATGCTAATCACTGTCCAGACAGACTCTGTGGACATTTTAAGGATGCCAGTACCACCCTGGCATCTGCCACGGAAGCAGATGTTATTTGCATCTGTTTGCTATGACAATCACTGATGATAGCAGGAAATGAAAAATCTACATTTTAAGACAATCTGTTCAAATATTCAAGAACATACTTGGTTTGTCAAGGCACTTTTTAAAAGTTGTTATAAGAGATGAGATTTATAGGAAATATAAATTATTAGGCTACCAATACATTTTTTTTCTGAGTTTACTACTACTTGTGAATAAATATGTTGAGTATGGTTTCTAATCAATTGCTCTGTTGAATTCTGACACAGTTTTTGAGAGAGTAAGGACATTACTTTTCTTTTAAGACTTACACTAGAAATATTGACTCTATTTGCCATGTACTGTGAATTTGAAACTTATTGTTTCTGTAAGTTTATATATACATATGTGTGTGTGTATATATATATCTAAGAAAATGAGTTTCATTATTTTTATAACAAAAGCAGGTTATAATAAGTGGAAATTCAATACTATGTACTGTCTTGTAAATTTAATCCATCAATTAGTATTAATATGTATTTTATTATATGCATTAAACCAACGTTATTTTCACTAAGAAAAGAAAATAAATAAAATATATTAATTATCTTTTAAAAGAGAAACAGTTTTTAGTGTACACAGTACTACAAATCTTGTTTCTTTGACTTGAAAAAAACAAAACAAAACAAAAAACAAAAACAAAGGCAAGGACGTGCTTATGTTACAGAAGGCAGCTTTGCTCTGATTGATCGCAAACACAAAGTAAGTTGATCCTTCTGGGCATAGTCAAGGGAAGTTCCTTTCCTCGGCGCTTTTGGAAACGTGGTCCTATGAGCCCTGGATTGTCAGAGTCCACGCTAACTGCCAGCTAGTTAGTACCTACTCTGCCGTGACCCTAAGGTCGACTGTTACCCGG
Organism: Macaca thibetana thibetana; assembly: GCF_024542745.1. NCBI lineage: Eukaryota > Metazoa > Chordata > Mammalia > Primates > Cercopithecidae > Macaca > Macaca thibetana. The sequence continues at coordinate 78,081,088 of NC_065586.1, forward strand.
GGAATGGGAGGGAGGAACAGGAGCAAGCAGGAGCCTCGGAGCGAGTTGGGATGGAGAGAATGGGCCTACTGGGAAGGAAATGGGAGCTGGGGTAACCAGGGAACAGCAGGTGTGCAGACCTCCTCCTTCTACTGTCGCTCTTGGGCACCGCGCGGGGGAGGCAGTAGCGCGCCAGCTGCAGTTCTCGGCGCGCCCGGAAGCGCGGGGGGAGCCCTAGGCCCGCGTTTGGCCGCCCTCCCGCCAGTGCTCCGGGCTCGGGGTCTGGAGGAAGTCGCACGGTCGCCCTCAGCCCTTTCGCTGTGTTCCACTGGGGAAGCCGCCATGACTGAGCGGAAAACGTTAGTTTCCGGACGCCAAGACTTGCGCGCTCCGGCCGCGCGCTTTTCTACCTAGGAATTGGTGACGAGGGCCGAGGGCTGCCGTGCTGGGGGAGGGTGCTCAGAGGCTGGGGTGCCGGGGTTCCCCTCCCTTGCAGCTCCAGGCTTCGCGCAGTCCCGGGCCAGTCGAAAGGGACAGCAGAGGGCGAGATCCTTTTCCCATCCCTTTCAGTGGAAACCGATTACACGGGGAAGTAGGTAACAGTTCTTGGTGGAAAACCTCCCACGAATGATTCTGCTTTTGTTAGTGTCGTTCCTCCTTTGGGAAAGCGCGTCAACGGGTCAGTGTGGATCCAGACAGAGTTTTGTTCCCGGAGACTGGATGTGTGGGTGGGCGCGGGGCTGACCCTGTGGGGGCAGGGCGGGATCAATTCGGCCAAGGAGTACCCTCTCCGCCCACCATATGAAGGGCGCTGTGCAGGTCTGGCCATGGAGTCCGCGAGAATCTGATCTGCAAGGGATTGGAGTGACCCCTTTATCCTGATGTCCCAGTGATCCCGAATAAACACCCACCAGCCTCCTGAGCACGCCCGGCACCCCAGACTCCGGGCTAGAAGCTGGTTCCCGCCGCGCGCGGTCCGCGGGTGCGCTGGTTGCGTCTGCCTTTGCATCTCGATTCCTGTCCCCGCTCGCTCCGCACCCAGACTGAGTCAGGAATACAACCCAAGATTTCCGACTATGCTCCCCTGATCTGTGAAAGAGTGATGTTCCCTGAAGTCATGCCCTCCCAAAAAGCCTCAAAAATCAAGGACATGGGAAGTGAGGTTTGGGATGGTGGATTGTGGTCGCGAAATCCAGGAAAGCACTGCTGGCATTGCCTTCTCTGCCCCGCTTACTGTGAGGAGGCCCTCCCGCTCAACCCGAAAGCATTCTGAGAGAGTGCTAGGCTTGGAAGACCTGAGACCTAGTGAGAGCGAGGAGTGTGAGCGTCAACCAAGCAAATTAACTGTCCCCCAATTTCTTAGAAAATTTCACCGGAAACGTATTTCTATGAAGAAAAATTAAAGTCAGTTTATGTTATTGACGCTTTTCCATAGCCCTTCAACGTTTTTCTCCCCATGCCCACTTCCGACTTCTTTCTGAACCTTCTGGGCGTATTCTTCGTAGAGCAAAAATGCTGTCACTGTTGCCAGTTTCCGAAGTTTCTAACGCCTTTTGACAGTACTGGCTCTGTCAAGTTTGGTCATATTCTCCCAGTTCAGGACCAACATCAGAGGATGCTCTAGAAGTAGCGCATGAGAGCCTACGGGTGAAAGGCCCTGGCTAGGAAGAGAAGGAGGTTACACAGGAGAGCCTACAGATACTTGTAAGCTCTCTTAGTGGTCAACCTTCCCAACACAAACGCGCGACCGCACACACACTTAACACACACAAAGTGAAAGAGAGAGACAGATTCCTTGACCGCCGCTAGAGGGAGGGCCGCTGGGCGGTTGTGCAAAATGGAATAAATATGGGCCCTGCTGTCTGGCGGAATTTGTGTTTATGTCACTTTAAAAATACTATTTTTATTTGACAAACCATAACTGTGATATAGTTATGGGATACATTCTGATGTTTTGATATTTGTGTGCAGTGTGGAATTATTAAGTAAAACTGATGTCACTTTTGAAAGACTTCAAGTGACTAAACAAGGAAGACCCTACCTTGGTTAGGTTGGAACTAAACAAGGAAAAACATACAGCCGTAAATGCCTTTCACAACCACAGGTTCCTTTGGTCTTCAGATTCTCCATTCCATTACCCATTCTTCACTACTTTCTACCCAAGGCTCAAGGTGCTCAGCACAGAACCTGGGCTCCTAATAGCACAGACAGTATTTTATATGTACATATAATATACACATAATACACACAAACACACGTATTTCCTCAAAGGAATTGTAGGAAAGGACCACAGTAATGTGAATTCCGTTTTTTTCCATCTTTGTTTGATTCTGTGGCTTTAATAGCTGATATACCACGCAAAAATGTAAAAACAAGTTGGAAACATAATTGATCACTTTACTCAGCAAAAATAAATCCACTTTCCATTATATTTCTGAGTTTTAGAATTTAATTATTCACTGTCGATCTGGAAATAGATGCCGAATCCTCAGAAGATACCACTTACAGAAAGGTATTACTATAAGAAATACAACTTCCTTGTGCAAAGGCTCTTTAAGTTACCAATGGTCTCTCAGTACACAAATCGCCTTAGAATGCAGGGTAATGGTTATTTGAAGACATTTGAATACTCTCATCCATTGTGACTCTGAGTTAGGAAGCAGACAGTGGAGGTTAAGGAAAGATTGAGTATTGCCTTGATTGGAATTTCAAGAGAGAAAAGTCTAATCCCTTTCTTGTAAAAAACATCTCGGTGGATTTCAACTAACTTTGAGAAACGAATCAGAATACTGACTCAAACCAGAGCTAAAGAGAAAAGTGTTTTTTTGTTTTTTTCTAAAAACCAGGTGTTGAGCTCCTTGGTAACCCAATATTGGGTGCGCGCGCGCAGAGTGGCCAGACCCCTCTCCACGCAGCTCTGGCTCTGTTCAATTCGACAAGTGCACTCACGGCGGAACTGCCACCGGTATAACGTCTTGACGATGGGCTTCAGGGTTTGACACTCCGCAGCGCCACCAGCTCTGTTTTCTCCCCAAGTAAGCTACTCTCTACCTCGCGAGCATCAGATCGCCCTATGCGCGCTACAATCCGTGGGGCGGGGAGACCTGGCGCTCACCCAGCGAGCTCGACTGGTGCTGACGTCCGTTCAGGCCTTTAAATGTCTCTGTCCCTGGGCAGGAGGGAACAGACTTTGTAGCAGTCACTTTGCCCAAAGGGAGACGCGTCTCTGCTTTTGCAGGCGGCAGCTCGGACTCCCCTCGCTCTTCCCAGCGCAGCGTTTACCTCCTGTCTTTGCCTCGAGTTCCCCGCAGCCTCTCCAGCGGGAGGCGCTTTTGGTATTCGCACCCCGGGCGTGAACCAACAGGACTCCCCCTGCCCTGTGCTTTCTCAGTAGGTTCGAAGATCAGAGATTGCGAGGTGCGCTCGGTGATCGCTCAAGTAGCGGGGAGCTTACACCCCCTGATTTTGGTAGGGAGTGATTTTGTTTTTTCCCGAGCTGGCGAAAACGTCCTCCCAGCTCCTGAAGCTGCAACTTGTTTTGGTTTCTTCTCAGTCCTGTGTGTGGTTACAACATCAAAGTTTTTCTCCCTTACCCTTCCAAAAAATCTATCCTTTTAATCTTCCCCCCGCGCTGTCTCCGCCAGGCCTTCTCGCTGTGCGGTGAGTGGATAGCTGGGCGCGCAGTGTGGCAGTGGCGGCGAAGATTGGCGCTATCAGGAGGAGCAAAAGGGAAGGATCTGCTGCTGGGGGCTCCCTGGGTGACCCTTTGCTAGGCGAAAAGAACCCGGTAAGGGCGCAGAAGAGGAGCCGGAACCTTCTGGGACACTGGTGCCTGACACTGGATTTTGATCACCATCCTTGTTGTGTGTCTCTGTCCCTTTTTTTCTCAATTGGTAACTAGTCGAGAGAGAAGCGCTTGGCAGGAGCTCTCTGCGGGACATAAGCTCCCTGGCTGCTCGGGATCCCTACGTCCGCTGCTGCGGAAGGAACACAGGGGAGGACGCAAGCGGTTGCTTACTGGAGCCTGGAGGTAGGCAAGGGGGTGGGATCCTGATTCTCAGCCCAGATTCCAAAAGGGTGTCTGATTTCATGGAAACATTCTTCTCACCCTCATTTATCATCGCACACCCCACCCCCGCTTTTCAGATCCAGGTTCAGGAATAACCAAATTCTTGGCACCCTCACAAGGTGGAAGTACCTTTCACAGCTCATCGCCTGAATGCCTTGCTCCTTACATATATATGTTTGTGTTGGGGGAATGTGAGCTTCTCAGGGAAGTTGATACCTTGTAGATTTTAAGAATGTCCAACTTGATTTTATTCAGTTTCTTAAAGGATGTGTTTCCTGTGGGCAAGAATTATGGGAAAAAATGTCAGTGTCATATACAACTGCAGTGGCAGCTCAGAAATCACCTTCATTGCCCCCCAAAAGTTTTCCCTATGCAAGTTTTCTTAATGTCCACATGTAGTGAATGGAGACTTGGCTTGTTCCATTATATGTAAATGGAGGGGAGGGGTCACATCCTTATCTTTTAAATTGGGGGATATCAAAGACATTAGAGTTTCTCTCTTTTATCTCTCTCATCGTTATCTCTGTCTCTCTTTCTGTCTCTCACTTTCCCACCATCCTGACTTCTTTCCTTCTTTATCTTTTCTTCTCTTCCTTCTCTCCTTCCTTCCTTCCTTCCTTCCTTCCTTCCTTCCTTCCTTCCTTCCTTCCTTCCTTCTTCCCTCCCTCCCTCCCTTTCCTTCCTTCCTTCCTTCCTTCCTTCCTTCCTTCCTTCCTTCCTTCTTCTTCCTTCCTTCCCTCCTTCTTTCCTTCTTCTCTTTCTCTCTCTCATTTTCTTTCTTTCCATGTGCTGCTCATTAATAAATATAATGTGAATTTAGAGAGAATGGAACACTTTTGCAATATACAGGGATGATAAAAGACTTCTTTCCTACCTTGCCTGAAGTTTTTCATTTAAGTATCTGATCCTTTTTAGTTTTGAGGTAATTGGGAGGATGACTGAACTAATATCTTGGGTGCAATTCAGCATGGTAAGATTTTGTATACAGCATGTTTAATTGTTCCCTACTCTTACACATTAGCTAATAACAGGAATTACGTGAATTATTAGAAATGGCCCTTGATTTTTGGCAAACAATATTTTTGAACTGTGGGGAAATGTTAAAAATCAATATTACAATTTACATGGCAAGAATATGGATTCATAGGTGAAAAGAGAGAGACGCAAGTTAACCTTAAGAGAGTGGTTTAATGAAAAATCAGTGCCTGGAATTTCATATCTACATACGGTAATCAGTGAAATAAATGAACCCGTTAGTATTCGGATCTTGCAATACTTGGTTCCATAAAGACACTACTGTACATTTTATTTCTGATCTCATTTGTTGTAGTAGAATAATATTAGATAGCTTTATCCACTTTTTCACACATGTGTGCTGTAGATTTCAGGATATCCTATAAAGCAGTGGGAGGCAAGGTCCAAGATCTGGCCTCAATAACATCTCTCCTCTACGAGGATCCCTTTACATTAAACTGCAACTAGTGGAATCTGGAACTTGAACTGCTGCTGCTACTTTGTGCTTGCTTGCTTTTTTATTTTATTTATTTGTTCTCTCTCTCTCTCTCTCTCTTTCTTTCTCTCTTGCTTCTGTACACTTGTAGCTTTCAGTCTGAACGTAAATCTCCCTCTGTGCAATGGCCCTTGTTACTTGTATTCTTCCCCTTAGGGCAGCTCACAGTTGGGTTGCCCTGAATTAAAATAAACGTATCCCCTGACAGTATAGTTTATACATTTCCTGGGTATATACTGTGTATGCCTAGGCTTCCTGCTGATCCAGGTGTGTTGGAGGACATGGAGAGTATAGGGAGACCAGAGTACCATGAAAGTGGTGAGAGTAGGACAAAATTAGGAAGATGGACTGTACTGAAGGAGAATTAGGACAGTGTAGAAGAGGAGGAAATAAAGCAAAACTCTGAGCATTGTGTGTTTGAGAGTGTATGTGTGTGTGTGTGTGTAGAAGATGGATTATCGTCAGCAGAAATCAACCTTATCTTAAATCTGCACGAGCAGGTTTATCTCAAAGGGTGGATTCTTCACTTGGTAAATGCTTTGAAAAGACTTGAGAATCCCAAGGAGGGAAGAAACAGCTCTCCTTTGTAACTATTGACTTTCAAATAAACTCTTTAGTTCCAGGCTCTAGAACAGTTTTTCTCAAATTTTAGTGCCTGAAGATGCTTAACAATTGAGATTTACAACTCCTAACATGCAAGATATTGGTTCAAGGGGGTCCAATTAATTGCATATCTAACAGGATAGGTGATTCCAGTTCTCCTAGTTCAAGAAGTATTCTATGAAATTGACAGGCTTAGTGTTAATGAACTTGATTTTTGTGAGGGAGGGTGTCATACTTGCATTTTAATGTAAAAACTTTCCCTAGTATTTATCTTCTTGAAATTTTCTTGTTTTCTTCTATCAATGCCATTATTATTGTCATGGCTGTCCTGTTAGAAGATGGGCATTCTCAAATAACAAAGTTTTATCATTTGTATATTTGCAACCTTGGATGGTGGCCCTTTGAGATTTAAACTAAAAAGCACTAGTACTGAGGTGACAGAAATGTTTCAGCATTATTAAAATCTTAAGTTAAAAAAAAATCAGTGTACTGATGGGTTTGGTTTGATGATAACTTTAAACATTATGATTATCACTTTCTCACTTGGATAGATACCAACTTTTTTATTTTTTATTCTCACCTTTTAATTTCATGTATTTATATATTTATCTTTTTCCCTACTAATGCAAAGCAGTTCAGGTCACTTTCATGAAATTATACAAAGAGAAAGTGAATTTAACAGTGCCTACAATCATTTTTTTCTAGTACATCTCTTCATTTCCATTAATAAAACTTCACAAAGGTAACATAAAAGTGAAAGAGATGATTGATCACATTCTGAACCCAATGGTGAGTTAGGTCATTTTATTGAGCCTATTTTTGAAAATAACATCTCCATGAAATTCTTAATTTTTCCCACTCTTTCCAGCCTAAAGATGTTGGTCATTCATTACCGTGGTATTCAATCTGTGTGATGTTCATTGACACTATAGTGTCAGAGTTCTAATTTCTGCTTTTTGTACTATTTTCATATACAGTGCTATTTTACAGAACATGTTTTTGTGATCGTAAGCATTAGAGTTTTCTACTAATTAAAAAGTTTGCCCAATAATAGTACAGCATCACATATCAATAGACAAAAAGAATATTGTATTTGCTTATTTTCTTTAAATAACCACTTTACTCAACTGACATTTCCCAGTTGTCTTATGCTATATCAAAGTGTTGGCTGGCTTCTAGTTTAAACTATCTACATGTCGAAATTAAAAAAAAAAAAATGCAGCTTGCATGCTTTAATAAAATGTCCTCTCTAATAATGCATGTAATGGAATAATGTGAATTATAAGCTTATTCTTTATTTTTTTATTGAAACTCTAATAATCTCTTTTGATATTTGGTTGGTGTTACACTAAGAATTTGGAAACCTGGGGAAAAAATTAGGAAACTAGTTAAAATCTTGGAAAATAAACTTAACCTAAGAGAAGTTTGTTTTTGCTTCATATTAATCCCAAATCACAGGCGTTAGGATTGATATATTGAGGTTGACACATAGTGACACAACAATCAGAATTTCTGCCATAGTTCAAGGGCTTCTTTGTAAAATAATTACACCACCGATAGCAAACACAATCAATTTCTACGTAAAAAAATATAAATAATTTTGTTTTGCTGTTCTAGAAATTCCTTTTACTTTGACATAGCCCCTTTCCCCATGGGGTGAGAGAGTAGTCCACAGGATGGCACTATTGTGATGCATAGTATTTTGAATAATTTTACCCTTGAGCCATCTTTAGCTACATTAATACTAATGGAAACATTGACTTTTCTCCAATGATAAATTTCTGACACTTTTTTTCTTCAAGCCAGTGGATATCTATCAGAAGGTGTTAGTGTCCATTATTGCCAAAGACTGCCTTTTAAAAAATAATCCCCCAGGAGGATCTAGTAGCCACCAGTCCTATCTTTTCTCTCCTCATCCTCTGTGATCTGATGAAATTCGTATTATATCTGTAGAATATATATATATAAAATAAATTGATTTCACATAAACCAGAAACATATATTTTTCATTAACTATAATGTTATATATATTCTCATCCCTGTCCTATATTCACAGAATGAGAATAGGTCTTCTTCCACATACTACGTTTGCATTTACATTGAATTCATCCATGCTACCTAAAAAAATCCATTCACACTAATATTGATTTAATGGATTCCTTAACAGGACTGATTTGTGTTTTAAAAGAGGATCACTAGAAGAAGACAAATCTTAACACACATGTCCCCTGAAGATTTTCAAGTCCTTAGACAAAATGAAAAAACAAAACAACAACAACAAAACCACAACAACCTAGTCTCACAAACCACAACAACCTAGTCTCACAAACCACAGCCACTTCTATGTAAGTCCAGTCCTATGACCTAGTTAAGGCCTGCATCTGTCTGATATCCCATGTCTGGGAGTGCCAGAGCCTATTCAAAGTCTTCAGGTACAAATAAGAAACAACTTGTATAGAAACTCACATTTTAACAACGAGAATAGGACATTAACATTAAAATATATATAGAACAGGAGGTGGAATCCAGGGACTAGTGATACTTCAGTGAGAACATGTTTGAAAATATGGAGAACAGCAGGTAGAATCCAGGGACTTGAGATGCTTCAGAAAGGTCAAACACATGTTAGATCCTCTGTCTTGGTATGCCATTTCTTGGTATGCCATTTGCTCAGTTTTATGAGAGGGATTAGACTAGAAGACACATCTGTGGTACAGACAGCAAATCCAAAAGGCAGGAGAAATCATGGTGCCTCGGTCCAGCCTGTATTTTCTTTAGGAGTGGGAGTGGGGAGAGGACATTCGCCTGCAGGTTTCTGGAGGTTTTTCTTTTGCAAATGTGAGAAATTATTTTATGCTATGCCAACTAAAAGTTTGATTCCTGGTGAAAAGTGATTACTTTTCTTTAATTCTTAAAACTGTTTCATGATTGTCTTCTAAGAATTGTACTTCTTTGGTTACTTTACAGTGGAATTCTTATGGTTGATCAGCCATTTAATTTAAATAAAATGTCTTACATTTTATGAAAAAATTCTCTACACTAAGATGTTTCTGGACTGCATCATACAGCTGCGTAAAGTTGGGTAAAATTGAAATATTGGCCTATGCTTTAAAGATGAACAAATCATTAGAAATGATTCATGTAACTATGTTTTTTCACTTTTCTAAAGTTCTTATTTGTGAATGACTCAGTTAAGTCTCCACCTCTTTTTCAGGGTTGAATTCCTTTCAAGAGTGAAGCAAGGAAGAGAAAGGAAGTACAATTACAATTATAAGTTTTGACTTAAGATATTTAACTGTGGGCCAGGCGCAGTGGCTTATGCCCATAATTCCAGCACTTTGGGAGGCCGAGGCTCACTTGAGCTAGAGTTTAAGACCAGCCTGGGCAACATAGTGAGACCCTGTCTATATAAAATGTGTGTGTGTATATATATATAAATATATATAACATATACACATATATATAGAGAGAGTATATTTATATTTAACTATGAATGATCCTTAAAAAGGGCTTTCAATGTCACTTTCTCATTTTTTATACATTCTTCAAATCAGAAAAATCATGTATATGTAAGTATATATGTCCACATATTCATATGTATGCTAGAGTTTTTTCCTATATTTATTGAACTTTTTCTTTTTTTTATAATTACCACATGTACCCTTTTTCACCTTAACACGGCAGTCCCAAACTTTTTGGCACCAGGGACGAATTTTGTGGAAGAAAATTTTTCACAGACCAGGAGTGGCTGGGTGAGTGGGTTGTGGGGATGGGGGTATGTGAAACTCTTCCACTTCACATCATCAGGCATTAGTTATTAGATTCTCATAAGGAGTGTGCAACCTATATCCCTGACATGTGCAGTTAACAGTAGGGTTCCTGGGCCTATGATAATCTAATGCCGCTCTGAGTTCTGACAGGAGGCAGAGCTCAGGTGGTAATGCTGCCCAGCATTACCTGTCCCGCAGGTCACCTCCTGCTGTGAGGCCCAGTTCCTAACAGAACATGAGCAGGTAACCCGTCTGCAGCCCCTGGGGTGGGGGACCCCTGCTCTATGGTGTATTCCACATTGCCAGCAAGGACAGACTTTTTTGACTAATTAATAAGTTATTAAATAATCTGTGGGCTTCACTCAAAATGCTTCTATAAAGAAATTTTTAAAAGGACAACTAACAAATAGGCATGTTAGAAACCCATGATATTCCAGTTTTTATTTCTTCTTTGCCAAAACATGTAAGTTAAATTCTATTCAAATTACTATCTCTACTGTATATTCTCATAGATTCCAATATGCTTAGGAGAGTAAAAATTGAGTTTAGCAATGCTGTGATTTAATAATTTTATGAATCAATGCAATCTAATTGCTGTTTAAAAATGGTTTTCTAACATAAACATAATATATGTATATATTCAGAACAGTTTTTACTAATGCATTATGTATTAAATTAACATTTGCATGACATATCATGTTCTTTAAAATGGGTTCATAAATGTATGACAAAATTTTAAATTATTTTTAATTTAAAAGACTTTACCTGCGAAGATGTATACATGAATTTGAGCTGATATCATTTGAGTTGTATTTTATGTAGTATTATTTAAAAATGTTAGGAGCATCGAGTTCTTAAAACTTAATATAATTGAAAAATAATATATTAATTATTATACCACTGCTAGATTATATATTATTTATGGCTTTACAATATACTTGAAAACCTAGTACTTCATGTTTTTAAATGTCTTCTTATTTCTCTAAGAAACATTCTACTAAATTATTGAAAATGGAATTGGAAATTTTTAGGGTACAAATATTCAAATTTTATACTCAGAATTATTGTTTTCCGCCTAAAATTCTAAAAGTTATAATAAGTAAATATAATAATATAATAACTGAAATGTGACATTATAATCAATGGGTATTATGATCTGCTGTCTTTAAGGTTCTGAAACATGAATTAACTAAAAAAAAGTAAATACTTTAAACTTCTGTAGATGTGTATTCTTGCTGACCATTTTGTACAAATGTGAGGGAATATAATTCATTCTCTATTTTTATAACTAGAGCTATAAAACATATAACCTATGCAAATGCTTGTAACACATACGCAAAAAAAAATAGTTTTTCAATAATACCTACAATTTCCAAGCTTCTCACAGTTATTCACTCTTTGAAATATGTTGTGTGTTGTTAGGTTAAAGAATGTTTTTTAATTGATATTTAGAATACATCTGGACCACTATATACTGATGACATTTGGCCTGTATTAAGGAATAACAAAACCATTTTTAAACATCCTATTTCCAAAAATAACAGGTTAAATTTGGTGAAACAGTACAGTGAATCTGTATTGTTAATTGTGGGCATATGCTTAGGCAAGGGCATATTTGTTATTATAATGAAAATAGAGAAAGGGATGGGCAAGAAAGGAATAGTATTCCTACCCATTTCCAAATGGGAAAAGAAAGATTGTAGATTTGGGAATTAAGTCTTAGAAAAGGATACTAACTGTTCTAGGCAAACATTTAATTAATAAATAAAAAGTTGGCCAGTTCAGACTTACTTTAATGAGCTTCAAAATAATTTAAAATGATAGCATTCCAATTTAATAAATATTATATGTGACTTCTACATTAGATACTATATTTTCATCTGGAAAGCTATAGTTTTCTACATGATAAGTAATGAAAAACATGTATTAGAAATTTTTAATTATATATATTTATCTGTTCAAAATAGCTCCAAGTTAGAGAATTTAGATATTAAAAATAATAATGAATTATGTTACAATTATTTTGTGCCAGTTATTACTTTAAGCACATTACATTTATTAACTCATTTGATTTTTGTAACTTTATAAACCCCTAGTATTTTCTAAACTTATTACTAGCTAGGCATGATATGTTCAGGAAAGTTTAAAACTTTGTCCCAAGTTTCCCAGTTAGAAAGAGATTGAGTGTGGATTCAAATCAAGGGTCCAGATACTGTATTCTTGATTTCTAAGAGCTCTTGAGAGTATTTTAAACGAATACCACTTGTCATAATTTTAAGACTTTTGCTTGACGTTACTAAAGTTACCTCCAGCAGAATGTGATTGCTTATTGTCAGAAACACTTACGCTGTAGGTTTTTAAAAATTCTGATGCAGTTTCCACATGTATTATGTAAAAAAAAACCTTAACTGGTACTTCTATATTTTACATTCTAAGACATTAATTTTGTTACTCCTTGATGCCTGTGGTTTTTTTTCATTACAAGAAGAAATTCCTGTTTTTAGTATATAAGCCAAAAGAAATATTGGGTTTAGTACATAAAAATACATGATTGCATTTTTTTACAAGTTATACAAGGTTTAGCTTATCCTAAAAAGAAAGTTTCACCTTCATAGTACAGTGTTGACTCAGTTTATTTACGATCATGCTTTTGTTATGTGTACATGAACATATGTAATTTTTAACTTGGTTCCAATTTCCCTTGTGTTCCTTTTTGTTTTGTAAAGTGCATTCACAGTTCTTTCTAATTTTTTGTCATCATGCTTAAGCATATTCTCTGTATGCGCTTTTATCCAGATTGGGATATTGTAGGACAAACAATTTTCTTTATGTCATGGATCTTAATGGGTTGATCTCTCATAGGCCTTTTTAGGTCAGTACACAATACTGGGCAATTGTACAGGTCATTAATTGGTCTTCCAGACTCTACTGTTTAGTTTCTCTAAAACTGGACATTTTACCTGAAGCTTCTGTGCTTCAGTTTCTTCACTGCTAATACCGCATGAGTATCACAAGACTTTAATGAGATAATTCAAGTAACATGCTGATGTCAGTGCTTGACACACAGTTCAGACCCTTTAAAAGTAAAAATTTTGAACAAGTGTTTTGGGGAAGAGTAGTAGAAAAGCATAAAATCAGATATGACTTCTTGGTAGTTTGATGTGTATACAAAGACCTTCTTACATAATCAAAGTGTTTGTCGTGATCCTGAAAGGCAAACTATATGAATATTTATTTAAGTAAAAATACAGCTGAAATTGTTAATTTTTCTTTCCTATTAGGACACTCCTAGGAATGTTCAGTTTCTCAGCATTAATAGATTCATAGACAAAAGACTACAACAAGTAACACTTGCATTAAATGCTATGAAAGGATGACCAAGAAAGAATGACCTAAGTAAATTTTTCTGGTGAATGACTAGTTGAATCAAAAACTGAAACAAGAAAATAAAACATATCAACAAAAGAAGGGCAGTTTTACTGGTGTTCAATTTTTCAAAGCCTTCAAGTAGCTATAAATTAATAAAAAGCAATGCAATAGAAAAAATCCTAGATTCTTCTGGAATTGTATTTATTCTACATCACTAATTTGTTGAAAATTATTTGAAATGAAAGCATAGTTATTAGAAATAATTGTATTTCTTTTTATAAACACTATATTTTTTCTTCATTTTTCAAAACAAAGCAGTGTCCTTCAGGCTCCTTTGCTACTCAGTAACATCAATTAAAAGTTAGAATAAAATTAATTGAAAAGTTTAGATGGAAAATAAAATCTCAGAATGTTCTAAAAGCTGATGACTATGAAAGAGTGATTTGTCTGCAGCCAAAATGTACCCAATGCTACTTTGAACTGAAGGATGTAATGTAATCAGAGTTTTCCCAATTTAAATGATCATTATCAGACAAATAATTAGGATAAAAATGGAAAGAAAGAGTACTGAAGAAGTTATTAGGTGATTTCACTCTAAAATAATGTAGAATCAATATCATTTATCTGGATATGCTTGCACCAATTGGTAGAAAGAGAATGTAAATGCAGTGGATTACCTTGCCCTGGAATTATCTGGTTATGTCAGATCTTACATTCAAGCTTATTGGAATGTTGAATGATACAATTCTACTGATACTAATTGGTCTACTGTTCTAGTCATTTGCTTTTGTGTAGTTTTTCAACAGCAAAACTATAAGCATGTTATTGGCCTTTTACAAACACACTGCATATTGTTTTAGAGTATTTTATTGTTTGCACAATTACAGTGAAGAGTATATCTTTCAAGTATTACCAATATGAGTATTCTGTAATGTAAAGTCTTAACCTGGGATCTGGTTATGCTCTCTTGATCTAAAACTTGTAAATAAAATCTCTCTGCTCTCCCACACACTCAGTGTGTAATGTGAGTAATGTGATACAGGAACAGGAAAACCATAGTAAATACTCCTTTTGGAAAGAAAAAGAAAGTTCTGTTTTTCTTTCATATAGGCATTTACAAGAAATACCTGAAGTTTTGTTTATGTTTGCAAAGCAAGCAAGGTTGAGAGGCTGCTTAAGAGGTCTATCTGGTTTTGTCTGCTTAGGGCTTCTTCAAGCTTAGTTACCATTTTAATGTATGAAGTAATACTATACTAAGTAATGTATTAATGTAATAATGTCCTTAATACATTATAATGTATTACATTATAATACACATAATGTAATAATGTTTTTAATGTATATTATACAATACTACATTAAATAATACTTTAATAGGTTTTACTAGCTATCCAGGCATCCGTTAGTCCATTCAAGTTGACATCTAAAATTAACCACCATACTGTCTGTTGTAGGGACCAAATATTAACCGTGCTAATATTCAGTGTTCTTAGCTATGTTTTATGACACTGGAAATCATTAGGTACAAATACTTCTCAAGTCAGCTCAGTGCACAGTGTTATCAATGTATTACTGCCACATGTCACAGGTTCCCATTCTCCCTGACTGTGATAAAACTTTTCTTGCTACCTTCAAACTGATTCATAGGTGGGTTTGTTAGGGACACATCTTATTTCTCATTAGAAATTTCTGTATCACTCAGACAGTTACTCTTGTTTTTGGCTAATTTCAGCATAATACATTGCAATAATGAAAACTCAAAAAATAAAGAAAAATATATGATTAATTCTAAAATTGAAAGGTATAACTATTAATTTGTAGTCTGCAATTCATCTAGCTCCTTTTGATTTAAATAAAACAGACTGGTTTTTCCATTTATGAATTTACTATGAACATTTTTATGCCAGTATTTTTGTACCATACAATTGTTTTACTAATATTAGGCAGTTTCATTTTATCTATTGGTACAGCCTGGTATCAGACTGAATTAGATTTACTGTTATAGTGTGTTGTTACTCTTTATGACTATTTAAAACTTGTAACTTGATTTTTGTCTTAAAAACTGGATTTTCTGCTTTTCTGTAAGAATGTGGAAAATTCAGAAGTAATAGAGCAACTCTGCTGCATGGTGATGGTGAGCTGCAGTAGAGAAACTGTCGTCCCACTTAGATACAGCATTCTGACTCCAGATTTCAGTTGTCACTGGTGACTCCATCTTAATCTTGGTACCCTGTCTCAATGTGGCATTGATTTTGCAGTATTACAAATGCAGCTTTCAGAAATATCTTTATATATTTTTGTGCACCTTCTGAATTATTTTCCTTTTTATATGTGGCAGGGTCTTGCTCTGTCGCCCAGGCTGCAGTGATGGAATGATCGTAGCTCACTGCAGACTCAACCTCCTGGGCTCAAATGATATTCCTTCTCAAATCAACCTAGGTTCATATGAATCTCCCAAGCAGCAAGGTTTCAGGTGCCAGCCACTATGATTGGTATTTTTTATTTATTTTTATTTTTTGGTAGAGACAGAATCCCACTATGTTGCCCACGCTGATCTGAAACTCCTAGGCTCAATTGACCTTATTGCCTCAGCCTACAAGAGAGCTTGTGTTATAGGTGTAAGCCGCCATTATTTTCTTATGATAAATTTCTAGTGGTAGAAAGCTATTGGATTAAAGTATATATTGAAGAGAGGGTGCTAGTATACAATACATATATTTGCATTTTATTGCAGTAATATAAATTATCCCATTTATTGCTGTTTTACACTGTGTGTTTCTTAAAGGTGAGGTGAGACTGAGTTTAAACTATGATTATTTTTCATTAATGTACCTTCATTTCTGAAATGACTTCATGACCTTTTTCAGTGTTTCCAATGAGTAAGTGATTTTCATTGTTTACTACTGTTTTTCACAATTTGACAGCTTCAAGTTTTGATGGCTTATTTTCATATGTGTAAGTTATATTCTTTAAATGTTGATGTCAAATCTGTTAAACTTTTTTTTATTATAGTCACTGTTCTTAATTATTTGCATACAATTGTTTCACTGTACAATCATTTGAATATTCATTTATGATTTGTATTTTTAAGTCTTGTTTTACTGTTTCCAGTTTAGTTAATTATTTTAAAGGACATTGTCAGAAATCTGAGTTTTTACAATTTTCCAAATAACCCAATATCTAATGGCCATTTACTGAATGATTACATTATAAAATTAAAATGTGGCTCCAAATTAATGTTGAGAGCTTCCTATAAAAGGAAAATTATGCTGTTAGAAATAAATAATTTGCTGTTATTTGTATAGAACATCTTGTGTATTTTAATCAGATGGTATTAAAGGGTAAACTGTCACCCTCCAACCAAGTAAACCTTGGTTGGCCAGTTATGACTATATATGACTGACTGGTATACTAGTTATTAATCAAATTAGACAAAAAGCTATAGAAATAAACCAAAGACTTTGGTTCATTTAAACACCTATGGTTTGAAGTCGATAGTACCCAAATAGTGACCAAAACACTTTAACAAACTGTATATTATCAAACTTTTAACATCAATAGAAAATTTTATTTAAATTTAGATCATAGTAATTTACAATTTTATGTGGAAATCACCTTCAGAAGGAAGGGTATTTTGAATTATTTTACTGTAGATCATTTCTGTTTTAATAGAAAATACTATTAAAATGAAATGGTCTAACAAAAATATTTCTAAGTCTTGCTTTATCACTCATGCACTTAAAACAGTAGAACAAATTCCTTCTCATCAAGTACTTAGATAGCTACTTCGTTTTCTTTCCATTAAGATAGAACTTTTTTATGTTTCACTGTGAAACCAAAATAACTGCTATAAAATTAATGAATATGTTTGAATTCATTACAATCTCTAAAAAGAAAACGAACATGTTTTAGGTAACGTCGGTTCAAAGATTGAGTTTACTGCACGCTTCCTGACTGTTAAGTGATATATATCTCACTTTTCAAATCTAAAATAAAATTTAAATCATAAAAAAAGAGTACAAGAGTTTTGGTACTTTTTTTTTTTTTGAGATGGAGTCTTGCTCTGTTGTCCAGGCTAGGGTGCACTGGTGCCATCACGGCTCACTGCAAGCTCCGCCTCCTGGGTTCACGCCATTCTCCTGCCTCAACCTCCGGAGTAGCTGGGACTACACGTGCCTGCCACCACGCCCGGCTAATTTTTGTTTTTGTATTTTTTAGTAGAGACGGGGTTTCACTGTGTTAGCCAGGATAGTCTCGATCTCCTGACCTTTTGTTCCGCCCACCTCGGCATCCCAAAGTGCTGGGATTACAGACGTTACTTTTCATTTAGTTTTAAATGGCTAAAAATGTATTCAGTAATTGAAAGTTGCTTCAACACTTGTCCTATGAATGATTTGCGTCTTTTCTATTTTGCTTTGAGCTACCTGGCTAGCACTTTCTAGAGAGTAAGAAAAAAATAATACTAGGGACTTGTATGAACTTTCACAGACTCATTTAATACACTTAGTTTGTAGGACATTTGCAAATTTATAAGAGCAGAAAAAGAAATAGGGATCATTATCACCATTATCACAAATAATTATCCTTATGTGTGAACTTTGTGTTGCATCTTTTTGCTTTCCGGATGTCCTTTGAGTGAAAGGGAAGGAGGATGTGGATATTTAATACAGAGCATACCTGTTTGAAAGTTGAATGTCTAGAAGTGAATAATCAGTTCACATATTATAAGGTGGGGCATGTATTCGAAAGTCTGAAAGTGGCGTATTTCTCAATTATGTTTTTTGTTGGTGCTGCCTCTATGGAGTCCAGGTAACCTGATGTGAATATTCACAGATACCTAGGAAGCCTGGATCACAAGGTGGCAAAGAAAGGCTATAGTGTCACCAGTTCCCTTCAAAGGATTTGCATAATTGAGCCAAGAATAATAACTTTTATTTGGGGCTTAAATAGAAGGTAAAGAGAAGGTGGTTAAGACACATGAGGCAAAACTAATAATGGATTACTGACTGAACACGGTCTGGAGATTCCACAATTAAGATCTGGGGAGTGCTTGCAGCGAGCCGAGATTGTGCCACTGCACTCCAGCCTGGGCGACAGAGACTCTGTCTCAAAAAAATAAAAAAAGAAAAAAGATCTGGGGAGTAAATATGTATTGGAGAGTCTCAGCTTTTCTGACAGGAAGATAGTATCCTTATAGGGTAGATTGAGAATATCATCCCATAGCTTATTTAATAATAAAGTTTGTATATCATGTCAATTATAAAGTGTGAATATTTGAAGTTTATGAAATGGTATGGGAATCATGCAGATACATTAAAGGCAATGCTCAGAATTTGTAGGAATTACACTAGGTGGCTAAGACATAGATTAGTATAGCTGGCTTGAGACCTCTAGAATTTTTATTTCTTTTGAAAGAGATTTTGCCATTGGCACCATTCTGCTATTCTGCATAGCACCGTCTAAAACATGTGTTGCTACTTTGAGAGATTTTGCTTTCATAATCTCAATAAAAACTTTGCATATATATGATTCACTTTAAATAAAACCTTATATTTTGAAGGTTTTAGGTTTGCCATAAAATTTTAGTATTATGGGAGTTATAAGAATTTTCTTAAAATATCTGATTTTCTTCTTCTAATAAGATCTTATACAACTGACTAAAAATATGAGTATATACAGCAGTCCACCCTTTCCTGTCTTTTTATGACACACTCTTTTGGACGTGCCATATTCAATTTTAATATTCAGGAAACACTTTGGCATAATAGAAAATGAAAAATCTAACTTCAGAGTCTTGGATTCTTGACTCAGCTCCATCTTAATTTTTTATTTGATAATTAATTATCGTATGTGTTTATAGCATACAATATTATGTTAAGATACATGTATACATTGTGGAACATTTATATCAAGTCAATTAATATATCTTTCAACTCACATATTTATCATTACTTTATGGTGAGAACACTTAAAATATACTCTTTCAGCAATTTTGAAACATATAATACATTATTATTAACTATAATTACCCTATTGCTCAATAGATCAGTAGGGCTTATTTCTTCTATCTAGCTGAACCTTGTACCATTTGACAAATACATCTTCTTTTCCTGTCTAACCCGCCTCCTCCAGCCTCTGCTAACCATCATTCTACTCTTTACTTCTATGAGTCTGACGTTTTTCAGATTTTACATGTAAGCGAGATCATGATGTATTTGTCTTTCTGTACCTGACTTATTTAACTTTACATAAGATCCTCTAGATTTTTCCTTGTTTTCACAAATGACAGAATTTTCTCCTTTTTAAAGGCTGAATAGTATTCCACTGTGTGTATACACTCTAAATATGTATATATAGTTTTCATTATCCATTCATCCCTTGATATGCACTTAGATTGTTTCCATATTTTGGCTATTGTGAATAATGCTGCAATGAACATGGAAGTATTGATATCTAGTCAACATGCTGATTTTAATTCCTTTGAATATACACCCAGAAGTAGAATTTCTGGGTCATATAGTAATTATATATTTTTTTTTATTTTTGAGAAACCTCCCTTCTGTTTTCCATAATGGCTGCATGTATTTACATTCGCACCAACATTTTACAAGTGTTCTCTTTTCTTCAAATCCTCACCAACACTTGTCTTTCATTTTTTTTGTAATAGCCATTCTAAGATGAGTCAGGAGAAATCTCATTTTAATTTGCATTTCCCTAATCAATGGTGATACTGAACACCTTTTAATATCCCTACTGGCCATTTGTATGTCTTCTTTGGAGAAATATCTGTCCAGGTCTTTTGACCATATTTTTTAACAGGGTTATTTGTTTTATTGTTATTGAGTTGAGTTCCTTGTATATTTTGTATATTAGCTCTTTATCAGACATACGATTTTCAAATGTTTTCTCTCAGTCTGTGAGTTGTCCCTCTTCCCTCTGTTAATTGTTTTCTTTGCTGTATAGAAGCTCTGTGGTTTGATGTAATCACATTTGTTGTATGTGTGTTTTTGGTCATATCTAAGAAATCATTGCCCAAACCAATGTCATGGATCAGCTTTGTCTTTTTATTAGCTGTTTAATCTCAGCCTCAGTTTCAAATTTAAGAAATGAAAAGCCTAACTGAAATGATCTCAAATATTTCTTACAACAATGAGGTTCTTTGATTCTACAAATGTGCTTTTTTATTAAAGAACATCTTCTCTTTTGGTAACTTGCATGAAGTGCTTAGGTATAATTTCACTCTTTTTAGCCGAAATATCATATTGAGTTTAGGTGCCTTAGACAACCAACCAATTGTTCGTTTAGATGTTGTAGTGACAGATTTCTGGTAAACTGTTTAATGTGGGGTTTTTTGTTACCCCATAAACACTCAGATCTTTAGACATTTTGATGACGAGCAAGTTTGACTCTGGGGATATAATTGAGTTTTCAGTGAGCACTGTCAAAATAAATGTCTAACCACACCCTTCAATAGATTAACTGTTAAATTTTCAACAGTATCTTTTAAGTTCTTAAGTAAATAAAACAGAAAAGTCTTAGCCCTTTATTTAAATAGCTTTAAGATTTCAAATAGCTTGCTTTATTTAATGAAAGCTTCAAAAACTTGAAATGACTAGTACTTATCCTTTATCATCTACCAAAATGTTATTTCTTCCAGCTTTAACACTCTCTGTAACTGAGATTAGAAGTTAAAGTGAGATAAAAACCAGTGAGTCAAAGCGAAGCTAAGTCATTAGAATAGTTTTTTTCTCCTTTCTGTCAACTGAACATGTAAATAATCACATGGAACCTAAGGGTATATAACCTGTATCACAGTGAATAATCAATGATTTAGTTCCAATTAAGAAGTTTCCTTTTAAAAAGAACACATTTAATGGCCCTCATGCATAAATTAAAGTTAGTTTGAAAACATGGTTTTGTTAAACAAATTTAAACTGCTTTTCCTTCACTTCTGAGGAGTTGCTGATATTGATTGGCCTTCCAGCTTTTAGAGCTTGCAACTTCCTCTTGATGTAGTCAGCCACGAAATCTGCATCTGATGGATTCAAGTTAGGATTTTGTTGTTGTTGTGCTTGGCCTTATAATTACCTAAGATATATCTCTGGAAGTTTTCAGTATAAAATTCACAAGGTTTGAAGAACACATTCTATTTTGCCTATTATTTAAAAATAGCTTCAATTTTTTGCTCCTTATTATGACAGTTTAAATATTGTTTACAGAGCTATTTCTACTTGCTTTTCTATTACAGTTAACAATATATGGATCAGATATTTATTTTCTAAATATTACCTTTACAGAACAGTGCTTTTCAGAGCAATTCCACACGAAATATCTGTGTGCAATTGTAACCTTATGTACCATATGAAGTGTTCACTCATTTTATGAATTATTTATCATTTTATGCATATGCCTGAGCATAAGTCTAATGTTAAATAAAGACATAGCACTATTTTGATTTTTTTCAGATTTTTGATATGTATTATTCTTGCATATACTATGTTATGGAGAGTGTACATTAACTTGAATATTTGATTATATAATATTTTTATACATAAATGAAGATGTCTTTCATTTTGACATATGATTCCAATAGTTAGGTACACAGGAAGATATAAAGATCTGAACAGTGGACACAAATTTTAGTAATACCTAAGAGTACCTAACAGTACTTTACAGATTATTAACAATTTTTCCGTGTTTGACATCACATGATTACCATGAGAGCTATGAGATGTTAAGGAAGGTATATTTATAGCTATTTACGAATATAAAGACCATGGTTTGAAAGCATAGTGCATGCCCATCTTCATACAACTTGTAATGCTAGAGCAGCCTCTGAATTTCTCATCTCTTGTCATCCGGTGTAGTACGGTTTGTATATCATGCAATACATTTAGATTGGTTACACTCATCTGAAAATGCAAATCCTCTCTCATCTGTTTTTGCACATATAAGAATTACAACTCTTCCCAATCAGGTCAGATGTCATTTTTACTCTGGAATAGCCAATAGTGAAGCATTTAGAAATGGACACAAGTCGAGAAACAAAAAGAAAATTACTCAAATATTGTGTGTATATATGTGTATGTGTTATATATATTTATACACACACACACACACACACACACACACACACACATACACATATATATAGTTCCATAGACAATCGTTTTTGGATTAACAGAAATTAACCCTTCTGTTCTTAAAGCTTGAAACTTACATTTGTTTTATCTGAGTTCCTTCCTCAGGAAAGGATCCCCAGGCCTCTCAGAACATATCAAAGAACTGAAACCAGATTATTGCATCCAGACAATGAAATGCCAGGACATTTCTTCATCATGATTGCTTCCTTATCCCACACTGAGCTCCTTTTATTCTCATACATAGTTACATTTCTTTCCTGCTATATAAACATCTAAGTTTTAGTCAGTCAGGGAGATGTATGTGAGATTGATCTCCCATTTCCTTGGCTGCAGGACCTGATTAAAGTCTTCTTCCTTGGCAATAGTCATTGTCTCAGTGATTGACTTCCTGTGTGGTGAGCAGCAGGATCTAGACAGAACCCCTGGTGTTTTGGTAACAGATATATACCAATTATTTATGAATACCTATAGCTTGAAGTAAATTCATGTGAGAAGAGATCTAATTTTTACCTAGTCAAGGAAGAGTCTCATCTGCTTTAACACATTTTCTGCCCTACCCAATGAAGAACAGAAAATGTGTTAAGGGAGATGATACTCTTTCTTGAGTCCTGGAACATAGTTCATTTCTAATTCTTTTGCCTCTTCTCCCTGCTGTCTTTTATTCTCTCTCTTCTCCCCTCTTCCCCCTCCCCTTACCTACGCTTCCTTTCCCCTTCCCTATCTCTTCCATCCTCCCTTTCTTCCTTCCTTCCTCCAAATTTTGGAGTGCCTATACTGTTTTACAAATTATATTCACTTGCTGTTTCTCTTCTGCGAAGTTTGTAATTGTTTTTAGTCTCTTATCAGTCCAATTTATACTCTGTGTGTAATCCATTATTATTTCTACATTCATAGATGCTCCCATCTTTATCTACAAGCCAAAGGTTTCTGGAAGATTTAGACTCAGGTTTTGTCATTTGACCAGTAGGCGCTTTTGCTTGGATAGTTTTATAAATGACTCAAATTGTAAAGTCTAAAATAGTATTCAGTATTCTCTCTGTCTTTCTCTCTCTCTCTCTGTATTTTGTAACTTAATTATTCAGTTTGTCATCTGCCTTTCATTCAAGGAACCTCAGAGTTATTTTCTACCTATCTTATCCTTATATCTAGTCAGTATATGAATTTTTAAATACTATCTGAAGATTTTTCTTAAATGAAATTCTTTTTTATTTCTGCTACCTTAAGTCAACCTTAATAATTTCTCTGATATGTTTAACAGCTTCCTATTTTTTTGCTCAATTTCATTCTCCATATCATTGTCATAATTTATCTATAAATTCTCTATCACCTCTATCTTGCGACCATTACTATTTCAATCCACCGAATTAACATCACTTACTTCTATTTGTTTATAGCATATTGTATAAAAATCCTAGTCTTGTATATAAGTCTGTGTAAATCTAGTTTAAATCTAATTATCATGGCTCCTATATCTTTTGTTATTCCTGTTTACCTCTCTTCTTCAACAACTAGTGACTTTCCACCAAATTCACACATTTCAATGTCACTTTGGTTACCTTGTTTTTGTCATATTCTCCTCTAATTATCTTACTATACTTTCCTCCTATAAGATTCAATTCAAATACCAACTCTTACTGAAAACTTTTCCTAACTTCTCAGGATATAATTCAATATATAAGTGTATCTGTTTCCACACCATTCCATTCACAACTCTCTCATAGTACTTCTGCATTTTATTGTAATTCTCTTTGCCAAATTGATCTCCTAATATACTGAGAGCTCTCTGGAAGGAGGAACTGTGTATAATTGCTCTGTGAGGTTCTTGTTCATGGAGCATTGTAAAAGCTCCTAGATCATTTATTGAGTATGGTTTAGTGAAGAAATAGGAGGGCATGGAAAAGGCAAAAGAAGCTAACTTTTCTCTTTTGTTACCCACAGACCTCAGGTGAGGTGGGAAACTACCATAAATATGACTGAAAATATCTCTATCGCTACTTCCAGACTGTCCGTAGATGGAGGCAATAAATAAATTTAAAAAAGGAAAAGGGCAATGTAGCTTAGTGGAAAGCATAAGAACCTGAAATTTATAAGACCTGGGCACTGGATCTACAATAGGGTTCAATAACCAATAGCATATTGTGTAAAAATCCTAGTCTTGTAAGGACACTTTGTGAAGTGGGCCCTATTTAATGCTAAATAGAAACTGACCTGGATTGCTCTGGTCTTCACTCAGATCAGGAAGGACTTTAATCGTTGAACAAATGAACCCTTAATAGCGGCTACACCATTTAGGATGTCCTGATCCAACATCGGGGTCGTAAACCCTATTATTGATATGGACTCTAGAATAGGATTGCACTCTTATCCCTAGGGTCACTGATCCTGTTGATCGAATTATTGGGTCAATGTGTAATAACTCACACTAGTGCGATCTTAGTTTAAGTTGTTTCGGAGGTTGAATTACGTTCCAAGTTCACCTCAACCAAATTTGTGTGTGTGTGTGTCTGTGTGTGTGTGAGTCTCACTCTGTTGCCTAGGCTGGAGTGCAGTGGCACAATCGCGGCTCACTGCAAGCTCTGTCTCCCAGGTTCATGCCATTCTCCTGCCTCAGCCTCCCGAGTAGCTGGGACTACAGGTGCCCGCCACCACACCCGGCTAATTTTTTGTATTTTTTTAGTACAGATGGGGTTTCACTATGTTAGCCAGGATGGTCTCGATCTCCTGACCTCGTGATCCCCCTGCCTCGGCCTCCCAAAGTGCTGAGATTACAGGCGTGAGCCACTGCGCCCGGCCACCCCAACCAAAATTTTTAATGCAGGGATGATACATTGGAGCCTGTTGGCTTGTTTGAATCTTTATTTGCCTTAATGAATTAAAGTTCCATAGGGTCTTCTTGTCTTACTTATTTATACATGCCTCTTAATAGGTAGTTCAATTTCACTGGTTGAAAGTAAGAGACAACTAAACCCCATTGTGGCCATTCATACAAGTCCCTATTTGATTATACTACCTTTGCAAGTTCAGGATACCATGACCCTTAAACATATGGAACTGAGCAGGCAGTGCCTCTAATACTAGCAATGCTAGGGGTGATGTTTTTGGTAAACAGACGGGGTGAAATTTGCCGAGTTTCTTTTACTTTTTGTAACCTTTCCTTAGAGCATGCCTGAGTTGGGTTAAAATAAAGATAATAAGATGTCTATTAATCATTTGTTAATATTAGGTTGTTAACTGTTAGTGAATTATTCCGGTCTAATGTAAGCTTATGCAATGGAGAATGTCTTAATGTTACTTATACTAACATTATTGCTTCTACTGAATAATAGATTAGTCCAATGTAATATGAGGAGTTCAACAGGGTGATTAGAAATGAAGGTAGTCAGATGTTGAGCTTAAACGCTTCCTTAATTGGTGGCTGCTTTTAGGCCGACTACGGTGGTAAAATCTGTTACTCTCTATAGGACGGTTATTGTCTAATATCTAAAGAGCTGTCCCTCTTTAACAGTTAAACTTACAGGCGGAATAAGTAATTCTGCGGGTAAGTTTAAAGTTGAACTACAATTCTATCTTGGACGATCAGCTATCACCAGCCTCGGTAGGCTTGTCACTGCTACTCATGGATCTTCTCACTATTTTGTTACATTAGATGAGTGTACTCTTCTAGCTGTTCTTGAGAAGCTCGTCTATTCGGGCGACTTGGCTAGAACTCTCTGTGTGAAGTTTTTTCTAGTTAATTCATTATTCAAAAGATGCAAGGGTTTGTCTTTGCTTTTTGGTGCTTGATATAGTTCTTTCATTGTTCCCTTACGGTACTATATCTACTGCACCAGAATAAGTAATTTCTATCTCCTATACTTTTGTCTAGGGTAAATGGTTTGATTTAAGTAGTTCTAATAATACTTTTTAGCAAGGTTTGGAGCTGGAGCTGGCTCAAAGCGATCAGGTTGTAATGAAATCTTCTGGGTGTAAGCCGAATACTTTGGGTTAAGCTACATTTTGGTTGATCCAGGCGCACTTTCCAGTACACTTACCATGTTATGACTTATCTCTTCTATACGTGTGTAGACAATTATTAGTAATAGTGATTTCTAGAGTACTACTTGAGGAGGGTGACGGGCATTGTGTGCGTGCCTTATGGCCTCATTCAATCATTCTATTCTTGATTTACTACTAAATCTTCCTTGAAACTTCAGATTTCATGAAGGTTATCATAAGATTTTTCTGGATGTAGAAAATGTAGCCCATTTCTTATCATCCCATGGGCTACAACTTGACCTAATGTTTTAATGTGCACACTTGTGCTTACTTTATGCTTTTTTTTTTTTGCTGAAGATGGTGGTATATAGGCTGAGTGACAAGAGATGGTGAGGTGTATTGGGGTTTATCGATTATAGAACAGGCTCCTCTAGAAGGATATAAAGCACTGCCAAGTCCTTTGAGTTTTAAGCTGCTGCATGTACTCTGGCGAAGAGTCTTGTTAATATAACCATTTGGGTTTGGGGCTAAGCAGAGTGGGGTTTCTAATCTCAGTTTGTGCCTTAGCTGTTGTGTCCTCAGGACATTAAAGTAACTTCCGTGGTATATTTTATTTCAGCTGGAGTTTTTTTTTGCGATTTAGCTGGAGCTTAACTTTATTGAGTGCAGACCTGAAACACCCTTTATGCCGAGTTTTATTAGCTTGGGTTAATTGTGTGGCCGCGGTGGCTGGCACAAAATTTACCAGCCCTAAATATTAGTATAGTTTAGTAATACTTTCACTTATTGCTTAAAATGTATCACTGCTGTTTCCCATGGGGGTGTGGTTGAGCAAAGTGTTTTGAGCTGTGTTTATACGTGCTTGATACCTGCTCCTTTTGACCCAGGTGATCTGGAGGGCATTCTTACTGGGGCGGGGATGCTTGCATGTGTAATTTTACTGAGAACTCATAAAAAGGCTAGGACCAAACTTCTATGTTTATGGGGTTGTGTGGACCCATCTACGCATTTTCAGTGCCTTGTTTAAAATAATTAAGCTACATTAACTGGATGAAAAACATTTGAGTGGTATTTTGAAATACTAGGGGGATGTCAGCATCTTGTTGGGTATAAATCTAAAGTGGTCGTTTACAGTCCTGGAGGTTTAGGGTCTTTAAAATAGTTGAATTAGCAGAGGTTTTGGCTGAGGGGCGACATGTAGTTGAAGTTATATTTGATTTAGGACTATAACATCTGGGATACACACTTTTCAGAGAGGGATACTTGAAATATTATATAAGTATTAGCACCGAAATTTAGTTAACATATAAATTGGAGATCTTATTTGGTTGGAGAATATCAGGATTTTTTTAGAAAATTACGTTAATCGAGGGGCTAGTGTTGGAGTGTTCATGGTTAAATTATGATTTTTTAGAGCTCAATTTAAGTATCTTGTTTTTGGGGGTCGGCAAGAGTACCTCTTACCTAATTTAACAATAAAGTCAGAGATGGGGTGAGGGCAGATTTTCGGATTTAATCGGAAGCAGCCCTTTAAATGGTGCGTGAACGTACGTGTGTGCGTGAAAGGACGTGTGCGTGAACGTTACGTGTGTGCGTGAACGTCTATTGATTGTTACGCCCTTCAAGCATGAATGAATTAGCACATTATGGTTGGGTATGCTGGCTCAGAATATTCAAGATAAGTCCAGCTACAATCGATTCCACAGGGACCAGGCTCCCGCCATGGTAAGTAGCAGCATCCCAAAATTAAAATATACCAAATGCGTGACAGTGCTCCCATGACTAGTTCTTAGGGTGATAGTCACTAGTACATTGAGAGACAAAGTTTGCAAATATTTTCCCCCAGTTTGTAGGTTGTCTCTCCACCCTCCACCCTCCTGTTTCCTTTGCTCTGTGCAAGCTTTATAGTTTTAAGTAATCCTGTTTATCTATTTTTGCCTTTTTTGCCTCTGCTTTTGCTGTACAAACTGAATCCTCAAAAACCTGATTATCATAGTTAAAAGATTTATTTTTATCATATTCCAAATAGTTTAAAATGCTTTTGCTGGTTTGTTTGACATAATGACATCAGATATAACGTGGTATAATGTCATACTATTACTCTCTCACTTAAAAATCAAAATGTAAAAATATAATTTTTAAATATGGCAGAAACGTACATTAAAATACATTAAATGGTAAATAACAGACTGCTGTTAAGCCCACATATAAGCATGCCTTCCTTTTATAATACTTTGATCATTATAAAGTGATTTTCTATCTCTTATTATATTTTATAATAACCTATGGGATAGCTGGAGTAGATATTATTTTCTCTGCCTTGCATGTGCCAAAAATGAGAGAGGGAGAGAAGTGGAGTTACTTTCCCTGTATTACAAAGACACAATGGTGCAGAGTTGAAACTTCACTCTTGTTTGAAATACTTTACAATTTTTCTAAAACATAGTGAGATCTCGGGACTGAGTGTTATACCCAGCCCTGTTTGAAAATTTCTCAGGATATTGGTTCATCTTTTATTAAAACGAACAAACAAAAAAAAGTAGGATCAAATTAAGAAAAGCAGAATGTTTTGGTAGGCTTAGATCTCAAAATAATTATCTCTAAGCCAATCAAGTGTTACATTATTTTTCTTGCTTTATTTTTAATTCTATTATTTTTGCTGTGTCTATATGGTGGTGTAATAACCTGAGAAAGATGGTTCTAATCACACATGTACTAATCACAACCATTCAACACAGTTTTAGAAGATTTAATCAGGACATAAATTTAAAAGTTATTAAAAGTATTCAACTTCTGTGTCTATACTTAAGACTCCATCTCTAGGTATCTGTTGATTATGCAAGTAGGATTAACAATAATTAACTTATCAACCTAATATTTAAGCAGTGCAAGCATTATTATTAGACTTTCTTAAATGGGCACTATAATATGTATCTTGATTGAGCTTACTTATTTCATGGAAGAATGGTATTCCTCAAATTATTTTAGAGATTTTTGATATTCAATCTCAGATGTTTAATGTGTTTTCCAAAATTATCAAATAAGGATGAGCAGTGGCATACTCTAATATTTACAGGAAAAATGTAAATAAAAACACTTGGATTTCTAGGTTCTTTAATAATCTCAATGCCAGGATGAATTCTCTAAGTCTGAAAAAATTGCCATTACTTGGTACTAAGATCAGTATCAATTCAACCATTATTTCTTAAAAAAAATAACTTAAATCAAAGTTGCATTTGCCATTATGTGCAGTGGTTCACAACCCTGGTTATTCCTCT
The DNA here is from genome assembly GCF_024542745.1 of Macaca thibetana thibetana. Classification (NCBI taxonomy): domain Eukaryota; kingdom Metazoa; phylum Chordata; class Mammalia; order Primates; family Cercopithecidae; genus Macaca; species Macaca thibetana. The sequence goes on from NC_065586.1 coordinate 78,110,784, forward strand.
GTAGTTTTAAAAAATACTGATACCTGGATCCTTGGCCCAGTGATTCAGCATAAATTAGTCTCACATGTGGCTTTGTCATCAGGAGCTTAAACAGTTAACGTGCAGCTGAATTTGAGAACTACTGCTTTAGTCTTTTGAAATGAGGCCAGGTGTACATATAAGGCCTTACTGCGCAAAGCTTTAAATTTGGGGGACATTTTGGTCGTATAAAGCTGGTTAATACAGATGAAGTTTAAAGGGAACAGACTCTCACCTACCAGATATACTAATACTTTGCAGGAATCAAGATCATTGTGACATAATTAAAAAGAAGAGAAAAATAAACTTCCCGAATGTTGAATTTATAATTACATGTTCAGCCTTTCCCATATTATACTATCTTGATTGATGGTTAGAATAAAATTTCAAAGAATTTGAAACTTATCCTAGCATACAAAATTATATTTGTGTAATTTTCATGTTCAACGTATTTCAGTGAATTTAAATGATTAAAAATTAATTATCCATGGGTGATATATATGATTATTCCATTGCCAAGACTGTTGCATTAAGTAAGGCAGCCAGTTCCCAACGGATCTAGAAATCAATGTTGCAATCTGAAGAAGGCTTTCAAAGTCAACATTCTTAGGTACATATATAATTTTTTAATAATCTGCATATTATTGCAATTCAGTTCTACAGAAGACCTTTCTTGTCACATCACCAGTCCAGTGACACTGGTAGAGTGTATCAAGGGAAATGTGAATTGTCCTCTTAGGCTTCCAAACCAAATAATAGAGTGAATTGATTATATTTCAACCTTGAGTATGAAACACATTAACAATTATGATCCATAGTAAAAATCCTGTTTTTATACAGCATAATTTACTGAAACTCATTTAAAATTCACATAACATTTGATTGAATTGGAAGGTGTTTACAATTGTAAATTTTGCAACAGTGAAAGCGCCAAATGTGTTTGATTAATATCAACTTCCTGCAGCCACACCTGTATAATATTTACGTCTCTAAATTACTATTTGTGGTAGTTAGCAGTTTTTCCATTGCAATTAACCAACCTCTACCTTGAATATTGTCTGAGATAGCTTAACTTTTTATTTTTTTCTTAGTTGAAATGTTTTAATTATATTTTACTTTGTGGTTTTAGTTTTTCTTTTATCTTCTTGAAGTTTAACCTCAATAAAATTTTGAGTTGGTTCTTATTATGTGCATCAAAAAACTGTAAAATGTAATACAAATTATTATCACTCTATCTACATGGAAAAACATTGTTAACAAATCTGTGAATGACTTAATCATTTCAACAATTAAGACATATACACACACACACACACACACATACACATACATACATTTCTTCTAAAAAGAATGGTTAAAACTACCTATACAATGGAAACATTTTCACATAAATTTTCTCATTATTATTTGTGTTTATATTGTGCAAATTATATCAGTAGCTTGAATGACATGTATTTGACAAGAATAGAGAAAAGGTGGTTTCATATTCCAGACTCTTAAAACACACTTTTCATTTTAGGACACAGGCACTCTAAGGATATGACTGTAGTCCTCATGTCTGACATCTAATTGCTATGAGTTTCCTTCAATTAATACTAAATACATGTATAGAAATTGCCATAAACTGAGCTGTATGATGGTAATAATCCCCAAATGACAATTCAATCATCCGGATCTCTGGGTTGTCCTAATTCCATTATAACAGGTGGGTATAATGGTCTTTAGATCCCTAGATATGGGGTATCCCTAGAAAGGTGTTTTCTTAATCTTAGATAATAGTTTTCAATGCTTTGGTGAAAATTGTTTATGGAACTCTTCTATTTTAATCAGTCTTTGAAAATGCTCTTTCAATGGTTGATAAGGTAAGTCAGCACACAGTACTTCTATACTGTAAAAAAAAAAAAGCTAAAACAGAAATTAATCTTAATATATATTAGGTATTCAGTACCTCTTATTTCCAGATGTATACAATAAGTTCCTTTTATATCTTAGAGCTAAAACCAGAGAAAAAATTGTCTCTCTGCATAAACCATGCACTCTCTTTTGTTAGATAAAGAAAAAAGTGTAATTCATCTTTATCTTCTCTGATATATTGTGACTTTAAATTTTTATTTAAAAACTGAACTTATTGAATTTTTCTTGATACCTAAATTATACATGTTCAGTGTCTATAGCATAATAAACAACAGTAAAAATGGTTAAAAACACCTATAATCTCAGCAAACAGAAAATTAATTTTATTTTAGTGAAAATATTACCTAACATTTTAGTTTTCCTAAGTATCAAAACTGTCTTATCAGCATACACTTTCAAAAAGAAATTTTATTCTAACTTCTTTAATAACATACCAGTTTTTCCTTATAAGTATTTTGAACATATATTTGGGTCACTAAATGCTATTTTAAAAGCATGGATTTCATTTGTTAGTATTCCATAACTAGCAATTATACAGTTGGACATTTAGATTTATTTCAGTTTTCAATATTCACTTCTAAAGAAAGGTTACAATGAATATTTCTGTAGTTAAATCTAACCACACATGCAAGATTATTTCTTTAGAATACATTTTAGAAGTGGTATTACATTAAGGCATTTGACTTACACTTTTAAAATATCTTTAGAAAATGTTCTTTTATTACAATGGTATGTTTTTGTATGCCTTGTATTATAATTTGTATCAAATATATTTTTATATGCATGGTATATATAAGAAATGCATATCTAATTAGATGAAGCAACAAATATATTACATAATTAAATAACAGTTTGACATAGTTTTAAGTGTATTTTTGAAAAATTACTATGCTAAATTCCTATTGTCAGCACCTAAACTAATTCTTAAAAAAGATCCAGAAAACAAAGGTCTCAAATTTCTAGATATTTTAGGTGTACATAAAGGTTTCCAAAAGATAACTTGATGTGGTAACTTGAGAAATATGGAATAAATATTTGGGCACCCCACAGGGAAGCCACACAAGGATAGTCTAGAACCTCTCAGTTAGTAATAAAGGGGCCCTGGTATCATTCATAGTCCTGTAGGGGAGAGGTAAATAATTTACTAAAATCCATAGACAGAGAAGCTTGTGAGGACAGGGCTGCCTGGCTGGATCTTTGACTTTTGGTTCAAGGAAGTAGTTAATGCCGGCATTCCTAGAAGCAGGAGGGAGCCAGGAATGTAACTACTTGCCACACCCTTGTCTCCTCCTCCAGTTCTTGCTCTTCTCCCTTCCTCCAGTCACTTGCTCCTGCTTTTTATTGGCTGAACCCCACTGACATCAGGCAGTAAGAGAGCCCTGTAAGTAATACATTGTACATTTCAGCCTCCTGGGTGCACAGAGCAGATTTGAGAAGAATAGAGATTGGACTTGCCAGGACAAATGAAAGATATCCAGTGCAATAAGAAATCTCCACAGATAACTTCCTCCTTTTATTTTTTCTCATGACTGCGTCTAGACAAGGGAATTCATTTTTCCACTAGAAATACTTTATGTATATTCATTTATGATTTTCACTCTAAGAGGTATTCTTTCAGTGAGATCTTGAAAATCCTAAATCACTTTAATTTACATGTAGAATTCAACGTCTATGAAAACAAGTGTAGCATGTGTCATATATATGACATATATATAATGTATGTGCATTACACAGCTAATACAGTATATCTTAGTATTTAATAATCTATGACTGCTCAAACAAATCAACATATAAACTAAAAATATACATGCATTGCTTTAAAGATTTTTTTTGTTATGTATTATGTGACTGTTTACGATGGAAAAGGACACACAGTTCAGTTTGACGGCTGTGTGTCAAATGAAAGCTAAACATCCTACTTCCAGCCAGTTTTTTCTACCTATCCCTCCTTACTCCTCCCTTGATACTCGGACATCTTCAGGTGAAATTTTCACAGAAAAAGAAAGCAAAAGTTTGTCAGATAGGATATTCCTTTAAATCTTGAATTTTATTTTAATTATGTTTAATTATTGACCCGTTGCTTTTTCTTTAATGAAAAATGTGTATGATGACCACTTGCCTTTCTTTTATACTGAAAAAGTTCTGCCTATCATAACTTTATTTATTTATTTATTTATTTATTTATTTACTTACTTACTTATGAGAGAGAGTCTCACTCTGTTACCCAGGCTGGAGTGCAGTGGCCGGATTTCCACTCACTGAAGCCTCCATCTCCTGGGCTTAATCAAGCCTCCTAACTCAGCCTCCAGAGTAACTTAGACTATTGGTGAACACCATTAGGCTTGGCTAATTTTTTTGTAGTTTTGGTAGAGATGGGGTATTATCGTGTTGTACAGGCTGTTCTCAAACTCCTGGACTCAGGAGCTGGGATGACAGGTGTGAGCCACCGCAGCAGGACTGCCTATCATAACCTTAAATATTTTATGAAGCAATGTATGTAGAGTGCCAAACAAATAAATTGCTAAAATGAAAACTATCTCCTGTGTTTTTGATGGAACAGTAAATGTTATTATATAGTTACTAGATAAGTTAAGGCAATGGAACCTCTTTGTGAGATTTTGTAACTTTAATCCTTTCTTTCTTTTTTTTTTTTTTTTTCTTTCTTTCTTTCTTTTTTTTTTTTTTTTTTTTTTTTTAGAGATGGAGTTTTGCTCTTGTTGCCCAGGCTGAAGTGCAATGTTGCGATCTTGGCTCACCGCAACCTCCACCTCCTGGGTTCACGCGATTCTCCTGCCTCAGCTTCCCGAGTAGCTGAGATTACAGGCATGCGACACCACACCGGGCTAATTTTGTATTCTCCATGTTGGTCAGGCTGGTCTCAAACTCCCAACCTCAGGTGATCCGCCCAACTCAGCCTCCCAAAGTGCTGGGATTACAGGTGTGAGGTGCTGTGCCCTGCCTATTCCTTTATTTCTAACAGTTTTTCATAGTGTTGCTAGAGCAAAATTTTGTATTCACCTTTTTGACTTCATTTTCTTCAAAATGACCCAGTTTTTCTTAGCTTTACATATTTTTTTTTTTTCAGAAATGATAACAGAGCAAAGGTTTGGTAATACTAGAGGTTTTACCCTTTTTCTCTTCTTTGATCTGCCTCAAATATTCTCACATGGCACATGATCATTATGACTCCCATCTTAATAAAAGTACAAATTGACATTAAACTGTTATTTTCATACCAGAACTGAGACACACCATCTCATGGTCTTCTTGCATTTGTGCAGGCTTTCTTTATGTTTGTGGGTTTTTTTTTAATTGTTTCATTTTTGTTTTTATACAAACCACCATCCATTTTATATTTTTGCAAGCCATCTATAATACATCTATAATAAGCTTTGAATTAATGTCAGCTTGGAGCAGTAAAAATTTTCAGAAGCAGGCAACTTACAAATCTCATGAAGAAGTTTGTGGGTTTGGTACCATTCAGATAAGTAAGAGTCTTAGCTGCCAGCAACTTCTTTTCTGGAATTTTTTATTGCTGTCTTTGCCATAAATATCTACCAGATAGTCAAAAAATGTAGCCCCAGGTTTGCATTTGCTGATAAGGTGCCAGAGGACTATGACAAGTCAAGATGAAATAATATAACACCTCCTACATCAAAGTTTTAAGAGCTTTAAAATAGAGGATCCAAGTTGCTTTGTCCATTAGAAAAGGTCAGCCCAGGTTAATCTACCTTCTCACTCGCACACTAGGTTATACCTGGCCATATGCTGTTGATTCAGCACTTGTACAAGTGTCAAAACCAAAGCTGTTCATTTGCTCTGCTTTCTTTTTTCCTCTTGTTCCTTTTTTTTTTTTTTTTTATGACTGACATTATTCTGTTTCAATTCAACAAACCTGTACTGAGCACCCACTGTTCATATAGTCTCTCAGACCCAGGCCTCAGGGAACTTGAAAGCTAACAAATGACCTCTTAACAAGAATTTCTTGAGGAAAACACTTAAAATAGTGTAAAAAATTTCAACTGTCAAGAAAGCATCTTTTCAAAGTAGATGGATCTAAATTATCTTTATATCAAACCACCATTGTAAGATGTATTCTTTAAAGTTATTATATCTGAGAAGTCTCCTTTTTCTTTTAATCTTCACAAATGTTTTTTCTTTTGTTCACTCTAGAAGATTTTGATGTACTAGTTTTGAATGACCAGGATTATTTCAGAGGGATTAAACTAATAAAATATTATAGGCAACAAGAGCAGTGAGGTGGTGAGAGGCATGTAAAACTGTGAGACCATAGCATTTAATGGAAACACTTACAGAAGGGAGCTAAAAATATATATATGGTACCAGAGCCTACTTTTCTTACTAATAATACTGAAAACAGCAAATTTGAACCTATTTAAATAATTACAAATCCTTAAATATGAATATTGTCAACATTAATGTTGATTTTAAATAGAGTGTAAACATAATTGAGAATAATTTGCTTGACAAATTATACAACCTGCATCTTTACTATATTGAACATATTTATGTTGAAGTATTGTGATTATAAAAATGTTTATCTTGAATATATAATTTTCTTATCTTGTATAACATGTATAATGTATGTAGTACCATTCATATTAGTATATTTCTTCCCTGTTAACAATACAAAAAAGGTATGTACATCATTAAGTCTTTTTCTTTGAGAGAACATTCAGAAAGCTTAAAAACAAATTTTAAGTGAAACAGTAGCAAAACTTTGACCTTTATTAAAATTGTACTTCTGTTCCCACTTTAACCTGGTTCTGTAGTTTAGATTCTGATTTTATTTGTCAAAAGAGATGCCTGTGTACTCAATGCAAGTGACATAACATCCTTCATTCAATAAGAATACAAATGCATGAATAAATACACGTCTACTGAAAATAAAATAAAAATAGAAGCAGAGCAGATAATTATTGAGGTATAATTTTTTTGACCAAAATACATCACTCTCTTGTCATAAGAGCAAAAATATATTTACCAGTATAGCAGGTTAATAATGGGTATTTGTAAATGCAGCCAACCATATTTTTAATCAACTTAAAACATATATTTGGTAGAACTTAAGCTTAGCTGCATAAATGAGAGTAATGAACTTAGTTGCAGACTTTTTGGACACATTTGCCACTTTATCTAATTAAAGCAAATTAGTAATATTAGCATTTAATGCTGCTTTATATTTTCAAAAGGATTAGTTCAGCCAGGCGCGGTGGCTCAAGCCTGTAATCCCAGCACTTTGGGAGGCTGAGACGGGCGGATCACAAGGTCAGGAGATCGAGACTATCCTGGCTAACACGGTGAAACCCCATCTCTACTAAAAAATACAAAAAACTAGCCGGGCGAAGTGGCGGGCGCCTGTGGTCCCAGCTACTCGGGAGGCTGAGGCAGGAGAATGGCGTGAACCCGGGAGGCGGAGCTTGCAGTGAGCTGAGATCTGGCCACTGCACTCCAGCCTGGGCGACAGAGCCAGACTCAGTCTCAAAAAAAAAAAAAAAAAAAAAAAAAAAGGATTAGTTCAGTAATGATTATAAATTTCCCTGGCATCTTTGCAATTATCATCATCCTCAAATTTATAGATGAGGGAATTTTCAGAAAGAAGTTAAGTACTTGGAATAGATTTTGAATCCAGTGAGTTTCAGTTACAAGACTGGCCTAGGCTAGTGCAAGGAACTGGTAGTTTGCATTTATTCTAGAAAAGAAGGCAAGGCTTTTGGTCTTTAATCAAATTATTTAAAATACAATTTACTTAAAATTATTTGAAATATTATTTGAATGCTGGGGTTTGTAGTAAGTTGGATGAGAGTTCAAAAACCAGCTTTGCCACTCATGAGTCATATAATCTTGAGTGAGCTACTTTGGTGTTTGTTTTTATACCTATTAGGCAAGGATAATCATAGTACCTATGTCATGAGATTTCTGTTCAGATTTAATGAAATGACTCTTCATGCCCAAGACTTAGAAAATAGAGAGCATTTGTCAAATTTGAGTACTGCTATATGATGATGATGATGATGATGATGATGATGATGATGATTTCCAGACAGATTAGGCTGAATTCACATACATAAGTGAGAGCTGGATACAGTCTTTTACATTTAGACTAAAAATGTGGAGATTTATCCTATATAGAGACCCCATATTGGTGAAAACAGCAGATTAAGATCAACAATTGCCTGGCGGAACAGTAGTTCTGTGTATAAATTGACAAGCAAATTATCCTGAGTTGTGATGTTTCCATTATAACTAAATGAACAGAACAGTCTCTCTCTCATATCTATCTATCTATCTATCTATCTATCTATCTATCTATCTATCTATCTATCTATCTATCTATCTATATTTGAGATGGAGTTTCACTCTGGTGCCCAGGCTGGAGTGCAGTGTCACCCTCTCGGCTCACTGCAACATCCACCTCCTGGGATCAAGCGATTCTCCTGCCTCAGCCTCCAAGTAGCTGGGACTACAGGCGCCCGCCACCATGCCCAACTGACTTTTTGTGTTTTTAGTAGAGATGGATTTTCACCATGTTGACCAGGCTAGTCTTGAACTCCTGACCTCAGGTGATGCGCCCTTCTTGGCCTCCCAAAATGCAGGTACAAGCGTGAGCTACCGGGCCCAGCGAGAAAAATTATTTCAAGAGAAGTGAAGTGTTGTAACAGAAGTTTGGCATCTAATGTAAAAGTGTTTATAGTGTTCTGAGTCTTTAAAAGAAGATATAGCTGAGAATTTGATTCCTGAAAGGCCAAGGAAGCACTGATTTTCTTAAAGAATGTTAGTTTCTATTATCCATGTAATTGTTTACCCCCAGGAAGAGTGAAGAAAAAATCCCCAGTAATCCTATGAGGCTATAAGCTCATGATTTTTAGGTTATTTGAAAAGAGTTATTCTTATTACATACTGGCTGTTCACAGGAAGGTAGAAAAATGGCTACAATAATTCCATATATATACATATGAGAAATTAATTTTATATAGTATTAATTATATAGATTAATTTATAATTCTCCATTATCTGAATAGAACATGAAAAAATTTACTAAACAAGAAGGGTTTACTTAACAAATTAATGATGTCAACATTTTCCAGGGATAAAACAACAACTACATATTAATCAAATATTACTTTCAAGTGCCTATGATTTATTCATTTACATATAAACATTTACATATAATTTATGTGCTCATACAATAATTCCTTTTGTATTTATAGCCTAACATTTTACCAGATTTAAAATTGATCCAACTCTGATCTTCAACAAAATCCTAATAATAAATATAAGATATTTATATCTATCTATATGTGTATCTACATACCTGTATCTATTTTAGAGATGAGAAAGCTGAAGCCCTGGGATTTTAATTTTTTTTTTTTTTTTTTTTTGAGACAGAGTCTTGCTCTGTCACCCAAGCTGGAGTGCAGTGGTGTGATCTTGGCTCATTGCAACCTCTGCTTCCCGGGGTTTAAGCAATTCTTCTGCCTCAGCCACCCAAGTAACTGGGACTACAGGCACCTACCACCACAGCTGGCTAATTTGTGTATTTTTAGTAGACATGGGGTTTCACCGTGTTGGCCAGGATGGTCTCAATCTCTTGACCTCGTGATTTGCCCGGGTCGGCCTCCCAAAGTGCTGGGATTACAGGCGTGAGCCGTGCCTGGCTTAATTGATTTTTTTTTTTTCCTTAAGGAAACTTCCAGAATTAAAATTCCAATGCTGAGACTTTTTTACATATACTATTTAGGTTATGTGATTTTTCTCCCATTCATCTGATGAGACTTGACTTTCAAGACATCTAGCAGATGTAAAATCAGGCAAACTTCACCTCTGAAAATAATTTTTAAAAGTATTGATTTTTAGAAAAAATGATATAAGGTGGGTGCGGTGGAGCCTAGCACTTTGGGAGGCTGAATGCAGGAGAATTTCTTGAGTGCAAGAGTTATTGTCCAGCCTGGACAATATAGTGAGACCTCATATCTACAAAAGATTTTTTAAAAAAATTAGTCAAGGTCATGGCATGACCCTGTAGTCCCAGCTCCTGGAGAGGCTGAGGTGGGAAGATCACTTCAGCCTGGGAGATGGAAGCTGCAGTGAGCCAAGATCACGCCACTGCAATCCAGCCTGGGTGACAAAGCAAGACCCTATCTCAAACAAACAAAAAACTTGTATATATATAAAATATTATTTTTCAAAATATATTTATTAAAACTTTTGGAATCTTTTTATATTGTATGTTTTATAAAAGTAATGAAAAGATCGCGTAACTGATGTTGTTGAATTCTCTGTGTGAATAAGATAGTGTTGGCCGGGCGCAGTAGCTCATGCCTGTAATCCCACACTTTGGCAGGCCAAGGTGGGTGGATCATCTGAGGTCAGGAGTTTGAGACCAGCCAACATGGCATGGCGAAACCCTGTCTCTACTAAAAATACAAAAATTAGCTGGGCATGGTGGTGCATGCCTGTAATCCAAGCTACTGAGGGGCTGAGGCAGGAGGTTCGCTTGAACCTGGGAGGCGGAAGTTGCAGTGAGCTGAGATAGTGCCACTGCACTGCAGCCTGGGCAACAGAGTGACACCCCGTCTTAAAAATGAATGAATGAATAAATAAATAAGATAGTGTTAAGATCAAACAGAACATACACTTACACAAAACAAGAAACATTGTGGGTCAAGTTATATTCTATTGATGCTATATAAATTAATGGAATGTGTTAAAGATATAAATGGTTTACACTTGCATAATTCTTCCTGTGAAAACTTTAATCTCTGGCCTCAATATTTTTATTTTACTATAAACATGTGATTAGTTTTAATGCCCATTATACTCATTATGTTTGCACCGTGATTAATGTGCAAAATTATCAGAGTGAATGTTAAATTTTTATAATTCCATTTTAATCAGTCATGGAGATTCATGTTTTAATTAGAAGAGCACCCCATTTTATAATAAAGTAAAGACTGATTGTAGGAAAAATGTAAATAAATCTTGATATTATGAAAGTGATGGTCAAAAATTTATAGAGTAGGAATTTGATATCCATAGCTTAATTTATGACAATTTCATCATGATAACTCAATAAAAAGGGTTTTACATTCCTAATAATGTTTTGTGAATATATTAGTGGCAATTATGTATTTACACTATCAAAATCTAACATCTGCATTTAATTTTCAATATGATTTTAGATCATTAGTGAAATATTCATCAATAACTGTTTCTGTTCATATCACATTAATAAAGTGACCATTTTGGTATAACTGCTGCCTATGGATTTAATTAATTTACTAATTCTTCTAAGCCTCATTTTCAAATGATTACAGATTGAAGAAGGAATTCTGTCGTTGGCTGACCTGTGGTTCCATTTCTTATTAAGGCTAGGTTTATCAAATATAGCCAAAAAATACACACACACACACACACACACACACACACACACACACACGCACTCACACAGAATAACCAGTTTGAATTTCAGATCAACCACTATTTTTTTAGGGACATATAAATATGTCCCTATATTTTATCTGCCAACATAGATATATACAAGGTAAGGCACATAATAATCCCAATTCCTCTTTACTCTTCCAGTCTAAAAACTGTATCTGGTTACATTAAGAAATGTACATATAGACCTTTCTTTTATAACTCAAGAAGAAAGGAGCAGTTTCTGTTGAGTAAGGCGATCCTAGGAATGCTCAGGAGGATAAATTGCATGGTAGACTGTTTACTCAGCACTTTTAGGATTAAAGACAGAGAAGCAAGGACCACTATTTAGAAACTGTTGCTCATGGATGACTGGATGAGCTTCTCGGCAGGGATGAGACTTTATGAGATTCTAGATTGGTTGCACAGTACAACACGGCTTTGAGGAGGAAGCCATTCTTGCACCCTGTGCATGGAACCAGGAAACTTTCTCAGGCACCACTGGGATGAGAAGTGGTGGAGGCCTCCGTGTCCACACCGTTAGCATAGGCACAGGACAGAGAATGCTTTTTAAAGGCAGTGATCGGGATTCCCCAATTACGTTCCACCATTACATGGTGGCATGTAATCCCAGCTCCTCGGCAGGCTGAGGCAGAATTGTTTGAACCCAGGAAGTGGAGGTTGCAGTGAGCTGAGATTGTGCCACTGCACTCCAGCCTGGGTGACAGAGCAAGAATCTTTCCCCCATGTCCCCTCCACCAAAAAAAAAAAAAAAAAAAAAAAAAATTGCCCACATGTGTAATGGTGTGTGTGTGCACGCATGTGTGTGTGTGGTAGACTTTAGTGGATTTCTTATTTAATTACTGGGGCTTCAGTTTTTTTATGCAGAAGCCCATATACCAGGTCCTTCAGACAGTTGTCTAATAAATGTCTTCTAGTTTTATATTTTATTAATATATCTTAATACATCAAGGAACTAAAATTAAGTTTTAATTTGCAGGTAGTTTAAATTGACTTATAATCATTTCACATATTTTTGTGATATATGTGATGCAGTCTACTATTGAAATTATTTGCACTTATGTGCAGAAAAAAAAAACAACATGCTAAGATAGAAGCAAAATTTAAATTAAAAAAACAAGTAAATTGCCTTCCTTCATAATTAGGTAGTCAGCAATTGAAAGGCATTTATAACTGGATATCTATTTAGATTGAAAATTAAACATTTTTAATTTTTATTTGTTTAATTTTCAATCTAAATGTTTAATTTTCAATCTAAATAGATATCCAGTTATAAATGCATATTTTTCTGAAAATTAGCATTTTCTGTAGTAGATTTTATTTATTTTCTATTTTTGCTATTACTTATTTCAAAAATTAGCTTAGTTTTGGAAATATTTTGTCCTTGATTATTTCACACAGTACCAAGTCATAAACTAAACATTTAAAAAAGTCTCCTGTATGTTTACTTTCCTAAAAGCACTGCTGACTCTATGTATGGCCATAGGGTAAAGATTCAATGAAAATTAGGCAAAAATTTGTATTATGTACATTCAAAATATTGTATAAAATTTTGGTACGTTTTTGGATTCCAAAGGAATCACTGACTCCCGATTAAGTTGCATCTTGAGAATTGGATAAGCAACGTATCTCACTGTGGTTTTCACATAGAGGAAAAGAAAAAAGTGAGGAGAAATATTTCCTCTGTCTTGATGGAAATTGAGTTTTCCATCTATGATGGTTCATGAACTTCAACAATGTATGGCCTGTACTAAATCAGCCACCAGATTCCAGTGTAACATTCCTCAGGACAATAGCCTGTGAAGATGCAGTGTGATGCCAAATTGAAGAACATCGACCAGAGGCAATGGAAGGTGGTGAAAAATTAGCCATTTTTTCCTATTAGATTGGAAATAGATTTTGATTCTTAGATGTGTATGAACACGTGAGGATTTTTCAGGTAAAAGGCATAGTAATGGCCAGGTGCTGTGGCTCACGTCTGAATCCCAGCACTTTGGGAGGCCGAGGCAGGCAGATCATCTGAGGTCAGGAGTTTGAGACCAGACCAGCCTGGCCAATATGGCAAACCCCCGTCTCTACTAAAAATATAAAAATTAGCCATGCTTGGTGGTAGGCACCTGTAATCCCAGCTACTCGGGAGACTGAGGCAGGAGAATTACTTGAACCCAGGAGGCAGATGTTGCAGTTGGCCTAGATCCTGTCACTGCACTCCAGCCTGGGTGACAGAATGAGACTTCCTCTCCAAAAAAAAAAAAAACCAAATTTTAAGAAGCCATTGGGTATTGGTGAGTTATATGAATAATGAATACACAGAAAAATATATGGGTCTTAAAAGCATAGTGTATAGTGAAAATAGTTAAGAAAATTAAGTATATAACAAAATGTTATTTATATAAATTCACATGTGTGCATATAAAACAACAATATGTGGCCAGGCACAGTGGCTCACGCCTCTAATCCCAGCACTTTGGGAGGCCAAGGTGGGTGGATCACCTAAGGTCAGGTGTTGGAGACCAGCTTGGCCAACATGCTGAAATCCCATCTCTACTAAAAATACAAAAGTTATCCAGGCGTGGTGGCGGGTGCCTGTAATCTCAGCTACTCGGGAGGCTTAGACATGAGAATTGCTTGAACTCAGGAGGCGGAGGTTGCAGTGAGCTGAGATCACTCCATTGCACTCCAGCCTGGGCAACAAGAGCGAAACTCTTTCTCAAAACAAACAAACAAAAATAAAAAATAAAAAACATAACAAACAAAGGCAACACAAAAACCCAATATGCATTGTTCAAGTAATCTATGAGTGAATGGATGAGGTGAGGGCAAAGGGACATTGGTTAATATTGATTACAATTCCTATCATAATGTTTGCTGCCCTGATCATAAATATTTTTGACATCTGTTTTTTTTCTGAGATCTTAATCATCCACTAATATTAGCTACATGTATTTTTGCTTCCTTCTGTAATAACTAATTTTGTCAGGTCATACAACAAAGTTGCTTAGGAGAAACCTAAGACAGTGTCTAGTTAGAATCTTGAGGAACAGAAAGTCACTTAAAGAAATCATATAAAAATTTTAGCTCAGGACAGTTACAGAGATGAGTTGAACAAGTGGGTGATTCAAGGGAGAATATGGAACTAATAAGGAATTACTTCCTTAAGGAGCTGATGTTTGAAGTGTTACACTAATAATGCTTTTGAAATCATTTTAAAACCTTCACTTCTATGATTGTGTCATCTAGCTACTGAAACATCTAAGGTACATTTGTAGTACTTTTATATTATTGTTAGTCATCTAAAAGTATTTCAAATTGGAGATCTGTGACACTAATACAATCAGATATTTCTGTGTAATTTACTGTTTCTATTGAAATTCTAAATTAAGTAACTAGATATAAAATAATAAACAAATCTCATAGGTCACATATGCTATGTAAGAAAATTCTGTTATCAAATTAAAAAGTATTAATGATTCTCTTTTGTTTCAAAACCATGAAAGTTTGAAAACATAAACATGTTTTAAAATTGAGAAGTAACATCAAGAGCTTGTGTATATTCTTCTATTTTCACATTGATATGGTTTGGCTGTGTCTCCACCCTAATCTCATCTTGAATTGTAGTTCCCATAAATCCCACATGCTATGGGAGGGAACCCGTGGGAGGTAATTGAATCATGGGGAGTGGATCTTCCCCATGCTCTTCTCATGATGGTGAATAAGTCTCACTAGATCTGATGGTGTTATAAAGAATAATTCCCCCACACACTGTCTTTTGTGCCTGCCACCACGTAAGATGTGGCTTTGCTCCCCCTGCCCCTTCCAACATGATTGTGAGGACTCCCCAGCCATGAGTAACTGTGAGTCAATTAGACCTCTTTCCTTCATAAATTACCCAGTCTTGAGTATGTCTTTATTAGCAGTGTGACAACGAACTAATACGTACATTGAATTAAAACTAAAATCAACACCAATGAAAGTGCAATTGGTATAATTCAACCAAATATAATGGATGACACATTGGGAATTATCACTTTAAAATATTGTGCTTCAGGCCGGGCACAGTGGCTCACGCCTGTAATCCCAGCACTTTGGAAGGCCGAGGCGGACACATCATGAGGTCAGGAGATCAAGACCATCCTGGCTAACATGGTGAAACCCCATCTCTACTAAAAATACAAAAAAAAAAAAAATTAGTCAAGCGTGGTGGCAGGTGCCTGTATTCCCAGCTACTCAGGAGGCTTTGGCAGGAGAATCATTTGAACCCGGGAGGTGGAGATTGCAGTGAGCCGAGATCACGCCACTGCACTCCAGCCTGGGTGACAAAGCGAGACTCTGTCTCAAAATAAATAAATAAATAAATAAATAAATAAATAAATAAAAATAAAATCTTGTGTTTCAGTTAATTTGAACTTTCAACCTGGCTTAATTAGACAAAGAACAACTTAAAACATTTAGTCGTATTTGTAAGTTTTAAAAAACCTTACCTGTTTTGGTTCTTAAGGTTAAACAAATTTTAGAAACTTTTAGCAATTTTTCCTTTTCAATTGTTATGGTTAAATCCAGGGACTGGAAAAGTAATACTCTCTCCCTCTCCTAACTTTAACCTTTCTTTAAAGATGGACTTTTAAAAAAGTTAATTTTCTCTTTTCTGAAGGGTTCAGAAATTCAAATCATTGAATTTACTACTGTGAAAAGATTCTTCATTATAATTCTTATTTTTTTATATAAAAGATGTCAGCAAATTAACAACTGAATTCACATTTAAGAACGCTGCTAGCCATAGGCTGTGTTGATTGATCACCAAGGTGAATTTAACATTAGGCTTTATCTCCAAAGTTAAGTTCTATTGAAACCAGTGTTAACTGACTCTTTTCAATTTTCAATATATTTTATTTTTTGTCTTTTACCGTGAATATGGTGGTTACTCATAAGAACAGTGTTTTTCCTTTTTATATAAAACTTAATGCTATAAAAAGTCTTCAAATAGTTACTGATAATAATTTACATGATTTTAAGTAAACTAATAGGTTCTTGAGGGTAGAGCTGGAATAAATAGTTGTAGAATAAATACATAGTTAAAATGATTATTCTTTTTCTTCAGGTATCTCCACAGAATTTAGTATAATATTAAAATAGATATTAGTTATATAACAACTGCATAAATGTAAAGATCTAAAAATTTTTCTAAACCTTTATGTGTTTGTATATGTACAAATAAAATCTGAAAATAAATTTTGGCCAAGTATCAATATGAATTCAAATCACTTTTTTTTTTTTTGAAATGGAGTCTCACTTTGTCGCCCAGGCTGGAGTGCATGGCGCAATCTTGGCTCACTGCAACCTTCACCCCCTGGGTTCAAGCGATTCTTCTGCCTCAGCCTCGTGAGTAGCTGGGACTACAGGCACGCACCACCACTCCCACTTAATTTTTGTATTTTTAGTAGAGACAGGGTTTCACCATATTGGCCAGGCGGTCTCAAACTCTTGACCTCGTGATCCACCTGCCTCGGCCTCCCAAGGTGCTGGGATTACAGGCATGAGTCACCACACTTGGCCTCAAAACACTTCTTAAACAATTTTGAAGTTTCATAGTGAAATATATTATACTTCAAAGCATGTACCCACATATATAGTTTTACATTTCACATTACAATGAATTTGAGAAATTATTTTTGTTTTGGAGATGAGATGCAAATAAGTCATGTTTTAATAGAATTTTAGTTAGACAGGTAACATATATTCTTGCCTTCATTATTTTTTCCAACTCTGTGTTTTCATTTTAGGAATTAATTTTTTAGATATCTGTTATTTTGGTTTTGGTATATAAATGAAAGTTTATTACAAAATTCATATTATCATCAAGCACGTCTGCTTTTTTCCTAATGGTTTATATTGACTTGAAACTAAAAACATTTTGTGGATGAATGAAGTTTATTAATCTTATTACAAATACTTTAGAAAATTTGACCATTACTCCATTTGGGAGTATTCATTTCCATGTGGCATTATATCAAACATGCAACACACATTATCCTTCTCCCAAAGTGTAATAGTTGACCGTTAAACAATACGAATTCAAACTGAATGAGTCTACTTATGTGTGGATTTTCTTTCACCTCTGCCACCCATGAAACAGAAAGACCAGCCCTTCCTCTTTCTCCTCAGCCTGCTCAATGTGAAGATGACAAGGGTGAAGATCCTTATGCTGAGCCACTTACACTTAATTATTAGTACATACATTATTATCTTCCTTATGATTTCCTTAGTAACATTTTCTAACCTTTTTTGTAATAATATAGTATATATTAATAATGCATAAGACATGAAAATATTTATTAATTCACTATGTTATCACCGACTTCCAGTCAACTATTAACTATTATCTATTAACTGCTAGTAACAGTTAAATTTCGGGGGAGTCAAAAGTTATGTGCAAATTTTGGACTGCACTATAGGTGGCAACCCCCATGTTGTTCAAGTGTCAACTGAATATTCAATTCAAATAAACTAAGAGTATTCAGTGAGGTGGTGAATGGAGTGAAAGTGAACGGTTCGTCGTGAAGCATACCACACATAGATGCCCCATTCTAGAGCATGTTAATTGGTAAAGATTAACTGTCAAAGCAAGCCTCCTCTCAGAGAGTATCTAATTTTATTTGGTTTTGTTCTTTCTGAATGGATGACCTTTTCTAAGTACCTTGAAGAAGTAAGGATGATATTCAAGTGTGATATTTCATTGCTAGTCCAAAGGGAATTGTTCGTGAATTTCCTCCAAGTGTCTAACAGTATTAAAGAACAATGTGTTTTTGGTACTTTCAGAAAACGACAATAGCATCTTGGAGAGAAATGCACTATGGACATGCACACTTGACAACTAAATAGAAAGTGGCAATTACAACTTGCAAAATGTTAACATTTGTTGATAATTTAGCTTTTCAATTAGGAATAAACCTACTCTGAAAGACTAGTTTTTATAGGCACTTCATTACAAGCTATGGACATACATTTTCTATAAAAAGTAATTAATTATTTTATGTTGTTTTCCAGTATGAGGTTGAATTAATGGTATCATTTGGCTACCAAGTCTATTGTACCCACCTCAAACATTGGAAAATCGACTTTTGAAAAAAATACACTTTTTTTTGGCAAAATTTTATGTATTGGGTATTTTCTGACAAGAACTGAATCTGCATGGTTTTCTATGAAAACATTATTTGTCTTTTTTTTTTCTTACTTCTGATTATAAGAATGGGTCTTAAGTCCTTATAAGATTACAAATCCGACATATTAACCAAAAGCTGTTTGGAAGTATTTGTTTTGGAAATGTCAAATTTGTATCAATGTGACTATAACACTTTTATATATTAATGAGTGGGCAGTTACAGAAATCAATATTACTAGACTGATTCAGATCATGTGTTATAAATGAAGGTTAACTGCTTCCACTGCAGTCCTTACAACCAGAGGTCAAATAAGAGAGCCAAGTAAGAGCTCTGATTTTTGTGAGTAAAAGCTCTGAGTTGAGATCATTTGAAGGAATCATACACTTTATTACTACTTTGTTTCCTATTTGGAAGTGTATATAGAGTTCATTATGTTGAAAATAATAATATATTTTCTAGGTTCAACCATCAGGAGATGTTACTAAAAGTCTATTATTAGTGAGGTCCTATAAAGGAAGCCAGAAATATAACAATAAGAAGACAGATAAGCTATTATCCTCCCCAAGCTTCCTTAGTATAATATCCATCCTCATAGAGTTTTCAGGTTCTTGCAGCAGCTGCATTTGACCCAGGGACATAAAATCTTTATATCTATTATATTGTTGGTGCTGTCAAAAGTACTATTACCATATTTTTCTTTCTTTTCTCATTAAAAGTATAGAGTTTTACAGTTTACGATAATTAGCACCCTGAAATTAAGGTGTGACTTGATTCCAAGTTTAAACAGTTTATACATTTGCTGTCTAGTAGTAGATTTCAGATTATAAAAGGGAAAATAGAATATTCCCCACTGCCTACCTAGATTTTCCTTCATGTTGCCAATAGCAGGAGGCTTAGAAAGCAATACTCTGACATTGTTTTGTGATATTCATTGATTATGCCAAAGTTGATTGCCTACTCTGTGAAAGGAAGGCTCTAAGAGGGAGGAGGTTAGGAAACTAAGATCTATGTCCTGGTCTCTAGAAATTTGTGGTACAGATACATCTTTTCCCATGTTCTACTCCATGGAATAGTGTTTCAAGGACATATAAATATATTCATTCAGAGAAACCTACAAATTACCACTATTTCATTGCCCTATTGTACATATGGTATGTCAGACTGAAAAAAGTTCTGTAACAGAGAAAACTATCCAATTATAACTTGCTAAAACTCGTGACTAAGGAATCATTTGGCAGTGCATATATTAACACTGAAGGACCAAAGAGTGTTGATTGGGTCTTAGAGTGAAAATGTTGGATGAATATATTAGCTCTGAAAGCAGCTGTTTCATTCTTCATTGTGGTTTCTTTGTAAGTGACAATAAAACTAAGAATAAAGAATAAAGTTCAAATTTTACAGAAATATTATGATATATTAATAAGGATACCACACTATGACCTAACATGTTTTTCATTTAATGATGATAATATGAATATTAGCTTATATATTAATATATTTAAAAGAAACTTGTTATAATAATATATGATAAAGCAATGTTACAAATCATTGATTTCAGATAAGAAATGGAAATATCATAGATCATACATTGTTTTACACAGAAAATGGGTCAGACTTTGATACTAGCAGGATATGCCATCAAATAAAAACACATCAAAACGGTAAGCTTACCTTATTGGCTTAGTGTGAAATATATGCTGAGTTGTCACATAATTTGATACTGAATCTGAAAATTATTGCTAATTTGAATTTTCTTTTGTATAAACAGTTAAAATGTCAAAAGCTTTGAAATAGACTTTTACATTTGATTTTCAAATATCACAGCTTTTCAATGAGATCATAAAATTTGATGGAATCTCTATTGTTGCAAATGACAAAATTCGCTAATATACAATAAAGAAATGTAGTAGAATTATTGAAAATTTATAATTATTTCAAACTTCCGTTTAAACTACAATGTTGAGAGAAGAAGGTTCAAGAAACTTCATCCTGAAAGCCAGATCCTGATACCTATCTTTCTTCCCAACTGAACATTTTATCAGGAAGCGGCTGCTGGAATATAAGGGACTAGAATTGTTAGATGATCCATCAATTTCTTTCAAGTACAGCTATACTGCCAGTTGGCAGTTGAACATTCCTCATATCTAATTGCGTTTACCTTTGTTGCTTTAACATTTTTAGAATTTTTGTCATCTAATTTTCTCAGCTCCTTTTCACTTACAAAGAAGCAATATTACAGAAACTCATTACTTCTGCAGCTGCAAACTAATGCTTTCAAATGTATTCCCTTGGTGTTATCATAGCACTACATATCTTGAAACAGGTGTTTTCCACTTATGCCTCTTTAATGATCCATTCTTCTTGTCATGTTGTCTAATAGAGTAAATATAACATCATAATTACTAAAATTTTAAGAATCAATTCACTGCAAACAGATCAATGTATTTGTTCTAGTGACCTCTCTGAGATAATTTTCTACCATGCACTGCTTCTTTGCTTCAGCCATACTAGTCATCTTGTTGCTCTTCATGTACTCCAAGCCACACCAAGTTAGACCTTTCAATTTCATTATTGCACTTTACATGAACACTCTGTTCCCTAATATCAGCATGCCTTTTACACTGATTTCATTCAGCTCTCTGCTGGAATGAAACCTTCACAGACAGACCTGTTTTCTCATACTATCAGAAATACTGCCCTCAACACCTGCATCACCATTTCCTTCCTTACATGATTTATATTTCATCACAACCAAAATCCCTGCATGACATATTCTGTATTTGCTTGTTTCCTTGTTTGTTGCTTATCTCTCCTCATTTACTCCTCACGGACTGTAAATTCCAAGATAGCATAATTGTATGTGTTTTGGTCATTGCGTTTCTTTAGTGCTTAGAAGAGTGCCTGGCATAATGAAGGCACTAAATAATTTTTAATAATTAATATTTAAAAATTTTAATACATATACTAGCTAGGTGGTTTATATTGCATGAAGTCCTATTTTCTAAATCCTTGTATTAGTTTCAGAACTAAAAATAAGTGTGAAGGAGACAGAATGTACTGGAGCTTTTTGAATATTCACTATGCTTAATACACTCTAATATAAATTACTTTCATTTTATATTAAATATTATAAGGCAATCATTTTATGAATATTACTTTAAATAATTCTGGGGTACCTGTATCCAAAAAGAAACCAGAGAACTTCTCCTTTTTTTTTTTTTTTTTTTTTTGAGACGGAGTCTCGCTCTGTCGCCCAAGCTGGAGTGCAGTGGCCAGATCTCAGCTCACTGCAAGCTCCGCCTCCCGGGTTCACGCCATTCTCCTGCCTCGGCCTCCCGAGTAGCTGGGACTACAGGCACCCGCCACGTCGCCCGGCTAGTTTTTTTGTACTTTTTAGTAGAGATGGGGTTTCACCGTGTTAGCCAGGATGGTCTCGATCTTCTGACCTCGTGATCCGCCCGTCTCGGCCTCCCAAAGTGCTGGGATTACAGGCTTGAGCCACCACGCCCGGCCACCAGAAAACCTCTCTAAACATTACTGTATGGCTCTAAAAATATCAGCAGTTTTATTTTGCTGATTTCAAAAGCAGTTTCCTGAGGTGGAACACTGCTCTAAAGAGAGCGCAGAGCCAAGTATTTGTCTGATAATCGTTCCTTGGGAATATTTTACAACTTCATAAAATATTGAAAACAATTAAAATGATATTTTTATTACAATCAGAATTATTCGAAGGAGTTTATAGCAAGACACGTGGCAGATAAAAAATATCCTAGCGGACTTATGTCATTCTTGGTTCCTTACACACACTTTCATTGCTTTGCAAAGATAACAGTGCATATGATGATCGAGTATAAATTTCAAGAATCTAAGGCAAGTTGGCATACTTAATCTCAGGCTTGTGTAAACTGGAATATCTTTGTCCAATTTCCTACTATCTTTCTCACTTTCTTAGTGTTTATCTATTTGTAGCTCATTCTCCCTAAATTTATATTTCAGATTATGCAGTTGTCTCATATGTGTTGATAATTTTAATCTAAAGCAAAGGCAATGTAATACTTGAAATACAATTCTTATATTTTTACCTAATAATAGATTTTGAAAGATCAGTAACTAATTTGAAGAGATTTGTTCTAGTTACCACCTTATCAGTGACTCCTATGGTACACATTGATGTGTAATGAAGGAGTTCTTCACTGTGGACTTCTTAAATTATTACCTATTAATAATGATATTTACTTATTACTTTTTTCATATTTAAGCTGTATGTTTAGTATTTATATGAAAACTCATGTGCTTATAAATCCATTCACATTTCTTTCCATGAAAAATATTGTGTTAATCCATTTGAGTTGCTATAAGGAATACCTGGGACTGCATAATTTATAAAGAAAAGAGGTTTATTTAGCTCACAGTTCTGCAGGCTGTATAAGAAATATGGTGCCAGTATCTGCTCCTGGTGAGGCCTCAGGAAACTTCCAATCATGGTGAAAGGCAAAGTGGGAGCCTGTGTATCACAGGCAAAAGAGAGAGCAAGAGAGTGAATGGTGAGGTGTCAGGCCCTTTAAAAACCAACTCTTACATGAACTCATTACTGCAGGGAAGGCACGAAGGTATTCATTAGGGAGCCACTCACCGTGATCCAAACACCTCCCACCAGGACTCACACTTCAACATGAGATTTGGAGGGGAGAAAACATCCAAACTATATCTTATATTTAGGGAATTTTGCTTTTGATATTGCTTTTATAATAGTGACCTTAAAAAAAAAAGTTTTAACATGGCGAACAACTAAAAGTAAAGATTATTGCCTTTGCTAATGTCAAGTTAAACAGATGACAACATTTGTAAGAAGAAATAGTGTATAACAGATAATAAGGAAGTAGGGATAATAAGTCTGTTTTCAGAAAGTCAGGCTTTTCATTAAGTCTGGATGGAAATCAATGGCATTTGAAAACATTTTCAACTTTGCCTTTGTGTATATAGGCAAAGATATGATAGATATTTCATAGTAAATCCTGCATTTAGTGTAATTCACTGCATTCCTACAATAAGTATATATATATTACTTTATACAAAAAGGCATTCTTAAAAGTCGTATATAAATCAGATTTTATGCTCTTTGAATATCAAGCCATATTTCTCATTGACTGACACTGTAATTTCAGAGATGTGTTCTCAAGAAAAATAATTGGTTCCTGAGCCTCAAAATTTCATATCAGAAAGTAGCAAAGGTCTAACTTAAATTTTAAAATAAATGAACATTTTTACAATAAATTATTTCTATTAATACTTAAGTGGAAAACTATGCTTAGAATCATCCAGTATTGTGTTAGACACCTATGAAGACTAACTCTAATATGTGAAGAAAACAGCGTTGCCTTTTATAAAATATTTTTCTTTGTAAAAATTGTCTAAGAACCTCTTAATAGTGTTTATCTTTCTACTTCTTGGTGGCTGTATTTGTTCACCTGCCAGGTCTTTTCTAAACATGGCTATTACAGATGATAAAGCTGTCAAAAAATGCAACATGAAATTCTAGTATTTTTAAGAAACAAGAGAAGCTATTTATAAATGTAATATTGGTGTAAACAATTCAACTAACTGTAAGAATTTAGGATGAAAGCTCTTCTTAGTGTCCCATGTTTGAGGGAAAAAAGCTCTATTTTGCCCCAATTTAAGACACAAATATGCCTTTTGGAGTTGTCTTTGTTTTTGCATTATGTAGGGAAAAATAGCACTATTATGATAAAATGGCAGTGTTAAAATGTAATTTTTTTCTAAATTATTATTATTGTATTCTCTCTGCCTCAGGAGACCAATATTTAGTTTAAAATAAATATACTGGCATTAGGGTGATGATGTACAGACATAGACAGAAATAGAACCATGTTCACATGATTACTCTGAACGATTTTACATTAAATATCATACTTTTTATTGCAGTGTTTTACTGAGCTTTATGTTTTCTTATTTCTGAAAATAGCTTATTTGGATAAAACTAAGACCACTTTCAGTAATGTAGAAAGACTCACATTTCCTTAGAAACACAGTAAAATATTCTGAAGATATTCTCATCATGATATTTCACTTGAAATTGTTATTTCTGTTATTTTTTTGAGAAAATTCTTTGAGAAATCAAGGATGAGTTCTGTGAGTATTTGATACAATTTGGAAATTTCTGTTTGTTTTGATTGTTTTTAAAATTTATTTTTTAAGTAATTAACCTTTCCACACCTGATTAAATGAACATTTTTTGACCTTTGTTATCCTAGAAGTGGACAGAGTATGGATGAGCATAACACTAAATATAAGTAACTTATAACAGATGTTTATATATGACCTGGAAAGCTAAAGGTTTATCTTGCTGCATTTCTATCTGCAGTAAAAGGTCTATCACACCTTGTTTGATACTTTTGAAAGCATTGAAGCATCTTATTGCATAGGTAATTTTACTATCTTCATGGTCCATAAACCATATACATCTTTTAAATGAATATTTATAGTAGTCATTCTTAAAGGTGTATCTTATAGATCCAGGTCATTAGTAGCTTAGGAGGGACCAAGTTAAACATATTACATGGGAGTACGGTAGATGTGGTGATGCATAACTAGGAGAATTGTGGACAAAGTGATTTGTCGCCTTATTACCTCTTCAAAGGAGGATGTGTTGTCCCAGCATTAAGGAGTGCTTTCTACAAACATTCTTTCTCTCTCAGCAACACCACTGTCTCCACCATTCCCTCTCAGAGATTTCAACTAGCATCAGACAGCTGCCTTCTCAAAGTTACCCCTCCCAAGATCCTGCATGCAGTGACAGATGCAGCGAGGGCATGGCTTTAAGACCTGGCTATCTTTGCTCAGTGATGAATAATGTGAGATTTTTTTTTTTTTATCTCCAGAGCATCCCTAGTGATCAAGGCCCTGTGCAGATGACTCAAAAAATTACATTTTCTGTTCCAACTTCTAAGCGTGGAATCCTTGAATGACAATAGCGTTAGTAACTGGCATTAAACTAACTATATTTCATTAGATACTTGACATCCTCTTTTGGATGTCCCGATAACATGTCCAATTAGCTTGTTCAAAACCAAACTCATAATTCTGTTCTTTTAAACCAGGGTTTTGTTTGGTTTGGTTTATATGTATTTATTTTTATTTGTTTATATTCTCCAATTTTGTATTTTGGTAAAAATACACATAATGTAATTATCACTAATTACATTTATATTATTGTTCAGTCATCATTATTGTCCATCCCCAGAACTCTTACAATCTTTAAAACTGAAAAATTTTCCCTCCCTTTGCCCCTGGCAACCGTTATTTCACTGTCTGTTCTGAGGATTTTGACTACACTGAGTACCTCATATAAGTAGAATAATAGAGTATTTGCCTTTCTGTGACTGCCTTATTTTACTTGATAGAACACCCTCAAGGTTCACACATGTAGCATATATTAGAATTTCCTCCCTTCTTAAGGTTGAATAATATTTTATTGCATACAAAAACCACATTTTGCTTATCCATTCTACTGTTGGTAGACTCTTGAGTTGCTTCTAAATTTTAGCTATTATTAGTAATGCTGTTAACAACATAGGTATAAAAATACATATTTAAGAAACTATTGGGTACATACCTGGAAATGGAATTGCAGAATCATATGGTAATTTCACGTTGAATTTTTGAGGATTCACCATACTATTTTTCACAACAGTTTCACCATTTTATGTTTATTCCCACTAACAGTGCACAAGGGTTTTATGTTCTTTACATTCTTGCCAAATCATTATTTTCTGATTTATTTTGATAAATACCATCCTAAATGGGTATGAGCTGGTATCTCATTTTTTTTTTTTATGTCTGATGGGTAATATGCTGATGTGGTAACAAGGTTTGAGGGTGGCACATCTTGCACCTGCATTTGAACACCCAGTCATCACGCTTATGAACTACAAAATAATCTCATTGTAGTTTTTATTTGCATTTTCCTAATGATTAGTGATGTTAAGCATGTTTTCAAGTGTTTATTTGCCATTTGTATATCTTCTTTGGATAAATGTCTATCAAATGTTTTGACCATTTTTGAATCAGGTTGCTTGTTTTTTGTTATTGAGCTTTAGGAGTCCTCTGAATATTCTGAATATTAATCCCTTACTAGATATACATTCTGCAAATATTTTCTTCCATTAGGTAAATTGCCTTTTACTCTAGTGATAATTTTCTTTTGAGGCGTGCATTTCTACTTCTTCTTCTTTTTTTTTTTTTTTACTTTTTATTAAGCTCATTTGCCTCTTTTTAATTTTGTTGTGTGAACATCAGGTGTCTTATTATTGCCAAATATGAAGTATTAAAACTTATCTTTCTTGTAAGAGTTTATAGTTTTAGGTCTTCTATTTAGGTCATGGATCCATTTTGACTAAATTTTTGTATATGGTGTTAAGAATCCAACTTTATTAGTTTGCATATGGATAGCTCATTTTCCCTGCAACATTTATTGAAAATATTGCCTTTTCCCCATTGAATACTCTTGACACCATAATTTAAAATCATTTGACCATATATGTGAGACTTTACTTCCAGGCAACCTTTCCTATTACACTGGTCCATATGTCTGTCTTCATGCCAGTACCACAATGTTTTGATTACTGTAGCTTTATAGTAAGTTTGGAAATCAGGAGTCTGAGTGTTCTAGCTTATTCTTTTCCAGGATCAATTTAGCTATTTGGAGTCCTTTGAGATTCCATATGAATTTTAGGATGAGTTTTTTTGTATTTCTGCTTTAAGACATCATTGGGATTTGGATAGGCATTGCATTTTCTGTAGATTTGCTGTGAATCTGTGGTGTTGACATTATAACAATGTTAAGTCTTCCAATCATGAACATGCAATGCCTTTCCATTCATTTTTATATTCTTTAATTTCTTTTGGAATGTTTTGTAGCTTTTATAGGACAGATCATTTATTTTCTTGGTTAAATAAAAAGTATTTTATCTTTATGATGCTATTGCAAATTAAATTATTTTATTAATTTTGTTTTTGGATTATTCTTTGTTGTTGTGTAGATATGTACTTGATTTTATGTGGTGACCCAATTTATTGGTTTTGCTATTTTTAGTGGAATCTTTATCATTTTCTGTAAATAAGATTATATTATCTGTAAACAAAGATAATTTGACTTCTTCTTTTCCAATTTTTTGCCTTTTATTTTACTTTTTCTTACATATTTTTTTTTGGCCAGATCTTTTAGTACTATATTAAATAGTAGTAAGCTCAGGCATCCTTGCCTTGTTGCTTATCATAGAGGGAAAACTCTAAGTTTTTCACGATTGACTATGATGTTTTATATGGGACTTTTACAAATGAAATTTTATTAGGTTAAGGTGGTTTCCTTATATTTCTACTTTGTTTTTTTTTTTTTTTTTTTTAATCATGAAAGGGTGTAAAATTTTGCCAAATGCTAGTTATGCATCAATTGAGATAACCATGTGATTCTTACCCTTCATTGTTAATATGGTATATTACATTTGACAATTTTTGTATGTTGAAATATCTTTGATTTCCATTAGTATTAATAAATCTCTTTTGCTCATGGTCTATAGTAATTTTAATCTGCTGCTTATTAGCTTGTTTTGCTAGTAATTTTTTGAGAATTTTTGCATCAGTGTTTACAAAGGATACGTCTATGGTATTAGGGTAATGCTGTCTTACAGAATGAGTTTTGGAAATGTTCCCTTATGACAGCATTTTTGGAAAAGTTTGAAAAAGATCGATGCTAGCTCTTTAAATGTTTTATGGAATTCACTGGTGATGCCATCAGGTCCAGGGCTTTTGATGTCGGGAGATATTTTATTACTGATTCAATCTCTTACTAGTTATCAGTCTATTTACATTTTTATTTTATCATTATTTAGTCTTGATAAGTTTTGTATCTCTAGGAATTATTCCATTTCATATGTTATCAGATTTCTAAGCACAGTTTTTAATAGTACTTTCTTATAGTCATTTTTATTTCTGTAGAATTGATAGCAAAGTCACCATTTTCATTTCTCAGTTTAGTAATTTGAGTCTTCTCTCTTTTTCTCTTAGTCCGTCTAGTCAAAAGTTTACTAATGTTGTTGATCTTTTCAAACAACCAGCTTTTGGTTTCATTGTTTTTCTGTCATCTATTTTGTCTATCTCTGCTCTAGTCTTTATTATCTCCTTTCTTCTACTTGCCTTCAGTTTGTTTTTCTGGTTTAAGTTGTAAAGTGGTTGATTTGAGATCTTTTTCTAAATTAAAAGAAAATATTTCTTACTTTTTAATGTAAGCATTTATACCTATACATTTCTCTCTTAGCACTGCATTTTCTCTGCCTCATAAATTTTGGCATGTGGTGTTTTAGATTTCATTTATCGCTAAATACTTGTACATTTCCCCTGTTATTTCTTCTTTGATCAATTGGTAATTTAGAAATATATGTTTAATTTCCACAAATTTTTTGATTTTTCCACTTTTTCTTTTGTTACTAATTTCTAACTTAATTTTGTTGTCGTTAGTAAAGATATTTCGTATGATATCTTTTAAACCTATTGAGATGTAATTTGTGGCCTAACACATAATCCATCCTGGAAAAGGTTCCATGTGCACTGGAGAAGAATGCATATTCTGTTGTGGGGTAGAATATTCTGTAAATATCTCTTACATCTTGTTGGTTTATTGTGTTTTTTAAGCCCTCTGTTGTTATTTATTTCTTTACTTATCTTCTGATTGTTTTATCCATTAATAAGGGTAGATTTTGAAGTCTTCAATTATTATTGTAGAACCATTTATTTTTCCTTCAATTATATCGAACTTTCCTTCTAATGGTCTGTTATGTACATGTCGATATTTGTTATAGCTTCTTGGAATATTGAACCTTTTATTAATAATGTCCTCTTTTGCTTCTTGTAACCTTTTAACAGTTATTTAAAGTCTATTTTATCTGGTATTAGTATAACCACCCCAGTACTCTTATGGTTACTGTTTACATGGCGTGTCTTTTTCTATCCTTTCACTTTCAGTCTGTTTGTGTATTCAGATACAGAGTGAGTCTCTTTTAGACAGTATATAGTTGGATCATGGCCATCATCCATGCTGCCAGTATCAGTCTTTTGTTTGAAGGGCTTTGCCATTTAAAATTAAAGTAATTGTTAATAAGAAGATAACTATACCTGTCATTTTGTTATTTATTTTCTAGATGCCATGTAGCTTTTATATGAATTTCTTGTATTGCTGTCTTTTTTAGTATTGAATTTATATTTTGTAGTGAAAATTTAAATTCCTTTCATATGTGTTTTAATGTATATTCTATAATTATTTTCTTTGAGGGTATCATGAGTATTAACAGTCAACACTCTAAAATTATAATACTCTAATTTGAATGTATATTAGCTAAAGTTCAATAATATACAAAAACTCAGCTCCTATAACATCTTCAGTCACATTTTTTTCAGTTATTAATGTGACAAAATTATGTCTGTATACATTGTGCATTCAAAAACATAAAGTAATAATTTTTAATACATTAGTATTCTCCATTATGTGGAAAACAAAATGTAGAAGTACAAACTAAATTTATAATAATGGGAACTTTAATAATTGTTTAATATATTGGTCTCTTAAAGTATGTGGAAAAGATAAACTGAAGTTACAAACCAATGTTACAATAACACCAGCTTTTATATTGTCCATGCATTTACCTTTACTGAGATACTTATTCATATAGCTTTGAGTTACTATCTAATGTCCTTTTATTTTAAGCTGCAGGGTTTCCTTGAGCATTTATAGCAGTTAATGAACTACCTTAGTTTATGTATGAGAATAGTTTATATATTCTCTGGGGGATAGGTTATGGAATTTTCATTCAGTTGTAACTTTCAGCTCCTGAATTTTTGCTGTTCATTTTTAGCCTTTCTATCTCTATTGATATTTTCATTTTGTTCATCCATTGTTTGCTTGACTTTCTCTATGTCTTCCTTTAGTTTGTTGGACATCATTATAACGGTTATTTTAAAGTATTTATCTAGTAGATCCACCATCAGATCTTTCTCGGTGACTTTATTTTGCTTTATCTGTTTTCTTTAAATGAATCATACTTTCTTGTTCCTGTGTGTGCCTTGTGATGATTTGTTGAAAACTGGACATCTGAATTTAATTAAATGGTAAATCTTGAAATCAGAATTTCTCCCTTCCCTAGGGCTTGCTGCTTTCGTTATTATTTTGTTTATATTGCTGCAGACTGTGTCTGTGCTGAAGATCAGCCTGAGTTGTAAACTTAAAGTCTTTTATTAGTATTTTATGAACCTGCACCATTTCTTGATGATACACTGAAACTTTCTAATTTCCCTCATGTTTGCAGTTGCTCTGGAAATATACTATTCTTCAGTATTGATTCTCAAAGGGGTAAAGGAAAAATGGAGGGGGGCGGGAAACAGCCTTTTAAGTTTCTTGGAAGTCACATTAGCCAGCAAGAGTGGGTTTTAGAACAGAAGGGAGTGCAACAACAATGGTTACCACCTCTTCGTCTCTTCCATTGTGCTCAGAAGCAACAATCAACCATCAGAGCACAGATCCTTGATAACTGAAGGGTGTGGTCATTTTTGCTCATGGTAGTTTTTGCAAGCTAGAGGCAAGCTGCAGCAGAAATACTTGCAAAGCTCCCTGTCTTGGGATTAGGGGTGGGGATGGATAACTGCTCGTGAGCTAACAGCTGAAATTAACTAAAATTTATTATCCGCACTTTCTCCTGGAAGTTGTAAGTTTCACTAAATTCAAGAATTCCAAAATAGCTGTATCAGAGAGATTTTGCCAGTGTAATTATTACTTATGTGTAAAGAGATTTCCAGTGCTTGCTTTTCCATCATCTTCCCAGAATTCTCTAAACCAGACTCTTTCACAATGTTTCCATGAATGACATCACTGGGTATCCTGTTATGTAAACCAAAATTTATACATCCTTCTCTTTATCCCACACGTATCATTTCTCACAAAGTTATTTCAATTTTAACTTCTAAATATCACATAAATAGTTAATTACTATTGCTTGGGTGCCTGCATACTCCTGAGCACTGATTTCATATCTTTTAATTACATATCTCAGCAAGGGCTTAGTATGCTCAGGTATGCCATGTGGACACTGGAGTTTATAGAAGTATGACACATTTCTCAACTAAGTGACAAAGCTGGGTTTTCAATACAGGTCAATTCGATTCTACACATTTTACTAAACATGATGCCTCACATTTATTTTCTGGAAAATGGCTTTCAGATTAGGCTAAACAAAAGTTTTAAAACTATTATGAATAAATATTTTAAAAATAATATATACAATATTTATATCGAATACATAGTTTCTAACATTTCAAAACTATTTTAATTCATCCTTATAATAACTGTATAAAATAGCTAATCTTATTCAATTTCACTTTTGAACAGTGTATAAATCAGTAAATAAGGGACAACAATCGTATACTAGTATAAATTTCCAGCTAAACTGAAGTTTCCTGTTCTTCAGTGCTTTGTTATAATGTCCTCTTGGAACAGTAAGCCCTTATAATGCTGACAAAATCATGAATTATTAAAATAAATTCACAAATGTTGCTACTCTTGAGAAAACATGTACAGACAGAGCACTGAAAATATGACAGAAAATCAAAGGATGTCTGTGGTTAATGTGTTATAATATTAAATAAAAAGCACAACTGTAGAAGCTTTGTCAATTAATGACTATTAATAAAAGTATCCTGACTTGCCTCCCAGACTAAAAAATCATAAAATGACATTTAATATTTTAATTGAAAAATTAATCTTAAACTGGGGCAGTCTCTATTACTAGCAAATGCTATGACTGTAATAATATTGGGTAATTTTCTTATTTTACTAACCATGCTACTTTCTTTTTTCTATTTTCTCCAAAATGAATCCAAATTCAAGAAATTTGATAAGTGTCAAATTTATCAAATTGGAAAAACAGGCTGCTCTCCTCTTTCCACAAGTTTGCTATGGTATTTCCTTGAAATAATTGGTTTTAAAATGTACCAGGTAAGATGTCTGTCTTAAGACAAACATGTGGTACTCTCTTCATGTAATTTATTTATGTACTAAGTGGATTAAGAGGCATGTTTGGGAACAGGACATCTTATCAGCAGCCTTCAAATAATTCTATTTCAGAATTGTACTCTTTCGAAGACTATAATTAAGACACCTGAAGAAATACTATCATTCATAAAAAATCTTTCTTGTCCTATCATGTTTAAAAGTTTAAATACAGACAACTTTTGGACAAATACATTCTGGCTATTCCTGCTAATTCTTAAGCACTTATGATGACAAAGTTTTGTTTGGTGTGATAGTAGAAAAACAGACTGATTTTTCCTAAAAATCCAACGGTTTCACATTAATCTGATTTTGAAAACTGTAGCCTGTATGTTTCTAACCTGGGTATAATAAAATAAGTTTATATAAAATGTTTAATGATGTGAAAAGTTATTTACTTCCCAGTTTTCAAAGGTCATTTTAGACATGTACTTTTACCTGAATTTCTTTCTAAAGATTAATTTCTTAACCTTTGTTTTGTGAAAGTATTTTTCAGGTTACTCCCTAGGTAACACCTGAGTTATTTTTAAAATATATATTCTCTCTTGTTTCCAGAACATTTCTAAATAACCTTTCCAGATTATCTTAAATGAATTACTGAATTTGTTTTAAAAATAATTTTCACCAAAGAAGGCATATTTCTTAATACTTAAAACAAAACTGTGAAATTGGACTTGTATTTATGAAATTTTTGCAACAAAATTACTCTTTATTTTCCTACATTTCCCTTATTCATATGTTAGCATTTATATTTACATGTTAGTCTTTATCTATTAATAACCCAAAAATCTAACATCATTGACTACAAAGGGTATATTAATGGCACTGGAATTCAGCTGGCCAATATGTCACAGGACTTGAAGCTGGAAATGTGAGTAATAAATACAATGTCAACAAAAGGGAAAGTTTGAAGATCATTGATATTATATGGTGACATTACTCTTTTCCATTACTGCATTGATGTACAGATGACAATCCACTGCGTTTTGGTAAGTGGTGAAGGTTTTAGTGCTTTCAAAATGCTTTCTTTTGGATATATGCTGTCATAATCATCTGGGATTTCCTAGGTTTCAGTATAGAATTATGGGTCAGAATTTCTCAGTGTGTTACTCAGGAATATATTTTTTAAAGCTCCACAGATAATTTTAATTCACTATCAGTTAAGGCTATCACTGTTAGACAACCAAGACAGAAGGAAAATAACCAGATTCATTGATGTGCCAATGTATGAAGGACGTTATTGGGTGTGATAAGTCCATTCACAATGTTGGAAAAAACATCAAGCATTCCAAGTCTAAAAATTACTGGATTGTAAAATATTGTGCATATTAAGTGCTGCTTTGTGTCCTGGCCATTTTCCTGCATTTTTTTTTTCCTTCATTATATCCTCTATTGGCTGAGGGGAAAAACACTATAAATTTTTTCCTGTACCTAAGAGTCTATCCCAATAACCTAAATTATTACAGAGATTTAATTCAGATTTCTAAATGTAGCAGGCCATTTTACAAATGATAGGACATGTTTGTTTGTAAACATTTGAAGGAGGAGAGTAGAAAGTTCACATGAATCTCTTTCAATGTAACTCTTAAATTCATTGGAAAATGGTTTGTCCTTAATGGCCAACAGAGTTCTATGAGTCTGGTAGTATAATCAGTGCCTGTTTTATAGTTTCCTTATGGTGGCATTTGGAGACCTTTTTAGTGATAATTGGAGAGTGCAATGTTTGTAAGAGTCTTTTGGTACTTTGAAATATAAAAGAGAACTGTACAGAAGATAAGAGGAAAACATTTTTCTTTATTAGGAAAATTATATCATTACTGAAGAAAGCTGTGTTGGGAGGATATGTACACTTTCACATCTATCTACATGTGTAAGACTGAATTCTGCTGGCAGAAATTTTGGTTCAGTTAACTGTCTATGAAAAAAAAATTCCACACTAGGATTTTTTTCTGTGAGAATTATTTGTATTGCATTAACATGGAACACAATTTTTCATTTTAATGTCAGTGGTTCACTTTAAAACTAGTAAAAACAAACCTATTAACTACCTTTACTTGTGATAAGGTAAATAATGCTCTGATACTATTCTCCATAACATAGTTTTTATTCATTTCTCACATATGAAATGCTAATATTCCGCAGCTAGGCTTATAGTGCTTGTCATTTATAATGGCCACATATGATTTGCTTTTGAAAATAGTTTATCATTGTCTCTACATATTATCCTTCTTTAAAAATAAAATTCTACTACACTGTATTTTGATTATATTCTGTATTTTGATTATATTAATGTAATAAAAGTTGTTATACAACACTTCTTTTCAAAATTTAAAAAGCTATTATTCAATGTGAAGTTTGAATAATTATAGGAAATTATTTATTATTAATTTAGAATAATAATAGGCCCATTGACTATACTGGTATACATTTGATTCTATTTGGGATGTGGTATTTGTCCTACTTGATCATCTGTGATGTGCCTTACAAAGTGCTGTGTGAGATGTAAAGTGGAAGTATAGGGCCATAATCAGGAGTGAAATACAGTTATAACACTTGCAAGCTTACAAGAAATCTATGGTTATAGAGTCTGGACAGAGAGTTGGCACTGGGAGGTGACATAAGGGATAATTCTAGGGAACTGTTAATGCTTTTATTTCTTTACCTGTGTGGGGGTTACACAAGTGTTTTCACTTTGTGATGGTTTGTTTATACCAATAATTTTTTTAATGTATCTGTACATGTATTACACTTCAATTAAAATGTTAACAACAAAAATAACAAATACCTTATAGCAATACTAAAAGACTATTTCTATTCAAGTTAGGTAAAATGGAGAGAAAAACATTTCAGGAATCTGTGAGGGAGAAATTCTGAGTATAGAAACTCATGATATTACTAGGTCATTTGAGTTATATTCTAAGTAATTTTAACAACTTTAAAACAAATTTATGGCAATAGTAGATAATGTTATGTATAGTGTTTGGTTTAAAAATTGTATAAAGCTAATAAATAAATACTTTTGTAATGCACACTAATTGTATGCATAGGCATTATGCATTATTTTTATAAATAAAATACTCTGCAGTTGTTTTAAAACAATTCCCTGTGGATTATTTTCATATAAAATAAAAATTAGATGTAAAATGAGTTCTTTGATTTAATGCAGTTTTGTGCAGGATCTTGTTCAGCAGCTCAAGCACTCTGAAGGTCTTGGATAGAAGTTGTAGCTGAACACCTGTAGACATGAAGGCAAACCAAACCCACACCCATCATGTGAGTCAATTCCAATCGAGACAAATTATGTCTTCTTTAAAAATGGGATGATCACAATATCATCAACTTGTCCCTAGGAAAGTGATTGATCCTCTCAAACTATAGTGTCAGCTGAAAAGTCCAGCATTTGTCTCCATGGCTGTCAGAGTAGATAATCAGCAGTGGCTGTAAAGAAATCAGCCTTGGTGAACAGAAGCCCATGCTATGGAGTCTGGATTAGCCTCCATCTCTGCTACCAGAGTCTCTTCACTGAGGCATCTATTATGCCAGCACTGGGCTAACTAATGACAGAGGTTGGCAGATGTCAGTTGGCTTAGTCATTTTATCTACTTGGTTGTCTATGGTGAATATTATTTAGTTAGCATTAACATGAGGTTCAAGAGTCTTCATAACTTGTTGATATTTCTGTAAGTCCATCAAATAGGTTTTCCCCAATGCTGTTTCTCTCCAGTTTAATCTCTGTATACCCAGACCGCTGAGTAAACCTCCAAACTCTTTACTACTTTATATGTCAGTATATTTTCTTATCTTGTTTCTTTCTTCTTTTCAGAAAATGTGATTGAAGTAGTTAGTGTCCATGGGGAAAATTTTTCTGATTTCTGTCCTTCGGGATCACTACTGATTTGGCTTTTAGACAACAGCAATCCTTCATTACTCTGAACCCCATATTAAGCAAACCCATCTATTAAGCTAGCTGGACCTTTTTTCACCTCCATTACTTGGTCATAATAACCCTAATGAACGAAAGCCTGAGCTGAGGCAAAAGCCACAGTAAAAGAATAAGGGATGACAAGGGGGCTATCATCTCATGCAGCTTATTTGTGTTCTCTGATTCTACTTCTGTCTAATCTTGAATTCATTACTTCTGGCTTATAATGGCAGGCCTACATTTAACTTGTTGACTTTGACCAAATCCAATTTATGGTAACCAGTTCTGATCACATAGCCTAATATCACAACATTTTCCAGAAAAGCAAAAATTAGTCAATAGTCTAAAACAAACGCTACACGTCTAATAGTCTTATTATATTATGAAAATATGATAAAATAAGTTTACAGATCAATCTACTTATGGGTATCCACTCAATCAACTGACAAATGTTTTAGCAAATCAAATGAAAGATGAATAAAAATATATTGCAACTAGTTTTGTATTTTAGTGCTATATATTGCAGATATAAGACATTAAAAGATAAGTTTGGCTATATTAAAACTGATACAATTGTGAACAGGAATGCTAAAGAATGTGTTTGCACAAAATGTAAGCAGCAGAGAGATAGTCACTGGAATATACACAGAACTCATAAAAATCAATAAGGTGCAGAAACCTTCCCTCTGCCAGTTGGTCAAACAGTACGAAAACACATTCAGTAAAGAGCAAATACACAAATACACATGATAAATAAATTGTGGTTGAATACTCAACTTTGCTAGCTGTTAAGGAAAATACATTGTAAATAACTTTTTTTGTTGTGTTTTGTTTTTGACACACAGTCTCCCAGGATAGAGTGCAGTGGTGCGATCTAGGCTCACTTCATAATTTGCCTCCTCCACATAACCATTGCCCATTATCTGTGAAGGATACCCTTATAAATGCCGGATTAAATGAAGTTTTAAGTATTGGAGAAGCAGAAGAACTTTGAGAGAAAATAAAAAGGCTTTCTTATATTGAAAGAACTGGGTGATATAATTGAAATTAGAAGTTAGCAGCTTTAAGGCTCAGCTCTACTGATAAGCTTTATGAACGAGGGAAAATTATATAATTGAAGAGCCCGTCTTCTCATCTTCTTTGAAGATAGGGATAAGTTGATTTATCTTTTCTGATCATTGTGAGGATTAAGTGGATTTGAAACACTCAGCATAATTTCTTAAAATAGTAGTTACTAGTATTAATTTTAATTAGTTTAGAAATATCTTCTGTGATCCCAAAGATTATTTTAATGTATCATTTTAAAATGTCTTCAAAACAGAAAATTACTTTATTAATTATAGAAATACTGATTTTCTCCAAATAGTAGGGCACAGGTAATTGATATCTTCTAATTAACTTTTCTGGACTTTCCCAAACCCATAAACCCTTTTCAGGGGTAAAACATGAGACAAATTATCAGTTTAGAGGCATGCTGTGTTATACCTGGCCAGTAAGCCTTACAACTGTCTATATCATCAAAAATAAGAATCCCAAGAAGAGCTTAAGGACATACAACAACTAAATTTTAAGTGGTATTTTGGATGAAATACTAGAACATAAAAGGACATTAAGTAAAAAGTAAGGAAATCAAAATTAACTATGGACTTTAGTTAATATAGTTGCCCCTCATTTTACACAGGATTTGTTTGCAGGACCACCTGCACTAATACCCAAATCCACGTAAACTGAAGTCCTGCAGACAGTCCTTCAGAAGCAATGTGTGGGAATATTCGGCCCTCCCATATGTGTGGGTTTTGCATCCCACAGACAGTGTATTTTTGATCTGTGTTTGATTGAAAAATGTCTTCATGGGAGTGACCCTACACAGTCCTAACTCAAGTTGTTCAAAGTTCAACTGTAATAATATCAATATTGGTTCATTAATTGTAATAATTGTACCTCACTAAGGGAAGATGTTAATGACAGGGGAAACTGAGCAGAAAAGAATATGAGATCTCTGTACTTTATGCTCAAGTTGTCTGTAAATCTTAAACTGTCTGTTAATATAGTCTATTACAGTAGTCTATTAACAAATTAAAAAAAAAACTTTCTAGACTATTTTTACACATCTTATCATCTATTTTTCCATACCTTCAAAAACGAAGAAAAATACAGTTATGTCTAAAGATTGATAAATTGAGACTGAAAAATGTTGCAGCTTCCTAATGCAAATTTGACACTGGAGAATGTATGCCAGTCTTCCTGAATATTGCTTCAGAATTATTAGATCACTGGTTTTGAACAGGAATTGAGAAAGTTCTTTGGGCTGGACTGAGATAGTTGGAACAAGCACAGATTTTACATATCTTTTGTTATGGACATAAACATTTTCCTGAGTACAGAATACAACCTTTATTGTGATCCCCAGAAGAATTTAGGTAGTATTTTGTATGAACTACATGTTAAACCTTGGTTCCGGTTCTTCCTAGACACATTAAAAACTTATATTTAACATTTCCAAATTGAATCTATTTTCCAGTGCCTTTTATAGTCAGGTTCTTTAAGGATCTATAGATATCAACATCATCATTATCACCATAATCATCTTAATTATGCATAATTCATATAATTTTCACTTAGCTTATAATAGACTCTCAACTCCATACTCATCATATTGGTTAACTTACTTAATCCTATAATAGTCATGTAATGTAGTTAAAAGTTTTATCTCCATTTTAGAGACAAAAAAATTTAAGATACAAGATTTATGTTACTGATCCTTGTTCTCGCAGTTAATAAACAAGAGGACCACAATTCAGACTAAGAAAGTCAATTCAGTCTCCTTGCAACCTCTGTGTTAGATACTACAGAGGACAGAAATTGGAAGGAATGTGCTAAAATGACAATGAATGTTCATTAAAAATAGTGGTTTTAATGTTTTTATGATGAATACGTTTTGGGTTTAAATAATAAAAAACACTTTGTTCAGGGTTAGCAAACCATTTTAAAGCCTTTAGTGAGTT
Source organism: Macaca thibetana thibetana (assembly GCF_024542745.1). NCBI lineage: Eukaryota > Metazoa > Chordata > Mammalia > Primates > Cercopithecidae > Macaca > Macaca thibetana. The sequence goes on from NC_065586.1 coordinate 78,150,375, forward strand.
ATAATGATGTATTTTAATTACTGGATTACATAGAAAGTTTATGTTTGATGAAAATTTAGAAATTACATTTACTCAGTATTTCAGCTATTTATGGAATGCTTCACATTTGCTATGCATACTTTGAGAATCAGAAATCCAGAGGTGAACCACACAAAATAACATGAATTTGGATTTCCTGTTTTTTTTTTTTTTTTTTTCCCCATTACCCTAGTGGTAGAAAAGAGTAAATGAAATTATGTTGCTGAAAGAATCTAACCATCACTTATTCTGTGGTCAATGTTTTTCTCTACTTAATTTACGAAATCAGCAATTTAAGAAAAATTGAGAGACAATTAAAACTTATAAAAACTTTCATGTGTACTATGTGTAATTCAATTAATGTATCTCACTTTGTTGTTTATCTTTTTGTTTTGTTTCTTTCCCTAATGGGCTTTTAATTAAATAACCAAAGTGATTGACGTAGTTCTTCACAAGATTACATGGATTAACATATTTAACTTTAAATTATTTCTAATTATTTCTGCATTTTAAGAAAACAAAATCACATTTAATGGGCAAAAAAGATTTGCTTACTTTTTTTCTTTTAGTCCATATATTTATAATAGTTTATAATAAAAGTCATGTTTTATAATACTTGTATCATGCATTAGTTAATATTTTCAAAGCATATTTTGAATTGGAATGCGTTCACTAAGTTTAAAAGAATGCATTCAAAACCATAATCATTTTCTCTACCAATAAAATGTCGACTGTAACAATTGTATATTTTTTCAAATTATGAAGTGCTAATTAACCACTAGTTCTAAAAGTGTTCTTAGCTTTTGATTTGGAACACAAAGATAGGAATTAAGGTTACAATTATAGCAAAATATTTATATTTATAATACAGCTTTATTTTTACCTCACATAGCACAGCTAGTACTAATACAATAATGTGGCTTTGGTTTTAACCCACAAGAAAATAATAGATTTTATAATTGCAAAAATACTGGCAGTACCTTTAAAATTTATTTAAAGATTGTACTTTCATTTGAGTTTCTATTTTAAGAAATTTTGAAAATCTGGTCACAATAATAAAGAATATGAAAACATTATCCTCAATCACATGGAATGTAGAAGTGAAATCTCCCAAATCTACTCCATTCTATGATTAGAAAAAATTAATATCATATTGTTATATTAAAGGAAGTTTGAAATTATTTTGAGTAATTCCAGAAGGCAATATTTTATTTGCTATTTTAAAGCATTTAAGCCTTCCTTAAGTAAGTGCTACGCAGTAACGGTGAAGAATAAAGATGTAAAAAAGTAATAAATAAATTTGCTGTGCAATTCAGTGTTTATGCATGTGGATACTTTTTATTTTTTCACTTGTCTTTTTAGTGAGAGTTTAGATGCATTATTTAAATAAGGATAACCTTCAGATATTGGAAGAATAAAGACAAAATAATGCTAAATTTTACACTTAGACAAGTAAAGTGGACATTTTACTACTGCTAAGAATTTTCAAATTAAAAGGACAAATTTAGCTCAAGTTCAACATTTATGAATAGCTTTTAAAGTCGCATTATACCTCTTTGATTTCACAATATGTACATGCTCATTATATGCAATTTGAAAACACTGAAAATTATAAATAATAATTAAAATCAACCGCAGTATAAGCTCTCAGACATTACTACAGTTATATTGATAATGTTTATTCTTAGAGTCTTTTCTCTATTCATATATCCTTTTATTATATCCACAAATTGAAGTTAATTTGTTTTGTAATCTACTTTACTCACATTTCAATATTGCCAACTTTTTTTGCGGAACACATCAAATATTTTTTACAAGCTGATTTCAAATGTTACATGTTTTTTCCTCAAATTGACAAATTACTACTTATAGAATAAATACATTTCTTTTTACCAGATTGAAAGATTATTTATACTTTCCTGCTATTGAAGAATATTGTAACATATTCTATATAACCTGTCTTAAAAGCCTTCACATAGAATGCGTGTCATTGTAAACTAGATTAGGTAACCATAAAATTGCTATTGTCAACGGTAACTGAAAAAATAAGGAATTAGCAGCTGAATTAAATTTAGCAGTGTGATTCAGTTTTATGAATTAAAAATCTTGAGGTGAAAACTACTACCTACTACAGATAGCTTCTATTTCATAATAGCCTTACAAGACAAAGAGGGAAATTTTGATATTTTACCCTACAATGACTCTAATGTTAGTGTAATAAGTAATGCTCTTATGTATTAACAATTACTGGTGGGTGGTGTACTGTGGTGTCTCAAATATTAAGTATGTGCTATTATTTTGTATTTCTTTGCTTCAGAAATAAGATTTGTGCCAGAATTTTTCTTCCCTTGAAGTATGACAAGACATTATAATTCAACATACTCCTCTAGAGAAAACAGAATAGAATACATTACAAAATATTTTGACTCAAATATTGGAAGAGAGTTCATCTGTCTTTTTATTATCATATTTACAAAACTGAACATCAGGGTATATATTTTGGAAGGGGCAATTGTTCTTGAAATGTATGAAGCAGATAAGATTACAGGGATGGCAAATATTTCCATGGAGTTATGGGTAACATTTTTCTTTTAAGCTGCTTTGTTCTTGTTTTATTCTTGAAATATACAGTGGATGTATATTTCTTCTTCATTGAGAACAGATTTAGTGAAACAATTAATTAAAGATTCTTTTTGCTGCCAATTTAAATATAGAGCAAAATATTTTGTCTTTTAAAAATGTGAAATAATAGTAAGTATATTTAAAATTAACATCTATAAATTTAGACACTTGGCAATACAATCGATACTTGCATCCAGTGTTCCAAGCTGTTCTGCACAGACCTTCATGCTCAAGGGCATGCTTGCATTACTGAGACTGTATTCTATAAGAGCACTGATTCCATACTCTGACTCATACTCCCAGGCAGTGTAGTCATTTTTAATGAAACCGCAAATCTCTTATTGTCCCTAGGATAAGTCATAATGATGATTGATTTTATGAAGAGAAAAGAATCCTAGCTTTCTATTAATATATCACTAACATCTCCTTAAATGAGAGATAACAGTGAGTTGCACCACCCATCATTTTTATAACACTAAAGTAGATGAATAAAGGATAGAAATATAAAACTTTGATTGGAAGAATACAATAGATAAGAAGATATGCATTTATTTGTGCAGTAATTTTCTTCTCCCCCTATTCTGTCATAAGTAGCAGACATTGAACAAGACATGAAGAGTAAGAAAAATAAAATAGACATGAATTTGTACATAGGAATATAATGGGCCAGGTCTCAAAGAGAAGATGGCTGAAAATACAAAATCATTGAGTCTTCGAGAAAGGAAAAAAATACAGAGTTCACTAAAATGCACGCATGTGCGCACACACACACCCCAGCACTCACAGAAACACATGCACGATGCATAGGATTTCCCACTATCTCCCCTCTAGTCTTTTCCCCTCTATTTACCGTACCAATTGACAATGATAGAGAACACAACAGTTGCCTTTGTTTCCCACTTTTGTCTCTACTGGCAACATTAGTGACAAAACAGGACCTAAGTCCCCTACTCAACCTGTATAGAGACTTAAGGCAGGAAACATGTTCTCTTCTTATGACAATTTCAAGTCATTAGGAGAAACATTGAAAAGTCAATGCATCAGCCAAAGACAACCGAATAACCGAAATTGAAAGACAAAGGAAAAGAAATAAAAGAACGGGAACTTCTACTTTTAGCCCACCTCACATATCAATCTTTCTTTCTCCCTGCCTCATTCTCTTTCCCTGTGCTGTTGGTGGTGTCGCACTTACTTACTACCTAAGATTCACCCGGCTAAGTGCATAACGCTGACACAGAACCTCGTTAAAAAGAAAATATACTGTGATGTTCAGTTGATGTATTCCCATCATCTTGGAGTTTTTAATTTTGTTTTACTGAATGTTGTAAGCAAACTCATATTATTTTGTTTTCTATAATAATTTTCACATATGTAAAGGGCTATAAGTAATCAATGTTAAATTACCTTTTAACTGAAAATGCATTGAACTTCTATTTATTGTTAATATTATTAGAGAATATATTTTAGTAATTTAAGCACAGAAAAACAGGAATATAAATAATTTGAACATTGCTGAGAGAAAAAAAAACCAAAAAAACTCTTCTTCCCTAATTAGATATGTCAATTCTTCAGCAGACTGAATTGTAGCTATGTTTGGTTATGTTTTAAAATGAAAACAAGATGATTCAAGTGTGTGTTATACAATATTATGTTAATATATTTTTATTTCATTTGTGGCTGCTTTGGTACTAATCTATTTCTAATACAATGTGTTAAACAGGTTACATAGTAAAATTATTCTTTTTTTTTGTTTTCTAAACCATCATCTTTTTAAAAAACATTTTATCTCTTTTACTCAAACCTTCCATTTTTAATGCTACTCTAACTTCAGCTGTTATTTTTCTATACATTCTTCAACACTTACTTCCTGATTTCTATCTTATTCAAAGACTTCACGGTTTCCTACTCTCTCTCCTCCTTTCACTTCCCGTGGTTCATTTTGTCTTACCTCCTGACCCTTAAAACTTTCTTTGCTGTGCAGAAAGTACTCATGGAAAAGACTTTCTATGTCCTCTTGCTAAAGTGTATGCTTTTTGAAGGTAGAGGGTTTTAAACTCGATTTCTGTTTTCCAGCTGACATTCAGCTTTATGCTGAATGTTACAGAATAAACGTGACCACAAGAACTGCCTCCTGAGTAATCTCCCTTTGAAGGTTCACTTATTTCTAATCCATTATTTGTGGATTATCTAGAGAGTGACCTTTCAGATTTATATTTCAGACTCAGTCATACTTAAGTTTATCCTTTAATAGCTCTGCATTGCTTTTCATATAGAACTCAAACTCCTTGGGATTGAAACAAGGTGTTTACAATATACCCTCAGGTGACCTCTTAGACATTTTCTTCTTGCCATTATGTCTGTTTGTTATATATTGCTGTGTAACAAACCACTCCCCAACTTTATGACATAAAATAACTATGACATAAAATACTGTTCATTGGGATCACATTTTTGTGTGTGTGTGTGTGTGTGTGTGTGTGTGTACATTAGGCATTTAGAGAGGGTTTGGCAGGAGCAGTTCATTTCTGCTCCATGATGACCAGAGTCTCAGGTAAGGTGTCTCAAATAGGTGGAGAAAGCTGAAATAATTCATGTCTCCCAGTCTAGCTTTCATCTGGATTTTTCATTGTTTTTCATGTGATCCTGGCCCTAGAATGACCAGAATGGCTTCTCAACTCACATGTCTGGCACCTAAACTGGAATGACTGGAATATCTAGGCCTCGTCAGCTCTCTCTTTCTTTCTCTGTTTCTGTCTCTCTCTCTGTCTCTCTCTCTCTCTCTCTCTCTCTCTCTCACACACACACACACACACACACCACCCCCCCCACCTCCCTGCCTCCCTGCATTGTTAGCCTGGGCTTCCTCACTGCATAGTGATATCAAGGTAGCAGGACTCCTCCTACACACAAGGTGACTGGCTTCCCTCAGAGTGAACATTTTTAAGAAAGCTGGATGACCTTGTAATGATTTTTATAGCCTGGCTTCAAAAATTCCATAATGCCACATCACCTGCCTTCTAGTGCTCAAAGAAATCGGTAAGGCCAGTCCATCTTTATAGTGAGGAAAATTAGGCTACTTATCTCAGTGGAAGAAGATCCATATTTGTGGTCATGTTTAATGTTTTGTTTGTTTGTTTTTCACTTGAGCCATACAGAACTGAAAAGAATTTGTGATTAACAGCACTCACCTTACTCACCTTGCTCTCTATGTGTTGCAGCCTTTATATAGACTATTGGTGCTGCCAAAGCTTTTCCCTCTCCTTTGTTAATCTGGATATCTCTGTCTCATCCTTCCTGACTCAGATCCAATAAGCGGTATCAGAACTATTACCTCTCTTTCACCTGAGTTACATATCCCTTTCTTTGGTCCTCACAGTATCTTACTCTAATATGTATATGCTTCTAATATAATTGTTTATCTTATGCTCGTACCACACTCTGAACTTGTTCATAGAAACCGTATCATTGATATCTATGATGACTGTGGAGGGGATCCTCTCTGCTATGCCTTCATATTAGTTAATGGGAAACTTTCAGCAGCTGCAACTTCGGGATCTACTGCAGCACCCGTGTCAGTGTCCCTGGGCTGCTCCTTGCCAGTGACTGATTCCAGTGGTCCTAGAGCCAGGCCATTCCTGCCTAAGCAAAACTCCTCTAATGGGTGTTCTTTGTTCTGAGTCTCCTTATCAGACTTTTTGAGATATATATATTTATATATATATACACACACACACACACATATATGTGTGTATATATATTTATTACATATGGATTCTACATTTGGATTCTTTTCCTATTCTATTTCCCTTCTTTCCCCTCATTCTTTCACAGGTACCAGACCTGCCTTATGGACTGAAAGCTCCCGCTGCCTTCTGCTTCCTTTCCCCTTCATCTTTCCCCCTTGTTTCTCTTGCAAAATTTCTTGTTATTCTAATTCCATCTGTTCATCTGAGCCTCAGAGGAGTTCTGCCGTATTCTAGTGCCTAGTACTATTCCAAGAACAAGATGGGGGTTCAAGTAAGGTTATCAGTAAAAATAGACAAATACTTGAATAAGTAAGCAGATAAAACTATGTCTCCCTTAACCATCTGCATAGTATCCAGTCTGAGGAAGCTCGCTGGTATCCTAAACTACAGGGAAGCTGAGAATAATAACATGCTCAGATCGTCTATTTGCTCTTGTGCTATATTGATAAAGCCTCTAGCTTTATAACACATATAGTCAAAATTGTTTTGAATTTACATTTGCCTCCTGTAAACACTCTCTTTAAGACAGATAATAAAATCATAAATGACACTCAACAATATATAATTTATAATAAAGTTAATAATTCAGAGCATATATATGTATATATTCTTTAAAAACAGCACTGAAATGCATCTTCCATTTTCTATAAATTTCTAATTATTCATCAAATCTTAACATGAGACATGGTATCTGTACAACTAATGTACTGTATTATTTGTATTCTTTCACTAACTCATATCAGGAAAAGTATTACCAGCAACAATCAGAAATATCAATTATGAAAAAATAAATAATGTTTTTTATTTTGTTAAGATCAATTGTACATGTTTTTCCCTCTATATACATTTTTCTTCCATATCAAAACCAGTGTTGTGTGTGTGTGTGTGTATATATATATATATAATTTTAATAAAAATGTTGTGATCAATAAACATACTCAGCAAATAAACAGACAAGAACCACATGAATCTCAATAGATCGAAAAGGGACCATGAATAAATTCCCGTATTGATGGAACGTACCTTACAAAACAACCCATCAGGCCAAAAGTGTGGCAATACTGAATGGGCAAAAATACTGGAAAAATTCAAAACTGTTCACAAGACAGGGTATTGTGTATTCAGTTAGGAAAAATAGAAGAACAAATTGTACATGTTTGCAAGTAAGACTATGATTCATTATGGAAAACAAAAATTAAGCTATATATATATATATAATACATATGTAACAAACCTGCACGTTATGCACATCAATACCCTACAACTGTAAATTAATAAAAAAAAAAAATTTTAAAAAAAGAAAATAAAAGAAAAAAAAAAAAAAAAAAAACAAAAAAAAACAATTAAGCTGAAAAAAAAAATATAATATATAATAATAATAAAATAAAAATAACAGCAATGTGGGTTTATCACTTTGCTTGCTGAAATAAGTAACATGTCACATCTGGTATATCTTTACATTCAGAACTAAAAATAATTATTCATCCAGTGCCATCTGTGAAAACTTTGCCTGAAGAAATAACATCATTGATTTTTCTCTTTATAACATTTATTTTATTAATTAAGTTGAAAAATTTTCTGTAAACTTTTTGTATGTCCCAGTGCATCACTTTCATTCCCTTCCAGTATGATAAAGTATTAAACGTTGGATAGGAAGTGATAGGGTGCAATAAGAAGGTGAGGGAGACAGAAAACAATCTTACATAACTCAACTGAAAAAAATATTTTTAAAAGATTCTCAATAATTATTTTTAAATTCCTGTATATCTATTCTGCTTCTTCTGATAGATGAAATTAAATCTTAAGAACTGAGCATCTTGGCTGGTCGCGTTTGCCCGTGCCTGTAATCCCAGCACTTTGGGAGGCCAAGGCAGGCAGATTACCTGAGGTCAGGAGTTTGAGACCAGCCTGGCCAACATGGCGAAACTCTGTCTCTACTAAAAATACAAAAATTAGCCGGGTGTGGCAGCGTGCACTTGTAATCCCAGCTACTCGGGAGGCTGAGGAAGGAGAATCACTTGAACCCAGGAGGCAGAGGTTGCAGTGAGCCAAGCTTGCACCACTGTATTCCAGCCTCAGAAACAGAGTGACAGAGTGAGACTCCATCTAAAATCATCTAAAATAAATAAATAAACAAATACAATAAAAACAAACAAAAAAAGAACTGAGCGTCTTCATTATTTTTCTACACTAATTGTAATTTTTATCTTTGAGCCAATTGTAGTGACTTGGAGTGACACAGATTTTGACAGACTAAATATTTTGGTTCTATGCTACTTACAGCATGGTAGTCTTCTTTAATCATTCATTTGATTCCTTGGACCTCTTTTGCCTCTTGTGGTTGTAAGCAAGTCCAGCTAGGGCATATTTAGGGAACTCTAAATGGCATTTCTTTGAAGATACACTTTAAAAAATTATACTACCTATAAAGTGTTTCTTGAGGAGTTTTTAATTTTTTCCTTTAAGTTTTCTGGTTCCAAGGTTTGTTGATGCATGTGCTGTGAGATCTGCCTTATACTTCTTATGGTGTTAGAGCTTTGCTCATTCCTTGCATAAAAGTGACCTCCTCTGATTTACATGTAAGGTTTTCTTTTCCCTGTCTGTTCTAGGTAATCTTCTGTATGTGTGTGTATATGTTTCTGTGTGTGTCTGCATATGTGCACACATATGCCTGTGTATTGATGACAAACAATACACCAAATTAAAACTTCAACATCTTTGATAGATGTTGATAGATCTTTCACCTGGGGTTGTGCAGATTTTCCCCTTTATTATGCATGATTGTGTCCAGTATGAAGTTGTTATGAACGGAAGAATAAAATTCATACTGGACACCATCGTACACAAAATAAGAAAATCTTCTCCCTAACAGTAAGGAAAAAATAAACAGAGATTTTAATGCTTGTTATGCCCAGAAGACAAAACAAGTAATGATCTTTATGCCCTTATTTTGGTTTTATATTAGAGAAGATTTTGGAGAACAGACATTTGAAAAATATAAATAGTTCAGATATCTTAACGTGTGCCTTTTCACTCTTGGACGTTTAACATTAATTCGATTTCTGAAGAAATCCAGTACTCATTCAGTGTTAAAAGCCTTAACAGTTGTGTCTCAGAAAAGTCAAAATTACCTGAGGAAAACTAAATGTAGTAGATTTCCATGTGTAGCCAGTCCACTAACTAAAAGCCATAATTTCATAATTTCTATCTTTATATAACATGTATAAGTGTAACTAGCTACATATATGCATATATGTATACTGTCAGTATAACATATATACATGTATAAAATTTGAGGAAAACTAGAGAAAAATATTTAAACTCAGTTGATCTGCATCTTACCTGGTTCTGTGAATAAATGGTGCTTAATGAGAAGTTGTTTACATCAACTACAGTGACTCAATGACTTATACCAGTAAGTAATGTGTCAATTTTCTTTTTATCTAAATTCTCAAACAAATGAATATTTTAAGGGAGAAATTTACTAATCTTTACATGCAAACAGTTCATATTTAGGAAATTTTTGAAGAAAAAAAGGAAGGAAGGAACGCACAGACATTTTCATCAAGATTAAGAGAAAGTAAATATAAGACTTTGAGAAAATACAGTGATATATGATGGTAGCTCATACATTTATCATTAATAATTCTTTTTTAAAATAAGAAGATCACAATCTTATGTTACTCATTGTAGTTTGGGAGAAGTACATGGAATCAGATTTTTCTGGTCTGTAAAATGTCAACATCCTGGTTCCCAATGGCTTAAAGAAAAAAAAAAAAGGCAAATATACGTGGATTTAGATTCTGCCTCTTCTCATTATAAGGTATGTGACTTGATCTCTCTAAATGCCACTTTTGTTATCTGTAAAATATCCTTGGTAATTTTTTCTGACTAGTGTTAGCAATCAAGTACTGATAGAATTTCTGACATATTAAGTAGATTACCTCATTAAATGTTAATTCTAATCACCATTTCTATGAACCACTATTATATATATAATGGTTGAGGGGTACAGTATTTATATATACATATATATACACACAGGCATTATATGAAGTATTTAAATATGAGACAAAATTCTAAGGTAGAAGAAGTGGGAATGTTTGTAGCTTCTTTGTCTTCTCTATCATTTACTAAGCATGAATTTGCACATATATATACACACTATATATATACACACACATTTATAGTTATAATTATATGTGTACACACACAAACATATATAGTTGAGGATAGTGTATATATGTACATATATAGGCATATATTGCACATATGTACATATACGTATATATAGACATGTATACTGATATACTGTACACATGTACATGTGTATACATATATAGACATACTGTATATATGAAATTTTTGATCCACAAAAATTAAGCATGTTAAAATACATATATATTACATATACTGTAGACAAACTGTACATATGTACATCTATATGTATACATATACACACACTATATATAGACACACATTTATATTTATATATACACACAAACATATATTCAAGGATCATAGGGTATATATGTATGTATATAGACATGCTTTACATATGTCCATATGTGTACATATATAGACATACTGTACATATGCACATATATAGACATATAATCCACACATGCACATATATAGACATATGCTGTACATATGTACATATATAGACATATATATATACTGCTTTCTTTGTGGTTATAGGTTCCAGAGGTTCTTCCATATTTGTCTGTTTTGGTAGGAAGTGATATGTCAATCCTGTTAGATTGACATGGAAGAAATTTTAGAGATCACTTGCAAATTTTGTTACATTGTCGCCTCTCAGGTTTATATATCGTATTCTTCTGACTCATTTATTGTAGCATAATTGAGATAAATTTATTCATTTTTTGATATTTGGCATCCTAAAGTAGAAACTTTTTCTTCTTTATGGTTTGGGCAAATCACAAATCTCTCCTTCTGAGAGAGGTAGCTACAATATAATTCTAGATTCTGGTACTAACTTTGACTACTTTAAATGATTTCCGAACATCTTCAGACAAAAACAAAAATGTAATTAAATGAATAAATGAATGTACAATAAAAATGAATACGGTCAATTTGCTGCTTTCGAGGACTGGATTTCAGCCTTGCATTATCAAAAAACCTGTTGATAGTTTAGTTGTTTCAGAAAATATAAACAATATTGATTAAAAGTAAAGTTATGATGGGTAATTTTCTTAGTATGACAAATATAATTTTCTTATAAAGATAATATAAATTAAATGAACATCTAAAGCACAGTAAATAAAGAAAATGTATATAATGATCAGAGGGATGTTACGTATAACAACATAACACCTGTTCAGATATCTTAGTGATTGCTTAGTATTCCTAAATCTATTTTTCATCCTCAATTTTGGAAAAACAGTAAGAAGATGTAGATTACTTTCCTTTCTTCATTAAGAAAGGTGTTAATATGATTATAAGACTACTGGGTGTAATTAGATTAAATGACAGAAGAAATCCTTAGGGATATAATTGGCACCAGAGTCAACATACCTAGATCTTTGATTTTTTTTTTCTTTCATAATGCTGGCTTTCTTGATTAGAACAGTAGGGGTTTCCATGAAGAATGATTCAAAGTTTATTAGTGTAAATTATATTCCACATGCAGATTACTTTCAGAAACAAAGTAATGAATGTGTATTCTTAGCCTGTATTTGCAAAGTTGCCTGCTTCTAAACCTTACACTGTGCAACATTTATCAGACACCCATTCTCTGCAAGGTCCTGTGCCAAATCCTAGGTAGACATACAAATAAATGAAAAAATAGGATAAATTCCCTTTTATTAATGGGTTTTGGTCTAATATCAGCAGTTAGACATTAATATGTTGTCAGAAGACAAATTTGATAATGCAAGCTTTATATTTGGTGGCAATTCTACAGACATTATATGTAGTATTTTAAATATAAGACAAAATTCTAAGATGGGAACATTTGTAGCTTACTTCTTTGACTTCTCCATTACTTACTAAGCGTGAATTTGCACTTCGGGAGTTGCAATAATCAAACAATTCACTTCAAATAACATATCATTCTCAATAATATTGGGGAACATATTAGATTTTGATCTATGAAATAAAATTGTGGATTTAGTTGTTCGAGGAAAACCTGTCCTTTAATTGATATTACATAACGTTTCCTTAGAAACTTTTACAGTAACATCTTTAATTTTTTTGCATAAGCCTAGAATTTACTTCTTAAGATCCCTTTATTCTCTTTCCATTCCCAGCCTCCTGAGAGAATTACAGTCTGGTGAAGATTTGTTTTTTCATAAGTCTGATCATTGAGATTTTATGCAGTAGGAAAACACACACTTCTTTTCTCTGCCATCCTTTATTGCTGATGCAACCCTAGGATCTCTGCTCTTATCACTTGCTTCATTCTATTTCTCAGTATGCCTCATGTCCATATTATTTAAATGACTTGACAAGATGGAGATATTGTATCTATGGGATGGAAAATACAATCTGTTCACTTTGCAGCATTCTTCTTAAATCTTTTGATGAACTCATTGTATTATATTTTTAGAGTCATCAAAATTTAGCTTAGAAATTAAAAATGAAGATGCATTTATTTTTAAAAAGCGAATGTCACAGAAAGCACTCTACTCACACAAATGGTCTGTGCATTTGAAAAAATAGATGAAGTCACAATCTGAGTTGTATCAATTGGTGATAACTTTTTACTGTAATTTATACATGTTTAGCAGTTTGGTTAAAAAAACAAACGCTATTGTTTGACAGTCTGGATTTGAATTCTTGCTCACAATTACATAGGTATACTATCTTTGGCAAGCTATGTGTCCACTTCCTGCCTCTGTCTCCTGTTTTAAGTAATGAGACTAATGACAGTAACTCACTCAAAAGAATTGTGAGGATTAACTAAGTTAATATCTGTAAAGTATATATAAGAGTACCTGGGTCATAATTGACACTAAATTTTTGTTCTCTTATTACGCAACATATTAAAATGCATCCCAAGTTATTGATGTTATCATTTGAAAAATTAAGCATATTAAAATACATTTTTAATACAATAATAAAAAATCAACATATATAGTGTGAAAACTCTAAATAGCTTAAGTTTAGACTTTAAAATGTCAAATTCATTCTGAAAAGTGAGAATTGGAAATGAGTTTTGAAAATAAAATTCTGTTCAATGGCCACTGTCCAAAAACGTTATCGATTATTAATTTGTGCATAGTATTTGGAGTTCTATGAATTACAATAAGAAGTTTCAAGTTATTTGGAGACATCCTATTAAAGCATTTAACTTTCTTTTGAAGTACTGCCTAAAGATGGTTTATGTTAGGTTTTAAAATATTTTAACAATATAAAATTTATTTTGAACTAAAATATGAAGGAAGTACAATAAACAAGATAATTGCATGGTACATGTCTGAGAAAGGATGATGATCATAATGATAATAATGATAATGATAGTAAAATGATATTAATGTAAATACCATAATTATTTTTATTTTGATTATGAAGAATAAACTGATGTGGCTCAGCTTTCTAGTTAGGGTAACTGTGGGTGGTAGAAATAATAATACAAATGGTATATTACTTCAAAAACACTCGGTTAATATATATTATGAGTTAGTGTTTGAGGGAAAAGAGATACTAAATAAATATAAGGGGAGATAATAGTATGCACATTAGAAGAAGGAAGAAAGAAAGGAAGGGAGGAAGGAAGCCAGGAAGAGAGGGAGGAGGGACCGGGGGCGGGAGGAAGGAAAGAAATAAGGAAGGAAGGAAGGAAGGAAGGAAGGAAGGAAGGAAGGAAGGAAGGAAGGAAAGAGGAAGGAAGGAAGGAAGGAAAAGCTTTCCTATTCATAACATGAACATTTTTATCTATGAAAAACTCTTTATTTAATCTGGATGGGGAGGAGTGATTCCAATATATCTGTAAATGTATAGTGAAAATTTATTTGATAACGACAATGGTTCTATTACTAAGTATTCAAATAAAACTGATAAATGTATTGTGACTTAACTTAGAGGCTTTTGACTGTGAAGTTGAATCCTAGGATACAAGGTAAGGAGAATGTCATCTGTGATCCTGCAGACTGATATCAAAAGGCTTAAACTGTGCAGCTCTTTAGAGGAAATTATCTGATCCTGGATATCTATCATTTCTCAAGCCATCATTCTATGTAATGTGCTCTAATTTAGAATTGAAGTATTAATAGTTCATTCAAGTGTGATTTTATCATTGTAAGGCCCTGAGGTCTCGGATTTGCTTAATTCTTAAATTATATTTAAAGCTAGAATTGTATATTTTATAGATAGAACAAATTGACAAATAAAAAACAAATATGTAATATCTTCACATCTGTTGAAGATTTGTGATGTCACAGGTGTGGAATCTCTGAAAGGTTGTTTTAATAAATATTATTTTATTATAGGGTCGAGAGAGAGCAACAATAAAGAAAACACAGTTATTATAAATAGGAGGTGTGGTTGGGGGCGGTGGCTCATGCCTGTAATCCCAGCACTTTGGCACGCCAAGGCTGGTGGATCATGAGGTCAGGAATTCAAGACCAAGATGGTGAAACTTCGTCTCTACTGAAAATACAAAATTAGCCAGGCATGATGGCACAGGACTGTAATCCCAGCTACTTGGGAGGCTGAGACAGGAGAATTGCTTAAACTCGGGAGGCGGAGTTTGCAGTGAGCCGAGATCGCGCCACTGCACACCAGCCTGGGCAACAGAGTGAGACTCTGTCATCCTCTGTCATTGAGGATGATGTCAACAATGGCTTGTGTCTGTAAAACCAGAATTTAGACTCAATTGTAATAGGTAAATATAGATAGAAGTTGCAGCTATATTGAAATAAACTGCTATTTCAGTAATGAAAAAGTATGGAGAGAAGATGATAAATTTTGTGTTGGGCAATTTGAATTTCGTCAGAAAGTACTTACATTTCGGCAGAAAGTACTTACATTTCTGCTACAAAGTTAGACATTCAAGCCTGGAAATTAAATGAGAGAGAGCAGTAAAAACAAATATCTGGTATTGCCAATTTTAGAATCCTTCACCATTTTCTCTCCCCAGGTGAGAGAGAAAGGAAGTGAATGAAAAGTGCTTTTTTCCAAATGCTTGTATGCTTATGTCTTTTGTGAGCTCAAGAAGATCCTCAGTGGTTAACAAAAATACCAAGGAAAGTAGATATACAAATGCTATTGATATTTTCATATTTTAATATTCAATTTTTCAGTAGAGGAAATTTGAAAACCTTCACATTTAAAGGTAGAAACTCTTTCAAATACATATTGAAAAAATTCTTTGAGGTACAGCAGTGCAAATTAAGCAGATTAGAACTGTTCAATAGGATCTGGGAACAGACAAATTTGGGGGCATAATGTGTGCTCTTCAACAAATATATAGTAAAAAGCATTATAAAAGAAAGCACACAAGATGTTTATATGATACAGGAATAAACAGCGTTAGAAAATTGGAGGATTAGTGGCACACATCAGTTTCATATCTTGATGTTTTAAATTTTGTAATTTATTTCTTGAATATGAAATAAGTATGTCCTTTAGGCATCTTAAAATTACCTTGGAAAAGACTGGTGAAACCTAGTAATCAATTGCAATGTGATACAGCTTTTTCAGTATAGATGCTGTGTAAATGTCGATGAACTCATAGTTACTTTCAGTTTATCTAACTGCATCAGAAGAGAGGAATAACTGAAAATATACAATTTTTTAAATGCTAGGATTTCCAATATTTGACTGCATTCTTTTTTAATATTTTAAGCAAGATGTAAATGATATATAATGTGTGGTCTGATTAATTTTAATATCATCTCTTTTCAAAGATGACAGTTAACATTTAGGTGTATCCCTAAATAGAGTGGAAACAGATATTAATTTGGCATGAAGTGTTAAGAAAGATTATCCAAGCTTTTAAAATAAGGCAAAAAAGAGTATAAAATGTTCTTTCGTTGTGTCTCTGGGCATATTTTAATAGTCTTACTAAGGATTATTTAATTCTCTAGGACAATATATCTGCTTTTGCTTTGCCTTCTTCTAATTGATTATTTCCTAGAAGGTGCGAAGTTAAATGTTAACTTGCATATTTCTTCCAGAAGAAATGTTGACTCCATTTTAACCCATAAAATCTCTCCCTTTCTCTGAATTTCTTTAGCATCTGTAAATATAGTGTCATATTGTCTTGTACGTTGGAGTTGTCTTTTTTTTTTTTTTTTTTTTTTTTTTTTTTTGAGACGGAGTCTCGCTCTGTAGCCCAGGCTGGAGTGCAGTGGCCGGATCTCAGCTCACTGCAAGCTCCGCCTCCCGGGTTCACGCCATTCTCCGGCCTCAGCCTCCCGAGTAGCTGGGACTACAGGCGCCCGCCACCTCGCCCGGCTAGTTTTTTGTATTTCTTAGTAGAGACGGGGTTTCACCGTGTTATCCAGGATGGTCTCGATGTCCTGACCTCGTGATCCACCCGTCTCGGCCTCCCAAAGTGCTGGGATTACAGGCTTGAGCCACCGCGCCTGGCCGGAGTTGTCTTTTTTCACTTTGGTGCACCAAGTGTAGACTTTACAAATAATAAAACTGATGAAATGAAAAAGAAAAGTTGACTCCAAAGATTATGATTTTGTTGCCTGGTACAGGCTTATTCTATTCTCTATCTAATCTAGTGATATTATTCTCACATTTTTTTTTAATTCTATAAATTTACAGTTCCTCAAATGTTCCTGGAATCTTCTTTACGACCTTACCAATTCTATCAATATTGATCATATAAATATTTAACACATGTATTTTCTGTGTGTGCATTACAATGATTTTTCTTTTTTTCAAAATTAAACTTCTATTTTAGATACAGGAGATAAACGTGCAGATTTATTACACGGGTATATTACATATAGGTAGTGAGCAGAGTACCCAATAGGTAGTTTTTCAACCCACGCTTTCCCCCCTCGTCTATCTACTAGTCTGCAGCATCTGTTTTTCCCATGTTTATGTCCATGCATGCTCAATGTTTAGCTCCCACTTATAAATGAGAATATGCATTTTCTGTTTCTGTGTTAATTTACTTAGGATTATGGCCTCCAGCTCCATCCATGTGGCTGTGAAGGACATGATTTTATTCATTTTTATGACTGTGTAGTATTCCATGGTGTATATGTAACACATTTTCTTTATCCAACCCATTGTTGATGGACACCTAGCTTGATTTCATAGTTTTGTTATTGTGAATAGCGTAGTGATGAATATATAAGTGCATGTATTTTTTTGGTATAATTATTTATTTTCCTTTGAGTATATACTCAGTATTGGGATTGATGGGTCTAATGCAGCTCTGTTTTTAAGTTCTTTGAGAAATACCTGCTTGCCACAGTGGCTGAACTAATTTACATTCTCACCAACAGTGTATAAATGTTTCATTTTCTCTGCAACATTGCCAGGATCTGTTGCTTCTTTACTTTTTCATAGTAGCCATTCTGACTGGTGTGAGATGATAGCTCATTGTGGTTTTGATTTGCATTTCTCTGATGATTAGTGATGATGGGTATTTTTTCACGTTTGATGGTCACCTGCATGTTTTCTTTTGAGAAGTGTCTATTCATGTACTTTGTCCATGTTTTAACGGTGTTATTTGTTTTTGCTTCTTGATTTGTTTTGGCTCCCTATACATTCTGGATATTAGGCCTTGGTCAGGTGTCTAGCATGTGAATATCTTCTCCCATTCTTCAGGTTGTCTGTTTACTCTATGATAGTTTCCTTTGCTCTGAAGAAATTCTTCAGTTTAATTAGGTCCCATTCATCAATTTTCATTTTTGTTGCAATTGCTTTTAGAGACTTAGCCAAAAATTATTTGCCAAAATTGATGTTGAGAAGGATATTTCCTAGATTTGCTTCTAGGATTTTTATAATTCGATGTCTTTAAATCTTTAATCCATTTTGAGTTAATTTTTGTATATGGAGAAAAGTAAGGATTCAGTTTTATCCTTCTATATATGGCTAGCCAGTTACCTCAGCAGCAATTATTGAATAGGGAGTCCATTCCCCATTGCTTGCTTTGGTCAACCTTGCTAAAAATTAGGTGGTTTTAATTGTGAGGCTTTATTTCTAAGTTTTCTATTCGGCTCCACTGGTCTATGTGTCTGTTTTTGTAGCAATACTATGCTTTTTTGATTACTACAGCCTTATGGTATTGTTTGAAGTTGGATAGTGTGGTGCCTCCAGCTTTGTTCTATTTGCTTAGAATTGCTTTGACTATTCATGCTCTTTTTTTGGTTCAGTATGGATCTTAGAATAATTTTTTTTTCTAGTTCTGTGAAGAATTAAGTTGGTAGTTTGATAGAAATAGTGTTGAGTCTGTAAAGTGCTTTGGACAGTGTGATCATTTTAATGATACTATTTTTCTATTCAATGAGCATGGAATGTTTTTCCAATCATTTGTGTCATCTTTGATTTCTTTCATCAGTGTTTTGTAGTTCTCCTTATAGAGATCTTTCACCTTCTTGGTTAGCTGTATTCCTAAGTATTTCATTTTATTTGCGACTATTGTAAATGAGACTGTGTTCTTGATTTGACTCAGCCTGGACATT
The DNA here is from genome assembly GCF_024542745.1 of Macaca thibetana thibetana. Taxonomy (NCBI): domain Eukaryota; kingdom Metazoa; phylum Chordata; class Mammalia; order Primates; family Cercopithecidae; genus Macaca; species Macaca thibetana. Next base: position 78,169,378 of record NC_065586.1, read on the forward strand.
ACTGGTGTATAGAAATGTTACTGATTTTTCTACTTATATTTGTATCCTGAAACCTTACTAAAATTTTTTATTAGTTCTAGTAAGATTTTGGTGAAATCTTTAGAGTTTTCTAGATACACAATAATATCACCAGTAAAGGTAGAGTTTGACTTCAGAAGAGAACTTCCTATTTGGATGCCTTTTATTTCTATCACTTGTCTGATTGCTCTGGGCAGGAATTCCAATACTATGCTAAATAGGAGTGTAAGAGAGGGCATCCTTACCTTGTGCTATTTTTTCAAGGGCAGTGCTTTTAGCTTTTGCCCATTCAGTAGGATGTTGGGTGTGCATCTGTCATAAATGGCTATTAGTAATTTGAGGGATGTTTTTACTTTCTGAAAATTTACTTTTCAGGAGTTCATTTGGTCAGTGACTGACAAAGAAGGAGATGTGTAGGAATTGGTCATCTTAATGTCCTGAGAAACTGTAAAGAAATGTCAGAGTTACAAAATGGTGGTCAGTTCTGTCTTCCTGAAGCCTCATGATCAATCATGAGTTGAATCATGACAGTAAGAATATAAACTAGACATAATTCCCTTCATGGGAATTCCAGTTTATATTATTTTTGTCATGGATTCTGTGAAGGAGGTTTATTAAGGATATTTTACCCTGCTGGCAGAAATGTATACAGCCTGATGTGCAGGAATTCTCCGCCAGACACCTGTTCCCACCTTCACACCAACCTATCAAAAACTATAGCATAAACTGCCGCCTCCTACACTACTAGAACTGCCCACTGGCTTCAGAGGCAGCTGAACACAAAGCTGCTTCATCCAATGTATCTGGGTTTATACTTTTTTCTTAATTATGTTTGATTTTAGGAAGTCTTAAAATACTAGAATAATAGCTTCTTTAAATTACTAGTTTCTAACTTCGACTTGAGCAAAACTATTTTGTTTTATTCACTTTTGAATCCATTGCACCTATCAAAGCACATAGAAGTCACTCAGAAAATGTTTGTTAAATAAATAAACTGCATGAGGTTGGAATTAATGAAGCGACTGAATATAGCTACCCTTAATTATGGAAAATAAAGCAGAAAAGATTGTGAAACAAGTTTCACCAAGCACTAAGATGTTTAGAGGAAAAAGGTTTAAATCTGGTTATGCCTCTTACTAGTTTAGTCAACATGAGCAGCTGCCTTAATCCTTCAAGAGACTGTTTCCCATATGAGAAATTTAAGAAATTATTGTGTACCATTAAGCTGTGTCCTGTGCATTAGGTAGTTCTTGAGTCATGTAGTATTTGCTTTATTGATTCTCTTTTTATATCTTTATGATAAATAAATATTCGAAAATTATAATTAGCTATGTACAACTAATATTCATAATTTAGGTATTTTATTCATTACGTTTTCAAAACAGAATTACTTACAAAGAGCAGACCTTTGATTAAAAAAATCTATTTATTTTCTTCTTCATATTCAATGAAATCTCCAAGAATTTTTCTGTTACTTCTGCTTTCTCGATATAAGCATTTTTCTTTCAATATGCTAATTGTTTTAAGGAATCTCTTACACAGGTCTCTATATAACCATTTCATGACATGGTATCACTTGCTCTATTAACACACATAAGATTAATCTAGTGATGTTATATGTTGCAAAATAATTCTTTGTGCTTAGTAGTGTCTCATTTACATGAATGTGAGAATGATCTGGCAATTTGGCTACAACATCTGTTATTCAATTACTCGCCAGAAATGATTCCTGCACATTTCAATAATTTTAGTCACTGCCACAGGTGTGGCTCTCCTTTCTTATCAAGGAAAGATGTTCTTAATGAGGGATATTCAGAAGGTCAGCTTTGAGTTGTAAGAAATGAAGGATATTTTCATATTGCCCATAAAAAAATATATGTGGCTTTCAGAATTGGTTTCTAATTAAAATATCTTGGGGTTCTGCTTCCAGAGATTCTTGTGTATTTTTCAAGATGGTATTCACACATTGGTAAATAGCTCTTTAGTCTATTTTAATAGCCATTAGTAAGAGCCATTTATGTAAAAGATTACCTATTTTTATGAGGAAAAACAAGTTTGAAGAAAACTGTTGCCTAGATAATGAATTCAAGCTGATTTGATATAAGATAGATAACAATTGATTATAATGTGTCCTCAGTCTACTTTTTTCCTGCTTTTGTACCAGTAGGTTTTAAAGGTAGCAATGAGGAAGATAATCTACTGAATTAATCAAATTAATCTACTGAAGGGAAATTTGTCACTATATTTTTTATGCAGATTTGTGAGCAAATTGTAATTAAATAAATTTAAAAATAGCTAAAACACTCCAGTTAGTAACTAGTAGACAGACATTACTGTTGAAGCCAAAATAAAATCATTCACCTGTATTGCTATTTGTAAAATACAACTGTGCTAAAGCAAACAAACAAACAAAAGCAACCCTAATTTGTAGACTTTGACAATTGTGATGGTGCAAATACTTCCACTTCAACTGATAACAAGTTACCAGCATGGCATCACTGAATGTATAGTTGAAAATAACTGTACATAAACCATTGAAAGCTATAAGAGCCATCAGCTCCACTGCCAGACCTACAATAATTTTATGTATAATTAGTTTTTAAAGAATCTTGTTTCTTCTACTATGCATAGAATTTAATTAAATATATTTGGATAGCTTAAAATAATTAATTTTCCAGAGATAGGCCACAAAGAAATTTATGTGATGGTCAGCCCCCCAAAAGACAAAAATAAACCAAAGAAAATAAATTATGTTTATATTTATCATGGGGAACATTTTCCCACTTCTCTAAACTTTATTCTATTAATTCAGGGACTTAAGTTGTTAATTTTTATTGGTTAAACATCCTGATTTATAATAGTGTAAAAAAGAATAGGTATTCACCCAAAGATGCTTAATAATTTAAAGAACATAGCTGTGAAAAGCAAAATTGTAGTCATTCTACAGAATCAGAATAGATCCTCACTCAAGATTTGGCTCAGGTCATGTACACAAGAGGGAAAGATTTGGTTTAGATGTCAGAGTAATGGTGCCACATTCACATATTCAAGAGGATATGATTTTTTTTTAATTCATATGTGAAGCTTTTTGGGGAGAGGACTTCCAATTGAGCTCAAAATTAACTTGAGATGGATAAGAAAGAAGATTGGCTTAATAAAAATGATGGTTAGGGGATTGTATAGGGGTGAGGGTTCTTGCACATACTCTGAATTCCCAGCACATACAGGGGTTCTGCTCAAAAGCCGACAACAGTTAAACATTTAAAAAAATTGAATTAGACTCCTTATTATAAGAAAGAACTTAAAAGTATGTCATTATTACATACAAATAGTTAAGGCACATTGGATTGAAAGAGATGAAAAGTAATGAGACAATGCTCATTTTAATAAAGGTGACTTCACTTGTTATACTCCTATTGCACTCAGATAATTGATTTTTTTTAAATTTATTTTTAAATTTTATTATTATTATTATACTTTAAGTTCTAGGGTACATGTGCATAACATGCAGGTTTGTTACATATATATACTTGTGCCATGTTGGTGTGCTGCACCCATCAACTCGTCAGCACCCATCAACTCGTCATTTACATCAGGTATAACTCCCAATGCAATCCCTCCCCCCTCCCCCCTCCCCATGATAGGCCCCGGTGTGTGATGTTCCCCTTCCCGAGTCCAAGTGATCTCATTGTTCAGTTCCCACCTATGAGTGAGAACATGTGGTGTTTGGTTTTCTGTTCTTGTGATAGTTTGCTGAGAATGATGGTTTCCAGCTGCATCCATGTCCCTACAAAGGACACAAACTCATCCTTTTTTATGGCTGCATAGTATTCCACGGGTGTATATGTGCCACATTTTCTTAATCCAGTCTGTCACTGATGGACATTTGGGTTGATTCCAAGTCTTTGCTATTGTGAATAGTGCTGCAATAAACATATGTGTGCATGTGTCTTTAGAGCAGCATGATTTATAATCCTTTGGGTATATACCCAGTATTGGGATGGCTGGGTCATATGGTACATCTAGTTCTAGATCCTTGAGGAATCGCCATACTGTTTTCCATAATGGTTGAACTAGTTTACAATCCCACCAACAGTGTAAAAGTGTTCCTATTTCTCCACATCGTCTCCAGCACCTGTTGTTTCCTGACTTTTTAATGATGGCCATTCTAACTGGTGTGAGATGGTATCTCATTGTGGTTTTGATTTGCATTTCTCTGATGGCCAGTGATGATGAGCATTTTTTCATGTGTCTGTTGGCTGTATGAATGTCTTCTTTTGAGAAATGTCTGTTCATATCCTTTGCCCACTTTTTGATGGATAACATTTCTTTGTCAGTTTTAGAGTTGATTCACTCATTCCTACTAATCTTGTAAGTAAATACTTTGAGGAGCATTAACGCAGCACATCCATGATTGAAAGCTCAAATCTCTTTATTTTTATGCATGAAACTATAATTCTGGCATACTTTTAGGGACTGTGAAAAACATATATGTATTTGTGGTAATCAAATATATATATACACACGCACATGTATGTATACACATATATATATTTATAATCACTAAAGGCAGAATTTATGTCAATATTAGTAAAGAACAGGAGAAGTTGTAAGATCAACCCTAATACCTATACATCTGATCCTAAAAGAAAAGTGATAAAAAAGAAAATGCATCTTGTGGCTCTCACATGGATTTGTAAATAAACTGTAATTTAATATATTTTTTAAATTGCTGCCCAGGAGCAGTGGCTTATGCCTATAATCCCAGCACTTTGGGAGGTTAAGGCAGGAGGATTTATTGAGGACTGGAATTCAAGTCCAGCCTGAGCAACATAGCAGGACTTCATCTCTACAAAAAATAAGATAAAAAATTAGCTGAGTGTGATGGCACATGCCTGTAGTCCCAGCCACTCCAGAGGCTAAGATGGGAGGATCACTTGAGCCCAGGAGGTTGAGTCTACAGTAAGCCACACTTATGTCACTGCCCTGCTGCTTGGGCAACAGAGTGAGACCTTGTCTAAGAAAATTTAAAAATAAAATTAAAAATCTAAAGCACTCAGGTAGCAGCTAGTTGAGACCAATATCAGCGTAGTTTGCTTTCTCTTCTGTCCACAAAAAATTGCTATTAACTTTTCTTGGCACCTGTTAAGCACTCAGAAGTGTATCTTGGTTTTATAAAGAAGCATATTAGCTACCTCATTGTTGTCAGAAGAAAAAAAATACCTATTTTTGAAATATCAAATATTTTATTTATTTTTTAATATTGGATGCACTTTAAAAAAATACATTCACAACAGCTGAAGACAGGAATTTTAGGGTGCCAAACCATTAAATTTAAGTCATACATGAAAGTCAAATTTTTGTTTTGTTTTTATTCTCCTTCTCTTTTTTGATTTAATATTAAATTTGATATTAAGTTTGACTTAATAAGAAAGAAAATAAAATTGAGATATGTTCATACTTTCATATTATTATTAGTTAAACTGTGTCCCTTATAATATTATACATTGAAGTTCTTACACCTAGAGCCTCAGAATATAACCATATTTGGAAATAGTTACTGATGTAATTCCTTAAGATGAAGTCATCCTGTAGTAAATCCACCCTAATCTACATAAATGGAGTTTTTATTTTTTTAAAAAGGGGTACTTTGGACATAGACACTCCATAGGAGGAATGCTATATGAAGATGAAGCTCGATCTACAAGATCACCAGTGACCCACCAGGATGTAGGCAAGAGGCATGAGCAAATTCTTCCTTGTAGCCTTCAGAAGGAACCATTCTGGCTGACATCTTGATCTTGGATTTCTAGCCACCAGAACTGTAAGACAATATGTTTCTCTTTTTGTAAGCTACTTAATCTGTTGTACTTGTTTATGGCAGTCATAGGAAACTAGTATACACATGCACCAGAGGCAGTGTCACCTATAAAATTAACCCATTCTCTCTTTATTTGCTTGCTGCTGCAAATTTTAACTAGGTAGGAAAAAATTCCCATCTAGCTCCCTTAATTCAACTGAAGTGCAAATAGACTGATCACATTTATACTAATTTAACCAATACTTGTCAGGGGCAGTAGCTCTTCTTTATACATAATAAAAACAATTAGGCAGGTATAGATAACTGATACAGATTTGTACTTCCACTTCATGACGTTGCCTATAAATATAACCTAGCAGTAACAATAGAAGAATTTTAGCAATGTCTAATTCATATGAATGATATGGCTTTTGTGACCTAATACCTAATTTGAGAAGTTTAAAGTCCATTCCTTTGAATTCCACAAGTGTTCCCCTATGAATCTTTAATTAGGAAAGGGCAAGTTTGAAAATATTTACTGAGAAGTTTTAACGATACAGTCACAAGTTTAAATTATAAACCTGATTGTGTTGTTTGAGTGTGATAGTCTGTCAAAGACCCCAAATCAATAGCAGAGTGGTGCAAAGATGCATTTGAGTAGAGAATGAGAAAACACTGCTTGATGGAAAGCACTCATGTATAACAGTGATTTTGTATGGTAGAAAGAGTCTCACAATAAGGTGCTGTGCTAAAGAAAAAAATATTAAAAGGAAGCCTTGCCATATATTAAGGAAGCAGAGGGAAATATTAATTACATTCTGGGGCTAGTTGAACCTTAAATAACAAATAAAAAATAAATTACTGTACAAGTATTTGGCTAAAAATGTTAAGAATATTGTGAATTTTGCCATCCACTAAATCCACAAGATTTATCAAGTATATCCTGTTTTCTAGGTATTGGACATACACAGATGAATGTGTCTTAAACTTCAGAATAATGATAACTTTTACTATATTAAGTGAAAAAATAGAGTTATGTTGACTATCTATTAGAAGTCAATGCTTAGAAAGTTTAATAGCTAATTTATTAGTCAGATACAACCACCGTCTTGTCTATTAGTAGCAAAAAACCTATTCCAGTCCATAGTCATTCATTATAACTTAGTAACACCATTAAGTGAGGGATACTGAATATCTGAGAAGGAAATAATTTTAAACAAATTCCATATGAAATTAGGTTAACTATAAATTTAAAATGCACATTTATTGATCCTGACAGCTCTCAATCTAATGACTCATTTTCATGAAATAGAGTCTTGTCAGGATGATGAGCTATTTTGCAGAATGCTGTCAATCACACAAATGCTGAAGGTGTCAGTTTCAGTTTGCTTCTCTCTGATCTTCTGTGCTACTTGCTGCCACCACATTATTGATTTCACCTTAATTCTGCAGTGATGAGTAGTCAAATTATGAAGACAGATTTAGGAGTTACTTTGATTCCATAACATGAAAATACTTTAAAAGAACATGCTATATTCCTAAATGTATTTCAGTTCAGGAAAAATTATATTGTCTGCCAAATTGCAAAGATAATATATCTTTGGGTTTTGGAAGTTTAGATAGGGTTTGAAATTGTTTAATATGTCATAAATAAAAAAGTCTTTCAACTTACAACAAGAAATACATGTAAGCCAAAAGAGACTTCCTTACAAGCCAAAATACTTTAAAAATTGAAGAATATTGCAATGAATATTTTGATAACATGATTTATATGAGAAGTGAACAATTTAAAGTGTTTAATATATACAAGCCTCAACCTTGAATAAATGCTAATTCTCAGATTATTTATCTATCTAGAGACTTTCCCTATTATAAAAATTATGATGAGAATATCTTACCTAGGGAACGAAATGTGTCTTCACATATTGTTTATAGTTCAGGTGGTTGTCGCCGGGTTTTTAATAAAAAAAAGTTCTGTAAAAGCCATTTGTCTTTCTAAATTCTGAGATATTTATAATGTTCAATATGAATTGTAATTTTATTTTTGTAACAAAAATTCACAATACCAAAATCCAAATCTGTTACTCTTGTCTATACCTTTTTGTTTTATTCTAAACAGTGTGCTAAGATCAACCTACTCTACATTTCAGAGTTCTGTGATGCATTCTTCCCTGGGTGAATGATTTTTCTAAATCTAGGTCATTTTATCAATATAATTTTAAAGCAATGGAATGTAGTAGAGTGGCAATGGGAGGACATATACATAATCCAGCAAAGGTGGAGACATTTGACATAAAATTACTACTTAATGGAAGTCGATAATTACATGTAAAATATCAGTTTCATTTGTTTAAAAATAACAATTTAAAGCTGTATTAGAAAATGTTTTCATGCAAGTTAACTAATTGCCTTAATGGATGTTTATATTTATTTTGTTATTTTAAAAGTGAAGCTAATCAAAAACCACTTCAAGAGCATTTATTGAATGTCCACTGTGTGCTAGTCATACAGCTGTGCTTTGGGAATAGTAAATAAGCTATGGACAATGACTGCAATACCTCACTGCTTTCTGAGGTATCAGAAACAAATGCAAGCAATATATCATCCTACAATAAGATGGATATTTACAAGTGATATGGGTAAAGCAGTATGAAATTACCGACCAAGAGAAATCTATTGCAAGATACATATGCAATTTTAAAATTGTTAGTGGTTTCTTAAAGGTAAAATTAAATAGGTGAAATACATTTAAGAACATAAGTCAAATATCCAAAATATCATTTCAATGTAAAATTGTAATTAATACCATTAATGAGATATTTTACATTCTTTTACATACGAAGACTTTCCAATTCTTATACCCACATTTCAAGGGCTTATTAGTTACATGAAACTGGCGGCCACTGCATTGGAAGTGTGGCACTATGGGATTACAGAGGAAGGAGCTATTTACTTAAATATAACCATCCCTTGTCTCTCCTTTCATTTTGTACCAAATCTCTTCTGATCTCAAAAACCTTTGGCCAGAAGAATAGTGCCCACAAAGTAAACCGATATTTCTGAATTACTTACTCCATATACTTTTTCTTCAGTACTAAATATTTAGTCAGGAGGTTCTTTAACCAATTTCAGTTTCTCGGTAATAAAGAATAAGAAAGTAGCCTTGAATTGCAAGGTAGTTATTTTTAGAAATGCTACTAAAAAAAAGTTTTTATATGTATGCCACTTTTCAGCAGTGTTTTGGGGTAGGTGGCAGCATAGAAGAATAATTAAGAGTACGTTGGCCTGAGACTGTAGAACTGGGACAGTTTAATGGGTTCAGAGTATAGTGATGAGAGTGTGGGCTTTGATTCTACATCCAAGTTTAAATTTTATTTGTTTATGATAAGAGATGACATTACTGTCCTCAAAACATTATTGTAGGGAAAAAGTGCAATTGAGAATGTGATACTACAATAGAGACTAGTATATAGATGTTGGCCTTAAGCAATGTTAATCAACTTTTCTACCTTGATTAGCATTGTTATGATTTGCCTTCTATATGGAATTTAGTAAGATTGAACTCATGGAACTAGAGATTAAATCATGGTTACCAGAAGCTGGGGGTAGGGGGTTGCAAAAAAAAGGAAACAAGTTGTTAATCAAAGAGTACAAAGTTTCAGATAGACTGAAAGAATTGGTGTTGATATCTATTGCCCCGTGAAATATCTATAATGCATTATATATTCCAAAATAACAAAGATAGTAAATTTCAGATGTATTTTCATAAAAAATGATAGGTAAGCAAGGTGAGGGATGTGTTAATTAACTTGATTTAAGAATGCAGTATTATATACACTTATCAAAACATCACATTGTATTCCAGAACTTCTACAATTATGGTTTATACATAAATATATTAATAGCTTTTTAAATTTAAAAACTTTAAAAAAGAAATTTGCTACTTAGATGAACAAATAGAAAAATGAAAGAAACAAATGAAGAAAATATATGGCACCTATGAAACACCAACAAGCTAGTGAATAAACTCCTTGTGGAAGTTCTAGATGGAGGAGAGGGAGAGAAAGTGGCAGAAAGTTTATTTAAAAAATAATTGCTGCAAAATTTCCTAATCTTAGGAGGAATATGAATGTTCAGATTCATGAAGCTAATGGATCCCATAAAAGAATCAACCCAAAAAAGATTACTCTGGGGCATAACACATTAAAACTGTCAAAGACAAAGTTGAAGTTGTTATCAGTTTAAAATAGACTGTAATAACTATGTTTTATGTAAATCTCATGGTAATCACAAATAAAAATTCTCAAGTAGACACACAAAAGTTAATTAGAATGCAATCAAAATATGCCACTACAAAAAAAATCATCAAATCACAATTAAGACAACAGAGGAGAAAGAAAATAACAAATAAACTACAAATCAGTCAAAAAACAATTAACAAAATGGTAATCATAAATCTTTACCTAGCCGTAATTCAGCAAAAAAGAATTAAATTTTCCTATCAAAAGAAATAGTGGATAAGTTAATTTGAAAACATCCAATAGTATTCTGCCTATGGAAGACTCACTTTGGTTTGAGGACACACATAGGTTGAAAGTGAAGGGATTAACAATGTTATTTTATGGAAATGGTAAACTAAATAGAGCAGTCATGGCTATACTTATATAAGACTAAAGAGATTTTTAGTCAAATCTATCACAAGAGACAAAAGAGATTATTACGTAATGATAAAGAGGCCAGTCATAAGAGAATATAATTTTAAGTATATATGCACTCAACGTTGGAGCAATAAAATATATAAAGCAAATATTAACATAACTGAAAGGAGAAATAGACAGCAGTACACTAACAGTATGGAATTTCAGTGACCCACTTTCATCAATGTATAGATCATCCAGACAGAAAATCAATAAGGAAATAGCAGATTTGAATAACACTATAGAAAAAATGGACCTATAGAACAAATAAAAATGTGTTCACCATCTCTATTCATCAAGGAAATGCAAATTAAAACCACAGTGAGATATCACATCTGTCAGAATGACTATTATCAAAACGACAATATATAACAAATGTTTGCAAGGGTTTGTAGAGAAGAGAATTCTTAAGCATTATTGGATAAAATATAAATTGGCATAGCTGCTGTGGAAAACAGTATGGAAGTTCCTAAAAAAATTAAAAATAGAAGTACCACATGATCCAGCAATTCTATTTCTAGAGATACAGATTGGTCAGACTTACGATGGTTCAACTTATGATTTTGTAACTTTACAATGATGTGAATTCAATATGCATTCAGTAGAGACTATAGTTCAAATTTTGAATTTTGACATTTTCCTAGCTAGCAACATGCCACACGGTACTCTCTCATGATGCTGGGTAGTAGCAATGAACTCCAGCTCCCAACCATCCATGCTAATGTAAGTGTTCTAAGTGCATTTAAGGTAAGCTATTCTACACTATGATGTTCAGTAGGATAGGTGTATTAAATGCAGTTTTGACTTACAATATTTTCAGCTTACCATAGGTTTATTGTGATGTATCACCATTGTAGATTGAGGAGCATCTCTATATCCAATGTAAATAAAATCTGCATCTCTACAAGATATCTTCACTCCCATGTTCATTGCAGCGTTATTCACTGTAGTCAAGATACGAAAACAATCAGTGTCTGTCGACAGATAAATAGATAGAGAGTATTTGGTAGATACAATGGTTTGACTTAAGAATTTTTGACTTTAGGATGAGTTTATCTGGATATGACCCATTATAACTTCCAGCCCTCCTATGACTTATAATGAATTGATAGTTTCTACTGAATATTGCTTTTGCACCATTGTAAAATTAAAAAAAAATCATAATGTGAACTATTCTAAGTTGAAGACCGTTTGCTGTGCTGCCAGTATTAAATGCATTTCTGACTTTAAAATACTTTCTATTTATGATGAGTTTAATGGGGCACAACCGTATCACAAATTGAGGAGCATCTGTATATTCAATGCATATTATTTAGTCAAAAACAGAAGAAAATCTTGCCATTTGTACCAGCATGGATACATCTAAATGGCATTGTGCTAAGTGAACTAAGCCAGGTAAAGAAAGACAAATACCATATGATCTCACTTCTATGTGAAATCTAAAAACAACATCACATAAGCAGAGAGTAGAATGGTTGTTGCCAGGGGCTGGGAGTTAGTCAGAGATTCCAAACTTTCAGTCGTAATCAAATAAATTCTGGGGAGTCTAATATACAGCATGGTGACTATAATTAGTAATACTGTATTGCATACTTGAAATTTGCTGAGAGAAGAAAATCTTCAGCATTCTTACTGCAAACGCACACACAAAGAAATACATACAATAATAACTGTGTAAGGTGGTAATATGTTAATTAGCTTGGGGGTGTGTGTGTGTGTGTGTGTGTGTGTGTATATATATATAATCATCACATTCTACACCTTAAATATATACATGTTTTGTTAATTATATCTCAATCAAACTGGAATTTTATTTAAAAGAATACAGAAGAGAAGTCAGAGAGAGATATCTCTTATTCATTTATAGAATACTTTCACAACAGAATACTCTATTTGCAATAGAATGTTAGTAGATTATGAAGTATCATTCTCAATCATTTTGAATGCTCACTGGTAGGCAAGTTAACATTATACTATAGAGAATTGTTACAGTGAATTGGAAATATTATGTTGTGTTCCTAGAATAAGAATGATTTATGTTCTTTCTAGATTAAAAAACATATAAATAAATATATATACATACATATATACACACACACACATACACACACACACAGCTAATGTTTTGAAATAATTCCTTAAATTAATTGCTTCCTAATCTGATTTTCTCTTTCAAATAAATGAAACTCATTTATAAATAGTACTTATAGTACTTGTAACTACTGAGTTTTGAGTTTTGCCATGTGGCAATGTATCTCTATATATACCTTATAAACATGTCATTCTTTCCTCAAAGATGTACGTTATGGTATTAGGTACATTTATCACACATTACTGACTTGATTAAAGAGGTTTAGAGAAGTTAAATAACATTCAATATCACATATCTATTGAACATTTTCATGTTGCATTACCTCTTCAAAAGATAATATACATCATATGTTTATGATGTGTAATATACATCATATTCTTAGGTCTTAAGTAACAACAAAGACGTTGCTTGACATTTATAGTAAAAGCTTCTGAGAGAAACAATGCTTTTAATATAATTTCACAACTGAGAAATTGTAAAAGAAAATGATACACATAATGGAATCATAAATTTTGGAGAAGATCTCTCATACATTTATTTTCTAATGATCATAAATGCACTTTTATTTTTTCTTTGAGTAAATTATATGTTTGTAAAAAGTTATAGAAATTATACAGAAAAATATAGCATATGCTTTACTCAGTTTTCCCCATAGTAACATCTTACAGAACTGTAATAGAGTATCAAAGCTAGGGCTTTGACTTTGATACAGTCAAGATGCATGACAATTCCATTGCCACAGGGGCCCTGTATCTTGCCTTTTTGTAACCACACTCACTTCCCTTCCACCCATCCCCACACACCTTGACTTTAACCCCCAGAAACCTTGAATCTGTTCTCCATTTCTATAATCTTGTCTTTCCAAGAATGTTATACAAATAGAATTTTACAGTATATAATCTGTTGGGATTTTTTTTTTTTACACTCAACATAATTCGCTGGAGGGTGATCTGTAAGAATTAAAGAAAGAGGAGTGAAACATGAAGAGTGGGTTTTCAGTCAACAGGGATAAGCTTATTTTAAATAAACCTGAAGGGGTGTCTGGACGAGTGAAGTCAGAGCCACACTCTCTTAAAGACTAACTAAGAGGTTTTTTTTTTTTTTTTTTTTTTTTTTTTTTTTGAGATGGAATCTCACTCTGTTGCCCAGGCTGGAATGCAGTAGTGCAATCTCCATTAACTGCAACCTCAGCTTCCAGGGTTCAAGCAATTCTTCTGCCTCAGCCTCCCAAGTAACTGGGACTACGGGCATGCGCCACCTTGCCCGGCTAGTTTTTTGTATTTTTAGTAGAGACGGGGTTTCACCATATTGGCCAGGCTGGCCTCAAACTCCTGACCTCGTATTCCGCGCGCCTTGGCCTCCCAAAGTGCTAGAATTACAGGCGTGAGCCACCACGCCCAGCCCAGACTAAGAGTTTTTAAAGATTCAGGTGGGAGAGTTTATCAGAGGCTTGGACTACTTCTGTGTCTCTTTGTTGTGCTTATCTGGGAGGGAGAGTTATGTGTCTGTTCCCATACATCTTCTTGCAGCTGCAGGCATATCCCCTGAGTCTGCTTAGTGCACCTGAAGGGAAAGGAATGCGTTTATTAAGGCCCACTATTTTACTGGGGCCTGTTGTGTGAGGGTGAAGTTTGGCAGTTACCCAAGAGACTTTCCCCCAACCTCCCTCTGTGCCCCAGCTGTCTTATCTGTGTTTTACTGTCTGCTCTTTCTGTCTGCTTGTAGTCAGAAGAGAAGTGATTTCCTTGAAATGCATGAGGCTAGAAAGGGAGCTGGAACTTAAAAGTGGCAGTGGGTGTCTGAGATGACGGTGCTCCTGCTCTGTTCATAATCCAGAATGTTACATATATTGTCAAAGATAAACAAAGCCTGACGTGAGTTAGAGTAGAAAGGATAGATTTTAATCAGCAAGCTATTATTGCAGTAGGAAAAAGAGCAGCATGAGCTGAAATGCAATTTGCATAGACAGGTGATTGGGCATTTAAGGAGGGAATGACAGAATAAGGAAGGAGGGACTCAATAGGGTTAGGGAAGTGAAACATTACAAACATGGGAGAAGGGAGTTGTTGTATGTGAAACCCATCTTCGTTTGTTAACTGCTGCTAATCGAAGTTATGTTCCTGTCCTCCAACAGAGACTGGGAGACAGGGAACTTGTCTTTAATATTAGCCCCTGTCTCTCAGCCTTCAGTTTTCTCAGGTGATATTTAAGGAGAGTTAGGGTCATTTTAGGAATGTAGCTTTAGCTGTTAGAAACTAACCTATGTTACTGTTTTGTTCAAATCTTCATAGGCCAAGGTTTAGTTCTAGTCGAAAGAGAGCTCAGAGAAGCCTGGCTAAAGTTCGTCAAAAAGATAATGTGTGTCAGTATTAATAGTATATTCCTTTGTATTGTTGAATAGCACTCCATGGTAGGGATGTGGCACAGCTTGTGTAACCATTAACTTGTATGGATTGTTACCAATTTGGGCTACAAAAATTAGGTGTGATAAGCATCTATATACAGGTTTTTGCATGAACTTAAGTTTTATTATTCTATGAGGTAAATTCTCAAAAGTGCAATTGCTGGAACAAATGGTAGTTGCATGTTTAGTTTTGTAAAAACAAACAAACAAAAAAAAAAACAAAAAAACCCACAAACTATTATCTTTATTTGGCCATTTTTTGTCCATTTATTTCCTCTACCAGGTTATTTTTTATTTACTAAAATTTTATGCAAATGTATAATTTTAGTAAAATGTAAAACAATGAACTATGAGTAAGAGTAAAAACCAAGCATCCATATTTTGACTTTGGAGCTCATGGGTCACAGCTTTCTCAGCTATTGAAAGATAACTGTAGAGTTTCCAAGTTAAATATATTAGAAGTGCTTTTCGATCCTAAAATACTGAAAATAGGACTTCAGTGCTCAAAATATTTAATATTTGTTAATTTATATCCTGTTTTTTCTGGAAGTAAAAGACAACAAACATCAGTATTAACCAATTCACAAGTAAAGTGTTACTTGAAGGACTTGCTAACATTTTACTATTAAATTTGACTTACCAGTTCTTTTTTAACCTCTCTTACCTCTAAAATCATGTTAAATTAATTTTCTTCAACCTCTTTATTTATATTATTTATCTTTTTCAAATACCCTTAGTACTTCTTTAGTCAGTTAATTTAGCTTTATTCCTATATTTCTTTATAAGTGTCATTTCTCTTCACAGGATTTGTTCTTCTGTACTCATTTTGGAGAAAATCATTAACTTTTTAGTGTCATTTTAAATTTGAGCCTTTATAGTTGGTAGCAGTTTATATAAAGTCTCTATTAGCTGATATAAAATTACAGAGGAGCAGTTATTGAAATACACAGACCATGTGATCAAATTCACAAAAA
Source organism: Macaca thibetana thibetana (assembly GCF_024542745.1). NCBI lineage: Eukaryota > Metazoa > Chordata > Mammalia > Primates > Cercopithecidae > Macaca > Macaca thibetana. Next base: position 78,185,363 of record NC_065586.1, read on the forward strand.
AATCTGATATATTTATTGCCTAGATGAAATGATCTATCTGATTGTATTAAATTTTGGCTTAACTTGCAGTCACAAAGCACTAAATATCAAATATTATGAATCCCAAGGTATCTGGTCAAATATTCCTATAAAAGAACTTATTACCTACCATCCTTTTTCTCACCAATTGATTCTAAAATTTATGGAGAAGACTTGAGTAGTAAAAAGTAACAACTGTGTGATTTGCAGATGCTGTGAAGCTAGCAGAAAAAAAAAATGCTTTTAAGTGTCTTCTGCCATCTCCAAGGGAGAATCAAGCAGACATTGTTATTCAGAAAGACGCAGTCTGAGTTGTGTTCCTCCTTGTTTTCACCTGAAATTATTTTCTTTAGTTTTTGATTGATGAGTGGTTAAAGAATTGTATTAGTCCCTTTTTAAGCTGCTGATAAAGACATACTTGAGACTGGGTAATTTATAAAGAAAAACACGTTTAATGAGCTCACAGTTCCATGCTGCTAGGGAGGTCACACAATCATGGCAGAAGGCAAAAAGCACGTCTTACATGGAAGCAGAAAAGAGAGAAAGAGAATGAGAGCCAAGTGAAAAGGGTTTCCCTTATAAAATCATCAGATCTTGTGAGATTTATTAATTATCATGAGAACAGTATTGGGGGAGAAACTGCCCACAATTCAATTACCTCCCATCAGGTCCCTCCCACAACACATGGGAATTATGGCAGCTACAATTCAAGATGAGATTTGGGTGGGGACACAGCCAAACCATATCAAAAAGTATACAGAAAACAAGGCATACGGAAGCCAAGTAGTAAGGATAGCAGAGATAATTTTCTCGAAGAATGAGATTAAAAAGCATACTTTCCAGGGAGATGAATATGTGTGGAGCTTAAAATTGGAAGACTGTTCAGTACTTTGGAAATCTGAATTCCTACAACACAAACCAACAAAGGATAAAGGTATATTTTTGAAAATTCTTTTTGAAAGGAAGATGCACAGAAGCCTAACAGAGAGTAATAATCCACAAAGGCTTGAATGTAAACAATTATGGGGATTAAATACAAGAGAAGTAGCCACATTAGAATAAGGATATACACATGTTCAATTTCTTGATTTGCATGATGACTTTTTTTTTAAGATGGAGTTTCTCAACCTTTTTGGTTACAGCATATTTTCTTCATTCTTAAGAGTTATTTAGGACCACAAAGAACTTTTCTTTATGTGGGCTATACATATCAATATTAACTAGATGAAACTTAAATTGTGAACTTCAAAATAACTACTTATTAATTAATTTAAAGATAATACTAAATCTGCTATGTTTTAGTATAAATAGCATAGTTTAATGAAAAAAATAATATTTTCCAAATAGTAGTGGGAAAAAAAATCTACCTTAATGAAAGACACCTAGATTATCACATCTGCTTCTGCATTCAATCTTTTATAACATGTTTATTTCTTGGATTATGATAAATAAATTTAGCCTTCCAAGATTTATAGTTGAAATACAAAGGGGTATTTAGTAGCCTTTTCAGACAGAAAATATTATTATCAGGTGCCGTAGGGACTCAAAATCAATGCCCTGGCCAGGCGCGGTGGCTTACACCTGTAATCCTAGCACTTGGGAAGGCAGATCACTTGAGGTCAGGAGTTCGAGACCAGCCTGACCAACATGATGAAACCCCGTCTCTACTAAAAATACAAAAATTAGCCGGGTGTGGTGACGAGCTTCTGTAATCCCAGCTACTCAGGAGGCTGAATCAGTTGAACATGGAGGCGTAGTTTGCAGTGAACCGAGATCGCACCACTGCACTCCAGCCTGGGCGACAGAGCAGGACTCCGTCTCAAAAAAAAAAAAAAAAAAAAAAAAAAAAAAAAATAATATATATATATATATATATATATATATATATATATATATATCCCCCCAAAACAATGGCCTCAAAAGCAGCCTCAGAAGCCAAAGCTTTTCTCTGACCTTCTCCTGCTCTCCTGCCTGTTAGTCCTATTGTCCACCTAAGCTAGAGTAGAAAGTAGAATCTCTTTCTCCAAGCAGGTCATAAACACTGGAACTCCATTTCCCCACAGCCAGCCATAAAACTTAAAAATATTATTCTATCTTCTCCTTTGCCTTTCTGTGTAAAAACTGGTCATAAAGAAATTATTTGACCTGCTTTGTTTCACTGTAGGTCATAAAACCCTTATCAAGAAAAGGTCCTGTCCCATACCCAGAGGGAAGCAATACATGCTCAGAGAGGACAAGAATCTAGACAGACAAGTATTGCTCGGTTTCCCCACTCAGTCTATTAACATTTGATTACACTTTTTTTGTCTAATCATATTTTTACACGGTTGTCTATGCTTTGCCGAACCCAATCATTAATGCACAATTTCCCATATATCTTTAGGTTTTCATTCTAAAGGCTCCCAGGTACATGTTAATAAATTTGTAGGCCTTTTCTCCTATTAATCTGCCTTTTGCCAGTGATTATCAGCAAACTTTCAGAGGACAAAAGGGAAGTTTTTTCTTGACCTCTACAATACTAAACCAAATCTCATCAAGTGGTAGTTTCTTAAAAGTAGTTTCAATGAAAAATCTGTAACCACATACAGAAACGTTTTGTATTGTTTCTAAAATACACACTTCAATCTTGTAATTTGACTGCATCTCTTACCTTGAGTGATTTTGTAACATCATGCATCAGTCATTTGGAAAATATTAGTCACTGAGTTATGTAGGTATTCATATATTAAAATATTTTATTATATGAAATCTTCACACATTCTAAATCCTTAGAATATTATGACTATATACTCATGAGAGAACGGTAGTGAGTAAAAAAAATCATCTTATTAATATTTAGAAATTGTTTTGCCTTTGAAGACTCCTCAAAAAGATACCAAGCAGCCCCATGGGTCTCTAGTCTACCCGTTGAGTATCTTGGTTTAAAGAAAATAAGATAAAATTTTGCATCTGAGATGTGAAATGTAAATATTTTGATGTTTGGTACACCTTTTTAAAAATGTAATTGAAGTAGAAGATTAGGAAGTTGGCTACAAAAGATAGCATCTGATAAAGTATTCTAAAAAATAGTGTTGTTTTGTGCTAATATACAGTTAGCAATAATTATAGTCTAAATGTCCTTTGCTTGTACACATATGAAAAGGATACTCAGAAAACACCAAGAAACAGCAAGATTTATAGCTACTGTTCTTTCTACATCTTTATATCAATATAAAAATAAAGTTTTAATAAAAAGTATTTAGTTTATTATAATTAAATGCTTATTCATGATTAAATTTCACAACATTTAAATTACAAATATTAAATAACTTATTTACATTGTTTCAGTATTATCCATCTGTTTTATCACCTGTGATGTAATTGTGTGTTTATAAACAAGCATTTCTGACATGTAGTTCATTTAATTTTTAAAAATATCTTTAATATGATGTAATATTATAACCATGAGCTCTAATTGAAAGAAAGGTAGATAAAAAAAAAAAAGGCGTAGTCAATACTAGAGAATATTACATAGATGCCCAAGATCAAGTTTCAGGCAGAGCAAAACAAGTTGAGGTTTTATTAGCAGAACTGAGTACAACAATACGGGTTTGATGTAATCTATGAGGCAGGGACACACTACATACACCTAGGTAACTAAGTGAGAGCCTGACTACAGAAAACAGAAGCCTTTTCGTAAATCTTTGTTTCATCTGTTTCTCACAGTCTTTATATGAATGTGGATTGTTGGATCCTCTAAGTTTCTACAAAGAGCATTAATCACATTATCTTAAAATCTGCTCAACTCTTACTTTTTACATCTTATTACTCTTTTTGCCAGCAGTTGTTCAGTCAATCAATTCATCACCAAAGTTATTAGGTGTCAAATATAGGTAAGACAATGTTCCAAATGAAGCCAATATACACACTAGCACTTGGTAATAGGCTGCTGTAAAACGAGTTAAAGATTTAGGAAAATCCTTGAAGATTTATTTCTCTCTTAATTGCGCCCTTATTTCCAGAAGGTAACAAATTGCCATTGTCATCTTGGTTTCCTGTAGAGGAGGAAGAAATTGTATTTAATTACTTCTCCTTCTGTTCTTTCTGCTTTGGGAAAGCAAGTGACTGAGAATGATAAAACACTGAAGCAAATGTCTGAAGAAATATGGTATACTAATCCTTCCAGTGGCTTGGCCTAGACCCCTGTGGTTAGAAAACAATCTTTAAATTTAATACACTTCATTCTTCCAACTGCCAATTGTATTTACAAAAGGTGTCAAGGTTCTTAAAATAAAAGGCTCTCTGTGGTATCTGAGCAAGGATAAACCAACAATTTTCTCCCCTAGGTTCACTGGAAGAATTCTCAGATACCTGTTAATCATTGACCTGGGGAAAGAGAGATGGTCCACAAAATCACAGTGGAAGCCCTCAGGGTACCATGAATTATTTGCCCACGGCACTATCCTGTAGCTAAAATCCAAGTTCCAAACACTGTGTGGAAGTACATTCTAGGAGCATTAATCCCATAAGATGCCCTAGAATAAAAAATAATTATTAAAACAAGTTAGTTTGGAAAATACTAAATCCTGATTATAAAGGATACAATGCAAATAGCTTTATTAAATTAAATTAAATTGCAAATATTGAAATAAAGTAGCCAGTCTAACAGGGTTTAACCACTCTCAAACTTTTTATAACAAGACGTTATTTAAATTTCCACGAGTCAGTATTCTCATAAATACCATTTTGATTTAAGAAAATGGACTAGTTTTAGGTAAAGTTAATATCTCTCATTTCCAGCATCTCTTTAATTGCATTTTATTAAAGTTCTTTTAGTACTTTAATGGAACATTTTTCAACACTTATCAAAATGTTTTTCCCCTTCAGAAGGAGCTCTGATATTAGGCATTAATAAGAACACTAACCACAAGTTAATGTATTATAAGCCCTCTCTCCAAATCTCCTTGAGAATAGCCACTGAAATAGTCACTTAAATAGGGATTTCAATCGCCAATGAAAAGGTGTGAGTGGCATTTATTTGGCTACATTCTTTACTTGAGTAAGTGAATTAATATTTTATATTCAGTCTTCTCTAGATAATAATAATATCATTTCTAAGCTTCTATATGATTCTCGTGAACATACAAACAGCAAATACATAACTGGATCAACTAAAGTTTTGGATTTGGGCTTAATAAAAGAGGTTGCTTTATTAGAGGAACTTTGTGTTAAGAAGGAGAGAAATACATCAAACTGCTTATTTGCCATATGAAGATTATCAAAATTATTTTTTAAGTCTTCACCAAACCTAGTAAAAAAAAAAAAAAAAAAGCAACAACAATTTTTGAAATAGGTAGCTAAATCCCTAAACATTTAGTGAATTTTGTCCAAATGGCATTTCTATTTTAATGTCAGAAGAAAATGTATGAGAACAGAGGGTCTCCTAGTATCAAACCAGTGTTTTGATAATACTTTTAGAAATAGAATAAGAATGATATCAAGTTTTGTCAATGTTCTTCTCTATGGTGGTCACTGTGCCTGATTTTTTTCTGTATGTCCTACTTACCTTGCACATACAGGGCAATCAGGAGCACATATAGACTTGCTTAAAATATGACAAAGAAATTTAATGTCTGTTACTGAAAAGGATAGATCAGACATTTTTCTTTCCAAAATGGCTTTTTGGGACAATAAATATAAAGGAGAAAATGTTAATGAATGCTTTCTTTAGCATATAAAATAAAACAAACATGTGTGGTGACTCACGCCTGTAATCCCACCACTTTGAAAGGCTGAGTTGGGAGGGCTGGTTGAGGTCAGGAGTTTGAGACCAGCCTGGGTAACATAGAAAGACCCATATCTGTTAAAAAAAACCAAAACAAAACAAATAAATAAACAAATTAGCCACTCATGTTGGTGCATGTCTGTGGTCCCAGCTACTTGGGAGGTTGACATGTGAAGATCACTTGAACCCAGGAGGTTGAGACTTTAGTAAGCCACGATCGCTCCACTGCACTCTAGCCTGTAGAAAGAGAAACATCCTGTCTCAAGTGTGTGCGTGTGTATGTATATATTTTTTTATATATAGTATATATGTGTGTACATATATTAACACACATGTATATAATAAATGAGTATGTATGCTTATGAATGCATAAAATATTTCTAAACGTATAATCACAAACCTAAATCAGTGTTTGATACAAGGAGGATAATTAGTTTGAGGTCTCAGCAGAAGGAAAAATTATTTTCCACTATTCTCTGTTATTTTTACTTTTGAATTTTAAAGAGTTTTTTACAGGAATAAATAAATTTTAAAAGCTAAATTACCAGAACAAACAAGGAAACACCAGAATCTATACTTAGCAGAAGTTAGCTCATCACATCTTCCAGTAAGAAGATGGACTTTTAAGATTAGGACACAAGTTCTTGAAATGTTTGTAGTTTAGAAACGTTTTTTAAATAATAAAGGGAGAAAAACATGTTCAGCTAGTGATTTTAAACTATAGCTTTTCTGAAATTTTTTGTTGTAAATTCCACACACCCACATTCCATACTTTCACAATCCCTTTATAAATTTACCTGAAATATTAAATAATGAACTTGGGGGAAAAAAGTACTAATAATTTGGTTTTGACTTTAGGAGTATGTTTTTCCAAATCATTATGTAATTCTACCATATGAAGAAAAAATTTGGCTTTTTCCCATCCAAATATTCAAAAAACATATTGGAGTTATTAAAACACTGTCAACATTGCTATAATTTACTATAAGAGAAAATCAACATTTTTAGAGTTAATATATTCAGTTCAGTAGAACTTTTTAACACATATCTGGCAGGCCATAATACAAAAAAGTCTCTGTTGTTAATCTGTTATATATTATGAGAAGCAATAAGCCATAGTGGAAGATAGTGGCGAAGTTTTCATTTTGGAGTCAGGAGACACAAGTTCTAATCCTGCCTTCACTATTAAACTGCAAAGCCATTTGACAATTTCTTGATCTCTCTAGGTAGCTATTTCTTCATCTATAAAAGGTTAGATTGTCTCCAAGGTTCCTTCCAGCTGGGAGTTTCAATAGCTCTATGATTTGTGACTCAAAGTCACAGTTGTTTCTTAAGAATCATAAATAATGTTTTGCTGCTGACATATGACTTACACGTTTAGAACCCAATTTTCTGCAAGTTTAAACTTAAATGCAGATTGATGCCGAAGTCCTTATCAAATTGAATGTGGAGAAATTTGAGAAGTTATGTAGGGAAAAACAAAAGGTAATATGTATCATGACATATTAATTTCGATGATGGTTCCCTAAAACATTTGTGTAAATTGTTCTCAATTGGTTCAATCCATATAATGGGACGGCCGTATAAATCACACATACATTGTTAAGTGGAGGATTCTCCCCTAATTGAAAAACAGAATATATGTAGACTAAGGAATTTGATTCGTAACTATAACCTTGAATTCTTTTTTGAGTTGTACCCCAGATATTCCTCTGAAGCAGGAGAATGCTGTAAGTCTGAGAGCCTCATTTTCCTTCCTCATCTGCTTGGTTTGGATTTGGTTTTTAGGTTTGGGTTTTGGTTTTGGACACCCAGTGTTTATTGTTTTTAACAGTGAACTATGTGCTCTAATATTTGTCACAGTCTTCACCTTTCAACATTGTATTGCAGCAGGAAATTTTATACATTTACTATTTACTATATCCTAAAAGCTTTTGAGGACATTTCAGATCATTGTTCTTGATCCTTGATTTTATTTCTGAATTAGCCCAGATGTTTGGATGTGTGCATACTTTGACAGATTGGTCGGACTTACCTCTCTTTGCCTTACTCCAATTTCTTAAGTAATTGCTTTCTCTGACTTTCTCTCTGTAATGCATTTGCATCAAGGTTACTAACACAATAGTATATTAAGTGTATTTTATGTATTTTCAGCTTTTGTTGTTATGAAATAAAAATATTTTTTGTTTTGTTTTGTTTTGCTTTGCTTTGCTTTGGTTATTTGGACCTGACATTTGAACTTGCAATATTCAGTTACCTTTATGTAGGATAATTTGACAGCAGTTTTGCTTCCTAGCTTTTATCTTGACCACACAACACAATATGACTTCCCACTTTACCTGATTTCTTTATTATAATTATTAATTTTATTATACTACCCTATATACAGTATAGTACAGTACCTAATATTCTCTTGAAATAATGTAAAATATTCAATAGAAATAACTTTTGAATAAAAGTTCAATACAATTTTCCCCAACCGTTTTAGAAAGCTCACAACTTTGGAAATTCTATGTCAACTTTTAAAATCTGAAAGTTACATGAAAAAGTAACTCAAAGTTACGTGCATGGTTAATCTCATCTGCAGGTTTATACATTCTAGGTCTAATTGAAGCCCAGATAAAACTTTGAGTTAAACACACTGACATGATTAGAAATTTCTTTTCTGAGAAGCTTTTCATTTCAGTTTCACTGCTTATCTAAAAATGTAGCAATGCTTTTTAAACTATCCGAAGTAAAATCTGTATTGATTTCAGTTGATAGCCACATAGGATTCTTGTGTTAGTTTTTTAGTTTGGAAAAAATAATTTGTAATATAATATATGAAAGGATAGAAAATGGAACTGTTCTCTTCCCATGCTAATTTCATTGAACCAAAGGATATTGCAGTCCTTACAGAATGCAGGCATGCATGCATTTCTATTATTTTCTAAAGTCATGCTAAAATTTATGGTAGAGCCAAAACATGTAAAAATGTATCCCACTTTAATTATGGTCTACCCCACCAAGTCATAATAAAATATAATTTTAAAAAATTTTCAAAAAATAAAATCCTAAGTAAGGGAGTCCAGGATGGTTTTTTCTAAAATAAGTAGGGTAACATTTGTCCTGTTTGATTATCAAAATCACTCAAATCACAAGTTCTGATATTATACCTCAGTTTATACATGTAGATATCCCTTGGGTTATTTTTAACTTTGAAAAGTGGCACAATGATTACACATTTTTTTAATTAACCAGAATAATTTTAATTTGGATACCTTAAATTGATCATGGTTAAGAAAAACACCTCAGCTCTTGTTCTTGTCTAAATCTGAAGGATTCCACACAACAAACCATTATCTTTTCTATGACTAAGCTTTTGTATTTAGGTATTTGTGGACCCTGAGTCATTAAAATGTCAAATTATTATATAAATCATGCAAATTCATAAAGACCCAAATTGGTCACTTTCTGGACCAGTTTTTCCCAATTGTGCTATACGAAAGTGTTTATATTCAAATGGAAGATCATGCCATTGCACTCCGGCCTGGGCGACAAGAGCTAAACTCCGTCTCAAATTAAAAAATAATAAAAAAATTAAAAAGAAAAGAAAACTCAAATTACTTGGGTTTCTTTCTTTTTATTTTCATAACATTGATTTGATAGCTCAGATTATAATACTTTCAGAAAGGATATAGAATCCAGTGGTTTCCAAACATATCTGCACTCAGCTGGTGTATGTGTGTGTATGTGTCCATATGTGTGTGTGTGTGTGTATGTGTATGTGTGTGTGCATATGTGTGTGTGTATGTTCATGTTCATGCAGATGTAGATGACAGCCACTTACCTCCCAAGAATTATTGTGCATTGTGTTATCAAAAGGTAGTCACATATTTTATGATTGTGATATAAATTAATACTTATTGAATGTTTATTTGCCTGATACATGGTAACTGCTTTACATGCCCTTTTTTTCATTTAATCTCCACTATAACCTGTTGAGTGAGATTTTTTATAAAAATTATATGGCTTTGATCGTATGCAATTTCAAGATAATTGTTATATTTTAAAATTTGTAGATGCTGTGGTTAAGATTTTTTAAATTCTATTTTAAAAAGTAATTATATGTATATACCTATATATATAATCTTAATTTAACAAATATTCCACGTTTTTATGAGCTATGTTACTATTTCACGCATTAATCTTTAAAGTCACTGAGTATTCAATCAGCTTTCAGAAAACTGTAGCCATTATTATAGTTGGCAAAATTTTGCTTGTTACTATGCAAAATAAAATAAATCTATTTGATTTGGGCTTAAAAATATATTATGAAATTGAGAACTAGACACCAATAAGAAATAGTTCTAAAAGAATATTAAAGTGTATGTGAGAGATTATGTTCTGTATATGTACATGCTGAAGGATTCAGAACCTTGCAATATACTTCTCTAAATTACACAATCTCTCAAGAATAAAAATTAGAGCCTTGAATAAAGTATTGAGTTTTCAAAATATTACCCTGTTTGTTCCTCCTCAGTATGTCTTCTAGTTACCTTAACTCCTTCATCATCTGACTTTTCTTTTTGAGCCTTGCAATGGTTCAATTGTGAACCCTTTGGTATTCCAATCAAATACACTTTCTTATGTATCTCTCTACTCACATAGCTTTATTTGTCTCTTCTAGGTAGATGACAGAGTTCCCAGACACACAAATAGTATTTTCTAACTTTAGACACATGAGAAGCCTTGCTTTGTGTCTTGCGTTATGTTATCACATACTGAGCTATCTATTCAATAGCTTCCTCGGTACTTCTCGGGAATCTAATACTCAACACATTACATACTTACAACAAGCAGATTTCCTTCCAAACTATGCAAACTATGTCTTCTCTAGTGTCCATCCAGTTAAAGAATGTACCACCATCTACTTAGTTATCTAGGCCAAGACACCTTCATCTTTCTCCTGGAGGGACACATTAGATTATTAAATGGTATCCCCAAACTCATTTTCTACTTCTAATCTGTCTTTGCACTAGAATCAATCTGATGTCAATGTCATCATTCTTGCATCATTCATGTGTTTAAAGCCTTTCATGGTATTTTTACATTTTCATGTTAGGGACCAAAATCTAAACATAGTCTAAGGTACCTGAATAATCTGACACTATTTATATTCGAATCCTAATTTAATGCCTCTTTTCTTCTTGTTTTTGTACTTATATTCATTTTTCAATCCCCTCTTTACTTAGTTAAAAGCCACTTAGAGGTTTAGCTAAAATGTCACTTCCTCAAGGAAGTCTTACAGGACAGAATTCTCTATGACAAGTTTATCATATGGGATTCAATAACTAATTGCATAATTATTTATTTTATAAGTGTCCTTTTAGGTAGGATAGAAAATTTTTGAAGGAATAGATTGTGCTAGTCTTGCTGATGGCTATACCTAGCATCTCTTACAACATTACCTGATAAATGTTTGTTGAATGAATGAAATGTATAAATAAACTGAATTTAAATTCTCCTGCCATTGCAGACTCCTCAGGTCCAATTCAGATGATAGACTTTACCTAAGACATGGACTCCTACGTTCCATATATTGTCTATCATTGTGAATCTGTCCAGCTCAAGATTTTTGAGTCATCTGTGTATTTTTATTCTTTGGCTCTTGTCACAAAGTCACCATGTCCTTGTCTACTAATTCTCTTAAAATTATTTTATATTAGTCTTATTATTTTCTTAAAGAATCCAGGTTATCATACCTTATGGTAACCTCCCAATATCTTTATTTTCCAAATTACTATGAACTCTAATTTCAGTTAAATATCAATAATAAATATTTATGATCATAATTACTTTCACTTATCTTTAATAGCTCTTAATTTTTTAAACCACTAATTAATATTACTAAAATTAATTTTCAAGATGGAGTTCCAAATTAGTTTTTAAGCCCTAACTCTTATATAAACCTTCTACTGCAGTATAGATTTTTGTATAAGTATTCAAACATTTCCTGTGTCTTCTCAATAGTTCATATCAAAGTATTCTCTAGAGAAACAAAAACAAGCCCGGGCGTGGTGGCTCACTCCTGTAATCCCAGTACTTTGGGAGGCTAAGGCGGGTGGATCACGAGGTCAAGTGATCGAGACCATCCTGGCTTACATAGTGAAACCCCGTCTGTACTAAAAAAAACAAAAAACAAAAATTAGTCAGGCATGGTGGCGGGCCCTTGTAGTCCCAGCTACTCGGGAGACTGAGGCAGGAGAATGACGTGAACCTGGGAGGCAGAGCTCGCAGTGAGCCGAGATCGCGCCACTGCACTCCAGCCTGGGTGACAGAGAAAGACTCCATCTAAAAAAAAAAAAAAAAAGAAAGAAAAGAAAAGAAACAAAAAACCCCAAAAATCTTGCCTTCAGAAAACTTTTCAGTGCAAGTCAGAACATTGTAAAGCCCTGAAATTAGCTCTTATGGCAAACTCATATTTGTTAATATGCTACAAGACTTAGTTTGACATGGCTGAAATTAAAAATATTTCGTCTAATTGAAGAACTAAAGCACTAAAGTACATATTTTGATTTGAATTTTCCTAGTATTTTTCAGTAAATAATTTTGTTTCTAAAAGGAACTCATTTAAATACATGCATTATATCTATGTATTTACTTTCTGAATGATAAAATAGAAAATATTTGTTGAATTATATTGTATGTAAGATACAATACAGATATAAAAATGACATATAATATGAAAATATGTGATGTATTTTTTATTAATAATAGCCTCTATTATTCATTATTGTATGCTGTTATTATTTGATATGTGTTTAGGTGAATTTTTTTCTTTTCATTCTAGTTGATTAGAAAAATTCTACTCTTCTTTTTTTTTTTTATATGATGAAAAATGAAGCTTAGAAAAGCTAAATTACTTCCTAAAGTCACATAGTCAGTTATGGTTGTACTGGTAATTAAACCCAAATATCTTAACTTTAGAATTTTTGGTTTTAAACACTTATCAAGTTTTAAATCACATAATTACAAGTTTTTGTCTTTGAAGCATCATTTACAATATGTGAGCACTTTTTTAATTGTTTTTAAAAATAATGAAAGATATCCAACGTATTTTAAAATAATTAACTTTATTTTTAGAGCCGTTTTAGATTTACAGCAAAATTGAGATTTCTCATGTAACACCTGCCCCACATGTGCATAGCTTTTCCTGTTATCAGCATTCCTCACTTGAGTGGCGCTTTAAAATTTTTTTAAAATTTTCCAATTGATGAATCTACAATGATACGTCATTAGCATCCGGAATGCATAGTTTACATTAGGGTTGACGTTTGGTGTTCTAAATTCTATAGGTTTGAACAAAGGTATAACATGTATTCACCATTATAGTCATAAGACTTGTTTCACTGCCCGAAAAATACTCTGTCCTCCACCTACTCATTCCTTGCTTTTGCCTAAGTCCCCTGATCCTTTTACGTTCTCTATAGTTTTGTCTGTTCTAGAAGTCAAACACAGTTGGAATCATAGAGTATGTAGCCTTCTCAGATTGGCTTATTTGGATAAATACCAAGGTGCTTGGTTGATGACTCATATCATAAAAATATATTTAGTTATGTAAGCAATTGCTAAACAATCTCCAACATGGCTGTACCATTTTGCAATGAATGAGAATTCCTTTTACTCCTTGCCAAGATTTGCTGTTTTCAGTGTTCTGGATTGTGGTAATTTTCATAAGTGTGTAGTGGTTTCTTGTTTCAATTTGCATTTCCCTGATGACATATGATATGGAGCACCTTTTCATATGCTTATTATCTGATTATCTTTTTGGGAGATCATTGTACTATTTCTAATACTCATATAAATGATGTTTTATTTTCACAATATTACCAATACTTTAAAAATTATCTTCAGTGTTGTCCTCTGGCTTCTTATGCTACATTTCAGATTGTATGAAAATCTAAGACTTCAATATAATTCATTAAATTTTATTATCAAAGTAAAATAAATAAATGTTCTATTACACAGAAATAGACATTCCATATATTTAAATATATTTTAATTAATACAATACAATTTTAAAGTATTTAGCTACTTAGAATATTTATTTTATATTTAAATTTATTTTAATTAACAAAACTTGATTTTAATATTAGAAACTTTATTTAAAATTTAATTCAAATTATGCATATATAAGATTATTGCAATTTATGAAAACCTTTGTCTCTGTTAATTGTAAAACTTTGTAGTTGTATTGAGGAAACAGTGTAGAATTCAGATATTCCCACTCTGAAACCTAGAACTTAACTCATAATAAGCATTAAATATGCATGTTTAATCAATTAATAATTCAAAACTAGTCACTTTTTTCATATTTGATGCATGGTTTTCTATTTTTAATAAGATTTATATATTTTTATAAGATTTCTTTCATATTTGATGCATGGTTTCCTATTAAAAACTAATGAAATGAGTTAATCTGTATAATTTAGGAAAACATGTTGTTTTGCTATTAATGTTTAATTTGTCTCACATAAAGGTGCTCCTTCAGAAATTTATTTTGCACAGTTAGGTTACTTTTTGATAAGCAGTTCATTTATGAAAAAACAACCTACTGAGAATCTGTTTCTTAATATTGGAACTATTTGTTCTTCAAAACATGAAAAAAAAGAATAACAACTATAAATAAATTTTTAGTGTGTACTATATTTTAGTCAATGCACTACACTTTCATATCACATCCTTTATTTATAACCATGTTAAGGATAAGAAAATTGGGACTCAAAAAGGAAAGATAGTTTGACCAATCTAACAATCAGCCCAATGACTATTAGAGCTTAGAATAAAGTCCAGGCATTATTTCACCAGCACTCCTCTATTCCTTGACTCAGAAAACACCAACTGTTTACTAAAGTTTCAAGCACTCTTTTAAGTCATAAGGTTAAAAAGAAGTGTGAAAACAAACTTTATCACTGCACAATAAGACATATTTTGATCTGATAATAAATATAACACTGCAAAGTGACATCCATATTATGATGGAGACATACACGTGATCATTATAGTGTATATTAGAAGTATTTCGTTGATTCAGAAAATTGATGGAAGCTTTTTTCAAGAAAATACGATTGGTGGGGTTCTAAGCTTGAAAGGGTGCTCTCTGGGCAAAGAGGACGAGAAGGGGCGTTACTGCCAATGGAACAGCATATGTCAATGACATTGTAACTAGAGGAAGCATAGTATTTAGGAGGCATGGCATAAAGGACGATATAAGTGGGACAGAAAGAGATTGGAAATGACGTGCAATATGAGTCTGAAATGGCAGTTCCATAAGGAGAAATGATAAAGCCCTGATGTTTTAAGGCAGGTAGGAAAAATAGTAAGGTAGTCATTGTTTAAAATTAATTCTTACTTAGGAGAGGGTTTTGTTACATGTGAATGAATTTTTATTGCAAAAGTTTTTGGTCTAGGTATCACACATAGTTACAAAGACCTACAAGTGGGAAGGATGTAAATAAATTACATAAGAAAGCACATTTTAAAATATTTTTTAAAATTTGGCTAGATAGTAAGTTGCCTTGTTAAAAGATTGCTTTTTCATTAATGTTCTCTTAATATGTCAAGTACAAAGTTAGCGTGGATGATGGAATAATTGGTTGATTGATTAATTGATAATCAACAGACTGATCTTTAATCTGGACCATGGGACTGTCCATTTCACCATACAATTCACAGGCACTTTAAACAATGCCTCATAACTGAGATTCTGTGAGTTTATTGCTGCCATTTATTATTTGCACAAATGACATAACTACTCCAAACTTGTAACTTATAGCTGGTATAATTGCACTTTCTGATTCACCCAATCTAATTTGGCAGTTTTAATATTTCAGAGGAAATAATTAATTTATTAAAATACCTTTTATTTTTTAAAACACTATATAACTATCAAGGGGTATTCTCTCATTTTTTGGCTTGAGTTTACTTCACTACCTCAACAAAATTTTTTCCTATTACAGATAAAATTAAAAATACATTATGATAGAGAAAATTATAAAATGCATAATCACTATCCAATGCTATTATTTGAATGATTTTAAATAGCCCCCATATATGATTAAAAATTGTATTAGTTTCCTAGGACTACCATAAGAAATTAATATAAATTGGGTGGTTTAAAACAAGAGAAATTTAGTCTCTCACAGTTCTGGAGGCTAAAAGTCCAAAATCAAGCTGTTCTCAAGGCTACGCTCCCTTTAAAGCCTCTGAGGTGGATCCCTCCTTTCCTCTCTCAGCTTCTGGTACCCCAGGAGTGTTCCTTGTCTTACAGATGTATCACTGCAATCCCTGCCTCTGCCATCATGTGGCAGTCTTTTCCCTCTGTGTGTCTGCTCTTATAAGGACAGAAGTTATATTTGATCAGGGCCCACTTTAATGACCTCATCTTAACTTGACCATATCTGCAAAGATTCTATTTTCAAATAAGGTCACATCCGAAGGTATTAAAGATTAGGACTTTAACATATCTCCTTAGGGACTTCAACCCATTAAAATGTCCAACTGTTGTTAATTTTGATCACAAGTTCAATCTCACTTTGAAATGTATTGAGGCACTGTGTCATATAAAGAGTCAACTAATGAATATATATTTGTGAAATATAACATATATAGTATATGTATTTGAGTTAAAAGTCATAGAATCAAACTTTAATACAGACAGCATTCTAACTTTATGTGCACTCAAAGATTTTACCTCTTACCTAAGTTCACATGGGTTGCCCAAAGATGTCAGAAATATTAGGTAGTGTAGACACAGATTTCTGTCCATAATTCTATAGGAATGATCAGGGTCCCACTATTTCATGTGAGATCAATGGACCAGAAGCATTGGCATCACCTGGGAGCTAGTCAGAACTGAAGAATTTGGGTCTCTGTTCTAGTCCTGGTGAATTAGTATTTTCATTTTAATAAGATTCCTGGGCGATGCATATTTATATTACAGGTAGAGAAATGCTGCTCCAGATAATTTTGCTAATTCTTTCAACACTCAATAGGAAATTTGTAGAACTTTCTTGTATCCTGACAATCTCTTCAGCCCTCTCACTGCCTCATGTAGAAGTTTAATAGGCTAATCAATTTAAATATAAAAAATAATATAAGATAATATACTGTTTCATGTAATTGCTTCAACTGGCTTTATAGTCCTTCATATTTAAATCTTCCTTTGAATTTCAATACTTTGGCCAAATTTATCCTAAAGTAATTGGTGCAACTGTAGGAAATTTTAAAATATCATACATCCTGATACATTCTTTAAGATATCTGTTTCCGTAGTCATTTACCAGAATTCTGCTGTTCTTATTTAATTTATTAAACTATATTCAACTTCAAGATACTGTTCCCATAATCACCATTAACAATTTCTTTTCTGACTATTATAAAAGTCATAGTTTCACTATGACTCATTTTAGCTAACATATTTATCTTAAATGTTACATTTTGTAAACTCTTTTTGCATCTGATGGAAAACAAGTATCTCATAATTTGCAAAAGGTGTGCATTTTTATATTCACACAATAAAAATTATCTAATTATTTCAATGCATTAAGTAGACTTCAAAAACAGCTTTCACATTGACTTAGCCTATTTTATATGATATTTGGAATCTTTCATTCTAAAAGGAACTATTACCAAATAAATATAATTTTATCAATTTAAATCATATATTTTAATATTGTACTTCAAGTTAAACTTAGAAGAATTTTATTTTAACTTGTTATTTAAAACATTACAAATTGAACAGATATACAAATTACATGTCAACATAGAATATTATTTTGGGCTACAAATACTAGGGGATGCATTTTTAATTGGATAACCATTTATTTTAGCTGAGTCAGGGTTCGATCTTGACAATTAAATTACATAAGAATTTTAAAAGAATGTACAAAGACATCTAAGAAAACTGATTAAGATTTTTATTTTTAGAATGAAGAATAAGAAACCTAGAA
This sequence comes from Macaca thibetana thibetana, assembly GCF_024542745.1. Classification (NCBI taxonomy): domain Eukaryota; kingdom Metazoa; phylum Chordata; class Mammalia; order Primates; family Cercopithecidae; genus Macaca; species Macaca thibetana. Next base: position 78,203,138 of record NC_065586.1, read on the forward strand.
TAATGAGACATGGTGAGAGATGCAACATTATTTGTGTGTGTGTGTCTGTGTGTGTGTGTGTGTAGGAAGTCTATAAAAAGAAGATAATTTAAATTGCTCCTTTACAATTATTTTAGGATGGTTGATAGCATTATTTTGTATTCAAATGTATTTTTCTCAAATCCTATGATTTTCAAATCCTATGATCTCAAAGATCATATGAAAATTATATTAGTTTTCTATTACTGTCAAATTACCACAGATTTAGCAACTTAAAACGTATTTATTATTGCTTCATTTGTGTAGGTCAGGAGTCTGGGTTTGGATAAGCTATTTTCTCTGCTCAGTGTCTCACCAAGAAGAAATCAAGGTTGCTATGGATGCATATGAAAATTATGTAAAAATTCAGTACTCTCCCAATCTCACCAATTGTTTGTAAAATTCAAAAATGTTCTGTAGTTGACAGGCAACAAAACAATGACCAAAGCCCACAATGTGTTGCTAGCTGTCAACTAGACACCATTTTTCAACTCCTAGAGGATACCTACCATTCCTAGCCATCTGGCCCTGAGCAAACATGGCAGTTTATTCCTTCAAAATCAACAGGATGGTATTTGTTGCAGCATTGAATTGCTGTGACTTCTCTCTCTAACATCTGGGCCCCCTTCTGTAAGGGGGTCATCAAGATAGCCTATCCGAACTTATGAGGCCGTTATGTAGCATGCATAGCAAGGGATAGGAATTTGGGAAGCTATTTTAAAATCCTGTCTATCACAAAGGTCACTGTCAGCTTCTGCTTTAAGGTTCAGGTGCAAGTTCATTCTGAAGAGAGCAATCATCTACTACAGCTGCTACTTATATAGTACTGAGTATATTTCGTACTTGGCATAATATGACTCAGTTTTCATTGTGCTAATATACAATTGAGTATTGAAAAATGAGGTTATGTATAATCAGAATTCATTTGTCACTTCAGGAGATATCAGACACATGGTGCCATGTTTATGTGCTTCATTTCTCATTTTAGAGTGTCTTAATGAAAAGTAGGTCACTTGAATATTTTTTTATTTGAGGTAAGTGAACACACTTTATACAATGTGGATGCTTGATTTGCTTTTCTTGGGTGCAGCTATGCTGTGGAATTTCGAGTCATTTTACAAGTACACTAATTTTATATTCTGCAGAAGTCTTTTCAGTTTATCAGAAGCTATCTAGGTTCAAGTATCATGCAGAAACAAATACCCCATGCCTTTGTAGACATTTTCATCAATTACAGATCTGCAATGAGTCATTGAGACTCAGAACAAAACTTAAGTGTAATTTTGACTTTAAAATATAACAACTCAACCTTCTTAAAGATGTTTAGAAACATTTTGGTGGAGATAATTGCATTCTTCAATTGCTCAGTCATTTTACATTTGAATAAGGAACATGGAATCTTTGGAATCCATTTTCTTCTTCAGAAGCATAAACATTAATGAAGCTGCACTTAAGAGTAGATACAGGCTAAACCCAACAGATTTATACTTACCCGTAGGTAAAAGAGAATTTAAATCACAGGATTCTAGAAATTGCCAGCTAATCTTTATACATTTTGAACTTGATAGAATTTCAAGAGAATTCACTTTTTCATTTCACATCTTTCCACTTACATTTATCTACATGTAGATAGAATCGTCTTGCCAGATATTTGATGTGAGCTTATGTGAAATAAATGAACTCAAGTAGTGTGAAAGACGGGGCAACATTCAGAGAGAAAGATTCTTACAAAATGGGTTTCAGAACACTCAAACTAAGTCTTTTCCTAGAAATAAGTTTGGTTGAGTATTCAGAAACAATGTTTTCTATCTTCTATTGGTTTGCTCTTTTAATTTAAATGCTGTTAATTTTAGTTTTAAAAATATTTTCTTTTCAATATACAAATATTTTCCCAAGGAAGTAAACATTTTAATGGCTGAATTTTTTTGAAATTGTATTATCATTATTAATGATCAATTCATCAAAGCTGTGCTATTACTTACAAAAAAGTAAGCCAAGCCAATTCAAAACCAAAGCTTTTTAAAATGTACTTCTTTTCAGCCAGGCGCAGTGGCTGATGTTTGCAATCCTAGCACTTTGTGAGGCCAAAGCAGGAGGATTGCTTATGCTCAGGAGTTCAAGCGTGGGCAGCAGAGTGAGACCTTGCCTCTACAAAAAGTTAAAAAAAAAAAAAAAATCAGCCAGGCATCATGGTGTGCACCTGTAGTCCTAACTACTCAGGAGGCTAAGGTGGGAGGATCTCTTGAGGCCTGGAGGTCCGGGCTGCAGCGAGTGATGATTGCAACAGTGTACTCCAGCCTGGGTGACAAAGCAAGATGCTGTTCTCAAACAAAACAAAACAAAACAAAACAAAAAAATTACATGTAAAATGATGTATTCTGATGTTTTATTACCTCCTTTAATTTTTTTCATTTTATCTTTTATTGAAATTAATTTGTTCTAACCTGTCATTTTCTACAGAACACTTTCCCAATAAAAATTGCCCCAAAAGTATTCTGGGGTTAAATAAGTCCAGCTAAACTACGTATTTTGCCTATTTTGTGGAGACTCATAAAACAAATTAGCTTTTTAAAATCAATGGAAAGTTATGCAGAGATTGTTTAATTTTATTTACCTGACCTTTTCAAAACCCAGCCAATTATGAAAGCAGTCAATAATAACTGAAACATTAGTTTAAAACAATATATTAAGATTATTCGTCTTGCACATTTGGCTTTTTCATATCAGTTTTCCATTGTATGATTACCATATATAAGCCCATATATAGTATGTATAGACACACACACACACACACATATATACACACCCATATATATGTCTTTCTATATTTTCCTAGCTATTCTTATATGCTAAAATTAAAATGAATTCAAACTAATATTTCTAATTAAATTCATCAGCACAAGGTTTGTATTTCCCCCCTCACTTGATTATTTGTAAAGTCTTTCTCTGGCCATTAAAAACGTGGTTCCAATTTTCTATAGTGTAGTTACTTAATTGTCTAACTCTGTGTGTATGTTAATTTTAGTTTTAAAAATATTTTATTTTCAATATAAAAATGTATTCCAAGCAAATAAACATTCTAGTGGCTGAAATTTTATGAAATCGTATTATAATTACTAATGATCAATTCATCAAAACTGTGTTATTACTTACAAAAAAGTAAGTCAAGTCTGTGTCCGTGTCTGTGTGTGTGCACGCCCATGCATGTGCATTTGTGTTTGTTTGTTTTTTTTTTTTGGATCACAGTTCTTTGACTATTTTTTTATGATCTTCTGGTTGATGGGATTTCTTATGAGAAATCTGTGGTTTATGTTTTTAAATTTCATTGAGATATAATTCATATACAATACAACTCACCCATTTAAAATGTACAAGCCAAAGTTTTAAGTAAGTTCCCGCCGTGTGCAATCATCACTCTTCAGTGATGATTCAAATCTAAAATTATTTTTCCTCCTCCCCAAAATATTCAACCCATTTGCAGCCATTTTCCATCCTTTTGAATCTCACCCTACCCCTACCTGTAAGAAACCACCGATCTACTTTCTGTCTTACAGATTTGCCTATTCTAGACATTTTATAAAAATAGAATCCTATGATATAGTCATTTGTAATCATTCATTTCTTATTAACGAATAAAATTCCATTATATGCTTAGTCAACATTTTATTTATCCATTCATCAGTCGAAAGGCACATGAATTGTTTCCATTCTTTGGCTATCATAAATAATGCTGCTTTGAACAGTTGTATATAGTTTGTGTGTGGGAATGTGTTTTCACTTATCTTTAATATATAAGTAGACGTGAAATTCATGGGTAGTATGTTGAACATTTTGAGAAAGTGAAAAATCTGTTTTTTAAAGAATCTGTAATCTTTTACATTCCCACCAATAAGGCATGAGTATTCTAATTTCTCTACATGGACCACACAAGTTGTTATGTGCTGTTGAATACAATCATACTTGTGGGTATGAATCTATTTTTCAGCATTGTCTTGAGTTTCATTTCCCTATTCACTAATCTTTGCTCCGCTTTTGGCCATTGTATGTGGTCTTTGGGGAAATGTCTATTGAAACCCCTTTCCCATTTTTAATTGGATTATATGTCTTTTTATTATGGAGTTCTGATAATTCTTTGTAAATTCTGGATAGAAGTCCCTTAACAGATTTAGGACATTTAAATGTTTTTTTTTTTTTTTTCCACTCTGTGTATTTCCCTTTTACTTACTTAATGTTAATATTTGTAGCCCAAGAGTTTTTAATTTTCAGGAAATAGAGTTTATATATGTTTATGTATATTTTAGTCCATTGATTGTAATTTTTGTTTTGTATTTAAGAAATCATTGACTAATCCAAGACCATGAATATGTACACTTATTTTCTCCTGTAAGAGTTTCATGGTTTTAACTCATACATATTTAGGTATATAATCCACTTGAGCTGACTTTTCTGTATGGTTTGATAGGGGTCCAATGTCATTTTATTGCAGGTGCATATCCAGTTGTACTAGCACTATTTGTTGAAAAGCTATTATTGACACCCTTGTCAACAATTAATTTACCATAAATACTAAGGCTTATTTGCAAATTTATGATTTGATTTCATTAATCTGTGTGTCTATTACTCATGACAGTATGGCACTTTACTTATTACTAACACTGTAGTAAGTCTTACAGTTAGGAAGTATGAGTTCTCCAGCTGTGGATTTCTTTTTCAAAAATGTACACACATAAGTTTGTGTGAAGAAATAATTATAATAAACTTATAAATGTTTATGTTACATATATATTTCAATAGCATCCAAAGAGAGGGAAATAGAGTAGAATTATACAGGAGTAAAAATTTTATATTTCAGTGGACTTCAATCACCATAAATCTGAGGTAGATCCTGATGGGATGCATGTTGCAAAATCTAGAGCAACCACTAGGAAAGTAACCAATATATAAATAAAAATTATTAAATGGAATAAAATTTAACTTTAGAAAATATCCACTTAACAGTAAAATAGGAAATAAACAAAAGACAAAAAAGTCAAAAAGAATAAAAGAAGCAAAATGGCAGATGTAAAATAACCACAAAATAATAATATTACAAATGAATATATTAAGCAATCCAATCAAAAGTTAGTTGATTCAATTACTTGTGGTTTGCAGGGGACACATTTTAGACTCAGAGATGCACAAGTTTAAAGTAAAATGAATGAAAAAATATAAACCCAAACAAAAAATTATGAAGGAGCTAAAGTGGCTATATGAATGTCAAAGTAGACTATAAAATAAAGAAACAGTTATTCAATAATAGTAGTTGAAAATCTTCATACCTTACTTTTATTAATGGGTAGAATTATGCTGAAGATTGACAAGAAAATGAAGTGTGGAACAAAATTATAAACAAACTAGACCAAACAGACATTTGTAGAACATTTTATCCAACAGCAGATTATACTTTCATCTCAATATGTAATGTATATAGACTTTTCTCCAGAACAGACTATGTGTTAGACCATAAAACAAGCCTTAAATTTAAAATGAATTCTAATCAAGTAACATACTTTCTCTGTCAATTATGAAAATCACAAAGAAACTAGAAATATGGATTTATGCAATTACCTAAAATCACTGAGGAAAGGAAGAATATATGTGCCACTATACTCCAGTTTGTAATTCTATAAATAATGAACTTTTCCATGACTCTCTCCTTCTTATTTGGATTTGAATGACTGCCCAGAATCACTTAATTTCAGTCTGAAGAATTTCCTCCAACATATTTTATAAGGCAGGTCAGCTATCAGCCAGTTATTTTAGTTTTGTTTACATAAGGATGTCTTTATTTTACCTTCATCTGTTGAAAGAGCTTTGCTAGATATAAAACTTTTGATCACATATTCCTTCTCTCAGGACTTTGAATATGTCATCCTTCTGGCTCAAATGTATGCAGTTAGAATTTAGCTATTTATTCTTTGCTTTTTTTTTTTTTTTTTTTTTTTTTTTTTTTGGAGACAAGGTTTGTCTCTTTCACCCAGGCTGGAGATCAGTGGTACGATCACGGCTCACTGCAACCTTGACCTCCTGGGCTCAATCAATTGTCCCACTCCAGTCTCTTGAGTAGCTACAGGTGCATGATAACACGCACAGCTAATTTTTTGTAGTGACAAGTTTTCACCATGTTACCCAGGCTGGTCTTTAACTCTTGGGCTCAAGCAATTTACCCACCTTGTCCTCCCAAAGGGTTGGGGTTACAGGCATGAGCGACAATGCCCCACCTAGCTTTGTTTTTTAACAATATGACTATAGCGTATTTGAGTGTGGGTCTGTGCATTTACTCAACCTAGTGTTCATTGTGCTTCTTGGATGTGTTAAGATTTTTTTTCAAATTTGGCAAGGTTTCAGTCTTTATTTAATTGAATATTTTTCTGTCCCTCTCTGTACTCCTCTAGTTATACTCATATCATGTTGCAGCACTTATTGGTATACCACATTTCTCTGAGGCTCTGTTTACCTGTATTTATTGTCTAATCTAAGAGATTGTATAGTCTCTTAGCCTCAACTTTACTGATTATTTCTTCAGCCACCTCAAATCTATTGATAACATCAGCTAGTGAATTTTTCATTTAGTTATTGTACATTTTAACTCCATAATTTTCATTTGGCTCTTTTATATAATTTTCCTCTCTTTATTGATTGCATATATTTTGTAAGACATTACTATCAAGTCTTCCTTTACTTCTCTAAACATCGTTGACTTTAATTATTTGAACATATCTATAATATCTTCTTTGAAGTTTTTTTCTGCTGAACCTAACATTTGAATTTCTTCAAGGCCATACCTATTGCCTGCATTTTTTCCCTGTGCACTCATCACACTTTTGTTGCTGTTATTATCATTGAAAATAGAAAATATTAGGTCTTACACTGAGTCATTATTGAGACTGATCCTACTTCTACTCACTGATCCAGAGGGTTAGTTACCTGCTTGGCTATTTGTTTACTTGCTTAGTGACCTGGTGGTACTAATTCCGTAAAGTCTGTTTACCCTGTATTGTGTAACCCGTGATGTCCTTCCTTGTATTTGTATTTGTTACCCTTTTTATGATCTTTTAGCCAATCTTTGACGAATAAATGCTTGTATCAATCCAGGGGCTATTGTCTAGGAGTCCTGGATTGATATAAACATTTATGCATCAATTGGTTGTGCCAAAATCCCCTTTGCCAGTTGGATTTGTACCTTTAAGCCTTGAATGTGAGAGTGATTTGAGGAGAAAAGGCTGCTTTTACAGCTCTGAGAGTTATTTTTTTTTTTCTTTTCTTTTTTCTTTCTTTGCTGTATGGTCAACCCAGAACTAAAAGCTTGTAGATTCCCTTGAGAAAATTTCTGATACATTGCAGTTTTGCTCGTGCACAAAACTTTCAAGGCAGCCAAGAATTACTGCTTTTATTTTATTTTTAAGTCTGTATTCCTGGTAGTCACTCCTAGATCAGAGTGGCTTATTGTTCAGTCAGTGAGTGGTCAGAAGTAGGGCTAAAACTTCATGGACCAGTGAGGGTTTTGCTCTCTATTGATGATTTTTTTGTATGGCTTGCCTAATGCTCTCAAGTACAATCCATGCATTCTGTTCTGATTCCCCTTGAGTAGTTGCAGCTTAGTGCCTGTGCACAGCCTTCTCAAATACTGAAGTTGAATGGAATCACAGGAGACCTATTCTTACTATTCTTAACTGTCTTCCTCATTTTTTTTTTCTTAAATTAAACAAGCTGTTCTGCCATTTTTGTTTGTTTTCTGGAGCTGACATTTCTTCTTAATTGTTCTCCACCAAGATTTCTACAAATTCTTCTATTTAGAACAGAATTTGAAGAGCTCCATGTGTAATATTGAAAATAACAACCTTACACATTGAGCTCTTCAAATTCTGTTGTAAATAGAAGCAGCCCTTTCAGGCTAAGATGCAGTTTTGTTCATTTTTCTGGTCTGCCTCTCTCCCTGGCTAAACCCCTGTGCCATTGCACAAAAGCCAGATGCCAAACTCATTTTTCTGGAATTACTCCCTGATAACTGGGTAAAGGTGGCAGCTCCTGCAGTTCTGACTTTCCCCAACCAGTGTGAAACCTCTATCTAAAGTGCAAGATGGGGCAGGGGAAATAGGAGCCACAATATTCTCAGCATGTTGTGACTGATGTAGAATCTCAACCTTATGTGGACTGGCTGGGTGGGAGAAGTGAGACCCAGTCCTTTCTACCATGATTTCTGAGAATTAAGCTTTTGCAACTGGGTCTAGAAGTGGAATGAAAAATACTAGCACTCTATCCTACCCAGGGTGAAATCAGATGTAGACTGAGAGATGGGGGCCAATGGAGCCTCTGTCTTCTTAACCACCCTTTCCTGCAATAAAATACCCAGGGTAGAACTTCCGAAACATATCTAAAAGAGAGGGATAAGGGAGGCTGATTGTGGCTGAAATGCCAGGGATTCTCAATGAAATTCAGCAGGCTTTTGAGCAAACATTTTTCCATATGCTATATGGTCTTAGAAAATGTTCCAGACATTTTACATAATTTTTAAGATATAGTTTCACTAATAGTTACGTTGTCATATTATTGGAAATAGGATCAGCCAAACTTTTTATTTGCCATCCCAGAAGTCCTATCTCTCTGTAATTGTTCGTATCTTTCTTCCTCTGAATGTAATATGTATTTTGAAGGCTTTAAATTGGCTTTTTATCTGGCTTTTAACAACTTCATCATGACATGCTTTGATGTGATTTTATTTGTGTTTATCTTCCTTAAGCTTTATTGACCTTCTTGGATCCATTGCCTTATGTTTTCTATTAAATGTGGTAATTTCTCAGCTGTCATTTATTTAAATATTTATTTTCTGTCTTCCACACATGCTTACCTAGGCAATAAAATTAGATATAGGTTACACTGATATTATCCACCTCAACTTAATTGTTTTGATGTACGTTTTTTAGCTTTCTAAAGTAAAGTCTAGCGTAGCCTTTACTCTAGGGCTAAGTAGCTCCACTACAAATATGTGGCTCTTCCGAGGTCCCTAGGACAATCCCTATGTATTCCATGATGTCACTTTACTGGCTATTGGATACTCAAAAGATTTGTAGCACTTCATGAGAAAAGAAAATTATTTAGCTTATACATTCATGATAAATTTTCTTTATCAATTGTTCCTTGTCCAGACTCATGGAGTTTTGTGTGCAGATTGTTACTCAACCATAGACTCATGGGTAGCCCTGTGTGTCTGAAGCTCTTTGTGGAACTCTGTCTCTTTATAGCTTCCTCTTCTTAGTTTCTCTGTCTTGCAAATTCTAGGAAACTTAGTGTCCCTCAACTGTGATCTCTGCCTCCTCAGTGTGGCAAAACCTTTGATTCAGTTTGTGTTTTCTTTCTGAATTATAGTTGCTAAATTGCCTCCTGACAGAAAACTAGGATTGTATAGAACACTTTCTGTTTATTTCCCTTTTTACATGCATGACAGTCCTCTGCTGCCTATTGTCCAATGTCTGTAAGTTGTTGTTTTGTTTATTTTTCAATTTTTTTTTCTGTTTGTTTTGGGAGGACAAGTTTTATAACAGTTAAAACTTCATGGGTAAAAGCAGGTTTTTAGGTAGAAAAACAATTTTTGAGTTTCTGTAAACTTTTAGTTTATTTTTAAGCTCAAATACTTCTTTCTAAGTTCCTTTGCTTTAATTTCTTTTACGTTGGGGAGTCATTGATTTTCTACATTTCACATAAAGTGTTGTTTTTAAAAATTGTTTAGTTGTTTGAACCATTATTTGTGTATATTTAGATTGATATAAAAATAACCTAATGCATTGAATAATATTTACTCCCCAAGCCAGTATAATATTTTGATGCTTTAGAGGTGGCAGAAAAATAGAAGACCATGTTTTTGCTGTCTGTGTTTAAATAATGAGCTTTAGAAATTCTTAAAGCAATATTCGATGTTAACTACTCATCTCTCTCGGACAAGCAGATACAAATGGAAGTACTTCTTACTTGAGATGTATGAGAGATTTACTGAGATAGCTTTCCATACCAGAATTATTCATGGGGTAACAGTGGGAAGTGAATGTTACATTAGGAAGCTAAGTACTGCCTATAAATTATAAAAGCACATATTTTAAAGTGAAGATATTCTCTGAAAAAGTGAATGTAAAAATGAAATAACGATATTCCATATTTATTCCTTCTCAATGGCTTTTAAATAAAATTTTATGATATATCAAGACAGAGGTAATTTTCTAACTGCTGGTATGGCAAGACAAACCTGTTCTGTTTCTGGCACATTTATTATTGGCAGAAATAAAATTCTGTCATCACTATTTAAATGACAGTTTTAGAGAATGTTGAAAGATAAGTAATGCATTGACTTTTAATCTTATAACTAAATTTATAAAATTGCCTCAGTGGGTAATTATTTTTCTTTTAAAAGGAAATGAAAGTTATGGTCGTTTAAGTATTTCAAGTGGTATATGTCTCTTAAATAATTGATTTATATTGAGTTGAGTCTATGGAAAATATTTTTTTTATAATTAAATAATAATATTAAGTTTGATTTGAATGTATTAGTGCTAATGTCTTATACAACACTACCGGTTTTTTTTTTCGGTGGTACTAAACTACTTGAAATATCACTTTAAAAGAAAGATTACAACACTTTTTATTGCATTTACTTTCTGAATATTATTCTAGTGTGTTTCTTACTGCATTGCTGGATAACATTTTAGCTTAAAAACAAGCTGTTTTTGGCTGTAAATACTCACCAATAAGGCAAATATTTCCCCATTGACAATTTTGAATATCTAGGCAATTGTTTTATACTTCTCATGATAATTTTAAATTGGTGATGATGATTCAATCGCTATTGTTCTTCTTTATGTAAAATTATTCCAAAAACAGATTAAACTAAGTTTCTTTTTCAGCTTTTTCCTAATTGGCTCTGAGAATTCTAGGAAAAAAATTCAAATTGGTGTATATATGTAATTTAATACTTAATTAATAATAATGGTCTGATAATAATACATCAACAGAAGTATCTTATATTTATTTGAAATGTCCAAAGTCAAAATCAATTACCTTTCCTCTGCTTATAATGAAAATTCTCCAGTTCAGTTCTTCTGCCAAAGAAATTTGACATGACTGCCTAACTTGCTATGCATTGATTGATACTAGGCTAAGTTCTGCTAATGTACTAACAGCTGTTCTGTTTAGATAATTCCTTAAGGCACTACACTGTAGACACTCTCATAAGTAGGAATCAGTTGTTGTTTATTGAGAAAATAAGCTTTATCTCTGAGAACATCTTAAAATAAACCTTAGCTAAAATAATTAAAATGTTTTGTTAAAAAAAGTACAAAGCCACATTTTAAATTACAGAATTTAAAGAAAATATACACTTAGTACCAATTTAAAAATGGTGGGTGGGATGTTTGTGAGTTGGAGAAAATTACAATGTTTTTCAGCTATAAACATAAATTCGCAGTGTTTTATTTGGAAGTGTTACCTTTACCTTGATACTAGCCACTCATAAAATAAATTGCACGTTAGATTTGATAAATCCTGCAGGACTGAACCTACCTGTATTTTAAATAAATCTGGAGGCTAACCATTCTCTCTCTAAAATTTTATCATTGATTATGACTTTGAATTTATTAAAATTTTATGTTTACCTCTTTTTAACTTGAGTATAGGCTTAATTATATACAGTCATGAAGACAAGTGTCATAATTAAAATTACAATGTGATAGGTATAGTCATTATCACAGAACAGACTCTAAAAGACATTTAGGCTCTGGTGATAGATGCTATACATGTGTGTTTTCAATACTCAAGTATATGCTATTGGTGATGTGTAGGAAAATCTAATAAGTAGGCAACTAAAATTAAATATTGCATGTTATTGTGCCATCAAATTTCATAGCAGCACTCTAGCAGTAATCAAAAGTGTTATGACAGGTGGATTTAAGCAGGTTATTGTCAGAGAACATTCAACAATGAGACAAAGTAATAAGAAAGTTGTGACTGCTGGCTATAAAATGCTTAAATAGATGTGCCTCAGACCGATGCTATGAGAGAAAGAGAATGAAGGAAGGAAAGGAAATAAACCACAAAGGAAATGGGTGGATTCTTTGAGTGTTGTTATACACTTGATAAATGGGTGTGCAAGAGTTTTAGAATTCAAGGAGATGGTAAGAAAGAAAAATGCTGAGCGTAAATGAAGCTGAAAGAATCTGATGATGACAAACCTCAGTTGTGCTCATGAGTTTGTGTCCCTGAAGTGGGTGAAAGTGGAAGATATTAAAGCTGATATAAATAAAAGCTGTCAGCTAAGTTTCAATGCTCCAAATGTGGGTGAATAAGTATTCCACTGAGGCAATAATGAGGACCCATAAATATCAGAATAATTGGTCAAACAATGTAATCATAAATATAGAAGGCATTTGGCTTATAAATATCATATAAATAGTTCAAATGACAGTAAACAATATGTCTTTATACTGTAAATGACTGTAACCAAATGTCATTATAATTTGTATAGATGTAAAAATAAACTTCTATGAGCAAAAGAAAAAAAAGTCTTCCATTTAAGTCAAGCATGAAGTACAAGCATTTTTAGGAAATGTTGAAGTTTTAGGAGGTAGGGAGATTTTCTGCCTCGTAAAATACTGGTTCTTGATACACAGTAAAACTGCTTAAAGGGAAATGAGCAGCGAGAAGAGACCTCTGTTTAGAAGCATTGATTAATAAGAACGTAAGCTCCAAGCCAGGTGCAGTGAATCACACCTGTAATCTCAGTGACTCCGAAGGTAGAGGCAGGAGGATGACTTGAGGCCAGGAGTTTGAGATGAGCCTGATCAACATAGAAAGACCTCAATCTCTAAAAATATATAATAAAATAAAAAAAATTCAGCAAAACTATGAGCCTATACAAGCCTAGGGATTTTCATCTTAATAGCATTCTAGAATGAAAGAAATCAATGGTCATTACCTCTTTCTAAGGACCCTATATGGACAAGACTAATTCATGTCTCCAGAAAAAAAAGCATAATTTTATTGTATGCTTTTATAAAAATAACCTACATATTTTACTTATTAATACAACAATGTAGAACATATAAATTATTATATTTTCTCTATGGCTATGTTTGAAGCATTTCTGATTTGAATAATATATATGTTGTATGTAAAAAATTATTTAACCCATACATATAGAAAAAATTGCAAATATATATTTATCTATATAAATAGATATATTTGGTTGATTACTCTTTTCACTAATTGAGTAACTGTATTTACTTTTTATTTCTTGTTTCCTTCATTTATCTTTTAGTTTAAAAACTATTATGGAAGATATTCCCAGGATCACCCTCAAGTTTGGTTATTTGATAATATCACCCATAGGAAGTGGTCATCATTGTATTCACAGTTACAATTTATTACAGTGAAATAATACAAAACAAAAGCAGCAAAGGAATAAATGGGGCATAAATAGAGCACATTAGGCACAAGTTTCCAGGAGTGCCCTCCCAGTAGAATTGCAAAGCACACACTTCATTCATCCATCAGTAAGTTTTGACAACATGTGCAAAGTGTTTTTTGAAGGGAAACTCACCTAGCCTAGAAATCCAGGAGTTTTATTATGGATTAGTCCCATAGGGACATAATGTCTGTGTGACTGACTATGGTTATTGAAGTTCCAGACCCCAAAAGGAAAGCAAGTGTTTATCATTAATCACACTGGAATGCAAGTATCTCTTCAATATACTGATACAGTTTCCTTGGATAAATGCCTAGTAGTGGAATTACTGGATTGTATGGTAGTTCTATATTTAATTTTTTAAGGAACTTCCGTACTGTTTTTCCCTAATGACTGTACTAAACATGGATTGCAGGCATCTCCTTGACATACCTCTTTTAAATCCTTGGCATATATATATACAGCAGTGGGATTTCTGGATCATATGATAGTTACATATTTAATTTTCTGAGGAACCTCCATACTGTTTTTCATAATGACTCTACTAGTTTATATTCCCAAGAGCTTTTCTTTCTCCACATTCTTACCAATATTTGTTTTTTGTCTTTTTGATAATAACTATTCTAACTAAGGTGAAATAATGTCTCATTTGATGTGTACTTTCCTGATGTTTGTGATCAGCATGTGTTTAACCCATTTATGCCTGAGGTTGCAATTGTTTGAATTTTTGCAATCAGACCTTGATGACCTTGAGCAGTGGGATATAAATAACTCCCACATGCTTAGCATTCCAATAATGGAACACTAGGCATAAATGTGACACTTATTGGCTATATGCATATCTTCTGTTGAAAAATATCTATTCAGAGCTTTTGCCCAGTTTTCAAAAGGATTATTAGCATTTTTTGGCATTGAGTTATGTTCCCTTTACATTTAAACACGAATCATTTGTCAGATACATAGTTTGCAAACATTTTCTTCCATTCTGTAAACTATCTTTTCATTCTGATGATTGTTTCCTTTGCTGGGCAGAAGCTTTGTGGATTGACAAAATCCCATTTGTCTATTTTTGCTTTTGTTGCCTATTCTTTTGAGGTCTTAACAAAAAAATCCTTCCCCAGAACAATATCATGAAGTGTTTTCCTTGGTAATTTTTTCCAGTAGTTTCAGAGTTTTGGGTGTTACATTTAACTCTTATTCATTTTGAGTTGATTTTTGTATACGGTAAGATATAGGGGTCTAGTTTTATTCTTATGCCTGTGGATATCACATTTTCCAAGCACAATTTATTAAACAGACTGCCCTTTCCCCATTGTGTGTTCTTGGTGCTTTTGGCGAAAATCAGTTGGCTGTAAATGCAAGAATTTATATCTGAGTTCCCTATTCTATTTCTCTGGTATCTGTTTTTATGCCAGTAACATGCTGTCTTGTATGACGATACAGTGTTTTTTGAAGTCAGGTAGTTTGATGTCTCTGTTCTTTTGCTCAAGGCTGCTTTGGCTATCTGGGGTCTTTTATGGTTCCATACAAATTTTAAGATTATTTTTTCCATTTCTACGAATAATGTCTTTGGTATTTTGTTAGGGATCGCATTGAATTTGTAGATTTCTTTTGGTGGTATGAACATTTTAACAATATTAATTCTTCCACTTCGTAGGATGAATATAGGATGACTTTCCATTTGTTTGTATTCTTTTTAATATTTTCATATATGTTTTGGATTTTTAACAGTAGAGATCATTTATAATTTTTATAGACATCTTTTGTAAATTTTATCCTTTTTATTTTTTAACTTTAAGTTCAGGGGTACTAGTGCAGGTTTGTAATATAGGTAAAATTGTGTCATGGGGCTTGTTGTATAGATTATCTTGTTAACTAGGTATTAACTTTGTACCCATTTATTGTTTTTCCTGATCCTCTCCCTACTCCCACCCTCCACTCTCCAAAAGGCCCAGTATGTGTTGCTCCCCTCTCAGTGTCCATGTTTTCTCATCATGTAGCTCATCATGTGGCTCCCACTTGTAAGTGAGAACATGTAGTATTTTGTTTTCTGTTCCTGTGTTAGTTTGCTAAAGATAATGGCCTCCAGATCCATCCATGTTCCTGCAAAAGATGCGATGTCATTTGTTTTTATGTATGCATAGTATTTCATGGTGTATTTGTACCATATCTTTATCCAGTCAATCACTGATGGACATTTAGGTTGATTCATGTCTTTGCTGTTGAGAATAGTGCTGCAGTGAACATATGCTTGCATGTATCCATGTGTCCTTTTTTTTTTTTTTTCCTTTGAGATGAAGTCTCACTCTTTCATCCAGGCTGTATGCTGTATTGCAGTGGCATGATCTCAACTCACTGCAAACTCTGCCTCCTAGGTTCAAGTGATTCTCCTGCCTTAGCGTCCCAAGTAGCTGGGATTACAGACACACACCACCACAGTATGTATCTTTACAATAGAATAATTTATATTCCTTTGGTTATATATTGAGTAATGGGATTTCTATTCTGAATGATATTTCAGTCTTTAGGTCTTTGAGGAATTGCCACACTGTCTTCTACAGTGGCTGAACTAATTTACACTCCCACTAACAGTGTATAAGTATATTCCTTGTGTATTCCTTTTTCTCCACAATCTCACTAGCATCTGTTATTTTTTTATTTTTAATGACCATTCTTATTGGTGTGAGATGGCATCACACTGTGGTTTTAATTTGTGTTTCTCTAATAAACTGTAATGTTGAGCTTTTCTAAAGATAATTATTAGCTGCATGTAAATCTTCTTTTGAAAAGAGTCTGTTTATGTACTTTGCCCACTTTTGTGGAGGTTTTTGGTTTTTTTTTTTGTAAAAATTCATTTAAATTCCTTACAGATTATGGACATTAGCCCTTTATTGGATGCATAATTTGCAAAAATTTTCTCCCATTCTTCAGGTTGTCTATTTACTCTGTTGACAGTTTCTTTTGTTGTGCAGAAACTCTTTAGTTAGATATCATTTGTCAATTTTTCTTTGGTTACAATTGCTTTTGGCTTCTTTATAATGAAATATTTGCCCATGCTTATGACCTGAATGGCTTTTACATTTAAGTCTTTAATCCACCTTGAGTTAATGTTTATGTACAGTGTAAGAAAGGGATTCATTTTCATTGCTCTGCATATGGCTAGCTAATCATCCCAACACCTGAAAGAGATGGGAAGAATGGAACCAACTTGGAAAACATATTTAAGGCAATCATCCGTGAAAACTTTGCCAACCTAGCTAGAAAGTTCAACATTCAAATTCAGAAAATGCAGAGAACCCTAGTAAGATACACCAGGAGAAGATCATTTCCAAGATGCAGAATCATCAGATTCACCAAAGTCGAAATGAAAGAAAAAAACATTAAGGGCAGCTAGAGAAAAAGACCAGTTACCTGCAAAGGGAAGCCCATCAGACTAACAGCAGACATCTCACTGGAAATCCTACAAGCTAGAAGAGATTGGGGACCAATATTCAATGTTTTTAAAGGAAAGAAATTCCAATCCAGAATTTCATATTCAGCCAAACTAAACTTCATATGAAAAGGAAAAATAAGATCCTTTTCAGACAAACAAATATTGAGAGAATTTGTTACCGCCAGATCTGCCTTGTAAGAGCTCCTTACAAGGAAGGAAGAAATAATACCGAAAGGAAAGACCATTAGCAGCCACTACAAAAACACTGAAGTTTAGAGATTAGTGACACTATAAAGCAATCATGCAAACAAGTCTGCAAAATAGCACCCTAATATCATGATGAAAGGATCATATCCACACATAACAATACTAACCTGGAATGTCTAAATGCCACAATTGAAAGGCACAGAGTGGCAATCTGGATAAAGAACCAAGACCTATTGGTATGCTATCTTCAAGAGACCCATCTCTCATGCAATGACACACAAAAACTCAAAATAAAGAGATGGAGGAAAATCTACCGAGCAAATAGAAAACAGAAAAAGGCAGAGGTTGCAATCCTAGTATCTGACAAAACAGACTTTAAACCATCAAAGATCAAAAAAACAAAAAGGCCTACCTAATGGTAAAGGTTTTGATTCACCAAGAAGATTTGCCATCCTAAAAATATATGCACCAAATACAAGAGCACCCAGATTCATAAAGCAACTTCTTAGAGACCTTCAAAGATACATAGATTATCACACAATTATAGTGGGTAAATATAACACCCCACTGACAGTATTAGATCATTGAGACAGAAAATTAACAAAGATATTCAGGACCTGAACTCGGCGCTGGATCAAATGCACCTGATAGACATCTATAGAACTCTCCACCCCAAACAACAGAATATATATTCTTCTCATTGGCACATGGAACTTACTCTAAAATCGATAAGATAATCGGAAGTAAAACACTCCTCAGCAAATGCAAAAGAACTAAAATAATAACAGTCTCTCACACCACAGAAGAATCATATTAAAATTCAAGTCTAAGAAATTTACTCAAAACTATACAATTACATGGAAATTGAATAACCTGCTCTAGAATGACTTTTGAGTAAATAATGAAATGAAGGTAGAAATCAAGAGTTTCTTTGAAACTAATGAGAACAAAGACACAATATACCAAAATATCTGGGACACAGTTAAGATACTGTTAAGAGGGAAATTTATAGCACTAAAAATCCACATCAAAAAGTTAGAAAGATATGGAGTCAGCAACCCAAATTTGCAACTAAACTAGAGAACCAATACTAAACAAATCTCAAAGCTAGCAAAAGACAAGAAATAACCAAAATCAGAGCTGAACTGAAGGAGACAGGGACACTAAAAACCATTGAAAAGATCAAAGAATCCAGAAGCTGTTTTTTTTGAAAAAAAATTAATAAAATAAATAGACTATTAGCCAGATTAATAAAGAAAGAACAGAAAAGACTAAATACCATCAGAAATGATAAGGGGAATATTACCATTGACCCCACAGAAATACAAACAACCATCAAAGAATATTATGAACATCTCTATGCACATAAAATAGAAGATCTAGAAGTAATAGATGAATTTCTGGACACATACATGCTCCTAAGACTGAACCAGGAAGAAGTCAAATCCCTGATCGGACCAATAATGAGTTCTGAAATTGAGGGAGTAATAAATAGCCTATTAATCTAAAAAAACCCAGAACCAGATCGATTCACAGCTGAAGTCTACAAGATGTACCAAGAAGATCCTGTACCATACCTACTGACACTATTCCAAAAAATTGAAAAGGAGAGATTCCTCCCTAACTCATTCTATGAGGTCAGCATCCTCCTTATACCAAAGCCTGACAGAGATACAAAAACAACAAAAAAGACAACTTCAGGCCAATATCCTTGATGAACGTTGATGCAAAAATCCTTGACAAAACATTGGCAAACTGACTCCAGCAGCACATCAAAAAGCTTATCTACCATGATTAAATAGGGTTCATCCCCAGAATGCAAGGTTGGTTCAACATACACAAATCAATAAATGTGCTTCATCACATAAACCGAGCTATAGGAAACAAACACATGGTTATCTCAATAGATGCAGAAAAGGCTTTTAATAAAATTCAACATCACTTCATGTTGAGAAAAAACTCTAAATGAACTAGGTATTGAAAGAACATGCCTCAAAATAATAAAAATATATATGATAGACTCACCACCAACATCATATTGAGTGGGGAAAAGCTGGGAGCATTCCTCTTGAAAACTGGTTCAAGAAAAGGATGCCCTCTCTAATCACTCCTATTTAACATTGCGTTGAAAGTTCTGGCCAGCAAAATCAGGCAAGAGAAAGAAAGAAAAGGCATTCAAATATGAAGAGAGGAAGTCAAGCTATTAGTGTTTGCAGATGACATGATCATATATCTAGAAAACATCATCATCTCAGCCCCAGAGCTTCTTACACTAATAAGTTCTACAAGTAGAACTACAAATCACTGGTAAAATAAATCATGCATGACACAAACTAATGGAAAAAAAAAAAAAAAATCTTCCATGCTCATGGACAGGACGAATCAATAGCATTACAACGACCATACTACCCAAAGCAATTTATTGATTCAATGTTGTTTTCATTAAACTACCATTGACATTCTTCACAGACTAGAAGAAACTATTAAAAAATTCATATGGAACCAAAAAAAAAAATAGCTTGAATAACCAAGGCAATCCTAAGCAAAAAGAACAAAGCTATTAAATTTATTCTTACAGGTTTTTTTTTTGCAGCTATTGCAAATGAGATTAATCTCTTGATTTCTTTGTCATGTAGTTTGTTACTGGCATATATAAATGCTACTAATTATTGTATGGTGAATTTGTATCCTGTAACTTTACTGAATTCATTTATTAGTCTTGAACTTTTTTTGGTGGAATCTGTAGGGTATTCTATATATAAGATCATGCTGTCTGCAAAGAAGGATAATTTGACTTCCTTTTTTCCAATTTACTTCTTCCTTTTGCCTAATTGCTCAGGCTATGACATCTAGTACTATATTGAAGTGGAAAAGTGGTAAAAATAGTCATTATTTGCTTATTCTAGATTTTAGAAGCAAAACTTTTAACATTTCCTCATTCAGGATAATGTTAGTTGTGAGTTTGTCATGTGCAGCCTTTATCGTGCTGAGTTATGTTCCTCCTATAAAGAATTAGTTGGGAATATTTATCATAAAGGGATGTTGTGGATGTTATCATAAGGGACATTGGTTTTTATCAAATGCTTTTTCTTCTTCTATTGAGATAATCATATGGTTTTTATCCTTCACTCTGTTGATATAATATATCATGTTTATTGATTTGCATATGTTGAACCATTTTTGCATCCCTGGGATAAATCCCACTTGATATTACTGAATAACCTTTTTGATGTTCTCTTGGATTTAGTTGACTTGTATTTTGTTGAGGAATTTTACATGCATGTTAATCAGGTTTATTTGTCTGAAGTTATCTTTTTATGTTGCATCCCTAGCTGATTTTGGTAGCAGAGTAATGCTGACTTCATATAATGGGGTTGGAAGAATTCTCTCCACTCCAATATTTTTGAATAGTTTTAGAATAATTGGTGTTTTTTCTTCCTTGAATGTTTAGTAGAACTCAGCAGTAAATTCATCAGATCCTGGACTTTTCTCTTATGGGAGACTTTTTGTTACTGATCTAATCACATTAATCATTATTAGTTTGTTAAAGTTTTTTATGTCTTTGTGATTCAGTTTTGGTAGATTATATGTGTCTAAGAATTTTTCCATATCCCCTCAGTTTTCCAATTTGTTGTTGTATGGTTGTTAATAATATTATCTAATGATCTTTTTAATTTCTGTGATATCAGTTGTAACATCTCCTTTTTCATGCCTGAATTTATTTATTTGAGTCTTGTCTCTTTTCTCTTAGTTAATGTTAAAGATTTCTCAACTTTTAGCTTTTAAAAGCCCAACTCTTTATTTCATTTTTAAATATTTTTCTTATATGTTTAGGTTATTTCTTCTCTAATCTTTATCATTTATTTCCTTCTAATTTTGTGTTTGGTTTGTTGTTGTTTTTCTAGGTTCTTCAGGTACAACACTAGCTCCTTTAGTTGAAATCTTTCTACTTCTTTCATGTAGATGTTTATTGCTATAAACTTCTTTTTTCTTTTTTTTTTTTTTTTTTTTTTTTTTTTTTTTTTTTTTTTTTTGAGGCGGAGTCTCGCTCTGTCGCCCAGGCTGGAGTGCAGTGGCCGGATCTCAGCTCACTGCAAGCTCTGCCTCCCGGGTTCCCGCCATTCTCCTGCCTCAGCCTCCTGAGTAGCTGGGACTACAGGCGCCGCCACCACGCCCGGCTAATTTTTTGTGTTTTTAGTAGAGACGGGGTTTCGCCGTGTTAGCCAGGATGGTCTCGATCTCCTGACCTCATGATCCGCCCGTCTCGGCCTCCCAAAGTGCTGGGATTACAGGCTTGAGCCACCGCGCCCGGCATAAACTTCTTTTTTCAAACTGCTTTTACTCTGTTTCATTATAGGTTATGGTACATTGTGTTTCCATTTGCATTCATCTCAGGAATTTTTAAATTTCTTTTTAAATTTATTGATTGACCCATTGATATTTCAAGTTATGCTGGTTAATTTTCACGTACCCTGCAGATGTTGGATGGAATGTTTTTAAAATATCTGGTGGGTCCATTTAGTCTAGAGTCCAGTTTAAATTCTATATTTCTTTGCTGAGTTTCTGTGTGAATGATCAATCCACTGCAGAAAAGTGGGATGCTGAAGTCTTATACTATCATTGCATTACATTCTGTCTCTCCATTTGGTCAATTAATATTTGCTTCATGTATTTAGGTGCATCAATATTGGATACTCATATTTTTACGTTTATTATTTTCTCTTTCTGTATTGACTTGTTTATCATTACATAATGGTCCTTTCCATCTTTTTATAGTTTTTTTTTTTTACTTAAAGTCCATTTTATTTGATATAAATAGTTATTCCTGCTACTTTTTGGTTTCAATTTGTATGGAATATTTTTTCCATCTGTCAGTTTCAGTCTATGTATGTCCTTACAGGTGAAGTAAATTTCTTATAGACAGCATATAGTTTGGTCTTGTGTGTTTTATCTATTCAGCCACTTTATGTCTCTTAATTAGTGCCTTAGTACATAGTACCAGTAAGGCCAGGAAGAGCACTTAAGTAGTATTTTCCACTTGCACTTCATTCGTTCATTTACTCATATTTATCAATGGGATATTCTGGCCTGAGCATGGTTCTAGGCACTTGACTAGAGTGGTGAACAGAATAGGCACATTACTTACCCTCATAATTATTACTTTCTAATCAACATATGAGGTCAAAAAAGTCACATTCACAACACCAAATGATGGCATCTCTTGTGAAAGTGTTTGTGCCAAGCACTTTGTTTCTACCATGCACCCAAAATTTATAATCCACAGAGATAAAGGGTACCAATGAGTTCTGGACTGGCATAGAAAGAATGATCATTTTCCATCTTGCCAGGCTATATCCTTGGTCTATCCTTAAGACCAGATTCTAATAATTCACTTTTGAACAGTCTTTTGACTTCTGATTCACAAATCTTTATCCTTACCCTTATGCTGTCTCTTAGGCAAATAGTATGTTTGAGTTCTGTCCTTCATTATTTAACCACAGTTTCTCAAACCCAGTCTGAGGAGTCACATTGACAGGATGTCATACCATACATTCAAGCCACACCATACTCACCTTCTGCCCTCCATGTCTCTTTTACAACCAAATGTTTTTCTTTTATCTGAGAGGAAAAAAAAGATATTCATGTCCAACAATGAATGATGATTATATTCTTATGTTTGGTATCTGTTGGGGAGGAGGTAGGGGTATCTGTACTAGCTAAGTCGGTTTTCCTATTCCAACAGTGAGTAATACACTAGTACACACAAATAATTAAGGTATTATTGCTTACATTTTACTGTGTTAAACTGTAACATAACCTTGGCACTTCACATGTTTTATTTGTTGAAGAAGTATCATACTATAGGGCCAACACCATCGTGAAGGTCAGAAATATTAAATAAAACTAGATTTTGTTTTTCTTAGTCTGTAAAGGCATGAAGGGAGAGGCAGCACAATAAGTGGGGAAAGAAGATAATCAGGGACAATCTACAGAATCTATTTCTTTGAGTAAGTGTCATTGCAATGCTCTTTAGTTATATTTTGAATGCAAGAGTGCTTGGAAGGAAAATCCTACAGATTTTAACATTGGTATGATAAGTAAGCATTAAGCATATCAAGTGTGGTGGGATTATTATTTTTTTCATGTTTAAAATTTTCCAAAGCCAAATAATATATCAATCCACCTGATTTATTTTCTATACGTTTTTTCATTGTTTCTTTTGGAACTGTATTTTCCAAGTATGCAGTAGTCAAACATCAATCCTTTGCTCTTTCTATGGTGGATTATATTTTATATGCACGGCAAAATTTGGGACTTTTTTTTCCATTTAAATTTAGCTTCCTAAGTAAGAGAGAACATTCTTGGAACATTTCCAATCATTGTCTATTTAAAAATGACATTATCAGAAGAACCTGAAGTCTAGTGTTGGAAGCTGGCTGCATGATGATGGAATGAGAGATGCTATTCTAGAAATGACTCGTTTGACGGCTGCTTTGTCTCATACTTCAGATGCTTTTTTAAACTCTGTCCATGACTGAGAAGCCTCTTTTTCTATTCTCAAAGGCAGCTTTTCTAAAATCTACAAGCATTTTGTGGGTAGAGAAAGTGCCTGGGGCCCTCTGAAGTCTTCTTAGAAACATAAGTTACACCCTAGCATATTCCATAGCAATCAGATCAATCCAGTAATTGTTTTAGCATGTACTTATTGAGCCTCTACTGTTACTGCACTGCATATAAAGCAGTGAACCAAGCAAAGTTCTTGTCCTCATGGAGCCTACATTGTAGTGTGGGATTGAAGCTAACAAATAATTGAATACATAACTGTCAAATGAAATAAAACCCAGAAATATTTACCTGAGATGACTATTATTCAGATATAGTGCAACTGGCAGTTGATTGCCAGTTTGCCTAATTCTGTTCTCCAATAAGGGCTCTCTAAAATTATGATTTGCAAAGAGAAGGGAAGTGGATAGGAGATAAGTTAGGAAGCTACTGCTTTGTGATTGCTTGGGACCATATTATTTCAGGAAAAGTTGTGTATCCCTTATCCAAAAGACTTGGGACCAAAGTGTTTTGAATTTTGATTTTCTTTTTTAGTTTGGCATATTTGCATATACATAATGAGATATCTTGGTGATGAGACCCAAGTTTAAACATGAAATTCATTTATCCTTCACTTATACCTTTTATACATAGCCTGAAAGTAATTGTGTGCAATATTGTAAAGAATTTTTTGCATGGAACAAAGTTTTAACTGCAACCTATTATATAAGGTCAGATATAGGATTTTCCACTTACGGCATCATACCAGGACTGAAAAAGTTTCAGATTTTGAAGCATTTCAGATTTTGGATTTTTAGATTAGGTATGCTTAACCTGTATACATTTTTAACAATACAAGTACATCTAAAAATGTTTTCCACTGTCCTCAAAATAATGTGATACCTTAATAATTGGACATCTTATCTGTTATAGTATTGTTGCAAGTTTTGCTAAATAGTATCAGTTAGAAATAAAAAGCAGGTAAGAGATTAGAAAGTAGTGTTGCTATGGTTTGGATGTTTGTCTTTTCTAAATCTAGTGTGCAAACTGGGTCCCCTATGTTGAAGATGGGGCATAAAGGGAGGTGTTTGGGTCAGAGTGGATCCTTCACGAGTAGATTAATGCCCTTCTTTGGGGTGAGCTTTCATTCAATTAGTTCCCACAAGATTTGATTGTTAAAAAGAGCCTGGTACCTCCCTCCCCTCTTTCTCTTGCTTTCTGTCTTGCCATGTGATCTCAGTACACATCCCTCCCTGCACCTTCCTTTATAGCAACACAAAATGGGCAAAGACAAGTGTTTTGAAGGTACTAATTTTAGTTAGATGGCCAGTAATCACCAGTTTGTAAAAGTGATATTTTGAGCAGACACCCAAAAACTCAAGTAATCAAGCTCTTTGGAAATTTGGAGAGAATATTTTGAAGATAGAATTGACAGAGCATATTCATGGTAGAGAGTGTATTTTGAGGGAAGAATTTACAGAATTTATTAATATTAAAATATGTGATTATTATAAAAAAAAAGTGTGTTCCAACAATCTTATTTGGACTTAAGTCTTCTCACCCTGACTTGAGTCTAACAACTAAGATTGAGAGGCAGCAAATTGTCAGGCCTAACTCTTCCTAGCCGATTTGAAAGGGAGGTATCTTCTCATTGTTTCCTTTTGATACTTAACATTCCTTTAAATTGTATAAGTAAACATTATTTGAATTAAGTGGAATACAATAACTTATATTTTGAGAATTACATAGTATCTGAGGCCATGCTGGAGTATGCAAAGTCAGAGATGGAGACAGATGCTCACCTGTGAAACTCCCTACTAGCTGACTCAGGGAAGCTCATCTAAAAAACTTTAAAAGTTGGCATCCTGCCAAATATACATACTTCAGTAAATTACTAAGATTGTATTTTTCTCCCTGAAGCTAATTTTAGAGTTTAATGATTAAAAAATGTAAATTTGTATTTAGGAAGGTTTTTCTGTTACTAAAATGATGCTACTTTCTGCCCAGTGTGTCCGTACTCCTTCCATTCAGTATAATATACTGTAATAAGATCTCTGACCTCCTGAAACATCAGCTATTTCTCTTCTGTCTGGATGCTCCTTATACTTCCTCTATATTTCTTATAGTTTTTGGTTATTTTTACCCAATTTCATACTTAATGCACACACATCTGATCTTGAGTTTTGTTAATGTAGAAAATTGGTAATATTCCCTTTTTTAACCTTCAATCCAACATGAATGTACTATTTTATGGTGGGAGGTGGCATGGTCTTGCATACCAAGTAGGCTGGATTATATATCTTAGTTTTCCACTTACTGGCCATTAGAGTGATTTAGTTTATAAACAGCTTTCCCAAGCCTTGATTCTGGTTATTAGTTAAATAGGTTTAACAATTATATCTAACATGTAAGATAGTTGTCGAAAATAAGGTAATGCATAAATAAAAATTGTCTAGTATGCAGTGACTTCTTAATAAATATTAGCTTTATTGTTTTACTTTTAAAAGTGCTCAACAAGTGAAAGTTTTGTAATCTATTAGAGAAAAGGCATACCAAATTTTCTTCAATGCTATTGGAAGCAGATTAGTGGACATGGGATTATTAATAAAAAATTTTACTGCATAATGGCAGACCTATATTTAGGTCCATCACCAATAGGGGTTATTTTCCCTACAGGATTACAGTTTACTCAAGAGAGAAAAAAGCTGTTCTATGTGAATACTGGCTCAACTTTTTTCAGTTGTGATAATTTATGAAATATATCACAACTCTGTTTCAAAGTGTTCTAATCTGTAAAGTACTTCTTCCACGTAGTTGTTTTAATGATTACATTAGATACTTTAAAGTAGCAGCAGTGTTCCATGACTGCAACTTTTCCTTCAAGGTAAAATTCTTATTGCTGAGATTGCACTGGCTTGTGGTCTTTTTGTTAAAGGAAAAAAATGATTTAGATGGTTTTCTTTTCTTTTAATATACCCTACTTAAATTGTTATCTTTTGAACTTTTACATTTATTCTTCAAGAGAGTGGGTAAAAAAGAAAGTTATAGCTGTAGGTGGCCAAAATTACACTTTCTTAGACGTTCAGAAAACAATGCATTGCAACAATTCCACAAACCTGAATTAACACAGAGTCTATTCTGTTACCATGTTAAAATTAGAGAAAGTAAACAGTCCTCAACTGGTAAGTTTGTTTTCCATTTGTATAACTCTGGACTTTTCAAATTTGTGTTTTACTATTTCTATTCTATTCATCTGAATTAGGACATTCCACGGTAATGTTGTAATATCATGTTTTTGCAAAATTAATAGCAGGTTACATGTATAAAAGCAAAATCCCATAAAAATACATCTGACATTGAGTATTTTTCAAGATAATTTTATCCATTACAGAACAATAAAATTATCTTTTAATAAAGAAAACTTAGTGATTTTCAAGGAAGGTTTTTGTCTTTATAAAACCTTAAATTGAAAAGTTCAGGTGTTTTTTTCTCCTTTTCAAAAGTATATGTTGGATTCTTCCTATTATTAGAGTTAGGATTCTGGTACCCATTAAAAAAAAAAAAAAAAAGCTAAGTCAGAGCTATGATTCTGAAGAACTCTCTTCCAAATAGCATAGCATTAAAATGCATATAATGCAAATTGAAATTAAAAACTAGGAGAAATGTGAAAAAAACATAATCATACTGGAAAAACTTAATTTACTATTCTTAACATGTTCCTGATTAAGTTGAAAGCATAATTGGCACTGTAGAGAAATCTGAAAAAAATATTTAATTTAATTGGGATACAAGCAAATTTAATAGATACATGCCTTAGATGAGGTTCCTTTAAAAACAGAGATTAAAAAACTACTTGGATATAGTTAATTTATTTCAGAGATGATCTCAGAAAGCACAAAGAGAGGAGG
This sequence comes from Macaca thibetana thibetana, assembly GCF_024542745.1. Classification (NCBI taxonomy): domain Eukaryota; kingdom Metazoa; phylum Chordata; class Mammalia; order Primates; family Cercopithecidae; genus Macaca; species Macaca thibetana. Next base: position 78,230,733 of record NC_065586.1, read on the forward strand.
AAAGTAAGAGAATGGAGACAAACAGTAGGTTGTACTAACGAGCAAGTTACCACTATGAAAATCTGGAATTTAAATGCACTGAGAACACTCTGAGAAACCCTATGTTAGCCTGTTTCAGCCTATCTCATCAGATGATGGGGAAACTGGGCCTAAAACCACCAACCTCCTTCCATATTGTCTGTGAGTCACCTTCCACTTTTCCCAGGGTATAAACACATCAAACTTTAGTTTGGCTTGTTTGATATGAGTAAGATCCCCTGGTTACAGCACAAACAGTCCTGCATATAAGGGGAGAGGCAAAGATTTAAGTAAAAGTTGTGAACTTGCGGAAATTGTCTCACAGTTGCAAGTAAATGCCAAGGTAGGCGTGGGCAAGGATACTTTGGTTAGAACAACAGCTTCCACTACAGTATTCAATTATTCAGTTTGGAAAAAATAATCTGTCTTCCTGTGTTCACAAACTAACTACCCAGCCAAGGCAGGTGGATCACATTAGGTTGGGAGTTCGAGACCAGCCTGGCCAACAGGGCTTTAACCAGAATGTGGTTTCATCAGGCCATGGCAGTAATGGAGGGCAATAATGTTCCAGATAAAAACATCAAACATATTACAAATTATAATCAGTTAATAATATAATGAAAACTCTTTAACAATTCATATTAACATGAATTGTCCCTGCATAAACTTAACCAGTCATGATTAATTTAGTGATTATACAGTATGTGACTTATTCATAAATTATATGATTTTTGTCAAATTCTACATTATTCTCTTCTTGCAAATGTTGGTTCTTAATAAAAACCTCTCTAAAATCTAAAGGCTATTTAATATGCCCTAATAAACTAAAAGAGCACTACTTTTATACTCATTAAAGTAAAATTCAACTTTGTATATGTGAATGAATCACATATTTGTATATGTGAATTTAGTCAAGAAACTTTAGGAGAAAGAAGAGTAACAGTATGAACTATTAAAACCTATTGTTGAGTTGAAAACATGTTTCCACTAAAATCAGTAAAGATGTTTAAGCAGCATTATTCATAACTACCAAAACTTGGAAACAACCAACGTATCCTTTAGTAGGTGAATGGACAAATACACTATGGTATATCCATATAACAGAATATTATTCAGCATTAAAAACAAATTAGCCATCAAGACATAAAAGGACATGGAGGAGACTTAAATACATATTACAAGTGAAAGAAGCCTATTTCAAAAGCTACATATTCTAAGATTCCAACTTCCATATGACATTCTGGAAAAGGCAAAACTATGGAAATAGTAAAAAAAAAATTCAGAGTTTAGGAAACAGTGAGGGATGAGCTGGTGCAGCACAGAGAGTTTTTAGGACACTGAAAACAACTTTGTATGATAATCTGATGATGAATGCATGTTGTTATACATTTGTCCAAACCCATAGAATGTACAACAACAAGAGTCAACTCTAACGTAAACCATGCACACTGGGTGCGTATGACGTGTCACTGTAGGCTTATCAATGATAACAAATGTACCACTCAACAGAGGGATGTTGACAGTAAAAAAAGCTATGCATGAGAACCTTCTGCGTGGAATTGCTATGAACCTGAAACCTCTCTAAAAACTAAAGGCTATTTTAAAAAGCTGTTATCAAAGTATACTAATTAAACTATCATGATAATAAATTACATAAACAGAATGAAGAATTTAATAATATATGGATTTCTGTTCATTTATCAAGCTAACAATAAATTGTTTAATAAATGGGGCAGGGACAAATACTTAACTTTTAACCTTTTTTTTTTTTTTTTTTTTTGAGAGGGAGTCTTACTCTGTCACCCAGGCTGGAATGCAGTGGCGCCTTCTCAGCCCACAGCAACCTCTACCTCCCAGGTTCAAGAGATTCTGCCTCATCCTCTGAGTACCTGGGACCAAACTGCCTCACTTGGCTAATTTTTGTATTTTTAGTAGGGATGGTGTTTCACCATGTTGGTCAGGCTCGTCTGGAACTCCTGACCTCAAGTGATCTGCCCGCCTCGGTCCCCCAAAGTGCTGGGATTACAGGCATGAGCCACTGCCCTTGGCAAATACTTAACTATTTAGAGAAAGAGAAGAAATTGGATTCATATCTGATGTTTTAAGCCATAATATTCTCTAGGTTAAAAAAGCAATTACAGTATTTTTAAAAAGTGGAAAAAATCCATGAAACACCAGGAGAAAAGATGAATACATATTGCTTTAATGTAATAATTAGAATCTTAAATTTAATATTTAATTTTATATATTAGCTTTTCTAAGTATGGCACAACTACTAAAAGCCATCAGTAACATCATTAAAAATTTGAGAGGCCGGGCGCAGTGGATCACACCTGTAATCCCAGCACTTTGGGAGGCCAAGGCGGGTGGATCACGAGGTTACGAGTTTGAGACCAGTCTGACCAACATGGTGAAACCCCGTCTCTACTAAAAATACAAAAATTAGCCGGGTGTGGTGGCGCATGCCTGTAATCCCAGCTACTCAGGAGGCTGAGGCAGGAAAATTGCTTGAATAAGGGAGGCGGAGGTTGCAGTGAGCCGAGATTGCACCACAGCACTCCAGCCTGGGTGATAGAGCAAGGCTCTGTCTCAAAAATAAATAGATAAATAAATAATAAAGTAAAAAAAATGAGAAAATGAAAATTAGCAACTTGGGAGATAATGGTTGTGGCAATATAACGAAGAGCTAAGATTTAAAATGTATGCATACTATTCTTAAAAATTAAATAGTTAAATGAAAACCCCTTATGTAGAAGTGGAAATCTTGAAAATATTTAACTTTATAAGGATGATAACATTCATGGCATTAATTTTAAGGGGAAAAATAGAACACAAGTTAAATTTCATTAATGGAAAATATTATATAAATTTGAGCAATATTCAATCGCAATATAAACTATGAAGCATATCCTTACGGATTGTAATGAAAACAATTCTAACTTACTGGCAAGGGAAACAGCAATGTTTAGAAAAATTATAAATTTATTTCTCTAAAAATTATTAGTTAATGATCAGATCAGATATATGCATATATGTGTACATACATAAATATTTTTAAACAATTTGCTTAAAAATATGGAAAATAATCACAAAGTAAATTGTTGCAAGTTAATGCACAAAAAGCTATAAATATATTTTAATACCTAAATATGGCAAACCAGGGAAATGTAAATTTTCAACACAGGTGTTAATTTCTTTCAAGCTACCTGTTGCCTCTATATTTTGTTTCCTTTTCTCTATTGTATCACCCATAAGCCACTCTTCTTCTGTCTTTGGATTTCAATACTTGTAGATCTGTAGCTCCACTTAATATTTTTTCTCTTTCATTGTTTCTTGATTTTTTGATTCCTAAAATGACAGCTTAAAACGTTAATTTGATTCCAATTTATGAGACGCTTCTTTAAAAAAACCACACATTTTTAAAATTCACTATGACAGTTGATGTTTTAGCAGCTCGTACTGGATGAACATAAAGCTAATTTTGGTAACTTAGAAACAGGATCAAAGCACAATTCCCCAAGCTTTTGAAGAATTAATTAGGTAACAGTGTGTGAAAATAAGAGATAAGTATTACGATTCTTCTCTTGCTTTAAAGCTGGAGATATAGTTCAGGGTATAATGTTTTGCTTAAATTTGAGCAAGTAAAAAACCCTGTAAATTTGTTAGTACATTTATTAGCTTGAATACCACCTATAAATCTCAAATGAAATTCAAATTTTTTAAAGCAGGTGTTTTATTAAGTTATCACTAAAGACTAAACCTTAGATAAAATCTGTAGCAGAGGATAACAATTAACAATTACCCAAAATGCTTTATTTATACTGTTCAGATAAACATTTGCTTTAATTACATTATGATAGATAAAAATGTATTTCTATTCTATAGTCTGTGTTTCACAGCAGGAAACAGACCTTAAAATCCATTTTTGCTTTTCAATTTTTCACCCACAAGTTAAATTTTAAGAATATAGTGGCCTTTCCCTGCAAGGAGGTGGGAAATTGAATGCTACTCAGGAATTAGCTTTCAGCTCAAAATTCCAATCCAAGCTTAAACTATGATTGAAAAGAAATCAAAGTGTTCTAACTTCGATTTTCCACTGCCCTTCTTGTGATCTAATGTCCTAATAACAACGACAACGGAAAGTCACTAGGCAGACATACCTGAGTTGTAAAAGTTGGGAAACTTTCTAGGAATGATTTTAGTGTTCTCTGAGGAAGCACATTCCTAGGAATAAAGCTGTTTACACATATTTATATCACTAACTTTTCCCTCTGCTCTTGAGAAACTGCTTGTTTACCAACAGATTTCTGGCATTTTACAAAGATGCACATTTATACATTGAAGAAATGATTCCCTCAGTTGAGAAACCACTATCAAGTGGATGGAAGGAAGGCCTGGCAGATTCATTCACTTTAAATTCTTAGTCAAACTTGTTGCTCTTTTTCTGATAGCTTTGTTCATTTCTGAGAGACAATTAGAGTTTAAAATATACTGTTTATTTCTGCCATTCTGTTATTGGAATTTAAATATGGTTTAACTAACAGTGATAGAATATGGCTAAAAGCCATCCCATGACATTAAAATATATAATTAAAACTGTTGAGAGTTAAGGTTTATAAAATACTCATTTTGTAGATATTTTTGTCTCAAATTAATCATTAAAAGCCCAGCCAGGGCAATGCTCTAGTAAAAAAAAAAAAAAAAAAAAGGACAGAATAAAAGGTAAAAATAAAAATAAAGGCAGGCCAAGATTAGGCTTTTCTTTTCTCCTGATTCCTTTTCCTCTCATGGGAGAGAGTGGTCAGCAACTCTATCTCTGCTCCAATCTTGCTGCCAGGAACACAATCCTGCTGTACTAGCCTCAGCCTGCCTTTTTTCTTTTCCTGTTTTGCTTTTTGGTTTCATTTTATTGGTTTGGATTTTTGTTTGTTTTAAACTGGGGCATTGCCCCAGCTGGAGATTCATTCTTTCATTGAGCAACTCATAAATGAATACCTATAATTGAGGAACTCTCCTCGAGGGTGTACTCAATCCCTGAGGGTGACAGATACGCCAATAAATAAAGTTGAGCAACCCAAGGGTGATGTGAAAAATGTTCTGAGAGCCAGTAGATAGAGTGGCCTGAAAGGCTCCCAGTGGATAGATCACGGAGCATTCACTATGGGCAAGAAAGGAAAAAGCACATCTCATAAAAGACGATTTTCTCTCTTGGCAGATATAAATAGGTGTGCTGTGTTTTGGATAATATGCTTGATAAGGATTGCCCATAGTGGAAGACGACAGAAAGAAGTAGGGAGAATAAGAGTGGGAAAAGGGTCTGGGGAGAATGGTAACTGTTTTGTTTTTTCCCCATTATATTCTTTTGTAGGTGGTTTCAGTTCCTTCCTGTATCTTCCATGGTCATCTCTATGTGAATGATTTTTTAAGTCTGCGTTTTGATGCCAGACATTTCTCTTGAGTCCGTCTCCATTCCAATTTTTCTTATCTTCTGTTTTTATTCTAATTTGACCAGGAATTAGCTGTATAACTTGCACAATTCCCTTACAAATTTTACACATTTCCTCATCTGCATAATTGTAGTTACTGCTTCCTATGTTTTTATAAAAATTAAATGAGTCAGTGGATGTAGGCGCTGAAAGTGTTTAATACATAGTAATTGATTAACAAATGATAACCATTATTATTATTATTTATTTATTGGGGATCATCATATAATATTTCCCCTACCTCCAATTAGATATTTGACTCCTTAAATAACATGAATTATCTCTATATGATCTATCAATTTCAACATAAAAATTAGGACAAAATAGATATCTGATATATTATTGATAAATTTTATTTATGTTAATTAACCTGTCTCTAGTATACTTTGATTTTCAGTTTTGATATGTGGCATATTTTTCTTTTTCTTTTCTTTTATTTTTTTTTAAATTAATTAATTAATTATTATTATTATACTTTAAATTCTAGGATACATGTGCATAACGTGCAGGTTTGTTACATATGTATACTTGTGCCATGTTGGTGTGCTGCACCCATCAACTCGTCCTTTACATCAGGTATAACTCCCAGTGCAATCCCTCCCCCCTCCCCCCTCCCCATAATAGGACCTGGTGTGTGATGTTCCCCTTCCCAAGTCCAAGTGATCTCATTGTTCAGTTCCCACCTATGAGTGAGAACATGCGGTGTTTGGTTTTCTGTTCTTGTGATAGTTTGCTGAGAATGATGGTTTCCAGCTTCATCCATGTCCCTACAAAGGACACAAACTCATCCTTTTTTATGGCTGCATAGTATTCCATGATTTTCATCACTTCATCCATGTTTGTAGTTCACCAAATTAAGGAATAAATGATATAAATAGTAATCTCTGTACATATTTTCATGTTGGCTGGCTCTCCATTAGTGATGAGCTCCAGAAGGAAGGCATTCTGGAGGTAATCATTATACCCCCACTGTCTACAGAAAGGCAGAGCTCACAGTGGGCATGCAATAAATGTATACACTGAAGTTCATTCAGTGACACTGATGTCGTAAAAGCAATGGCAAGTTTTTTCCTCTCAGAAAATATAAGGTAACTGATTTGTAGATACTAGAATTTTCTTGTGTTACATTATTTTAAGTATGAAATACCATGGAATAGCATGGATTTTGCATCGTATTAATTTTACTTTCACTTAAAAGATGCTTTGACAAAATCTTCTCTATACTAGGTAACAAATCAAAGTCAGAGAAAGAATTATGTTTTGTTGATGTACCACCTACATCTAGGAATGTTTCCAGTAGCCCCGGGCAGATACTCAAGACAATGTGATGCTATATAGTAAATCTGTGAACTTGAGCAATGCTCAAGTTTATATCTCTGACATACGAAAGATGATATCCTTCTCCTAATTATTTCTAGACCCCTCTACTTCCCATAAAAGTAGTTTTTATCTCTGGTTGCACATCAGAATCACAAGGGAATCTTTCAAATTAAATAAGACTAATGAAAAGCGACTGGCATTAGTATGTTTTAAAAGCTCTGCAGTTGGTCCTAGTTGCAGCCAGGTCCGAGAACCACTGCAGTACACACCAATACCGTGTCTGGCTGATCTCCAGTACAATACACCTGTGCATGTACCATCCAGTGCGATTTACACAATAGTCCTGGGAACTCTCCTAAATTATTTAACAGGTTCCACAATAAAGGAACCTATTAAAAATCAGTTCCAAACCTGAAGAAATACTGTCTCCACACTGTTTTGGACTCAAGAATGCCACTCAACATTTCTATGGGTCTCCAGCCTGTTAGCCTACCCTGCAGATTTCCGACTGCCAGCCCTCTTGATCCTGTGAGTCAGTTTCCTAAAATCAATCTCTGTGTGTGTGCATGCACACCCTCTTGGTTCTAAAGAATACTCATACACCAGCTTTACATCTGTGTTTCCAAGATGAGTTTAAAAAGTCACTCCAGCCTGGGCGACAGAGCAAGACTCCGTTGCCATCTAGTGGTCAGATCTACAACAGGGTTTGCATTTACCCGACACTAGTTTAAAGGAACAGACCTTTCAAGATATCCCTCTTCTTAAAAGCACTTTGTTGTTGTTGTTTGTTTGTTTGTTTTTTTTTTTTCAATTTAAGCATCAGCACATTACCCTTATTACCAACTTGTAAATTGTGAAAATATCAAGGATGGGCACAAGTAGGGCTAAAATGAAATAAAATGCTTAAGTGCAATATGACTACCTTGGAACTAAAGGAAATTTTTATCATTGTAACTTACCGCATTATACTGTTGCATATATATATGCCCATTTACTGCTTTAGGCAATTTTTATGGCGCTTGAACTAAGAATATACCTTTATTCAGCTGCCTCTGGAATAGAGGTGGTGATTTCCACTTTCAAACACCATGCAAAGCAATGTGAGTGTTAAAACCTCCTCGGTGGACCCAGGCCATCATCCTTGCCATCTGTTGCTCAGGTGCTCTGGGACACCTACCTTCCTTTTTTTCTTTCATTGTTTTCCTTATTGTTCTCACTCAGAGTAGCATTTACATTTTTATTAAACTACAAAATGACAATATAAATGTAAACAACTTCTTGGAGGAAAAAAATGCTTAATCATAACAGTGTTGTACAATCTTGATTCATCTTTATGATGTTTCTCAGCATCATTGTTCTGGTGTATGTTTATAAATGCATACTTGCTTTGTAATTACTTATAAAGTTATAAAGAGAGTCTCCTAATTGAAGCTATTGACTGAAGACTCACTCCTTGTACCTTTCTTAAAGATTTTAAAGGAAGTGCTCCCTCCATTAGAAATGAGTTGATAAAGGAAAGGGTAGTATGAGAATCTCAACGTCTATATCATAGATTTTCATATGAGATGAAAACGTATTTGTGCACGCACACATACACATACACACACAGGAAAACAATGTCTCTCACACTTTTCTATGTATTTCTTCTGGGAAATTTTGAGTTATCTCCTTAATACACTTAGTGATGTGTATACTATAGTGCAACAATGATGATTAAACAAAACTACATTGGTTGATCCAGCTCCTAGTAGGGAGACTCTTCTGTTTATATGTCAGTACTCCCTTTCTTTCTTTTTCTTTTCTCCTTTTCCTTCCTTCCTTCCTTCCTTCCTTCCTTCCTTCCTTCCTTCCTTCCTTCCTTCCTTCCTTCCTTCCTTCCTTCCTCTCTCTCCCCTTCCTTCCTTCCTCCCTCCCTCCTTTCTTTTTCTTTTTCTCTTTCTTTCTTTCTTTTTTTCTTTCTTTCTTTCTTTCTTTCTTTCTTTCTTTCTTTCTTTCTTTCTTTCTTTCTTTCTTTCTTTTTCTTTCTCTCTCTCTCTCTTGCTCTCTCTCTCTCTTTCTTTCTTTTTCTTTCTTTCCTGTCTCATTCTGTTACTCAGGTAACAGAATTCTGTCACACTATCTCATTTAATAATTAATTAAATACTTTAAATTTTAATTACATTTGTTGAAGGCCAGGGAAAAGGACAAATGTATTGTTATACTGATCATACAAGGCTGCTGATGCAATTGAGTTTGACGCAGTTGAAAAATGTCATGCTGGAATTAATATTAAATAAGTAGAATACATTTAGTAGCATGGCTTTCTCAAACAGTTTAACCTTCAATGTCACATACCTTGTGCAGTGGCGTGATCATGGCTCACTGCAGCCTGCACCTACTGGACTCAAGTGATCCTACCACCTCAGCCTCTCTAGTATCTTAGATTACAGGTACATACCACTGCACCTGGCTAATTTAGTTTTATTTTATTTTATTTTTTATAGAGACAAAGTCTCACTTTGCTTCCCAGGTTGGTCTTGAACTTCTGGGCTCAAGTGAGCCTCCTTCCTCAGCCTCCAAAATGCCAGGATTACAAGTGTAGGCCACTATGCTCAGCCTTCCATTTTTTGTTATGCCTCATAGGCTAGAATACATATCATTATGGAATAAAATATCTACAGGATGATATACATTATGTTAGATTTCTTATCAATATAACGCTAGTCATTCTAGCATATGGAGTTTAAATATGCTTGCTTTATTCATATTGTTATAGAAAATTGCAATAATCCCATGCAGTCTGAAATTATTAAATCATACTTCAGATCATTGCCAGGTTTCAGCTTTTTGTTTGTTTGTTGTTGTTGTTGTTTTTTTTTTGTTTTTTTTTTTTTGCTCTTGGAACCTGACCATTCCTATATTTTATTTTCAATTGCAATTACCCACTTGTCTGCTTGTTTTTGTTCACATACAAAGAGATGAATGTGGCTGATGGGCAGTGTGCACTTCGCTTCATATCAACACATAATACATAAAACATTTATACACAATCAGAATAAAGGCAGAGCCACTTCAAAATTCTTTTTTATTAAAAAATAAGCTTCTATTGGGGGAAAATGATGCACACTTTATATTACTTGTGAGTCTCAAAATATTTTGGATTTAGTAAAACATATACCCTTTGTATTTACTACAGTTGGCAAACTCAGCAATCCTTAAGGCTTATTAAATTTGTTGAAACCTGAGGAAAAGGACAAAAATATTGTTGTATTGATCACACAAGTCTGTTGATGTAATTAGGTTTGACCCAATTGAAAAAAAGTAATGCTGGAGTTAAGACTAAATAGGTACAATACATATAGGAGCATGCCTTTCTCAAACAGTTTAACTTTCAGTGTTACATACATTTCCTTTGGACTCATACTGTTTAGCAACCTGTGAGGACAATTTTACTAATGGACATAACTATGAATGCTTTAAAGCAACAATGGAAACATTGTTACTCCTTGCCATACTTGGAAGAAGTTCTGAAATTTCCTGGCCAGAAAAATGTCTTATACACCAATTCACTTTAAATTGTTACTTTCTAAAATGAGCAAAAGGAATTTGAAAGTTTTATTTGTCCATTATATGTGTATAATGTACTATGAGAAGAATCCAGAAGGACCTGTGGTTTATTTGACCAAAAGAATATTAACTTCCTTGAATTATGGAAAACAGAATGTGATTTGTAACCCAAGTTTGGTCATATAAATGAATACGTTGGAAAAACATGAACATATATGTCACAGATTATTACAAAAATTCACTGTATTTGGAAATATATATGAAACTCTATACTGTATATTTTATGTCCATAAAAATATATTATACTTATCAATTAGTAAGTGGTTAGACCTGTGGGAGTCAAGCTATGTAAACTAATATCTATTTACCCTTGTTTCATAGAGTAAAAAACCTCACAAAACCACAACTCTTTCAGAGCCATAATGAAAGTAGTCTTGACCATTGATGAGTGTGACCAAATTCTCTAAAGTTGGTAGTGGCATAGTAAGGATGTTTCTATGGTAAAATAGTGAATGCTTCATTAGAGACAAACAGTAATTTCAACTGAGATGAATGATAATCACAATATAATTTTGATTATATTTTTGACAGTGTCTAGTATGTTTTCTGTTATTTGTGTAAGTGAGAAATAAAATGTCCTGAAAAATAAGTCGTAGAAGCCATTGACAATTAGTAGTTTTCTGTCCTGTTAAAAATGTAACAACCTCAGTTATCATTACCTCCAATGGTGTCCAATAAAATAAAGATAGTTTCTGTTTTGGTAAGAAACTGAAAAGTTGACCTCATATTTGGGGTATTTTTTGAATCAAAGATACCTGTGCATCAATATTAACTATGTATGATTTTATTATAAAATGAGCCCCAGAAGAGAGCTAGAAATAAGATCAACATTCTGTGTCTACTAAACTCATATGCATTAAGTCAAAACATGCTACTTCCTATAAAATAATTTTCCCCAAAAAATAATTGAATTTAAATTTAAGCAAGTCCCCAAATCTTATAATTTAAAGATTTTTAGGGGAGTAGAGGAATATTTAAGTACACGCTGATGTGAAAGCCATCCTGACTAAAATAGTGTAATAGGCACTGTATTTAACTTCTTGCCTGAAAGAGTTTACTGCCTAAAGAGTTTCTAGACAGTGGTGCAGGGAGGAGTATCCCAGGAAAATCTGAACTGACTCCCTGAATTGACGGCCTGAAGAGACCATGATGCATAGATGTCCTAGGACAGAATACTGCAGAAGAGAGCCACACAGAGAGAAAGCTCTAGAGATGTCAAGTATCCAGTTGAGTACCGATCAGTGTGAATACTTGAGAAAACTACCTAAAGCTTGAAAAAAACCACCCACAGGATTAGAGACAATAGTGTCTGGAGTTAACACAGGGCTGAGGATAGTGCCTGTTCACATCAACCCACTGGAAACCTTAAGATTCAGGTGGTTTGGGGTAGAATACACATAATACTCTTGCTTCAGCAGTGGGGACTTATTGATGAGCACCGCATGGGTCCTACCTAGCAAATTTTAATATCAGGACCTGAAAGTATCAAACTGTTTCCAAGTAACTAAACTATGTCCCAGAACAAAGCCCAAGTGTATTTATTAGGAAAGAAAAATATCCAGTGCTGAACGAGATAAAATACACAATGTCTGGCATACAATTCAAGATAGGCATGCAAAGAGGCAGGAACATATGACCCATAATGAGATAATACATTGGGTGCATTCAGGGTAGTGTGGCAATTACATAATTAATACCCAGTGCTGAAACAGAATTTCTGATAAATAAAATAATTTTTATAACAACTATATGTGTTCAAAGTGTTAAGCAGAGGCATGAAATATGTTTTAAAAAGGCCCAGGTTGAAGTCCCAGATATATAAACCAAAACATGTCCAGTGAAAAATATACAGACTGGGATAAACAGCAGATTCGATGTAGACAAAGAAAATATTAATTAATTGAAGACATATCAATAGAACCCATCCAAAATGAAACAAATAATTCTCGAAGGAGGTTCCTACAATGGCTTTCTCCGCTTCCTTCTTGTGTGTTTTAACTGATTCTAGTATAGTGCATACTACATTAAATGTGCTTTCATAGTCTCACCAATACTTTTATTTTAGCCATCCCAATACACATGATAATAATATAAGAGTATTATGGAATATAATAATAATATTAATAATGCAATAATAATAATAGAATAATGAAATACAATAATACCCATTAATAAGATATTAAAATAATATTAATAATATTCTTAATTCTGAAGGACCCTACATAATTTTTCTTGACAATTTTTCTTGTCAACGGTCCATGCTCCCTCTGGACTACTTCATCCATTTTTATGATTGCAGTTACCATTCATATGCCTATGATCTCCCAATTATTTTCTCCAGTGTAATCATTCAATTATTATTTATTTTCTTTTTTTAGTTATATTTTTAATTGAAGTTTGAACATAACCATTCACATAGCCACTTCAGCACACCAAAATAAATATGTCCCATGGCCTTCTGCCCGCTAAGGTCTTCCAGATTTCTTAAACTCGCCAACATTAACCATTTGCCCAGACTAAACCTTAAGTGTTTTCTTCTCTCTTAGCCAGTCATCGAGTCCTTCTAGTCAACCAATCAAATATCTTTTTGATTCCTCGTCTTTTCTTTTACCCTGTAACCACTACCAATTTTGAGGCTCATGGCCACAATTTTTCATTGCTTAATCATTTCTAGTCTTGTGTTCCAATCACTTCTTCCCACTTCATCTTTGCTCGCACAAATTTTAGATGATATCATGATAGTTTTCTCATTAAAGCTATTCAAATCTTCTTCATTTCTCTCCAGATAAAACCCAAATTACATAAAAAAGTTTAGGGTTATCATTATTGATCTCTGCTTATCACTACAGCCTAATCTCTTTTCAATCATTTACTCCACTGGATTTCAGACAAGTGGGGGAAAACTGCATTTTTCTAGTTTATTTAGCTAAGGATTCAAAACTTTCTGGGAACGAAGTAGCTACACCAATTAGGATAATTTAATGTGAATATTTTGCAAGATTTTTCTTTCTTTTTTTCTTTCTTTCTTTTTTTTTTTTCTTTGCCTCCAAGGACACTCAGCTGCTAATTGCCCTCTCTATTTAGGTCCTTCAGAATTAAGAATGATAATCAATTCTTGCCTGAACATTGTTCTCTTGTACTTTTGCTTGTATCATCATTCCATAAGAACTTAAAATAATAATCTATGTACTTCCCTTTATCTGGTTCTTAAATGAAACCTAGCACCAGCAATTGTGCATCCTCATTCTGCAGGAGAAAGCAGAATCACTTTGTAGTTGTTCTCAAACAAGTTTCTGCATTCAGTGTTATAGTCCAAATTGCCTGCTGTACTGTATTGCATGTTCTCATAGTTATAAACTTTTTGAGTAAACTCCTAAAACTATTTTTAGTCATTTACCATTTTAGTGTTTTTGTCTCACTAGTCTGTACATACTATCTATAAAAAATAGCACATTGTCTGCCATTTAACAGCATTTGATAAACTTTGATTAATGAATGAATAATTTTATCTGCAAAGGAACTCTGCTTTATGTTTTCTCGATCTGTTATTTATGGTTACTTTTTGATGATTCTTACTGGTTTCACCCTTTAGAGATTTTAGTTCTGCTATTCATCATGCTTTACCTAATAATATCACGTTTATATTTTAGAGCTATAATCCTGACATCTAATAGACACTGGGGTTTCTTATTTATTTTCCACTAATGAGAGGAGATTAAATGGAGAAGAAGGTTGCTTAGGCTGTTTGCAATGTCATGCCCTAAATTTGTATTTTTCTTGAAAACAGACAAATTTAAATGGTATGATTAAGAGGAATCATAAGATTCTCCAAGGATATTTTATAGATAAGAAGTTAATTGCCTTTTCAAAATAAAATGTACAGTAGAAACAAATCTGGGATAACTCTTTCACTGTATCATTATTGCATGTTCTTTATTATATTCAAGTCATCAGCAGAACCTGCTAATGAAAAAGATCCTCTATGGCTTTATTGAGTTCTTGGTATGTTGCATTTAAAAGAGAGAAGATATTCACAAATAAATGTCAATATATTTAGAGTTTCTAATTAGACCTTTTAAAAGCTTATTTTATACGTTTAAAAGTTTGCCTCATAAAGGATCCCTTTGGAATAAGCTAGTACTGAAAACAAATGTGGAAAATTCCATTCTTTATTAGGTAATACAGAATCCTGAAAGATTTATAATGAACCAAATATGTATTATCTAATGTTTCTAAAGTGATATAATCCTCTATATATGCATATGCAACAATTCCTTATGTTGTGCACATGATTCGATCACTAGAAATCTAATAAGCCTGTGCTTGCTAAATATCTTAAAAAACCTATAAGACAGATTGCTATTTTATAAATACTAATCCAAGAGACTAGTTATTCAGCTGACTTATTAATATAATGACACCTACAGTGACATTCAGTATATAGGCTCCAAATACAGTTTTTACTTTGAAAATGATTTGTGGGAAATACAAAAGAGGATTATTGGTTTAACCTACCATGTGCAGTCTAGCTTAAAAATGTCTGTCTTCTTTCTATAAGAATCATAATGAAAACCATCAGTGTATAAAAGGAAGCCATCAGGCCCTCAGGGGTGTCTTGGTACCAGGTCATCCACCTTACCCTAGCTTTAGTTTTGGAAACATATTGGAACTTGCTAATCAATTGTTCTTTGTCTCCTAAAAACATAAAAAGGGTCTGGGCCTTCTTGGACACCCACAGCAGATTGCAAGGAACACTGAGTAGATTTTAATTCTAAAACTCTATGCCTTTTCTCTGAAAACTGTCACCTAGTGAAAAGCGATGCATGTTTGCATCAAGAAAAACTGTTTTACACATATCACACGTGGACATATTAAGTAAGTACATGATCTATGCATGTTTTCATCAAGAAAAACTGTTTTACACATATCACACATGGACATATTAAGTAAGTACACAAAAAATCATATAACATCATGTAACTTTAATGTTTATGTTTAATTACATATTAAAGCAAAATGAGTACATGTTACTTCAACAAAGATTATTGAATTTTAGTTGATTATTCTGTGTGGCAACAAACACGTGGTAGTTATTAATTCCTAATTTATTTAAAAATTTTGAATTACCCTAAGTAAATGACTTGAGTTTTCTGTAATCATTTTGATGTTTGAGTTTTTTAGGCTACTCAATTGTAAATACCATCCCTACCTTTCCTTTTGAAACAGACATTTGTGATATGTCTTTTTAGGACTTTGTACTTTCACATTGTACGCTTAACTCATGTAATTCTGGATTTTGTTCTTCAATGGTCTTTTAAAAAGAAGCTTGCCCCGGTATTTGTATGTCTTCACTAGTGGTACAGTTAAGCTCAGTGGCATGATTAATTTGTGATTTCATTCAGAAAATATAGCATTCTTTCTGGTAATTTGCTCAGCAAGAATGATAACGCCTCTAATACTAATTACCAATTACTGCTCAGGACTTTTACAAGACGAAGTGTTCACAGAACCAGACTCAACAGCATTATCATCTGTGGTTTCCAAAATATGATTTAGAACACTTTTTTTTTTTTTCCGGAATCAGACAAGCCTGTCAATTTAGTCTCCCATTGGCATACCTAAATTTATGAATCTTACATAATTCAGGCCATATCCAATAAAAGCTTAAGGTACTTTTATTTTCATCCAAAATGTGTTTTGAAAATACTGTATAATTAGTTTTATAGACTGAAAATATTCAAGAAGGTTTTCTCCCCACCTATTTAAACTAAGCACCCAAAGGTAAATGGACTGATTTCTGCTCCCATGAAATGACATTTTATACCAAAACACGGGATAAACAAGGGTTGGTGAATTTAACAGAGTTGAATTATTTATAAAATGTTTAAAACAGAATGCATGAAGGAAATAAATGATCATAATGTCCATATATTTTATTCACCATTAAAATATAAAACTTACAATTTTAAGAATTCAAACTACATGTACAGACAAAAAGCAGAGTTAACTTTTCTTGCTCGCCTCTCCAGTCCCTCTCTCCATAGGTAACCACTATTAACATTTTCCTGTTTTATTTCAAAATATATACTCAAAGAAAAGTATGAACTTATAGGCACACACATGTGTCATGATTTTATTTTGTTTACCAAAAAGCGTTATATTCATCGATGCTATTATGCATTTTGCTTTTCTCATGTTAGAGGAATAACTTTAGATAAACTAAGCAGAGTTGAAGGTATATAGAGAAATTATCTGATTGACTACAACTGGCATATGTCCTATTTTCCATGGCCACCTTAACAGCCATGATGAGTTGGCTATCTGTGATTGGTTTAAACTGTTATAATACTAAATCAAAATTTAGTTTGTTTATGTATATATAAAGTAAGGTTTCAGTTCATTACATGGGAACTCAATGGGGGGCACAGCATCAGGTTAATGGCTTCCTGCTTACTTCATTTAACACTCAACTCACAAATATCCCAGACTTTTTAAAACGAGTCCTCTACTGATGGTAAATTATACCTTATCATTTCTTGCAGGGTGCCTTGTCTATAAATATATCAATAGGTTAACTTGAAATTAGGGAGGTCATTAATAAATATTTACATTTTTATATAGGCAAATTGTCCTCAAAAAGAACTCTACTAATTTGTATGCTCAGTGAATTCGAGTGTGTTATTCTTATGCTGAATTTAAGGTAAGCAAAAGTACTTATTCACTTTTTTTTACGATTAATAATATATCATGGCAATGAATAAATAATACATTATTGAAATGTCTAAAGTTTTATGATAGCTCTGATAATGATTTTTAAATATTAGAATTATGCTATAGTTTTTTGTAAATGGTAATTAGTGATATTGTATGGTAACTTCCTGCTCTTTTCTAGTGTCATATTAAGAATCTGAATGCTAGAATTTGCTTGATATAACAGCATCTGAAAAGTAATCTTGAAATAGGGATAAATATAGTGTGAACACACAGAAGAATATTTTATCTTCCATAGATATTTTACATTGTAGCTAGTGAACTATAAATTATAATTTACAACCTGTGATGACTACATACATCCACAAGACCCAGTTTGGGTGTAATCTGTTTGCTAGATTGGAGCTGTTATCCTCATTTTACAGATGAATATTAAAAGCATATCAGTTCGTGCTTACATAGAGGCAGAAAATGGCCTACCGGATTTAAACCCAGATGTGCTCATTCAAATATCATTTGTATTTTTGCTATAATATACCATGAAACAAACGTTGACTGAGGGTACAGAGCAATATCTAGGTGCTATTTGTAACCACTTACATAAAGCATAAGATGAAGATATGTATGCATATATGCATTGTATACATGTGTATAAATATGCGTGTGTGTGTGTATATATATGTATACTTATTCATGTATACTCCATTAATTTCATAATACAACTCAGGAAAAGCAAAACTTTTACAGGCTTGACAAGTGTTTCAGTATCGTTTATATTTTATTTGCCAATACAGTATAATAGATTATCTAGCTAAACTTCTAAGATAGAAATATTACTAACAACTCAAAAAGAGAATTATATAGGATATTACAATTCGATATCTTTTATGGTTTTGTTTTTCTCAGTTTCAATACTGTAATCCTGTTTAATTTGGGGGGAAGTTGTATATTATTGAACTTACTTTGTATTGAAGGGCTGATCCAGCAATTTAAACTGTTAATTAAAAAAAGAAAAAAAAACAACTTTGCTAAGCAATTCTTAATTGATAAGCTAAATTACTTTGCAGATATTCTGAAAAGTTCCTTTATATGGCACATAGTATCATAAATGAAGCTTTTAGTTTTAGATTATCAGAATAATAATGTGCAGATTTATTTTGAATATTGAATGAGACACATTCTCATAAATATAAATATCCATAATATCTTTCTATGTTATTGTCTGGTCAAAAGGATCATTTATTTAAAATTCTTTGAATTATTTTATAGAATAAGACAAAATGTTTCTCTTCTCTGGTGTTTTATAATTACATAAGAGTAAGAACCATTTTTTTCCTTTTTATTGTATATGGGATTTTATTCTGATGGGAAGGGGTGAAAATGATAAATATTCATAATTTGGCACTCTTAGATTCTCCAGATATAGCAGAAGCTAAATGAGATATCCTCAAGAGATAGTCTTTTTTTTTCAAGATATAAAGAATGGTATTTTAATGCAAGAAGCAGCCTGATGGATGCACTGTCTAAGGTATAGAGGTAGGAGAGCATGAAGGTTGGCTTGGAACTGGAATTGGGAGAGTGTTTGCAGTTACTTGTGGAAAGGGCCCTATAGTTGGGGTCAGTATCCAGCATTATCATCTAGAGAAATTGCAGTCAAAACCAGGGAAATGGGACTGAGAATTAAACATAGAATCTAGTTGACCCCCTGAACACTCCAAACTGGTGGCAAACTGTAAGTTAGTATATGGAACAAATCAGAATCAAAGTTCAGAAAAAGAAAGTGGCTGAGAAAATGAACAAGGGTGGAGAAGAGGTAGGCGTGGAAATTTAAACAAGGTAGGAGGCTACCAAAAAGAGGCTGGCTTTTGTGTATTTTTCATAGCTTCCTACTCAGCCTCTTTTCTCTTATGTTTCTATTACAAAACCTAAACATGCATATACAGGTGCTATGTCAGATTCACTGCAGTAAGAAAACAATATTTTATTGTCTATATTTCAAATCAGAAAATATTATCATGTGGGAGGGCATCTAATCCACCTGTCCTCTGGCTGATGATCTTATATTTTCACATGTGATGTCCCAACATTCAGCTTGACACATACAGAGACTGGAAAAGCAGACTGAAAGCACAGGGCTAAGTGTTTCATAGGGAATAATGCCTCAGCTTGCTTAACCCTCCAATAACTTTGAGATTTAGACTAGTTCTTACTTTTAGGTATCACAATGAATACATGTAGATGTATTTAATTTATTTGTACTTATATGTTTTTAAAATCAAAATATAAATTCAACAAATGCAGAGATAGTGCTTTATATCCTTAAAGTCCTCCCTCATTCTCTACCTTTACTGTTCTATATTCCAAGGCCCCTCCTAGGTACATCCTACTCTGCATTTAATATTTAAGAAATATACTCTTTGAAGGTGTTACTAGGATATCAAGATTAATTGCCTGACATCCTTCTTCATTCTGAATGTTTTTGACTTGTATTTCAGTAGCTAGGTTAGTCATAACCTAATAATAGTAGTTTTTTATGGCTATTAATATGATTAATACTGTTGAAATGCTGCCAATGGAAATTTATTTCTAGGGGGTTGTTGGTTGGTTGGTTGTTCAGTATTTTTGTCTTAAAATCAGAGAGGTTTACTAAGAAAACATTAAATGCGGCATTTCAGATTCTGGAGTGTACACCATAAAATAACAAAATATATTGATAAGAAAAAAATGCATTTTGATTATTTTCTGAGTGCTAGAATGAATTATTCACTATTTCAACAGTGGGCTTAGTGTTAGGATAAGAAAGGAAACCAGAATCTAGATTCCTGTAACAAAATTGGAACATAAGCATTATACAGCAAACCTTCCTAGGTGAATTCGGGATGGGACAAATACTGTACTCTAACCTTGGCCCGTATCTGCCCTCTGGGGCCCTATTATCTCTGAAGTTTCCCTGAGTTAGTTTCTGGCTATGGGTCAAGGTAACATGCAGGCCAAACATGTGGATAATTAGGTTTACTTCAGAGACAACCTAACACAATGGCAATTTACACTCCAGTCTTTGGTTTTAAGAGGCACTCATAAAATGCAGTTTCAAAGGTACTTAAAATAGGCATGTAATCATTTTTCAAACTTACCCTCATTCAAGGACATCCTTGAATATAACTGTCTTAATCAGAGTATTATTCTGTCTAATAAAAGGGTATGCAAAAATGGAAAGACAAAAATATCTCTTTATTTCTAATATTCAATGTTTTTAAGATGCTGATAAACTATTCAGTCATATCAATATTTAAAATACATTTATTCACAATTGGTATAACTATACAGATATAACTGCATTTTTCAATATCCCGGAAGATGTGGTATCTTGCCTTCTTTCAAAATAGAGAACAGAGACCTATCTTGAGAGATATAGCTAAAGCTGTATAATTCCAAGTGTTTAGAAACAATCAGATAATCATTAAACATAGATGAATGGGTAATAGACGTGTACATGCACACACTTTGTATTTGGCTTTTTACTTAATATAGATGTCAACTCAGAATTGGAGCTAAAAAATAATACAGGTTTTCTCTATGAAAATCATCCCGAACCAAGCTGCGTATATTTAATCTTGGATCTTTAGTAGTATCACACATGTTCCATGAGCTTCTGAATGAATTCATTTTTACAATGTTTGTTTAAATTTTAATGTGCCACAGTATGGACCCAAACTGTTTTGTTATTTATTTATTTATTTATTTATTTATTTATTTATTTATTTATTTTTGAGACAGAGTCTCACTCTATCTCCCAGGCTGGAGTGCACTGGCGCAATCTCAGCTCACTGCAACCTCCACCTCCCAGGTTCAAGAGATTCTCCTGCCTCGGCTTCCCAAGTAGCTTGGATTACAGGTGCATGCCACCATGCCTGGCTAACTTTTTGTATTTTTAGTAGAGACAGGGTTTCACCATGTTAGCGAGGATGGCATCGATCTCCTGACCTCGTGATCTGCCCTCCTTGGCCTCCCAAAGTGCTGGGATTACAGGTGTGTGCCAAAATGCTTGGCCACAAACCGTTTTATTTTAGAGGAAGAGGGAATGTGAAACAACACATAGGCCAGGGCAGTGTAGCATAATAAAAGGAGCATGGGCTCTAGGTTCAAAAAATCTATATTTAGACCTGAATTGTGCTCACTCCTGAGAACTGTCTGGCCTCTCATGCCATTGTACCTCTCTGAAATCTCTTTTGCAATCCTCTATGTAAACATTGGAGTCAGCTCATATGGTATGCCAGGATCATACTATACACATAGTTCATACCCCTTCTTCCATATATCTATTTCTTAAAATACAATTTTCACATATTTTATTCATATTTGAGAGACCTGGAAGAACATTTGCGTGTCAGAGGATTAGAGATATGTGAGATTGCTTAGCTGGATAGTCAGAACCAGTCTCTTTTTTAGTGTCAATAACATTGATTTGAGCTCACACAAGACAAAAATAGATTCTACAGTAACACCTATACCTTAACAAATAGCTAGGAAAGTGCCAGTGCTTGAAAAGAAAACCTGGTAGCAGAAAGTGTGTACTGCTTTTAAGTGACCATACCAAGACTATACAATAAAACTACTGAAAATTGCAATGAATTTGAACAGTGTACCAGTTAAAAAACAAACAAACAAAAAACCAAAAAAAAAAAAAAATTGTGCAACATTTGGTGTCTTTGATAATTTGCCTTTAGTACCGAAAGAGTTCTGATCATTTAACTCTATAGGTAAATGCCCGAGAGGGATCAGCTGCACTGGTATTAGGCTACTAGGTGCTTTCCTGAAGATTTCAGGGCTGTCAAACTCAGCAGATGCCTGCAGGCTATTTCTAACTTTGCTGTCCTTTTTGTCTTAAGCCATCTCCTGAGAGTGAGTGTAATCTGTTGTCCAAAGTGACGGTGCCTGTCATCACTGACCGTATTTTTTTTTTTTTTATTCCTTCAGACTCTTTGAGACCATGATAAACTTTTCTCATGTATAAACAAGCCTGGGAAATAATAATATTTTATGATTGCACTGAGCTGAGCTGTCCATTCACTCTTAGCTTGTCTCGGATTTCATTCCTCTTCTGGCAGTCTAACTGGATTTTCCAGATTACATTAGAAGTCATTACCTACATTATGCATGTAGCTTGATATTATAGAACACTATTGCATATCCCCTTATTTCCTCAGAAGGATTTTCTAAATAAATAAAGGCTAAAACTAAAAAAATGCTTTACGCCATGTTTTAATGCATATCTTTATATTTTATTTGTTTTTGTGTTCCCAGAGTTCTCAGAAATACCTACACTCAAAATGATTGGCTTACCTGGTGATATTATGAAGTCCTCATTAATGTATTTTGGGGGTGTTGGAAGTGAAAACAAACACTATAATGTTCTCTGGCACAACTGAACACTTACTGTCCTCAGGAAAAAAAAAATAGTGAAAGAAACAGAACTTATGACCCAGGGGTTCTCGTATTCACCTTTTCTTAAAATGAGAAGCCTGAAAGACAAATGAAATGTTGCCATCAAAGAAGATAATTAAAATATATAGTGATAGTCCTAATAGGTATCTCAGATCTTTAAGATTAATATAAACATCTATAAAACTTTATTATTCCTATCATATATTTTGTTTTGTATAGGATGTTTTAACTAAAGTATTTTATCTTCTCCTCATGTCCCTTTTTAGTTTCATTTCTTTAAAAATTGCATTCACCTGTTATTTTTCATATATCTTCCTCACCACTATATTTTGACCTCTCATTTAGACAGGGCAATCTTTCTAATAACTCCAATACATAGGGATAGACACTGCATTGCAGGTGTGCTCTTTGTATTTTATTGCCTATTGTCGTGAGTCTCTTATGATTTATTATGTTGAATTCTGTCCAGTTTAGATTTCTGGGGTACTTGCAAATCAGCATTCGTTTCTGATGCAACAAACATTGTACAAAATAGTAAAAAGAATCCTAACATCCTGTAATAGCATGTAGTGGTACCATTCTGTACTGGAACATTAACAGAATAGTCAGCAAGCTGAGCTTTCAATTTAAAATGAGGTTTTATAATGAGAATGAGGTGATTGGTGACATTTTTGAGATTGTATTTATACTTAAAAATATTTATAATTACTTTTACCCAATTTAAAGACAATTTAATGAGAATAATTACCTTAGATCAATCAGTGCCTAGATCTATCTACAAATCTGATTACAAATATTAAGCATATCCATTAATACATGTTGGGATTAAATATAAAGTATGAGATTTAGCTTATGATTGTCTACTTAAGATGATAGAATTGAACCTGATAAAAGAATTGAAAATTCTGTTTAATTAACAATTAATTCTTTTTTACATATCCCTGAATAGGGTGGCTTCTTAATCTCAGTAGAATGGAAAATTAAGAAATGTATCAGATACAGAATTGATTGTTTTCAGTTTTGAAGTTCGTTCTCCTAAGTATACAATAAATAAGTCTGAGTATATTGACTTTCTTATAAATTACTTTTCCAACTATTGTGGGCCCTTCAGGAAAATATTTTAGACATTAATAATCATGATTATTAATATATTTTGACAGATTTGCATCAGACAGAAACAGGATATAAATACATTTCCATAGTTAATCATTGCCCTTTCACAGTTCAAATGTCTGCAATAACTAATAAGAAGTTCTAAACTTTAAAATGTTTCTTTAATCTAAAATTCTCAAATTTCCTACTGAAAAAAATTCTGTTTTTGTTTGCTGCAGTAATTATTCATGGGTACCGTATTTTTATAAATTGGAAATGATTTTGCAGATACAAACTTATCCTGTAACACACATTTTCCCAAGATATGGAAGAACAAATATTTTTAAAGAACTACACTTTGAAAATATAGGTGAATCTTGATTTGTTTTTCATAGATGATATATTTAATGTAATGTAAAATGTTATGTAAAATGTAATGTAAAATGTTAATGTAAAAAAAAACCTAACCTATTCTTTGTAACTTTTTGCACTTAGTCTTGTGAAAAATGCAGTTCCATGTTTGATTTCTGACAACTGAGGAGTTTAGAGCTAGCTTAGCCAGGTCATTAGATGCCTATGGAATTATGATCCCCCTATGTCTCTCTTTTCATTTTGTATTTTAGTTTCTTAATTATTTTAAACTGTTGTTTTTTCTTTAACATAATTTTTATCAAGTAATATGTATCCAGATCTAGATGTTGAATAGTACCATAAAATTCATAATGAAACAGATTAACAACCCTCTGTTTCTTTCTCCCCCCAAATTGTTCACACAACCCAATGCTAACCAGTTTTATCCTAGCTCTTCCTTGGAAGCTATTGTGTGTGTGACTCTTGATTTTTCAATCGTTGATATTATTTGCAGACTTTCAGCTGTGAAAAACAATGATTTAGACTCCTTACACTTATACTCCAATATAAAAACCCTCCCAACACACTTTCCTTCACTCCAATCCTCTGATGCCCTAATGTAACAAGTTTTAAATGTATAATATTTTAATGATGTGAACATAATTCTAATCTTAATTCTGTGGTTTTTATAACTATTTTTAAATTTTATTTCACAACTATTTTTTAAGTCCTGAAGTTAGAAAAATAATGCACTATTTTTTTCTTTGGTTTAGTTTGCAGAGAATCTATTTTGTTCCCACACTTTACAATCATTTATATTTTGTTTTGCTGGCACCATTTTCTTGTTTCCTCCTGTTTGATTCTATCGCTCATTAAGCCTGATGCATTTCTGGAGACATAGAATCCCATGTCAGCATAATCTAAAAAATACTTTTTATTTCTCTTTGTTGTTGAATGATTTCCTCAAGGGGCTTATTAAGGAAGCATCCCTGGGACTGAGACATTCTATGATATTACATTTCTATCATGCCTTTTTTCAACTCTTACCCTTGAGTATAAATTGCCTGGATATAGAATTCTCAGTTGAAAATAATTTCCCCATAGAATTTTTAAATCATTTCTCTACAGTTGTCTCATAGATACTTGTTACTATTAATAATACTTAATGGTTTTTCACTTTATGGTTTATATGAAAACTGTTTACTACACTTACCAATGCCTTCAGAAAGTATGGAGTAATTTCATATCCATTTTGTTATTTAATATCACAATTGTTACTTGGTTTATATCTGTTATTATTATAGTCATTATTATTATCCATTGTGTTTGACACTTCTTTATGCCTTTGAACTTTCAGCATTACATTCTCTTCAGTTTTTGAAATTAATATTTCTTTGATCATTTTATGACTTCTGTTTTATCTGTCTCTCTGTATTTCTGTTAGCAGTCGCTGTGTACAAACCACCCCAGAATGTAGACTTTTATAAGGATCATTTATTTTCTTATTATTCTGCTTTCTTACTGTGGTTTGATTACTTCACAAGCCTTAGCTGAATGGTGCTGCTTCACACTACAGGCCTGTGAGTCAGTTGGAGAGACTCAACACCATATGTCTCTCAGAGTAGTGGATTAACTAGGTATGTTCTTCAGATGGCAATGGCAGTTATACAATAGGGCAACTGGAAAAATAAAGCCTCTTAAGACACAGGCTTAGTATTAGCACAGTTTTGCTTTCATTGGAAACATTAGAAAAGAAATATATTCCACCCATGGTGAGACTACAGCGAGTATGCACATGTAGATGAGGCTCAACAATTGAGACCAATAATGCAATCCACCACATGCTAGAACTCTTTTTCATTGGATCTCACATTCCCTCCTTGATCATATTTAGCTTCCCATTTTTATGATATCACATTTTGGAGATTCACTTTGACTTTCTCTTCTAACCCTTTACATAGATTTTCTTCCATCGTTTAAAACATATTTCTCTAGAACCTTCATTCTCTGAATGTTTTCTTTTTAGAACTTATTTTTATCTTATTAAATAAACTTTTTATTTCTCTGAGAATGTTATATATAGATATAAACATATCTATCTCTGTATATATGTGAGAACTGCTTTGATCATAAACATGATGTTATTTTCCAGGTTTCTTTATTCTGTTTGTTCCTATGGTGTGTTTTTGTGTGTGTGTGTCAATGTGCTTCTCAACTACATGGTGATATTTATTAATTCATTCATTTTTAACACTGAAAAATGAAAAAGTTAATTAGAATCTCTCCATATAGGAGTGGTTGCAAACTGGTTGACTCAGGCGTAGATGAATACGCTAACATTTTTTGCAGGTAAAGACCTGACTACCAGCATTCTAGGTACTGAATAGAAGAACTGTGTGCCTTTCCGTTGTTTAAATACAAATATTTCTGGTAAACCTCTTGTTTCTAGTATGTCCCCACTTACCACCCTCATCTGTGTCTGGTGTTTCTCAAGTGAAAGGCTTCTCTGATTCAATTTTTCCAAAGAGTAATTTTATTTGAGTCTTTTCTTAAGGTACAGGATGGGTAGTGGGATAAAACTGTATGAAATGAATCAAAGGATCAAGAGGTTTGAAATGCAAAGTTGCACCTGATCCTCCTGTTTTCATCACCTACCTACATCTGATGCTTACATTTGTGAAGTTCTTGGAATATTTTTGGTGTTTTTAACATTCTTTTTAATAGAGCTTGACAGGAAGTGAGATACATTGTGTATTTTCATGTCTTACCACATTAACTGAAATCCCAAACAACTCTTACTAGTGTATAAAGCAAACCACAAAAAGAATACAATTGATTTCAGATGTTTTGTAGCATATTTATTTTTCAATGTCTCTTTGTTTTATGTAGTATGGGCTTTCAGATATAATTACTACTATTAGTATTTCTTTTAAAGATGAAACTGAAGCTCAAAAAGGTTGAGTAGCTTGTCCTGTGTCTCAGAAGTCAGAATACAAACAAGGTTGAACTGAGACCTGGTTCACACTTAATTTTCTGGTAACAGAGAAGTTGAATGGTATTTTTCCCTCTCTGGTAACAGAGGAGTTGAATGGTTGGGAGTTTTCATCCCTTTTATTCACTGTAATTTAGATTATTTACCAGGGATGGAGGAAAAAAAAAAAGCAAGAAAACCAAAGTGTTCAAACACCAATCTAGGAACTGAAATTTTCTGCCTCATTAAGCAAACATTGCAAGAAAGAAAAAGCAGAGAGAAAGCAAGACATTGACACTGACATGTCTATATTCACAATTTTTGTATAATTTCAAACTTAGACATCCCAATAGGCATGATCGGGACTTTAATATTCCCTCTCTTTTTTTGGTAACTTCATTCATAGTTAATTTTCCAGTCAATCCTTTTTCCTTCACCTCCCTTCTTTCTCCATTTAATGCTATGCATTTGAATCTATAGAATAGTATGAAATATCCAGTATATTCATCCTTTTCAGCTTAGTTCCTCTTTTTCCTTTTCATCTGTCATGGGATGAATATGTGTTTAAATGTCATTTAGCATAGTTCTGAATGTTTTTCAGTGTTAGAAAATATATTTGCAGCTAATTTATGATTCAACAAATTGTCAATTTTAAACAAATTGACAGAATAGTCCTTTTAATATTTAAGGTGACTTCAAATGGGAAACAGAAATTATATGAGAATACTTGACAATACTTTCACTTTTGTTACTACAACAGAGCTGGATTTAGATTTCTTCTTCCTTGCTGTTTTGGCAAAAGATTCTAACTTCTAATAAACATTGGCAATTTATTTGTTTTACTTTATTACCTAACCTGAAGACAATGTTTTATTTCTCTATTATTTCATTTGAATTAATAATCAATTAACAATAACTGGTTTTATTTTTCTTATGATATTTGTATCATATCAGGAATGTTCAATTCGTGATTTATTTTCCAATTTCCTAAATACAGCAACCCTAAATTAACAGGCCATCCCAATTATTAGAAATTTTTAGGAGATAGATAGCTTTTATTAATAGTGAGACATATAGATGCACATGCATATTTGTGTGTCTGCTTATAAAATAGAAACTTTAAAATTAAAAAATAAAAATAGCACTCTTTTTTTCTTTTTAAATTACACTTTAAGTTCTGGGGTACATGTGCAGAATGTGCAGGTTTGTTACATAGGTATACATGTGCCATGGTGGTTTACTGCACCCATCAACCCGTCATCTACATTAGGTATGTCTCCTAATGCTAACCCTCCCCTTGCCCCCCACCCCCTGACAGGCCCTGGTATGTGATGTTCTTCTCCCTGTGCCCATATGTTCTCATTGTTAAACTCCCACTTATGGGTGAGAACATATGGTGTTTGGTTTTTTGTTCCTGTGTTAGTTTGCAGAGAATGATGGTTTCCAGCTTCATCCATGTCCCTTCGAAGGACATGAACTCATTCTTTTTTGTAGCTGCATAGTATTTCATGGTGTATATGTTCCACATTTTCTTTATCCAGCCTAACATTGATGGACATTTTGGTTGGTTCCAAGTCTTTGCTATTGTGAATAACACTGCAATAAACATACGTGTGCATGTGTCTTCATAGAAGAATGATTTCTAATCCTTTGAGTATATAACCAGTAACAGGATTGCTGGGTCAAATGATATTTCTAGTTCTAGATCCTTGAGGAATCGCCATACTGTCTTTACCAATGGTTGAGCTAATCTACACTTCCCCCAACAGTGTAAAAGTGTTCCTGTTTCTCCACATCCTCTGCAGCATCTTTTGTTCCCTGACTTTTTAATGATCACTATTCTAACTGGAGCAAGATGGTATCTCATTGTGGTTTTGATTTGCATCTCTCTAATGACCAGTGATGATGAGCTTTTATTTCATATGATTTTTGGCCGCATTAATGTCTTCTTTTGAGAAGTGTCTGTTCATAACCTTTGCCCACTTTTTGATGGGGTTGTTTCTTTCTTGTAAATTTGTTTAAGTTCCTTGTAGATTCTGGATATTAGCCCTTTGATAGATTGCAAAAGTTTTCTCCCATTCTGTAGGTTGCCTGTTCACACTGATGATAGTTTCTTTTGCTCTGTAGAAGCTCTTAGTTTAATTAAATCCCATTTGCCAATTTTGTCTTTTGTTGCAAATGCTTTTGTTGTTTTAGTCATGAAGTCTTTGCTCATGCCTATGTCCTGAATGGTATTGCCTAGGTTTTCTTGTAGGGTTTTATGGTTTTAGGTCTTGTGTTTAAATCTTTAATCCATCTTGAGTTAATTTTTGTATAAGATGTAAGGAAGGGGTCCAGTTTCAGTTTTCTGCATATGGCTAGCCAGTTTTCCCAACACCATTTAAGCAATAGGGAATCCTTTCCCCATTAAACTAGCACTCTTCAATTATGACTACAAAGATAACTGGTGAATTCTAAAAGGTAAATTTCTCTACTTATCCTAGATTTGTACTATAATATCTATATTTTTTCTCTTGATCTGGAATTTTCCATTCTTCTGCTTTTAAAAATTGGGACAAATTTTGATACACAATTATCACTAAACTTGCTTTTGGTGGGTGCCAAAGGAGATCTCATTGAATTATACCTCTTTTTTAATCTGGAAAAAGAAATGGCTAACAGGTAAAAGTAGAAAGAATAGAACAATGAACATCCATGCATTCACAATCTAGTTTATCATTAACATTTGATTTGCAGTTTTTGCATCCACGTAAACAAATAGATTAATATTTATTTACAGTATCTCTTTTTTTGGTTGAATTAATTAAAAGTTACAGAAACTTGATTCTGAGTCATAGCTACAAAGGCTATCACCATCCATAGATAATAAAGATGATAACAATGAATTTATCACAGATAAATTCAGTCCAGACTTCATGGTATGTGACTGAAGCCCCAGCTTACACATATATATATGTGGCTATATATATATATATATGAAATCAAATTAAGAAAGCGTCTATTTCTATTTTATTAAGTTTGTGAAAACCAGAAATAAACATTGCCTTTTTGGTAATTCAAAAAAAAAAAAAAAAGGGAACACATGACTACATATTACTTTTCTTCTACATCTCATAGCTTAATTAATGGATGTACTAACATCGAGCCTTGAATGCAATCGTAGAATAGATCTCCATCATCATTTCTTAAAAATCTGCCAATGCATTGTTCTTTTTAACATATTGCTTTATATTTTTGCATTTTTATTGCTCTGTAATTCTCCTTTCTTTCCACTTTTAGCAAGGTTAGATACCTATTTGTTTCCTGTGGCTGCTAACAAATGACTACAAACTTGATAATTTAATAACTATTTACTTTCCCACAGATTTTTGAGGCCAAAATGCCAAATCTCAGCCGTCAGCAGAGCCACATGTCCTTTAGAAGCTCGACAGATAATCCATTCCTTGCCTCTTCCACCTACTGGTGATTGTCAGCATTCCTTGGCATGTGGCCTTGTGTCCTTCTGTTTGATCTTCACATAGCCTTCTGCTCTCTCTATGTGTCCAATTTCCCTCTGCCTCCTCGTATAAGAACACTTGTGATGCCATGTAAGGCCCACCTGGATATTCTACAATAATCTCTGCATCTCAAGTCCTTAACTTAATTACATCTGCAAAGGTTCTTTTTCAAATAAGATCACATTCACAGGTTCCAGGGTTAGGAGACTGTCATATGTTTTTTGAGCCAGCATTCACTCTACCACAGGTATCATTGCTACTTTCACTTTTTCTGTGCTTCTTAAAATGTTGTTAGGATTATCTGGTTTCTGAAGGTGTGGTAGGATTCCCCTTTGAAAATATGTGAGACTGTGTCTTAGTGTGGGTAGGAAAGAGGTCTTAGATAAATCCCACTACTTAGAAAATTGCAAATTAAACCTTCTGTCTCTGCTGCAGTTTTTATGAAATACATTTTCTTAGAAAAAGTGACTAATTTAATTAGTTTCCTTCCTTCCTTTCCTTTGCTCTTTCAAATTTGTTGTTTTAAATTTCTAGTGTACTGTAACAGACAATCTCTAAGTTTAAAATGTTTTATTTGGGAAATGAAAATTTGCAATTCAGAACAAACACAAAGGCTAGGTGGTCTTCAGTATGTCCAAAGAACGAAGACAAGATTGGAGATTTTATAAAAAGAAGAAATGTTATTTATTGTTTTGAAAGAAAGTTAATAGGCAAGTTCTGATTGGTTACAGAGATGGGTATAACTAGTCTTAGAGTTACAGCTGGTTGTTTCAGGAGCTATTAGGTAAAACTGCTTTTAGGTAAGAACAGACTGTTTCAGAAATTAGGCTTGTAGAGAATTACATTCTTAATGTTTTGTGCCATGATATGGTTTGGCTGTGTCCCCACCCAAATCTCATCTTGAATTGTGGCTTCCATAATTCCCATATATGGTGTGGAGGGACCTGATGGGAGATAATTGAATCATGGGGACAGTTGCCCTATACTGTTCTCATGGTAGCCAATATGTCTCATCAGATCTAATGGTTTTATGTAGGGAACCCCGTTTTACTTGGTCCTTATTCTCTCGTCTGGAACCTTGTGAGATGTGCCTTTTGTCTTCCGCTATGATTGTTAAGCCTCCCCAGCCACGTGGTACTGTGAGTCCTTAAACTTCTTTTTCTTTATTAATTACCCAGTCTCAGGTATGTCTTTATCAGCAGTGTGAAAACAGACTAATACATGCCCTGAGTGCTTTTTACTCCTGGCCTCTTGACTCTGTTACAGTTAGTTATGTAAAGAAAGACTCAATCATATGATCAATTTTTAGAGTACCAATTATTTCTTTCCCCTTATTATTTTTGGTGTGTGTGTACATTTCTGACTTCTTCTTTTCTGAATTTAGATATTTTTCAAAGAAACAGCATATTTATTGGCCTCAGTGTTTTTCTGTATTAAAATATACCATTTTGCTTATATCTTTCTCTCATTTTGTTTACTTTGCCACTTTTCTAAATTTTTAGTTCTATGTCTAATAAAAAATCCACAATAACTACCTCATTAATTTGATCAGTTGGCTTGTCTATACTCTTATGCATTTCTTGTCCACATGATTTGTTTCGCACTAAGAGAAATGTGTCAAAGTTGCATATAACTAGTGCATTTCTGTTCTTTTATTTTAATTGTTTGACATTATGAAGAGTATTGCTCACTGCTGTGTTGTTTGGTGTCCTACTTCGTTCCATTTTATTATTTGATGTAAATTATAACTTGTCAGATATCCATATCATCACCCTCAGTTTATTTTTTGTTCACATTTGTTTTGCATTATATTGACTATTTTTTTTTTTGTTTTTTTTTTGTTTTGTTTTTAAATTTATTTATTATTATACTTTAAGTTGTAGTGTACATGTGCATAACATGCAGGTTTGTTACATATGTATACTTGTGCCATGTTGGTGTGCTGCACCCATCAACTCATCATTTACATCAGGTATAACTCCCAGTGCAATCCCTCCCCCCTCCCCCCTCCCCATGATAGGCCCCTGTGTGTGATGTTCCCCTTCCTGAGTCCAAGTGATCTCATTGTTCAGTTCCCACCTATGAGTGAGAACATGCGGTGTTTGGTTTTCTGTTCTTGTGATAGTTTGCTAAGAATGATGGTTTCCAGCTGCATCCATGTCCCTACACTCCCTTCTGTGAAGAGTTGAGAGCTCTGGGCTGAGTAAACCCGGCACTACCTTCACAAGTCCCACCAAGAAGTCAGGGGAATATCCGGCTTCGTTAAGTCCTGAAACTAAGTATAAGCATGTACTTCAAGAACTTTTACATAATGCATTTAATTATAGCTTTTGAAGTAGTTCTTATTCTCTTTCATGTCACCATTACCTACCTCAAAAACTTTATTTACCATAGTGTTATACTTCTTTAAAAAGTGAATTGCTCTTACCATGTGTAGATTTGTTAGAATTTTTCCAAGTCATTTTAAAAGAAGTAAGTATTTTGCTATGACTATACCATTTCATTTATTTCACATATATGCACATATAATTAATATTTCAGTTAGTGAGAGCTAATATAGAAATGCTTTACAATTTTACATTTTAATTTAAGAAAATACACTCATTTTGTGTCATAAGTTTGACATTTGTCATAAGAAAATACACTCATTTGTGTCATAAGTTTGACATTTCACAGCATATATTAATAGCTTATAAGACAAACATTCAATCAGATGCTTTGAAAAAGTTTTAGAATAAAAGCCACTGCTGATTCTGAAATCAGAAGTTTTAATGAGTAACACTGTTGTATGTGTGTGTGTGTGTGTGAGAAAAGCTAGTGGCAGGTAACTCTTCTCAGACCCACAAGATACTGTTTTTTTAAACTGAGATAAAGATATTTTACATTAGATTAGCAATAAAATGAAAGGAACACACTTGAGAATTTGTAGGAAATTGTTATATGATTTCTCTAAGGTATAAATACAGTATTTTACATAAATAGCTTGTTTTCTGAATATAACTATATGTGCTATTAATTTTGGAAAGTCTCTAATTATGATAATACATCAACACTTTTTTTTTTCTAGCATCATTATTGCTATGTAAAATTTTTGAGCCATTGCAGTTCATTGTTAGTTTTTTCCATGACTTTTAATTTGGAGAAATTTTCCTCTTCTGCAGCATTAGCAAAAGAGATTGTCAACAAAATTTTACAAACAATACTTAGACTCAAAATGAAATATGTATGAAATGATAATGGAGTCGCATAATAAGTTATAATTAAGTATTATAAAATAATTTAGTTCTGTTATATAATTTAAGAGTATATATAGTGATTACTCTTTGTCCTAAAACAAAATTTAAGTCATTTCAGAATTTCTTAATTTCTTTCTAATTTTTTCTACATGGAGATATGAGCTTTTAAAAAAGCATCATTTGTTCCATTTAATATCATACCTTTAATACTTTCTTAACTTGATCTATTTCTTAAAAGTATTTGCAATTATAGAAATAATTTTCCATCTAGTTGCAAACCATTTCATGTCTGTAAACGTATAAATAATTATATTTTTAAATATCACAATTTTTTAAATTGCCACATCAACTGTTGCAATTAAGATGCCAATTAATGACTATCTTTGAAAACATAATTGGAATACAAGCAGAGGACTAGAAATTGATGTTTGGCACTTCTGGAAAACTATTCCCTCAGAGTGAGAGTTTGGCAAATTAATTAATTTGCTTTTTTTTCTCATATAAGCATTTTTTTCCCCTCATATAAGATTTTCCAGCTCTTTCCTATACACCAAAGCAGTTCCCAATGTAAACGGTAGTACAACCCACAGGCATTCATAGCATTGTGATGAAGTTGGCTTATGTTTTGAAGACATGGAGCAAATGAGAAAAGGCAGCATTTGTCTGTAGCCTGGAAAGTGTTCATTAGCAGGGTAGATGCCTACAATTAGATGAGGCATTGTTACATAATTGAGAGCCAGACAAGGATGCCCTGGGACTATTTAATTAATTAAAGTTTGCATAGGTTTGTAATATATGAGACCTTTCATAGTATAAGACGAGGACACAAGCAACCTTTCTCAGGTCTA
The DNA here is from genome assembly GCF_024542745.1 of Macaca thibetana thibetana. Lineage (NCBI taxonomy): Eukaryota > Metazoa > Chordata > Mammalia > Primates > Cercopithecidae > Macaca > Macaca thibetana. The sequence goes on from NC_065586.1 coordinate 78,265,314, forward strand.
AGGGCACTACTATCCATTGGCCAACATCCCACTTTTAATTTTGATTATGTAAGGAAGATAAGCCAAGTAGGGTCTCAAGATACCCCCTGACATTACTAGGGAACACACTGCAATGGCTCAAATCCAGCACAAAGAATAATTAGTTCTATCCCAACCACAGCAATAGCAATTATGGGATGTGGATCCCAAAATAATTGTGTGTATCTTAAAACAGGACATTCATTTGCCACTTTTAGTGTTCCTTTTTGGAGAAAGGCTAGCTATCATCTTCTCATACATTTTCTTGTGGAGTTAGACATCTTGTCATATGTAACATCTTTCACTTAGCCTCATGCAAAAATACATATGGACAAAATAGTTTAAGGTATTAGCCTTTCTTCTTGTGTGTCTTCCTCAATTTCTGGTAGTCAACACATCAGAATTATTACTGTGGATTCTAAAGCCTTTTTAAAACTGAAAACAAAGTGTAAATTGATGCTGCTTATACCCTCATAAAGCTTTTCCTTTTCTATTTAAAAACTTACATTTTAAAAATGAAGATAATTTTGTCCTTATGATATGTAAGCATTAAAATTATTGGAATAAAAGGCCGGGCGCGGTGGCTCAAGCCTGTAATCCCAGCACTTTGGGAGGCCGAGACGGGCGGATCACGAGGTCGGGAGATCGAGACCATCCTGGTTAACACGGTGAAACCCCGTCTCTACTAAAAAATACAAAAAACTAGCCAGGTGAGGTGGCAGGCGCCTGTAGTCCCAGCTACTCGGGAGGCTGAGGCAGGAGAATGGCGTGAAGCCGGGAGGCGGAGCTTGCAGTGAGCTGAGATCCGGCCACTGCACTCCAGCCTGGGTGACAGAGCGAGACTCCGTCTCAAAAAAAAAAAAAAAAAAAAAAAAAAAAAAAATATTGGAATATAAAAACATGAAGTTTGATAAATAGCTTGCTTAATTAAAATCTTATTATCTGTCCTGCTATGTCTGCCTCTGCTGCACAACAAGGTATGTTGCGTATTTATTTAGGATTTTCATAGGATCAGAAAATTTCCATCCTCTGGAGTCTAGTAGGTGGTAAGGCTTCCAGCCTTGAATGGGCCTTCCATCAACAAGCTCCTGTGTAGAAAGCAGTTAGTATTCCTTGCTCTAAACATAGGAGTTTTCCCTCCTTTACCTTATAAGCGAGCTAGTTAGTTCTGGAAACAGTGTGCATTCTTAGTGTGACTATAGGCATATGTGTGCATGTGTATTTTTTTTGGTTTTCCTCAACCATTTGTTTCATTCTAGCCCAGCAAAGTTCGTATGTATATAATATATATAGGCATCTTAGATGTTGGCATGTTAGCTTATCATTTTATTAACGTGACAAAATTTTAGTTCTCTCTGTATGCATACAACTGTATCTGATATTCTACAGTGCATCCTACCTTGAGGAATTCTGTTGCCTTTTCTTTATTCATCCTTCCCTTTACATTTTAAACAAGTAAATAATTTAAAGTGTGTTAATTTTCTCTATTGTCAACCCTTTGCCCCCAGAGAAGCATAACAAATAAAACAGGTTTTTAAATAATTAAATAATTTGCAGATGTATGATAATTTTTACTCTGACCCTTTAGGAAACAATGTGTCTTCTTTTAGGGATCACATTTATGAGTAAGTCTAGGTTGCTGCTGGGTATAACTAAGATGCATGATAACTTCTAAAGTCCTTATTTTTAGTAATTTATGTACATTGTACTCTAAATTATGCTCAACACACTTTATCTGCAGTAAGGAGTCTCTTGACAAGTGTATCAACAATATGCTATTATTTTCCCTTTGTTGATTTATAGAGATAGGCAAAATTATGAACTATGTGCCATTTGTTTTATTCCTTTGGTATTCTTTCTTATCTATAAAATAAACTTATTAAGGTCATGTCTACCTTTTATAGGTAGTGGAACACATAGTATATGCTGAATTAAATTCTCTGCCTTCCTCATTCCTTATTGCCGCCTTCTTCCCATGCCAAGCACAACATACCACTGTATTATTTTAATATGCTCTGCCTTCTTGTTCCTAACAAAATCTGAACTGAATAAGCTGCTATGTTGGAAAAGAGCTTTCAATTTCTTTCACAGTCTAGAATGCTAATAACAACTTAAAATAAAATGTTATTTTAAATTCTAAATTAGTTATGAGACATGTTCTGCAGGTTAGAGGAAGGTCATTACATTTAACCTACAATTTATATCCCATATGAGACTTCTTGCCTACTTTGGTCATCCTTGGCTAAAATGTTAAAACTACTCTTGTGTTGATTGAATGGTTTAACATTATGGGAATGTATAGGAATAATATTTGATGGTTTCTCATGCACAACTCAAAATATGGTGCCTTTTCTTCTTAATTTTATAAGCATTCCATATAGTTCTATTTTGTTAAATTTTCTGCTTACTGTTCTTTAAGATATCTTTGAATAATGTCATTTAGAAGATGTTTCTTATCAAATGAATACCTACTTTATAGGCTATAATCTGAAAATGTCCAGAAAAAAAGGCAAATCTATAGAACCAGCTTTTAAATTAGCGGTTGTTATGGGCTGTGGGTAATGGTGAATAGAGAGTGACTGTTAATGGGTATGGAGCTGTTTTTGGAGTAATGCATATTGTCTAAAAGTTGACAATGCTGAAGGTTGGGCTAAATATACTCAAAGCCACTTAGTTACATACTTTAAAAGGGAATTTTATGTGATATGAGTCATATTTCGATGACTGGGCTAATAGAATTACCATTATTTTTACCTTGTTGTCAACTGTGCATATAGGAAGAAAATCTACAAAATAGATAAATCCCAAGTAATAATTTTGTGTGATACTAAAAACTGAGTAAAATATTCTGAAGTAAAATGTTTAGAACATTTGTTGGAAAATACAATTCACAACAAAAGAACATGTAAGTATGTTATCTACCAAATCATCTCTAGTAAATATCAAACAGCATTTCTTTTTAATCATCTTAGAATGATGAAAATATTAAATTGGAACATGTTAATAAAATGATGTTCATTAACATATCATTTTCTCTAGCAGTGGGTCATAGGAGATCATTTTAGTCTCCTGATAAAATTCCGTATTTAATATTTGAATTTCAGATATGTTATTAGTATAAAATAGATTCAAATCTAGTATATTATATGAAATGATTTTCTATTTTAGCTACAATGTAAATTTATCATATTATGAAAATCTTATATAATATATACATACATTTATATAGAAATACATATGAATAAATATATTAATTTATGCACAAAATTTTACCAATTTCTTTTTCACTTTTGTTAAAAATAAAAGATTATTTATAAATATTTCAGGTTATCTCATTTAAAAATTTTATTAGATATTCAATTTTAAATTGTTGTATTTTTTAAATTCTTAATGTAAATCTCATGGTCTTATCTTCTTTCCTTGACTTATCTGAGTTTTATCTTAAAAGGTTCTGTGAGTAATCATCTTGCCTTTAAAACATCCTACTCAATGCTTTTTGACTTCTTTCTGGAAGCATCTTATACCTTTTGACTTCCATATGTTTAGATCAGTTGTGTTTTGATCCCCCTTCCTCTCTGCAACTCTCTTAGGCCAGTCTTAAAATTTCACTCATTCTGTAATTCATTTTTAGCTGAACAACTTTGTCTAGTTACCAGAAATAGTTTCTAGCCTATTATATTTTTACACAAACAGTCTTTTCTCCTATTTGTTAAAGTAATTTTAAAGCAGATAATCCTTTAATTTATCTTCTTGATGTTTTTACTTCTGGGCTTTCATTTTTCTACAAGGTAAGTTCCTTGGTTATTATTCCTAGGAATTAGCCCCATACTTGACACAGAGTAAGTTCTGATTTGTAGTTGATCATTAGATGGAATTTGGTGTAATATTTTTCACATGGGCCTCTTCTCTTAAGTCATTGCTACATTTGATACATTTTATTGAATAAAAGTTAAGACAAAAGATAACATGTAAAATACAAATAAAATAGTGAGAATTGATTTTTATGTTCATTGGTGGACCTTTGGGTTATAATTCCTGTTCCCCATGCTCCAGTCTAAGACAGCTAAAAACAAAATAAGACAAAGCAAAATAGCAAAGTAATTCCTTGGGATTTCTCTGAGTGTCATCCACCTCCTAAATGTGGAGACAAGGCAACTATACTTCAGGTACTACTCTGAGGATGAAGGAAGAAAACAAAAAGCAATCCTAATGATCCTATCAACATATCCCTAACCTCAGCTTAGTAAGAGTTCCCATTCTTGCCAACCTCCTAGGGAAGGGGTCTGCAAACTCTTCTGTAAAGGCAGAGAGGGTAAGTATATTAAGCTTTGCAGGCTATATGATCACTTTACCAACTACTCAACTCCAACACTTTTAGTACTGAAGCAACTATACATAATACGTAACAAACGGAAATGTCTGCGTTCTAATAAAACTTTACTGACACCAAAATTTTAATTTCATTTAATTGTCACATGTAATTAAATATTGTTTTGAAGGAAATGAAAATACATACGCTAATGTGTTTGTCTTAGAGGAGTATGAGCAATATGCGAATGGATGCAAGCCCAGTTTAGATCAGTCAACCCTTATCTACCCAGTGGATTTTCGAGTTAAATAAATGTTTAACGATATTACTAAATGTTTGCTGATCTTATTAAATGCAAATTAATTTTCGCTAATGAGCCATGCAAAAACTGGAGGTGGTCAGATTTGTTTTGACCTTCGTTTTAAGATTGAAGCCTGTTTCGTCTCCAAATTTGTCTTTTACTATCTGTTCATATTTTTTTGCACTTTCCCCCCCAATAAAATGCACTATAATATACATTTTAATCTTTGCAGGCCAATGTGATCTCATTGCCAACTAGTCAACTCCAACACTTGTAGTCCCAAAGCAATTATAGATATTATGTAAGAAATGGGTATGTGCTATAGTAGTGTGTAGAGATAGTTCTAGAAAAAAATCTAAAGAAAAAATCATTTCTGTTGGCACCAGAGTTTCAAAAGTCTCATTTTAAATGAACATGACTTTGGGTCTTTAAACTACTATTGTGAGAATATCTTCACTCCTTTCTCCTGTCTTACAGCCGTTGATAACTGCTACTATCTGATTAGTGCAATTCTTTCTCCATTGAGTCAGTCACTGTTAACATTGACTTGTGGAAAGAAACACAAACAATCTCTCCTCAGATGTTTCTCTTTCACTGCTGTTACAGTTCACATCACCTAGTGTTGCTGTGTAATAGATGGATTCATGGGATACCTTATTGTGTGGAGTTTTGTAATGCTGGAAGATCTGTGGACACCTGCTTACATACTGTCATCAAAATTTCTGCAATCTACAACGAAGCATGGCATTTTCCCACATAGAAAATTTATTTGGTGTCCTAGGAGCAAATTTCATTATTGGACCTTCAACAGTTTCTGCTTCAGCTCTGTCAAACTGGCCTCCCTCCCTATTTCGCTTTCTACCCTAGCCATCTCACATTTGTTCATATGCCTTATAGCTATATTGTTTGCCATCTCATTATTATAGGAAGTTGATTATGCTGGGCTTCAATTTACAAATGCACTTAGAGATATATGAGGTTTCTGCATAAACTGAGACTATAAACTTTCCTGTGTTTAAAAACTTGCTATTTTGTCACAAACATTTTTAATTCAACCTTATAAAACAAATATAATACGTGGATATTATAATTTTTCAAAAGCTGGAATATATAAAAAGAATTCATGAGGAAAAGCAGCATTCTTCAACTCTTTCTCATCTTCAGAGCTAAACTTTATAATAACTTTTGCTTAATTATTTAAAGATTTGCCTCCAACATTTCAAAAATACTTATTTAATTAATCAACAATAAGAGAACTTGTCAAAGCTTTCCCATGAAAGATAAAAGTCTGATTTTATTATGACTTTCATTTATCTTTTTTCTTCTAATATTAAATTCTTATATTGTCATATTGCCCTCTTCTTTTGATTAGTTCATAACCTTAAATATGAAGTTACAAAATATTATCCAGAGTTAGAGGCCCATCTTGCCTGTGAGTTCTGTGTGGTCTGCATCATGTGCTAAAAAACAGTTAAATATCTGGTGGGTGACTGCTTGCAACAGCACCAGTCCAGCACACATTTTCTTACACTCGCTGTTTTCTTTTACTCATTGATATGCCTTAGGCACTGGTGTTTGCAATTCCTGTTTTAAAGTATATACTTTTGTCCCCATTTTCCACTTTTTAGACATTTTGATCCCACTACGCACATAAGGCGGTATTCCATTTACATGCCATAGAGAATGAGAGTATCAGTGCCCTGACTTTCCTCTCTAACTCCAATCTCCCACAATCAGTAGCACTTTTATTTTCAGAAAAGCTTCATATTTCTAATGTTATTAACAGTTACATTCTGCACTAATAAAAAAGACATTCTTTGTTTATAGGTTGGCTATAAATGTTGGAAAAAAATCACTTTCATTATTATGACTGTTATTATGATGTTATACCCTTTATTTCTTGACCATGTATTGTTCTATGATTACATTTCCTTTTGTTATGATTTAGATTCTTTGAGTCCTAAGCACTTCAAAGGTAGAATTTTCCTACCTTCAATCCCAAATAAATATATTTTCCTACTGGACATTCTTTGCTTAAAATTTGTTTCTCATTTTAGTTTTATTTATATATGCACAATGATTTGGTGAATTTTTATTTTTTTCTTGAGATATTAATTGCATTGTTTCTGGTTAAGCATAAAACTATCTCTTGTTAAAAACAATATGATGCATTTAAACATGAAGTACAACTCTAATTCTAAATCTTCTCTTCTTGTGTTCTGGGTGGTTTCTGTTTCCACAATCCAATCTCACTTGTTTTTTCCCCCTTCATTTTGCTGGAATATATCCTCAAGTAAGACTTTAAAATTGGATCACAGCAAATAAATTTTCTGAGTCCTTATCTGTTTGAAAATGTAATTATTCTACCCTATATTTGGATATTTCTCTGGCTATAGAATCCTAGTTTAAGAATAATTTTTATTCCTAAAAACTTTAAAAGCATTGTCTTCTATCCCCTACTATAGCTGAAACAAAACAAAACAAAACAAAAACAAAAAAACACAACTTATTTTTCTTTTATTATGCCCATTATTTTGTTTTGCTGTTTTGTATTATAGAATACACATGAGCAAATATCTCTGTAAAAGGGGAGATACGAACTATTTTAGGCTTCATATTTTACATATTACTTTTCCTTTTTTATGATTTAGATGCTTTTGAGTCTTAAGCACTTCAAAGTAAAAATATCGTACCTTCAGTACCAAATAATTCTGTTTTCCTTTTGATTATTCTTTGCTTATAATGTGTTTTTCATTTTAGTTTTATTTATAGATACACTATGATTAGGTGAATTTTTATTTTTTGGGCCACAGGATCTCAATCTCTGCTGCTGTAGTTTCAGTGCTAATACAGAGATGGATAATATGTGAAAATTAAAGAGTGGCTATGTGCCAATAAAGCTATTTATGGAAAATGAGTTTGAATATTATGTAATTTCCAAATGTCACAAATACAGTTTTTTAAAATTATTTTCAACAATTAAAAAATATTCCTACCTCAATGGCCATACAAAAGCTCAGCATGAGTGCTGGGTTAGACACATAGAAAGTCTTTTACTGACACCCTTTTGAATTTCATATGTCTTTATAGTCCCTGTTAGAAAATTTCACAATGCTATATCAACATGTTTCTCCACTGAGCCTCTTTTTATTTATCCTAGAGAGCATTATTAAACTCACAAATGAAGATCTCAGAAATTATAAGAACTTTTTTTTTTGTTCTGTAGTGACATCACATGAGAGACACTAGCTTAGATGTCTATATATGAAATTGTATATCAGAAATTCAACTTTGATTGCTTTCGGCCTTGCTTGTTCCTTTAATTCTCTGTGGCCAGGGTTAGCTTTAACCCAACAACAAAGCCCTCAGAAAAGATCTTGAGCCCCACCTCTACGGGCCCTCCTGTTAAACTCTGAATTTAGCTTTTCCTGCCTACTTTATCTTTCAAATTGCTCCATATGCTTTCCTTTCCTCAAGTTTGATGATTCTCCTGATACCCAGCCCTTAGCCCTGAACCCCATTTTCTTCTCTTCACTGTTGTCAATTTATTCCTTTTTGTGCTTTCATAATTTTATTTTAGGAGGATCCTAGAAGTGATAGATGACATATGTAATTACATAGTCATCCTGAATAAAAATGAAAACACTTTCATTTACATTAGATTTTTTCTTTCATGAGAATATGATGGAAAGCAAGGCTTACTTACAATGGTCATCACTGTTTATTCATCTGAATTGAGGCTAATTATGATAATGGCTAAAGTTCCAATAACCAGGAGAATGTAGGTATTTTCTTGTTCTGTTTTGTTGAGGTTGGGGAGGTTGTTACTAAGGGAAAGAGCAAGGATAGAAAATATTGCATAAAACCTATTAATTTTGGTATTTATAATGAAAAAACTAGTAAAATCACTTTTTAGTGTTACTTTTTTGTATTGTATTATATATGTCTTTATTTGGGAGTTCACATTTTTCTTTTTTTTTTTGTCTTAAAAGCTTTTAACAGTGTGGGTTTTACCAACTGTGAAATGTTGAGCCTCTTTTTGAAACTTGAAATTTACTACTGACATAAGCAAATTTGAGGAAAAAAAATATGGCTCTCTATAGGTTTTGCTAAGACAAACTTTTTATAGAACAACCTCAAAATGCCCTAATACTGTTTTTCAGTCAACTCATTAAATTAGCAGATTATTTATGAATGGGTATCTCGATCTTCCCATCGAGATGTTAAGTCAAAATCCCAAACATAAGTCATTTCTATTTCCTTTAGTCATAGTAAATATGTACTTTTGGGAATACATATAAAAACAAGACAATCATGACCAACTTCTAGCTCCAACATTATGCTTCATAAGGACATTGATTTTATTTCATCCTGGTCTCCCAACCCTTAATATGATCTAACTTGAAAATTAGTGATTTACTATAGCTAGTTAATAGATACAATTGGTGACCCTTGTTTACCATACTTAGAAAAGTGGGAAATTTGAGAAATGAGATTATCATAATCAGAAATGGAGAAAGGTGTCTAATTGTAAAATGTACTTTTATCTCCTCTAGTTTTAAATGTCAGTATTTGGAATGTCAAATACTTTTTCCAACGGATCCTAAAATAGACTATATTGTGCAATTTTCTGCTTATTATATGACCAAGGAAAATTTTAAAAAGGATTATTTTAGCGGTGCTCTGATAGTTTATAAGGAAGTAGACAGTCTGTATGATTTCTACTCTGAAATATAAAGAACATATTCAACAGGAAGAGATTCATCTCAGGAATATAAGGTTTATACCCAGCAGAAGATTACACATACACAAATCAATTAATGTGATATATGACATTAACAGAATGAAAAATAAAACCACATAATCATTTCAATAAGGGCCAAAAAGCATTTGATAAAGTTACACATCATTTCATAATAAAATATCTTGTTAAATTAGACACAAAAGGAAACTCCCTCAACTTAATAAAGGCCATTTATAAACATCTTACAAGTAACATAATCAATGGGAAAAACTGAAAGCATTTCCTCTAAGATCCAATGCAAAAAACAAACATGCCCATTTTTATCACTTCTACTCAACATAGTGCTAGATACTAGCAAGAACAGTTAGGCAATGTAAATAAATAGAAGGCAGCTAAATCAGAAAGGAAGAAGTAAAACTATCCTTACTTGCAGATAAAATAATCTTACATGTAGAAAACCCTAAGGACTCTAAACACAACACACACACACACACACACACACACACACACACACACACACACACACACCCTGTTAGAACTAATATATGAATTCAGTAAAGTTGCAGGATACACAATTAACATATAAAAAAATCAGGTGCATTTCTTTACATTAATATCTATCTAAAATGAAATCAATAAAACAATCCCATAATAGCATCAAAAAGAATAAAATATTTATTAATAAATTTAACAAAGGGAATGAAACATTTGTACACTGAAAACTATACAGCATTGATAATTAAACTGAAGAATACATAAATAAGTAAAAACATATTCTGTGTTCATGGAAGAATTGATATTACTATAATGTCTATGCTTACCCAGTGTGATATCCAAATTCAAAATAACATTCAAATTTAATGCAATTCCTATCAAAATTTCTAGGGCACTAGAAATATAAGTGATGGGTGAAATGAATTGTGCATTTTTTATTTTGAACATTAAGAACTACTCTTCATCGGGTTGTACTACTACTACTTAGCAGTAATGTATGAGTATACCAACCTACACACCTAATACTATTGTTGTATTTGGTTCTTTGTCATTCTGAATTGGCTTTTTAAATTCAATCTATTTTCTGTCCTCTTAATGACAAAGTGTGCTTAAATACAAAGTCACACTTTTTAATGGGGGCAAGATAACATTGACAAAGTGTGCTTAAATACAAAGTCACACTTTTTAATGGGGGCAAGATAACATTGTTAAGAAAAACATTTTATGATTTTAAAATTAAATACCGTGAAGCCGTTGTTCATTATTTAGGATTTAAAAAAACTTTTTCCTATTTTAAATTATTATTATTAGGGATAAAAATATGCTGAAATACATTTTTTCTAATAAACCGTTATAATATTATCTTACTCTTATATCTGTGCAATATTTCCTATTACATGTCTTGAACAAATGCCCACACAAGGATATGGTTATTTTTGACTGCATATATATATATAAGCTAATGAGCTAACTTCAAGTGGGACAGAAACTTGACCACTCTTCATTCATTGTTTGATTTTTATTTTATTCTATTTTCTCTTACCTAAAATACATTTCCAATCTAAATTTTATTCAGAAATTGAAGAGATTTCTGAGACTAAAAAGTGTGTTAAGATGCAATTCCAACACTTGCTTATAAAGACACCTTGTAACCTGAAAAATGCTTTGTATATCATTTAATATCCAAATTTTACTATGGCATTTTTGTGAGAAACAAAAGGAAATACTGTAAAATGTATCATTTATTTGAATAACGGAGTCTCTTTTGTTTAAAGTTGAAAAAATATATATATAAATATATAAATCCAAATATATAGAATTTTTAGTAGTAGAAGTCCCATTCTATGTTGGAGCAGACTTCATCTATTCCCTTTAAATGTAAAAGTTGACTATCATAGACCTTTTAGAAAAGTCTACACTAGGAAGATAAAAGCATCCTAATAAAATTCACTTATATAGTCCTTCACTTTAAAATATGCTAAACATTTTCTTTCTAGAACATAAAGTCCATGAAGACAGGAATCTTTATCTCTTTTTTGTGTTGCCAGGATTGAACAGTGTGGAACAAACAATAAGTTCTCAACAAATATGTGAATAAATGAATAAATGTAAATTAATTTTAATTCCTATCAGACAGATTTATAATAATTGGTAGAAAGTATTTATATTCTTAATACATATTTTTAATCTTCTACTGGGTAAGAATTATATACACAGTGGTATTAACATATACCCTATATGTGTTTTACAAACTAAACTAATGTTTCATAAGATTTAGTTTATTCATTAATGATGCATATGTTACATGACTGTCATCATTTATAATAATGTATGAATCTCCTGCAGCTTCAAGGTAACTAGTGATTTTGTTTATTCTTTCAATTATACAAGACACAGTTGCAGCTCAGTTTGCCGTGTGTGTGTGTGTGTGTGTGTGTGTGTGTGATTATTATTGACTAAATCTTTTGTCAGGAATGAAATGTAGAGGGATGTATGCAGCAACATGTACTCCCAAGGTAAATATGGCTGAAATTCCCTCAAACAATACTGAAAATGTCATGAGCATCTCATATTTTTCTGGTTCTCTAATATTTTTGTCTTCATAGGCATTGAGATAGTGCAACAACCATGAAACATTTTTAGAGTTTTGTGTTAACCTCTCAAGTGTTCTTTGGTATTCCAATGGTTTTTCCATTTTATTAATCCCTCTACCTTATAATTTAGCCATTCTTCATATAATTTGATCTCCCTAATACTTTGATTTTCTTTTAAAAAATACTTTATTGTGCCATTCATAATTTGAACCCAGTCTCCCTTTTCAGATTTCTCTCAGGGCATTTCTTTCATGTTCGCTATCTAGCCACACTCCCCACTCTGCACCATTGCACATATGTAGGCATGCTTTTGTCTACCAAGCATTCTAGGTACAATTTCTAAGGACTATTAACTTATCCAGACCTACGAAAACACAGAAGATGTCAAGAGAATATTGGCTACAGAGTTGTTTTTTAAAAGGAAAAATCAAAGTCAACATTTATCTAAATTTGTAAAAAAAATATTAATTTTATGCCAAATAGTCACCTGCAACTCAAATCCCCTCCATTCAGTGAGAGACTCAGATGCAGCTTAAAAGTTACTTGATGTGTGATGGAACTTGCAAACTAAGAAGCTCAGGCCAAGAATTTCATAAAGCCTCCATCTGTTTGATTATTTTATGCTGCTCTGATGATTTCACATTTTCCCCTCTGATCATAATTCTCTTTTTCTTCTTTGTAAACATTTCCACCCCCTCCAATCTCAAACATTGCAGACTGTAAAATGTTTTTTATATTTCTAAATAGCCAATCATTCCCACTGGAGTTTCACAGTTTACCTATCTATATGTAGTATCTCTGTGTCTATCATTTATATGTCTATCTTAATTTATCTTGTTATTCTATAATTATTAATTTTGCAGCTGCTATAGTTTACTAAACTGCAGGATTATCTATGAAGGGAACACAAAGTATGCCTAAGACATAATAGACTCATTACTTATTTACAGAATTAATCAATGACAATTTACTACTTTCTCTTTGACTAAGCCATTAGATACATCTGACTTACGCAGTGGAGAACTGAAGAAAATCTGTTTCGTAGTCAATTTACCTCTAAGTATGTGGTAGAATATATGGAAAACTGAGAGTAAACTGTCCAAAAATTAGGTTGTAGAATTTAAAGAAAATACTATATGAATGGCATCTTAATGCATTTTCATAGCCCCTGGGGAAAAATACTTGATAAGGCAAATAGTAGTTTAGAGGCAGAAGTGTTAACTATGCCTTGGACAGAGTATACCCTAATTGTTACCCAAGTAGTAGTAATAGTAGGAATAAATTTTCTTGTTGTTTTGCTATTTATTACTAAAAGTAACATGGTGTGTTAAATAGAATTGGTAATAATATTTGTTAATTGTAGTTCACAATTATAGTAAATATAAATTATTTATTGAGCCTGTTTTTTTGCTGGGTATTATGATTATCAGTCTAAAAAGATAATGTCATTTTCTTTGATTTAATTATTCTGGCAGCACTGGGCACAGTTTTACAGCTGAATAAACGAAGATATAGAGACTTTAACTTAATTGTACAAGGAAGGAGGAAAGGCAAGATTCCACTAGTGTTTCTAAATTCAAATCCTGCATGATTAACCACCTAAAATTGCTACACTAAGGACATGAAATCCTGTTTTTCTTCATCATTTCTTTAATCTTATTTTCTTCCTTTCTTCAATTCCACCTTAATTACTCCCACTTTTATTAAAATTGCTTATAAAATCGTAAGTATTCACTCTATTCAGTGCTTGGAGTTTTTTTTTCAGTAAAGGTGTCAGGTACTTTCAAAGTAATAACTGAACACTAGGAAGGAACCTGCTTGAAAGGCCTGTGGGACCAGTAGCAATAATGTGTACATGTCTAGTAATAGCCCTAGAAAAAGCGAACACTGGCTTGAACATGGGGAAATGGGACTGGGAGTGGCACAAGAGGTCACTGTTGCTGCTTCCTTGTCTGACATTTGGGAGGAGTTAATTACTGAGCAGCAGTTGTTTTCTCAGCAGACAGCCTCCAGAAAGCAAAGCTGGCAGGCCTGCTTTCCAATAATAGCCACTGATCCAGCCATTGTTTGGCACAATGAACCAAGCTCTCCGCTCCGGGAAATGTTTCATTGTATTATCTGGGATTTCTTCCAGCATGGATCCCATCAGAGAGAATGGCTTTATCACATTATTTTTGACTGACTGGGGTAAGACTACAGGTTTTGCTTTTCTAAAAATCATTTTGCAGCAAATCAGCTTTGATTATGGATAGAATTTACAAAGCTATTTATCCTTCATCTCATTCCCCAGTCTCAGGAACTCCAGAGTGAAATCCAGTATGATATCAGATTATGTGGTATCTCTTAACTTCCAGCTTCCAAACCTGTCTGAAGATTTAGGAAAAAAATAATAATAATAATGAAGATTCATTCATGTTGTTTCACTTAAAAGTGAACCTATTCCAACTGGCCTCTGTCTCAGTCCTAGGAAAGCCAATACAGTGTTAAAATACGATCAACAAATTTCACATTATGTTTCTAAAAGTGAGTTACAGCTTATATTAATGGCTTCTTGTGATATGTAATTTTTGGAGGAAAACAAACATTTTTGTAAGTAACCAACAAGGAGAGTAAAAAAATCAGCTATAATAATAACAACAATAATAACAAAAGCATAATGGTTATCCCTTATTTAATACTCACTATATATCAAGCTGTGCTAAGCCCTTTAAACACATTTTCTAAAATTATCTTCAAATAACCCTAAGAGGTAAGAAATATCATTTCAGTTTTTGTTTAAAACCCACATTCAGAGATTTGAGTTAATTATAGCCTTCAGTTCTTACTACCCTATCATGATTGGCCTGTAACCACAAATTTCTCTGTTTCATTAGCTATGTGTATTTAATATGTTTCTCCTTTCCAGTCCCCATGTTCATTCTTTTCTTTCTCAAGGGCAAATTAGCACTTTAATGTCTTAATGTATGTCCCTGGATGTGCACATATTTACATATCTTTGCTAAATACACAGAGCTTTGTAAGTTTTTGCTTTCTATAACTGCTATTGTGCTATAGATTTTTCTTTTCTATTTTTTCAGCACTACACTTTAACCATCTACTTATGGTACTGAATGAATATCGATTTTATTGTTTCCAACCACTGAATGGTATGATGATCTACCATATGAGCACCCACTTGCATGAAAGGTAATTTTGGCTGGTGTGCTGAATAGAGGAGAACCAGGGAAACAAACAAACAAAAAAAGCGCACTGAAATATTTCAAGTTACAAAGAAACATTATTTGTACCTTACTGGCTTTTCAGTGAAAATCATAAAAATAGGCCATAATCTGCATATGTTTTGAGTGATTTCATGATTGGACAGCTACATATGAGAGACAAAAACAGCAATTAAAGGTGATGCCTGGGTGCTGGAGCTGAGCATATAAAAGAATGGAGTAGTCATCAGATGAGGTGGAGACAGTCGCAGATGAAGCAGGTTTCGTGGATTCACTAGGGGTGCTACCGGGGCAATGTGAAATCTGAGGCACTTTTTAAGTATACACATGGAGATGGGGAGTGGGCAGTTGATGTCTGATGTTCAAGTGTGAAATTCAGGAGAGAAGTCTTAGCTGAACCTAGGCATTTTGGAGTCACTGATCTATTGAACACACCTACAGTGAGGTGTGTTCAATAACTGAGAAGTACCTAGGACAGAATCCTGAGATACTTCAGCATTAAAAAGTGGTACAAATCAAGAGATTCCAGTAAAAAACACAGTGTCAAGTGAATTAGGATAAAAACATAATGTCAAGTAAAGAAAAAACTTTTAAAAGGAGATGGTGATTCACCATGCCAAATATTTCTTATAGGTTAACAAGCAGAGAGCTTAAAATTGTCCATTGGGTTTGTCGTAGTGCAGATCATCCATGATTAAGATAAGATGAGCTTTAGTGCAGTGATAGCAAGGAAGTCTGATCATAGAGTTGTAAGAGGGAATGAGACTAGAGGAAACTACTTAAAAATTGTGATTTCCAGTATGTTAATCACTCTGCATTTGTGATAGCTGGGAGTAGAGTAACATACGTGTCCATTATTAGAGCATATGTGCATATTGTAAACCATCCTTACATTTCTGGCGTAAGTCTTACTTCAATATTTTAATATGTTTTTGAATATAGTTAGTATTTTATTTGGGTTTCTCAAATTTATGTTCTTGAACAAATTGAGCCTATGTTTTCTTTTGTCTCATATTTTATTTACCAATTTTAGAATCAAGGTTATGGCTGGCCAAGGTGACTTACGCCTATAATTCCAACACTTTGGGATGCCAAGGCTGGGGGATCACGAGGTCAGGAGTTCGAGACCAGCCTGGCCAATATGGTGAAACCCTGTCTTTACTAAAAATACAAAAATTAGCAAGGCGTGGTAGCGGGTGCCTGTAGTCTCAGCTACTCGGAAGGCTGAGGCAGAAGAATTGCTTGAACTTGGGAGATGGAGGTTGCAGTGAGCCGAGATCATACCACTGCACTCGAACCTCAGTGACAGAGCAAGACTCCATCTAAAAAAAAAAAAAAAAAAAGGTTATTTTATTTTAGTCATAACATGAGTTAGTGGTTTTCCATCTCTTTCAATTTTCTGCAGCAAAAATTGAACATTTGGTAGAACTTAACTGTAAAATCATTGGGTCCTTGGTTCTGTGAGGGCAAGTTATTGGTTGCCATCTTGGTATCTTTATGGTTAGTGTTGGAGAGCACATTTTTGCTGCCTCTGAGATCTCCTTTGATCCCTTTTTGCAGCATCCATGTTCTCCTCCACCTATATCCTGTATGAATTGCTGCTAACTGCTTATAATTGAGACTTAAGAGATGATCGCCTTGGGTCAGAAAGTCTATTTGAAGTCTTAACTTAAGACAAGAGACTATTCAGATTCTTTATTTCTTCATGCATCCATTTTCAGATTTTATACTTTTCCAGAAATTTAGGAATTGTTGCCTTCTCCTTTCTAAGAAATGTGCCTTATAAGTAATCGGTAAACATGATTGTGTGTGTTTGTGTGCATGTACACATGTGCATGCACTTCAGAGGTTGACTAGTGAGCTCACTGGTCAGAAGTCTGCCTGTAAATCCTCATAACTGCTTGAAGCATCAGATCTTTTCCCTGCTGGAGAAAAGCTCCCCTAAGATTCACATTAATTTTTGTTGATAGAGACTTAGAGAGGTTTAAGAATGACAGACAGGAAGCCTGATAGATGAAAGAAATTAGAAGATAGTTTTTCAAGCAGTTCTCATCTTGTGAAGACTATTTTTCATGTAGAAAAGAGAAGAGTCTATACTATTTCTCCATCTCTCCATGCAAAGGACATCAGGCAGTATTTACCCATTTGAACTCTAGTTTTTATCCCCATTACTACCAAAAGGATATTGCTCCAGACATTCCCTACTCTTTTTCTTGTACGTCATCAATTATTTTTCTGACATTAGATCATCCAAGATGTACAAATATACAGTTATTTTTTCTAAATTAAAAAAGAATGTATTCCTCGACCAATCTTGGCATGTCAGTTGCCTTCACATACCTCTCTTCACATTTTCTACTAAACCATCCATGTGTCTTCAGTTCCTCAATACTCTTTCTCTCCTACACATCTCCAATCAGGCTTTCATTGCTACCAGTTCACTAAAGTTCATCATATCAAGGCCATAAATGATCTGCACTTTGACAAATCCAATGGTTATTTTAAACTCTCAGCCTGTTAACCTATAATAAACATTTGGCATGGTGTATCACTATCTCCTTTTTTAAAAAATAATTATTTTCTTTACTTGGCATTATGTTGTTTTTCCTAATTCACTTGTCATTCTGTCTGTTTTACTGGAATTTCTTGGTTTGTATCACTTTTTAATGTTGAAGTGTCATAGGATTGCGTCCTAGGTACTTCTCAGTTATTGAACATACCTCACTCTCCTGCAAGTCTCATGCATTTCAGTTCTTTAAATACCATTCATAGGTCAGTGACTCCAAAATACCTATGTCCAGCTCAGATCTCTCTCCTGAATGCCACAGTTGAACATCCAGCTGCCTACTCCTGATCTCTAAGTGGCTACCTGAAAAGTACCTCAAATTTAACATTGCCCTGATATTACCCCCAGCGATACCAACAAAGCTGGTACATCTGCTATTGTCTCCACCTCATCTGATGACTACTCCATCCTGTTACATGCTCAGTCCAAGTACCCTGGCATCGTCTTTAACTCATCTTTTTGTCTCTTATATGTAACTAGCCCACTATGAAATCTCTCAAAATATTTTTAAAATCTGAGCCAAATTTATCATTTTCACTGCAAAGCCAGTAAGGTACAAATGATGCTCCTTTGTCACTTGAAATATTTTAGTGAGCTTTTAATTGGCTTCCCTGTTTCTCCTCTACTCCACACATCAGACAGAATAACCTTTTATACAAGTAGGTGCTCACTTTAGTCATCTCTTCAACAATCAGTTATCTGTCCCCTTTTCACTCTTGGTAAAAGCTACAGTCCTCTCATGCATACAGGATCGTATGCATTTTTACCCCTATTTCTTTTTCAGGAACTCTAGCCTCCTTTCCATTACATGAACATATTTGGCTACTCTGTTGCTTTATGCCTTTTTTTTTTTAATGGGAACGTGCTGCCAACTAGATAGCCACATGACTAAATATCTATCATCACTTCCTTCAAGTCTTTGCTCAGATATAATCTTCTCATCGACACTGACTCTGATTTCTTGATTTAAAATCAAATATTTCCACTTCTACTAGTAGAACACCCTATTAAACTTACCTGGATCCTTTTTTTTCCCACATAACATTTGTAAGCTTCTAACATTAAAAGTAACTTTCTTGCTTATTATGTCTGTTTGTATTGTCTGTGTACCACTGCTGGAATTAGGAGCTCCATAATGGCATGGAATTCTCAGTATGTTCTGTCTGCAGAGGTTTTCGGATAGTGTGGAAAATACTTGGCTTATGGTAGATGTACATTAAATATCCGTTATATAAGTAAAATTTCTTAAACATTTAGTTATACTTTCTAAATTCTGAAATTACATATTTTATTTGAAGTACATATCATTTTAATAGAAATACAAATTATGTTAAAACACCTTTTGTAATTAATTACATATTAATTCCCAAAGACACTCACTATATGTTACTGAGCTTAGAACATTGCAAAAAATTATACAGAGGCAACTTCCATTTAAATTTGAGGTAAATAAATAAGTGATTTAAGTTAGAAAAGGCAAAGAGTGAAAAGATGACACATATGAGTGGTGTTAAAAGACATGTATTTAAAACCAAAGGAGTTTTTCCTAGATAAAGATTACTCCTTTATATTATGACAGCATACTACATATTATCTTTAATTACAGGAAATTACATGATTTCATATATGTGTGTGTGTATATATATATGTATATGTGTGTGTAGATACATGCATATTCATTAATGAGATACATATCACTCTATAGAAAATACAGAATTCATCCACAGAATTCATCCACATATTTGGTAGGTAATTCCAAAACATCACTTTTCTATCTGTATGATTTATATTTTATGCCTCAATTCCAAAATAATGCAGTAATGTAATCTTTTTTGTTGGTTGTTTATTCATGTATGCTAAGTTCAAATTCAGAACATATTTCTCAACATTTCTGTTTAATTAAGTACCATTTCCTAAAGGTCAGCTATAAGCTAATTAGGTGGAAGAAGATTTGTAGTTCATAAACGATCTCATATGACTTCAGATATATTTGATGATATTTGGTTCACTTAGATAACTAGGTATATCAGCGTGTGGACTAAATATAAATATGTAGACTTCTTTAGGCTTTTATTTAGGTTTAGGTATGTCTGATAGTACTTTTTATTATAGATATTATTTACATAAAATTATTCTTGTATTAAAATACACAAATTAAGCATCTATATTTTTATACATTCAAATGTTAAACATGTTAGTCCTTTATGCATTCCTACTAAAGATATAATTATGGCATTCACCAGATATTTGCCATTAGAAATAGGATATACGGAATATCCCCAGCTATCTTCTTTGAGGTATATTATACTTTTGGGGCTCGAGTTCTAACTCATATATTCATATTATATGAGAGCCAAGACTCCCCACTTATAGTCTGATCACTACATTACATATATAAAACTTTGAGAGAAAAAGAACGTTTGGTCATAATATACCTTATACTCATCAGATTATAATAAGTAAAATTATCCTAGTGATGCTCAGAAACAGTGCCATTGAAAAACCCTAAGTGCTGTCACAGGATAATAGCACTTTCCATCATGGAATTAACAGAGCATCTGGACCTCATCAATCACAATATCTATGGTCACTTTGCTGATGTGCAACTTGTTCTTTACCATCATGGGTTGCTATGCTCATTTGGTTAATAATGTTGGCATCTGCTATAGGCTTACTGGTATGTTCTTATCTAGATTCTGCACTTGCCAGAGAATTGGGACTAGGATAGCTCTTCCTAGATATTCCAATATCCCAAGAAGAAAATGTGGGGGATATTCTTACTAATCTATAAATTTAAACATATTTTGTCTATATTAAAATCTTAGTAATTGTTCTTTTTTATTAGCATCCACAGATTACAGTGTGACACAACCATCCAGCAACTTTAACTTTCTAGAGTTAGGCTGTATCCATTTAAATTTCTGTTTTCAGAGACAACCTGAAAAAAGTGATTATTTTCAACATAAAAGTGATAAACTTCTTCTATCTGGGGTTTAACTTTGGAAAGAACTTGAATAATGGTCATTGGTTCTAAAACTGGTTTGTTAATGTTATTTATAACATATAAATTAGAAGAAAATCCTCTTGAACCTCAAACAGACAAAGCAATACCGAGCAAAAAGAGCAGAAATGGGGCATCATACTATCTGACATTGAAATATACTACAAAACTGTTGTAACCAAAAACAGCACGGTATTGCTGTAAAAACAGACACTTAGACCAATAGAGAATAGAGAACCTAAGCAAAGGTTCTGAGAACATACATTGCGGAAAGAACACCCTCTATAATAAATGGTGCAGTGAAAACTGAGTCTCAATGGGCACAAAGAAGGAAGCTAGATCCATATCTCTCATCATATCAAAAATCAACTCAAATATATTAAAAATTAAATATAATACTCAAAACTATAAAAATACTAGAAAAAATCACAGGGGGGATGATTTAAGAGATTGGTGTGTGCAAAGATTTTATGACCAAGACTTCAAATAAACAGGTAATAAAAAGAAAAAGAGACAAATGGGACTATATTAAACTAAAAAGTGTCTGCATAGCCACAGAAACAATCAATCAGCAGAGTGAAGAGACCACATGTAACATGGGAGAAAATATTTGCAAACTCTTCATTTGACAAGGCACTGACGCCCAAGGTACATAAGGAAATCAAACAACTCACCAGCAAAAAAACCCACAAATATTCCCATAAAAAATTGGGCAAATAATCTAAATAGGTATTCTTCAAAAGAAGACATTCAAATGGCCAACACTCAACATCACTTCAAAAGAAGACATTCAAATGGCTGACAGTCAGCATCACTTCAAAAGAAGACATTCAATCGGTTAACAGTCAACATCACTAATTATCTGAGAAATGCAAATCAGAACCACAATGAGATATCATCTTACCCCAGTTAGAGTGGCAATTATCAAAAAGACAAAAAATAACAAATGCTGGCAAGGATGTGGAGAAAAACTCTCATATACTGTTTTGGGAAATGTAAATTAGTACTGCCATAATGGAAAACAGTATGGTTGTTTTTCCCAAATCTAAAAATAGAACTACCATATGATCCAGCAATCACACTATTGGGTATTTATCCAAATGAAAGGAAATCGTTATATCAAAGGGACACCTGCACCCCCTAGTTTTTTACAGCATTATTGATAGTAGCCAATATAAGGGATCAACCTAAGTGCCCATGAATAGATAAATGGAAAAATAATATGTGGTATATATACATGTTGAAATATTATTCAGACACAAAAATTAATGAAATCCTGTCATTTGTAACAACGTCATTGGAAGTGGAGATAATTATATTTAGTTAAATAAGCCAGGCAGAGAAAGACAAAAATTGTATGTTCTGACTTGTGGAGTAGAGAGTAGCATAATGGTTACTAGAGGCTGGAGAGAGGGGAAAGGTTGGTTAGTGGGTTCAAACATACAAGTTAGACAGAAGGAATAAGTTCTAGTGCTCCATTGCACAATATGGTGACTATAGTTGACAACAACATATTGTACATTTCAAACTAGCTACAAAAGAGGATTTTTAATAATCTTAATATGGATAAATGATAAATGTTGGAGGTGATGAATATTTTAAATACTCTGATTTGTTCATTACACATTGTATGCATGTATCCAAATATCATACGTACCCCATAAATATGTACAGTTATTAGGTACAAATAAACAAATCTCATTGAAATAAATCAGAACTTTCTTCCCAATGGTTCATGCCAAAGCACTGTGTAAGACATTGATTTAAAAAAAATGGCCTCATTTTGCAAATTAAGAATCTTTTCCTAAGAAACAGGGTTTGTATGAAACACCATGGGCCACTCAAGTGTGAAGTGATAAATAGAAATATGTACCCAGCTGGGGACCTTTGCAATTAGAGAAAACATTCTTTCATCTTTTTGCAAAGTCGGATTCAATTAACATGTTCAGTGGACAGTGGACTCCTGGCTTTTCTTTATAACTTGTAATAGGCTCAATTATTCTTCAGGGTAGCATCCATTCTGTAAATATGCCAATATTGCCTGGTTTAAAATTAAACATGTTTTAATGAGAACTGTAGCTCTTAATTTCCATCATTCCTAGACATCTCATACAAGCAAGACTGATAGCCAAATATCAATATGTTTTGCCTAAATGTATGTATATTAAATATAAACTTCTGATAATAATTCTAATCTTGCTTTTGGTCTTCCCTTCCCCTAATCAGCATTCTCTATTTAACACAGCATTATTGGGCAGATTTGTTCAACCTGGTGGCTACTCACTACACACACACACACACACACACACACACACACAATCAGTGAGGCAAATTGGTACAGTAAAGAAGTGGTAAGTCATGTCCATTAGTGATCCCAATCTATTCTCTGCTACAGTAATAATATGCTGAAGATAATTGTCAGGGCACAGACCTTTGCATTGCAAATACACTGATGTACTGTGGACAGGATCACGACACTATATATTCTATCCTTTTTTCTTTATCATTTCTGTGGCCAAATTCCTCCCATATGACTACAAATTATGTAGCAGAAATTGACAAAAAATTAATCTCATAAGTGAGTGATTAGTAAATATAGGTTTACCAGGTTGCCCAGGCAGATAGTCTTATCAATATTAAGCTACCATCCTGGCACACTAAAGATAGGAAACCTGGGTATTATCTCTTTGTTTCTGTGCTTTACTCATTTGCTATACAGGAGTCCACATTTTAGAAGCTGGTAGTGTTCCCGAAGCTAATTTGTGAATCAATTGTTTGGAACTTGGAATGCATTTTACCATAGAAACAATATTAAAAATGATGGTTGGGTTCCCAGGACAACCCATAAAATGTCTACTTAATCTATAATAAACATTAATTCTAGAACCTAACCAAGCTGTATAAAATGGGCTTGATTTGTTAGTGCTTCAGTAGGATTCTATTTTTATCTAAAGGAGGAGACAGAACTCCATCTTATCTCCCATGCCACCCACTTATATGAACAAATCCCAGTTTCCCAATATCTGAATTTTAGAGTGAACAAATCATAGTGCACATGGTTGTGGTCCCACTGAATTAGTTTAGGATTCATCTGGGCAGAGATGTTGGAATGAGGGCAAGTTAGGAAACTCAAAGTGTAAAAGAATAAATGAAAGATAGGCTTCTGCAAAGTTCCTTAAAAACTAAAAAATGCAAAATTAAAAAAGAATATTAAATAGACTGTAAAAGGACACTTGTTTACAGTATGAGGACCTTATTTGACTTCAGTTGGGAATGTGCATATCAAGTGTCTTTGTTAGTTGCTTTGCACTTGTTCAGGAATAACCGTGGGAGAAGCAAGAATATTGTTTCTGGGCTTACAAAAAAAATTTTAGTGAGTAGGTGAATTCACAAATACAGAAGCCATAAATTACATGGATCAACTCTGTTTTAGTTTTATTCTAAATGTCATGAATATGTTAGGAAACACTCTGTTAGGATGCATGCTAGGTTACATGGCATAACAAACAACCACATTACCTTTAGTGGCTTAAAGTCAGTTTTATTTTTCACTCCTATAACTTGTCCATTACAGTTTGGTGGCAGAGACTTGAAGGTGAAATTCCTGGTCTGTGTAGTCACTCAGCCAACATCACAATAGTTTACATTCATCATGCCAGAGCAAAGCAAACCTTAGGAGGATTCCATTCCAACAAATAAGAGCCATAGCCTGCAAGTGGCCAGAACTAATCACCTACCACATCCAACCCCAAGATGAGTAGACTTGGGATCTTACTATGTGTCTGAAAACAGGATGAGGTGAATGTAACAAGAAAATCAGAAATATTTGCTGAAGTTTTAAAGATTGAACACATAGATTGTTAATAAATTATACCCAAACAATATTGAATAACCACCTGGGAATTTCCATCACTAATTTTGAAGATCTCATGTTAAAAGTTGGAAGAATGATATTAAGGAAGGATCAGAAAGCCAAATGCCAAAATAATAATATGTGGGGTTTTGTTTTGAATGTGTTTATATAGGTTATTTTAAGCTACATTGTGGGATTATATTTTTTATATTACATAAAACCAAACTGAATTTTTCTCATAAGAAAAATAGACTTGAACGAAAGGATTTTACTTTAAACCCTTTACTCCCACCAATATGATGAAGAATTTTATGATTTTGCTTTTGTCCTTGAACAGTACAAAAGACCCCCTCTCATATATCAGACCTTCTTCAGACAGCCTCAATCCATTTCCTTGATTCCACTAAATCAAGCATGCATTGTGAAGTGAGTAATATAAGATTTATTGTAACCAGTGGGTTCAAAACCTTTGTTGCTCTGATTCTTGCATCTTCTAGGGCTTGAAGCAAAATTTGTCATGTAGAGAGTGCTCAGTGCTTAGTAATCATTATTTGCTGGTCTTCAAAAATTGGTTTATTTTCTGTTAATTTTAAAATAAAATGTTTCAATTTGCTGGATGGAAAATATTCACACACATTTTATTTTTGCTTTAAAGCTCTGGTCTGCTGAGCTTTTATAGTTCTCATAGCATAAATTGTAGTGTTTTCAGTGGCACAATGTTTTCCAATGCTAAAATTAAAATAAATATTTTAAGTGTTGTGTGAGATTATTTCAAATCTGCTTCTTCTTCTTTGTATTTACTGACAGTTAAAATCCCAAGAATTTACTATTAGGTAAGGACATAAATCTATTAATAAAGTATATTTAACGTTTATTTTATACTTTTTCTGCTACATATATAATGATTTTTTGAAAAAACCAAGCCTTGCCGGGCACAAGGCTCAAGCCTGTAATCCCAGCACTTTGGGAGGCCGAGGCGGGTGGATCACGAGGTCAGGAGATCGAGACTATCCTGGCTAACATGGTGAAACCCCGTCTCTACTAAAAATACAAAAAACTAGCCGGGCGTGGTGGCGGGCGCCTGTAGTCTCAGCTACTTGGGAGGCTGAGGCGGGAGAATGGCGTGAACCCGGGAGGCGGAGCTTGCAGTGAGCCGAGATCACGCCACTGCACTCCAGCCTGGGAGACACAGCGAGACTCCGTCTCAGAAAAAAAAAAAAAAAAAAAAAAAAAAAAAAAAAAAAAGAAAAAACCAAGCCTTTTTGAATACCAAATGAATTTTGTACTTACATATACATCACAAATTACAATTATTTTTTCAGTAGCCTGTTTTTTCACAAGATGAGTAATTGTGCCATATAGATAACTTGTTCATTAAATTATGTTTGAATATAATAGTTATTCTATACAACATTTTTTATTCATATATGTATGTGTCATTTTAGAGAACATGAGCATTCTTTCTTTTTTTCTTATCCCGTAAGAGTGCATATTTCTTTCTGATTAGTTTATCTATTATTTTATTCATTGAGCAAATATTTACTGAGTACCTACTATGTCTCTGCTACTGTTTCAGTCTGTGAGATATGGCAATAAAAAGACACTAAAAACCCCAATACTTGGCGAGTGTATAGTTTAGTGTGTGAGACAAATAGTAAGCAATTAAGTGAGCCAAGCATATAATATGCCAGATGGTGAGTAGTGCAATGAAAGGGAAATAAAACTAGAAAGAGAAATAGTTTCTGTTATGACTGGGTCTATATCTTTTGATTTGGTAAATTATATTTACACAATTATGAATTTATTTGTTTAGCATCATCATGTTTTATTGCTTCAAACAGATTGGGGTGGGGGACAAGGGAGAAAAGAGGAGAGAATATTCAAAAAAGAAACCTTCCAACTAGCAACGTGATGTGAAAATGCCTCATCCGCATAGAACTTAATACTTTTCATATTCCATTTATCATGGGGAACTGATCATGATCAGAAAAATACCGAAACACTTCTTTGTTGGCCTGACCCAACATCTACAGGGGCTTCCTGTAGAGAAATGGTGAAAATGAATATTTTAAGTCTTTCTCACTTCTACTCTCTTGCCTGACATGTGTTCATCCAGGGGCCTAAAGTGTTCCGCTGCTAAGCTAGTCACTCATTTTTCAAGTGTTACAACAAAGAAGGGAAACACTAAGGGATTTTTTTTTTTTTTTAAACAGATGAAATTTTTGACATCCAAAATAGTAGTGGGATAGTGGGTTAGGGTATAAATAAGAGGCCTATTACACAGTATATTTACCTTATGATAGATAATTACTACATCACATGTCAACAAATAAAAATAACATTGATTTTACTATTGGGAGCATTAGACAATGAAATAAAATTTGTCCTTCCCATAAATCCTTTTGGGACATTAGTTACCTCATTAGCATTGATCCTCACTTCAGTCACTGGACATCCTCAAATTTAAAAGGCAGCATACAGGCTGGGTACGGTGGCTCATGCCTGTAATCCCAGCACTTTCAGAGGCCAAGGCGGGGGGATCACAAGGTCAGGAGTTCGAGACCAGCCTGACCTACATGGTGAAACCCCATCTCTACTAAAAAAGCAAAAATTAGCCAGGCATGGTGGTGCACACCTGTAATCCCAGCTACTCAGGAGACTGAGGCAGGAGAATTGCTTGGACCCAAGAAATGACGGAGTTTGCAGTGAACCAAGATCGCGCCACTGCACTCTACCCTGGGTGACAGAGCGAGACTCTGTCAAAACAAACAAACAACAACAACAACAACAACAAAAGGCAGTATACAGGAGACAGGAAAATGAAACACACGAACAGAAATGAAAAGAGTAAAATAAAATAGTCCTTTTTGTTTCTTCCCTTAAAGAATTTGCAGGGCCGGGCGCGGTGGCTCAAGCCTGTAATCCCAGCACTTTGGGAGGCCGAGACGGGCGGATCACGAGGTCAGGAGATCGAGACATCCTGGTTAACATGGTGAAACCCCGTCTCTACTAAAAAAAAAAATACAAAAAAACTAGCCGGGCGAGGTGGCGGACGCCTGTAGTCCCAGCTACTTGAGGCAGGAGAATGGCGTGAATCCGGGAGGCGGAGCTTTCAGTGAGCTGAGATCCGGCCACTGCACTCCAACAGCGCGAGACTCCGTCTCAAAAAAAAAATTTAATAATAATTTGCTATGAAAAGGGGGTAGATTACAAAAGTAACAAACAGAACAGTATGATGATAAAGAAATGGCTTTCACTCACAGCTCAAATAAGTGTTTTACAGAAGAGTAACATTAATTGACTAAGTAATTACATTTGAAAAAGATAATAATGACATGTTAACAGTGGAAACTTTTTTCAAGAAGCCCAATAGAACATAAATGTACAAATTCCAGATTTCTTAACTAAATGACGACAACTCTCAATGTAGAACAACTTTGAAAATATTGGGGGCTAATTATTCAGTTGTCCTCAAGCTTTGAGTATAATGAATACTAACCAAGGAGATATGTTAATAACGGTTCTTAGATCGTTTATACTAGAATATTATTGTAGCTATTACACCTAGTTCTCCTACTGCCATTGTTGAGTAATTTATGTAACTACATATCAGTTTCATTTTGAAAATGACTGGTTCAAAATAGGAAGTGTTCTTAGGTGGGCTGAACTTTGTCCCCTCAATACTGGAATGTTCTATTTCTAAGGATACTCACACTGTGTGACCAACCTCCCTCTATATGGATTCAATTATTTATACAAAAATTGTGGAGGTTTTTTTTCCCCTTTAGGAAGAACTTACTTAACCCAACCTTTTTCTAATACTGCATTGGAAAAAGTTCTGTGGGTTCAGAAGATATCATAAAAGGCATTTTGTAGCCTTTAGGAAGGTTTTTTGCTATACTTCATTTTGACTTACCACCTTTAGATAAATAAATCTTTGACAATTCTCATCCTGGGTGCAAAGTTGACCATGTACAAAGTATCTGCTATAGGAATCTGCAATTGCAAAACAGAGTGTATGACCTTGTGATTTTGAAAAGCAGCTCACATATGAAATAAAAGTTTTCTTTGTTTGTCGGCGTCATTCTAATATTTCTTACATGGCTTTCTGTTGGCAATCCTACCAGTCTCGATTAGACCTCTCTTTTAGCAACTCTGAGGACGACAACCTGTCTGATGCCACCTTAATATAAATCTTGAAGACACCACTTAAGCTATATTTTAAGGTGAAACTATTACTATAAAATGTTCAACTTTGATAAAAATCTACCCATATGTATTTTGGATAGTGTGAATATTGACAGGCTAGCATGAAACATAGTTTATATAGATAATATGCTTTTAAGATGCAAAAGCTGTTCTTTGTTTTATTTTCCTATAATGACTTATGGTGTAATCTTTTATCTTCTCTATAGGGTTAAACAGACAACAGAGAGATGTTTCTAAAGTGCTGAAATAAATGATAGGGAAAAACCTCTATGCTGCCTTTAATTCCACTGATGCAAAGACATATTTCACCTGAGAAAGAAAACAGCTTTCCAAAAAGCAATAAATCAATTGTGCTAAGTACCAAAGACATTGATACATATTTCCTTAGAATTTTATTCTATTTTTTAATCTCACAAATCCAGAAAATGCTAAAATATGTTTTTTGTAAAA
Source organism: Macaca thibetana thibetana (assembly GCF_024542745.1). NCBI lineage: Eukaryota > Metazoa > Chordata > Mammalia > Primates > Cercopithecidae > Macaca > Macaca thibetana. Next base: position 78,294,571 of record NC_065586.1, read on the forward strand.
CTGCATTACTATGCTAACTTATGTAGCATTTGTGAGATTAGTTGTGGAAGGCATATGACATTATTTGGGTATAATTTGGATTGAATATAAACATTTCTCTAATTTTCAATTATATTTTATATGCTGTAATGCATTGTATTATAAGTTTGTTTTGTATTTTATGTTTGTTTGCTTGTTTGTTTTTGTAATATAGGAGGATAGTGAGATTAAATTTTGTTTAGACGTGTAAAGAAAATCCAGAGAGGAGAGTTCTCTTTATATTTTGTGTTGATGCAGATTCACTGGTGCTTTTATTTAATAATGTAAAATAAAACAAAGAAGCTGGACTTCATAGGCTAATTTTAAACTAAAAAATTTCCACACTTACTTACCTGCTTGAAATTGCTCCTATTCTAAATTGTACAGGCTAGAGAAAACTCCAATTCTATAGGCTTAAAAATTACAAATATCCACGTATGGCAAGTTTAAGAAAATTAAGATCAAACATGTTAATGTATTCCATTTATCTTCTTAAGGGGACTTATTGTGACTTTAAAAATGTATTTCCAATGTATTTCATTACATTTCAGTAAACTAGGAAGCAGTGATCTGATTCACATGTAATGATCTATAAAAGAGGAAATCAAAATATTAGAAAGTCACATAATAGTCTGAATATGTATTTAACTATCAGTAACTGGGAATTTGAAAGCCAGACAGAACAAATAAGACTTAACCCAGATTTAGAATGAATTAAAGTTAGAACCTATAGAAATCTACACATTAAAACGTACATAGTCTCTCTCTCTCTCACACACACACACACACACACACACGCATTTAAATAGAAATATCTGTAGTCATCTGTAGTCCCTAAATCAAAGACATGACCAAATAAATAGACTGAAGCAATCTCTTTGATAATCCTTTTTTCAATTTGTCTTTTTTGAATTGCAATTATTGTTTTATAAGATCTTTAACATGTGTTTTCATAGTTAAGTGTTATTCCAATTCACATTGCCCAGGTTAAGAAACTGAAACTTAAAGAAGTGATTTGTTTTAGGATTTGGTGCAGGCAGCAAGTATATGGTTGAGTGAGAACCTAAATAAATCAAATTTCCAGTACTCCAGAAGATATTGATAAATGAGCACATGTATAGAGACAAAATCTGTGATGTTTGTTGATTTTTAAAATATATCCAAACACAATCTGAAGACAGGACCATTAGCACTCTGCTTTCCATTACTTCTCTAATCATATTACACTTAACGTTTTCACTCTTTAAAATTTTTTATTTTAAATTTTCTACCAGAAGATGTGCTTTAAAAGATTGAGGAATTAGGAAATAAACATATAATTTCAGTCTTCCAGCCAATATCCTTAATGACTTCAAGCAAGTCTCTTTCATGTAAAATAAGAAGATAGGACTAGAATTGGAGGCTTGCAATCCTGGCTGTATATTGAGATCTGGTTCAAGGGGTGCTTTTATGGAATCTTGTAATAACAGCATGGTAGATTTTTGTTGTTGTTTTTTTCTTTTGTTTTGTTGTTATTGCTTTAAAGCCTTCTCACTTAGAAATTCATATAAATTTTGTATAAGGGAAATCACATCTGGGATTTGCTTTCAAATAGACTCCAGAAATAAAAAATAAAAAAGAGCATCAAGAAACAAATATGAAGGGAAGCAAGGGAAAAGAAGAGGGAAGAAAAGAAAGTGAGACCAAAGTGGGAAAGAAAGACTAGTAGTAACATAAAATAAAATAGTGTTATAATTGTTGAGGCTGGTTCATCGTGTTGTCCAAAAAAGTCAAGATGGCTAAATAGTAGAAACAAGGGCTTTGTTGGTGATATGGCTTACAAACCTGGAAGACATAGTCTCTGGTATGGACTGAAGATGCTCTCTCTTCAAAGAGGGAAGGGGCTGGTCGGGTTTTATGCGTCACGGGGTCCATATGACACAATAAGGTCACAAATATTCTGCAGATTTGGAGAAAAAATGTTATGTATATTTGTAAGGGGAGGCAAGCACATGTGAAATGGGAAAACATATATGTAAAATATATCCATGTTCAGCTTTGGGAGGGATTTTGACATTAAAATGAGGTGGCATTTGGCTCTTACTTTACAATGTGAACTACAGGACAGAAAGACAGTTTGTGCACAGCTTCTGTGAGTTGCTGAACCTGGTTTAAGATCTATAGTTGCTTATCAAAAAAGAATGCATGTAAGACAAGTCTTTGGTCCAATCAGAGTTGTGATCTGGGTTGTAAATCAGAGTTCGGAGGAATCTGATAATTTGACTGATGACTCCTATTGTTAGATAGTTCAGCAAAAGTGTGGGTCTTCTTGTAGCTTAAGGAATTTAGACAATTATTAATTTTGCCATGCCAGATGGGCCCTGAAACGTTGACCCATAGGTAACTTTTGTTTCCTTAACCTTAGGGTCTGTCTTAATTGATGAAAGAGGCTCGGTTTTGGTCTCTCAGTTTACAATTGTTACATGGGGGTTCATTCTCCCTATACTTTTGTATGGTTGCAAAATTTCATAAAACAAAAATAACAACAACAAACTTTGGTCAGGCTTTAGTTCTACCAGTTCTAGAGATTCTGATTTGGTATTTTGAGTCAGTAGTTACTATAGTGTGGTATCTAGACTAATGTTATTACCAGGACATTTGTTTGAAATATGAATTATTGGGATCCACTCCAGATCTACCAAATCAGAACCCCTGAGGGTGGGACCTAGCAATCAGTAATCTTAATCCTCCTCATAATTTTGATTTATACCTAAATTTGAGAACAATCAGTCTGACTAAGGCTCTATATTGGTGTTATATTTAAATTCCTAGGTTATTCTAACATGAAGATCATGCTAAGAACAGTAGTCAAGATGATCTCTGAACTCAGAAGCCCTTGGACTTTCATTAAAACAAAACTTTAAAATTCAGTAAAAACTAAAATATTTATATACACACATACATTTTACTTCTTAGATTGATGTTTGCTTCATGCTATGGATTTCTCAGATAAAAATAAGAAAAATAATTTTAATGGTTTAGAGGATTAAATGAGCTAATACATTAAAAGCATTAGAATGTGTCTGACTTATAAGAAAGGCTAGTTTTGTTTTAGTTTCTGTCATTTATTTATATTAATTTGCAAACGACTTCTACAAATTTTACTATGAAACAGACTAAAAAATATTTTAAATACATTTTGTTTATTTAATCACCTTTTAAATACAATATATTTTATATCAGCAACTAGAAATATTTCTTTACCTATATTGAAATATATTAATGCTTGGCCTGACTATTTATTCATATGTAAATGAAATAGCCATATTTCTTTGATCACTTTATTTTGGTTGACATAAATCAAAATGTATTTTCTCCGCATTTGATTGCAAAGGCTCAAACAGGAGCCTAAGGAGACATGAGGACCAACTATATTGTGGAATCCTGGATTGGATGCTGGGACAGAAAACTATACCTTAGTTTTCCTTAGGTATAAACTAAGGAAATTTGAGTGAAAGATGAACTTTAGTTAAAAATAATTGTGACAAATACACCATAATAACATAAAATGTTAATACAAGCATACTTTGTTTTATTATACTTTGCAACTATTGCATTTTTTTTACAAATTGAAAGTTTGTGCCAATGTCGCTTTTAGCAAGTCTATCGCCACCATTTTTCCAAGAGAATGTGCTCACTCTGTGTTTCTGCCACATTTTAGCAATTCTTGCAGTATTTCAAACTTTTGCATTATGATATTCATTTTAGTGATCTGTGATCAGTGAACTTTAATTACTATTTTATTTGTGGTGGGACACCACAAACCATGCCATATAAGACTGAACTTAATAGATAAATGTGCGTTCTGATTGCTCCAAGACTTTCCCGAGGTCTCTTAATTCCTTCTATCAGCTGATTCACAGCAATAATGAAACTAAGCCAGTTAATAACCATACAATGGCCTCTAAGAGTTGCAGTGAAAGGAAGAGTTGCCTTTCTTTTACTTTAAATCAAAAGCTAAAAATGGTTAAGGAAAAAGACATGTAGAAAGCCAAGATAGTCTGAAAACTAGGCCTCTTAGGCCAAACAGCCGGGTTGTGAATACTAAGGAAAAATTATTGAAGAATATTAAAAGTGCTACTTCCGGCCGGGTGTAGTTAATCACGCTTGTAATCCCAGCATTTTGGGAGGCCGAGGAGGGCAGATCACAAGGTCAGGAGTTCGAGACCAGCCTGGTGAACATGTTGAAACCCCGTCTCTACTAAATATACAAAAAATTAGCCGGGTGTGGTGGTACATGCCTGTAATCCTAGTTACTCAGGAGGCTGAGGCAGGAGAATCACTTGAACCCAGGGTGCAGAGGTTGCAGTGAGCCAAGATTGCTCCATTGCAATCCAGCCTGGGCAACAGGGCAAGATTCCATCCCCACCCCCACCCCCTCAAAAAAAAAAATTGCTACTGTAGTGAATGCACGAAAAACAAGAAAGCAAAACAGAACTTTATTTCTGAGATGGAGAAAGTTTTAGTTGTCTGAACAGAAGATCAAACCAATCCAACATTGACTTAAACCAAAGCCTAATACAGAACAAGTCCCTAACTCATCAATTCGATGAAGCCAGAGAGAGGTGAGGAAGCTGCAGAAGAAATGTTGGAAACTAGAGAAGGTTGGTTCATGAGGTTTAAGAAAAAAAAATAGCTGTCTCTGTAACATAAAAATGCAAGGTGAAGTCACAAGTCCTGATGTAGAAACTACAGCCAGTTATCCAGATGATCTAACTAAGATAGTTGATAAGTGTGGCTACACTAAACAACAGATTTTCAGTGTAGACAAAGCAGTCTTGTATTGGAGGAAAATACCCTGTAGGACTTTCATAGCCAGAGAGGAGAAGTCAATGCCTGGCTTCAAAGCTTCAAAGGATAGGCTGACTTTCTTGTTAGGGGCTAATGCAGTTGGTAACTAAGTTGAAACCAATGCACACTTGCCATTATGAAAATCTAGGGTCCTTAAGTCTTAATGCTAGATCTACTATGCCTGTGCTCTGTAAATGAAAAAACTAAGATTGGACATCTGTTTTCACAATGATGTACTGAATATTTTAACCTTAAGGGTTGAGAGCTACTTTCAAAATATTACTACTGCTCATTGACAATGCGCCTGGTCACTCAAGAGCTCTGAGGAAGATGTACAAAGAGATTAATGTTGTTTTTATGCATGTTCACACAGCATCCATTCTGTAGCCCATAAATTAAGGAGTCATTTTTACTTTTAAGTCTCATTATTTTAGAAATACATTTTATAATTCTATATCTGCAGTAGAAAGTGATCCCTCTGATAGATCTGGGTAAAGTAAATTGAAAATGATTTCGAAAAGTTTTGCCATTCTAGATGCTATCAAGAGTAGTCATGATTCATGGAAGGGGCTCAAAATATCAACATTAACAGGAGTTGACTCCAATTTTGAAAGAAGTTCAACTATAGGAAAAACATTATCAAACATCATTGTATGCTACAGAGAAATCTTTCGTGAAAGGAATACTCAGTCAATGCAGCAAACTTCATTACTGATTTATTTAATGAACTGTCACAGCCACCCCACCCTTCAGCAGCCACCAGTCAACAGCCATCAACATCAAGCCAAAACTCTTCACCAGCAAAAAATATTAAGATTCACTGAGGACTCAGATGATCATTCACACTTTTTTGCAACGAAGTATTTTTTAATTAAGGTATATACCTTGTTTTTTAGACATAAGGCTATCATACAATTAATAGACTACAGTATAGAGCAACCATAAATTTTATATATCCTGGAAAACAAAACAAAACAAAAAAACCTCATGTCACTTGCTTAATTGCAATATTAGCTTTGTTGCAGTGGTCTGGAACTAAACCCACAATATCTCTGAGGTGTGCCTGTGATAACATCTCACATGGAGTATAAGGAAACTCTTTGTAATCTGCTCCTAATTTTTCTGTAAACCTAAAAGTATTCTTAAAAATCTTCTTAAAATAATTTAATATTTTGAAGTTTTACTGTTGAAACAAGATTGATAATTTATTCAACATTTTGCAAGAGATTATCAAGCAATTTTTGGATATTTGTTTTTAAAATGTTTCACAAATAGGGCATATTTTGGTATTTAATATTTCTCCTAGAGCTTTAAAGGTAGGACTTTAAGGTTGTTTCAGCTGTTGGTTTGATGATATGTATGAGAGTTGCTGAAAATTAGACTTCCTTGTTCAAGAGGTTTTTGTAGGTAACTTGATATTTCTCTTATGAAGATAAGAAAAACAAGGCAGCTTTCCAGGATGCCAAAATTGTCACTCTAGAATTGCAGAGGCATTGGGGAAAATCTGGTTTAATATGAAATATACGAAGATTTTATAGAATTTCTGTTAACAACTCCACATATTTCTATTTTTAACTTTAAACTGCCTTCCTTATCATTTCACTTTCATTTTATATTTATTAACCATCCTTTTAGATCTCAAGAAATAATACAGTTGCAAATTAGAAAGAGAAAAGTTTAGATGGTAAAACTGACTATAACAGAGACATACTTTAGAATTTAGCTACAATATTTGAGTTTGAGGATGAATTATCTTTTAAAATGAAAAGAAAATCACTGTAGTGTTCACTGACTTGTGTAACAGAGTTGCTTTGTTGAATATATTTCATTTCCCCTCTATTTTTCCACCTCATTTGACAGGTCTTTACTTCTTTCCTCTTCTTAGACAGCATGCTGACATTTCTTAGACTCCCCTCACCCCATTCACTTTCTTTAAACTCTCCCTCAGGAAAACTGAAATGTCACCTACTGGCTCTGGAAAAGGTTGATTCCTCACTGGGAGTTCATTTATCCTGCATACTATTTTTCATTGTTATTTTTTGAATGTTCATATGCAAATATATGAACACAATTATGAGAAAGAAATGCAATCATTATTTTCAGTCATGGTCTTCATCCTTAATTCAATTAGGTGATTTCCTACAACTGTCATTCAGAGAAGGAATTCATATCTGATAATTTCTGAATTTTCTCCCAAACCCCCAGTATGGCTTGCAAGTTACTAATGACTGAGTTCCAAATGATGAGGGAGACATTAAAGTTTAATATATTCCCATAAACTAAATGTTACTGCTCTATCCAATGTATTGGTAAAATGTAGTCTAGAAACTGGTTGATATTCCATAAAAATTAAGTGCACCATAGTATATGTGGATTTTTTATCTTCCATTTATTTAATTTTTTAGTAAAACCATAGTCTCTGGAGGTATGGATTTTTGATTAACATTGTTAAGTTCGTCATTAATATTAGTCAGTTTATAATAAAGAATACCTGTAATTGTACATATAGAATAGCATTTAGGACTTAAACCATTTATTTTCATTATTAACCCAGCAAAATCTAAAAACCCCTTTAATTTGTTTGAAGATCCTTCCTATAAAAATACCTCCACCCAGACAGACAGAAGTTTAAGTCTTGTCTTGGATCTCAATGGAGCATAGAACAAAGAAACCATCCGTTGCCCTGGGGATAGAAAAGTACAGTGGCAAATCAACAGGATTCAGAGAGAGTGAACCATGTTAATGAAAATTAAGTGCAGAAATGAGGGTCAACCAGCCATCAGAAAAGGATCAGCTCCTAAGAGTTATAGATCTAGAAGGAATCCGATGAAGAATCCGGTAGCCAATCCTGGTTAAAAATAATGTTAAACATATGGGGAAGAAGTCCCAATTTATGGGAATTAGGCTTGGCAGGCAGGAGAGACTGATATTTGTGAAGCGGGGTCTCCAAGAGCATCTGGAGGACATGTTCCTGCCCAAGCTACAGAACATAGGAAGAGAAAATTGTCAGTAAAAGTCATCTATTCCACAGAGCACTATTTTTTTCTGATTTTGAAGGGGAAGAAGACACAGTAATGTGTCTGACACATATAGACAAACAGATTGTTCATTTTGTAATCAAATATTTGAGCCAAATGCATTTTAAATAATAGCCAGAAGTGAAGTGAGGTAGAAGACATATTTAGCTGCAATTAGAAAGGAAATTTAATGATCCAAGCAGAAACATTAGAAACTAAGCCAAAACTTGAAAATGGAAAGCTCTCCTTATTTAAAAAAAAAAAAAAAAAAAAAATACTACGATGTGTTCTATGAAGTTATAGGTTCCAGTAATTTGTTCTTCAATCAATGTGGCAGGCTGATGTGAAATGACTGCTAACTGTTTTATAAAACCCAGACAACCTTACAGAATTAAATGAAAAACATTTTGGTTTTGTATTTTTCCTGTTTGGAAATTTGGCTCTTAAAGTGCCTATATTTTCCTAGGTACTGAACCATAGTCAAAATATATTCAAACAAGAGAGGTATAGGTGTATGAGACTTTACTTATACATATATACAGCTGTCACATTTCAGAAAGGGCTCTTTATCTGTTATGGAATTATGCAGTTTAAAATAGAACTATCCAACTGTTGTTATGTAGCACAGTTGACAGTTAGGGGATATGTTATTAATGTGTTTGCTTATGTAAGGAATTTTCAAATTTTTCTAACAGTGAAAATTTTCCATTCAAACAAAATGTGTCACTTCAGTTATAATATAAAAAGTAACACGGTTTGATCGAAGTTGGTGAGAGTGGGCCATATTTAGCATAATTCTGACTGTGTTTCCTCCCTTTCGGTCTCCACACTGGGACTAGGGAACTATCCACAATCCTAGGGCCCTCTGGAATGTGACTTAAAACCACTGTTGTAAAATGTATTAAATTCAGCCATGAGAATACTCAGGTCTTGGATCATATTTGTTAGTTTGCTGAAGTCATTTGGAAGCTATTTGGAAATTATTTTGTTCTTCCTACTTAATTTAGTTCAAAAATAATGGCATGATATTTTAAAAAATCAAATAATAAAAAACTTATGTAAAAACGAATCAGCTTCCCATTATAATTTCTCTATTCTATTTTACAGATATGTTATTGTTAATAGTTTCTCATGATTTCTTCCAAAAATCTGTGTGGACATGCACACAGCCAGCCATGTTACACCAATGAGGAAATAAAAATTATACTAATTTGTACATTAATGTGTACACCTAAGAAAAAATCTTAGAAATCACTCCAAAATTAAATATGTAGTTATATCTTACCACACATTACATACCATTTCAATGTTTGTATAGTCAAATATAAATTTTAGTATTATTAATAAACTGTCACCAATAATAATTGGATAATGACCATCTTTTTATAGAAATACTTACAAATGTATGAAAGTATTTATGTAAGGTGGAGTCCTAGAGATGGACATGCTGGATAGTTATTTCAGAATTGCCCTTCAATGACCATGGAGAGTCACATCAACAGTGAAATGAAAGGGACATCCTCTACCTTGGGGTATGTCATTGGATGTATGTTATCTTTGCTGGAGATTTGAAAACAATGCATCATTTTTTATTTTAACTTGCATTCTCTAATACAATAGTGGGATGAGCATATTTTCATATATTTAAAGCAGTTTCATTTTTTTGTGTGAAATGCTTGCTCAGACCAGTATCACATTTTAAAATTAATTTTTAAGAACTCTTCAAATATTAAGGACATTAATACTTGATACATGGCTTGAAGAAAGTTTTCAATTTTTTAAAATTTTATTTCTGAATTTATATTTCATATTATCTTCTTTTACGACTTCTGGGTGTGATATAGAAATTAGTTATGAGTAGTGGCAGAGACTGTTTTTATGTTAGTCAGTGACCTGTATGATATCCACCATTAAAACAAAATTTCCCTTTGAGTCTAGGTAAATTATACATATCTTGTGTAGTTAATGTGTTTCTTTTATTTTAATAATGAGAAATATACAATATTTTATTTTATTTGACTTCTGGTGCTGGAAACTTCACAGTCAAGTTGATAGTCAATCAAATTTATATTCGCTGCCATTGTTAATATATTTTACTGTCCACTTTACACTGCTTTTCACTTTAGATCCAAATTTTATTTTGACAGTCTGAGAATAATGCTATATATAAAAATGAGTTCATAGATATATATGTAGATATAGATATTTAAATAGATACATGTCTTCATATTGGTATATATATAGGTAGAAGAAGAAGATAGAGAGTGGGCGAGACAGACAGAGACAGAGGGAATAGGTTGCAAGCAGCCTTTAGTTATTAACCTACACAGAGATTCCAAAAATTTTGTCTATCTTGTAATTAGAGCCATATATATTCTGGTTATGTGTTTCTATATAATAACTGCCATAAAACTTAATGGTTTAAATAATATATTATTATCTTTAATGATTTTGGGGATTGATGGGCCAAACTAGATGGTTGTCATTTGGAGTCCCTCATATAGTGGCAGTTCGATGGTAGCTGAGATTGGCGTCATCAAGAAGCTTCTTCACTTTCTTTCACTTAGACTGAGATGGCTGAACTAAAGGAGAGGAATCGAAATCTATCTTTCCATTGGTAATCTGTCCTTCCATGTGACCTCTCCATGAGACTATCTTGATCTTCCTCACACACTGGCAGAAAAATCTTTTTTTTTTTTTTTTTTTTTTTTTTTTTTTTTTTTAACATAGTGGCTTAGAACTTCAAAATATTCTAGGAGAGAAACATAGACCTTGATTATTATGGATGGGATCTTCAAAGGATTTGTGACCATCTTTCATTCTCAGAAGCCATGGAATCATAACAGCACGTTACAACGAATAAAATTGCTTAAATTTATATATAGATGTGTATATATGCGCACATATATGTATATATATGAAATATATGATGGTATATAAATAAAATGGAATATAATTATATATAAATATATACAATTATTTACATGTACTATTCACTATTCATTATAATGAGGGCATTTTATTTCTCTTACCTGATTTCTTCCTCATAACTCTACCAAGTAGTTATTATAATTCATTTTTTTAACATATTTGTAAATAGACATGGAGTAATTGCTGTGACTCAGTGATATCGGAGCTATTTATCCAGGGAATTTCTAGGATGATGTGAATATATAGAAGAGGGGGCTCAGGAGGAAATATAACAAAATGATCATAGGCTTATAGAATTATAGCAATTTTGAGCTAGGCAGACATTTGGGGATTATCTTTAATGTCATTTTTTGCATGATAAAGACATTGATTTTCAGGAAAATTAGGAATTTAATGCTACGAAGTTCAGCGATTGTAGCTTGACAGACCCGGCATGTAATCCTGGCTCTGCCCTTACATTCCGAACACTGTCAGCTGTGGAACCCCTGAACACTGTCAGCGAGTTTCTTCATCTGTACCATAGTTATCTGTTCAGTCTGGTAAACTGCCTCAACACTTAGAGGCTTAAAACAATACAAATGTGTTATATATCATGATTCTACAGGTTGTCTGGGAGCTTTTTATGACAATTTTACCTGAGTTCTCTCAGTTGACTGGTCCTGAGCTCAGTTGAGACAGTTGAGTTGTCAGGAATCTTTCTGTGAAAGCTTTCATCTCAAGCTTCCTCACTGCGTGGTAATGACACTATGATAGAGGCAGGAGGCAGAGAAATTATAGGTAGAAAATAGTGTGTCCGCGACAAAACCTCACTGGCCCAAAGTGAGAACTTAGATTCCTGTTTTCCCTCTCAAATATTCCCTTTTCCAAAACCACCTATGGCCTGCCCACCACCCCCATCCTGGGCCTATAAAAACCCCAGAACTCAACCAGCAGAGAGGAGAAGCAGCTGGACATGAGAGACTACAGCTGGACGTCGGAGAGATGCAGCTTGACTTCAGAGGGACAGCTTGATGAGTGTAACTTTAGAGAAGAATCCGGCTGGAGATGGCTGCACTGGAGGGGAAGATTACCTTCCAGCCCCGTCCCCTTTCCAGCTCTCCTTCCCACTGAGAGCCACCTCCATTGGCAATAAAATCCCCCACATTTAACATCTTTCGATTTGTTCATGCGACCTCATTTCTTCTAAATGCTGGACAAGAGCTCAGGTGCCACAAGTGCAGATGCAAAAGGCCGTCACACTGAGCCTTTTCTCTCACAAGTGGAAGGCAGCCCCCTCACGTGAAAAGGCAGAGGGTCCACTGCGCTGTTCATTGTCCGTGGATGGCAGAATTAAATGAGCACTGCAATACTCCCTTTGGGGCTTCAGAGGTCACAGACACTCCCACGCTCTCTGTTGCAGGGTCCACATGTAGTTTTGCTCTTGCCAGTTCCCCAAATCGCTCATCCTGGCTCCTCCACACACTCACCTGCATGCTCCCTCCAACAAAGGGTGAAATACAGTGGGTCTGAGTGAGTTCACCGTTACTGAGTGAGTTCACCGTTACCAGCGCCAAAGGGAATGGCTGGTTCCAGCATTCGTGGACTCCAATTACCCCCTAGGTCGCCTGCATGTTCCCTCTCTTAAAGAGTTGAACGTTGTGGGCTGGGTGAGAAACCCCTGTCGCAAATCCCTCGAAGGAGTGAGGGAAATATCCTGCTTCAGTAACCTCAGGGCAGCATTGCACAAAATGCAAAGGCAGAAGTTGCAGTCCTCTTGAGGTCCAAGCTCTGAAACTCACACAATGTTGCTTCTGCCACCTTCTACTGATAGAAGCAACACACAAGGCTGGACCACATTCAGGGTGTGAGAAAATAGATTCTAGTTCCTGATGGCGGGATGTGCAAGTAATATGTAGGTATATTTAATCTACCACAAGTCTTAAAAATAGCAAATATGAAATATACCTAAAACTAACAACAACAACAAAAATGTATGTACAAAACGCTAAATGCAGTACCTGGTACACAATACATTTTCCACAAGTAATGTTTGTTCTATTTAGCATTGCTATTTTTTGAAGATGTCTCAAGATTATATAACCAGTTATTGGCAAATCCGGTTTTTATCAAGTTATGTAATACACATTTTTGTATTATTTATTCTCTAGATAGTGGCTCTAGTTGGCGTGTGATTCAAATTCCACTTCAACATTAAAACTAATTTAATTTTGGACTACAACCTCCTCTACTCCCATAACTGGCTTTCCCCGTATCCCTTACTCCTTTTTGTTTTCTCTCTATAGTGTATATCACCACCCAACATAAAGATATGTTTCTTTTATTTCCCCTCATTTATAGAATGTAATATTTGTGAGAATAGTAACTTTTTTTTTTTTTTAATCTCATGTAACCCCAGAGACCGGAAAATAACTGATACATAAGAGGTGTTCCATGTATGTTGGTGAATAGATGAATGAAGAAATGGTTTCTACTGTTGTGATAACCATAACACATCAGCAAAGAGTAGCACAAGCAATTGAACATGAACTTCATATTGATTTTCTTGTAAACGAACTTAACAAAACTTGTTTAAAGTCAGCTGCTTTTTGAATATTTGGTTTTATTTTGATGAAACATAGAGAATTTCCTCCCCTATCCCCTAAAAAAGAGCATCAGCTGTATGACATGACATTCATTTTCTATGTGTTTAAAATATCCCTAAACTGAGTTTAAAAAAAAAAAAAACTTATAATCTCACATAACATTTTTTAGCTCTTGACTCAAGAGCTATTTTGTTCAAGAACCCTACCAATCCCAACACGCCTTCTGAAGTTCACATATAATACTGTGGAATAATGACTATTTTCATCTCTATATAATTATTTAAAGAGACTGAGAAGCATTTAGTTATGGAGAATGTCTATGAATTATGATAACTCATGACACAGTACTCTACAGCCATGTGCCCCTAAAGACCTTTTGGTCAACACTGGGCCACATATATGAAAGTTCTCATAAGATTATGATAATATATTCTTATAATACATATAATATGTATTTTTACTATACCCTTTCCATGTTTAGATATGTTTAGATACATGTATACTTACCACTGTGTTACACTTGCCAATGTTATTTAGTAGAGTAACATACTATGCAGGTTTGTAGCCTAGGAGCAATGTCCTATGCCATGCAGCCTAGGTGCATAGTGGGGTATTCCATCTAGATTTGTGTAAATGCATTCTAGGATATTCACACAATGACAAAATTGCCTACAATGCATTTCACAGAACGCTTTAAGAGATGTTTAACTGTACTTGTGTATTGCAGTTAATATGAAAAGCAGAGGGTATTACTTTATTTAAAACTCAAAGTATAAACCTGTAAGGCTTCACAATGACATGATAAGGTTATATGGCAATAAGACATTATTTAGAAAAAGTTATTTTATTCTCAGTGGGAAACCCTATTGTTACTACAATTTAGATATAAGCTGACTTTTAACACAGAATATGAGACTTCAAAACATATTGTAAAAGCACCCTTACTTTTTTTTTTTTTTTAATTTGAGACAGAATCTTACTCTGTTTCCGAGGCTGACGTGCAGTGCCTTGATCTAAGCTCACTACAACCTTCGCCTCCCAGGTTCAAGTGATTCTCATGACTCAGCCTCTGGAGTAGCTGGAATAACAGGTGCACACCACTACGCCTGGCTAATTTTTGTGTTTTTGGTAGAGAGGGGGATTTCATCATGCTGACCAGGCTGGTCTAGACCTCCTAGCCTGAAGTGATTTGCCTATCTCAGCCTCTCAAAGTGTTGGGATTGCAGGTGTGAGGACAGTGCCCAGACAAAGCACCCTTACTTCTTAATCCCTCTTTTATGAGGTTACTGATACAAGTAAAGATAGTTAACTTCAATAAACATAATAAACACAAACATTAAATGCTTTTTCAAAGTAAAGAACATAATGTAATGTAAGTACAACGTTTTACATGGGCATTTTTGTTTGTTCTTTGTTTTTCTAAAGAGTTTGTTGGGTCCTCGGAATGTAAAGGGACCTGTTATAGATCACTTTTCTGCCATGATGAATGTTATAAAAATAGTCTTTTCTTTATTTTCCAATGTATTCATTCTCATCATTTACCTCACTTGATCTGAAAATAGAGCTATGAAGAAAATAAAACAGATATAATTACCTGCATTTTTCAGGTAGAAATGATGAACTTCAGGGAGTTTACACCTCATTTATAGGTCATACAACTAATATGTAGCTTAGCTAAGATTGGAGTCTCGGTGTTCTAATCTCTAACCCATGGGTGCCCCTAACATAACCACAATTTCTATATGTTTGAGACTAATAATCTACTATATCATGACATTTTCATGAGAACTTGATTACATAAATCCTAATATTCTCACTTTTCATATGGGAAAATTGAGGTTCTGAAAGCATAAATAGCTTACCCTCAGGTAAGACAGCTAACACGTGGCAAAGTGGGCAGTTGAACACAAGTTTGTCTAAATATAGCACAAATCATCTTTCCTCTCTGCTGCATAACCTTCCTCAGTATGTTATGTGGATACTATTTCTACTTGTGTTTCTACTGTTTACTAAAACTATTATTGCACTAAGGTTAAGAATTAGAAGTGTATGGAGTTGTTTGTTGCAGTATCTATATATAACTCCCTTACCTGCCATCTCTCTCTCTCTCTCTTTAAAAAACTTTTTAACCACCATGCCAACTGCTACCAAATACAAAATATCAGTGTGCTGTGGTGTCATTTGCTCTTTCCCAAGTTCAAGGTGCTTACAATCTTATTCTGAATTAAATTATCTCATTGATTTTTCAAATCCTATAAGATGAAAAGCCAAGGCTGAGAATTCACCAGGGGCGTAATGACTTTAATATGATTTGTGACAGTTCTTCAAATAGAACAGCGAAGATTAGGAATTATTTCCTGTAAAGATGATGCTGATTTCCATCTTTTAAGAAATCTTGCCAGAAGAATAGAAGCTATATTCATTCTTCACAAGCCAAAATAACTTTGTCAGATATATATAGGTGCTATTTTAAAAAATCATCTTTATGAGGGCTGATTTGTGTAAGAATTAGAAAAAAAAAAACTCCATTTATGAATAGTGGCTATCTCAGTTTCATTTAATCAGTTCAAACTCAGCTTAAAACAGAATGAGGTAAAGCACCCATAGTGCTTTTTAAAGAATGGATGCACCCATCCATTCTTTTTATTACCTAGGTGCCTGTAGATTGAATTAACATAGAGATTGGAATAACTGTTTCCCCTAAGGTGTAAAATCTTGTTCTTTAGCAAAAAGTTAGGAAAATATATATTTTCCATCTACTCTCCTTGTTCTAGTAAGTGGTTACCCATACCATTTTTATAACACTGAGATTGATAATCTGATTGTATTATCAGCACACAAATTTTCTAAAATCCAATTAGAAATGAGATAAAATTTGTTAAGAACTTTTAAAAACATATTTGAAGAATTTTTAAGGCTTTACGCTACAGACATAAGGGGAAATGACTAGCATATACCACAATTCAAGAAATAATTTTAATTTAAATCTTTATATATCAGTATAATTATTTTAGTATTTGAATAGAACGTACAGGCTTATCTTCAAAAAATAGGGTGTCTTGAGTTTAAGAAAACTGCAATGTTATGAAAAACAAATGCTTATAAGCTCTCAAGCTTAAAACATACAACCTGTCTCAATTCTCTATGTTTTACATATATGACATTGTTTAGGCCAAACACATCAATTTTATTTATTTAAGTATATGGAATTATTTACTGTCATGTAATTCTTTGACTGGAGTGCCCGATTGAAGTTTTATCATAATGGTATAATTTTTTTGTATGTGGAGACGGGGTTTCATTGTGTTAGCCAGGATGGTCTCGATCTCCTGACCTCGTGATCCGCCCGTACTGGGATTAAGGCTTGAGGCAAGAATTCTTTGACTCCCTTGAGTTTTATCATAATGGTATATGTATGAATTTTCTACATTAAAGGCAAGATTTTTAAAGTGATCTAATAAGTCTGTAGTTTTGTATCCTTTATAAATATTTTTGCTTTTCTCTTCAAATTTGAACCTGTTCATAATATACCTATATGTAGCTAGAAAATTCCTGATGTGAGTTTATTTTTGTCTCTGCTTTCAGTTGTGCTTGTTAGTAAATTAACATGTAATAGAGTAAATAAAATTTCAAAAATCTCAAAAAAAGTCTTTGATCCACAGTAGGTGTAATGAATTACTGCAGTAAAGAGAGAATACCAAAATCTGATCTGTTCTATTTATTGAATTTGTATTATCTAAATATTTATTTTCATTTATTCCATGCTACCTTTGTATCTTGTAGCATAATATTTCAAAAGTACTTATATTTTTAAATGTTGCAATAATATTTTATTAACAGCTTTGTCAATCAGATAAACTTAGAGAAGAAGAACCAGAGGAATCAAAGAAAGAAAGAAGATAAGAGTCTTTTATTTTTTTTTCTCTTCTTACTGAAAGAGAACAAAACCAGATGATTCAGGTTAATTTCATTTTGTAATGGCAATTAACTTTTCCATCAGAATGAGGATGAATTTCTTCTTATCATAACATCATTGTAAGTGTTTTTATTTGAGATAATAACAGTTTCAATATTTAATTGCCTTCCTTTGAAATTAGATTTTAAAATTCAAATTTATTAAATTCAACAAAAGTGAAATATAAACATTAATTTACCAAAATATACAACGGTAATATGACATTTTGGATAGCCACATGATAATCTTTGTGAACTATTTTTCTTCAGCATGTGAAAGGAGATTCAGATCTCTTCAAAACAATGTTACAACTCCCAAAAAGAATATTCAGGAATGATTCTTAAGATATTTTATAATTGGTAAACAGAGTAACAAAGTCTAAAACTGTCCTGGAGTTATGTTTTATATGCCGTTACTCCCTGGGAATGTAAACAAGTCAATGCATCATTATTTAATGTTTTATTACCTATTAAGTATACTGTCTTAAATATACAATTTACTGAGAGTATGAAAAAATTCAATGCTTTTAACACAATAATAGCTACTTGTGTTCTCTTCTTTGCTATTATTTTATATGTTTGAAACATAATGACATGTATTTTTGCATGTGCTTTTGTATGATAATTCAGTGATACACACTCTACAATTCCCCAGCTAGCACAAACATCTGGCTTCTTCAGATATAAGAGGAAAATTTTCTGAAATCCTAGATATAAAACATCTTTTAGAGGGAATAGCTTGGACTCTGGTTCCCTTTGTCCCAGTCATATATGTTTAAAGAAGATAAAAAGCAGTCAGGACAACAAGAGATACATATCAAAACTACTATGAGTGTCTATGAGAATCCTTGAGAGATTGAGATTTAATCAGCTACTTCAGAGCCAATGACAACATGTGAAAAGCTGCAAAGAAGCTCATTTACTTCTCTCAAACAAACTCTAAATCACTGTGCCATAGAAACTGTCATTCCATAATTAGTATTGATACAGACAAGAGGCAGGGAAATAGGGGGTGGAAGAGGGTGGTTCTCCGGCAAAGGTTCTGTTCTCCAGCCTGGAAACTGTAGCCTTAAAATGAGAATAGTTATTCCTGTTTTCCTGCCCAAATGTTGCTTTTTCCAAAACCACCCCAGCCTGCCATTCCCCTCATCCTGTACCCATAAAAACCCCAAGCTCCATTGGCAGAAGAGCAGAGTGGTGTAGCAGTGAAGGAGAGAAGAGAAGAAGTGGTTGAAGTTCCAGGAGAGAAGAAGCAACTGCGTGTTGGAAACTACAGATAGACACGGCTTAACTTCAGATGGCATGACTTTGGAGAGGAGCCGAGCTGGAGACAGCTGGGCTTCAGGAAAAGATCGCCTTCTTCCCACACCATCCATCCCCTTTCTAGCTCCCCTTCCACTGAGAACCACTTCCACTGCTTAATAAAATCCTCTGCATTCATCATCTTTCAAACCTGAATGTGACCTGATTCTTCCTGGAGGCCATGTTAGAACCTGGGTACCAAGAGTACAGGATGTAAAAGACTGTCACCCTGACTCTCCAATGAGCTGGTTAGTACTTAGCCATCCACAAATGGCAACTGCTAAAAGAGCATTAATTATAACACACCCGTAGATGCTGCTGTGGGCCTGGAGCCCAAAAGTGCTTGCCATAGCCCTGGCTTCCACTTGCCTGAGTGCCCCTCCTCCCACAAGGGGTTTGAGCACTGCAGTGGCCAAGTAGGTGAGACACAAACCTGTCTCAAGTCCCATGAAGGGGCCAAGGAACTCTCCCATCTCAGTATCATCATCAAGGCCAAGATGAGTCATTCCAGTAGACTCATGGCCATAGCAACTGAATTTGAGTGGGCATATTAGTTTTCTATAAATTTCCTGAGTGAAGAGCCTAAACAACACATACTCATTATAATACAATTCTATAGGATATAATGCAACACGTGTCTCACTGGGAGCTCACTTTTCTGCTCCTGCCTGGAGGAGAGTAAACAGCCAACAACCAAAGCACATCAGGGGAAAATTATTTCTGTCCCTCCTCTCATTGCTCAGCCTCTCAACGTGTATTAACAGATTGGACAGTAGGAAATCCTTATTCTTTCCTACCACTTGGGTAAGAACATTTACTACATTATCCCAAAGAGGCTCTTTATAATTTCAAACAAACTTTCAGAGGACTTTGAACCTTTCATGTTCTAAATATCTATGTCTCTGTCAGTATCTTATTCTTGTCATCAAATCTATCAATGACTGTGAAGGGTCTGACGTTTTACTTTGCAATATAACACGTTATCTAGTCACAGTTTCATGGATGCTGGCAGAAGTAATGAGATTTCCAAGTGAGAGACAAAGAACTTTATTATTTATGGTGTAGTGGGCAGTATGAGTGTCATGTTTGCATTGGTGGCCCTTTGTCCCTTCTCCAAGTCCTGTGTGGCAAATGCAGAGGTGGATTGAGGTGAATACTGCATACACAGTGGGAGCGTATGACAGGTCAGGAACACTGAGACTAGAAAAATCTCAATTTTTGGAAGAGGCTGCTAGCAAATTCTCCTAAGCTTCACCCACTAAGGGGGACATTATTTTATAATACTTTTCAGCAAACAAATTTGTTTTTTGCACTATCTTCCAAAGTGGTTTTCAATACTAACATCCTTGAAAAAGTGACAGAACAAAAGCTATTATTTCTTTACTCAAAAGATGTATGGAAACTGGAGAGACCCATAGAGAATTGTCTCTCATAAGTACACCCTGTGTCATTAATCACCAGGCTTGTAGTATCAGAGAGTTCTTAAATTCTTCAAACTGTGGCTTAAAACCAATGTTTTCACATATTTCTTTCCCTGTGTCTTTTTAGTGACATTGTATCTATTTTTGCCCACTGAATATTCTTTGGATGACTGTTACACCATTTACTCTCTTTATAATTCTTTCTACCTCCATACATTGCCTGTCACTTTATCAGACATTTATAAATTGAGGGTAATAGACCAGTATTTATTTTTCTCATGTGAGCTCTGGCTCTGATCACAGTCATTTTTCTCTAATAGTTTGTAACTGACCTGACTGCTCTAACTTATTTTTTTAATCCTTCTCTTTGACACTAAGTTATTGACTTTCATTGGTTTCTTGGCCTACATTTTCAGGCTTTATTCTTTGGTTACTATTACTTTATTTTCTTTACTCTCTAGTACCCTTATCACTTCTAGAATAACTGCCTTGTCCGGTAGAAGGAGATTTTTATCAGCCAAAGGAAACACAATTAGAGCTATGTTTCCTAATATTATTTCCCCCCCCTTTTTTTCTTATAGTAAACAAGTGAGTCTGATGCACTTTGATTTCCTTTATACTTGTGAACTATCTTCTCAAGGAGCCCAAATCAGAAATCCTGCTTTTAAATGAAATATTTTGCATGTGGGGGTAAATATAGTATTTGAGGGTATGGATTCTGAAGCTTGACTGCCTGGGTTTGAATACTAACTTATTTAGCTGCAGCCTTGGGTGAATTACTTAACTTCTCCCTGTCTTAATTTGTCCATATATAAAGTAGTGTTTTTAAAGGGAATAAATATATTGATATTTGTGACCTATAACATACTATATATTAATTTATCATTTAACAATAATTAATAAAGTACAAAATAAATACTAATATATTACTTCATACATTGGTTTCTAAATAGTTTTTTTTTTATACTGATTCAGCTTTTTTTTTTCACTTTTTCTCTTTTACCCTTTAAATAATTATTTTCTTACCCATTGTTCTACACTCCTGGACTGTTAGTATATGGAGAAGGGTGCATTAGGTGAATAACACATTGAAGAAAGCCTCTGTGATTACCAAAGACCTTAGACAGGATAACAAGGGAGGTGATTATCTACAGTTACATCTGTAGGGGAAAGGCAGATTCTTGATCTGAGGCTCTTAACAAAGGTTTGTTTTCCTAATAAAAATATTAATAGGCACCATACATATATTTATATATGTCAATGTATGTGCCTGGCATTCTGATGTTCATTATAAGTTTGTTTTAAAAATAGTTCCAAGTGACTCTCTTCCTAAAATGTAAAAACAATTGGGTTGGGACGGTGAAAAAAAAAGTTAAAAGTTGTATGGACTATTATATGGGAAAAATAAGCAATTGAATATTTTCATTCTA
Source organism: Macaca thibetana thibetana (assembly GCF_024542745.1). Taxonomy (NCBI): domain Eukaryota; kingdom Metazoa; phylum Chordata; class Mammalia; order Primates; family Cercopithecidae; genus Macaca; species Macaca thibetana. Next base: position 78,316,056 of record NC_065586.1, read on the forward strand.
TTTATAAGTACACTAAGGACAAATTTAAGAGACAGAGAGAGAGATGGGGAGAGATAAAGAAAGGAAGACAAGGAAAAGAAAAAGAGAGCAAGAAAAAGCAGGGAGGGAGAGGGAATGGATTTATATAAATTGAAAAACCTAGTGCTGGTTAGTAAGGTGTTACGCTTCATTGGGTCAAATTTATAGATTATAATTCTTTCATCGATGCTTTCATTTATTCACTAGAATGCGGTCTAAAACTGTTGAATTGAGGAATGAAGAAGTTTGTTCTGGAAACAAATGGTTATAGCATTCTTTTGTTTACTTTCTAAAGATATTTTATAAGTTTTTGGTTGTAATTTATGTTGTGAATCAAAAATGAGGTAAACAGTTCCATAAAAAGTTAAGCATATCCCTTTAATACTTTTGCTAAGTGAATAATGCTTCAAATGTGTAGTTCCCTTTAAGAGGATATTTATTCCTATTTTACAATATGTGCTGGGTCAAGTATGAGAATAGCACCAAATTCCAACAATATTCTCTTCCAGAGCATTTTGTCAGCATATTGTGGTTCATCTCATTCTCCCTCCTTTGACAACTGCTGATGTATATGCCTCATATCCACTTATGTTCTATAAGGCACCTGAAGACTTGTTTCATGTCTACTTCATCTTGGAAACCTCTGACAATAGCTGTCATAATATCTTTTATTTGTTATACTTTACATTCTGGGATACATGTGCAGAACGTGCAGGTTTGTTACATAGGTATAAATGTGCCATGGTGGTCTGCTGCACCCATCAACACATCATCTGCATTAGATATTTCTCCTGATGCTATTCCTCCCATAGTCCACTACCCCCCGACAGGCCCTGGTGTGTGATGTTCCCCTCCCTGTGTCCATGTGCTCTCATTGCTCAACTCCCACTTATGAGTGAGAACATGTGACGTTTGGTTTTCTGTTCCTGTGTTTGCTGAGAATGATGGTTTCCAGCTTCATCCATGTCACTGCGAAGGACAAGAGCTCATTATTTTTTATGACTGCATAGTATTCCATCATGTATATGTGCCACATTTTCTTAATTCAGTCCGTGACTGATGGACAATTGAGGTGGTTCCAAGTCTTTGCTATTGTGAACAGCAATAAACATACGTGTCATAATATATTTTATACTACATACTCAGAAAGTATATGTGAAATGAAAAGCGTATCAGAATATATATAGTGGTAAATGGTTAGTACAAGGTAAACCAAGTTGTAGTGATCAAAGAGGCCGGCCGCTATGTAAAAGTCAATTATAAATGTTATAACAAATGACTTATTTTATTGAATTAGTTTTATGAGAACTTGAAACATATAGCAACTAAATATAGCAAGCTATTTTACTAAATGTAAAATATATAGTAACTAAATATAGTAAGCTATTTTTATAGAATATGAAAATCAAAAATTTCCTGGTTTTAAATAAACCAGGAATACTTATTTTCCTTTCCAAATCACAAATTAATGACTAATTTATTTTAATAAGATAGAATTTATAAGATAGTTATCTTTTATCCTACCCCAAATACTGGCACTGTGGGGTAGAAAATAATTTTCTTATGACATATAGCAAGTCAAAATGCTTGTAGAATAATTAATGATTCCCTCTTTTTGTTGTAACTTAAGTAGTTTGCCTTGGAAATTTAAGAGCCTAGGCCTGGTGACAGTACTTCCAGTCTATTTTTTTTTTTTTTAAATGAAGAAAGAGTTATCACAAAGTTAATAGCCAAGAAGCATTTCAAAGCCATGGCACAATTGCCCAATATATGAACTAATGTTCTTACTAATAGCACTTTCTCATCAATTACATTTAAACACTAATGCCTTGCCTATCATTGAGAAAGTGTGTTTATTTTAAAATTTGACTTAATAGTTAGGTTTTTTAAAAAAATAGGGATATAATTTCAAGCCAGGAAGCAAATATTTAACATTCTAGCCTAGAATATTCTATTTATATTTCATCACATGTAACACTAATACTACATTTTGACCTGCTTAGTGAAAGTAAAGCCACAATTTCTGATGAAGAACATATCTGAAATACTTAAACCATTTTCACAAAGTATCTACATATTTCAGTGTTAAATTTCATTTGAAAAATCCACTTATAGATGTGTTGTTCTCCAAGAACAAGAGTAAAATCTGGAAGTCCTGAACTAATTTGCAATCTTGAGGCTATAAGAAATTTTAGTTGAAATAAGCCAATAAGATCAAAATGTTAATTATTAAAAGGTCATATTTATATGGGAATGTTACACACCTTCTTCAAGTAATCAAAGCTTAAAATGGGAGTCTCTGGAAAACTAAAGCAGAACATGATTCAGATACTGTAAGCCAAAAGTCAGATAAACACTTCTGGCCCTTGTAGAGAGAAATCATTGCTTTAAAAAATCAAGGACAAAGAGATAAGCTTAAATAGAAGCCAAAAATAATGATATTCCATGAATAATGGCTCCTGTGATGAAACCTGAGAAGCCAAGGGCAATAATTCTTTTGAAGTTCCAGTTTTCTCACAGTCATAAGGCTTAACATAATGCAAATCCTGTGGGATAACATAACTTATAACATATCTAACTGGATTGCAAACTGGATTCACCTTCACAAAACAGAAAATTAAAATAAAATATCCTACATAGTATTTGGTTGCCTGTGGAGTTCTACATAATACTGAAATTTAATCTCAAACCAAACATGCAGATGAAGAACAGGAAAAGTGAAATTTTTAAATATTAGGAAATAGTTATCATCTAATATATATTTTGTTATGATTAATTTCTGTAATAATCTTTTGGGGAATATAAGCACTTGTAAAAGTTATGATCTAATGTGATAAATATGGTCCTAAACTAAAATGTTATATTAACTATTTTCATAGATACTACGAATAAAACAACTTATGCATCTCTTTTAAAACACTCATATTCATTAACATATTATTTTCAAAAATTACGTATTTTTTTTATTCCCATCATACATAGAATGATGGTAAAAACAGTATATCTAATCGTATTTTTCTGATGTTTGTTAAATTTCTATTCCACTAAATTTTCTGCAATTCCCAAGGGCAAATGCTAAAGGGAAAGTGTTAATTAGGAAGTTAAAAAAAATAATCATCTGGCTGATTAAGCAAGGGAACATCACAAGAGACTGAAGGTAGCTAACAAAAAGCTTTTGTCTTTTTAATTCTGGCTGTGGAGGAGAAACCAGTGCAAGTACTCTAAGGTATCAGATGCAAGCAATTTGGGGAAATAAATCTGATAACTTTTATTTGGATTGTCAAAAATCAGACATAGAGAAGACACTCTCCCCATAGCATTTAAAGATGCAAAAGAACAAAGGCTTTAGAAGGTCTGACAATATTCTGATCTAGAAGTTGTGATGATACAGATGAGATATAATTTAACGTGGACTTTAAAATTTTAGAAAAACTTTCAATAAACCACGATTACAGGAAACAATGACTAGGAAATCATGATTCATTATAAAAACATCCCATATTCCAGCCTTCACTAATTTTGACTAATTTTGGTCATAGGAAAAAAAAAAATCACTTAAAAATCGATTTAACCATTACTTCCCTGCCATCCTTTCTTAAGTTTTCCTTAAAGAAATCTGGTTCCTTTCAGAAACACTCACCAGAAAGCAGCCACATAGTTAATGCTTTTGTGGCAGAGAAAAATCAAAAGTATTAGCCCTTAGTACTTGCTGTGGCAAACTCAGAATTGACATTACCACATAACACAGTTACCAGAAGAGGTCATTTGTCTGTTTCCAATAACTCTTACATAACTAACACAACATACATGTGGTGATGAACTGGAAGCAATTGTGTAACAAACTCTGGATGAAAAGGTAGAAGATAGTTACTTGATCATTGAAGTGTAGATCTTAATTTTAACAAGATTCCTCATAGTAAATGTTTATGTAGAATGTCATTTAATAGAGTTTTCTTTCTACTATATTTTTATATTGTTGCTCAGATCAATAATTCCTTCATTTATTCATTCATTTTAGTTGAAATCATATTTTTGGAATGCCAATGAGGTGCCGTGTAATGGCTGCTGTGCATCACTCAATTTTTCACAATAAAAATGATGCTTTCAGACATCTCAAAAATAGGTTGATAAATAGTAAATACTTTTTTTTTTTTTTTTTTTGAGACGGAGTCTCGCTCTGTGGCCCAGGCTGGAGTGCAGTGGCCGGATCTCAGCTCACTGCAAGCTCCGCCTCCCGGGTTTACACCATTCTCCTGCCTCAGCCTCCCAAGTAGCTGGGACTACAGGTGCCCACCACCATGCCCGGCTAGTTTTTTTGTATTTTTTTAGTAGAGACGGGTTTTCACCGTATTAGCCAGGATGATCTCGATCTCCTGACCTCGTGATCCGCCCATCTCGGCCTCCCAAAGTGCTGGGATTACAGGCTTGAGCCACCGTGCCTGGCCAATAGTAAATATTAAAATCATTTCATCCCTTTTTGTATTCATGGGTAGTAACTGTATAGAATCTTTTTATTTTTACATATATGAATAGTATTAACATTTATTTGATTATGAATTTGAATGCATATGCCGATTTAAAGTTGCACTTTTATTCTCATATTAAGTTTCTGACTCTTGAGTATGTCGTGGGAAGCTATTCTACTTGGCATCTGTCAAGCAAGTGGTATCTATTGCCTGTCACCAGGAGTAGAGGCCTGAACACCTTTTCTCATTGCATCTTGGTATTGGAGTCCTCAAGGAAAACATAATTCAGTCAAGCACTGGACTGAACAAAGTTTTACTCACATAAAGAAAAGACAGAGCAAGATCAGCTTTAGTAGTGAGTGTTAGTCCTCCATGGCCAGAGGGCCTCTTCCAGCGGCTGACTCAAGGCCATCGGCCTGCACATCCCTCTTCTGCTGAAAAACAAAAGACCTTATCACCATGCCTTCCTCACAGGGGACAAATGTAGCAGTGGTATTGGCCAGGTGCCATATGACAAAAAGCAAGTCCAGCACAGACTAAATCTCTTAGTAAGAAAGAATCAAAGCCCAAAGCCCATTCTTTTATTATTATTATTATTATTATTATTATTATACGTTAAGTTCTGGGATACATGTGCAGAACCTGCAGGTTTGTTACATAGGTATACACGTGCCATGGTGGTTTGCTGCACCCATCAACCCGTCATCTACATTAGGTATTTCTCCTAATGTTATCCCTCCCCTAGCCCCACACCTCCCAACAGGCCCTGTTGTGTGATGTTCCCCTCCCTGTGTCCATGTGTTCTCATTGTTCAACTCCCACTTATGTGCAGTGTTTGGTTTTCTGTTCCTGTGTTAGTTTGCTGCGAATTAGATCATTACAGACTTAAACATAAGACCTAAAAGCATAAAAGCCCTAGAAGAAAACCTAGGCAATACCATTCAGGACATAGGCATGGGCCAAAGCTCATTCTTACGCAGCTGGATGGGGTTCTGAAGCCTCCATGTACAAGTCTACCTTTCCTAACAGCATCATTCTCTGTTATTTCATGTCGTTATCATAAGAGCCTCTCTGATCTCTCACTAACATGGTGGCCTCATGTTACCCTAAATTTTTTTTCTTAATTTTTTTTTCCTTGGCCAGTTGACATCTTTTCTTGAGATTACCTATACTGTCCTTTTGTATTTTAATGAGGTCTAGGTATGATATCACTCAGCTTTCTTGTATTTATCTATAGCGATTACTTGGAAATGCTGCCATTTTGAGATTATATCCCTATTTGCATCTATATTTTATAGAAGGAATTATCATCTGCCCGTTCTAGCACAAATTGATGCTTTCCCCCATGAAAAGACTTTGTTCCAGCTAAGTAGTTGACCTTCTTGTGCCCAAAGATATCATGGGTATTTCTACTCCTGTATTTTTAATACATGTATCAGAGCTGCCTGAAATAACCTTTCTATATAGCTACATAAATGATTAAAGTTCCATAAACCTAAGTCATGGAGCTTTCCCCTTAACAACTAAAGCTATTTCTGCTGCTTCTTTAGAATTTTCAATATAGTTTTTTTGTCTCTCAATAAACCTGTCTTGTAGGTCAAAGTCTCAATGGCTTTGGTTCTTGCTGGACTAAGAATTCCTTCAGGTCAGTCATTTTTTTATTAATTTTTGAATCTCGATGTCTAGCTCAGCACTAGACTCACAAAAGCTACAACCTCCTAAAAAATATCATGGTGTATTAAATTAGCTGCATTTATTTATCAATTTTTTTCTTGTTGCTATCCTTTAGAAATAGAGTAATAAATAGAATGTTTTTTATGTGGAGTTATATTTACTCATTATGTTCCAACTTCGTTTAAATCTATTGCTTATCTAGTACTCTCAAAGTCTTGGGTGAAGACTATGTATTACAGCAATGATGCGTCAGAAGGGCATCTTCATAAGAGGCCCTGGTGATATGAGAGAAGTAGTTGAAGATTTTGGAAGGAGAGCTGCATGAGCACAAGTATAATGACACACTATCAATTTGGCTTAAGTTTGGCTTTGCCTCACTGTGAGGGATTTGGAATTTGGATGAAGCATGTGAAAGGCCTGCTCTTGCTCTGACTCTACATAGCATTATTCTCTAGAATACATACAGCTTTAACTATTTTCCCTCATACACACTGGTCATACATGTCTATGTGTCTAAATATTTCTGACCTAACTGGGTTGTAATAATCTTGAAGATACTCTTTGATTGTTTGGTTCTTAAGGGATTATATAGCAGTTTTGTATATATTTCCAGTTAATACTTTCTACAATAGAGTGAAAGATTTTACCCCATATTTCTCCTATGCAAAAACTAAGTTCTTAGCATGGTGCCTGCCATATGGGTGGGTGTGCAGGTGGAAAAAAGAGGAAGAAAACTTGAATTGAAATGAGAAATGTGTGGTTTCAGAACTTCACCATTTAAGAGCTGGATATTCTTGAGTAAGTGCATTTCTCTGTAAGTGTAGAAAATAACAAATATGGGCCCTATACATTTTCCAGGTTTGTTATAAGATCAAACGGGAGCATGGATGGGATGATTATATTAAGTTTATATTGTGATTTTATTTAGTTGAAACAATTAGCTGATGATTGTTCAAATTATTCTTCTTTAAAATATCTAAATTTCTGCCCTTCCAGATTACTTGTGTGAATCTGTTTGAAGTTGAGCAATGCAACTTTATATTTAGAGAAATTACTTTAGATTTTAAAAAATCTTAATGTAAACATGAATTTACTTTTTTGCCGCCTTTACCTACATACTTCCTTAAGACATTAAAACATATTATTTAGTAGCAGATTAAAAATTTTTTCCATATATTTGGATTGAAAACTACATATCTATTTGTATTACTCCATTTTCACACAGCTATAAAAAAACTACCTAAGACTGGGTAATTTATGAAGAAAAGAGGTATAATTGACTCACAGTACAGGAAACATGGCTGGGAGGCCTCAGGAAACATACAATCATGTTGGAAGGGTGAAGGGGAACCGAGCATGTCTTTACCATGGGAGAGAAAGAGAGAGAGAGAGTGATGGTGGAAGTGCTACACACTTTCAAGCAACCAGATCTCGTGAGAACTCAGTATCACAAGAACAGCAAGGGAGAAATTCTCCCCCCATGATCCAATCAACTTCCCTCACTTCCCTCCTTCAATAGTGGGGATTACAATTCAACATGAGATTTGGGTGAGGACACGGAGCCAAATCATATCACTATTGCAGTGGTTCTTAAATTTTTACCATCCTTCAGCTGGAGGGCTTTTAAAAGTGACTCTAAGGCCCCTCCACAATTTCTGATGCTGAAGCTTGGGGTAAGGCTCGAGAATTTTAATTTTAGCAAATTGCCAGAAATTTGGTAATTTGTGCTGGTATGGGACCACATTTGAGAATCATCAATCTGTAGTAGTCTCCCTATAATTGACTTCTCTGAGATTAATTTCTCATCCTTTTGATCTATAATCTCCATATCTCTGTCCTATATTTTAAAATTATTCTTTCCTTAAATTATTTTACATAGCTATATTTTATCCTATTATGTGAAATCTGAAACCATGCTACGACTATGATGCAACAAAACGATAGAAACTCATGAAAAGATTGGCCTTGTCTTCATTTTCGTAACTCAAAAAATTGAGCTACTAGCTTTTCTCTGTTGTCACACACCCAAATTCAGATGCAACCCCATTTGTCAGGACCTGATTTTGCTTTTAAGAAGTGATGATATAATTGGTGCAACCCCATTTTTCAGGACCTGATTTTGCTTTCAAGAAGTGATAATATGATTGGGGACCAATACCTATGTTTGATAAGAGAAGTAATAGCTATACTACTGCAGAGTGAGTAAATTGGATGAATTATATGTTAGGGATAGTGTGAACCATAGTAGGGGTGAGTTTAAAGATAATGGGAGGAAAGAGTTGGCCTGTTCAGCAACTATGTCTTAAAGGTATACTTCTGATATACTTTAAATAGATGATTTCTGCTTTATTTCAAAATATAAAAATGGTACTGACATAAAACAAGAAACAATTTGTAAGGATCACTAAATATAACATTAATTATGACTCTGAACTTCAGAAGCAATTCTGAATAGACAGTTTATGAATTAAGAAAGGGCATTTTTGTCCAGAAGAACAGTTGGTTGCAAAACCAATAATGACCTAATAGGTAATTCATTCATTGTCTTTTTTCTTATACATTCAAAAAAGGCATATTTCAATTTTGCTGTGAAAAAGAAATGCACAATGCAAGAAAAAGGCATGATTAGCAGTTAATTTAAAGTAACTAAAGTGTATTAGCCCTAGACAAGTGAGCAGTTTTATTTTTGTTGCTGTCTTTAGCAATCACACATGTATGAGTCATTTAAAAGCCAGTCTGGTTGGTTCAGTGCATGCTGTTTTATTGTGTTTTTTCTTTGCCAGTGTGCACGTTTACCCATAAATGGTTCACATCTGTTCTTTGTAATTTAGTGATTATGTGAAGGCCTCTGTGTCCTCCCCATTTATTTTAAACAGACAAAGGAAAGCTTAATTTGCATGCGATTTAAGGAATAATCTAGATTTTTGAGGTTCTTTGGTTACTTACAGAATCTCCCTACAAGTGGATATCAAATCTTTAAAAATGATAAACATTTGAAATATGTTAAAGTTATTTTCTATGATCATTTAAATTTAGGTTATATAATTTGATGGATGGTCCCTGATTTTTTTTCAAGCTATTGCCATTACTTGACCATTTTGCTTTCTAGCCAAAGATAGACCAGTTCATTGGAATAAACATGTGTCTCAGCCTCAGGACAGACCCTCTTTACATCTGTTGTCTTAATGGAAGTATTAGTTTTCTTTATTTTTTTCATTCTGAAAATTGTACACAATTGGGTGAGCAATTATATGTTTATTCTGAGTTATGAGGCATGATTGATGAATAAGTAAGGCAAGGCATTAGATAATATGATCTCACATCCCTGTGGAAGAAGTCTTAATATAGGTGGCTGCTAACTTTAAATTTGTAGGTATCAGAGGAAAACTTTAGGAACTAATCTATGGTTAAAAAACCCAGTAATTATAGGACATTCTGTTATATTTTAGATTATATTTTTAGTTAATATATTTGTATAGTCTGGTGCATTTAATTTATTTGTTATGGTGCAAAATAAAATACGAATCAATCTGTTCCATTGTCACTTTTGGATAGATGCTCTTGCACCACTGTGACCAAGGGTACCTTTTTCTTTTTAGAGTTACTAATAGCATCTAGTCTTTCTGACTGTAGGTATTCAATATACAATTTGTTGATTTCTATCTGGCTCATATATTCAGAGACCTGTGATAAATTTTAATTTTATTTGAGTGAGAGAGCCAAGTGCTTGATAGAGGTGAAATCACCCTTAAAAGTGTGTAGAAACTACTTACCTAGCATTATGAACAATTCTACGTTTTAGCTGAAATGCTGGATTTCCTACTGAGAACTCTAGGCAGTAAGAAGTCTCTGTGTCAATATCCTATACTTGCTTTAGTTGATAAGGTTACGGAGAGATTTGGTGCTGTGAGAAATATGAATAGAAACTGAAACTGAGGATAAGAAAAGGAATTGACCTTCTGACTATGATCATGTTTCAATGTTCTTTCTGTGGTTTTTTTTTTTTTTTTTTTTTTGGTCCCAAAAATGAGATCAGGACTATCCAAGCTGCATAATAAGTAATAAATGATTTTATAGAGAGACTTTGGTTATTATAACCACCAAAAGAATAAAAAAAATCCCAACACATATTCTTCTTATGCAACCTGTAGTTTTCTGCTTACATATAAAAAAGACACTTACCTGATTTCAGTAAAGCATTCAGTGAGAACTACAGCTGATTCAAATGTCAAAAAGTGTCATTTTCTTAGGAGTTATTCATAGCAATGGAAAGAGTACATTATAGTTACTTAAAGGACTTTCAGCCAATACTCATTAAGTCTTACTGTGTAGATAGATATGGTATTATTCTTAGAACTACCAGTGTTATAGATATTATTAACTATCCATTTCACAAATTATAAATAATGGCAAATAACTCTAAGATTTCAGACTGTGTACTTTAACAGACGTAGACACATTTGAGTGACTCTAAGAGATATTTATTCTACAGATAGAGCAATCCAACTTAAATGCAGGCATATTTTTAAGATCACCTAGAGTGTCAGAGTTTCTTAGGCTTCCAGAATAACTTTAAGTGATTTCTAAGAAAATTCAGTGCAGGAGTCTTTATATGTGATTATTTTTAATTGACAAAATAAACCGAGTTGAGAGGCTGTGTATATTTGTAGTGTATGCACTTTTGCTCACATGCCTATGTTAGGGCAATGCTAAGAAAAATAATTATGTATAAACAATATAAAATGATGTTATGTGTGAACTGAAAATTGGTTCCTTGCCATTATTGATTACGTGAAATCATTGACAAAAACGATGTCTATTCATAAAAATAAAATGGAGAGTGAGAGAGAATGAGAATAAATATCATTCTGTCTTATTTATTGTTTTAAGATTTAATTCCTAAGCTATTTTTGCACTATACTTAATAACATTATTATTGGACCATCCTATTATAAGTCATAATTGATAAATACAGCAAAAATTAAAGGATTAAGTGGATTTAATATTTATCTGTCAAGAGAAAAACATGTGTGTAATGGGAAGCCAGAGATTTTTACACTTGAATTACTCTTGGGAAGTCCTGTATTTGGGAGAAATAAGCAGATAAACAGTGTTAAAATAATTAATTTAAAGGCTCAGATGGCTCCAATGTGTTGGGTTCCTAGGTAGGGAAACTGAAGTCTGAGGTAAACAGTTAAACAAGACTTAAGCTTAACCAATCAGAAACTATCCACTAATCTCTTAACTAGGGACTTCCTGCTGGATCCAACCCAAATAAGGCAAACACCTAGCTGTAGTCAATCAAATGTTTCCTTCGCTGTGTTCAACCTATAAAAGCCTTCTGCTCATTTTGTTAAAATAGAAATCTCTGAACTTCTTCAATTTTGTTTTTGTTTATTGTTTTGTTTTGTTTTCTTGAGAAAAGGTCTCACTGTCTTGCCCAGGCTGAGGTGCAGTAGCATGATCATGGCTCACCGCTGTCTTGACCTCTGGGCCCGAGTGATCTTCCCACCTCAGCCTCCCAAGTAGCTGGGACTCCAGGCACGCAGCTCCATGTCCAGCTATATTTTTTTTTAATTATTATTGTGAGGATAGGTGGGGCCTCCCTCTTTTCTAGGTTGGTCTCAACCTCCTGGGCTCAAGAGATTCTCCTGCCTCAGCCCCCCAAAGTTCTAGGATTACATGTGTGAGCCGAGGCATCTGGCCACCTCTTCCAGTTTGAGTGCTGCTTGATCATCAATTATTTAATGCTCAAATTAGCTCTGTTAAATTTGTTTTGTTTAAAGATTTATTTTAACAGTGGAAACTATTCACACATTTGTTAAAGGTAAGACTATAAAAGTTCCAAATGAGAAAATATGGGAGAGTGAAGGAAGCAGAGGTGAAAACCCCACAAATCCTGAGTGATACATGGAAGATGATGCAGACATCACTTCCCCAAAATCCCATAATCCCATAATCCCAGAGAACAGAGGGGTGAATGGAAATATAAAATGTTAAAAATAAACACCCTACCTCTAAATTTCCTGTTAAATTTTCTATAGAACCAAGCAAATGACACACACACACACACACACACACACACACACACACCCATTAAACACAATAACTGAACACTTTTGAGAAAATAGATACATTTTGAAAACTTTTTAAATGCCAAATTCTGCATTTAGGCTTCTGCCAGGTAAAATCTAAGCTAACTGAGTAGATGTCAGCTGCTATAGAACATTCTAAATTAATTTTCTATGCATCCTAAAAAGTGATTTGTTAACTTCTGTTTTGAAGTATTTGTTTTCAGCTTACTATAGTTAGCTTATAAGAGTGTTACAATTTATTGAAGTTTGATATGAAAAATATCTCATGTACCTATCAGATATTTGAGGGTTGTACACACATTATACTTTCTCTCATAATCTAGAGAATTAAAAAAGAAACATTTTATTATCCAGGGTACACAGGATTGTTAATAGTTTCATTATGGATTCAAATTTATTATTGTTTGGGAACAACTGTTTATAATATTTATAATTTTCTACAAATAAATATAAAAATAAGCAGAATTGCTTATGTTTTACTTTATTGGTCTTATTCATAAAGCGATCACTCTATTGTAAAAAACAAAGCAGCAATCAAACAAACCAAAGCAACCAACCAAACAAAATCTTATATTTACTTCCAGTAAAGATGAAAAAAGCCCACTTCACCCTACTATTGTCACTAATTTCAACTAAAATTTATGAAGAAAATGCATGGAGTCCATATTTCAGTACTCTAAGAAGTAAGAGACAGTAGGCATTTTGGGTAAGAAACAAGTATTTAAAGTACAAATGATCTGATGGTGAGTTTCTCCACCCCTTCCATATCTCCTAGTTTTGACTCATGACACTATAAATCCTAGAGCTATGCATTGGGTACAGACATAAGTAAGTAATTCCAGATGAAGCCTTTTCTTTCTAATTTAAGGAGTGGAAAGGGAACTACCCATAGGATACAATGGGAATTATGTCATGAGTTTACCATGAATCTATCAGCTAGTGTGTAAGTCTGTTTTCATGCTGCTGATAAAGATGTACTCAAGACCGAGCAATTTACAAAAGAAAGAGTTTATTGGACTTATAGTTCCACGTGGCTGGGGAAGCCTCACTGACATAGTGGAAGGTGAAAGGCATGTTTCAGATGGCGGCAGACAAGACAAGAGAGCTTATGCAGGGAAATTCCCTTTTTGAAACCATCAGATCTCATGATACTTGATCACTCTCATGAGAACAGCACAGGAAACACCTTCCCCCATAATGCAATCACCTCCCACTGGGTTCCTCCCATGACATGTGGGAATTGTGGGAGCTATAATTCAAGATGAGATCTGGGTGGGAACACACCCAAACCATATCAGCTAGGTTGCCATTATCTGAAAGATTAATGTGGGTAGATCATGCTCACTCACAAGGTTATTTGCAGAGAGCTCCAGCTCCTTATTATAGAGCTGCTCATAACAAGACAAGTGCATTCCACAGAGTGAATGATCCAAGGGGAAAGGAGAAGGACAGTGTCCAATACAAAAACCACAGGGTCTTGTTATAACTTCACTTTAGAATTAACATACATCAAATCTGCTGCAAACTGTTGGTTAAATATATTGTTCCTAATGTGGGAAGGAATGAGTTTAGTCTGTTCCTGGGGTGCATGGTGGACCATCCTGTATTCTGTGTATTCTGCTTAACACAACTTACAAATAATTGAGGAAGTCTGACACATTCTCAAGGAGAAAGAAAATCAACAGATGTCAAAGCTGAGAAGAAGAAAATGTTGAAATTACTGGACCATAACTTTAAAGGAATAACTAGAATTATGCTCCAAGAAGACATGGCAAAACCTGTTGAAACACATGGAAAGATAGAAAATCTTGGCAAACAAGAATTTTTTTAAAGAACCAATGGAAAAATTTATAATTGACAAAAATGTATTTTTATATTGTATATTTTTTAATGTATTAAAATTACAGGACTCAATAACAGAAGGGAGACAAAAGAGGGAAGAGTGTGTAAACTTGAAAATACAATAGAAATCTTTTAATCTATAGGACTAGAGAAAACACTGCATGGAAATTTAGCAGAGCTTTAGGAATCTGTGAGGACAATATCAAAAGGTGTAGCATTCATTCCATGATAACCTCAGAAAAGAAGGAGAAATATTGTGGCACAGAAAAAAATTGAAGACATGAGGCTAAAAACTTTCTAATTAGGCAAAAGACACACTATAACCAAGTGCCTCAGTGAAAACCAAACAAGGAAAATAGAAAGAAACATATGCCTACAGCATCACAATAAAACTGCTAAAAACCAGAGATGTAGAAATAAATATTTTGTAAAAATCCAGAAAAAAAATACATTATATATGAAAGAACAATGACTCAATGACTGTACATTTCTCATAAGAAACCATGGAAACCAGAAGACATTTTTAAAGTGCTGACAGAAAAGAACTGTGAAGGCAGAATTCTATATCCACTAAAAGAGAATATGTAATGACTGTTAGATATGAGGAATAATGTATTCATCCATTTTTCATACTGCTATAAAGAACTGCCAGAGACTGGGTAATTTATAAAGGACAGAGTTTTCATTGACTCACAGTTCAGAATGGCTAGGGAGGCCTCAGGAAACTTACAATCATAGCAGAAGAGGAGGGGGAAGCAAGGCGCTTTCTTTACAAGGTGGCAGGAAGGAGTGCCGAGCAAAGTGGGGACAGAGCCCCTTATAAAACCATTAGATCTCATGAGAACTAACTCACTATCGTGAGAACAGCATGTGGGAAAATACCCCCATGATTCAATTGTCTCCACCTGATCTCTCCGTTGACACATGAGGATTATGGGGATTACAATTCAAGATGAGATTTGGATGGGGACAAAAAGCCCAAACAGGCTGGGCAAGGTGGCTCACGCTTATAATCCCAAAACTTTGGGAGGCTGAGGTGAGCGGATCACCTGAGGTCAGGAGTTCGAGACCAGCCTGGCTAACATGGTGAAACCGTGTCTACTAAAAACACAAAAAAGGCATGGTGGTGCATTCTTGTAATACCAGCTACTCGCTAGGCTGAGGCAGGAGAATTGCCTGAACCCAGGAGGCGGAGGTTGCAGTGAGCCAAGATCTTGTCATTACACTCCAGCCCATGCAACAAGAGAGAAATTCCATTCCCCCCAACCAAAAAAAAAACAAAAAAAAACAAAAAAACCAAAAAACCCTAAGCATATCAAGTGATTCATTGTACAGCCTGGTAACTATAGCTAATGATGATATACTGTGTTATTAGAACATGTAAAGATAGTGTGTCAGTGTTCTTACTGCACATAACTGTCGATTTCTAATGAGGCAAAACAAAACATACACTTACCACATGATCTAGCAACTACAATCTTGGGCATTTATGTCAAATAAATGAAAATTCATATTCGCACATAAACAATATTTGACTATTGATAGTCACTTTATTTATAACAGTTAAAATTGGAAACAACCTATATGTCTTTTAGTGTTTTACTAGTAAAACTGTGTTTAATTGAATATACATTTATTCATACCATTAAATACTCCTCAACAGTGAAATGGAATGAGCTATTGATACATTGATACATGTAAGAATGTACTGAATATTCATTGGTACATTGAAACATGCAAGACATCTTGGATGGGTCTCTAGGAAATTATGCTGAGTGAAAAGAAAGTCTACCTCTAACGGTTACATAGGTATGATTCCAGTTCTTTAACACAAGCTTTCCAACCCACAGCCCATGGACAGAATGTAGTCCAGGATAGCTTTACAGTTTTGAATGTGTCCCAACATAAATTTGTAAACTTTCTTAAAACATTATGAGAAATTTTATTTTATTTTATTAGCTCAGCAGCTATTATTAGTGTATTTTATGTGTGGCCCAAGACAATTCTTCCAATGTGGCCCAGGGAAGCCAAAAGATTGGACACTCCTGTGATCTTCTTGAAATGATCAAATTATAGAGATAAAGAAGAATTTAGTGATTTCTATATATTAGAAAAGGGGGCAAGGAAGTAGCTATGGCTATTAAAGGATGTCTTGAAGAACTCTGTTGTGTCTTGACTGTGGTGGTAATCACACGAATCTACACAAGTGAGAAAATTGCATAGACCTAACCATGCACACATGCATGTGCACACACACACACCAGTGCGTGTAAAATTGAATTCTGATTAAGGCAAAAATATTATATCCGTCAATTTCATGTTGTGATACTGTACTACATTTACGCAAGATATTACCATTAAGAGAAACTAGGTGGAAAAACGTCCAAATCAACTAGAGTGTCATTTTCTCCAAGTTTGTCTAGATCACATGCAGAGGGGAACTGATTAATTCTCTTTAACAGCTGGCACAATCTTAAAAATCTGTCTCTTCCACTAAACTTCTTGAACAAAGGTTGTATTCATCTTTGTTTTTCCAGAGTTTAGCACTGTATTCCAAGAATCTAGCCTGGAATGGTATAAATATTTATTTTACGAATTCATAAATAAAATACTGAAATTCTGCAAAATAAAAAAGTACCACGAGTACTTTTTCAGGCTTACTGAGAGTTACATAAAAGTATTTTAAAAAGAAGTGCTTAATTTTATGGGTTAAAGTCTCAGACAGTTTTTTTCTCTTTTATTGAGTAAGTTAGCCTATTTTTCCATCATAAAAGAAACATGACCAATGGAAAAATGGTGAATACTATGTCTTAAATAGCCACAGATGATATAAGTATCTAATTTCTGTTAAGTTGAAGAGATCACATGGCTGTGCTGCTGTTTATATATATCCAATGTAATTTCTCATTCAAGAGAGGAGATTTTCTCCACAAGCAGACTAGAGGAGGTCCATGGTAAATGTAATATATGAATTATGTGGACCCCCTCATTTCAAAGTGAATTATTTTATATGATCTTGGGCATTCATTTTAAGAATAATAAATGAAAACATATATTCTATATAACACTGTACATTTGTAATGAGATAGCACAGCCTTTTGCTCCTATTGGTCTGATAGTGAGGCTTGAAAGATAAAAGATATAAATAAATGACAGTAAAAACTACTTCACCTTCAATAATTCAAATTATGTCATATTTATGAAGTGAACTTCATTCCTATATTCTCTTATCTTCTATGCCATTTCGTTTCCACAGACATTATTATTGTTCATATATTTGAGGCTATTTTCTATGATTAGCAACTATCAAATAATTCCTTTATCTCACTCATGTTATTCTGAAACTTTTTAAATCAAATCAAAGCAGAGTAAACATATGAAATTGTACATAATAAAAAATCATGTTAGAAAAAGCTTATGAAATTTCTAATCGTTTTACTTAGAATATTCAATGTTATAGATTACAAGTTTGTTAGACTTCAGGGGAGAATCATGGCTAACTGTGATTTGATTTTCCAGTATGTTTGACTATTTATACAATTAGTTCAATTTTATAAAAAGAAGATGATTAACAAGGGCACACCCCAATGAAATTTTATAAAATAAACAAACATCACTGTAAACAGCACCACATAAAGAAACAAAGCATTTCTGAAGCACACACTTGGGCTGTATCTAATCTCATTTTATCCTACCACCACCACCACCACCATCACCACTTCCAAGGATAACCACTGTTACAACTTCTAACACCCTAGAATAACCTATTTTTGAACTTTATATTAATGATACCATGCAATATGTACTCTTTTGTGAGTGGCTTATTTTACTCAACACACTTTGGAGACTCGCTCATGTTTTTGGTTGCAATTGTAGTTATACAGTTAGTTTGTGTTGCTATATAGTATTCTCCTATATGAATATATCATAATTTATTCATCAGTTTATTCTGAATACATATTTGGGTTGTTTCCAGTTTGAGATATTTCAAAGTGATTCTATGAACATTCTTATGCATATCTTTTCATGAGCTTAACTATGCATTTTTGTATGGTTTATAACAGGTATAGAATTTCCAATTAATGAGAAATGTGTAGGTTCATTACTGTTAAATGCTGCCAAAATGTTACCCAGAGTTATTGTACCAATCTATATCTCCACTGTAAACAAGATCTAGTCATAGAATAGAACATCCTTTCATTGTTTGAGCCTTGAGGTGAGAACATAGAGATATCCTATTGTAGTTTTAATTTGCATTGTTATGATAATGAATCAAGTTCAGCCCCATTATATATGTTTATTATCCATTTGGGTATTCTCTTTTATGAATTGCAGGCTCAAATTCCCCAATTTTCTATTGCATTATCTGCCTTTGTTGTTTTGTTGTTGTTACATAT
The DNA here is from genome assembly GCF_024542745.1 of Macaca thibetana thibetana. Lineage (NCBI taxonomy): Eukaryota > Metazoa > Chordata > Mammalia > Primates > Cercopithecidae > Macaca > Macaca thibetana. The sequence continues at coordinate 78,334,548 of NC_065586.1, forward strand.
ATTTTCTGGATATGCAATTTTTCCTCCCATTTTGTGGTTTGTCATTTTACTGTCTTAATGATCTCTTAATTATATTAAGTACAATTAATTGATTTTTCTCCTTGTTGACATATTGTGTGTTCTAATAAACCCTTGATTATCCTAAGGTCATGAAGATAGCCTATTATTATTTTGCAACATTTTATCATGTATACACAATTTGTGTATTTTATCATATACACCCAAAATTTATATATTTTAAATTGACAAATGTAAATTATATATATTTATGATGTACAAGGGTATATTTTGACAAATAAATACATTTTGGAATGACATATTCATCACTTCACATCCTTATCAGTTTTTGCAGTGAGAACATTTAAAAGCTCCTTAATAGTTTCAAGTAAACTATATATTGTTATCAACTGTAGTTACTATTCTGTATGATGGATCTCTAGAACTCATTCCTCCTGACTGAAAGTTTTTGTAACCCTTAACCAATATCTCTTCATTCCTCTCCTATACCCTCAGCCCCTGGTCATCACCATTCTACTCTCTGCTTAAATAAGTTAGACTTTTTTAGATTCTACATGTAAGTGAAGTCATGAAGTATTTGTCTTTGTGTGCCTGGCCTATTTCACTTAGCATGAAATCCTACAAGTTCATCTAGATTGTCACCGACGGTGGAATCTCCTTCTTTTCAAAAAACTGAATAGTATTTCATGGTTTATATATATATACCACATTTTCTTTATTTGTTCATCTATTGATGGACAGTTAGGTTGAATACATACGTGGTGATTGTGAATAATGCTAAATGAACATGGGAATACAGACATTTGTGACATACTGATTTCATTTCCTTTAAATTTATTCCCAGAAGTGGAATTTCTGGATCATGTGGCTGTTCAATTTTCAATTTTTTAAGGAAAGGCCATACTGCCATACTGACTACACTAATTTACACATCCACCAACAGTGTACATGAATTCCCGTTTTTCCACATCGTCACCACTATGCTTGCTTTGGGAGCACATATAAAAATTGTTATAGTTTTCAAAAACATAACTGTCATGAATTTAGGCTAAATTTTTATTAGGGGATGGCATGAAGAGAAGAGAAACACGAAACATAATTATAGCACATTTTAAAATCTGTACACACTCAAATGTATAATGGATGTATTGAATATACACAAGGGGAATTTAGTATAAGCATGCATTTTTTTAACTATTTTATTTTACTTTATTTTTTGAAACAGTCTCAGTCTGTCACCCTGAGTGGAGTGCAGTGGTACCATCCTAACTCACAACAGCTTTGATTTTGGGCATAAGCGATCCTCCCACTTCAGCCTCTCAAGTAGTCAGCACTCCAGGCATGTGCCATTATGCCTAGGTAAATTTTTATAAATTGTTGTTTTTTTAGAGAAGGAATCTCAGTATGTTGCTCAGGCCAGTCTTGAACTCCTGGCCTCAAATGATCATCCCATTTCAGCCTCTCAAAGCCCTGGGATATTAAAATGATGTATAACATAACCACATTTACTTAAGAATTTATTCCAATATCAAATGGCAAATTTCAACAATGCAAAAACCGCAATTATTTTTGCACCAACATTAGTTCTTTGAAGTTGAGTAATTAACATTTTCAGCCCCAATTTTCACTGATACACAATAAAAAGAGGAATATTTATGCAAAGGTTTAGGGAGAAAATGCACATAATTGATACATATAAAGTATTTAGCATCACAATTGGCACATAGGAGCCTCTCAAAATTTATGAGCATTATTGTACTGGTAATAATAGCAGTATTTGTAAAATAATAGGAATTTTGACAAGAGACCAATGAGACTTAACATTCAGGAACATGCAGAGATGGTGAATCAAGAAAATTACTTAGGAGAAGATTAAATTACATATGAAAGCAACTTTAACATTATTTGAAAGGGAAAACACTCATTCCTTGAAAAGCAAACATTAAGTAGCACAGATTTCAGAGCAGTGTATGATAGGATGGTCAGTATGAAAAGAACCAATATCAAGCAAAGAATAAATAAGTTTCTCAGACAAAGAGATAAACAGTTGAATTCAGTAGAGAAAGCAAACAATGACAATAAAGAGACTTGAAGTGGCTTGATTTGAATTTGCAACATAAAGGGGATTTTAAAGACTTAATTTTATCAGAATGAAAAAGAGGATTACTGTTGAATCCCTAGAGAAGGCTTACTTATTATTGTTTTATTTTCTGGATTACTTGAGCAACAATGATATAATGGAAATTGTATAAAACACAGTTTATGTCCCACTTATAAGTTTAGTAGGAATAGAAATCATGGATGAAAAAGCATCATTTAGTACTTAATACAGTTGAAAAGTATGAGATAATAGAACACTTATTTTTTTTCTTCCTCTGAAGCCAACTTCAAATGGAAAAATTGTCATTGGAAGGATGCATTCATGAGTCATACATAAAGGGAGGAGAAGTGAATGAGAAAATATAAGTTATTTTAAATTTGAAAGTAGTTTGGAAGAATGCAGAGACACCATTAGGAGAAAACACAGTAAGGAAAGCAACTCTTAAGTTTAAATTTGTCTAACACATGGCAAAAGAGAAGAAGAAGAAGAAGAAGAAGAAGAGGAAGAGGAAGAGGAAGAGGAAGAGGAAGAGGAAGAGGAGGAGGAGGAGGAGGAGGAGGAGGAGGAGGAGGAGGAGGAGGAGGAGGAAGAAAGAAGAGGAAGAAATAATAAAACATGTGGACCATCCATACTTAAAAGCATATAATTAAATCAGATGTGTTAAGATTTATTTTTAAACAATTGAGAATAGCAAATTGATAGAATCCAAACAGTTGCATGAGGAGAACTTCCCATATTACTAAATACTGTATTAAAAAAAAAAAAAAAAAAAAAAACAAGCAAAGAAAGGTAAAGCATGCAGATAATTTTTCAACTTAAAAGCTGCACCAAAATTCTGAGAAAATTTTACTATTTAGGTTCAATAACATGAAGAAATTATCAATGAAAATCCTTTGATTTGACACTTTTTAGTAAAAGTCAGCACCTGCTTGTTTTTTAAAACTCCATTTCAACCTTTCATGAACAGAATGCTCAATTTGAACACTTGAGGTCTAGAAGTAGAAATTCTAGAATGTCAATACTCTTCTGTTTCTTCATCACTTCATTCTCCTTATTTCTAATATTTCTCCCCAATAAAGTCATAATAATCTATGTATTTATCTTCCCTGTGCTCTGAATCATCTTTCCTCTCTTTTAGAAGAAGAGGTTAAAAAAAAAAAAAGGATTTTAAAAATTAGTCATCATTCTGAAGTGCCCATTGGCACTTTCCTACCTTCCTGGTGGTCTAGGAGACTTCCTAGTACTTAGGTCATTTAAATAATGATATGTATGTATGTGTGTGTGTGTGTGTGTGTGTGTGTGTGTATAAATATATATTTGAGTTTATATATGGTATATATTCACCCCTACATATATATGCCTGTGTGAATGCACTCATGATAAATTATTTCCTTTTCTATAATAAGTTACTTAAAATGTTTGGAGATATTTATAATTGTGTCAGAATCAATTCTGAAACCAATACTGTAAGACAGAAAATGTCTGCTATATGGAAAAATGGTGAAAGAGATTGAGTGTTACTTCTGTAGAAAATTGGGAGAGAAGTGGCTTACACCTGGGTGAAAGGATAGTAAAGTGAGTTGGATGGTACCAGATTATATATATCGTGGAATGGATTATTATACCAAGTGTAGAAAGGAAGTTAAAAAAAGGTGATAACAATATAGTTATTGGAATCTCCCTCCATGAGTTAAATGGTTAAATTTATTTAATACTAAAATATTTGTAGATATCTTTATAACATGCATGCTCTCTCTCTCTCTAAGACAAAAGTTCCAAAGGAGGGATTCAGCCAGATTATCTTTTCTACCATGTCTCTCTTTATCTTACAATACGATAATGAAAATGAAAAATCCTTACAAATATTTTGCTTTAAGATTCTTTGAGCATTTGAACCTGCATATTTACTGCAAATGTTCTATTAATGTACTATTTTCATAGTATCTTTTTTTTAATTGCCATTTGATCTCTCATTGAATTCATTTTCATCACACAATATGTGATGTGCTGTGAGAAGAGGAAATTTTTCAGAGCTAAAAAGCAAAATATACAAAATCTATTGATACATCCAGGGTAACCATTATATCTTGAAAAAACAAGAGCACCAGGAAGCAGTCATTTTGTAATTGGCAAGAGAAAAATGGTCATTGAGATACAGGATGTGAGTAGATGTATGTCAATGTGACTAGAAAAATATTTTAATGAAAAAATACATGAAAGCTATTCTTTTCTTGAGCCTGTTCATGATTGTTTAGCTATAAACTTTGGTTCTGGAATTACTTTCAAACAGCCCAGTGCTTTTGAGAGTTGGCAGGCTCTTCTAGAACTGGTGATTAGGAAGGTTAGAGGACACTGGGACTTCACAGCTCAACAGAAATGACAATCTAGCACAATATAAGTCTCTGGACACTGTCTTCCTGGTCCATGACTACAGAAGAAACATGGGAGACATAGTAAATCCAGTAGAGAATGCATCATTCTCAATAGACCCAATAGTTCTCTTCACTTCCATTGCTGCCAGATTGATCAAGTCCACACAATCTGTCATCTGGACTCCTGCCCAGTCATCTCTATGGTAGCTTTGTTTCCATTCCTGTCATGTCCACGGTGTTTTGTTCTCCACAAGACAGACAGAGTGATGCCATTAATAAGGAAATTACTCACCTCTTGCTCAGAACTCTCCAATGGCTTTCTATCTTATTTCAATGTATAATCCAAAATCCTTTCAAGGACTTCAAACATGCAGCATGGACATAATCTGGCCCTTGATACCATTATTTCCTTTCAGTTACACTGGGATTGTTGTTCTTCCTTGACCCACAGTTAGAAATACCCTGTCTCAGCACATTTGCACTATTCCCTTCACATGGAATATTTCATTTACAGACATCCTCAAAGTTTTTATTTTTTTTTCCTTCTCTTCATTTAAGTCTCTACCAAAGATAGTCTTCTCATATTTCACAGACAAGCTTAATTAATACAGCTTTCTAAGTTACCTGTTTTAGTCTCTTTAATGTATTTCTTACTATAAAACACATACTTGTGTGTTTACTTTTTTACTTTCCTTCCATATATGTGAGCAGGGGGTTATTTTTTTACAAAAAGGCAGGGTTTGTTTGTTCATTACCAAATTCTTGTCTCCAGCAAGCATTAGGGCCTTGTTATTATTGTTAGTATTATTGGAACGAATGAAAGAAAACACAGGAAAAATAAATGGAATTTGTGTGTTATTTCAAACACATGTAACAGGACCAACACTCTCCAATATATTTTTCTTCAATGATGCAAATATTCTATATGTGTATTCATATAGTAGCCACTAGACAAAAGAGTTTATTCAACCTTTGAAATGTGGCTTGTGAAACTGAGGAATTATATTTTGTATTTTTTAAATGAAATTAAATTTAAATAGCTAAATGTCTACAATATTGGAAAGGGAAGCAGGGGACAATAACAGAGGAAGGTATATAACTAGGTCTTCTATCACAGCATGTGGGCCCAAGTATTCCTTGTGTGATTAAAATTTTTTAAAATACTCATGGAAATTTTTGTATTATTTGTAGTAATTGCCCTACATTACCAAAAATTCCAAGCAGACTTCAAAGACCGTGTTTTGACTTAGGCTTATAATTCAATTGTGTGATACATGAAATTATAATCTTATAAATAAAAGATTCAAAGTTTTTTTTAGCTGATGAGAATCAAATAAAAATGAAAATAAATATGATAACATTTTGATTTTCAAATTGCAAAACATGTATAAAACAATTATTTCTATAATGACTCCTGCCCAGGCAGCTCTCTAGTTCACCTGTGGGCACAACCTTAAATAATTTTGTTTAAAATATGTAAAACAAAGACTTTGAGTCTTCAATTTCATGTATAGAAATTCACCAATGAAATAATCAGGCTCAGGTTAAATGTGTTTTCAATGAAGAAATGATTTATAACAATGCAGCCCTGGGAACATTCTCAATGCCCAAAGGTAATGAATTTACATGAAGTGGAAATGACTGCATCCTATTGCTGAAGTACATGTGTAGAACTAAACAACTAATTTTTGTCCTGAAAAGAATTTAACATACAATAAAAAATAGTATTATTTATGTGTGTATAATTTATGATTACTTAAGTCATTGATAATTAGTTTTATTGTACTAATTTATGTGTTTCAGGAGGCTTTAATGTTAATAACTATACTAGCTTAGGCTAATTATTTCTGTTTGAAGTAAAAACCAACAGTTCACTAGCTCTTGACTTACTAAGGATTACCTCAGCATATTTTATAGATTTGCATTTAAATAAACTGCCTTCCCTTTTATGTAAAAAACTTCCAGTATAATCTTTTAAAATTTTTTTTATTTATTTATATTTTTATTCACCAGTCTCCCTCTATTCCCCAGGCTGGAGTGCAGTGGCACGATCTCATCTCACTGTAACCTCCAACTGCTAGGTTCAAGCAATCCTCCCCACACAGCCTCCCAAGTAACTGGGACTACAAGTATGTGCCACCATGCCTGGCTAATTTTTTTTGTATTTTTTTGTAGAGACAGGGTTTTGCCATGTTTCCCAGGCTGGTCTCAAACTCCTGAGCTCAAGTGATCCTCCCACTTCAGCCTCCCAAAGTGCCAGGATTACATGTGTGAGTCACCGTGCCCAACTCACTTTAATCTTTTTACCCTCCTTCTAATTTATAATAACCTATTCTGACTATATCTCTAATGTCCCAACTTCTCCTGGATTCTCTGCTCTCAATCACCTAAACTTTCATCTCACAGGAACCGTGAGCAACCAAGGTGGACCTACATCAGTCAAAATGCTCCTGTCTGTAAGAAATAATACTCCATTTAGAGTACCTTAAACTAATATATTAACCTCTGATTCTAGAGTGAAAAAAAAGTCCAAAGATAGGAATAACCTGGGCTTAGTTAAATGCATATTGCATGATTCCGAAATGTGTGGGGTAATTCGTTTGCTTGTTTTGGTTTTCACATTCACTACAAACGTCCTGAGATTCAATGTTTTCAGTTGGACAACAAGCTCGACGTTGGATCATTCAATGGAATTTACGTATCTAAAGGAGGTTTCATTCTATGATAATTTTTTCTGGATCCACATAAACCTCAAATTAAAATTAGACTATATTATAAGAATTAAGGGAAAGCTGATCCTCAGAAGAAAATCAAGATCAATTTTAAAGCTACATTCCTACTTCCATATTCCTGACCACACAGAATTTCTGATTGTAGGAGAAAGATTCAGACATAATTTTGGATAAAAAGAGTGTTTCTTCTTAATTGCAATGAGTACACATGCAACACTTCTATATTTGAGACCAACAGATTTGTTCATTTGTCTTTGATACTTTTTAAATATCTATAACTGTTTAGCTTTTTGATCAAGACTATTTGTTACCTCTTCCACATAAGTATTTATATGTTTCATTTGTGTGGGTTAGAAATGACCAATGAGCTACTGTGTAGTGTTACATGTGTCAAAAAATAGCAGGTTATTTGTTAGTTTAACTAAGGTTTGTGAATCTGGCATCACAATTCTATTCTGTGTGTTGTTAGAGGTTTTTTTTTTTTTTTTTTTTTTTTTAATAGTTTTACATCTTATTTTATATACCGTCCTTACTTATCAGTGTTTGTTCACAGGTTAATTATGGTGAGTAATCTAATGACTGTTAATATCCACAATAAACAGGACAAGCAGCATTAAAAACTATTTATCATATTACTATTACTAATAACATAACTAAATATAATTTATTTGACTTACATATATGTATAACTTGAAAAAAAATCCTCTCAAAAATTTAGAAATTTATTCAGTAGAGTGTATAATAATATTACAAATAATACAACATCTTATGAATGCAAAATAAGTTGTTATACAAAACATGAAGATCTTCAAAGCAAGAATAAAAGAGTATCACACAACACAAGAAAATGGGAGTATCAGGGACAATGTACCATTGCAAATAAAATGAGAATTGAAAAAAATTGATTTTTCTACCCTTGAGTTTTTAAACTACTGTAAATTTTAGCTGATGTTTTCAGCAATCATATAGGTCTGATTTATAGAGTACAGGACTGACAAGAGGGTGGAGGAATTGCCATAGTTCAACTCTGGCTTAGGGCTTTGAAGTGGTGCTATATAGTTATTCTCACAGTAAAATGGTTCACCTTTCATTTTATAGAACATGATGATGGATGGCAGTCTGAGAGCCTTGAGGTGATATATAACATCCTCAGACACTGAGATATAGTCCTAGTTTTTAAACAGCAATGTACCAGTCATCACCATGAATGGGTATGCTGGCTTTCGGTATATTTTAATTATGTCATGGATAGCAAATAGAATTTTCCTGAAAATACTGATTAAAAGATAACTTCTTTTATCAAAAATAAGTTTCAATATAACTATAACTATGACTATATATATATATATAGAGAGAGAGAGAGAGAGAGAGAGAGACACTATTAGGACATAGTATATTTGAGAGATTTTAATACAAAGAAACAGAAAGAAGTAATATTGTAGCATTGTAAAAAAGAATAATATGAAACTCTGAGACCTAAATTATTTTTCTTTAAAATGTGGAACAAATTACCTGTTTTATCTGTCGGCATGTGTTTTCTGTTAAACATAAATGAGATAATATATATGAAGTCACTTGTATATTGATTCCAGTCCAGTATCCTTTTCTGGTTTTTCTCTTGATTCCTTTTATAAGTAATCTAATCCTTACATTCTATTTTTTCCATGAGTTTCTATTTTTGACCCTCTTCTCTTACCTCACTACTTTTTCCCTATATTGGGTGATTATATTCACTTCCATTGATTTAGAATCAATAAAATTGATTTTCTATAATGATCTAGCACCAATTTCAAGTCAAGCTCTAATGCACATGTAAGGAACTAGCTGCTAAAGATATGCAGCTGAGTTTAATCATGTCCCTTCTGTTTCGGTTCAGGCTCCATTATGCTTCCAAGAGGCAAAACTACAATCTAAATAAAAGTCACAACAAACCTAAGTAAACTAGAAATCTGGAAATCTCACTTAATAGTTTCATTTTATAACCTCATGAATCTAATCAGCAACTAAACCCTACCTATTCTAATACACATATTTGTAATTCATTCTATCTTTTCTGTAGTTATATATACATTCTTCATTTAAGCTACAGCAAGATTATTTTCTAACTTGTCTTCCTACATGCTGAACATCTCACAAAAGGTAGATTGCTGGATCTTAAATGCAAGCTTACGTGTCCTTACCACACTCAAATCTTTTAATGGTTCTCCAACACCTATAACATACTGAGATTTTTTGTTTTCTTTTGTTTTGTTTTTTTGTTTTTTGAGACAGAGTATTGCTCTGTCGCTCAGACTGGAGTAGAGTGGCACAATCTCAGCTCATTTCAACCTTGCAAACTCCACCTCCTGGGTTCCAGCGATTCTCCTGCCTAAGCCTCCCGAGTAGCTGAGATTACAAACTGGCTAATTTATTTATTTATTTATTTATTTATTTATTTATTTATTTATTTATTGTATTTTTAGTAGAGATAGGGTTTTACCATGTTAGCTAGGATGGTCTTGATCTCCTGACCTTGTGATCCGCCTGCCTCAGCCTCCCAAAGTGCTGGGATTACAGGCGTAAGCCATCGTGCCCCGCTCATACTGACATTTTTAACATGGTCCATGTACCTTAATCATTGGGCCTCTGACAATTTCTGCAAATGTCATCTGATGCCCTGAATGTGGGACAAATATGAGGACACACCCCTGTATCACAATATGAAACTCAATTTAGTTCTCTGAATACACTATTCAGATTCATGCCTCAGTGGCTTCACACATACTGTTTCCTACATCTAAATATCTTTCTCTCCTTAGATATTTAAATAACTGTACTAATCTTTAACATCCTTTCTAATGTATTGTCTTCTATGGGAGATCACATCTATTCTATATCTGAATTTCTACAGTAATCTAGTTAAATGTCTGAACCCCGTCCCCCACAACACACATAGTCATTTGTAAGTTTCTTAAAGGCTTGGATGGATCATCCTGATATATGAAGGTAAGAAGGTAAAGACTTTAATCTGAAAATATACCATTATGGTTCATTAAATCATATTTACTGAAGAAATAGTTAATAAAAACATGATGACTCCTTTGTATACAAATAATTGCCACTAATTATCTAAAAAGGTACAATTTAAATATCTGAGTTCAAAATTAAATCTTCAGCTGCAATAATAAATTCAATGCAATGTACACTTATGTTGTTCATTGGTTTGTAAAAAATAATAGATCAATTAATGACATATTTTCTTTTATTAATAATAAAATATAAAACAAATGAAACATCATTTAAATAGATAATTCAAATTAGAACAGAGGTTATTATTTATATGATTTTATCATTTCATCTATATTATAAAAAGCATTTTTACCTGAAAGTGAGCAACTGTTCATGATGCTAATAATTAAACTATTGAATGCATAACATGTGTCAGGCATGATACTATCATACCTCAATATTCACAAACATATGAGCAAACCATACATTAAACGGATTTTTGCTACTCTGCTTTAAATGGGAAGTGGTGGAGGTAGAGCTTCAGGCCCCAGAGGTCAATAAGTATTATTGTTTATTTTAAAAGGAGTTTTGTAGTTATATAGGCTTGCAATATGTACCAAATCTTGTTAAGTAGGTTTCTGTTTGTTTGTTTTGTTTTGAGTAGAAGCCTTCAGAGTTCTTATAGTGCTAATGTGTAATCGATCATTTGACTTTTTTTTATAAAAAGTGTTTTTTCCATTTTTGCCCAAAAGGCTATTAGAATTTTGATGGAGGTTGCATTGAATCTATAGACTAATTTCAGACTGCCAGCTTAACAATATTAAGCATTCCAATCCGTGAATATGAAATATCTTTCCATTTATTTAGGTCGTCTTTAGTTTCTACAGTGTTTTATAGTTTCCAGTGTACAAGTCTCTCACTTCTTGGTTAAATGTATGTTTAGGAATTTTCTTCTTTTTGGCACTATTATAAATATAATTATTTTCTTTTTTTTTTTTTATTTTTTTTTATTTATTTATTATTATTATACTTTAAGTTGTAGGGTACATGTGCATAACGTGCAGGTTTGTTACATATGTATACTTGTGCCATGTTGCTGTGCTGCACCCATCAACTCGTCATTTACATCAGGTATAACTCCCAATGCAATCCCTCCCCCCTTCCCCCTCCCCATGATAGGCCCCGGTGTGTGATGTTCCCCTTCTTGAGTCCGAGTGATCTCATTGTTCAGTTCCCACCTATGAGTGAGAACATGCGGTGTTTGGTTTTCTGTTCTTGTGATAGTTTGCTAAGAATGATGGATTCCAGCTGCATCCAAGTCCCTACAAAGGACTCCAACTCATCCTTTTTTATGGCTGCATAGTATTCCATGGTGTATATGTGCCACATTTTCTTAATCCAATCTGTCACTGATGGACATTTGGGTTGATTCCAAGTCTTTGCTATTGTGAATAGTGCTGCAATAAACATACGTGTGCATGTGTCTTTATAGCAGCATAATTTATAATCCTTTGGGTATATACCCAGTAATGGGATGGCTGGGTCATATGGTACATCTAGTTCTAGATCCTTGAGGAATCGCCATACTGTTTTCCATAATGGTTGAACTAGCTTACAATCCCACCAACAGTGTAAAAGTGTTCCTATTTCTCCACATCCTCTCCAGCACCTGTTGTTTCCTGACTTTTTAATGATCGCCATTCTAACTGGTGTGAGATGGTATCTCATTGTGGTTTTGATTTGCATTTCTCTGATGGCCAGTGATGATGAGCATTTTTTCATGTGTCTGTTGGCTGTATGAATGTCTTCTTTTGAGAAATGTCTGTTCATATCCTTTGCCCACTTTTTGATGGGGTTGTTTGTTTTTTTCTTGTAAATTTGTTTGAGTTCTTTGTAGGTTCTGGATATTAGCCCTTTGTCAGATGAGTAGATTGCAAAAATTTTCTCCCATTCTGTAGGTTGCCTGTTCACTCTGATGGTAGTGTCTTTTGCTGTGCAGAAGCTCTTTAGTTTAATGAGATCCCATTTGTCAATTTTGGCTTTTGCTGCCGTTGCTTTTGGTGTTTTAGACATGAAATCTTTGCCCATGCCTATGTCCTGAATGGTACTACCTAGGTTTTCCTCTAGGATTTTTATGGTATTAGGTCTAACATTTAAGTCTCTAATCCATCTTGAATTAATTTTTGTATAAGGAGTAAGGAAAGGATCCAGTTTCAGCTTTCTACTTATGGCTAGCCAATTTTCCCAGCACCATTTATTAAATAGGGAATCCTTTCCCCATTTCTTGTTTCTCTCAGGTTTGTCAAAGATCAAATGGCTGTAGATGTGTGGTATTATTTCTGAGGACTCTGTTCTGTTCCATTGGTCTATATCTCTGTTTTGGTACCAGTACCATGCTGTTTTGGTTACTGTAGCCTTGTAGTATAGTTTGAAGTCAGGTAGCGTGATGCCTCCAGCTTTGTTATTTTGACTTAGGATTGTCTTGGAGATGCGGGCTCTTTTTTGGTTCCATATGAACTTTAAAGCAGTTTTTTCCAATTCTGTGAAGAAACTCATTGGTAGCTTGATGGGGATGGCATTGAATCTATAAATTACCTTGGGCAGTATGGCCATTTTCACGATATTGATTCTTCCTATCCATGAGCATGGTATGTTCTTCCATTTGTTTGTGTCCTCTTTTATTTCACTGAGCAGTGGTTTGTAGTTCTCCTTGAAGAGGTCCTTTACATCCCTTGTCAGTTGGATTCCTAGGTATTTTATTCTCTTTGAAGCAATTATGAATGGAAGTTCATTCCTGATTTGGCTCTCTGTTTGTCTGTTACTGGTGTATACGAATGCTTGTGATTTTTGCACATTAATTTTGTATCCTGAGACTTTGCTGAAGTTGCTTATCAGCTTAAGGAGATTTTGGGCTGAGACAATGGGGTTTTCTAAATATACAATCATGTCATCTGCAAAGAGGGACAATTTGACTTCTTCTTTTCCTAACTGAATACCCTTGATTTCTTTCTCTTGCCTGATTGCCCTAGCCAGAACTTCCAACACTATGTTGAATAGGAGTGGTGAGAGAGGGCATCCCTGTCTTGTGCCAGTTTTCAAAGGGAATTTTTCCAGTTTTTGCCCATTCAGTATGATATTGGCTGTGGGTTTGTCATAAATAGCTCTTATTATTTTGAGGTACGTTCCATCAATACCGAATTTATTGAGCGTTTTTAGCATGAAGGGCTGTTGAATTTTGTCAAAAGCCTTTTCTGCATCTATTGAGATAATCATGTGGTTCTTGTCTTTGGTTCTGTTTATATGCTGGATTATGTTTATTGATTTGCGAATGTTGAACCAGCCTTGCATCCCAGGGATGAAGCCCACTTGATCATGGTGGATAAGCTTTTTGATGTGTTGCTGAATCTGGTTTGCCAGTATTTTATTGAGGATTTTTGCATCGATGTTCATCAGGGATATTGGTCTAAAATTCTCTTTTTTTGTTGTGTCCTTGCCAGGCTTTGGTATCAGGATGATATTGGCCTCATAAAATGAGTTAGGGAGGATTCCCTCTTTTTCTATTGATTGGAATAGTTTCAGAAGGAATGGTACCAACTCCTCCTTGTACCTCTGGTAGAATTCAGCTGTGAATCCATCTGGTCCTGGACTTTTTTTGGTTGGTAGGCTATTAATTGTTGCCTCAATTTCGGAGCCTGCTATTGGTCTATTCAGGGATTCAACTTCTTCATGGTTTAGTCTTGGAAGAGTGTAAGTGTCCAGGAAATTATCCATTTCTTCTAGATTTTCCAGTTTATTTGCGTAGAGGTGTTTATAGTATTCTCTGATGGTAGTTTGTATCTCTGTGGGGTCGGTGGTGATATCCCCTTTATCATTTTTAATTGCGTCGATTTGATTCTTCTCTCTTTTCTTCTTTATTAGTCTGGCTAGTGGTCTGTCAATTTTGTTGATCTTTTCAAAAAACCAACTCCTGGATTCATTGATTTTTTGGAGGGTTTTTTGTGTCTCTATCTCCTTCAGTTCTGCTCTGATCTTAGTTATTTCTTGCCTTCTGCTAGCTTTCGAATGTGTTTGCTCTTGCTTCTCTAGTTCTTTTAATTGCGATGTTAGAGTGTCAATTTTGCATCTTTCCTGCTTTCTCTTGTGGGCATTTAGTGCTATAAATTTCCCTCTACACACTGCTTTAAATGTGTCCCAGAGGTTCTGGTATGTTGTATCTTTGTTCTCATTGGTTTCAAAGAACATCTTTATTTCTGCCTTCATTTCGTTATGTACCCAGTAGTCATTCAGGAGCAGGTTGTTCAGTTTCCATGTAGTTGAGCGGTTTTGATTGAGTTTCTTAGTCCTGAGTTCTAGTTTGATTGCACTGTGGTCTGAGAGACAGTTTGTTATAATTTCTGTTCTTGTACATTTGCTGAGGAGTGCTTTACTTCCAATTACGTGGTCAATTTTGGAGTAAGTATGATGTGGTGCTGAGAAGAATGTATATTCTGTTGATTTGGGGTGGAGAGTTCTATAGATGTCTATTAGGTCTGCTTGCTGCAGAGATGAGTTCAATTCCTGGATATCCTTGTTAACTTTCTGTCTCGTTGATCTGTCTAATGTTGACAGTGGAGTGTTGAAGTCTCCCATTATTATTGTATGGGAGTCTAAGTCTCTTTGTAAGTCTCTAAGGACTTGCTTGATGAATCTGGGTGCTCCTGTATTGGGTGCATATATATTTAGGATAGTTAGCTCTTCCTGTTGAATTGATCCCTTTACCATTATGTAATGGCCTTCTTTGTCTCTTTTGATCTTTGATGGTTTAAAGTCTGTTTTATCAGAGACTAGTATTGCAACCCCTGCTTTTTTTTGTTCTCCATTTGCTTGGTAAATCTTCCTCCATCCCTTTATTTTGAGCCTATGTATGTCTCTGCGTGTGAGATGGGTCTCCTGAATACAGCAGACTGATGGGTCTTGACTCTTTATCCAGTTTGCCAGTCTGTGTCTTTTAATTGGAGCATTTAGTCCATTTACATTTAAGGTTAATATTGTTATGTGTGAACTTGATCCTGCCATTATGATATTAACTGGTTATTTTGCTCATTAGTTGATGCAGTTTCTTCCTAGCCTCAATGGTCTTTACATTTTGGCATGTTTTTGCAATGGCTGGTACTGGTTGTTCCTTTCCATGTTTAGTGCTTCCTTCAGGGTCTCTTGTAAGGCAGGCCTAGTGGTGACAAAATCTCTAAGCATTTGCTTATCTGTAAAGGATTTTATTTCTCCTTCACTTATGAAACTTAGTTTGGCTGGATATGAAATTCTGGGTTTAAAATTCTTTTCTTTAAGAATGTTGAATATTGGCCCCCACTCTCTTCTGGCTTGTAGAGTTTCTGCTGAGAGATCTGCTGTTAGTCTGATGGGCTTCCCTTTGTGGGTAACCCGACCTTTCTCTCTGGCTGCCCTTAAGATTTTTTCCTTCATTTCAACTTTGGTGAATCTGGCAATTATGTGTCTTGGAGTTGCTCTTCTCGAGGAGTATCTTTGTGGCGTTCTCTGTATTTCCTGGATTTGAATGTTGGCCTGCCCTAGTAGGTTGGGGAAATTCTCCTGGATGATATCCTGAAGAGTGTTTTCCAACTTGGTTCCATTTTCCCCCTCACTTTCAGGCACCCCAATCAGACGTAGATTTGGTCTTTTTACATAATCCCATACTTCTTGCAGGCTTTGTTCGTTTCTTTTTCTTCTTTTTTCTTTTGGTTTCTCTTCTCGCTTCATTTCATTCATTTGATCCTCAATCGCTGATACTCTTTCTTCCAGTTGATCGAGTCGGTTACTGAAGCTTGTGCATTTGTCACGTATTTCTCGTGTCATGGTTTTCATCTCTTTCATTTCGTTTAGGACCTTCTCTGCATTAATTACTCTAGCCATCAATTCTTCCACTTTTTTTTCAAGATTTTTAGTTTCTTTGCGCTGGGTACGTAATTCCTCCTTTAGCTCTGAGAAATTTGATGGACTGAAGCCTTCTTCTCTCATCTCGTCAAAGTCATTCTCCGTCCAGCTTTGATCCGTTGCTGGCGATGAGCTGCGCTCCTTTGCCGGGGGAGATGCGCTCTTATTTTTGGAATTTCCAGCTTTTCTGCCCTGCTTTTTCCCCATCTTTGTAGTTTTATCTGCCTCTGGTCTTTGATGATGGTGATGTACTGATGGGGTTTTGGTGTAGGTGTCCTTCCTGTTTGATAGTTTTCCTTCTAACAGTCAGGACCCTCAGCTGTAGGTCTGTTGGAGATTGCTTGAGGTCCACTCCAGACCCTGTTTGCCTGGGTATCAGCAGCAGAGGCTGCAGAAGATAGAATATTTCTGAACAGCGAGTGTACCTGTCTGATTCTTGCTTTGGAAGCTTCCTCTCAGGGGTGTACTCCTCCCTGTGAGGTGTGGGGTGTCAGACTGCCCCTAGTGGGGGATGTCTCCCAGTTAGGCTACTCAGGGGTCAGGGACCCACTTGAGCAGGGAGTCTGTCCCTTCTCAGATCTCAACCTCCGTGTTGGGAGATCCACTGCTCTCTTCAAAGCTGTCAGACAGAGTCGTTTGCGTCTGTGCAGAGGTGTCTGTGTGTCTTAGTTTACTGTGCCCTGTCCCCAGAGGTGGAGTCTACAGAGACAGGCAGGTTTCCTTGAGCTGCTGTGAGCTCCACCCAGTTCGAGCTTCCCAGCAGCTTTGTTTACCTACTTAAGCCTCAGCAATGGCGGGCGCCCCTCCCCCAGCCTCGCTGCTGCCTTGCTGGTAGATCACAGACTGCTGCGCTAGAAATGAGGGAGGCTCCGTGGGTGTGGGACCCTCCCGGCCAGGTGTGGGATATGATCTCCTGGTGTGCCTGTTTCCTAAAGCGCAGTATTGGGGTGGGAGTTACCCGATTTTCCAGGTGTTGTGTGTCTCAGTTCCCCTGGCTGGGAAAAGGGACTCCCTTCCCCCTTGCGCTTCCCAGGTGAGACAATGCCTCGCCCTGCTTCAGCTCTCGCTGGTCGGGCTGCAGCAGCTGACCAGCACCGATCGTCCGGCACTCCCCAGTGAGATGAACCCAGTACCTCAGTTGAAAATGCAGAAATCACCGGTCTTCTGTGTCGCTCGCGCTGGGAGTTGGAGACTGGAGCTGCTCCTATTCGGCCATCTTGCTCCGCCCCCCAATTATTTTCTTTTCTTATTTTTCTGTGAGTTATTGGGGTACTGGTGGTATTTGTTTACATGAGTAAGTTCTCAAATTCATATGGAACTGCAAGGGGCCCTGAATGGCCAAAATAATACTGAAAAATAAAAGCAAAGTGGCAGGATTACCACTTCCTGATTTCAAAACCTATTACAAGGCTACAGTAGTCAAAAGAATGTAGTATTGGCATAATAATAAATACATAGACCAATGAAATAGAATTGAGAGTGCAGAAATAAACATTTATGGCCAATTTATATATATATATATTTTTTAATTTATTTTTTATTATTATTATACTTTAAGTTCTAGGGTACATGTGCATAACGTGCAGGTTTGTTACATATGTATACTTGTGCCATGTTGCTGTGCTGCACCCATCAACTCGTCAGCACCCATCAACTCGTCATTTACATCAGGTATAACTCCCAATGCAATCCCTCCCCCCTTCCCCCCTCCCCATGATAGGCCCCGGTGTGTGATGTCCCCCTTCCCGAGTCCAAGTGATCTCATTGTTCAGTTCCCACCTATGAGTGAGAACATGCGGTGTTTGGTTTTCTGTTCTTGTGATAGTTGGCTAAGAATGATGGTTTCCAGCTGCATCCATGTCCCTACAAAGGACACAAACTCATCCTTTTTGATGGCTGCATAGTATTCCATGGTGTACATGTGCCACATTTTCTTAATCCAGTCTGTCACTGATGGACATTTGGGTTGATTCCAAGTCTTTGCTATTGTGAATAGTGCCACAATAAACATACGTGTGCATGTGTCTTTAGAGCAGCATGATTTATAATCCTTTGGGTATATCCCCAGTAATGGGATGGCTGGGTCATATGGTACATCTAGTTCTAGATCCTTGAGGAATCGCCATACTGTTTTCCATAATGGTTGAACTAGTTTACAATCCCACCAACAGTGTAAAAGTGTTCCTATTTCTCCACATCCTCTCCAGCACCTGTTGCTTCCTGACTTTTTAATGATCGCCATTCTAACTGGTGTGAGATGGTATCTCATTGTGGTTTTGATTTGCATTTCTCTGATGACCAGTGATGAAGAGCATTTTTTCATGTGTCTGTTGGCTGTTATGAATGTCTTCTTTTGAGAAATGTCTGTTCATATCCTTTGCCCACTTTTTGATGGGGTTGTTTGTTTTTTTCTTGTAAATTTGTTTGCGTTCTTTGTAGGTTCTGGATATTAGCCCTTTGTCAGTTGAGTAGATTGCAAAAATTTTCTCCCATTCTGTAGGTTGCCTGTTCACTCTGATGGTAGTTTCTTTTGCTGTGCAGAAGCTCTTTAGTTTAATGAGATCCCATTTGTCAATTTTGGCTTTTGCTGCCTTTGCTTTTGGTGTTTTAGACATGAAGTCTTTGCCCATGCCTATGTCCTGAATGGTACTACCTAGGTTTTCCTCTAGGGTTTTTATGGTATTAGGTCTAACATTTAAGTCTCTAATCCATCTTGAATTCATTTTCGTATAAGGAGTAAGGAAAGGATCCAGTTTCAGCTTTCTACTTATGGCTAGCCAATTTTCCCAGCACCATTTATTAAATAGGGAATCCTTTCCCCATTTCTTGTTTCTCTCAGGTTTGTCAAAGATCAGATGGCTGTAGATGTGTGGTATTATTTCTGAGGACTCTGTTCTGTTCCATTGGTCTATATCTCTGTTTTGGTACCAGTACCATGCTGTTTTGGTTACTGTAGCCTTGTAGTATAGTTTGAAGTCAGGTAGCGTGATGCCTCCAGCTTTGTTCTTTTGACTTAGGATTGTCTTGGAGATGCGGGCTCAAGGGTGTCAAGATCATTCAGTTGGGAAAGAATAGTCTCCTCAACAAATCATGCTGGGACAACTGGCTAACCACATGCAAAAGAGTGAAACTGGACACCTACTTCATTAATATATGAGAATTGAGTCACAATGGTTCAATAATGTAAATTTAGGAGCTAAAACTGTAGATCTCCTAGGAGAAAACATATGCATTAATGTTTATGATGTCGGGTTTGGCAATGGATTCTTTTGACACCAAAAATATGAGCAACAAAGGAAAATGTAGATGAATTGGACTGTGAAAATTTACAACTTTTGTGCATCAAGGAACATTATCAAAACTGTGGAAAGGCAACTTACAGATTGGTAGAAAATATTTGCAAAGCACGTATCTTATAAGGGTTTAATACTCACAGTAAATAAATAGTCCTACAATTCAACAAGAACAACAACAACAACAAAAACCAATCAAAAAAAAAAAAGGAATAAAAAGGACTTTAATAAACATTTCTACAAAGAATATATATACGTGGCCAAAAGTACATGAAAAATTATTCAATGAAATTGATCATTAAGGAAATGTAAGTAAAATCCACAATGAGATACCCAATGAATACATCGATAAAAATAAAAAGATAGTGTGTTTCCCAAGAGTATATGACAGTGTTTTTTATCATATCTTTAAGATTGCTTCACAACACTAGTATCTCAGAAATAGAACCTGAAAAAAAGTACTGCTTTGAAATTTTAATCTATAAGTCATTATTTAGCTAAAGGCAAAAATACATCTTTATGTGAAATAATTTATATTTTAAGATTGTTTACTATATTAGTGAAACAATTATTCCAAATACAAACCTCAGTTTTCCAGAAAATAATAGAATAATATATTGCCATCTGGAAAATAGTCAGGAACTATTCTTCTGATAGTCTCTCTAGTGTACGATGGAAATGCTAAGCAACTAAATGGAATCATAGCATAATCTGAAAACGTGCAAATTCAAGTTCTTCAGTGAAAAAATGATTTTCAAAATGTGCATTTTTGGGCTCAGTTTCACAAGATATTTCTTTATCTGCCTTTCACAACATGCAATATATTTCAAGAATAAATTCAAACATTGGGGAATTCATGTATTAAAATCAAGTTATGTCATTATAACTTATAGCCTGAAGGAGCTGTTTAAAATGAAACTACTTATGGAGACACTTTCCATTTTGTGAGAGACTAGAGATAGAAATAGAGATTAGAATAGAATAAAACCAGCATGATTCAACACAGAAAGCTTCAGATGAACAGCTTCTCCAGATGTTTACACAAGTGGTTGCCAAGTACAAGTATAAAGATCCACAGATGTGAAGAGATGAGAAGATAAAGTGGAAGAATCTGCCATTAAAATGGAGGAAATAGAAGGGAACTGAGAGGAACGGCAAGATTCGTAGGAAATTATGGCTATCTCCTCATTTCTCGACAATTGAAAAGGAGAAAAGAAGGGGCAGTCATCAAAAAAGGTGAAGAAAAATGAAGTCGTTTTGAAGGGATCACTAGTTCTGAATATGAGGACAAATCAACAAGTCCTGATTACAAAATCATTGGGATTAATCCGAAAATATATTTTAGTAATGATGAATATATTGGGTGTGAAACGATATAACAGACTCTTAGAGAGGAGAGATGACTTCTTGATCATTTTTAGAGAGGATATCAAGGAAAAATGAGAACTGCTAGTGAAATTTCAGTAGATATTAGTAAGAGTCCATGGGATAGATGATTGTTGAAGATGAGTCATTTGGGTAAAAAGGATACTGGAATGATACACTAGAGAAATATAGTAAGAGACTTCTTAAAAAATCTCTATTCTGAGTTTTTTTTTTTTTTTTTTTTTTTTGCTTGAGCTGAATGATGACCCAGAAAACAAATATGCAAAATCCTTCAAAAGGCAGATAAAGAGGGTCGATAAAATACTTCTGTAATGTGTAGCATTATGTTACTCATTGCTTTCTAAGTACAACTTTATGGTGTTATCCTATCTGCTCTGGCAGACTCAGAGTGCAACCTTTGGACCTTTTTTCTTTAGTGCATATGAATTCCCTTGATTATGTCTTTCAGTTAGGAACCTTAAATCCAATCCATACAGTAATTACTCTTAAATTTCTTTTTCAAGCATGGACCTATTCCTTGAAGTCTACAATCAACTGCCTATTAGCCATCTCGGCTTGAATATCTAATATAATCTGACCCAAACTGAGCTTCTGATTATTTTTCCTCTAAAGCTGCTTCTGTCAAGTCTTTCCAACCTCAGTATATAGCTATTCCCTCCTACTAGTTGCATGGACCAACAATCTCTTTCAGGTAATCTTTGACTGTCTTCTTTTATTCCCACATCATGTAAAATCTGTTAGTGAAAAGTTTTGATTTTATCTTCAAAGTATGTTTGACACTTTCTTGTTGTTCTGGTCCTAGTCACTATCTTCTCTGCCTTAAATTACTGCAATAAACCCCTAATGTATCTCTCTGCTTTCCCCTGAACCCCATGAATTTTATTCATAAAAGAGTAGCCAGAATAGAAATCTCTTCAAACCAGAATCCAAATGTGTGCCTTCTCTGATGGAAATTTTCTAATGGCTATCAATATCACTCTGATTAAAAACCATGATAATCACAATGATTTATAAAACATTTACTCCTATAATCTCTTCCAGGCTCACCACCTCCTTCCAGCCACAATGGATTTCTTAATATTCCTTGAATATTGCCAGGCACACTTCCATCTGAACACACATATATTTCATCTCATTCTTCCTATAAGGCTTTTCTGCCTGATATCTCTATGACTTGTTTTCTCACTTCCTTCAATTGTGTATTCAAATATTTCCTCTCCAGTAAATATCTCCTCATTCATTCTACCTAAAATTATAACATATCCTCTTTATCACTTATTATGCTTTATTTTTCTCTGCAGTCTCCACCAAATATCATTCAATATATTTAACATATTAAGTGTGGTTATTTTAAAACTTACCATGTAAGCTTTTTGAAGGCATTGAGTTTTTTTCTGTTTTTCTAACTATTTTATTGACTGTGCATAGAATATGCCTGGCACGTAATATGTGTTCAATAGTTATTTGTTTGCTTGTTTGAATAAATTAATAAAAGTTTGAACCATGTAAATCCTTTACTTCCCCGTCAGCTAATGCAAATTGATCAGAGTTGGATAAAAGCTACACCACCAGTCAATACACATATTATTTAGTAACCCAAGACCTTAAGCATGTGATTTTTCTTTTTCTTTTTTTTTTTCAAGATGAACTGAATCAATCAGAACCTCTTTTTCAGATATTTGTACTGTTAACTAAAGGAATCTTGCCAGTTATATTGGGGGAAGAAAGAACGATTATTATATAAATAAGGTAAGAAGAGGTGACATGTGAAAAGATAATAGATCAGAGTGAAAACGAAGCCGTGAGTAAAGAGAGAAAGATATTTGGTAGAGGGCAGAGAATAGAACAGGTGGAAAAAAGCACAAGGAGGTAAAGGTCATCTCTAAAGATGTTAACATTTCAATTCAGGGTCATACCATCAATTAACTCTGAAGTAAAAGTTATTTTGTTTGTTTGTGTTTTATAGCATATATATATATATATCTGGTTTTCACAATTGTAGGCAGCATGCATTTCACTCTGACTCGACTGAAAACATCTTTTAATTCCTTAATTTGGTAAATTATCTTATTCTGCCATCAAGAATTTCTCATTTCAAGCTGGCTACAAACTCAAATTTAGTCATTTAATGTTTTACTCACTCCCACCCAACTCGGCCTGCTAAAATTGTGTCGAAGCCGAGGAAGATATTTGGTCAGGTCCTTTTGTTCAGAGACCCATATTGGTGTCTGTTGAAAAAGCACTTTGTTCTGTCCTGCATGGTCCCTCATGCCTCTATGCATTTGGTCTTCCCATTCCAAATTTGGAGTATAGGAAATTTGAGTATACGATCTATCATACTGGAAGGACTCAGGCTTCCTAGAAACAGCTCACAGCCCTTACACTCTCAGGTCCTTCTGGAGAAGAGACAAAACCCAAGTCCCTGATGCTTGTAAAACAAAATACCACCTTTTCCCTCTTTCTAGTCTCCAGAAATGTGTCCTCCTCAGCTTCTTTCTTCTCAGAGGTACCTTTCATCTCCCTTAAAGAAGAGTCTGTGAGACACTGGGAGAATTTTGTTAAGGAGTCCATCATGTTGTAAGACCAGGAGAGAGGCTGCTTCTAATTTTAGTCCTGCCAAAATCAGTGTGGCAAGAAATTAAAAGCCTGGTTATCTATTTAAAACAACCACAACCACACTGATTCACATCTGTAGTCCCAACTACTTGGGAGGTTGAAGCAGGAGGATTGCTTGAGCCCAGGAGTTTAAGGCCAGCCTGGGAAACACAGCAAGACCCCACCTATTAAAAAATTTAAAAACTAAAAAATAAATAATTAAATAATAAAAACTAAAATAAATACAAATTAATATTACTATGCAGAATTCTATGGCCTAACATAATTTCTCCAATTTCTAGAATATTAGAAAAGACAGATAAGACAAAATATATAAACTACTTCTAAATTAAATGCTTTATAACATTTTATGTGCTTTAATATAATGTACAATTTGATCATAAGATTCAAATAATGATTTTCCAATTGTATTAATCATATAATTACTCTAAAGAAATCTGGAAAAATGGGTATAGTCTTGTAGGTCATTCACAACACAAAAGAAAAATAGAAAAAAATGCTACTTAAAAGAAATGTTAAAAAAGTTGATTCGGGGAAAATAAAATTTTATTTTTGCCATTAACAATATACATATTCAAATACCATGGAAAGATTTATTTTCTTGGGAATATTAATTTTTTGATGTTAATATCTGTTCTACTAGTGATCTAATCCTGTTCAAATCTAATTGATAATCCAAAACTTGGTTAATAAAAAAAGAGTTGCAGCCGGGGGCCGGGAGCGATGGCTCATGCCTGTAATCCCAGCTCTTTGGGTGGCTGAGGTGGGTGAATGATGAGGTCAGATCGAGATCATCCTGGTGTCCCAGCTACTTGGGAGACTGAGGCAGGAGAATGGCTTGAACCCGGGAGGCAGTGGTTGGAGTGAGCCAACATCGTGTCACTGCACTCCAGCCAGGCGACAGGGAGAGACTCTGTCTCAAAAACAAAGGTTGTTCATCTAGAATATGTGAAAAATACTAGTGTCTACCTCATATGGCTTTGGAAATTGATGCAAAGCTGATATATGCAAGGTGTTTAGAATAATTATTGCTTAAAATGGCAATAACTAAATAAACACTTTTATTAGTATTAGTAGCTTACAAAGCAAATTCTTGTTAAACTCTTCCATTTTATTACATTTCGATTTGTCATTAAGTATGACAGTTACTTTCATAAATATTATAGGTAAAGAGTTTTTTCATAAATCATATTATTCCTATTGCTTATATGTTTTTAAAAATAATTTTACATAAGATAAATGTGTATATTAGATGAGTCTACTGATGGCAGGTACAGTAGAGAATTATAGTAGCCTTTAAATGTGAAAGAAAGGGCTTTTAAACATAATGTGTAAGAGCTTGATTTTATACTAAGGGTATCATATCTTGACATGTATTATTTAAGCAATTAATCTCCACTATTTGGCTAATTAAATTTACTATTAAGAGCTTTGATGTGATTTTAAAAATTGAAGGTGAATGAAAAAGCTTTAAAAGTCCTAACATGGAGAAAAAGAAAACAAAACAAAAGAAAATGAGATTTCAAATTGTGTAAATTTTGGAATCCTGGGGTATTTTGACAAATTATAGTCTATAAGAATGTGAATCACAAGATATATTCTAACTGAATAAGTCACTGAGCTTATCAAATCAGCCTCTAATTATTAGGCATAATACATCCATTAAATTTCTTTAATCTTGAGAAGTATAAATGTTTGTTACATAAAACTCATTTGGCTGAATTATTACAAAATCTCCTAGATTCATCATCATACTTCATGTTATCATTAATAAAATATAAAATCTTTCCACTCTTATTTTTATACTTGAGAGAAAAGATTCTTGATTTTCTGAACTGCTTTAGTTATTTATTAAATTAGTAATACTATTTATTGGAAAGAAGATTACTAACAATAAGATGTTTGTTGTATACAAATGTATTATACTGCTGATTTTCATAATTTAAAAAAATTCTCAAAGGCACTATTGCATGCAGATACATGAAGTTTTATGTGATTGTGGCATAGTCCCTGAAACATAACAAATGCACACTGAGTAATCTAGTATGAGATGGTTAGTTTCTCATCATAAAAAACCATATACTTTATCATGTACACCAGGATAATTTTGGGTGTAGGAGCTGCTGCAACAATCACTCCAGTGCTACAGGTATAAACCAACATTGTTCCATGTAAACCAGGTTATGTGCTCTTATGGTGACCCTAATAAATGTAAAAATACCATATATAAGATACATGAAATTTAATATATATGTATATTACATTAGTATGTGTATTTTATATATATACAATTATACAGATTATATTTTGTAGTATATGTTACATAAAGTATATTGGTAGTATATATGTATATGTGTCTATGAGTGTCCATATTTACATTTTATATAATCTATACTTTTCTCTATTTAAACATTAGCTTCTTAATATTAAATGGAAATTTAAAAATATACAATTCAATTAATAAGAGTCACTTTTGTATAATGCTCTACAGAATTGTGTAGATTAGATAGGGCAGTCTCCTTATCTTTCTCTTTCAAAAAACAGCTATTTTTTTTTTTCTTTGTTTAATGTTTCCAGGTAAGATTTCATTGGTGGAACAAAGCTTCCTCCTTAGCCAAAGTGGACTAAAGAAAACAATAAAGTTAGATTATACATGGCTTAATACTAATTTCTCTTTATACACCTTTCCATGTACTCAAGTGTTTTTCATAAATTTTTATTTAAAATCAGACATGAGTGGCCAATTTTTAACTAAAAGCTGGCAAGATACAATTTGCTATTTTTCAGTCTGGACTGTCAATCAGTCCTTCTGTAAGATGGCTTCAAAACAGTTTATCATTTTATTTATAGAGTTCTGGGTGTGTTCTAATTTCTCAATGTTATTTTTCGTATGTGACCTGAAACTATAAAACTCTTGATGTGATCTGACCAATGCAGCATAGAAAGACCTTTTGTATCCTTTATTTATACATGATTAATGCAACTAAAAAATACACTGACGTTTTTGTTTTTCCACTATGCTGTTAAAATGCATTGCTTTTAGTTCAATCGAACACTTACATCTTATTTATACATGTTCCATGTACAGAACCAGAATTCACTATCCTACATCCTTATGACTAGATCCTTGGTCTGACAGCAGGATACTCCAAATGTCCTCATTGTAGTAAATTATTTGTTGTTGTTGTTGTTAATTGTTATGGTTACATAATTGCTGTGGTTACATAATGGTTGTATGCATGTATTGGGCACATGTGATGTTTTAATACAGGCATACAGTATGTAATAATTAAATCAGGGTAATTGGGATATTCAGAACCGCAAGCATTTACCATTCCTTCGCATTAAGAAAATTCCACTTCCACTCTTTCAGTATTTTAAAATACATAATAGATTCTTGTTAACTATAATTACACTATTGTGCTACCAAATACCACATCTTGTTCATTCTATCCAACTGTGATTTTATACCCACTAGACGACCTGTCTTTACCCCCTCTATCAGCTACTCTTCCCAGCCTCTGGTAACAATAATTTTACTCCAGAGGAGTCTTTCTCTTTTTTTTTTTTTTTTTTTTAGCTCCTATATATGAATAAGAACATGCAACATTTGTTTTACAGTGCCTGACTTACATCACTTAATATAATGTCCTCCAGTCCTATCCACATAGTTGCCAATCAAAGGATTTTTTGTTCATTTGTTTGCTTGTTTGTTTGTTTGTTTTTTGAGATGGAGTCTCAGTGTCTGTCACCCGAACTGGAGTGCAGTGGTATGATCTCGGCTCACTGCAACATCTGCCTCCTGGGTCCAAGCGGTTCTCCTGCCTCAGCCTCCCAAGTAGCAGGGATGCACCCTACTACTCTCAGTTAATTTTTGTATTTTTAGTAGAGACAGGATTTCACCATGTTGGCCAAGCTTGTCTCGAAATCCTGACCTCAAGTGATCCACCTGTCTTGGCCTCCCAAAATGCGGGGATACAGGCGTGAGCCACTGTGCCTGGCCATGATTTTAATAATAAAAATAATTTTAATAATAATATTCTGTTGTGTATATGTACTCCCTGCTATTTATTGATTTATCTGTTGATAGACAATTCAGTTGATTCCATATCTTGGTCATTGCGAATAGTCATACAATAAGCATAGGAGTGCAGGTATCTCTCCAACATGTTGATTTCCTTTTTTTCAGATATACACCCAGAAGTGGGATTGCTGGATCATATGGTAATTTTATTTTTAGTTTTTTTTTTTTTTTTTTTTGAGGAACATTTGTACTGTTGTGGTTGTACTAACTTACATTCCCACCAACAGTGTGTGAGAGCTCCCCTTTCACCACATCCTGTCCTGCATTCATTATTGCCTGTTATTGGGATAAAATCATTTTAACTGGGGTGAGATGGTATCTCATTGTAATTAAGATTTGCATTTCTCTAATGATTATTAATGTTGAACTTTTTTCATACACTTTTTGGCTATTTGTATCTCTTCTTTTGATAAATGTCTAGAGATCTTTTGCTATTTTTTAATTAGACCATTTTTTCCTGTTGAATTGTTTGAGCTCCTAATGTATTGTGGTTATTAAGCCCTTGTCAGATGGATAGTTTTTAGAGATTTCCTCCCATTCTGTGAATTGTCTTTATACTTCGTTAATTATTTCCTTTCATTCTTATACCTACTTAGAATATTTTTATTCTGTCACCACTATCCCTTAATTTTTTCATCCATGGAAAATGTGATAAATGCACCTTCTACATCTTTACTAAACTCATTGATAAATGTTAAAAAGGTCATGTTCTACAACAGAGCTTTCTAATATATTATTAGAGACCAACATGTGGAGACTGATACGAAACTATTAATAAGTACCTTTGATTTTTTTACCCTATCCAAAGTATACTTTGCCGAATCAGAAAGCCTGATACAAATTTTATAAATGAATCCCTTGCCAAGGACCACACATTTTAGTGTGTTACTATAGTTAATATCAGATTCCTTTCATATAATTCTTTCTCACATTACAATTATAAATTGGAAGAAGGAATAAATGGAGTTAGTTTAATCTATGGGGCTTTGGAAGCAGAGACAAGGGATAACACAGTAGTCATACTGATGAAGTTTGAGGTCAGCGATGCATTTTTATATTCTTGACCCTGGGTGTGATTCCTTTCAGTATTGCTATTCTGTGGCATTACAGACAACTCTTCTTGTGGAAATAATGTTCTGTGTGAAAAGTTTCACATTTACCATCTGGCTCCAGTAGAACCATAATTTTCTTCTCCAACCCAACCCACTCTTCTGCCTGTTTTATTTTTCATTTTATCATCGGAGATCTTAGTTTTGTTTTTCATCTCGAGACTCTGTATTTCTTATTTTGTTTTTCTGAAATAGCAGACTCTGCCTTAAAACTCCTTATACTTTTTGAGATCCTCAACTGGAAATAATTATGCACTGTTGGGTATTTGACACTGCATGGAGAGACTTTTAGCTGTTACAGCTGAGGGAGTTGAAGTCAGGGCTGCTATTGGCATCTAGTAGGTAGAGGCCAGTGATGCTGCTGAACATTTGTAGCACAGAAAAGAGGTATTTCCTCACCAATTGCTACATTCATGGCTGAGATTCCCATATAACAAAAAACAGATTAACAAGAGAAAAGCATACAGATTATTGTACTTATTTAATACAAGTTTTAAGTAACATGGGAACCTTCAGAAATAAAGAAACGGAAAACTATGTTTTTCATGGACAGTTGTAGAGAAGTTTGTTTGGAGAGCGAAAGGGTCTGATCTCATAGTAATAAATGGGGATGGGGGGGTGAAAGGGTGGAGGATGGAATTTAGCAATCCCTGTTTATTCAAATTCTTTTTTGTGTCTCCATATCTTCAGAAATAAGGACATTACTTTCCTCTGCATATAGGATAGGATAGACCCTCTGGAATAAAGGTTTTATGAATTACTTTAGAGGAAGATCAGATAATTTATTTATTTATTTATTTATTTAATAGAGAGTCTAGCTCTGTTGCCAGGCTGGAGTGCAGTGGCACGACCTTGGCTCACTGCAACCTCTGCCTCTTGGGTTCAAGCAATTGTCCTGCCTCAGCATCCTGAGTAGTTGGGACTACAAATGCGTGCCACCATGCCCAGGTAATTTTTGTATTTTTAGTAGAGAGGGGGTTTCATCATGTTGGCCAGGATGGTCTGAATCCCTTGACCTCGTGATCCACCCATGTTACCGTCCCAAAGTGCTGGGATTACAGGTATGAGCCACTGTGCCTGGCCCAGAGAATTGTTTTATGCCGTGTTGCAAGGGAGAAAGTCAGAGAGAACTTCCAACTCCTATTGTTTTTTTTTCAAATACCAAGGTACCATATTTTGAGATAGCATGTGCTGAAACCCATCATACCCTACAATACACAAACCAGTTCCCCACAACAAAGAACTATCTGGGCCAAAATGTCAATAGTTCTGAGATCAAGAAACCTCATTCAAGAAAAGTATTTTTAAAGTCGTGGTACACAGATCGACAAAAATGGGCACCACCTCAGTGTCACTGAATCATAAAATTTGCATGGGTCTAAAGACTAAGGAATCTGCTTTTTAAACAAGCTTCTCAAATGATATTAAATCATCTAACATTTAAAACTATAGCTACTATGAGGAACTACAAGTTACCCCCTTTCTCAAGAGAAAGGTCATCTTTGCGGCATGACCCATCTTCTAACTGTGTTTTTAGATTTAGATTAAAAAAAATCATAGTTTATAATTTCCTTTGGTAAGTGGGCCGGAAAACTATAACAATAAACTGCATATTTTCTGTGTGACTCTGAACTCTCTGGTCTTTCCAACCTGTCACTAATGCTTTGCTATTGATTTATCTAGAAATATCTCTTTAAACTTGCTTGATTACCACAAGCAAATTACTAGCAATTATCCCTACGTCATGCTGACCTCTGGTAGCTGTTAGTGTATGAATCACCAAGGAAAGGGAAAGTCTTTCAAAGATTTTTAAATATCACATGATTTTCTTGTGTTTTTATTTTTTCATTCCCTGCTAGTCTCCTAATCAGTAAACATTTAACTAACAAACATTTTCTTTTTGCTTTAAAGTCACTTTTGCTCTTTCCCTCTCTGGCACTCTCACATATGTTTCACACAGTTCTTCTCTTAATCTCCAGCACTTCTTCCCCACCCTCCCCCTTCTCAGACTCTCCATATCTCCATCTTTTAGTAAGACAGTAGTACCATACCTCATGGAGGCAGATCTAATGGGAGGTCATTGATTAACTTATCTGTAAGTTGAAAAGAAGAAAAAATTGAGAGAGCTGCAACTCTGAGTTTTGTCCTTATTCTTGGGAATCAGAGCAAACAGCAAAAAGGGGCTGTGGATACTTAGGAAGAAGTACAACTATGTTTTTTTTTTTTTTTTTTTTTTTTTTTTTGAGACGGAGTCTCACGCTGTTGCCCAGGCTGGAGTGCAGTGGCGCGATCTCGGCTCACTGCAAGCTCCGCCTCCCGGGTTCCCGCCATTCTCCTGCCTCAGCCTCCTGAGTAGCTGGGACTACAGGCGCCCGCCACCGCGCCCGGCTAATTTTTTTGTATTTTTAGTAGAGACGGGGTTTCACTGTGGTCTCGATCTCCTGACCTTGTGATCCGCCCGCCTCAGCCTCCCAAAGTGCTGGGATTACAGGCTTGAGCCACCGCGCCCGGCCTAAGTACAACTATGTTTGAGACCCCATAGCAGATTGCAACTCACTGCTTAAATATTTTGATGACCTAAATATAAATTATCTTTATTTCAGTCAGTTATAACAGGTTTTTATTAATGAAAATATTCAAGACAAATGTTGACAATATTAAAATACAGGGACTACATATGAGGAGGTGTAATCTATTAATAGTTCTGTTTTAAAGCATTCAGCATACTGCACATAAATAATCCTCTACATTTTTAGCACCAAGGAGGTTATTTTCTCCATAGAGCCATGTTTTAAAAATATCTTCATACCAAAATAAAATTACTACAAAATAAATAACAATCTAGATTTTTTTTGATATTGGAATATCAGACTTTTTAAATATTGTGGAAAACCAGACATTCAGAGTCTCAGTTTAAGAATCATTACTCTTTATAAAAATAAAAACAATGAAATACAATGCAGATAGAAAAAAATAAAAATATGGAGCAACCGGCCAGGCACAGTGGCTCGCGCCTGTAATGCCAGCACTTTGGGAGGCTGAGGCAGTCGAATGAACTGAGGTCAGGAGTTTGAGACCAGCCTGACCAACATGGAGAAACCATGTCTCTACTAAAAATATAAAATTAGCCGGGCATGGTGGCACATGTTTGTAATCCCACCTACTCGGGAGGCTGAGGCAGGAGAACCACTTGAACCCGGGAGGCGGAGGTTTCAATGAGCTGAGATTGCGTCATTGCACTCCAGCCTGGGCAATAAGAGCGAAACTCTGTCAAAAAAAAAGAAAAAAAAAAAGAAACCTATATATATATGGAGCACTCTAGTTATGAACATCAGGGAAATGGGAAACCAAATGCATTTCACAAAATCAAACATCTGGTAATTCAACTGCTACATATGGGCACACTGACTATACCTATACCAGGCCTTGAAGTGGTGTGCTAGAAGGATAAACAAGCCAAAAATATAAATGACAATTATTAGAAATAAAATATTATTGTATTTATTTTAAAGGATGAAAAATGAAAGGAACATAAAAATGACAGCATTTATATTAAAATAAATGGATAGTAAACTTTCCAGTTTGCATGATGTTTATAATCCTTTCCCCCTCCAAGGATTGCCAAGGTTTACACTCCTTTACATTTAAGACTAGTTCCATAAAAAAGCTAAAGAACCATGGCCATCAAGTTTCCTTTTATGTTTTCTTTAGTTTTTTTTTTCCTTGAAATTTTTATTAAGAAAAATTATGTAACAGGCACTGAAATGTAATAGTTTACGAAATTCCAACGTTCCTGCTCCACACCCCCAACACTTGAATAATTACTAGTTCATGAAAAATCTTGTTTTATGCTTACCTACACAATTGTATTATTTTAATACATCAAAAAATCTCCTCTGTAAATATCTAAAAGATATGAACTCTTTAAATAACAATACCATAATATTTAAAAAATTAAGTTAATTGTTGACAGCATCAAATATTAACCAAACTAACCTGTGCTCAGTTCTCCCAATTATTTACTGATTTCCCTTATTTTGCTTACTAAAACTTTCACATATTTTTCTTAATTGTCTCTTCCCTGCCATTTAAAATACATTCTCTTTTACTTCTTGAAATTTATCTATTGAAACAAGTCAGCAACAAAAAATACCAGATGATTTGTACTGTACAGTTCCCCTTACTTTGAGTTTTGCCAGTCTCACCCTCTCTCCCCTACATTTCCTCTAAATCAGGAAAGTATTAATCTGATTCAGAGTTCTTGTTCATTTGTTTGTTTGCAGAAATATTTATTCTATGGTTCTGGTTACTTGCATTGGTGATCACGTAAATTCTGGGTTCTCTCTCTTATTATGATGTTAAAGTTATAATTGTGTTCAGGTTTTTTTGAGCATAATTTATACATTCCAAATTACCACATTATTTTATTATATTTGTTAGCTCTATCTTTATATGTTAAAAGTGGTGATTTTCATGTGTTTTATTAACTAGTAAGAGTATGCGTTCAAGAAATAGTTTTCTGTTGTCATGTAAAAGATGTGTGGTAAGTCTGTCTCTTGCACATCTTATAAAGGAAAAGCAGGTGTATTAGTCTGTTTTCATGCTGCTGATAAATACATACCTGACTCAGGGTAATTTATAAAGAAAAAAGGTTTAATGGATTCACAGTTCCACATGGCTGGAGACATCTCATAATCAAGGCAGAAGGCAAAAGTCACATCTTACATGGCTGCAGGCAAAAGAGAGAATTAGAGACAAGCTCAAAAGGAAACTCCTTATAAAGCCATCAGATCTTATGAGACGTATTCACTATTATGAGCACATTGTGGGGGAAACCACTCCCATGATTCAATTATCTCCCACTGGGTCCCTTTCACAACACAGAGGAATTATGGGAGCTACAGTTCAAGATGAGATTTGGGTGGGAACACAGCCAAACCATGTCAGCAAGATACTTTATTCTTTACTGATATTGATTAGTCTTATGATCAATAATTTGGTTCTCTAGTATCCTCCAAATGTCATCAATATGAGATACATTTTTAATGTCATTTTGAAGTTATGAATTTGATCTAGTTCAATTTATTTTAGCTCTTATCTGTTGTTGACACACAATTTGCTTTATCCATTGCCAATGGGGGACCTCTTCCAGTTCATAATCAAATCAAGTACTATAGTTTTATTTGATATCTGGCTTTTGGTTTAAACCTTAAATAGTATCAAATATTAATTAACTGCCATAAAATGTGAGACCTAGAAAACATTATTTAATGAACAGCAAAAGTATCATATTTAATGTTTATATAAAAGACATCTATCTTTATCACCTTTTGGTATTTTATACTAAAATATCTCAATGTTTAATTTGGTAACCAGAGAATAAGAGAAACAAACATCCTAATAAACCATATTGATCTTCACAAATAATTGACATTTACATAGAAAAATAAATTTTACTTGTTTCTATTTACTCTTTTGTTTCTATTTATTCCTTTATGTCAAACTTTTTAAGTTAAGTTCTCTTATAGTGACTGTAAATGGCAGCCAGTTTTGTTATACATCTCCTATATCGTAAATATTAGTGATTATTTTGCATGTCATTTTCACTTCCTTCTTCTTGAATTTATTTTCCATTATCATGGAACACCGTCATATTCAGTGAATAGATTTTATTGTGGTGAGTGAGATTCACACTATTGAAGATGTATTTTGCCATTTATTAGATCCTATTACTCGTTAATAAAGCTTTTTCAAACTTTCAAATCAAGAGTTCCAAGATGTTTCTTAAGAGGTTACCTTGTTCACAAAGGCCACTCTTTCAGATCATTTGTGAGTAGCAGAATAGAGGTAAATATACAGCCACAGTTTCTTTCTGGAGACCCACCTTGCTTGTTTCTACAATGAGAGCTTCATGGCTGTGTTTTATGTCAAAGACTATCCTTGTGCACAGTTCCCATAATGTTGTAGACTCTCTCCTGAAACCACTTTGTTTAAACTCTCAAGAATCTTAAAGCTGCTTTTTTTAGGTTTTCAAGAGGCTGTCAATGGTAGGTAACTTGGTTCTTGGACACATACATATCATTCCCGTTTCTAAGCAATTCTACTTACTATTTCTATACTAAAAAATATTGTAACCATTGGAATGTCAAATATATTAACAATAATTCTGATAAGATGAAAGTTGATCCAAAGTATATATAAAGATTATTGTCGAGAAAATAGTCTCATATATGGCACATCACTTACAGTACTACAGATCATTCTTAAAAATATCAATAAGAAATACCCAAAAATATTAATAACACTTGTGAATTCTGTAACCTATATTTTGACAGAATACACTCAGATGGTGACACTATTAACGCCTTGTTTTTGGCAAAGGAAGTTTTTAAAATATAGATAGAAAAAATGAAGAGATGAAGGAGAAAAGTCTTGTTGCCATTGTTGTTAGCATCATTTCCCTCTTGAGAAGAGAATTTCTTAAGAAATTTTAAGTATCGTAAGTATAATGGGCAACATGTCAGGCATAGTTTTACTAAATAATATTCGATGGAAGAGTGGCGATGCTCCATCCTTCAAAATTTCCTTAGTGTGCACAGCATTTTCAACACCTCAAAATTAACACCTAAGCTAAACTGAAGCAGAGTATTCCCTCTCTCTCTCTCTCTCTCTCACACACACACACACACACACAGAGAGAGAGAGAGAGAGAGAGAGAGGGAGAGAGACAGAGAGAAATCTATTTAAGAGAGATAATGAGAAATCACAAGACTCACTTATATTTATTGGTAATAACAATGTTCTTTACATCTGTTAAAGTGGCTTTATATGTATAAGTGATTTTCATCAGTGATGCCTTTTATAATACTATCAAAAGTGAGGCGAATATACCTTGTTTCTTAGGCAAATAAAAGCTTGATTTTAACATTCTGAATCTCTCATGATCCTTGAATGCAAACATCATGTATAAAAGCCTCAAATGTCTAGATACTAAACATATTTAAAATTTAACTATTAAAATAAGCTTAATCACTAAATAGTAGTACATGAATTTAAGAAAATTTGATTTTACTAAGAGTTTTAAATTATATTTTAGGATATCAGAGATATGTCACTTACAGTGGAAGAAAATAATGTGTCTCAATAAAATGGCAGTTCATAGCATGTCAATTATGTCATTTACAGTGAAAGAAAGAAATATGGCTCAGTAAAATGGCAGTTCATAGTTTATCAATTGCATTATGAAGTGTCCACATTGGAGTCTCTATTGCCCTAATTAAACAGTTACATAGTTGTCACCTTAACAGGTCTTGGGAAGGTGTTAATACCTTCCTTTGTATGGAAAAAAATATGCCCAATCCTTAGGTGGACTAATTGCAGCTAAAACTCTGTATAAGTAATCTGTTTCCTGTTTAATCATACATTCTTAGAACCTATATTATTGATTGACATCTCAAAATTACATACAAATCTCTCTTTTTTTTTTTTTTTTTTTTTTTTTTTTGAGACGGAGTCTCGCTGTGTTGCCCAGGCTGGAGTGCAGTGGCTCGATCTCGGCTCACTGCAAGCTCTGTCTCCTGGGTTCACGCCATTCTCCCGCCTCAGCCTCTGAGTAGCTGGGACTACAGGCGCCTGCCACCACTCCCGGCTAGTTTTTTGTATTTTTAGTAGAGACGGGGTTTCACCGTGTTAGCCAGGATGGTCTCGATCTCCTGACCTCGTGATCCACCCGCCTCGGCCTCCCAAAGTGCTGGGATTACCGGCGTGAGCCACTGCGCCCGGCTAAATCTCTCCTATTTTTGAGACCTGCCCACTCTCTATAGGTTTCATGTCATTGGGAAATAATAAGATTGGGTAAACAAGACTGAATTTTTAGGGCTAACCTGAGTCTATTTTAGCAGTCCTTCATCTTGCTCCCTTGACAAACTATAATTTTCTTACTAAATTTTCTCCTCATTTTCCTAAACACCTTTTGCACTTCTCAGTAGAATTCATGTCCTACCTAAAAACGTGATTCTGAATTTTTTTTTTGCTTTCAAGTCCCTTTTTCTCTCTTAAATTATTGAGGACTCCAAAGAGCTTCTGTTTATGTGCATTATATCTATTGACATTACTCTATCAGAAATTAAAACAATATTTTTAAACACAAGAATACACATTATGCTAGCCATCAGATCAACAGTGTACTCACAATACATGTAGGCTTCATGGTTATCATGAGAAAACGAGAGTGAAAATGGCAAATAAAGTGTTATATTATATAAAACAGATTTGAATTCCCAGATCCCATGAAAGGGTCTTCGGGACCCCAAGTGTCCTCATGACATATTTTTAGAAATATTCCATACCATGATTGTCTTACATGTCTCTTCTCTTTACAATGTTTCCCCCCATGGAGCATGTCTTGTTTAACTTTAGGTTTCAAGAACACACTACTTCATATTTCCATACACACACACACACACACACACACGAACATGCAATATATTTCCAAATGTTTGTGTATATCCACAAACATTTATATATGTATTTATGTTTCTGTGAAAATATATAGTCATCCCCTCAGAATCTGTGGAGGTTGATACCAAAGCTTGTAAATACTCAAGTACTTCATATAAAATGGCATAGTATTGCATATAATCTATGCACATCTTCCTATATGCTTTAAATAATGTCTAGATGACTACAGTACCTAATAAAATGTAAATGTTATGTAAATAATTATACTGTATTATTTAGGGAGTTATGACAATAAATAGTCTGTATATGTCCAGTGCAGACACAGGGTTTTTCCCCTCAAAATTTTGACTGACAGTTTATTGAATCCACATATGTGGAATCCATAAATATGGAGGGTTGAGTATATATACAGCCTGTGCTGAATAATGATGCCAATGATGGACTGTATATATAATGGTTGTCCCATGAAATTATAATACCATATTTTTACTGTGCCATTATATGTTTAGCTAGCTTTAGATAAGCAAATACTATTTTGTTTCAATTGCCTATAGTATTCAGTATAGTAACATATGGTACAGGTTTTTAGCCTAGGAGCAATAGACTGGACCATATACATGTGTAGTAGGCTGTACTATCTAAGTTTGTGTAAGTACACTCAATGATATTCACACATCTACAAAATAACGACTAATGAATCATTTATCAGATTGTATCCCATTATGGTTTCTGTACCATACCATGCTATTTTGGTCACTGTAGCCTTGTAGTATACTTTGAAATCCTGTAACATCCTGCCTCAGGCTTTGTTATTTTTGCTTAGAATTGCCTAGGCTATTTGAGCTTTTTTTGGTTCTATGTGAATTTTAAGATCATGTTTTCTCATTCCTTAAATAGTGTCATTGGTAGTTTGATAGAAATAGCATTGAATCTATAAATTGCTTTGGGCAGTATGACCATTTTAACAACATTGCTTCTTCCTGTCCATGAACAGGGAATGTGTTTCTGTTTCTTTGTGTCATTTCTGATTTCTTTGAGTAGTGTTTTGTAATTCTTATTGTAGAGATTTCTGAGCTGTATTCCTATGTATTTCATTCTTCTTGTGGCAGTTGTGAATGGGATTGCATTCTTGATTTGACTCTTAGCTTGGATGTTCTTGGTGTATAGAAATGCTGCTAATTTTTGCTCATTAATTTTGTGTCCTGAAACTTTCCTGTATTTATTTATTAGCTCAAGGAGCTTCTGAGTAGAGACTGTGGGATTTTCTACTTCTAGAATTATATCATCTGAAAACTGGAATAGTTTGACTTTCTCCCTTTAGATTTCTGTAGATGTCTATTAGGTCTATTTGGTCAGTTGTTGAGTTCAGGCCCTGAATTAAACTAAAAATAATTGTTAGTTTTCTACCTCAATGATCAGTCTAATACTCTCAGTGGTGTGTTGAAGTCTCCCAGTATGATTTTTTGGTTATGTAAGTCTCTTCATAGGTCTCTAAGAACTTGCTTTATAAATCTGGGTGCATCTGTGTTGGGTGCATGCATATTTAGGATAATTAGTTCTTGCCTTTAGCATTATGTAATACCCTTTTGTCCTTTTAAATTTTTATTGATTTAAAGTTTGTTTTGAATGAAATTTGAATAGCAACCCTTGCTTTTTTTCTGTTTATCATTTGCTTGGTATATTTTTCTCCATCCCTTTACTTTGAGCCTATGCGTGTCATTTCTTGTGAGATGATTCTCTTAAAGACAGCATAGAGTTGGGTCTTGCTTCTTTATTCAACTTGCCACTCTGTGACTTTCATTTGGGACATTTAGCTCATTTCTATTCAAGGTTAGTGTATTAGTTTGTTCTCACACTGCCAGTAAAGATAAACCTGGGACTGGGTAATTTATAAAGGAAATAAGTTTAATGGACTAACAGTTCCACATGGCTGGGGATGCGTGGGCCCAGTCCACAAAAGGAGAAGCAAAGGCGTGTCTTACATGGTGACAGGGAAGAGAACTTGTGTAGTGGAACTCTCATTTAAAAAACCTTCAGATCTTGTGAGACTTATTCATTACCAGGAGAATGGCATGGGGGAAACTTCCCCTGCTATTCAATTATCTCCACTGTCCCTACCCTTGACGCATGGGGATTATTACAATTCAAGGTGAAATTAGGGTAAGGACACAGCCAAACCTATCATTCTGCCCCAGCACCAAATCTCATGGCCTCACGTTTCAAGACCAATCATGCCTCTCCAACAGTTCCGTGAAGTCTTAACTCATTTCAGCATTAACTCAAAACTCCACAATCCAAAGCCTCATCTGAGTCTGCCTATGAGCCTGTAAAGTCAAAAGCAGGTTAGTTACTTCCTAGATACAATGAGGTAACGGGCATTTGGGTAAATACCCATTTCATACCCATTTCAAATTGGAGAAATTGGCCTAAACAAAGGAACTACAGGCCCTATACAAGTCCAAAATCCAGTGGGGCAGTCACATCTTAAAGCTCCAGAATGATCTCCTTTGACTCCATGTCTCACATCCAGGTCACCCTGATGCAAGAGTTGGGTTCCCATGGTCTTGGGCAGCTCTGCCTCTGTGGCTTTACAGGGTATAGCCCCCCTCCAGGCTGCTTTCACAGGCTGGTGTTGAGTGTCTCTGGCTTTTCCAAGTACACAGTGCAAGCTGTCAGTGAATCTACCATTCTGGGGTTTGGAGGACGATGGCCCTCTTCTCACAGTTCCACTAGGCAGTGCCCCAGTGGGGACTCTGTCTGGGGATCCACAATTCCCTTCTGCACTGCCCTAACAGTGGTTTTCCATTAGGGTCCTGCCCCTGCAGCAAACTTCAGCCTGGACATACAAGCATTTCCATATGTCCTCTGAAATCTAGGTGGAGGTTCCCAAATCTCAATTTTTGATTTCTGCGCACTTGTAATGCCACATGTAAGCTGCTAAGACTTGGAAATTGCACCCTTTGAAGCTTGAGCTTGAACTGAAACCTGAGCTTCAAGTTGGCCCCTTTTAGCCATGGCTCGAGCTGAAGCAGCTGGGACACAGGACAACTTGTCCCAAGGCTGCATAGAGCAGGAGTCCCTGGGCCCAGTCCACAAAACCTTTTTCCCTCCTAGGCCTGATGGCAGGGGCTGCCATGAAGGCTGCCATGAAAAGCAGAGACATTTTCCCCATTACCTTGGTGATTAACATTTGGATCCTTGTTACTTATGCAAATTTCTGCAGCTGGCTTGAGTTTCTCCCCAGATTTTTTTTTTTTTCTATTGCATCATCAGGGTGCGCATTTTCCAATTCTTTATGCTCTGCTTCCTCTTAAACCCTTTATCCTTCTGCCAGATACCCTAAATTATCCCTCACACATTCAAAGTTCCACAGATCTCTAGGGCAGGGGCAAAATGCAACCATTCCCTTTGCATGGCAATAGTGATCTTTACTCCAGTTCAACAAGTTCCTCATCTCCATTCAGGCCGCCTCAACCTGAACTTTATTATCTATATCACTATCAGCATTTTGGGCAAAGCCATTCAGCAAGTCTCTAGGAAGTTCTAAACATTCCCACATTTTTCTGTCTTCTTCTGAGCCCTCCAAACTGTTCCAGCCTCTGCCTGTTACCCAGTTCCAAAGGTGTTTCCACATTTTTGGGTGTCTTTACAGCAGTGTCCCACTACCCAGTACCAATTTACTGTTTTAGTCTGTTCTCATTCTGCTAATAAAGACATACCCAAGACTGGTAATTTATAAAGGAAAGAGGTTTAATGGACTTACAGTTCCACATAGCTGGGGAGGCCTCACAATCATGATGTAAGTCAAAAGAAATGCAAAGGCACCTCATACATGGTAACAGGCAAGAGAGCATGGGTAGGGGAGTTTGCATTTATAAAACCATCAGATCTCATGAGACTTATTCACTACCCCAAGAGCAGTGTGGGGAATACCCCTCCCATGATTCAATTATCTATATTTGGCCTTGTCATTGACACATGAGGATTATTACAATTCGAGGTGAGACTTGGGTGGGGACTCAGACAAACCATGTCAATTAGTATTGATATTTGCAGTTTTGATCCCATCATTGTGTTGCTAGCTGGTTACTATGCAGACTTGTTTGTGTGGTTGCTTTATAGTGTCACTGGTCTATATTCTGAAGCATGTTTTTGTAGTGGCTGGTAACTATTTTTCCTTTCCATAGTTAGAGCTTCCTTCAAATCCTTGTGCAAGTTAGGTCTGGTTGTAATGAACTTCTTTAGCATTTACTTGTCTGAGAAGAATCTTCTTTCTTCTTCACTTATGAAGCTTAATTTGGCTGGATATGAAATTCTTGGTTGGAAATTATTTTCTTTAAGAATGCTAAACATAGGTCCCAAATCTCTTCTTGCTTGTAGGGTTTCCAGTGACAGGTCTACTGTTAGCCTGATGGGGTTCCCTGTATAGGTGACCTGTCTTTTCTCTCTAGCTGCCTTTCACATTTTTTTTCTTTCATCTCGACCTTGGTAAATCTGATGACTGTGTGTCTTCAGGATGGTCTTTTTGTGTAGTATCTTGCAAGGGTTATTTGCATTTACTGAATTTGAATGTTGGCCTCTCTAGTGAGGTTGGGTAAATTTTCAAATCTTCAAAATACAATATTCTCAGTTATGTTTTTCAAGTTGTTTGCTTTCTCTCATTCTCTTTTCAGGGATGACAGTGAGTCATAGACTTTGGCCTCTTTAAATAATCCCTATATTTCTTGGAGGTTTTATTCATTCTCCTTTATTTTTTAAAAAAATTTTGTCTATGTCATTTAAGTGAGCTAGTCTTCTAGCTCTGAGATACTTTACTCAGCTTGGTTCATTACGTAGTTAATACTTGTGATTGT
Organism: Macaca thibetana thibetana; assembly: GCF_024542745.1. Lineage (NCBI taxonomy): Eukaryota > Metazoa > Chordata > Mammalia > Primates > Cercopithecidae > Macaca > Macaca thibetana. The sequence goes on from NC_065586.1 coordinate 78,376,488, forward strand.
ATTCTGAAATTCTTGAAGTGAGTTTTTCAACTCTATCAGAGCAGTTTCTTTTTCTTTCTTTCTTTCTTTCTTTCTTTCTTTCTTTCTTTCTTTCTTTCTTTCTTTCTTTCTTTCTTTCTTTCTTTCTTTCTTTCTTTCTTTCTTTCTTTCTGTCTTTCTTTCTCTTTCTTTCAATGGTCATTTCATCTTTCATCTCCTATGTAGTGGAAGTGTAAGGCATAGAATCTTTGAATTGGACTTGACTTTCTCCTGAATTTCAATAATATGTGTTCCTATACATATTGTGCTTTCTGCTTCTGTCATTTCAGCCATTTCCGCCTGTTTAGGAACCATTGATATGGAACTAGTGTGGTCATTTGGAGGTAAGAAGATAATCTGGCTTTTTTAATTGCCAGAGTTATAACACCGGTTCTTTCTTATCTTCTTGTGCTGATATTCCTTCAGTCTTTGGCATCGCTGTCCTTGGGGTGTGCTTTTTATTTTTCTTTTATCTTTGATATCCTTGGGATTTGATCATGTTTTAAGATGGTTCAGTAAACTGGAATCATTTCTGGAGGACTTTAGGGAGCCTAGGCTCAGCTGAGAACTCCTAGGCTGCATACTCTAATTCTCGGGGGCTGGCATCAGGCCCCCGGGTTTTTCTCCCTGGCCCCTCACATTGGAAACTTACTGCACTGGAAGGGCCAAGGTTTTCCAGGACTGCTGGTCACAGTATTCCAGTGGGTGATGTCAGCCAAAGCACTTCATTAAGCAGTGACAGCAGGAACTTTGCTCTTTCACACAGGCCAGCAGCGGGCAACATGGCAGGTTTGTTGGCTGGACTGGGGTGCTGGCAGGCACAGCAGTACTGACTTCCATGCAGGCATTTGCAGTGGTGGTGATGGGGGCATGGTGTGGGTAGGGTGGGGAGGTTTGGAGTGGAGTTAGAGGGGGTGTTGAGGGAAGCAGCAGGGCTGTTTACATCCACGTGTGTGTTTGTGCCAGCAATGGCAAAGTGGTGGTGGGGTAGTTTGCACTTATACCAGCAACAGTGGCACAATGGGGTCCAAGCACACACAGCACCTGTAGAGAATAGGCAGCAAGGTCTGCCCGTGCATGCATGCATTGACAAAGTGATGTGGTGGGTGGCTGTGGGCAAGTGCACGCTGGTAAAGTAGCACAGAGGAGGCTCCAGTTTGGAGAGGGCACAGAGGAGTCTCCAGTTGGGGGAGGCTGCAGGTGTGGCCAGGTTGGGGCCCTGGGAGAGGCCAGCAGACAGGGATACTCAGGTTGGACTGACCCTGTCTCATGGGCAAGATCTTCCTGCTTTGTTTAGGTCCAATAGTTCACTTAAGGCTAAATTCTACTGTGGGAGCAAAGCAAGGCCTGGGTGTCACTGGCTGTGCTCCACTGCAGATGCTCCCACACCAAACCTTCTGGACTCTGCACCAACTGGGGTTCTGCCCCTATCTCCTGTCTAAGCAGCTGTCCCTGCGAACTCAAATGTCTGTGGGAGTCGTAGGGTATCTTGCTGACAGGATTCCAGAGGTCCATAGCCAGAGTGAGTTGTTCTTTCCCTGCTCAAGTCACCCCCTTTCCAGGAGTTGTTGGGAGCCAAGAACAATTCCTGGTTTGCTATAACCCTATGCAGGATTCCCAGCTACCCTGCTTCAACCCAGTCTCTGTGTCCTCCCTCCATGTCCCCCAAAGCCTTCTCACTGAAGATCTGCTTAGAGTGCATCAGTCTTTCCAGTGACCCAGTCCCTCGGTGGTTAATGTGCATCCTGGCTGTATCTAATCAGCCATCTTGCCACCCTCTAGTAAGCCCTGTTTTTAAAATTTCTATATGTTTTATTTGCTTAATTTTCCAATGAACTCCTTTGTTTTCTCCTTGTTCAATTTATGTTATCAAGTTACACACATACATTTATATACTTACAGTTAAATATGAAAGATTGCTTTTTAAATTATGTTTTATAATTCTAGTACCCAAATTCTCTTGAAGTTTGGTTTGTCTATGTGTTATTTTCTTCTGTGATTCATTCATAGAGCCTTTGGTCCTTGCGTCTTTTGCGACTGTTTATTTTGAACTGCTCTTTTTTCTTAGAACTATGCTTATGAGAATTATTTGATAGCAGGATTGAAATTGTACTACTCTATAGGGGAATTGTGTATGTTTGTGTGTGTGTGTGTGTTGTTTGTTTTCTTGTTTTTGCAAGGTTCATATGGACATAATAACTCCAAACTACTACAAATAAGATTCTCACCTTAAAAATTTTCAGACCACACTGAAAGTGAGAAGGCACTCCAAAACCTATGTGATGTGCAAAGTATAGTTATGATTTGCCAGAAAAAAAAATGCTTTTTCTTCCCTTTGAAGAAATTACAGTTTGAAAAAGGCAAGATTTTTTGAGTTTTCTTCTTGTTCTAGTTTCACCTACGTGTGTCTAATTACACATTTGCTTTTATTTATCTTGACCTGCACTTAGTGCCTTTAGTTTGGAAATGAATGTACTTGAGCAGTTTTGAGACATTATACTTTCAAATATTTTCTCTCATCATATTACTTTTTTATATTTGGATTTTCAATTAAGCATAATTTACATCTTTTAACTTTACCTTTTCTTTGCCATGCCTCTTTTCATTTTTTTTTTTTTTTTTTTGTATTTTCTCTGCAATGAATTCTGGGTACTTTTTCATTTCTATCTCCCAGACTATGTTTTTTCCTCTTCATAATTCCCTAATCTACTCTGATTTATCCATTGAACTTTCAATTTTTATAACTGTTTTCAAATTTTGTGCATTTTTTTAAAATCTGAGTTTTCTGTTTTCAAAATGAACTATATTTTCATTAAGAATCCATGTCTGCTTTTATTTCTTATTTCAACATAATTAATTTATTGTCTCCTTCAAAGTATTGTATTATTTCCAGTTATTAAGATATAATTTGTGCTGTACTTTGAGTTCATTGATATCCATACCCCTGCGGCCAGCACATATTCATGTTCTCTCTCTTTCTCTCTCTCTCTCTCTCTCATGTGTTTTTTTTTCACGAACTTTTCTTTTTTCCAATTTTTCGGGTGGTACACCAATGATCATGGTATAAAAATGTTCCAACAGAGTGATTTTTATTTTGCTCCATCAGTGCCAAAGGAATTCAATTGTTCTTGTCTGATTGTTATTTTATGCTCTAAACTTGGAACTCCTGTAACTACCCCATATCTGTACATGCTACAGGTCAGTGCTTCTGATCTTTCACTAAGACTTTAGTTAGATGACAGTTTTTCCAACTATTGTTCTCAACAAATGAGCCAGATCTCCACTCTCTTTCTTTTATTGTAACTGAAGGAATAGTTTTTAGCAGTCCCAAGCGTAATTCACGTAACCTTGCTTTCCATGATCTAGAAGGTGCCTTTCCAGTTCAGTGGGTGCAGGGAGGCCAACCCCTTGGGTGTTCATTCATGTGTAAAACTGTCCTTACTTTTCCCCATCTGACTTTGATTACTTTTTTCACTTGTGTCACCTGAGGATTTTCTATTCTCTTTTTTTTTTCTGTTTTAAGCTGGGTTTTGCACTAAAATATTTCTTATTGCTGTATTTTAGCAACCATTTCTGGGTGACTACAGTATGAGAGAGGTCTGTCCAAATTGATTGCTCAGCTTTTCATGTTAAAGCACTCCATTTATAAATTTTGAAGAGCTTCAAGTTGAAATTATTAAAAACTATTAAAAAGTTCATTATTGATTATAACCCTATTAATAAGAAATCTTAAGGAGAATAGAGAAAAAAAACTCTATTAAGTCTCTCTTTCATATCCTGGAGATGTTAAAATCAATTAAAAGGGTAAGATATTAAGACACATGGGAAAGAATAGTGTACCTATAGGGGAAAACTGCCTATAAGGCCCTATAAGAGTTCTTAATTTTTTTGATGTAAGAAATACATTTGTGATTAAAAGAAAATTATAATTTAATAATAATGTAACAATTGTTAGCATTTATTGAATCATTGCTTTGTGGCTGGAAAAGTTAAGTTCTTTGCATATACTAATATTTAATCACAACAACATGTTGAGACAAATCTTAAAAATGTTTCTAATTTAAAGATGTTGAAATTAAGGCTCAGTTTCCTCTCTTATGCCTTCCTCCCCTATCTGCCCCAGGTTCCCAACCAGTGTGCAGTAGAGCTAATATTTTATTATGATCACGATGAATAGTACTGTCAGTGGATATAAGTGTCATGAGAAAAACTCAGCCAGCTTTAAGCAAAACTGATTTATATGGTTAAAGATGGTAAAGATTAGAAACATTGAGATTTAGAATCTAGTTAGATTTCAAATTTGAGTCTAGTGTTGAGGGAAAGCTCAGTGTGAGAGCTACAATTATGCAAATGCTAATCATAACAATATTAGCCACTATTTATTGAATTTAACTATGTTGTAGGCAACTGTGTTAGGAAATTTAACACTTTTATTTTCTCATTTTCAATTTCAAAATAACATTATGAATAACATATTAATGTGCCCATATTACAGAAAAGGAAACTGATACTTAGAAAGAAGTTACCTGTTCAAAAACAGTGACAACATTTAGAAAAATGAATTAACAGTCTCTGTATCTGACTCCAAAGCATGCTTCCTTTCTTCGTAAAATCTGTCTTCATTAATGTGTATTCCAAAATAAATATAGGCTGAAGCTGCAAATGGGTTCAGGAAAAGTTGTAGAAACTTTGTAATGATAAATTCTTTAAAAGAATTAATAGGAAATGATAATTTTTATAAATATTATTAATATCCTGCAGCTGGTATTAAAATTCAGTAAACTGTTTCACAAAATATTAAGAACTGATATAAACATCTGGCAATTCTTGAAGTTGTATTTATAAATGTTAAGATTTATATCATTTGCAATGTTCTGAAAATCATGTCTATGTAATTCTATATTTAAAATACTTTATTAATCTAGGTTATGAATCTCTTTGTGGGTCATGTCTTTTCAAGCTGTAAGTTTCCCTGACAAGTAATCACTGAGTTTGAAAAAAAAAATGCTGCAATGACATTAATGACCAGTAATAATATTATTTATTTACAGTAGCATATGTATTGCTGTAGGTACTCAACTTCTTAAATAATTTCAAATATACAGAAAATGAAAAAAATTTTGGAACATATACTAATTTACAAAAAAAAAAAAATTAGATCAAACTTTTGTGTGAGTCCCTTTGATTAGAAACATTTGGTATTTTTTTGTTTTGTTTTGTTTCTAGAAGGAGCCTTGCTCTATTGCCCAGGCTGGAATGCAGTGGCGCAGTCTAGGCTCACTGCAATTTCTGCCTCCCAGGTTCAAGCAATTCTCCTGCTTCAGCCTCCCAAGTAGCTGGGATTACAGGCATGCACCACCACGGCCGGCAGATTTTTGTATTTTTAGTAGAGACAGAGTTTCACCATATTGGGCAGACTGATCTCGAGTTTCCGACCTCATGATCCGCCTGCCTCGGCCTCCCAAAGTGCTGGGATTGCAGGCATGAGCCACCAAGCCCGGCCGAAATATCTGTATTTCTATAGAAAGTTTGAAGACTTCATTACTCCTGAGAAGTACTGAATGTATAAATATGGACATTTTCCCCTGCATAAATCAATATTATAAAAAAACAAGGTTGATGAGTAGATATGTAAATGTGGGGATGGTGATGAGGGTGGAATAAAAAGTATGACCAAGACACAGAAATAATTTAACACAGTTGTGGCTAGGTGATTGGGAGGACTGATTTGAGAGACTGAGAGACTACAGATTTAGCACGAGATAGATTATTAATAAACTGTGTAACTTTGCCTATAACTTATATCTTTGGAAATATTTTTCAATAAGACTTTGTCATCTACAGCACTTGGATTAAACTCTAGTATATTTTAAAATCATACTTAACACATTTCACCTTTTTCCGTTTTGTTGCATTTTAAACATTTGCATTCGTAATTATTTTACAAAAGCTTTGCCAGACTTAAAAAAGAATAGTTTTTATAATATAGTCTAAGAAAAATACCAATTCTTAACTGTTGCTGAGTGATCTTTTGAAATTCAAATATAACTATATATTGTCAAATATTATTATCTACTATTATAGAAAGAAATTACAGTAAGTATATGACAAGTAACTATGTTCATGTATATATTAACTAGAAGAATAAGTCTATAAGACTATATAGATTTTTTTCTGATCTTTAAGTAGAAGACCAACTATATCTTCTGTGTTTATAAATGAACAAAGTATACAGATGTGTAAATATTACAAACACGTATCATTATAAGTCACCGGGTATTTGTAGTATAAGTTTCTGTGATTCTTAATAATGATGTATTCAATTATTTTAATTCATTGTGAAACAACATCCAACATTACAGTCATCTCGCTCCGAATGTCATCATTGAACAAAATATCAAGAAGTGTATATTTTAACATGAAACTTTTCTTCTATATTCTCTGTAAATCATTTTCAAAAACCACATTATTGAAACTCAATAAACTTGGATATGGAAAAACGTAACTGAGCTATTTAAGATAAGAATAATTTAAGATAAGAGGACAATTCTATTACGTTTGATGTCTTTGTTTTGGATTTTAAGAAATATAACTGATTGTTTTGTTTCTTGGTAGTGAGTATACTGAAGTGAAAGGGAAAAAAAATACAGGCAGTTGGAATTAATTTTTTTGTTTAGAGAGCTCTGTAATGTATAAAATGATGAATATTGTGGACAAAGCCAGGAAGTGTGGGATAGTAAGAAATAGCTACAAACTCTGTTAACCCAAGAATAAATGACATGGAATTGTTTCCCATTATGATGAGAGCCAGGCTTTCAGGAGAACTCGGCCTCTATCTCAACTGTCCTTTCTACACAATTATTGTTTTTGTTTTTCTTCAGCAGTTAAATGTCCTTTTTCCCACCAATTTATTCTGAGTTAGGTCAACATTAGAGAAAATGTATAAAGAGAAAGGTAGCCATAATATATAACAGTCCAGAAAGAGTGGTTTCCCAGGGTAACAATGGGCATTGAGATGTTATCATTACATATATATATATGTGTATATAATACATATATAATGTGTATGTAATAACTATAATTTATTATATATTATAAATGATGTCTACATACAACGAAGTAGATAAGAAGATGGAATTTCAAGACAGAATATATCTGGGTTCAAATCTATATCTGCCAGTAACTGGGTGTGCATCATGCATTCAATTATTTAAATTTAATAAGCGTTAATTTGCTCTACCCTAAAAGGAAGATTATGTTCTCGTATTGTGAAAAAGTTCCCAGAAGTTATTCTGCTCTTCTCTCTTCCTGATCCCCTACACTGTCTACCTCCCTCATCAAAACCCATTTATGTCTAAGTAGAACACAAATAGTATATTTTTATAGGTATACGCATTTTGTTTTACTCACAATGTATGTAACATGTTTTTCAACATAATTGGCCCAGCAATTTTTTTCAGGTTCCTTCAGTTTAATAAGCCACTGCACATTATTCTATTCCACTTTCCCATCCAAATAAAACAGTCTGACTTATAGCATTTTATAACAGAATGTGCAATGTAATTAATCTGCTCATAGTATAACACCTAAAGAAATACATGAAGATGTATCTATTTACAACTAAGTAAAAAACCACTATGGAAATTTGTATTTGCCTGATAATTAAAAGATTAATTGTCCTGTACACTAGCAAGCAATGGGTCAACTTTAAAACATTACAAACTTCAGATATTTACATTTTTACCATTTCTTTCTTTTGAACATCTGTAATGCCATCCCAAAGGGAAACCTTTACACAAAATTGTCTATTAGGATGTTAGTTCTCCACAGTTGCACTTTTGAATAGGCTTCTAGGAAGGAATTTCACTGAAATTTTGGAATTCTAAAAAATTTATAAGAACTGTATTTTTTGTTAATTCCCCATTTCTCATGCCCCTCAAATCAGAGCTGCAGAAAAGAAGGGAACCACTGTACCGAAGAGGGTTTGTTTTATAATATTTATAATTAGTGATATTTTATGTTTTAAGGTTCTAAACAATTTTGGTTTTTTTTTTTTTCAGTATTTTCTCTTCAAAAGAGACATTTGGAATACGTATGTATGAGTAGTGTCATATGTGTAGGAGAGCAGAGGAGCAATACTTAGGGCACGATGGCTTCTTTCTAAAATAGAAGTTGTATGGGGACAGGAATTCCTAAGTACATTTTCTTATTTCTACTGTTTTACTATTATTTTTAGTTTTCAAATAGTGTTAATGAACTTAAGAATTCTATTTTTTAGTTGTCAGACTATAGTTCTGTACTAAATACTGCATTGGCATACCATAATATGGACCTTTAAATATCTCTATTCTTTAGAGCAGTTAAAATCGATGATAAAGAATCCATGCTCATATTCCTTTGATATATTCAATGAGAGCATCATGGAAAACTCACATTTTGCCTTTTTTTTTTTAAGTGAGACACACAGCAAGCTACAATTATTATACAGTGCGTGGCATAATGTGGGTTGCTATCTACTCCATGAGAAATTGTCTCATTATTTTCATATTAACAGATGGACATCCAGCTGCCCACATTTGTTAAGCTTTTAGGATCTATTAGACAATGCAAAATATTTTCACCCTGTTTAAATAAAATATATTTTTTATAATTGATACCCTTTACCATTGCATTCATATGGCCTTTTTTACCTTACAACAGAAAAACTCTAGGATGAATGAGTTAACATAGCTAACTGACAGAGCAAAGTTAATAGCTTTCTTTGACTTTTTTCTTGATATGACACGAATGGGTTTTTATACTAATGGCTTATTTACAATAATCTCCTTTCAGCAGCTTGCCCTCGAGCAACATGAAAACACAATTAATACAAAAGTTTACCATCACAGTGACTCACAGCAGATTAAATTCACAATCTCCAAATTACAACCTCTTTTAATAGAGTGCTACTCCCTTGGTTCACAGCATGTAAAAATCAGAAGCTGTTTCCAATTGTTCTAGAGTTGGATGATTCATCAGTTTATCATCAAATGGCACCTAATATACTGAATACATAAATATTGAAAACTTAGTTCTGCATGTAAGATCAAAATTTTAGGAAACAATGTTTTTTGGCTGTTGGAAGAGTATTAGCACACATCAAGTCTACTTGTCTGATTTTATGAGTGTACAGTGACTTACCTGTAATTAGGACTGAAGTCTACATTTTGATTTGTGCTCTTCAGCCACCTTTAGCCGCAAAGAAGAGGACACACTTCTGTGGAGCCTTCCTCTATGAACCTAGAATCGATCAGGCTGCCTACCTACTACCTGATCTTCAAAAATCTACTCAATCTCCTCATTTTTCCAGAAGGTCTATTTCATGAATATTCTACTAAGGTGCCACTGTAATCCTTTTTGAAACTTTGCAAGAATGCTAGATAAACTATCGCTAATGCATTTGGTTAAATGCCTTCAGTAAACGTTCATGAGGCACTAATGTATGTCAGGCACTATGATACATAGGGAAGATAGAAAAATAACTAAGATGTAATTACTGTATTCAAGATGATCAAGGTTCCATCGTCACCACTATGGAGGCACTCTTGAACGCAGGACTGAGTAACTTCCTGCTTTGGGGGCATCTCTTATTAACAAGCTGATGGATAGATACTGAATAGCTCACTCTGACACTCTCTGATCCTTATGAGATAAAAGCATAAAGAAGCTGTCCCATATGAAAATTTTAAAAGCAAAGTAGACTCTGTCATGCATTACCAAATTTTATGTTACTGAGGAACATGTTGTGAAACCGGATAGAACTGATTCTTATTCAACAGTGTGTTAATGATCTCCTAAAGCCACCTTCTCTGGAAGGCGTCTTTTGTAACACACCATAAAATAATACTTTTGCAATGTTATATTTCATTTGAATTGCACAGATCGTTTTAAAAATTATTATACTTTAAGTTTTGGGATACATGTGTGGAACGTGCAAGTTTGTTACATAGGTATACATGTGCCATGGTGATTTACTGCACCCATCAACCTGTCATCTACATTAGGTATTTCTCCTAATGCTATCCCTTCCCTAGCCCCCCACCCTCTGACAGGCCTCCGTGTGTGATATTCCCTTCCCTGTCTCCATGTGTTCTCATTGTTAACTCCCACTTACGAGTGGAGACCATGTAGTATTTGATTTCCTGTTCCTGTGTTGGTTTACTGAGGATATGGCTTCCCGCTTTATCCATGTCCCTGAAAAGGATATGATGAACTCATTATTTTTTATGGCTGCATAGGATTCCATGGTATATATGTGCCACATTTTCTTTATCCAGTCTATCATTTTTAAGTGGAATTGTGTAAGCTAATAGTCTATCCATATCAAATTCACTGGTTAATTTTCAACTTTTTAACACATGCTGTGTGTGTTTATATGGCACATTATTTTCTTTAGCATAATTTTACCAGTTCAGATTCAAAATTCTTAAATAAAAAGTTAGCCTGGGTTGGGAAAACAAATAGGTTAGAATTAACAAGTCCTTTTATAAATATAAAAAGTGTTGTAATAGTTTTATTTTTTTCCAAAGTCTTCAAATGCATTTACTTTCACTATGTTTTATGATGTTTACTGATTCAACAATATTTATACATGAATAGAATAATTACAAAAAATTTATTAAGAACCCATTATGTGTCAGACACATGCTGGGGGCATAATAAAATAGAAATATTTCCTGCTTTTGGAGTTTTCACATGCTAGAATAGAAGGCTGACTTCTAAGAAATAAATAAAGGAAATAATTATAGATTTTTAATGTGATAATGAAAACAAATAAGTGTTTTGAATTAAATGATGAGAAGGACATGCTTGATATGGGTTTAAGTTCTCCTAGAAGATATTTAATGTGAGCTCCTAAAGGAAAAATAAATGTAGCCATGGAGGAAAATATAAAAGTGAAAAAAAAATGAATTTCAAGGATGGGAGGAAATGTGAGAAAAACTTGAGATAGGAAAGGGAAATAAATGGAAGTAGAATTAAAGATAGGCATAGAGAAAGAGCATAAAAATAGGCTCAATAAGTCAGGCAACATGAAGAGCAGTCATGACCCTTCTAGCCTAGGTGATGGGTTGGGATTCATCTCAGTAAGGGAAGACATTAAAGAATTGATTTTAACCTGAAGTGGGACATGGTGGAATGTAACTGTTTTTAAAGAACACCTTACAGTTAAAATAATGAAGGTGCACTCAGAATTTGTTGGGAAACAAATGTAGTAATCTGTTTTTAATCAGTAGATTTCCTGCTTAAAGTTTAATCAGAAACTATTTTTTTCCTATTGTGATCACCCATTGATTTTTGTTATATTCTTATCCTGGTTCAGTATTTTCTCTGGTCCCTGAAAAATATCATTAGGTTCAGTATAAGCACTATGTCAAAGAAAGAGTATCTTTTACCTTTTCTTTTTTTCTTTTTTCTTTCTTTCTTTTTTTTTTTTTTTTTTTTTTTTTTTTTTTAAGATAAGGTCTCATTCTGTTGCCCAGAATGAGAGTAGTGCAGTGGCACAATCATAGCTCACTGCAGCCTCGACCTACTGGGTTCAAGTGATCCTCCCACCTCAACCTCTTGAATAGGTGAGAATACAAGCACATGCTACCACCCCTGAGTAATTTTTTAAATTCTTCATAGAGATGGGATCTTGCTTTGTTGCCCAGGCTGGTATTTGAACTCCTGGCTTCTAGCAATCCTCCTGCCTCGGCTGCCCCAAATGCTGGGATTACAGGTGTAAACTACAGCACCCAGCGTTTTAACTGTTTTTATGGTCATGGATAGAGAATATTATACAACTTGAATATATTAAAAATTGAAATTTGCAAAGAAATAGCTAAAAGAACAGCCATTGTAAGAGAATGCTTAAATTACAATGACTGGATTTTAGTTGGAAAGGTGAAATATGTCTGAGTTGTAGTATTTCCTGTAACGTGAAAATATATTGGCTCTTTTAGTTTCTTTCTTAAAACTAAGCAGTGTTTGTCATGAGACTGTTGTTTATGGTCCCATCTGTATTGCTTTGTGACTCACATTCAAGTTGCTGAGATTAAAAAGGAGTAAATATATTGCTTTCCTTGCAAACTGACCTCCAAACTGAACATGGCCACATGTTCAAAATAGCTTACCTTTGAAACTGCTTTATAATTCTATGCAAATATCCACAAAAGTCTTTAGCAATATGATTTTCTTTTGCTAAAACTCTCTTAAATGAAAGATTGCTGTTTAAGGAAAACTCCTTATAATTATAGTTTGGTTTTCTGGAATAGTTCTTTCCTCTTTTCACTAATGTAAGTAGGAACAGGTGATTTTAAGCCTATACCGTGAGGACAGGGACAATGAGGCACCTAAGATATAAGTATATTTGAAGTTCTAGTTTTATGTTTGTTTTATCTTTTAAATGATTATTTTCTTTCCTCTCAGATATCAATGCTCTGATCTCTATATTAGAAAATGCCTTCAGATAGAATGTGCTTACAGGTAAGGCATTTTCCTACTCAGAATAATGAGATTAACAACAGATACCGTGCTCTTCATGGACCATCTTTCCTGTCCAGCAGATCCATTATTGCTTTGCCATTCTCCAATCCAGAAGGTATACGAGTGGAGATTGTTTCTGGCTATCATCTAAAGAGATCAGAATTTAATACTTACTCCAGGATAGCCGTCTTCCACACCCTAGTTTGCTTTCTCCACTCATGTGCCCTGTCCGGTAGTGGTGAGCTCAATAATTCACCACTTGTTTTAGAGACACACATCTCAAAACCAAGGGCCCATGGAGAGAATCAAACCTTTTCACATTTAATCAGATGAATTAGGTCTCATTATAATCTGCCCAACTATCCATTTTATTTAGTGAGACTCACTTGATAATAGAAAAATATTTTCTATAATATTTATTGTGATCCATTAAAATAATCTTAGTTTTTAAAGTAATTTTTAATGATAATGCACTGGTAAAATAGGAATGCTTGTTAGTATGACTCTCATTAATCTCTAACTGAGAGGGATGTGATTATTGAATTAAAATTTCTAAATTTAAAAAAATATATATTTTTATTCAAAAAGAACAAATTATAAACATATTTTTCTCTCTCATTAGAAATAATTAATTTTATAATGTTATTTTCTCTGTAATTATAATTTCAATATTTATAAAATCAAAAATAATTAGTAGGATAGGCGTCTCAACTTATTAGGAATTATTTTTTTATGGTGTCTGAGGAACAATACATTTTAAAAAATGTTTTAATTATTTAGTTTAGGGGGCAAGTTGGATCAAGAAGAATAACAGAAGTAGGTAGGAGGTGTGGAAAATCTCTTTGTGATATAACAATGGGGAAAAAGAAAAAAATAGAGAGGCAGAGAGAGAGAGAGGAAGAAAGTAATTTAGAAAGCAGAAAAGAAAAGATAAAATGTATAATATTGTAAGATTAAGATTAACTTTTGGGAAAGAAAAAATATATATACACACATATATACATATACATTTTATTTATTTATTTATTATTAATAATATGTTGGGGTCCGCGTGTTTCCTAAACAAAGGAATGAACACACAAGACAACACAAGACAAGACAAGACAAACATGGCGGCCGCCTCGAATGGCGCGCTCAGCTTTATTTTATACAGTCGTTTGTGGAATGTTGCCAAGTCACAAGACACATTGTTGTTTTTCTGACCTTTCCCTGACTTTCTGGATTTTCAAGATGTTTACATATAAACAGGCCCCCAACGCCCTGCTTCGTTTGCAAGAGCAGGACTTATTGGGAACGCCCTGCTTCGTTTGAGAGAGCAGGACTTGTCGGGAACGCCCTGCTTCGTTTGCCAGAGCAGGACTTATGGGGAATGCCCTGCTTCCTTTGCGAGAGCAGGACTTATCGGGAACACCCTGTTTGTGAGCACGTAGTCCTCTACATTAATTTTTTTTTTTTGAGACGGAGTCTCGCTGTCGCCCAGACTGGAGTACAGTGGCTGATCTTGGCTCACTGCAAGCTCCCCCTCCCAGATTCACGCCATTCTCCTGCCTCAGCCTCCAGAGTAGCTGGGACTACAGGCGCCCGCCACCACGCCTGGCTAATTTTTTTTGTATTTTTAGTGGAGACGGGGTTTCACCGTGTTAGCCAGGATGGTCTCGATCTCCTGACCTGGTGATCCGCCCGCCTCGGCCTCCCAGAGTGCTGGGATTACAGGCGTGAGCCACCGCGCCTGGCCCAAAAATATCAATTTTTAAAATTAAACAAGTGATTAGAAATATATACCTTATACAATTTTAAAGATATCTGATCTTTCCAATGAGAATATAAAAGTTATATGTAACATACATATTACATAGCAGAAAAATATTTTAAGATGTATATTTTATATATATATAAATCTGTTATTGAGAAGACATAATGATAGCATTATTACAATTTTTCCTTTAGGAAGCTTAATGTATATATACCTATATGTGTATATATCTAAAATATTGAACCCAACTTTTTTGCCTTAATATTTTGGTGTCTCTATCAGATATTCAAAGATCTACACTTTTTCTACATCTTCAAGAAGATGTGTTTTTCCTTCATTGTGCCATGTTATTTTTTGCCATTGGAATTTTGCCTTTTCTTTCCTTCTGTATACTTATCTTTGAATGGGAATATGAATGCAAACATGTTCATACCAAAATCTGTCTGAACATTCTATTTCAAGGTTTTCAACATGAATAATGTAAGATTTTACTTTACTCTGTCCACTGTGGCAATCAATGAGCATCGCTTATTAGAGTTCTAATTCTGAGAATCTCAAGTTTCTATTAAATCTACTACACCTCTATTAATTTAAATGGTAACTTCTTTTGCACTCCTTCCAGGTTCTTGACACTTGAAATTTATAGAATACTCAAAACTCTGCAGTCCTGAGAATGCTCTATTATCACAGTTTTTACTGCCACCACCTCAATTTTCAGAATATATTTCATAAAGACTATACTCTCCAAGAGAGAGATTGATGATTCATGATTTGTGTCCTTACCAAAAAGATCCCCTCGTTAGTTTTAGATTTAGAGTAAATGAAGGTGGTGAAATACTGATAGGAACTGTGTAAGGGGAAAAACATTTCATTGCAAAACCCAAGACATTTCAGTTGGTACAAAACTTATGTTTTCATTCTAGGAAATTAGAATTAAAATCTTGCTGAGTTAATGGGCTTTATCTCAACTTTCAGGTGGGCAAGTTCAATAGTAATAAAATAGTGATGTCTCATGGTTGATTCTTTTTATTAGATTCCATGTTTTACCTTATGGTAAACTCTTGATTGATTTTGGAAATTGATAAATTATCTATATTTTCACAATGTTAATGACAGTTTGGGTGGGTCTACCATTTACATTTAAAATTATACAGGATTGCCATTTTATTGGTAAATTCAGTGTTAATTTTAAAAAATCAGTTTCAGGCTAAAGTTATTTTTAAACTTCAAAAGTAAATATTACTTTATTATGCTTTGTGTGGGGATTATTGCACTTAAATTACTCATTGACTAGAATAGTAGATATAATGTTTTGTCACTGGGCATGTTCATATCTAGAAGGAAGAATGTAGGCATGGTAGATACATTTTATTTCCTTTAAATTTTCATAGCACTTTAAAATTCACAAAGTACTTTTATGGGCATTGCCAAATTTTATCCTTGAAACAACATAATATTATTTTCATTCCTATTTTACAAATGGGAAAACTGACATTCTGAGTGAAGCATTGCCTTATCCATTGTTGGACAGCAAGGGAAAAAATTGTAAATCAGAGTAGTTTATCCCCATTGAATAGTTTTGCAGTGCCTGCTTGTCCCATAATGTCCCAGACATTATGTTAAGTCTTGAGGAAAGAAATAAATCACGTGTCATCCTTCATCTTCCCATTCTTTGTTTCTCTTTCTTCTGTAATGGCAAAGGCAGCTCTGTGCCATGGGGGACAACAGTGCCTGGGGGCCTCAGCTGGCTGCAGGCTTTCACTTTGGTATGAGGACAGTGCCACTCTGCTTCTCTCTGCCTCTGAGTCATCAGATGTCCCTGCCTGCCCAGGATATACTGGTTGTTGTGATACTGAAACATTTCATCTCTGCTTCTGTGTGATATTCCTTTCAAATTCATATGCTTTGCTTGAGCCAAAAGGTTGCAACTGAAATTAAATTATGAAAGCAGGCAGAGCCAATTCAACTGATGGGTCATGAGCTAGTCATCTAGCCCGAAGTTTTGACTCCTTGTTCTATTACTAGCAGCACTGAATACAATGCGTTCTATGCAGTTGCAATCACTCAGTGAGCAAAGGGATAGATAAATCAGAATGTTTACTTGCAAGATAAGTCAATTTAATAATTAGTTACCTTTTTGTTCTGGATGGAATGTGGAAGCAGTGGCTCCTGTTTTCACAGATAGCTTTACTTCTTCTGGAATACTATAGGCTTAAGTCATATGGTTTTATGATTCTTCAAAACAATCTATATTTGAAATATTATGAAAATACTATCTACTTGAGGGAAATAGTTCAATCAGAATGTATATTACATTGAGTATTAGAACTTGATATTAGTTGTCTTTAATTGTCAAATATGATATAAGAGAACTTCACAACATTCATATACAAATAATCATTAGATATTGCCAAGCAGGTTGGTACTCTGGCCTATAGATGCTAACTTATAGTTAATCCTCTTTCCTAAGTGAGAACTTAAGCCAGGATACATTAAATGACTGGAATTAGTTCAAACTGAGTAGCTCAGTGCAGATAAGAACTACATTCCTTTCTCAATTAGTTCAGACTTCTTATGCCATTTTAATGTATGTGGGTTTGAAAGCAATGCTTTCTTTTTTTCTTTTCTGAAGGACTTATAAAAGCAGTTTGGGTGAGTCAAAAGTAGATTATAAGGAAAATGAAGTAGATGTACTTTTCCGTATTTCACCCACTAAGTACAACTTAAAAGCATGTTATGTTAGTATAAGTTACATTTATGTATGTAAAACATAAAAACCTGAAAGGTTGAGAAAAGAAGGGAAGAAGGCAGACCTACTAGGAACCATGGAACTCAAAGAATTAACTGTTCAGTGATATCCTTAGGTTTTATTTTCCCCTCATGTATCCTAAATTGTGTGCTGGAGAAGGTGATAACCTGAAAGCACCAAAATAGGCTCCGACAAAAACAAAAAAAAAACCTGCCAAAAAGCGTATTATTTCCATCCAAATTCCAGGAAATGTTCAGCTGAGCATGACAGAAAACCTTTAGACCCTACTTGCAGTTCTGCAGTCAAACCCCAAGAAAAGAAACTCTGGTCACACCCACCCAGGCCATCAGAGTGCAAATGAGAAGACTGTCTTGCTGCACTGCGTCCAGCTACTCCAAACACACCAAAATTTGTGAGACACAGATAAAATGGTTGTTAGAGGGAAATGTGAAGCACTAAATACATACATTTGAAAAGAGGAAAATCTCTCAAATTAATAATGTAAGCTCTTTTCTAATAACTAAAAAAAAAATGAAGTGCAAAATTAATCCTATGCAATAGAATGAAGGAAATAATATATGATCAGAATGAATAAAATTGAGAACAAAGGAAAATCTTTAGAGACAACCATGTCTGTTCTTTGAAAAATCAATAAAATAAGCCTTTAGACAGTCTGACAAAAAAACAGAGACAGACACAATTTATCAATACCATGAATGAAATAGAGAATATCACTAAAGACTCTATATATAGATATCAAAAGGATAATAATATTGCGAACAACTCAATATACATAAAATAGACAACTTAGATGAAATACATGTATTTCTACCAATAAAAACACCAACTACCAAAATTCACTCAATATGAAATAGATCATTTGAATAGCCCTATAACTAGTAAGGAAGTTGAGCTAGAAATCAAGACTTCTGCCTGGCCAGTTGAAAACCCTCATGCCTCTGAGTCAACAGGCAAAGAAGAGAGTTACTCTGTGGTCGTGGTGTTTGATTCTGATTACCAAGGGGAAACTGGACTGTTACTCCACAATGGAAATAAGGAAGAGTATGCCTAAAATACAGGGGATAACTTAGGGCGTCTCTTAGTGTCACCATTCCCTATGATTAATGCCAACAATAAACTACAACAACCTGATTCAAGCAAGACTACTAACAGCCCAAACCCTTCAGTAAGGAAAGTTTAGCTCATTCCACCAAGTAAAGAACCAAAACCAACTGAGGTGCTTGCTGTGGGCAAAGATAATGCAGAATGGATTAGAAGAAGGTAGTCATAAATACTAGTTACGACCCATGATCACTTACAAAAATTATAAGACTATAACTGTCATGAATATTTCTTATTTTGTTACAAATACGTTTCCGTGTGTGTGTGTATATGTCTCAAATAGCTTTGTTTTCTTCTCTTATAACCTTAATATAGAACATAGCATGTATTGACTTCATATCATAGCATTTAATTAATGTTAGCTTTGTGTTGCAATATTTTAGTTACAGGGTATTAAGGAGATGAGTGAACATCACTCTTTGCATAATTTTCTTCAGCAAAAGTTCGTGCATTTGTGGTTGTATGCTGGGTACTTGTATCATGAAAACGAGAAATATGACTTTGTTATTGTCTTTGCTTGAAGATTTAGTGTGGATGAAATAAATGGGTGACAAGTTTAAAAAGTTTGGACTTTTGATGTTTAATTTTATATTTAAATAAAGTAGGTATACATAAAGGCTAGAATATGTTATCCAGCTATTTGCTCAAATAGTAGTCTGGATGTTACTTTGAAGTTATGTTTGATATGAGATAACCATTTAAATCAGCAGAGTTTGAGTAAAGGAGATAGATAGTCTTTATCCACCACTGGAAGCCTTAAAAAGAGAAGGCTGGTTCCCCTGAGGGAGAAAAGAATCTGGCTGCAGCCTGTCTTCATACTGTAGGTGAAAAATACGTTTTTCTTTGGTCAGCCTGACAACTTACCCTGCAGATTCTGTACTTACCAGCTTTCATGGTTATATGAGGCAATTTCTTCACACAAATTTCTCTCTCCCATCTCTCTCTCCATTATATTTATGTATGTTAGTAATGAATATTTGAACACAACACCATTTACAATTTCTCAAAATTAAATGAAATATCTAGTAAAACGTGTGCAGTGTTTTTATATTAAAACCACAGAATTTTATGAAATAAATTAATAAAAACCTAAATAAATGAAGAAACACACTTTTTCATAGATTGGAATATTCAGCATGATAATTATGCCAATTCTGTCTACATTGGCATACATTTAACATAATTCTTCCAAAAAATTTGAGATACAGGTTTGATAAAATTCCTATCAAATATTAGACAATAGTATTCTAACATGTATATGGAAAGGCAATGGAACTAACACAGCTGAAACAATTTTGTAAAAGAATAAAGTGTGATAAAGCAGTTTACTAACTTCATCTAATTTTCTAATCACGATAATCAAGACAGCGCTGTTTTGGCTGAAGGATAGACATACAGTTCAATAAAACAGAACAGAGAACTCAGACAGTCCCATACAAATTTTCAACTGCTTTTTGACAAAAGTGCAAAAGCAATTCAGTGTAGGAAAGACAGTCTTTTTAATAAATTTTGCTGGAACAATTGAACATCCATATACAATAAAATGAATTTCAACAGAAGTCTCAAAAGTTGGTAAAACATTAACTCAAACTGGATCATGGACTAAAATGTAAAATTATAAAACTTTCAGAATAAAAATTTAGAAAACATTCTTTAGGCAATAGAGCAAAGCAAAGGGTTCTTAGACTTGACATCAAAAGTATAATTTATAAAAGGAAAAATTGATAATTGGGCTTCATCAAGATTAAAAGTTTTGCTCTACAAAAGATACTGTTAAAAGGATGAAAGAAGAATTTGAAGATTAGGAGAAAATATTTGCAAACCACACATATAATAAAGGGCTAACATCTACAATATAATTTTCAATGTGCAACAGTAAAAGAGAGGAAAAAAAATCCAGTTAGAAAATGGGCGTAAATACAGAAATAGGTAGTTTACCAAAGAAGTCATAAGCAATTAAGCACATGAAAAGATATTAAATATCATTAGCCATTAAGGAAATGCAAGTGAAAACCATAAGAAGGTATCACTTCAGACCTATCAGAATGGATACAATAAGTAACAATTAAAACAGCAAATACCAGGAAGGATTCAGAGAAATTTACTCACAGTACATTGTTGGTGGGAATGTAAAATTGCACTACCACCTTGGAAAATATTTTGACAATTTTTTTTTTACCAAATTAAACATACAACTATCATATGATACATTATAGCACTCCTGTGCACTTATCCTAAAGAAATAAAAATTTATGTTAAGGCAAAAACCTGTTCACAAATGTTTGTTTATGGTAGCTTTATACATAATAGCCAAAATCTGGAAACCACACAGATGTCCTTCAATAAGTAAATGTTTTAAAAACTTATGATACCATGTAGATGTCACTATAAAAGGACAACATGAGAGATCTTTGTGGTGATAGAATATTCTATATATGACTACATCCATGTCATATATTCTTCTAAAATTGTGCAGTATGTTGTCTTTGGTCCAAACTGAATAAAGGGCAGATAAGATCTGTCTGTATTATTTTTTAAATCAACATCTGAATCTACAGTTATCTCATTTAAAAAATCAGGCTAGCTCTAATCAGTGCTCTTACAGCATGTTGTGTGATATAAAAATTTCTCATAAGCTTCCTATACATATTTTCCTACATTGAATCAATTTTAAATGTAATACTTGAGCTCAATTTTTAAAGAATTCCTGGGAAAATCTCATCCTTATTTAGATAAAATATGAAAATCTTGATGTAAGTATTAGATGAATTTACAGTTTTTAATGTGCTGATTTTTTGTTAATGAGAGTTTCCTTATGGTTCTCTAAAGTAACACTGTCATTGTGACATGCAGAGAGGTATATTGCTTGATAGAAAATGATGCGGGATTTTTGGAATCCTTTTCCTCTGTCTTGGATTCTCACTGTGCCTACAGGTTGTATCTCTTTGGTGAGTGCATCTTGTATAATGCATCTTCGTGTGGCATGCATGTCAACATATCACTCTCTGTTTAAGGCTAAGATCATCCAGGAAGCCATTTAAATGGTGTCTGTATGTACTGAAAACAAGCACCTCATTTTGAGCAGTGGCTTCAAAAGAAAAATATCACTGTAGGATAGTAGATTAAATTTGGATTTCAATTTCTGTGGAGAACAATAAAATATTATAGAGGCGAATGTAGGGTAAACTCTGGATAACAAGTGGAAGTGGTAAAATGTAGTCTCAGGTCACCATAAAATACAGACTGTAATACATATTTTTAAAAGCACTGTGAGAATTGTCCAATCCAATTTGCTAACAATATATCCATTGCATTTATTAATATGAAATTGATAAAACAGGAATGCATTTAGATTATTCTTAGAAAATAAACAAAATTGTTGTAAGTTATGGATATAATTCTGTATTCTTCATGTGACATGCCACATTCATGTTCTTTAACTGTTCATTGTTAACCCAACTTCATATATAGTATGACCAGTGTAATTATGAGTTTAATGGAGAGAATGCTGCCTTGTGAAGAACTCTAAAACTTTCTTGACTGTTGCCATTTGGTTCAATTAGAATTGAATACTTAAATTAGCTAGGGACTTGAGTGTCATATTTTATTGGAGGTCAGTCCAATTCTGAATATTAGCATTTGGATCAAGGTCTTCTTTATGTCTGGCACATCCCTCATCGAGAATTGTAAGAAATCTCAAAAATTTGAAACTGCAAAGTATATGAATTTGCTAATTAAGCGTGAATTACTGCCAGATAAAGATTTTGCCAAAGCTTGGCGAATTAGAAAATTCCACTAATTTCAGATCCCTCCCGAATTATGTGCATATTAGGGAAGCAAATAATTCTATTAACCAGGTGACACTGGTTATATATAATAGTGACACTGCTGTACATGAAAGACATCATTTTCTGATTATCTAGTTTATGAAAATAGGCTTATAACTTAAGATGTGGGGAGTTCACTCTCATCTGCAAGAGGAGTAATGGCATAGCATCACTTATCTATGGGTTGACAAGTAACACCTTTAATTAAAAGAGCCACAACACATTGCATTTGCTGTACTTTAAATGGTCATTTTAATGATCTCCATGAGAATTGATGGGTTACATCTTATTTCTGTGTGTCCAAGAGTTGAGAAGGTTACCACAGGTCTCAATTCATCATGAAGGAGGACTTATCTTTTGTATAGTCTGGAATAAATCATAAAATGGGATGAAACCAGGACCAAAAATAGATTATTCATTTCAATCAATTATATTAAAGTCCGATTATATATTCAGATATACAGTGAAGTAATAATATTTTAGGAATCAGCTGTTAGCCTGCATACTATGCTGTAAGTAGCCATCTCATTGTTGTCAAAAAGAGATTTTTGAGTGAGACCTTCTAGGTACATGGCATTAAAACTAATACTTATGAGAAAATTATAGAAGATACTTGAGATATTGGATGTGTATTTCAAATAAAAGTCGACATTATCGCCGGGCATGGTGGCTCATGGCTGTAATCCCAGCTCTTTGGGAGGCCAAGGCGGACGGAACACCTGAGGTCAGGAGTTCAAGACCAGCCTGGCCAACATGGTGAAACCCCGTCTCTACTAAAACAAAACAAAACAAAACAAAACAACAACAACAAAAAAGATCATTAGGTGTGGTGGTACATGCCGGTAGTCCCAGCTACTCAGGAGGCGGAGGCAGGAAAATCGCTTGAACCCGGGAGGCGGAGGTTGCAGTGAGTCCAGATCGCCCCACTGCACTTTGCACTCCAGCCTGGGTGACAGGATGAGATTCCATCAATAA
Organism: Macaca thibetana thibetana; assembly: GCF_024542745.1. Taxonomy (NCBI): domain Eukaryota; kingdom Metazoa; phylum Chordata; class Mammalia; order Primates; family Cercopithecidae; genus Macaca; species Macaca thibetana. The sequence goes on from NC_065586.1 coordinate 78,399,436, forward strand.
AAAAAAAAAAAAAGCCCACACTATCCAGTCAGTATTCTATAAGGTATTCAAGTGCTACTTTCTCTTTCCATTAACTGTACTCTCAAAATGAAAGATTTATGGTTTTGTTCATTTACAGAGTTCAGTTTTCACTAACTTAGATCTGTTCACTTCCATGCTCAGAATCTGTGAAATCCTAGTTACTCTAGGATGCATCTACAGAAACCCTTTTGTATGTCCTTTCTTTCAAGAAATATTCCTGCAGCTGAGGATTCTAAGAAACAAATTGGTTAACTGTTCCTAAATTTATAATCTTTTAAACTTAATTGCATGGAATGATAAAAATATTTTTTACATTATTTTTCTCTTTGAAGTATGTTGTGCTTTGTGAAAATCCTGGGTTTAAATGCATTCTTATACGCCTTTTCTCATGAATATTTTGGGTTTGTTCATGGATATTCCAGGCTTTTTCTCAAATCCAGTGACTCCTGGACATCTTTCCCATGCAAGAGTGAAGTGTTGAAGTCTGTCCTGGAGCTTTGTGTGGCTGAGCAGGGCTTGTTAACTCACAAGTTACACTTATAAAAACTAGGAGCAAATTCATTCATTTATTTAAGAATCACTCCATCTCCTCTCCCAAATGTTAGTATTCTGGAGGGCTTTACTTCTAGAATGTTCAGTTTCTCCAGGAAAGAATCCTCCAGTCTCCTGCTCGGAGATTAAATATCTATGATCGCTAGTGGGTGGGGAGTTACTAAAGGAAGCAAGGAGATAATCTCATAATTTTATCTGTGCAACTATTTAGTTTGTAAATTTGTGTTCATTCTTCATTTTTCTCTCAGTCATGCCCCAGCCCCTTACTAGGGTCCTAGAGGTCAGATAGTCTGGTTTCATTTAGGCATACACCTTAGTATTCAGTTTTCCAGCTTTAAGAAATGTGCTGACATCATTCATATGTATGAATTAATAACTTTTTTGATCATTTAAAGTCACATAAATTGAGTCGAGAGAATGGAGATATAATGTCATGTGCTTAAATTACAACCAAAATATGACATATTTCCAAATTTTTCTAAAAATTTATAATTTTGCAAATGCATTTTAAGATGTATTTCCTACCTGTGCAGTTTTCAAATATATGAAAGAGATGGACTTAAATTGCAAGTAAAAGCAATGTAATATAGAGAAAAAGAAACTCAATGATATGGTTAGGTGAATTCAATTAAGACTTTGATTTAAACACATTTTTATGTAAATTCACTAAAAATAGATTTTATAAAATCCAGATTATCATCAGGTAAATATTTGGAATTTGAATAATCTTTATCACCATGGAATTACTTTTTTAATGATCACCCTATATAAATTTGCAATCATTTATCTGCAACTTATCACTTCCAATCTCTCTCTTTTTTCTTTCTTTAGGATTTTTTTTCTAACATACTATATAATGTTCTTATTTATAATGCTTACTTTTTACTACTTATTCTTTTCCCCATTGAAATATGTAAACATCATAAGGCTTTTCTACTTACTGCTCTGACCCTGATGACTTATAGAGTACCTGGTTTGTAGTAGTTATTTAATATTCATTGAAAAAATAAGATTACTTCAGCAAATCTTTTTTTTTTAAAGTACATCACACAAAAATTATAAAATACAATTATACAATTATAAAATAGAAACAATAGAAGTTAGTCTTATAGTTTTGTTGTTGTTGTTGTTGTTTTTTTTTGAGATGGAGTCTCGCTCTGTTGCCAAGGCTGGAGTGCAGTGGCGATCTCCACTGCAAGCTCTGTCTCCTGGGTTCACGCCATTCTCCTGCCTCAGCCTCCCGAGTAGCTGGGACTACAGGCACCCGCCACCACGCCTGGCTAATTTTTTGTATATTTAATAGAGATGGGGTTTTACCATGTTAGCCAGGATGGTCTCGATCTCCTGACCTCGTGATCTGCCCGCCTCGGCCTCCCAAAATACTGGGATTACAGGCGTGAGCCACCGTGCCCGGATAGTGTTTGTTTTTATATTTGAAGGAGGTACAAAGGGAAAATATGAGGTGATTTTTGGGGGGTGTTGATGAAATCATTGTGTATTTTGACTATGACTGTAGTGATGTGACAATGTGTTTGTCAAAATTTATGGAACCGTACACACACAAAAAGTGAATTTTACTATGTCTATATTTAAAAAAAAATTAAAAAGCACGTCCATCTTCAATGAAAGCGTTCTGCAAATCAATGTATTAATGCTTCTGTGATGTAATAAAATATACAGATTTAGTCTCTGCCCCCCAATTCTTGTTACAGAGCTTGTAAAACCCTTATAACTTCCTGAATAATATGAGTGATGGGAAAATCTTTTGTTAAAATACTTGGTCTTCGTCCCAGGTTCCTAACATAAGAGCTTCAAAAACCTTTGGAATTTACCAAGTGATGTGGGTGAAAGGAACATCTTTTGCTATTCATCATAAGCTTTCTTCAACCACATCCAAGGTTATGCTAATAAGATGACTTTTGGAGAATGGGCATTGATTGACAGAGAAAGCAACCATGATATCAGAGGGTTGGGACTTTCATCCCCACCCTTCAATCTCCAGGGAAGAAAAGGGGCTACAGGTTGAGTTCAGTCACAAATGGCCAGTGATTTACTCATCCATGCCTATTTGGTGAAATCTTCATAAAAGCTCTGAACAATGAGGTTCACAGAGCTTCTGGGTTGGTGAACAATGGAGGTGCCGGGAGGGTGGCACACCTTGAAAAACCGTGGAAGCTTCACACCCCATAATCCACACTTTGCCCCCATGCATCACTTATTTTTTCATTTTTTTTTTCTGAGTTGTATCCTCTATAATAAACCAGTAATAAGAAAGTATTTCCCTGAATTGTGAGTCATTACAGCAAGGTATAAGATCTGAAGAGAGGGTTGTGGGAACCCCTAATGTATAGGTGGTTAGAGTGGAAGCGACAACCTAGGACTTGTGATTGGTGTCTGAATTGTGGGGAAATGTTGTGAGGCAGAGTCCTTAACTTGTGGTGTCTGTGCTAAAACTCTAGGTACTTAATGTCAGACATAAAGTTTAGGATACTCTTTTGGTGTTTGGAGAGTTGGAGAATTGGTTGGTGTGCGGAAAAAAAAAAGCCACACATTTGGTATCAGAAGTGTTGTGTGAATAAAAAAAAAACCAAAGTTTTCCTTTTACCTCAATTAATATTCTATGGAGATAAGTTAAAAGAAGGAAAGAAAGCATGCATCTTACTGCTAGTCCCACAAAGTGAGAGATAAATTGTACCTCCCAGAATATGTTTGGGTAAATCATTTTTCATTACCTAATACAAAAGATTTCCTTCTCCTTTTTCTATGAAAGCGAGAGCACTGGAAGTTTTGTAGCATGGTATGTTTTGACACCTTGCCTTGCAACAATTCTTAAATAATTCTTATTAATCACATTGCTGGTTTCTCTCAACAAATTGAAAGAAATCCTTGGCCTGAGTCTGACTTTCTGTGCATGGATTTGTGGAAGTGTGCAAGGCTGAAATCATAACAAGGAGGAATCCTTGCTGTGTTATGTGAAGGTTAATGCTGAAACTGTAGTTTCAAACCAGTTTGGCTTTTGATGTATTTTTAAACTTGAAATACTTTTAGAGAATGAAGAGAAGCATTAAGTAGAAATAAAAAAAGGAGAAAGTATAATTGAGACTAGATTTTGCATATGCACATGAGTGGTACATTAGAAATTAGATACAATATTTTTCTTTTAAATGATGTGGACACAAAGCTTTCTCATATCTGTCTTATGAATGTTATCAGAAAAAAAGACTTCAAGAGTCTTCAGCCTTTGAAATAGCAGCTAATGTGGATAAGCACCTTTAAGTGAAAGCATTATCTAAAAAGAGGTGAAACTTGTAATACTAATATTTTAATAAAAATAGTTCAGGAAAAGTACTATTTACCTTTTAACCAGATCGGGAAAAATAATTTAATACAGAAAAAGAAATAATGAATTTTGATGTGTTCTGTTTGCCATTTAAAGTTCTAAGCTATTTTTATATTTGGAAAATACTCAAATACAGAATTGACAAATATGAAATGTAGTAACCATGGTCCAGAATATGTACATTATATGTGTAGGTGAGCAGTTCCTGAGTTCAGGTCCTTACATAACTGACTATTCAGTGTGTTCATAGGCTTATTGGGAACAATGCATACATTAGACTCCTATATGCAAATCATTATCACAGAGATTTGGTTACAGATTATTATGAACAGGACATTTAATGAGCAGGACATATAATAAATTATCATAATAACAAAAATAATATATTTCTGAGTCAAGAACAGTGAAGTATTTTCCAGTAATGGTGAATTATTTCCCCCGATTCATCTTCATCCTTCACCAAGAACATTTACTTCAGAACAGCTCCCTGGGATAATACTTCAGTATGAAGTTAGGGACAGTGGTAGCAGATTGAAGCCAGGAAATTTAACCAATAATTCTGACATTTTTTGTTCAAGACCTAGCTATACATGACCATAACTAACCATGAGCAATTCAGAACATTAACAAGAAGTGATATGGTTTGGCTGTGTCCCTAGCCAAATCTCAACGTGAATTTCCACTTATTGTGGGAAGGAGCCAGTGGGAGGTAATAGAATCATGGGGACAGGTTTTTCCTGTTCTGTTCTTGTTGTAGTGAATCAGTATCATGATATCTGGTGGTTTTATAAGGGGGAGTTTCCCAGCACAATCTCTCTCTTTGCCTGCTGCCATCCATGTAAGATGTGACTTCCTCCCCCTTGCTTTCTGCCATGACTGTGAGACCTCCTCAGCCATGTGGAACTGTAAGTCCATTAAATTTCTTTATTTTGTACATTGCCCAGGCTTGAGCATGTCTTATCGGCAGCATGAAAATGAAATAATACATTAAATTGCTACAAGAAAAGTGGGTGCTGCTGAAAAGATACCCCAAAATGTGGAAGCCACTTTGGAACTGGGTAACAGGCAGAGATGGGAACAGTTTGGGGGGCTCAGAAGAAGACAGGGAATGTGGGAAAGTTTGGAACTTCCTAGAGACTAGTTGAATGGCTTTGGCCAAAATGCTGATAATGATATGGACAACGAAGTCCAGGCTGAAGTGGTCACAGTTGGAGATGAGGAACTTATTGGGAAGTGGAGCAAAGGTAACTCTTGTTAGGTTTTAGCAAAGAGACTGGCAGCATTTGCTTCTGCCCTAGAGATTTGTGGAACTTTGAACCTGAGAGATATGATTTAGGGTATCTGGTTGAAGAAATTTCTAAGCAGCAAAGCCTTCAAGATGTGACTCCGGTGCTATTAAAGGCATTCAGTTTTGTAAAGGAAGCAGAGCATAAAGGTTTGAAAAATTAGCAGCCTAATGATGCGATAGAAAAGAAAATCCCATTTTCTGAGGAGAAATCCAAGCCTGCTGCAGAAATATGCGTAAGTAATGAGGAGTTGAATGTTAATCCCCAAGAAATGGGGAAAATGTCCCTAGGGCATGTCAGAGTTCTTCACAGCAGCCCCTTCCATCACAGGCCCTGAGGCCTAAGAGGAAGAAATGGTTTCGTGAGCCAGGCCCAGCATCTTTATGCTGTGTGCAGCCTAGGGACTTGGTGCCCCTGCATCACAGCCTCTCCAGCTGTGGCTGATAGGGGCCAACATAGAGCTTGTGTCATGGCTTCAGGGAATGCAAACCCCTAGCTTTGGCAGCTCCCATGTGGTATTGAGCCTGTGGGTGCAAAGAAGTCAAGAATTTGAGTTAGGGACCCTACCCCCAGATTTCAGAGGATGTATGGAAATGCCTGGATGCCCAGGCAGAAGTTTGCTCCAGGGACCCGGCCCGTATGGAGAACCTCTGCTAGGGCAGTGCAGAAGGGAAAAGTGGAGTTGGATCCCCCACACAGAGTCCCTACTGGGGCACCTGCCATCCTCCAGACCCCAGAATTTTAGATTTAATGACAGCTTGCACTATGTGCCTGGGAAAGCCGCAGACACTCAACGCCAGCCCATAAAAGCAGCCAAGAGTGGGGGTATACCTTGCAAAGCCACAGGGGCAGAACTGCCCAAGGTCATGGGAGCCCACCTCTTGCTTCAACATGACCTAGATGTGAAACATGAAGGTGAAAGAGATCATTTTCGAACTTTAAGGTTTGACTGTCCGGGACGGGTGTGGCAGCTCACGCCTCTAATCCTAGCACTTTGGGAGGCCGAGGTGGGCAGATCACCTGAGGTTAGAAGTTTGAGACCAGCCTGGCCAACATGGTGAAATTGCATCTTTACTAAAAATACAAAAATTAGCCCGTCATGGTGGCGAGCACCTGTTATTCCAGCTACTCCGGAGACTGAGGCTGGAGAATTGCTTGAACCCAGGAGATAGAGGTTGCAGTGAGCCGAGATCACGCCATTGCACTCCATCCTGGGTGGCAAGAGTGAGACTTCATCTCAAAAAATAAAAAAAAAAAAAATAAAATAAAATAAAAAATACCATTTGACTGCCTTGCTGAATTTTAGACTTGCTTGGGGCCTGTAGCCCCTTCATTTTGGCCAATTTCTCCCATTTGACATGGGTGTATTTACCCAAATGCCTGTTACCTCATTGTATCTAGGAAGTAACTAACTTGCTTTTGATCTAAAGGCTCGTAGACAGAAGGGACTTGCCTTGTCTCAGATGAGACTTTGGACTGTGGACTTTTGAGTTAATGCTCAAATGAATTAAGACTTTGGGGGACTGTTGGGAAGGCGTGATTGGTTTTGAAATGTGAGGACACGAGATTTGGGAGGGGCTAGGGGGGAATAATATGATTTGCCTGTATTCCTGCCCAAATCTTATCTTGAATTCCCATGTGTTGTGAGAAGGACTCAGTTGGAGGTAATTGAATCATGTGGGCAGGTCTTTCCCATACTGTTCTTGTGATAGTGAATAAGTTTCACAGGATCTGGTGGTTTTATAGGGGAGAGTTTCCCTGAACAAACTCTCTCTTTGCCTGCTGCCGTCTGTGTAAGACATGACTCCCTCTTCCTTGCCTTCTGCCATGATTGTGAGACTTCCCCAGCCATGTGGAACTGTAAGTCCATTAAACTCCTTTATTTTGTAAATTGCCCAGTCTCAGGTATGTCTCTACCAGCAGTATGAAAAGGGACTAATACAACAAGCTTGTTCTTTTGCCCTTTTGTGACTTCAAAGAAGCCAATCCTCATCTGAGAGCTTGGTAAATTTTCTTCATTGAATTACATTGTCTGATCTTTAACTTAGTAAAAAAATCTACTATTGATCAAGAATTCCAGGAATTTCACTTATTTAATCTTTTGGCAAAATTAACATTCTTTCCATTTCTCATTTCAGTTGATCTTTTAAATTGTATAACAGAAGTGCTGTTGTCATTTTAAACATTATTAAGAATGGATTTTCTTGAAACTCTGGCTTAACATCAAATAGTAATAGAATATACAGATTTTAGAATTCTGATAAGCAAGCTGTGAATACAGACTTGTCTTTTGCTTCAATCATATATTCAGGTGTTTCTAAAACAGAGAAACCAGAGATGAAGTGTTTGGTCACCATTGTATTAAGTTTTAAGTATGTTTTGTCTTGTGTTGCTTAACGCTTTTCTCAGATTTTCTTAACTTTCTTCTTTAGGGGAGTGAATGAAATGAGTTAAGACTTTGGGGAACTGTTGGGAAGGCATGACTGGTTTTGAAATGTGAGGACATGAAATTTGGGAGGGGCCAGGCGGATAGAGAGAGAGAGAGAGAGAGAAACATCAGAAAAGATTATTTTTCTTTTCTAATGAGAATGTCGTTATAAACCCAGAATTTTTATCCTTGAAATTTATGAAATCTTAATATCACTAGTTACACATTTGGCTAAAAATTTTGTGTTGGAAATTTAAAGAAGACTCTTGGAATTTTTCAGTTCAGGACGTTTCATAACTGTTAACAATCTACCATTCTTTAAACACACATTAGTCAGAGATATAGATAAACTTTCCTCCTCCCATCTTTTTTTATTTCTTTCAACATGCCTTTTCTTGTTCTCTAATTTTATTTCCCATTATTTGTTCTATCTTTTTCATTTCCATGGCTAATTCTATATTATTGTAACTGTCACTATTTGGAGGTATTGGCACCTGAAAATAAGAAACAAAATGTTGTAGTCTGTGTTGAAGCCTATGTCAACTTGGTTCCTCTGGAAGATACTTAGAACCCATTTTAATCTTGCTAAGATGAAATGCAACGATACAGTGGTATTGGGTATTATGTATATTAAAGAGGTTAGAGTTGGGTATAGAAAGTCGTCAGGGAAATGCTCTTATTTAGTAAGTTAGGGTCCAAATTAAAATTACCTAATAAAGGCAAATTTTCACTTTCCTTAACACAATAAAAATGCTGTGTATTTATTAAGTTTTAACTTTGAAACATTTTAAGTATGCAAAACATACAGAAAATATTAAGACGCTTCACCCCAATACCTTTTGTGTCAATAGCAGAGGTGATCTCTAACAATTATCCCTCCCCAATACATACTGTGATGTTTAAGATATTAAAAATATTAAACATTTAATTATTGTAATACATACATAGGAACATACACATTTATACACATTAACAGGTATCAGAATTAGGACTTCAACCCGTGTCCTTGAGGGACAAAATTCAATTCACACAAATATGTACAGTTTGTATAAAGTTTATGTATATTATATCCAGTAATACAATGATAAATGCCTTTGTTTATTTTCTGTTGCTATAACAAAATATAATAGACTGGGTAGTTTATAAAGAAAAATTTATTTCTTACAGTTCTGGTGTTTGGGGAGTTCAAGAACGTGACTCAGGTATCCAGTGAGGGTCTTCTTTACGTTTTCTTATGGCAGAAGAGCAGAGGAAATACTGAGCACAAGCAAAGGAAATCAGAGAGGCAGCCAACTTGCTTTTACTACAACCCACTCTCAAGAGAACTCAGTCCTGTGAAAACTCATTCACTCCTTAGAGAACTCACTCCCTGGATGATCATATTAATCCATTCACAAGAGCTCCACCCTGGTGACCCTATCACTTCTTAAAAGTCCCACCTGTTAATATTGTTACAATGGCAATTAAGTTTCCAGCACATGAACTGTTGGGGGATACATTCAAACCATAGCAATCAATATTTAGATAGGTAGATTAATTAAATGGAAAAATTTCGATACAGTTTTAGGAAATTTATGGATCCCTGTATAAAATACAGAAATTCTTAGGAGTCCATAAGATGCCAGTTTGAGAAGCTCTGGAGTAATGTTTTCTTCTTTTTAGATCATCTCTCTTCTTCATTTGGGTTTTTTTAAAACACTTTTATGTCTTCTTTCCTTCTTTTCCTCTCTCCCTCTTTTACTCCCTCTCTCTTTCCATTCTTTCTTTTGTTCCTGCCTTCTTTTCCTTCTTTTCTTTCTCTTTTTCTCTGTCTCCTTCCTTCCTTCTTTCTTTTTTACCCTTCCTGCCTTCTTTCTGTTTCAAGATGATTTTATTAAACAGGCAGTTCTTAACTTCCAAGTTCTAGATTCATATTTCTCATGAACATGAAATGATATGAGAGTATGTACATTTAGAATCTCAGTTCCTGGTTTTGTTAGAAAAGTTAGAACAACTGGTTTTTCTTTAGTGATTTACAAGATGTCGGGAGAGCCTACAAACACAGAGGTGTCTTCTCTCCTGTAGACAAGAATGCAATGATAGATTCTAGTGCGCAGCTATAGATTAACAGATAATTATTGCAAATAGTGACATCTCATTTGATTGGTACTTTATGTTTTACGTCGGTAAGTAAATATTTAGAATGATTAAATAAATCACAGCAAATTATACAATTTAAATAGCTGACCAATAAACCTTGGATATGGGAAACAATTTGGTGTTTTTTCAAAAAAATTAAAAATAGAATTACTGTATAATCCAGCAATCCCAGTTCTGGATCTATATCTAATAGGATTGAAATCATAAGCTGGAAGAAATAGCCTCACTCTAATGCTTATTGTAACATTATTCACAATAGTCAAGATTTTAAAACAAATCCACATAAATGGATAAAGAAGATGTGGTACGTACATGCAATGAAATCTTATTCAGTATTTGCCAAAAAGGATATCCTGCAATTTGTGACAACATGGATGAAGCTGGAAAACATTCGCTAAGTGGAGTAAGCCAATTAAAATAAGACAAGTACTACATAGTTCCAGTTACGTGAGTCATCTATTTAATGCATTAATTAAACTCATACAGGCAGAGAATAGACTGGCGGTTGCTGGAGGATGGAGAAGTAGGAAGGTATTAGTTAAAAGATACATAGTTCCCATTATGCAAGATGAATGAGCTCTAGAAATCCTCTGCACAATAGTATCTAGAGTTAGCAATACCACATTGTGTACTTACACATTTTCTTTTGATTTGCATTTCTTCAGTTTTGCTCTGATGTGCTTAGATGTGGGTTTACTTTTATTTACTTTGCTTAGTTGAGATTGCTATGTAGTTAAAATCAGATGGCTTACATCCTATAATACATTTAATTTTGAATATGAACATGTTTATTCGATACTAGATAAACGTGTTAAAGTATTATTTTTCCTCCGATGTTCTTTTCTTCAAGTTAGACTACATGTGCTGTTACTCTATACATGGGCATATGAAAGCAGAAAAATTGATGTCAGTAGCATTTTACAATATGAAAAACAGAAGAGTATTTTTAAACAGAGAAAATCTTACGCACATATATATAAATTAATGTATATATATATTATCTTGTGTCAGTATTCAATACTCAACACATATTTACAAATATATAAATATATATTTTAAATATATCTCAATAATTTGATTAGTAAATGACCCAGCTGAGTGAACACAGCCTTGTTCTAGTTTCCATGCCCCTAAACATGATGCTAGACTTGAAGGTTGTTTAAAGAGTAATAATAATTTGGTGTGGCTGATACATGAGAATAGTGGAATGGCAGATATGTAGTCTCTGAGATTTTGCATTTCAGTACTTTTCTTGCATGTCCTAAGAGCTAAGCACATTTTATAATTCACTTCCCTTTCTAATTTGTATAGTATTTTCCCCATTGACCTATCAAAGAGAAAGAAAATTAAAGAAAATTAAAACTCACACATACACACACACTACACAAGGAAAAAAACTTAATGTTTTCAGACCATACTAGTCATTAGACCTGGAGAGGGAGCAGCATCTAGCACAGTGCTCAATGCTTCCTGTCAGTGCCTTAGCTTACTCTGAATGCAACTCAGGCATTGAACATAGTCCACCTGCTAGGCGAAATTACCCTTTTATTTTTATGAATATTAAAAAGGAATGTGTAGCATTACTAAGATAGTTTCCCAAGGATAATACTTTTCAAATCACTAATTGATAGTCATTTCATGATCGTATTGGCTAGGTTACCAACTCATATAAGTTTATTTAATGATTTTTTCATTAATCAATATTTAATGCTTATTAAATGTTAGGCATAATATTATAGGAGCAAGGGCTATGTAGGTGAATATAACAAAGTCTCGTTGTAAAATTTGCACATAAATTTTAAATTGGCCGACCTTTAAGCAAAATGATTACAGACTCATTGCATCTTCAACTTGAAACAGACTTTTGAGTAGAACCTTCTTCTCAACAAAAGACTCTATTACTTTGTGCTGAGGCAACTTGAAGTTACTGGTTTTTTGCTTATTGTGAATATTTAATATATTGTAATCAGTAGCTTTTATGTAGTAGCACTGTGTGTCTGTGTTAATGAAGAATAAAGCTTTTGAGTTTTAAATATAAAATAAATGAATGCCCTATTTTAGGCAAAAGTAAGGAAGTAATGATATGCTAGTTTTAATTCATAAAACTGATTTGAGAGTTTAAAATAAAATTGAAATTTTAACAAATGGATCCTAAAATAGTAAGTCCATTAACTCTGTACTTGGCTAATACAAATGCATGAAAAGAAATATATAATAAAATTTAAGAAAGTGCAAGGATGCAAAAAGGAATATCCTTCATCATGAGCTTATTCCAGGAAATGGAATAACCCTGACTTTTCAATATGAAAAGTGATTATGCAAAATATAGGCAAAGGCTGTAACTGATGGGATAAATTCAATTCAGCAGAGGTCAAATGGGAAGCTCATTTTGGCCTCAGTCTAGGTCAAGTTTTAAAATACAACTGGGTAAATAACAGGTTTGATATTGTGCTTGCTGTTTTCCTTGTATTTTTAGCAACTACAGCAATGCCAACATAGGTGACATTCAATAAATATTTGCTGAATGAATGAAGAAATTACATAGACCAAAAAAACCCTCATAGACTATTGCTACAGATATGACCAAACCTAAAGAGGTTTTCATTATACAGTTAAACTCTGTATTACAGTAAATTATGTATTGTAAAGAAATATAAATCAATCTGTAGCTATAACAGGTATAGGTATATAGTATTAAAAGTTTCTTATATTCAAATACTTTGTAAGGGGACTGACAGTAAAATTTATATGAATTAGCAATTATCTAAAATAAACTATGAAGCATGCTGTTTTGAAAACCATTAATTATTGTTTAGCATTGTTTTAATGCAGTCATTTTCTATGAAGAAAGTGATTGTAACATAAGAGTAGCCTACAAGTGAAGTTTCAAAAAGCCAAATTTTCTTTACAATTTGGATATTTTTAATGGAAAAGAACGAAACGTCAGTAGGTATTTTGTGAGTGTTCTTCAGTTATTGTGAATCTTAAAATGAGAGTTTCATGTTCAAAACATTTCAGATTTTATCATCGTAGCTGTTAATGTTTAAATCTTTGAATAATGCACAAAAATCAAAAGAAACGAAACAACTTCTTTTCTCACAAGTGTATCTGTACTCAAATTCAGGTTAAATACTTGTATATACTTCACTAAAGCAGTTTTAATAAATGAAGCTGCTTGGCACAGCTAGATGATTTCATGTTGAATAAAAAACAGAGTCATAGCTTGCCATTCCAGAACCATCTCAATGTCATGACTGTGTCTTATTTTCTATTAACTCTTTGAGAAGGGGATGAAATTCAGGGAGGTACCACATCTTACAATCATTTATTTATTTGTTCATTCAAAATTTTCACTCAACAAACGTTTGTTGAGAGCTTACATGTTTCATATTTCACCTCTCTTCCCAGAAATGCTAATTGTAGGAATTCATCCTAAGAAAAAAATATATTAAGTAGAAACAAAGATTTAATAAAATAAATCTATAAATTAAGAAAGAAAAAAAAAAGAACCTTCTATAGTTGTAATAAAAGGGGACTTACTAAGTTAAATATCATCAAACCTAGAAAATGATGTTTGTTATTAATGCCCATTAATGGAAAATATATTCATAATATCTTCCTAAATAAAATATGCATGCTGAAAAACAATTTGGAGAAATCATAATAATATATGTATATATGTGTATAAAAGTACTGTTTAAATATATATTAAAAAATTAGTTGATTTTATGTTTGGTTCATAATGTTTTGGAAAAATACCATTTTTAAAAATCGATTTTGTGTCTGCAGAAACTATATTCCACTGTAAACTTGTATTTACCATGTAAAAGAATTATAGAAAACACAGATTGAAAGCTCAATATCTTTTGAGAGATTAAGAAGACTATTCAACTATGGTTAATATTTAATATACTCTAAATTAGAATTTGAAGGGATCTCACTTCCGCTACTTTTTTCTTCAAAACTAGAATCCCTTTGTGGTTTATACCATCTTTTGACTATTTATTTTCTTTATCTAGACTCTTTTTCCCTATGAATATTCAGAAGAAGCCAAACATTAGCACTACATAAACCATTTAATGTTTCTAAAAATACACATGAAGATTTTAGCAGTCATTTCTGATGCTCTTGTAATTCCCCCATGATAAATATTTGTCTAACTTCCCTGGCCAAGTAGCAGTTAATTTACATGTGACATGAAAATTTAAATAGAAGTATTTAAGTCCAAAGACAAAAGACAAGTTAGAGATTCAAACAGTGGGATAGTAAAGAAAAGATGCCCTAAAATTTTTACTATGGTAAATACAGATTGAGTGACTGACTGAAATCAATTATTGGTATGTAACAATGAAAAATAGAAAAAAAAATATGCAGAAAACAAGTGCAAAGGTCAGAGTCATAGAATCATTTCTATATCAGAGTTTCTGCATAAAATGTACCTTTATGACCATAATTCATTCTTTTGAGCAATACAGCACTGATTCTGAGTGATACATACCCTCATTTTTTTTTTTTTTTTTTCAATTTTCAAATCCCTATGTGAACAGTGGGGAATGGCCTGTACCCATAGTGGAATTCATCTTTATTTCCTGTTGAGAACTTGTTCTCAGTGTACTTTATCTTAAAGGTAAATTGAGTATACTATCAATCTGCTGTCCATCCTGATTTACTGGGATAGCTGCCTTTAACTGTCCTAAGGAAGGCTTAGAAGCATTCTCTGAAGACCTTTAACCTCAATATCATAGGCCTGAGTGGCTATCTAAAGGATACATAACTCATAAAAGAAGGAAATGTTTTCATTAGAAAACCATAGACAGCAGTCTGTATTATGTGGTATTTGTGTGGAATTTTATGATAACCAGAGCATCCGTTGCAATATCTCTGGGTTTCACAAGAGAACTCCATGGGGATGACTTAAGAGTCAAGATTGAGTTTAATACTAAAGCACTGTAGTGTACAAAGTCATGTATTGTATAGGGCTTAATTTTTATTTGCATAGTTTACACAACAAATAGTAATAGACATTCAAAAATGATGACAACTATAACAACTTTTTAATTTAAAAAAGTATTTCTAGAAGTTGTTCTTCTTTTTCCACTTAGTTTCCAAACAACTTTTAGTAGATGTTGCATTTCTTATTCTACTTGACAGACTATTAGAAGGCAAACATAACCTAGTTAACATTGTTTAACTAGAAAATGTTACAAGCCATATGAAAATTGATATTCTGATTCATTAATTCATTTTACAATTCATTTGTACATCTAAGATGTACAAAGCTCTATACCAAGTACTTAATAGTGACTGGATAAAAAGCAGGTGGGCAAGAATGGAGGAATACAGGAAAAAGGAAGAATGGTAATAAGAAAAGTAGTAAGGAAGGAAAGAAGCTGTGTCTGTAACCACCCAACAGGTTCTCCTTGCCCGCTGCCTTGATAGAGCCAATTTATCAAGACAGGAGAATTGCAATAGAGAAAGAGTTTAATTCATGCGGAAGGGGCTGTACCAGAGAGGGGAGTTTTATTATTACTCAAATCAGTCTCCCCACAAGTTCAGGGATCAGAGTTTAAGGATACTTTGGTGGTTAAGGGACCATTGAGTCAAGTGTGTTGGCTGATTGGGTCCAAGATGAAATCACAGGGAGTTGAAGCTGTCCTCTTGCGCTGAGTCATTTCTTGGGTAAGGGCCATGAGACCAGATGAACCAGTTGATCGAACTGGGTGGTACCAGCCAATTCATCCAGTGCAGGATCTGTGAAATATCTCAAACACTGATCTTAGGTTTCACAATACTGATGTTATTCCCAAGAGCAATTTAGGGAGGTTCAGAATCTTACAGCCTCCAGCTGCATGACTCCTAAACCATAAATTTCTAATCTCATGGCTAATTTGTTAGTCCTGCAAAGCAGTGTAGTCCCCAGGCAGGAAGAGTGTTTGCTTTGGGAAAAAACTGTTATTTTCTTTGTTTCAAAGTTAAACTATAAAGTAAGTTCCTCCAAAAGTTAGTTAAGCCTAAACCCAGGAATGAACAAGGACAGCTTCGACATTAGAAGCAAAACGGGGTTGGTTAGGTCACGTCTCTTTCGCCGCAATAACTTTCTCAGTTATAAATTTTGCAAAGGTGGTTTCAAATCTGTTGCTGAAATTATTGAAAGCTCTCACTTAATCTTACTGAAATGTTTCTAAACAGTTTGGGCAAGTTGGCTGTCATATGTTTATTAGTTAATTAATGTATTATTATAAACATTTTAATTAATTACATAATCATTTATAAGAATAAAAATATGTATTTGTAAATAAACATAAACTGTAACTTCTTTTATGGAGACTTTAATCCAACAAAATCTGTTGAATTAAAGTCTTCATCAAATAAGTTACAATTGAATTTGCTCTCAGAAAGCCTAACCTATTAAGGATAATTTATATATGTATATATATTCACTAAATTATTAAAAAGTAACATAACATTCAATCTGTGAATAGTGCTTAAATTTGAGGACATTGTGTAATAACAGTGTAAAATAGATACAGTCATGAGTAGATCATGAGGAAGTCTTAAATCAAGGAATGATGTTTGAACTGAGGTTTGGAAACTAAGAGAGAGTTAACCAGGTGAAAATGAGAGATGAGAAGGCAGAGTGGGTACTGCAGATAGACAAACCAGCATATGTAAAGGCTTAGCATGTAGAAGAGTCTGGTATCTAAAAGGAACTAAAGGAGGACAGCATGGCTAGAGATCAGGAAGTGAGGCGCAGAGTCTTACAAATAGTATTATTATTAAGTATCTTGGTCTTGACCCTAGGAATAATGGGTAGTTGTTGATAGTTCAAATAGAAGAATTAAGTGATTGAATTTGCATTTTTAAAACATTGCTCTTTCTTGGCACTGGGGAAAAGGGTTAGCCAAAGTCAGTATGGACATAATAGTTATGAAGCTATTTAATTAGTCCAGGTCAGATATAATGGTAATTTAGACTAAGGAGTTTGTTTCTGAGAAGGAGAAAAGTGTAGACTTTCTAATAAATATTTTGGAGCAAAATCATAGAACTTAGAAAAGTTTTAGAAGGAGAGAAAGTATAAGGAATGAGTCTCAGATTACAGGGTTGTATAACTGGACGTGCAGTTATGGCACTTATCAAAAGAGAAAATTCTGGAATAGGACTCTGTGTAGAGTAAGAAGTTTGGTTTCATATGTTTTCAATGTCTTTGAAGAATTTAAGTTTTCATGAGCCAGGTTAATATATGGATTTGATCCGCGGAGATGATGATTGGTGCAGAGATACATGTGCGAGTCATTGTCATATAGATGATAATTGAAGCACTGGGATGAATACAATTTTCTGTGAAACAAATAATAGTTACATGATCAGAAATAAGCCTTCATTCAATAAAAAGAGTAGGCTGAATCTTCTTATAAAAATGAATAGAAATAGCCAGTGACAAAGAAAGAAAAAAAGAGATTCTCATATCTGAGAAAGTAAGAGTCTTATTTAAAAAAGAAAAAGAAAAAAAAGTGTGTTTTTAGTTGTACACTGGCAATGAGCGGTGAGGAAAAAAAACCACAAAGTTTAATAGTATACAGTTTACTAAAGCCCCCCTGGAAAACTTGTGATAAAATGATGAGGGAGGCAATAAAGTGGAGCAAGTGAGAAATAAGAAAAAGAAGACAGATTATAAATTATTTTCTTCTATTACTAATATTCCAAATTCTCATGCCCTATACTAAACTTGGCCTCTGAATTTCTGAGTGGCTTCCTGTTACTTAGGATAAAAGAAGAAACTACACTTATGATGTTGCAGAAAACAAACATAAGGGAGAAAATAATATTTTTTACACATTTATTGGCTGCATAGCATTGCAGATATGATTTTACTAAACTGTTAATATGCTGTAGTATTAGCATCTTTTTTCTCCATCAGTGTCTTACACAACATCTGGCTACAGCCTATAATGGATAAGTTACTTTTAAAAATCCATTATGAACTTCAAAATTAGTTCCGTAATTGTATTATCACTATGGAAGAATTGGCTACATTTCAGCATAAAATATAAATGGATCTGACTTTTCTCATTAATATTTCATAGTACATGGTTTAATATTGAGTTGAAGCAGAACACTGAGGTGGTCATGAAAAGGACAATTTATAAATGTGAATTTAACTAGAGAAAGATAAAATAAATCTTAGTTTTAGTTCTTCTAGGTGAATGTGGTTTACTAGACTACATAGAAAGTATATTCAATAAAAATAGAACATCATCATTACTGTGATAAAGATATAATCAACATCTCCCTGTTTAACATTATTCAACAAATACAGCTTATAAAGAATCAACAGGCCTGGCACAGTGGCTCACACCTGTAATCCCAGCACTTTGGGAGGCCGAGGCAGGTGGATCACCTGAGGTCAGGAGTTCAAGAAACGTCTGGCCAACCTGGTAAAACCGTGTCTCTATTTAAAAAAAATAAAAATAAAAATAAATAACCAGGTGCAGTGTCGGGCACCTATAACCCCAGCTACTCGGGAGGCTGAGGCAGGAGAATCGCTTGAACCTGGGAGGCGGAAGTTGCAGTGAAGTGAGATCACACCACTTCCACTCCAGCCTGCATGACAGAGCAAGACACTGTCTCAAAAAAAAAAAAAAAAAAAAAAAAAAAAACCCCATCGTTTCTATCCATAGCACAGCTTTTATCTTTATCCACACAATTACACAATTGAGAGATACTGACATGTATGTCTGAATTCACATTTCTTCCAAAGGAGCTTGCCCAGCTCTCTATCATGAAATTTCAATTTGCCAAATGGGCTGCATCTATTACTTTTGCTCACCTGCTTGTCTTTTATGGCAAAGAGATGCTATTTGAATTCTTACTTTTGGAAAATAAATGCCTAGTATTAAATCATCTTGTTTATTTTCAATCATCTTGCTTATTTTTTGTGGATCCCTGATAGGCTGGTGGATATTATTGTGTTTACATTTTAAGAAAATGGAGCTTTAAAAGCTACTAATATTAAACAATGCCATCTCTCACCAAATAAACTGTAAGTTAATATAGAAAAACAAAAGCTGTGGTTTTGAATAGGATGAACAGTATTTGATGAGGATTTTGTTTTGATAAGCTTAAAACGTCATGAGGACCTCAGTATGATCTCTCATGGGCTCAGTTCTTATTGTAGTCCCATCTCTGTCCATTGTCCAACCAATACAGGGAAAAGTGATCCCTCTTTCTATTGATGTTTTGGAGATTGCTATTTTTAAGTTCAATTTGTATTATATAGCAGAAACAAGACTGATTACATAATGTCTGGGGCCCAATACGAGATGAAAATGTGAGGCTTCCTGTTAAAAATTTCTGAAGAATTTCAAGATGGCAACGAAACGCATTAAACTAAGCATGAGGCTCTTCTAAGTGTGGGCCCTGTGCAGGTGTGCAGGTTGCTTATCAAGTAAGCCTGGTCAGAAGACATGTAAGCAATCCTGAGTGAACAAAGTCAAAATCTGAAAGTTCATTTCAAAGGAAATCTAATATTTGCTTCCAATATTTGTCTCTTAGAGCTCATACTCCTTTCCAAAAAAGGCTGAAAATTTGTGTCCTTGCTGTACTTTTCTGAATTTAAACATCTGAGTAATTTCCGTGCACATCTACTACAGACTTTGTTTCTCTGACAGCTCCTCAGACATTGCATATCAATTGGATGATCTATGCACCACCTGTTAGTGATGCTCCCATTATTTTCAGAGTATAAGTTGCAGTTCCTTTTGCAGGAAGGCTCCCTTTTGTGTAGCTTTATGGTCCTTAGTCTTAAAAATCAAGTAAGATTTTTACAGTTGTAAACAGAATGGCTCTCACTCTTCTCGGGCATCAGAGCCTAGATTTGCCCAAACTATCTTTCAGGAGTATTGAATCCACACCTATTGCCCAACTCACGTAAATGCTGGAATGTTAACACTGCAGACTAAAATGAAGTTTGAGCATCAAATGAAGTGTTAAATGGAGTATAAAATTGAAACAGCCTGTTTTAGAGTGTGAGCTTGTCTCAGGCTTTATACACTATCAGGAATGCTCAGACTCTGGGTACTTTTCAGTTTGACAGGAACTACAGAATCCTGTCTGAGAAACTGTAAATGAAAGAGAGAGAAGGTAAGAATAAGAAACCCTCAGGACATAATCCTTTGATTCAATGGCATTTTTAATTTGTCTTGTCAATTTATAAATATTCTTTAAAAGTTTACAAATACATATTTCAAATGAGAACCATCCAAATTATAAATTCTGATTGATTCTGGTTAAATGAATTATCTTAATTACTATTTAGTTCTTTATTTATTGAAGCTAATCCTATCGTTGATATGGATAAAACTGATCATTGTATGAACATAGGAAGCTCATTAAAAATGTTCAAATCAAAATCAGATATGGCCAGATATTGTGGCTCATGCCTGCCATCCTAGCACTTTTGGAGGCCGAGACGGGAGGATCACTTGAGGCCAGGAGTTCGTAACCAGCCTGACCAACATAGTGAGAGAAACCCTGTCTCTATTTAAAAGAAAATATAAACAGATGTGAAAGACAAAAAAAAAAGGAAAATAGGATAATTATTAACAACAAAAACATGAAAATCTAAATTTATATATATTTATAAACTACCCACAACTTAAGCTTCTTCAGGTTTTTAATTTTTTTTTTTTAATGTTCATGAAAAGATATGTTCCTCTCCCTTTCAAAAAAAGACCAAAAAGGACTATTCTGTTTAACTCCTTTGAAGTAGCAAAGCTCTCCATGGAGATTCCTACCTATACTTGTTAAATGCAATCTCAACAGCGTATTAACATATCTACTCATAACCTTTGACTGCAATGATATGTAGTTTATGACGTATCTTTTTCTGTCCATTCAAACAAGTACTACAAAGCATTTTTTAATGTTGAGTTAATGCTCAAAAATTATACTCTGAACATGATTGCTTCCAAGCTTAGCTAGTCCTACTGACTGTAATAATGAAAAACAATAGTAAACAAAACCTGAGATATTGGCAGTGGGGATCAGAAAAGACATATTTTGAGATGATGTTTTCTCTATTTAAAATGTGGTAATTTGTCCTCTAATGAACATTTTATGAAGCGGAGTCTCAAACACTTAGAGAGTTTGAGACCATGATAGCCTTCCTAATTACTCTGTTAATGGTAGCAGCATAATAGAGATGTTGCTTATAGGCACATATTGAGCAGAGTGAAGAAAAATCATCTCATAGCTGACAAGCTCTGAGATAAGTTCTTCATTACAGTACATCTTGGGGAATACAATAACAACAACAAACCTTAGATCATTAGCTGTTTTTAGCAGTCTGTCATTATACTAGCGTTGCATGCTTCCAGCAATGCAGGGTGAATTATCACAGTAGTGTACAGGTTCTTTTTCACTACTTGTATCCACTCTGTGATATATTTCAGAATGAATAAATATCTAGGAAGAAAAAATTTGTGTAAGTATTTACAAGAATTAAGGTGTGACTACTATATAACAGCCCTAACTTGCCCAAACTGAAAAATGTGGATAGATTTCAGAAACCATTCCTCTTTTTCAACAGATAATGAATCACAGGGTTATTTTTAAAGGAGTATACTTTTAAATTAGTATACAGTTAATATACTAACCATAAACTATCTGAAAAAAGACTGGCTGGGTTGGAAAGAAACTTATATTTCAGTTTTGATCTCTCTTATTTACTGATGGTCAGCCTGAAATCAAGACCATATATATTAATCAAACTGTAAAAAATCAAGTAATAATATCAGAAAAAATATAGGTCGGGATAGTATAGCAGATTAGATACTCTCAATGACCGTCTGAACTGGAATACTAATCTAAGTAAGAGATTTTACAACATATCTTTTTAAATAAATGTAAGAGCTAACATAACATTAAGAAATCTGTAGACTCTCCAAAGTGAAAGCAGACACTCAAGAAAGAAAGTTTTAAGATCAACAATCATACTGAGAATTCTTTCAAAAACCTGAAAATCTTTATCCTCTGCTTTGAGAGCCCTAAGTGCATTGGAAGTAAGAAATGAACCTAGGAACTTCCCAATCTGGTAACTTATGGGAATCATATGCATAACAGTAAGTAAAGGGTTCTAGTCATAAGACAAATTATATTATATATTACATATTTAAGGAAATAATGCATCCAATTTTATACCAAAGGATCCTGAGAATAATAAAACAATAAATTTTCCTCAACTCATTGTATGGGGTAAACAAAAATTACATAAATCTTATAATAAATACAGTGCAAGAAATTAAAATCACAGATTCACTTGCAAAATTTCTAATGATAATATAAACGTATTGAATGCAGAAGTTATAAAAAAGTAGACTTGTTGGATTTAATTCCAGAACTTAAGTTTGCTTTAGTATAAAAAAAAAAAGTTTAAAGTAATTTATTGCATTAAAAAAGGGAGAATAAAATATAATAAACTCAAAAATTTTAAAATATTTTGAATTATATAAATACCTGTTCATGATTTAGAAGAATATTAGCAAGTTAGAAATACTATGAAAATTCCATAAATTTGTAAAGTCCATGTATTCCTGTACACAATTATCCTATCAATAAATATTATATTTAATGGTAAAATGTTGAAAGCATTTCTTTATAATCCAAAACAAATCAAGGATGTTCATAATCACTACTTCTATTTCATACTGTATTAGAGAATCTTAAGAGTTTGTAAGGAATAAAGATAAGATTTTTTAAGAAAAAATTTACATTTTTATTATTTTCATGTGATGTAGAAAACTGAAAAAAACAGACAAGTTTATGGAATTAATATGAATATTTTGTTAGGTTACTAAATGCAAAAATCAACATGTAAAAATCATTTTCTAACCAGCTATAGTTAGAATTTATACTTAAGTAAATGAGAATCATTATACCTATCAAAAATTTATAACATGCCTAGAAAAATATATATGTTATGAAAATAAATTACAAAACTTCATTGAAAATACTTAAGAGCTAAATATTTATAATTATATACTTCCTTATTGGGTAGAAATAAAGAATAAATATTGTATAGTCATCAACTTGCCTTAAATTGATTAATAGTCAATGGAATTCTAGTCAGTTAAATCCTAAAAGACTTTTCATGGATTTTGACAACCTGATTCTACAATATGTAAATAAATTCAGAGAGCTAAGTGAAACAAATACTCTACGGAAAAAAAAAAAAAAAAAAAAAAAAAGAGGGAGAGAGAGAGACAAGCCCTACGCCCTACGGATTTCAAGATTTATAATTAAGATATAGTGATTGCGTCTAAGTGAAATTATTGTATAGATAAAAAGTTCAATGAAACAAAAAAGAATGTACAAATACCAACCCAAATTCTTATAAGTACTGATAAATGTTAGAGATCATGTAGATCAGTGCAAAAGGATAGCACTGGGATGAAAAAAATTATTTTTATGTAGTTTGAAGATTTTAGTGGAAAAAACAAAAACCCATAACACATCGCATCGAGAAGACACTACAGAAGAACAAAGAGATGCATGTGCAAGAGAGATATTGGGAAGAATTTCTTAAATCTGGGAAAGAATACAAATCATGCCTGGAGCAACTGATAAATTCAACAGCATTAAATTTAAGAACTTCTAATAATCAAGAGACACTAAAGCGGGAGTAGAAATAGAAGTTATAAAAAGGGAGGAGATATTAGCAAAAGTTATGATTGATGAAAATAACATCTATTACACATAAATAATTCTAATGAATGAATAAATTTGCAAAATACCATTAAACAGATGGCAAAATTGAAGAAAAAATGTATTTCAGGCATTTTATGGAAGGGCTCAGAACATGTTAGAATCGTTAAAGATCAATTTGAAAAGCACCAGTAATTCAATAAGAACATCACAGAAATATGGTAAGAAAAAAAAAAGAGGGAGAGAGAGAAAACAGCAGGAAATGGGACTGTATAACTTTTTAGTGGATTGAGTTTTAATGCACGGGTCCCTACTCGGGCTGCGCAGCAGGAGGCGAGCAACCGGCCAGTGAGCATTACCGCCTGAGCTCTGGCTCCTGTCAGATCAGTGGTGGTTTTAGCTTGTCCTAAGAGCGCGGACCCTATTTTGAACTGCACACACAAGGGATCTAGGTCGCGCTCCTTATGATAGTATAATGCCTGATGATATGAGATGGAACAGTTTCATCCGAAACCAACCACCCACACCCTCCCTACCGCCTCCACCACTTCCGCCGCCCGACCCCGGCCATGGCAAATTTGTCTTCCATGAAACTAGTTCCTGGTGTCAAAAAGGTTGCGGACCACTGCTTTAATATACGGTATAAGAAAAGCAAGTTTGGAAAACAGTGGTAAGCTGTTAGTTTCATTGATGACTAAGGTTCCTGGACAGAAGCAGGAGAGAAGAGTGAACAGCTTCCAGACAGGTTGATGAATGAATAAAATGGAGTCATCAGGCAATAACAGAAATCTAGGAGAATGGGGCAGCCTATGCTTTCTCTTAAGCTTCGTTCCCACTGGAAAAGATATGTAGACAAATCAGGGGACATGTTTGCTAGAGAGAAAATATTATTTCCTCTTCAGTTAAATGTGTAGAGAGTGTACTTTAATGACCAAAACAAACAAACAAAAAACACCTCACTATTTAGGCAATATTCAGTATCCTGAGGTATTTTGCCAATTTCATGCATCAGAATCACCTGTAGTGTATTTGTGGACTCTTTCTGGTGTCCATTCAATCAGTCTTGCTGAGGGAGGACACCCAATTTCAAATGTGTTGGCAAGTTGAGATTTCAGCATCTGTCATGGTTCATTTCCAACACATAAGTTTTGGCTCAGTATACAAACCTACTAGAACAAATGTTCTTGCGAGTTTTCTGACAAAAAGAGGAAATTATTTAATAATGAGTACTACATAACTCAGAAAGACTCTGCATATGCACACACACACATACATACATGTGTACATACACATTGTGTATTAATTTTACATGGATGGCCTTGTATTTATGTGTGTGGGGGGGAGGTGTTAACTTTTACACTTAACTAATTTGTTATTTAGCCTGGATTCTTACACTTTCCAAATCGTTTCAAATTGTTTGTGAATTTTCTAAAAATATAATAGGTTATATGCTCATTTGGCAATGTTATTTTCTTCTTCCTCAAGTACATGAGAATATACAGAGCTCTTCAGAATACTGAGTTAATTTCTCTACATCTCTCTATTAATTAAATTCGAGTGACTGATACACAAGGAAAGTTCTAACAGAAAGTGTAAATTCACATAGTGAGTAAATGTCCCAAGCAGCAATAATAACTTAGCAGCTTTAAAATATTTTGTTTTGTTACTTAGGTACATATCTATGTAAAGAAATGTTAACATACATCAGTCATACACACTCCTTTGCCCACCAACCCACCCACCACTTACACCCTTCTAGTTTGTGGAATTCATCATCATTCCACCAGTCATAATAGTTTCTTAAACTTTGTATAGGAGACAATCGCTTCTTAATTACCTCCTATATTAAGACACTTGACAAATCAAAGGCAAGCAATATTAATAATAAATGGCAATTGCCTGACCAAAGTCTAGGTAAGAGGTGTTTCATTCATTTTTCCCTTATAGCAGGTACAGTAAGATGTTGAAATGGCACTTGTTTGGTAAACATATTACCCAGAATTTAAATCTTTGTTCAACCACTTACTCTTCTGTAAAAAAAAAAAAAAAAAAAAAAAAAAAAAGTTACTGATTTATTTTAGGATTATTTTTCTAATTATAAGATGAGAGTAATAACTATCTCACTCTAAGTTGAAATAAACTTACACATCATATGATACATGCACAATGCCTGGAACATTCTTTTACAGTTTTTCATTCAACTTCGAAATCATTATCACCAGGCACTGTGCAACAGTGTGCTTGCGCTTATAAAAATGAATAAACAAGATTTCTGCCTTCATTTTTCACAGTTTCATAGTCTCATAGGGGAGACGGACACACACAGCACATTGCTTTAATAGAGCATTGTTAAGTATACAGTAAAGATATGTTTGGAGTATTTTGGGAGTTGAAACAAGATATGAGCTACATCTCAAAGTATATAATGCATTAGACAGGCTAGGGGGGAGAAGAAATTGTGAGTAGAAAACCATCCAAGTAAAGCAAAACAGAGGGAAAGCATAAAACTTCCTTTTTCTTTAATGTCCTTATCTATCCAACCTCATCTTGCCTTCTAATTCTTAGACTGAATTATTATTTTAAAACAAGGCACGATAGGCCGGGCTTAGAGGCTCACACCTGTAATCCCAGTACTTTGGGAGGCTGAGGTGGGTGGGCAGATCACTTGAGATCAGGAGTTCAAGACCAGCCTGGCTGGCATGGTAAAACCACGTCTCTACTAAAAATACAAAAAATTAACCGGGCTTGCTAATGGCACGTGTCTGTAGGCAGGAGAATCACTTGAACCCAGGAGGCGGGGGTTGCAGTGAGCCGAGATCATGTCACTGCAGTACAGCCTGGGTGACAGAATGAGACTCTGTCTCAAAGTAAATAAAATAAAATAAATAAATATAAAATAAGGCACAATAAAAATATTCAACTTTGAATTCTGGAATGAGTTATGAAAGGCAACATAAGAATTTAATACGTCCTTTCAACTTAACCGTATTCTGAAAATTATCTTAGTTGTTTTGTTTTCAATCCTGATTGTTCTTTTCTTCACTTTCAGATTGAGATATTCAAAACATTATTTCATTTAGTCCTCTAACTGGCATAAGCCTCTGGGTAATTATTAAGTTCCCTACTCTTCTTATGTGCTACTCTTGTATAAGGAATGGTATATAGAAAAAACACATAGGTATATTTATTTCCTCAAACCGTGGCTTATTTTTGTTCTCTGTTTCAGGCAGCAGGTGTTATTACCGCATAATAAGTCTAGATAAATTCTTTATTCTAGATAAATACCATATGTCATTCCTGTCAAAATATAAATAGTAGGTTTTTATCCGTGTTTTCTCTTAGTAAAAATTTAATAAGATTTCATATTTGCAAAATTAGGGAATGAAAATTTGCATCTCTTGTGGGAAAATGTTTGATAGGGAATTTAGAAATGTCAGTTTCGGGAAGCTGCTTGGAGGCAGGGAGGTCTGAGCTTTAGAAATACCCTTCCCAATTGAGGAAGGTAGAGGCCAGAGTAACAAGACCTAGTACCATAGTGTTTGGGAAAGGTAGGAAGAGGACAATGCTGATGAGTACAGGAGTGACCACTGCTTCAATCTGTCTGATCCTGACACTCAAAATAATTTATTTCCTTCCCAGTTGCTATCCCGTATTTCCTGGAAGCTACAAACAATACATTGTGTGATCCACTAGGCTTTGTAATTAAATATGAAAATGTTGATAGCAAAATAGTAAATTTTGTAAAGCATCTTTGCAATGTTTATTTTTGCTCATTGCTCATAACCCTTTCTCTTTTCAATGTAAGGACATATCTGATTAGAGAATATGTAAAACTACCCTTTTTCAATCATCAGAGAAAAAAAACCATTTTTTCTCTATGGCAAAAAGTAATAAGTTAATTCATGAAGGTACCTGAAAATGTAATTGGAGAAACTATTTTTATAATATTTTAAGTAGATTTGTCTTTTCTTCTTTTTATTTTTTTAAATTCAGCTTATATTTTAGAAACAGGAGGTTCATGCGCAGGTTTGTTGCATGGATATATCGCATCCAGGTATGAAACATGGTAACCAATAGGAAGGTTTTCACCCCATGCCCACCTCTCTCCGTTTCCCCTCTAGTAGTGGTCAGTGTCTGTTCCCATGTTTATGTTCATGTGTGCTCAGTGTTCACCTCCCACTTATAAATGAAAATATGTGGTATTTGATTTTCTGTTCTTGTGCTAATTTGCTTAGGATTATGGCCTCCTAGATCCATCGTGTCACCGTGAGGCACATGATTTCCCTCCTTTTTATGGCTGCACGGTGTTCCATGGTGTATGTGTACCACATTTTCTTTATTCACTCCAGCACTGATGGGCATCTAAGTTGATTCCACATCTTTGTTATTGTGAATAGTGTAGCAATGAACATGTGAGTGCATGGGTATTTTTAATATAACGATCTATTTTCCTTTGGGTACATACCCAGTAGTGGGATTGTAGGGTAGAATGGGGTTCTAAGCTCTTCGAGAAATCTCTACACTGCTTTCCACAGTGGCTGAACAAATTTGCATTCTCACCAAGAGTATATAAGCATTCCCTGTTCTCTGCAGTGTCACCAGCATCTTTTTTTTTTTTTTTTTAACAATAGCCATTCAGACTGGTGTGAGATGGTACATCACTGTGGTTTTGATTGGCATTTCTCTGATAATTAGTGATGGTGGACATTTTTTTCAAGTTCATTGGCTGCTTGTATGTCTTCTTTTGCAAAGTGTCTCTTCGTGTCCTTTGCCCATTTTTTAAATAGAGTTATTTGTTTTTCTTTTTGTTTTGTTTAAGTTCCTTACAGGTTCCAGATATTAGACCTTTGTCAGACGCATAGTTTGTTAATATTTTCTCCCATTAGGTAGGTTGTCTGTCTGCTGTATGATATTTTCTTTTCCTTTGCAGAGACTCTTTAGTTTACTTAGGTCTCATTTGTCAATTGTTTTGTTTTTGTTGCAATTGCTTTTGGAGACTTGGTCACAAACTGTTTGCCAAAGCCAATGTTCAGAAGAGTATTTCCAAGGTTTTCTTCTAGAGTTGTTATAGGATTTAAGGCCTTGCACTTAAATCTTTCATTCATCTTGAGTTAATTTTTGTATATGGTAAAAGTTAAGGATTCAGGTTCATTCTTGCACATAGGGCTAGACAGTTATATCCCAGGACCATTTATTGAATAGAGGTTCCTTTCCTTATTGCTTGTTTTTGTCAGGCTTGTGAAAGATCATATAGTTGTAAGTATTGAACTTCATTTCCAAGTTTTCTATTCTGTTCCATTGGTCTATGTGTCTTATTTTTATACCAATATCATGCTATTTTGGTTACTATAGCCTTACAGTGTAGTTTGACATTGGGAAATGTGATGTCTCCAGCTTTGTTCATTTTGCTTAGGGTTGCTTTGTCTATTAAGGCTCTTCTTTGGTTCCAAATGAATTTTAGAATTTTTTTTTTTTTCTAACTGTGAAGAATGATATTGGTAGTTTGATAGGAATAGCATTGAATCTGTAAATCACTTTGGACAGTATGGCCATTGTAACAATATTAATTATTCCAATCCATGAACATAAAATGTTTTCCAGTTTCTTTGTTTTGTCTATTATTTTTTAAGCTGTGTCTTACAGTTCTACTTGTAGAGATCTTTCACCTCCTTGGTTAGCTGTATTTCTAGATGTTTTATTTTTTTTTTTTTTAGCTATTGTAAATGGGAGCATGTTCTTGATTTGCCTCTCAGCCTGAACATTATTGGTGTATAGAAATGCTACAGATTTTTGCACATTGCTTTTGTATCCTGAAACCTTTCTAAAATCTTTTATCTGTTCTAGCAGCATTTTGGTGGAGTCATTAGGGTTTTCTAGGTATGGAATCAAGTGCTCAGTGAAAAGAGTTAGTTTGACTTATTTTCCTATTTGAATGCCTTTTTTTTTTTCTTTCTCTTGCATGATTGCTCTGTCTGGGACTTCTAATACTTGTTAAATAGGAAGGTTGAGAGTGGGCATCCTTGTCGTTTTCCAGTTCTCAAAGGTAATGGTTCCAGCTTTTGCCCATTCCATATGATGTTGGCTGCAGATCTGTCCTAGATGGCTCTTATTTTGAGGTAGGTTCTTTCTATGTCCAGTTGGTTGAGTGTGGTTATCATGAAGAGATGTTGGATTATGTTGAAAGCTTTTTCTGCATCTACTGAGGTGATCACAAGGTTTTTGCTTTTAATTTTGTTTATGTGGTGAATCATATTTATTGATTTGCATCTGTTGGAACAGTCTTGGATCCCAGGAATAAATCCTACTTAATCATGATGTATAAGGTTTTTGATGTCTGCTGGATTTTAAGTAGATTGTGTCTCCCATCTAATCTACTTTTATTTCTTTCCGTAATAGGAAGAAAAAAATGAGATATTGATATCTAGTCACTATTACAATTTTTCACTTCAGTAATGAATTCTGGTCTATTTCCAGAGATGGCTGGGTTTCAACTTGCAAACACTATGCCAACTCTGTATTAGATTCCATTTTAGTGACTTATAATTCCAAAATCTTAGTTCACTGACACATCAAAACTTCTTAATAGTTTTTTTTTTAATTTTTAAAATCTGTGCTCTATGTTTGTTTTACATAAGTAACACTTAAATATACATTCACTATAAAATGTTCAAGAACTGTAGAAGAATTTAATAGAGTAAAAGGTGAACATACTCTTCATCACCAGTCCCCCATATATGCTAATTTCCTTGAAAGTAACCATTGTCAACATATGAACTACATGTTAAAGTCCTAATATTTTAAGATGGCAATTTACTGAAATCACTTTGGATATGTTGAGAATGAATCCATATTATCTCATAAATCTGTATGTTAAAAATATTTTGGTATGTGATTTTGTGTGTATGTATTTGTGTTTTGTGTACATATGTGGGGTTGGTGGGAGTGAGAAGGCTGGAGTCCAATATTACTATGCTTGAATTCAGGCTCCACTACTTAGTGTCTAGTAGAATTTGAGCAAATCATTTATTCTTTCTAAGCCTGTAAGTAAAATGATCTAGTACATAACTCAATGGGTATTTGTGAGAGTAAAGTGATTAAAGCAGTACTAATAATTGTAATTAAAACAAATAGCACAGTTTCTGTTTCTCTATCCCTCTACATTAGAAGTAGTAATTACTTTATTACTTTTGTGATACTTAATTGATACTTTGAAGGAAAAGTATAACAATGAAATGCTTTCAATGCACGACAACAATACACAAGCTAGCACATAGTTATTCAGTTGTTCCATAATCAGTTTCAGACACAATAAAAAAGGATTAAACTTGAAGTTTGCTTTGTTTTTTTTAAGGATGAGCAAGACATGACAATTGGATAACTATATGTCAATTGTGTCTGCGACACCAATATATTTTTAGAGATTGATTTATGTGGAACATATCTCAAACTTTCTTCCTCCATGCCCCCAAAGGAAATCCCAAAAACCTCTACTCATTATCCAACTTATTTTAGATACTGTAATCTTATTTCTTAATTTAGATGTTTTATTTGTATTTGCCCAAATAAGAAGGCAGGAAGTCATAACCATTTTTGAAACATATTGTTTGACATTTTTTGAATAAGAAAAATATGTATTTGAATAAATATGAAAAGGGACATTGTTACAGGGTACTTTACTGTAGGAAACCAGAGACAACATTTCCTCTCCCACCACCTTATCTGGAAAACCTCTCCACAAAGGCACCTAACATAAATTTTGTGTAATGTGAAATAAAAAGTTGATAAAAAAGACAGATTGGTTTTTATGATCCCAGTTTGGCTAACATACATTTAGTTTTGCTAACATACACTTCTCTTAAATGTCAAAATTAATTGAAAGTTGAATTTGGTTAACTCAATAACTAACATGATACAATTATCTGAGATTGCAATGCTGTTCACTAAGGTAAATCCTTCAATGACACATCTAAGGATTCATCTTTACAACTTCCAACATTGAAGATAGACAGATATGTGGATAGATGATAGATAAAGTAGATATATGTATATCTTTAACAATGTCTACACACACACAAACACACACACATATATGTATGTATGTATACATTTCTTTCTTTGTCTCTCCCCTCCATCCCTCCTTCTCCTGCCCTCCCCCTCCCTGCCTTCCTTTATTCTTCCTTCCTTTTGAAATTTTTCACTTCAGTAATGAATTCTGGTCTATTTCCAGAGATGGCTTCCCTTGTCCTCCTCACAGTTTAGGTGATGGGAGTGCAGCTTGCATCTCCCATCACCTGCAGCGGGGTGCCCCACTGCTCAAACCTCTATGGGAAGCATCCAGGCTGTAGGGTTCCAACCCCATGGCAGCATTTAGGGGTAAATGTTAACAACTGAAGCCCCAGTGGGCATGTGTTAGAATGTGTTCTTTCAGTTTAGCCGTCTATGGGTAGCTTGTGTTAGTCAGCTCAATTAGACCCTCTGCCTTATTGCAAGAACAGAGGTGGTTTTCCCCTTGAGTCTGCCGCTTAGTGGCTGGGGTCTCCTCTGACCACTTTGGCCAGACTCTGCTTCGTTCTGCTGGTCGATGACCTGCCTGCATCTGCTAGTGCCTGTAAGTGTGCTTTTCTGCCAGTGTGTTCCTCTCGATGTTCAGCCACTTGTATGTTCTTCCTCTGATGCGTTCCTCTCCTCCAGCTGCCTGTGAATCTCTGCCCGCAAAGGTCTCAGGGTTTTTACAGATACAGGATGGGGGTGTGGCAAGCCAGGGTGGTCTTAGGAAATGCAACATTTGGGAACAAAAACAGAAATGTCTGTCCTCACCTAGGCCCATGGGCACAGGCCATAGGAGCCCTCACAAGGGACCTGCCCTTCTCTACCCATGCCCCCGTCCTGTGTCATCTCCCCCCTCTGAAGAGATACATCAAACTGCTGTTAAAATATGGGTGATGACTAGTCTTAAGCTACTTCTTGGTGACAGAGGGTGTTGTTTTGGGGAGAACAGCAATCAGACTTCTCCCAGGGGTCTATCTAAGGGTTTCTATCAAATCAGAAGCTATCATCCAAGGCTCCAATTGCCTGGCCATTTGGAGTTTTATGGCTTCTAGGCATGAGAGGAAAACAAACAAACGAACGAACGAACAAACAAGTTTTATAAGGTTAAGTATACATGGGTTAAACATGTGTATTATGCAAGGAAATAATTTAGTGCCAAAGATTAGAGACAAGAAGTGAAATATACTAACAGCAACATTGTATCCAGAGGTGTTTCACCCTGGTGAAAGATATTAAACCTTATGTGGGAGTGGGTAAGCTTTAGAAGAGAGATCACTGTTTTTGCCATATCTTTAGCAGTTAATAGGTGCACCCTATTTGAGGGCTTGCACCATGGTAATTACAGCTTCTGCCTCTTTCTTGCGTCTCCCTTTCTCTATTGTAAAAGACTGAGGTGGCCACTTCAGGAGGTTCTCTAATGTGTATCTGGTCCCAGGGCCATTTCTGGAACTTCCTCCTGATATGAGGGGCTGCCTGAGTAATAAATGTATCCTTTAGGGTTGGCTGTTTCTTGAATGAATCACGAGATAGAGAGGTGTGTTTTACCAAGGCCTTTCTTAGCTTTTCCAGGAAGGCAGTTGGGTTCTCAGCAAATCCTTGGTCAATAATGGACAACTTAGCATAATTGAGCGGCTTGGTCTTAGTCCTGTGCAAGCCCTCCCTTATAAACATCTGAAAGTGTCTCCTTTTCCAGTCTTCCATCTTGTCATTGAGATCCCATTTAGAGTCATTCACTGGTTCTGCTTATCTTCCAGTTGCATAATATTTGCCCCCTTCCTTGATGCTATAATTGATGCAAAGCGCATCCCCAAATCTCTCTGCTGCTTGCAGAGTGGACTGCCTCTTATTGTCCATCAGGGTCTGATTCAAAAATAACATAACGTCTCTCCATCAGAGTTCAAATATTTGGGTGAAATTCTGGAAACTGTCTCTATATCTATCATGGTTATCTGAAAACTTGCCAAGATCCCTCTTGATTTGCTTTAAGTACTGTTGGGAGAAGAGGACCTGGAACTTACTGGGCCCAAATTTACTGGGCATCTGTTGGAGGGGCAAGAGTGAAACAAGGGCTTGTTTAGGGTGAGGGTTTCTTGGAGGGGGGCAAGTGAGAGGCTGAAGCTAGATGGGCAAGTCAGGGTGGACCTGGAGGAGCAGGGGTGGAGGGAGCTAGCTTCTCAACTGGGAGTGCTTTTGGGATTTGTATCTTTAATTCCCTGGGATTGCCCCTTGCAGCCTTCCCTGAGATAGCAAATAGGAGGGCTGGATCAATCTTACGCTGTTGGCAAAGGTCTGGATTGCCTTGCAAGGTATAGAAAGCCTGCACATATGGGGCCTCAGACCATCTGTCTTCACATCTATAGAAAAGTTCCAGCTGCCAAAGGGTATCAAAATAAATGGCTCCTTCCTGAGGTCAAGTCATTCATTGCTGGAAATCGTAATTTAGCCAAACCTTTGTGCAGAAGGCTATTAGGAGTTTTTCCTTCAGATTTTGAGGGTCAAAACAGTCCCAATGGTTCAGGACACACTCCAGAGGAGTATAAGCTGGGGTGGTAATGAGAACTGGTTACCCATTCTGAGAGACAGGGAATAGAGGCATACCTCATTCCCTTCTTTCTTTCAGCAAAAACTCAAGGTGTGATAAAGAGAGAAAGCAAGCATCCTCCCTTTCCCTTCCACCTGTCATCCCTGAGTCCTAGCAACCTTGGCAGGTGCTGGCCATAAGTACTGATGTGATACGTACCCACGAAGCAGGGAAAACCTGGAGAATAGGAATTGACCGGCGTCACCTATGCCTTCTGTTTCGCCTGCTGCCAACAACCTGTGAGTTCCCTGGGCCTGTTTATGCCATGAAGCATGGCCTCCTTCTGTGGGGCTGGGGGTGGGGTTTAATTGGCAAGAATTGGTCCTGCCCATTTACATTGTGCCTGTGGCCTGGCTTTGGATGCCTCAGACCTGGTTGTTCTTTCTAGGGCCTTACTCTTAGCAAGAAGCTTGGAATCGAGCTTCAAATTGAAAAGGTATTTGAGGGGCTGTGTTTATCCATTTAGTGTCTCAAATAAGCCCTGCCGAATTTCCAGTTATCAGCCAGCAGGGGTCACTCCTGCATTAATTTCCCTGTCAGAAACAGTGCTAAGTGGGGAGCCCTCTCACTTAGAAAAGGAAAAAAGAGGCCGGGCGCGGTGGCTCAGGCGTGTAATCCCAGCACTTTGGGATGCCAAAGTGGGCAGATCACGAGGTCAGGGTATCGAGACCACCCTGGCTAACACGGTGAAACCCCGTCTCTACTAAAAATACAAAAACAATTAGCTGGCTGTGGTGGAGGGCGCCTGTAGTCCCAGCTACTCGGGAAGCCGAGGCAGGAGAATCTCTTGAACCTGGGAGGTAGAGGTTGCAGTGAGCTGAGATTGCGCCAACGCACTCCAGCCGGTAAAGGAAAAAGAAAAGGAAAAACGAGGAAAAACAGTTTAAGGGGTAAAAGGGGGAGATCCTGGGGGAAGAGCCTCTTGCTCTAATCCTATATCCTTCCCCCGGTTCAGGCCAGGTTGAATTTGTCGGCCAGGGGAGAAACATTCTGTTGGCCTGGTGGGTGAGAAGAGCCCGTCTATTGGCCCTGTGGGGTTGTGGCTACCACCAGGGCTTTCTCCCGCTCCCCCTTGTGGCTGCTGGGTGCGAACTTTGCAAATTGTGCATAAGCCCAGGCACCTGAGCTGGGAAGGGAAAGGGAAAGGTGAGGTGCCCTGAGTCATGCGTGCTGCGGGGTGGAGACATAGGTGGCACCTCTAGGAATAAGTAGTCTGATTTGCACCTTTGGCTGCTGAGCCAAATGCTCATTTTACCTAGTAACGTTGCCACAGCCTGTAGCAAATCCCTTAACATTGTAAAGGAAGAGATAGAAGCCATTTCAAACCATAAAAGAGAGAAAAGAGGTGAAGTCTGGGTGTTTTAACCAGACCAGTTAGGATGCTTTAAAACTTCATGAAGGGAAAGAGGGCCTCTTACCTACAGGGAAAAGAGAGAGGGGCCAGCGTTTTGGAAGAGAGGCCGATCCTATACTTTCAGATTTGCATTCACCTTCCCGGATCCCGGTTGAGCCCCCGGTTGAAACAGGAAAAGTTGCCTCATCCCCATCACAGGGCGTATGATTGGGGAGTGGCTAATTTATTTGATGCCCCACTGTTCAAATCTCTAGGGGAGCATGCAGATGGGCAGGCTGTGGGGCTCTGACCCCACAGCAGCATCTAGGTGTGAATGTTTACAGCTGAAGCACCAGTAGGCGTGTGTTAGAGTGTGCTCTTTCAGTTTAGCCATTTATAGGCAGTTTGCGTTAGTGAATTCAATTAGACCCTCTGCCTTATTGCAAGGTCAGAGAGCTTTCTATTTCCCAAGGTTTCTTGTCTTGGTGTACCAGAAGAATCAGGTCACACATGGGCTTGGACAATGAGCGCAAGGTTTTATTGAGTGAAAGTAGCTCTCAGTAGATTGGGGAGCTGGAAGGGAGATGGAGTGGGAAGCTGGTTTTTCCTTGGAGTCGGGCCGCTCAGTGGCCCGGCTCTCTTTAGAAGATCCTGGCCAAACTCTCATTGTTCCGCTGGTCGATGGCCTGCCAGCATCTGCTGGTGCCTGTTAGTGTGCTCTTACACCGGTGTGTTCTCGATGTTCAGCTGCTTACGTGTTCCTCTGCTGATGTGTTCCTCTCAGCATCCAGACGCCTGTGTGTCTGTCTGCCCGCTAGAGTCTCGGGGTTTTTATAAGCATAAGATGAAAGCATGGCGGGCCAGGGTGGTCTTAGGAAATGCAACATTTAGGCATAAAATAGAAATGCCTGTCCTCACCTAGATCCATGGGCACAGGCCCAGGTGTGAAGCCCTCACCAAGGCCCTTCTTACGCAGCACTTCTTTCCCCCCTCCCATATCGCTTATTTCCTTCTTTTCCTTCCTTCCTTCCTTCCTTCCTTCCTTCCTTCCTTCCTTCCTTCCTTCCTTCCTTCCTTCCTTCCTTCCTTCCTTTCCTTCCTTCTTTCTTTCTTTCTTTCTTTCTTTCTTTTTCTTTCTTTTCTTTCTTTCTTTCTTTCTTTCTTCTTTCTTTTCTTCCTTCCTTCCTTCCTTCCTTCCTTCCTTCCTTCCTTCCTTCCTTTTGTTTTCCTTCCTTTCTTCTTTCTCGCTCCCTTTCCCTCCCTTCCTTCCCCCATCTCCTCTCCTTACCCTCCTTTCTTCATCTTTTTCTTTTCTTTTTTCTCTTTTCTCTCTTCTCTTTTCTCCTTTCCTTTCCTTTCATCTCTTTCCCTCTTTCCTTCCTTCCTTTATCCCTTCCTTCCTTTACCCCTTCCTTCCTTCCTTCCTTCCTTCCTTCCTTCCTTCCTTCCTTCCTTCCTTCCTTCCTTTTGTTTTCCTTCCTTTCTTCTTTCTCGCTCCCTTTCCCTCCCTTCCTTCCCCCATTCCTCTCCTTACCCTCCTTTCTTCATCTTTTTCTTTTCTTTTTTCTTTTTCTCTTTCTCTTTTCTCCTTTCCTTTCCTTTCATCTCTTTCCCTCTTTCCTTCCTTCCTTTACCCCTTCCTTCCTTTACCCCCTTCCTTCCTTCCTTCCTTCCTTCCTTCCTTCCTTCCTTCCTTCTTCTCTTTCTTTCTTTCTTTCTTTCTTTCTTTCTTTCTTTCTTTCTTTCTTTCTTTCTTTCTTTCTTTCTTTCTTTCTTTCTTTCTCTCTCTCTCTCTTTCTCTTTCTTTCTTTCTTTTTCCTTCTTTGCTTCTTTCTCTCTTTCTTCTCCCAGCAATGACATGGAATTTGTGATGACAGGCAGAAATTAGAGGCTTTCCATATCTGTTATGTTTATTTTTGGCTTTCTGAGGACCAAGTTTTCCTTTGTTGCTAGTGCAATAACAATTGTCTTTTAATCATTGACTCCAAGCGAATAACAGGCAATCTAATAATGAATGATGTAAGACACACATAGTTTCTGGATATAAGTCTAGAATTTCCTCTTTAAATATGATTTAGAAAAACTTGTTACCTATCTCAGATTTGTTCTTTCAGGAATAGAGGTTTCTAAACTTGTTTGAACTTTTGAAATTTAAGAATAGTCATCTAAGCAACCTTCCAAGAATGATTCTTGGAAGATCAAAATGGGTTATTCTTGACCCATAGCCTCTAAGTTTTTCTAATTATATGAATTTATTTGTTTAATAGTGTCACTGATGAACAGGTTAACATTTCAGTGGTGGCTTTCTGGAGATGAAATGCACAAATTCATACTAATGCATTGGTATAACATAGTGAATTTGGGGGTAGCAGGTGTTCACCTGAGACATCAAATGTTTTCAAGACAGATAACCCTTTTAACATCACTCAAACAACAGTGCAAGAATGGCCACACACGATGACTGTGCCTTAAATTTCATGCCCCTTTTTTCCTCATGTACAAAACTTCACCAATCTTCATATTACTATGAAGAAATGTTAGCCTTAACACAGTAAGATTATTATGAAAGATTGAAAGAAGACAGGCTATTTCAATTCATACCAATTATATTTCATATGTCACAACCATGAGTTTGGCTGAGGATCATTGAGGCATACATTGAATTAATCAGGCTGCCTTTTGCTGCTTTAAATGAAGCCTAAATAATTTTGATGTATTGCATGGAAAGAGTAACATGGCCAGGTACACTATTTCACTGTTCTGTTTCTTGTTTTTTAACCATCTAAAAATTTCATTTTTAGTGTTAGTGTTTGTGGACCATCACATTACCCCAGAAGCATCACTATTCAATAGAAGAAAACTAACGAGCCCAAAGGATTTCACCATG
Organism: Macaca thibetana thibetana; assembly: GCF_024542745.1. NCBI lineage: Eukaryota > Metazoa > Chordata > Mammalia > Primates > Cercopithecidae > Macaca > Macaca thibetana. The sequence continues at coordinate 78,437,753 of NC_065586.1, forward strand.
AATCCGTTCGTTATACAAGACACAGTTCACAGATCAGCTTCAAATGTGGATTTCAGCCCAAAATTCCAACCGAGATCAAAGAAAATGCATGTCTTTCCACATTTCAAATTAAGTTTTGAGAATTGAAGTCTAATACTTAAAAAAATATTTTGCTTATCTATTTTTTTAATAAAATTTTAAAAGCCCTACAGGTAGGATGAACTTGGGTTAACTTGTTAAATGCAAATATGGCATACATTATTTGTATTTAAATGACTTTAACATCCTGTAATATTACCTAGAGGTTTGCCTTCCAAATGGCTTAGGAAGAATATTTTAATGAAGTCAGCTACAAGTAAAACTAATCTTCTTTTTTCTTTTAATCATGTATAAATTAGCTATATCCACTTAACTCCATGGAAACATTGATATAAAAAATATAAACATAAAATTTTGTGTTTCTGACTAATTTATTACTCTTTGAAAGTTCTGTTTTCTTTAATAAATTTTAGAAAACTTTATTTCTTCTCCAAAATAATGCACAAATCACTTCTATGTTTAATAGGCAATCTCTTTTTGGCTTACCAGCACCTCTATCTTCCTTTTCTGATATTATTCTTCCTTTTGTCCCCTTTCCTCCTCTATATTTGATTCCTTTTTCGTTGGCTTCCTTTTAGTAAGAAAATAGAAATCATCAAATTAGAATATGAAATTGTACCAACATGGTGACAATGACGCCTCACTAGTATCTGTACTCATGGTATCCTCTGGCTTCTTTTCACATGTAATGGATAAACAATTCTTGCTCTCACTGAGAAGGGCAGACACCACTCTATTTGTGCTTTGGACCCCACAATGTTTCACTCATTTAAATGTGTTTCATCTGTCAAGATTTCTTAACTCTCCAGCTCCATCTGTCTTTCACTCTCTATTGGATTATCTGTTTTAGCCTAAAACAAAGTTATACTATTAGCCATCTTTCAAAAATCTGATTTCTTATATCTTTCTCCAGTTCTTTATGTTTTTCTTTTTCTCTTCTTAGCTAAACTATTTTTAAAATGTATGTACTTGCTATCTGCATGTCCTCAAGTCTCGTTTTATTCTTAATTCACTCCAGTCTTTCACCACGAGACTGAGAGTGAAATTGCAAAGTCTTCCATTTTCCTGAAGAAAATGATTGCCTTTCAGATCATCTTATACAATGGCCTGGCCATTTTTAGGCATAGTTAATCACTCCCTGTCCCTTGAAATACTTTCTTAGATTCTGATTTGCATTCCCATTTTCTTTTCCCCTTCCAAGACTCAGGATTAGTCTATAATTTTTTTTAATTCATAATTTTCTATCAGATCTATTCTTGTCATATGCATTCAGTAGCTTTTATATGTTTATTTACCTCTTGGCTCATTTTTCAAATACTACCAGACCTCCTGAGGCAAAGACTCTTGTGTTGAACTTTGTAGTTGTCATTGTTACTGATGCACCAAGGGTACCATCTGGTTCCTGCTGCTAGCCACACAGAAAGTCAATCAGTGAGAGAATGATTTTTGCCAAGGAAAAAGGGTTTAATCAGTGCTTCAGATGAGGAGAAGGGAAATCAGTCTCAAATCCATCTGCCTGACCAATTAAAATTGGGGATTTATATAGCAGGGAATAAATGTAACTATGTGTGAGAAAACAGGAACTTGAGTAGAGTAAGGGAGCAATTATGACTAATGAGGGACATCTCATTGTCTGGATGCTATAATCTAATGAGTTTCAGTTTTTTTGATACTTTCTGAGAGGCCCTGGGGTTACAGTTGAAGAAGGTACTCAGATAAAACAAATGTAAGTTTCAGTCTTTCAGACTGGAAGGTCTGTTTATTAAAAAAAAAATTCAATTTCAAACAAATTCTGTCTATGAAACTATTGGGCTAGTTACAATATCTCCTCTTGAATATTCAATGATTAAATATAAATATTTATACTTAGCATTTATACTATTATGCTAAGAATTCCCTTTCTGCACAAAGCAAACCTCACCTCACTGAATCTTCCATATGGTTCTGCAGAAACCTCAATTCTTGCCTCCTCCTCAGAAGAAAAATCAGCTGAGGGGTATAAGGCAGAAAAAGAGATTGAAGCAAATTTCAGAGCTTTAGAACAGGAAAGAAAGAAAGAAAAGTATACTTGGATGAGACCTAAGCAGGCAACTTGAAGGACAAGTGTGGCATTTAAATTTGATCCTAGGACTTTATATGCTGGCCACCTCCGGTGTCTTGCACCTCTTTTGCATGATTCTTCCATTAGGGTAGGGCAAGAGTTAATTTCTGTTAATACTTACCTAGTTCTAGTTCTCCATAAGCTCGTGCCTGGGTCATTCAAGAACTAATTAATCTTTTATCAGTAATCTCCATTTGTCTTAAACCCTTTTAGAAAAAATTTTAATTTTCTTAAAATACTCCAATTCCCATGTCCCTATTATTTCTAAAAGCCTATAGCAAATTCCAATGATAAGATTAAATCCAACCCAAAATCTAGGCATATTTTACCTGTTCAACTTTAACTGCTAATCTTCTATAGCATATTGTGGGCAACATGATGAATTGCAAAGACTTAAGGTAGCTAGCTGAATTATTTTAAACAATTCTTATGACATGAGAAGGTTGACTAAACTGTTTCCAAAACAACTTACATTTGAAACTTCTATTATTCTCTTGTCCTCTTGCCATAGCAAGGTTAAGACTTGCAGATGTTGCTCATTTTTTCTTTCACAATCTTATTTATATTTCAAATTACATAAGCTTCACAAAGCCTTCCCCATTTATGAAATGTCATAGCACCTGTTGCTTTTACAGATATTAGGACATTACAATTATATTTTAATGTCTCATATTGCTTTGTCTTTTGTACGTAAGATTAAATTTCTTAAAAAATGATAGGTTCCTTGAGAAAGGCAATCTTGATATATATTTTTTTCTATGTCCAGTCTTGACCAAGTATCAGATTATAAACCTCTGTTCAATTGAATCCTTTTTGCTTAAGTCTGTTACTCACCATTCCACTGACAGCTTGCAACTAGAAAAGATATCTTGCTCTTATTACCAGTGTTTCCAGGTGGAGCCTTTGGATCAAAGGTTCTACATGCTGCCGTAATTGAAACTTTGGTGTCTCTGAACCATAGTACCTAAAAAAATGGCCTCTTCCAAAACCCTCATTCAAAAGAGACATTCATTTTATAACCATAACCACATAGAAAATCAATTGAAAGAGTTGAATCTTTTTTGAAAAACCTACCGTATCACATACCATGTTATAATTTCTTAGTATTGGAAGTAACTATTGGTGTTACACATACATATAAATAATCAGATTTTTAAAGCATGATTTTAGTTATTTAAGTTACATCAATATGTGTCAAACTTATAAATTGCTATCATATGTTATAAATTTTACAAATGTAATAAATGCATTTTCATGCCTGCTACCAGTAACAATCAAGTAGCTTTCAAAGAAAAGCTATGTATAAAAGAAGCTCAGATACTAAAGGTTTTTAAAGGTTAGAGACAGCTAAAAGAAAATTCAGTGGCTCACCAGCATTTTGTGTAATTATCTGTCTAAATTACTAATTTTATTTCAAACTTAATATTCTTACCTAATCACTGAAATAGCATGTTTTCACGGTTGACTACTTTGCAATGTACAATTTACTTGACTTAAAATGCATAAAATACTGTTTGAACCATTATGCACTCAACTTATTGAACCAAATAGTGAAATGGTTTAATTTTCACCCATTTTACAAATGTAGCCACAAACTTTATTGATCAATCAGCATACTTTGGTGATTCAGCTTTATGTGCATTGCTGAATGAGCTGTATACTTTACAAGAATAGGTTTATATGTTTCTGAAATTTAGCTTCAAATTCTCCTTGAACAAAAAAGAAAAAAAAAAACGTATTATGGTTCACTTAAAATGCACAATGGCACATTGCTATCCCATTCTGTATTAGTGAAGTTATATTCTCAATAAATCTCAGAAATTCCTATATTTGCTTTAAAAAGTTAAACTATAACAATTAGTAATTCAATGCAAATTAAATTATAAACTTGAATTAATTCCAAGACTTAGGTAGTAACATTTTAGAAAGCATAGGGATCAAACTATATAGCTATGAGAAATGACAGGATGGTTTAGGAGTAGTCCAGCTCAGCTTTTTAGAAAAGAAAGAAATATGTTTTTCTACTAAATATTTGGTTTGGTTAAACTTTAAGTTCTTGCATTCTCTCTCTCTCTCTCTCTCTCTCTCTCTCTCTCTCTCTCTCTCTCTGTCTCTCTATTTCTCCATGCCCTATACTGTCTCCATTCTATTTCTGTCTTTGTCTTTCTCTTCAGCTGAATTGTTTAGGATCCATTAGATGGAGACCATGACTCTAAAAATAACTGAAACTTCATAATGGTGACCAATTAAACAGGTATCGTGACCCTCAATATTTATACTTAAATTTTGCCTTATTTAATAAAATGTCATCATAACCATTCCAGACCTTTTATGCTAACTAAACATGATTGGACAAAATTTTATTTTTGTTTTAGAAAATTTCTTTCTTCTTTAGCTGAATGTTGAAATTGCATATTTATTGATGAATATGATTATTTTAGCCAGTTTTTAAACTATATTTTACAGGTTTCTTTAGTGACTAAATTATAATTGTCTCCTAGCTTAATGCGTGTGTTTGTGTGTGTTCATTCCTTTGAGTTTAAATTAGTCTCCTTTATGGATGACTTTTACCTTTTCTGGGGATACAGTGAAACATTTTCCTTCAAATTTTAATGCTAACTTGCTCTAGGTTTTTATCACTTTACCCCCCTTGGCCCTTGGGTTTATTTTTGGTTCATTAATATTTTAGACTCTTCAATGTGACTTTTGATAGCTAATTAATGTTTATATTACTCAATTAAATGTTGAATTATATTTCTTAACTGTTTAACTATAGGAAAAAAAACTTTGGATTTCTAAGGAAAGATGAAAATATTATAGAACTATTTAAGTACTGTGATCAGTTCTAATATTTTAAAATTTGGGAAATTAACATAAATAATAATTAAATATTTTTTAAAAAGGAAAAGTAAGTGTATATTCCATTTTTTAATAACCTCTTTATTTTAAGACAGGATTACATCCAGGGCATAGACATAGCAGATATTGATTTATTGAACTGAAGAATGGTTGGTTGTGCTACACCTTTTTATTTGCACTCCCATTTGGGTAGGGTGTAATCTGTTGACCAACAAAATAAATCTCTGTCAGGATCTGAATGTTTTGGGGATTTCACTGATAACTCTGTAAAAGGCTCATTAGTCACAGGAGAGGAAATGCTACTAAGTGTTTATACCTTTTTGGTGGAACAAACATCATTTTATGACAAAAATAAATCTGAATAATTTTTTGAAGTTTAGTTGACAATGAATGATTATTACTGCTATTCAAAAATATTGTTTGAGCACTTCCTCATCTCCCTTTTCTTGTTTTCTCAATTTATAGGAGCAGAAATATATCAGGTTTCTTCTGGGATTTGTGAACCAGTAACCAATATTTTTTAATTTGTTTTGACAAGTAAATCTTGACTACACCCTCCATTTGCCCAAGTTCTTGAGTAATCTTAATTAATGGATCTGTCACACTCACTGTCTTTGGACATGCATTGTGTATTACTTTGTTAAGCCTTGAAAATAAATGACTGTTTATTACTGCATCATAACCTAGTCTATCCTAACAAAAAATAACATATTAAAAAATTAACCAGAGTTAAATTTTAACAATTCAACAATTGGACCTGTGGACATTCATCACAGAAAATTTAAACTATGTTCACAGAAAAGCCTGTACATGAACACTCATAGCAGTTTTCATTGTTATAGCTCAAAACTAAAAATATACCAGATGTCCTTCAAAAAGTGAATAAACACACCATGGTACATTCATAAAATGTGACACTTAGCAATAAAAAGGAACAAAATATTGACACACATAATTAAGCTGAATGAATAATATCAGTCCCAAAAGGTTAAATATTATATTATTTCCTATAGCATTCTTGAAATTACAAAATTGTAGAAATGGAGAAAAAACAGATTACTGTTTGACAGGGTTTAGGACTAGGGTGGGGATGGTGTGGAGCATGATTGCTTCAGTGATATGGATGTAATTACAAAAAGACAATAAAAATAATCCTTATACTGATATAGTTACTTAGTATCTTGATCATGTTCGCAGATACATGTATCTACATATATGATATAAATGTATAAAACTATACACAAACACAAATGACTACAAGTAAAACTGGGGAAATGTAAATAAGACCTGTAGATTGTATCAATGTCGATATCCTGATACAGTATCTTGGATATTGTACTATAATTTTTGCAAGTTTTACCTTTTGGGGAAATTGAGTAAAGGGTACACATGATCTTTGTGTATTTTTTCTTGCAACTGCATGTGAATTATCAGTTGTCTCCATAATAGTTCAATGAAAACAGGTAAGATAATTTCAAACATAGGAAATATAAATATTGCCTACTGATCATTATTTGTTTGTAATATTGATAATTTAATATTTATGATATGCATAGAAAGCAAAAAGAACATATAGTGGAATAGTATCAATAAGAATTTATTGGCCGGGCATGGTGGCTCACACCTGTAATCCCAGCACTTTGGGAGGCCGAGACGGGTGGATCACAAGGTAAAGAGTTCAAGACCAGCCTGGTCAAGGTGGTGAAACCCTGTCTCTACTAAAAATACAAAAAATAGCTGGATGTGGTGGTGGGCACCTGTAATCCCAGCTACTTGGGAGGGTGAGGCAAGAGAATTCCTTGAACCCGGGAGGTGGAGGTTGCAATGACCCGAGATTGCGCCACTTTACTCTAGCCTGGGTGACAAAGCCAGACTCCATCTCAAAAAAAAAAAAAAAAAAAAAAAACAAAAACTCATTTAAATTTCTTAGGTCATTTTGGTACTGACTAGTTTTTAATTTTTTTATAAGGCTCTGACTGATATTTTAAAAACATTATTATGATTGGGTGCAGTGTCTCATGCCTGTAATCCTAGCACTTTGGGAGGCTGAGGAGGGAGGATAGCTGTAGCCCAGGAGTTTGAGACCAGCCAGGCCAAAGAAGTGAGATCCTATCTCCACAAAAAATAAAAAATAAATTATCCAGTCATAGTGGCATGCTCCTGTAGTCACAGCTTCTCAGAAGTCTGATGCAGGAGGATCACTTGAGCCTGGGGTTTGAGGTTGCAGTGAGCTGTGATTGCACCACTACACACCAGCCTGCACTCCAGGCTCCAGAACAAGACTCTGTCTCAGTAAATAAATAAATTAATTAAATTAAATTAAATTAAAATACCATTAAATTTGGTGTAAGCAGAATAAGAAAAACAAAATTACTTCTTTAAATTTTACGTTCTTTTTTTTTAGACTCTAGAGACTTCATTACAAACTATCTATATATGCATGCACCAGTGGGTTTTGGGGGTTAATTAATAAAAATGTGATTTTTCTTCTAGAGATCATGCCCAAAATATTTTGTTTCAAGCATTAAATAGAGATTAAAATATAAACTGAAATTTTCTTCTGTCTGAAATCTGCACTTTCTCTTGAATTATGAATAAACTATAAAATATAAAAACCATTATTCATACATAATTTCTTAATTACTTGTTATTTATATATATGATACATATATAATTATAGGATAATATTTCTCTTATTTTCTCAAGTGTAACATATATTTGCTAACTTTTACATGGAAATATTAGACACATTATTTCTACTACATATTAAAGTGTTGCATGTCACACCTTACTAATGCAACAATTAGAATATTGCAGTTTATACTAAAATTATTGCTTGATGGGATATTCTGCAGATTGTGTTTGATAATTACTTTTATTTTCCCTTTTTTACTGGGTCTTTGCTTTTCCTTACCGATCTAAGTTTTACATTAACTCTTGGTTGGCTGCATGTATTGTGAATCTCTTCTCCCAATTTGTATTGTTTTTCCCTTTTTAGAGTATTAAATATTGAACAGAAATTGTAATTACATATAGGTAGATGAACAACATGTTGTGTGTGTCTAGTGCTTTTACTGTCATATTTTAGTGATACATTCCAACCACTAGGTCAGAATATTATTTTATGTTTTATTCCAAGAATTTAAAATTTGACTTACATATGTAAGTCCTTTATCTATCTAGAGAGGATTGCTATTATGTAAGATGGTTAGCCATTTTATTTCACTTTTCCCACACTAACAACCAGATCTCTACTCCATTTGCTTTTCCCTTGGAGTACACTCTGTCACCTCTATAAAGTTTCATATATATGGAGGTCGGTGTCTCTGTCGACTTTATCTTTTGTTTTTCTACCTACTTCCAAATGAGACTGTCTTTTTATAGATTTACAACTTTTTTATCATGAGGTGTGACATGCCCACTTTGTCTTTAAATATGTCTTTAAATATGACTGGGCTGTACTAGACTCTCCCTCATCCATATAAATCTTCGTATCAATTTGTCAAGTTCTTTAAATCATATCACTGACATTTTGAATGGAGTTGCATTAAATCTATAGATCATTTTTGAAAGAATTAGCCAGGCGCGGCGGCTTATGCCTGTAATCCCAGCTCTTTGGGAGGCTGAAGTGGGTGGATCACTTGAGACCAGGAGTTGGAGACCATCCTGGGCAACATGGCAAAACCCTGTCTCTACAAAAACTATGAAAATTAACGGGGCATGTTGGCATAGGCCTGTAATCCCAGCTGCTTGGGAGGCTGAGTCATGAGAATCACTAGAACTAGGTGGAGGCCAAGATCATGCCACTGAATCCAGCCTGGGGAACAGAGTAAGACTCTGTCTCAAAAAAAAAAAGACATTTTTACAATACTAAATCTTCTTGTTCATATCTATTAGATACTTATCCGCTTATCCATTTGTAATTCCATACATTTTGGCCTTTATCTCATAATATGCCCCAAAATACATTACAGACGAATTGAATAAATAAACATGAAACAAACATCAGAAGAAAACCTTAGGAATATGTTTATAATAGTTGAATTAAGGATATATTTCTAAGACAGATACAAAATGCAAAACCCTGAAATTTTGCCTTTACAACTCTCAGAATGTATTGGCCTCTCTATAAGTTCATTTATAATAAGTGTTTTTTTTCAAAATGATATCTAAACATTATAATATCTGATATATAGGATTATACACATATACGTGTGTGTGTGTGGGTGTATATATATTTGAGCAGATACAGTACTCTCCCATCTCTTTGTAAAAAATGGATAGATTTCACTGAAATGATTAAAAAAGCCCCAACTCTGTAATAAGATACACATTCAATTACAAGCGTAAAGGTGAAAGACAGTTATACATATACATATATGTATCTATAAATAGAAATAAATAAATGAATTTCTGTAGTCACATTATGTGCCAAAAAAAGCCCCAAATAAGCAATTATAAAAATATTCTATTTTCATAGGATAATAAGAAAATGTATAAATTTATTTTTCCTTTTTTTTTTTTCCAGACAAGGTCTCACTCTGTCACCCAGGCTGGAGTGAATTGCACAACCTGGGCTCACTACAATATCCTCCCACCTCAGCCTCCCAAGTAGCTGGGACTATGCCTGGCTAATTTTTATATGTTTTGTAAAGATGATGTTTCGCCATCTTGCTCAGGTTAGTTTCAAACTCCTGAGCTCAAGTGATCTGCCTGCCTCAGCCTCCCAAAGTGCTGAATTTACAGACAAGAGCCACCACACCTACCTAGCCTCTATTTAGAATTAGCCGGGCGCGTTCAAGAATCCCAGCACTTTGGGAGGCCGAGACGGGCGGATCACGAGGTTAGGAGATCGAGACCATCCTGGCTAACACGGTGAAACCCCGTGATAAAAAATACAAAAAACTAGCCGGGCGCGGTGGCGGGCGCCTGTAAGCTACTGTAGACTTGCACTGCACTCCAGCCTGGGCGGCAAGCGAGACTCCGTCTCAAAAAAAAAAAAAAAAAAAAAAAAAAAAAAAAAGTAGAATTGTAATGATGTAGAAACATGTAGACTACCTGAAAAAACCTGAAAAAAATCACATGCTGGTTCGCTCTCTTAAATGTTCTTTGCAGAGTATAAATGGACAGAGACTTTTGAGATGTAAATATGACTGTCTTTCAAAACTGGAAATAAACATAGCCTCTTTGACTAGGCCATTTACTTCTGTGAATTTACATTAAATAAATAGTCTTACTTGTACATAAGAATATGTACGTAGGATTTCTACACCAGTTTTATTTTCCCATTATGAAAACTAGAACTACCTATAGACTGGCCACTATGAGAGAGTTTAAACAAAGTATTGAAAAATCTAAACTAAAGATTACAGGGCAGCAATTTAAAGGAAAAAGATAGATTTCCTTAACTAACATGAACAAACTCTAAGATACAGTGTCAATTGATAAAACACAGAAGATAAAAATAGTTCAAAAATAGAATTTCATTTGTATAAAACATAAACATATCTGTGGGGTAGGTATGAATCGATGTTTGCATAGTTGTGCTTAAACTTTTACTCATATGTGTTAATCAACATATAGAAAGAGGATCAGAGACCTACACATCAAGCAAATAATAATAATTTTATATGAGCAGAAAAATAGTACTGAAAGTTTAGATCAAAGGGGACATTTTTTCATTTTGTGCTATTTTCCTCTGTAGTTTAATATATAACAAGGAAAATATAATTTTAATCTAAAATTGAAACGAAAACTAAAAAGAAAAAAAAAATATGTTAGATCTTCTCTGCATAAACCTGCAAATGTCTTAACCTCTCCACTAAGTTCATCTGTAATAAATGATTTTTTTGCAAAACAATCTCTAACTTTTATAAATAAGACACCGGATACACATGAGCATATATCTGAGTATATACAGTGGCTTCCCTATCTTGTTGCCTTGAAACGCTATTTTCTTTTCTTACATAATACAGTTAGAAACAAAATTTCCTAAATTGGAATTTATTAACCATTAGGCCATAAATCCAATATTTCTACAATTGAGAACTTTTAAATTCCAATTTGAGTGCTTTCTTGTTATATTATTCATTATTCTTTTGCAACTTGAGCCTCTCCACTTCGGCACTGGAAAATTAGCTGAGAAAATGAAAGTAATCAGACTCCTCCCTCATATACTTTGCCTGATACAGATAACTTATATTTATTCTCAATATTATCTTTCATTCTCAGAGCATCCATAATCATATATCCCTGTATATCTGACTGGATATCATTGGGAGTACTGTGAAAGCAAGTCTAGAACCTAGATAAGAAAATAAACTACATGCAAATAAATCTTCAATTAACTTGATATTTATTCATAGCCTAATATGGTGAGACTTCTAAAATGTATGCTTGTCCTTACTCTTATCTCATAATTGAAAGATCCACCATGAATAGCTACTTGCTGGAACAGCAAAATAGTGTTAAAAGACCTATTTCTGGGCCATTGATACCAACTTTGGATTGCTTTATTGATTTTCCAGATGCTGCTCTGTGTAGGATATTGGTATTATCATGGCACCAGGAACTGAGTAATTTAGCCAGGTACTGATTGCCAAGTGCACATCTGCCCTAAGTCAGCCTTCTAGGCATGGTTGCCAGCATAGAACTTTCTGGTTTAGTTTTCTGAGGCTTTGGTACAAATTTGCTGTCTACTCTGATTTAAGGAAAACATTTTTGAGAAGTGGAAACTAATCTTCACAAATTCCTGTTATGCAATCTATCATAGAGTGGTGGGGAAAATATTACGATGGGGCCAGGCATTAGATCTAATAGGGTTGATCATGTTGACTAGAGTGCCATCTCCTCTGATACATAGCCTGGGATATTGTACAAATTTTTGGATACCACATATATGAAGTAATTACCAGAGTATTTCCCTCTCTTTGAGGGTTCAGAAATACTCCAACATTGAAGGATTTTATGAACATAATTCATTTTTAATAGAGATATTAGGAATAGCAATTTCTGAATGGCCTGGCAGTTTGAATTTTAATCTAGTCAAAGAAGACTGAATTTCCATAGCTTGGGTCAGAATAAAAATCTAGAAATAAGCATACAACATCGAAATTTGATTTTAATCGCTCAATGATAGTTAAGAACACAATAATACAGTAATGTAAGATGCTTTAAGGGGTATTTTCTGTTTTTTTTTTTTTTTTAGTTATTTTTAATTTACTTTGTTTTGTATTTTCCATCTCTACCACTGTCACATTTATAATGTTAGTTTTCTATTAAATTATGTTGAGGATCTTGTTTCAAAACATTACAGCAAATGTTTCTAAGTGAAGACAAGTGAAGGGAATTTATCTTAAAACTCATGTTTTATACTTCTAGAAAATAGAAATTAAGCAGTAACTTCTATTTTTATGTTTTACACATCACGATACACTCTAAAAAGTGATTGAGTTCTTTGACTGCCAGCTTTGTGTTTTAAGCTCATGAAAACCACTTTGATTTTCAACTCTTTCTTGAGTAACTTCCCAAAACTGGTGAGATTTCAAAGGTAGCAATGCTTCATGAAAAGGAGAACATTCAGAATACAAGACAGAAAGAATATTTGTAACATTTATTTAAGGGAACAATAATGGTGCAAAAAATAAGGTCACCATTAGGAAGGATGTTAATCTATAGCAACAATTAGACTTACCATATCTTCGATAAAGTGATTTAACTTTCTTTAGTATCTGCCTGGATTATATTAGCGGCTATATTTCTGCACATACTAGATTATGGAAAATAATTTTCTAATAGAAATTAATGGATTCCTGTATTCTGACATTAGTGTATCTCATGATAGTGAATTCCATTGGAAACTCAAGATTATATTGTAATGCGTTGATATCCATTGTTCCCAAGAATATCAGGAGGTGAGGAACTAGAAAACTCTGTTGGAGGACAGTGAAATTCAGTGTGCGTGTTTTTTATTTTATTTTTTAATTTTTGTGTGTGTGTGTGTGTGTGTATGTCTGTGTGTCTATAAGTTCAGTTGTTACACACAGAACAACTCAGAAAACTGTGAAGACTGCATATTTTCCTGTCTTTCTTTCAGAGATACAAATTCCATAAATCTCACGTGGGGTTTAGGAATTTTCATGTTTGTCCAGTAATTCCTTTAATTTAGAAAAGATATTCCGGAGAACGTTGGTTCAAGCAGAGGGGAAACTGTTTTTTTCTATTATTTCTAGAGGTCTATACGTGTTAGTATGCTAGCTTATTTTTTTAACACTAGAGAAGGTGGCAAATCTTTCACTCTACTAAAAAAAGTATCAAAGAGTAAGCTTAAGTAAAAGACAAGCAAAAATGACAAAAATCCAATGTAGTTCAGTGCAAGACACAGAAAACATTTTACTAGCAAATGGAAAGTAGCATTTTATTTTCATTTTGAACTGTGAGATTGTGCATCACATTCCATTTTGGTCCAGATCAATGTGGTTCAGAGTCTCTAAAGAGAACTGAAGACAAGTTACCAGAATATTCTTATTTTGAAGACATTTAATTGGCTTTAATGATTTTTTGAAAGAAAATATTATGATTTTATATAATATATAAAGTCCGGACATATATATCTAAGACTGCAAAGTTTTCTAAAGAAACACTTTTGATTTGAATTTATTTTATTTTACAGAGTCAAATGACAAGCTAAGTAAGAAAAAGCCATTAACATTTAGCATTCAGAGAGACAGTAAGATACGGATGATTTCTTCTTAACAAAGGAATACATTCAGGAGGGTACTTCATGCCCAGTGTTCAGTGATTTGAGTAAAAGCTGCTTTGAATTTGGAAATAAAGGAGACACTGGGAGCTCACTTTAGACAGACTGTGTTTCTGGGAGTCTTTTAAAGCCAGAATGTTGGTTATTATTGTCAGTTAATTATTCATTTTTAATATTTATTGAGTCCTTGCATTGTGCTAGTCACAGAACAGAATATGGCTTTAAAAATACTAGATTCTGCTGAGTAGATGTATAGTTTTCATTTTAGGAGAGGGTAAGAACCCACTCCAGGAGAAACATCAATGTGAACCATCCTAGGAAAGGTAAAGAAATTGAACAACAAAACCTCTGTAACAGCAGAACATGGTAGATAACCATTAAGTGGAAGTTTTTGGAAAGTCTGGTCTTATTATTCACATAAATTTTCTTTCTAAGTAGCAAATTGGGACCATGATTTCCCCTGGTATTTTCATTACAATTTAGATTCAGTAGAGTCTCCTTTTGCTATTTACAATTCCCTGTCTGCATTTAATATTTATTCAATATTGAATTAAATAAAATCCTGGAGTTCTACTCTTGTTCATTTGTTGTGTGTTTGGGGGAAGCTGTGCAGAGTTCAATAGAATATGAAAATGCACCGTATTATGCCCATTATGAGCATAGCCGCTAACTGATAGACTACCCTGGGAAATAAAACTTCCTTTTCAGACAGCGTTTCTTTGTTTTCTTTTTACCAACTCCAGTTGTTTTATTTCCTAACATAAACGCAAGTTGTTTTGAAAAATATATATATATATATCTATAAGCAAAGTTTTCTGTAAGGTCTCTATTCCATTTTCTCTAGAAAAAATCTCTTAAAAATTATTCCAAATGTTCCAAATGATTTTCTCCCAGCAGTCTTCATTATTAGTTTTTAACTCTTTCAGCCTATTATAAGTTGTGAATTCATCATTACCTAATTACTAACAGTGAGTGCCTTTTTTTGTTTGTTTTGTTTTGTTTTGTTTTGTTTTGAGACAGTTTCGCTCTGTTGCCCAGGCTGGAGTGCAGTGGTGGGATCACGGCTCAAACTCCTGAGCACAGATGATCCTCCCACCCCAGCCTCCAGGGTAGCTGGGACTACAAGCATGCACCACAATGCCCGGATAATTTTTTTTTTTTTTTTTTTTTTTTTTTTTTTTTTTTTGGTATTTTTTGTAGAGACAAGGTTTTGCCACGTTGCCCTAGCTGGTCTTGAACTCCTGGGCTCAGATCTGCCTGTCAGCCTCCTCAAAAGCTATAATAGGATTATAGACATGATCCACTGTTCCTGGCCAACAGTATGTGATTTAATCTTCTCATTTAAATGAAAGGAAAGCAAACACAAAGACTATATATTTATACATTAAACTGATTTTGGAAAAGGCTATTTTCTTATGTAGAAACCAAAACTCCGATTTAACAGATTCAAAGTTCTGTAACTAATATAAATTTCCAAGCAAAGCAGTGGCAACTTAGAGTCTCATTAGATATTTATATCCAGTTTAAATAGTAATACAATCTTATAGTTGGGATTGATCCATTCTCAAATATCTTTGCACATACAAGCAGGAAGTGGGCTGCACAGAGAGAAAGATAATCATTTCAAGGTGATATATGCTTGCAGCTACCTATAGGAACTGACATATCGAACTGAAGCAATGCCAATGGTTGGAAACTAAGAAGAAATAACATTCTTTCTAATAGTTGGACTTATTAAAACTTAATATAATCACTCTCTACCTCGCTAGTCATGTGCGTATGCAGTCTATTTTTTTTTTTATATATTTCCATTTATATTATGGATTATCTTGGCTTATCTACAAAAATACTATTATGTGTTCTCAATAAACCAATGAAGAACATAAGCCACATAATCTTTATCACTTCACTCTCATGCAAAGACAAACACTGGTAATACGCTTTATGAGTTTTGAATCTATTTGTGATATGTTCTAACTCAGAAAAGTTTTAGGGTTTCTAATGAATACTATTTTCTTGTTAATGATATACAGAATAGAAATCCAGGTAAAATAAGAATGAAATTGTGCTTTTGATTAAGAAAATGAAGTAGAAGGAGGCAATGATAGAAGGAATAAGATTGTGAGAAGGTCCAGAAATTAAACAAAGTGTCTGGGCGTGGTGGTTCATACTTGCAATCCAGAACTTTGAGAGTCCAAGACAGGAGGATTGCTTGAGCCCTGGAGTTTGAGACCAGCCTGAGCAACATAGTAAAGACTCTGTTTCTACAAAAAATAATACAAAAATTAGGCAGGCATGGTGGTGTACACCTGTGGTCTCAGCTACTCAGGAGACTGAGGTAGGATAATTACTTGAGCCCAGGAGGTTGCGGCTGCAGTGAGCTGCATTTACACCACTGCACTCCAGCCTGGGTGACAGAGTGAGATCCTGTCTCAAAAGAAAAGAAAGGACATTTAACAAACAAAAAAGTACATTCAAAATGAGAGAGAAATTTACCATGTGGTTGAAAATAATTTAATTTTAATGGTGATAAATGCTCAAATCAGCAACATTTGCAGGTTAATGAAGAAGATAGATAAGCATGCAGTAATAAATGAGAAAATTTTAAACTAGTGATAGTTTTTGCTGAAGAGCCATATTGTAGAAGTTTGTTTGTTTGTTTGTTTTTGAGATGGAGTCTTGCTCTGTCGCTCAGGCTCAGGAGTGCAGTGGTGCGATCTCGGCTCACTGCAACCTCCGCCTCCCCGGTGCAAACGATTCTCCTGTCTCAGCCTTCTGAGTAGCTGGGACTACAGGCGTGTGCCACCACACCTGGCTAATATTTTGTATTTTTAATAGAAATGGGGTTTCACTGTGTTAGCCAGGATGGTCTCAATCTCCTGACCTCATAATTCGCCTGCATTGGCCTCCCAAAGTGCTGGGATTACAGGCCTGAGCCACCGTGCCCGGTCTTAAAATAGTTTTTATAAAAATGAATATTCAATTCTAGATGTGCATTATGACAATCAATTTTTTGGTTTTGAGCATGCACTGTAATTTTGAATGTGTCACTTTTGAAGAATGCTTGGTAATAGGAAACACGATTATTTTTGTCAATTTTTGTGAATATATACTTATTTTAAAATAAAAAGGTAAAAGTATAGTAATAAAGCGAATAAGGATATATGTTAAAAATGCAAGCGCTCTGGTGAACTGTCATAAAAAACATCAAACAGTAAAAAAATCATGAGAGAAGTCATATTATGAACTATTTTGCGACTCCCGGGTTCACAGAGTAAACAGAACCGCGTCCGGCTAGTTTTTTGTATTTTTTTAGTAGAGACTGCATGCACTCATACATCTTTCAAAACTATTTTAAATCTATTGTATTGATAGGTCTCTAGAAATTATCTAAGCATGGAAGAAGGATTAGTGATACATTACATGTTTCATTTTTAGGTATTTCACAATGTCAAGATGTTGCAAGACTAAACACAATTCTGAAAATAATAACAGCAGTTTATATTTTAGCATGCATAATTATTTAATTTGTTGGTTTTTTAAATGGACAATAATTTTGTTGGTTGGGGTAGAGGGCACAACTGTTGAATAGATAAAAATAGGGTGATGAAATTCCAAAATTATTTAGAATCAATGATAGAGTATAGACATGTCATACTACTTTGTACATTAAATACAAATTTATAATATTGACTATATGAAGAAAGATTCAAGAAGTTCTGATATCTCTCTGATGTATCAATTCCCTTTCTTTTGAATATATACACAGTAGTAAGATTTCAGCACCACGTGATAATTCTAATTTTAGTTTTTTGAGGAACCTCCGAACTGTTATTCACAGTGAGTATACTAATTTGCATTTCCATCAACAGTGTGCGAGAGTTCCCCTTCCTCCACATCCTTCATTGTTGCTTGTTTTTGGATAAAAGCCATTTTTACTAGGGTGAGATGATATCTTATTATAGATTTGATTTGCCTTTCTCTGATTAGAATTTTTTTGATATGAATATTTTTTCATCCACTTGTCTATATGTATGTCTTCTTTAGAGAAATGTCTATTCAGATATTTTTCTCCCATTTTATAATCAGATTATTTTATTTTTTCCTATTAGATAGTTTGAGCTCCTTATATAGTCTGCTTATTAATCTTTTGTTATACGGGTGGTTTGCAAATATTTTCCTTTTCTAACGGGTTGTCGCTTCACTTTGCTGATTGTTTCCTCTGTTGTGCAGGAGCTTTTAGTGTGATGTGATTCCATTTGTCCATTTTGGTTTGATTGCCTGTGCTTGTGAGGTATTACTCAAGAAATCTTTGCCCAAAAAAGTCCTGGAGTGTTTTTCTAGTGTTTTTTAGTCTCATAGTTCAAGGTCTTAGATGTAAGTGTTTAATCAGTTTTGATATGATATTTGTATATGGCAAGAGGGGTCTGGTTTCACTCTTCTGCATGTGGATATCCAGTTTTGCTAGCACCATTTATTGAAGAGACTATCCTTTACTCGGTGTAAGCTCTTGGTACCCTTGTCAAAAAATGATATCACTGCTAAATGTGTGGATTTATTTCTGGGTTCTCTATTATGTTCCAAGTGTCTATGTGTCTATTTTCATGCCAGTACCATGTTCATTGTGGCATTATTACAATAACTAAGGTATGAAATCAATCTAAGGGGCCATCAATGGTTGAATGGTAAAGAAAATGTGGTACGTATACATATTGGAATATGATTCATTTACTAAAAATAATGAAATCCTGTCATTTGCAACAACATGGATGGAGCTGGTGGACATTATGTCAAGTGAAATAATCCAGGCGCAAGCCAAAAGACAAATTTCACATATTCTTACTCATTTGTGGAAGCTAAAAATAACAAAAATGAGAATAAATAAAACTCACGGATATAAAGAGTAAACTGTTGTCTACCAGAGGCTAAGAGGGGTAGTGGAGAGTGGGAAATAAAGTAGGGATGGTTAATAAGTACAGAAAATATAGAATGAATAAAATAGTTAACAATAATTCATTGTATATTTTAAAATAACTAAAAGAGTGGAATTGTGCTTACAAAAGTACTTCGTGTTCCTAACACAAAGAAGTGATAAATGCTTGAGGTAATAGATACCTCAGTTACCTTAATTTGGTCATTACACCTTGTATGCCTGTATGAAAACATCACATATACTCCATAGATATATACAACTATTATGTATCCATAAAAATTAAAAATATATAAATTAAGAGAAAGAAGTGACTTGAGAACTTAAAAATAAAAGAGAAATAAAAATAAATTATTTTCAACTCAAAATAATTCAGAAATGTCACTTTTGTTTAATAAATGAGACTTTTGTGGTCTTGTTAAAGGCTATCATTGGTTGATTCAAGGTCAATGGTTTCAACATTAAATCATATATTTTATTCAAAAAAATGTTTTATTTTCTAAACTAATTAACATTTATTTTTCTCAGTACTGGATATGGTCCTTAAGAAAATACGAATGTGGCCTGGCGCGGTGGCTCAGGCCTGTAATCCCAGCACTTTGGGTGGCCTAGACGGGCGGATCACGAGGTCAGGAAATCGAGACCATCCTGGCCAACACGGTGAAACTCCGTCTCTACTAAAAATACAAAAAAAAAAAAATTAGCCGGGCGTAGTGGCGGGCGCCTGTAGTCTCAGCTACTGGGGAGGCTGAGGCAGGAGAATGGCCTGAACCCGGGAGGTGGAGCTTGCAGTGAGCCGAGATCGCGCCACTGCACTCCAGCCTGGGCAACTGAGCGAGACTCTGTCTCAAAAATAAATAAATAAATAAATAAATAAATAAATAAACAAACAAACAAACAAATAAAAAAAAATATGAATGTATGAAGTCTTATAGATAAACTGAAGCTTATTTTTAAGTCAACTCATTTCAAGTCAAAAATCATGTATATAATTTTTAAGTGTTTATCAGTTTAACACACTGCAGGTTGTGTATTTAAATTCAAATGATAAAAAGACTTAAATTTGTATGGTCTCTTTTGTTTTCAAAGTGGTAACGAAAAGCTAAATTTTAGTCATTGTCATTTTCATCAGGAAAAAGGATCATATTTATAATTTAACATTGTATATCCTGAATATTAAAATAGTATATATAATGTGTTATGTTCATTGTTTTTATTTGAATTCCAATACATTGAAAATATTCCTTAAATATCCATAGAATGCATTCAATCTACCAAGGTTTTCTATTTTTGGGCTTAAAACAAAACAGCATTTCAGAGGAAAAAAAATAAGACATGATCAGTATCATCCAATCAGGTTGCCCTTAAAAATTGTGTAATAATACTAGTTCCTGTTTGATGTTTAGGTAGGCAGCCAAATTTCTGAATATAGAGAATTACACACCATCAAGTTTAGAATGATCTGTTTGCACTAAGAAGGAAATCATTGTAATGAACACAAATAATGATAATCTACTGAAATCTCTCCTACTAACAGTATGAATGACTGATCAAATAATTTAAACTCATTAAAACACAGTTTTCACATTTGTAAAATGGAAAGACTCAAAGATACTTCCAATTCTGTAATTTCTTGTATTCTTTTTGAGTATAAGTTAGTTTTAAAGATAATAATATAAAATACACATAAAGAGTGAATAAAAATGGGCCAAGTATTTTGAACTAGAAATACAAATTAGTTCATAACCTGTCTTTAAGTAAAAGAAGGGGCTGCTTTTTCTTCAACACAGAAATCCCGGACGTCAGAAAACAAAATATTTAAAAAGCTCTACCAATATAGTGCATTGTGCAGCCGATTTCATCCTTCAAAGTGTATCTAAAAAATTTTTTACCTGACAAAGTTTTAAACTTTTTTAATGTTAAAAAGAAATGAATTCCTGAGAAAATGTTTTGTTAGATTCTGCATGTTTGCAAGTAATACATAAATGTATAGTTTTTGAAAATGACATCAAACACTAGCCTGTTTGATATGCTATTAAGCCCAAATTCTTTATAGTACTGTTGCAAAATAAGTTCCAGTGATGTGTACACGTGACTTTTGAATAGAAATACTATATTACATTTTTACTAAGCTAATCTATTTCTGCAAAAATTTTTAAATTATTATAGTATAGTATTTTATTTTATGATTTATCAGAATTATATGGTATATTTTAAAACATACAGTAATGCACTATGATTTACCAATTGTATAAATACAATGTTCTTAATGTTGATGTATAGTTATAGCTAATATTTTCCATCAAATGTATAGTTTTGATTCATATAAAAGCTAGGCACATTTAATACGAAAAAGCCAACTTTTGAATGTTCAGTATTATTTCAAAATACAGAATGAATTTTGCCTTTAAAATGTAGAATTGTAACTTAATTTGTGGAACAATTCGATTTATTTTTATGATATTTTATTTGATTAGCAATATGGGCATTTCTATTAATGTTTAATAAGGCACAAATTGCTCAATATTTGAAAATTAGTATATCTCATTAAATGCACACTTTCTGTTGCTCACCTCATTAACTGAGCAATTAGTAATCCAACTACTTGTATTATGATGGTGAAAGGTGTAAGTGTATGTATTTTCAGAAATGTCTCTTGTTCTACTCAGTTTGCCTTCAACCACATCCCAGGGAATATTTCTGTAGACAATTATTCTAATGTTCCTTCTAATTTGTCTGAATTGAATAATTTTGAAGAGGCATTTTCGAGTACGATTAGAGCAAGAAAGTGCTTATTTAATTATAGTACTTATGGTTGCCATTTACTGAGTATCTAATATGGAACAAGACATCTGCTAGATACTTCATTTAAATCAAGCTATTCAAACTCCACAGAAACACTGCATATTACTGAATATTATAACTATCTTTCAAATAATAATAATAATATTTAAAAAAAAAAAACCCAGCAGGACAGAGAAGAAAAGAAAGAGGAGGTAGACTGAGGTGATCCAGACTTCAAATATCTTTTTTTCTATTATCTTTGTGTTCCAGCAGTTTTACAATAAAGGTAATCTATACTTTAAATTTTAAACTTACATTCCAGTCAGAAAATGGAATGAGATTTTTTTTTTTTTTTTGAGATGGAGTCTCGCTCTGTCGCCCATGCTGGAGTGTAGTCGCGCAGCCTTGGCTCACTGCAACCTCCACCTCCCGGGTTCAAGCAATTCTCCTGCCTCAGCCTCCCATGTAGATGGGACTAGAGGTGCACGCTACCACGCCTGGCTAATTTTTGTAATTTTAGTGGAGACGAGGTTTCACCATATTGGTCAGGCTGGTCTGGAACTTTTGACCTCAGGTGATCCACCTACCTCGGGCTCCCAAAGTGCTGGGATTACAGGAGTAAGCCACCACTCCTGGCCAGAAGATTCTTATTGTTCCTTATGGTCCCTGGGTGAACATGAAGTCTGGGCAATGTGAGCATAGACTTGTATTTGCTAGGAAGAACGAGAACTCTTCTCATAGCATAATACGGTATTTTAAATTTAGTTTCTATTGAATGAGACCTTTCTGGGGAAGAATGTATGGACTTTAAGAAAAGTAGAAAAAACATTTTTAAGATGTAAATCAGTGGTTTATAAAGTACAAAGACAGCTTGGAAGATAATTCCATATTTTTTAGGGTTGACAAATCAAAGGACTAACTTACAAATGGTAATTTTTACTAGGAGAAAATAGAAAATATGAGGCAAAGAGAAGGAAAAAAGGAGGGTGTTGAACTTGATGGAGTCTAACTGGTAACATAAATTTGTCCATTTTATAATGACTTTCATGTCCCTGTTTGACTGATCCATGTATAAAATTGTTAGATTCCACTGTGGTTGCTAATTCAAATTATTATAATATGAAAGCAGAAATTCATATATTTTAAAATTTGATTAAAATGCCAAACTCCTTATTTTTTCACCTCTTTCTTACTTAAAACTGGATTTAGTGACTTTTATATTGAGGTGGTATATCAAACCTAGACTTTGTGGCTGTACATTGCAGGGTTTTCATTATGGATTTTTAATTTATTTTTGTAAATTTTGGAAAAATTATGGAATCGTATTACACTACCATTTTCCTATTATATTAGAAAAATAATAATATATACTTTGATCAACTGTGATAATAAAAATAATATATAAAACTTTTGACATATAATATTTATGAACGATGATTAATGTTTATTTATTACCACTCTCATTGTAATAATTAGGTAAAATTATGTGGACTTCATGAGTAATAAAAAAGTGTCATTCTATTAAGCAAATATCTTATAATTTTATTGTCTCAAAATACCTGTTTTATCAGAAATCTCAATAGAAATAACAAATCTTGGGTAGGCATGGCGGCTCACATCTGTAACCCTAGCACTTTGGGAGGCCGAGGTGGGTGGATTGCTTGAAGCCAGGTGTTTGAGGCTGGCCTGGGCAACATGGTAAAACCCCATTTCTACACACACACACACAAATCCCCCCACCAAAAAAAATGGTTGGGAGGCTGAGGTGGGAGGATCACTTGAGCATGGGAGGTTGAGGCTGCAGTGAGCCATGATTGTGCCACTGCACTCCAGCCTGAGTGTCAGAGTGAGACCCTGTCTCAAAGAAAAAAAGAAATGACAAATCTGTACTCATTAGTTCATTAAATTTTTCATATTAGTTCATTAAAAATGAATATTTTATTGTTTTAATATAAATATGAAATATGAAGATCTGCTTTTATAAAACATTGTTTTTGAGTATTTGGTAGCAACACCACAATATTTCTGTAACTTCTGTGTCAAAGAAAAGTTAGATTTCAACTATTAACAAGTTCTAGATTGTGGAATCCTATTACACTTGGTTGATTTAATATTTGAAACTCAGAGCTCTTTCATTCAGATTTTAATAGATTTAATGTGTGTATATGTGGGTTTATGGGTGGCATGTCAAGAGAGGAAGGGTGTATGTGTAAAGACTACATCTAAATAATTACTGATGAAGCCATCCTTAACTGCCCACCTCTTATCCAACATAGCCATCAACATAGCTTTCAGGTAGTAAAAGATGAGTGAGACTGAACCTTTGTGTTTAGTGAAGTTTTAAAATTGACTTCACCCATACTCGTTCATCTTCTTTATTTTCATTTTGTCACAATCATTACTGGGGGTGATCTCATTGTGGATAACAGTACACATTATCTTATTTATTAACAATTGGGAAACAAAGCACTATAGTATATTGTTTCTCATGAGAAAATAAATGAAATAATTCTGTTGCTTTTATCTTATTCATTCCAATGCTTTACATCTAGTGACTTGCTCATGAAGGCATGAAGCCAACATAGTAAAGTGTCAAAACTACACTTTCTCTCTCTTCACTGTGATTTTATAGTTTACATATCTAGGGAGGCGATTAGAGAAGCACAAATTTAGTAGATTGTTAGGAGAAAAAAACTGCGAAAGTTTACTCAAATATTTGAGTAAAAAAATGAATCGGTGCATTTTATGAAGATGACTTTATTTCTCTTATCGTTATGACACATGTCTATGCAAAAAAGAGATATTTATATGTCTAAACTCTCATGCATTTACTATAATTTCTTTTTCTTTTTATGTGCTTTATGAATCTAAAAATAGTATAAGTTTTCTCTGAAAACTAACCAATTTAGCAGTAAAGCATCTAGTTATTGTGAGGTAGAAATAACTTTGCAATTAAACATACACTGAAAAATGTTTTCCACGGTTAAACGAAACTGAAAGTAAAAGCAAAGCTATTGATAATAACAAAAATTTTTGTATATAAAGAGGAAAAGTGAAAGTTATTGAAAAAGCATGTTTATTTTAATAATCCAAGATGATTTAATTGTATCTCCATCATGTCAAAACAATTATATAGTTAATATAGAAGCGGTATAGATATCATATTTTTATCTCTATAAATATACAGAATTATAATATCATTTTAATGTAAAGAAAATTATAAGAGAAAATATTTTCTCCAAATATGTGTATATTAGTTTTCTATTGCTAAGTAACTAACTATGCAAAATATAGTGGTTTAAAACAATGAACATTTATTATCTCATAGTTTACTTCAGATGCCCAGGTACAGGTTACTGGTGTTTCTCTAGATCAATGCAATTCAAAAGACCACAATCAAGTTCTCAGTTGGGGCTGCTGTTTTATCTTAAGGCTTACCTGGGAGATTCTAGGCTTTGGAGCTTATGTAACGTGATTGTTGGCAGGATCCATTTCCTCGAGGATTGTTGGGTTGAGTGGTTCACTTCCTCTCTTGCTACTAAGTGGAGGCAGCCCTCAGTTCCTTACGAATGGGACTTCACATTAGACATCTACTGACATGGCAGCTGGCTTTGATCATAGCAGGTAAGAGAGTGAAATAAAATGAGCACCCCAATTGGAAGTTACAAATTTCCTGCAGCTTAATATTGAAGTAACATACCATAATTTTTGCTTTATTCCATTGGAAGCAAGTTACTGGGTTCAGCCTACACTCAGTAGGAGGAAATGTACTAAGGTGTAAGTTCCAGGAAGTGGAGGAAATGTTGAGGATCCTCTCAGATTCTGTCTAACATAGCCTATTTGTGGGTTTTTTTGAAAAAAAAATTATATTATTCTGTATGCAATATTAGAAAATAACTTTCTACAAGAATAAAACTTTTCCATAATTACTGTCTTTCATATTTTTTCCCTAACAAATTTTCACCCTTTAAATGTTAATCTACAAAATATTATTCCATGAATGTTAACACTGAATATTATAAAGTTTAAAAATTATTTACAAATTGATAAAATTACTCCCAATGATATCTAAATGTAATGTAACATATGAGTACTTATATTAACAAAAGTTTAAGATCTGCCTCATTAAACTTCACATATCTAAAATTCAACAAAACACAGACTATAATTTTGACAGTGTTACAATATGGAATAGGGTCAAACAGACCATCATCTAAATAAATATAAAGTTGGTTTGGATTATGTAATTGTTTCAAATTGTATAACTATATTGATTAAAAATAAAGTTGACAAACTGTTTGTTAAACCTAGCACAACTGTGACGGAATTAAATATATTGTCCAAACAATGGAAACATAATTACCCTTCGTATTATTAATTCTGTTATAGAAATTATTTTCTTCCTCTTCTTTTTCTGTACAGGAAAAAGAAAAAGTAAGCAAATATCGAGAATTTAGTAATAAATTATTTTTGATATGTAATTTAAGATTTATTTTTTTCAAAGACATCAAAAGATAGCTCTATCTTTTTCACTGTCTTGGTGAAAATCATCACCTTTTCATTTGACAATTTTAATACCTAGAAATTGTGTACTCTTCCTTTCTATTCTTGATCCATGCAACACAGCCATCCATCTAAAAACAAATTTGATCATGTCATTTAATTGTTTCAAAGCTTACAATAATTTCCTACACTTAATGGACATTTGCTAATTTCTGGAAACAACATTCATTTCTCATTTCATTGGAATACATTATCAATTTTGTTTTAGAGGATCACTCCATTTGTGTAGATTTGATGAAACAATAAGCAAGAATGCATTCTCAAAGGATTAGCTTAGTGGCTTTAGCTAGTTAGTTTACTTAAAACAACTCCTGATACTTTGAATAATGAACTAAATGGAACAATGACTTAAACTTTACATTATTCAGGTATCAGCACTCAAGACTCTTTCTAAGTACCTGGGACCCACATCCCAAGAATTACATTGGTTTTATCCTCCTTCAACAAAAGTTCTTCAGATTTCTTAGCAATTTTAGGAGCTTCTCAATCTCTTTTCTACAAGTTTATTTTCTGGATGAGTTATCCAGATTTAGTTTTTGCGGCTTGCAACCAATAAACCCTATTTAAGATTCCATCATTTATGTGCTAAAACACCAAATTTCTTGGAGATGCAAAGCTATTTTCTGGCTACATATATTACTTTATTCTTCACGTCATTGTCTATATATCACAAATATTGAATTATATGTAATTCTTCAAGTAAATTACACTATTTCTCTGCCTCTCTACATATATTTCTTTTGGGGTCTTGTAAGCCCACCAGTGTTAGGAAAAGGCAATTATCTTTTCCATCTCTAAAATATCTGGTAGGGCATTCAAGTTCTTTCAATGTATAACCATTATCAACCCTTTCTGTCTCAGGTCCTGTCACTTTGTAGTAATATGTATGCTGAGTTATTCTCCAATCATACTGTTCACTTTTTCTGGTTTCCATAATTTTTCCAATTTCAGTCTCTCTATTACAGTTACTTCCAGCCACCAACAAATCTAGCATAAAATTTTCTATTTATCTCTAAAGATTTAGCTGAAAACATTACATCACACTGAGGCACTTTCCATTCCCCTAGATAGAAGTAACACCCTCCGCTGTCTCTGTAATTTCCATATACCTCTGCCGATTACTTCTTTCTATAAATCTCCTTTTATACCCTGCTTTTGTTGCAAACTCTGTCTTCATATTTCCTTATATTCAGTGCATGTGTGGCACACTGTGCATGCACAATAAATGTTAATGTATTAAAAACATGAATAAATACGTGATAGATGAGTCAAAATGTATTATTTAATCCATTGAGTAAATATTACTTAAATATGCTTAAGTTACTTTACAAATCACTAACCAGTCTCTGAAGAAGAGTATTACACCACGCTGAGTGCTGAGATTTTGTGTTAATATATGTATGTTGGTGTCTGTGTGTATATAGATGCTAAAGGTAATTTTGTATAAATTATGCAATAATCAAATAATATTGAACTCATAATTAATTGGAAATTTAAAAAATTACTAACTCTTCTAAATAAATAAAAAATATAACCCATAATCTTTTTGAAGGAGAATGAGCTTAGGACAAATAAAAGGTAATGTTCTAATACTACTTTATTTGCATATAGCAATATTAAATACAATTTATATTACTGGCATATACTTAGCTCTACTATGCTATAGGGACAGGCACTAGGTTATAAGTGCTTTTCATAAAATGCTTAATTTGTCACTCCATACACTATAAAAAATAGCCCCATTGCTAGTGTTCAATTGTTCAACAGGCACAGCAGAGTTCATCAGGTTACTTTTATTGTCCATAGAGTTCAAAATTATAGCATTAGGCCATGAGAAGTAAAAGTGGTGAAGTGTGCATGGGTAGAGACTTGTTAAGCTGGAATCCCAAACCAGGTCTGCTCAAACTAAAACCTCCGCTTTTACCAATATTTTATTCTGCTGTCTACTACTCCAAAGGAAATTTCTCATTTACATGAAAGAGTGTTATTTTCTCTTAAGTCTGCAGGATTTATTTTTCATTTACCTGATTGGTTTATACAATGTTTGAAGTAAAACTAAAGCCAAAGAAAATGATATTTGGGCCAGTAGTCTTATTGTTCCATGTTTGACTTATCACTGACATTTTGAATAATGTACATAGTTGCTCATGCTGTTGATAAAAAATTACCATCAATAAAATCAATACATCTTTATTTCTGCCTTCATTTCATTATGTACCCAGTAGTCATTCAGGAGCAGGTTGTTCAGTTTCCATGTAGTTGAGCGGTTTTGATTGAGTTTCTTAGTCCTGAGTTCTAGTTTGATTGCACTGTGGTCTGAGAGACAGTTTGTTACAATTTCTGTTCTTGTACATTTGCTGAGGAGTGCTTTACTTCCAATTATGTGGTCAATTTTGGAATAAGTGCAATGTGGTGCTGAGAAGAATGTATATTCTGTTGATTTGGGGTGGAGAGTTCTATAGATGTCTATTAGGTCTGCTTGCTGCAGAGATGAGTTCAATTCCTGGATATCCTTGTTAACTTTCTGTCTCGTTGATCTGTCTAATGTTGACAGTGGAGTGTTGAAGTCTCCCATTATTATTGTATGGGAGTCTAAGTCTCTTTGTAAGTCTCTAAGGACTTGCTTGATGAATCTGGGTGCTCCTGTATTTGGTGCATATATATTTAGGATAGTTAGCTCTTCCTGTTGAATTGATCCTTTTACCATTATGTAATGGCCTTCTTTGTCTCTTTTGATCTTTGATGGTTTAAAGTCTGTTTTATCAGAGACTAGTATTGCAACCCCTGCTTTTTTTGTTCTCCATTTGCTTGGTAAATCTTCCTCCATCCCTTTATTTTGAGCCTATGTGTGTCTCTGTGTGTGAGATGGGTCTCCTGAATACAGCAGACTGATGGGTCTTGACTCTTTATCCAGTTTGCCAGCCTGTGTCTTTTAATTGGAGCATTTAGTCCATTTACATTTAAGGTTAAGATTGTTATGTGTGAACTTGATCCTGCCATTATGATATTAACTGGTTATTTTGCTCGTTAGTTGATGCAGTTTCTTCCTAGCCTAAATGGTCTTTACGTTTTGGCATGTTTTGCAATGGCTGGTACCGGTTGTTCCTTTCCATGTTTAGTGCTTCCTTCAGGGTCTCTTGTAAGGCAGGCCTAGTGGTGACAAAATCTCTAAGCATTTGCTTATCTGTAAAGGATTTTATTTCTCCTTCACTTATGAAACTTAGTTTGGCTGGATATGAAATTCTGGGTTTAAAATTCTTTTCTTTAAGAATGTTGAATATTGGCCCCCACTCTCTTCTGGCTTGTAGAGTTTCTGCCGAGAGATCTGCTGTTAGTCTGATGGGCTTCCCTTTGTGGGTAACCCGACCTTTCTCTCTGGCTGCCCTTAAGATTTTTTCCTTCATTTCAACTTTGGTGAATCTGGCAATTATGTGTCTTGGAGTTGCTCTTCTCGAGGAGTATCTTTGTGGCGTTCTCTGTATTTCCTGATTAAGAAAACGTGGCACATATACACCATGGAATACTATGCAGCCATAAAAAAGGATGAGTTTGTGTCCTTGTAGGGACATGGATGCAGCTGGAAACCATCATTCTTAGCAAACTATCACAAGAACAGAAAATCAAACACCGCATGTTCTCACTCATAGGTGGGAACTGAACAATGAGATCACTTGGACTCGGGAAGGGGAACATCACACACCGGGGCCTATCATGGGGAGGGGGGGGGGGGGGAGGGATTGCATTGGGAGTTATACCTGATGTAAATGACGAGTTGATGGGTGCTGACGAGTTGATGGGTGCAGCACAGCAACATGGCACAAGTGTACATATGTAACAAATCTGCACATTATGCACATGTACCCTAGAACTTAAAGTATAATAATAAAAAATAATTAAAAAAAAAACTTATATATATGTCTCTAAAATTGACCTCTAAATAATTCGACCTCTAAAATTTCTCAATTTAAGCTTAAATCATTGTAAAATATATAGTTTACAGCAAATTGTAAATATTGACATAAAAGTTGTATCTTCTTTGAGATATATCCATTTTGGTTCTCATGAAAAATCGATATTAAAATACTTATATAAATTCAAAAAAAAAATCAATACAGTAGGTGCCTTAAGTTAATTTCACATACAGAGTCATAAAAATATGAGATATACACACTGAGAAATTTGCAGTTTAATTGTATTTTTTTCTTTTAGTGTGTTTACTTTTAAATATATATCCTGCTTCACATATTGAATAGTACACATTTCTTGGTGAAGCCTAGTTAAGGCTTTTTTTTTATAACAACAGATTATAAACCTCTATTTTATTATAATTTTAGATATCCTATTATTTCCTTTTAAAGGATATATATCTTTTATGGTAGTTTATTTGAAAAATTTTGTTAGGCACATTTTTTTTTTTCAAATAATACCTTACATTTGATTATCTTTTGCTCTCAGAAGAGCCATGTGCTTATCTCATACTATAAAAGTTTGTGTTTTTAGATATGTTTGAGATAATTCTATATTGTGAGGGTTTTGTAGAAAAAAAGAAACTTCAGGGAGTTTTTATTTTTAGGGTTTACCTCATTATATCAAGTCTAAAGAGAATTAAAGAGATGGTAAACTCCCTATTGGAGGAAAAATGTGATATTGCTTAATTGCCCTTTGGGCCTTTACTTTGGTTGCTGATAATTTTTATCTGCTTTTGAACTACGTAATGTAATTTATATTTAATGCTCATGAGCTTAGCTAATCATTAAAACTAACCAGAAATTATTAAAGTATTGTGTTGGAAGTAAATGATAAGCACTACCATTTTGTTAAAATTGAAATTGTGTCAGATATAATTGAAATAAGGTCATTAGATCAGAAGAGGTTTAAAATATTGGTTATAAAATTTACTAATAAGATTTTGTTTATCATAATTCAAAAAATAACAGATTCAAGAGATGTTTAGAATATTATGTGATGTGTCAAATGTATAATTGCTAGGGCAATTTACCTTGGCAAGCTCCCTTAGTTTCCCAGTTTGAAAATATACTGAATTGAAGTATCAGATAGAATCAAACATACATATATTTGATAACTTCTAGGTAGGTGAGCACAAACATGCTCACATTTAACACTCAATTACAAAATAATTTCTATGTGGTAAAGAGAAAGGTTTTGGTTTTATTTTGTTTATTTTTTTTCAATGCAATACGTGTACATGTTTTGTAAAAGTCAAGCAGTCTTTACGAAGCTTATAGTAAAACAGAATATTCATTCCCCGTACTACTACTATACTGCTTCCTAGCTCACACAGTTTTTTTGGTTTTTACTGCCATCTTCCTAGATAACATTTTTATAGAGTTATTTCTCATTTTTTTTTTCATTCTTTTAAATAACACTTGATGTATGGACTTTTTGCACAGGATGGCTACAATGGCCTGAAACAGGCAGATATTACATAATAAGTGATTTATTGATGTTACCTTATAGTGCATGATGTATGCAGCATGATACATGATATGCTCATTATGTTTCACCCACCTCAGCATGGTCAAAGTGCTTGTCCCTCATTAGCAAGCTATATTTCAACAGACTGTGAAAAATTGAAATGAATACAGTGCTTGAAGCAGCATTTTCATCAGTCCCTGCATGTGCATCTGTGATACAATGCCTCAGATTAATTGTGTCTTTGACTGATTTTCAGTAAATAAACCTGCACATTTAGCGTACCTCCGGACAAACAGTCAAGGATAGGGGAGTTGGGGATGGGGGGTACTGTTAAATCTGTAAAAATGTAAAATAGAAATTTTGTATGTTTTCTGGTTACCTGTATAAGATGAGGATTGATTTTTTCACTACTCCTTCTCTTCGACAAACATTCATTGCCTTCTCTCATCATCTGAATATAATAATACATATGTCTTGGTAATGATCAGTGTTCCCATTATTATAATTCTGTTAATACTGGTGATAGCTGAGCAAAGGATGATTATATTTCTTTTCTTCTCCAGTTCCTTTTATCCCGTCAATACAGGTTACCTACTTTTATACTTTTCTTAGCTCTCAATAGACCTCTTATGACTTACATTTGTATTAAAACTCTATAACATTTCTCAAAATGGTAACACATACTAAGAAGTCTTTCTCCTGGCCCCTTGCATCCTTCTGCTCTATTTCTACTGACTACACTCTAAGCCTGCTGCCAGCAGTTATCCTGGGAATCAATCAATTCTTACCTTAAGATCCGTATGCCTCATTCTTGTGTTGGATTATCCGTTTTCCTATTCCATGTCTTGTTCTTAATCGAGGTATGTTCCTACCTTGGTAGAGTAGATCTTCAAATACTTTTTGAGAAAGGGTGCATTCACAGTATATACAAATGATTTCATTCATAGTTTGGTTTGAAATGTAAATTTAGTCATCTGAGAATTTTAAAAACATTTAAAAACATATATCTATCTTTTTGTTCTCCTTTTGGGGAAATTTCCCGAACTCAATTGTCCAAATTTCAATGGATTTTTAAATATTTTCTGTTTTAAATTATTATTTTAGTTATTTTGTACTACCTTATTATATTACCAAAAGCTCTTTCTTATTTTCTACATGTAACCTTTTTTCTTTAACTATTCTGTTTTGCCTCACCATTTTGTTAGTATTCATCTGAAAAAATTAATTACTATAGAATTAAATAATATTTTGTGTTCTCTCATTCATCAATCTCTTCTCCTCTGAGACTATTCTTGTTTATTTGGTCTGTCTCATATGCTAGAAGTTTTGCTCAAATGTCAACTATTTATTGGCTGCCAGTTCATATTTTAGTGTGTGATACCAAAAAGCTGATTAGAAACTGTTTGTTCTAAGCCTTATTAACTGATGTGTTTAAGCATAGTTTGATTTGATAAGAATAGTTATTTTCTCTTGGGCTGGTGAAATTCTCCCAAAAGAGCTCCTCTAACCCTTAGCCTTAGAGACAGGATTCTAACTAAGCATTCTGAAAGCCAACAAGGAAGGGGACTTGGTTCTTAGCATTATGGATGTGCTTTTAATCAATAAATAGAGCATCTCACTCTTACCTCCGCTATACCCACAGTCCCCAAATTCAGAGAGTCTTAGCTTCAACATTGCAAGGAGTAAATTTTCTCTTTTTACTTAAATAGTAAATGTGTGTAGGGGAAGGCTTGTTGGGGTGGGGGACATTCACTAGGTGTGAAATTAGAGAGGAAATTTGGGGATCCAACTACTTCTTATACTTCACACTAATATTCATTAATCCTCCTGCTTGTATACCTCTTTCCTTCTCTCTCCCTCTCTGTCTCTCTCTATCTCTCTCTTTCTCTCTCTGTCTCTCTCTCTCTCTCTCTCTCACACACACACACACACACACACACACACACACACACACATATCCCACAATCCTTTAAAGGCATGTAGAACCTCTAGTTATGAAGCTTTTAATAGATCCTGCTGCATAAATTGGTTTTCTTTTTTCTGGCTTCCCACAAGACAGCAAAATTTCATTGTTTTTGTTTTGCTAAGCTGTTGCCACTTGGCTCTCCGCTTCTAATCATACAAAATTAAGTTGACAACTCTTATCTGCTCTAGTCTATTTTGC
Organism: Macaca thibetana thibetana; assembly: GCF_024542745.1. Classification (NCBI taxonomy): domain Eukaryota; kingdom Metazoa; phylum Chordata; class Mammalia; order Primates; family Cercopithecidae; genus Macaca; species Macaca thibetana. The sequence continues at coordinate 78,471,426 of NC_065586.1, forward strand.
TCTAAAGGGGATTTTGCTTTTATTTATTTGATGCAATGTTAATAGATAGTTGGGAGCGTGTAACTTAAAAGCTTAGGTTACAGAAACAATCTCTGATGTGAGAGGTTATAGCAATAATTAATCCAGAAAATACTTAATTAAAGATATTGGTTTTTTGTTCATCTATCATTAGGGAAATTAGATGTTGCTTGCTCATTTATTTGTTATATACTTTTGTTACTAAGTGTTATTTCCTGGTCTAAGTGCTAAAGTGCAGCTTAATAATAGTGAAGATAACGAAAAAAAAAAAAAAAGTTTCTTCTCATGAGCTTACATAGAAGATACAAATACTAAAACAATAAGACAAGAAACGAGATTGTTTCCATAAGGATAAGTGTTAAGAAGATGTCTAAAGAAGAAAAGAAGATAGCATGATATTGACCAAGGAGTGTTTTGCTGTACTGAGCTTGTCACTGGGAATGTCTTTCTGCTTTTCAAGATGAGAATAGGGTTATGATGTGGTTCCAACTACACAAAAAAGGCATGGTAAACAACAAAAAACTTTAGAAGTGAGAATAGAAAGGTAAATAAATATGTGGCTGAAAATAGTGAGAGACGAGTTGTAAGTTGGAGGACAGGAGTTATATCACGCAAGCCCCGTAGGCCATGGTATGGGTTTGGGTTTTATTCTATCTGCAAGTGGAGGATTAAGCAAAAGAACAGCACTCATTCATTCAGCGAGTATTTATTGAGCTCTTGCTTCATGGAAGGTGGTGCACTATGTACTAGTCAAAGAGCCTTATACTCAGGGCCTTGCATGCTTCTGTGCTACTTATCACCCATCTGCTGTCGGATCAGCTAAGGTTAGTTGGTCTAGAGAGACCCCAGGTTTGAAATGACTGATCCCTGCTTCATGTAAGGAGCAGGGTCACATGGATTTGTTCACATCGTGGCTGAGCAGGATTCTAAGAGGTCAAGGAAAAGCACAAGGACCCTTAAAGCAAATTCAGAACTAACTCACCTCCTGTCTGCCTCTACCACCTACTCAAAGACAGCCTTTATGCAAGAAGAGAAGAAAATAGATGTCACCTTTTGAGGGAACAGTTCTGAAGTCATGTTGCAAAGGATATAGATACAGGAAGTGAAAAAAAAAAGATTCTGACCACATTCATTTATCTGTATTATTATTATTATTATTATTATTATTTTTGCTTTCGTTTTTGCTGGAGACAAGCTCTCACTCTGTTGCCCAGGCTGGAGTGCAGTGGTGCCATCTGGCTTACTGCAACCTCCACATCCTAGGCTCAAATGATCCTCTTGCCTCAGCCTCCCAAGGAGCTGAAATGGGGCTTCGCCATGTTGCCCAGGCTGATCTCAAACTCCTGGACTCAAGTGATTTTCCTGCCTTAACCTCCCAAAGTGCTGGGATTACAGGCGTGAGCCACCGCTCCCAGCTGTATTTGTTTATTTATGGATTTTGTTTTGCTTGCTTATATTCATTATTATAGAGGGTATGTGCTTCAGTACTATGTGTGGTAAACTGAAAGGTAAAATTTTCAATTATAGGGAAACTTTATCAAGGATTGATAATTTATGATTGTTAGGAATCAGCCCATCTATATTTGGCAAAGTCTTCCTTTATTTTAAAGACCAGAGTTTAGCAGATTACTGCTTACTTAGTTTTACAGTAAATTGTATACTCAGATTTATGGCTTTGTAATGATCTTTCATTGACCAGGCTTGGTTGTTGTTAACGTGCTTGTGTAAATTTAACTAGGGGGCAGAGTTTTGATCATGCTAGTATGAAGATGTTTCCAAATCCGTAGTCATAAAAGGAAAAAGAGGACCTCCTATATATCAAGTTGCCAAATTAGTTGATGTCAGCATTTTAGCCCAGTTTCCAGGAGGACAAGAGACTACGTTTCTGACAACTCTTTCAATATAGTCATAGGCACTGGGAATTCTGAATAAAATAGATATTAGAATGTTTAGTGTTAGCAAGGAGGACAAAACAAACTAAAATAATTACCAAAGAAAAGTCTTGACTGTATCCTTGAAAAAGGTGCACGTAAAAGTTGCAGTGAGAAAGATAAAGCTGAGTCTATTGTAATTAAAGTTGTAGATTTACTACTGAAGCTCTATGACCAAGGAGCTATTAACTTATTAGCAATAGCCTCTTGGCACATACAAGTGTTTAAATCTTCATTATCCAAAGTAGTAGCTATTAGCCAGTCGTGACTATTTAAACAAATTAAGTGAAAATAAATACAATTATACTCAGTATTAATACCTTGGTCACATAAGCAACATTTCCTTTGTGCACAAGCCTGATGGGGCTACTGAATAACCTAATGGACTGCACGAGTATAAAGCCTTCCCATCATTGCAGAAAACACTGTGGGTATTATGCTGGTTTAAACTGAGATTCAGTCTGTTAAGAAAGATTTCAAGAATATGTAAATAAATCTAACAGAAAAATTGTTATCAATAACTATGGACAAAGATAAAACATTTCACTATAATTTGTACTTCCGCCAGGATTAACTCATGCTTTTGTCTCAATTCGAGATGCCCAAACTTTAGAATGACATTTCTCACTTAAATCACCATGGGAAAACAATATTCCAAAATAAATATAAGAGAGAGAGAAATTATATATATATATATATATATATATATATAGAGAGAGAGAGAGAGAGAGAGAGAGAGAGAAAATTATAATTACTTGTAGATGACAACCTGGCACATTAGAGAATCAAGGAATCAACTAAGGAGTCTTAAAATTATAAAGAAAACTCAGTAGGAGAAAAAGATAATTATGCATCAGCAGTTCTCCAGCTGGCACGTTAAGAAAAAGAAAATAAATAATGAACGAAGAAAAATACCATTTAACAATGTTAATAAAAATAAAAAGACAGACATGTCATAATCCCAGATGAAAAGAATCAATATTTTAAAGCTGTTGATTCTCATCTCACCTTTCCAAAAGACATATATTAAATGCAAGTCTAACACAAAGTTTAACATGTATTTTTGTGTCTGTTAAACTGAATAAATTTTGATAATGGAATACATCAATATAACTACTATTCAAAACAAAATACAGAATATGACTATCACTGCAGAAAGCTTCCGCATGGCCAATGGTGTGTTGGCATTAGCTAGTACTAGCTTATCAGGAACAATTATTAATATTTGAGGCATTTTGCAAGCATGTTGTTAAACAGGGAAATAATTAAAAATTAAATTATATAAACTTAATATTAAATAAATATTTTAAAAAGGAAATAGTCTAGATTTCTTGATATCTAATTGTTTTTCTACATTTTACCATATCAATGGTGTGAAGGTTATTGACGTATATTACACCTCTATGGAGGAAGTGCATACATGTGTCACTGTGTATCTCGTCTCAACTCTGCCTTCAGTTAAATATCACATTGGTAACTTGAAATTAATGCTGGAGCTGAATGAGATTTCAGCTTAATGAATATATTTTACAGGAGAGTGTGGTAATTTACAGTAGGTCAAATACCAGATTTAATGACAATAAATTTACTGGGACAAAGGTGAGCAAGTAGGGACACGATTCTATTTGTCTAGCCATGGTTGAATTACAACAATATCAACAGATACCAGAGAACAGGAAACATCAGCAAAAACAGTTTATAGGCTATGTGAAATTTACAAAGAAGAGCACTGCATATTTTATTATGTGTAAATATTGCTACATATTTTTATATCAGTAAAATTTTTAATAAACTTATATTTATATACATGTATCCATATTTTAAAGGCTAGACATTCACCAGCACATCACTGCTCATGTCTCTCTGTTCTGTATCCCTATGTCCACTCCAGAGATAACCACATTCTGAATTCTGTCACCATAGACTAATTCTGCCTGTTCTTGGGCATACACTATGCATTGTGCAATATCTGTGTGAGTGTGTGTGTGTTTGCCATTTCTGCTTTCTTTCACTCCACATTTTTAAGATCCATTCATGTTGGCATGAGTATTAGGGATTTGTTTCTTTTCATTGCTGAAAAGTATCACATTATATGAATGTATGTCCAGATGATGAGCATTTGGATGGTTTCCACGTTTTAACTATTATGAATGAGGCCGTTGCTACAAACATACTGAACATACCAGATGGAAATTATTTTATAATTTACAAACTAATTATAAATTTTACCTAGAAAAATAAAGTCTAGTGAGGAATATGTAAAAAGCAAAACAGACAAAAACACTGAATGGAAAATGTGTACCTAATTACCTAACAACAACAAAGTGTCAAATATATATGATTTTCATATCCATAGCAAAAAAAATCCATTTATGTGCCACATAATGATGTTTCTGTCAACAACAGATTGTGTATATGACCATAGCTTCAGAGAATCATAATATCATATTTTTTCACTGTATCTTTTCTTTTTTCTTTTTTTTTTTTTTTTTTTTTTTTGAGGCGGAGTCTTCACTCTGTCGCCCAGGCTGGAGTGCCGTGGCACCATCTCGGCTCACTGCAAGCTCCGCCTCCCGGGTTCTGGCCATTCTCCTGCCTCAGCCTCCAAGTAGCTGGGACTACAGGCGCCCGCCACCGCGCCCGGCTAATTTTTTGTATTTTAGTAGAGACGGGGTTTCACCGTGTTAGCCAGGATGGTCTCGATCTCCTGACCTCGTGATCCGCCCGCCTCGGCCTCCCAAAGTGCAGGGATTACAGGCGTGAGCCACCGCGCCCGGCCTCACTGTATCTTTTCTAAGTTTAGATACGTACGTACTTATCATTATGTTATAATTGCTTACAATATTTAGTATAGTAACATGCTGTACAGACTTTTAGCTTAGAAGAACTATAGTCTATACCACAGTCTAAGTATATAGTAGGCTATACCATCTGGGTTTGTGTAAGTATACTCTATAATGTTCATACAATAAGGAAATTGCCTAAAAATGCATTTCTCAGAATTCATCCTTTTTGTTAAGTGACACATGACTGTATATCTTTCTGTGGATGATTCTAGACAATTAGCTATTTTTTAAATGACAATTAAGTTAGATTCCTATATCATGCCATAAAATTAAATTCTATAAGTCAAAAATGTGTTTTAAGAAAAGAGCGAGACTTACACTTTGAAAATAAGAAGAAAATATTTAAATATTGTATTATCTTGTTTGGTTCAGATCAGGGAGAGTTTGTTGGTACAACTCCTTGATGTACCAGACTGCAATGTTTGGTACCATTATGATAAGTCACCAATAGGGTGATCAATATACTTAGGACTGAGAGGATTTATAAGACATATGACCTTAAGTATAAAAACTAGGAATGTTTCAGGCTAATTAGCCAAGAAAAGAGAGAAATAAAATAATAACTTGTGGCTTTATTTCTGATATCTCATGTGATACAGGAGGTATCCATGTGCTCTACCGTAGTATGTGGTCCCTTAAAGATATTGGCGAGTTTAGAAATAGAACATTTATTGATGACCTAACAAGTTAGGAAATTCGCTGTGTGTGTGTGTGTGTGTGTGTGTGTGTGTGTGTGTGTGTGTGACTGATATCAGGATCGCTAGGCCTAACGTTCTGTGAAACATCTCCAATATTGTTTTGAAAAATAATTAGTTCTTCAGCTCCTTATTTTTCCCTGCTATATACTCATTAAACAATAGCATTATTTTAGCTGGAAACTGAGACATCTAACAACTGATGTTAGTCTTTTAAAAAGAAATAACTGAAACGTTATCTTCTCAAATTATTGCTGTAACTTTTCCTTAAAACTTTTGTGACACTGCCATTTACTTTACCATATTTGAATATTAAAAGGCATTTGATTCAAAATTAAATATATATGAAATTTTATATTATTAGGTATGTTTCTGGTATTCTGAGATAGTATATTAATTAAAAATTTGGCCACAGGAGTACCAATATAAGATGTACACAAGAAAAAAAGGCAATAATAAAGTATCTTGAACTTTAGGTACATTATCTGACCTTAAATAAAAAGATTGCTATCCTTAATGTTGTAATGACTCAATGCTGCATTGGGACTGTTAGCAATAATGTAAGTATAGAATTTGTCCTGCAACCGGGAACCATGTTGAAATGAAAGAAGGCACAATCAATAATTATACTAGAAAAATAGGCATACATAATGACCCTGGCCCTAAGCAAAACAGGATGTATAGCCACTCTAGAAATAGAAAAGACCTTACTTATTTATGGTCTCCTGATCATGAGAAAACTTTATTTGGGAGTACTGAGATATATCTGACACGGTGAAACATATTGAGATTAGTAAAAATTTCCTCCTAAAGAATTTTGATCTAAGGCCCCTCACATCAATATTTCTACCAGGAGGAGCAGTAAGCATAGAGATTATTAAAACAAAGTCACATGGTAATTGTGAGAGAATGTTGCTTTCCAGAGACTCATTTTCCTGTGAATGATATTCATTTTATTATATAAATCCAGCTATCAATGGAGAAATCAGCAAAATATAGACGCTGACTGTCATTTACATATGAAAAATACAAAATGGCTTACACACAAAGTGGAAGAATTCTCGTAATTGAAGTGCCAGAGGGTAGATGAGGATTTAGATGCAGGCAGAAATGAGGTCAAATGGGGTCACAGAGCTTTATCTCTTAGCTCCTCCTCATTTGAGATAGCTCAATTTTCAGAGAGACTCAGCAAAGTGCTCAAAGTTTTCCACACCTTACAGTCCAAATCAATCAGGTAAAGCAAATATTGAACTCTACAAACACATGATTTTCCCAGGTTGATTTTAACGTGCTTTGATGGCTTATCTATCACGAAGGATGACTGAATGAAGTATGTGATTGACATAACTGCAGATCAAGTGCTCCACATGTATTGCTTGCACTTTAATCAGCTTACCCAAAGATACAATGCTGAGTCAGGGAAGGATGTTCTCCAAACCAAAGGCAAGAGCTGTTTCCAGAAATAGAGTCAATGGCAAAAAATAATAATGTGCACCACTAGCTTCTCTCCTCTCCTCTTTCCATTGCTTTTCCTCATTCATATCACCGTTTTTTTCTATTCTATATTATTTTCATCTGCTTCCTATTATTTTGTTAACTCAAGGCTACTGTATTTAATATACATGTACACCGTACATTTCACTAGAGAGGAAATGTGGTGTGGAGGAAAGAAGTGGTCTCTGGAGTTTGTTAAGATTGTACTGGAAACACAAATCCTCTTAGTATCCATGTGATTGGGAACACTCAATTTTATTGCTCTGAGATTTCAGTTTCTCATGTGCAAAATAGAAACACACGTGCCTATTTTAAAAGGTTATTGTGAGGACTAGAAATACTGACACAAGGAAGGGATAGTTGGTGTTCTAAATAACCCAATGGCTAAGAAAGTGTCAGGAGAACTCTTCCTAAAAAGACAGAAATGATCCTTCTGACGGGATTTTAAGGCACTATATACTGACCATGACAGAAAGCATTTTTAAAAATCTGTACACTTTGTTCTTCATAGTAAGATTCTTATGTTTACAAGAAAGCTGTAAGACTAACAAACACAAAGAATCTTTTTCCACAAACATGAAACTTCCTCCTTTTTTTACAGCAGTTTACCCCTTGATTAAGACATAAAATATCATTTGATTAGCTAAGTATTTATGTACAAAAAAGGAAAATAGCAGTGTTTTATGTGATGGCTAGCAGTTTTTTTTTTCTTTTGTATCATTTAACAGAAGTATGCTACAATCATTTTTAGCAAGTGTTCATTAATTTCTGTTGTATATTAGCTAGTAACGCTTTATAAATGTTTTCTATTATGATTCAGCATTGTGAATATAATGTCCTTTCATCAATAATAGCTTTTTGGGAATTTATTTTTAAAGCACATGAATTGTGAGCAGGTCAGATCCTTGAGCTCTATTTCATGTGTATCACTTGCTAAAGGATAATCAAACCTTTCATTTTTAAAACATTTAAAAGTGAACATAAAAAATAAAAAATATAAAAATAAAAATATGAACATTTTTATAGCATTTGTGAATTGATATGACCAAGCAACAGAAAATATTTTGGGAGTTTTATTATGGCAAAAACCAATTTGTTCCTACCATTTTTATTTAAAATTGAAAAGCATTTTATGAAAATATTTTCCCTATCTGTTGATATGTTTTCGTTGGGTAAGAGATAAAAATAATCATTAGAAAACTGTCTCACAAATTCCTTTCAAGTTGACCAAAAACATTGCTTTAACACCTATTTACAGTGTTATATATATCATAGGGGTTTATTTCTCAGTTACCAATGTTCACTCAGCGGAATCTTTGTGTTCTGTATTCAGGAACCCACACCCTACCATTCTTCTGTGAAGAACATTTATATATTACATATATGTTCCAATCATATTATAAGTGATATACCAAAATACCAAACTGTATGAAAACATGAGACCCTCAGTTTACCATTTCTGTGTTTTGTAGAATTCACAAAAAGAGTTGTTTTCAGCAGGATAAATTTAGCAAATAGACTAAGCTTTATTTACATGGAGAAAAAAACAAATGTCTATTAGGTATCAAGACTCTGAGGATATGTGATAACCTGATGGAAAATAGCCTAATAGACGTCTACATTTCTCAAACATTGCCTCATCTTAGTCACATAAGAAAAACAAAAGGCTTAGGTAAAATTTTTTGAGTGCAAGATTGACACATAATAATTGTACATGTTTATGGAGTACAACATGTTTTAATACATATATAAATTGTATAATTATTAAATCAAGGTAATTAGCATATCCATCACCTTAAACATGTATCTTTTTTTGTGATGAGAACATTATAAAACCTGTCTTCTAGCTATTTTGTAATAAAAGATATATTGTTTTTAACCCTAGTCATCATACTATGCAATGGAACACCAGAGCTTCTTTCTATGTAACTCTAACTTTGTACTCCTTGACAAGTCTCTTCCCATTCCTCCACTTCTTTTTGGCACTTCACCAAAGCTATAAATGGGTGTATACTGTATTTATAATTTTTTTATTTAAAAATTGACTTTTTACAAAGAGATACAATTAAAGTTATTAATTATGTAACATATTTAATAATTGAAATTGAAAATATGTAAGTATTTTTCATGTAAGGAAAAATTGGCACAGATAAATTCATTAATTTGCCCCAGATAATACATGTAAGTAACAGACCTTCAAATGGAATCAAAGCTACCAAATGCCAGAGTCTGTGCTCTTAATATCTTTAGTCAATACTTTCTCTACTCTGATACAACTGTCAAGCACTGTATTATACTGCTTCGTGTTGTGTCATAACAAATCAGATTGTAACTTCAGAAATCCTGGATGTCTCTGAGACACAGAAAAACAACTGTGACTGTAACATATGGGGAACTACTGCCAGAGTCACAGACAACTGAAAGTAATTTGAGGAAGAACATGAAAACAGATGCTCACACATTACATGATGTTCATAAAATTGCTCACTGCATTGGCTACTAATGAAAATTATCCCGCCATGGAAGCCCTAGCTAAAAGTTTATTAGTATCCATTGAGTAGTATACATACAACACTTATCGATTTACATCGATAAGGCAGAAAAGTGATGCAATATTTCATTTTCCCCTCTACCTAATACTGTCTTAAATTTTATGCACGTGACCTGTATTGTTTCCATTACATACAAGTTGCTTAGTACTAAATTAACAAGGAGGGAAGTAAAGAATGTACTGAAAATAAGGGATTGTAAATCATTTATGTAGAATTATGAAAGATAATGATAAAGTAACTGGATTCATGTATGTGCTTACATGCAGAATGCTGCCCCCTGTACAAATGCATGACTACTTGCCAATGCTAACTGCATCAGGCCTAAGTACACACTGAATTATCACTTGAATTCAGATACGAAGGATAAATAATTCAGTACTAAAAAAAGTTGTATCTCTGCCTTTCTTCAATTTTCAAAGTCAACAAATTAAAGTTTTAAAATATTTAATGTTGTTTTTCTGCTGCATAATGGATTCATTGTTGTATTTGTCTTGCTTAGATGTTCAGAGCTAATGAGCCTATAATCATGGATTTGAGCCTTTTGGGGGGGCCAATTAACTTTAATATATCTTTCAACTTCAAACTCTACCTGAATCCTACATAAAAATTCACAATGTATGTTTTACTTACTAAGATGAACAAGAAATAAAGAGTGCATTAAAACAAATAAATATGTAATATCTCGTAGAAGAGTTATCTCTCAAATCTTTCAAGCTTACCTGAGGGTAGTCAGAAGCACTACCATTACATTGTAAAACAGATTATAGAGTTTAGGAGTGAGAAGGCCAGAGAGCCTTTATTGCAGTGGTTTGCTATTGAAATGTGCAAACAATATGATATTTGAGTCAGTACTACAGACTGTTTAAACAGGTACCACATCTAAAGCCAAGCATAGTAGTATGTACCTTTGGTCCCAGCTACTCTGGAGACTGAGTTAGGGAATCTCTTGAGCCCAGGAGTTCCAGAGCAGCCTGAGCAATGTAGCAAGAACCCATCTCTTAAAAAACAAAGAAAAAACAGTCCATGAAACATAAAGTTTGAAATAAAGATTAAAAGATATGCATCAGGAAAATGTAATCCTTTCCCATCCCACATGCAAAAAAAAAAAAAAAAAAAAAAAGAATAAATACCAGATAAAAAGGAATTTAAGACAAAAAAAAATTGAATATAAAATGGTCATGTACTATGACGAAAGTTCTAATTCCACCACGACAAAAAAATTTTAAACTTGTATGTGTCTAAATACATAGTTTTCCATATACATAAAGAAAAAAATCAATGTAACGGCAGAGAGAAATAAATAAATATAACATGATTGTAGAAAGTTTGTCATACCTCTCTCAGTAGTTGGTCTATGAAAATAATCAAAAAATAAATAAACAGTAAAGCTATATAAAATTTGGACTTAAGATAATATAAAAGCTTTAACTATTCAATGTATATTAATTGGTGCATTTAACAACTGGAAAACACACCTTTGCTTTTCAAATACTGTTTTATGAAAATTGATAACATATAAAGTGATAAAACCAGTTCTAACATATTTTTAAAAACAATTACCATAAAGAATATGCTCTTTGAATACAATGCAGTTAAGCTAGAAATCAATAACAAGATAACATAAAATATCATATATTTAGGAATAAACTTCTGAATAATTTTGAGTTGAAATAGAGCTTCTAATGGAAAGTAGATAATGCTTAGAATTGAAATAATAACATCACATATCAAAATGCATACTGTATAGCTAAAGTCAGTTTGATCTTTCATGTTTATACTGGAAACAAAAATGCTGAAAATTAACAAGTAAACAGAAAGCTAATCAAATTATAAAAGAAAAACAAAATAAGCTGGAAGAAATGAAAAGAAAGAAGAAAGTGATAGTTATGGTAGAAGATAATAAAATAACAAATACAATAAAGAAGTTCAATAAAGGTAAAAGTTTTTGTATTGTAAACATTAAGAAGAATGAGAAAGTTTTTGTGAAATTAACTGTGGGGCAAAAACAGGAAAACAGAAATAAACAATACTAGGAAGGGAAGGGGACTTAATATAAATATAACATATATTTAGGGTTTTTAAAAGATTAAAAAATATAAGATACATTTATGCCAAAAAATATAAACACTACAAAACACAAATGTATAAAATTTAACTTATAAAAACGAACTCAAAGTTAACATAGAAAATCTGAAAGGTATTATAAACATTAACAAAATTGAATTGGTTATTTGAAATGTTTAGCTGAAAGTACCACCCCTAATAAATGTTTTAATTGAATGTTCTACCAAACACTCAAGGAACTAATACTTATCTGATCAAGGAAAAGCCTCTTACATAAAGTGCAAGGGGAGAACTTCCCAAGTAGCATCATGAAGTTATTCATTTAGATAGTGTAAATGAAGAGTCGTGAAACTAATCGATGATAATGATCTATCCATCCATCCTCATGCCTATGTATGCACACATTTTAATCCAATCATCTATTTTCATTGTCTAAATATCTGCTATGATCCCCAAATGAAAAGATGAGTCAAACACTTAATTTCTACTCCAGAAATTGCCACTCACAGTTCAGTAAAACAAGTATTATGCTATTTTAATCATGTCTTTATATGCTCATGTGTTTGAACAGAAGGAATTAGTAAGAATAAGAAAGTTTCTAGCTTGGACACTTTGGTACAGTAGTGTTAAGCTCTGCTGTTCTACCTTATAATAAGAATACATGCTGTAATTTACTAAAAACTATTCCCTGAATAATATAACCTTTAAGGTCAAAAGTAAAAAAAAAAAAATATTTTAGGAAAAAAATTATTTGATATATTTTGAATAGAAAGTAGGTCTATACCCAATGCTGACATTCAGATGGTGCATTGTGGTGGAGACCCACCTGTGATTAAAGAACTGCAGTATTTCTGAACCTGTTGTTAAAGAACTTCAGGCTTATGATACTTTGCTGACTTTTATGGACCTCTACTCACATGACCCAGAGCTTCCCAGAATCTAGCATCAAATTTAATCTTTTACAGAGCAGGAGCATCTCTGACTATCATTCCCACTCAGTTCATGTGCTCTGTTTAGTCAGTTACTATTGTTAAGTTCCCTTGTTAACTATTTAAATGATCATTCCTGATTATAGGGATCTCTTTCTGAAACAGTTTCATTGTCTGGAGTATCACCCAAGGTTCATTTTCCCACAGCCACAGCCAAGGAGAACAAGGACACAGACACACAAAGAGGGAGGTTAAGAGCGGAAGTTTAATAGGTGAAAGAAAGAGAATGACTCTCTGATGCTGCAGAAAGGCTGGAGAAATGGGTTACTGGTTCTGCAGTAAAATGAAGGAGCTTTTGTAGATGAGCTGGTGAAGAGGTGGTGTCTCATCTACATAGGGTAGGAAAGACTGGACTAGGAGTGTCATTTGTGAAAAACTGGTTAGGACTAGCTGTGTCACCTGCATAGGGTGCACATTTCTGGCCTCCCTCAACCTAATCTTTTATTATGCAGTTCTGTCTGAGCTGCACCGTGTTGCCCATTTCTTTCATGTGGTAACAACAAAAAAGAAGATGGAGCCTCCATGTTGGATAGGCCTGGCCCACAAGTAGCTGTTTTCTATTGGCACAGCTGCCGGCCATTCCCCAATACAAGCTTCCAACTTGCTTATCTAGGTTCGCAGCTCAATTTTTCGGGCTGCTCTTTGTTAGAAAATAAATTATTTGGGGGGCCCCTTTTTGTTAAAAGGAAAGCTCTGCCGAGGACTCTTTTACCCTCAATATCTGCCTAAATGATTTCTTTCTACCTCTTATATCATTTCTATAAATAACTTAAGTCCAAATTTCTAGGTTTTACATATATGTAGGTTTTCCTTGTGGGTTAACTCATTGTAGTAACTTTCTTTGTTCCCCTTAAGTCAATTTGTCTATATATATTTAGTGTCTGCCTGCTTTATTGGCTTCTTGGTTTATAATTTTAATCTGAAAATGTTAATATTTGGTCTTTGAGAGGACATTAACTTCATTTAATGCTATTTAGAAATATCAATCATCCTTTGCAAATATATTCAAGGTCATATATTCAGAAGCAATATTTGGGTAGAGAGAGAGGAAAAGCAATCAGTATTGAGCTGTTAGCCAAGCACTTAACACTAGTTTGATAGTTCTATGTGAATTTCTTTTTCCCTAAATGTTTATATTTTCCAAATGAATTGTTGTTTACTGGCTTTCCTTGTATGTTTTATCATTGTAAATGCAAATGATTACATTTCAATAGGATTTAAGTTCTTATTAGAAAAAGCATTATTTTTTTTGCTGCTGTTGTGTTTTTTTTGTTTGTTTTTTTGAGATGGAGTCTCGCTCTGTCGCCCAGGCTGAAGCGCAGTGGCACGATCTCGGCTCACTGCAAGCTCCGCCTCCTGGGTTCACGCCATTCTCCTGCCTCAGCCTCCCGAGTAGCTGGGACTACAGGCGCACGCCACCACGCCCGGCTAATTTTTTGTATTTTTAGTAGAGACAGGGTTTCACCGTGTTAACCAGGATGGTCTCGATCTCCTGACCTCGTGATCCACCCATCTCGGCCTCCCAAAGTGCTGGGATTACAGGCGTGAGCCAGCGCGCCCGGCCAGCATTATGTTTTAACACTCAGTTGCTAATCAATTATACATTGGCTATTTACTGGCTTTTTTCTAAATTCCATTTCTGTATTGGTGGGACATTCTATTCACTTAAAATATGGCATCCTTTATAATATTAACCTATCATCCATGTTATCCAGTTATTCACAAAGGACTTCCATTTTCTCCTTCAAGCTCTCTCTCACTTTCCCCTTCGGTCTCATTCTCATTACCACTGCCTTCATCACATCTTCATTACCTTGACCCTGCCATTCCTAAGGCTTTAGCTGGGCTGATGCTCATCTATGGTCCCTCCATTCAAGGTGCCCTGAGGAATCTTCTTAAAAACATCTATATGTTCTTATCAGTTATATGCTTATAAATCAAAAACCTTTCAAGGGGGTTACAGGGAGAGGGACTCTATATCTACAGTCACTTATTAAAAGAATCATCAGGCCAGGCACGGTGGTTCATGCCTGTAATACCAGCATTTTGGGAGGCTGAGGCGGGCATACCACTAGGTAAATAGATCGAGACCAGCCTGGCCAACATGGTGAAATCCCGTCTCTACTAAAAATACAAAAATTAGCTGGGCGTGGTGGCGCGCAGCTGTAGTCCCAGCTATTAGGGAATCTGAGGGTGGAGAATCGCTTGAACACGGGAGGCAGAGATTTCAGTGAGCCGAGATCTCCCCAATACACTCCAGAGCCTGGTGACAGAGTGAGATTCCGTTAAAAAAAAAAAAAAAAAATGAGAGCCACATTCAATTCACTTTTTTTCTTTCTTTCTTTCTTTTTTTTTTTTTTTTTTTTTTTTTTTTTACCCACAAAATTCCTCCGTGCTTCAACTACACCATTTCCCCATCAGTTCTGATATTATGTGTTGGTCATTTCTACCAGATGTCTATGCTTCCTTTGCTGTTGTCTATATTCTTCAGATTATGTTTTAAATATTGTGGTCTCTTATACTTTCCTCAAATACTTCAGTGATGTTTTCTTCAAAAAAATTCACATATGTATTCATTTTACTTTCATTTATCTACTATTTTCTGGGATTAAAAACTTCATAAGTGCCTTAACTTCTAGATTATAAGATTGTTTTTGATGTTGGGTTTTATTTTCTGTTATTCCTGACCCCATGACTGTCCCGTATAGTATAATGTGGCATCATCCGCTGTAACACTATAAACTTTAATTGAATTTGTAATTACATTCATTTATCTCAATTGATTTTTTTTTTTCTGGATCTCATGTTCCTTGTGTTTTTTTCTTCATTTTTAAGCTTTTGAAATTTTTGCCTCTTCCCAAAACCCCTCTTTTTTGGCTTCTATGATAGCTTTCCTGGTTCTTCTCATGGTTCTTAGGCTGTTCTTTCTTAATTTCTTGCGTACTCATTCTTCTATCATATTAAACTTGAATTTCTTCAAGGCTTAGTTCTAGAAACTTTTCACTTCTTCCTCCTCTGTGTCCTTATTTTCTAGGTTATCTTATCCGTGATTTTATTACCAACAACGTATGCATGAATCACACATACAAATCTTTAGCATGGATCGCTTTTTTGAGTGTAGTGTTTATATCCAGATACGAAATTGGCATTTTCACAAATTAATCTCAAACACTAAAACTCATGTTATTTAATAAAACATAATTTGTGATCTCTCCCATGCCCTTTCTCAACTCTCAATTCTGTTAGTCTAGTTATTTTCCACCGTTATGTATGTCAATGAATAGAATCATTTTTTCATCCACTGCACAAACCAAATACCCATGAGTGGTCCTGGATTATTTCCTCCCTCATTTTCATGTGTCCAAACCAATACTATGTTACAATGGTTTTTATCCCACCTCTCCATTATCTTTAATTTGTCCACTTATCCTCATGTCCGCATCCATCTACCTTCACTTTTGCTCACATCGTCTTTTACCATAGACCAGTACAAGCCTCCTTACTTGTCTTCTTGTACGTGTCCTTGAGTCTTACTCTCCATTGTTCACAAAGATGTTAGAGTGATGAATTTAAAGATACATATTTTCAAGTCAGCTCTCTTTAAAATCATCTGATATCTTTTCATTGCTCTTAGAATAAAAGACAGTTTTTAAGGTTCTGCATCATCTCAGTTCAAGCCACTTCTACAGAAACCACAATCCTCTCTCCATCTCCTTTACACATTCCACCAGCCTCCACTCTGTTGTTTCAGTGCCTTGAATGCCTCATGTTACAAGGTCTTTCTTTGCCTATGTAAATTCATCATCATTTAACAGTCTTCTCACTTGACCCTTCTCTTTTTTATCCTGTTTAATTTACATGATTTGTTTCTATCTCAGTTCAAATGTCACTTTCTTAAGAAAACTTTCAGTCCCCCAGAATGTAACAGATGTTTGTGTTATAAATGGACCCATGTTACTATTTCCCATCTCTGTAGTGCTTATTACAGTTGTAATTTCAATTTAGTTCATTATTTCATTTTACTTGCCCAACTATACTGTATCTCTTTGACATGAGGGAACATGTATGTTTTTTCCTTCATAGTACCTAAAATATTGCATGGTATGTAGTAACTTGTCAACAATATTGTTAAATAACTAAATAATAGGTTTTAAACAATTATTTTGGTCAACCTTCCTTAAGCACCTACTTAATAATCATGGAAGGCATCCCAGGGGTATGTAGGAAGGGAAATTTGAATAGGAACAAATATGTGCAAAGCAGGGAGACAAAAAAGTGTGTGATTTGATAAAAGAGTAGCAGTGTTCCTGACTAAAGGAGTAGCAGTGTTCTCACTTATACATCTATATAAGTGAGAAGGGAATTTTAGAATATCTTTTCCCTCTTTCCCCTAATATTGGGAAAAGATATTCTAAAATTGATAATTACCTGGAAAATGTTGGAGAAATATGAGCACGTTGAAAGCAAAGACATAGAAGGTTATTGAAATTACTGAGTTTAAAGTATGTGGGAGGAGGAGAGTGTGAGATGTGAGAAGCAGGTTGTGCTGTGAGAAGAATGAGAGTTGAGTGGAAGAAGTTTGAATCCAGAGATGACGCTTTACAAGATCATACCTGTGGAGATGACACAGTGGCAGCTAAAGGGCAACAAAGGATGGAGCAAGGGTTTTGATTTTGTTTTCTTTTGATAAGCAGAACAGATGTATGGAAATATCTCCAATATTTATTTATTTAATGGGCAACAAATGTCTTTCATTTATATTGATAAATATATCTGCAAAGATTTCTCCATACACTTTTATTTCTACAAAATAAGTATCTACTCTATATAATTAATAAGTTTTTACATCTCTGCCAAGAAACTAAGCAAAAGAATACTATGAAATTATAGGATATTCAAGCATCTTTTATTCATTCATTACAATAAATCCTATGAGTTAAAAAATATATTTCTGTATCTAGTTTTTTGTTGTTTGTTTTGTTGTTGTTTATTTGTTTTTTGAGATGGACTGTCACTCTGTCACCCAGGCTGGAGAGCAGTGGTGCAACCTCGCCTCACTGCAACCTCTGCCTTCCAGGTTCAAACGATTCTCCTGACTCAGCTTCCTGAGTAGCTAGAATTACGGGCGTGTGCCACCATGCCCAGCTAAGTTTTTTGTATTTTTAATACAGACGGGTTTCACCATGTTGTCTAGGCTGGTCTTGAACTCCTGACCTCAGGTGATATGCCCGCCTCAGCCTCCCAAGTGCTGGGACTACAGACGTGAGCCAGGGCATCCGGCCTGTATCTATTAATTTGGACCTATTTTATTTTCAAAAAAAAGAAAAAAAAATATTTTCCTGCTAATTATAACTATCTGAGTAGGAAAATTGCTTAGCTATATTTTAATTTGGTGCCCTTAATGACCTTAGTAATTGGAAAGAGAACTTGTTAGTCAATCAATCAATCAATCAATCAGTCTATCAGAAATTCCCATAGTCCAGGCATTAAGTCTACTTGAGTCACAACAAATTCAAACTTTCTAGGCTTGACTGGCTAAATAATGGAGCCATTCTTAGCAATGTGAAATTCATACTGGTTACTCGGGCCTGACAACTACTAATTTAGGCAAATATGCTTCAGTCTTCTGAGGTTTAGGGGATACTCTGAGGTTTAGGGGAGACTGAGATTTAGGGGACAGTGTAACGTAAAATCATACTACTAAACTGTATGTGTCTCAACATATGGCATATAAGTTCCATATTGATATGGACTATATATGTCTTATTCACTGCTATATCAACAATGATTAAGCAATTTCATCATGTTGTAGGTGCTAAATGACTATTTAATAAATAACGGAGTTTTTCAGAGAAGTAATTACTCCCAACTTCTGATGGCAAAGAGTCTCTGAGGTGCTTACTTTGATGATTATTACTTGATTCTTGGGTTAGAAGAGTGTGAGAGAAAATATTATGTGTATTTTGATATATATAGAGAGAAACAGAGAGAGAGAAAGAGAGAGATCAGTATATACAGATCAGAACCTATCTCTATCAAAAAGTCTACAAAGTAATATAAAAATTCACATTTATAAGATTTCTTTAAAAGGTCAACAAATCATTGATCATATCTATCTACTTCTAGCTTAAGTTCCTGTTTTCCAAAATTTCAAAATTATTTATTGAGGCAATAACTTTGATTCCATATTTAAGTACTCAGATGTTTAAAGATCTCTGATTTTAAAATAACACCAGAATGATATTTCATTATTTAATATGTGATGTAAGTATTTAAATGTAGATATTACCAACTTGAATAGCAAAACAGACTGCTCCAAAATGCATCTACAGTTGTAGTGTAAGTTTTAAATGCACTTATATTAATTATAGCATTATGCAATATTAATTGTGAAGAGAAAGAATCAATAGTTCGCATAGTCTGACATCAAACCCACAAAATTAGTTTACTTTAGTCCCGAGCCTGCACCGAAACTGAAGTGAAGTAACTAACTAAAGACAAGCTGAGAGAAAACTACTAACCCAGTCTTCTCTGGTTAAAATTTAGCCTTCCAGATGATGGCGTTTGCCATCAGTGTCTGTGGAGTGCACCATACCTGACTTAGAGGAAAGAGACTTGGAAAAGATCACTACTTTTCCAAGTCTTTTATCTTTTATCACCCCATCCAGGCAAAAGCTACATCACAACTTGACATTTAAATTAAATACATAGTTTTTAAGTTTTCCAGATTTGGAATGCTGAAATCTGAAAAACAAACAAACAAAAACTGCCAAGCAATTGTAATGTGCAATATCAGTATTTCCTTTTTATCTGTTTTGTTTTCATTTTTCATCATGAGCCTTCCTACAAGTTTTAGGAGGGTTGTATAACGTGTCATCTCAAAATTACTAAGGTGATACGGTTTGGCCCTGTGTCCCCACCCAAATCTCATATTGGAGCTCCTACAATTCCCACGTGTTGTGGGAAGGAACCATTGAATCTTGGGGGTGGGTCTTTCCCATACTGTTCTCGTAATAGTAAATGGGTCTCACGAGATCTGATGGTTTTAAAAACAGGAGTCTCTCTGCACAAGCTCTCTCTTTGCCTGCTGCCATCCACGTAGGATATGACTTGCTCCTCCTTGCCTTCTGTGATGATTTGTGAGGCCTCCCCAGCCATGTGGAACTGTAAGTTTAATAAACCTCTTTCTTTGCAAATTGCCCAGTCTCAGGTATCTCTTTATTAGCAGCGTGAAAGTGGCTAATACAGAAGGTAAAACAGCAAAATACATGCAATATGCTTTCTCATGTGTGTGTGTTGCGGGTGGGGGTGGTAAGCAATTAAACAGGAAGGGAAGAATCCTGTATCTTATCAGTAATATTACGGATCTTGACAAATTTTGAAAGTGATAATATACCTAATGTCCTGGAAAATATGTTTAAAATTTTGCTTGTTTCTTGAATTGCATTCATTATTGGACTATATAAAAACTCTAGTGTATCAAATATTTCAATAGACTATTCACTAATATTATATTTGAAAATATGTAAGTATATGTGAACACACACACATATATATATTGGATCTCCTATTAGTTTCTCAATAAAAATACATAATTATATGTCCTACATATGTTGCTATCCTTGCTATTATTGAGTCCAGATTCTTGTAGAAATCTGTTTTCCAGGAGTAAGTAGATTGATTTCCAAAGGTATGCCTTATAATTACTTTAATTGAGAATTCTAAGTACTTTTGGTTTATATTATATATATCTGTTATAATTTATTAAATAAGATTTGCAAAATAATATTTCATACTGAGTTAATTGGCATTTATTATGATATAACTTTTTTACTGTAAGTGATTAACATTTGTTTTCTTTTTATCACTTCTCTATCATACTAATTCTTGAAATTATACTTCTTATAATTGCTTAAAAATAGTTGGCTTGCTTGGAAGTAAGATCTGAGAATATCTGAGGAGCCTGTTTACTCAACCAACTTCCAGAGAACAAAGATTTACAAAACAGAAAAAAAAAAAAAAAGCCCAATTTGTGTAAAAAATCTGTTGGTATTATACTTCTAAAAATTATTTAATAGATTTAATCCAAGCATAGTTATTTGAAAAAAATAATATAAGTGCGTGGGTCTCAGTTTTAAATTTGAGTTTTCTTAGTGTGTAAAATGTGGATATAATAGTACTCAACACATAGAACTATTGTAAAAAATTAAACATGATACTTAGAATGATAGCTATGAGAGTCTGAGTCCTTGATAAAGATTTTTTATTTTCATACTATTAAAAGATACCAGCGATTGTTTGCAATGTATTTTGGAGTCCACAAAAAGTTGTGCATTCCTGAGTGGGACTTATAGACCTTTAGCAGATCCTTCTCCATGGGGATATTTGATCAATAAGATTTTATATGGACAAAGTGTGTATAGAGTAAATAGCATTAGTAGCCTTTTCTAAGGATAATTGAAATGAAGATATTAGCACTGCATTTATAAATGTTAATGGCATAAGCACTTTCAAACTACCAATAACTAAGCTGAGATTCAAGGAAGGGTTTTATATTTAATGTATTGCATTATATGTGTGTGTATATATATGTGTGTGTGTATATATACATATATGTATATATGTATATATGTGTGTGTATATATTCTCATATACATATATGTATATGCATATATGTGTATATATACATAAAATGCAATACATTGAATATAAAACACTTTCTTGAATATAAAATATTTAAAACCCTTCCTTGAATATATTAAATATTTAAAATAAATATATTAGTATAAAATCCCTTAAATATATTAAATATTTAAATTACACATTTAATATATTACATTATGAAATATAAGTAATGAATATCTATAATATATAATAAATGCACTATATAATTTTTAATAAATTTTAAAAATAAAAATGGAGACAGGATCTCACTGTGTTGCCCAGGCTGATCTCAAACTCCTGGACTCATGCAATCCACCTGCCTCAGCCTCCCAAATTGCTGGGATTACAGATGTAAGCCACCAAGCCCAGCTGAAATGTATTGCATTTTAACCACCCTTTTAGAATCACAGTAAATAACATGGCACTTTAGAAAGGAGAAATTTGGGGTAGAAACCAGGTGGCCATAATTGAGTAGAACACTTTTTAAAAATTTGGTACAATAGAGTTAGAAATCATCTTTCTCCCAGGCTATGCTCTCCAGTGGATATTAGGAATCTTTCCAAAGTTTCTGAAATGTCCAATCTGCTTAGTCTTGGGAAAATATTTATCTCTATTTAATGAGAAAGTTATTTAAAAAATTACTACTAGCCAACTACCATGGCCCCTATCTCACCCACAGTAGTTTATACCAGAGGATTATTCTGAGGTGACAGAAAAGTCTAGTGATTTCTGAGCAAGGAAGCCGTCCCTTTTTAACATTCCCCAATGCTGTTCCTAATGTTGGCTTCAGATGACTGACATCTCACCGTGGGCAAGTCAAATATCTTATTTTTTGTTTCATTTCCTTTATCTTTAAAAATATGGGTAATTATAGGACTCACCACGTAGCATTATTGTGAGGATTAAATATATATGTAATGCATATATAAGAGATTAATACAGTGCTGAGACATCAGAACTCATAAATATAATATTGTTATAATAATAGTAATAATATCCAGAAATCAGTTACTATATTTAAGACTGAGAAAACAAATGGAAGTCGTAGGATTTATGGAATTAGAAAGTTAAAAGAGAAGGCTGCAGAGCTGACACTCATCCCTTTGAAAAAGGACACTGTTTGATATTACTCAGATCCAAGAAGAGACCAGGAGCAACTAGAGTCCAAGCCTTTCAGGAGGTCACTAGGGCATACTGGTGCTGGTATCTCAGAGGGGCATGATAAGACTGATTCTTATCTGTAAAACTCTCAATGAGATTGAATTGATGGTATTGTAAGGAGCTAGAAGCAATTGGAAGCATTGATAAGTATGTGTTTTCACACGGCTATAAAATACCCAAGACTGGATGATTTATGAAGGAAAGATATTTAATTGACTCATAGTTCCAGATGGTCTGGGAGGCCTTAGGAAACTCCACAGTTATGGTGGAAGTGGAAGGGAAAGCACGCACCTTCTTCACAGCAAGCAGGAGAGAGAATAGCGAAGGAGGAACTTCCAAACACTTATAAAACCATCAGATCTCGTGAGAACTTACTATCCTGAAAACAGTATGGGGGAAACCTATGATGCATACACCGCCCACTAGGTCCCTCCCTTGACACGGGAGGATGAATATTCAAGATAAGGTTTGGGTGGGGACACAGCCAAACCATATCAAGTAGGGTGACGTGGACAAGAAATGAATGCAAACAAGGAGAGTGCCCATTTGTCTCTTTCAAACTTGCCTTCTCCACCTACCTCCTTTCTTCAATAGATGGAGGCAATTAATGAATAGAAATGTGGTTTGCAGTGTTCAGCTCCAGCATCACAAAGAAATGTATAAATAGTGTGTTTGAGGCAGAAAGGCACATACCTTGTAACTGGAGCATTATATTATCCTTAGGGCTATAATGGGAAATAGTATTCATCTTTGCACAACACATGGCTTAAAATTAGCTATATCTGCCATGGGTGATGGAAGGGAGAAAAGCATATCTTTTATTTGCTGTCTCCACCCTAGCAGCTACAAATACTGGCAAAAGTATTTCCCTGTGGCTACTTTTTGACTCGCCATCTTGGAGGTCATTTATGCTGACTCTGTGTAGATGAAGTTTCCAATAGCACTACAGAAGCCACAGCAGCCCCTGGTAATCATGGCTTTCAGAAGCTCCATACATTGGTAGCTTTTGTCTGTTTAAAACTTTTCTATCTTTAATTCAGCAAATGGCTTAATACTAGTCTGTTAGCATTATCTTTAGGGAATAATTCACTTCAGATGGTTGATTAAAATCTCTGGTGACAACTATGATACCATAAACACTTTCAAGGAAATTACTACAAGCAGTTTATCCCAGAATTTTCTAAACCTAGGGGGAAAAAAAAATGAAAAACTTTAAATTCATTGAAGGTGCAGCACAGAAAAACTGGCCTTTTATTATGCAATATTTTTAAAAAGCACACTCTAAAGTTGACAAACAAACCTATTTATTAAAGGTATTATTTCATTTAAAAAAAGGAAAAGCATTGTTCCACCAAAAAAGCTTAGAAGTCATAATCTGAGAAGGAAAGGGAGCTCTCCCAAGTGAATGCATTTGACTTTGTGAATAACTCGTTTGACAATGTATTTTCCCACTTTTTCATGTATCAGTGGAATGTCTTCAATTAACAACAATAGTAGGTGGACCAGCACTAGACAACCACTACAGCAGAGCAAAAGTCCTTGATATCTTTCTGCCAAAGCATCCACAACAATTTCAGTCTTCTATAGGTGTTCCTGGAAGACCTTAAACTCTACAATCTCATCCAGTGTACAAGTCATTAGGGGAAGAAGTAAATGACAATAATGATGCAATTGACATAATTTAAGGTATTTATTGTATATAATAAATTATTAGCAATATTTTCTCCTGCATTTTTTCCCCTCAATTGCAACTAACAGAAACACAACTTAAACTAGTATGCATAACTAAAACAGTCAGGAGTAAGGCTGGTTCTTTTATGGCTTGAATTAATGATTCAGATCATCTTATGTTATTTGTTCATCTTCAGGCTCTGCATGACCCCGCTGACTTCATTTTTAGGGAGTAGAGAGGTCTTCTTTACCTGTGTGACAAAAGTAGCTTCTGATATTTCCAGCCTTATATTCTATGAGTGTAGCAACTTAGCAGAAATAGTAATACTTTCCTGAAATATTTTCTTTTGTAAGGAACTCATTGTTTGGCCTCACGTTATGTGTTATTGCTCAACCAGTCAGTATACTAAGGATATGAAATGCAGTATATCATACCTAGGTCGTTAATCAATCTCTAGACCTGTGTATTAGTCTGTTTTCATGTTGCTATAAGTAATTACTTGAGAATGCGTAATTTATGAAGAAAAGAGGTTTAATTGACTCAATTTTACAGGCTGTACAGGAAGCATGTCAGGGAGGCTTCAGGAAACTTACAATCATGGCAGAAGGTGAAGGGGAAGCATGCATATCTTAACATGGTGAGGCAGGAGAGAGAGAGAGTGAAGTGGAGAGCACTACACACTTTCAAACAACCAAATCCCGTGAGAACTCACTATCATCAGAACAGCAAGGAGGAAATCTGCCCCCATGATCCAGTCACCTCCCCCCAGGTCTTTCCTTTAACACTAGAAATTTCAATTTGACATGAGATTTGGGTGGGGAAATAAAGTCAAACCGTATCATTCTGTCCCTGGCCCCTCCCAAAGTTTATGTCTTTCTTACATTTCAAAACACATTCATGACTTCCAAAATTCCCAGAGAGTCTTAACTCATTCCAGGATTAAGTCAAAAGTCCAAGCCCAAAGTCTCATCTGAGACAAGGCAATTCCCTTCCACCTATGAGCCTATAAAATAAAAAAAAAACAAGTTCAAGTTACTTACTTCCATGATACAATGGGTATACAGGCAATTGGTAAGTTATCCCATTCCAGACAGGAGAAATTGGCCAAAATAAAGGGGCTAAAGGCCCTTTGCAAGTCCAAAACCCAGTGGGGCAGTCACTAAATCGTAAAGCTTCAAAATAATCTCATTTGACTTCATGTCTTACATCTAGGCCACACTGATGCAAGGGATAGGCCCACAAGGCCTTGGACAGCTCCTTCCATGTGGCTCTGCAGGGTACATTCCCTGTTACTGCTTTCATGAGCTAGTGTTGAGTGCCTGTGTCTTTTCAAGGTGTACAGTGCAAGCTGGCAGTGGATCTACCATTCTGAGTGTAGAGGATGGTAGCCGTCTTCTTGCAGGTCCACTAGACAGTTCCCCAGTGGGGACAATGTGTAGAGACACGAACATTTCCCCTCCACACTGCTCTGGTAGAGGATCTCCATGAAGGCTCCACCCCTGCAATGAACTTCTGCCTGAACAACAAGGCATTTCCATACATCCTCTGAAATCTAGGTGGAGGCTACCAAACTTCAACTCTTGCCTTCTCTGCACCCGTGGGCCCAACACCATGTGGAAGCCACCAAGGTTTGGGGCTTGCACCCCCTGATGCAATGGCCTGAGCTGTACTTTGGGACTTTTCAGTCACAGCTGGAGCTGGAGCAGCTGGCATGCAGGGTGCTATGTCCTGAGGCTGTAAAGAGCAGCAGGTCCCTGAACCTGGACCATGAAACCATTTTCCCTCCTAGGTCCCCAGGTCTGTGATGAGAGGGGCTGCCACAAAGGTCTCTGAAATGCCCTGGAGGCATTTTACCCATTGTATTGGCTATTAACATTCTGCTCTTCTTTATTTATATACATTTCTGCAATGGGCTTGAATTTCTCCCCAGAAAATGTATTTTTTTTCCCACCACATGGTCAGGCTGCAAATTTTCCAAACTTTTGTGTTCTCATTCCCGTTTAAATATGAGTTGTTTTTACTTATTTAAATAAGCATAGGTTTTTATAAGCAACCAGGTCACATATTGAATGCCTTGCTGCTTAGAAATTTCTTCTGCCAGATACCCTAAATCATCTCTCTTAAGTTCAAAGTTCGGCAGATCTCTAGAGCAGGGGCACAATGCCACCAATCTGTTTGCTAAAGCATAGCAAGAGTGACCTTTGCTCCAGTTCCCAATAACTTTTTCATCTCCATCTGAGACCACCTTAGCCTGGACTGTATTGTCCATATCACTATCAGCATTTTGTTCATAACCATTCAGCAAGTCTTTAGGAAGTTCCAAACTTTCCCCCATTTCGCTGTCTTCTTCTGAGCCCCCCAGCTATGCCAACCTCTGCCCATTACCCAGTTCCAAAGTTGCTTCCACCTTTTCAGGTATCTTTATAGCAATATCCCACTCCCAGTACCAATTTTCTGTGATCATTCCCACACTGCTATAAAGAACTACCCGAGATTGGGTAATTTATGAAGAAAAGAAGTTTAATTGATTCACAGTTCTGCAGGCTGTACAGGAAGCATGGTTGGGAAGCCTCAGGAAACTTACAGTCGTGGCGAGGGCAAAGGGGAAGCAAGCACAAGTAACAATGACAGAGCAGGAGAGAGGGAGAGCAAAGGGGGAAGCGCTACACAGTACTTTTTAAAAAGCAGCTTTTAAACACCAGATCTCATGAGCACTTTTAAAACAGCACTTTAAAAGCAACCCGATTTCATAAGAATTTATTTACTGTCACAAGAACAGCAACGGGGAAGTCTGCCCCCTGAATTCAGTCAACATCTATCAGGCCACTCCTCCAATACATGGAGATTAAAATTCGACATGAAATTTGGGTAGAGACACAGAGCCAAACCATATCAACCTGCAGTGTAAATTCTACTCAGTAGAACTACTTAAATTGAGAATGAATAACAGTGGTTTATTAAAGAGCAACTGCAAAAAATTATCAGCTACCTTAACAGTGATGAAGAACATATTACTTGCAAGACACTTTATAACTAACCATGATTTGCAGATTGTTGTTTGGTCCATTGATTTCTTACCGTTCACCATCTATCGATATCTATCCATCCTTTTCTACCTCCTAAGGAAGAACACAGAACCACAGATTTCCCTTCTATACAGACGTCTAAATATTCAGCCCATTATATTCAACTTTAACAAAATAACTGAACTAATATTGATTTGTTATCTTTTAAGTGTATCTTAATCTTTATATCCATCCATTTTAGAGAATTATGAAACATTGATATATAAGTATGATATCTTATCAATAGGTACATTCAAATAAATATTAGATGCATAACGGGAATATATTGTAACTTCTAGCTCACTGCAATGCCACTTAAAAGCAAAATATATCATTTCAAGAAGATAATATAGTTACCAGGAATAAACACTTGCTAATTAGGCCTTGAACCTGAAGGATATTTAGAAGTGGATGATAAAAAATATTTGTTATTTCTACCTGCTTCTATTACATAGTCACTAACACTGGATAAATGACTTTTTATGAACATAATGTTTGGTGACCCAGAATCAAAAAATTATTGTGCTATACTGACATGGCATTTTTAGGAATTTGAAGGTTCAAATAACCTATATAAAGCTACAGTGTTGAAGTCCAAGTCTATCCACAACCATCTCATTCAATCTGAAACTTATAGTGGAATTATTAAGGGACTGTGATTCATACAGAACTGCATAGCAATCAATAGCAAATTTAATAAAAATCTAGATTTCCTTCTGCAAGTACTCAAAAGTGTGTTTTAGAGCAAAAAGATGCTGTTTATAGAATAAATAGATATAAGAATATCAGGGTTACGACAAGTGAGTTTACATTTTTTTTCTCTTTTAATTTGTAAGAAAATGTTTTCAATTTATTTACATAATCAATGTGATATAAATGAATAGTGCTGGTATCTTAATATCTTTCTGAAAATAAAAGTTTTGAAAGGAATATAGTAGGTAGTTAAGAAGAATTTCAGCTAAATACAATTGTTTCAATCTGGCCTCTAAGAAGTACTTGTTTATTTTACATAACTAGTTGGCTCACCTGGTAAAAAGAAAGAGTGAACATTTTAAGGTAACTGTGTCAAAAACAATGACAAAAGGATTGCAGTTTCAAATACAAAGATATACAATAGGACTATATAATTACTTGGGTAGAGGCGACAATTTTTAAAAATTCTCCAATATAGTCATAGCACACAATTTTTTTTTTTTTTTTGCAGATGTGTAAAAAGTTAGAGTAGCTATTCTCGCTCATCTCACAATTATTCTACAAAGGCATTGTCATAATTTAAATAATTCATGGTGAATAAGACTGAAAAAACTGTTTTGGTAAGACAAAACTCATCCATATGGAAAATTTTTCTTTACATAAATAGTATTTTTCTTAAGTACTAAATGTATCTGACTTAGAGAAGTGCCAAGCGATTAGCATTAATGAAGTACTTTTACTTTAATACTTTTAATAGCATGTGATTTAATTACATTTTTCTTGAAGTTTATAATTAGAGCTTGTATGTGCTCTGGCTTTATGTCCTTATGATTGTGTATGCTCTTATATTCTACCTGTGATTATATCCAGGAAGCTGTAAGGATAATTCAGAGAGACTTCATTAGGGCATGAACTAACTTGAAGGCATTAGACATAAAGAAAGAAGAAATAATTGAGAGCTCTATTGAAAGAGATAATAGGGCTTGTATTTAGAACAAGATCTAGCAGGATAAGTTCAGAATATAAAGCCATTGAAAGATAGGTGAATGTCGTCAACTTCATGGGAAAGATAATTTAAAGGAAAAGATAAATTACATTTTAATATGTTGATTTTTTAGGTAATAGTATGTTACCTACTCAGATAACTACTATGTGAATGGTACATGACTGGGATGGTGGAAAAATATGGAATAAATTTGCATAGGAGGTCGTTAATAGGCACTGAATTCAAACTGACTATCACACTAAGCAGAGGTGAGGAAAATTAAGAGAGTAGGAAAAGTAGCCATTATACTTCAGAATGAGATACAAACTGTACAAAGTAATCACGAACAGTAAGGAAGGAGATTCTGATTCACTGACAATTGGTCACTGGTGTCCAAAGCTATAGATAATTTAAGGACCTGAAGAAATAAAAATATTTTTCTTTTGTTTCAGTGATATGCTACAACCATTAATTAGGAAGGAACTAGTGTCCATGCAGTTGAGCACTTGCACTACACCATTTCAAAGATTATTACTGACAAAGGAAAGTAAGATAGACAATGAGATTTCAAGTATTATTTCAAAATGGAAGCACAGATGTTTAATAAAATAATGAGAAAGCAAATGACATTCATGAATATTTCTACAATAAATTTTATCACAGAAATATACATTTTGTTTAAATCTATCACACATGTCTCCTTTACTACATTATTTTTATTTTTATTTTTTTTGAGACGGAGTTTTGCTCTGTCACCCAGGCTGGAGTGCAGTGGTGCGATCTCAGTTCACTGCATCCTCCGCCTCCCGGGTTTAAGAAATTCTCTGCCTCAGCCTCCGGAGTAACTGCAATTACAGGCACCCACCACCACACCCAGCTAATTTTTTTTTTTTTAATTTTTTTTTTATTTATTTTTTTTTATTTTTAGAAGAGATAGAGTTTCATCATCTTGGCCAGGCTGATCTTGAACTCCTGACCTCGTGATCCACTTGCCTCTGCTTCGCAAAGTGATGGGATTACAGGCGTGAGCCGCCACACCCAGCCTCTACTATATTTCTAACATAAGCTAAAATGAAATTTCTAGCTGGGCCTGTAATCCCAGCACTTTGGGAGGTGGAAGCTGGGAGACAACTTGAGTCAGAAATTCAAGAGCAGCCTGAACAATATGGTGAAACCCCATCTCTACTAAAAATACAAAAGTTAGCCAGGTGTGGTGGCTGATTCCTGTAATCCCAGCTACTCAGGAGGCTGTAGGCAGGTGAATAGCTTGAACTCAGGAGACAGAGGTTGCAGTGAGCCGAGATCCCACCACTGCACTCCAGTCTGGGTGACAGAGAAAGACTCCATATCAAAACAAAGAAAAAAATTGTCTTCTTCCATGTCTTGTGTGTTATTTGGCTACTGCTAGGCAAAGCAGAGTGAATGACTGAAATTCAGTCAGTTAAGTGGTAGCATGAATTGTTATAACATTTTTAACATATGTTGATTTGTATATAAACATATAGAGAATGTGAGACAAAGGCTATTAGGAAACTAAAGTGGGGAAAGTAATTTTTTTTTTTTTTTACTTCTAAATTACAATAGTGCTTCTCATTCATACTATATATTGTCACTCATCACGTTTGGCTTATATTGCGAGTTATTTTTCCTGGGTATATGTCTTATTCCTCCATTACAATAATAATAAGCATAAAAATGATAATCTACTTGAAAGAGCAAGGACGGTCATATGTATTCTTGCTTTCAATGCAAGAACAGTGACGATTGGAAACACCGATTTTGGAGCAAGACAAACTGGGTTCATATTTCATGACTCTATCACCATTGGGCTTTACAATTTAAGTAAAGCTTTATTCTGTTGATGCTTCTGTTTCTTTATCTCTAAAAAATTGAAATGGTTCATCCCCTGTAACATTGGTATTGGAATTAAATGAATTTATTATGTTAACTACTTCAAACAGCTTGGTATACAATAAGAGATACAGAGACAATAGGTTTTAACACACCTATAATACTCTTTGAGATAAAAGAATGATGAAGAGAGAAAGGCTGTTACTTAAACCAAGGGGAAATTGTAATGGTTTATTAAGAAAGAAAGACAATGAATCATTATAACATCACAGTTAAGATCAATGCTCTGCAAATTTAAGTTCTTGACCAAGATGCCAGGATTTTGAATGCCTCCAAAATTCATCTTCTTAATATGTAAGATGGTGAGAATAATAATGTCAAGATTATAAATTTACTCTGACATATAAATATGAGTGTGTGTGTTTTGTGTATAACTTAGCACTGTGCTTGGTGTACTGGAAGCATACATGTAGCAAATATAAGCTAATATCAATATTCAGTAAATTATATTTTAGCATCAGGATTATTGGATTATGGCTTTATCATTATTTAAGGGACCCATAGTTTACCTAATTGTGTATCAAGCTGCAACACTACTCTCAATATGTCTATATTAACCTCTGGGACATATACAATATAATTTAAAGAAGAAAGTACAAAAATTGGCTCTTTGAATTTCCAAGTACACAAAAAGTTATTTAACTCATCATGAATATGTAAGACAAATATCTCAAGTACTAAATGCATGATAAAGTTAAAAACACACATAACTTGAAAAATTATCATTATTCATAGATTAAATGTAACTTAGCATATGAGAATTTAATTTATTGAATTATAAAATTGAATTTAAATTAAGCCATTTACATGTATTCACTTCTGAGGAAAATAAAAAATGATGAATTCTCGAACTATTAACCTGAAGAGGGGATATAGTAGAACTCATTTTATAAATGCATTATCTTGGGGCAGTTCCAAGATGGCCGAATAGGAACAGCTCCAGCTTCCAGCTCCCAGGGTGAGTGACAGAGAAGATGGGTGATTTCTGCATTTCCAGCTGAGGTACTGGGTTCATCTCACTGGGGGCGTGTTGGACAGTGGGTGCAGGACAGTGGGTGCAGCCCACCGAGCAAGAGACAAAGCAGGACGAGGCATTGCCTCACCCAGAAAGCACAAGGGAGAAGGAAATTCCCTTTCCTAGCCAAGGAAAAGCGTGACATACAACACCTGAAATACCGGGTCGCTCCCACCCTAATACTGCACTTTACCAAGGGTCTTAACAAATGGCATACCAGGAGATTATATCCAGCTCCTGGCTTGGAGGATCCCATGCCCACGGAGCCTCCCTCATTGCTAGCACAGCAGTCTGAGATCTAACTGCAAGGCAGCAGTGAGACTTGAGGAGGGGCACCCGCTACTGTTGAGGCTTAAGTAGGTAAAAAAAGCAGGCTGGAAGCTCAAACCGAGTGGAGTCCACCACAGCTCAAGGAGACCTGCCTGAGTCTGGAGACTCCACCTCTGGGGACAGGGAATAGCCAAACAAGACAGCAGAAACCTCTGCAGATTTAAATGTCCCTGTATGACAGCTTTGAAGAGAGTAGAGGTTCTCCCAGCATGGAGTTTGAGATCTGAGAATGGACAGACTGCTTGCTCAAGTGGGTCCCTGAAACCCAAGTAGCCTAACTGGGAGACACCCCCGATTAGGGGCGGACTGACACCTCACACCTCACACGGCCGGGTAACCCTCTGAGACGAAGCTTCCAGAGGAATGATCAGACAGCAACATTTGCTGTTCAGCAATATTCACTCTTCTGAAGCCTCCGCTGCTGATACCCAGGAAAACAGGGTCTGGATTGGACCTTGTGCAAACTCCAACAGACATGCAGCTGAGGGTCCTGACTGTTAGAAGGAAAATTAACAAACAGAAAGGACATCCACACCAAAACCCCATTTGTACCTCACCATCATCAAAGACCAAAGGTAGATAAAACCACAAAGATGGGGAAAAAGCAGTGCAGAAAAGCTGAAAATTCTAAAAGTCAGAGTGCCTCTCCCCCTCCAAAGGAATTCTGCTCCTCGCCAGTAAAAGAACAAAGCTGGCTGGAGGATGAATTTGACGAGTTGAGAGAAGAAGGCTTCAGACGATCAAACTTCTTTGACCTAAAGGAGGAAGTTAGAACCCATCGCAAAAAAGCTAAAATCCTTGAAAAAAGATTTGACGAACAGCTAACTAAAATAACCAATGTACAGAAGTCCTTAAATGACCTGACAGAGCTGAAAACCATGACATCAGAACTACGTGACAAATGCACAAGCTTCAGTAAATGACTCGATCAGCTGGAAGAAAGGGTATCAGTGACTGAAGATCAATTGAATGAAATGAAGCAAGAAGAGAAGTGTAGAGAAAAAAGAGTAAAAAGAAATGAACAAAGCCTCTAAGAAATATGGGATTATGTGAAAGATCAAATCTACATCTGATTGGTGTACCTGAAATTGATGAGGAGAATGGAACCAAGTTGGAAAACACTCTGCAGGATATTATCCAGGAGAACTTCCCCAACCTAGCAAGGCAGGCCAACATTCAAATTCAGGAAATACAGAGAACGCCACAAAGATACTCCTTGAGAAGAGCAACTCCAAGACACATCATTGTCACATTCACCAAAGCTGAAATGAAGGAAAAAATGTTAAGGGCAGCCAGAGAGAAAAGTCAGGTTACCCACAAAGGGAAACCCATCAGATTAATAGCAGACCTCTCAGCAGAAACTCTACAAGCCAGAAGAGAGTAGGGAACAATATTCAACATTCTTAAAGGAAAGAATTCTCAACCCAGAAATTCATATCCAGCCAATCTAAGTTTCATAAATGAAGGAGAAATAAAATCCTTTACAGACAAGCAAATGCTGAGAGATTTTGTCACCACCAGGCCTGCCCTACAAGAGATTCTGAAGGAAGCACAAAACATGGAAAGGAAAAACCAGTACCAGCCAATGCAAAAACATGACAAAATGTAAAGACCATCGATGCTAGGAAGAAACTGCATCAACTAACGAGCAAAATAACCAGCTAACATCATAATGACACAATCAAGTTCACATATAGCAATATTATCCTTAAATATAAATGGGCTAAATGCTCAAATTAAAAGGCACAGACTGACAAATTGGATAAAGAGTCAAGACCCATCAGTTTGCTGTATTCAGGAGACCCATCTCACATGCAGAGACATACATAGGCTCAAAATAAAGGGATAGAGGAAGATCTACCAAGCAAATGGAGAACAAAGAAAAGCAGGGGTTGCAATACTAGTCTCTGATAAAACAGACTTTAAACCATCAGAGATCAAAAGAGACAAAGAAGGCCATTACATAATGGTAAAGGGATAAATTCGACAGGAAGAGCTAAGTATCCTAAATATATATGCATCCAATACAGGAGCACCCAGATTTATAAAGCAAGTCCTTAGAGACCTAAAAAGAGACTTAGATTTCCACACAATAATAATGGGAGACTTTAACACCCCACTGTCAACATTAGACAGATCAATGAAACAGAAAGTTAACAAGGATATTCAGGAAGTGAACTCAGCTCTGCACCAAGCGGACCTAATAGACATCTGCAGAACTCTCCAGCCCAAATCAACAGAATATACATTCTTCACAGCACCAAACCGTACTTATTTCAAAATTGACCACGTAGTTGGAAGTAAAGCACTCCTCAGCAAATGTACAAGAACAGAAATTATAACAAACTGTCTCTCAGACCACAGTGCAATCAAACTAGAACTCAGGACTAAGAGACTCAATAAAAAACGCTCAACTACATGGAAACTGAACAACCTGCTCCTGAATGACCACTAGGTACATAACAAAATGAAGGCAGAAATAAGGATGTTCTTTGAAACCAACAAGAACAAAGATACAACATACCAGAATCTCTGGGACACATTTAAAGCAGTGTGTAGAGGGAAATTTATAGCACTAAATGCTCACAAGAGACAGCAGGAAAGATCTAAAATTGACATCCTAACATCACAATCAAAAGAATTAGAGAAACAAGAGCAAACACATTCAAAAGCTAGCAGAAGGCAAGAAATATCTAAGATCAGAGCAGAACTGAAGGAGATAGAGACACAAATAAACACTTCAAAAAATGAATGAATCCAGGAGCTGGTTTTTGAAAAGATCAACAAAATTGACAGACCGCTAGCAAGACTAATAAGAAAAGAGAGAAGAATCAAATAGATACAATAAAAAATGATAATGGGGATATCACCACCGACTCCACATAAATACAAACTAACATCAGAGAATACTATAAACACCTCTATGCAAATAAACTAGAAAACCTAGAAGAAATGAATAAATTCCATTGACTTGTTCAACATATGGAAATCAATAAACGTAATCCAGCATATAAACAGAACCAAGGACAAAAACCACATGATTATCTCAATAGAGGAAGAAAAGGCTTTTGACAAAATTCAACAGCCCTTCATGACAAAAACTCTCAATAAATTCAATATTGATGGAAAATATCTCAAAATAAAAAGAGCTATTTATGACAAACCCACAGCCAATATCATATTGAATGGTCAAAAACTGGAAGCATTCCCCTTGAAAACTGGCACAAGACAGGGATGCCCTCTCTCACCACTCCTATTCAACATAGTGTTGGAAGTTCTGGCCAGGGCAATCAGGTAAGAGAAAGAAATACAGGGTATTCACTTAGGAAAAGAGGAAGTCAAATTGTCCCTGTTTGCAGATGACGTGATTGTATGTTTAGAAAACCTCATTGTCTCAGCCCAAAATCTCCTTAAGCTGATAAGCAACTTCAGCAGTCTCAGGATACAAAATCAATGTGCAAAAATCACAAGCATTCTTATACACCAGTAACAGATAAACAGAGAGCCAAATCGTGAATGAACTTCCATTCACAATTGCTTCAAAGAGAATAAAATACCTAGGAATTCAACTTACAAGGGATGTGAAGGACCTCTTCAAGGAGAACTACAAACCACTGCTCAATGAAATCAAAGAGGACACAAACAAATGGAAGAACATACCATGCTCATGGATAGGAAGAATCAATATCATGAAAATGGCCATACTGCCCAAGGTAATTTATAGATTCAATGCCATCCCCATCAAGCTACCAATGACTTTTTTCACAGAATTGGAAAAAAACTACTTTAAAGTTCATATGGAACCAAAAAAGAGCCCGCATTGCCAAGACAACCCTAAGCCAAAAGAACAAAGCTGGAGGCATCACGCTACCTGACTTCAAACTATACCGCAAGGTTACAGTAACCAAAACAGCATCGTACTGATACCAAAACAGAGATATAGACCAATGGAACAGAACAGAGTCCTCAGAAATAATACCACACATCTACAACCATCTGATCTTTGACAAACCTGACAAAAACAAGAAATGGGGAAAGGATTCCCTATTTAATAAATGGTGCTGGGAAAACTGGTTAGCCATAAGTAGAAAGCTGAAACTGGATCCCTTCCTTACACCTTAACCAAAAAGTAATTCAAGATGGATTAGAGACTTAAATGTTAGACCTAAAACCATAAAAACCCTACAAGAAAACCTAGGCAATACCATTCATGATATAGGCATGGGCAAGGACTTCATGTCTAAAACACCTAAAGCAATGGCAACAAAGGCCAAAATTGACAAATGAGATCTAATTAAACTAAAGAGCTTCTGCACAGCAAAAGAAACCTACCATCAGAGTGAACAGGCAACCTACGGAATGGGAGTAAATATTTGCAATCTACTCATCTGACAAAGGGCTAATATCCAGAACCTACAAATAACTCAAACAAAATTACAAGAAAAAACAACCCCATCAAAAATGGGCAAAGGATATGAACAGACACATGAAAAAATGTTCATCATCATTAGCCATCAGAGAAATGCAAATCAAAACCACAATGAGATCCCATTTCATACCAGTTAGAATTGCAATCATTCAAAAGTCAGGAAACAACAGGTGCTGGAGAGGATGTGGAGAAACAGGAACACTGTTACACTATTGGTGGGACTGTGAACTAGTTCAACCAATGTGGAAGACAGTGTGGCGATTCCTCAAGGATCTAGAACTAGAAATACCATTTGACCCAACCATCCCATTACTGGGGATATACCCAAAGGATTATAAATCATGCTGCTATAAAGAAACATGTACACGTATGTTTATTGCAGCACTATTCACAATAGCAAAGACTTGGAACCAATCCAAACGTCCATCAAAGACAGACTGGATTAATAAAATGTGGCACATATATATCATGGAATACTATGCAGCCATAAAAAAGGATGAGTTCATGTCCTTTGTAGGGACATGGATGCAACTGGAAAGCATCATTCTCAGCAAACTATCACAAGGACAGAAAACCAAACACCACTTGTTCTCACTCATAGGTGGGAATTGAATAATGAGAACACTTGGACACAGGAAGGGGAACATCACACAACAGGGCCTGTTGTGGGGTGTGGGGGAGCGGGGAGGGATAGCATCAGGAGATATACCTAATGTAAGTGACAAGTTAATGGCTGCAGCACACCAACATGGCACATGTATACATATGTAACAAACCTGCACGTTGTGCACATGTACCCTAGAATATAACATATAATAAAAATAAATAAGTAAATGCATTATCTTGTTTTAAATCAATGTAAAGCATTTTGATTAAAAAGAATCATACTTCATAACTTCTTTAATTTTAACATAATTGCATATGTATTTTTCTAAATAGACAAGGCACATTAATTTTGGCAATGAAACAAAAAGTGTTTATGATACAACAGCTGGCTTGAAATCTAAAATAATCAAGGTAAATGAACATATTGTGATACAGTTTCATATTCAAATTGCTTTTCTAGATTTTATATTCTGCTCTTCTTTAATTGGTGCTTGCTATAGTGAATATTGATTATCTCCAATATTGTAAGGCACTCAATAATTTCTGACATAACTTGTGAGGGGAAAATGTCCTGCATGACACATCAAAATTACACACTACAATGTACAATGAGAAGTATGTTCAGATTGAGGACAATTCTCTTACACAAAGTAGCAAATCAATTTTTAAGTATTTATCCTTGCAAGCAAAATTTACTTCATCTTTTTCAAAGTGTCTTGCAATTATCAAAAAAAAAAAAAAGCCATTTTGAAAGGATAGAAAAGGAAATCTATGCAGGTATATTTTATATCTTATTTTTTCTCTGTATTTTAATTCGCATTACAATATACAGATTATGTATATACATAGAAACTCATAAAATACATTATACATATAAGTGTGTGCAGGTATTCATATATATGTATGTATGTGTATGTATGCATATACATATGTCTGTGTCTTTGTGCATGTATCTATATATATATACAGAGAGATTCTTTCATCTGTGAAACTCAGAATTTATTTCCTTTTCCTTTAATAAAGAAAGATGTTTAGTGAAATAAGCAATACCTTAATATGCAGGTCAGGAAATTGCCAATATCAAGATTAATTATTTACTATAATGTGATTCCTTGGGATTAGTCTTTGAAACTCCCAGATTTCAATATCCAAAACATTGCAAAGAAAACTTTTCAAAGGCAGGAAAAGTATTAAAAAAAGAAGTGACCCAGAAAATAACTCACGCTGCTGTGAAACATTCTGAGTCTATTTCCTCCGCATGTAATACCTATTCAGAGAGAGAAATAACTTTTTTATATGGGAGTATAGTGTGTATTTTGTCTTCTAGGTCACTGTAGGACCATTTTATTTTTTTCCTGCCAAACATCAATCTTTCTTTTATAAATAGTATCATAACATAAGCCATCTGGGGATTGGCACTGTATATAACCCCCCAGTGGTTTTGGTTATGGAAGAGACAGAGGAAATCTCATCCTGATGAGAAGAAATCTCAAATCTCATCCTGTCTCTGAAGAAATTGGCGCTTAAACTTAGATATTCAGAGTGGGATGAACTAGCTAATGAACCGGAGTGCCTGTTCCACATTGCCTTGTCATTGCTTTCTCAGATATTTCAGTGAATATCCATAGGCTATGAAAATTAAGAAAAAAAGTCCCTTTGTTTTAGTGTGATATTATTATCTTTCACATGACCATTGAATAGATAAACATTTTCTTGTATGAAAAGCATGACTTAAAGTCTATTTTTTTAACTTTTTTTTAGTAGTTCAGACATACAGGATTTGCAGTGACTTGCTGTCTTGTTCAAACACAGTGTCATGCTTTAGAGGCTGAGAACAAGAAAGAAAAAATGTGCAGTACGAATCTCATGAAAATTGTTTAAGAAAGTTATGCCGAAAGGTGAAAATCACAAATGTTTGGGCTACTGAAAACAATAGTTGCTCATCAACTAGATAAGTGGGTCACTTCTTGGGTTTGCTAGGGTTTCAATTCAGTGTAAGAAATGTACCTTCATAAAATTAGGTGCCACTTATCAACTGATTATGGAACAATAATTAGTCACTTGATTTCATCTTTATTGTTGCAAGCATCTTGTAATGTAGTTATCATTCCCATGTTAAAAGAGATTAAATAAGTTTACATGAGTAAGTCATAACTCTAGATTTGAATCTAGATCTGATAGTAAATCAGGTGCACCTTTAGTCATATCACTTACTTTCCTAATCTTGCATTCCTGAGACAAGTGTAAATGTCACATAAAATAACAAAATTATGCTAGAAAAGATAAAAACAAAAAAATGTGTTAAGATACTTAGGATCTTACATTTCTTGGTAATTGTAGCAGATTAGCTCCTGAATATAAGTGACATGTGAGTAATATAGGTAACTATGCTGTACCTGGAAAACTGCTGATAGCAAAGTAGATAAAAAGTGATCCTGGTCATGCCGAGGGCTTTTAGGATAAGTCACATACACAAAAAAAATTATCTTAAGCTATAATAAAGATAATGTTCAGTAAGGAATGAAAAATCAGAGTCTCTAATTTCTATGATGTTTATTACAAGATAGGGTCCAACCAAGAAAAAAATCCATATTTTTGTTATATTCACCAGCTAATTGCTAATAAAATCTGGCTGAAAATGCAAAACAATGTTACTTTAACTTTTTTAAAAAAAAGAGAGAAGGAATATTGTATAAGACATCTGTCAAAACGAGTTTATCAAATAATATATTAAATACAACAGACTGCATCTGACATTCATTTCTGTTAGTGTCAAAAAAATAATGAATTTGGTTTGATTCAACTCTTTTATAAGGAGTAATGCCCATTATATCTACCATATCAAATCTTATGTTTTATGCACTAAATGAGAGTTTCATTAAGCATCTTATCAGTTTCACAGATGGATGGTAAATTATTTTTCTGTAAAATTTTCTGAACATCATCTAAATATGCAGATATTTTCTACCATCTAAATTAAATTGTGTAATATTTTATTGGTGTGCAGTTGGTATTCTAAACATCTATTTATGTAGAATTTAGAGAATACTCGGTCAATTATTAAATTATCATTAAACTTAGTATTTCTCTGGCTAGTTTATGTTCACGTTAATGTAATTGTAATTGGGAATTGGTATGTAAGGGTTTTAGATAACACTTATTTTGACTTATAGCTATGTTCTCCTGAACATGTTTGCACATTATTTGTCAGATACCGTTCAAACTGCTTTATATAACGTCTTATTTAATCATAACTTACATATAGTAAAATGCTTGCTTTTCCTTGACAATTTGCTGCATTTTCTCATATATATCCCTAGATAAATTATTGTTCATGTGTACACTCCAATAAACACTACTGGGATCAATATATTGTAGTTTCTATGACAAGCAGAAGTTTTTTTCTTTTAATAACTTCAGAGCCAATATGACACTCCGGTATGTAACACTATTCTGTCATTGCCATAAATTAGTTTTGTCCGTTCTTGAATTTCATACAAATAAAATCACAAAGTGTATATTACCATGTATCTTGATTCTTTTGCTCGACATAGAGACTATAAGATTCATTTATACTTTGTGTATCTGTACCTCTTTGATTTCATGAAAGTTTAGAGAGACCATAATTTGTTTCTTACATTCTTACTGAAGAATACTTGGATAATTTTCTATTTTATGTATCAGGAATAAAGCTGCTATGAATATTCTTTGGATGGACATATGCACTCCATTTCTTGTGTGCCCATATCATGCATATTGTGTTAATAATTACTGGGTCATGGGATAGGCCACTGCTTAGCTCTAGTGAATACTGTCAAAATTTTTCAAAGTATTTGAACCAAGTGACAGCTCCATTCATTAATGTATAAGAACTCCATTTACCCAAATGTTTGTCAACATTTATTATTAGTCTACAATCATTATTTCAGTAAAAATTTCTCAGAAGTGTTAAAATCATTTATTGCAAAAAAAAAAAAAAAAAAAAAGAAAAGAAAAGAAAAAAGAAACTGATGCTCTGAGATATAAAGAGAGCTAATAGGAATAAGTTGTAAGGTTGATATTTGAATATAGTTTATGTAAAACACAGCTCTTGAACATAAAGCTATAGAAGTTCTGTTCACCTCAAAACAAAATCAAGTTCTGGAGAGTGTAAATACAATCCCTAGAGTTCTGTAGAATCTGTAACATTTTGTATCAGCTGGTCTAACTTTAGTCATAAAAACCTGCGGTTATTTAATTATCTCTTTATAGCAAGAAATGGTTTGATTTGCAGTATTTAAATAGCAAATGATAAAAGACATAGAGAAGGATTTTCACTGGGCAGACAGATTGTTGAACATACATTTAAAAAATCTTTACATGATCTGAAATATTTAGGTAATCAAATGGTTGACTTGAAATTCCAAGGGAGCAAAAGCAGATGAAAATTCCTATTGTCAATTTTTTTAGATTTGCACGATCTAGGCAAATAAATGCTAAATTTGGAAGGCAATAGTAAAATTGTTTTTTACAACTAGCTAATTCAGCCAAAATATGTAATCCTTTTTGAGGTGAACAGAATTGGAGTGCCCTTGTTGCTCATCCATGCTCCTTGTGTAACCATGAAACACAGTAGGAGAGAATATAAGAACAATACAATTATTTTATTTTATTTATTTTTATTTTTTTTTGAGACGGAGTCTCGCTCTGTTGCCCAGGCTGGAGTGCAGTGGCCGGATCTCAGCTCACTGCAAGCTCCACCTCCCGGTTTCACGCCATTCTCCTGCCTCAGCCTCCCCAGTAGCTGGGACTACAGGCGCCCGCCACCTCGCCCGGCTAGTTTTTTGTATTTTTTAGTAGAGACGGGGTTTCACCGTGTTAGCCAGGATGGTCTCGATCTCCTGACCTCGTGATCCGCCTGTCTCGGCCTCCCAAAGTGCTAGGATTACAGGCTTGAGCCACTGCACCCGGCCCAAGAACAATACAATTATTTTTAAAGGTAATTTTTTGATGATCAATTTACTACTGCAAAGGTAACCTACACTTAGTAATAATATGAAAAGATCATCTCATATGAATAATTATTTTTCTCTCTTTAAATATTTTTTAATTGTTGATTTTGATGAAATTCCCCTGGTAAGTTCCATGTAACTGTTTCTAAAATTTTAGAAATTTGGGCCAACTTAAAAGTTCATCAGGAAGCAAATGGTTGAATGTAATGTGGTACAACAATTCTGGGGAAATATTAACATTGAAATACTAAGAAATTAGTTTACGTGTATGTATATATATACACATATCTAAAAATAAGAGAAAATAGCAAAGGCTATTGAGATTTTTAAGAAAGTGAGATTTTAAAGGACCATAACTTAACATTATTTATTTTTTTTAAAGGATACTATAAAAGTTTGGAAATTGTCTTATGGAAACTAATATAACTGGTAAAATGATTGTTTTCAATTAGCTGTGCAAAATGGAAAAATGCTTATAGGCTACTTAAGCACATTAACAAAAATAGTTTCTTTACTCCAGTAGAGAAGCAGTAAGGGTCTGTTAAATGACAAAACATATTTAAAGTGAATATGATTGCATTATTTTCTGTCTTTAACAAAATACATTTGCCTCTCTTAAGTTATTATTTTGAAATTTAATGCCAGAGAAATAACTGATGATCAAAATAGAAATATATAAAATAATGATAATTAAGAAATACATAACTCTTATAACTATTACTTTTGTTTGCATTCATTTGCCATCGCAGATTATTGTCTTAAAAAAACAAAGCATAAGAAAATTATATAGAATTGGTAAAAGGAGTTTAATTCTAGAATAAATAAAAAATTATCTGTAACATAAACACGATATAAAACGTGGACACTCTGGGTTGTCACTTCCTAGAAAAATACCACACAGTGAGCAATTGAACATGTTTTAAACTGTTTGCTTGTTTTCATTCAGCAAATTAGCAAATTCTGTTGATTTTACCTTCTAGTTATAGCCCAAGTCCTGTACATTTTCAGCTCCTCCAAAACTAGCACCCTAAACCTAGCCATTCCCACCTATTGGCTGGGCCATTGCCGTAGCATCCTAATGGATCATTCTGCTTCTGCTCTTGACTGCCTGCAGAATATTTTCAACGCTAATATTAAAGTAGTCATTATAAAATATAATACATATTATGTGACTCCCCAGCTCTCAAATTCTGATGACTTTCCATGTGGAATTACCATTTTTTTTTCTTCTGAAGACCAGAAAGTAAATATTTTAAACTTCGTGGCTCACATACAACCTCTCTCTGTTACATGTTATTTTTCTTTGTTGTTGATGTTCATTAATGAACATTTAAAAATCTAAATAAATAAATAAATAAATAAATAAATAAAATATTGGCTTCTAGGTCACTTAAACCAGCTCATGAGCCAGCTTTGGCCTCAGAGCTGTACTTCGCTGAATCCTAAATCTAAGAGTGGGCCATGGTCAAAACCCTTGTGATCTGGTCTGTACCTGACAGCGACTCTCATGTCATCTTATAGGTGGTGTCCCTGTATTATCAGCCCTAAAGTTGTATTGACCCTCTCCTCTTTTCAACATGGCTTTCACACTTGATCGTCCCTCTGATCCTAACATTCTATCACCACATATTCACAAGACACACACTTTCACCTTTTTAAAGTTTACATTCGAGTACAACTCCTAAGAGAGCTTGGTCTCATGTATGCTACCTGAAATAACTTCAGAGTCAATATTT
This sequence comes from Macaca thibetana thibetana, assembly GCF_024542745.1. Classification (NCBI taxonomy): domain Eukaryota; kingdom Metazoa; phylum Chordata; class Mammalia; order Primates; family Cercopithecidae; genus Macaca; species Macaca thibetana. Next base: position 78,515,273 of record NC_065586.1, read on the forward strand.
CAGTTGTCTATTAACTTGCTCTGGTATATTTTTAAAGCTCTTAATGAGATATTACATGTTTATGAACTTAACTCCTCTTTTTCACACCCCATTAGACTGAAAGTACTCTTCAGTCAGTGTATATGAACATTGACTATCTTGTTCAATAGTTGTTATAAAAGAGGAATAGGTATAATAGGTTCTCAATAAATATTGATTAAATATAGAAAAAATAAGTGCATTCATTCATTAATTGTTGTAATGCTTAAAATGATTATGTTATTCATTCAATGTTGAGAATTATTTTTTATTTTTATTTTATTCCCACATTACACTGATACAGAGAATGACCTTCATAACTCTTGCAAAATATAAGCTTGGTGAATTTAAATTTTACCAACTAAGTACTGAGGCATAAAACAATATCTGATGATTCTAATTTGTTGAAGTGCTGCAATATCAGCAACTTATTTGAAAATTGTTCAGGAAAAAATATACATATACATATATATACATATATATGTATATATATACACACACACACACATACAGAGAGGAGAGTATGTGGTAAATTGTTAAAGACTGGTAATTCTATGTAAATGTACATGGTTGTGCATGGCAAAATCTAACATTTATAGATTTTTCTATAAATTTAAGCTTTTTCTAAATAAAAATGTTTAGGAAAATGTTTACTGGCAGCTGTGAAAGCAAACTACAGTTTTGGTTGTCTTATATTAGTTGTCTGTTCTGCCAACTGATTGACTAATTTAAAGTTAAAACAAACGCCTAATAGTTTATCCAAACCAGTATACTTCTATGAGTGAAGGACAGTAGACAAACTATTTAAATTATTGGCTATATATGTATTGATTAATTATATTTGATTTTATTATAGTGGTAGATCTTGAAATCTTCTTTTAGATTGTTTTAAACAGTTCAATTGTTTTTTTAAAAAATATAAAGAACAATGTCCCATACATTAAGTGAAAACAGGTTTTTTAAAAATATTGCTCACCTAAAAATAAAAAACATAGCAGAGCAGAATAATTAATAATTAGCCAGTGCATTTTCATATAGTTTAATCCATTCTTTATTTATTTATCTGTATGACTAAAATCATTTGTATTGCATTTATTCAAATAATGTATTTTTTCAATATAGTCTTATACATTTTAATTGATTTACTGAAACAGGTTTCAGTCTTCTAACATTTGTTTTATGATTAGTAAAAAATGAAATGGTTGACATCCTTGATGACTTTGCTCTGTAGATCATTTGTTTCTGATGGAGGAAATCCTTTTGATAATTTCCAAGTCCCAAACAAATACTAATATGTAGAAGATAAACTCAGTATTAGTTTTTTCATATTGAAATGCATAACTATTTCTATTTTTGTATTGAAATATGTAAATATTCAAATGTATAAATATTTCAATCCAAACAATTTTACAGGTACTGTTCTTTTTCTCCATGCAGAAGGCCTCTTTATGACAAATATTTTCATATAACAAAATTCAATGTGTATTACCTTCATTTGTGATTGTTTTGAATGTTTTGTCAGCCTTCGAGGCTGCAAAACTGAGAAAACCTGTCAAGTTTTTCTGTTCATGCACAGAAAACAAAACACTGTATCCAAATAAAAATAGAAGCCCTGTCAAATGATTCTTTCCACATGATATTCTAAAGAAAACTTATAGAATTTGAAAATAAAATCTTACTCATTGACTTTTATTTTTAACTTGCTCACTCATATTTTTGTAGAGCTACACTGATATTTCTCTTCCTCCTAGCAATCTTTATTCTTGATAACCAAAACTTACTAGAAGCTTCAAAAGATTACTTATTTGATGTTGCACTCATCAAAGTCTTTTAATAAAGATTCTGAGCTGATTTTTAATACAAAATTTAAGCAAATTTAAGAGGCCTAGTTTATAGAAAGTTTCAATAACGTTTTGAGACATGCAAGTTGATTTGCAAACTAGGTCATTAAAGCCTCAAATATTTCTAACATCTGATAAATGATGAGCTACAAATAGGCAAAGTGTATATCACCTACACATTTGTTTTGTCTCAAATCTTTAGTGTCCTATATCTCTCGATATACAAATATATTTTAGGTTTATAAAACAGTTTATATTAAATTCCAAATACAATTTCAGTTTATTGGTTTCTTAATGTGGCTAAACACTGTTTTCACTATGACCCTGTGCTTCAAAAAATGTTTTTAACATTGTCGCCACAAAAGCAAATTATTTAACCTTAAATAATGGATTACTTAACTGACTTTCTATTTGAATTCATAATAATGTTAAATTTTTCACATCCAACTGAAAATGTTTACTTTGATTTCTGAATTGCATGAAATAATTAATCCATTACTAAAATTAGTTTATCTCATTTTCTGTTTGGCATTATTTGATGAAAGTGGGAATATTTGACAATTTTGAAATTCTTGTGTATTAATGGAACTGATATCCATGGCTTAACTTTGTGTGTATGTGCAATCAATCTTAGAATAAAAAAAAGAGCAAGTATAATTTTGAGAAAAGTCATTTGATTTAAATAAAATATCATGCTTCTCAAATGCTGTGAAAATATACCCTCTACAGCTGTATGTGTTAAATATTTATTTTAGGGCACTCTCTTAATGTAGCTACCTATTTATAAAATTGATGGTATTGCTTCTTGAACAATTTTATCTTTTTCTTCCACTTTCCATGTGGCTAGTGATAAGTATTGTAAATGTCAACAGACATTGTGTACAAGTAACATATTATTCATCAACTTTCTTGAGAAATGGAAATTTATTTGTTAATTTTTATTATAAATGCTTTTTGAGAGAGTGAGATTGTTTATTTTTGCAAACGGAGTTTATGGCTTAAAAATATATAAGCACTAAAATAGTAAATAATTGAACAGTATAGATTTTCACCAAACAATAAATGACAAGTCCTTTGTAGTGAGTCCTCACACCACTCTCTATATTCTCTATGGCAGTACTGCTGAGCCCATATTTCCTGTAGTTATTTCACATGCACCAAAACTACAATTGTCTCATTGTTCCACCAGCCTCACCTGCTACCTCCCGTGCTTTGTGCATTTTAAGCATTTCACTAGCTGAAGATGCATAAACCCACAACTAGCTGGAGGGCCAAATTGAGGCCTTAGTTACCAGCTCTGAATACTTCTCCCACCACTACCTTTTACTCTGAAGGGTCACATACACTATCTGTAAAATATTACCAAGAGTTATACGGCTGCTGGAAAGCATCAGAAAAAGACAGGTAAACCTGATAGCTTACTTGACCATGTGTTAAAGCATGAATGCTGTTCTCAATCCATTTATATTTTCACAGCTAGAAGTACAAAGTGAGGATTACCAAAATAACCCTAAACTTTTGAGATGTAATTCTTAATAATAATTTTTAATGGAAAAATCTGAGACGAAGGCTAACAGAAGTGATGCAAGGAATATAGGGATAAACTAGTACTGTTCAGGACAAACAAAACATGTGGTCATCCCACATACAATATTACCAATAATGTCTTAACCAAATTACATTCTGCTGGAGGCATTCATTGATAGCATAAATCATTTTTTTTCAATTAGAAAAAAATAGGTTTTAATGTTGTTACCCCTTCCTTTCCTCTGAAAACAACAATGTAAGCAGTTTTAGTTTTAGAGTTTAATTTTTTTTCTTGTTTTTAGTTATTTAATTTTATGTTGAGACAGGGTCTGAAAATGTTTCCCATGCTAGTCTTGAACTCCTGGGCTCAAGCAATCCTCCTGTATAGCTAAGATTACAGATGTGCATCACGAAAACCAGCTTGTTTTGGGTTAATTTATTGGGTGTATAGAACACTTTTCTTAAAAGCCACATCATGTACATATTTGAGGAATACTTCTGGAACTTATCTCAGGTTTTTTATTTCATCAATGATACTTTACAATATGTATCAAGATGTGGAAATAGCTACTATGTTTTTTATATCAGGACATACTCTTAATCATGGTGATATTATTATTCCTTAAAATACTTGACAATATTTCTAAAATGGGACAATCATAAGGACAAATGGTATAATGCAAAATATGTGATACTGAGAAGTAAGTTCAAATTCTATTTCTAAACCTGAATAGATTTTGACATTAGATAAGTAACTTTTTCAAAATCCACTGCTTCCTCTGTACAATAATAATACAAATACATACTATATATATATATATATATATATATATATATATATATATCATAATATATTTGGGCATCAGATGAGAATATAGATGTAAAGCCATATGGAAGGAGTCCATATTTAGAGCAAGCAAGGGTACTGCTATATGTTTCTACCTGGACTGCACAGTTTCTGCCCACCTGGATTGGATACAGACCACTGACTCACTTTGCTTTTAAAATTACAAAATTTTAAATGCCCTTCAATTTCTTTCTCACTTTCTTGTCTGCTTTGTCACAAGGTCTTGCTAAATGATTTCCTAACTTGACTGAACACAAGTCATTTCTCCGAACTAAAAGTACATCATTCCTTCCTCCCAATGAAATCCCATAGTTTTCCTCCTGATTTCTTTCCATAGACTTTGTGCTGCGATGCATTAAAACAGTAGTCATGGTAATGATGTCATTTAACACTTGCATCATGCATACTATCTGTTCTTATGTATTACTTACTATTTGATAGGCACTGGTCTAGGTAATTTGCAAATACCAATTCATTTACTCTAACAACATAGACCAGAATATGCTTTATAGATCTGTTTATAGATAAGGAAAGTAAGGATTGATAGGTAAAGTAACCTGTCCAAGTTGACAGCGATCAGTGACAAAGCCAAGACTTAATTCCATGTAGACTGATTTTAGAGTTTGTGTTATTAACCACTGTGATATGTTGTATTCATGAGCAAGTGCAAGTGTGTGTGTGCATAACATATGTGTGTGTTTAGGTGGTAAGAGAAACTCTGTGCATTAATGGTAAATACAGAAAAGTAGAAGAGTAATTTTACACGTTGAAGTCAGGTTTAATTTTTTGTAGTTATTTTTATTCGCTTGTTATTGGTGTCCTTTTGATTTTGTTTCCAAATATCTAAAGATAAAATATCTCACATGGCACAGTTACTAACTTTCCATACCTCCCTGAAGCCTGCATGTAAAATAAGTATCCTCATGCTAGAAAACCTCAGAATGCCAAGAATCTTGTTTTATCCCAGATTCTATTATATAATACTAAGTTCTCTTTTATTATGTTTGCTGAGAACAAGACACAGTTCATCATGTTGAAACCCTGGATCTTCTCCTCAATCACCAAAACTTCTAGGGAGGGACAATCTTGATAAAGAGAATTAGATTATAGAGATTTAAGTCTAGTGAAGTGTGGGGGATAATTCGATAACATTAATAAAAGAGTATTCCCCAAATTTTCTTCTGAGACATCTTAACATTTTAAATTTATAAATTCCTACTTAAATAACTCTGTATTAAAAATTATTTTAGTTCACAAGAACAAGGCTTTAAAGGAATATTCAGCTTTTAAAAATCAGAAAATCATTGTTAATCTACATCTCACTAGCTTCTTTTTAGTTTAATATAGAAGTGCATATAATATAAACATTTATACACAAAATGATTTTGAATTGGTGTAGGGTCCTCCAATGTTAGCCTTCTTTTATAAACAGTTCAAGATCTTCAAAAATGTTGATACTCTTAGAAAATCATCGTCAATAAATTTAAAATAGTCCTTAAAAACTAATGAAACTGATGAGTGATGAAGATCCTTTAAATATATACTTGAGTGCAAATGATGTACTACCTGGCATAATTATGGATCAAGGAGCCAATTTGTCCTAATGGGAAAACTTAGACCCAATGTATCGTCATAATAGAAATAAACATTAATTAGTATATTTTAACAGAAGAATTCCGAATTTTAGTAGAACTCATTACTTTGGAAACCCATTTGTTTAATGATCATCAGCAAAAGAGTATGGTTAACCCAATACTTAAAACTTTTTCACTTAAAAAAAGGCAAGATAATAATTATAATATGCTTGCTAAAGCCCAAAGCCTAAAGCCCACAGAATTATAAATCACAGAATGTCAGACTTCATTTATTCATTTTCCCAGCATGGCTTTTACTTGCTTGATTCTTGCTACCTGAAATGATTTTTCCCTCAGACTTCTATTCTCTTCACGTATTTTAGGCCTTGTTTTAAATATCACCTTGCCAGAACTACTCTTCTTTTCCACAGTATCTAAAGTAAGTCCCAATTCCTAATCATCTAGGTCTCTAACATAGCCCCTGGGATAATCTGTTCAAAGTTAATATCTGTTAGTATAAAAAAGTATGTTTTTTCTCTGAGTTTTCCCCCTCTAGGATCATGAGAGCCAAGGTATTTTTGTTCCAACTGGACTAAAATAAAATAAACGTAGAACAGAAAGAGTGCCATATAAGTGTTAACACAAAGCAAACACTTGTAGAAAGGTACGTGGAAGTGTTGGACAGGGGCATCTGCAACTGAAATGTGAGTTTTGTTTTCCCCAAAATGACATTTGATTTAATTTCATGATATTTTTGCCATGAAGGCAAATTTATAAATATGCAAACACATTTACAATCTATTATTTTATAGTTTCTGTGTTTTGTCATATGAAAGACATAATTTCATCTTATTTATGACCTTAATCTTACCTGAGTTATTGCACTCCGTGCCTTTCTGTGGTGTGTAACTCAGAACAATGCCTGATTCATAGCAGGCACTTCATAAATCACTGTTGAATAGATGGACAAGTGAATAGATGAGTGAATTAATACAATAGCTTCTTAACTATTTCCCCTTTTATAATGAATTTGCTTCTACCTTAACTTATCTAAAGCACATGCTGGTGAAACGGTCTCTTATTAGAAGGAATAAAATTAAAACTTTACATCTCAAAGGCATAGAATCCAGGGTCTTTAGGTATTGTAAGAAATAATTTTGTGACCTGTTCCCCAAACTTTCTACAATTGTACAACTGGAGCCAGCCTACATTATTTACAGATTATCAGATTTTCCTGGCTTTTGGTACTTGATGATTCTGATTTTCTCTCTCTTTACTTTGTACTTCTCTTGTGGGTTTAATCATCTGCCAAATCCCTCTCCAACTTCTCAGAGTTCTTTAAAGCCATTTTGTGACTTCTTCCTGAGCACTTCCTTCCCTGAATCTTCTCAGCTTTCCAGAATGTTCTGGTGAGTTTTCCCATTCTGCTTGAATTGTAGGTATATGTGAACAAGAGCCAACTTATCTCCTAGATTTAAAAACTCCCTTAGAATAGAAATGTGTTTTATTATTCTTTGTATCTCAGGCACATCTATGCACAGTTTTGAATTTCTGAGGGATTTTTACTGCTACTGTTGCAGCTTTTTCACTCCCATAGTTCAGCAAGCAGGAGGGAGTGTCACCCAGTGGACTCGTCTCTCTCATTGTTCAGCAAGTGGGAGGGAATGTTACAGCTCTTTTACTGCTGCCACCCGCAGATCAGCAAGCAGAAACAATACAGCTCTTTCACCCCTGCAATTCGGCAAATTCTAGGTTCTTGTCCCACAACCAAGAGGAATAGAGTACATTGGAAACCAGAGAGTGAGTAAGGCAGAGTAGAATTGTATTGAGTGACAGAAAGAAAGCTCTCAGCATCTGAGGGGACCTGTAAATGGGTAAGCTATCTTTGTGGCTGAGTCCAGGGTTTTTATGAGCTTACAATGGGGGAGTGTGTGCTGATTTGTCCATGAGCAGGCTTGGAAAAAGCACCATTTGATTGGTTAAAAGATATCATCCAGAAGGAACAAATTGAGGGAGAGTGGGTAAACTGGGGACAGAAATTCTCACTCCAGTCATGGACTCTCTCCAGAACTGACATCTCAGTTTTCAGGCTTCAAACTGTCCTGGCTTGAAGGCTGGGTCCTGTCCTAGGCAGGGACCCTGTCTGCCTAGGAATTTGTCTGTATCCTTTCACTATCAATCCCCCCTCTGAAGAGGTGCATCTAACTTCCATTAGTGTAGGGACAGTGACTGCTCTAACTGCTTCCTGATGACAGGGGGAATTGTTTTGGGAAAACAGCAGTCAGTCAGACATCTCTCAGAGGCCTATCTAAGGTTCCCCGATAAAAAGGGAGCAATCATCCGAGGCTCCATTTTCATGATGATTTGCAGTTTGATGGCCTTCACCCAAAAAGAAACAGATTTTACAAGGAGGTCATGTATACATGGACCATATATGAGTATTATACAAAGAGGAGCTAAAAGGGAAAAATCTTGTGCCAGAGATAACAGAAATAAGAAGTAAAATAGACTAATCATTCTGAAAACAATGTTGTGGCCAGAGCAGTTTCACCGTTGTGAAAGAAATTAAATCTTATATGGGGGAGGACAGTTAAATTTTTGAAGAGAGATTGCTGTTTAGGGGTGTAGATAATCCCATAGGCATTCAGGATTAAGGTGTCCTTGGCAAAGACACCTAATGGTGAGGAACAGAATGAAGGTGAGAACAGCAATCATAGGCAGTACTATAAAGCATATCTATGAAAGGTGAATTATTGACACTTACAATCTTTAACTTGAGGTTTCCAATTTCTTTATATTGGTGCTTTGAGTGCTTTTCTGAGTCAACAGAGATAATTCCATCAGTCTCCAGGCCTTTAGTATAATAAATCCAAGAATCTATTCCAGTGATCTTCACTGCTGAAGAAGTAGAAAGTACACTGCAAGGTCCCTCCCAACCCAGGCCTGAGAACAACCATTGGTCTAATTGATAGGTTTAATCCTTTCCTAGGTGGAAGGCTTGGTGAAGGATTTGAAGAACTTTCCATTGACTGAAAGCTGCTGTATGAAATTTGCCATCCTCTAATTGTAGTCATCCTGAGGGTTGAAAGGTGTATTCCCAAGGGGTGGCCCATTCTATTTCCTCAGAAGAATATTGAGGTTTTATTTCTCTTATGCAGCCCTCCCAGATTTGAGGCCTCAAGGGGAATTCTCCCTGCCAATTTAGCTGCTTGGTCTGCCAATGTATTTCCCTTGGCTATTTCATCCATCCACTTTTGGTGGCCTTTACAATGTATCACTGCCACTGTCAATGGAAGAAAAACTCAGAATAATAGTCTGTTAATTTCCTGATGGTGTTTAATGGGAGACCAATTAGCTATAAGGAAGTCTCTCTCTTTCCAGATATTGGCATGGACATGGAGGACTAAGAAAATATGCTTAGAATCAGTATAATTGTAAACTACTTTCCCTTTGCTTAATTCAAGCACTCTAATGAGGACCATTAGCTGAACTAGTTGAACACTTGTGCTCAAAGAAAGAGGCGTGCTTTCAATAGTGTCATTCAGGGTGACTACTGCATATCCTGCTTTATGGATCTCTTGTTCTATATTAAAAAAAAATCCATCTGTAATGGCTGGGCACAGTGGCTCATGCCTGTAATCCTAGTACTTTGGGAGGCCGAGGTGGGCGGATCACGAAGTCAGGAGATTGAGACCATCCTGGCTAATACGGTGAAATCCCATCTCTACAAAAAATTTAAAAAAAAAAAAAAAATAGCCAGGCATGGTGGCGGGTGCCTGTAGTCCCAGCTACTGGGGAGGCTGAGGCAGGAGAATGGCGTGAACCCAGGAGGTGGAGCTTGCAGTAAGCAGAGACCAAGCCACTGCCCTCCAGCCTGGGTGACAGAGAGAGACTCCATCTCAAAAACAAAACAAAATCCAGCAGTAAAAGGAGCCCAATCTGGGTTTTCTAAGGTAGTTTCTTTGAGGTTCTCTCTGGCTGCATAAATCTGCAGTACTATCTGTTTGCAGTCATGTTCAGGTTCCCCAGCATTTTCTGGGAGCAAGGTGTCTGAGTTTTGACAGTGACACATTCTTAACTGGACTGTAGATACCTCCAGTAGCAGATGGTTATACGTTAGGTGGAGACTCCCCATGGAAGACAGCAGTCCTGCCACATTACATAGGGTATAAACAGTTAAGTTATTCTCCATCAGTAACTTAGTAGCCTCTGGCACCGGCAAAGTTATCACTGCAACTGCCCAGAGGCAGGCCGGCCATCCTTTAGCCACCAAATCAAGCTCCTTGCTTAGGTAGCATACAGACTGCTGGGCTGGATCTTGGACCTGGGTTAGAACTCCCAGGGCCATTCTCTTCCTTTCTGATCCATAAAGATTGAATGGCTTACCAATAGGAAGACTAAGGGCTGGTGCCTCAAGCAAGGCTTGTTTCAATTGGTCAAAGACCTTTTAACCTCTGGTTTCCAAATTAGCTGCCTGAGCTTCCTTTATTAGGTGATAAAGGGATGAGCTATCTCATCATACTCAGGTATCCATAATCTGGAGAATACTCTAATGCCCATAAATCCTCCCAGTTGCTTGAAGGTTTCGGGGAGGGAAAAGGAGGAGATGAGCTTAATCTTTTATTTGCCTAATGCCCTGGTTCCCTCTGACAAGACTAGACCTAAGTACTTCACTGAAGTCTGATAGAGCTGAACCTTAAATTTTGAGATCTTTTATCTTCTGTTAGCTAGAAAATTAAGAAGAGCCTCATACCCCTCCTGAGAGATTTCCTCAGTTGGGGCACAAAAGAGAATGTCATCTACATATTATAAAACTTTCAATTGTGGATAAAGAGAGATCCCTTGAAAACACCTGCCCAAACAGGTAGGGCCTGTTTCAGAGTCTCTGTGGTAATACCATCCAAGTTAGCTGGGTAGTCTGGATGTAGGGATCCTCGAATGTAAAGAAATATTGGAAGTCAGGGTGTAGCGGTATGCAGAAGAAAGCATCCTTTAGGTCCAGGACTATGAACAATTTAGTACCCTCAGGTACTTGAGTTAGCAGGACATAGGGATTGGGAACCACAAGATGAATTAGAACCACAATATCATTAATGAGGTGGAGATCCTAGAACAGTCTCCATTTCTTATTGGGTTTCTGTACCCTCAATATCAGGGCATTACAAGGGTTTTTGCAGGGTTTGAAGAGACCCTGGAACATCAAGTTATCAATGATGGATTCTAGCTTTTTCCTAGCTTCTGGTTTTTGGGATCTTGTCTCTGGTTAGGAAGAGAAGTTGGATTCTTACAATGGATCTGAACAGGTATGGCAGTTGTGGTCCAGCCAATTTTCCTTGAGTTGCCCAAACTTTTGAATTAATGTCAGTCTCTACCAGGGGAAGACAAAGAGTATACCCTGGAACCATAAGGATGGTGGTTCCCATAGGAGGTAAAATATCCGTGCCTAGCTGAGGAGTTAAGTTTTCAGGTATGATTTAAAAGGCAAGAGTAAACAAGAAGTTTTCCCAACTACAACTAAGGAGTTGGGAAAAGTATCGTCCTGAGACACCCCTCATGGTTGTACTGAGGGAGAAGAAGCCTGGATTGGAGAGGAGAACTGAAATGGCCACTCCCATATCCAGGAGGAAGTTATCTTCCTCCCTTCAACCTCTAGAATCACCCTGGGCTCCTGGATGGTAATGGTGGTCTGAGTCGTTGGAGCTGGGAGAGGAGCCCTGGGATCCATCAGTCCTGCTGGACTATTTAGCAGACTGTATCTGTACTCAGTAACCTGCATCTCCCAGGACAGTCCACCCTCCAGTGGTCCCCACTGCAGACTGGAGAGGGTTGAGGTGACTTCCCCATGTTTCCTGGACAGTCCTTCTTATAATGCCCTGGCTGCCACACTTACAGCAGTTAAGAGATACATCTCAGGGATTCTGGGGTTTGCAAACCTACAATGTAGCCACTAGAGCCTCTGCCTTTTTCTGTCTCCTCTCTGTTTCTTGAGTGTCCTCCTGAACCTTATTATAAAAGACTGAGGTGGCCATTTTCAGGAGGTTTTCTTTTTTTTTTTTCTTTTCTTTTTTTTTTTTTTTTTTTTTTTTGAGACGGAGTCTCACTCTGTTGCCCAGGCTGGAGTACAGTGGTGCAATCTTGCCTCACTGCAACCTCTGCCTCCCAGGTTAAAGCGATTCTCTTGCATCAGCTCCTCAAGTATCTGGGATTACAGGCACACACCACCATGCCTGGGAAATTTTTGTATTTTTAGTAGAGATGGAGTTTCAGCATGTTAGTCAGGCTCGTCTCAAACTCCTGACCTTGTGATTCACTCACCTCTAAAGTACTATCTGGTCCCATAGCCTGTTTCTGTAGCTTTCTCCTAATATCTGGGGCTGCCTGAATAATAAACTTATCCGTTAGGATTAGTTGTACTTTGACTGAATCAGGAGATAGAGTTGCATACTTCACCAAGGACTCAGCCTTTCCAGGAAGGCTGTGGAATTTTCATCTGATCCCTAGTCTATCATGGATAGTTTGGAGTCATTGAGAGGCTTAGTGTTAGTCCTTCATAAGCCCTCCACTATGCACATCTGAAAGTGCTTCCTTCTTCATTCTCCTATGTCATCATTGGGGTCCCATTTAGGCTCCTCCAATGATACTGCTGTTTTTCCAATTGGATGAGGCTCTTCCCCTTTCTTGGCACTATATGGAAAACAAAGCTCATCCCCAAACTTCTCTGCTGCTTGCAAGTCGGCCTGCTTCTCAGTGGTAGTCAAAAGTAGCATAACATCCTTTCAGGAGATTTCAAATGTTTAGGTTAAAGTCTGGAAAGCTGCTATCATCTGTCAGGGTAGTCTGAAAACTTACCAGGATCCCCCTTAATTTGTCTTAAATCTTGTAGAGAAAAGGGGACCTAAATCTAAAAAGGGCCATATTCACAAGGCATCTCTCATAGGGGCATGAGTGAGGCTGGGACCCATTTAAATGAGGATTTCTAGGATGGGACAAGTTGAGAAATAACATGGATAGGGAGGACAGGATGGATCGGGAGGAGCAGGAGCAGAGAGACTGGGCTCCCCTGCTGGAGGCTCCTCTGGAGTTTGCTTTCCTTGTCCCTTGGGATTGCCCTTTGCAGCCTCTCCTGAGATGACCACTAGGAAGGCTGGATCAATTCTACGGTGTTGGCAAAGGTCTGGAATATCTGGCAAGGCAAAGAAAGCCTGCACATATGGGACCTTGGACCCTTTGCCATCACGTTTACAGAAAAGGTCCAGCTGCAGGACAGTATGAAAATACTTTCCTCTGGAGGCCAAGCTTCTCTGTCCTGCAGTTTATAATTTGGCCAAGCTGAATTATAAACAAATCTAGAGAGAGTGGGTAAGATGAAGATAGAAGTTCTCACTCTGGTCGTGGACTCTTCAGAATTGGCAGCTCGGTTTTCAGGCTTTAATTGTCCTTGGCTTCAAGGTCAGGTTTCAGTGGGGACCCTGAGTCCTGTCTGCCTAGGAATTTGCCTGTCTCCTGTTGGTAGCATCAGTATTCAATTCAACTGGTAATACTTTTCACATCTAAATCCCAAACTAAAAGATGCCTTCCAAAGAATGAAAGTAAGCATGTATCAATTTAAAATCGATTTCATGTCATAGTAATGAAGAATTGTTACACAACAGTATTCTATTATCAAGGATTTGAGAATATAATTCTACTTTTATAGCAAAGATCTACTTTTGTCTGTAAAATTGAATGTGTTTGTTTCCATGATGGATCAGCAAAATGTAGCAAAAAGTGTGAAATAATAAAGCTTTGAAATGTAGTAATTCATATTTGAACCCATAAACACTTACCTTACATCAAAATCAATTTCATATACATTAAATGTATTGGTATAAATTTTCTAATATGAAAATAGATAGATGAATGAAACATCAAAAAATCTGTACTAAGGAGTAAAGTTTCAGTTTAAAGGAAGAAAAAATGCAAAAGAAAAATGATATATTTTTAGTACATAAACATTTCACATTTATATCAAATACTGCAGAATAAAATCATACTACAAATTAAGAAAAGGAATCTAGCAAAAATGTAAACAACATGAATATTGGCTCAATAAATACCTAATAACTTTTTATATGCTAAAAAGTTATAAAATAGCTTTTAAAAATGGATAAATTGAGAAAGTTGATAATTTTAAGAAGAGCAAATGCATAAAACTTTCAACCACATGTATGTAAAACATACAAATGAAACAATGTCATATTAACTTTTACCTATGAAATTAACTATGATTTGCTATGAGATTAGTGAAATCGGGGAAGGTTGCAAAATGAATGGGCATATAAATTATTACGTATCTTAAAGAAGATGTTTATAAGCACAGTCTTCCTAACCCCCATCCTTCTATACACACACACACACACACACACACACACACACACACACACAAAATCTTTCTAATATAGAAGCAAAGGATTCCAATTTTGTCATTTCCTCTCCCTATGACTTAAAATAGTTCTCTAAGTCCTTATTGCGCCTTTGCCAATTTAAATGTAAAGATTCAGTATGTTACCTGGAGGTTAAAAAAAAGTAACAAGGAATTCTGAAGTGTTTTTGTTTTTTTTTAATTGCCAATTACAAAGCAAAATCCGTTTTTTGCAGAATTGATACATGTCAAATACAGTTATATGGCTATTTGTATGTGAAAGAATGATCTGAAATCTGAATCAAAATAAGCAGCCATTCATCTTTGCAATATGATTCAGCTGACTTGCATAAATTTGCATAAATCAAATCTTTTTTGTAGACCTTTGCATTTAAAAGGCTTTTAGAACTTCTAAAGGTGCTTGCAACTCTCAAAAATGATGCCCTTTTTCTAATAACAGCTTTCTCAAGCAGAGACAATCTAAAAGAAATACATATGTAATAGATACATGTATTCAAATTTTGTCCTTGTTTTAACATACATAGGCCCCATCTCTCCTTTGGGCACTTTTCAGTTTTTTTGTTACATCCTAATGATACCATAAATATTCTATAAAACATGATTTAAAGAATCGTGTGTTCTGTGTGAACTCTCTCAGCAGGAAAATGTAATGACAAAATGCATACTCTTGAAGTATGCTGAAAATAATTTCATGGAGTTATTGTAGCATGCTGAGTATTAGAAGGCCTTTTAGATTTCAAAATGGTATTATAATGATTTATAACATCCAAATGCTCTGAAGTGGCCATTCATTGCACATCTTGTTATGCAAAATAGTAAGCTTTCTCAAAAGTCATATATTAATCACTTTACTTATGACAAAACACTGTTTAGCAGCTGTTTCTAAGATTTTATGTCCTATCTTTTACTTGGAAAAAAATATTTCAAAAATCAAAGTCCACGCCTTCATTTGTACACTTTTGTGCTTTTATCTTGAAAAAAAAAAAAAAGCGGCAATATTTTGATTAGATGAGTATTTAGGTTTAAGAAGTAACATCAATAAATAATTATAGTGAATAAGAGTTTCTTTTCATGTTTAGGTATTCATTTTTGTCAGTCAAGTTTCCCTATTAATACTGACATTTTTATGAAATATAAATTTATTCTTTTAATGGACAATTTATATGTTATATTATTTATGTCATTGAGAAAAACAAGCACAATATTTTAATCTTTTGAAAAATCTCTAGATTTACATAAAGGTAAGTGGTCATAAAATCCATTCCACGGCAACTAGGAAGAGTTTATGTTATTGTTTCTAGAAGTTTTGAAATGAAATATCCAACATATTTCTGAAATTATTTATTGGTTTGAAGAAGGTATTTATTTTTAATAAAAGCTTCTTGGCATTGATTTTTTTTTCTTTTGTGGTTAAATATATTGCTGATGTCAACATTGTTTGGCATACTACATAGCCATTCAACATCTTGAACATAGCATTTCTTTCTAGATCAGTAATCAAATCCTTATTCATGTAACAATCTACTACCAAATGACTAATATTAATTCTTGAAGTCACTATCAACTTCTGACCTAAAATTGTGTAGTCTTGAATCACAGATCTGCAAGACATATTAGAAATCATACCAAAATGCCTACTTTATAATATGAAAATTAAAGTGTAATTAGGCAAAGAACTTGGTCAAATGCCAAATAGCAAAGTAAGGTGGCCCCCCTCCTTATTATCTTAAACTCTCTTTTCATTTTTCTTTTATGTCATTTTTTAAAAAATCTTAATTCCCCCTCCACTGCTTTACATTATCATGGCCTAAAATAAGTGGGAATTTTATTAAGCTAAATGAAATTACTAGAGGGATGAAAAGAATAATAACACATTTATGAGTCATTAGGACTTTGGGAATATATCATGAACATAGAAATGTTGGATGAAAAAGATTCAAGAAATCGTGAATTTTAACTTTGAGGCTTCATGTGTATAAATGCATCATTTAGGCCTAAACTGGTGAAAGAATAGAATTGCTATTTATGAAGAGTAGAAGAGCTATAAGAATCAGTAGCTTGGCGTTGCCCATATTAATTTTGAATTGACTACTACCTTAAACTAGATGTGAAGGAAAAAGCTGGAAGGTAGTAGACTGACAGGCTAATTTTGGTGTTTTTGAGATTTAGATAATGTTTAATTACATAGGTTGAATAAAAAACAGCTAGAAAATTATTATATGTAGAAATGAGAAGAAAGTTAAAGTCAGTGCCCTAGGGCATTCTATTATTGAGAGATGGAGAAATGAGAAAGGACCAGCAAAAAAGGAACCAGAAATGTAGGAGATAAATCAGGAAGTGAGGTATCCTGGAATCCAAAGAAGAAAATACACTAAGAGAAAAAATCAATCATGCATTTTTTTTTTTTTTTCTGAGATGGAGTCACCCAGGCTGGAGTGCAATGGCATGATCGTGGCTCACTGCAACCTCTGCCTCCCGGGTTCAAGCGATTCTCCTGCCTCAGCCTCCTGTGTAGCTGAGATTACAGGCATGTGCCATCACGCCCAGCTAATTTTTGTATTTTTAGTAGAGACGAGGTTTTACCATGTTGGTCAGGCTAATCTCGAACTCCTGACATCGTGATCCACCCGCCTCAGCCTCCCAAAGTCCTGGGATTACAGGTGTGAGCCACCGTGCCTGGCTATCAATTATGCTTTCTACCAGTGTGCCCTGTACAGATACCTGCTACTAGGAATCACATTTAAAAAAATTTCTTAGCACATTTTTCTCTCGTCCTTCATTCAGAAAAGGGGGTGGTGGCAGTATTAGCATCTCTCCAGCTTTAAGACACCTTTAAGGCTGGCACGGTGACTCATACCTGTAATCATAGCACTTTGGGAGGCTTAGCCAAGAAGATCACTTGAGCCAAGGAGTTTGAAACAGGACTGGTCAACATAGCAAGACTTGTCTCTGCAATTTTTTTTTTTTTTTAAATAGCCAATATGGTGGCATACATCTGTAGTCTCAGCTACCTGAGAGGCTGAGACAGAGGATTGATTGAACCCAGGAGGTCAAGCCTGTAGTGAGCCATAATCATGCCACTGTACTTCAGTCTGGGTCACAGAGTGAGACACTACCAAAAAGCAAAACAAACAAAACAAAACCCACATCAACAACAACAAAAATTCCGCATTCATGTAGATTCAAATTAAAAAAATATCCTGCCACATTATAAAGCATCAGGTTCTATTCTACTCCTTCCCTCACTGCCTATTTAACCTACCTCCCTCCCTCCCTCCCTCCCTCCCTTCTTTCCTTCCTTCCTTCCTTCCTTCCTTCCTTCCTTCCTTCCTTCCTTCCTTCCTTCCTTCCTTCCTTCCTTCCTTCCTTCCTTCTATCAGTAAATTTAAGTAACAGTCTATGGAATTTGACTCATAGAATTTTATGTCTACTAACGGTTAATAACATTATTTATGTAGAAAGGTAAATCTTCTTATTATTTAAATCACATTAATTTTGGAATCCTTAAGCATTATCAAAATTCAATTAATTATACTTTTTGTTATTTCCACTTCACACCTAGGTGCATA
This sequence comes from Macaca thibetana thibetana, assembly GCF_024542745.1. Taxonomy (NCBI): domain Eukaryota; kingdom Metazoa; phylum Chordata; class Mammalia; order Primates; family Cercopithecidae; genus Macaca; species Macaca thibetana. Next base: position 78,533,071 of record NC_065586.1, read on the forward strand.
TTTGTTTTTTGTTTATTAAATAATTACCTCTGATAATTGGCAGTCAGTAATATAAATGCCTATAACCACCCTTGTACTTACATAGCAATATATGACATAATTTCATATTTGTATCAATTTGTAGTTCTCTAGTGTTTAATTATTGCTTCACAATTCAAAGTATTGCCCTTTTGTGGATAGTGGTTATGAAGACTGAAACTGCCTTTTATAAAACTTGCAGTCTTTTACCTTAATAAATTTTAATTGATTATTCAGGTTTTGTTGCAGGTGGAATAGTGTTCAGTTAGATCACAGCATAAACTTTTCTACTGTTGCACATTTAGTGACAGCTTTAAAGGGTTGAAATGTAGTTAAATAATGAATCTTGTTGGTTAAATACTGTATTACTACAACATAGAGATTAATCATGAATAACACATTTTTTTAAAGCAAACAATATATTTCTTAGCAATTGATTTTTTTTTTAGCAATTGATTTTTTAATCGACAGATAAAATTGTACGTATTTACTGTGTACAACATGACGTTTTCAAATATATATACACTGTGCAATGGCTACATTTTAATACTAGTTTAGGTTCATTATACAATGCATTTCCAAAGCAATATGTGGGGAATTGTATGCTTTAAATTAGTAGAATCTCTTTTCGTATTTATTCTAGCTAATATTGAAGCAGTCGAGAGCAGTTAAAATATATTTATTTTTGGTATTATGTAGAACTCTAGAAGGGTACTGTTGAAATATCAATCTAGAAAAATATGTTTTTAAAAATTAAGATTCACAATAAGTGAAATATCACAGAGTTGGTACTCTAAGATATGGCTTTTATCCTATTTTCCAATCTTTAAAAACATGAATTATTTATTTAATTGAAATCCTACACTCTCTAAGATCTAATTTTTAACTCCCCAAATCCAGGGTAACAGAAATGTTTTAAAAGTAAGCATTTAAGTAATAATTTGATCTTTGGAACTATATTGATAAAATGTGTGTGCAATCATATGAAATTAATTTTTATATAATTATAATTACATGTACTGAAATCATAAAAGATAATCTTTCATTCATCTTTTATCCCCTCACCTGAAGGTGTTACATGTTCTAAGTGTTAATTTGTAAATCTTCTACAATTTCTGCTATATTTTATGAAATGTGTAATCATGACTCAGAAATCATAAGCCACCCACTGTATTACTAAATTGACACAAAGCACAGTGCAAAATGCCTTAGAATGAGACTAATTGGAGGTTCAGCACTATTCACCAATGTACAGAACCCCTAGGGGAAAATCTGACCATTTCTGGTGTTTGATGCTACACTCAGAGCTAATGTCCAGTCAGGAGGCCACTGCAAAAACTTTCCTCCTATTGTTGTTATTGTTGATTAAACCAATTGAGAAAATTTTACTTAGTCCTTGCAATATCCATTTTTGTAGCTTTTGTTATTAAAGCATGTTGGAAATGATTTATATCAAGAGTTTTCAAAATTTGTTCTATGGAACCTTGGAGTTATATAAAATTGTCTCACATGCTACCAAGGCCACATTGGGCTTTGAGTCAGGGATGGGGTGGTGGTGGCAAATATTTAGAAGATCCCATCACATCTCATCCATAATTTGTCTGGAAAGGTTTTGCTGATATGTTTTACATATTGCTATTAAGCTTAAATTTTATTGTGAAAAATTGGTGAATACGCTGCTTATTGTTTTTATATTTTGAATATAGTACTATTCATTTTCTCCTTTAAGATAGATATATACTAATCCCCAAAGTGGTATAAAAATTGACTTTGTATGCATTTCTTAATTTTTATTTTATGTAGAGATCTTTATATATCTATGAAAAGAAAGTATTTTAACATTTTAATATATGTGCTCTAGATTTTTATAAATATGTGTCTTCTTTTTCAGGATGTTATTTAATGTAGATCACTTTAGTACCGCTGTAAAATAACAATTTTGTCTAATTATTTCCACTTATTCAGTAGATCACAACCAAACTTTGGTTGCAATAAATAATAGTTTTGTTTACCATAAATTAAATGCATCTGTCAATTATATATTCTACATGTGTATGTGTTTGAAATAAAATACAGCTATTTCCATCTATTTCTGTACCTATTTCTTGACATGTACATGAGAGACGTGAATAATTAAGACATCTTCTCTAACTTTGAAATCAAAACACAGTAGAAATGATACCAGTAGTTAAAATCTCTAACAACTTTTATAATTTCAACTTTATATTGCATCATCATAAAATTAATTTATTTCTACTTTGACAAAGCATAAATACAAAAACTGTGACCCTATGACAATAATAAAATTATTGGTATAAAATAATAATGGTGTAGTATAAAACTTTGAAATCCAAAAGTGCTATATTGCTGGGTGTGGTGACTCACACCTGTAAGTCCAGCACCTTTGGAGGCCAATGTGGGAGAATCATTTGAGTCCAGAAGTTTGAGACAAGCCTGGGAAACATGGCAAAACTCCACCTCTACAAAAAAATATAAAAATTACCTGAGTATGGTGGCACATACCTGTAGTCCCAGCTACTTGAGAGGCCGAGGTGGGAGGAGAGCTTGAGCCTGGGTGGTTGAGACTACAGTGAGCTGTGATTGTGCCACTGTACTCCAATCTGGGCAACAGGGCAAGACCCTGTCTCAAAAAATAATAATAAAAATAAAAATGCTAAGGAATCAAAAGTAACTTTCAATCTATACAATTGTCCTTATTTGTCTTAAATATGTGCACCATATCATAAAACATCATATATTTAAAGTGTCATTTAAGGAGAATTTATGCAGTGCTTCATTGTCAGGACTCTGGTGAAATGGCAGATTCTGCTCATAAAAAAAAATGAAGGTGAAAGTGATTTTTCACTTCCTGAGTAAACAATATAACCTGAGGCATAGATGTGCATTTTGAGAGTTACGTTTTAAATTAGACTTAAGTTTTCTACTTTCAAATTTATATTTAAGATTCTTGCAATCTTTTACTCACTTTTGAGAATTTGCAAGGATTTATTTTAAGCATAAGCAATCTTAATATAATAATCTGTAAGAAAATGAATTGTTCCTATGTTTTGCACTAGAATAATGACTTTGATTTTGATGTGGTATTGATCAATAACTCTATTCTATAGGAAAATGGAAACGTCACTCCCTAGAAACAGTTGAAGTTGACAGACCTAGAGGTTGACAAAAGGACACAACACTAGGGTGAGTAAAGTGGTATCCTCCATTATAATTTTTTCTTTCTCCTTTGAAGAATAACAGTATATTACATCTATATTTCACAGTAAGTTCAACAACTGTGTATGGAGTCAAATTTCCAGGCATTGCTAAATGTCTTTAAGCAGATATATGTTATGTTGGATTCACATAAGCCAGAAGGAGAGAAAAGAGTTAATCAAACAGTAAATAAAAGTCTTTCCCTAGAGAAGTGAAATACCCGTTTTTTCTCTTTTAATACGTTTAAAACAAGCAAACCTTCTATCCAGTTTAGATTTATTATTCTTCATTGATTGTTTCATTCTCTTGGAGAACATTCTGGCAGTAAAGTAGTAGACACATTGCATCCATCATTGTGTGTCAAAGGGCCATCAGGTCGATGACTCTTTTTGAACTTTGTTGTTTCAGAAAACCATAGCTGATTATTATAGGCAGAAGTTTGACATTTTCAGGATGAAAATCAATTTTCTTTTATGTGTTTCTGAAGTGGGGCTTGTGCTTCAATTGCAGAAGAAATAGCTTTTATAACATCAGAGTAACAAAATAGAAATTAAAATAAAATTTGGGTAACAATAGTTTCAATGAAAGTGAGGAGAATTGTATTTGAGTGGTATTATAATATTTTAAATCCATTTAAATCTGAAATAGAAATTTATGGAAAAAGGTACAGAAATAGAATAATGTCTACCAAATCAAGGTAGTAATAAATAAAATTTATAAACAGAAAACTCAGAACTGGAACATGTTTAAGGAAATCAAATATTATTAAAGAAGAAATATATAACTAATCTGCAATTTATGATATACATATATGTTGTGTATATATAAACACATGACTACTTATCATACTTGCTTAATTTATCTCTTCCTCCTGGCTCCAGAAAAAATGCAAAAAATCTCTTTTGTCCACGAGTATATGAATAGCATTTATCATAAAGCTGTGGCAAAGTAGGCATTTAACAGTATTTGCTACTGAATATGTTAAAATACTAAAAATAAAAATACTTTTACCATTTTATACTTTTTAATGTATAAAATGCTGTTTTGTGGGGGGATTTGTGGAGTCTTTTTTAACTAAAGATTTGAAATAACTTTGTCTTTTAGTAATAATAAATTATATTTTGAATAATATGCTCAAGTTTTAAAAGTGCTATAGGTCCTTCTCTGTGTACTTAAAACATTTCTGTCAGTACATTTAAAAGGATACGAGGTTGAGCCTTAGGCTTTATATTTTTCAACCATAATTTTATTCTTCATATATGCATATTTAAATTCCTATGTAACAATATATCTCAGACATAATTTTTTCATGCAAAAAATCACATGAAATTGTTTTAAAATTATGATTTCATTGTTTGATGAGTATACAAAATCCTGAAAAGAATACTTGAAAAGAGACAATTTTCATGTCCCCAAGATTCTTGCTATTTAGAGTTCAGGTGAGTTTATGATAAACATTCTTTCAGGCCATTCAAATAAAAATGTAGCACAAATAGCTTATTATTTAATAATTAATACCATATCGGTTCATATGTTTTCATATGCACAAATAGATAGATGACAGATAGATAAATAGATAATTATAGACCAGTATCAAAATTTCCAATACAAACACTCTTATATGTGACAGTTGTCAATTCTCTATCCTTCTGTATAATAAAGTCCTTGAAGAGTAAGTATTCTACATGTGCACCTTTTCAGTCCACTTGCATGGTAAGAGTGTGTACAAATGATGACCAATAATGATGAGGCCATTTTAATTCAATTTCATCACAGGTGTAAAATGGTAGTCATGAAAAACATAAGACATCTTTAGTTTTTCCTTTTTGAGATTTTGTGGATTTCTATTTTTGTCCTGACATTAGTACAAAGAAAATCTGTTTCTCTCCTTTGACAACTAAAATACTGTTGTTATGTAATAAATCAACAAGAGTACAAATTATGAAAATTATGAAAAACTTTGGTAATTTTGCAGAAATCTCCTCAATATGTATTTCAATTACTTAACCTTTCTAAGGTGTTACTTTTATTTACTTCAATTGTATTACTTAAATATTTTTCTTATAGCATTTTGTATATCTTATGTATCTGTTTCAAATTCTTACTAAAATTATATTACATAAATATATTTAACAGATAAATTATTCAAAACAACATTTTACATTGATAGGTATTATTAATGATGTTCTCAATTCTCTTAACAGGTCAAGGAAACAAAACATTGACCAAAAAATATTAAAAATAAATAAATAAATTTTATGTTGAACAGGGGAAACCCAGTTATACCACTGACTGACAAAATACGAGATAAAGTTCCTTTAGTATCTGTACTCAAGTACTCCAACTTTATTTGTCAGATTTTTTTCTCATGTAAAAGCTGAAGTTGTGTAATACCAAACAGAGACTGAGACTCAAACTTGGGTCCGACTCCGCAGCCATAGTAGACTCTACTGCATCATGCTGCCTCACTATTGACAACAGGAAGGCGTCTGATCTGGGGTTATGTTACCGGAAAGGGGTCCCACTCCAGACCCCAAGAGAGGGTTCTTGAACCTTGTACAAGAAATAATTTATTAAGAAAATAAAGGAATAAAGAATTGCTACTCCATAGATAGAGCAGTGGCATGGGCTGCTTAACTGAGTATACTTATAGTTATTTCTTGATCATGTGCTAAACAAGGGGTAGATGATTTATTCATGAGTGTTCCAAGAAAGGGGTGGGCAACTCCTGGAATTGAGGGTTCCTTTCTGCTGTTTTAGACCATGGCAAATGTTGCCATGGCATTCGTAAACTGTTATGGCTCTTGTGGGAGTATCTTTTAGCATGCTACTGCATTATAATTAGCAAATAATGAGTACTGAGGATGAGCAGAGGTCACTTTCATCACCATCTTGGTTAGGGCAGGTTTTGGCAGGTTTTCATTACCATAATCTGTTGTATCAGCAGGGTTTTTGTGACCTGTACTTTGAGCTAACATCCTATCTCATCCTGTGACTAAGAATGTCTAATCTCCTGGGTATGCAGCCCAGTAGGTCTTAGCCTTATTTTTCCCAGTCCCTCTTCATAATGAAGTCTCTTTGGTTCGAAAGCCTCTGGTAAAATCAGTAAGTTTTCATGATGTATAAATCTGAGGCTGTGGGTCTTTATATATTGAATATAACTTTGTGAGATAGTCCTAAGTAGTCTCTTTGGAGTATACATGCATCAACAGAGTTACAATTCCTTATGGACCTATCTAACCACCCAATGGGTTCATCTTGCCCAGATGTAGCTGATTTACCAAGATAGGGGAATTGCAATAGAGTTTAACACATGTAGAGCTGGCTAAATGGGAGACTAAAATTTTATTACTACTCAGATCAGCCTCCCACAAAATGTGGAAGCTAGGGTTTTTCAAGGACAGTTTGGCAGGCAGAGGGTTAGGAAAATTGCTGATTGGTTGATAGGGTGTGGAAAAGGGTCTTCCTGGACTGAGTGTGCTTCTGAGTTGGAGCCACAGAGTAGTCCCTGGCCTAGGTGGAGTCATCAGGTTGTCAGAAATGCAAAAGTCTGTAAAGACACCTTAAAAAGCCAAACTTAGGTTCTAAAATAGTGATGTTAATTACAAAAATAGAGAAGTTGCAGATCTTGTAACCTCTAGAATAATGACTGGTAATTGTTTAAGCCTAAGTTGTGTAATACTAAGCAGAGGAACTGAGACTCAAACCTGGGTCTGACTTCACAGCCATAGGAGGTTCTACCGCATCATGCTGCCTCTCCATTGACAAGAGGAGGACATGTGGTCTGAGGTTATATTACCAGAAAGGGGTCTCAATCAAGACAGTTGTCTTAGCAATATTCAGGCCCCTCTCAGCCTCCTAACCTGGAGGACTTTCATTAGTTTTACAAAGGCAGTTTAGTTTCTGGGAAGGGCTATTATCATGTAAAAGATAAACTAAATTTCTCCCAAAGTTAGCTTGGTCATGCCCAGGAATGACTAAGGGCAATTTAGAGGTTAAAGGCAAGATGGAGTTGGTTAGGTCAGATCTCTTTCACTGTCATAATTTTCTCCGTCACCCTTTTTGCAAAGGCGGTTTCACTACTGTTCAGTTAAATGAATTTGATCACTAAATAATTTGTGTTCACTTCTAAAACTTCTGAAAAAAAATACATTTTGATTTAGTACCTTTTTACATCAACACTATGTTTATTCAAGTTAAAGAAACATAGTTATTTTAGAAGGGATATAAATGAGACCAACCATAGTTTCTAAGGGAAAACACTGAGGTTAAAGAAAGCAGTAATTTAAGAACTATAAGAAAATACGGAAAGTTCTACATCTAACGGAATTTATAATTGTGTGATCTATCCACATTAATGTATCTAAAGTCTGGTGTTCCTGACTCCATTTAAATTAGATTAAATAATTTAAGTCCAACATCATAGATTCTCGCTCAAGTACATTTGCTGCTGTTTTGATGTTAATTATCCACATCACTCAGATAATTACCACCTAACTTGGTTATAGCACAAGGTATGCTATAACTTTTTATCTCAAGGAAGCTTACAGTATTTCTTTTATCATGGGCCAGAGCAGTTTTCTAAGTGGCTTAATTGTGTCCCAGAAAATTACTAGAATAATACGCACATTCACAGGGTTAAATATTAACAGATGAGGCAATCACTTGAAGGGAAAACTGCAATTCATTTTGACAATTTGTTTTCTTGCACTTTTTTAAAGCAGCATTTGCCAAATGCGATCCTCAGATCGCTTGGCCTGAGAAGATAAGGTCCAGTAAAAATTTTTCTATGGTGAGAATAATTTTGACAGCTCAGGAAAATGATATGAAAATTTGTAATAGTAATCAAAGGGTTAGAGAAGTTCTGCCATCAAGAAAAGTGCTAAAAATTTGTTTTTCTAACATTGTTTTATAACCTGCCTAATAACAGTTTGCAAAGTTTTTCTATAAAAGGCCAGAGGGCAAATAGTTTGGGCTTTGTAGGCTGTGTGGGTCTCTCTGGCATCTACTCAACTCTTCCTTTATAGTGCAAAAGCAGACTTAGATATTACAGAAACAAATATGTGGCTGGGTTCCAATACAACTTTATCAAATCAGCCCACTGGGCTGGATTTGACCTGTGTGCTGGAATTTTCCAACCCCGCCAATATTATGCAGAGTGGTTTTAAAAAATGTCTGATTTGGAAATTTCTGTTGTAGATTTTATACACAAATATCAAACTCTCTAAAACTGTATCCATAAGATAGCCCTTCCTCTTTGCTTACTCTCATTCTTGAGAAATCAGTAGGAGTAGAGGAGGGCATGAAGAAGGGAATCACTTTTTGCAGAGAATAAACTCTTTCAACCTTGGTACCCATAGATGTCCCACCACTGTCACCTTTGTGCTATATACTGTATGACTAAGGAAAATGAATCACATACTCTTCCTGACCTCAAAAATCTAGCTCTATGGTCTACTGGGAGTGATCATTGATAATTTTGCAAATGACAAGCAATGTGACTACTGCACATAATAATATGATAAAATGTGTGATATTAATGTCACATGAGCAGTAACAATTTCCTCCTTTTAATCAAGGAGATTAAAAGGAAGAACGTAATTTTGGTTACAAGTACCAGGCAAGGCTTTAAATGAGAGAGAATGCACGCAAGGCTTTAAATAAGAGATATTGCTGTAGATAAGCTTGTAAAGAGTATTCCTAGATGTCAACAGAAAGTACTGCGGAGGAGAAAATTATGAGAAACTATTGCTGCTAGATGGAAGAGCATAAATAAAGAAAAGGAGGTGGCAATGGTAGCAAATAGTCACTTAGCAGGAGCATATAGTGTTAGTTAGAAAAGTCAGTCTGCATCAACAAAATGCTTATAAGGTACAATATACTTGATCCAACAGAAATGCAAAGGTGCTGAAGAATGTTAGCATGATAGGGACCCCTTTTATTCTTTGATTGAGGGGTGCCCATTTGCCCTTAGGTAAGAATGGTGCATACTTAAAATGCCTGATGATGTTGTTAATATTGTCTGTTCTAAGTAGTGACATAGCACATGTGTTAAGTAGTTTCGAGAGTTTTGGGGACCAAAAAAAACATTATTTGGATATTTCAGATGTGAATGAATATAAACAACAGTAAAACCTACAACACTTCCTTTCCCTCTGCCTCTACCTCCCACCAAGACAAATCCAGAGGATGGCAGTTGCTAGGACATTTTCAGTAGTGCAAACACGTCAGGGCTGCCTCCCAGATTGCTTTCAACTTTCCTTTCGGTGGAGAGATTACTGCTCGCTCTCTAGTCATTGTGCTCAAATTTAAAGGAAGAAAAAAGTAAAATCTACACCAAAGTTTTCCTCTTTATTGTCAGAAAGCCAAACTTTCTCAGAAGCACAAATTTTTACATTGATATTTTATGACCCAGAACTGGATCACAGGGCCACTTCTCGCTGCAAGCGAAACAGAGAAAACAATTATTTGGCTTTCTTTTCTTTCATGTGGGAATTGAAAGGGTAGAAGTAGATTTGGAGTAGCTTTAAAGATGCCTAAAAGTGTCCGAATAAATGTTTAAGTATTTTATGAGAAAGTTCAGAAGCTCATGAGACAGTTTTAGGCAAACTACACCATATATTTATTTTTCAGCTTTATAAATATAAGCTGATAATTTTATTGAGAGAGAAAAAAACTGTCTTTTGCAAAAGGGTAAACAAAGATATAATATATATGTAATATATATCTCCATATATATCTTTATATATACATATACATATATCTTTATATATCTTTAAAAGATATACATTATATATATCTATAGGTAATATAGATATATTTTATATTTTAATATATACATCTTTATAAGATATATAATGATGTATCTTTATATCTCTCTTTAAGATATATATATCTATACCTTTACTCATTTACAAAATACTGTTTTTCTTTTCTTTCTCAATAAATTTATCAGGTTATATTTATTTTTTCACATCCTAGTCTAATAAATCAAGTTGTGAGTGCATGTGCGTGTGTGTGTGTGTGTGTGTGTGTGTGTATAAAACATAGGTCTTTATATAGTGTATGTATAGATGGATATAGATATATTATATCTTTATAATATCTAATAATATAATGTGTGTGTGTGTGTGTGTGTGTGTATAGTAATCGTACCTCCTAAAGGAAATTTGAAGAGAGAGATATATATCTAACTATATATAGATAGATAAACTGGATTTATTAGTCTAGGATGCAACAAAATATTCAATAGCTTTTCAATTTAAACTATAATAGCAGCTTTTTAGATTTAATTTTATTTGTGACTGGGTGCATTATAATGTGAAAGAGTTGTAAAACTTTTAAGGACTTTGTAGTCAGAAGATCAAAAATATAATCCCAAGTCCACCATTCACTAGCTATTTTTCTGTACTAGTCATTTAGCCACTAAGGACATCAGCCTCCCTTTCATCATGTTTGAGGATAATAATAACTGCCCTTCACACTGTGTAGGTTTGTTGCAAGACCCAAATGAGGTGGTAGTTTTAAAATTGCTTCATCAACAGCAAAACACTCTAGCACTTCTCTATCTTGATCTCTGTTTTTTTCTCTCTCTCTTTTCTCCCTCCCTCTCTCCCTCTCTTTCTGACACACACACCCCACACACATTTCCACATAAAGCTCCCTGCTCAATCCCTTGAGATTATAAATGCCATCACAGAAATATATCAAGTGCCTCTGACAGCTTCTGGCTTCTGGGCTTCTGTTACTCAGTTTGTTTTTCTCTTTTTTCTTTTTCTTTTTTTTTTTTTTTTAACTTAGAACAAATTGAATCATGCTATTAGGTACCACTTCTTCAATGATTACATCTATTTGTCACTTCAAAAGCTTTTATTTTTGACCCCAGACCCTCTGAAAGCCTGTCAGATATAATCAGCAGTTATTCAGTTTGTCTGAATATTGAGGCTCATACCACAACTAGAGAAACCGGTAGTAGAGGCACTTCTGTCTTGGAATATAATCAATGGCTAAAATAAGTTTTGGGTCATTAAAAATGAAGATTTCCCCTCACAAGGTAACAGAAGAGTTGGAAATCTTTGTGGAATGCCAGTGATATTCTTCCCCATCACCCCCACCTACCACTTTACTTCTGTCTCACATCTGTTTACATCTGGCACATTAGTAGAATCCCAAAGCATGAGTATCCACATACCAGATCAGAAATCCAAACCCAGCACTCATTACCACTAGCTGCATATAACATTTTTATAATTATTAAGTTGCCACTCTAGAAGAGAGGAAATGTAATTTGTATACATACAGATATGTGTGTGTGTGTGTGTGTGTGTGTGTGTGTGTGTGTGTGTGTGTGTGTGTGTATAAAACAGGCATTTCTTCCCACACTTCTGGGAGAGACGGTAACGAGGTCAGGAGAATACCATCCTGGCTAACACGGTATAAAACTAAAAAATATAAAAACTATGTATATCCCAGCTACTTGGGAGGCTGAGGCAGGAGAATGGCGTGTACACACATGATTTGTAAGATTTTAAAAAAAAAAAATCTAATTTCTTTTGGAGCTATAAGCATAAAATAAATTTGCCATATATACATACACACATATTTGTATGATTTTAAATCTAATTTCTTTTGGGGCTATAGAGCATACTAAATTTGCCAATAATTTGCACAATGTTTATGTATTTATGGTAATATGTTTTTAATGATTTTATATATATATACACACACACATATATATATAAAATGACTGCCTTCACATATGTGTTAAGATACTTTATTGTAAACGTAATAAAAACATAACTAAAATTGTCACACAGAATGCTGCATATTCATTAGCTTCTGAATCTGAAGGTCTAGAATTCCTCTCAGCCTGGCTTCAGGCAAGGACTGATCCAAGATTTTAGCGATATTACTATCTGTCAGCTTTTACTTCATTGATCATGGCTTCATTTTAAGACAGTCTTCCCTCATAATCTCAGTCTAGCCTATTCCACTTTCAAATTTATATGCATAACACTTTCAACAGTCACCAACCCCTCTCTGTTTAGCCCACTATTGTAATATACCCATTTCTGAACCAATAGATGACTGTGTGTAGTGCTTATTGACTTAGCCTAGGTTATAAACTCCCCCTCTGGAATAAGGTCGTTATCATCTTACCCATAATCACAGTGATCTCTAGAGATTGCAACTACTGAAATCAGAAAGATGCAGAGTGGGAATAACTAAAACCTCTTCTACTTCAAATTATAAGAGAGTCAATTTTACATGTGCACGTAGGTATATTTATTGTCTGGATTCTAAGTCCTGATGCAAAGAATAAAGACAGATTCTCCCATGAGCGAATAAAATAAATTTGTTCTCATGAACTGTAGGTTAAGACACATAAAACTGCCACATGGAGGTGCCAATTGGTCAAAAATCAGCAACTTCATACTGTTCAACCTAAAAGAAGACCACCTTAGGGAAAACTGGCCACGGTTGCTTTACCTATACCAAAGACCTCAACCATCAGTACACGTAATATCCTCCATTGTTTCCCTAGCCTATTTAATGTATCTGTGTGGCAATGATCTCATTGGTTTTCCTAAAATTATATATTTTCTTAACTTTTCCAAAAGTTTTAGCAAGATAGAAACCTCCTAAAGTTAAACATTCCTTGAATGCTTCATTGGTATATTTTAGCCTCAAGCCTCACATGAAGGATCATTAGCCATACATATATTTTGCAGATACAAATTATTTGTCCGTGCAATGGATTGGAGTGTAGGTCCTCTGTAGGTATGAAATAGACCCCTTTATTTGTTGGAAAACATTGTTCTCTTCGTGGGTTGCCTGTGATCGTGTGTTGTTGCTATGCATGTGCAGGTCGTCTTTGAACTCCTCTAAGATGATTCAGCCACGGCTCTGGCTTTGTTGACTGCTGAATCATGTAAATGGAGCCTTAGTGACAAATATCTCTATTGAAGTGCCTTGTTGGAAATCATTAACAGCTGATCTTTACAGCAAAATATGTATTAAAAGCTGGTTTTCCAAAACATTATGTAAGGATCATTGCTTCTTTATTTTGTGTAGACATACTGTGTGCACTGAACTGTCAGCTCACTCCTTAGGGACTTGATGAGTACTTCTGGCATCCTTGGGATAGTTTCATGTAGACAAACTCTTTAAGGAAAAAGCCCCAATAATTATGTTTCTGTTTCTATCAAAGGGAAATTGTTAAAAATATTTATTATGAAAACAACTTTTAAAGACCTTGTCAAGAAATACTTATCTTTGCCTCTAAATGAGGCCTGAAGCTTGAAGTAGTTACTTTTTCTGACCTATGATATTTTTTATTAATTATATATAACTGATTATTATTATTATTATTATTATTGCATTGGTTGCCAGAAAGCTCAGAGCCAAATCTGTGATCACTGTCTTAGAACTGTGCAAGAACCTGAAACTTTAGTGTTCATTAAATTTCACCCATTCTTCTCTTCAATTTTCTAAATTTTTATCAAAATAACACTTTTCAAAATAACTAAAAGGAGATTAAACAGAGAACACATAAATAATAAAATTATATCTGAAACAGAAAAAAAGTAAACAGAGAGAAAAACATGCAATTGTAATCCACCGAAGTAACTGCACCAGAGTAACTGCTGCTAACATTTAGACATATATTCTGTAATGTCTCACTTACTTATCATTTTATCATTTATCATGTTGGACCATTTCATTGTTTGCCTCCTAAAATGCTTTTTGGAATAATGTGGTATCTATACTATTATACCTAACTACATCTATAGGTTGGCATACCATATCTTCTTTCTGTACTGCCAGGAGCAATCTTGTCCCCTTGTGATGGTTGTAAGAACTGAAAATAGTTGGTTTATAGCAGGAGACTGTTAATGTCACAACAAGCTCAATTAAACTCTTAAGTATTTCAAGGGTGTGAGTTACTTCATCTTGCAATCTGAGAACCACACCTTCAATGAAACTAGTCATTAGAGGAGGAAAAGCAACTATCACTGATACTCACACTAATTTATTTACATTAATGTAAAGAGAATTGATTAGAGGGAGAAAGAAAACAGTAATGATATCCTAGCAGTTCTTAAATGTGCTTACTTGATTTATATATTTATATAGGATGACAATTCTCTCTATTTGTCCTTTTGTGACTCCATCCAATCATCCACTATGTGTATTCCTCAGAGTCTATAGCACTATATGAGGGAATCCCTGAATGCTGCCTGCTTCTTAAGATGGCATGAAACATAGTATTCTTGACCCTCTTTGTAACTGCTGCACCCCTCACTAACTGATAACTTTAAAGCTAGTTGCTTTACTGTGAACCAAGTACTAAGCATAGTAAGCTTCTGTAATAAATTTTACAGGTAATTAAGTATATTTTTGTAGTGTGAGTCTATTTATATTTGTTGTTTCTAATTATCTATAGAGTACTATAGTCTCCTTGTATATTTTATTCTTGATTTGCCTCAGGGTTCTCTATTCATATACATAAATACACATGTTATCCGTAATACAAATGAACAGACTTTTACAAATTCATTTTTTAGGTTTATTTCTTTTGACTAATATTAGACTTGTTTTCATTATATATTTCATTATAATATGAAATATATAAGATGTTAACATCGTAAAAGATGAATTCATAATTTCTTTTTACACACTTAAGTAGTGTAAAAATTGATTTCACTTCAACACTTTATCTCCTAGTGGTCTCTAAATTCTCTGAATATATGTACAAATAATGTACTTCAATGTTCTGTCAGTAATTAGGTTGCACAATAGGAAAATTATATAGGAACGACCCATTTAATGAACTTGTACATGATAATTTATCACCCCGTGTATGCAAATTTAGGTATAGATTTAGTGATTTTCAGAACTCGAGTGTTTTTAATGAGAAAGCCAATTAGTACATGTTTAAATGTGTTTCCATCCTTATAAGGATTTGACAACTCTGGCTCACAATCCTTTGCTGACTTGTTTCAGCAAAACTTGTCTTTTCTTCGATGTAGTATTTATTGCCTAAGGCAACATTTAGGTTCTAAAGTGGCAAGGTCAGAGTTCAAACCTAGACTTTCATGTTCTTGAACCTCAAGCACCAATGCTGGTGATACCCATATTCTGTTCACTACATGAAACTGGTTTTGTGGAAGATAAATGAAAAAGCAGTATTTGATGTCCTTAAGCCTATTAAGGTAGTGAACAAGTAAAAGGGAGTTTAGCACAAGGCCACCAGTGGCTATTAGTACTGAGGTGCCTTTGACAGACCCTCCACTGAAGGTCTTGGCTTTAACAATTATGAGCTGTGTGACCTCTAGCTTCTGCTATACTCTCCATTTTATCTGCCGTTGTTTTATCTTTTCATTGTTATAAATTTTACACCCACTACAAAGGTGACAAATTGCATTCTGCTTCACCCAATAATGATTACAAAATTTCAGCCATTGTGGCAGAACCACTTGGGAGAGGCAGCCTGTCCTCTAGGCTGATGCAGCCCATGTCAAGGTGAGCAACTTGGTGAAGGGAAGAGCAGGCTGGATTTCACCTTCCAGTTGGATCATCTTGGGGGCCACTGTGGGCAGGACATAATCTGGGCAGCTCAAGAATGGCTCTTTGTTTAGATCTTCAATCCTACTCTGTTTATCCAGGCTAGTTTTGTTTTCACTGATAAAGGCATTTCACTTATGGAAGCCATAGGTGTGGGTAACTAGATAAAGTAAATCAGTTAAATGATACAACTTGAAGATAATGATACCTTTCAAAGTCAAGTATTAACATAATGATAATTTGTTATCTTGGATTTAACCATATTTTGTATCTTTAAAAAATTACTTGTATTTTAATTATTAGGTATGCTTTTCTAAACACAAAGTTACCTATACCTACATTCAAATTAAAAAAAAAAAAAATCATGATGGTGAGAAAGAGAGTGTATATCTTTAACCTTAACCAAGTTGTGTAATTTATATAATTATTGTGTGTGTATGTGTCCATAGACATAAACATAATCACAACAGTGCTATGCTTTTTTATTTTATGATATGGTCATTAAGTTAAAATATTACAATTATTTTTCTATTCAATTGCTAACTGCAGTCTTAGGGCAAATGTAAATTTCTCTTTAAATATCAAATTAAGATATCTAACTCTTCCTGTTTTCTTGAACCTGTCTTCTCTATCACAGTTCAAGTTTTCATCATCTCTCGTTAGAATCATGTCCAATAGTCCCCTGAAGATCCGTCTAGCTTTCAGCTCATCCTACACATAAGACCTGTGTCATCTAGCAGGAAAGACTGACTTATGTCTTAATCTTATTCATTTTAAACCTTGGCTCTAACATTTATCAGCTGTATGACCTCTAGCTTCTGCTATATTCTCCAATTTATCTGCCATAATTTTCCCTTTTCATTGTTATAAATTATATACCCATTAAAATGAATTGAGTAATTATAGGTCTATAGTCACTTATTCACATTTTCAAAATGAGAAAAACAAATCCTAAGCACAGATTTTTTTTTTTTTTTTTTTTTTTTTTTTTTTTTTTTGTAATTTGCCACATGGCAAAACCTATATGGACCTATTATGTGACTCATTTAGACTGTATTTACCCACATGAGGTAAATATTCATGTTTCACTGTAGAAATAATTATGTTTGATTATGAGATGTAGTTTCAGATTATATCTGAATGAGATGTTATATTCAGTATATGAAATATATTGCTTTTTAAAAATATCTGAATTTTGGCACCCATCTGTAATCAAGAATTTCAGAAAAGCGATCTATATTTATAACTGTAAGAAAACCTTGGCCGGGCGCGGTGGCTCAAGCCTGTAATCCCAGCACTTTGGGAGGCCGAGACGGGCGGATCACGAGGTCAGGAGATCGAGACCATCCTGGCTAACACGGTGAAACCCCGTCTCTACTAAAAAATACAAAAAACTAGCCGGGCGAGGTGGCAGGCGCCTGTAGTCCCAGCTACTCGGGAGGCTGAGGCAGGAGAATGGTCTAAACCCGGGAGGTGGAGCTTGCAGTGAGCTGAGATCCGGCCACTGCACCCCAGCCTGGGCGACAGAGCAAGACTCTGTCTCAAAAAAAAAAAAAAAAAAAAAAAAAGAAAACCTAATATGGCCAAGACTGTGTGCTTGTCTTACCGGAATGACTCTTTTACCATCCCACCCCCATCTACCCTCATCTCTTTCATCCACATAACAAAGTCTCCTAGAGCACTCACAATTCAACTGAGTCATTACTTCTTCCCTGATTTACCTCTTATCTTTGTTAATATAAAAACATATCCTGTCTTTATCCTTTTCACCTGGTATTCTTCTCATCTATTTATATGTGTCATCTCTACTAAATCCTAAAATCTTTGAGAATTGGAACCATGGCTTTTCTTTCTTTATATCATCAGTTCTTAACATTATCTTAATATTAAACAGAAACATAATAAAAGTCAGTTATATTTTATTTAAAAATACAACATTCTAGAAACATTAGTCTGCAAAAATCTGTTTGATCTTACCACATTGTCATGTGATAGAGTAGGCTCTGTGATTCACTATTAAATTTTTACCTTTGGTTATTCCAGAATGAATTTAAGACAGTGAAGTATCATCTTGTTAAAGGTCTGAAGGTATTTTACCTGTCTATTAAATTGCTACATAAATCACAAAACTGGAAAAGAGTTAACTAATGATTATCTACATTCTTGTGTATTTTTAGATCACTAGTATTAATCAAGATAATGATCTGGTTAGCGAAAGGCTAAATTTTTAATACTTTCATATATAAAGTCACTTAATAGAATACTTATTTCTCCAATTTCTTATCATTTGAGGATGCTTATGTGCTCAAAGTTTTTGAAGAAAAAAGTAGTCAATTCCATTTCTCTGTCACTTGAAAAAAAAATACTATTACCAAGTACTTAAATGTAAATTTTCAATAGACTCAAAATACATCTTTTCTGGATGTGAGAAATGATAGAAATTACTCTCTGCCAGATAAGACAATTGAGAGGGGAACATATCTGGCAAATTTGTTTCCTCTTTTTAATTTTTGCTCTTAAAGAATATGTAGTAGGATCTATGAAAGGCACAATGGAATCTGTATCATTGTTGAATAGGCAAATACTTGGCTTTACTCCAAAGTACTATCCTACTATTAACTGTGATATTCAATTTATCTACTTCAGAAGGATGAAGAGATAAATTGGCTGCAAATGTGAAACTGGAATTCCAAAGTGTCTCAGTTACTATTCAGCCATGCGTTGCATTTGGTTTTCTTATTTTAATATTCAACAGCTTCAAAATGTAACTGAGAGCTCTTGGCTTTCCATTCCTGCTGTGTAAAGCATTAACAATATTACATTCGCTGTCTGTATTTTCTTTCTTAGCAACTACTAGTAAAACTTGAATTCCAATGATGATTAACATTTTTAAAGACATTTTAATTGTAATTTCTACATTTCTACCATCACAGAGTACTGCATTTAAGAGAAATATCATGACATTTTCATTTTTATGCCTTATACTAGCTTCTCAATGTTATATGGTTACATAAGTTGCTGGTAAACAGACTGTATAATTTTTAGCCTCCAGTTGTGAAATCATATCAAATTTACAGTTTTAGTATGTGAAAATAATTGAATCATTTACCTGTGGAATATATTTTTGTATAAATAGACTGTAACTCTAAAATACGCTATATTTTTTTGAGGGGGAAGAACCCCTATTTCTCTATTTTGGACTTTAAATAACCAAGTTTTCAATTATTCTTTATTTTGACTTTGCTGGTGCCAAAAAGTAAACAACCTAAAAATTGGAAGGCTAATAGTATCACAGAGCTTTCAGAAATTTTGTTTTTGTAGGTCATTTATCTTGCGTATAGATTTTCAGTAACTGAAATTGTTTTCTCATTAAAACATGTTTTGTTTGTCCTAAACCCCCTTGGATTGGCAGTTGTAAAACTGAATTGGCACATTTTCAGGTTGGCTGATTGGCTGTTGACTCTCCAGAGTATCCATTCAGTGCCTCTCCCCTCTCCCTCTCCCTCTCCATCTCCCCCTCTCTCCCTCCCCTTTTCTCCCTCCCCCTCTCTCCCTCTCTCCCTCTCTCCTTCTCTCCTTCTCTCCCTCTCTCCCTCTCTCCCTCTCTCCCTCTCTCCTTCTCTCCCTCTCTCTTTGCTCCCTCTTGCTCTCACTCTCTGTCTCTGTCTCCCTGCCCCACCAAGTTGGACTAGCTTTTCTAACATGTGTTTGGGTGAGAGGGCTCCAAATGTCATGTGAAAGTCATCAGTGTTTAATAATTGTAATCTAATATGTACATACCATTCTCTTGACCATAATTTAAGATTGAGAACATTAAGAACATGATGTATTTCCGGATGGTCACAATCAATTGGTCTGAATTTCTGGGGCTTTTGAAGATAGAATAGAACCTAAAAGTAGATTTAAAAAAGGTTGAAGTCTTCTTAGAGGTTAACACCAAAGAAGTATATCTGAGAAAGGAAGAGAAAAGATACCTCTCCTTGGTGAAAACCTGAAAACTACTCAAGAAATGGTTATCAGATGTTAAACTTCTATGGGAATCTTCAGTATATGAAGCCATAAATTTATTTGACTGTCCAAACTGGTTTTAATCATTTATTTCTGTCACTGTCAACATGGATTTCTAACTGTTACAGACGGAAATAAGTTTTCCCCCATGTAATAGCAAGTCATCCTTTTTGTGAAATATTCATAAAATGATTTTACTTTATAGTTGTATTCTGCCTTCTAATTTTCAAATTGATATTATATGTATAAGTATACATCTTTTAAAGGTTATTCCTTTTTGGTAATACCATATTAACAACGTTTCAAAGCTTTCATTGAATAAAGAAAACGTATGTTTTATGTAAAAATTATTAAATAAGTGCTAGAATATTTTTAAATACTTGAATATTTATTAACATTTATTTTCAATTAATTTAGAAACATTTATTGAAAGACTGCTCCATTTCGAATACTTTGCAAATAATCATTTTTTTTGTCATTTAAATTATTATAAACTAGATGGACATATTGAAATGTGTTTAAACATTATTGCCTATTTTTTAACCACCACATTTTTTATTTGTGTCTATCATTTCTAGTCTATGAGATTTAATGTCAAAAGTTAAATATCCTGGCATTTTCATGTCAGATAATAAAGATTATGTTGATGTGAATATAACAGAAAATTTCCCCTAAGTTTTATTCCTCTTAAGTGTCTAAGATGTAATCAGTATTTGTCTTAAAATTCTGTCATTAACTTTACTTGAGTTTCAAATTCAAGAAATCTTGCTGAAAACTCATTATATATAATATATATAATTTTGTTGAAATAGACTGCTGTATAAAATTCTCATGTTTTATATATAAGATTTGACTCTTGAAGAGTTGCTTAAGGTAAAAAGAGTGAAATCTTACAAGACATTATCAGTGCTGTGTCCTTCAAACAATTAAATGACATAGATTTTCTAATAAAATGAGGAAACACATTTTTCATAGTGAAACTTTATATGCTACCAAACTTAAGTGCTATAATTTACATTTAATTGTATATCTGAAAGGTTAAATTTTAATACTAATCTTAACCAGCTACGATGAAATCATGGGGTGGATCTTGCAAAGAAGGTCAACCATTCCCTGGGTTGTAAACTGAAATAGTCCCTATTAATTTAAATGAGTTAATATGATGATATATTTCTCTTGGGTAATGGACAAATCCCATAGTTCTTAGTCCACAATGTCAGAAAAATATTAAGAATTTGTCATTGTGCTTTAATCTTTACTTGATTTATATATCTCACTTTTATGGTTACTTTGTGACTTACTATCTTCTGGGCCAGTTCATAAATGTTCTTATTACATTTTGATGAAATCTCAATCTGTTCATAAATATTAATAACTCAACTCAAACAGAAGTGTTTTGCCACTCATTTCCTAACATGTAGTAAGAAATTTTGTTTGAGAGAATGTTAAGGTACAAGAAACAGGAGATATTAAGTAGCATTTTCAGTACTATTTGATAGTGGAAGTAGAAACACCCATCATTATCTGTAAGATACAGAATTTTTTTCTGTTAAAATATTTTCTTTAGCTTTAAGCATATTTATAGGACATGATTAAATGGAGCAAAAGACAATACAGGTAGAGTTGGGGAAGAAAGGGTATTTTTCCCCTTTTGGGAAACTATATTTTAGAAAGCAGTAATTACTACTGACTTACAAGGGAGAAGAAAATGAAATATGAAAATCTAATCCTCCAAGTTGAAGAGTATCCAGTGGAGTGAGGGTTTAAACAGAAAGATAGGCAGGAAGAGGAGAAAAAGGAAGAAGAGGAGAAGGAGGAAGAACATACGAAGAAAGTGGAAAGATGGGGAGAAAAGGAGACTTAGACAAAGGAGTCAAAGAAGGAGGAGAGAAAGAAAAGAAGGATATATGAACTTATTTGAGCCTATCTACCCTAAAGTCTAGAAACTGAACATTTTTACAGGACTTTGTATTTTCTAGTGATGTGCAAAATATTTTCATTCCCCCCAAAAAAATTAACAGAATTTTAAAATTAGTGCTTTTTAAAATTATGGAAAATAAGATATAACAATGCACATTTGATAAATTATATGTTAAGTTACTATTATCTATTTTTCTGTACTATACAATGGTACACTACATATATGTGCATTTTTTTCTACAATAGCTATGAAGATTCTTAATTTTACTTCTTTTCATTTTTTTTGTCAATTTTATAAGATATGGGATTATCCTCAACTGATAGCAAATCTAGAAAGGACAATTGACCACTGGTGATTTTAAAATTGTAGACACACAAGTCATATAATATATTCTATTTATATTGTTAAATATATCTTCCTCTGTTAGTCATTATATTTTCATCTAAATTTAAAATGATAATTTATTTTCTAATAGCAATTGCTAATAAATAAATTGGTCAATTGGTAATTGCTCTTGTTTAAAACAATTCAAAATAAATAAATTTTAAAGTAATAAAATAGACTATTTTTAAAATAGATTATTTCTTTGTTTTTGATTCTAGGTCTTCCCCCTACCCCGCCACATATACACACAAAGAGTGACTTCAAGTTCCTTTTAACATTCAGCTCACATAATTTTGTAATCATAAGAAGTCAGTAAAAGTACCTATGCACACTTGGTCTTTTGACATAATTGCTTATTTGTAGTTTTTTAGTCAATAATAAATTGCTTAGAGTGTTTACACATCTCACAAACACAATGTAAATTTTGTCAAAATGTCTTTATTTTAATAATAGCATGATACTTTCACTTAATATAAAACATATAGAAGTTATAGTAAACTTTTAATTGCACTATGTAATCTTTTGGTGCTTATAAAACTTGCAAGCTGTTTCATGTATAACTTAATACAACACTTGTTTTATTAATATCTTGTTACAAATTATGTGTTATAGAATACTATAGCAGAAACCTGAGTATAGGGTCTAAATCAGGAAACTTTTTTTTTTTTTCTAAGTAACAAGACACCTAAGCATAGGCTGTCATCGAGAATCCAGATTTCATCTTCCTTTTGCCTCTACCATTGTTAATGTGTAGCTTTCTTCCTCAGGCTCACAAGATGGTTTTATATTACAGAGTATCACATATGAATCATGGATAAGAAGAAAGGAGAAAACAAAAGGGCAAAATCTTACTGCCAGCTGAGCCCATATCTTTTGGTAAAAAACAGTAGTTTTCACAGGGACCTTTTGCTTAGAACTCATTGCCCAATTATGAGTCGTTTGACTAAACAAGTTGCAAGTAAGTCCAGGTTGTAGGGCTGTTAACCACGAGGACTGCTGCCGTGAACAAAACCAGGGTTATGTTAATAAGTTGAAAACGTATAGTGGTGAGTAGTGCTTATCACAGAGAGCCAAAAAAAGAAACAGACTTTTCCATAAAACCTACTGTATCAGCTGATTATACAGAAAAAAGCTGAGTTCAAAAATTTATTTGGTTTGCTAAGTGAAATTGAAAAGATATTCCTGTTTATGGTTGTATGGTTTATAGCTACTCTATTTCTACTTTACCTTTGGTCAGTATATTTGTTTACATCTCTCCATTTTGCTGTCTGGTGATAGGGTGACTTACAGTCAAGAGTTTGTAAGAACAAGTACTTAACTGGATTATTTTTAAAAGCAGGGATTTCTTATGAATCTCAGGAATCTACCTCAGTGATAAATGTTATTGAGTAGGAAAATAATATTTTTTGTTCTGATTTAGGAAATTGTTGATAATTTACCTGAGATATCATATCATTTTTCTGAAATTGTATTATGCTGATCATTTGCATTTAGGCAGAATTATATGACTAATGATATAAACACCTCCCAAGAAACAAAGGATGTCATCTACTTCCAAAACACACAACAGCTTGATTTTCTCTCAACAAAGATATGCATTTATCTATATTAATAAAGTAGAAAAACTTTGTAGCTCCTACAATTATGGGTCTACATAAGTTACATCACAATCAAAGAACATGCTTTAAGGGATAATATGCAAGTTCATAATGTTCACACTCTTCTCTAACATTTCTTGAACATCAGGAAAGAAAAAAAATCACCTGTAATGTATTTATTCCATTTTGCTCTCCTATTCACCAAAACTTCAACTCTTTTATTTAATTTTCCTGAATAAAATTCTCTCTGAGCCACAGCCTGTTTATCTCAGGAATACCTTTTCTCCCTTTCCTCCAGAGCTTGCCGCTCTGCAAGGTTAAATATCTGGCAAAACCTGGTCCTCCTCTGAGCAATTAATGGCAGATGGTGTATGGGGAACTGGGAATTAGAGGGAAAAAATAAATTGTGCAAATCTAAATATATTTCAAGTGTCCATGAGAGGAAATAGCTGGAAAAAATCATGTGTTAAAATGTGTTACTCTGTTGTAGTTGTCCAGGGTAAGTTTTTTCCAGACTTCTACGAAAAGATGTCTACTATTTATATTTGCCATGTGAAAAGAGAATTTATGTAATTGTAATCCAATCCAAATACATTTCTTTTTAATTTTTTTCTTCTCTTATTAAGAATGGCTGTAATTTTTCTCACTTTCCTCTGGATATATTCCTTGGAAAAAAATATGTGAAGTATACTATATGTTTTTTTGTTTGTTTGTTTGTTTGTTTGTTTTTGTTTTTGAGATGGAGTCTTGCTCTGTCACCCAGGCTGGAGTACAGTGGAGCGATCTTGGCTCACTGCAAGCTCCACCTTCCGGATTCATGCTGTTCTCCTGACTCAGCCTCCAGAGTAGCTGAGACTACAGGCACCCGACACCACGCCTGGCTAATTTTTTGTATTTTTTAGTAGAGACGGGGTTTCACCGTGTTAGCCAGGATGGTCTCGATCTCCTGACCTCGTGATCCGCCCGCCTTGGCCTCCCAAAGTGCTGGGATTACAGGCGTGAGCCACCATGCTCAGCCTGTTATTTTTTAAATAAAATGTGGAACACTGTAACGAATGTCCAAATAAAAAATCATTTAAACAATATATTTAATATTCATTGTGCAAATAAAAATAAATGTGAGCAAGTAACTGTATATATAACCCTGTTTGTTTAAAGTTGAAACTTGTGACAATTACAAACTCCCACAGATTTGTATCATACCATATTTATAGTAAAGTCTGCAAAACACAATGACTTTTTAATCATTGACTATATCAGTTGGTCTTATGGGCAGTGTTACACAATCTTAACCCTGAAACCTGCTCTGGGTCTAACCTTGTTTTTACAAGTAGACTGATGCAAGAAGAGCCATGTCTGCATCAATCCTCTTTTTCCAAGTCAATTTCCTCTATCAGGTAAGAATCTCATTAGCAAGTTCTGCAGATCAATAGATCCACCTCTGTGTTATACTTACCCTAATTAGGCTTCCTAACAGTGAGATATCAAGGCAGCAAGACAACCATTACTCTACACCAATTCTTAATTGTATATTGCTTCCATGCAGACAAAGTTGGGATGTTTTTGAGCTCTAGGACTTCTTGTATGATTTTCTTTCACATAATGTATGTCACAGTGGATTTTTTTTTAAATCTCTGTCTACAAGGGTGGAATTTGCCATATGGAATCTGACTCGCTGTACAAGCTTGCATATATCCACTGTTAGGTCATGTGTCAGTCGTAGATAGAACAAAATCACTTATATTGACTTTGGCAATCTTTCAGTTGGAGACTTAAAAGCTTTTTTATGCATAGCAACATCTTCTGAACTGTAAGTGTTCCCAGTCATCAAACATCTACATGGAATATGTATCTGCAACACAGTGTTGTTGTTTTTTTGTTTTTTTGTTTGTTTGTTTCTCTTACATCCAAGATAGGACTCTGAAATTTCTCTAGGTCCTAATGAAAATTTGTTCCAGTAATGCAAAAATATATCTAACTAGATCAGTAAAAAGGACCAAGATTCCAGGGGCATTGGTTTCAACTTGTAAAATCTGACAAGTATTTTGAATTAATGGCAACATATTTGAATCATTGTCTCCTATAGTACCAACCAGGTAGAACTTCTTAATAAATAGGGTTTGACACAGGGTTGAAAACAAATTTCTGGCTGATAATTTTGCATCCTGTTTCATAGGCTAATTCAAGTTAGGGATCTCAAAAAATGCTATGTAATTACTGGTCTCTACTTGAAATATAGAACTCTCACATCTGTAGTCTCTTCTCTAAGAAAAAAAAAATTGAAATACTAATGTGATCTCCATACTATCTCTTCAGCAATGTATTTATTTGTTTTTGCAAAGCAACATGATAAATCATCAGCCATGGTGAGAATGCACTCTCAATACAAAAGAAACATGATAAAGTTAATCTGAAGTATTGATAGATAGATGTGTTATATACAGTCTGAGTGTGACAAGAAAAATGTCCAGTGACCAGACTTATCTCATGTTATTTAGTAACTCTAAATAATTTAAATTCCATATATATATATATATATATATATATATCTATCTTAAAAAACTGTGAAAGTAGAACTTCTGTAATAATATTTTTAATTCAATCTATTTCTTCCTATCAGGTATACATATATACTGTATTTTCATCCTTATGTATTAGTCTGTTTTCACACAGCTATAAAGGAATACTAGGAATGGGTAATCATTTAAAAAGAGGCTTAATTATTCACAGTTCCATATGGCTAGGGGGTCACAGGAAACTTACAATCATGGCAGAAGGCAAAGGGGAAGCAAGGCACCATTTACATGGTGGCAGAGAGAGAAAGAGAGAGAGAGCGCACAAGCGTGAGCTGGGGAAGTGCCACACTTTAAAATCATCAGCTTTCCTGAGAACTCACTTATTATCATGATAAAAGCAAGGGAGAAATCTGCCCCTATAAGCCAATCATCTCCCACCAGGCCTCTTCTCTGTCATGTGGGGATTACAACCGGAGATGAGACTTGGGTGGGGATGCAGAGCCAAATCATACCACTCACTTTGCATTTATTACTTCTCATTTATTCTTTCTTCACTCCATCTCTCACATTTCTTATCCTGCTCCCCTAGTCACAAAAGACTTTGCATGACAACTACCCAAAAAAAGGCAAGATACTTCTCAGAGGGCTGAAAAATAAGAGACTTAAGTCTGCCGAACCTGAGTTTTATTCAGTGGGCCAACTGAAAAAAAAAAACCTGGAGACACTATCAGGTTAATATGAAATTATCTGTCTTTTTAGAGATATATCTACATAGGAGCACACATAGACTTATGAAAATATATAAAAATATAAATTTTATTATATGCAAAAAACTATATATACACACAATCTATGTACCTACAAAATTATATCATTGCAGTTACACTGCCGTTTAAAATATCTGTGAATGAGAATACCTGAAAATATATTTAACTTATATGTGCATATATACCCATCTATGTTGCTATCCAACTATTTATCCATTTATAGCTATATCTGAATCTACATCCACTAACAATTTTGGTAGGGAAAGATATACTCTATATTTGATAAAGTTAACAGTATAATTATATTTTTATTTACTTCTAAGCCAATCTAAAATATTAATGTTATCATTTTCTAGTGATGGTCCTGGGTCATAGCCAGACTCAATAGTTTTGTTCTTTTTTTCTGTAATAAGATGATAAAACCATAGAAAAATGGAAGTAGGTGGGATAGGAGGCACATGAGTCAATAAGCTCTGAGGCAAAGACATAGAGACACAGATCATAATTGCTTTGGTGGTGGTTTGCTTTCACATTCATTACTTTGAGCTGCAGTCACAATGAAAGTTTCCAAACAATGATCTCATTCTCTAACTTTAACAAATACATTCTGCCATATATTGTGCAGATAATGAAGTTTTAGGTTTATGTGCAAAGAATCAAACCTCTGAATTCAATAAAGTCTCAGAATGTGGCCTTCTTGAATAATTGCTTCCCTGTGTGATGCTATTAAAACTGAATTTGATGTCCCACAAAAGATGTATCTTAAAAAGAAATAAAGAATGTAAAAATAAATAAATAAATAAACATCTTGCTTTAAAGAACAGGTTTCTCCTCTAAGGTGAAAACAGCTCTTTTAATGAGCTTACTTTTGTTCAAATGCATTTCCTTTTGTGCAATTTACATAACCATCTATCTTTTCCTTTAATGTTGAACAGCTTACAAAAATTATAATATACTGAATTAACAGTTAAGGTGTACTTATTTCAAATTATTTTAAGACTATCTTAAAATATAAAAGCATTTTAGTGTTTCCTATTGGAATAACTTTTACTTTGCAGATGAATGATAATGATATCTAGCATTGCCACCTGAAATTATTTTATTACTACTAGAAAATGCAGACAGCATACAATGTTTTCTACTTTTGCCAAAGATGGCTTCAGCAAAAGTCACTGTGGAACAGAAAAACTTTCTAAGTTACTTCTCAGAATCCTTAAGAAAATATTAAAGTGTCACTTCTTGAGAAAGAGAATGTCTATATCCCTGCTTTTTGTAGCAATTTGACTCTAACCCAGTTCTTTTCAATTGGTTGTTACCTGTTTTTCCTTTGGCATCTTTCTACAAGCAGTTCTAAAGTCATTAAACTTACTTGAGCATTAGAGAAAAAGTTATAAAGATGAGAACACTAAATAAACACCTACGTTTTGACAACATTAGCTGAGCCACTACATTTGTAATTCATTTGTAATGTGGTTGTCCCAGAAGAAGAGAAGAGCAGACAAAAAAAAAAAAAAAAAAAAAAAAAAAAAAAAAAACACCTCAAATAAATAATAACTGAAAGCTTTCTAAATTTTGCGGAAGACAAACTTACAGACTCAAGGAGGTGAGTGAACCCAGAACAAGATAAACCCAAAGAAATCAATTTAAAAAAAGAAAAAAATAAGATTGACAATTCTCCAGTGACATGGATGAAGAAAAGACAGGACACAAATTACCAGTATCAGGAATGAAAAAGAGTATATCAGTACAGATTCTGTAGACATCAAAAGAATAACAAGGAAATATTGCAAACAATTATACACATGTGAATAGGACAACGTAGATAAAATGAAACCATTGCTCAAGAAACAAACCACCACAACTTACATAAAATCAATACTTTCATAGCCCAATAACTCTAAAAGAAATTGAATTGATTGGTAAAAATATCCCCCACAAGAAATATCCAGGTCCACTGGAGAATTCTACCCAATGACTAAGAAATAATTGATATCAATTGTCCATAATATCTTCCAGAAAATAGAACAGGAGAGCACAAATTCATTCGTGAATGAGCTAGTATTTCTGTGATATCAAAACCATATCAAGACAGTATAAAAAACAAAAATATAGTAAAATTTCTTAACAGTATGTCATGAATATAAGGCTAGTTAAATACATGCACATTAATCCATGTAATCTAATATATAAATAGGCTGAAGAAAAAATATGTAATTATATCAATTGATGAAAAAGCATTTAACAAAATTTTACAACCAATCATGAGAAAAAGAAAAAAGACTTAATCGGGACCTTTGGCCACAGACATCTACAAAAATTCTACAGCCAGCATTAGACTTAATGATAAAAAATTGAAAGCATTCCTCTTAGTATTGAACATGAAGTAAGAATATTTTCTTTTAATACTTACATGCAACATAGTACCAAAAGTTTTAGCCAGTGCAATAAGCCATCCTTATTTGCAGATGAGATGTATTTATATGGAAATTCTTAAAAAAATCTACAAAATTGAAAAAAAAAATCTCCTAGAACTAATAAGTGAATTCATTCTGTATGGTCACAGGAGACAAAATAAACATTTAAAAAATCAACTACATTTCTCTATACTAGAAATGAATGCATGAATATCAAAATTGAAAATAAAAAACTTTGAAATTATTCTACGAAAAGTATTTTCTTAATTGTAATTCTAACAAAACATAGACAGGATTACTATGCTAAAAATAATGAAACTTTGATGGGAGAAATCAATGATCTAAATAATTATAGATACATACAATATTCATAGATTTGAAAAATCAACATAGCAAAGATGTGACTTCTCTTTCGGTTGATATATATGTTGACAAATTCATATTAAAATACCAAGATTTTATACAGATAAAATAATTCCCAAGTTTATTTATAGAATTAAAGAAAATATAATGGTTACTAAATAATATTGATAGAAATAAAGAGGGAGGAAGTTGTCAACCCATTTAGAGACTTAATATATAGTAATCAGGACTATGTGGGATTGGCATAAAAATAGATGTGCAAATTGATGGAACAGAAAAAAAAAAACATAAAAATAGAACAATGTAAATATATCCAACTAACTTTTGACACAATTGCAAAAACAATTTAATGAGAAAAGATAACCTTTCAACAAATGGTGCTGAAACATTTGGAACTTCTGAACATCTAAAGGCAAATAATGAACCTCAAGCTAGGTCTCATACCTCATTCACATCATTAACTCAAAATGGAGCATGGACTTATATCTAAAATACAAAACTATAAGACTTTAAGAAAATAAACATGGAGAAAATTTTGCAAGATCTAGGGCTAGGCAAAGAGGTCTTTGATTGGTCACGAAAGGCACAATCTATAAATGAAAAATCATTTTAAAATTAAAATAATTTTTTTCTCTGAAATACCTTGATAAGAGGATTAAAAGACAAACACCTATCTCACACATGATTTATTTATTTATTTTTAATTTTTTAATTTTTTTAAATTATACTTTGAGTTCTAGGGTACATGTGCATAATGTGCAGGTTTGTTACATATGTATACTTGTGCCATGTTGGTGTGCTGCAGCCATCAACTCGTCAGCACCCATCAACTCCTCATTTACATCAGGTATAACTCCCAATGCAATCCCTCCCCCTTCCCCCCTCCACATGATAGGCCCCAGTGTGTGATGTTCCCCTTCCCGAGTCCAAGTGATCTCATTGTTCAGTTCCCACCTATGAATGAGAACATGCGGTGTTTGGTTTTCTGTTCTTGTCTCACACATGATTTATATCTAAAATATATAAAGAACTCTAAAACTCAAGATTTAAACTAATAAAAAAGTGAGCAAAATATATAAGGAGACATTCCACTGAGAAGGGTATAAATTTGAAATATAAGAACAGGAAAACATGTTCAACATTATTAGCCACGGAGGAAGTGCAAACTGAAATCATAAGGAAATATCATTTCATACTTATCAGTATGGCTAAATGAATATGCATAGTATTATATGCCTATACAATGGAATATTATTCTACAGTAAATAGTAACAAATTACTAATACATATGATACTATAGATAAATCTCAACATTATATGGGGTTTAAAAAACATACAAAGGGACATACAGTGTAATTCAATTTTTATGAAATTCTAGAAAATGAAAACTATAATAACAGAAAGTGGAAAAATGGTTGACCACAGGTTGATGGTATAGGGAGGAGAGAGGACACAGTAAAATTTTGGGGGTGATAAAAATATTTTATATCTTGATGTTGGTACTGATTTTACAAATGTATACATCTATCAAGACTCATCAAATTTGATACATTAAATTGTTGCAGTGTATTTTATATAATTTTTGCCTCAATAAAACTGAATTTGAATTGTCATCAGAAGACTTTGAAGATACAATTTTAGTTTGGCCTATGACATCTATCAAGGGACTCATCAAATTTGATACATTAAATTGTTCAAGTAAGTGCATCTAACTAGCAAAACTTACTTGCACCTAGAAAAATACCGGCAAGGAAGAAAAATAATAAAATAAATGCAAGTGACAGGTTTTCAGGCCTTGAATTATAGTAAAGCATAATACATGTAGGTTGGAATGGATGGTCATTTAACCAATTGTTATTACCCTCTGCGCCCAATAGCTTCGGAACACCTATAGTGAAATCCAAAATTTTCACCAGGACTAAAGGCTGCTCTTTTATGCTCCCAACTCCCGTGTTATCTAATTGTCTATAACCCTCACCCTGTTCACTCTTCCGTAAGCTCATAATTGTATTGTCTATGAACTTTTAAAGCTTGTTCCTGACCGAGGTGTATATACTTGCTATTTCCTTAGTAAGTAACATATAATATTTTTTAATATTCAGCACCTGAAACAATATTTGACCTGTTTCAGCTAGTTAATAAATCTTATTAATTGCATAAATTTGTCATTTCTATTACATAGAAATTATTTCTGTGATTTACCCTTAAAAAAAAACTGAATCTGTTACAGTCATGCATCACTTAAGATTGCTCTGAGAAATGCGTAATTGGGGAATTTTCTCATTGGGCAAACATTGTGGAGTGTACTTGCATAAACCTAGATCATATAGACTGCTGTAAACCTAGGCTACATGGTGTAGCTATTACTCTTACGCTACAAACCTATACAACATTTTACTATACTGAATACTGGAGGCAATTGTAACACAATGGTAAGTATTTGTGTATTTATACACAAAGAAAATATTCTTCAAGATGACTACTTGTTTATTTTAGCTTATCTAAGCCTTTCTGTAAAGAGAAGAAATGTGACTGGTTAAATTGTTAAATTGGTTATAGTAATTGAAGCGTTGTATTATATTTTTTCAATGTTTTGTCTTCTGATTGAAATATTACTTTGCTTTAGTTTTTCATAAAATTGGGCTCATAGGAGTAGCTGAAACAGTTATACATTAAATTTCTCTTGAAACTTTAAGTCTGAATACTTCCTGGGAACTTACTTCTTTCACTTATTTCCTTTACTCCTTTTTGATTTATCTATATTCAACTCAATAAGGTTCATTCACATATTAAACAGACTATTTTATATGCCAGATACAGCATCTTCTATAATATTCTTTTTTTCCTTTAGAAAGGAAATGACACCCTCATTCTTAGAAGTATGTTGTTTTTTAAATATCCATAGCCAGGAATATTATCATTGTCAATACGGGAGGAGGTTTTGTTCTGCTTTGTTTTAATATATTCTCCTTGAAAACAAACAAACAAAATATCTTTAATCACAAAACTGGAAAGAAACTTGTTGTTAATTCAATCCTTTAATAGAAAACAAAACATTTGCCAACAAATGTAGTATCTAATCCAGAGTCATAGAGGTACTCAGCAGTAAGCTTAGGGTTTTTTCAAAATTACAGCATGGTGAATCTTTACCATACTAGAATAATTTTCATGTATTATATTTACATAAATGCCTTTGTGCTCTAGCATACTAGGATTATTATTTTCATAATGTTAGTTTTATTTGCTCTATAGTTGTTACAAATTTATAAACCTGGATATAAAATTCATTTAGACCACTTGTTGTACTTCATTATTATGTATTTTGCTTTTGTTGAGTGGTCACACTATGAAAAAAGGATGAATCTGTTCCTGCCCCCATTCCATATATAATTTGATTCAGATTTAAAATGCCATATACACATTCAACAAGAAGGTATGAAAAAGCTTTATGCCGGGTACGGTGGCTCACGCCTGTAATCCCAGCACTTTGGGAGGCCGAGGTGGGCGGATCATCTGAGGTCAGGAGTTCAATACCAGCCTGGCCAACATGGTGAGACCCAATTCCCACTAAAAATACAAAAAACTGGGCTGAGCAAGATGGCCGAATAGGAACAGCTTCAGTCTCCAGCTCCCAGCACGAGGGACATAGAAGATGGGTGATTTCTGCATTTTCAACTGAGGTACCGGGTTCATCTCACTAGGGAGTGTGGGACAATCAGTGCTGGTCAGCTGCTGCAGCCTGACCAGCGAGAGCTGAAGCAGGGTGAGGCATCCCCTCACCTGGGAAGCGCAAGGGGGAAGGGAATCCCTTTTCCTAGCCAGGGGAACTGAGACACACAACACCTGGAAAATTGGGTAACACCCACCCCAATACTACGCTTTACCAAGGGTCTTAGCAAATGGCACACCAGGAGATTATTTCCCACACCTGGCTGGGAGGGTCCCACGCCCATGGAGCCTCCCTCATTGCTAGCACAGCAGTCTGCGATCTAGGCAAGGCAGCAGGAGGGATGCCCGCCATTGCTGAGGCTTAAGTAGGTAAGCAAAGCCGCTGGGAAGGTGGAACTGGGTGGAGCCCACAGCAGCTCAAGGAGGCCTGCCTGTCTCTGTAGACTCCACCTCTGGGGACAGGGCACAGCTAAACAAACAAACAAAAAAAGCAGCAGAAACCTCTGGAGAGGCAAACGACCCTGTCTGACAGCTTTGAAGAGAGCAGTGGATCTCCCAACATGGAGGTTGAGATCTGAAAACAGACAGACTGCCTGCTCAAGTGGGTCCCTGACCCCTGAGTAGCCTAACTGAGAGACATCCCCAACTAGGGGCAGACCAACACCCTACACCTCACACAGCAGGGTACACCCCTGAGACAAAGCTTCCAAAGCAAGAATCAGACACCTACACTCGCTGTTCAGCAATATTCTATCTTCTACAGCCTCTGCTGCTGATACCCAGGCAAACAGGGTCTGGAGTGGACCTCAAGCAATCTCCAACAGACCTACAGCTGAGGGTCCTGACTGTTAGAAGGAAAATTAACAAACAGGAAGGACACCCACACCAAAACCCCATTAGTATCTCACCATCATTGAAACCCCACATTCAAGCCAGGGATGGCCTGAAGCCTAGGAACAAGGCTGTCAGTACTGCAGATCAAAGTCAGAATTTATGGTGCTTTTTCCAGGCCCACCCATGGACCAATCAACGTGCACTTTCTCCCCTTTGAAGCCCATAAAAACCCCAAACTCAACCATGCTCAGGGAGATGATGGAATGACCTGCCTGCAGAAAGGAGCTACCCACTCCTGGTCTCCTCTCCACTGAGAGCTGCATAGACACCAGTACAACTTCCCAGTGGAAAGGAGCTACCCACTTTGGTTCTCTTAAGAGCTGTAATGACACTCAAAAAACCACCTTTTCACCTTGCTCATGCTCCAGTTGTCTGTATGCCTCATTATTCCTGGCCATGGGACAAAAACTCAGGACCCACCATACAGCAGGACTGAAAGAGCTGTAACATAAACAGGGCTGAAACATGCCTCCACCTCCACTCACCACGTTGTGTGTGACAAGGAGGGAAGAGCTGTGGCCCTTCAGGGAGCCCAGACCAAGGAGCTCCCTGAGCCGAGGCTTTGACACCCTCTTTGGGGCTCTGCAGTTCCAGGCATCTCCAAGCTTCTAGGTGCCACTGTGTTTCCCAGTGCCCACAGTGGAAGCTGCCTGCCCCACTGCAGATGGCATGCCTGCAACTATGGAGACTATGGAGACTATGGAAACTATGGAGACAGTGAAAAGGTCATTTGTTTTGAGGGATAGTGGGGAAAGAGGGATGAAAGGATGGAGGACCAAGGATTTGTGGACAGTGAAACTGTTCTATATGATACAGTAATGGTGGATACATGCCACAATACATTTTTCTAAACCAGTAAAATGTACAAATACTGAGACTAAACTGCAATGTGAACTATGAACTTTGGGCAACTTTTTTTAAGTCAAGAAAGGAGGATGTTGTGTTGTAAATTAACTTTCTCACAACTGCCCTTGAAATAGAATCAATATAAATTTTCTTTATAGAGTTGAGTTCATTCACACTGATACATATAAAACCTTTACTTAGAAGTAATATAACATTTTTTATAATAATTCATCCTCTTTTCCACCAAGAATAAGTCAAATTTTGAACTTTTGATTAATGTGAACTATACAGAAGGGCTATCAATTAGTACAATGTTATCTATGAAAAGGCTAATTTTATTTTTCCTCCTTAGAATTGCCTAGTTATGGCTTAATGTATACACACGCACACACACACATGTGTATGTGTGTTTATACATGTTAAACCATAGGTTTAAAGTAACAAATGTTACAAATGTTATACAGATGAATGTATGTAAACATGGTAAGTCATAGGTTTAAATTAAGTAACAAACAAAGGGTTTGTTACTTTAATTATTTCCACCCTACCTATGAGTAGACATTGACTCACAAGAAGGTTAAATAATTAGCCCAGCATTATGTTGCTAAAAAATGACAAAGCTGAGCTTTGACTCCTATAGTACAACTCCAGAAGCTGTGTTCTAAACTACTAAGTGATAGTATTTCACCTGACTTACTTTCTTATTTTATACCAATCTCATTAAGATCCAGCCACATGTTCTTTTGTGACCTCCTTTTTCTTTCTCAAATATCCCTAGCAAACTTTGTGTTGCAGCTTTTGTATTAGCTGTCCTTTAGGCCTTGACTCATCCTCCCCAGATATGCGCATGGCTAGCTCCTTCACGTCCTTTCAGATTCTCCTCAAATTTCAGACTTCCCTTGACCACTTACCTAAAGCAACACTCCTCCTATCTATATCCACTCCAATTAATGTTTACCTTCTCTAGGGCATCACTCCTGCCCTCATCTACATCCACTCCAATCAATATTTACCTCCTCTGTACTGTTTGGTTTGCCTTCATAATGCTTATTTCTATTGTTCTCAACCTTCATCTGTATCAGAATCTCCTGAGCAGCTGAAAAAAATGGCAAATTGTTTTAGAGCCAACCCTCAAAATGCTGAATCAATATGTTTAGCAAAGTGAGCAGATGGAATTTTCTAAATTAACCAGATAATTTCAATATATAGCCAGGAATGTACCTCATATTTATTGTACATTATAGAGCATTGCACATTTATTTGAATATTATCTATCTCTTCAGCTGGTATATAAACTTTAGGAATAAAAAAATGTGATGTTTTATCCATTTTTCTATTCTCAATGCCTGGAACCAAGTTGGACACATAAATATCTGGCAAATCAATGAATAAGTATTTATCAAGTAAATAAATAAAACTGGTGTTCGATAAAATCAACCGGAGTACCATTAGCATAAGTCTTTCTTTAAAACTTACAGGTTCAGAAAGACTATCTTAACTCTGGAAAAGAAGTTAACTGTTTGGGGTTTTAGCAGAAAAAGATCCTCAAAGTTCAGTTCATTTTGCAAAAAGTTGGGTAGGAACTATTGTCATAAGAGAGAAGAATTGACTATGTAGATTTAGAAGCTTTGTTAATTTGCATTTTATTAAGAGAGATGAGAGGAAATTTAGGTTTTAAAGTCATGCACAAGAGGGTTTGAGAGGAAGAACTTCAATGACAAGGACCTGAAGAAATTGCCATGGAAAATTCTCAGCCCTTTATTGCCTTTCACAGTTCTTTGGCATTGGTAAAGAGTCTTCTGTGACCTAATTTTAGTTTATCTAAATCTCTAAATATACACCTCTCATGTTTGTTAGGAGACAGTTGCTCATGAGTTTCTCTTGCTTCTCTGCATATCTTACAAGTGGAACAGTTAATGCATTTATTCTAGACACTCCTTTCAATGATATTTGTATAGCAAATACTGGAGGAAAGAGTGTCTTCTTCTGCAGCATAGGGCAAGAATGCTTAGTGTCCACTTACAAAGATTAAGATTCCCTAAATTCAGAGATCCTATCCTATAAAGGAACTGTTAATTGTGCAAGCATCCATCTGATTCTGTCTGTCTTAACCTATGGGACATCAGGCAAGGGGAACTAACATAAATATATTGATGTACAGACCATGGGTACTGATGTGGATAATCCTTTCTGTCCTTTCTTCCTAACCCAGAAGTTCTGTGTTTACTGCAATTATCCATGAAACTCTGGCAGGCTAACTTGATGCTTGCAAGTAGGGTTAAGCCTCAAATCCCTCAAAATTCTTGAAAGTGTTGGTTGAAGTCACAGATCTCTATTGATGACTGCCTTCGCAGCTCTCATCAATTTTACCTTTGTATTATAATTGAATTTAAATTGTTTGTCAAGTGAATGGCCACCTATAGCATTTAAGATTCTATGGAGAACACAGAATTTAAGGGAGGGCAGAGTGAGGCAAGGAAAATTTCTGAATAAGTGTATGACAGTCAGGAGTTTTGCCCTCCTTTAGGAAAGCAAGGAAAATAACAGGTTAATGTGCTGTAAAAATTGATAGAAATATGTGTGAGCAAAAAAAGAAGTACTTCCTAGGGGATCATTTTAGATGCATAAAAATGGTAAGATGATTTTATTCTAAATTGAAGTCTAAGCCACATGAGAGAGCATGAGGTTAAGCAGGGAGCCTAAGAATTAAGTACATATAGGTCTCAGTTAACTCTGCTGTTAACTATGGCTATTTTCCCTACTAGAAAACAAATAGGCTTTTATTATGAGATCAAGTAAGAGAGTAAGACCCATAATCATTGAGTCTGTAATGGCCGTTGTATTGTTGAGTTAGTATCCTCATTTTCTACATATTCGGATTTTCCCAATCTTTAGTATGCAAATAGAAAAAAAAGGATGGTAGTAAAGAAGTCTGAGCATATAGGGTGGGAGTCAGGGTTGAAAGGGATAGTTTTGAACTTCAAAGGAAAATCTTAGTGCATCTTTCAAGGGCAAGATATGACAGCATTAGATCATTAAAAAGTGGCTTCCAGTTTGAAGCAGATAGGAATCCAACATCTGCCCTCTCTAAATCTACTAAGATCTACTAAATTGTCTTTTGATTATTGGCTGGGGAAAGTCTTGAATATACTCCAGTCTTTGAGAAGAAAGAGACTTTGCTTTCTATGGATTTCACAATCTTGAAAACCACTTGGGACTGACAAAAGTAAAGTTTATTTTTAAAGATTTTGCATCTTTTTTTTATTAATACTGTAAGCAAATAGAAGCATGTCTACAGATTCTCAATGTGGAAAGTATAATGAAACAACAGCCACATATTATGTAAGATTAGTGTCCAAAAAAATGGAATGTCTCCAAGGTTATAGGTAAATGATTGCAAGAAATATTGCTGCAAAATCTGATAATTATAACTGTCCAATTGATTTTCTCAATTGATTACAAAAGATAATCTGCATGCAAGAGAATCCAGAGCATACATATCTACCACTGTAAAGTCAGCAGCTATCTTTGGGATTGAACATAGGATTATATCAGAGTGAAGGACTACAGAGAAATGAGAAAGAATAGTATTTTCAATGGGTCCTACATTACGTACAAAATATTAACAGTGAAAATGTGTCCATTTAATGCGTAGAACAGGGGTATTACTTGGTCAGTAGAAGATTATGAGTCCGTTCTATAGATATGTGGATATGATAGTCCACAGTCTTTAAGAGCCTCTTTCCTTTGGCTTTTGAATGACTATAATAAGGGCATAAAGAAACCAGTTGGTTTCTCCAGTAAGTGTTCCACATCTGAAACATATTTGCCTTGGAGGCAATAGGAAAAAATATTTAAGGTATAAAATGATAAAGAAGGCATCAAGTATTGCTTAATTAATCAGAGCCATCATTAAATAATTGGCCAGTGATTCTTTTCTGAAGTTCCAGAAAGGGGAAGGAAGTTCTGGAATATTTAATGGTGGCGTACAATTTACAAAGGAGATCTTGTGTCAATTGATTCACTGGAATAGAATAATCCAGCAGAAAAGCTTGTGAGTAGTGAGATTGTCAAGTAGTTGCAGTCAGAAAGTAGCTAAGACAAAAGTATTGTCAGAGTGATATTTGAAGTGTGTTCTACTAGGTTTTTTTTTTTTTTTGGCACCCCAAGGAAAGAAGGAATATGGAACAATGTTAGGGTTTCTGGTAGAGAGTATGGCCTTTTTGTCAACTAGAAATAAAACATTTTATTTTTTGCAAATCCAGAAAAATATCTCCTTTTTGTGTTTAGGGCAATTGTAGGAAAACTACACTGCATAGATATACTTAGAGGGATGTCATGTTGTATAAACTTTGTCCTCTGTGTTTTAGATTATATCTTTCTGAGATAGGATAATTTTCTCCTAGTATTCCTTTTATATCAAATATCAACTGATATCTTTGTCTAGAAATAACATTATCCTTTGTTTTGAGTTTATCTATTTGTTCAATCTAAGAAGTTATTAATTTGATCTACAATTTCTCTTTTTCTTTTTTTTTTTCTTTTTTTTTGAGTCAAAGTATCTTTTATTTTCTCAGCAAGGTCTTGTAATTCAGAGTCAACACTCTGCAATCCTATTCTCTATTTTCTAACTAAACCTGTCAAGTCACATTTAAGACCATCCACAAAAAAAGAAGATTGCACAGCTGTGGCATTTTCACCCCTACTGAGACCAATGTATACCTGGAATTTACTAGTTAAGCAGTCTCAGAAATCAGAGATGGATTGTTTATAGAGTTGGATTCATTGCCAATAAATCTTAAAGGAAAGTCCACAAGAACAGTTATGAAGAATCAGATTTTGGACAAGGTTCATAACTATTCCGACTATGGGTTATTAATAATCTCCACCTACTTTATAAGACTTATGAGGGAATATTGTCCAGTAAGAAGGATGTGCTTAGGAAAGGGTAGGATAACAAAAGGGAAGAGCAATGATGTGAGAGAAGAAGCAGAGCAGGATTAAGAGGAAGTCAAGTTACGTGAAACCAACATGAAGGTCACTCCAGAGTTGCAGCAGGAAAGGGAAAGGAAAAGGCTGAGTTTTGCCATATGGGGGAAATGATGACTATATTTAGATCCCAGGGGGGATCCCCTTACTCAAAAAATCTTGTTCAATGGAAATACGTTTAAGCTCAATGAAGACAGAACCCCACACAAATCATATGCACTGAGATTTGTATCAGCTGATTAGGGTAAAGAACACCTTTTAGTCAGTATTCTGGCCCAGGATAAGATCATGAAATGGATGGTGAAAGAGAGAAGTTATGCCTACCAAGCTATGCCAAACTGCTGCAGAAGCAAGGATTATAGCAGCTATGCTTCATTAATTATGGGGACTTCTATTGTACCCTTTGCCTCTTGCTACTCTATATGGAAAATGAAAACAGAATAAAACAACAACAAAAATCTGATGCTGTTTTAGTTTTCAGGAGCAGGACTAGGATATGGTGACATCGGTGACATGAAGACCTAGTAGCTGATGAGATTTTGCTTTTTTCCTCTCATGAGGATATGGATTTTTCATCCAATAGACAAGACTACTGGTCAACACTAGATATCTTCTGTTTGCTCCTCTAGATACATTCTGTAATCTTCTCCACTCTCCTTAGGATGTTGGCCTTTATGGACTATACCAATGGGTTCCCTTACCCTCTGACTTCCACTTGTAAAATGAGAAGACTTTACAGGTCATTAGAGAAGGGAGGTAAATTGGGTTAGGTATTTTGAACTGAATGCCTCTCGAGAGAAGGGAGATGTCACCCTGGGATGGAGTGTGTCCCTAAAGTTAATTTGTAAGCCCTTTACACATTCCTATCTGTTTTATGATTCTGTAACTACTACTTTCAATAACTTCAGATGCAGTAATGGTACTTGGGTACCACTGAATAAATTCCTGAGATTCCTCTATGCCTCACCTAACAGATTTTTGTTACACACACACACACACACACACACACACACACAAAATTAAAAAAAAAAAAAAAAAGTATCCTAACTTTGATTGTTTCATGTGTTTTCTGCTGAGAAATTGACTGATAATATTTAATGGCTAGTTCTAGATATGCCTAAATTTAGTCCCATCAGTCTCACTTTTAGGGCATTTAAGTTGTTACAGCCAATAGGTCTTTTTTATATAGAGCATTTTAAATGGCTTTTGTGTCACCTGAAGTCCTAGAGTCCTGATGGAAAGAATTTGTAATGAGGATATCTGAGTTATTTTGGGTCCTCTACCTCTATTGTGTCATATGATCTTTGATGACACAATCTCTCTAAATCTCAGGTTTTCACCTGTCAGTTGGTGCCATTGAAATATTTTCTATCTGGGGGTACACAAAATTTGATCAACAATTTATTGGGTTAGGCATTTCAAGGCAGGTAAAACATACAGAATATTTATCTCAATATTTTGCCTAGAAATTCTAGTATTATTCAAGGTTCAGACATTTAGTTATATTTAACACATTTTTACCTTAAATGTGATAGAGAGACACTGACGGAAAATAAAGTAATGGTCTTGTGAAAATAACATGTGTCTATAGGTTAAAACTTCACACAAAATAGGGAGAGGATCAAAGTTAAAAGAAAAAATGATCAGTGTCAAAATTTCCATTTGTAGATGTCAATGTAGCACTGTGGGTTTAATTATATTCTATTAAATTATTCTATTAAAGTTTTTAAAAAAGCTTTAACAGAAGAAGTGTGTGAGCGTGCATGTTTACATCATTCAAGATCATCTTGAATGTGTGTTTACTTTTTGGATCATTAGAATTTTATCCACATATAACCAGCGAATAGCTGACATATCATCCCTACCTCAGAGAGCCCTGGAATATCTAGTAATCTATGACCAGGCGATACACCATATAATTCTGTGCCTTTAATAAAATTGCTCTTAGAAGAAGATGACAGCATATAAAGCAACTATTTATATTTATAGCCTTTTAATAAAATGTGTGTTTCTTCTTTTTTTTAAGTTTAATCCATCACATGAACATTTATTG
Organism: Macaca thibetana thibetana; assembly: GCF_024542745.1. Classification (NCBI taxonomy): domain Eukaryota; kingdom Metazoa; phylum Chordata; class Mammalia; order Primates; family Cercopithecidae; genus Macaca; species Macaca thibetana. The sequence continues at coordinate 78,575,294 of NC_065586.1, forward strand.
AGCACCTGCTGTATGTCAGTGTTTTCTTTTTTTAATTATTATTATACTTTAAATTCCAGGGTACATGTGCACAATGTGCAGGTTTGTTACATATGTATACATGTGCCATGTTGGTGTGCTTCACTCATTAACTCATCATTTACATTAGGTATATCTCCTAATACTATCCCTTCCCCCTCCTCTCCCCACAATAGGCCCCAGTGTGTGATGTTCCCCTTCCCGAGTCCAAGTGATCTCATTGTTCAGTTCCCACCTATGAGTGGGAACATGCAGTATTTGGTTTTCTGTCCTTGCAATAGTTTGCTGAGAATGATGGTTTCCAGCTGCATCCATGTCCCTACAAAGGACATTAACTCATCCTTTTTTATGGCTGCATAGTATTTTGTGGTGTATATGTGCCACATTTTCTTAATCCAGTCTGTCACGGATGGACATTTGGGTTGATTCCAAGTCTTTGCTATTGTGAATAGTGCTGCAATAAACATATAGGTACATGTGTCTTTATAGCAGCGTGATTTATAATCCTTTGGATATATACCCAGTAATGGGATGGCTGGGTCAAATGGTATTTCTAGTCCTAGATCCTTGAGGAATCACCACACTGTCTTCCACAATGGTTGAACTAATTTACAGTACCACCCACAGTGTAAGAGTGTTCTTATTTTTCCACATCGTCTCGGCACCTGCTGTTTCCTGACTTTTTAATGATCACCATTCTAACTGGTGTGAGATGGTATATCCTTGTGATTTTGATTTGCATTTCTCTGATGGCCAGTGATGATGAGCATTTTTTCATGTGTCTGTTGACTGCATAAATGTCTTCTTTTGAGAAGTGGCTGTTCATGTCCTTTGCCCACTTTTTGATGCGGTTATTTGTTTTTTTCTTGTAAATTTGTTTGAGTTCTTTTTAGGTTCTGGATATTAGCCCTTTGTCAGAAGAGTAGATTGCAAAAAATTTCTCCCATTCTGTAGGTTGCCTGATCACTCTGATGGTAGATTCTTTTGCTGTGTGAAAGCTTTTTAGTTTAATTAGATCCCATTTGTCAATTTTGGCTTTTGTTGCTGTTGCTTTTGGTGCTTTAGACATGAAGTCCTTGCCCATGCCTATATCCTGAATGGTATTACCTAGGTTTTCTTCTAGGATTTTTATGATTTTAGGTCTAACATTTAAGTCTCTAATCCATCTTAAATTAATTTTCATATAAGGAGTAAGGAAAGGATCCGGGTTCAGCTTTCTACTTACGACTAGCCAATTTTCCCAGCACCATTTATTAAATAGGGAATCCTTTCCCCATTTCTTGTTTTTGTCAGGTTTGTCAAAGATCAGATGATTGTAGATGTGTGATATTATTTCTGAGGGCTCTGTTCTGTTCCATTGGTGTATATCTCTGTTTTGGTACCAGTACCATGCTGTTTTGGTTACTGTAGCCTTGTAGTATAGTTTGAAGTCAGGTAGCGTGATGCCTCCAGCTTTGTTCTTTTGGCTTAGGATTGTCTTGGCAATGCGGGGTCTTTTTTGGATCCATGTGAACTTTAAAGCAGTTTTTTCCAATTCTGTGAAGAAAGTCATTGGTAGGTTAATGGGGATGGCATTGAATCTATAAATAACCTTGGGCAGTATGGCCATTTTCACGATATTGATTCTTCCTATCCATGAGCATGGTATGTTCTTCCATTTGTTTGTGTCCTCTTTTATTTCACTGAGCAGTGGTTTGTAGTTCTCCTTGAAAAGGTCCTTTACATCCCTTGTAAGTTGGATTCCTAGGTATTTTATTCTCTTTGAAGCAATTGTGAATGGGAGTTCATTGATGATTTGGCTCTCTGTTTGTTATTGGTGTATAAGAATGCTTGAGATTTTTGCACGTTGATTTTGTATCCTGAGACTTTGCTGAAGTTGCTTATCAGCTTAAGGAGATTTTGGACTGAGATGATGGGGTTTTCTAAATATACAATCATGTCATCTGCAAACAGGGACAATTTGGTTTCTTGTTTTCTAACTGAATACCCTTGATTTCTTTCTCTTGCCTGATTGCCCTAGCCAGAACTTCCAACACTATGTTGAATAAGAGTGGTGAGAGAGGTCATTTCTGTCTTGTGCCAGTTTTCAAAGGGAATGCTTCCAGTTTTTGCCCATTCAGTATGATATTGGCTGTGGGTTTGTCATAAATAGCTCTTATTATTTTGAGGTATGTTCCATCAATACCGAATTTATTGAGCGTTTTTAGCATGAAGGGCTGTTGTATTTTGCAAAGACCTTTTCTGCATCTATTGAGATAATCATGTGGTCTGTCTTTGGTTCTGTTTATGTGCTGGATTACATTTATTGATTTGTACATGTTGAACCAGCCTTGCATCTCAGGGATGAAGCCCACTTGATCATGGTGGATAAGCTTTTTGATGTGCTGCTGGATGTGGTTTGCCATTATTTTATTGAGGATTTTTGCATTGATGTTCATCAGGGATATTGGTCTAAAATTCTCTTTTTTTTTCTTGTGTCTCTGCCAATCTTTGGTATCAGGATGATGCTGGCCTCATAAAATGAGTGAGGGAGGATTCCTCATTAGAATAGTTTCAGAATGAAAGGTACCAGCCCCTCCTTGTACCTCTGGTAGAATTCAGCTTTGAATCTGTCTAGTCCTGGACTTTTTTTGGTTGGTAGGCTATTAATCATTGCCTCAATTTCAGAGCCTGCTATTGGTCTATTCAGGGATTCAACTTCTTCCTGGTTTAGTCTTGGGAGAGTGTAAGTTTCCAGGAAATTATCCATTTCTTCTAGGTTTTCTAGTTTATTTGCGTAGAGGTGTTTATAGTATTCTCTGATGTTAGTTTGTATTTCTGTGGGATCGGTGGTGATATCCCCTTTATCACTTTTTATTGTGTCTATTTGATTCTTCTCTCTTTTCTTCTTTATTAATCTTGCTAGTGGTCTATCAATTTTGTTGATCTTTTCAAAAAACCAACTCCTGGATTCATTGATTTTTTGAAGGGTTTTTTGTGTCTCTATCTCCTTCAGTTCTGCTCTGATCTTAGTTATTTCTAGCCTTCTGCTAGCTTTTGAATGTATTTGCTCTTGCTTCTCTAGTTCTTTTAATTGTGATGCTAGGTTGTCAATTTTAGATCTTTCCTGCTTTCTCTTTTGGGCATTTAGTGTTATTAATTTCCCTCTACACACTGTTTTAAATGTGTCCCAGAGATTCTGGTATGTTTTATCTTTGTTCTCATTGGTTTGAAAGAACATCTTTATTTCTGCCTTCATTTCATCATGTACCCAGTAGTCATTCAGGAGCAGGTTGTTCAGTTTCCATGTAGTTGAGTGGTTTTGATTGAGTTTCTTAGTCCTAAGTTCTAGTTTGATTTCACTGTGGTCTGAGAGACAGTTTGTTATAATATCTGTTCTTGTACATTTGCTGAGGAGTGCTTTATTTCCAACTGTGTGGTCAATTTTGGAATAAGTGTGATATGGTGCTGAGAAGAATGTATATTCTGTTGATTTGGGGTGGAGAGTTCTGTAGATATCTATTAGGTCCGCTTGATGCAGAGTTGAGTTCAATTCTTGGATATCCTTGTTAACTTTCTGTCTCGTTGATCTGTCTAATGTTGACAGTGGAGTGTTGAAGTCTCCCATTATTATTGTATGGGAGTCTAAGTCTCTTTGTAAGTCTCTAAGGACTTGCTTTATGAATCTGTGTGCTCCTGCATTGGGTGCACATATATTTAGGATAGTTAGCTCTTCCTGATGAATTGATCCCTTTACCATTATGTAATGGCCTTCTCTGTCTCTTTTGACCTTTGATGGTTTAAAGTCTATTTTATCAGAGACTAGTATTGCAACCCCTGCTTTTTTTTGTTCTCCATTTGCTTGGTAGATCTTCCTCCATCCCTTTATTTTGAGCCTATGTGTGTCTCTGCATGTGAGATGGGTCTCCTGAGTACAGCAAACTGATGGGTCTTGACTCTGTATCCAGTTTGCCAGTCTATGTCTTTTATCCCTTTACCATTCTCATATCTCAGCCTCTGTGCTGGGAGAACCACTGCTCTCTTCAAAGCTGTCAGACAGGACATTTACCTCTGCAGAGGTTTCTGCTGCTTTTTGTGTAGCTATGCCCTGTCCCCAGAGGTGGAGTCTACAGAACCAGGCAGGCCTCCTTGAGCTGTGGTGTGCTCCACCCAATTCGAGCTTCTTGGTGGCTTTTTTTTAACCTACTTAAGCCTCAGCAATGGCAGGCGCTCCTCCCCCAGCCTTGTGGCCACCTTGCAGTTAGATCTCAGACTGCTGTGCTAGCAATAAGGCAGGCTCTGTGGGCGTGGGACCCTCCGGGCCATGTGTGAGATATAATCTCCTGGTGTGCCATTTGCTAAGACCCTTGATAAAGCGAGTATTAGGGTGGGAGTTACCTGATTTTCCAGGTCTTGTGTGTCTCAGTTTCCCTTGAATAGGAAAAGGAATTCCCTTCCCCCTTGCACTTCCCAGGTGAGGTGATGCTTCACTCTGCTTCAGCTCTCACTGGTTGGGCTTTACCCACTGACCAGCATGAACTGTCTGACACGCCCCAGTGAGATGAACCCGGTACCTCAGTTGAAAATGCAGATATCACCTGTCTTCTGTGTCGCTCATGCTAGGAGCTGGAGGCTGGAGCTGCTCCTGTTTGGCCAACTTTTAAAATGTGTGTTTCTAAGTGATTGTCTATGATTGGCATATTTGGAATTATTTTTGGAAATGATACCTGATACTAGTCCCCAGGTTTGATTTGCATCAGTGTCTTCAGGGTTAAAGAAAAGCCCATTACCTCCCAATTTACCTAGGAAGTATATGTTTATACATGTAACATCAGTCTCATGCCAGACACTGCTATGGTTACCAATTCTGCTGACTCCAAACTTCTTCAGGCCCCATGTCTCTTCCTTCTTGCCTCAGGGCTTCTCCGTTGATGCCAAAGGGAAATCCATGTTTGAGGATGTCTTATCTAGGTACAAGCCTGGAGGTTCAGAAATGTTAATAATATCGTGGATGAAACTGACAAATGGAGAGCAGAAGTCGATGGGTAATTATTCCTCCCTCAATTTTCCCAGAGAGGGAGTTTTGAGACATACTTCATATAATTTCATATTTTCTATGGAATCTGAGTTGTATAAGTCATTCTTATTGTTGACCAGTTAAATAATACACCTTTGACTGGCTCTCCTCCATGTCTGCTTATCTTCCCATCTCACAGTCATTCTCTCAGAATCCCACTCTCCAAAATAAAATGTTTGCTATTCAGTTTTGCCTCAGTTTCTAAGGCAGGAGGGTTAAAAGTCATTCATGAATAGTGTCGCTTCTTATCATTACATAATAGAAAATGCAGTCAAACATATTTACAACACTATGCTCAGATGGTGATGAAATACTGTTCATAAAACAAGCTTTGAATCTTAATTAAAATGATCTTTATCATTGTATTGTTAAAAAATTATTTTGCTTTTACATTAGAGAAGGCTGACTCTTATATTTAAATCCAGAAAAGTGGATAGTATCTTTAAAACATGAAATGTTGAAATGAATATATGTAAAGTATTATTAGCTTATACTCCATAATTTTAAAACTTTATTTTAAAAATTACTATAATATACATGTTTCTAGATGATTTAGATAACACAGAATACACAATATGACAGGAAAATTATCTTTAATTTTACCAACCAAATGTCAGATGGTTTCATATTTATATTTAAAATTAAATATACCTTATAAAACTGAAACTTACTTGTTTATAGAGATAGATATCCTACCTTTTTCCATGTTCCACACCATGAGCATTTTTTCTCTGTATTGAATAATCTAGGAAATGTGATTTTCAATGGAATAAATTATTTTATTTCACTCTTGATGAACATTTAAGTTTCTAAATTTTTACCTTAAGTAGTGTTGCATTGAGCATTAATGTACATAAATCTTTATGTTCCTTTCTGGATATTGCTTTAGGGTAATTTTCTGGAATTTGAGTTGCTCTGTTAATGTATCTGCATCTTTAATGGCATACATATTTGTATTTGTCATCTATTTTTCTCACAAAAGCTTAGTTTAATTTGCATTTTATAAGATTTGTTCTGCCACAAATACTTTTATTGTTACCACTGCCCCAGCTTCTGAGGTTTCACTTGTTCATGGATAGTTTTAGCACATAAAATCTCTCCTTTATTTCCAACTTTGTTTTCTATCATTGACTTGTGTGATTTCAACATTCCAGTTGATAATAAATCCATAAACTAATCTTATCACTCAAATAGCAATTTTTTTCTCATTTCTATCTTACATGCCTAATCTTATATTGTGTCCTTCAAACTCTCAATTCTATGCTTTTATAAATATTTAAACTTAGCAAGTCTTTGACCACACAGATAACTCAAACTAATTTACTCAATTATATTATTACTGTCAAAACTCCCCATCTCACCCACACTTCTCTCCTCTCCTTACACAACTTAAAGTTTCTAGCCCATAGTTATAACTAACTTCTGCTTTGAAAATGTCTAAACTTCCTTACAGTTATCTTTCACAACGTACTTCTGGAAAGTCTTTTACCTAGTTAAACCAAATACGTGAGTGTTTTAGCAGAACACATTTGGAAAGACAATCCCATGACCATATTGGCCAGTCTTAAAATTAATGACATAAATAAAAATGGACACTAAACAGAATCTAATACTTAATATATCCTGTAATATGCTTTAACATTCTCTAAAATGACAAATTAAGGAGGGAAAGATTATCCTTTCCCTTAATTTTTCATAACTTCTTCTTTTTCATATTCCTCCAATGATGACCTTGCCTTACACTTCACTGAGAAAATGAAAGTCATGAGAATCTCTCTGTCTTAGTCTGTTCCTGCTGCTATAACAAAATACCTTAGACTGGGCAATTTATAGACAACAGCCATTTATTTCTCACAGTTCTGAGATGGGTCTCCTGAATACAGCAGACTGATGGGTCTTGACTCTTTATCCAGTTTGCCAGTCTATGTCTTTTAATTGGTGCATTTAGTCCATTTACATTTAAGGTTAATATTGTTATGTGTGAACTTGATCCTGCCATTATGATATTAACTGGTTATTTTGCTCGTTAGTTGATGCAGTTTCTTCCTAGCCTCGATGGTCTTTACATTTTGGCATGTTTTTGCAATGGCTGGTACCAGTTGTTCCTTTCCATGTTGAGTGCTTCCTTCAGGGTCTCTTGTAAGGCAGGCCTAGTGGTGACAAAATCTCTAAGCATTTGCTTATCTGTAAAGGATTTTATTTCTCCTTCACTTATGAAACTTAGTTTGGCTGGATATGAAATTCTGGGTTTAAAATTCTTTTTTTTAAGAATGTTGAATATTGGCCCCCACTCTCTTCTGGCTTGTAGAGTTTCTGCCAAGAGATCTGCTGTTAGTCTGATGGGCTTCCCTTTGTGGGTAACCCGACCTTTCTCTCTGGCTGCCCTTAAGATTTTTTCCTTCATTTCAACTTTGGTGAATCTGGCAATTATGTGTCTTGGAGTTGCTCTTCTCGAGGAGTATCTTTGTGGCATTCTCTGTATTTTCCTGGATTTGAATGTTGGCCTGCCCTACTAGGTTGGGGAAGTTCTCCTGGATGATATCCTGAAGAGTGTTTTCCAACTTGGTTCCATTTTCCCCCTCACTTTCAGGCACCCCAATCAGACATAGATTTGGTCTTTTTACATAATCCCATACTTCTTGCAGGCTTTGTTCATTTCTTTTTCTTCTTTTTTCTTTTGGTTTCTCTTCTCGCTTCATTTCATTCATTTGATCCTCAATCGCTGATACTCTTTCTTCCAGTTGATTGAGTCGGTTACTGAAGCTTGTGCATTTGTCACGTATTTCTCGTGTCATGGTTTTCATCTCTTTCATTTCGTTTATGACCTTCTCTGCATTAATTACTCTAGCCATCAATTCTTCCACTTTTTTTTCAAGATTTTTAGTTTCTTTGCGCTGGGTACGTAATTCCTTCTTTAGCTCTGAGAAGTTTGATGGACTGAAGCCTTCTTCTCTCATCTCGTCAAAGTCATTCTCCGTCAAGCTTTGATCCGTTGCTGGCGATGAGCTGCGCTCCTTTGCCGGGGGAGATGTGCTCTTATTTTTGAATTTCCAGCTTTTCTGCCCTGCTTTTTCCCCATCTTTGTGGTTTTATCTGCCTCTGGTCTTTGATGATGGTGACTTACTGATGGGGTTTTGGTGTAGGTGTCCTTCCTGTTTGATAGTTTTCCTTCTAACAGTCAGGACCCTCAGCTGTAGGTCTGTTGGAGATTGCTTGAGGTCCACTCCAGACCCTGTTTGCCTGGGTGTCAGCAGCAGAGGCTGCAGAAGATAGAATATTGCTGAACAGCGAGTGTACCTGTCTGATTCTTGCTTTGGAGGCTTCCTCTCAGGGGTGTACTCTACCCTGTGAGGTGTGGGGTGTCAGACTGCCCCTAGTGGGGGATGTCTCCCAGTTAGGCTACTCAGGGGTCAGGGACCCACTTGAGCAGGCAGTCTGTCCCTTCTCAGATCTCAACCTCCGTGTTGGGAGATCCACTGCTCTCTTCAAAGCTGTCAGACAGAGTCATTTGCGTCTGCAGAGGTTTCTGCTGCTTTTGTTGTTATCTGTGCCCTATCCCCAGAGGTGGAGTCTACAGAGACAGGCAGGTTTCCTTGAGCTGCTGTGAGCTCCACCCAGTTCGAGCTTCCCAGCAGCTTTGTTTACCTACTTAAGCCTCAGCAATGGCGGGCGCCCCTCCCCCAGCCTCCCTGCTGCCTTGCCGGTAGATCACAGACTGCTGTGCTAGCAATGAGGGAGGCTCCGTGGGCGTGGGACCCTCCCGGCCAGGTGTGGGATATTATCTCCAGGTGTGCCTGTTTGCTTAAAGCGCAGTATTGGGGTGGGAGTTACCCGATTTTCCAGGTGTTGTGTGTCTCAGTTCCCCTGGCTAGGAAAAGGGATTCCCCTCCCCCTTACGCTTCCCAGGTGAGGCAATGCCTCGCCCTGCTTCAGCTCTCGCTGGTCGGGCTGCAGCAGCTGACCAGCCCTGATTGTCCGGCACTCCCTAGTGAGATGAACCCAGTACCTCAGTTGAAAATGCAGAAATCACCGGTCTTCTGTGTCGCTCGCGCTGGGAGTTGGAGACTGGAGCTGTTCCTATTCGGCCATCTTGCTCCGCCCCCTGATGATTTCATATTTAAAAATAGCAGCCTTTATTTCCCTTGTACGGGAGTGAAGATTTGTTTTCTTCGCCCATCACTAGGTTCGTGGCTAAGACACTTGTGAAAAAAGATTGATTAACAAGAGAAAAGCATAACAAATGTATTTAATATAAGTTTTACAAGACCTAAGAACCCTGAGAACTGAAGACCCCCAAAACAGGGAAATCTGTGTATTTTTATGCTAAGTTTGACGAAGAATTGGATAGTTGTGAAGAAGAATTATTAGAAGACAATAAATGTGTCATCTAATGGTAATAAGCTGGTGGGAAGGTGACACTTAGCAAGGTCTGTTAGTTTAGACTATTATTTGTGTTCCCTGTGTCTTCAGAGATTAGAGCACTCTTTTCTCTCATTATGTGGAAAGTACTTCTGGAATGAGGATCTTAGAGGAAAGTCAGATAATTCTTTCATAGTCTACTTCAGAAGACAAGGGGTGGAGAAGGTCAGAGAATGACCTTCTTTCTTCTGCTGTTTCTTCAAATGCCCACATATCATATTTTGGGGTAGCATGTCCTGAACTTCATTACACTTTTCCATGATTCTATTGTGGGAGTTAGCCAGAGAGCACTTACTCTATAAGATTTCCTAAGTAGCAGAATCACTGCAAGCATGTATATTGCCTGCACCACATTTCTTTATCCTAATCCAGTTTTTGTGCCGTATCATCTTGAATTTTACCCTCACTTGATGCATACATCTCCATATTTTCCCTGAATCTTGGGCAATGAATCTTTGTGGCATACCTACAGGTTAGTAAAAGCATAAGAATAAATTGAGAGAAGAGAAACATTTTGCTTACCTATTATATTGAACTATATGAAATTACTAATATGTAAACATTTTGACATTTAAAATGACATGTATGTATAGCTGAGTCAAATAAATGAAATAGCATGCCTGGTTATTGCAAATAATCTTAATAGATTTTAGTTACTTAATTCAGAATGGTTGAAATACTTTTTGTTAAATCAAATAATAACATATAAGCCATTATTTATTTACCTGCACATCTTATTCACCTGGTTCTAGGACTGGCTCATAAACAATCTTTTAGCTACTCCACTTACCTATCATATCATGATGTCCATTCTTGCATTAAAGTTACTGGTCCTGACCAACAAATCCCTTAAGATTGCAGTGTCCTCAAATGCATTTAAATAGGGTAAAGGTTGGGGTATTATATCTGACTCTAGCTACTTTCTAAAGTGTATAGATATCTGTAGGACTATTGTCCTTTCTGAGAATCTTGATGCATTTGGGAATGTAAATTGGACATTGGAGATAGTGATAGCTAAATTACTATATATTCTCAAAGTGAAAGGAAAGATGGAGCTACTGTGTTTAGGCTATTCAGTCCACTACAAGATTTGTTTTAATTCTCACAATGCTTCTAAAAATGTGCTAAAACTAACAAAATGCAATTGGATTTATTCTGAAATCTAGAAAAGGAGCTAAAATTCCGATATAGTGACATGGCAGATGGAAGATGAAACTGTAGCAGCAGATTAAGCTCAATATTATAAAGTCCCCAGAAACAAGCAGGTTGTCAGGAAGGCTTTATACAGACTATGAAATTGGGCTTTCCAGCTCATTTTAACTAGTTTTCCAAGGAGCAGGAACCTCCTAGCTGACACCTTGGTTATACAACCAATTAAGTAGCCTCAGGGACAGTGCCAAGATCAAAACGACAAGGCATGTTCAAGTGATTTCAGCTGTAATACACAGTCACAATACAGTCCACCAAATATTATGCACAAAAATATCCTTCTGTTTTTTTTCTTGTTGTTCCAAGGCTGAATGCTTTCACTAACATATTGTGAAAATTAAACAGTTAATGAAGTAACAGAAGACTGCTGTTACAGAAAGCTACATAGATGCCATCAGTGTCGAAGGCGTTTTCTTCTAATGTCTCTTACATTAAGATTTTTTTTAATGTCTTTTACTTCAAGGCAAATAATGTTTTAGAGGCAGTCACTTTCAAATTCACTGAAAAAAGCAAGGCAATTTTGAAATTCATTTCAAAATAAATTTGTTTTATTCATTTTAATTAACAGGAGGAAAACAAATGGTTCAGGTATAGAATTTATCACTTACAGAAATTTAGATATGAGGTTCTACATAAAAATTGGTTTATTTTTCAAGCTCTTCAACCGAGCATTACCAAAAGACTGCTGTTGCTATAACTTAACATTAACTATTTCATTGTTGGCAATATGCTTATTAATATTTTTAAATATAGTCTTTTTAATTTGTGTATTTAAAATTCGAGTAGCCATCTATTTTATGGGATCTATCAGTTATGGTGCATAATAAATTACAATGATAGAGACCCAGAATTGCAAGGGTTTAAATAATATAGAAGTTTACTTCTTCCTTTTAAAATGGCTTAGAGATCAATAGTACAGAGCATGGTGGGAAAATCTGTTCTATGAAGTTGTGAAATCCAGACCCTTTCCATCCTGTAGCTCTTTCATTTCCTAGGTTTGTATCTTTATCCATATTGAATGCAGGGAGTTCATTAATGCATGGATAAAAAAAACATCCAAGTGTGGATTTGAAGGAGCTAAACTGAAAGTTACTTCCACATTACTTTCATTCATACCACATTGGCCTAACTTAGTTGTAGTTGTCTTACATAGCTGCAAGGGAGCTGGAAAATCCAGACCATAGTTGGATAGCTATGTGCTTAGCTAAAACTCAGAATGATCTATTATATGGAAGCAGAGATGGCAAATGAAAGAAAGCTAGTGGCTTTTACCATGTTAATCATTCTTCCTTATTTTTTGGAAGTATAGGTGTATTGTAACTGAATGTAAATCTGGCTGCTCATCACTGGGAGTCAAAACAGGAAGAACAAGATACTGTGAAAAGAATGTAGTTTTATTAGTCAAAGGCTAGCAATCGGGAAATGGCCAGGCTCATGCCTTTAAAATACCTTTTCAGCCAGGTGCAGTGGCTCACGCCTGTAATCCCAACCCTTTGGGAGGCAGAGGCAGGAGGATAATGAGGTCAGGAGATCGAGACCATCCTGGCTAACATGGTAACACCCCATCTCTACCAAAAATACAAAAAGAAATTAGCCAGGCGTGGTGGTGGGCACCTGTAGTCCCAGCTACTTGGGAGGCTGAGGCAGGAGAATGGCATGAACCTGGGAGGCGGAGCTTGAAGTGAGCCAAGATCGTGCCACTGTACTCCAGCCTGGGTGACAGACAGGAGTGAGACTCCATCTCAAATAAATATAAAAAATAAAATAAAATAATTTTTCAAAGTTTGGGCTGAATGAGGGAGTTAAAAAGGGAAAACTTGGCATGACAATATGTGGGAGAGGCGCAGGATAATACAAGATCTATATACCTCTCTCTGATGGCTATCTTGGGTTATTGTCCACCAGGAGTGCAGGCTTGTGCTATCTCAAAAATGACCCAGTTTTAGATTAGCTGCCTTGTGATAATCTCTAGATGGGGGAGGATTCCGTAGCTAGATCTTCATACCTGATGAATTTCAAAATTAGCCCCTGGAATTTCTTAGCATGCACATAATTAGATAAGCTAGCACAGTATAAGGAGTCTCCAGTGGGAGGGGAGGAAAACGAGTTTCAAAGTATATTTCAAGATTAAGACTAGAGAAAAGAAAAAAGTTGTAAAATGCATTTTAAAGCTAAGCTACTCAGTTACAATATCCGTTTGGGAATTTGGTGACTACCTTCTTCCATGTATTTTAATTAGTTTGCATGAGAAAGGATAATATAATTCTTTATTTATTTATTTTTTTTAGCATGGAACTTGCACGTAAAAACCTAAGCTCTTAAAAATTAACATACATCGCAAGCAAGAGGAGTCCAAGGAAATAGATAACTAAGTATAGTATCTTGCGTGAGATCTAGGAACAGGGAAAGGATATTAGGGAAAACACCAAGAAAATATGAATAAATTATGGACTTTAACAATAGTTATCAATAATAATTCCTTAATTGTAACAAGTGTTCTATACCATCTTAGTCAATTCAGGCTGTTGTAACAAAATACCAAAAACTGGGTGGCTTGGAAATGACAGATACTTATTTCTCACAGTTTTGGAGACTGGAAATTTGAGATAAGGGTGCCAGCATGGTTGGGTTCTGGTGATGCTACAGGATGATGCCACACAGTTCCAGGTTCTGGGTTCTGGTGATGCTACAGGATGATGCCACACAGTTCCAGGTTCTTGGTGTCGCAAACAAAGAACTGGACAAGACACACAGATAACAAAGCAAGGCATCAAAGGTTTATTAAGCGCAAAGGTTTATTACACTCTTGAAGCGGAAGAGCGGACTGACCTCTGTGAGATGACACATGAGATCAGCATGAGTTTGGTATATTTTGGGTCTTTTTATGTGTTGTGTCCCTTCTCTTCTCAACGCTGCCTAATTTCTAGGCAGTATCTGCCTCTTGATTGATAAGTATGTTGCTTAGTTACTTTGGTGTCACGAACAAAGAACTGGACAAGACACACACAGATAACAAAGCAAGGCAGCAAAGGTTTATTAAGCGCAGTATTACACTCTTGAAGCGGAAGAGTGGACTGACCTCTGTGAGATGACACATGAGATGTTGCCTCCATCCCATAATTTTAAGTAGGTGCCTGATATACAGTCCATATGCATGAGCTTTAATAAGCGGATTGTCATATGGGATCATTTTAAGGCTACTTTTTCTCTTTAATGTGCATGCCTGTTCCTGAAGAACTGCTCCTTACTGGTTTGGTCTGTATCCCACCAGCCATGGGGTGGCTTCTGTCTTTGTGTTTTGACTGCTTAACTTCTACCTCTTATCTTGCTTCTTGCTCACATACGCCTTTACCTTGCTTCTGCTCCCTACTTTTACTCATTCTGCCCTTTATTCAAATTTTAATTCCCTTTGCTTTCTTACTGCCTAATTTTTCTTATTTTCCTGCTTCATTTTCCCTATTCTCCTGTCTCAGTGAGGGCCCTCTTGTGGGTAGTGAGCAGACTGCCTTCATCTTCTCATAGTATCTTCACATGGTGGACAGAGGGCGAGAAAACTCTCTGGGTTTTGTTTTTCTTTTTAATAAAGGTACTAATCCTGTTTTTGAGGGCTCCACCCTTATGATCAATTTACCTCTCAAAAGCCCCACCTCCTAACACCACATTTGCCTTAGGATTTCAACATGTGAATTTTGCAGGGACACAAACATTCTGTTCATTGCATATACTAATGAAAGATATCAATAGCAGGAGAACCAGGATGTGTAGTAACACAGTAAATCTCAGTACTCTCATTGCATTATTCTGTAAAGCTAAAAAAGTTCTTAAAAAGTTTATTACTAAAAAATAAATGTGAGTTACTGTGTATTTACTATCATTATCAATACACTATTATGTATTATTATTATTTGCATACCTTATTGAATGTAGCATGTAATCATAGTGTGAAACACAGATAACAGTGAAATAGCAATTTGGAAAAGAACTTTTTTCTTTTTTGTTTTTTGTGATCGAGTTTCACTCTTGTGGCCCAGGCCAGAGTACAATGGCACAATCTCGGCTCACTGCAACCTCTGCCCCCCGGGTTCAAGCAATTCTCCTGCCTCAGCCTCCCGAGTAGCTGGGATTACAAGCATGCACCACCACACCTGGCTAATTTTGCATTTTTAGTAGAGACAGGGTTTCTCCATGCGGGTCAGACTTGTCTCGAACTCCCAACCTCAGGTGATACACCTGCCTTGGCCTCCCAAAGTGCTGGAATTACAGGTGTGAGCGACTGCACCGAGCAAAAAGAACTTAAAAAAACAAAAATTAATAATATCCCTGGGCTCCCAATTGATTTAAGCATAAAATAGTAAAGGATTAAATTAAATGAACTTTTCAATTGGGCTATCAATTCAGAAGACAAATTTATTTTGATCATTTGTGTTAATAAAAAGTCTATCTTCATTTTAAAAAGTTGTTTTCAGAGGATTTATAGATTGCCTTAATAAATGATTAATTAATCTATACCACTTTTCTGTGGTAAGTCTTCAGACACATATTAATCAAGAAAAATATTACCAACCTACAGAGCTGTTTTCTTATTCTATTCATGTGAATTTCAAATGTTGCTCCTTATGAAGAAGAGATTTTTATTTCATAAAGTCATTTCAGAAATAAACAGACTGTGTTTGACATTGACTTTGTTATTAAATTTAGGCAAAACAAAGTTTGAAACTCACTTATATTTACAATCTAATGGCTATAAGAAAAGGAAACTCTATTTTGTGAGATAGAGGATATAAACTGATGTAACTTATATTAGTTAAAAAATAAGAAATAAATAAATATAAAATAAGTCAATGCCTGCAAAAACATTGTCATAATTAGAGAAATTGAATTTCTAACAATATTTTGTTTGTTTTCTTCATACAGTGTATCCCTTTTCTAATTCTTTTGTTCTTGGTTCATGGGGTAATAAGGGAGTATATTTTCTCCAAATGTATGCCATCAGATCCTTGTTAAACTCTTTTTAGGTCAGAATTATATTTTAGTTAGGCTGTCTTTGCTTTTAAGGAACAGGAACCCTCTTGTTTGTTTTTTTGATTTTATTGTTATTTTGGTGGTTTTAATCATATTTAAATGAGGGTTTATTAGTAGATACAAATACTCTAGAACTCTCAGAAGACTAATTAACCTAACAACTGAAAGTTTGAGTCCATGTAAATCTGATTGTCATGGAATTAGAACTGGTTGCAAGCAAAGTTTGATGACCTTAGAATCAGGTTAAGTGAGACTTAATTCTGGTAAACATGCACTAATACAACGCAGCTTTTTAAATGAGTACATTTTCGCTAAGGCTAATCAGCTATCCTGTAACTACAGGTTCTTAATGAAAACATCTATTATTTATTAAATACTCCTGATGTTCCAGACATTGTTCCAATATATATTGAATATCTCATTCAAACTTCACAAACCCCTGTTGTGATTTCTGTATCCTTACAAAGTATAATGAACTTACCTGATATAAGGTGGAAGCGGACAGAGCAAGAACACAAAATACATACAGCCCTTATTCTCTACATCTTACTGGCTCTTTAAGAAATTAAGTAATTTTTGGAAATGTCTTATAATATTATACAGGCATTGAAAATGTTATTTAGAATATTAATAAACTTTATGCTATAATATTAAAAATTGATAGTAACTACTGCACAATTAATACAACAAATAAAATATATATACCTTTATGCATAGATTCAGTATGTGAAAGAATTATGCTAAATGTTTACACTGTTTATCTCTTATTAAGTTGACTTGCCACTGCTTATTTTTCTTCTGCTTATTTGATTTTGGGGAAATTTCCACATTCTTTACATTATGTAATTTTGTTAATTTGGAAAAAGTCATAATAAATATCAAGAATAAAGCTCAATCTGTTGTTTTCTGTCTTCTTCATTCCATATGTGTGTATTTGGAAACAACTATTTCCCCTAAATTTCTTTATTACTGAATGAATCAAAAATAGGAATAACTTCGACATACTTGTACAATAAAATTAACATAGGAAGCAGATGGAAAAGGCAGGCTTGAATTTATTAGACAATGAAAAGAATTTTGAGATTTTCACTGACCTTATAACCCCTCACTGTTTTGGATAGAATGGAATTATTTTCATAGTAGAATGGAGGTAAAATGAACAATTTTTCATTTGTTTCAGCAAAACATTTAATACTGATTTCCCTTTTGTCTGTAACCTCATGGCTCAAAACTTCTCTAGACATTTAAGCGATGGAGTTGTAAACTAATGTGGAATCTTTCCAATCATACTTACTTATGATGCTTATGTTAATTTATAATTAGATTTTAGAATTAATTTAGGGTAATAAGTTTTATTGGATAAAGTCATACCCTATTAAGATATTAAAAATGCAAGGGGTTAAGAAGCATTTAATGTTTAAAAATTTAAGAAATTTGTGAAATTTAAACTACTTTGGCAAACTACACATTCTTTGATAAACTCTATGAAGTGATTATGAATCTTAGTTCCTAAATACAAATATTCAATGAGTATTTTAATTAACATAAATCTGAATGAAGCTTATGATTCTCTACTCATGGAAAATTCAGTCTCACTTATTGGGCACAAAGTTGGGTGAGTGTTCTGGAGTATTAGGTAGCACCAAAGAAACAGGTGTCCAGTCACTAATCATTAGTCTTTGCTTATTGGTTACTGATAAGTATACACTGTTGTCCTTGGCATGTTAGTCTCTTAAGGCCAAAGATTTTGTTGTTTCCAGAATCTTTGAAGTACTTAAACATGGGGATCATCATTTTGGTAGTGACTACTGTCTATCCTCTAAAATCTGTTCTCTTTTCTTGCATTATAACGTAATTATACTTGGGCAAGTCACAATTCCAGGCAGTACTTGATTGTATGTGTGACTGCATGACTAAGTTCTTGTCAAGGAATTGTGAAGGAAGTACTATTTCAGGCCTGAAACTATAGACTGGCCATGATTTCTCCCTACCTAAAATTTATTTTTTTTTTAGTTGGAAACCTAACTAATTAGGAGTGCTTTACGTTTACTGATATATTAATTTGAAATATATTGGAAGTTAAACTTTAGCTACAGTTTATATTTTGATATCATAAAATATATCATAACAGAAAAGTATACTTTACAACAAATAAAAATCACACCTAATCACACACCATAATACTATTCACAATATAGCAAATGTCCTTCTAGTCTGTGTCCCTATCAATACACATATTTTATATAGGTGAAACTTTGCATATTTAGTCTTTTGTGTTCTGCTTTTTGTTGCATATTTTACAATATATTTTCTATTTCCTACACCAAAATTATGAAAGTACTTAGAAAATGTAATAAATCCATAACCTGTAACTCTATTTAAATACTATTATTTGAATATAAATACAGCTATAATGAGCACATGCATGCTTATGGCCTTTCTGTATCTTGGATAATTTATTCAGAAGTTCTCTTAGTCCTTTCAGGTAGCTCTAACAAACTACCATAGACTGGGCAGCAAACATTGATTTCTCACGGTTCTGGATGTTGAGAAGCATAAGATCAAAGTATCAGCAATTTTGGTGTCTGATGAAGGCCTGCTTCCTTGTTCATAGATGACTATTTTCTCACTTTGTCTTCACATGGTGTCTGGATTGAGCACTGGGCTTTTCATCCCTTTATATGGGCACCAATTCTATCATGGGAGTTTCATCCTCATGACATTTTTCAAACCCAATTGTCTTCCAAATGTCTCATCTCCAAACACACCATCACATTAAGGCCTCAATATGTGAATCTGGCAGGGAAGTATAGTCAGTCTATAACAGAAGTATATTTAGTTTACTAAATAAGTTGAATAGCAAGAGTGTAAACAGAAAGCAAATTGATTCTTTTCTGTCATTATGAAAACAGTAACTGTAAGGCCAGATGCAGTGATTCACGCCTGTAATCCCAGCACTATGGGAGGCCAAGGCGGGTGGATCATGAGGTCAGGAGTTTGAGACCAGCCTGGCCAACATGATGAATACCAGTCTCTACTAAAGATTAAAAAAAAAATTAGCCAGGCGTGGTGGTGTGTACCTGCAATACAAGCTACTTGGGAGGCTGAGGTAGGTGAATCGCTTGAACCCAGGGGGCAGAGGCTGCAGGGAGCCAACATCGTGCCATTGCACTCCAGCCTGGGCAACAGGGCAAGGCTCCATCTCAAAAAAAAAAAAAAAAAAAAAAAGAAAGAAAGAAAGAAAGAAAAATAAACAGTAATTCTATTATTGTATTGTTTAAATGTTGCAAAAATTTTCATATATGATCTAGTAAAAGTGTCTTGATAAGTCTGTTAACATTTTAATATCTCATCCAAATTATGGCCATCGATGCCGTGTAATCAACCAGCAGCAGACTGCAGCTTGAAATGTATATCATTGGAGGAAACAACATTGGTAATTAGGCCTGCGTTTAATTAACAACTAAGGTAATCGCCAGACCTTTAAATGTATACCAATAGAAAGTGTACTGCTAATGGGCTCCAGCCTCTAGAAGAGAACTCTTCTGGATGCACTCATATATTTCAAGAGGTGGTCTTTAAATATATCTAACAAGAGAGCAAACCTGAATCAATCAAACTGACTTAAAATCCATTGCAAAGGCAAAGTTCTTGCTTTCCATGTTGAAAAGAAATTAGTCTTTCATAAATTATGGACTAAAGATTACTCCATTTGCTTTATTCTTCTGCCCTTCACCAAAGGTACTAGCATTTTCTGTTTCCTCTCCATCGTTGTATTATTGGATTTCTTGGGAGAAGTTAAGTTGAGGAGTTAACCATGGTGAGCTATATCCATAGTTGACCTAGGGAATTCACAGATAAATCCTAGATTGGAAATAGATTTTATAACAACAAATAGGATGTTCTCTTTTTTTGTTGGGAGAATTAGTATTTCCATTTTGGACCATTTTATTATAGTTGAGAAAGTTTGCTCGTGCCTGTAATCCCAGCACTTTGGGAGGCCAAAGGGGGTGGATCACCTGAGGTCAGGAGTTCGAGACCAGCCTGGTCAACATGGTGAAACACCATCTCTACTAGAAGTATACAAATTATACAAATTAGCTGAATGTGGTGGTGGGTTTCTGTAATCCCAGCTACTCAGGAGGCTGAGGCAGGAGAATAGCTTGAATCCCATAGATTGAGGTTGCAAGAGCTGAGATCATGCCACTGTACTCCAGGCTGGGTGACAAGAGCAAGATTTCGTCTCAATAATAACAATAATATGCAATGTATATTTATGTTTGTCTCATATCTTCTTATTCTATAGTTTATGTCAAATACATTTCCTCTTCATTTGATTTTTGTCTAACAACAGAAACATTTACTATGCTTTGGTTTTTGTATGTAGTTATATTAACCAGAAATAGTTCTGATTTATAGTATTTTCCAACATCCATGTTTATACTCCAACCATGGCTAATTTCAAGTTACAAAGAGTTTAACTAGCCTGATAAATTCCTGAAAATATTGCAGTCCTATCTTGTAAACCAGATGTAGCATGTCACTGGATTTACGAAGAAAATGCACTGTTATTTTTATGTAACTTTACTGTGCTCTGTTTGTATTGAAATAGTCAACACACTGATTAAAACAGAAAAGTTGTAACAGTCAAAAAAACCTCATAATACAGATGAATAATATTCTAGGTTCCAGGAGTATTGTCATTGAAAATGGAATCCTGCACCTAAAAGAGAGCTAGTCAGGATAAAATGATTTGGATTACTCATTCCATGTAGTCATTGAAGGCTCATAGGATTTCTTCTTTTTATGTCCATCTGAGAATATCCATTTAACTTTTTTGTGGATTGTTTTTCAAGAAGAAAATGTCTAACTACCATACATTATCCAATATTAAATGTATTGTTAACACATGCAGGTAAACACACAATAGAAGATCACTCTTTTGTTTAGGAGAGCCTTAGTAAATAAAGCAATGGACATTTTGTTATGAGCTTTAAACAATAAACATACCTGCTGCTTATGACTTAAGTTTTCCAGAACAGCCAGATGGATAGAGAAGAATTCATGGAATTTTTTGTGGAAAACCAAACGATGAATAGGATGCCCCTCCTGTAATATTAAATAAACATAACAAATCAGGCTTAAAAAATTCCTATAGCAAAAGCAAATGTGGGCATTTACTCATGATACAAAACATCTTAAGTTTTAATAGTATTTGCTATAGTAAATAAATGCATGGTTTTTGATTTTTAAAACCCTAGAAATACAGTATAGTTGATCTTTGAATAACATGGATTTGAAATGTGCAGGCCCAATAATATGTGAATGTATTTTCAATAAATGTGTTTAGAAAACTGTTTGGCGATTTACAACAATTTGTAAAAAGATGAATTACATAGATGAGAAATATTTAAAAAATTAAGAAAAAATTGGCATGTCATGAATGCATAAAATATAGGTAGATACTAGTCTATTTTATCATTTCCTACTACAAATTAAGCACAAATCTATTATAAAAAGTTACAATTTATCAAAACTTATCCAAACACTTACAGGCCATACCTGACACCATTCTCAGTGGAGAGAAATGTAAACAAACATAAAAATGCAGCATTAAGTCATAACTGCACAAAATTAACTGCAGTACATACTGTACTACTGTAATAATTTTGTGGCCACCTCCTGTTGCTTTTAGGATGAGCTCAAGTGCTGCGAGTATCTGCTTAAAACACCACATAAGGCTAATCATCTCTGCATGAGCAGCTCATCTCTCCAGTAAACTGGATATCACAGTAAAATGTGATCTCCTGAAGTTCTTGCATATTGTTCATCATGTTTAGTGCAGTATCATAAACCTTGAATAACACCATGGGACCCACACAAAGTGCTACTAGTGATGCCAGATTTTTTTTCTTTAAAAGCAAAAAAGAAGTCATGAAATTATAAAAAAAGTTGAATAGCTTGATAGTACTGTAAATTGAGGTACAGTAGTACCTACTTCAATTGCCCACAGTTTCAAGATAAATGAATCCAGCATTAGGACCACTTTTAAAAAGTAAAGAAGTCATCACTGCAGCTACACCAAAAGACACAGAACCTCGCATTTTTTGTGAAATACCTTCTTTTGTCTTGTAATGAAAATGCATCTTTTATGTGGATGCAGGATTGCTGTAAGAAAAGCATACCTGTGGACTCAAATTTGATTTTAAAAAAAGGAAAGTCATTATATGACAACTTAAAGCAAAAGGAAGGTGAAAAATCTAAAGCTTGAGAAAGTAAGACTGGCAAACTGTGCTTTCATAAGTTTAGAAAGATGCTTGTTTTTAAAAAAATGTCGATAACATCTCCCGTCGATAACAGGAGAAGCAGCTTCTACCAATCAAGAGGCAGCAGTTCCCAGACATCATTAAGAAAATCACTGAGGAAAAAAAGATATTTGTATCAACAGGTTTTTAATGCATAAGAAAGTGCCCTACTCTGAAAAAATAAATGCTACAAAGGATATTTATTACTAGAGAAGAGAAGTGAACATCAGAATTTTGGGCAAAAAGTTATAGGCTAACTGTCCTGTTTTATGCAAATGAAATGGTTTTGTATATTTTGTGTGTGTGTGTTTGTGTGTGTATGTGTGTGTGTGTATTTAAATCAAGACTGCCCTTATCTATAAACCTGCTAACCTCAAGCTTTTAAGGCTAAAGATAAATACTAGCTGCTAGTCTTTTGCTTGTAAAACAAGAAGATCTGAATAACAGGAACCTAACTGGTCCCATTGATTCTCTGTCCTTGAAGTCAGGAAGTACCTTGTCAGTAAGCAACTGTCTTTTAAAGTTCTTTTGATATTGGACAATACCCCTGGTCACCCAGAACCCCACGAGTTAAACCCAAAAGACATTAAAGTGGTCTACTTGCCTCTAAACACAATGTCTCTAATTCAGCCTCTAGATTAGGGAATCATAAAGACCTGTAAGTTTCATTACACATGATACTCTATGGAAAGAATTGACAACACTATGGAAGATTATCCCAATAAAGAGAATATCGTGAAAATCAGGAAGGATTACACCATTGAAGATGCCATCGTTGCTATAGAAATAGCTGCAAAAGCCATGAGGCCCAATACAAATTTCTGCTGGAGAAAACTGCCCAGATGTTATATGTGACTTCACAGGATTTACAACAAAACCAATCAAGAAAATCATGAAAGATATTGTGAATATAACAAAAAAAAAAAAAAAAAATCATGGGTGAGGGATTGAGGTAAACGGTATCAAAATATGGATCTTGGAGAAATTCAAGAGCTAACAAACACCCCTACCAGAAGAAATAACAGAAGATAACTTGATGCAGATGAGGGCTTCTGAACTAGTACCAGATGAGGAGGAAGAAAACATAGAATAAACAGTGCCAGAAAATAAATTGACATTAGACAATACGGCAGAAGTGTTCCAATTATTCAGCACTGCTTTTGAGTCCTTTTATGACATGGATGTTGCTATGATATCACTGGCACTGAAACAAATGATAGAAGGAGGATTGATATGATATAGAAACATTTTTAGAGAAACAGAAAAGCAAAACAAAAAATCAGAGAGAGGCTGGGCGTGGTGGCTCAAGCCTGTAATCCCAGCACTTTGGGAGGCCGAGACGGGTGAATCACGACGTCAGGAGATCGAGACCATCCTGGCTAACACAGTGAAACCCTCTCTCTACTAAAAAATACAAAAACTAGCCGGGCGAGGTGGTGGGCGCCTGTAGTCCCAGCTACTCGGGAGGCTGAGGCAGGAGAATGGCGTGAACCCGGGAGGTGGAGCTTGCAGTGAGCTGAGATCCGGCCACTGCACTCCAGCCTGGGCAACAGAGCGAGACTCTGTCTCAAAAAAAAAAAAAAAAAAAAAAAAAAAAATCAAAGAGAAATTACTATGTATTTCTATAAAGTTACACTGACTGTGGCTGCCTCGCCTGTCCCTCTTCCACATCCTCCACCTCCTCTGCCTTTGCCACACCTGAGACAGCAAGAACAACACCTTCTCTTCCTCCTCCTCAGCAGACTCAACATGAAGATAAGATAGATGAAGACCTTTATAATGATCTAGTTTCACTTAATTAATAGTAAATACATTTATTCTTTCTTATTTTCTTAATATTTTTCTCTAGTTTTTAAAATAAGAATACATTATATAACATATATAACATAAAAATTTGTGTTATTCAACTGTTTTTGTTACACATAAGGCTTCTGGTCAGTAATAAGCTATTAATAGTTATATTTTGGGGGAGTCCAAAGTTATACACAGATTTTCAACTGTGCAGGAATCAGTGCCTTAACCCCTGCATTGCTCAAGTGTCAACTGTAGTTTCTCCTTTATCCTTGCTTTCACTTTCTGTGGTTTCAATTATCTGCAGTCAATTACAGTTGCCAAACAGGAGAGTATAGTACAGTACACAAGATATTTTGAGAAAGAGAGAGGGGTCGTTTATATAACATTAATTGTAGTCTATTTTTATAATTGTTATATTTTAGTATTATTGCTGTTATTCCATCACTCTGCCTAATTTATAAATTAAATTTTATCATAAGTTTTATGTATTAAAAAACAGGGTATATATAGGCTCAGTACTACCCATAATTTCAAGCATCTACTGAGAGTCTTAGAATGTATCCCTTGTGGATAATAGGAGACCTATCTAATGGGCTCTCTGAAAGAAGTCAATAAAACTAAAATGCAAAGTCAACAGCTAAGATATTCAGAATAGAAACAGAAAATGTAAAGTGCATATCCAAGAACTTAAAAAGAAAAAAAACCTCAACTTTAGAGTAAAGGGAAAAAAATACTGAAAACAAAAGTTAATTCTGCAAGCTATTAACATAAAAGAAACAGAAAAATATATGAGTTTAAGTATGCTTTTAAACGATGTATTGTTGAAAAAAAAACACTGTACAATAAAGATGAACATCTTAGAAATTTATGTCCTAAAACGTATTAAAAAATATAAAGAAGTTGAAAATAAAATTAAAAGAATAGAAAAACAATTAACAGACTCTTCATCTCAGTGAATTAATTTATGAAAATAGATATATAACATTTTATAAAACATGACATCCTAAAAATGTAATTATTTTATCATATTGATATCTAACAATATAATTACATAAATAATTGTAAGAAAAATATAGATCTACTTCAAAGATGATGAAAATGCACTTAGTGAGTATTTAAAATTGTTCTTTCTAGTAGTCAATGGAAGAAAGTGTGAAAATTAAAGGGAAATATATATATATGCGCAAAATATATTTATTATGTATGTTTCTGTGCATAATTTATTTATCTATACTATTGTATCACATTGTATTTTTAAATGATCTAAACTCTGATAATCATACTTTACAAACTAGATCTAAAGTTTAATTTCCAGTATTTAAAAAATTAGTATGCCAGTAAATGTTAAGTCTGTCTAGGTGACGAAAATTTCCTACTACAACAAATTTAAGTAGTTGAAAATACACTTATTCACACATCCAGAATGTACATTCGATTTTGTAGCTCAGACTGAGAATTTGCTGCAGGCTGTTCTCTATTTTGCATGACTGTGGAAGAACAATATTTATTAGATAAGAGGAGTGACCATAAAAATATATTATTTATTTATTTATTTATTTATTTATTTATTTATTTATTTTGAGATGGAGTCTTGCTCTGTCACCCAGGCTGGAGTGCAGTGGCACAATCTCAGCTCACCGAATCACTGTAAACTCCTCCTGCTGAGTTCAAGCGATTCTGCCACTTCAGCCTCTGGTGTAGTAGCTGGGATTACAGGTGTGTGTCAGCCTGTCCAGCTAATCATTGTATTTTAAGTAGAGACAGGGTTTTGAGATGTTGGCCAGGGTGGTCTCGAACTCCTGACCTCAGATGATCTGCCCACCTCAGCCTCCCAAAGTGCTGGGATTATAGGCATGAGCCACAATGTCCAGCCCATACAAATATTTTAATCCCATTATTTGAGTCATAAAAATTAAGGAACTGATAACATATAAGTGATGATTAGCAAAAAAAGAAAACACCTGGACTGAAGAAAGTTTAATTCTTAGGAAAAGCATACACAATACACCAAAGGTAAGGAAGATAATTTCTATTTTATGAATTGCAGTGAATTACTCTTTCCTTGTCCTACTTCCCTTATTCCAGATCTTGGTTTCCTCCTACATTTACAGAAGGGAGAACTTTAATGCTATGGTTTAGATATTTTCCCCTCCAAAACTCATGTCAAAATTTGATCCTCGATGTTGGAGGTGGGGTTAATAACAGGTGTTTGGGTCATGGGGGTGGATGCTTCATGAATAGACTTATGCCTTCCCTGAAAGGCAGTAGTGGGGATGCATGATTTCTCACTTTATTAGTTCGCATGAGAGCTGGCTGTTAAAAAGAGCCTAACACCTCTTCCTCTCTTGCTTCCTCTCTTGTCATGTAATCTCTGCACACACTAGCTCCACTTCCCCTTCCAACATGAGTGGAAGCAGCCTGAAGCTCAGTATATGCAGATGCTGGTGCCATGTGTTTTGTATAGTCTGCACAACCATAAACAAATACACTTTTTTACTTTATAAATTACCCAGGATCAGGTATTTCTTTACAGCAGCACACCGCAGAGTAAGGCTGTGGATTCAAGAGTATGGTGCTAATTAAAGAAAAAAATATCGGTAGGAACAATTTATTTGAATAAACTTATTGCTTAATGTTTAAATGTTCCTAAAATATGTATTGAACATCTAAAGAAAACTTTCAATTTAATTATATTAAATTTTTTGAAAGCTAAAGAAATGTAGTTTAGGGACTCTAAAACACATGATTAAGAAATGGTCTAAATACTTTTGCATAAAACTTTCTAATCTGAAAATATAAGAATAAAATTACATAATTATTGCTAAAATAGCAGCAGTTCATGAGATAAAGTGATTATCATTGTATTTTCTATATAAATGCTCTTGGTAAGTAGTCACTAGGCATATAAGAAGTTAATTTTTAGGAAATTGTATTGAATGTATTCTTTACCTCTTGTAAGACATTATGATAGGTAACGCTGCTTAAGGTTTTATAAATTGAGGATTATAAATTTTTTTGGAAATACAGAATATTTGAAGAAAATGATTTGTTATCTCTTCTGTTTTTCTAATTAAACTTAAATTCTAGGGTACATGTGCACAACGTGCAGATTTGTTACATATGCATGCATGTGCCATGTTGGTGTGCTACACCTATTAACTTGTCATTACATTAGATATATCTTTTCTCTTTGTTTTATATGTCACTTAGAATTTAGCCCTAAATTGATTTGTATATATTCACTGCTATGAGTAATGAAGAAAGCTGATAATAAGAAAGTTATCAATAATAGTCATCTTTTTTTTTTTTTTTTTTTAGCAGTCAAGTTTGCTTTTCTTCTTCTTCTCTTGCTTGCTACTTCACTTCATTGGCTGAAAAGCAACTTTTTTCATGAATAAAAAATTTCACAATAATCAAAAAACTCTTTTGGATATTACTGACATGGTTCTGTTATCCAGAATTAATCTTACCGAGGAATATGAATGTATTCTAATTTTTACTTGCTGTAATGTGGAATGAAGATAATTCCAATATGTCCTTCAAAAGTTGATGCTGATTGTGATTGGAACATATTTTATCAGATGATGACTACATTGCAATAATTCCCAAAGGATGAGACATATTATATAATTATAATTCTTTATTGTTTTCCTGTGACATTTATCATTTAGTTCAGATTTTTTTCTTTTAGTAATTGTATTTTAGTAGTAGCATCTTATGATAGTCGAGCCCAATTTCTCCACTCAACATTGACTTTGTATCTTCCCAAATTCTATATATTTCCATTACATATATTTTTTTCTACTTACGTGTGTTTGGAGAACAATGAATATGAAATTTGAAAAAGCTATAAGTAGATTGATTTCACAATAAATGAGTGGCTATGTATAGCAAATTTTCTACATAGGAAAAACCAACATAAAGGACAATGCCTAGAGGCCAGAACTTTAAGAGCAGCATGAACAACATCTCTTTAAAAAAATAAAATAAAATAAAAAATTTTTAAAAGAAAATAGACACTAAAACTGAAACAGTATCCCTGTCTTGGGTAAATACCTGGGGTTTGTCATGTTGCGCCAAAAAGATTAAGGACACGCAACACATGCAAGGAGTGAGTTTAGGAGAGGAGGTTTAATAGGCAAAAGAAAGAGAAAGGATAACAGTTCGCTCTCTCTCTCTCTCATTGAAGTTTTAATGAAAAAACACATGGAACTCAAAAGTGTTGTCTATATTCTCTGTTTCAATTCTCTCTCTCTCTGTCGCCGAAAGGGAAAAAACGGGGGAGAGGGGGGAAGAGAGAGAGAGACAAAGAGAGAGCGCGCCACGGCAAACTGCATCAGATTTTGTAGCCAGACTTGAGGAGGCAGGGTCTGATTTACATAGAGCCCACAAATGGGTGTGACGTTTACACAGCATGCAGGGAAATAGAGTCATTTTCTGGCTGACTCCATATTGTCTTCTCCTTCCTGAAAACGTGGTTTGGCAAACAGAGGGAAGATGGAGCCACCATTTTGAACCTGTCTAGTCTGAGGTAGCTTTTTCCTATTGGCACAACTGCTGGCATTCACCCATGCAAGCTTCCAGCTTGCTTGTCCATGTGTGCTGCTGGATTTCACAGGCTACACTTTTTTAGAAGAGAAAATGATTTGGGGCTGCTTTTCATTAAAAGGAAAACCTTACCAAGGTCTTCCTTACGTTCACTGTCTACCTAAATAATTTATTTTTAACTCTTATACCAAAAGCAGACTTCTTGAGGTTGATTCTGGTTCTTCCATTTAATAACATATGGCCTTCCATTACTTCACAATTCAGTTACTTCAACTATCTGTGTCTTAATTTCCTCATCTGGAAATGAGATTGATAATACCATATTCCTTAGAAGGTTTTTGTGAGATTTAAATTAGTTATGTAGTATACTGTAAATTCTATATATGACTTTGTTAAGTAATATGCAGAAATGATATCAGTATAATCAATATATAAAAATCATGCAATGTTTTTTCACATCCAGTTCTTCCTTTCTGTAAAATTATTTTTCATTCATGACCAGGCAATGCCTCTGTTCTTTTTTGGAAACTTCATTTTCTTCTTTCATTATCTTGTCTGCTTCTAAGGCTAATGTTGAGTGCTGAAATCATATTTAGGATGCTGTAAATACACTTGTTACCAAGAACTCAAATTTTCTCTAAATAAAAAGTAATGAAAGTCAGTCTTTAAAGTACAGTGTTCCCCTCTCAACTACAAAGAGTTCAAAAACAGCTGTTGTCTACTTAGGATAATTTTCTGAGGAAAATTACAGGTCTGACTCTTCAGAATTCTGTTCTATCTATCTATCTATCTATCTATCTATCTATCTATCTATCTATCTATCTATCTGATGACTTCTTACCTCTTCTGGAAAACCTTAATTGTGCTTAGTTGTGAATCTTAAGTGTGCTCTAGGTTTTATAATACCAAAATGTAACTTTCTGGAAGTGCACTGTAGGAATGTGTCTTCTGTTATCTATCCTTTAATTTATAGAATTGTGTCTTTTGTCAATACAAAACCGCCACTGGAGAGGACTAATCGCTCAGAAGTTGTGACGTCTCTTGTTCTTAGCATGAGCTTGAGTTTACAGTTTAATGGTTCAATGTCATTGAACATGTCAGAAGTCTAAAGACCCACTTTCACTTCCTAGCTCCCCCAAATCCCAGCTATGTACCTTCATGCGGGGTACTTTACTTCTTAAGCTTTAATTTTTCATCAGGTATGATTAGAAAACACCCACCTTATAATGTTATTATTTGAATTAAGTTGCATACAATGTTTTGAGCATGGACAGGATATAGCAAAAACAAAACAAGAAGAATTAAAGCTATTAGTTTACAATTAAAATACATTTGATTTATATTTGATTAGTAAGTGCTTTGCTTAGTAGAGTACTGGGCACATAATCCTTACAAAACACTATATGACTGTTTTTTTTTTTTTTTTTTTTTTTTTTTTTTTTTTTTTTTTTTTTTTGGTAAAGAGGCATAACAGTATAGTTTTCTTATTCCTTGTGTCAGATCACCCAATAGCTTGGTTATTAGTGAAATTGTAATGAGATGTGTGCATTTTCTTGTGACAGCTATTAACAATTATGCAATTATGCCTTCCAATATTCAGTTGGGATATGTGAGCTGTCAGTTGAAATATTTGTTTTATTTTCATGTGTAAATTTAACTGACACTGGAAGTTTGCTAATTCTACAATCTATATTGTTTTAAGTATTAGAAAAATCAAAGAGATTGAAATGAATAAATTTTTACTTATATACAAAGTTTACTAATTGGAAGACATTATGCAACATGAAATAAGCCAGGCACAGAAAGACAAATACTGCATTATCTCATTTACATGTGAAATCTAAAAAAGTCAAACTCATTGAAACAAAATTGAATGGGAGTTACCCGGGAGGAGTGGTGGGGGAAATTGGGAGATGTTGATCAAAGGACACATGCTTGCAGTTATAAGAGAAATAATTTCTGGGGACCTAATATGCAGCAGGATGACTACAGTTAATAACAATGTATTGTACACTCAAAATTTGCTAAAAGTAGATCTTAAGTATTGTTACAACATGCACACAAAAACTAACTATATTAGGTGACAAATATGTTAATTAGCTTGATCATGGTAATCATTTCACTATATATATGTGTATCAAAACATCATGTTGTACAGTCTGAAAAAAATCATGTCTGAAAATTATACTGATTGAGTGTAACAAGTATAAGGCCAGGTGGCAGACCTAAAACTATGAATGAAATTTGGAAAGATCAATTGAATTAATGTCTAAGAAAATACATTTTAACTATCACAGATGGTGGAAAACAGCTGATTTTCCCCATGGGATGGTGGTTTCCTATTATCAGAACTGTTCAGGCAAAATGGAAACTATAGAATTTTGTTTTTCATGTTTCGATGTACATTGAACCTAGCTGACTTGGAAAATCAGACCCAAGGATTGTGTTTGGTTGTGTTTTTGTCTCCAATCTAAGAATCACATGGCTTTAGAACTGGGGAGATTTCTAAATATGTCAAGGCCCAACACACATTGATTTTCAGATAGGGTCGTTATGATTCAGTTATTTCAAAGGATTTGTACATGATTCTATTATCTAGCTAAAGAAAGAATCAGAATAGGACCCATAGCTCCTGATTTTCAATT
This sequence comes from Macaca thibetana thibetana, assembly GCF_024542745.1. Lineage (NCBI taxonomy): Eukaryota > Metazoa > Chordata > Mammalia > Primates > Cercopithecidae > Macaca > Macaca thibetana. Next base: position 78,606,310 of record NC_065586.1, read on the forward strand.
AATCATTTAAAAATCTGTAATTACTTTTGCGAGTATACAAATATAGTTACCACGAAGCCTTCCAGGTTTTTAAAATTTGAAGATTTGATAATATGATATGACTTTCTGGGATAGTAATCTCAATGACATATGGTAAATAAAGCACAATTTTTTACCTGTTATCACTGGTAAAGTAAAACCAAATGTCAAAAATGTTACTGGGAAGCTTCAGGCCATGTTTTCAGTATTTGGGCTAGAAAGTAATTTTAATCACTTGCAAATACATAATAATTAAATAATCTTAAAAACTAGGCAACTGTAAAATAGTTAACAATTCTTTCAAAACCTCTACCATATTTAAACTTTAAATAAGTGGGTTTATTTTGAGGTAGAAAGAAAAAACAGAAAAGAGGGTGGAAGATTTTAGTTGTGTTTGAGAATATGAAAGAAAATCCAAATAATAAACCAAATACAAATTTGTATAATTTATTTCTAAATTAAATATAAAATATCACTACATTGAGAAAAAATGATTTGGATATTGAATATTTTCCTCAAAATTAATATATTTAACATTTTCATTTTATTTTAAAATAAATTTAAAATAAAGAAATATATTTGAATAAATTATTAAGAAGTAATCATAATATAGTGGAAGATTTAAAGAATTTGGCTACAGTGGCCAGATGTGGTGACTCACACCTGTAATCCCAACACTTTGGAAGGCTGAGGTGGGAGAATCACTTAAGCTCAGGAGTTTGAGACCAGCCTGAGCCATATAAGGAGACCACATCTCTACAAAAATAAAAAATAATAATAACAAAAAAAAAATAAGTCTGGCGTGGTGGCACACGCCTGTAGTCCTAGCTACTTGGAAGACTGAGGTTGAAGGATCCCTTGAGCCAGGGAGGTTGAGGCTGCAGTGAGCAGTGACTGTTCCACGGCACTCTTGCCTAGGTGACAAGTGAGATTAAAAAAAAAAAAAAAAAAGGATATAGAACTTGTTTTTTGGTGTGTTTTCATCATGTCATTTTGGGTATATTAACATATCAGATTTTTGGTTTTCTCATCTGTAAAATATAAGAAACAATTCTCAATTACTGGGTTGCATTGAGAACTGAATGAGATCATATGTAAGCACTGATCACAGTGCTGCTAATAGAGACTGTGAAGGAGAAGGGAAAATTAACCTCTATTCCTTTATTAGGTTTGAAATATGAAATAAAACCATGGATGCTAAAAACATTGAAGTATGATACAATTTGGCAATATATGTAAGCCTTCATCTTAAAACATTATTGTAAACTGTAATAAAAAATTTACATATTTCCATGTTGCCAATGCTACCTAATTTTTAAACACTTTTTCTGGCATCTTTTTTTTTTTTTTTGAGACGGAGTCTCGCTCTGTCGCCCAGGCTGGAGTGCAGTGGCGCAATCTCGGCTCACTGCAAGCTCCGCCTCCTGGGTTCACGCCATTCTCCTGCCTCAGCCTCCCGAGTAGCTGGGACTACAGGCGCCCGCCCCTGCGCCCGGCTAATTTTTTCTATTTTTAGTAGAGACGGGGTTTCACCATGGTCTCGATCTCCTGACCTTGTGATCCGCCCACCTCGGCCTCCCAAAGTGCTGGGATTACAGGCGTGAGCCACCACGCCCGGCAACTTTTTCTGGCATCTTGAAAAAAAAAAAAAAAAAAAAAAAAAAAAAAAAAAAAAAAAAAAAAAACACCATTATTTGATATAGGCAAAACTGAAAAAGCAAACTATTGATAATTACAATTTATGACAAATTATGTAGTAGCTAAGTTCATCACATAAAATTACATGATACCCCAGTTCAAGTTAAATTTCAGATAAATAAATATTAATGAATATTTTTATTTAAATTGGCAGCCCAAACTATAATGGATATCATGTAATACCTTGTATGTATTTTTCAGTCTGTAGAATATTTTATATTTTTTTGCATTTTCCATGATATATAAAATAAATTTTGATTCAATAGTATTTTCTCTGGTACCACAGTTCATATTAATTGTGCTATCTGTAAGACTGAATTTATTAACAGCATCTCGCATCCAAAGAAAGCTTTGTTTTAATTTTAGTTTTAGTTTTATATTAACCCATGTCCAGATATATGTATTAACAGCGAGTAACATCTGCATGAGATATAAGAATGCTTTTTCAGTTTTTTACTTGTGATGTGTGTGTGACTTTTGTTGTTTTAGTATGTGAGTCTAGATTGTGTATTTTTGTTAATTGATTGATTTATTTATATTACATAAACTTACTTTCAAAATTTAGATAGAATATGAAACAAAGAGAATAGAAACAAATAGACTGGTAACCATGTTTTCTAAAACAATTCTTGTTGTAGGTTTTTATTGGTGCATTCTAATTTGTTTTATCATTTATTTGTTTTCTTCTCAAGTCAGTTAAGACCATATTGAGACATTTTGTTTTATGGTGAAAAAAGACAGTTTATTCAAATGTGATAGAACTCTTTTTAACTATCTTCTAAATATTAATATTAGCAATATTAACTAAAATGCCTTTCCAAATATGACATATTTTTCATGCGTCCTTGGTTTAGAATTCATATTTTTTTTTCTAAATACCTTTGACATTGTGGCAATTCTTTAAAGAATAGCATGTTTTCTTCAAATTTTCATGAGAGATAAGTGAAGTCTCACAAGCTGCTCTTAAACAAACAAACAAAAAAAGGTAATCTACAGAGTTCCTATAGAACCTGAGGAGACATAGCTTTACCATCTCTGGTTGGAATCTGTGTTGCTTTTGGCTGTTTCAAGTGCTGTTATTACTTGTAAAGGGTGAGTTTATATAGAGGAAGGTTATTTTGATTTTGATATTTTCTGTCTCCATTATTTCTTTTGAAGTTAATATTAGTGCAAAGAAAATTAAGACAATTATTCTACACTGGCAATATATAAAAATTTTAGTACCTGAGCTTTTCCAGAGATAATTTACAATGGAACATTTTCTTTATACTCTTATGAGTCCTATTAGAATAGATTTCTATGAAAAATGGAATGAGGGAGAATGCCATAAAGTTATTTTCATATTTTAATATCGAATTATAACAGAGCAAACTAAAATCTTGGTTCTTACTCACAGTCTCTGGCATGTACTGACACCAACACCTAATGGTAAGATAAATAGTTCATTATACATTTCTCAACTAATACATGTTTTGTTTGTTTATTTGTTTGTTTTTTGGTAAGGATTTGTATCATAATTACAGCAGTCCTTACCAAGTTAGGTAGTTAAATGAGAGTAAAATAAGAATTTTAAGAATTAAATTTTGTGTTGGCTGGTATCCCTAGGAAATATATAGTAAAAATAATTGACACAAATCCTGAATGAGTAGATATGCCTGCATAACAAATATAATAAATAGCATAACTATTCCTCATATTTAAATTATAGGTACCTTCCTTAGAAATAGGGAAATAAATATTCCAACACTTAAATGTGTCATCAGAAATGAAGTTGTATTTGTTTTAGTAATTGTACCCTTAGTAATTTAACTCTTGAAAGTTATACATCACTGAGTGCTTAATCTACTTAAATTGTTACCCACAAGAATTAATTCACTTTAGACCTCTACTGTAGCATTAGCATATTTTAAAAGTGCATTATAAGACTACTGATATGGGAAAACTATAGAAACTAGTGCAAAATGTTATTAGCAAACTCTGTAGAATGCAAAACTTGCCATAGTTCACTTTAATGAAGTCCCAGACAGTTTCTTTAGAATTTACTTGAGAAAGGAGAATTTTCAATATTCAATACAATTAAATATATTGCAGTCTATTTAAGTACTTAAATATATTTGTATTTAAATTATCTACATACAACATAGGATCATTAGCTGTTTCATCCACTTGAAGTATAATTGAGGGTCATTATGTTTCAATAATTTTACTAAAAATTTGATCTGCCAGGATTTATTTCAATAAATATTATAGGATTCTTTTATTTTTAAAACTATCTTTTGCACTTGAAAATTATGAAACAATAGTAGAGAAAAATAAATAACATGTCATAAAGTAAACAGTATCTATGATGATCTCAGACATTGTTTCATGGAGTGCAGTTTTGCAGGATGCTAATAGATATTCTACTATAAAGAAGTGCTTTAGTCTAAAAAACAAAAAAGAAATAGTACATTTCAAATAGTTAAAATGACATATTTACTCTAGAATGCCTTAGCAACTTTTAATATTCTAATGTCTGAATTTCTGAGGAAAGGATATAAAATGCAGTGTCTTCCAAATCAGTGCAGAACTTTTTTGCCTGCAGTATATAGAAATAACGTGGAAAATCCTGACCTTCATACTTCTTCAAAATCTCTGTATGCTTTATTCTCTGATTCTCACATTGCATGTTTGTTGATATATGTGCTGAAGTGTGTCATGTCAAAGAGCTGAATGTGGTGATAGAATAAGGCAGATTATTTTTCCCTCAAGTGCATAGAACAGGAGGATCTCTTCTTGAAGCTGAGTAGTTCTAGTCTCCTACCGCTTATGGAAGGAGGTCTATATGACTTTAATCTGCACCTGTAAGCTGCTACCTACAGCCACAACAATTTTACCCTGGTGTTAAATACAGATTTAGCTCCAGGGTGAGATCTAAAAGGGTGTGATCCTAGCCCTCTTCTCAGTTAGATCAAGAGCAAGCCTGAGTATAAGACTTTATTCTTTTTTGTTAAATGACAACCAAAATATATAACTATTATTGCAAGATTTCTCCCTGAGGCTCTACTCTGTGCTGAAGTGAATATTGTATAATTCTTGTTTTGGTATTTTTTAAATCAGATACTGAAGACGCCAGTAACTGAAAAACAAAATTAAAAGTTTAATGCGTTTATTTGATAGTTCATCTTTTCTATAACATTAATTTTTCTTGTTGAAATATTTTTCAAATAAATTATTATTTAGTATATTGCAGAATTCACCATTACTTTAATAATTTTCTTGCAGAAATTATTTTTCTCAAAAATATTCAATATTTTTAATCTTTTAACTACTAATTAAATGTAACTTTATTATTTTACCTTCTAACAAGTTAATAACCTCCATTAGTAAATATAGGTTTTATACCTCTTCCCACACACTGATAACTAAAAGTTAGAACAATTATTGTAACAGATGTTTTGTGAAAAAAATGCGTATTGCTTTTAGAAAACCAGAAGTAAGAAGAACATCAACTTTCTGAATAAATATCCTTCCAGGAAACTGGCATCTAGGAGGGGCATGGGGCTCTTTTCTTTGATGTTTTAATGGGATTTCCATAGAAGCATTTACCAGGGCTTAACCTGTAGCCCCATTTTACAAGTTCTGAAATAATTTGTGTGTTTTCTAAATATTTTCCTCAGATATTCTTGTATTTGAATCTTACAGAGACTCAATGTGGAAAACAGAATCCCAGTTGCTTTCGATTTGGAATGATACAAATTCTTCAAATTATTATATAAGAAGCAGAATTTATTTTGATGAAAAATCTCAATCCTGGGGAAATACAAAATAAGATTCTAGAGCCATACAATTAGTTTCAGATATCAGATTCTGGGGCTGTTTTGCTGTTTTTAATTTGAAGTTTTGCTAAACACTTGAAAAAAATGTGGTGACATTACATCAGACAGATATCAAGTAGAGAAAGTGATATTTTTATTTTTGGTTGGTTTTATCTATAAGAGTATTTAGTATTATTTAACTTATTATTAACTATTGCAAGATGATAACAAGGGTTGCGTTGAAGTCTCTTGTGACTGCTTCTTTTTCCCTTTCACAAACCATTTTATAAACTAGGTCCAAGTTGTGATTCAGTGATTGTATTGTGAAATAGCATGCTTTAATTCTTTAATGATCAAATCTTATTAATTATAGGATTATTTGGTTTTTTGAAACATTAAACTACTGGACAATTTAAAAATACTTGAAGAAAACTGAAATTTTAGTCATATAACCTTATTCAAAGCTCTTAACCTCTTCATTCATATTTCACCAGGCTAAATAACTAATTAGAGAAACATAACATCTTTTTTTAAAACAAGAATTATCAGTTTATCTAGTATATATATTTCTTCCAAACAACAGTTAAATAAATGCTTTTAGCTCTGCATACAAATTCAAGAATACATGTTTTAGGGTGCTAAATATTTAAAATTCAAATTGATATGAATATCAATGAGTTAACTTCTAAATAGAAAGTGATTCTCTTTGGAAAACTAGAAATAGAAATCATTTCAGTTCTTTTGGTTAGTATATCATGTATTTATGAAGGTATTCTTTAAATTGTTCGTTTATATTATATATGTAATATATTAAAATAGGCTAATTAACCTTATAAAATAATGAATATGCAAATATATGTGCACATATACACACGTATAAATTCCACTAGTATATTGCTCTTTTGTGGCAATCTACTTCATGAGTATCTCACCATCTATACAAAATTATTTTAAAGTTATGCTTCCTAGTCTGGGAGCGGTGGCTCACGCCTGTAATCCCAGCACTATAGGAGGCCAAGGCAGGCAGATCACTTGGGGTCAGGAGTTCAAGACCAGCCTGGCCAACAGGGTAAGACCACATCTCTACTAAAAAAATACAAAAATATTGACCTGGCATGGTGGCGCACAACTCAGGCTACTGGGGTGGCTGAGGCAGGAGAATCACTTGAATGTGGGAGTGAGCCAAGATCATGCCACTGCACTCCAGCCTGGGCAACAGAGTGAGACTCTGTCTCCAGAAAAAAAAAAAAAAAAAGTGTATGTGCTTCCATAGTAGTGTTATTAATTGATGACCAATCACTTTATACTTGTATAATAATAAAATGTAATATTAAGGTGACCAGGAATAGCCTTTATATAAGGACCATTACGTTTTGGTCAATTTCAATTGATAGCACATAGATAATTCAAGATAACACAAAAGTAGTTTATGCGTATTAGAATTAAGAAAGCCAGACAATTAATATTTGGTTTACATTATAAACATAAAGCATTTAATCATGCACATTGTGTTATTAGTTCCAGCTTTTGTAGCATATGTAGACAATTAACTTGATTATAAATTATAATGCACATATTAGGTAATTTAATAGTGAATATTAGTAATATCTATACATTTTTATTCTCTAAATTTAATCTAATTCACTCACGTATTTTATTAGATTTTAACTTTAGACTACCATTAAAATTACACTATGAATTTGTTATTTTTTTCCTGCAACTATAAAGTGTTTCTGGACTGGTAGACTCTGTGTTGTGACTTCAGGGGCTTCAGATATCCTGTTGTGATCCAATATCTTCTGGTTCTGTCATTGCAGAATTGAAAATTCATGCTATCTTTTCCCTTTGAGAGCCATTACTACCTGTTTTCATCTCCCCAATACCTGTTTACGATAACAGTCTGTAACTGCTCTCTGGTCTTAGCTATGCCAACAATAATCCAGGGAAGCCTGCACCCAGCGGGATAAAAAATCCATTCTCTTACTAAAACAATTTCTTACTGATGTTCTCCAAACTCTACAAGCAATGTCTCTCCATCTCTTTCTTCCATTTCATTATACCAAAAATAGCACCTATCAACTTGGTATGTCTAAGCGGAACTTAACTGGTTTATCAGCCAAACATTTCACATTTCATAGTTATGTTTCCTTATTAGTGTATATTCATATTTTTTCTACCAAGTTATCCTTGAAGGCATAGATCTTTGAAAGCATAATCAGGAATTCCTTTTAGAAGTCCTGATTAGCTGTCTTCACATTTGGATTCAGAATGTCAAAGCAGTACATAATTTCATATGTGAGCAAATTATTGACTAAGTATTCTTCCATTTTCAGAGAAAATAAATGAAAGCACTCATCTAAAGTCTCTCTACACCATAAAAAATTTACATTATTTTAACAAGTATATTTTAATGAGATTAGCACTCAAGTAATTTACTCATGTATATTATATGGGGCACCAAGCAATATCTTAATACTTGAGAGAGCAACTTTCTTTTGGTGTGGAAAACTTTAATTTTATAATTTATATAAAACTAGCAAAAATACTACAAAGAACATTTTTACTCTTGAACCATTTGAGAAGTTTCTAGCATAAATGTCTCTTTATCCTAGGATAATTCAGAGAGTATTTTCTATAAACAAGTATATTCTTAACCACAAACAGCCACCAAAATCAGAAAATTAATATTGATGAATTATAATACAGCCATCTAAATATCAAACTTTTACCTATTTATAATATTTGTTTATCTATATTAAAGTATGTGTGATCTAATAGTTTTTTGTCTATTAGAAATGACAGGAAATTGACTGTGTGTCATTTTGGGGAAAATCTTCATCTTCACAGAGTTCCATTGAGTCTAGGGCCTTTCAATTGGTCTTTAAAAAGTCTGCTGGTTCTATGACTGGTCTCATTGCTCTTGCCCTTGGCTTCAACCTTTAAAGTCTGACTGCTCGCATTATACAATGGGTTTAGCACTGGTAGATGTGTACTCAGTGGCAGATATATCCATAGACTGGGACACAGTCTAACGCTTATACCAGGACTTGCAAACATAGAAGTAAAACAGAAGAGGGAACCTATGTTATTTTATAGTGATAATTTTTGACTATGGATAATTTACTTTATATTTTTTATTTGTTTATCATTTTTTGCTGAACATAGAACTATGTAAGAAACCAAAAAATCAGATAATCTTATATATACATATATATATTTTTCATATATGTTATATAAATAGAGAATACACTTTAATATAGTTTTCATCCAAAAATAATTAAATGGCACTTCAAACTATGAGAATGATTACAATGAGGTACTCCAGTGAAATAATTATTCCCTAGAAAGTTTTAGCATTAATATTTCTCTAGCCAAGTAAATTAAATCAGAACATTTATGATCTTCAGTAATTTTTAGCTTGAGTTAAATATCTTCCAGCTTTTTAGAAAATATAAAAATAGTACATATTAAATATATCCCCAAATTACAATTTTTTAAAGATTGCATATGTATATAATTTAAAAATAGTTGAATATTAAGAGACAAGGCTAGAACAACGTTCACACTCCTTGACAGATGATATAAGAATATTTATTCAAATACATATAACTAAATAGTATTAACATATATTATTATGTCTTTATTTAGTTACACATGAATTAATATTGAAATTACCTAATTTTAATTAATATTCTCGATGTAATTGTAAACAGATTATCAGCTGATTAAATTCAATGCTGTATTTCAATAGGAAAAGGACTTTTCATCTGTAACTACTTCTAAACTTGCTCAGACCAATTGGTTATTCACTTAATTTGACTATATGAAAATCTTATAGGATTATAATAATTTTGAGGCATAAAAACAGTTTAACTTTAATAATTGTTTTGTTTAATTAATATGGATACTTGGTAGATATATATATTTATGAGTTACAGGAGAGATTCTGATACAGGCATACAATGCAAAATAATCCCATCAGGGAAAATGAGGTATCTATCACCTCAAGCATTTCTCCTTTCTTTGTGTTACAAACATTCCAATTATACTCTTTCAGTTATTTTTAAGTGTACAATAAATTGTTGACCACTCTGTTGTGCTATCAAATACTAGATTTTATTTATTCTAACTGTATTTTTGTACGCATTAACCATCCCCACTTCTCCACCACGAACTCTTCTTCCATCATTCTAGTCTCTGTCTCTATGTTCAATTGTTTTAATTTTTAGCTCCCACAAATGAGTGAGAGCATGCAAAGTTTGTCTCTGTGCCTGGCTTATTTCCTTAACACAATGACCTTCAATACCCATACCACCTTTTCTTTATTAATTTGTTTGCTGGAAAACACTTAGGTTGCTTCAAAATTTTGGCTATTGTGAATTGTGCTGCAATAATCATGGGAGTACAGATATCTCTTTGATTTACTGATTTTCTTTCTTTGGGGTATGTGCCTAGCAGTAGGATATCTGGATCATAGGATCATAGGGTAAATCTATTTTCACTTTTCTGAGGAACTTCCATACTGTTCTCGGTAGTGGCTGTACTAATTTACATTCCCACCAGCAATGTATGTGAGGTCCCTTTCCTTCACATCCTCACCTGCATTTGTTATTGCTTGTCTATTGGATAAAAGCCATTTTAACTGGGTTGAGATGATATACATTTGTAGTTTTTATTTGCGGTGCTTTGATGATCAGTGATGTTGAGCACTTTTTCATAAGACTGTTTGCCATTTGTATGTCTTCTTTTGAGAAATACCTATCCAGATCTTTTGCCAATTTTTAATCAGATTGTTAGATTTTTCCTATATAGTTGTTTGAAGTCCTTATATATTCTGGTTATTAAACCCTTGTCAGATGGACAGTTAGCAAATATTTTCTCCCATTCTGTGTGTTGTCTCTTCATTTTGTTCATGTTTATTTTGCTGTAGAGAAGCCTTTTAACTTAATGTGATCCCATTTGTCTATTTTTGCTTTGTTGCCTATGGTTATGGGATATTACTCAAAATATATTTGCCTTGATCAAAGTCCTAGAGAGTTTTCCAAAAGTTTTCTTTTAGGTTTTTTTTTTTTTTAAAAGTTTGAGGTCTTAGATTTAAGTATTTAATCAATTTTGATAGGATTCTCATATATAGCAAGAGATAGGGGTTTAGTTTCATTCTTCTGTATATAAATAGCCAGTTTCCAAGCACCTTTTTTTGAATAGACTGTTCTCTCCCCAATGTAGGCTCTTGGCACCTTATTCAAAAATGAGATTTATGGATTTATTTCTGGGTCTTCTATTTGGTTCCATTGGTTTATGTCTTTTTTGTCTACCACTTTGTTTACAATAACTGCTATTTTGTTTACAATAGCTTTGTGGTGTAATTTGAAGTAAGGTAATGTGATTCCTCCAGTTTCCTTCCTTTTTTCCAGGATGCCTTTGGCTATTCTGGGTGTTCTGTAGTTTCATATAAATTTTAGATTTTTTTTCTATTTTTGTGAAGAATGTCATTTATATTTTGATAGAAATTGCATTATCTATAGATTGCTTTGGGTAGCATGGTCATTTCAACAATACTGATTCTTTCAATCCATGAACATGAAATATCTCTTCATTTTTTGGGTGTGTCTCCTTTGATTTCTTGTGTCAATATTTTATAGTTTTTACTGTAGTTTTTTTACAGTTTTCATTTTTTTTTTTTTTTTTGTTAAGTTTATTCCTGGGTGTCTTGTTTTATTTGTAGCTATTGTAAATGGGATTACTTTCTTGAGTTGTTTTTCAGATTGTTTGCTGTTTTCATATAGAAATGCTACAGATTTCATTGTATTAATTTTGTACCCTACAACTTTACTGAATTTGTTTATCAGTTCTCATAGATTTTATTGTGTGAAGTCTTTAGGTTTTTCCCACATATAAGTTGTTTCATTTGCAAACAGGGATAATTTCACTCTTTTGTTTTCAATTTGTATGCCCCTTATTCCTTTCTCTTGTCTGATTGCACTAATCAGCACTTCCAATACTATGGAAATAACAATGGTGAACATAGGCATCCTTGTCTTGTTAAAGATCTTAAGAGGAAAGGCTTTCATTTTTTTACTGTTCAGTATGATGCTAACTGTGGGTCTCTTATATGTGGTTTTTATTGTATTGAGGTACATTCTTTCTATACTCTCTTTTTTGCAGCTTTTTTAAAATCATAAAATAATGTTGAATTGTATCAAATATTTTTTCAGTATTTCAGCATAAATTGAAATGATCATACGGTTTTTGTCCTTTATTCTGTTGATATGAGGTATCATGTTGATTAATTTGCATATGTTGAACCATCCTTGCATCTCTGGGATAAATTCCACTTGGTCGTGATAAAATATCTTTTTAATGTATTGTAGAATTTGGTTTGCTAGTATTTTTTGTTTGTTTGTTGTGCAAATGTTTGCATCTATATTCATCAGGGAGATTACCCTGTAGTTTTCTATTTGATGTATCTTTGATTGTGGTTATCAGTACAATACTTACTGACCTTGTATAATGAGCTTGGAAGTATTCTCAACTATTTTATTTTTAGTAATAGTGTGAGTAGGATTGGTATTAGGTTTTCTTTAAATGTTTAATAAAATTCAGCAGTGCAACCATCAGTTCCTGGGCTTTTCTTTACTGGTTGAGTGTTTATTATGTCTTTGATCTCATTACTTGCTATTGGTCTATTAAGGTTTTGGATTTCTTCATAGTTCAATCTTGCTAAGTCGTGTATGTCCAGACATTTATAAATTTCTTCTAGGTTTCCCAATTTATTGACATATAGTTGCTCGTAGTAGTCTCTAATTATCTTTTTAACTTCTGCCATATCAGTTATAATGTCTCCTTTTTCATCTCTAATTTTATTTATTTGAGTCTTCTCTCTTTTTTCTTCTTTAGTTTGATTCAAGATTTGTCAATTTTATCTTTTTAAAAAGCAAATTTTCCTTTTATTGATATTTTGCATGTTTTTTTTTTTTTCATTTCAATTTCACCTATTTCTGCTCTAATCTTTTTTTCTTTTCTCTACTAATTTTGAGTTTAGTTTGCTTTTGCTTTTCTAATTCTTTAAGATGCATTGTTAGGTTATTCATTTAACATTTTTCTGCTTTTTTGATGTGAGTGCTTATTGCTATAAAATTTCCTCTTAGTATTGTGTTTGTTGTATCCTGTAGGTTTTGATATGTTGTGTTTTCATTTTATTTGTTTGTAGAAACTTTTTAATTTTCTTCTAATTTTTTTCATGGACTCACTGATCCTTTGGGAAGATATTGTTTAATTTCCATGTTTTATAGTTTCCAAATTTTCTCTTGTTTTTGATTTCTAGTTTTATTCCATTGTTGTCAGAGAAGATACTTGATATATATTTTTTTGAATTTTTAAAGAAGTGTTTTATAGTTTAACACATTGTCTATCCTTGAAGATGATCCATTTGCTAAGAAGAGATTGTGTATTCTGCAGCAGTTAGATGAAATGTTCTGTAAATATCTGTTACGTCCATTTGGTCTATAGTGCAGATTAATTCCAATGTTTCTTTGTTTGCTATTCTGTCTGGATAACATGTCTAATGCTGAAAGTGGGGGTGTTGAAGTCTCCAACTATTATCATATAGGGGTCTGCCTCTCTCTTTAGCTCTAATAATTTTTGCTTTAAATGTCTGGGTGCTCCAGTACTTGGTTCATATATATTTATAATTGTTACATACTGTTGCTGAATTGATCCTTTTATTATTATATAGTGACCTTCTTTGTCTTAGTCCATTCAGCCTGCTATAACAAAATACCATACATTAAGTAGCTTATAAATGACAGAAGTTCATTTCTCACAGTTCTGGAAACCGGGAAGTCTGAGATCAAGGCTCAAGCATATTAGGTTTGTGGGGAGGATCCTCTTCTTTATAGATGAACATCTTCTCACTGTAAACTCACATAGCAAAAGGACAAGGGAGCTCTCTCAGGCATCCTTTATAAAGGCACTAATACCATTCATGAGGGCTCTGGCATCATGACCTAATCATTTCCAAACGCCTTGCCTCCTAACATTGGTATGGTATGGTTAAGATTTCAATGTATACACTTTGGGAGGAAACAAACATTAAGATGAAAGTAGTCCAAAATTTATATCTTGAAATCCTACCTCCCAAGGTAATGGTAACAGGAAGGAGGGCACTTGCAATGTAATTAGGTCATGAGAGTGGAGCCTTCATAAATGAGATGAGCGTCTTTATAAGAAGAGACAAGAGGAGATTGTTTCAAGATGGCTGACTAGATACATCGGATCTCATTCTCTCCAGAAAAAAAAGAAAAAAGAAAACTGTGAAGAGATAATCATACATCAACTAGAACATCTAAAAGAGAACACTGCAGCTCAACATAGGAAACATCTGAGGCAGAGAAGGAGATGGAAGAAAGTGGCCAGCTTGGCTGAGATCAGCTGGGAGCCTGAAGCGGATCCCCATTGCATCCCACTATTGAATGCTGCAATCCTGACCACAAGAAGCCTCCTCTGGCCACATGAATACTAAAACTAGCTTGGGCATTGATCTGGAGACCACACAAGTTCCTTGTCTGGGGCTATGAGAAGTGACCCCACCCCCAGCAGCACAGATTCTGCTTGGGCTTATCTAACAGTGGGATCCTTTGCCCTTTCCACATACTGCTACAGCAGTTACTGCCACTGCGAGTGGAGGTGGGCAAGTCTGAAAACTGACTGTCTGGGGCTGGGAGCAGCAAGCCCACTCTCCATAGCAGAGCAGCATTTGTACTCTGAGTCACATGTAGAAAGTGAGCAGGGCCTCTTCCTTGCTTCTGCATACCACTGTAGCCTTACTGCTGTTGCTGCTGCCAGGGACTGAGGTGGGTGAGCTGGAGTGCTGCCTGTCTGGGACTGTAGGTGATGATCCTACGCACTCTGGTAGCACAGTCTCCATGCTTATACCTGTGTGCAAAGGACGAGATCTCTCCTTGACGCCAAACAATCCTGCAGTGTTACTGCAGCAGCCAGGTGCCAAAAAATGTACTAGCCAGGACTCCCAGATGGCACCTTATTTGGAACTAGGAGTTCCAACCCTGCTCACACAGCGTGGCCTCTGTGCTCTGGTGCACTGGTCCCCAACATTTTTGGAACCAGGGACTGGTTTCTTGGGAGAAAAATTTTCCAGACTAGGATGAAACTATTCTACCTCAGATCATCAGGCATTAGTTAGATTTTCACAAGGGGTGTGGAACCTTCATCCCTCACATGTGCAGTTCACAATAGGGTTTGCACTCCTATGACAATCTAATGCCACCACTGATCTGACAGGAGGCAGAGCTCAGTTGGTAATGCTCACTAGTCTCCTGCTCACCTCCTGTTATTTGGACCCATACTGGTTCACAGCCCAGGGGCTGGGAACCACTGCTCTAGTGCACATTCTGAGTACAGGCTCCCTGTGCACACCACTGTGGCCATGGCTCCTGCTGGAGACGAGACAAAGTGTGCACTCCCCAAAACCTGAGAGATGCCTGCATGGGCCTGCTGCAGACAACCCCGCCAACACAAATAGCAGGATTGTTACATTGTAGCCTGAGCCCTGAGGCCAGATTCTTCATATCCACCACCACAGAATGCCCCATTCTGCCTACTAGAGCCTAAGCCCCTGTACACCACCTGGGGCCTGAGATCAGACACCATCAGTTTATCTATACCAGCCCCTCCCCACCAGAGCCCGAGCACACCTTCTGAAGACCTGAGAATCACTCCAGCTATTGCACCACCTCTGACATCAGTGTACTTTCCTCATGAACCTGAAGACAGGATCACTCACATGCACCACACTGAAGCCTAAGGACCAACCTCTCCAGTCCTTTAAAGCCACTGCCAACACAAACGTGCACTGTTTGGAACCCAGAGAGTCATCCCATAACTGCCATTGCCCATGCCACACTAGCTGTCCAAGGGCCTAAGAACCTGCCTGCCCACCTGGCCCACTGTTGTCACTACTGGCATCTGAGGAAGCCATCTGAAGGTCTGAGAATTGGCCTGCCTGGACCACCTAATGGTAGTATCAATAAACTACCCTGGGGTTTAAGGACAGGCATGGTCAGCCCACAATTGTCATGACTGGGGCTAAAGACTGAACTACCTGCAATGTCTGTTCCCAGCAACACTTTAAACTTTACCAGAGCCTCCATTAATAACCACTCTCTAAGTCACCAAGAACATCACAGTTACAGGTGATGTTTAAGACCAAAGAAACCGTACAGAGACTACACTACTGAATTCAGTCAGAATCAAAGCTAAAGGACCCTACAAAACAAACACCATGGGTTCATCTTCACAAAAACATCTCCCAAAGAAAGCAAATTCAGGATATTGGAAGAAGTGAGCATTACAACAGGTGCATAGATATCAACATAAAGACACAGAAAACAAGAAAAAGTAAAGAAGTAGAATATATCCAAAAGAACACAATAATTCTCTAGCAACAGCTCACAATAAAAAAGAAAGTCCCCAAATCCCAGAAAAAAAAAAAAAAAAGTATTCTGAATATTGACTTTAAAGAAGCTCAGTGAGATACAAGAGAATTCTGAAAAACGATACGAAGAAACTATTAATGAGAAATTTTCCAAAGAGATATTATAAAAGGAAAGAAATCCTGGAAGCGAAGAACTCGTTGAATAGAATGCAAATTATGGAGCTGGAGGCCATTATTCTAAGTGAAGTAACTCAGGAATGGAAAACCAAATACCACATATTTTCATTCATAAATGGGAGCTAAGCCATGAGAACACAAAAGCATAAGAATGACATAATGGATTTTGGGGACTCACGGGGGGTTTGGGAAGGGGGTGAGGGATAAAAGACTACATATTTGATACAATGTATACTGCTCAGGTGACAGGTACACTAAAATCTCAGAAATCACCACTAAAAAATATATCCACAGAACTAAAAACCACCTGTACCCCTAAAACTATTGTAATAAAAGAATACAAATTGTATTCAAGGGCTTCAGCAATAGACTATCTCAAGCAAAAGAAAAAAAAAATCACAGAACTTGAAGACAGGTATTGTGAAATAACCCAGTCAGTCAAAAATAAAGAAAAAAGAATAAAAAAGAATGAATAAAGACTTCATAATATATGGGTCACCATAAAGTGACTACATATACAAATTATCAGTATTTCAGAGGATGAAGAAAGAAAAAGTTGGAAAACCTATTTAATGAATGATAGATGAAAACTTCCCAAGCCTAGCTATATATTTAGACATCCAGATACAGCAATCCCCAGACAGATACAATGCCAAAATGTCTTCTCCACAGCACATTATAGTCAATCTGTCAATATTCAGAAACAAAGAAATAATTCCAAAACTAGCAAGAGAAAATCATCTAGTCATCTACAAAAACACTCATATAAGACTAATAGTATGCTTCTCAACATAAACATTACAGGCCAGGAGAGAATGGGGTAATATATTCAAAGTGCTGAAATTAAAAAATGGTACTCATGGATACTAACTCCAGAAAAATGATCCCTCATAAATGAAAAATAAAGCCTTTCCCTGAAAGCAAATGCTGAGGAATTCATCACCACCAGACCAGTCCTAAAAGAAATGCTCAAGGAAGTTCTAAATCCGGAAGTGAAATGACAAGAGTTGCCATCATGAAAATACACAAAAGTATAAAGTTCACTCATAAAGTAATCACACAAATAAGATAAAAAACTGAAATGATATTATTACAGAAAATCACTGGCTGGGCACAGTGGCTCATGCCTGTAATCCTAGCACTTTGAGAGGCCAAGCCAGGTAGATCAATTGAAGTCAGGAGTTTGAGACTAGTCTGGCCAACATGATGAAACCCTGTCTCCACTAAAAATACAAAAATTAGCCAGGCGTGGTGCCACATGCCTGTAATACCAGCTACTTGGGAAGCTGAGGCAAGATAATCGCTTGAACCCAGGAGGTGGAGTTTGCAGTGAGCCAATATTGTGCCACTGCACTCCAGCCTAGGTGACAGAGCGAGACTCCGTCAAAAAAAAAAAAAAAAAAAAAAAAAAAAAAAAACCAGAAAAAAAAAAAAAAGAAAGAAAAAGAAAGAAAGAAAAAGAAAATCACCAACCCATAAGAACAAAAAAAAAAGATAAGAAGAAAAAACATTGAATACATATGCAAAACAACCAGACAAAAACAATGTGAAAGGAAGAAAACCTCACATATCAATAACCTCGAATGTAAATAGAATAAATTATTCACTTCAAAGTTATAGATGAGCTGAATGGATTAAAAAATGATACAATTATAGACTGCCTACAAGAAACAGTATAATTACAAAGATACATACAGACTGAAAGTAGTGACAGGAAAAGGTATTACACTCAAATAAAAACCGAAAAAGAGGAAGAGTGCCTATATTAGAAAAAAAGACTTCGCCGGTGCAGTGGCTCACACCTGTGATCCCAACACTTTGGGAGGCTGAGGCGGGCGGATCACGAGGTTGGGAGTTTGAGACCAGCCTGGTCAACATGGCGAAACCTCATTTCTACTAAAAATACCAAAATTAGCCAGTTATGGTGGCAGATGCCGCTAAATCCCAGCTACTCAGGAGGCTGAAGCAGGAGAATAGCTTGAACCCAGGAGACAGAGGTTGCAGTGAGCCAGATAGCACCATTGCACTCCAGCCTGGGCAACAGAGCAAGACTCCGTCTAAAACAAAAGCCACAGGCCACACACAGTGGCTCATGCCTGTAATCCTAGCACTGTGGGAGGCTGAGGTGAGTGGACTGCCTGAGCTCATAAGTTTGATACTAGCCTCGGCAACATGGTGAAACCCTGTCTCTACTAAAATACCAATAATGATGATGATAATAATAATAAGCTGAGCATGATGGTGTGTGCCTGTAGTCCCAACTACTTGGGAGGCTGAGGCACAAGAACCATTTGAAGGCAGAGGCTGCAGTGAGCTGAGCACACCACTGCACTCCAACCTCAGTGACAGAGGAAGACACCAAGAAGATTAAAACAAAAAGGTACAGCAAGAGGATGTAATTCTAAATATATATGTGCTCAGCATTGGAGAACCTAGATTTATAAAGCAAATATTACTAGAACTAAAGAGAAAGATGGACTCCAATACAATAATAGCAGATTGTCTAGGAAAGAAACCAATAGAGAAACATTGGATTTAAACTGGACTTTAGAGCAAATGAACCTAACAGACATTTACAGATCATATTATCTGACAACTGCAAAATACACCTTCTTCTTATCAGCACATTGAACATTCTCTAGAATAGGCCATATGTTAGATCAAAACAAGTCTTATTTTTTAAAAATAAAATCACATCAAGTATCTTCTCAGACAACAATGAAATAAAACTAGAAATCAATTCCAAAAAAACCTTGGAAACTGTATAAATACATAGAAACAAAACAACATGCTCCTGAATGACCACTGGCTCAATATAGACATTAACATGAAAATCAAATATTATTTTGAAACAAATGAAAATGATAATGCCATCTACCAAAACCTGTGAAATACAGCAAAAGCAGTACTACAAGGAATAGTTTATAACACTGAATACTTACATCAAAAATATAAAAACGAGACTACAAATAAAAATCTAATGATGAAACTCAAGAAACTAGGAAACTAAGAACAAAACAAATCCAAAGTTGGCAGAAGAAAAGATATAATAAAGACCAGAGCAGAAGTAAATGAAATAAAGACTGAAAAAAAAAAAAAATACAAAGGGGGAGTAAAACAAAAAGCTGATTACTGAAAAGTTTTTTATTTTTATTATTATTATTATTATTATACTTTAAGTTCTAGGGCACATGTGCATAACATGCACTGAAAAGTTTTAACAGGCCAGGCGCAGTGGCTCACACCTGTAATCCCAGCACTTTGGGAGGCCAAGTTAGCTGGATCACGAGGTCAGAAACAGAGACCATCTTGGCCAACATGGTGAAACCCCGTCTCTACTAAAATACAAAGAATTAGCCAGGCATGGTGGCACGTGCCTGTAATCCTAGCTATTTGGGAGGCTGAGGCTGGGGAATTGCTTGAACCAGGGAGGCAGAGGTTGTGGTGAGCTGAGATTGCACCACTGCACTCCAACCTGGCGACTGAGCAAGACTCCATCCCCCCCCGCCAAAAAAAAAGTTAAAGCAAAATTGATAAACTGCTATAACTGCTATAGAGCTAACAAAGATAAAGAGACAAAACTCCAGTAAACAAAACAAGAAACAAAATCGAGCCTCACAAATGATACCACAGAAATACAAGGGATCATTAGAGACTATTATGAACACTATATTCTCATAAACCTAGAGGAAATGGAAAAATTCCTGAAAACACACCCCCTACCAAGTTTGGATAACGAAAAAATAGAAAACCTGAATAGATCAATAAGAAGTGGTGAGCATAACAGTAACCAAAACAGCATGGTACTGGTACAAAAACAGATACATAGACCAATGGAACAGAATAGAGAACTCAGACATAAGACTGCACATCTACACTATCTGATCTTTGACAAACCTGAGTAAAACAAGCAATATGGAAAGCATTCCCCATTTAATAAATGGTGCTGGGAGAAATGGCTAGTCATCCATAGACAATTGAAACTGGACCCCTTCCTTATACCTTATACAAAACTTACCTCAAGATGGATTAAAGACTTAAATGTAAAACCCAAAACCATAAAAACCCCAGAAGAAAATGTAGGCAATACCATTCAGAACATAGACATGGGCAAAGATTTCATGAGGAAATCGCCAAAAGCAATTGCAACAAAAGCCAAAATAGACAAATGGGATCTAGTTAAACTAAAGAGCTTCTGCACAGCAAAAGAAACTATCATTAGATCAAACAGACAACCTACAGAGTGGGAGAAATTTTTTGCAATCTATCCATCTGACAAAGATCTAATATCCAGAATCTACAATAAACGTAAATAAATTTTTAAAAAAACATAACCCCATTAAAAGTGGTTAAAGGGCATGAGCAGACACTTCTCAAAAGAAGACATTTTTGCAACCAACAAATATATGAAAGAAAACTCAACATCCCTGCTCATTAGAGAAATGCAAATCAAACCCACAATGAGATACCATCTCACGCCATTCAGAATGTTGATTATTAAAAGCTGAAGAAACAACTGATGTTGGTAAGGCTGTGGAGAAATAGGAACACTTTTACACTGTTAATGGAAATGTAAATTAATTCAACATTGTGGAAGATAGTGTGGCAATTCCTCAAAGACCTAGAACCAGAAATACCATTTTACCCAGCAATCCCGTTACTAGGTATATACCCAAAGGAATATAAATCATTCTGTTACAAAGATACATGCACGTGTATGTTCACTGCAACATTATTCACAATAGCAAAGACATGGAATCAATCCAAGTGCCCATCAATAATAGACTGAATAGAGAAAATGTGGTACATATATACCATGGAATACTATGCAGCCATAGAAAAGAAAGAGATCATGCACTTTGCAGGGACATAGGTGGACCTGGGTGCCATTATCCTCAGCAAATTAACACAGGAACAGAATATCAAACATCACATGTTCTCATGTATAAGTGGGAGCTAAACAATGAGAACACATGGACACAGGGAGGGGAACAACACACACTGAGGCCTGGTAGGGGGAGTAGTAGAGGGAGGAAAAGCATTAGGAAAAGTAGTACTTAAAAGAAGCAGTGAGAATAAATCAGTAATAAAAATTGTCCCTACAAAAAAAGCCTAGGGTTAGATGGATTCACTGCTGAATTCTCACAGATGTATAAAGAATAACTAATACCAGTTCTTCTCAAAGTATTATAAAAATTTAAAAGGAGGGAATTCTCTCTAACTCATTTTATGAGGCTGAAATCTCCCTGATATCAAAACCAGACAAAGACACAACAAGAAAGAAAACTACAGGCCAATGTCCCTGATGAAGATAGATGTAAAAATTCTTAACAAAATACTAGCAAACCAAATCTAACAGCACATCAAAAAGATAATACAGGCTGAGTGCAGTAGCTCATGCCTGTAATCCCATCACTTTGAGAGGCCAAGGTGGGTGGATCACATGAAGACAGGAATTCGAGACCAGCTTCGCCAATATGGCAACCCCCATCTCTACTAAAAATACAAAAAAAAAAAAAAAAAAAAAAAAAAAAAAAAAAAAAAAGCCGGACACGGTGGAAAACACCTGTAATCCCAGCTACTTGGGAGGGTGAGGCATGAGAATCTCTTGAACCCAGGAGGTGGAGGATGCAGTGAGCCAAGATTGCACCACTGCACTCCAGCCTGGATGTTGTTGTGACACTCTGTCTCAAAAATAATAATAACCAAAAAAGAAGCAGAGAAGGAAATTCCATTTATAATAGCTACAAAAAAAGAGAGAACTTATTCATTAATTTAACCAAAAAGGTGAAAGAGCTCTGTAGGGAACACACACATATGCGCGCGTGCACGCGCGCGCACACACACACACACACACACAATGATGAAAGAAACTGAAGACTATACAAACAAATGGAGAGACATCCAAGGTCATGGAATGGTAGAATTAATATTAAAATGACCATACTACCCCAAGAGATATGTAGATTTAATGTAATCCTTGTGAAAATGCCACTGTCATTTTTCACAGAAATAGAAAAAAAGTCCTAAAATTCATTTGAAACAAAAAAATATCCAGAAGAGCCAAAGAAATCCTGATCAAAATAAAACAAAGCTGAGGGAATCATATTACGTTATTTCAAAGCATATTGCTTTGGTAAACAAAAGAGCATGGTGTTTATATAAAAATATATGCATTGACCAATAAATTAGAATAGATAATCCAAAATGAAATCCGCATGCTTATAGGAAAATGATTCTTTGATAAAATTGCCAAGAAAATTCACGAGGGAAAGGATGGTCTCTTCAATGAATATATCTGGGAAAGCTGGATAACTATATGCAGAAGAATAAAACTAGACCCATGTCTCCCACTGTATATAAAAATCAACTCATAATAGATTAAAAACTCAAACACAATATCTGGAACTATACAAGTATTATGTTGATGCAAAGGTATAACAATAATAGTGTACATATTTATGGAGTAGATGTGAGTGTTTATTACATGCATAGAATGTGTAATGATCAAGCTGGAGCATTTGGGGCATACAACAGCTTGAATATTTATCATTTTTATGTGTTATTATAATTTTGAGCTCTCAGTTTTAGTTATGATGTAATATAAAAAATATTGTTAAGTATAGTCACTCTAGTCTGCTATCAAACATTAGAAATTTATTTGCTCACAAATAAGACTATAAATTTATAAATTAATAAATTAAAATAAAATCCTCATGTAATTTGTGAAAACTTAAAAAATAGTTTTGAAAGAAAGGAACAATAGTTACAAAATGTGATACAGAGAACACTGCAAATCAAATTAGCAGTCGAATCTCTAATTAGAAACGTACCTCACATACTTAAATAAAAAAATAAACTGTTACCTTTGCATTCATTTACAAATCTGAAAATAAATCAATCCCAAGAGAACAGTAAAAACCTTTAAATATAAATTAATTAATTAGAAAAAAAAATAGTAGAACTGATTAACCTAAGAATTGATGTGTTGCTGAATCCGGTTTGCCAGTATTTTATTGAGGATTTTTGCATCGATGTTCATCAGGGATATTGGTCTAAAATTCTCTTTTTTTTGTTGTGTCTCTGCCAGGTTTCAGTATCAGTATGATGCTGGCCTCATAAAATGAGTTAGGGAGGATTCCCTCTTTTTCTGTTGATTGGAATAGTTTCAGAAGGAATGGTACCAGCTCCTCCTTGTACCTCTGGTAGAATTTGGCTGTGAACCCCATCTGGTCCTGGATTTTTTTTGGTTGGTTGGCTATTAATTATTGCCTTAATTTCAGAGCCTATTATTGGTCTATTCAGGGATTCAACTTCTTCCTGGTTTAGTCTTGGGAGGGTGTATGTTTCCAGGAATTTATCCATTTCTTCTAGATTTTCTAGTTTATTTACATAGAGGTATTTATAGTATTCTCTGATGGTAGTTTGTATTTCTGTGGGATCGGTTGTGATATCCCCTTTATCATTTTTTATTGTGTCTATTTGATTCTTCTGTCTTCTTTATTAGTCTTGCTAGCTAGCAGTCTGTCAAATTTGTTGATTCATGTCATGTTTTTTGTAAAGATCAACACGACATAGTTTTTAACCCCCATTTGACTAAATTATTCTTAGTCGGTATGAAATAACACATATCTGAGCATTGTCTAGAGAAATTTAAAGTTTAAGGAGAAAGACAGGCCAAAGAATTTATAGAAAACTGAACAAACTGCATAGACTATAAATAAACTGATCTAACTATTCTAATGGAGCTTTAGTTTTTATTATCAGTATACTAATCATCTACTATTTTTGTTGTTTCACTTATTTCACAAATAATTTTGAGTTCTTTTTTTTTTTTTTTTTTTTTTTTTTTTTTTTTTTGAGACGGAGTCTCGCTCTGTCGCCCAGGCTGGAGTGCAGTGGCAGGATCTCAGCTCACTGCAAGCTCCGCCTCCCGGGTTCACGCCATTCTCCTGCCTCAGCCTCCCGAGTAGCTGGGACTACAGGCGCCCGCCGCCTCGCCCGGCTAATTTTTTGTATTTTTTAGTAGAGACGGGGTTTCACCGTGTTAGCCAGGATGGTCTCGATCTCCTGACGTCGTGATCCACCCATCTCGGCCTCCCAAAGTGCTGGGATTACAGGCTTGAGCCACCGCGCCCGGCAATTTTGAGTTCTTAAAAGGTCTAGGAGCTCTTCTAGGTGCTGGACAGAGGGGCATTGGTAAGGAAACAGTATCTCTACTGTCCTGAGTTCATAGAATGGTAAAACAGTTTAAAAACATGTAAACAGATTCATACAAGACTATTTAAGCCAACAACAGGTGTTTTGAAGAAAGTCAAAGCAAAGTGATAGACATGATAGAGAGTGACTGAATAGTGCTGAGGTTGTCTTACTGTAGAGTCATCTGACAGGACCTTTCTAAGGAGGAAACCTTTGAACTGAAACCTGAATGATTCAGAGTCAACATTACCATAACTGAGGAAAAGGGTGAGTATTAAGTTTTCTGGTTAGATGTAAGGGGGAAAGGAGCTCAATAATTTGAGGAACAGATTAGGGCATTGTGCTAGAGGGTAAGAATGGGGATTGGAAGTGGATGGTAGGAGATAAGATCAGAGCTATAGACAGGAAATTTTATTTCTAGATAAGGAACTCATATTTATTTTTAATGTAGCAAGAAATAAGGGGAGTGACATTATTTGTCTTCTATTTTTAAATTGTGATTCTCATTTGTCTCTCACATCTGTAGACATGTCCTATCGCTGAGCTTCCTATGAACAACCCTTCTAATTAGCTAGCTGAATATTTTCATCTTTCATCCAGATATTTTGCTATTAAACTGCAAGGAGAGGACAGGTGATAAAGAAAAATAATATTTCATTGAGATATTTTAAAAATATTCTATTTATTGTGATAATGATTTGGGAGCCTGTTAAAAAGTCATCCAAAAATAATCACTGTGTTTGTGATGTCTCAAATGAGAATAGTTTAGCACCTTTGATATTTTCACTCACAGTTAAAATGTCTTTGTTTTCATTTGCTTCACAAAGTATAAATTGGTACTATCAAAATTATCACAAAGCTTTATTGATGAAGAGAATTAGAAGTAAATGGAAACTTATTACTACATTATGCTTGATTTGCTTTTGACACCCTAGGTCTTTTGGCTCATAGTACCTTTTTGAGAAAAATATGCTATTAACAGCTTTAGGTAGTTTAGTATAAGTAGCTATCCCCTCAGTGAAAAAAGAAAGTTCTATTTTAGGAATCAGAGATTCAAAAGCTAAACACTTATTAATCAAATAACAATGAACTCAATATTTTTTTCTCAGTGTATAATAGAGATTTTATGTCCCAACCTAAGATGAGTATATTTGTGTGCACACATGTAGGCTTTTCAGGCACATGCAAGGGATTTCAAGCATGATGTTACATGTCACTACCATGGCTGAAAGGAAAGGTAGCAGCAGACTGCATTTATCTACAGGATGTCAGATACTCTATTAAATCTGTTAACAGTATCAATCAATTAGGTTATTTTGATGAGTAAATCCAGTCATTTACACAAGTAGCTGTAGTGATAGTAATGATAGTATTAGTAGCATTAACTCTTAGATAATTACTTGTATGACTGGCCCTAGGAAGAGTCAAAAATAATCTGATAGAAGACCTGCTTCAGAATCTTTTCATTAGGAGATTTTTACCATATATATTTATGGTGACTAATATTTTCCCAGTGTTTCCTGAAAGTGCTTCTCTACTTAGATCCTCACAAATTTAGAAACCTGGCAAAATAGGAACTTTTCCTTGTGCATAATATGATCACGTTGCATAACTTGACTCTGAATTGCTTCGTCTAAAGGCATGAAACAGAATATTTAATATCCTTATTTGGTCCCAGCAAAATGTGAAATATTCAAGCCAACAGCCTTTATCACAAGATAAACAGCATACTTTCTACCAGTTGTTTGTTTACCTTCTGATAAATTTGGATTCCCAGAAGCATGATTCTTTTTATTTGAGTGTCAGATTATGAAGTATGTGTGAATGCAGAAATAATTTGGACAGCTTTGTGGGGAGCTTGACTTGTAATATCATAAAATGAAATAAACAGGTTGATTTGAACTCTGTTAATGTGATTTATAATGTTTATGGACATCTGTTGGTTCTACTTTTCAGTAAACCTGCCAATTAATTTTAGTAATACAAGAAATATGCCCTCTTCAAAAGAAACACATATACAAATGCATGTATATACAGAAAAAGAGAGTAATTCTCCCCATGTCCATTCTTTAGTGCCCTACACCTAGTATAAGGGAAAAATGGCACAATAAAATTCTATTAGGCAGAGAGTTTCAATGTTTATATAAAATTATATTCTCACTACCACCATGACAAGTGGCAGATATATTGTTTCAGAATTGAAATGTGAGAGGAAAAAATTGAGAAATTAGGAATGTTCAGATAGAGTATGCCACTGCTTTGTAATGACTTTATATGACACTGCTAGACAAATTTTACTGGCTAAGAGAAACTGTATTTTATAAAACATCCCGGTTTTTTAAGTTGTAGAAAGTATTATTCAGAAAATTATTAGGGGAGTCTACTTATATACATTTTCAGTTAACAAAAAATAGAGACATAGTAAATTATAGAGATTGGAAGTATGGATTTTGGAGTCACACAAGTTTGAGTTGACAATTTACCAAATGTTCCCTTGGGCAATTTGAATAAATGTTCTGAAACTGAGGTACTGTAAAGCCAATATGAGGCTCGTAATGATGGGATTCAAGGTGATAGGTGTTTCATAGGGTTGTTTTGGAGATAAATGAGGCAATTCACATACATCTTTTATTACAATGTCCAAAAATATTGGCCACTATTATTTTAAAGACTTTTTTTTAGAGCAGTTTTAGACTCACAGCAAAATTGAGAGAAAGGTGCAGAGATTTCCCATATATCCCTGCCCCGACAAATGCACAGTCTGAACCACTACCAACATCCTCCACTAGAGTGGTACATATGTCGCAATTGATGAGTCTATAGTAATACTTCATTATCACCCAAAGTCCACAGTTTACCTTAGGGTTCATTCTCAGTGCTGTACATTGTATGGCTTTGGACTAATTTATATTGATATGTGTCTACCATTATAGTATCATACAGAATAGTTTCACTACCCTAAAAATCCTATGTGGGCTGGGCATGGTGTCTCAGGTATGTAATCCTAGCACTTTGGGAGGCTGAGGCGGGCGGATCACGAGGTCAGGAGATCGAGACTATCCTGGCAAACACAGTGAAACCCCATCTCTACTAAAAATACAAAAACAAAATTAGCCAGGCGTGGTGGCAGGCACCTGTAGTCCCAGCTACTGGGGAGGCTGAGGCGGGAGAACGGTGTGAACCCAGGAGGCAGAGCTTACAGTGAGCAGAGATCGCGCCACTTTACTCCAGCCTGGGTCACAGACCGAGACTCCGTCTCAAAAAAAACAAAAAACAAAAAACAAAAAAAAAAAACAAGAAAAAATCCTCTGTGCTCTATTTATCCATTTTTCCCTTCATCCTCAGGAAATTACTGATCATTTCACTGTCTCCATATTTTTGACATTCCCAGCATGTCATATAGGTGAAATCATACAGCATGTAACATTTTCAGATTTTCTTAGTAATAAACTTGCTTATTTCTTTTCATAGCTCATGTCTTAGTCTATTCTGGTGGCTATAACAAAATACAATATACTGGGTAGCTTATAAACAACAAAAATTATTTCTTACAGTTTTGGAGGCTGGAAAGTCCAAGATAAAGGCACCAGCAGATTTGATGTCAGTGGGACTAGCTTTCTGATTCATAGAGGGCCCCTTCTCATTGTGTCTTCATATAGTGGAAAGGACAAAGGAGTTCCCTTGGGAGTATTTTATAAAGGCACTAATCCCATTCATGAGGGCTCCACTCATGACTTGATCACTTCCCAAAACCCCACATTTTAATGCCATCACAGTGGGGTTAGGATTTAACATTTGAATGTTGACATTTTGGGGCATAAAGATTCAGTTCATTGCAGCTAGGTAGCTAATTTTATCTTTTAAAATTTTTTTTATTATTATTTTTTTAGAACGAGTCATGCTCTGTTGCCAGGCTGGAGTGCAGTGGCACGATCTTGGCTCACCGTCCCGGGTTCAAGCGATTCTTTTTCCTCAGCCTCCTGAGTAGCTGGGACTACAGGCACTCGCTACCACGCCAAGCTAATTTTTGTATTTTTAGTAGAGATGGGATTTCACCATGTTGGTCAGAATGTTCTCAATCTCTTGACCTCGTGATCTCTCTTCTCAGCCTCCCAAAGTGCTGGGATTACAGGTGTGAGCCACCGCGCCTGGCCAGTAGCTAATTTCATTTTAGTGCCCTGAGTAATACATTCCATTGTCTAGATATAGCACGGCTTATCCGTTGATCTGCTGAAGGGCATCTTGGTTCCTTCCACGTTTTGGTAATTATGAATAAAGGTTCTATAAACATCTTTGTGCAGGTTTTCTATGAACTTAAGTTTTTAATTCCTTTGGGTAAATACCAAGGAGTGTGATTGCTAGATCATACTGTGAAGGCTATTTAATGTTGTAAAAAGCTATCAAACTGTCTTCTAAAGTGGCTGTACCATTTTGCATTTCCACCAGCAATGAAAGGGAGTTCTTGTTTCTCCACGTCGTTGCCAGCATAATCAATGTTCTGGTTTTTGACCATTCCAAAACATATATAGTAGCATCTAATTGTTGTTCTAATTTGCATTTCTTCTGTGATATATGATGTGGAATATCTTTTCATATACTTCGTTGACAACTGTGTATCTTCCTTGGTGAGTTGTTAAGGTTTTTTGCTTTTTATAAATTGGATGGCTTACTTTTTGTTGAGTTTGTAAAGTTTGTATGTATACTTGCCTAACATTATTTTATTAGATATGTCTCCTCAAATATTTTCTGTGGCTTATATTTTCGTTCTTTTTCCATTGTCTTTCGCAAAACAGAAAATTTTGATGTCAATATAGTACAGTTCATCAATTTTTTTAAATAGAATTTGCCTTTGGCTTTGGATCTAAAAAATCATTGCCAACCCCAAAATTATCTAGAATTTCTCCTATATTTTCTTCTAGGAAGTTTGCAATTTTGCATTTTACATTTAGGACTATGATTAATTTTGATTTTGTTTTTGTGAAAGTCTAAGGCCTATGCCTAGATTCTACTTTTTTTGTTTTTTTTAATGATGTTGTGTTCAGTTACTCCATAACTGTATGCCTTTTGTTAAAATGGCTATCACTTCTTAATTGTATTGCTTTTTCTCTTATATCAACTACTATTAGTTTTATTTTTTCAAGCATACTATCAAATACTATTAGTCCATTGGAAACTACTTAGCATATGAAATCGTGTTTTTGAAAACAATTGTTTTCTAATTTTCTTCTCATTTTATTTTGCTTTCCCTATTATCCATCTTTCTTGTGAAAGATATTAATTAAACCTATTTTTGCTGGCACTTATATGAAATTCAGGGAAATATGAATTATCTATTTTTTTAGAATTTTGTGATCTATAATATATTGTATAAATCAATTATACATAATAGTTGGTCCTTTCATGAAATTAGCTCATTTGACTTTGAATATAAACCCGAACTACATGTTTGTGTTTTCCTTTCAATTTAGAGTTGTGGAAACTAAGGCATTGCTTGGTTATGCAGATAGTAAATGAACAATAGTAAATGTAGTCCTTCAGATGTCAAACCTAAACCTTCCTAATGTGATAAACTAAATCAATTTAGGAAAAATGCCATTAGATTAATAATATCAATAAATCCTTTTTTTTTTTTTTTCTTTTTTTTTTTTTTTTTTTGAGACGGAGTCTTGCTCTGTCACCCAGGCTGGAGTGCAGTGGCCGGATCTCAGCTCACTGCAAGCTCCGCCTCCCGGGTTTATGCCATTCTCCTGCCTCAGCCTTTTGTGCACATTGAATAAAGTAATGATTCATATATGGTATCAGTGCTTGGGTTACCCCTCCTTGCCCAGATTGATAAATTGAGACTATTTAATGCAATAATAGGTGAGAAAATTGAAAAGGAAATTTCCAAAAAGCATAATATTTTCATTAATCATATGAGACTGTTAGTGCTTTATTTTATGCATATTCTATTATTACATTCAACTCTATGGTGACAAAATCTGCAGTAGAGCTGAAATATGTAATCAGGAATAAGTTATTCCAATTCAACTAATTTTTTTAAAATTTTTTATGTGCCACTACATTCAGAAACATTTGCGTTACCAAGTGGATATTTAGCCTCAGTTTTATGATATTATTTCTATTCATCTATTCTATTTAAAATTACGTCTATAATTTTAAAATCACGTGGAGTATTGTTATTATCATTGTTTTAACAAGATCATTAAATAACATTTATTAGGTGCTTATTGTATGTTCAGCAATATTTATCAGTGCCTGTGTTTCAATTGCTAAGTATTTTACAGGCATTATGTTCTTAAACTTCATTACATCTCTCTCAAATATAGATTAATGCCAGTAATGTCAGAAAATATCAGAATTATAAGCAAGAAAATGTGTAACTCTAAACAGGCATTTAGCCTTCCTAAGATCTTCACACAGCTGGTAAGAGACATACACTGGAATAAACCGTTGTGACTTTGCAGATATAGATTTTAATTGATTTATCTGTTGTTCATCTGAGTTACCCCTTGCTTTCTCAAATAACGTATTTTGTTTAGCATAATTGGTGCTAACAGGCAACTATAATGGATTAAAATTCAAATAATGGCATATTTTGAGTTGTCCATTTGTTAGATAATAACTTGGCATTTATTATATTCTCTCCATAGAATTAATATAGTGGCAGATAGAAAAGTGAAACATGGATTGTCTTTGAGCAACATAGACAGTGGACATAAAGTGGGCATTATATATATACATATATATATATATATATACACACACACACACACACACACACTCTCACACATATATGATGACAACATTTGTAGTAATTAGTCACTTCAAATTTTTATGTGTTGCTAGGAAGGTTTTTAAAGTACTGTGGCCTCTTTTTTTATATAGTCACATGGCCTTCAGCCACACATTTCAGAACTTTCCACATATTAACTCTTAAAAGCCATCTAACTTTGGGTAAATCCAGTATTGACTTTATTCCTACGCTCCAGTGACTATGTTGCAGCAGTAGTCACAGAAAGTAGTAATTAGCTCCAGCTCTAGAACGTGATTTCAGGGACCATGATTTAATTACCTTTGGAAACTGCTCTGCTTTGTAGTTTTATGTGATTCAATACCTGATTTAATGAGTGATTCATGCCATCAACTGAAATGTTCTCATAGACCAGCTGCTCTGGGAATCAAACATTTATCAAAATTTAATCCTATATCTAACTAATGTAAGTGAAAGACAGGATTTTGTGAAGTTCAATCCATCCAATAGGCAGAATAATGAACACTGATAGCATGCTTTCCAAAATGAATACTAGCCTCTACGTGGACCTTTCTAGAGCACACATGATGCAACATGATATAGGAGAGAATATTTCCATTTTCAGACCTGCCCATAAAATTAGTATGAATTTGAAATTTATATACATACATAACAAAAGGATTAAAAAAATACATTATGTGTATTAATTTCAGTTGTATGTGTCTCTGTGTGTTGTAATATTCTACACGGTACACATTAGAACAAAGAAGGGAGAGTGATAAGTGGATGTTTGCAATTTAAAATAAACTAAATAGACTGGGTATGGTGGCTCAAGCCTGTCATTCCAGCACTTTGGGAGGCCGAGACAGGTGGGTCGCTTCAACTCAGGAGTTTGAGAACAACCTGAGCAACATGGCAAAATCCCATCTCTACAAAAAGTACAAAAATTAATCAGGCTTTGTGAGTGCACTTATTGTCTCAGCTATTCTAGAGGCTGAGGTGCGAAGATCACTTGAGCTCAGGATGTGGAGGTTACAGCATGTTGTGATTTTGCCACTGCACTCCAGCCAGGGAAACAGGGAAAGACCCTGTCTCATAAAATAAAATAAAATAAAATAAAATAAAATAAAATAAAATATGCAGAACAAAATATAATTAAAGATAATTATTGCTTAAAGAACAAAATTATACATGGATGCATTTGAATGAATATGCAGCTTTTATTTTGTATCTGGCATCTTTTTAAATCCCTTTCATAATTGTTAATACACTTGAATGAGTTAAAATATTATAAAATGTATAGAATGCAAAAGATTAAACAGAAGATGTAGTTAAGATAAAGAAAATATAAGGCCTGAGTTAATAAAACAAAACATTTAAAACCTGGTAATATGAGCCCTAAACTATAAAGGACAAGCATTAATTGATAATAAGCTTAAAATGTGTAAACGTTAACAAATGAAAGATCATTTAAAAAATGGAATGCAAATAAAAATAAAATAGGTATAACAATAAGATGAGGAAGGATAAGTAGAATCTAGTGAATGCAACTTGAGTTCTTTTGGCTTGAATATCTCCTGTAGGAAGATAGAAAAGGAGAAAGAAAGTAAAGTAGTCTGAGTTGATAGGACAAGGTTTTAAGTCAATGGCTTATATCAAGGAGAAAAGGGAGAGGAAAAGAAAGGGATTCTAGCATTCAGAATAGGGGAAAAGGTTAGGAAGAAAAGATTGGGCCTCAGGTCTGAAAACACTGCAACTGTACTTTCTATACTTCAGTCTTCAAGCTTCCCACAGCAACTTGTAGGGTGCGCTGTCAGGGAACTAGGAAAGGAAATCAGGGCTCAAATTGCTTCTTGAGTAAAAACAAAGTCCTGAGAAACATAAGAAAAATTGTTCAACCTTATTAATAACTTGAAAAATGGAAATAAAAATAATGACAAAATTCACATTTATCCCCAAATAGAAGTATTACAGGAAAAAAAGCATCAGGATGTTTTTGTTTGTTTCTTTAGATTTTATTTTATGTTTTGTTCTTAACAATTGCATGAAATACCAAAATACAGATATCAAGGGAAAAAAAATTGCAACCACTAAAAGAAAGAAATAGCTGAAAAGATTAAAGACCAAATGAGAAATCAGAAGAAGGAATAATACAAAGTTATCTGAGATTTTGACTGGACCCAGGAGTCTCTACAATGTAGGGCCCTTGTCTGATGATAGCACAGGGTAGCCAACAATATAAAATCTATTTATCTTTTGTTCATTTCCTCAGACCTATTTGATCATTCATTCATTCATTCAATAATATATTAATTGAAACTTACTAATCAATTGTGATTAAATATAGGGGATGCTATGGTGAACAATAATGATAAACAAATTATTGTATAAATGTAACTTCAAATAGTGATAAAAATGGCAGGGTGTAGTGACTCATGCCTGTAATCCTAGCACTTTGGGAGGCTGAGGCGGATGGATTGCCTGAGGTCAGGAGTTTGAGACCAGCCTGTGCACCATAGTGAAACCCTGTTTCTATTAAAATACAAAAAATTTAGCTGGGCATGGCGGCGTGCACCTGTAAACCTAGCTACTTGAGAGGCTGCGGCAGGACAGTCGCTTGAACCTGGGAGGTAGAGGTTGCAGTGAACCAAGATCGTACTATTACATTCCAGCCTGGGTGAGACAGCCAGACTCCATCTCAAAATAATAATAATAATAATAATAACAACAACAACAAAATAAAAATAAATAATGATTAAAAACAATGAAGAAGCAAACAGAGTCTTATTGAGTGGCAGAGAGAATGGAAACTTAGATTTTGAAGTCGAAAATTTCTATAAGGAGCACCTACTTAAATTGCAAGTAAATGGTGACTCAATAATGAAAATTTTGAGAAGTAGATTTTCATTAAAAGAGGATTTTAGTAAAAGGTACAAAAGCTTACAAGGTATTCTGAAGAATAAAAAGACATTTGGCTGGACTATAATGATCATGATGGAGTATAATAAACTAGAGGGAGAGTATTTTGAGATGAAATCAGACAAATGGGAAAGGATTGATAACTACGAGGCTTTAATATTAACTAGCTTGAATGTTTAGTGTTGTTGATTATTTATTTTTCTCTTTTCTGATTACAGTGGAAAGTTAATAGAGCATCTTTAAGCGGGGGAATCACATCATGAGATTTAAGTTGCTAAATTAATGCTTTGACTTATATGTGGAATTTAGATGGTAAGCCAACTAAAGTAGAAGCATTTAGGAGGGTTTTGCATGGTGGTGCCTTGGGTTAGCATTGTGACAATGGAGATGGGAAGAAATGTAAAAGGGCACTGATGAATCTATTTGGGTATGAATGAAAGGTACATCTTCAGGTTACACTATTTTACTTATCTTTATGTTAGAAATGGTTTTCTTTACATTGAACATTATCAAAACAAAACATAGATTTGCCAGTCTATATTTTATTTCTGAGCCAACCTCCTTTTTATTTTTTTATTTTTTTGAGACAAGGGCTCATTCTGTCACCCAGGCTGGAAAGCCATGTGACAGGAACTTGGCTCACTGCAACTTCTGCCTCCCAGGTCTGGGTTCAAGTGATTCTCCTGTCTAAGCCAGGAGTAGCTGGGACTACAGGATCTTGCCACTGCACCTGGCTAATTTTTGTACTTTTTGTAGAAATGCAGTTTCACCATGTCCAGATTGGTCCCGAAATCCTGGACTCAAGGTATCCACCTGCTTCAACCTCCCAAAGTGCTGGGATTACAGGCGTAAGCCACCACACCCAGCCTTAGCCTGTTTTCATGCAAGAAGAATATCATATTGTTTCAGAATGTTCACTGGGGGTAAGCAGATGGATATATACAAAAGCTAGTGTAGTTCTCCTTGCAGATAGCAAGAGACACTCTTATGTAAGCTTGCTCTGTTGTCTAGTGAGTAATATTCAGGATTTGTTTCGTCTGCAAGTACTCATTTGTTGAGTAACTGAGTTACTACTTCTTACATACATCCCCAATTAACTGAGCTAATCAGTCATTAGATTTATTTTTCTAAGTGTTGCTGGGATAACAGGCTAGCCATGTGCAAAAGATTGAAACTGGATCCCTTTTGTACTCCATATACAAAAATTGACAAGATGGATTAAAGACTGAAATGTAAAACCCAAAACTATAAAACTCCAGAAGACAACCTAAACAATACCATTCTGGACGTAGAAATGGACAAAGACTTCATGATGAAGATGTCAAAAGCAGTTGCAGCAAAAGCAAAAATTGACAAATGGGATCTAATTAAACCTAAGAGCTTCTGCAAAGCAAAAGAATCTCTCAACAACATAAACAGACAACCTGCAGAATGGGAGAAACGGAAACGTTTTGCAAACTATGCATCCAACAAAGGTGTAATATCAAACATCTATTAGGAACTTAAACAAATTACAAGAAGAAAACAAATAACCCCATTAAATATTGGGCAAATGATATGAACAGATACTTTTCAAATGAAACCATATATGTGACTAACAAGCATATGAAAAAAAGCTCAACATCACTGATCACTGGAGAAATGCCAATCAAAACTACAATGAGATGCCATCTAACACCAGTCAGAATGGCTATTACAAAGTCAAACATAACAAATGCTGCCAGAGAAAAAGAAATGCTTATACTGTTGTGGAAATGTAAATTAGTTCAACCATTGCAGAAAGTAGTGTGGTGATTCCTCAAAGACCTATAAAACAGAAAAACTATTTGACCCAATAATCTCACTTCTGGTTATATACCCAAAGGAATATAAATCATTCTGTCATAAGAAACATGAAAATGTATTTTCATTGCACCACTATTCACAATAGCAAAGACATGGAATCAAATTTAATGCCCATTAAAGATAGATTCGATAAAGAAAATATGGTACACATACACCATGGAGTACTATGCAGCCATAAAAATGAATGAGATCATGTCCTTTGCAGGCACATGGATGGAGCTGAAGGCCATTATCTTTAGCAAACTAATGCAATAACAGAAAACCAAATGCCACATATTCTCACTTGTAAGTGGGAGCTAAATGATGAAAACACATAGACACATAGAGAGGAACAAAAAACATGGGGTCTATTGGAGGGTGGAGGGTGAGAGTTATGTCAAGACAGTACATGAGTAGGATTTAAATAAACCCTCCAACAGGAGAAAAGGGTCAGAAAAAAATGGGTGAGTACTAGGCTTAATACTTGTGGAATTAAATAATCTGTACAACAAACCCCCATAACATAAGCTTACCTATATAAAAAATCTGCACATGTACCTTTGACTTTAAAATAAAAGTTAAAAAAATACTTATTATTCCCCTCACTGCTCATGGTTTTTAGTTTTCTTTGCTTTTCTCTAATGGCTATTAAAGGAATAAAATACATCTAGGTAAATTAAGGAACAAATACCTTCTGAAGAGAAGCAATGATTATTTCATTATTTGAAATTGTTGAACATTTTCATGATAATAGTTAACATTTTCTGAATACTACCAGTGTGCTAGATACTTTGCATGTGTTTTCTTAATTAGCTGTCATCAATTCTGTGAGGAGCTTGTACCATTATGACCTGTACTTGCACATAAAGAAACTGAGGCTCAGAGTAACTAAAAATTTATCAAATAACCAAAAAGCAAGTAAGTCAGCCAGAATTCAAATTCAAACAATTCCAAGTCAATGAGATCAAGTCTATTGCCTCACCATGTTAGATCCCAGCATTTATAGTATATTCAACATCGTTTCTATGAATATACATGCATGTGATTGTAGCATTTCTCTTCTCTTAATAAAGACATTTTTGTCCCTTATGTTAATGTTGAGTTCAAATATTTTCCACAAATACTTTGAACAAGAGAGTGATTTCTCCTGTCAGAGGGTTTATTTGAATCTTACTCATGTACTGTCTTGATGTAGCTCTGCTTCTGTCGGTGCTGGGTTAGCATGCTTTTATACAAGTGGAATTGGAAATGAAATGCTATGAAATTGAGACTTGAACCCCTTCTAGACCTTCAGAGCATTACTTTGTGCTAAGATATCTATCATATGAACTTCAATAGTAGTTTGCAATTAGGCTGACAGTCAAATGTGAGGTCTTGAATAAAAAACTCATGTTGAAAGATGTTTTTAATCTTGTAGGTTACAGGCTCTGGAAGGTTTGAAATTTGTCAGCCACATATAATAGGATTATAATGCCCTTCGGTGAATGCTGTTTGAATGCTAGGTTCTTGTCATGTACGTTTAGAGATGAGGTGCCTTGTGTCTCACCAACTTGGTTGCTTACATTCAAACAATGTCAACAAACATTTATAAACAGTCCTTTCCTAAAAAGTTCAATTTCAGTCTTTGCTCCTGCATGTCAAATTTCATTATTATCAGTCTGAGTTTACTGTGATGCTCTTTCTATTAAGGTTTATGTATCCATAGTCACTTTTGATTTTGATGACGGGATTTATTAAATTGCTATAGTTAAACAGTCTAAATATCATTTGTGATGAACCACTAAGGACTTGACCTTAGGATATTTTGTTAAATGTATCTTTCATATGCTTATTATTTTATTATTAATTATTTTGAAACAGGGTCTCACTCTGTGGCCCAGGCTGAAGTGCAGTGGTGCAATCTCGGCTCACCGCAACCTCCACCTCCCAGGTTAAAGCGATCCTCCCACCTCAGCCTCCCTAGTGAGTAGCTGGGACTACAGGCATATGCCACGATGCCTGGCTAATTTTTTTTTTTAGACACGGGGTTTTGTCATGTTTCCCAGGCTGGTCTTGAACTCCTGAGCTCAAGGTATCTGCTTCCATCTGCCTCCCAAAGTGCTGGGATTACAGGCATAAGCTACCACACCCAGCCTCATATACTTTTAAAATCCTATTGATTATTTTGATAAAGTCACTGCCTATTTTTACTGTGACTTTGTGACATTTTTATTTTTTACAAATTCTTATCTTTTACACTATCCTCACATTTATTTTTTCATTTGATCCACCCTCTCTATGGGTATAAATACATCTCTGAAGCAGGCTGAGTGAGGCAATAGTCTATTTCCCCAAGGCTAGAAACATAATGAGAAACCAAATGAGCACTGGAGTCCAAGTATTCTGGCTATATGTTCACATGCTTAAATTTCTCTTGTTACTAACAAATGATCACACTCAAGTGTGAGAAACAATTGAATACATTTCCAGGAAAATTCTGAGCTCTGTCACTATCTGACTTTGGGCAAATCATTTAACATTTTTATGACTATGCTCTTTGGCGGATGATGAGAGTTGTGGTCAGTGATTTTTATGGTTTCTGTATGCTGTAAAAATCTATGATTTTGTTTCCAGTTAAAATGAAAGTCAGACAATAGTCTCAAACTTGAAATGAAAGGAGTAGAAACTGATAAGAAGTGCTTAGGACTGGAGAGGGAAACAGGGCAACTGGAATTCAGGAATAAGAAAGATTTACTTTTAATTTATACTTTTTTGTATAATTTTATACCTGGTACAAATAGATGGATTAAATTATTTAAATAATAAATATTTTAAAACAAACTAATAGAAATGAAGAATGGTATTGCTACTGTTTACTATATTAAAAATACATTAATGCAGTCATAACAAAAGTTTCATGAATCTAATTATCTGACTTGAAATGCTTCTGCATTAAAGACTATATCTATTTCTTTATGTTATCATAACATTTCCACTGGATATTACTTGCCGCATAATGCAATTGAGCTGTAAGGAAGTTAGTTATTTCTTAAATAGTTCTGTTTGTATTTTTAATATATCATTATAATTATTGCATTATTTAATATGTGAAAGGTGAGCAAGAATCACAGTGTTGGGAATTGAGACTATGTCAGTAGGAGAAAGGTGTAAATCCAGATAATTTCAAGCAAAGTAAGATATATGATCACTATAAATATGTGGGATATTGTACACAATTAGCAGTAGTTACATGACATGAAATTCTAGTGATGTAGCCTTTCTTAAAGTGAAAATTATGAAGCAAAATTATGGAAAAGCACTTCATACTATTATTAGAAACATTACTGATAACCAATGCATTCAATGTTGACAGTACTACAAATATGAATTATTATCATGATAAGCTGAAGAAATTTGCAGTATGAGAAGTTCTTGAATTTGCATCATGAATTTGCAATATGAAAAGTCCTTGAAAACTTGAATTGACTTTGGGTACTGTAGGATTTTCAGACTGCCTACGCAGGAACCATCAGTTATTCCTTTTGGCAATATATAAAAGAGATAAGAAGGGATTTTAAGGAGAAAAATAAAGCATAATGTAGAGGATATATCCTCAATGTAGAGGATATGCCAATACAGCTTTGGAATAAATACAGAGAAATAAAGCCCATAGGTCAGTGTTTTGCTTTCTTTTGATGCACTTTTAACTAAATTTATCATAAAGAATGTTAATAATAATTACTGAACTATATTGGACATATACAAGGTACTTCATTATTATATTACAAACTCTCATAGGACACAAGCTGATAGGACAGTGTTTTGCTTTGTTTTGATGCACTTTTACCTAAATTTGTCATAGAGAATGTTAACAGTGATTACTGAAATCTATTGGGCATTTAATATACAAGGTACTTTGTTATTATATTAGAACATCTAATTAGATACAATTATCAGTCTCATTAGTGTTGCTAACCCATAATGTTGAATGAAGTTGGCCAAAATCTCCTATCTTGCAAGCGGCTAAACTGAGAATCAAACCTAGGACTTCTAAACCTGAAAGCTCACAAATAACTGTCATTTTTTTTTTATATGGGTTAAACAATACATCCCATGCACTGGAGAATAATGTTGATAAATATTTTCAAATGGACATAGTGTTCCCCTTCAATTATACCAAACTGAATAGACTACATAAAATCTATCTAAATATTTTGTTTCCCAAACTTCCAGGTAAACATATTTGTAACTATATTGGAAAATAGATCAATGACTGCAAAATATACATTCAAAAGACCATTGAAATTTCCAACTAAAAAATCAAAGGGAGCGGTAGAGTTTTTAAAACTCTGTTTCAATGCAAAATAGTCTTACCTGAATTTTGCAAAATTGCCAGGAATGTCAGCATGTCAGCAGATTTTCTGCTAGATGCAAAATAGTGATACAATTCTTATTATTATTTAAGATACAAGAATGTCATTAATATTTTCTTTATTCAATATAGTAAGTTTAGGAAAATTTAATTCAAATAGATTTTTAAATTATGAAAACACTGTTTTATAAGTTAACTAACCTGTGCAGTAACCACGTCTGTTTGTCTGTTTTAGTCAAGATGTTTTTTTATTACCTACCACATAGCTGCCAATAAATAGTTATGTTTTCAATAAATTAATAC
Source organism: Macaca thibetana thibetana (assembly GCF_024542745.1). Lineage (NCBI taxonomy): Eukaryota > Metazoa > Chordata > Mammalia > Primates > Cercopithecidae > Macaca > Macaca thibetana. The sequence goes on from NC_065586.1 coordinate 78,646,803, forward strand.
ATAAAAAATTGAAAGAGTTCTCTATTCATGTTTTTTCCCAGCCCTGCACTTTTCTCCATGAGGCTATTAAAATATAAGATCTCCATAATCTTTATTTTTTTTTTTTCATGAATGCAGCCTCCATAATCATGAAAAACTAAGATGTTCCTTTTTTTGTCTGAAAAAGAGATGTAGCTCAACAGTCAGTTTCCTCACTGCATTTCTGAGAAGAAAATATTTAAGCTTTCATGTTGTCTAAAGATGCAGTCTGTGTGACTGAAGTGTTCGTTGCATACTGTGTTCAGGAAAGTGACATGTACAAATAAGCCCAATAACCCAATGCCCCTATTGCATATAAAAGTCATTATTTTTAGTGCTATATTAGAACTTACTTTGCAGTTCACAAGCTGAACAACAGCTTGGGTCCTTTGAAGATATAAACAACATCAAAAATGTAAGACTTTGTGACCACAAGACTAAGAGTTTCATTTGAAAATTTATTCTGATCATTTGTACTCACTCTGGAAAGTCACTCTAAGAGTGAGGAAATTTGAGTGGGTGAGTGCAGAAATGGTCTCTCTGTCTTAGGCTGTTTTGCAGCAATTAGAGCAGCATGACTTAGCATGTAATAAGTGTTCACAGTTACTTGTTAAATAAACTATTGTATAACAAGACAGACTCACAATGAATGAAAACAGTACAAAAGCATGAAAACTTCTATTTATAACCTGTAAGCTCTTGCTTTTTACCTTACATATAAAAGGAATATTTCTGTGCTGAAATGAATAAAAATTAAGCTGTGCCAAAAACTGAAATAATACAAATGCTGAAAGGTAAAATAAATATCATTTCTAAGTTTAAAGGCAGTTACACTGAAATAAAAATATATTACTAAAAACTACTGATAAATATCCGCTGATTTAAAATTAAAACTCTGTGTAAAAATGGCTTAGAATATGTGTTTTAAATCTATAAAATTAGGAAAAGTACAGATTTGGGTTAAAAATGGCCATGCCACACCACTTGACTGAGAGTTCACAAGATGCAATTAAGATATGTTATTTTCTCAGTTATGATATTGTGTAACTTTTTAAAATCAATTAATGCTATGAGAGGCATAAAGTTTTCTATAAAGTGTTATTTGCTTTATTAATTATTTTATCTCTCTACCATCTCTATCTTTTCCTACTATTCTTTCTTAAAGTATTTACTAGCCTTAGATAGTTTTTTCTATTGAACAAAATTCAGGTTGAAAGTTTAATGCATTGGGCCATATGTTTATTCCTTTATCTTATAGTTTTCACTGACTGTCCTTTAGAAAATGTTGTTCTTTCTTATTTACCGGCCTTGTATAATTATTTCTATTGAACAGAAGTCAGGTTGAAACTTTAAAGCATTGGACCATATGTTTATGCCTTTATCTTATAGTTTTCAGTGACTCTTTTAGAAAAGAGACTTTTTTCGTGATTCTCCGCCTTTTTTCTTAAAAGTGCAAGAAGTATCAGGGCATTCAAAGTGCCAGTATTGATGAGCACCTGTTACTTTATGGTACCTTTCTTCAGCTAATGTGTAAAATACTCTTATTTAAATAGTAACCCTGCATAGTACTTATAAGCCATTGCTTGTTAGATGAAGGTTTAGCTATTGGTTACCACTTTTCAACTTAGTAACACAATCAACACACTTATTTACTGATTAAAATGTATCCATGTTTTTATTTCCAATACCAAAGAAAATAAGTTTCCTACTAGATTTCTCTGATAACTGAAATTATGATGAAGGTTCAACATGGAAATTCAGATTCTAAAACTGAAAAAAAAAATGTAGGTTCAGAAGACATTCCATTAAAAAATAAAAAGGAAAACATTTATTTTTTTGGAAAGTAGGGGAATTGTATGATAAAAAAATGTGACCTACAGTCAATTTCCCCATCTCATTCTCCATAAATACTTTCCTATTCAAACCTCCTAAAGAACCCTTGTGTCTCTCCAAACCTTGGTGCTTGTCACTTCCCCCTCTTTATTCCTACTTTTTCCTGACTACACTTTAATTTGTTGCTTATTTTTCCTCTTCCCAGTTAGCTATGAGTTCTTCAAAAGTAGAAGTTACTTTTATAAGAAAATATCTGAAATACGGAGGATAATATATAAGTTTAAGAGCAATCTGATCTGGTTAATTCAAATGAATTGAAGTCTTTACATTTAAGCAACAGTTACAAAGTATTGACATAATTTTATTAATAATCGATGTAATGGATATATTTTGCTCTACTTATAATACTTTAATTCAAAGATAATTTTAATTACTGTTAGTAACCAAATTTTTTATATTGATATCTATTTCTCTTACTATATATGAATGAATCTTTGCTGTGTACCAAGAATTAAATAGTATTAAATATTTCAACCATACTAATAATGGACTAGCTTATTCAAGTTTAAATACAATAGAGCTTGACACTTTTGATGAATATTTATCAGATAACATTTTGTTCCTTCATGTAATTTTCTAAGCAATTTCTAATTAATCTTAGATATTCAACTGAAGCATGAGACTGTCTAGAACGTAAACGAGATTAAAAAAATGCTGCAAGCTGTCATGTTTTTACTAACAAGAACAACATTGAATATAGATGAATATGTAATTTTAAAAGAGTCATTTATTTTTGCTTTCAACCTCATTACTTTAAGTTAATAATGTATTGAGATGTGATCTATATTAGCCTACTCATATAAGAGTCTGGGAAATGAGTGATGTGATGTTTTAGGAAGGTGATGAGGCCATGTGATAAAACTGTGCGAAAGAGATGCCATAATTTATGCACTGCTTCCTCACATTATCTTCACTTCTATAATTTTTTCAATTAAATTTCCACAAAAATGTCAAATCCAAAGTGGTTTCAGATTCCTCATCTTCCTTTTGTAAAGTGATTCAGTTTGTGTGCTGTGGGAGCTACTTATTATGAAATGTTGCTGAGCTTGCAACTCCAATGCAGTCAGCAGTCTGGAAATTTTCTCAGATCTATATCATTTAATGTAAATTATTCTCTGCCTTTTCATAACCTTATTTTTAATTATGTGCTTGCCAAAATTAGGGTTGAGTCCCTCCTTTAGATCAGGGCCAATGTCAGTTTCTACAAAATGTATAATGAAGTTGAAATTTTCATTACCCAGAGCCTTACAGGCCAGTTAAAAGAGATTTTTATTACCTTTTTAATCTATATTTAAAACAATAGTACACACCATTCAGATATCACCACGTGGGATTTGTGAAATATTTGTGAGATTTCTTTCATTTTTCGTATCCCTGAGGAGCTTTGAAGCTCCTCTTTGGGGCTGCTAGATACAATTTTCCTCACAAGCAGGTATCCTTCCAAGGAGGTCAGACTGTATTTTACAAGCCCTTTTATGGCAGAAGTGAAAATGATTATTTATAATTGAGCACAATAAAAATCTGTTTTGCTTAATTTGAGGAAGCTACAATGAGCAAATCCCTCTGTGTGCTTAGTATTATTAAACAGAGGCTGGCAGAATTTGTGAACAAGAATTTCACTAAAGTACTTTGCAAACATTAAATATACCATTTGATGCAACAAAACTTACATGTCTGGGAAAGTTTCACACATGTTTTTATGAGTCCTACTGGAGAACAATTATTTTACAGCTACATTGTATATTTCTACCTTTTTTTCCAAGAGAAAAGTGGGGGGGAAAAGGACATTAACCTTGTGGTGAGAGTCATGGTGCTTCAATGACAGAGGAAAATTATCTCCAGTATCTCTGAATTTTTCTCCACCACCAATTGACATTACTGTTATTACTTTTTCTGAAAATGCTCTATCATGAGCTGCTCTTTATAAGAACATGCATTAATTTTATCATTCGTTTGTATGTGCCACACTGCAGAATTTTGTTCTCGTAAATAATTAAAGAAGTAGATAGTATTGGTTAAACTATATTGGCCAAATTTAACCTAAATGGCAAACCAGTTATCTTTAGTAAATTCAAAAACCAATCTGAATATTGTGAACAAAAATAAAACATGCAACATTTGAAGTAAATATAAAGGTATGTCATGATTGTGTATCCACAAAAATCTTATGAAACAGATTGACTTCTGAATAAAGACTCCTCCTCCCTATATTTCTCATGCTTTATTATAGTACTTAGGACATGAATAAGTTATTTGATTTTCAATTACAGATTATATTAACATTGACATCAAGGAAGTGTAAATTTTTCCACAACATCTGACACAGACCTAAGAAAATGTTTGTTGGATAAAATGAATAAAGAACAAAATCAATGGTAAAACGTATATTGAGTCATCTAAATTCTATAAGACATGAGGCTTGGGTACAAAGGAAATGCAAAGATCAGTATGACATCAATACTTTGAAATACAGTCAAAATGGGGGAGGGATGAAATTAAATATACAAGTAATAATTTTATCAGAGAGTTTAATAAGACAATATTTGGTGGTTTTAGAGCAGCATGTATTGTATCTAATAGAGAAATATCAGAAGATGTTTTGTAAAAATGTGTCACTTAAGAGGTGTTTAAAGAATGAGTATGATTTGCAGGCTTAGATATGGGTCAGGTAAGCCCAGTAATAAAAAAATTAATATTTTGTGAAATTATTCAGCAATATTCAACAGCTTGACACTGATAAGGCTGGGGAAGCAATGGGTATCTAATGTTATCACTGGAAAATGAGTCCACTGAGGGTGGGGATTGTGATTTGCTCATTCCTTATATTTCTAGGACATTGAATAACACCTGACACATGGCAAGCCTTCAATATGTATTTGTTTAGTGATAAAATTAAATTTTGGAAAACTTATACTAGGCATTTTTTAATGGGAATTGGAAGGATATAGTGTAGACTCATGTACAGAAAAATAATGAGCAATAAACATATAGTACATAATTAAATTTTAAATTGTGTAAGGTAATTATAGTTTATTTGATTGCAGATCTCATGGGAACTGAACCTTTTACATTGGCTAAGAGTCTAGAGAATGTATAGGTACGTCAATACCTCTGATTTCCTATGAATTGGCATGATATGTAAAATTAATATGGAAGTAGCAGGTTTTTTAGGGAAATCACTAGGCTAAAATGAACTAACTCATTTTGTTAAATACTGAAAACAAGTGAAGTCACAATGTTGAAAACCTTAAATGTTATCATATGTGTTAGGTTTTCTATCTGATACTAGCAGGTTATTGCCAATTGTTCAAAGAAGAAAAATAAATTGAAAGTTGTGTTTATTTCTGTGACATGACTACATACACGGAATAGATTTGTAAATTTAAAAACCGGTTAGCTAAAAACTAAAGACATCTGAAGGAAAGACTATGGTACAGTTTTTCTAGTAACTCTGTGCAATGGTGGTGGTATTACCATAGTCGTTCTTGTTTATGAGGAGATTAGCAACTGCTTCTGGACATTATCACCTTGTTTAGGCATCAAAAATGTCCTTTCATATCTCCCTCACTATACAGGTGTTGAAGTTCCAAGATGTCTGATCAGAGAGACTTTTAAATATCTTTGATGGATAGTGGGCTGTCCACAAGCAGTTTGTTATTGGAGGATATATATTCTGAGTCTCTTTTATTATTTCTGGTCTTTATATCAAATGCTCTTTACCGTTCAATCTTTGATGTATCTTGTCTATATTTTTTAACCCATTCAAATACCCTCTCATAACCCCCCTCTTTTCTGCTCCTCTTCCCATTGCCATCAACTCTTTGCTATCCAGATAGTCTTTACCTGCACTCACATAAGAGGTTTCTTTGAGGGGTTTTTCTTTTTCTTAATCTTTTATTAATTAATTATTTATTTATTTATTTATAGACAGGATCTCACTTTGTCACCTAGGCTTGAGTGCACTGGCACAATCATGACTCACTGTAGCATCGAGCTTCCAAGCTCAAGTGAACCTCCCACCTCAGTCTCCTGAGTATCTGGGATTACAGACATGCACCACTGTGCCAAGTTAAATTTTTTATTTTTATTTTTTATAGAGATGGGATCTCACTATGTTGCCCAGGCTGGTCTCTAACTTCTGGGCTCAAGTATACCTCCTGCCTGTGTCCTCCAAAGTTCTGAGATTACAGGTGTCACCATGCCCAGCCTTTTGTTTTATTATTATTATTATTATTATTATTATTATTCTTTTATTTTATTTTATTTGAGACAGAGTCTCGCTCTGTGGCCCAGGTTGGAGTGCAGTGGCCAGATCTCAGCTCACTGCAAGCTCCACCTCCCGGGTTTACACCATTCTCCTGCCTCAGCCTCCCGAGTAGCTGGGACTACAGGCGCCCGCCACCACGCCCGGCTAGTTTTTTTGTATTTTTTTTTTTTAGTAGAGACGTGGTTTCACCGTGTTAGCCAGGATGGTCTCGATCTCCTAACCTCGTGATCCGCCCATCTCGGCCTCCCAAAGTGCTGGGATTACAGGCTTGAGCCACCGCGCCCGACCTATTGTTATTATTTTTAATGTACACAAAGAATACTCTTAAGAGAATCAGCAAGAGAACAGAGAAATTAGTCAGGTGAGTGCATCCAGATATAATCCTGCAACTCAACTATAAAAAAAGGACAGATGACTCCAAGATAAAAATCTTGTGGAAACTTGAAAATAAGGTAATAAAGAAACAGTAGGAACTGAGAGGAAAGTTATGGAAATGTATTGGCTTCCATGCAATATTCTACTTAGAAAAAAATCTACTTCCCCGTCACCAAAAAAAAGTTCTACACACAAACAAACAAAAACAGAAAACAAAGGTTCTAAAAACATTCTTTAGGAGCAACACATAAGATATTTTAGATTACCAGCAAAGAGGTAATGAACAAAGTCATGAAAATGAATGAGTTCTCAAAACAGAATATAGACAAGACAAACAGAATGTCAAGGACTGACATGCAATACATACACACACACACACACGTAAAATTATTTTTAGCTTACACATATAGACCAACCACGCCTTTAATTTTCATTTAAATTAAATATGGCTTCCAGGAGTCTTTAAAGATCAAAATACATTAAATAAATTTATATTGAAAGACTGGAAGGTAGATCGTACCATGGGTTTGTACAATTATGTCAAAAAATAGGTGGCCTCTTCTCTGTCAATGCTTTGATCCAGCACTTCATTTTCTTATCCAGTTAGTGCCTGTGCATAAATTCACTGAAAGACATGACTTTGAATGACTTTTAATTAAAAAAAATATATATCCCTTTGACTTGTTTGGGTCAAAACAACAACCATTAACACTAATGTATTTTGAATTATTGTATGACAGAGTAGCATAACTTGAAAAGACTAAAAACATGCCTCAATACAGAAATAATGTCTCTTACTTTTAATCCAGATTTATGAATACATTTATTGCAGCAAAATATATATCACTAAATCTTTCTTTCTGTTACATATCTCGTTTTACTGCAATGATCTCACTATATGCTGTATACTTCATCTCTCCTCCAACACCACTTCTTATCAACTTTTCTTAAGCACCATACTCCTTATATTTGCAATATAATTTGTTGAGCTCATGTTGTCACCACCCTACAAGGTCAGCATGCCTATTCTTCCTTCAGAGGGTTATAAGTGTGGTTTCCTTCACTCTGAATTTCCTAGAGTCTCATCGTCATGTCTAAGAATCTTACCATTTGTTAAGACCCAGCTCAAATCTTATCTCAAATACTCAAGAACGGCTTGCTCACCACACTGGCTGTGCTAACTCTTCCCCTCTTGTATCTGAATAAGCCTTATGGTAGAGTGAAGACAAAATTAAATCATGAATAGTAATGCACTGTATAATATTATTTTGGGTATGCTAGTGTAGTATGTTCAATTAAATGAGGCAGTCTCATATAAGAATGATGATTTATGTATTTGTATTCTATTTAGCACCCAAGCAATGAGTGCTCACTGTCTGCTCAGTTTCTATGAAGTACTTGTTTATAAGTTAAAAAAAGAAAAAATAAAATCTGGTTTTCTAAAAACATTTTTTTTCTGAATCCCAATTCAAGCAAAATTATGTTGGGGCACCACAAAATTAATCCCAATGTATTTATATTCTCAAATAAGAAGATGGCAAGTTATTAGACTTAAGTTCTGTTTAACCAAGACACCAGGATCAAATGAACACTAACCAGTATTCCCCCTTGCTGTCCTATTTAGAATAGATTTGCCTGCTGCCATTCTTAAACATTTATGATTCAGGAACACTCCAAACAAAAAAAAAATCAGGACATTTCACAAGATTGCAATGTGATTGCTTTCAGAAAATATCAGGAGATTTCTATTTTTCTTGTTGATTTTGGAAGTAGGGTATTAAAGACTTAACAAATGCAATTTCAGTTGTATTTGGAGTAAGAACCCTTCAGATTAATGATAATTCCCTACATGATTCACACATTTGTTCTAGCTCCAAAACTAGATGGAAATTTCCTTGAAAGATATAGATGCATTGTTTTTGTCACTACAACTTTTAGCACTGCTCTTGATAAGTAATTTAGCTAGATTTTCATTACATATTGAAAGTGACTACTTGCATTTTTGCCTTTCTGTTATGGTGAAGATGGTGAGAATATATATTTTACTTTAAATAGCTGATATGTAAAGTAGAAAGGCCTTTAGTCATATTGGCTGCTATAGGATGATAGACATGGGGTTATGGTTAAACATTAGTAAAATAAAATATTCTTAAACATATTATACATTTTTCATATACAACATAAATCATATTTAAATGTAGGTTTAATAGTATGAGAAAAATATTTATCCTGTAATAATTGGATTGCTAATTAATATAATCAAGGAATCTACTGCCATTTGTTCTTTATGTGTTTCTTTGAATTTATTTCAAATTATTTACATAAAGAACATGGTTATTACTTCACAATGTTGATCTCATCTCTCTCTGCAGATAAAAATAAAGTAGAAATGGAAAATAGAAAAAATTCATACAAGTAGAACTAGATAATCAATTTACTTTAGTGTTACAGAACATGAAAAATAAAATAAAACTATTATATACTGAAATTTAGAAATATTTTTCTTTGCCTCAGACATTATTGTCTAAGTAAGTTTTTAAAATAATAACATTGTTCTTAAAGATTGTGTGTATGTGTGCATGTGAGTGTCCATGCATATGTTTAAATCACAATTTTTGAATATGTACAGCATGGTCAGTCTTCCCTATGGAAAAAGAAGGCAAGAAAATATAGAATGCTAATCCCTTTTGAATTCCTTTTAATATTCTTACCTTCCTCCTATGTTTTTTTTTTTTTTTCCTTCTACTTTTTCTTTTTATTCATGTCATCCAGCTGCCTGTCAAGTCACTCACTGCACTGGGAAATCTCACTGCCCCTTAGACATTTAAATGTAAAACAAGGAAGAAGAGTCTGAGCCTGTAGTTCTCAGTCAACCCCATTAAAACAACCAGGAGAGTATCCACCATTCTTTCAAGCCTGTGTCTGCCTGTCTGTTTTCTTTCTGGACACAGCTTGAGTGTGTAAAATATCCTTCAGTTACATATGAAATTCCTATTGCTGCCATTGACAAATTATAGCCTACTTATTGGCTTTTAAGAGCACAACCACAAGACCACATGATCTTACAGTTCTGGTTCTGTAAATTAGACACTCAGTAAGGGTCTCAGAACATTATTTCTATTATTATTGCCATGAGATCTTATTAGAGTATTTAATGTATTTTTATAATTTAATATTTTTTTCTTGGTTATGTTAAATTTGGATAATTCTGTTTACAGCCATTTGCTCTAAAACACTATGGATGAATGCTCCATTACTCCTTTTCCACCATATAGGATACCTGTGGTTTGATGGTGGGTTTTTTGTTTGTTTGTTTTGTCACTTTTATGTAGACTTGATACTTACTGAGTGATGTACAGAGTTCTGTGCTTTTTGTCTGGTCATTTATTTCAAAGTCACTTCACTCTAAATAAGGAATTGGCATAATTTACTAAATCATTTATAAACACTGTAACATATCACTCATCAAAACTTGTCTTGGATTGTATGATTTCTCCTTTTCACTAGTTTCTCCACACTTGCCACTCTTACTTTCTCTTCCATCTCCCTCAAATTTTTTCAATACAAAAAAGAAAATCTGCTTGGTGCATCTTTGTTAAAACTTCTCTTCCAATTTGGAAGTATTCATGAGTTTCTCAGAATTTGCCTTAATCATAGCTTCTGAGAAGCAGGCAAAGCATTAGGAACTATGTTAAAATTATCAGCATCTCTGTTCCTTTTTATATGCATAACTACTGGAAGAGGAATATTCTTAGAATTTGCATCACTCTTTCAATTTTCCTGAAAATTGGTAGCCCTTATTGATTTATTTAAAGATTCATTTTTTTCTCGTCTCTTTAAACTAGTCATTGCTCATTTCTGCTCATGTCTTTTTTTGTTTTAGTCTCGTCTTCAGGAACACAATTAAAATAAGCGCTTTCTGATTCTGACTTCAGTATCTCACATCTGCTTCATTTTTTTAGCTTTCTCTTTTTTTTCTGTATTCTGGGAGATATTTACACTTTTTTTTTTCCAATTTAATTTCTAATTTAGTTTTCTGTAGTGAGGTTTGGATTGGAACTTGGGCAGGGGGTGGAGAGAGGGAATATGCTGGTGTGGATGGTAGAGAAGAGATGTTGAGATATGGGGTAATTAATCAGAAAATTTTAAAAAGATAGCCTCATTTAGAATTTAGAACTGCACCTATAAGAAATGAAGAAAATAGAAATAACAATAATGAAGAAGTCTATATAGTGGTTAAGGTGGACAAAGCAGAATAAACTATTCTTTCTTTACTCTTTTATTCCCATTTCTGTAAGATCAGAGAATTTTTACATTGTGGAATTCTCTTGTTTAGGTCAATATGGCTTCCTACAGGTAAGATTCCAGTAATTCCTGCCTCCAACCTTGAAATATGATGATCATAGTGAATCCCTTCCAACACTGTTGCTTTGAAAAATTTCAGAAGGTTTCACCACCCAAATTGGATGGACATGCCACTCAGCAGTGGTGATCATTACTACTATAGAGTCCCTGTCCCACAAATGCCCATCAGAACAGATGATCTTGATGACCCAAATGGTTATTAAGGGTTTACTCACTTCTCAGAAGTTTAATTAAGGGAAATCCTGATATAACCAGACTTATATCAAAAGAGTTAAATTCTGCCTTATTGAATATTTTCTAGTTTTGCCTCACTTTAAGTGTGACCCACAACCATTGGTTAGCATAAGAAAACAAGTTAGCAATTTTTGATTCTCCTTGACCAGTACAAAGTATACTCTGATCCATACAGGTTTAAAATGTTACATTTTAAAACAAAATAGGAACTGTTGCAGGAAGTCAGGGACCCCAAATGGAGGGACTGGCTGAAGCCATGGCAGAAGAACATAAATTGTGAAGATTTCATGGACATTTATTAGTTCACCAAATTAATACTTTTATAATTTGTTATGCCTGTCTTTACTGCAGTCTCTGAACATAAATTGAGAAGATTTCATGTACAATTATCACTTCCCCAATAAATACGCTTGTGATTTCCTATGCCTGTCTTTACTTTAATCTCTTAATCCTGTCATCTTCGTAAGCTGAGGAGGATGTATGTCACCTCAGGACCCTGTGATGATTGCGTTAACTGCACAAATTGTTTGTAGAGCATGTGCGTTTGAACAATATAAAATCTGGGCATCTTTAAAAAGAACAGGATAATAGCAATTTTCAGGGAACAAGGGAGATAATCTTAAACTATGACTGCCGGTGAGTTAGGCGGAACAGAGCCATATTTCTCTTCTTTTAAAAGCAAATAGGAGAAATATCGCTGAATTCTTTTTCTCAGCAAGAAACATCCCTGAGAAAGAGAATGCGCCCCTGAGGGTAGGCCTCTAAAATGGCTGCTTTGGGGGCAGCTGTCTTTACGGTCACAAAGGGATGAAATAAGCCTGGGTCTTCTGTAGTGCTCCCAGGCTTATTAGAATGAGGAATTTGCTGCCTAATAAATTTTAGTCAGAACAGTTGTCTGCTCTCAAACCCTGTCTCCTGATAAGATGTTATCAATGACTATGCATGCCCAAAACTTCATTAGCAATTTTAATTTCGCCCTGTCCTGTGGTCTTGTGATCTCACCCTGTCTCCATTTGCTTTGTGATATTTTATTACCTTGTGAAGTATGTGATCTCTGTGACCCACACCCTATTCGTACACTCCCTCCCCTTTTGAAAATCACTAATAAAAACTTGCTGGTTTTACGGCTCAGGGAGCATCACAGAACCTGCCAACATATGATGTCTCCCCCAGACACCTAGCTTTAAAATCTCTCTCTTTTTACTCTTTCCCTTTATTTCTCAGACCAGCCAATGCTTAGGGAAATAGAAAAGAACCAACATTGAATATCGGGGGAGGGGTTCCCCCTATAAGGAACTAAGATTTTACTTCTATTTGCAAGATTGTGTACTTTAAATATCTATTATGAATTATTTTGCAATTTATAGAAAAGTTTACTCTTGGAGAAAATAAAAGTTTTCCTACTTTGAAATTATTAATCAAATTCCAAAGAAGACTATACTCACATGCAAATACATAAGCATAAATGTTTAGTTATTTTTTTGCTCTTTTGAATATGTATATAGATAAATATGGTACATATATGTGTTATGTGTGTATAAACAGGTAGCTCAGTGGCTACTGACAACCATATCATAAATTCAGAATAAATTATAAGTAATTTGAAATCCTGATGGGTGTTTAACATATTTTATCTAGATAATTTCTGTGTTGTTGTGTGGCCACATTATACTCAATTTAAAATTTACTTGTGGGCTTTGCTTTTTAAATTTAATTTAAGCAGAATAAATAATATGGGTACAAACTTGTAAAAGTCACATGCACTAGATATCACAGAAGATCAACATGATAATATATTTAATTCCAAGATAACACTATGATAAGAATAAATATATTACGTTCAAGATGACAGATAATTATCTTAATGCTAAAACTAATAGATATTGAACTAAATAGTGTAACTGTAAGACAAATCATTAGGGCAAACAGCACAAATTTTAAGAGTCACAAATAAAGGGTAACATTTCCATGAGTCCGCAGATATTTTACAATCTTCAGAAACAGAACTTTCTAAGCTAATACTTCAGCTAGTTGTCCTTAATTTCAGATCCATGATCTCAAATACATATCTGTAAAGATATTTTTCTATGGTTTTCAAATACATTTATGATTTCTTAAAAATTAGGATGTTGTTGGCCAGGTGCAGTGGCTCACGCCTGTAATTCCAGCACTTTGTGAGTCTGAGACGGACATATCACAAGGTCAGCAGTTAGAGACCAGCATGGCCAACACAGTGAAATCCTGTCTCTACTAAAAATACAAAAATTTGCCAGGCTTGGTGGTGGGCACCTGTAATCCCAGCTACTCGGGAGGCTGAGCAGGATAATTGCTTGAACCCAGGAGGCAGAGGTTGCAGTGAACCAAGATCACACCACTGTACTCCAGCCTGGGCAACAGAGCGAGACTCCATCTTAAAAATAAAATAAAATAAAATAAGATGTCATTAACAATTGACCTACATATTTAAAACTGAAAAGATCAGATCCTTTATGATATTTTTATTCTTTCTATTGGGAAGGGATAATTAGTTTTGATTAGCCTGAATTTTATCTTCCAACACTGTGGAAAATAACATTATGTCTTCTGATTCTATGATGGGAAAAATGTCTAACTATTTCTCTTCAGGGGTGACAGGTTAATTTTCAATTTTCCATGTTTTTGATAACCAGAAGTTTGATCTGAAAGACAAAAAATTATTTTGAGTGAATATTTAATTTTTTGAAAGCAAAACAAAACAAGCTTTCTCAAACTAGTTCCTAGGTATACTAACACAGATAAAGTGCCTTTTAATTTCTCTCATACAAGGTGAATTTTATACAATCCATCTAAAATAATAGATGGATATTTCATCTAAATTCATTAACAATATGCTTGTTTTTTAAGTTTATTGTTTATAGTTTAGATAAATATACAATATATTTTTTGAAAAACATATAGAATGCTAAAGTTACACATTGGTTAACAGATCTTCTGAGGACAAATATTCTTTTATGACTGGATGCAGCAAAAGTCAAGGATATTGTAGTTCTTTTCAGAGTACAGAAGTTGAGAAGGAGTGGCTTAGGAGGGATATACTGCCACATATCTTCCACAGGCTGGTGCCAGCTGACATGTGAGCTAGACCACAAACACAGAGCTCATATTTTCTAGTACCTGGAATGGATCAAATTTCCGTACCACAGAGTAGGGAACCAGAATCTGTCTAACCTAAGACTCTTATACCAGAGCTTGTCTTATCTGGGGAAATTGTACATTCTAAAATAAACCAGTATGGCTTTAGTGCAATTTGTGCATAATAAGTATAATAGTTATTTCAGTGTGTTTTGTGCTGCTATAACCAAACACTACAGTGTAGGTAATTTATAATTAACAGAAATTTATTGATTCATGATTTTGGAGGCTGGGAAGTCCAAGAATAAGAGGTCAGCATCTAGCAAAAGCCTTCTTGCTTCATCATCTCATGGCAGAAAGGAAAATAAATGGTGATATACAGCAAGAGACTGAACTCACTGTCCCAAGTCCTTTCACAATGGGCATTAATCCTTTAATCCACTGATGAGAGTGGAGCACTCTGACCTAAAGACCTCCCATTAGGCTCTACCTCTCAACACTGTTCCTTGGGGATTAAGTTTCTAACACATGCCTTTGGGGGGACACATTCCAACCACAGCAAGATGTACAATTAACTAATAGTTAAGTGAATAAATATGACCAATACTTTTATTCCTTCTCAATTCATCTATTTAATCATAGGTCATGACCAACATATTATTAAAAAAAATCAGACATTCATACTCTGGCTACCCCCTAAGGCCATTAATGAAGCATTTTTCTCTTCTATTTTGTTTACATTAGCACACATATTCATATAATTTATGAAAAACTTTTTGATGTTCTTCCGTTCAGCCAAAATTTAAGTAATGCCTTTGGCTGTTTGCATGATTATCCATACCTCATGTACTGAATAAGCATTTATTGAGCATCCTCCTTTTCTAAGTATCTATAATATTTTTTAAAATGCAAACTTAAATGCAATGTTCCTCTTGTTTTTGCTCCAAGAAAATCCCAGAGTACCATGAATAGTTAAATTTATTATGCTGTAATGCATGCTATAGTAAGATTATGAACATATTGGAGGGAACAAAAAATTTATTTGGGTCTCAAGGGAAGTCTTTACAGAGGGAATAATATGAACTGGGCCTTAAGTTAGTAAAAACTCACAAGTAAGAGAAAGGAACAAAATGGTCTTCTGGAAAATGGATCAGTATAAGGTAAGACAAGATAGACTATGCCCAGGAAGTTTTTATTTGGGACAGGGTAATGGGTTGTATGAAGTATCTTTCAAGCAGAGAATGCAATGCTAATTGCATGCAAAAAGAATACTATACGTATATAATTTATTTTTTAAATTATCCACTCAACATGCTAATGTTTACTCTTCATTTTGAAATTAGGTTTAAATGAAGATCAGAGTTCTTTTTAAAAGATTTAGATTACATACCTTGATCATTATATTAAGATTCCCTATATTGGAGTTAATTTGTAATTTGAAATAGTATCTATCTATTTCATGT
Source organism: Macaca thibetana thibetana (assembly GCF_024542745.1). Classification (NCBI taxonomy): domain Eukaryota; kingdom Metazoa; phylum Chordata; class Mammalia; order Primates; family Cercopithecidae; genus Macaca; species Macaca thibetana. Next base: position 78,662,529 of record NC_065586.1, read on the forward strand.
AAAGATACATAAAAACATTTCTTTTCTGAAGACACTGGCCACTAGGATTTGTGCTTAAAAGAAAGCAACTGTATCCTCCCAGACCATGCCTCCAGAGAAACTAGCTATTATTATCAGCATCTTCTCTCATATTCCTCATTCCAATATCTTTTCAATTATTTTGAGCTTAATTTGGAATCTAAATTTTAGATATTTATATGAAGTAGTAAATTTAACTAACATGTAGAAAATGTATTAATAAATATAAATACAATAGTTGAAATATAAGATTTCAACAAAAAGGGTGTTTATCAAAATGATATATCACAGGTTTTTATAAAATACTATTGCATTTTTTAGAATGTCTGTTTACTGTGTTTCATTCTGGAAATTAAATGCAAATGATGTATTTTATTTATTCTTATTGATTTTTAGACTCTAGAGTCTCCTTAACCTTCTAAACAGTGCTGACAGGAATTGATCCACTCATGCTTTTTATCTCCAGTGCCTACTTTGAGTTTGTGCCTAAAGTGAAATAATTGTGTCCTTCTACTGGTTGGCGTGTAGAAGGCAGTCAAGAAACGCATGCTTAATAAATGATAACTTACAAAGAAAAGAAAAAAACATGCCAAAGTAATCTAAGATTTGTATACTTGTCTCAAGTTCTTGATTCTGCTCTAGAGTATCTGTAATTGATAATTTTAATATTGTCAGTGACGGGGCACATTACCTTCCTATTTCCTGAAATAACATTCAACTCTCACTGTTAGGAATGCTTTGTCACTCAGGAAAAATAAATCACACTGGAAAAAGCATTACTTTTATGCATTATAACTCTTCACTTGTTGGGTCAGTGGGTAATCTCTTGCTTCCTAAAGAAAAAGTAGTTTAAGAAAATATAGTGTATTTATCACTCTGAACTCTACTTGTCTCAGTTCTTTTGGACTGCAATAACGAAATACCACACTGGGTAATTTACAAAAGCAAAACAATTTTTTTTTTTTTTTCTCAGAGTTCTAAAGGTTGGGAAGTCCAAGATCAAGCAACTGGCAGGTTTGGTTTTCTGGTAAGGCCACATCCACGAGAAGGAATGTTGTACCCTCACATGGTAGAAGGTGGAGGGACAAAAGGGACAAACTCCCTCCGTCAAGCCCTTTAATAAAGACATCTAATGCCATTCAGAAGGGAAGACCCCTTATGGCCTAATCCCTTTTTAAAAGCCCTACCCCTTAATACTATCACATTGGCAACACCTGCATTTCAAAGAGGACACATTGAAACCATAGCATTATATCCCTAGCTCCCTCACAGTCATGATTTTTCTCACATTAAAAAAAAAAAAAAATTCATTTATTCCATCTTAGTAGCTCCAAAAACTTTTTACTTGTTTCAGCATCAACTTCAAAGTCTAAGTCCAAAGTCTCATCTAAACATCATACAAGCGAAATTCAAGAGTGTTTCATCCTGAGGTAAATTGTTCTCCAGCTCTGAACCTGTGAAAGCAAATTAGTTACGTGTTTTTCAAAACACAATGGTAAGACAGACACAAGACAGGCATTTATATTCCAAAGAGGAGAAGTAGGCAAGAAGAAAGGGGTAATAGGTCCCAAGTGAGTCCAAAACACAGTGAGGCAAACCACATATGAACAATCTTTGACTCCATGGCCCATTTCCTGGACACACTGGGGTAGGGTTGGGCCCCCAAATGCCCCAGAGGACCCTATCAGCATGGCTTTGCTGGGTCCATCTCCCTTTAGCTCTCATGGGTTGGAGTTCAGTGCCTGTGGCTCTTCCGGGCTTTGGTCTCTGGAGTGGCCCTGCTCCCACAACTCCATCAATCATTGCCCTAGTGGGTGCTGTCTGTGATATACCAGCCCCCCACACCCCGCCCCCTCCTGCACTATGCCTTCCCCAATTCTCTGCCTAGAACCTGAGGCTCTCTGAGGTACCACCTGAAGTCCAGGTAAAGATGACTTGAAATCCAAGCCTCCACAGCTCATGCGCTCTGCTTGACTGAAGATTTAGCACCTTGGTGGCATGGTTAGGGCTCAATGCTTGCACCCTCTGGAACATTGATTTCAGGCACAACTGGGCCACCTACACCACAAATGAAACAATTAGCACTGCACAAAAACAATGGGTGCAGAGACTTGAAGCAGTTCTGGGCTTCAAGAACATTTGGAGTACTGAAGTTCGACAGGTACCCTGAGCTCCTCCTCGCTTGGAACTGTTCTGCCACCAAGGCCCTGGCACTTTGGACCTGTGTTGGGCATCACAGCATTAAAAATCTCCAAAATGTCTTCAGAGTTACTCTCCCACGGTCTTCATGAATAGCACCAGGCACCCATCTAGCCAAACTAATCTCCTCATCTAATAGTAGATGACCCACTCCCTTGGTTTTCTCTGCTAGACAGATTTTTATTTTCATTGTTTATGTGGCCAGTCTGGGAATTTTACAGATTTTTACATTTTGCTTCCCTTTTGATTTTAACTCATTTACGCCAGATGTGGCAAATATTTTTGACAAAAATCAGACCTTGGTGATGACATTGAGAAGTAGGATATAAATAACCCCCACAAGCTTAGCATTCCAATAATGGAACATGAGGTGTAAATGGGTTAAATTCTGTCTTTAATTTTTTTAGCTCTTCTCACATTTTACCGTAATCAGTTAACAAAACTCAGGTATCTCCTTCAGCAATTTGCTGCTAAGAGATTTTTTTTTTTCTGTCAGATATCCTAATTAGTCATTCTTAAGTGCTGCCTTTCACAAAGTCCTAGGACACAGACAGCCTACCTAGCCTTTGCCACTTTGTAAACCAGGATAGCCTTTTCTCCAAATTCCAATAAGATATTCCTCATTTCCATCGATGACCTAATCAGAATGGTCTTTATTGTTCATATTTCAACAAGCATTCTAGTCATGACCACTTAGCTAATCACTAAGACAACTGAGGCTTCCCCTACAGTTCTTGTCTTCTGAGCCCTCGCTAGATCCCCCTTAATTTTCAGTTTATAGCAATAGAGGCTTTTCCCAGCAATCCCTTCAAAACTGTTCCAGCCTCTACACATTACCCTGTTCCAAAGCTTGCTTCCACATTTTTAGATATTTGTTACAACAATAGTCCAATCCTCATACCAATTTCTGTCTTAGTTCATTTGTGTGTGTGTACAGACTGGGTAATTTATAAAGAACAAAAATGTGTTTTCTGATAGTTCTAGAGGTTGGAAAGTCCAAGATCAAGGCACTGGCAGGTTTGGTTGTCTGGTGAGTCCTGCGTCCTCCAGAGGGGAGGAACACTGTATCCTCACATGGTGGAAGGCAGAATGGCAAAAAAGACAAACTCCCTTAGTCAAACCTTTTTATAAGGGCACAGTTCATGATTGGACCTTATGGCCGAAACACCTCTAGAAGACCTCACCTTCTAATACTATCACATTGGCAACATCTGAATTTTAGAAGGAACATAATCAAACCACAGCACCTCCTTTCCTGAATTTGACACCAAGCCCTACATTTGTCTTTTTAATGCCAGTCTGAGACTCATGCCCACAAAGTTGAAAGGCTTTGACTTTTGATGAGGTCTTGAAATAACCAATTTAAACCAAATAATCCTGAAGCCTACCCTGCTTCCTTTTATATAGATGATAAATTTCTCTATTTTTAGCTAATTTTATTAGTGATTGTCTTATTTTTAGCTGGAAGTAGTCTAGCTAGTACAGAAACTATGAATACAATGTACTGAGGTCTTGGGTTTACACATGGAGTTATAAACTGTATACCAGTGCATTTTTTATTAAATCTTTAAACATTGTTTCCTAACAACAAAGATTATGATGAATTTGCTCATTTAGAATCAGCGTGTAAATAAAATACTAGCTTCAAATATAGGTAAAGATGGATTTCAAATTCAGGTCTTTCTGCCTTTAACCACTGAACTACAAGACAGGTATAAACAAATCTACAATGTCATCAATTTGTTTGGGATAAAGGACTTCCACTAGGCAAGGTCTTGTGTGCCTACTTTGAGCATTTTATGTGATTGAAACAAAACCTGTATTTCTTTTCAAGGAATAGCATTATTTATAGTTTTTTCTAATTCTCTTATCCTAAGTTATATTTAGTGTATTTTTGCATTAGCGTTATTTTGGAAATTTAAATTTGTAGCTTACTTCTTTTATTATTTATTTTCTATACATATAATTATTTTATCTTCCCGTAACTTCTGCAAACATTATTACTCTGATCTATTCCTTTGATTTGCTCCCATTATTTCTAATGGATTTTTTCTACTCATGTGAAAATTCACAGAATGTTTCTTTATTGCTCCAGCAGATGTAGTATGGTGACAATTTGTGATTCATTGTAAGTAATATTTATTAGTTTAAATAAACAAAACAGAACTTTCTAAGTTTCTAATTGGATGTTTTATTTTAAAATATAAATTTAAGAACTGTGATATGTTTCTCTCTCACTTGATTGATGTAACTTTTCCAAAAAGATTTTGTTGTATTTAATTGTTTTTCTGTCTTTCTAATTCTTTTCTGAGCTCAGCATCCAGATTGTTTCTCTTAAGTCATGACAATTTGCTAAGCCTTGTATTATCCAGGAATCTTTTGCAGCTCATTTTAATCTTAGAAATATTAGCTGTGTTTATTCTACAAAATATCCCTCAACTTCACCACTGTAGAAACCTCTCAAGAAAAATCAGACAGATGATTTGAGGAAACTGAAACTCGTGCTGTCTGTACGATTCCTCAGCCCTCTGGCATGTGTTGAGATCCCACACATGATGATAATGGCTGCTCTGTGGTTCTCCTTTGCAGTAAATACAGCATTGCAATGTAAAGAGAGGCACATGTTGGCAACTTTAATTTATACCAGCTGCCTACATATGAGTGTTTATATTTTTGGAAAGTGACTTAATTTCTATGTGTTCAAAATATTATAAAATTTTAACCAGCTCATCAACCTAACTTGTGTAAGGTACAATATTTTAAACTCACATTCTGTCAATTTCTTAAAGAATAATTGAAGAAATGATAATAATGTTATACTTAGGGTGTGAGCTTTTATTCACCTCTTTGAAATCTCGTGTAGAATCACGTCATCACTCTCTTGTTTTCGGATTAGAAAAATTCAGTTTCTTTCATCACCATTGGCTGTCTTTTCTTTCTCAGCGTCAAGTTCTTTTAGGTCTTGGGCAACTGGCTGCTTCAACTTTTGTTGCTCTTTAGCTAGTTTCTCCTTTCTCCTTAACCACATTCCCTTAGCCATCATTGTCTACATAGAAGTGTCAAGAATTAGAGAGAAAAGTTGGTGCAGCACTTATACAAATTCAAATACACAAGAATAGACAACAGGAATAGAAGGAACAGGCAGTTACCATTGATTGAACAATACCACATTAGGATGTTTTTAGGCCATTAGTGTTGTTTTGTTTTGTTTTGTTTTTTGTTTGGTTTATATTCCCCCCTAATATTCTTTACCAAAGTTTTCCTGTCTCTCTTGTTTTGTCTTATTTTGTTTTATCTGTATTCATTTCACTTCCGCTCAGCACAGAAGTGTTATTTGAGTCTAGTGTACATATAGAAGAGTTAATCAAATATTTGCCTTTAGAAAACTACATTGTTTGTTAAAACCTGATTGCCAGCACCATACTACATCTGCTGAAGCAAAATTACTAGTGGATAGGACAATTGAGTTTATATACATACATGCATATTCATATACATATATATATATATAATACATACATATTTATATAAAACATAACAAATGTTATTTTGGGTATTTTGGATATGTATAGGGAATAACCTAACATTCTTATACTGTGGATATTTGTTCTAGGTACAAGGACAGAAAATATGGCTGGGAATTTTATTTAAATAACGATGCTGAAGAGTAAGAATGATAATGCAGAAAGATTTATTCTTAATTACAGCCCTCGATTTTCAAAAGTACAGGGCAACTTACAGCAAGTTACTCAGTCACTCAAAGTCTCACTCTCCTTATTGGTACAATGTAGTATTAATAATATTTTAATTGTTTCCCAAGTTCATGTAAACACTCAAAAAACATTTGAATACAATTTTTAAATGGTTAAGTAAATATTTTCACTGTGATTACATAAAAAAGAAAAAGCACTTTAAATCAGAATATGGATTAATATTTAACATTGTTGTCAAATATGATATATGAAAGTTGTTGGTGAAATGTAGTTATCTACCACTAGAAGCAGATAAACATGTACAATGTTTAAAAGTTTCATGTAGCATACAACACCAGAGAAAAAAAGGCTGAAGGCAATTTGCCAGAGAATCTTAGACACGAATATGGTTGTATCTGTATGAATTGTCAATTCCTTTTATGCTCAGATGAGCATCACTGAAAGATGAAGAGGTAATGATCACATTTCAAGAAAAAAAAATGTGAAGTCAGGATATTGGCTAGCCTTGTGTTCCATATTTTTGCTTTTAATATTTAAAATTAAATGTAGCTGTTTTATAAGTCACAATATGTTATTGAATTTCCAAATTCTAAAAATTTGTCTTTGTTATAAAGATAAATGCTTTCTTTTTCAGGTACTATGTGTTTGTGCACGTGAGGTCATTTTGTCTGTTTGATTTTAGTTTTAGACGTGTCATTGAGCTCAGATGTTATTCTTACTGACAGTCATTCATCCTTTGAAATTTTCTTATTAGATTTACTTACTTTTTATTTTCTTTAGTGTTACCTGAGTGAAATAAACCAATTTGGGAATCACAAAGTTTTGGTTCAAGTTAGCTCCACTATTTTTAGCCATATATCATTAGCAATTTACTTAACCTCTTTTGTTGGTTTCCTTTTCTATAAAATGAGAAAAATAATAATACTATGTCATATGGTTAACCTGGGGGCTAAGGAGATAATATATGGAAATATTTAGAAGGAAATGTATCCCAAAGTAAGTGATCAATAAATGAGCTCAATTACTTTTGCTGATATTGACCTTTGCTTGAGGTTTTAAAGTAAAATCTGGCACAGACTGAGTTTTTTGAGGTTGCATGTAAAACTAACACTTATTATCACGCTGAAACATCAAAGTAACATTCTATATTTCCTCCCCAATGCTTAATACAATATTGAATAGGAAGAAATGCACTTAATAATTTTTTGCTGAATCAATCAGTACATTGGAAAATATTAAAATATTGACAAAAAATTGTACCACCTCAGCTACTTGGGTGATACAGGTGCTATGGTAAATTGCAAATTTAATCTAATTGAACAAGAATTATAAACACATCAAATAAACACCAGATTGGTATTTTAAAACTACTCCTCTAAAATTGAGTCCTGTTGCTATATTACAAACTATGATCTATGCATACTGAATACCTATGACGGGGAGAGAAGTTGTGAGACTCTATTATGTAATATTCTTTAATTCAACTTCGATTGTTCCTTCTCACATTTCTCATATAGACTCTTAATAAACATTTTTACCCCAAATAGAAGCCCTCAATAACAATCCAACTTCAACTACTTTTCACAGGACAGAAATTTCTAGCTGTCAAGGTTGGGGAAGTCATTCAACAGTAACTTCCCACCCCCTCATTCACCTCTGATATATTATTAGTTTACTCGTCTTTTTGTCAGAAAAGAAAGTAGATCTCTTTAAATGTAGACAGTGTGACTTTGCTCTTAATCTCATTTACTCCCTTCTGAGATCCCACTCTGGCAATTTTTTTGTTTTTCTCTTTGCATTTTTAATATTTTGATTGCCAACTAGTTCTTTCTGTAACCGTAAAGCATGTCAGCCTCCTGTCCTTGACCGAAAAAGAAAAACACAAAACTCCCTTGTACTTTTTCCCTCTGAAGTTATTGCATTATTACCTTATTTTTCATGATTTAAAAACTATTTTAAAATTTTGCTTGTTATCTCTGTTTTACTACTACCAATTAACCTGTCATTCATTATACTGTGCCTCAACTTTCACATCCTCCTATCCCGTCCCTCTCTTATGCTCCAAATGCAGATTTTCCTCAATAATTTATCTTTGGCCCATGCCTGTTTTTTTTATATGCCCTTTTCTTGGACTATAATGACTTTAATTATCATCCCAATATATACACTTTCCAAAACAAAATGTGCAGTATTAAGATGTCATTTCTTTCTTCTCTCTCCTATATTCTTCATTCCCTTAAGTTCAACTTTTATGTTTTAAACTTCTAGCTGGATATTCTTTTGATACCTGAAAGTGAAAACTGACTATGCCACCTGTCTTCCCACAAAAATATCCTCCAGATATTGACTCCTCCTTCAAGCTTTCAGGCATTTTCAATTCCTCCCCCCTCATTCTTTCTTTAAAGCCACGACTACCTAAGTGATATAACTTCTGTCATCTATGCTTTCCCACTTACTATAAGGCTGTTTTCCTGGCCCACATCCATATTGCTCATAACATTAATTTATCCCCCTCCTGGCTTGTACTGTATTTCTATATTCCTTTCTTTGTAGTTGAATTCCAAATAAGTTACAAAGTACTAGTTTTGTGAATATGTAGTTAAGCCAGCTAAGTCAATGTCCCCATCTGAAAACCAGTAGGAAAACACTAATTCTTAGTGAATTTTAGTATTAAGAATGCTTTCTTATATAACATATGACATAATATTATATACATAATGTTAAATATGTGTGCATTTCAGTCAGTACATATCTCTTTGGCACACTGCTTAGAGTACAGTTAAACATTTGATAAATATTGGTACCTAATGTCATTATCATAGAATAATTATTATCTATGTTATCAGTTGCCTCCATAAATCTGCAATCTATTTTGTATATAGTTATGAGAGTCCATCTTCCTGTTTAGCAATGTGAATCCTGTCTTCCATTTGTGGAAAATATTGAAACGACTTACATTGTGCAGTAGAAAAATGTGAAATCTTGTTAGCCTGAAATTCATACTTTTACAATTTGATTTTGACCAATTATAAACTTATCTCTTACTTTTAATATTTTTTGTCAAAACTTCATTCAAACTAAATTTTACTCCAGGTATTTTTTTTTCATTTTAATATTCTGCCAGTTTAACAAAGTATTGTGAAATGACTTATAAATAAATAAAGTAAAAATCAAATGTAATCTTATAATCTTTACTGACTCTAAAGTACCCTTACACTTGATCTGTACCTCAATTGTGTGAACCTTTCTGTTTTATGTTGTAGAGAGCATTTAATGTATACTAAATATCAAAACCATCATGAAACTTCAATTTCTAATCACATAGTATTGAATAAAATGTATTATATTTATGTAACTCTTCCATACAAGTATAAATAAGTTATAAAAAGCTATTATTACATTCTAAGAGTATAGTATTTGATAAAATATACGTGTTGTAACTCCTCTAATATATATAAATGTCATAGTAAGCGATAATCTGTATATGTCATGAAGTCAATATTTATTCACAGAAGATTTATAAAATAAGAATGTAGGAGTTCTAAAAGTAACTGACTATAATAATTTTCAAAATGATTAAAGTCAATTTGTCATATGGTTTTAAAGAATGGCTGCAAATAGATGAGGTGGACTTTAAAATGAAACAAAAACTATGCAGTTCTCAAAAAATCTTCAATTGTGTCATGTAAGACTACATTATTTCTCTAATTGCAAAACACACATGGCAATTGAGAAATTACGGAAAACAGGAGGGAACACAAAGAAGAACATAAAATCATCTGAAATTTCATGAGCCAGATCCAAAAGTACAATGAAATTTAGGTTTCTCTGTCACTTCATTTCTTCTCTTTCTCTGTCTCTTCATCTTTCCATCTCTCTCTCTTTGTTGCTGTTATTTTCTCTCAACACACATATACAGTCTCACACACATGCATACATACACAGAACTACTAGAATTGGGGTATGGCTACAACATAATGTATGAAAAGAGACATTAAAAGGTATTAGAGATACAGGGAGAGAGGTTGTATGCCTCCTAAAGAATTTAGATTTTATCCCATGGACACTGGAAACCTTAAGTAGAAGAGTCATATAATCAGATTCCGCTGTCAAGGAGATGTTTAAAAATCCTATTTTGATTTTTTAAAAAATGGTTTTACCACAGCCTGGAGAACGAATTAAAGAGGAACAGCAGTGACTACTGGCAAGCAGCCAAGTTAAGAGGCTGTCACTGCAATCTAGAATAGAAATAATGAAGGGATGAAATAAAGCAAACCCAGTAGCAGTGAGGATGGCAGGAGGGGATCACACTCATGAGTGTATAAAGGTAGAGCTGACAGGAATGAATAGAAATAATGAAGGCATGAAATAAAGCAAACCCAGTAGGAGTGGGGATGGCAGGAGGGGATCACACTCATGAGTGTATAAAGGTAGAGCTGATGGGAATGCATGCCAATTAGACATGAGCTTTCAAGAATATGAGGAAGTAAGGATAATTGTTAGATTTCTAAGTCAGTTGACCAAATAAATAATAATGCTGTTTCTTGAGATGCGGTACATAGAGGAAGAAAGAAAGAGGAAGATGAGTCAGTTCTAAACCTGTTAGATTTGATGTGCTAATGAGATATGTACATGATATCATTGAATACACATATGGACCTGTGGGTATGGAGTTTACATCTGCATCAGAGAAAAAGATTATATATATATAATATATATATAATATAATATATAATCCCTTTATCTCTTTCTATATATATATGAAATCTCTTTGATTCAGATATATATCTGTGTACACACACACACTCATATATACACACATATATATTTCTTCCTATATATAGGAATATATATATTCCATCCTATATATATATTCACATATATATACTCCTTTCTATATATATATGTGTATACAGATATATATGAATCAGAGAAATAAATATATCTATTCCTTCCTATATATATGAGTGTATGTGTACACAGATATCCATCTGTATTAGAGAGAGAGATTTTATATATACATATATAAAAAGATTGTACATATGAGAGACAAATATTATATATATATAATGTATATAAAATCTCTTTCTCTGATTCAGATGTAAATTCCAGACCCACAGGTCCAGACATATACAGACACACACTCATACATATATATGAAGGAATATATATATAGGCATATATATATATATGAGTGTGTGTGTATATATATGAAGGAATACATATATATAGGAATATATATATACACACATATATATGAGTGTGTGTGTACACAGATAGACACACAAACATAATATACATAGGATATTTGAGACACTGTGTGTGGATGCAAATAATCAGAGAAGCCTGTGTTTATTGTAGCAGCAAGTAAATAATTAGATTTTAAGAAGGCAGGAAACAAATAGGTCTGCCATTTCAAATAATGAGATATAAATAGCAGAAATACAGCTTTTCATCTTAGCAAACACTTTGTGTGTGTGTGTGTGTGTGTGTGTGTGTGTGTATGTGTGTGTGTGTATGTGGTGAGGAGGAGTAATAGTTGATCTAGAATTTGTATACTAGTTTATATCAAGGCATCTTTTAAAAATTCATGCTTATTTTATTGTAATTATAAAATTTATCTATACTTTACATGTAAAATTGCAGGTTTTCAAAGATGTTTTGTGTTAAAATTAAATATTAAAATGTTTTTCTATCGACAAGCGTTCTACATTGCCATTGGGATTTTATCTACACTGCTTTTGTTTTATTTGAATATTACTTTTCTTCACAAAACAAGAGGTACACACTTAAGTTACTCTTTTATAAATTCAGTAAACCTATGACCATTATGGAAATCAACTGTCACTGTAAGCAATAAAATTTGTTAAATTTTCTTTAACAATAAACTGGGCGTGGTGGCTCACGCCTGTATATCCCAGCACTTTGGGAGGCCGAGACGGGCAGATTACGAGGTCAGGAGATCGAGACCATCCTGGCTAACACAGTGAAACACCGTCTCTACTAAAAATACAAAAAATTAGCCGGGCATGGTGACGGGAGCCTGTAGTCTCACCTGCTCTGCAGGCTAAGGCAGGAGAATGGCTTGAGCCAGGGAGGCGGAGTTTGCAGTGAGCTGAGATTGCACCACTGCACTCCAGCCTGGGTGAGGGAGCAAGACTCCATCTCAAAAAAAAAAAAAAAAGTAACATTTTCTTAGTCTTTAAAAATAGAATTCATATTTTAGCAGTTTATCAACTAACATCTTAAAAAGTTCTTTTTTTCCTGAGATAATGATTTAAAATGTGTATTTTTAAATTGACAGAAAAAATTGTATGTTTTATGTAGAACATAATGTGTTGAAGTAAATATATACTTTGGACTGGTTAAATCTAGCTAATTAACAAATGCAGTACCGCACATGATTTGCATTTTTGTGGTAAGAATACATAATATCTCTTTCCTTTTTTTTTTTTTTTTTTTGAGACAGTCTTGCTCTGTCACCTAGGGTGGAATGCAGTGACATGATTTTGGTTCACAGCAACCTCTGCCTCCCAGATTCAAGTGATTCTCTTACCTCTGCCTCCCAATCAGCTGGGATTTCAGGCATGTGCCACCATGTCCGGCTAATTTTTGTGTTTTTAGTAGAGACAGGGTTTCACCATGTTGGCCAGGCTGGTCTTGAACTCCTGATCTCAAGCGATCTGGCTGCCTTGGCCTCCCAAAGTGCTGGGATTGCAGGCAGGAGCCACCGAGCCTGGCCTACCTTTTTGAATAATATGATATATCATTACTAATTATAGTTACTTTGCTGTAAAATAGATATTTTCAAAAATTATTCCTATCTAACTTGATACATCCATTGACCAGCACCTCCCCATTCCCCTGCCCCACTAGCTACCCAAGCCTCTGGGAGCTATCATTCTACTCTCTACGTTTACGTGATCAATTTTTTTAGATTCCACTGTGTGACTGAGATTATGAGGTATGTGTCTTTTTGTGCCTGGCATATTTCATTTAACATAATGTTCTCAGGTTCTTCTGGGTTAAATGGCCTTGATTGAAACAAATTTACTATAATAAAAGAACAGTTAGCAAATATGCAGACCCATTTATTACTTCTTAATGTGCCTTTCTTCACAAGTGACAGTATGTTTTTAATTGATGTCCAAGATACATATAGAAAAGTACACAGATTTACATCACTTACTGGATTTTCACAAATTGAACTTGCCCATTAACCCAGCATCTACATCAACAACCAGATATTTATGCTATTGTTTTGAAATAAAAATATCTATACTTTGATTTGAGATTTTAAAGTTTTATTTTAACATATTATGGATATATTCTAAAGGGCAAGACTCACTTCTTTCAGGGGTAATCAGGGAAAAATATGGTTGAGGAAACCTTCAAAGAATTCTGAAAGATGATGGAGAGAAAGACACCCAAACACATCCTATAACTTACCATTGGCACTTGCTCCTCTCCATCCCTTCTTACTTCCAATAAAACTTCCAAACTTGTACATTGTATTCAGTAACTTTTTGGTGGAAAATAACAGTAGTTAATGTGAGAAAGCTAAAGAGGGAAGTCATTTTGTGAGGTTCTAAATGTCCCCCATCAGAGAAACACCATGTTAAGTCTTTTGGAGAAAAATAATACCAGAAAGTGATGGTTTAGTAACAAATATGTGGTGGAAGAGTAACAAGACCGATTGAACGAAGGAGGTTAGATATAAAGAATGGCCCGTTAGAAGAATGTTGACATTGTCAATCAAGAACAATGACGCAGACAAATCTCAATCATTTCAGGATGTTTATTTGCCAAAGTTAAGGACACACCTGGGAGACAGGTCTACGCTTTTCTCTGAAGATGATTTTGAGGGCTCCAAATTTAAAAGGGAAATGGCAGGATATTGAGAAATAAACAATTTTCATGTAAGAGCTGGGTAGGGCGCAATAGTCATTTATGCCTTTGTCTGGTTCAGTGAGTCTGCATTTTTATATAAGGTAAGATAGACAGTGGGGCAAGGGGAACAGTCAGATATACATTTGTGTCAGGTGGGCAGAGAGATGACTTTGAGTTCTGTCCTATGCACCTGCAAAGATAAGGTATCAGTTTACATTGTCATGGTGAATTTTAACAGAAAAGTTTTACGGTTAAGGTCTGGGAGCCCACTAGAATTTTCTCATCTGTAAAATATGAGGGAGGTGTATATCTTTTCATCTTGTAGCCATCTTATTTAGGAATGAAAAGGCGAATGCAGATTTGTGTGACCCAGTTCCCAGCTTGACTTTTCGCTCTGACTTAATGAGTTTGGGGTCCCAAGATTTATTTACCTTTCACAAAATGATCTAAGGATAAATAAAAAAGTGTAGCAATAGATTATCAAATAAATTCCTTAACCATATATCTGTTTTTCCCTTTGTTTTGCTTGTCTTTCTCTCCTATTACAACATATTCATTTAAAATCTAATCAATGCTTTCAAAGCCCATTAAAAAATTAGCATCCATCTTCCAGGTGAAATCAAGTCTTCTCTTTTTTGCATTCTCATTACTTTATATCAATCCATCTTTTCAGCATTTACTACAATGTGTGTTTCAATTAATTACTATTACATGCTCAAATCCCCTCATCAGCTGTTTGTAGAAAGGGATTATTTATTCTCTCTGTTTCCCTAAGTTATTTGCATGGAGTATTGGCATAGTAAGTGCTCAATAAAAGTGCTTGAATCAAAGCTTATTCAGATTTATTAACTGAATATTATAGGAAGAGTGGAAGAAGGATAAGAAATTATACATATGCGTAATTACACACACACACGTATATATATGTGTGTGTGTGTGTGTGTATGTGTGTATATATATATATATATATATATAGAGAGAGAGAGAGAGAGAGAGAGAGAATCCATTACTCTTTGAGAAGAAATAAAGACACTCAGTATGACTTACTCTGTTGAAAATTTCCAAAAATGACATAGCTCTTTTGTGACTTCTTTCTGTTACCTTGATTTGGCTGGGGTTCAAGAGTAGTAAAGATTTTCTTTTACTTCCCTTCTAGTCATGCAATTTATGTTTGTCTTATGGTTATTTTTATTCCTAATATCTATTCTACTGACATTGTGTTGAGTATTGAAACAGAAATAATTCCACTTCAATATGCTATTACAGATGACTTTAGATTTAGGCTTTTAAGACTGGATTAATTTATGGAAGTGAGAAGAAGTGCCAAGAACTCTGAAGGGTATGAGGTGTTGCTCTACTTTCAGACTGACAAATTAGTTGGCCACAGTTTCATGATTACTGGCAACAGATGCAGGATTCCTGGGTCAGGGAAAAAGGGCAGTTTATTTCTTAGTACAGCAGGAGTTACAGCATCAGAATTTTTGTGTTATTCTCCAAGTCCCAGTTTCTAAAAGTTAACATGAAGAGGGCCAGATGGCACTTGCACACAGTGCAGTTTGTTACAGGACTAGACCCTGAGTTGAGGGAACTCAAGTCTTTTATAATGGGCAGTTGGCATGGCTGTCCTGTGCTCCCAAGGGAAACATTTTTATTACTATATTGGAAAATAAGCATGCCTGGAGTAAGTATGGAGTGAACCACTATTTTCTCTCTTTAAGCTGTTTGCTATGAAAATGAACTTGAAAAAATCTAAGGAAAAAACAGGATAGTCCATGTCTCATTTGAAAGTCATGTAAAATGCAAGAGAACCATGGAGAATTGCCTCTAAAAGATAAAGGTGGCTTGTTAAACCAACAAAAAACAAACAAACAAACAAAAACACATGAGATCAAATGTTGTATTATGTTTGAAGTGAGAGAGTTAAATATCTACATGTAAATTCTGGGTAAATGTTTAAACTTAGGAATTAGAATTTATTGCATTAACTTCTTGATGTAGTGTAAGTTCAGTGGAAATAAATGTATTTGTTTGTAATAAGAAGGAATTGACTATTAGGTCATATACAACTTTAAAATCTCATGACTTTGTGTTAGATTGATAATGTAATCTTATAATAAAAAAAGATTTAGAGCATTTATTTAAAGGTGATAAAGAGCTGCAAAATAAGATATTTTTGAATACAATTAAAATAATAAAATTACTTATGGGATCTTGTGAATTGATAGCATTATGGTCTTTGTTATGACACTTGATAATGGATGTTTTCTGCTGAGAAAAGAAAACTACATTAAATTATGCCATCTATTATATTCTAAGATACACTAGAGAAATCCATAGTATTTTATTCAATATGAAGTATATATTTTATCACTGTGATAAAATAATTTGGGAATTCCACAACATCTAGCCTCAATGTCAACAAAATGTCCTCGCTGCTCTTGAAAAACAAAAGATATTTATCACATTATTCTAACTTCTATTTTTATAAAGCACTTGACTTCCAAACCTAAAAGTTTTAGAGATAACAATTGTTTCATTTCTTTAAAAAGTTTCTTCAAATAGTGCTTCTTTTCTTTATCCCCTACCTTATCCTCATTCAGACACATTTATTTCCTTATTCATAGACTATTGCAGTACAGTTATGCCTCAGTATCCCTGGGATCCACATCTGCTGATTCAATGAACCACGGATTGAAAATACTTGAAAATGAACAATAAAAAATAATGATACAACAATATAAAATAATACAAATAAGAATAGAATATTACAATTAATTACAAAATGTCTTCATTGTATTAGGTATTACAAATAACCTAGAGAAGATTTTGAGTATAAGGGAGAATGTGCATAGGTTAGGTGCAAATACAACACCATTTTATATCCATGACTCAAGCATCCATGAATTTTGGTATCTGTGATGGTCCTAGAATCAACCCTCCCTCTTTGTACTGAAGGACAACTGTGATTCCCTAAATGTTCATCATAGATCAATTTTTTCACATTGATTTTTTCCAGATTATACTACAATGCAAAATTAATCTTATAATATTACTGGCCTCTCAACATCAATAGGTTAATGGATAGATTAAAATTGGTTACTCTTCAAGGCAAATTTATTCTTACTTCAGGTTTATTTCAAAATAAATTGTCACATTCCCAATTTCTAGTCTGTACTGCTGTTTTGGGGTACAAACATAAATATTAAATTGATGCTTACTTTGAGGGTTTTTTAATACATTAATTTGGCCATTATATGAGAGCTAACAATAAATGTTGGCTAATTCAGAGCTAAGAGTGTCAGCTGACCACTGATATATAATTAAAGTTTGATAATTGCAGGAACATTTTTCCCGTCATCTCACTACCGAACACAGAACAATTAGTTTATAGACCACTGAGTTTTTATTCACCTCTAATAGACCTTTGGAGGTATACTACCCCATTATAATTGTCCTTAAAGATTACTGTATGTTATATATTTATATTTCCTCAAAGTCAAAGCTTACATATTGTAGCCACTAGATAATAATTTATTGAATACTTAAAGCTCCAGAGACATATTATTGTATAATTTCTCTTGGGCATATAGAGGATATTCTACTGTTGAACATGCTTATTCAATAATACATGTGACTTACATATTTGGATTTAAGCATCCATATATTTCACTGTCAGGCAACAAAATGTATTTTTGATGGCAGAAATGTTTCCAGTTATTATTTTAATTAGCAATTATTTCTTCTTTAATCTCTAGAGAATATTGAACTTTAGTGCATTCATAAAACAGGAAAAAGTTGCCCAACATATATAGATGGGAGGATCCTGTGTTATTTTTCCAAACTATATTTTACACATATAATACACTCCCATTAGTATCATCATGTGGGTTAAACTATATTAGAACAGCAAGAAAGGAAGAGTTATGGGAGAGACTAGAAGGAGGCATGATTAATTTGGGTTTGGAACGTAGATTTCTGCATTGTGCTGAATGGAAGTGTTCTATTTTCTCCTTTTTTCTGTGGCCGATTTGTAGGAACTGCACAAATGCGTTTTCCGGTCTTTTGAAATTTAGTTGATTCAGCCAACAAGTAATGCCAGCAGTCTTAAGAAAAGGAAGAAAGTAAATTTGGGGTGTCCATTTCCCTTTTTTCTCTTTGTGATAGATGCATGCACATACCTTCTTTGACTAATGTTAGAACTTCTATCTGATAGCTTTTTGCACTCAGTTCTCTCTCTCGCTCTTTCTCTCTCTCTCTCTCTCTCTCTCTCTGTATGTGTGTGTGTGTGTCTGTGTGTGTGTGTGTGTGAGAGAGAGAGAGAGAGACAGAGAGTTCTTGTAACTGCTTTATATTCTTACTTATTAGGGCTTAGGGGTGTATACTATTTTTTTCTCCCTTGAAGAGTTGAGAAATACATGAGTAGAAGGAGTTTATTAGAAATTATCCCAGAATCATCAAGACAAGACAGAAGAGAAAACCAATAAAATGTATGTTACTGGATTATATGGTTCATATGATCCAGCAATCCCACTGCTCAATATATATCCAAAAGAAAGGAAATCAGTATATTGAGGAGATATCTACACTTCCATGTTTATTGCAACACTGTTCACAATAGCCCAGATTTGGAAGCAACCTGTGTCCATCACCAGATGAATGCATAAAGAAAATCTGGCACATATACCCAATGAAGTACTCATCCACAAGAAAGAACGAGATCTTGTCATTTGCAGAAATGGTTATGATGATTACTGGGTTAAGTGAAATAAGCCAGGCACAGAAAGACAAACTTTGCATGTTGTCACCCATTTGTGGGAGCTAAAAATTAAAACAATTGAACTCATGGAGATAGAGAGTGGAATGCCAGTTACCGGGGGCTGGGGAAGGTAATGGGTTGTAGGGAAGAGTGGATGGTTAATGGGTACAAAATATAGTTAGACGGAATAAATAAGATCTATTATTTGATAACAAAAAAGAGTGATTACAGTTAACAGCAATGTATTGTACATTTTAAAGTAACTAGGAGAGTGTAATTGGATTGTTTTTAACACAAAGAAAAGATAAGGGCTTGAGGTGCTAAATACCTCATTTACCCTGATGTGATTATTATGCATTGTATGCCTATATCAAAATATCTCATGTTCTCCATAAATATATTCACCTAGTGTGTACCCACAGTCTTTTTTTTTTTAAAAAAAAAAAAAAAAAGGTTATTGAGGTGGTTAAAATTTGGTCAACTAGAGTTGAAGTCTGCTGAGAACTTTCTAAGGAACCATGTAGAATATTCCTCTGGATTTTTCTCTCTGAAAGATGGAAAGCATTAGGTACTTACAAATTCCCAGCCCACCCCATTTATTCTGGAATATTAACTCTCCTGCTCTTCTATACAGTTTTTACCCTCATAGATCTCCTGTGGCTTCTGAAAAATTCCAAAACACAAATGAAGAGGGGTTGCAGTATGCACAGAACTGTCAAGCATCCCTAAGCTGAAATCAGAGGTAGGTTAAGGGAACATAAAAGGCACCAAGCACATCTGCTGCAGGACAATCAGAACTGGGACACTGTTACTAGATGCAGGAAACAACCTTCCCCTGTGGTTTCCTCATTCTCTGTCCAAATCTTTCAGATAGTTACTGTATTAAACTCTTCACAAATTACCCAGTTTTAGTGGACTTTCTGGTTTCTGCCAGGACCATAACCGACACTCTCTTTGTGAGTAAAGGTAGACCATATAACATAATCTTGCCAAGGACCCAGCAATTGGACCTATCTTTGCTTATTTTTGACTGAACTTCCTAAGTACATTGAACAGCGCTCAGTACTCAAACCCACCTCCTAAATACACTGCTGGGAAAAGTGGGTTGATTGTATTTTGTAAAAGTATGTCTGTGTTTGCCAGGCATTGTGTCTCTATAATGAATAAATAATGTAAATGAGTTTAGTGAGGCATTGAGGTAGAATAAGTCCCTGTGGTAGGAGATAGACAGCAAATGTGTTCTCTATGGAGCCCACTGTCCAAGAAAGAAGACATAGACTAAATAGATTTTAAATGTATATTTAAAATTTATTTATAATCTTTCATGGCCAGTAAAAATATATATATATACACACTATATATGCATACACACACACACGTGTATATATATATACACACGTGTGTGTGTATATATATGTGTGTGTGTATATATGTATGTGTATATATGTGTGTGTGTGTGTGTGTGTGTGTGTATCACTCAGGCTGGAGTACAGTGGTGGTATCTTGGCTCACTGCAGCCTCAGCCTCCCAAATAGCTGGGCTCAAGTGATCCCCCCACCTCAAACTCCCAAGTAGCTGGAACTACAGGCACCTGCCACCACATCAAGCTAATCCAGCGAATCAGTTAATTTTTGTATTCTTAGTAGAGATTGTGTTTCATCATGTTGCTCAGGCTGTTCTTGAACTCCTGACCTTAAGTGATCTGCCCGCCTTGGCCTCTCAAAGTGCTGGGATTACAGACATGAGCCCTGTGCCTAGCCAGAGATAGACAATATTAAATTGAGAAAATTTTTATCTGACACAGTGGAACTGAGGACATGGAGACACAATAGTTTTAAGTATTTCTTATAAAAAGAAACATTTTATATAGTATGATTCTTGGAGGACTAATTTCAATTAAAATGTATTTTCACAGTTATGCAGTTATTAAATATAGTAAAGTAGCCTGTGTCTCTGGTAAGGTATCTGATCAGAGTAGTCTGAAGAAACATTTTTTTATTCATTACAATCAATATGCTGATTTCTTTGTTATTCAAAGAATTAGAAAGACAAGACTATATATTTTGCATTGTAGCTTGTAGCAAAATGAATATAACATGTTCTAAAATATATTTTTATTTCTCTGATCTTTTCATTTTTTCACTGTATAGAAGTGCTGCTCAGTAATACAAAAAATGTTTTATTGCAAAGCAGCTCTCTGGTCTAGTTATAAGCATCATTTCTTTATATATTTTGCAAATAAGAGCAGAACTTGCCATTTGCAATGTAATTTATTTTTCCCCAGAGAAGTGGAAAGTGAGGCCCATAGACAATGACTGCAAATATTGTAAGAGTGGTGCCACAATTAGCAAAGCCGAAGAAGTAAGTTTATGCATTGCACATCACCTAATTTTTTCCCTATAATAGACACGTTTATTTTTCTTTTAAACAAGTTGTAGCGCAAGTTATTGCTATTAAAGTTCCACTTTGTAATTATAAAAAAGAAAATCTCAAGGTGTTTTCCTTCTTTTGAGAGAGTTAGTATCATCCAGTCGACTTTTAAAACACAGAACTACTTTCTCATTTATGCAAAAATGTAAACATATTTTAATGGTAGTATATAGTTTCTTCTTTTGTCTTTGCCTTAACTAATTTTGTATTATAAACTGTTCAGTGTATTTTTATATCACAATACCTAAATGAATGCTAGAATCTAAAAGAAACTTCAATGGTGAGATTGAATTCATAGAGAATAGAAGATTCAATGAGATTAAAGTGGCCTAAATTTTAGGAATATAATTAATAGTTTGAAAATACTGTTCTAGGGTTGAAATTTTAAATTCATTCATTCAATTTATTATTCTTTTGCATACTCACTGATTTTAAAATGTTTAAGTACCTATTTGGAACCAAGCACTATTTTATTTCCTATGGATAAAGTGTTAAGCAAACGTCTTGAATTTGGCCTCATGAATCTTGCAATTTAGTGAGAAAGACAGATGTTAATTGAATAGTCACACCACAATTTAATTATACATTAATAATTTATTTAAATAAAAACATGGGTATATAAGGAAGCACGTTACAAGGAGAGTTGAAATTATTTCCAGGATCACTGAATCGAGGTCGGTGTTAGGTACCGCAGTTTACTAAGCAGAGGGAGAGGGAGGAGGGTTGCTGAAATATTCTGAGTTAAGGGAAAGGCAGATGTCCTGATGTGAGATAAATCATGGTCAGAGTGGTGGGAACACAGTAATTGAGAGAGAAAAAGAGGTTCAAATTGCCTGGTGTGATAACCAGGTGCCAATTCTTGCAGAAATTTTAGATTTTGATAAGAATTGTGTTTTTTTATCTTAGGAAAAATGGGCAACACGTATCCAAATTTGCATTTTCAAAATATTTTTTTCAGGTACCCTGCACAGAACTCTTGGTGGAGCTAATAGATGATGAAGAATTGCCCATTAGGGTGCAGTTTCATATCTCATGTGAAAGGCCACATTCAGATGGGAAATGTAGACAGAGAACACATGGATGGATTTGTGAGATATAGTTTGAAAGTAAAATCAAAGGGATTTAGTGAGAAATTTAATAAAGACGTGGAAGTTATCAAATATGATTCCTATGTTTCAGCTTGGGGGCGATAAATGCGTAATATCCCAACCATGATGTTTGAGAACTCTGGAGATAATTTGATTCCCAGAAGGAGATAAATTATGTTTGAATGTAGGATATATTGAGCTTGAAGTAATTTTGACACATGCAAAGAGATGATTAATAGGCAGTTGGTTATATTGGTACTTAGTTTAAAAGAAAAGTCTGGACTAGAGCCATACATTGAAAAGATACGCATGCAAATGTCAACTTTATGGTTACCTTTTTCTAAGGAGAGATTCTGAAGAGGAAAGATAAAGGGGCCTTGCACTGTCTTGACATATGTTAAAATTTAATGGTTGTTATGAGTAAATTCATCTTCAAAGGAGTCAGAAATTTAGAAGGTATAAATAAAAAGACATGGTTTAGTGGAAGCAAAGAAAAGTGTTTCAGAGAGAAATAGTGAGTGGCTCTCACAAAAACTGAAGAAAGCTCAAGACGACAATTTTATAAAGCACCATTGAATTTAGAAATACAGAAGACATTTGATGACCTTGATGTGGAATGTTTTCACTGGGCACAGTAGGCTACCAACTATATTAGAGCTGAGGAAATGGAATCACTAAGTGAAAACAAATTTTGAAACATTGGCTCTGTAGAGGAGAAAGATATGACCACAGTTAGATAGCTAAATTACCTTTTGACAATAAAACCTGGCAAAGCAGATCTTAAACATTTTTTTAAATATCTAATTTTTAAATTGCTGTTATAATCAAATTTCCTAACTTTGAACATTTTAGAAAACAATTATATGTATTGCAATACTGTATTCTCAAAATTTCTATGACTGAGTTCTTAAATGACCACACAATAATTTTAATATCATATCTTTTATGACTGCAAGCATAACCTTCATATCTATGAATAATAAATCAAGAAATAAAGTAGTTAATAAGTATCAACTTGATTATTTTTAAATAAAAGAGGAAGAGATACAATACAAAGTAACTTTCAGAAAAATTAAGACCTACAAGGAAGATGGAGGTGTTTCCCAAAATTGGCTTCAGAAATATACTTCGTGCCAATGGAGAAATGGTTTTCAAGAGGCGATTTTTAATTGGCTGTTCCTGATGTCAGAAATGGACCAAAAGATTTAGTATTGTTTGGATGTTCTGGAGGCATCGAAAATTGATTTCTCATCTTAGTTTTGAGTGCTACATCTGTATTAGTATGTTGTTCATACACAGTGGCTCAAGCCCTTATCATGCCATTTTTTGAGTTAATCTGTAATACGACTCTTCATCATCATTTTCTTGATCCCTTTTTTTTCATTTCAATCTTTAAAATTTTCTTCGAAATTGCATTCTGTCTTTCCACTATTCTTATTGACATCATGACCTATTAATATAGCTCTATTTCTTCCCCATTATTTCCCAGGTATTGTGTCTGTTTTGTTTAAATTGAAAAATTGAAGGAAAATGAAAATGTCTTATAATTCTTATGTTTCAATTTTTTTCATTTTTAAACCATGAATAATTTAAAGTATGTAAAATCTTAAGTCAAACAACCTAGAAGTCCGTCTATATAAATCTATGTATCAGGGATTGAGAATAACACAATCACAATTAGAAGAGACCTTAGTTTTCCGTTTAATAAAAGACTCCATAGCAGTTTCATTAACTAATTTCCATGGCTAAGTATATTTGACATTAGAAATGTCTTCCATATTTTAATTTCATAATTTCTTAAGCAGCTTTGCTTTAAGCTTATATTCTGTCTCAATTTTAGAAGCAGAAGCACCGATCATTTGGTCATTTGTATGTTTCCTTATGTCTGGAATCTTAATTATACATTTTCTGGCAATTTCTCCACTTTGTCCACTTTTAATAAATTTAACATTTTTTTTCAGTATGTGTAGTTATATCTTTTTCCATCTCCTGCATTCATTATATCATAGTTCTGTAAAATTCATGTATATGCGTGTGTGTGTGTGTGTGTGTGTGTGTGTGTGTAACAAGAAAACCTTTTGAGATATTTGTGTTTACTCTCTTGATTTATTTTTGTCCTCTTTCAGTTATTCCTCTTCAAAAATTGTGTAGTTTCTTTGTATTTTGTTGATTCAAGGGAGCAATATTCTTTAGGGTTGAAAGTATTAATCTTGTATTTCTGGCTTTTGTGTTTTTGAATGGGTTTTGCTATGAAAGAAGAGAATAAAGGAAGCACTATTGCTAACAACAACCTGAAAAGGAGAAAGAGTCCAGAGACTAGAGAGATGGTATAATATGAGATGGATTGTGATATAAATGCCTTTGTGTGTGTGTGTGTGTGTGTGTGTGTGTGTGTGTGTGTGTGTGTGCTGTGTTCCATGGAGATTAAGAAACCTAGGGTTAGTGGTCAACAAAAATGGCTGTAGAATATCTACCTTTTATAACCAAGCAACAGGTTTCCGGACTTGACAGAGATACTGGTGCCCCATATACCTGTATATGTAACTGGACCTTAAGGAGTGAACTGAAAGAGTGGGCAATCCGGTAGGAACCACCGAGAACCCAGGTATAAGAATCTCACCGAATTATTGTATGCTTCAAAAATGACAGTAAATTTTACATTATCCAAGAGTAATAGAAGATATGAAATCACACTTAATTTCATCCAGTTAAAGAAAGAAGCTAAAGTCTTATTCACTACACACATAATACTTTCCAAGGAAATAACAGAAGAGTTGAAAACATAATAATGGTAAAATGATTATGAGTCTCTTCCCTGCATTTGCCATGCATAAACAAGACTGCCCTCCTTCTGTTTTTATTTGTACCATTATTGTTTCTGTGTAAAGACTTTGGACCTGTTGTCATCTCAGCCTGAATGACATGGTTGACTTCTTGTCATTCAGGTCAGCCTCAGTTGACATACCACTGCCTCAGAGAGCTATTCATTGCAAGCCAAATTTACATTATGCCTCCTACCCAAAGTCCCTCTTTATCTTTATAGCACTTATTCTAAATGAATTTATCTCATTAAATTATTGATGGGCTTCTCTATTGTTTAAATCACCCACTAGAAAGTAATTTCCATGAGCTCAGAGGCTTTGCCTGTCTTTGCTACTTATGTTAGCCAATCACATAGTCAGGCCTCTCTGCATATTTGTTAAATTAATGGATAATAGCCCCCTAGTCTATCTGCATACTGGAAAACTCCATCAAGGTATTCATTTATTTATTATTTCTCCCTTTTTTATTTTTTTACTTCAGATTGTACAATCTTCTTAGACTTTATGGTGCATAATTGGTTTCTGTAATGAGTGATTGGTCCATTGCTAGGCTTATTGCTATTATAAGGTCCTGAACAATAGTCTTCTCATTTTTTTTCTCCTATTATTTATATAAACTGTATCAGAATACTAAAACGCTAGACATGTATTGTTAGTAATGCAGACTTAGTGAAAGACTGATTAAGACAAAGAGAATACAAGATTTATCAAGACTTTAAAAGAAACATCAACACATTTTGTGCAGTTTTCCAAGGCAGGATGCTGTTTAGAAGAGTTAATGAACTAGAGGTATGCAATTCTGAGAAACAGATACAATTAAGCGAAGTATTGATTTACCCATTAGAAGACAATTAATCATTTTTGCTGTAAACAAAATGAGAAACTTTGGTTGTTAATCAAGGATTCTGTTTCACTCTTTAGTTTTTAATTGCAAAGTTAAACTAGATTTCTTTTCATGCTTATTAATAGAGCTATTTCTTTTAGTCTTGGAGCAGGTGACACTTAAATAATAATAATTTTTGTAAAGAATCTGAAAAATGATGAGATATAAAATGACCATTAATGAAAAATTGAAATTATACATAAAAAGGAATCATAAAAGATAATAATAATTATTAATTTTGCTCACAGTCTCGATAAATGAATGTGGCTTCTATGAATTTTCTCTAACTTTACAACTGTCGTCAATAAAATATTTTATAATCCTAACATTTTGGTGGTAGATGGCTTTTACTAAAGCCCTTATTCTTCTTAGGGTAGTAAAAGCAGAAAAAGTATCTAGTCTTGTTAACGCTGTTATCCTTTCAAGTATTATAACCTTCAAACTTTTCCTTACTGTATCCTAATTATAAATTTCCATTGCCACTTGGCACACACATAGGCACACACACAAACACACACACACACCACATATCTGTGTGTGCAATTAAGAAAAAATTTCAGGAAATAATTCTTGTCTTCATAACACAAGACTGTTTCTGTTAAGGTTGATGCTATATTAAAAATTGCTAGAGGGATAACATGAAGTTTGAAAAGGTCTGTCATAATTTAAAGGAAGGCTTTGTTTTATATGTGGTTCTGAGTGGGTGTTTGTGTACATACTATTTTACAAAGCACCGGATTATACAGAATTGTTTTGGTGTTTGGAGGTCTTTGTCGTTTTCTTCCAGAGTGAGACAAGTATGGAGGATCTAAGGTAGACAATTCATCAGAAACACCTTTTCTACTAATATGAATCATGAGGGTTTTTTTTTTTTTTTTAATGAAGATCAAGGAATGGGTAGCAGTAACCACTGTAGCTGTTGATGTTTAGTAATTTCAGCATTCATTTATTCCAAATAACTATGTACACCTTTTCATAAACTATTTGACTAATCACTAACACAATGACAATATATGAAAGGTGGTTCTTCGGTTTTAGTAGCTGGCAAGGGTTAACTGGAGGCCTAAATGCCTTTATCTCCACTGATTTACTTGTTGCTGGGGGTATTATGCCCTAAGTCAGTTAGATATCCGATGATATTTTTAATGACTTTGAGTTTGAAATAGTTACTCTGCCACCCTACAAATACTGCAGTTAGCAGGGCTGAATCACATAATCACTCATCTTACAAAGACCAATGTACATCTTTCTTTGGGCTGTAGTGAGAGAACAGAGGAGTGCAGAGGATTGAGCAAATATTTAAATTATCCAAACTTGTATCAAGTAATTCATATACAAGAAAAGAAAATAAAGGAGCAACATGTCCTTATAAATTCCCACAGGAAATGATCCAACTGATCTCAAGATTCTGCTTACACATCCTACTTCTGTGATTAGTGACACTAAGCTCATTACTGACATGTGCCCATAGAGTTAAACATAAAGAGAAGACTGAGAATTTTTTTTTTTTCAGAGATTTATCTACATGGTGCTCCAGAATATATCAGTGGAATATCTATGCATAAATTATCCAGTTCTCAAGTAGACTATTGTCTTGAGTAGTCCAGATTTGCAACTTTAGGCATTTTGAAATTTACTATTTAAACTGAGCAGTCATAGACTTTCAAATATGTGGCAAATATTTATTCAGATGATGTAGTGTTTTGCTAATATTAAGAAATACTGGGAAGTAATCACTACTTTAAATACTAACATTTTTTGAAATAATGGATATTTTCTTTGAAATAAAGGAAAATATTCTAAAATGCTTTTTATAACGTCTGGCTCTGTCGCCCGGGCTATGCAGTGGCCGGATCTCAGCTCACTGCAAACTCCGCCCCCCCCCCCGCGGCCATTGCCTCAAGCTAGGACTACAGGCGCCTCCAATCGCCCGGCTAGTTTTTTTGTATTTTCTAGTAGAGACGGGGTAGTATGCCAGGTGGTTTCTCCTGACCTCGTGATCCGCCCGTCTCGGCCTCCCAAAGTGCTGGGATTACAGGCTTGAGCCACCGCGCCCGGCCAGGATCCAATTTCATGAATAGTATGCAGGTTTTTATATTTAGTTTTGTCTCTTTAGTCATATTTATGGTTAAACAGTCCTCTCCCCTTATTTATATTTTTAGGCCATTTACATTTTGAAGAAAGAAGCATTGATTGTCTTTTAGAACGTATTATAATTTAGATTTGTTGGATCACTTTCTTGTAGGGTTTTTCAAGTATTCTTTCAAGCCAGAAGTCAATAAAATATGACCTGTGGGACAAACCCAGCCTGTGATTTATTTTTAAACACCATTCAAACTAAGAAGAGTTTTACATGTAAAGGAACAACAACAACAACAAAAAAAAAAAAAAAACAAAAAAAAAAAGAAAAAGAACAATATGCAATATAGACTGTATGTGACTCAAATGCCTAAAATATTTACTACCTACCCTCTAGATAAAAACTTTGCCAACCTCAAATACTGTTACATTCATGTTAAACATTTTGACAATATTAGTTTATCAGTTTAGTGGGAACTGCATATTACATTACCTCAGGAAGCAAATTTGACCTGATATAAATATGTTATTTATGAGAATTTGACTAAGATGATAACAGCCACAACACTATTTTGTGAAAGTATGTTTTCTCTTTGAAATTAGCAAATAATGCTATTGGTAATAGTTAGGCACCTTGGAAATCTCATTTCCTGTCTATCTTTCACAAATTGGTTTTAGTATCAGTATTAGGCTGTTACTGCATTGCTATGAAGAAATACCAGAAGCTGGGCAATTTATGAGAAAAGAGGTGTAACTGACTCTCAGTTCTGTAGGTTGCACAGGAAGCATTGTGGCATCTGCTTCTGGGGAGGCCTGAGGAGGCTTACGATTATAGTGGATGATGAAACAGGAGCAAGCACATCACATAGCAAAAGCAAGAACAAGAGAGAGAGAGAGACATAGAGATAGTTGTGGGTGTTGGGGGAAAGTGCTAAACAGTTTTACATGACCAGAACTCAGTATCACGAAGACAGCACCAAGCCATGAAGGATCTTCCCCCATGATTCAAACACCTCCAACCAGGCCCCACCTACAGCATTGAAATGGAATGTATAGGCATTGGGTAAACAGTCCTGTTTACCCAATAGGGAGAAATAGGTGAAAAGAAAGAGGCTACAGGCCTCATGGAAATTTGAAACTCAACAGGGCAGTCATTAAATATTAAAGCTCCAAAATAATCTACTTTATCTCCATGTCCTCCATCCAGGGCACACTGGTATAAGGGTGGGCTCCAAAGACCTTGAGCAGCTCTGCCACTGTGGCTTTGCAGGGTTCAGCCCCTCAGGCTGCTCTTACAGTTTGTTGAGGTGCCATACATATTTAAAGGACCAGACCTCTTGAAAACTCACTATCATAAAGACAGTATCAAGCCATGAAGGATCCACCTCCATGAGCCAAGAGGAATATAATTCCTCTTGACTCTTAATCCAATGTTCCCTCTACCTTTTAGCTTGTAACTATACCTTGCATTTCCTAAATATGTCCAAGTTAAAACATGTTTAACAACCAACTATAATGACCCTTAAACAATTAAAGTTTTATGTACTTTAAATTAAATATTATTTTGGTGGTTGATGTGGATGACTTAATAATACATTAAGGGAAATTTAAATTAATAAATCATAGAAATAGACTAGAAAGGTAGTAACCAAAAGCTGGGGTTGGCGTTGGGAGAAGAAGGAGTGATAAGGACTTCAGAGATATTGATCAAAGGATATAAAGTTTCAATTAGACTGGAGGTATACATTTAGTGATCTATTATACTGCATATTAATACAATTAATGAGAATGTATTATGTATTAGAAAATTGCTAAAATGATAAATTTTTAACATTCTCATTACCCCAAAAAAGGATAAATTGGTATGGTGATGGATAAGTCAATTACCTTGATTGAATCTTTCTACAACGTATATGTAGATCATAACATCACATTGTACATTGTATTTATATAAATATACATACATATTATCAATTAAAACAACTCTGAATGATGCAGATAATGGAATATTTATAGATCAAAATAGTTCTGTTCTAGTTACCATTGTTTTGTTTTGTTTTTGCTTCAGGATAATCAAGCTAGATTTTAAAGTATTGATAAAAATCTTACCCTATATATCTATTAAATTTTTATTTGTTTTTTGTTATTGCATCAATATGGCTTTAGAAATGCTGCTATAACTGTTCATTAGAAAATAAGAGAATAAAATTAGTGCTAATGACACTGAGTGTTAACAATAAATAAACTTACAGAAGAATGGAGAAAAATAGTGTGGAAGTCAAAGTAGAGAAGTAAAATAAAGTTGCAGCAGCTGGATGACTGGAAAAGAACAAATCTATGAGATAATAAAAGATAAGTCCTTCAGAAAATGGTTTGTCTCCAGAAATCAATTAGTGAGGGATGCGTATCCACATAGATACTAAATGAACCTTGGAATGAATATCTTGATAAACATAAAATTGAGATTAAAAATGTCTTAAAGTTGTTATCATCTGCTAAAAGAATTCAAATTTATCTTATTTTTGATTAAAATAATTGATCTTAGAACATGTGAAAACCTACTATGGAAGATAATGTATGTAGAAATATAATTCCTCTTGAATTGGAGAGTGATGGCCATATATTGGAGGGTAATGGACAATTTGGAGTACAAGATAAAAACAGAATTCTACCAAGAGGCTCCATTTATTATTATTATTATTATTATTATTATTATTATTATATTATTTAGAGACAGGGTCTCACTATGTTGCCCAGGCTTGTCTCAAACTTCTAGGCTGAAAAAGTTCAGCTGATTCAGCTTTTCACCTAGCTGGGACTGCAGGCATTTACCATCACCCCTGGCTGCATTGATTATTATTGATAGAACCTAAAAATGGTTTCAACACTATCTTATTCATTTTTTATCAAGTCTGAAAATTTCAGCCTTTTCATGGTCCCAGAAGGTTTTGTATCATTGGGACACCAATATGTTCTTTTTGAGGGGCTACACAAATTTTACTACCCATCCTGATATAAAAAAAATTGCCACTTTTTTTCTTGTTTTAAAACTGGAACTATCCCCATATTTCAAAGTTATTGTCCTTAGCATACAGAGGTAATAAAAATTATAACTGTTGTTATCAAAATGCCAGAGATTCAGTGTAGGTCTTTCTGCTCACTGCACAGAAAGCCAGTCATTGTTAGGGAAGAGAGTAATTCAAGTGCTACAGCTGAGGAAAACAGGAGATCAGTATCAAATCCATCTCTTCAACTGAACTAAAATTAGTTATTTATATAGGAGGGAAGAAATGTAACCATGTACAGGAAAACAGAAATTAGGAAGGGTTAAGCAAGAGAGAAGTTGATCAACAGTAAACAGATGGTGGGTAAGACAATCATGATAGGCGAGGGGTCTGGTGTCTCCAGATGTTGTGATCTGGTAAGTTTCAATTCTTTGATACTATCTGGAGGCCTGGTAGTTGTTTTCCCGAGAAGGGAACTCAGATAAGACAAATGTAAGTTTTGAGACATGGACGGTAAATTTCTATGTTTATTCAGAAGAAACCATAAGCATCAGTTCTATGAAACTATTGGGCCAGTTTCAGGCCACCTATTGCTGTTTACCAATTTCTCAATTGTGAGAAATCTCATCGTGGATCTTTCTGCCTACTTTACGCTGAGGAGTCTTTGTGGGCAACTTCATACCAGGAGTGGCCACTGGCCACCCGGGAATCAACAGTTAATGTAATTACATAGTTTTCTTCTGAAATGCAATTTCTCTCTCTCCATTCCCCTACTTCCACCAAAGACAAATCACAGCTGGATAAACCTACCTGCAAAATAAACTTCAGTCCCATTACACTTGGCCTGATTACTCACACAAAATATAGCAAGTATCATTTTCTATATACCTCTCCTCAATTGGCTTCATTGGAACCTTTCAGGAGGAATCTTAGACTTGGCCTTCAAAGGCCTCCCGAGCCCAGCCAGGGATCTATCTGCACCTGCAGATACCTGCATATATTCAGTGAACCCTTTTCTCCCAGGCCCTAACTTGAGAAACTTGAGGTGCCCGGACCTGTCAGAAAGTGAAATTGTCAACTTACCACGGGCCAGAAACCCTGCAACAGAATGTGTAGATAAGGTATGAGGCCAATCCTTCTAAGAGGGTCTCATCAGCTCTATAAAGTTAATAGCAATTTCTCAAAGCAGGCCGCTCATATCTGAAAACATGACATTTCAGTCAAAGCCCTGGGAAAATAATCAGTTCCTACAATTGTGTCCTATTATAACATAAAATATACTCTTATTGAACTTATGCAAACAACCACATTGTCCTGAATAAAGAATATTCACAGATTCTGAATTCTGGAGAAATCAGGCAGAGAAAGAAACATGCTTCAAATTGTGTTTACAAAAGTATAGTCTTCTCAGTTGTTAAAGGCTGTAAATAGTACAAAGGAAAAAAATTCTCTAGACTCTGAAAAAAAAAATCAGCAATGTTTCAATATTATTTCAGTCCTCCATTAGTTCATTCTATGCAATCAACTCCTGATATACTTCATGTTGGGTTAGAATCTTTATGAAAACATAAGCCTTTTAACTTGTGTCCTAGAAATTTTCTTTCTAGTCTAATGGCACAATCTCAAACACTATCAGAAAACTGCATTCCGGAGTCCTTTTCATGAACTCCCTGAGAGAAGCAAGCCCTGGACCGTAGCTAATTATAAGCTGCTCTTTAGAAGAATCAAAGCAAAACAATTGTGGATAACAAAAGTCTTAGCACAGACACATTTGACAATAAAGTTTGGTTATTTCTGTGGCATATAAAAAATTTAGAATAATAATGATAATCATTACTGACAACATATGTTAAAACATATCAGAATTTCAGGAATCTCATACAATACTGGAATACATATTAACAACACATCTATATAAATACAACTCAAAGAAAATTAAAACCACCTCACATTTGAAATTAGTTTGACCATAAGGTAAGATTTTCATAAAACTTTTATAACTTTTGTAAATTTGCTATTAAAGATCATATCAATGTTCCAAGAAAATTCTGTTATTCTGACACAGAGACCTAAATGCTGGCTTGCATCAGTGTACTTTTGATTTTAATTTTAATTTATAGAAAAACTCTGAACTACTTTTATCCCTGGAATTTGCTCTTACAATCTCACATGCCCACTTCTTCCATAATAGTCCTTGGGCCCACAGGGACTGAACAGTGTTGGTTTCTGGCCCTGAGTCTCTCGAAAGTAGTCCATTTTGATTGTCACCTTTTCCCTGGTCTGAAGAGAAGGCTTTGGCTGCTGTCAATGCTCAAGTTTTGCCAGGAGTTGTTGCCTTTCCTTAGACAGAGGACTCAAAGTCCTGTAACTGAACTCATAAGGAATAGTTAATAAGACATTTATACTGAAGAAAGTCCTATCATTCTCTCTAACATGTCACAAATTAAAACACTGTGACTTGGTGTCTAGGCAAAACATTGTATTAATGTGGTGAAGTTACTCCTTGCATATGTCTAATTGCTAGCACTCTAGTAAAACTACTGTGAGCAAAGCATTAAAAAATATGATAGGTTGAATGCAAACTTGCCAAGTGACACAATTAACTTTTCCTCATCATTAAAAAATGGTAAATGCAAATATTGTTTTTGGAAATTCAGCATGAAGGTAAATAATCTTTCACTTTAAAACTATGCAGCAAAACAGAGACAAAGGAAGAATAACCACACAATATTTTCTTTTAAGCTATTTAAAAGAGTATCATCACACATTTCCAAGATCAGTTTCTAGATACAGTACTAACAACTAATTAGGTAACTTCCATCAATAGAATCTTCAAGCTAGTGTGACTTTTGTACATACTTTGTTTTCGTGAAGACACAGGAAGGTCCATCAGTGATAAACATCTTGGGATCAAAAAAATTACCAGAAAGTCTCACATTTTTTATTACTACTTAATCCAATTAAATATCACATAATTTTAATAATGGTAAATACAAGTAAAGTAATTTAGAGAAACCCCAGTCAATATGATTGTCAGAGGATCCTTAGGGCATTGCTTTTCCAGCCAGAAACCTCTGTGGCTGGTGGCATCTTTGCCTGAGTTTTGCTTGGGCTCATTGGCCTCGTTCCACCCACTTGACCTGACAGGCTGTGTTTGGCTCATGCTACCAGCCTGGATCCCACACCTTCCATGGGTGTGCCAGGTAGGGATCAGTGAGGGCTGTGTGAGTGAATGGCTGTGGCAGGGTGGGCATCTCCAGGTGCCAGCAGAGGTGCAAGCTCTGTGCAAGGCTGTGGGTGGAACAGGTATACCACCCACAGCTTTGCTTAGAGGCTTGGAGATGTCAGGAACCACAGAGCCCCAATGAGGGTATCACAGCCATGCCTTGGGGAGCCCCTGGGTCTGGAATCCCTGAAGGGCCTCAGCTACTCTCTCCTTCTCATTACCCACAACGTGGCAAGTGTGTGTGTGTGGAGGGTGGGTATTTTAGCCCTGTTTGTATTACAGCTATTTCAGTTCCACCATTCGGCATGTCCCAGGTTCTTGTTCTGCATCCAGGAAGAATAAGGCACACAAACAACTGGAAGGTAAGGAAGGGAGAAAAGAGACTTACTGGGCAACAGAACATCTCTCAGGAGACCCGCAGTGGGTAGCTTCTTTCTGCAGGCAGGTCGTCCCAGTGAGTGTCCAGCTTTCAGCAGAGAGGAGACCCAGAGTGGGTAGCTCCTTTCCACAGGCAAGTTGTCCCTACAAGTGTCTAGCTCTCAGAAGAGAGGAAAGGAGAAGATGCATAGTGCATAGCTCCTTTCCTCGGGCAGATAGTCTTAAAGAGTATTTGAGTCTAGCTGAGCCTGTGGTTTTTAATGTGCTAAGAATGAAGGAAGTGCATGCTAATTTGTCCAAGGGTGACCACAAACGGACCTGGAAAAAGCACCATCAGATTGGCCGAGCAGTCATCAATAATGTTCTCACTGTGGGCCCCCAAGAGTTCAAGGATGATGGAAACTGGACTGTGACTGGACAGTTGCTGCTCCACCCAGTAGTGTGGCCTCCTAACCTGCCAACTCAGTAGGGTGCAGAGCTCTCACCTGTTCCTGGCTCCCACCATCTGTATGAAGCATGCAAACCCAGCAGCCCCGGCCACACCTCCGACATTGCAGCCAGCATCCTCGCAGCAGCCACTCCAGACACACGATCACAGCTGTCATAATTATCTTAAGAACAAGGTTAATCTTTCCTGAACATTAAAACTTTGTACTCATATTGAGAGGTGACAACATGCTAGCAGCCCTTGCTCTTGGTGCCTCCTCAGCCTTGGAGTCCACTCTGGCGGCACTTGAGGAGCACTTCAGCCCACCACGGCACTGTGGGAGCCCCTCTCTGGGCTGGCCGAGGCTGGAGCCAGCTGCCTCTGCTTGCCAAGAGGTGTGGAGGGAGAGGTGTAGGCGGGAACTGGGGCTGCGCCCTGTGGCACTGCGCCCTGTGGCGCTGGCTGGCCAGCACAAGTTCTGGGTGGGCATGGGCTGGGCAGTCCCTGCACTCGGAGCGGCTGGCCAGCACCACCACCAGGGGCAGTGAGAGGCTTAGCATCCAGGCCAGCAGCTACAGAGGGTGCACCAGGTCCCCCAGCAGTGCCAGCCCACTGGCACTGCACTTGAATTCTCCCTGGGCCTCAACTGCCTCCTCACAGGGCAGTGCTGGGGACCTGCAGCCTGCCATGCCCGAGCCTCCCCCACCCCACCCGGTGGGCTCCTGCGCCGCCAGAGCCTCCCCAATGAGTGCCTGCCCCCTGCTCCACTGCACCTGGTCTCATCACCTGAGGACTGCAGGTGGATGGCACAGGACAGGCCAGTAGCTCTGCCTGCAGCCTTGGGGTGGAATCCCCTAGGTGAAGCCAGCTGGGCTCCTGAGTCTAGTGGGAACTTGGAGAACCTTTATGTCTAGCTATGGGATTGTAAATACACCAATCAGTGCTCTGTGTCTGGCTCAAGGTTTGTAAATGCACCAATCAGTGCTCTGTATCTAGCTAACCTAGTGGGGACTTGGACAACTTTTCTGTCTAGCACTCTGTCTAGCTAGAGGATTGT
This sequence comes from Macaca thibetana thibetana, assembly GCF_024542745.1. Classification (NCBI taxonomy): domain Eukaryota; kingdom Metazoa; phylum Chordata; class Mammalia; order Primates; family Cercopithecidae; genus Macaca; species Macaca thibetana. The sequence continues at coordinate 78,698,500 of NC_065586.1, forward strand.
AAATGCACCAATCAGCACCCCGTCAAAACGGACCAATCAGCTCTCTGTAAAATGGACCAATCAGCAGGATGTGGGTGGGGGGGTGTCAGATAAGGGAATAAAAGCAGGCTGCCTGCCAGAGCAGCAGTTGCAACCGCTTGGGTCCTTTTCTAAGGTGTGGAAGCTTTGTTCTTTTGCTCGTTACAATAAGTCGTGGTGTTGTTCACTCTTTGGGTTCACACTGACTTTGTGAGCTGTAACACTCACTGCAAAGGTCTGCAGAATCACTCCTGATGCCAGTGAGACCGGGAACCCACTAGAAGGAAGAAATTCTGAACACGTCCCAACATCAGAAGAAATAAACTGCAGACACACCATGTTTAAGAACTGTAGTACTCCCCATGAGGGTAAGTGGCTTCATTGTTGAAGTCAGTGAGACCAAGAACCCACCAATTCCGGAGGCAATATCAGTTTTTCCTCGTTACCTAAAGGAAAAGATCAAAAATCTACTCAAATTATGGATTGAATTAAGTTACCTTGAAAATAAATACTATTTAAACATTTCTACTCCTGCTTTTCCAAGTAACAAAATAATGTGCTATCCCTGTTCAGAACTTTAAAAAGAATAAATCTTTTATTTATGTATTTCCAGAATCCCTAAAGCTCTTGAAGTTTTCTAGATCATTAGAGGAAAGCAAAACATACTGAATTTTAAATATTTAGGTTGTCCTATCCTTGACAAAGGTGACTTAGGGACTTTTGATAAACAGAGCAAATGATGAATTGTTTGAAATGTGTAGAAAACAAAATGACTGTTCAAGGAGCCAAATACGAGCATTCTGTTAGAAACCAAAAAGCAAAACACAACAAAAAAGTGTTTTATATATACATATATAAACTAAGGAAGAAAAAACAGAAAATGAATACAAATTAAAGCAAAATTAAACAGGAAAGTAACCCCCAAATTTTATCTTACTCAGTTTACATTGGAGGCTACAGTGTTATCCAGGGCCATAGACGTGGTGTTGGGAGGCCGAGGCGGGTGGGTCATGAGATTGGGAGATCGAGACCATCCTGGCTAACACGGTGAAGCCCCATCTCTACTAAAAATACAAAGAGAAAAAAAAAAAAATAGGCAGATGTGGTGGCGGGCGCCTGTAGTCCCAGGTACTCAGGAGACTGAGGAAGGAGAATGGCATGAACCCAGGAGGTGGAGCTTGCAGTGAGTAGAGATCATGCCGCTGCATTCCAGCCTGAGCGACAGAGTGAGACTCCATCTCAAAAAAATAAATAAAACAAAATAAAATAAATACACATGGTGGATATTTTGTTCCTGATATACAACTCAATATATTTAAGTCTACAAAATACCACAATGCATTTTATGCAATTAAGAAATTCTCTTCAGGCATTTGACAAGTAAATGTTGTAGTGCTGTTACTAGTAAACAGAATAGCAAATTTAGTGTTAAATAAAACAAAGCAAGCATTTATGTGAAATTAGGCTCCATGCTAAATCCAGCTTCATGCTTAACAATATTAAAAAAAGAATTGCCAAATTGCCAATGTATTTCTTTACGGTATTTCTTATTTTACCTTCATAAAGACTAAGAGCTTTATGAAAAATGTTAGTCAAAAGTCTCCAATTATCTATTGGGCTTCAAAGAATATTTTATTATCTAAACATTTTTAATATTTTATTTTCTCTGAATGGCCATGAAGATTGACACACAGAGAAACAGGAAAAAAATTTATGACTTACACAGGCAATCATACTTGGAATTTCTGTTTTATTCTAATTTTATTTTAAAGTAACCACTCATTTTATTTTATGGCAAAACTTTGCCATAGTCCATAATTTGAATTAACCTTTAGATGACTTGTGAATTAGACAAAATTATTTTTTTCAATAAGAACACATCTTCTTTGGCACATTTTATATACAGAATGATATATTAACTAGAATTCTTATTCTAAGTACTCTTACATTTTAGTGAAAGCCTAGGAAGCAAGAAATCCTAAACTTCTACCAATTATTGGATTTTATAGATGAGAACATTCTACAATTTTAAAAAACACATTTATGCATATCATAACCCTTTCTTGATTGGAAATGATCCAGATATCAAAGGAGCATCTAAAATAATTTTAAGGTTTTATATTCTACAAAAAGTTCACCAGCAAGCACTAATACCGTTTACATGTACTAAAATCTTTCTTTTTTTTTAGCAGTTTATCTAGATTATTTATAAGAACTGAGGTATTAGACAAAACCGGCATTTCCTTGTTAACCATTTTATAACCCGTAAATATTAGATTTTTAAAGTAAGAACCTTAAAATTAAATACTTGGATTATTTTGCCAAAAATTCCTAAGATTTAGCTGTTTTTATTAAACCAAAAACATTATATTAGTTTTATTGGTCAAATAAATTTGCACAAAGATCATTGTGGTTTTTTTGGTTTTATAGTTTTATAGCCTTTTGTGCCAAACTCTGATACTTCAAAATATCTAGCAAAGAAAAATACAAAACCCAGATGAAAATGTATGCTGGCAATTCCTAAGAAACTTTTATTTTAATTTTACCAATAATTGTAAAGCAAATTTGTTTATTTAAGATTTAAGTCACATGAATTTGAAGATGGCCTGGACTTATATACTTATGAGCACTCTTTTATTTAAAAGCCAATTTGGTAGATGCAACATATGATAAACACATCTAAACATTTATATACACACACAAAGATCCAATAGTTTTTACCTTGAACTCTAGCCATCAGATAGCAATACAAACTCATCAGTTTACAAATATGGTCACATAACTAAACTTTGTTTGTCCCCATAGGTAATCCAGTGAAGGTTTTGAATCAATATTTTGGGTGTAGCCGTTTCAAAGGCAGTTTGATTTTTTTTTTTAATCTTTTTTTTTTTTTTTTGAGACAGAATTTTGCTCTTTGTTGCCCAGGCTGGAGTGCAGTGGTGCGATCTCGGCTCACTGCAACCTCCACCTCCAGGCTTCAAGCAATTCTTCTGTCTCAGTCTCCTGAGTAGCTGGGATTACAGGTTCCCACCATTACGCTTGGCTAATAGTCGTATTTTTAGTAGAGAGAGTTTCACCATTTTGGCCAGGCTAGTCTCGAATTCCTGACCTCATGATCCACTTGCCTTCACCTTCCAAAGTGCTGAAATTACAGGTGTGAGCCATTGCACCCAGCCAGCGGTTTGATTTTTAAAAGCCAAACCTCCCCAAACTCCAAAGAACACTGGGGCCAAACAGCACCTCAGAAGAACATCATGTACTAACCTGATCAAACCTGCTTGAAACAGCAGCATAAAAGCCTAGGTTCACAAAACTCCATCCTGCTTTCCCATTCAATAGCAAAATGAATCCAGTTGTAAGACAACAGTACCATTTAAAGACCTTCAAAGATCAGATGAGATGGACACATTCAGGGTAGTATGGGCCAGAACCATTGGCTCAGAATCCCATATAAATCAACCTTGAAGAAGGCACTCAAAAGCTCTGTGTTATGGGATAGAACACTGACCTCCCATGACTACATCAGCATACACACAAACAATAACCAAAACACAATCCACGTACTGAGCAACAAACTAGCCCCAGGTGTCCAAAGTGAAACAGCCAGGGTGTTTTCCTCTCTGAATTGGTTGGACTTATTCAACCTTCAAATGGAAATTCCTTCAGCATTCCCCAAACTGAGGACGGCAGATCCACTTATCTGGTACCTACAAAAGACACTCAGCCATCCAAACTCAGATGTTAAATGTCAAAGGCTATTCTTCCTAAGTAATCAGAAGTGTGGTTGGGGCCGGCAGTGGCAGGGCTGAAGAGAGAATGAGACCAAGCTCTGGTCAAAAAAATGGCGAAGCTGCTGTTTAGGAGGGCTTCTGAAACACCTGGCCCACTGCAGTCTGAGCCGTGAGCAATGTGTTCCTGGTCAGGAAACCAAAATCTGTTACAGAAATGCTAGGGGTTCAGTCAAGGTCCTGCTCCCCACTGCACAGAAAGCCAATCATTGAGACAATGAATATTTCTAGGGAAGAAGACTTTAATGAGTTGTTGCAGCTAAGGAGATGAGAGATGAGTCTCAAATCCATCTCTTCAACCAACTGAAATTAGGGATTTATGTAACAGGACAGAAATGTAACCATGTGTGGGAAAATAGGAATTAGGGAGGTGCAAGGAAGAGGAGTTGGTCGACAGAAAACAGGTGGTAGTTTAAGACAATCATGATGGGTGAGGGACTTAGTGTCTCATAGTCCAGATGCAGCAATCTGGTAAGTTTCAGTTCTTCGGTAGTCTCTGTGAAGCCACATTGATAGTTTCCTGAGAAAGGAACTCAATAAGACAAATGTAACTTTCTTAAGTTTGAGACTGGTGTGTGTATGTGTATGTGTGTGTGTGTGTGAACGGGGGGGCGGGGTGCGGGGAGCAGGGGTGTGAGTCAATTTATATGTTTATTCAGAAGAAACTATAAACATCAGTTCTATGGGACAGTTGGACCAGTTTCACTGACACCATTTAGCACAGAGAATATTAGAAGTTGTTATGGGCAAAATTGCCTCTCTTAATCCCTGGGATTCATACAATATACCAGACCAAAATTTTTAAAATCTTCATGATGATTTTATCATATTCTAAAGTAAGATAATTTCTTTTTGTTTTTATTTTATTTTTATTTTTATTTTTTGAGACAGAGTCTCACTCTGTCGCCCAGTCTGGAGTGCAGTGGGGCAATCTCGGCTCACTGCAAGCTATGCCTCCCGGATTCACAGCATTCTCCTGCCTCAGCCTCCCAAATAGGTGGGACTACAGGTGCCTGCCACCACGCTCAGCTAATTTTTTGTATTTTTAGTAGAGACGGGGTTTCACCATGTTAGCCAGGATGGTCTCTATCGCCTGATCTCGTGATCCGCCCACCTTGGCCTCCCAAAATGCTGGGATTACAAACGTGAGCCACCGTGCCCAGCCAAAACTAATTTCTAAACCTCTTTCCCAGAATATACAATAATCATAAAACCTACCATAACTACCTACATTCTTATATCTTAAGATGTTTAGTCATTAAAGAAACACCAAACCTTAAGTTTTCTTAGATCTCTAAAAGAAGATATAAACTTTAATGTAATTAAAATATTACTATTTGGTTTCTAAATGATTAATTTATGTTGGAACACATTGATAATTTATCGCATATAATCTGTAGAAATGTAATCAAAGATCTAGACAGGCAGTAGAAGAAGTACAAATAGCAAAAACTGATGTAATGGTTATAGATTAGGTTGTGTTTCTTCTAACAAAATATTAATGCATCCCAAGTACATGGATATTTTATATGAAGTTATAGGTATTATACACACACATATATACATATATACACATGTTTTATAAATATACTTGGTTTATAATAGCATTGTCTGACAAATATACTAATCTTTTAATGCTAGTTATAATAATAGTTGTAACAAAAATTTATAATAATTTTATAATGTAAACTTCTATAATCTGAAAATAAAATTATCAACAAGTTTCTCAGAACTCACAGAGATCACAAAAGTTTACTGTATTTATACACTATGCCTAGAAATATATACTTCATATTTTCTAGATATGGTATTTTTTCATTACTGTTATGAAACTTCATCTTCTTAAGAATTCTTTGTGTCAGGCAACTGCTTTGCAGATACTAGGCTGCTATATTTGACATCTGAAGTAACTGCCCTAAATTCATGGTTTAAACACCTGCACTTGCTTTTATGGATTTGTCTTTGTGAAACTGAAATTTGTTGTACACATTCTACATTGATTAGGAATGACAGAGAGTCATTAATTAGGACATTAATTAGGAATGACAAAGAGTAAGGTGAAGCCAGGTTGCAGTAATAAAATATTCTTATGAGTAAAAAGGAAACATCATTTTTTAAAAAGCTACATAATTTTAAATTTTGAAGAGACTCAACATCTATGGATTCTCTTCAGGATTTGGTGTCATGTTTTTGACATCTGGGTTTAAAGCTTTGCTTCTTTCAAGTGAATGTAAATTTTAATAACATCAAAATTATGTACAGGAGTCTGGTTAGATTTCAGATGAAAAAGTGTTTGAAAAAATGTTCTTATTTTCAGAATAACTATAAATGAGAAATGCTTTTTGTTAATGCTGTAAATTATAATTTCTGACATTTTAATTCGTTGATTGTTGATATTTTCATGTCATTAAAGTATAATTTATCTTACTCAGTGACAAAAAGTAAATATATTTTCACTGTAGGTTTTCTCATTTCTGTATTACTAATTCCTCTCTTTTTAGCACTGTTTCCGGAGATATCACAGCATGCTCTTGTTATCTGGTGTCTTAAGTGGCTCTACCTCACTTGTGTTTTTTCACAGCAAAACTCATGAAATGTGTTGTGTGTTGCCTATTACTACTTTTTTACCTCTAGTTCATTCATGAGTTACTCAAATTCACTGTGAATTTGAGTCCAATATCCATTTTGTTAAATACAAGGTACCTCTGGAAATAAAGTCTAAGTCATCCAAAAAAAAAAAAAAAAAAAGGGATCCCTCTATTTCTACAAGATTTCCTGATGTTTTCATAAGCTAGTGGACAGAATGTTTCATAATTCTATTACAGAGGACATAGTCAAGAAGGTATTCATGATTTGTGGCTTAATGTAGATATTGTGGTTGCATTTCTGATATTGCATATACCAGATGACCTACCTGGACTCTCGCACCCAACCTCAGAAACTTTCTGTTCTATGGCTAATCAAATCTGGCTATAAGCAACTCAGCTTCAGATCTTTATTTATTCTTCTGACTTTGAGGTCTCTATTTGTTTGTTTAGCCTGGAAATTTCCTTGAATTCTTCCATTTCCCTCATTTACCCCCATATTCAATCTGTCCCCAAGTCTTTTCAGTCCTATCTCAAACTAATCTCATATGCATCTGTTTTTATTTATATTCAGTGTCTCCACACCTTGCTAAGCCACCATACTTTTTCCTTTACAATATGACAGTCAATGGTGATCTTGGTGGAGTTTCTGCTATTCCAACTTCTCTGACTTACTCTGACTATTTTCAACCAATTCTATGAAGAGCAGCAAATGTTATCTTTTTGCATTGAAAATAAGGTCGTGTGATAAGTCTGTGAGACCCTTATCTCTAAAATAAAAATAAATAAATAAATAGTAAAGCAAACCAGAGACCCAAAAAGCTAGCAAGGAAATCTCTCCATCTATTATTTTTGCTTGTCTTTGTGTTGACTTCACTTTTTTATGTGTGAGACGGAGTCTTACTCTGTGGCCCAGGCTGGAGTGCCATGGCCTGATCTCTGCTCACTTCAAGCTCCACCTCCTAGGGTGCACTCCATTCTCCTGCCTCAGCCTCCTGAGTAGCTGGGAGACTACAGGAGCCCGCCACTATGCATGGTTAATTTTTTTTTTTCTCTCTCTCTCTTTTTTTTTTTTTTTATTATACTTTAAGTTCTAGGGTACATGTGCATAACTTGCAGGTTTGTTACATATGTATACTTGTGCCATGTTGGTGTGCTGCACCCATCAACTCGTCAGCACCCATCAACTCGTCATTTACATCAGGTATAACTCCCAATGCAATCCCTCCCCACTCCCCCCCCTCGCCACCCCCGTGATAGACCCCGGTGTGTGATGTTCCCCTTCCCGAGTCCAAGTGATCTCATTGTTCAGTTCCCACCTATGAGTGAGAACATGCAGTGTTTGGTTTTCTGTTCTTGCGATAGTTTGCTGAGAATGATGGTTTTCCAGCTGTATCCATGTCCCTACAAAGGACACAAACTCATCCTTTTTTATGGCTGCATAGTATTCCATGGTGTATATGTGCCACATTTTCTTAATCCAGTCTGTCTCTGATGGACATTTGGGTTGATTCCAAGTCTTTGCTGTTGTGAATAGTGCCGCAATAAACATACGTGTGCATGTGTCTTTATAGCAGAATGATTTATCATCCTTTGGGTATATACCCAGTAATGGGATGGCTGGGTCATGTGGTACTTCTAGTTCTAGATCCTTGAGGAATCACCATACTGTTTTCCATAATGGTTGAACTAGTTTACAATCCCACCAACAGTGTAAAAGTGTTCCTATTTCTCCACATCCTCTCCAGCCCCTGTTGTTTCCTGACTTTTTAATGATTGCCATTCTAACTGGTGTGAGATGGTATCTCATTGTGGCTTTGATTTGCATTTCTCTGATGGCCAGTGAGTAGAGACAGGGTTTCACCATGTTAGCCAGGCTAGTCTCGATCTCCTGACCTTGTGATCTGCCTGCATTGGCCTCCCAAAGTGCTGGGATTACAGGCGTCAGCCACCATGTCCGGCTGACTTCACCTTTTTTCACTGGATCCTCAGGTGTAAGAGGATGTTGGTGAGGGCAAGCCTGGTTTTCTGTCCTGAAAACTTCAGGGCAACTGACTTGAGCTGCATGCTCATCCCTGTATCCTTTGTTATGAAGTTATTGCCTCAGCCTGGATCAAGTGTTCATGTTTTCACCAGAAGTTATGATCAGGAGGACATTTTCACTTAAGACAACTGCTGTTTACACATTGACCAAATGGCAGGGTGGTGGAGAAGTGTATTTTCCATAGAAGTGAAGATGGATTTCTCAGAAACATGTAGTGCAGGGTTGGTAAAATATTTAATAATAAATTTTCCTTCAAGAGATTTATATTATGGAATGATTTTTTTTAATTCTTTATTTTTTTATTTTAAATATAGTTAAATATTGTCATCATAGGAACATTTGCATCAATCAAGTAGGCATTTTAATTTGGGGAAAATAATATGAGAAAGCATGTTACAAACTGAAAGATATTATATAAAATATGTTAGCTATTGTCTTATTTGTAAACTCAAATAATAGTTTTGAGTTTCTAATATATCGATTATTTAATATTTTAAATATATACTAAAAGTGCCTTTGGAAACAGTATGCCCTATTTAGTTGCTTTTCAGCTAGAATATATTTCTATAAGGCACAATATTATAAAGCAAGTTTGTAAAAAGACATCAGTTTTATTTTCAGCTCTAAAGATAAATAAATCATGTGATTTAAAATGTCTCCTCACCTAGTTGATCTAACTTTTGCCATTTATCCCTAATAGACATGTTGAGAAGGTCAAAATTTTTTTCATAGCAGCTGTCTTTTAAATGAAAGTGCTGAGGTATGTTAGACATTAGTAATATTTTAATGGAAAATCATGGGATAAAAACCAGAAATCTCATTTTCCGATCAACCATGTTTTAATTATGTTTGTGACCCTGTGTGTATAAAATTAGTAATTATTTGAAAGGCCAAGATAGTCTTCAGTTTCAAGGTTTATATCTATTTACTTTTTATTGACCCATTATAGTAAAATGTTTGGTTATATACAGTATACATGCCCAACTTTTCTCATTTTTCAATTACCTCTATTTCTAAGGCTGAGAAAAGGACTTTTCCTCAGTAAGTGGAATAATATATTTATATGAATTCAGTTATCATTGTTACATTACATTAAGATTGTTGAAGACAAATTGTGCCCATTTGTTAGTAGTAATGCTTTTTATGCAAGAAACTAGCATTCTTAAAAGATAGTGGTCAGTACTGTTGATTAAACAACATATTCACAAATAAGTATCCATGCTGAACATGCATTCACTACAAAGTGTCTTTCAAAATCATGTCCAATAGAATGTAAAATGCAAAATAAATGAAAGTAAATTGGGACTTCAAAGCAAGAAATAGAAACTTAAAAAATATTGTGGAGCTTTATTATTTTACAAACGATTATTACTAGGAATTATATTTGGATTTTTTGTCTTTTAAAATTTTATTGGGGAAGCTTTGAATTGCCATAATAGTTTGGAGCAGGCAACTTAGAACTACCTAATGTTCTTTTGTAAATTACTGTGAAAGAACTAAAGCAACATTATTATCCTGAGGGGATTTCCTTTCCTTTCTATTTAACATTCAGATACAATCATTTGTCATTCACCTGACCTGAGATCCATCCAGTTTAAAACTGAAAGGATAAAGAGAGATTTGAATGTTGCCAAGATCCTTGAAAAACTGACTAAAATGGCAACAGATATGAACATAAACATCTTGTTGGTCATCTCAGAATTTCTAATTAGCAATGATGGTTTATATAAACATGTACTATATATTTACCTAATTTTAGAAATCATCTCTGCACAGACAACACTGGGTAGAAATTGAAAAACAGTTTGAAAAAGTGGTAACCAATTTCAATGAAATTTATTTTTAATTTATAATTTTCAAAATAGAGAAAAATAGCTAGAAGCTAAATTTATAAATAGATGAGTCTGATGATTCCTACTTAGTATTCCATATGTAAAGTAATCTTACCAGACATTCCCTGAACTGTAAAATGCTTAAGGGACATTTTCTAAATTCAGTAATCTGTTTAATACCTTTAAAGCACTATTTTTTGAAATGTGATGTGTCATTAAAAAATGGTATTTTCCACTCAAACAAGCATGGGAAATGCTGATACAAATAAAGTTACACAGATACATTTACTGCAGAGTTTATTAAAGCCTTCAGTAAGCCAATTTTCATAACAGATCTCCAAGAAATACTATGCTTTGTGTATTAGTCTGTTTTCATGCTGCTGATAAAGGCATACCAGAGATTGGGCAATTTACAAAGGAACGAGGTTTAATGGAGAACCCACAGTTTCACATGGCAGAGCAGGCCTCACAAACATGGCAGAAGACAAGGAGGAGCAAGTCACGTCTTAACATGGAGGGCAGCAGGCAAAGAGAGCTTGTGCAGGGAAACTCCCCTTTTTAAAACCATCAGATCCTGTGAGACTTATCCGCCATCATGAGAACAGCACGGGAAAGACCTGTCCCTATGATTCAACCACCTCTTACTACTGCGTGCCTCCAAAATGGCATGTCCTCACATTTCAAAACCAATCATGCTTTCTCAACATTCCCCCAAAGTTATAACTCATTTCAGCATTAACTCAAAAGTCCATAGTCCATTGTCCCATCTGAGTAAAGACAGCCATTTCAATGGGTAAATAAAGCCATTTCAAATGGGAGAAGTTGGCCAAAACAAAGAGGCTACAGGCCCCATGCAAGTCCAAAATCCAGCAAGGGAGTCAAATCTTAAAGCTCAGAAATGATCTCCTTTGACTCCATGTCTCACATCCAGGTCATGCTGATACAAGGGGTGGGTTCCCATGGGCTTGAGCAGCTCCGCCCCTGTGGCTTTGCAGGATATAGCCCCCCTCCGGCTGCTTTCATGTCCTGGCATTTAGTGTGTGTGGTTTTTCCAGGCACACAGTGCAAGCTGTCAGTGTATCTACCATTCTGGGGTCTGAAGGACAGTGGCCTTCTCACAGCTCCAAAAGGTGGTGCCAAGTAGGGACTCTGTGTGGGAGCTCTGACTCCACTACTATCCCCTTCTACACTGCTGTAACAGAGGTTCTCCATGAAGGCCCCGCTCCTGCAGCAAACTTCTGCCTGGGCATCCAGGTGTTTCCATATATCTTCTGAAATCTAGGCAGAGGTTCCCAAATCCCAATTCTATGCACTTGAAGGCTCAACACCACATGGAAGCTGCCAGTGCTTGGGGGTTGCACCCTCTGAAGGCACAGCCCAAGCTCTATGTTGGCCACTTTCAGTCATGACTGGAGTGGCTGTGTTGCAGGTCACCAAGTCCCTAGGCTTCACACAACATGGGGACCCTGTGCCCTGCCCAAGAAACCACTTTTTCTGCCGAGGCCTCAGGGCGTGTGATGGGAGGGCTGCTGTGAAGATTTCTGACATGCCCTGGGAACATTTTCCCCATGGTCCTGGGGATAAACATTTGGTCTCCTTGTTACTTATGCAAATTTCTGCAGCTGGCTGAATTTCTCCCCAGAAAATGGGATTTTCTGTTCTATCACATTGTCAGGCTGCAAATTTTCCGAACTTAATGCTCTGCTTCCCTTATAAAACTGAATACCTGTAATAGCACCCAAGTCACATCTTGAATGCTTTGCTGCTTAGAAATTTCTTCTACCAGATACCCTAAATCATCTCTCTCGAGTTCAAAATTCCACAAATCTCTAGGGCAGGGGCAAAATGTTGCCAGTTTCTTTGTTAAAACATAACAAGAGTCACTTTTGCTCCAGTTCCCAACAAGTTCCTCATTTTCAGCTGAGATCATTAACCTTTTGGCCAAAGCCATTTAATGAGTCTCTAGGAGGTTCCAAACTTCCCCACATCTTGTCTTCTTCCAAGCCCTCCAAACTGTTTCAATCCCTGCTTGTTACCCAGTTCCAAAGTCACTTCCACATTTTTGGGTATCTATGGCAGCAGCCCACTCTACTGGAGGCATCATGCTACCCAACTTCAAACTATACTACAAGGCTATAATAACCAAAACAAACCAAAACAGCATGGTACGGGCACCAAAACAGACATATAGACCAAGGGAGCAGAACAGAGACCTCAGAAATAACACCACACATTTGCAACCATCTGATCTTCGAGAAATCTGACAAAAACAAGCAATGGGGAAAGGACTTCCTATTCAGTAAATGGTGCTGGGAAAACTGGCTAGTCATATGCAGAAAACTGAAACTGGACTCCTTCCTTATTCCTTATACAAAAATTAACTCAAGATAAATTAAAAATTTAATGTAAAACCCCAAACCATAAAAATCCTAGAAGAAAACCTAGGCAATACCATTTAGGACATAGGCATGGGCAAAGACTTTATGACAAAAATGCCAAAAGCAATTGCAACAAAAGGCAAAATTGACAAATGAGATCTAAATAAACTAAAGAGCTTCTGCACAGCAAAAGAAACTATTGTTAGAGTCAACAGGCAACCTACAGCATGAGAAAAAAAATTTTGCAATTTACCCACCTGAAAAACGTCTTATATCCAGAATCTACAAAGAACTCAAACAAATTTACAAGAAAAAAAAAAAAAAAAGACAGACAACCCCATCAAAAAGTGGGCAAAGGATATAAACAGACACTTCTCAAAAGAAGACATTTATGTGACCAACGAACATATGAAAAAAAGCTCAGCATCACTGATCATTAGAGAAATGCAAATAAAACCACAATGAGATACCATCACACTCCAGTCAGAATAACGATAATTAAAAAATCCAGAAAAAATAGATGCTGGTGAGGCTGTGGAGAAATAGGAATGCTTTTACACTGTTGGTGGGTGTGTAAATTAGTTCAACCATGTGGAAGACAGTGTGATGATTCCTCAAGCATCTAGAACCAGAAGTACCATTTGACCCAGCAATCCCTTACTGGTTATATACCCAAAGAATTATGAATCATTCTACCATAAAGACACATGGACACCTATGTTTATTGCAGCACTCTTCACAATAGCAAAGACTTGGAACGAACCCAAATGCCCATCAATGATAGACTGGATAAAGCAAATACAGCACATATACCCTATGGAATACTATGCAGCTTTTAAAAAGAATGAGTTCATGTCCTCTTCAGGGACATGGATGAAGCTGGAAACCATCATTCTCAGCAAACTAACACAGGAACAGAAAACCAAACACCACATGTTCTCACTCATAAGTGGGAGTTGAACAATGAGAACACATGGACACAGGGAGGGGGACATCACACACTTGGGCCTATTGGGGGCTGGGGGGTAAGTGTAGGGAACTTAGATGACTGGCTAATAGGTGCAGCAAACTACCATAGCACATGTATATCTATGTAGCAAACCTGCATATTCTGCTTATGTATCCTGAAACTTAAAGTAAAATAAAAAAAAAAAGTTTTTCAGGAAATTATAGATTATTGCTTGATAACTCTAGGGATGGCAAGTTTTACTATGTAAATTTCATGAAAACAATGTCATGATAAATATATATGGTATACATATGAGAAAAATATGATGCATTACACAGGCACATCAAAGCAGTAGTTACAATAATGTGTTATAAAATAGTGATTATGAACACAACATGGAAGTTTAATAGCTTGGCTTAAAAATTCAGCTTCACTACATTTTATCCATGTGGCTCTGTTGAAAGTGTTCTGAGCTTCAGTTTTCCTACCTTTATAATGGAGATAATCAAAGCACTGATTCATTAATTATCTTTTACTCTATTATCTATTAATATAATTACTGTTATATTATTATCTATTAACATTTTAATATATATTTATATATCTATTAATAATTACTAACTTAATATATTTTATATATTATCTATTAATATAATTACTAACTTAGCATCTTGACAATGATATTGAAACACTGACTTACTCCTGCTAAGTAATTCAAATACAGATGTATTTTGCCTTTTCAGAGTTCTATCTAGTGGGAAAATTCAGTATAGAAAAGTACAAAATCAGATATAAATAAAATATTAACTCAAATATTTTCCCTCTGGAATTATACTTTTCAAACTATATTTCATAGTTTTTTTTTTTCTCAATCATGTGTGCCTGAAGAATTTCTGGCTGTATTTTACTCTTGTTTGGTACCTACATATTTCAAGTTTTGTCTCCTTACTTATTTGACTTGACAGAAAGCTACAGTGTATCCCCCCCATAGTACCCATGGGTACAGCCTCTCCCTCCACACTTCCCTTGATGCCCTCCTTTAGCTAGGGCAAGACTAAAGCACATTTCCAAGATTGCACTTCTTAAAAATTATATATATATATATATATATATATGGCATTGCATTTGAGCATAAGACAAGATATTCTTCCAAATTTCTTCTTCCTACCTGTCAAAAATGCCAAGATAAATTCCACAGAGGATTTAAAAATAGACCTCTACTTCAAACCACAGTATGAATTTTGCCTTATGTTCTTTTAAATCACATGCCTCTAAGGCCTAACGCCACCTAGAGCCAACTTTTAATTCAATTCAAATAAGGTATGTCCTGTTTCTTGTGAGATGGTAAAAGTATGTTCACTTTTTTATTATTTTTAAACCATAAATATCCTATTTGCATGTAAGATATAGATATGATCCCTGACTTATAATGCTTCAACTTAACAATTTTCCGATTTGATGATGGTATAAAATGATATACATCCACTAAAAACTTTCCTTTGAATTTTGAATTTTGTCTATTCCCAAACTAGCAATATGCTGTGCAATAGTCTCTTTTGATGCTAGGTAGTAGTAGCTAGCCACACCTTCTAGTCAGTCACCTGATCATAAGGGTAAATAATCAGTACTCTACAGTGTAATGTGTTGCCAGATTATTTTGCCCAACTGTAGACTAATGTAAGTATTTTGAGCACATATAACAAGGCTAGGCTAAGTTATGATGTTCAGTCGATTAGGTATATTAAATAAATTTTCAACTTGAGATATTTTCAATTTACAATGGATTTATCAAGGATCTAACCTCATTGTAAGTCAAGGAGCATCTATACTATATATTAAATACATATGCATATATATATGCATACATTTGAGTATAAACACATAAATATATATATGTGAATATATGTGTATATCAAGCTTCTATCTTTTTTTATTGATAGTTCATATCTCTTTTCAATTTCTTAAAAGTTTATTCAGATTCACAAATTGTATATAGATACCATAATATATCTAAGGCATGAGATTATTACAAATCTAATGTTAAACATTAATTTATTAGGGTGAAGAATATAAAATTGCCCATTTTGTAGGTCAAAAAATACTCTAATATCTTCATTTTTACATGTGGTTTAGCCTAACATATAGGTCATATAATGTTGGTCAAAGCCCTGGGAGTGTGGAAAGGTGTGTGATACTTTTACTTAACCATCATAAGGGTCATGGCTAATACTCCTATCACAAAAATCAGGATAA
This sequence comes from Macaca thibetana thibetana, assembly GCF_024542745.1. Taxonomy (NCBI): domain Eukaryota; kingdom Metazoa; phylum Chordata; class Mammalia; order Primates; family Cercopithecidae; genus Macaca; species Macaca thibetana. Next base: position 78,714,347 of record NC_065586.1, read on the forward strand.
CAAGAGAAAAGCCTAAAAAAATTACTTAACCAAAGTTTCATGTGACAGAGAAGACTTCAGAAGAGACTGAAGGACTGGGAGACCAAAAGATTCAGGGAAAACTGTCTTTAAAAATTTTTTTTGGAGACAAGATCTCACTCTGTGGCCCAGGCTGGAGTGCAGTGGTATGAATGTGGGTCACTGCAGCTTTGCCTTCCTTGGTTCAAGGGATCCTTTTGCCTCGGCCTCTTGAATAGTTGGCACTACAGGCATGTATCATGCCTAGGTAATTTTTATTTTTATTTTTATTTTTTTGTAGAGACAGTGTCTTATGATGTTGCCCAGGCTGGTCTCAAACTCCTGGACTACTCAAGCAATCCTCCCACTTCGGCCTCTGAAAGTGCTCGGATTACAGGCATGAGCCACCGTGCCCTGCCAAAAACTGTCTACTTTTATGCTTAAGTTCAATTAAGAATGGACGGCCAAGTAGAAAATGTGATTGGACTAAGGATATGCTGATGGTAATAGACTGAGAAACACAGCAAGGCCTGTCTGTTCAGATTCTTGGCTTCTCTGTGTTGCATTTCTTCCTCACAGGTATAGGGCAGGATCTCTCTGTAATGAGAGTCTTCAAGGAAAAAAGGAGAAGGGAGAGAGTGACTACTGTATGTTTTATGACTTGCGTGGGGAGAGGAGCTCTAGTTTCAATGACATCCCCTCGGAGAAGGTAAATTTTGGTTTCCTTCATTTGTGGGGAGAAGAGAAAAACAGGGGTAGAGACAAGAGGGCAGGAGAAGATCAGAGGGAACTTGTTTCTCAGGCCTTTCAAATCTTCAGGTTAAAGTATTCAGCATGCCAAACCACCGTACTTTGGGGTGTCAGCCTCTGAGCCCTGACAGTCCTTTCATAGGAATTGACCTCTAGGCATGTTCTAAAGGCTTAACTTTTAATCCCCTTCTTATAATGACCTACTTACACTTTCTAAGTACCTCCTCCTCACTTCCTCAATCCTTGGAATTCCAGAAACGCGTGTATATAGCATTTATGCTACTTTCTGACTTTCTGATGTGGAGTACTTGAATCACTTTCCATCAATTGTATTATCTCTGTTTTTACAGGTAACGGGGAGAGGATACAGAGTTGAAGAGACATTTTGGGAGACAGGGAATAAACTCACTTTTTAATCATTTGTAGCCAAACAGACCCCCAAGGAATTTGGTCGCACCAAAAGAAATTGCTTCCTTTTATCTGAGATCAGCTCAGATGATCAACACCAGCCATCATTAATAGTATTTTTCCCAATTACTTTAGGATTAAGAATCATATTAACATGAACTGCTAAGGTTATAATAACACTTAGTGAGATGAACAATAGGTTCAGACTCTTTTACTGAGATATTTTGGGATAGAAATTAAATTAATAAATAACAACCCTGAGTTACTATTTCTTCTCAGGCCTGGTTATTCCAAGAACACTTAGTCTGTCTCCAGGACAAATAATTTGCTAAGCTCTATTTCCTCTGGCCTTACATAGTGCAAAATCGTGAGACACTCACCATGCATGATGTCAGCATACATTTAATGTCAGCATACACTTAAAAATTTTTCTTTATGACAAGGTTTTTTTCACACTATTGGCCAATTTTTATATTATTTCGACCTTCACATAGAACTGAACCATCATATTGTTCAGAAATAACAAGATCAACCTAAGAACTACCTGATTGTTCCCTTAGTCTCATTTGATTATGCTAAGGTTCGAAGTACCTAATGTAACAGTTGAGATAAAATTAGCTTATAATTTCAAAAGGATTTGATGATTAAATCAAGTATTAATATTTATGATATTTAAATTAGTTTTAGCATATATTTGAACATGATTTTTATTGGTAGTGTTTGTGTTTCCCAATAAACTTCATATATGCCTACTCAGAGACGCTTAAATCATTCCTTGATTGTTCAGAACATAACTTGTAAAATCAGACTGAATATTGTAAGTTAACTCTACATTATATTAGCTCTATTTTAGGGGGTCAAATTACTCAATCTGTTGGAGTCTCTGTGTATATACCTGTAATGCAGGAATAGAATCTAGCTCCAGGGGTTTTGTGAAGATTGGGTTTGATAATAAATGCCAAAGTATAGTACATAATTATTAATATTTGCTAGATATTAACAATATAAGGCTTATATTTTGAGAGTAAAAATCAGCAGTAAAATTACTAGGTTAACAAGCAATGCAAAACTTATGCAGTTAATACTAGGTTATTGCTGAAAAATTTTTAGAAAATAGATTTTACAAGATTTTAATAACACCCAAAATCTTCACTCTAACATCCATATTGTTGGACTCTCTTTGTGTGATGTATTTATCATTATTCTTTAGCATCTCATCAAAGCCCTAGTATGTTTGGTACATATCTGCAAGAGGTGAACCTAAGTTTCAGTCATCAGACTATGAGTAGTATATTGTGTTTCTCTCTTCTAAAATATATTTCCTATAATTCCTATCTATGCAAATAATATTACTTCTTTTTATCTCAAGTGAATAATGTTCTGATTCTTGCTTGATTTACAAACTTGATATAGATAAACTTTGACTCTTTTTGAAGCTATATAGTTTTGGGTCTAGGCTACTCATGTATTAGGTTTAATTGTAACTTTCTACATACTGTTTAGTTTCTCTTCACTGTTTTTCAAGTGCCCGAACCATAGATTGTGTCTATATTGCCTCTAGCATTTGAAATATAATATTAAAGACAAGAGGAGTTCATTAATGTTCAAGATTATGATTATTTTATGTCTGTTTATTGAAACATACCCTATGCGTAATTGCTGTTTATTTACAACAGCTTTGTTTATTGAACAGCTCTGAGGTAAGGAGAAGATCATCTGTAAATCTAAGGTTCTAGGCAGGCCAGATGCAGTGGCTCACTCCTGTAATCCTAGTACTTTGGGAGGCTAAGACGTGAGGATTGCTTGAGCCCAGAAGTTTGAGAAGAGCCTGATCAATAAAGTGAAGTCTCTTCTATAAAGAAAAAGTAAATAAATAAAATTAAAGGAAATGAAAATGTTCACCAAGAGTTCTAGCTACTCAGGAGGCTGTGGTGGGAGGATTTCTTGAGCCTGGGAGTTCGAGGTTGCAGTGAGCTATGACTGGGCCACTGCACTGCAACCTGGGTGACAGAATGAGACCTTGTCTCAAAATTAATTAATTAAAGGAGGTGGGGGTGCTAGGCAAAATAAACATGTAAACAAACAAACAAACTCTGAAGCTTGGTAGCAAATTGCAGCAATATTACTTATCATGATTCTGCAGGAAGAATGGAGAATGTATTGACACAGAAATATTTCTTTTGATTAGACTAAGTTTTCCAAAAAAAACTCTTTTGTTTAGTTTTATTTTAAATCTCTTCATTATTATCTCTTGGCAATGTTGTTTGTTATGGAATAAGTCCTATCATTTAAAAATTTTCGTCAGTGTTGTTTTGGCAGGTGCTGACTTCTGTGTTGCTAATCAATAGTTATATCATAGTTGATTTCAGGATATAAAAATAGCCAATACCTCCTTATAGAAGTATACAAGATAAAAAATTGTGCTCATCAGAATTTTCCAGGGAGTAGGGTAGTAAGCAAGATATGTAAAGGTAGGGATTTAGGCTCCTCATAGTGATGGAATTTATTATGGCAAGGACAAAATGATTTTAATTGGTAAACAACACATCCATGGGGTTTACATTGATGAGAGTAGGGGAGGAAGCTGGAGATTTCACCTTCTGCTATGAAATGTATTGGGAAGGTGAAATGAATCTAAAGAAGATTAGTTTCAAATTTTGATTTGTTGCAGCATTACTTTATGTTCCCCACTGAGGAAAACCAACATGTGGATATATTTTTCTTCATGGATTTTAGATACAATTAGAAAGTATTAAATGCTTTTTGCCCATTTATTTTTAACTTAGATGGATGGAAACACATTTCAAAATGGCCCAAATGAACTTGTGTTACAACATAAGATGTATGTTTCATTTTATACATCTTTCAAAGAGAGTTCACTTTCTTTCTATGAGCAATTTTCTATGAAAATCAGGTAGATTTTTTCACTCATTTCTATATTCAATTTCTATACTCTGAAAAAAGGAATTCAAGACCCTTACGGTATGCCATCATACAATTTTAATATCAATAAATCATCTATTATAAATTACCTAATAGAATAAAACACCTAATTTGAAAAAATCAATTTAAATTATAGGTGAATTTGATTGAAAAGCATAACATAAAGAAGAGAATCAAACAAAAGAAAATACTCAGAAAATGAAAGACATAATGAGACTAATTTGTGAATTTGATGGTGTTTATAGTGTAACAATATACTACCACATAAAGTATGTCAAAATGATATTTAAAAATGGAGGGTGTATAGATAATTATCCAGATAGGTTGAGATAAATGGGCAGCCTAAATATGTTACTAAATGTAGAATACTTGAAAAAGAGAGGAAAATGTAGAAAAGAGAAAATAGTTGTCTGTTTAGGGGTAATGACTTTAATGACTTAATGGTAATTCAATAAAATAAGAAATATAACAAAATAAGAAATGTTTTGCCTGGTGATATTTTTTAATTAAAAAAAAGCGAGTATTTACTCTGTTTTCATTAGATGAATTGAAGATACCTCAAGGAAAATTAAATATAGATATGTGCAAATGTTACACTTGGAGCAAGCTAATTGACTTTGTGAGCACATTAATCTTTCTTTTGAAATGGATTGTCTGCTGGTATTAATTATGCCTAGTATTCCATTATTGGAATGCCAAGCATGCAAAAGTTATTTATATCCTACTGCTCAAGGTCATCTCCAAGGTTTGATGGCAAAATTTCAAAAAATTGCAACCTCAGACATAAATGGGCTAAGGTTTTAAATCCATAATGGATGGCCACCAGTCATTGCCCATTTAGTGGTAAAGGAGTGCAATTGCAGATGTTCACAAATGTTAAATATAGTACACAATATTGTCACTATTATTGAAGATGCATTTATCTACATTTTATTCCTGGAACTCTGCAATTCTACAATTGTATACATCATTAACCAAAATGTATCTTAGGCAAGTATTGCATTAAAAAATATTTAAAATCTTTTTGTGTTACAATATGTGTTACACATATAATATGGCTAATAAGAGATATATGAGCAAGATTTTACTAACATTTCTCATCTTGTAAGAATGCCTACAAAATTTAACTAACTATACCTCACGTAGACATGAGAGAAACTTAGATGAATTAGTAAATAATGAGATAGCTTTGAACTCAGGCTTAAAGAACATCTATAAAACAAAGTAACAGGAATGTTGAGCGGGGCCAATTATGGGAAGATGACCAAGAAGCAGGTAAAAAAGGTAGGGTTTGTTATGGCGATTTAAGTCAATGCCTTTTCCATTGATTACAGTATCTATTAAGTCTTCTCTAGTGAGTCTTCTTGGAAAAGAGAGAGAGACCCACTTAAAAATGGACCTTTTCTTCATAGATGTAAATTTCCCTTACAAAAGGATAACTTTGTTTTTAAAGCTTCTCCTGTGTCTACAGCTTCCCAATATAATCAACTCAGGAATCTTGATTCACCTAGTTCTGTGGCACCACCCAGAGGTGGAATAAGTGCATGAGGACTGTTTTTGACACCCTTAAAATTCCATCCCCAACCAATCAACAGTGCCCATTCCCTAGTCTCCTGACAATTAGGCTATGCTTGAAAGACCCTGACATTTGAGACTTTAGAGAGACTGATTTGAGTAAAACTCCATCTTCTGCATGACTAGCTTACCATTAACTAAACTCTTTTTTAACTACAATACCCATGGTCTCAGTGAATTGGTTTTGTCTGTGCAGCAGGCAGGAAGAAACTGTTGGATGATTAGACAAATAGTTCTAGAACCAATCTTGAGATTGATTTTAAGACTATACCTGATGTTTTTGTTTTCTTTCTTTGAAAGTAATATTTGTCATTTTCTTGTCTTCTATAACTTTTGCTCTAATTCCTCAAATATCAATATTAGTAATTCAGTGAACTTACAAAATTTTCTCATAATTTTGAAAAGATAATTACTGGGCTGAGAAATTGCTCAATTCCAGCTAACCAGTTGTTTTCATACACTTTTAAAGTTCCATGGTGCACTTAAGGATGGAAGAAATGGTTCGGGGTATATAGAATTACCATAAACACTTCACTTCAACTTAAAGACAATACAGTTTCAACAGTGTGCTAATTTACAAGTTACATAAATTTTGTAGTGATTTATGATATAGCCTTATTGTTTCCTTGGCACTTTCCTTTATTCTATTCTACAGTGTTTTCCCAGTCATACTAAACTTTCAATTATCGTACAAATACCATATTGTTATGTGCTGTGTCTCACTTAACTAAGAGACTTTGTGATGCCTTCACTTTTAAAAAGTCTCTCTCTTTCTACCTCATTTACCTTACTTCTAGTTATCTTTCATGTTTATCTCAAAAGTCACCTTTTCTAGAAAGCCTTCTCTGCCACCACCACTTCTTATCATGCCATCTACCTTGTCTCTGTTAGTTGTTACTGCTATGAGCTCTTCTACCTCTCATATATATGATTTATATATCACACACCATATTAACAGTCAGTTCACACATCTACAATTCCACCAAACACTAACAACAATATGGAAAAAATTATTGATAAAATATTAAGTCCTTATTATGTGCCAGAAACTCTTCTAGACTTTGCATTCACACTCTTTTCTTTATATCTATAAAAGAGTCACCTAAATTAGGTAGTTGCGACACAGAAGGCTTAAGTAACTTGTGAAAGATCACACAGGTAGCAGGGAGTGACCTCAAGGATATCTGCTATAGGCACCTAATGTCTAAACTAGTATCTTTGAAAATCTAATAAGAAAAACATTTCTCAAATAATCAAGATATGAGATAAAAGAAAGCAAATAGACCAAATGGGAATATACTAGAGATATTTCTAAATTTACACACAAAAAGCTCAGCATGTAGAAAGTGCTCAAAGTGTTCACTGATGGAATTAGTCACTTTTAGGGGGTGACCAACAGAAGAGCTAGTGCCTGAGAAGATGTGTGTTTTGCTTACCCTGTAGGACTAGACCTGAGGTCTTACTTTGCTATATTTATGACACTGCACATCTCTAAATGTGTTATGGAAACTTATCAATTCTTGAAATCCTCTGTAAAAATAAGAATGAGGATTTACCTTAAAATCAAATAAATATGCATGAAACGGTCTCTAAAATTCATCTCTACTTTCTATATGCATTAAGAGGACAATGTTAACTTTATTATTTCTGGGACACCACATTACATGGTAAGGGCAAACTGTATCAAAGAGTATGCCCCTGATGGCTGCTCAGAATTCTGAACCTATTCAAACTTTTGCAACTCTGAAGGGTTTTCATGGAAATATATATTTATTTTACTGAGTTCAAAAGAACCATTTCATTAGGAAGAGAAGGCCAGGGAATTTCAATGTTAAGAAAGTAAAAAGGTAGATGGAAATATTTTTTATGCATTGCCTGAATATAAAAAGAATTTGCAAGTATGTATGCATATTATATATATAATATGTACATATAATATATTATATACATATGTATATACACAAACACGTTCATGTATATTACACAAATTATTTGCTATTAATATATTTAAAACTTTTATGGACATAAAGTTCCAATGTAAATGGAGCTTTCTTACTGAAGCATAGTATGCTAAATTATATGCATATGTATCATGTATATTACATGAAATATTTGCCATTAATATATTTAAATTTGTTATGGACATAAAGTATCAGTGTAAATAAGAGTTTTCTTAGTGGAGCATAGTATGCTCAATTGTATGCATATGTAGCATGTATATTATATGAATTTTTTGCCATTAATATATTTAAATTTTTTATAGACATAAAGTATCAATGTAAATGGAGTTTTCTTAGTGGAGCATAGTATGCTCAATTGTATAACAGTTCTTTACCGTGATTGTGTTCACTGAGTTTTGTTTAAGACTGTTAAATTACTATGTATGATCTTAATTGGAAAGAGATTTGCTTTAGTCTCCTAGGCTGTGCCATTATGCCTATATTATCTGTGTGTGTGTGTGTGTGTATGTGTGTGTGTGTGTTTGTGAGAGAGAGAGAAGGAAGGAGAGAGAGAGAGAGAGGTAGTATGAGAGTCTCCAGTATAAGATCATTTAGCTTATTTGCGTTATTTTCTGGTTTAGGAAATAAATGCACAAGTGATGTATTTATCTACATTTGGGAAATTACTTTTTAATTTTAGATTTTTAGAGATATGAGTTTAATGATTAGAGATAATTCTTTTGCTCTTACAAATACATAGTGTGTATGTGTTTGTGTATTGTGTATGTGTTTACCACTATTTGGGTTATTTATTCCATGATAGAGGTTGTTTCTTTTTCCAGATCTAGCTTCAAATCCCTTAGATAATTTTAACTGTCATGATGTCAGTAAGATTTACATTTTCTTCACATGAGACAAGGCACATGTTTCATTTAAATTAGTCCTAATTCTGTCACTTCGGTTGTCTGCTCATGTAAGCAATAATGAAGCTTGATCAGTCACCCTTGTTTTCTACACTAATATTGAGCCAATTCTGAAACTACTGCAAGCAGGCATGATTAGGGTATTCTAAAGTGGGAGCATAAAATAAAGATTCCAAAGCCCTTAAGAGCTAACGACACAAAATAGTAGCAAATTATCAGTGTTGCTTCTGCAACAAGCACAGATGCAAATTAAAACACCCTTGGGTTACAAATGTGCATATTTTTATAAAACCTACAAAATTTAATCTTTAATGGTATATATAAGGAATTAATTTGAGAGAGGTTTCAAGGAATGAAAACTGATTTTCCATATCTGTAAATATAACTCACATTAAACCTAGCCTTAACATACACACTTGATCTGCATACAGCCTTTTGCATAACAACTTCTTCTCTAAATATGTATGTTTGTAAAGAATTATTCACAATGTAGCCACACTAGAAAATCAGTTATTTTTATTATTCTGCATTCCTTTTCCAATCCTTATTTGTGTTCACACGTATTTTCACATGGCATCATAAACTGATTTTTGTGTCTTGTATATTTTTACCTTATTTATCATAACCTCTTCCATGTGGTGGCAAAGCATTCATCATTATAATTTTAATAATTTAATATTACATCATTGTTATTGTTATAATTTTCTTATCACTGTTATTAAATATTTTGTAATAATACCTCATTCTTTTTTATAAAATAATTCTAAGGACTCTATTTGTTAGGGACAAATATCTAAGTATTCTTTTTTTTTTTTTTTTTGGAGATGGAGTCTCACTCTGTTGCCTAGGCTGGAGTGCAGTAGCGCGATCTCGACTCACTGCAACCTCTCTCTCCCGGGTTCAAGCGATTCTCCTGCCTCAGCCTCCCGAGTAGCTGGGACTACAGGCACGTGCCACAACGCCTGGCTAATTTTTTGTATTTTTAGTAGAGACAGAGTTTCACCGTGTTATCCAGGATTGTCTTGATCTGACCTTGTGATCTGCTCGCCTCGGCCTCCCAAAAGTGCTGGAATTAGAGGAGTGAGTCGCTACGTATGGCCTGAGTGTTTTGTTTGTTTGTTTGTTTTAATCTTTTTGAGATGAAATCATGCTCTTGTCCCCCAGGTTGGAGTGCGATAGCGCGATCTCGGCTCACTACAACCTCTGCCTCCCAGGTTCAAGCAATTCTCCTGCCCCAGCCTCCCAAGTAGCTGAGATTATAGGTGGCTGTCACCACGCCTGGCTAATTTTTGTACTTTTAGTAGAGATGGGGTTTCACCCTGTTGTCCATGCTGGTGTCGAACTCCTGACCTCAGATGATCCACCAGGCTCGGCCTCCCAAAGTGCTGGGATTACAGGCATGAGCCACACTGCGCCCGGCAGTCTTGTTAATCATATCAAATACATATATTTAAAGGGTTTTAAGGAGGTATTATTGTAACTTAGGTTGTCACAAAGTCATAAAAGTTTATAATTTGCTGTATCTTGAAGTACTATTCCTATATTGTTGTACATACCTTACACAGAACTTTTCCCGTTTTGAAGCCCTGTGAGAAGTACAAGAGAGAGTGGTTCTAACAGTCTAGGGCTAAAGCAATTTCCCAGAATGCCTATCAAGTTTTCCCTCTTGATTGTGTTTGTACCTGTAGTTAATGACATTAGGGAATCAACAGTGTCCTGCGTGGTGAAGGTGGAGTATAATTAACTCTAAGGGTATACCAAATGTAGATATAGAAAGTGTTAACATTTTCTTAATTACTCTAAGCCAGAGAACTTAATGACAAATTATATTTAGAAATCTATACTTAACTGAAAACTTGAGTATATATATGGTAATATTTAGTTCTTAGCCATGGCCGCCTTTACTTATACATCAATTTATTAAGTGTTTACTATATGCCAAATATAGTTGTAGATTCTGGAGATATGCCGATTAATTTGAAGTTTACATCTGTGTTCTAGTTATTGAAGTGGGAGGAAGAGTGTCTGTGTCTTGCCAAAATACGTTTCACACTTTATTATTAACTGATTATTCTACTGAATATTTCATGGGAAGACATGAAAGATTTTACATTGTACTGCTGTTTTTGTGCTACTACAACAAAATACCTTAGATGGGTAATTTATACAAAAGAGAAATTTATTTCTTACTGTTCTGGAGACTGGAAGCTGAAATTAGGGTGCTAGCAGGCTTGTTGTCTAGTGAGGGCCCAGGCTCTACTTTCAAGATGGCATTTTTTTGACATGTCCCTGCAGGGAGAAATGCTGTTTTCTTACATGGTAGAAGGGATGGAAGGACAAAAGGACCCAGCCAGGTCCCTCAGCCATTTCATATGGCATTGATGCAACCATGATGGCTTGCTCTCATAACCTAAGAACCTCCTCAAGGCCCCACCTCTTAAAACTATTGCCTTAGGGATTAAGTCTCAACATGAATTTGGGAGGGGACACAAACATTAAAACCATAACATTCCACCTCTGGACATTTACATCCTTCTAATGTACAAAATACAGTCATTCCATCTCATTAACTCCTAAAGTCTTAACTCATTCCAGGTCCAACTCAAAATCCTGAAGTCTAGAGTCTCATCTAAATCAGATATGGGTTAGACTCAGGACACAATTTATTCTGAGGCAACTTGCTCTTCTGCTATGAACCTGTGAAATCAAACAAGTTAGGTATTTCCAAAACTTAGTGGTGGAACATACATATGATAAATGTTTTTATTTCAAAAGTAAGAATTAGTAATAGAGAAAGAGGTAATGGGCCCCAAGGAAGTCTAAAACCCCACAAGGAAAACAACTTTAAATCTTGAGGCCTGTGAGTAAGTTTTGAGACAAATCAAAGTAACTAAGTTACTAACAGGCAGGTAGCAAAGGTAGTGTGGATACTGTGTAGAAAGCGATGATTCCATCAGGGTAGGATGGAGCATGGGCCAGGATGGCAAGAGATTTTATTACACTACTCACAATGGTGACCAAATTAAACTTATGGTTTGTTTTTAGGGAATTTTCCATTCAATATTTTCAAACCAAAGTTAACCATGGGTAAATGAGACTGCAGAAAACGAAACTACAGATGATAGACTACTGTACTTTATTTCTTATTTTAATCTAAGACTCTCAGAATTGTCTTTACATTTTCACTAAGGTTCTGATCACAGCCATTTAATTAATCTCAAGCTTTCTTTACAGCTTTCCTCTTCTTCTGAGCCCTCACCAGGATAGCACTTTATGGTTCAACCTATAGCAATCACCCAGTTCCAATGCTGCTTTCATATCTCTAGATGTTTATTGTAGAAATACTTGACTTCTTGGTACCAATGTATGTATTAGTTCATTTGTGCTGCAATAACAAAATGTCAGAAACCAGGGTAATTTATATAAACAGAAATTTATTTTTCACAATTCTGGAGGCTAAACATCAAAAGATAAAGGTAATAGCAGGTTCAGTGTCCAGTGAGGGTCACTGTGTGTTAACATGGCAGAAGAGACAGAAAGACAAAAGGGCCTAGCTAATTCTCTTCAGGTACTCATCCAGTCTAGGAGGGTGGAGCCTTCCTGGCCTAATCATCTCCTAAGGACTCATCTCTTAATAATGTTGCATTGGAGATTACATTTCAACATGAATTTTGTAGGGACACAAGTATTCAAACCATAGGATATCTTGCAAAAAGACAACAAAAAGTTATTTAAATAATTAGAACATCTCTGGGGAATTTTCATTTTAAGCCAGGATACAGTAATAGATACTGTATTTTCCTATCTAACTGAAACAACTACAGAATGAAATAAAGTTAGTTAAAACACGTTTTCATATATTGGTTATCAGAACAGTGTTCCTTGAGACAGGAGAAACAAGTGAAGTGAACACTATGATTATGCTGGATTATAGTCTGAATATATTTTTGAGCTACTTTTCAGAGGTAATCCAGGTGAAGCGTGGAAATATCTCTGAGTTTAGGAGGCAAAAGTAGGTGACTGGTAAGCCTAAGGCAGCTAGAATTCATATGACAGAATACTGCAGAGAAAACAGCTGTACAGCGGGGCAGCCTGGGAGATTTGCAGTCTTCCTTAAGTCTGCAGTTGAATGTTGATTGGCACAGGCATCTAAGGAAACTACCTGAGGCTATGGAAGGAACCTGAAAAGAACAGAGAACTCATCTCAAAATTCATATAGGAGTAAGAATAATTTACATTCTAACTAACCAGGTGGAAAATTAATTCCCAGAAAGGAAAAGTTCTGCATTGGTTGGAGTATTCAGAAGGAGCCTGACTTAGTAGTGGGAAAAAATTAGTCGTACTACTGAGTTCTGCTCTTAACACAGCTTATAAATCAAAAAAGCCATACCAAAAAGGATCACACTGCTTCCAAGTAATGTACCTGTCTCCTAGCACAACATTCAAGAATATCTGAAGAAATAGAAAAAAATATTTATCACGTAACCAGGTAAAATGTATAATGTCCAATACCCCAATGAAACATTACTAGGTATTTTAAAAAGCAAGAAATTGTGACCCATTAAGTAGTAAAAAAAAAAATAATAAAAAAAATAAAAAAAATAAAATAAAAAAACAGACCTCAGAGTTACAAATACGATAGAGTTAATAGACAAGGACACTGAAATACTTACTACATTCTAAATGTACATCATGAAGATAGAGAAAGGTTGAGCATGATAAATAGAGCCATGGAATATATGCAAAAAACACAATGTCTGATATGAAAAATATGCTGGATGAGATTAACAGATTAACACATGTAAACACTTTTGAAGAAAAGCCTAGAGAGATTGAAGATAGAACAATAAAAACTATCTGAAACGAAACACAGAGAGAAAAAAAAAAAAAAAAAAAAACTAAGCCAAAATAAACAGAGCATCCATGAGCTATGGGACAATGTCAAATGGCTATGTGTAATTAGTATTCTTGAAAGAGGAAGGGAAAGTATTTTATGACACAATGGCTGCAAATTTCCAGATTTGACAGACACTACACATGGGCAGATTCAAGAAGCTCAGCAAATTCCAAGCATGAGAAAAATGAAGAAAACTTCAGTAAGACACATCATAATAAAATTTTTAAAAGTCAAGGATGAAAGTTAAAACTTAAAAGCAGTCTGAATAAAGCAGTCAAAGATAACAGCAGATATCTTATCTGAAACAATACAAGGTAGAAGAATGGCAAGAAGCATCTTTAGAATCCTGAAAAGAAAATTAAAATGTCAATGTATAAACCACAGTCTGTAAAAATACCTTTCAAAAACAAAGATAAACACAAAGACAAATAGGTTGTAATAAAAGGATATGAAAATGTATACCATGTTAACAATAATGAAACAACATCTGTTAGAGCGGCAAGAAAACAGTGACAAAGCCAAAATTTACATTGAACATTTCTACTCCTGTCTTTTGCTAATTGATATAATGCGTAGACAATGGGATGCTGGTGGAAATAATATGTCACTTTGGAATACAGATTAGCAGTTTAATGAAAAGTTATGTATACATATACGTCTACCATTAAGCCCAGCCATTCCATTCCTAGCTGTATGTGTAAGTGTGAGAAATAATGCAAATGGCCATAAATGGTTGTGTTATAGGTTGTGTTGTGACTCCCCAAAATGCATATGCCAAAACTGTAACCCCCAGTACCTTAGAGTCTGACTATATTTGGAGACAAGGATTTTTAAGGAAGTTATTAACTTAAAATGAGGGCGTTAGGGTAGATCCTACTCAAATTTGACTGTTGTGTTCTATGAGGACACTGAGCACATAGGGTGACGCCAATGAGGTGCACACACAGAGGAAAGTCCATGTGAAGACACAGCAAAAAAATAGCTGTCCACAAGCTGACGAAATAGCTGTCCACAAGCTGTCCACAAGGCCTCAGAAAAAAATCACAACTGCTCCCACTTTGGTGTTGGGCTTCTAGACTCCAGAACTATAAGGAAATATATTTGTGTTATTCAAAGCATCCAATCTGTGATATTTTGTAATGGCATCCCTGGAAAACTAACACAGCTTATATAGGAAGGTTCATAACAGTTTTATTTGTAATACCCAGAAAATGGAAACAACCCAAATATCTATCATCTAAGAAATGCAATGGAATACCACTCAGAAGTAAAATATATGAGCTACATACTGCCACACAAATGTAAATTAACGTCCCAATACTTAGGTTAAGTGAAAGAAGCCAAAATATACATAATTTGTACTTTATTTATATGTAATTATAAAAAAAAAATCAACACTTTTACATTGACAAAAGAAAGGGAAGGAGAAATTACAAAGGAGTACAAGGAAACTTTGGAGGTGATGATTACTACAGTGATCTTGATGGTGATGGTTTCATGTGTGTGTGCGCATATGTGTGTGTATCTCAACACCTATCCAGTGTTACTCTTAAGATATGTGCAATTTAATACACAGTTATGTGTAACATAATGTTTCAGTCAATGACCAACCACATATATGAAGTTGGTTCCATAAGATTATAGTGGAGCTCAAAAATTCCTATAGTCTAGTGACTTTGTAGGCACTGTAACATTGTAATTATTTATACGTTTAGTGTAGCCTAAATGTACAGCATTTGTAAAGTCTAAAGCTGAGTATAGTAATGTCCTAGGCCTTCACATTCACTCACCACTCACTTCCTGCAGCCTGCACTCATGATAATTGCCCTATATGGGTGTTCCATTTTTTATCTTTTATAGTGAATTTTTACTGGACCTTTTCTATGTTTATATATTTTTAGATACACAATTACTTACTGTGTTAGTTCATTTCACACTGCTGATAGAGACATACCTGAGGCTGGGTAATTTATAAAGAAAAAGCAGTTAACATGGACTCACAGTTCCACGTGACTGGGAAGGCCTCACAATCATAGTGAAAGATGAAAGGCATGTCTTTCATGGCAGCAGGAAAGAGACAGAATGAAAGCCAAGTGAAAGGGGAAACCCCTTATCAAAACATCAGATCTCATGAGACTTACTCACTACCACAAGAACAGTATGGGGGAAACCGCCCCCATGATTCAGTGATCTCCCATTGGGTCTCTCCCGTAACAAGTGGGAATTATGGGAGCTGTAATTCAAGATGAGATTTAAGTGGGTACATAGCCAAACCATATTATCATTTTGTTATAATTGCCTATAGTATTCAGTAGAGTAACATGCTATATAAGTTGGTAGCCTAGAAACAATAGGCTATACCATGTAACCTAGATGTGCTGTAGGATATACCATCTAGGTTTATGTAAGTACATTCTAGGATGTTCAATGAACAAATCACCTAAACATACATTTCTCAGAATATATCCCCATGTTTAAGGAGTGCGTCACTGTATGTCAATTATGGCTCAATAAAGCTCTACAGATAAAATAAAATAAAAACAGAAACTATCTATTCTTTCCAGATTTATTTTACCTTGCTGCTGTCTTTTCTCCCTACCATGCCAAAAACAATATATTTTTTTAATTACTTAGTAATCCAGCTTCTGTTCTTAGCCTGCATTCTCAACTCAGCAAAACTGAAGTCTAAGTAGTTACTTGAATGCTGTTGACCATGTTCCTATAGAATATTCTGTATTATTAGTGATTTATATTACTGTTTTACTTGTTCCCATTTAATACTAATATATACGATGCATTTATGTATGTACAATACATGGATATATAACATGCATTTATTATATAAGGTCTATTATATAATTGCATAGTATATAATATGTGAGACATATGCTATATAATATACACTTATATAATATACTCTATGTGTGCATATATATGAGTGTGTGGGTATCTATGTAATAGTAATGATTTTGGCATTTTTTTCATGAGTAAACTACATGAAGAGTTAAGCTATGTGAATTCATATTAATTATTTTATTTTAGATTCAGAGAAAAGGTTGTTTTTAATCAAGATTAACCCAGGAGGAGAGTTTCAAATTTAAATGTGGTTTTGTTATGAAAAAAAATGCATGTGGCTTTTCAAAGACATAGCAAGCTAATCCACATATACATAAGCACACACATATATATGTATTCATATATATATACACACATATATGAAGCAAAGTTTCACAAAACCATAGTATGTATATTAGTCCATTTTCATACTGCTATGAAGAAACCACTAAGACTGAGTAATTTATAAACAGTCAATAGATTCACAGTTTCACATGGCTGGGGAGGCCTCACAATCATGGCAGAAGGTGAAGGAGAGCAAAGACACATCTTACATGGAAGCAGGCAGAAGAATGTGTTCAGGGAAACTGCCCTTTATAAAACCATCAGATCTCATGAGACTTATTCACTGTCATGAGAATAGCATGGAGAAAACCCACCCCCATGATTCAGTTACCTCCCACTGGTTCCCTCCCATGACACTTGGGGATAATGGGAGCTACAATTCAAGATGATATTTGGGTGGGGACACAACCAAACCATACCACTATGTGAGACACATGTTAGTAATTACTACCTTACCTTCTATCTTACTTACAAAATACTATATTTTATTCAAAAAGCAGTAACTTTATTCCTTGCCCATGAATGGGTCATAACTTACATTGACTGTGCTTAGATTAATATGTACATATTTAATATGCATATTATAGTTGATATTCTCTTGTGTCAGGCCTCTAGCAAAATGTAATTTATCAAATATTTTTTATACTTCAAGTATTCTTTATCTACAAATTAACAAAACCTTTCCTATGTGTTTGCAAAATCTACAGAAGTTGTAATGCATTGTCTCAGAGTTCGTGGCTCTTTCTGACTACATTATCATTCATTAGTGCCTTCCTTGTAGTCTCTGAGGCAGTTATACCTTTTCCCACCTTGTGGTTCAGGGGAATTATAATTAAAAGCTTTATTGCCTTTCAGAACTTGACCTCTCCAGAAAAATAATGTAATTTTAAGCCCCAGAGAAAATGGCCTGTTACTTCCTAGAGTTACCTTGCAAACTCTACCAGTGATATTATTACCATAATTTTGTCTTCTAAATGCTTTAACGATCTTATAGGTTTTTGAATATTCACATTGTGATAGATGGAAAGGGAATAGGTTGTCTTCATATCTGGATCTTGTTGTGGAAACAACGGGACCACAACCTTTATACAATTTTGAGAATATGTGCTCCAGTAACGAGCACATGAGATCAGAGGGATCACAGAAAATAACATATTTTTCTAGGCTGATGTAGTTCCCTTCTACAAAATTGGCATGAACTGTTCTTATAATAGCAGAGTGAGGATAATTATATGAAAAGTGATTAAAGTCACTGCTACTTTCTAAATGTTTGGGGACTTAGGGTCAAAGCTGTACTTACATTCCAAAATATTTGCCAGTTCTTCTGGCAATGTTTAGACCTAGTACTGAAACTAGCTCAATTGCCCCATAGAACTAATGTTTATGGTTTCTTTTGAATAAACATAGAAATTGACTCTACCAGCCTTAAAACTTGAAAAAGTTCCATTTGTCTTATCTGAGTTCCTTTCTTAGGAAACCAACCATCAGGATTACCAGATAGTACTAAGAAAATGAAACTGACCAGATCACCATATCTGAACAGTGAGACTCAAGACCCCTCAGTAGTCATTATGACCTAAATGACTACCTGCTTCCTGTTGCCAACTCCTCTTCCTTACCTGTCCCTAATTCCTTTTTCCCCACACATAGTTACATTCCTTCCCTAGTTTTAGCCTCTTCAGGAGATGGATTTGAGATTGACCTCCCATCACCATTGTCTCAGCTGTAGCACCCAAGTAAAAATTTCTTCCCTGGCAATTTTGTCACAGTGATTGCCTTTCTGTTTGGTGAGAAATGGGACCTCGAACAAGACCCTGGAATTGTATGGGGGCATTTGATGTTGCAAACACACTAATGAAAGACTACATCCAAAGGAATACAGTGTACAGAGATAAAGTGGTCTCTATAGGAAAATTGAAAGAGAATTAAGTTGAAGAGGGGAGTTCTAGCAAAATAACTGAGTTAGGATCTTGCAAAGAGGTGGCTGGTGATAACTTTCAGTTGGAAGCTAAAGGAATTTTAAATACAATGTCGCCTAATATTCACCTTTACATTTGTATTATGCTGCATGATGAAACTAATTTATCATCTTAACATCTTCAGTCAAGTGAATTGTTTCAGGGAAAACCCATGAACACTGGTTAATTTACACAAAGAGTTGCTACAGAAAAAAAAAAAGAAAAAGAAAGAAACAGAAAAATATGGGAGGTAAAATGTTACCAAGATATAAAATATACAGATATTTTAGTGAGAATGTGGGATAAGGGGCTCAACCCAATCTATTTCCATTAAAATAGTAAAAAGATGTTATTTTATGTCAGTTAAGCAGATATTCTATCCTTTTGCCACTGATACCTTCCAGGAAGAATTGCCTCTATTACCTAGAGCCAGTAGAACTGAAGACTAGAATTATGGTAGCAGCTAAGGAAAAAAGGGATGAGAATTACTAGTTTGATTTACTGGGCGATAGGACTCACAACTTTCCTTAAATGTCAGAAAAACTATTTCATAAAGCACCTGATAATCACTGTAGAAACAACAACAAAAAACCCTTGTATTTGACAACCTTCTACGTAGAGATTTATGGTATGAAATTAGATGTGTTATCTTAAGGTAAGTGTCATAGTTAGATGTTCTTGACCTGGAATTTCGTAGTCAAGCCCATGTCTTCTCAGATTTTCAAGTATGCATTTTTCATAAACAGAGTTCAGTTCTGTCACGGGATCCTTCAGGTGTTGCTTCACTAGCCAGAAACCTTCGTGTTTGGTGGTGCCTTCTGCATGAGTATTTCTCACGCCTGCTGGGCTCATTCCACCCACTTGGCCCAGCAGGCTTTGCTTGGCTTGCAGTGCCATCCCGGATCCCATGCCTGCTAAAGGTGAGCCAGGAGTGGAGTAGAGAGGGGTGTGTGAATGAGCAAGCAAGGGGTCCAGCCACTGTGCACAGTCAAGCAACCTAGCTGCTGTGGCAAGGCAAGCAGCTCCAAGAGCCTGCACAGGTGCCAGTTCTATGTGAAGCCACGGCTGGGCCAGATGTACAACAAGCAGCTTCCACTGTTGGCAACTGTGTCTAGATGAGGGGAACACTGTGGTACCCAAAATCTTGAAGATGGCAGGAATCACAGAGCCCCCCCAAAGTGTCACAGTATGTCACAGCCCTGGTTCAGGGAGCCCCAAGGTCTGGGCTCCCAGAAGGGCCCCAGCTCTTCTCTTCTTCTCATCGCCTGTAGTGTGGCAAATGGGGGGAGGTAAGTTTCAACCCATTTATGTTACAGCTCTTTCAGTCCCACTACCCTGCTCCGGCCCACAGCTCCTGGGCTGATCCAGTCCCACCACTGCTTCCCATCATGTGGGGTGGCTGCCCGGTGCCAGCAGAGAACAGGAAGACTATAGTGTTAGAGCAGCTCTGTCTTAGGAAATACCAAGGTCTGGGCTCCCAGAAAGGCCACCACTCTTCACTTCTACAGTCTGGGAGCATGTCACTGCCTACAGCTCAATTAGCTGCCCAGGCAAGTGTTACAGCTCCTTTCACTCCCACCATTCATTGGGGTGGGGAGGGGGGGTCCCAAATTATTGTCCCACATCCATGAAGAATAAGGTTATGTGGACAACTGGAGGGTAAGCAAAGTAGAGAGGAGCTTTACTGAGTGGCAGAACAGCTGTCAGCGGAGAGGAGACCCAACGTAGGTTGCTCCTATCTGCAGGCACATCATCCCAAAGAGTGTAGAGGAAACCATCAGTGGGTACCTCTTATCTCCAGGCACATCGTCCCAATGAAAGTAGAGAAGACCTGAAGTGAGTAGTTCCTATCGGCAGACAGGACATCCCAAAGAGTGTAGAGGAGACCCAAAGCGGGTACCTCTTATCTGCAGGCAAGTTGTCCCAGTGAGAGTAGAGGAGACCCGAAGTGATTAGGACCTTTCTGCAGACAGGTCATCCCAAAGAGTATAGAGGAGACCTAAAGTGGGTAGCTTCTAACTGCAGGCAGTTGTCCAGAAGATTGTAGAGGAGACCCGAAGTGGGTAGCTCCTACCAGCATGCAGATCGCGCTGAAGACTGTCTGAGTCTGGCTGGAGTTTTTATGGGCTCAGAAGGGAGGAAGCTCATGTTTAGTCCATGGGCAGCCATGGGTGGGCCTGGAAAAATCAGCATAAGTTCCCACTCCAGAACTGGCAGCCCAGCCCCCAGGCCTCAGGCCATTCCTGGCTTGAAAGTGGGGCTTCACTGAAAACCTGCCTCTCGCCACCTAAAAACCTGCCTCTCGCCACCAACAACATGCCACCCATAGCACCCAGGCTGTTCATGCAGTGTGGGTCCCGCAGGCTGGCACTGAGTCACCCTCATCCCCCACCCTTCTTCCCACACTCATCAGCCCCCAAAGTCTGGAGGGTGCCATGGTGGCAGGGGGCAAGAATGTCAGTGCTGCCTGGAGTGTGTGCACAGCTGGCCAGGTCAAAACAACACCCAGGCTCTGCCACAACTTTGCTCCACACTGGAGTGGGCAGCAGGGAGCACGCATCCCTGTCTGCTCCTCCAGCACTGCAGCTGGCATCACTGTAGTAGATGCTCCAGACAGGCGGCTACAACCATCAGTTTGATATATATTTTTCCTGCGTGTTCTAAGTACTTTTATTCAATTATTTCTTATTGTTATTGCCTTTGCATTGATTTGTTTTAAGCGCAACATAGCATCAGAATAGGCCTGTTTTTAATTTCCTTGTGATTGGCCTGCAGCGTGTGTGCCTATGTGTTATAGGATGATCTCTGATCTGTTATCAAAGTCTTTTATTCTGGAATACACTAACCTACATTGTAGACTTGTAGATATATTACTATCTTTCTGTACATGCCTAGGAAAATTTGCTCAATGTATCTTTTAAATTTTATGATAACTAAATTTCTTTTAAAGGAGCAAAGGTTATAGAAAAGCATTCAGTCATATATTTCTACTATGGGTACAAATATCAACCATATAATTATTTTTGTAAAAGAAGCTTTTTGACCTTCTTAATATTGGGTTGAGAAAATACATTTTAAAATTGATTAATTTAGTTATGGAAAATAAGTACTGGGTGTTATTTAATCTTTTTTGACTATGTGCATATTGACTGAAATAAAGCCCATCTATCACATGGGAACTCAAGAAAATAGCATGGGTAGAAAGTTCAAGAGTATTAATTTTTTTATTAGCTCTCTATGGAGGTAGTGTGCTTATAGGCACCTTTGTGAAATACTGTCCACCTCAATGAAGGAAATTTATGCATCCATACACTTGAGGGAAGACTAAGCAAATTATCATAAGCACATTATTTCACAGCTTTTAGAACTTTTCATATGTTTCCTTATTAGCTTATTAGAATAGACTCTTGAGGTAAGTCAGCCTGGTATTTTTATTTCTATATTATATGTAATCAGACTAAGGCACAACTTAAATTATTGGGCAAAGTTTGCCTAGATAGTCACTGACAGAGATACTAGAATCTAATGATGTTCAGGTGAGAGGTTTGATATAAAAATACAGACTAGAAAGTCATGCATATTCAAGCAATTTATAAATTCAGGAATAGAGCATTTTCCAGGTGAAGTAGAATGAAGGAAGAATAAAGGTCATAAGACTGAATGCTTCAAATTTGAGTCAAAAGAAGTAAACCACAAATTTTCAAAGACCAAAAGACTATTACTACTACTATGATCATTCCCAGGCTTTCTGTACATGTTGTCTCTAAACATCATTGCCTCACCTATTAGCCTGGCCATATCAGGATGAGAGTCAACAAACTTGTAGGTTATTGTTTGTTCTTCAGTCTCTTTTGTTCTAAAGTAATTGCTTCACTTTATTTTTTCATGACATTTTTACAAGAAAACTGGACAATTTTTCCTATAGAATAATTTTTATTTGTCTGATTATTTCCTCTTAGTGTCTTCCATACTATTCCTTTAATTGGATGACAGACATAAAGGCTAGGTTAGATGCAGATTAAATTTTTTGCGAGATTATTTGAAAGATCACTAAATAATTGACATTGATGAGCACATACAATAATATCATGTCTCACTATCAGTGATATTAATTTTCTTTACTTGCATAAGATAATGATTATAAAATGTGTTCATTTCAAAGGTAAGTTTTTCTGTGGATCTTAGCAAGTAGTCTTTGCTGCTTAATCTTTTCATCTTAAAATTTTCCCATTCCCCCAAATTAATAGATGTGACACATATTTGTGATTCTTACTTGTACCAATTATTCGATTAGAGTTTGCAAAATGGTGGTTTTTCTAATTCAATCATTCGTTCTACATACGTTAGTTGACATTCTTCTGTGTAATTTCCTCTCTCATTTGCTGGGAAAGTCATACAGTTCTTTATAAAAAGGAATAGTTAATGCTTATTTTTTTCTTCCATTACCTATTTTTATGCTACATTCTTAGAATAATACTAATCTCCAATGATAACAAATCTTTTTTCATTTTCTTTCTCCTCCTTTCCCCCTCCTCCTCTTTCTCTTCATCCTTTTTTCCTCTTCTCTTCCTACCTTCTCATCTCTTTATATGATCACTGTGAACTCCTGGATTTTCATTTACCAGGTGACTTATCCTCACACTTATTTTAAGTTTTTCCATTCAACTCTTCATTGAATAAAAGGTATCCATTAGTTGACTGTTTAAAAGGATGTATTTGCATAGTATTTCCTCACATTACTGCTCATTTATAGCTTTTTCCTAGGCTCGGCAGTGTGTCTAAGGTATGAACTATTCTGAGTCAGTTTTACAAAGGACATGGGTGTCATTTTACTATGCATATTGGGGATATCTTTTCTTTTATGAAAATTATCTAGAATTTTTGCTTTAAGTATTCTGGTCATTTTGGAGGATAGGGTATTTTATTTGAGTCTTCTTTCCTCTGCTTCATTTCATCTCTTTTATGCCCTATTTTCATGGTGTTGGTTTTATTCTTTCCTAGTTTCTATCATACTATTTTGTATAGTAAGTTATGTTATACTTGGCAACTTTGTTTTTAAATTCTGAGGTGATATAATTTTTTTCTTCAACTTCTTCAGAGTTTATTTAGATTCCATTTCTAATCTTACTATCATTTGTTTGTTCCTATCTTTGATATTTAAAAGTTTAATTCATAACTGAAAATGCCCTTTTAATGACATTAATGCATGTGGGAGAGTCACATGACAGTTCTCTTTCATTATTTTGGGTTTTATCTTTTGTCTGCCGAAGTTTAATTCTTTTTCCTCTTCTCAAAATGACTTTGATTGCTTTTGTTTTATTAGATTACGTTTGCTTGTGTTTGATTTTTCCTTGAGTTTCATGGGATACCATGGTGACGTAGGCGAGACAAAACCAATTTTCTCTTTATCCTTCGTACTTCTTATCTGAGATGAACCCTTGTAACAAAAGACAAATTACCAAGAGAAACAAAAGACACATTTACTAGCCTGTATACTTCACATATACATGGAAGTACCAAGGAAATGAGTAATTCTAAAGAGGTGGTTTTGAATTTTAGCTTATATAGCATCTTCAACAAAAAAACAATAAATTTTTAGAGAAGTGGTAAGACAAATAAAAATAATGTTGAATCTCTAGGCACAGCAAATTTGAGAATAGGAGTTAGTAAAGTTGCTAATGTCGATTCCTTTGGTCTCTAACTGAAAGGGTCTAAAGTTGTCTTCAGTGGGTTAACCTTTTTTCTTCCTGGTAGAGAGGCAAGGAGGTATCCCTTTGCTTTCGTAAATTTATTTCTGCTTTTTAGGCAATATAAATTCAAGAATAGAGCATTTTACAGGTGAAGTAGAATAAAAGAAGAATAAAGGTCATAAGACTGGATTTTTCAAATTTGAGTCAAAAGAGGCAAACCACAAATGTTCAAAGACCAAAAGGCTATTACTAGTACTGTGATCATTCCCAGCCTTTCTGTATGCATTGTCTCTAAACATCATTGCCTCACCTAAAATAACGAGGAGAGGGGCAGAGAGCTTTCCATGTGTTTAATTCTCATTTTCCTTTAGTTCATAATAATTATGCTAAAGTGGCTTATTTTGGGATGGCATATTCTGATTTCCTATATCAATTATAAATTTCACCTTTTAACTGCACAAGCTTAAAGTGGCTTTCGATAATTGGATAGGTTGAAGATCTAAAGAATTCAAACACATTCCCTCATTTTGATAACATTATTTTCTCGCATTTTCCTTCCTGCTATGGAGAGTTCTCCTACCACAGTACCATCCCACTTGATCTCTGTATTATAGTTACAGTATTTCTTTCCTGCTCCTTGAGACATGGGTATTGCAACTACTGATGCTACATTCAGGGATTTTTCTTATTTATTTCCCCTAAAATGCTACTCAGCCATATATTCACTGCTCTAAACCTGTTCTGTTGAATTGGAGGAAAAAAACCTTTTATCCTACCACACACACTTCTTTGAAATGCTGTCTTTCATATTGAACTTAGAAAAATTCAAGACTTTTGCTTTCCAAATCTCAAATAAATTGAAGGTTATATGACTACCACACTTTCAATTTCTGCTTGCATTATCCTCAGGATTCTCCTAACCTCCAAATGTCATCCTCTTTTCTTTACTACTGATTTTTTTCTGCCCAAATTCTTCTCATCCCTTTCAGTTTATTTACTTTGCCTATACAATTCATATACTTTAGTTTGAAGTTTTCACTTCATTTTTATGTCTGTGAAGTAGAGAACACAAGTGTAATTATCCCCACATGATAGTTAGAAAACTGAAAGTTATAAAGATTAAATGATTTGTTAACGATCACTGGGCCAGGAGCAGAACTGCAAGAAAAATACCAGTCTTATGACTCAGTATAGGGCATTTTTTTCTGTCATACCAAACTGCTTCACCTAATTAGCGTCAGTTTAGCACAGTGGTTCAGCTTTGGACAGATACAGGTTCTCTTCCTGGTTCCACCATTCACTGTTTGATTTTGAGCATATTCCATATTCAATGATGTCTCGGTTTCCTCATCTATAATATTGTTATAATAATATTTTCCAAGAAAAGCTTTAAGTGACATAAATATTGGTTTGAACCATACAATATTTCTCAATGTCAACTATTTTTGACATTCAGAAATGTCACAATGTCAAATTTGACACTGAGAAATTTCCCACCAAACAGCATGTTTATATGATGTATACTAAATATTCAAGGGGTGTTAAGTATTACTACTAAATAGTCCTGGATGATTGCTGAATAAAAGTATAATAATGTTAACAATTTTAACCAATAATTCCATCTTTTAGAAAAAGAAATAGGATTGTTATGACATAGCATTAATTTTATATACCATGATTAAAAATACCTTATTCTTTGCTCTTTATGTAAGATAATATCCTCTTTGGCAAAGTAGGACTCTTTTTTAACATTTATAATGGAAAATAATAATTATGAACATTCTCAATTATTTAAAGAATATTTCATCTTAAGTGTATATAAGTTCAATTTGCATAGTTTTGAGTTTGTACATTTGAAGGACAATGCTATTTTTTGGATAATTTATTAATGTAAATGAATCTGCCACTCATGGAGAAAAAAACATTAGTTTATATAACTCATTGTTTACCGTGTAGTATATTCTCAAAATATGTGATATAATTTCAACAAACAGGCTTGAAATAGACAAGTCCTGGTATGAAAAACAATTTCTAGTAGTTTTTAAAATTTTATATATAATTCACAATACTTATGGGGTCTAGTCACCTGTATTAGAAAACAGAATGATACTTGTTTTTTGGCATGGCCTGTGAATCAATACTGGCACTGAGCTCATGAAAATAGCATGTCTCAGCTCTCCAATTTGAGGAAGAAAATAATATGGATGCAATTTCATCCATAATTTTTTATGAACTTTCATACATTTCATTAAAATGGTAAGGTCCAAATAATTTCAAAGTGAAATTTGGTATTTAATACTGAAATTCAAAGTGAATTTCATAATGAAATACTGAATTTCATTATGGCTTTGCAATTATATGTAGTACATGTAAGTGTCTAGAGGTTTTCAGAAATCAGAGTAAATTTGTCTGTTTAAGAAATTTGCTTGGATTTTCAGTCAGAGCATGTTGATAGTGTGCTGAATGTCATAAATTAATTGTGCTGCTACAAGTGTCAAATGTATGTCACTCTGCCAAGGTTACAGGTGTAGTTTCAAGATGTGTGCCTAGAGAATGACAAAATCATTTTATTTGGTAATTGACCTATGAAATTATATTTTTGATTATTTACTGACAAAATAGCATACTACATAAAAATAAGAAAGTCAAATTGATTTTATGAATATTAGTACTTATTCTATAAACAGTTCAAGAATTCTATCTTTTCTCTCAGCATAGCTACATTTAGAAAAGAGGACTGTGGTTGCAAAAACCAAAATACTTTAAATTTTGAGTTATTTTAAAAATCTGAGATAATAATTGTTTTAAAACATAGGTACAATTTACAGATGAGGTAAAAAGAAAAACTACAAAAGAACAAAAGTTCCTTTCCTTTTATTTGTGTACATTGTGGGGCAATATAATTATTTGATATGTTAATTGTACCTGTATGTTTTGGCGTTCAATCTTCTAAGTAATTTGTTAAGCATTATTTTAGTCAGGGAAAACAACTATAGTGCCAATCTGAATTGTTTTTTTCTTGCCAAGAAAGCTTCTGAATCCAATTAAGGAAAAAAAAAATCACTGTTGGACAATAACAAAGGTAATGAATTATATTAATAGTTTATCACAATTAAAAAATGACCTGAAACCAAGAATTTGTATGGATTTATGAACTATCTTTCATACATTTCATTAAGATAATAAGGTCCATCTGTACATATTTGTATAAGACATATGCACAAGGCACATATATTCCTTCTTTAAATGTATTATCCTCTAAACTAGTAATTATCTATTTTGTTCTAAAGATTGTGTCAAGAAACAAAATTATTTTATGCTGATCGATACTAATAAACTTTGTTCTTTATCGTCCAAAAGAACTTTAATAAATAGGAGAATACCTCTAAAATAAGTAACAATATTCTTCAGCAAATTATAAAATCCTGCCAGAGCTAAAAATTGGTGTAAATATTTTTGTATTAGAAAATACAAGTGTAAAGCAGAGCTATTTAGACACTACCTGGAGGATTTCAGGGGAAAGAATTGACTTGTACATCAGACTTTAAGAAATTATGTTTTGTTGGAATAACTGCTGAGGGCTGGGCATAATGGTAGATTTTGAAAATAGAGAAAGACAAGGTTCTGTCATAAAAAAAAAAAAAAAATTAGTAAAATAGCTAAATTTCATGGGACTGCCAAGGCAATCTTTTAAGAAAGGTGTAAGAAGGGAATATGAGAAAATTACATATGGGATAATGCTAAGATGTGTTCAATAGATATGAGAAGATGGGAAATATTAACCTGTAGGAAGATATTAGAATTTTTTTTTTTTTTTTTTTTTAGAATGGATGATACTTTATTACAAAAAGCCCAGAAGGAAAGATGTTTTCCTGATAGATGAGACTCTACGTGCAATTTAATAGAGGCCTGAGTGAAACTGATAAGTTAGGCTAAAATAATTTAGGAGGCAAGAGATTAAATTGCAGAGTTAAGAAAATGTCTAATAATGTGGTGCTTCAATGACATTCTATTATTTTATCCTTTAGATGATAGGACACGATTCAGAGATTTTAAACAGCAAACTAACAAGACAGTATTAGTGCTTCTAAAACATGATATAGAAAATATAAGATTTCAACTGATTTTTAAATATTTGACTTCTCTCCCTAAAAATCTATACTGAGGATTATCTAAACATGATGAATTAACACTTAGAAAAAGTACCAGAACAAAAAACCCTATCAAAATATTAAACAAAACTGAAAATATTTAAAATGCTAGAAATAAACTTAGGTATTTTTTAAAAAATAAACAATTATAAATAATATTTGAGAGACATAAGAAAAAAATATTTAAAATATTTCAGTGTCCTTACTAAACAGTTTTAATATCCTATAAGCATTGGTTTTCCAGAATTAATCTCTAAATTCTAGGACATACCAATGAATATTCAAGTGGAATTTTCATAGAATATGATAATCTGACTAAAAGTTTCCTTTTTAAGAGTAGGTACAAGTGCTATTAGAATAATTTTAGACTATAAGAAGTGACTTGATATATATCAAAGCATATTCTGAAGCTACGTCAAAAAGACATGAATGAAAAAATAATGCTAACTGGAGAGCCCAGGTATCAACTATAGCAATAGATTTGGTGTATTATTATGATTTCTTATGAAGCCAAGAAAGATTGTTAGAAATTTGGAAACTGGAAAATAAATTCCTATTCAAATCTTGTACTCTCAACAAAATGTGAGCAAATTGAATCCAACAATGTACTAAAAGAACTGTATACCACAGCAAAGTGGGATTTATTTCATATACTGAATTCTACATCAATATTCAAAAGTCAATTAATGTAATTCATCAGATCAACAGGCTATAGAAGAAAAATATATATGATTATATCAATAAATAGAGGAAAAGAATGTGACAAAATGCACGGGTTGGTCATGATGAAAATACTTAGCTAATTACGAACAAAGAGGAATTTCTTCAACTTAACAGCTACAAAATAATAAACAAACAAATAAAAACAACTAGAGCTAACATCATACTTAATGTACTTAATGATGAGAAACTAGGTGCATTCACATGAAGATGAAGAGCAAGGTAAGAATATCCTATCTCAAAACTTCTACTTAACATTCTACTGGTGCACTTAACTAATGAAATAAGAAATAGAAATTTTTAAACATACAGATTGGGAAGAAAAGAATAAAACTATCTTTGTTTTTCAGATGATATGATGGCCTATATAGAAAATGAGAAAGAATCAACAAAAAACCCTCCTAAAACTATATGTGAATATAGCCAGGTTGCAAGATAAACAGTTAATTTTAAAACGTTGGTAGGTTTCTTACATTCCAGCAACAAATAATTAGAATTAAAAAATGAAAACATGATGCTGTTGACATAAGATCCAAGAAAACAAAATTCTTGGGTAAAAAATCTAACAAAATGGGTAAATGCCTGTATGAGGAAAACTACAAAATTCTGATAAAGTGCATCAGAAAATATCTAAATAAATGGAAAGATATTCTATGTATATTGATGAAAACTCAATATTGTCAAGGCGCCATTTCTTCCCAACTTTATAGATTCAATGCAATCTCAATCAAAATCCCAAGTTATTTTTTGAATATTGGCAAACAGATTTGAAAACAGATCCAGAGAGCAAACATAGTTTTGAAAGACAAAAACAGAGTTAGAGAACTAACACAACCTGACTTCAAGATGTATTATAAAGGTACCCCAATTACAACAGTGTGATATTGGTGGAAACACACAGGTAGATCAATGAAACAGAACAGAGATTGTCAAAATAGACCTATGCAAATAGACATAGCTAATCTCTGACAAAAGAGCAAACAACAATTCAATGAAGAATAATAGTTTTTGAACAAATAGTCCTGGAACTAGTGAACATCCAAACATAAAATATTAATCTAGACACAGACTTTTCACGAAAATTAGTTCAAAATGTATTATAGACCTCAATGTAAAACTTAAAACTATAACATTCTTAGATGACCATTGGTTTTACCATGGCTTTGTAGGCACACCAAATGCATGATCCATGAAAGACAAACTTGAATAGCTGAATTTTATTAAAATTGAAAACTTCTGAACTACACAAGATATGTTAAAAGAATGAAAAGAGAAGCCACAGATTGAGTGAGTCAATTTTCAAAATAATTATTTGATAGAGGTATTGGATTCCAAATATATAAAGAATTTTTAAGGAAAACAATAAAATAAAACAAAACAATTTCTAATAGACAAAAGATCTGACCAACCCTTTACCAAAGAAAATATGCAAATGACAATCAAGCAAATGACTCAAAATTATATGCCATCTGGAAACTGCAAATTAAAACATGAGATACCTCTATTTATCTATTAGAATGGGTAAAATTCAAAAGATAACACCAAATGTCAGAGTGGATGTAAAGCAAAAGTAACAGTCATTCTTTCCCTATGAGAATGCAAAATGCTATAATTGCTTTAAAAGACAGTTTGACAGTTTCTTACAAAACTAAAAATACAATTACCATATTATTCAGCAGTCATACCTTTTCATCTTTGCCCAAATGTGGTGAAAACTAATAACCACACCAAAATTTGACACACAATGTTTACTGCAATTTTATTCATAATTGTCAAAATGTAGATGCAATCAAGATGTCCTTCTGTAAGTGAGGATAAACGGTGTTATAGCCATAAAATGGAATATCATTCAGTAATTTAAAAATGACACATCAAGCCACAAAAATATATGGAGGGAACCTAAATGCATAATGCTAAGTGAGAAAAGCCAATCTAAAAATGCCATGTACTGTATGATCCCCACTATATAAAATCCTGGGAAAAATGAAGCTATGGAGACTGTAAAACTGTCAGTGCTTTCTAGGGGTTTAGAGGGCATGAGGGAGGAATGAATAGGAACACAGGATAATTTTTCAGGCAGTGAAGCTGTTCTGTATGATGTTGTACTGGTGGACACATGTCATTCTCTATTTGTCAAAACCCATAGACTATACAACACAAAATGTGAACTCTAATGTAAAATACAAATTTTGGTTAATAAGTCAATATTGGCTCACCAATTTAAACAAATGTTCTATACTCATGTAAGATATTAATAATAGGGGAACTATTCTTAGTAGTGGTGAAGGTGAGAAAATATTTGCAAGCTGCATTTTCTGTTTGATTTTTTTCTGTAAATATAAGACTTCTCCAAAAATTAAGCTACATTAATTAAATTTTCAAAAACACTAATACGAACATAATTTCCAAATAGAATATAAATATAAACAAATATAGTTTGGCTATGTCCCCACCCAAAAATCTCATCTTGTATTGTAATCCCCATAATCCGCATAATCCCCACATATCAAGAGAGAGATGAGGTAGAGATCACTGAATCAAAGGAGTGGTTTCCCCCATGCTGTTCTCATGATAGTGAGTGAGTTCTCACGAGATCTAGTGGTTTTATAAATGTTTGATAGTTCCTCCCGTGTTCATTCTTGTATCAGTCTCTTTTCATGCTGCTGATAAAGACATACCCAGGACTGGGTAATTTACAAAAGAAAGAGGTTTATTGGACTTACAGTGCCACATGGCTAGGGAGGCCTCACAATCATGGCAGAAGGAAAGGAGGAGCAAATCACATTTTACATGGATGGCAGCAGGCAAAAAGAGAGCTTGTGCAGATAAACTCGATTTTAAAACTATCAGATCTTGTGAGACTCATTCACTATCAAGAGAATAGCACAGGAAAGACCCACCCCCATGACTCAATCATCTCCCTCTGGGTCCCTCCCACAACACATGGGAATTTTGGTAGCTACAAGATGAGATTTGGGTGGGGACACAGAGCCAAACCATATCAATTTGCTTTATTGCTGCCTTGTGAAGAAGATGCCTTGCTTCCCCCTTTGACCTCTGCCATGATTGTAAATTTTCCAAAGGATCCCAGCCATGATGAACTGTGAGTCAATTAAACCTCTTTTCTTTATAAATTACTCAATCTCAGGAAGTTCTTTACAGGAATGTGAAAATGGACTAATACAATAAATTGGTATCGAGGTAATAGTGAACTGCTGTAAAGATATCCAAAAATGTGGAAGCACCTTTGGAACTTGGTAACAGGCAGATGTTGGAACAGTTTGGAAGGCTCAGAAGAAGACATGAAGATGTGGGAAAGTTTGGAACTTCCTAGAGACTTGTTGAATGGCTTTGACCAAAATGCTGATAGTGATATGGACAATGAATCCTAGACTGAGGTGGTCTCAGATAGAGATGATTAATTTGTTGGGAACTGGAATAAAGGGGATTTTTGCTATGCTTTAGCAAAGAGACCGGCAGCATTTGGCCCTGTCCTAGAGATCTGTGGAACTTTGAGCTTGAGATAAATGATTTAGGGTATCTGGTGGAAGAAATTTCTAGGCAGCAAAGCATTCAAGAGGTGACTTGGGTGCCCTTACAAGCATTCAGTTGTATGCATTCACAAATAGATGGTTTGGAATTGGAACTTAAATTTAAAGGGAAGCAGAGCATAAACATTTGAAAAATTTGCAGCTCAACTATGCAATATAAAAGAAAAATGAATTTTTTGAGGAAAAGTTCAAGCTAGGTGTAATGAGAAGCCAAATGTTAATTACCATAATGATGGGGAAAAAGTCTCCAGGGCATGTCAGAGGTCTTCACAGCAGTCCCTCCCAGTGCAGGACCAGAGGCCTAGGAGGTAATTGAATCATGGGATGGTTTCTCCCATGCTCTTCTCATGATAGGGAGTAAGTTCTCATGATCTAACGGTTTTACAAGTGTTTAGTAGTTCCTCTTGTGTTCATCCTTGTTCATCCTTCTTCTTGCTGTTTTATGAAGAAGGTGACTTGCTTCCCCTTTGACTTCTACCATAATCATAAGTTTCCTGAGCCCTCTCCAGCCATGCTGAGCTGTGTATCAATTAACCTTGTTTCCTTTACATATTACCCAGTCTCTGGCAATTCTTTATAGCAGTGTGAAAATGGACTAATACATAAACTTAGGAGAAAAAAATGTATGCATTTTAGATGAAATCAGACACTCATAATATTTTGGTAATGGGCATTATTATATATGCTTTCCTCCATGTCTCTTACAAAATTATCACTAGATTCTCTGATATTTACTAATGTCCATATGTACAGTATGTGAATATGTGAATGTTTTCTGTGTGGAACCTTGAAAAAGAGACCAAGGCTAACATGTACTGTGTCAATTATGTAACAACTTGATTAGGCCTAGTGGTGCCTGGATATTTAGCCAAAAATTATTCCAGATATATCTGTGGGGGTGTTTCTGGATGATATTCACATTTTAATCATTGAACTAAGTGTATTAGTTAAGGTTCTCCAGATAAACATAACCAATATAATATATAGAGAGATCATTTTAAAGTTGTTATGAGGGATTGGCTTAGTTGATTATGGAGACTGACAAGTCCCATAAACTTGTTAGGGGAAATTGAATGTCCCAGCTCAAGTAGAGAGAGTAGCTTTTTAATCTCTTCTTCTGTTTTATTTTTTCGACTTTTTTGGGATCCTCAACAGATTGGATAATACTCACCTGCATTGATGAGGGAGCTCTTGCTTACTCAGTCTATTGATATAAGTGCTAATCTCTTACAGAAGCTCCTTAATAAACACTCAGAAATAATGTCTCATTAGCTATCTTGTATATTCCTTAGCTCTGTCAAGTGACACAGAAAATTAACCACATTGATAAAGCAGATTGACCTCTCTAATGTGGGTGGGCCTCATCCAATTACTTGATGACCTGAATACAATCAAAAAACTAAGGGGAAACTCCTCTTGTCTGACTGTTTTCAGTAAGACATCAGTCTCTTCCGGCCTTTGCACTCAAACGGAAATAATGGCTCTTTTTGCGTCTCAGGCCTGAAGGCTTTCAAACTGGAACTTATACCACTTATAAAAATGGTCCTCCTGGTTCTCAGGTGTCAGACTCGAACTACAAATCAACTTGCATATGCTACATCCTGGTTGCACAAATATCGATGTATAAAAATAGTCTGTGAAGAATAAATACCAAAAAGTTAGTAAGAATTCCTGGGAATGAAGATAGAATTGGAAAGATCAAGTGAATGGGAATTTCTCATATTCACTTTACCCAATATGTAACTTAAGGAAGAATTTTTGGTGCTGCAGAATAAAAAAAAAAAAAGTATTTAAGAAAATATTTAAGAGAAATAAATCGATAGAATTTGGTGACACTGCTTAACATGAATAAAGACAGGATTTTATTCTGGGATGACTCTCATGTTCCTAGCATAAGTAATTCATGCCATTCAAGATAGTGAATATAGGAAGATGGAACAAGTTTAGAAAGAAAGCTGATGAGTTTATTTGAACATACTGGGTTTGAAAGATGTTCCATTAAATTACAAACACATACACACACATATGCACACACACATACACACACACATACACACATATAGACATTAAACTAAAAAATATTCCTTAACTGTGGGAGATGGTATAAATTAGGCCTTGGCTTCAGAAAATCTGGGTTTAAGATATAGTTCTGCCAGTAACTAGCTGTGTGATCTTGGGCAAGTTATTTAAATAGGATAATGATATAATATATCATTCAAGGGCAAGAGACATTCTTGAAAGGCAGAGGATGTTCTATTAATAATTACATGGGAAGAACAGGCATAAACCAGATATACAAATCTGCAAAAACAAGGATATACGTTTGCATTATATTTATAACTATCTGTATTGTCATTTTACTTCTTTGTTAATGGTTAGTAACACTGAGACAAAATTTATAGGCTTCTAAAGGGACTAATTGAGCTAAGTCACACAAAAACCTTAGTAGCACAGTGCTGAGTTATGGTAAGTACTCTAGAAATGTTAACTAGTGTTATGTCTTATTAGGTCTTACTATTTTTTCTATTGCCCAATATAGTATCGGATACATAATAGCTGTTCAATTTTGCAATTAATTAACAAATAAAACCTATTGTAATGCATTTTAAATTACTCAGTCCACAAGAAAAAGGCAATACAGTCATTAAATTAACATTTTGTTTATTTGTGTTTTAAAAGAGAGCTTGGTGGTAACTGTGAATAGAGCATTGCTAGTACAGATGTATCTTATTATACACAGCAGATGAAGCTCTCAAATATTGTGTTTTATTCAATATTTTGTGAATTGAATTATATGTTTTGATTTTATTAGAGGAGCACAAGGAATTTGAAATTATATCTGATTTTCAATTAACTAATTCCTAACACTAGCTTAAATAATCCATCTAATACAATTGCACCATCAAGTAATAAAATCACCTTGTAAAGTGCTTAAATTTACTAGAGAAAATTAAGATTTAAAGGTACATTGCACGGAGTCTTCAAAATTATTTCAAAAAATGATTAGAATCACTTTTTTATTCAGGCAATCATCCTGTAAACTATTATTCGAAATTGTCAGGGGCGGAGGTAGTTCCTAATCGATTGTCACAGCTGTGTTTCTAAAAAGACCGAGCAATCAACATTATTTAGACATTGTGATTGTTTTTGTGTAACAAATGTAAAAATATAATGTTAGGGTGTTGTTATTTCTCTGTTCATTTCCTCACTCCTTAACTGTGCTCTTTGAGTTAACACTGTGTTAACCCAAGAGACAGTGTTAATCCAAGGAGCATAGTTAAGGGGTGACGAGACTTCTACTTTGAGATC
This sequence comes from Macaca thibetana thibetana, assembly GCF_024542745.1. Taxonomy (NCBI): domain Eukaryota; kingdom Metazoa; phylum Chordata; class Mammalia; order Primates; family Cercopithecidae; genus Macaca; species Macaca thibetana. The sequence continues at coordinate 78,750,339 of NC_065586.1, forward strand.
ATTGTTTCAACTAGGGCAAATGAGCAGATAATAAAACGTTAACAAAACAGCAAGAGAAGTAAAACTTGAAAGTGAACAACCAGTGTCATCAAGAGGAAGAAAACCTATATCCTGGGCTATGATGTCTCTCATCTGCATACCACTCATATCACAGATTTTGAAATTCATCTTTCATTATCTATGAAGTCTTCAGTCACTAAAGTTATACAACAGATTCCCATAACTGTAAACTGACCAAAATATTCCCAATAATAACTGGTTTCCTATATAGTTTTTACTAAGAGATAATGAGCAAGTAAAGGAAATAAGGTTATATTTCTCAGGGTAAATTAACTGACATTCTACTGTCAATTCAGTATGTCTGACCTAATACATGAACTGAGTAAATTGAAACACACATAATATTTATTTAAAAGACAGGTGCCATGCATTACAACAAATTTTGTCACAACAAAAGCACAACACTTTTGAGAATACAGACTCACCCAGTCTTTAAAAATAAATCTACAGATCCCAATACTTGCTGACATTTTTTGTTTCTTTTATGTGAACGTAATGCAGCCCCTGGGTGAGGTAAGACTGAACCCTAAAGAATGAATGAATAAAAGTGCTTCCAGTCATTTAAACTCCAATGGCTGCTTGGATGGCCATTTTAGAATAGCTAGTGTATAGAGTAGGGTGAAGGAATCAATTATCAGCAACATAATAACACATTTCTCCTTAATGCCATGGTTCCAATTTATGAATATTTACCATGAAAATTTTATATTTATGTGCTCTTCAAATAGTTATCAATACAAATTTCTCATACTAATTTCTCAGGTAAATGACAAACTGAATCACAACATCCAAAAACAAAACAAAACAAAACAAAAAAAAAAGCGCAAAATAATTCCATGTTTTTGAAAGTTGGAAAGACCTCGTGTAGTCATCTGAGTTTTGTTTTTATCTCTATCTATCTATCTATCTATCCATGCATCCATACAGCCATCTATCTTCATCTATCTCTTAAGATTCTAAGAACAATGATAAAACAGCCCCTTTCATTGGCATAATTACATGTTTTGTTGCTTGGATAATAGTTCAGTCCCTTTCTTCCCTTTGAAATAATTTCACTGTTATTGTAAAATATCAGAAAGAATTTATTTTCTATATATCTTTCAACACAAATATAATAAAACTTGGTGCTGCAATAAAATTGAAAAGAAAAATTCCACTGATGCACAGTATATTAGAAGGATTATGTCTGCTGTAGCAGAAGTCAACCTTTGCACACAATGACACAGATATGAAAAAGGTAATCTTTTCAGTTTTTCATGATTGATCATATCTATTTCTAGTGTCTTCAGGACTGCTTACAGTATAAAAACAAATAAAAACAAATTGAAAAAAAATGTCCATCTAAGTTACTCAGTCTTTTGTAGTTCAACATGATCTTTTTAAGGTAAACACAGTTTCCTTTTGATAAATAATTAGGCTTTTAAGGTTTCACCACTCAGTCTAGCCAACTATCCCTTATATTCTCCCCAATATACACATACACCTTAGTCTCACATATAGTATCTCAATAAAATTTCATACTTACCTGATGGTATAAAACCACCCCAAAAGCTCATATAACAACCTGAGAGGGGTAAACAATAATTTTTTAAAATTCTTCTTCTGTCCTCTGCTGATCTCTGACTGATATGTGGACTTGTCTTTAGTCAACAGCCTCTGTGTAATGGGTTGGTTGCTTAAAAAATAACTATCACAAACTGTATATTCACTGCCTAGATAATCCTTGATCATTAGTCCCCAAAAGCTGGACAATTCCTCTGACTGGACTTTAGCTGATTCTGTTAATCTTGCGCTTCTCAACTATGCCACATCCCTTCTTTTTAATTTAGATTCACGATAGGCTTGCTATCATCTTACACCTCAGCACAGAAAATCATTAGACTGCTGACTTGTAATCCACAGAAAGCTTCTGCATCCCACAAGGCACAAAGGAACACATACATTTTTGTCAATGTCAGATGCAGGCTGTGGGGAAATAGAGTTACATTTTATCAAGCCCTTTCTCAACCTAAACACATACTACCACAGTTTTACTTTTCCCTAATTACCCAATTTGGTCATGGGGCATTCTAGAAAATCAGTTTCAAATGTTTTGTTGTCAGCCACCCACTTTGCTTATGTAGGATTTTACTCCTTTTGTTTCATGCTTTGGGTCTTGGTCTAATTGAATGAGACATACATTCTTAGAAATTTAGACAGAAATTTAACCTGGGTCTTATCTCCTCTGAATCTTTATTCTTGGCTAAACTACTGACTGTTGAGAAAGGCTTTATTTCTTGCTGTGGGATAGACACTCCCTTTAAATCATGTCTTTTATCCTCTCCTTACGAGATCTTTACTCAGAATGTCATGGTTTCTTTTCTTTTCTTTTTTTTTTTTTTCTAGCCAAGGAAAATTCTTTAAATTTAGAAAAATTATTTTACTCTCAGAAAAGCCTGGTTCTTAAGGTCGTGCTCCTCTTTAAGATCAAAAAGTATGATTTGAATCTTAAACAGAGGAATCACCACTTTATTCTAAGATGTACTTGCCCTGTCCATGAAATGAGGGATGACATTGATACAAAGGATGTTGAGTCACAGAAAAAGAAGATTTCTAAGAAATAAAATATAATATTGGCTTTATATATCAAATGCATTATACCCGTTACAATGCTCTTTAACATACTCCATAGTTGTGTGCTTGCAATTTTCCCGGTAGCACTTGGTATCTGATATTTCATTTCATAAAAACCATATGTTTTCAAGTTTTACTGTACCAGGGGCAAATAACTTAATATTCTGAGCCACAATTTTGCCATAGGTTAAATGGATATAAAAATAGTACCCACTTCCTAATTATATAGGCAGAGCACATTTATCTTATTCAGGTGAGTAAATTGTAATCACAACATGTCTTAAGAATGGAAGAAAAAAGCAGAAGAGAATGTTAGAATGATGCAATGTATGAAGGATTTGACCTGCCATTATTGGCTTTGAGGATGAATGCCAAGACACAAGGAATATGGGTGGCTTGCAAAAGTTGGAATTGTCAATGAAACACATTCTCCTCTAGAGTCTCTACAAAGAAACATAGCTTTCCTGCTGAAAACTTGAGCCCAAGGAGATCAGTGTTTGACTTCTAACATACGGAATTGTAAGAATAAATAAATGATGTTTTACAACAAATACACTTGAGATTTCCTTACACCAGCAATAAGATACTAACATACTATCTGACAGTCATGGAATAAATTCAGCAATATTCTCCCTCAGGAGCTTTGCTTTATGCTCAGCAGTGACTTAGAGAGTCAATTTAACTCATTCTGACAAATAAGCCACCACATTATACATTGCCATAAAGTATGGCACTCTTTAACTAAATCTCTGACTTAGCACAGAGTGAAGTTTCCATTTGAGTATTTTATGATGACAATAACAGAAGCAGCATGTTTACTTGGTTTACGTATTATTCAGTTGTTCTCTTACAATCTATTTAACTACACTGAAAATAACTTCAGCAATAATTGGAAAATCTGTTTTCAGGCTCTGCACTCTATAAGAAATCAGGAAGTTGTAAAGATAAGCCTTTGATCTTGTGCTACATATTTAACCCAGAAGGCACCTACTGAGATTATAATGTGTGCAGATGTGTGGCTGTGGTAAGTCATTTCAGGTATGAAAAATACAACTAAGGCATAGCTACTACCTTTAACATGCTTATAGTATGCAAAGCATTACATTACATAAAGAATGTTTAAAACATGTTATTGAAATTATTTGAGGATTGATTTCTGGAATGGTGAAGAGTTATGAACCTGCTCCCCAGAAAAAAATAAACATAACTCATGAAAATTATTTACAAACCAGCAAACAATTTAAAGTCTCTGGATATTTTCCAAAGGACACTCTTCAAATAAAATAAAATCTACTAAATTCTGATAGAAACAATACAAACCTGTGGCATTGTCACCACAACCCACAACTCCTTCAGAACGGCAAAGCATATCTGTGGTTCCTAAGCAACAACACAGAGTTTTGCACCAAGAGGAGAAAAAGGGAGTGAAAACAGAGAGCATCATATATCTTCCCAAGGAAGCGGAATTTATTCAGAATGAAATTTAGGAAAGTGTAAACCTAAGAGCATAGTCAGAATAAGCCACAAACGTTGACCTTTGGTTCCTGAAAATCAGTTCTATTCTGACTGGACTATATTGGGGAGCTCTTCCAGCCCCAGACTATTGTCAAAAATAATAGTGCAATCAGATAGGAATTAGTAGAGGGTAACAACTGGATGTGATGCCTGGAGTGTCAGATAGCTTACCAGAGAAATTGTGGAAAGAGACAAAATGAGCCTGACTAAAACAGTACTGCATCACAGAATAAATATGCACATTCCCAAGGCTGAATCATTTGAAAATCAGTATTAGATGTTGTACAATACGGGGGAAATAGAATTCAATAAAGTAGTCAAACCAAGTTAGTAAAAACTATAAACAATAAAATAACAAATATAATCTCCAGTATAGAGCAGGGAATCAGTATGCAGATTTGCTAAAATATATTATTTTTTTTTAAACTCTAGGTTTTAACCAAAAAAATTGCAAGGTCTACAAAGAGGCAATAAAGCATGATCACACACAGGTTAAAAACAATGAAATCAAAACAATGACAAAAACAGGCAGATGCTGGGTTAGCAGAGAAATCTTCAAAGTATCTATTCTAAATGTGTTCAAATAACTAAAAGAAATATTTAACAACATACAGTATAGTAAGATGGCAATGCTTCATAAAATAGAAAACATCAATAAGGAGATAAAAATTATTGTAAGAAAAACCAAAGAGAAATCTTGGAATTGAAAAGTACAGATGTTGAAACAAAATGTTCTCTATGGAATCTCAACAACAGATTTGAAGTAAAATAATCATTGTACCATGTAACATGTATAAAAATTACAGCACACAAAAAGGGGCAGAAAGGGAATGGAGCTATATAGTGTAACACTCCTATATCTCAATGGAGTTTAATTGAGTATGGAGGTGTAGTAGTTTAAAATAAGATGTTTATTTTGAGCTCTAGATTGAACATTAAGAAAATTTTTAAAAAGTAAACATATTGTTAAAGTAATTGAAATATTGCACCAAAAAGTATTTACTTAATGAAAATTAAAGAAGCAAAAAGAATGCAAGACCCAATAAAGCATATAGAAAACACAAAAATAAAATGGAAGACATAAATCTAACTATATAAACAATAACATCGAAAGTAAATAAATGAAACAATCTAATCAAAAAGCAGTCTTTGCTAGACAGAATTTTTTAAAATTCTACTTTATATTGTCTATAGGAGACACACTTTAGACTCAAAGGTTCAAATAGGTGGAAAGTATTAAGATGGAAATGATAGCAACCACAAGAATGCTAGAGGAACCATACTAGTAATAAACAGTAGACTTAAAAAATGTTTTTAACTACCAGAGATAAAGATGAAAACTTTCTGATGATAAGGGGGCACTCCATCACCAAGATGTAACAGTTACAAACACATATTCACCCAACAGCAAGACAGGAAAATACATGAATAAAAAAATGGACAAAATAAAAGATAGAGAATGCAACCATATCTGCCGTCTGCAATGTCCACTTTCAACAGTAGATGGAACAAGTAGAAAGATCAACAAAGAAATAGAAAACTTGAACAACAGCATGAACCAATTAGATCTAGATCTAAGAGATACCTATAGAATAACCTATCCAATACAGCACTATATACATTCTTTTCAAAGGCAAATGGAACCTACTCAAGGATCATATTGTAGGCAATAAAACTAGCCTCAATAAGTTTAAAATATTTGAAATCATACAAAGTGTCTCTGACCAAAATAGAATGAAATAAAAAACAACAGAAAAAACTGAGAAAACTTCCAAATATTTGGACATTAAACAATGCACTCTTTAATAATCAATGGACCAAAGATAATTTACAAGGGAAATTAAATCATAATTTGAAATAAAATGGAAATACAATATAATAAAACTTATAGGATACAGTGAAACCCATGCTTAGAATGAAATTTATATCTGTAAGTGTATATATTTTTTAAAAAATAATAATCACAAATCTGTAACCTAACTTAAACCTAAAGACATTGATACATTTTAAAAAAGGAAAAAAAAAAAAAAACTAAACTAAACTTAAAGCCAACACATGGTAGGAAATAATGATTATAGATGAAATTAATGGAAGAGATAACAATAGAGAAAATCAACAAAATCAAAAATTGTGCTATAGTCTGAATGTGTCCCTCAAAATTCACTTGTTGAAACCTATCCCCTAAGGTGATGGTAGGTATTAAGAGCTGGGTTGTTTGGAAGGTTATTAGGTCATGAGGGCTCTGATCTCAGGAACTAGATTAGTGCTCTTATAAAAGAGACTTGAGGGAACCTGTTTTGCCCATTGCACCATCTGAGGACACAACAAGAAGGCATTGTTTCTGAATCAGAAAGTGAGTCTTCACCAGATATCACATTTGTCGGTGCTTTGATCTTGGACTTCACAACTTCCACAACTGTGACCAATAAATTTTTATTTTACAAAACTTTCCCTTTGCTGATTAAAAAAGGAAGAACGCTCAAATTACTGACTCAGAAATAAAATAAGGGACTTTATGACTGGCTATAAAGAAATACAAAAAGATTTTAAATGAATACTACAAACTACCAAATGCCTACAAATTACATCACTTTTGATAAAATAGAAGATTACCTAGAAAGACACAAACTACTGAAACTGACTCAATAAGAAACAGGAAATTTGAGTAGATTTATGTGTTTATTTTATATTGCTGCTGCAAAAAAATACCAAAAATTCAGTGACTTAAATCAACATAAATGTATTGTTTTACATTTCTGTAAATCAGAAAACTGACACAGGTCTCAAAAGAATAAAATCAAGACATTACTAGGGCTTACTTTCATGTTGTTAGGTCTTATTTAAAATTCATTTCTGTAACCTTCGCAGCATCTAGATGCCAGCCACAATCCTTGGCTTATGGCCCCTTTCTCCATTTTCAAAGCCAGAAACGTTACATTTTTCTATGTCTTTCTTTCAGAATGACATCTCTCTCGGATTAGAGTGGAGAGAAGTTCTCCACTTTTAGGGGCCAATGTGGTTAGATTGCGATCACCAAAATTATCTAGAATAATCTCTCTTTATCAAGGCTCTTAAATTAATTATATTTGCAAAGCCTTTTTTGCCATATAAATTAACATATCAACAGTTTCTGTTATTAGGAGGTGAACATTTTTGCAGAATGATCATTGTGCCTACCACAATCTATAATGAGTAAAGAGATTAAAATTGAAGAGTATAAACCTCTCACAAAATAAATTTCTGGCTCAGATCCCTTACTTCATAAATTACAACAAATATTTAAGAAAAAATTAATACTGATTCTCCCAAACAATTTTTTAAAAATAGAATACAATATATTACATCCCAACACATTCTGTGTATTGCTGGCATGTCAAAACTAGACTGCAATATCATGCATAAGTAAAACTATAAAGCATTCCATGGTGTATATGTGCCACATTTTCTTAATCCAGTCTATCATTGATGGACATTTGGTTTGGTTCCAAGTCTTTGCTATTGTGAATAGTGCCACAATAAACATAAGTGTGCATATGTCTTTATAGCAGCATGATTATAATCCTTTGGATATGTACCCAGTAATGTGATGATATGTAATAAACCTGCACATTGTGCACATGTACCCTAGAATTTAAAGTATGATTAAAAAATAAACAAAAATAAAAAAGGAAAAAAAAACTATAAAGCAATATCTTTAATGAATATAGACAAAAAATTCACTTAATACTAGCAGACTAAATCCATCAACATATAAAAAGTACTATACACTATGATCAAGTGTGATTCATCTCAGAAATCTAATGATGGTTTAACAGCTGAATAAAGAACACAAAGCACATGACCACCTTAACAGACGAAGCAAAAAGCATTTGACAAAATCTAACACTCTTTAACGATAAAAATATTCAACAAATAGGAACAGAGAGAACTTTCTCACACTGAAGAAGGACAACAATGGAAAACTAAGAGAATCATCTTACTTAAAGGTGAAAGACTAAATGTTTTCCCCTAAGATAAGGAAAGAAACAAGGACGTTTTCTCTCACCATTCCCATTTGACTTGTGCTCAAGGTTCCAGACAAGGTAGTTAGGCAAGGAAAACATAAAGTCTTGGAATAAGAAATTTTAAATTATCTCTATGGAAGATGACATAATTTTGCATATGGAAATTTCTAAGGAACTCATTCCCTAATTATATTATTTTCTGTAGTAGTAATTTAGTAGTAATTATTACTAAAAGTGATAAGACCATCAAGGTTGCAGAGTCTAAGATTGACATCCACAATTCAATTGTATTACTATATTTTAGTGATTCACAAACCAAAAATTAAACCAAGTGATTAATTACATTTACAATAACACCCCAAAAGACAAAATACTAAAGAATAAGTTTAACAAAATAAGTGAAAGACTTAGACACTGGGAACTACAGAACATTATTTTTAAAAATCAAAGAAAATATAAATAAATGGGAACAAATCTTATGTTCAGGGATTAGGAGATTTAATATCATTAAGATGGAAATATATCTCTTGATTGATCTGTGATTTCAGTGCAATCCCTATCATGATCAAAATGCTTTTTTTGTTCTTGCAGAAATCGGCAAGCCAATTCTAAAAGTCATTCTGAAATTCAAGGGCCCAGAATTTCCAAAACAACCTTAGAAAAAGAATAACACATTTAAAGGACTTAACATTTTCCAATTCTGTAACTTACTACAAAACAGCAGTAATCAAGAGTGTGATCTTGATATAGGATAGATACAGAATTCAGAGTTCAAAAATAAGCCTCTTGACTGATTTTCAACAAGAGTACTGCAAGATTTCAATGGGAGTAAATCTTTCAAGAAGTGATATGGAGACAAGTGGATAAATACATACCCAACAGTTAAGTTGAAACTGTTCGTTACGCGATGGATAAAAATTAATTCCAGATGGATAATGACCTGAACGTAAGAAATAAAACCATAAAACTCTTAGAAGAAAACATAGAAGTAATCATTGTGATTTTGGATTATGTGATTAATTATTAAATACAACAAAAAGCACAAACAACAAAAGAAAAATAGATAATTCAACTACATCAAAATTAAAAATTTTGTGTTTGGTAAAACATCAGGAAAGTAGAAAGGAAATCAACAGAAAATTATACATATAGTAAGAGACTTGTTTCCTAAGTATGTGAAAAAGAACTCTTAAAACCCAAAACTAAAAAAAAAAAAAAAAAAACTCAATAAAAATGTGCAAAAAAGTAATAGACACTATTCCTATGAAGATAAAAATGGCTAAAGAAAACATGGAATTATGATTATCATTAGATATTTGTGAACAGAAAATTAAATTCACAAAAATATATATTTTTACATTCATTAGGGTGATGACTGTAATAAAAAAGACATTACAAATATATATCAATGAGGATGTAAACAAATTAGAATCTCTACACATTGTTGGCTGGAATGTAAAATGTTCCAAAAATCTTAGAAAACTGTTTGGCAGTTACTCAATATTTTAAACAAACTTGCCCTTATAACAGAGCAATTCCACTACTAGATATATACCCAAGAGAAAGGAAAACATACGACTGTACACAAAACTGTACACAATGTTCAAGCATTATCATTCATAATAGTCAAAAGTAGAAAGAAGCCAAATGTTCATCAATGAATGAATGCACAAATATAATGCAGTATATCCACACAGTGAAATTTAATATGGCAATAAAATAAATATGCTTGTGATAACATAGATAAATATTGAAAATATTATGCTAAGTGGAAGAAACCAGTCATATAAAGACCCCATGTTATATAAGCCCTCTTATATGCCATATCTTGAATCTTCAAATCTATAGAGACCAAAAGTCAATCTGTGGTTGCCTAGAACTGAAGGTGTTGAGGGGAATGAGGAATGACAATTGATGGGTATGGTATTTCTTTATGGAGTGAATAAAATGTTATGAGAATTTATTGCAGTGATGGTTGCAAACCTCTGTGAATTCACTAAAACCACTGAATTTTGTACTGCAAATTGGTTAGTTGTATAGTGAGCTATATATCAATAAATGTAAAAATGCTTTCAGAACATAAAAAAAAATTCCTTTTGGGGGATATGTCTCACAGTTTCGGAATTTAAGAATAACAATTAAATAATAAATTAAATTCCAGTGAAATGAAATAGTATAAGAAAAAATTCAGAGGCAATAATAGAAAGGAATTTTGTGGTAAATAGCATGTAATACTGTATGAAGGGGATATGAAGGAAAATTGCAAACTATACGTTGAGGAAATGAGTATGTGAGTACAATTTAGAGGGTATAGCTACCATGGTGAGAGATTTTATGTTTTACTTTATATGTAATTTGGGGCAAGCAAAGGTTAGCAAGGAAAGAAAAATGAAGTTAGCAGAGGTGCACACTGTAGTGACTTTCAGGATTCAACTCCATTTTAGTAATTACTTATGGATTTGAAGGGTATATTTTAATCAACCAAACTCCTAAAATTAATTATACAAGGTGGACTTAATGTCTGGAAACATAGGCAAATATATCTAATAAATGGCTCACAATAAAAGGTTCAGTTGATGTATTGTCCCTTGGCATCAATGCATTCAGTTAGCTCTCAAAAGTCGCATTGGACTTAATGCATTAATGCAGAATTTTCATCAGTCGCTGCATAAGCATCTGTGACGTGTATTTTAAGATGATTTTTGTCTCAAATTTTTCCTGAATGTACAGTGAGTTTAGCATATCACAGAAGAAATAATCAAGGGAGTTCAATAAAAATATATTTTTTTGTATTTTCAGACTATAGTCACCCTCCACATTATATACAACTATTAACATAATATCTTAGTATATACACATGAATATTCTCTGGTCCTCTCTCATGTTATGTATTTTAAAATCATTTTAAAATTTGGAGATAAGTTTAAGAACATAAGAAGATAAAGTATGTGCTTTTAGTAACAGATACACAAGGGAAAAATAAAGAACAGATAACAAGACAGAAAAAAAAAAAAAAAAAGTCCCGCAAATCATTAAACACTATTGATTTCAAATCACAAGTTTATTTACTAATGACACAATTGCTTACCTAAATATCTGATTTGGAGTTTATATAGACTATGTTATTTTAGGATATCAATTACTGTTCTTTGATGTTATACTTTTATATTGATAGTGTTTCTATATCTTAATTCATTATGTTCAGGATACATTGGAGCAAGAATGCAAATAACCGGACTTTTAAATTTATATTCATAGTAAGTAATAGCAGCCTAACCTTGGTACCTCATGAACATAGGAACAAGTGCTAAAGCAATTGTCTATGGATAAGGATTTAATTTTACTTTACACAGCTTTCAGAGTTATTACAGAGTCAATTTAAAGTAAGAGTGCCACAATATAATAGCAGTTTTTCACTGGTAAAGTTTGCACATGGAATCCATAATTAAAGTATCTAATTAATATTACCCACCTAAGGTACATGGGTTTAAAAGAGGCCAGCTTTTTTAGGAATTTTATCAAGGTTTTCTTGGTGGGAAGTGGGTACTAATTAAGGCAAGCAAGTGGATTTGTTAAATCTCAAGCTGGCAATTAGCTTTATGCTGATAAATTTCCTTCATCAGACAAATTTTCAAGGATAGAACAGTAGTAATACCTTCTCTTCTCTTTTGCTCTTCTATTCCATTGTATGTGTATCAGGTTGTAGGAAATGAACTTAAATCTTTCCAATCTACACTTCAAGAATAATCAGGTTTTTCTATTTTATACCTGCTGCTCTTACTTAGCAACTGGTGGGGAAAAGCAGAGAAGTCTCGCCCAAGAAATAATATAAAACACTCTTTTTTTTTTTTTTTTTTTTTTTTGAGATAAAGTCTCGCTCTGTTGTCCAGGCTGGAGTGCGGTGGTGCGATCTCTGCTCACTGCAAGCTATGCCCCCGGGGTTCACGCCATTCTCCTGCCTCAGCCTCCCTAGTAGCGGGACTACAGGGGCCCGCCGCCACGCCTGGCTAATTATTTTTGTCTTTTTTGATAGAGATGGGGTTTCACTGTGTTAGCCAGGATGGTCTCGATCTCCTGACATGGTGATCTGCCACTTTTATATATATATATATATAAAACATAAAAACTGTCACTATCAGCAGACCCATCAAAATTTTATTTCACAACTACTTGAAATTACTCAGCTTATTGAGAGCAATTAATCATAGTCATGAAACACTGACAGAGATACAGTCTGAGAAATGTGTCATTATGAGATTTTGTTGTATGAACATCATATAGTGTACTTACACAAACCTAGATGACGTTGTCTACACACATCGGCTATATGGTATAATTTATTGCTCATAGTCTATAAACCTGTAAGACATGTTACTATACTGAATACTGTAGACAATTGTAATACAATGTTATTTGTGTTTCCAAACATATCAAAACATAGAAAAGATACAGTAAAAATATAAATGGTAAAAATGGTACACCTGTATAGAGCACTTACCATAAATCAACCTTGCAGGAATGAAAGTTGCTCTGGGTGAGTGACTCAGTGAGTGAGTGACGAGTGAATGTGAAGGCCTAGGACACTACTGCACGCTAGTGTAGACTTTAAAAACATGGTCTGGGTGCAGTGGCTCACGCCTGTAATCCCAGCACTTTGGGAGGTGGAGGCGGGCGAATCACCTGCAGTCAGGAGTTCGATACCTGCCTGACTAACAGGATGAAACCCCGTCTCTACTAAAAATGCAAAAATTAGCTGGGCGTGGTGGCGCATGCTTGTAATCCCAGTTACTCAGGAGGCTGAGGCAGGAGGATTGCTTCAACCCTGGAAGTGGAGGCTTCAGTGAGCCTAGATGGCACCACTGTACTCCTGGATGACAAAGTGAGACTCCCTCTCAAACAAACAAACAAAAACAAAACAAACAAACAAAAAAACAATAAACTTAGGTGACACTAAACTTATAAAATTACCTTTTCAATAATAAATTAACCTTAGCATAACTTTTTTACTTTATAAACTTAAAAAATTTTTAACTTTCTTTAATCTTTGCAATAAGATTTAACTTAAAACAAACACATCTTACAGCTGTACAAAAATATGTTCTTTCTTTATATCCTTATTGTATAATTTTTATATAAAAAATTAAGCCACAAACACACGCATTAGCCTAGGCATACACAGGGTCAGAATAATCAATATCACTGTCTTCACCTCCAAATCTTATACCACTGGAAAGTTTTCACAGGCAGTGACATGCATGAAGCGCTCATCTCCTCTGATAACAATGCCTTCTTCTGAAATACTTCCTAAAGGACCTGCGTGAGCCTACTTTACAGTTGACTTTTTTTTATAAGTAGAAGTACACTCTAAAATTAGGATTAAAAATATAGTGTAGTAAATACTAGATGTTAGAGATTTTTCAGCTCCATTATTATCTTATGGAATCACTATAGCATATATGGTTCATCGTTCACCAAAACGTTGTTAAGAGGCATATGCCTGTATGTACAGTCTAAGTGGAGTGTGAAAGCAGAGTGGTCTTGAAGATGGAGCTGCATGTTCTTTTCCTAGGGTTAAGTAGCAACTCTTCATCTGCTCTTTACTTAATGATTCTGAACAATACACTAAGCCTCTCTGAAAAGAAAACAAATGGAACAAAAGCCATGAAATGCTTTCTGAACCTACAAAACACTAGACTGTGAGTTCTGCAAGGATTAAAAAACCCTGCAAATCCCAGTATGTATTAATCGTCTATTATAAAACTTGCAAAAATGCAAAAGGCAGTACAATCGCCAAAATGAGGATTGTCCTAGCAGATGTGTCTTTATTTCTCTGTCTCAATGGCAGGACTTCCTAAAGTTCAGGATGAATAACAGTGAATCCCACCCACTAACAGATTTTTGGAGCACATAGAAAAGATACTGTTTGTAAGGCACGCTGTATTAAGTGGGCAAGTCTGCTTATATGCCAAGGTATCCATCTGCTCCAGGGAATTAAATGGGTTCATAACTCAGCACAAGCAGAATTCACTGGTTGCCCACTAGTGTGGAGTAGGAAACTCTTCTTGTGTACAAGAATATCCTGGAAATCTGATATCATTCTATGACATTTGCTTTGGAATATAGAGGTTAACTTCACATTTGAGTTTTAGTAGATATTTCAAAAGTAACTGAAAAGTCCCACAATGATTTATTTGAAATAAATGATAATGTTTCTGTTTAACAGAACATCTTCCAGAAAACACTTGCAAAATGACAAGCAGGAATGTATCAGAATGATAAAAGAGGATAATATGACTCATCACTGTCATTCTTCATGCCAGTTTTGAAATGCTCAAAAATGTGATTTTGATATAATTTTATCTATCTGAAATAAACATGAAATTGTTATTTGATAAAATGGTACTAAAGTATAGTTTGAAAGTAAAATACTCCAGGAAAAATGGAATGTAGCTCCAAAGGAGATTAAGTAAATATATAATCCATCAATCATGCCAGTAGTGTGACTAATTCATAATTCTGACAGAAATACATTGTAAATTATTCATAAGAGACCAAAGTTGTCCAAAGGTTTTGTTACTCTATTAATAAGTACATATGTAATTGATTACATATATCTTATTAAATTTTTCATTTTATTAGATCTCTTTGTTCAGTCAAACAAAAACTATTAACTGAATTCCTACACTTTACAGTTATTTGGAATGCAAAGAGGAACATGAGCCAGGACCTCAGAAATCTTGGAGTGTTGATAGGAAAGTTAGTATCATGATGTTATTATGTAAATATTATATAATACAATAATTCGAGGCTTATTATTTCTATAAGAATAAATAAAGTACAGAGTCATTAAAAGAACATTTAAACCAAATGAGAGAGCCACGGTTACCTTGACCAAGCTAGTCACACAAGTGTTGAAATCAGAAATTCAAGTAAAGGAAAACAGAGTAAACAAGTTGAAGCAGCATCGTTGTCTGGGGTAAATACCTGAGGTTCATTGTCTCGCACCAAGGAAATCAAGGATGCAAACACACAATAAGTGGGTTTAGGAGTGGAGATTTAATAGGCAAAATAAAGAGGAAGGAGAATAGCTCTGTCTCCTGCGAGAGAGAGGGGCACTTGAGCGGGACTGCCGGTCTTACGGTGAAGCACTTGGGATTTTACACACTGGCTTAAGGAGGTGGTGTCTGATTTACATAGGTCTCAGAGATTGGTGGTACCAGGCAGGAAATTTACACAGTGAGTGAAGAAGCTGGCCACCCCACCCTAATCTTTTATTATGCAAATGGATTTTTTACTTGGCTGGCTCCACGTTGTGTGCTCCTTACTGTACACATGGTTGGCAAGGAAAAGGAAAGATGGAGATGTCATGTTGAACATGCCTAGTCCCCAGGTAGCCTTTTACTATTGGCACAGCTGTCAGCACTCACCTGTGCTCCAGCTTGCTTATCTATGTCTGCTGCTCAACTGTACAGGCTGCTCTTAGAAAACAAATGATTTGGGGACTGCTTCTCATTAAAAAGTAAACTTTACAGAAGACTTCACTATCCTAAGTATCTGCTTAAATAATTTCTTTTTAACTCATATGTTAAAATGACAGCAGACCAGATATTAGAAACAAATGAGCAGAGCAAGCCGCATGTTAGAAAGTAAAACTGTTGAGAACTGTGGTGAATTCCTCACACAGCTCCAGCTGACTGTTGCTGTGTGAGATAGTTGCAGATTCACTGCCATCAAAAAGGCAGACATTCAGACTTGTTTGTGAAACTTCCTTTTAAACAATTGGCAACTATCCTAATTATTTTCTATTGATTGTAAAGGGTACAAGTAACACATGTCTGCTTACCAAATTCAGCCCATGGGCCACAATTTTCAATTGTCACTATAGTCAGAAGGTATGATAAGTTATGGAAGGTCTAAAACAGTTTGGTATATGAGTATCATAATTGTCTCCAAGATGACTATATGATTAATAGTAATGTCTATACCCAAATCGCTCCAACATCAGGAAACAAAAAATTGTATGTAAGAATAAAAGTGTCCAGCACCCTGCCACAGCTGATGATCTTGCACCCCACCATGCTGCCACTGCTGCTGCTGTTGGCACATGCAAACGAATATAGATCCCAATGTCATTTCACTACAGAAAGATTTGTCTGATACCACCCATTGAAGTGTAGTGACCAGAAATCCAGGAGCATCTCAGATACCCTAGCACAGTGGATTCCCTAAATCGAGCAGGCAGATAATAAAATTGGGGCACAATACAAGTCCCCCAGAGTTAAAGCACACAGTCCAGGAGTTGGGAGCTGAACATTGGCCCCATAAAATCATCCAGAAAGAAAGCCAGTAAGCTGGCTTATGCCACAATCAAACTCTCAAGGTCATCAAATAGGATAAAAGGAAAAATAAAACATTCGGTGGTGAGCAACATCAAAGATTGAATTAACATCAGCCAACAAAGATGAGAAAGAACCAATGCAAGAACTCTAACAACTCTAAAAGCCAGAGTACATTTTTTTTCCTCCAAACAACCACATCACCTCCCCATTAAGGATTCTGAAGTGAGCTGAGGTTGCTGAAATTACAGAAATACAATTTATATTATGGATAGCAACAAAGATCTTTGAGGTTCAGGAGTATGTTGAAACTCAAACCAATAAAGCTAAGAATCACACTACAATGATACAGGCACAGACAGACAAAATAGCCAGTTTAGAACGGAACATAATCAACCTGATAGAGTAGAAAAACACACTACAAGAATTTGATAATGCAGTCATAAAAAATAATAGCACTATAGACCAAGCTGAGAACTTGAAGAGATAAGCTTTCTGAAATAAGTTAGTTAGAAAAGAATAAAGAAAAAAATAATGAAAACGAATGAACAAAACCGCCAAGAAATATGGAATTATGTAGAGACCAAATCTATGACTCATTGGTGTCCCTGAAAGAGATGAGGAAAATGGAAGCAACTTGGAAAACATAATACACCATATAATCTATGAGAAACTCTTCAACCTAGCTAGAAAGGCCAACATTTAAATTCAGAAAATGCAGAGAACCCCAGTAAAATACTTCACAAATCATTTTCAGGGCATGTAATGATCAGATTCCCCAAGGTCACAATGAAAGAAAGAAAATTTGATGGCAGCTAGAGAGAAAGGTCAGGTCACCACAAAGGGAAGCTCATCAGACTAATTAATAGCGACCTCTCAGCAGAAACTTTACAAGTCAGAAGAAATTGGGGGCCAATATTCAACATTCTAAATGAAAAGAGATTTCATTCCAGAATTTTTTATCCAGCCAAACTAAGCTTCATAAGTGAAGGAGAAATAAGATATTTTTGAACAAGCAAATGCTGAGAGACTTTGTTACCACCAGACCTGCCTTACAAGAGCTCCTGAAGGAAGCATTGTGTATGGAAAGAAAACACTGATACAAGCTAGTACAAGAACACACTTAAGTACACAGACTGGTGACATTTTAAAGCAACCACATAAACAAGTCTACATAATATCCAGCTAACATCATGGTGACAGAATCACATCCACACATAACAATATTAACCATGAATATAAATGGGCTAAGTGCACCAATTAAAAGGCCCAGAATGGCAAGCTAGATAAAGAACCAATACCTATTGGTGTACTGTCTTCAAGAGACCCATCTCTCATGCAATGATACCCATAGGCTCAAAGTGAATGGATGAAAAAATATCTAACAAGCAAAGCAAATGGAAAACAGAAAAAAGGTAAGGTTTCAATCCTAAATTTCAGATGAAAGAGGCTTTAAACCAACAAAAATCAAATAAGACAAAAAAGGGCATTACATAATTGTGAAGGTTTTACTTCAGCAAGAAGACCTAACTATCCTAAATATGTATGTACCCAATACAGGAACACTAAGATTCATAAAGCACGTTACTTACAGACCTTCAAAGAGACTTAGACTCCCACGCAATAATAGTAGAAGATTCCAACACTTCATTGACAGTTTTAGACAGATCATCAAGACAGAAAATTCATAAAGATATTCATGGTTCAGCTAACCATGAACTCAGCATTAGATCAAATGAATCTGATAGAAATCTACAGAACTTCACTCCCAAAAGTAACAAAATATACATTCTTTGCTTTTTTTTTTTTTCTGAACAAACATTTACTTTTTTTTTTCTTTTTTATTATACTTTAAGTTCTAGGGTATATGTGCAGAACCTGCAGGTTTGTTACATATGTATACATGTGTCATGTTGGTGTGCTGCACCCATTAACTCATCATTTACATTAGGTATATCTCCTAATGCTATCCCTCTCCCCTTCCCCCACCCCACAATGGAATGGTACTCACTGTATTATGACACACAAAGCAGAATCAACAAGTCTAAAATAAAAATGTAAGAAAGTTAATGCTATTGAAACCTACTATTCATATACCATGTCATTTCTCCATAGCTACACCAATGGAAATAATAATAATAATGAATGTGGTTTGTTACAGTTAAAGACCACCGAATGTTTGTGTTAGTTTGTTTTTACACTGCTATAAAGATACTGCTTGAGACTGGGTAATTTATAAAAATAGGAGGTTTCATTGACTCACAGTTCTGCATGGCTGGGAGGCCTCAGGAAACTTACAATCATGACAGAAGGTGAAGGGGAAGCAAGGCACATTGTAACAAGGTGGCAAGAGAGACAGATAGTGCAGGGGAAACTGTCAGACACTTATCAACCAACCAGCTCTCATAAGAGCTCTCTCACTATCAGGAGAACAGCATGGAAAAAACCGACCCCAAGATCCAGTCAGTTCCCACCTGGTCCTTCCCTTGACACCTGGTGATTACAATTTGAGATGAGATTTGGGTAGGGACACAAAGCCAAATCATATCAATGCCTAACAGAACAAAATCTGAAAACATTTGGCAAAAAGTTAAAGAGTAAATTTGAGTGTGTTTTTCTCTAGGTACTGTGCTCTTTTTATCATTCGTTTATTGTATTTGAATTATGCTTTTCTATACCCATAGCATGTCGACTATTAAAAACCGTTTATTGGCTTATGCCTGTTATCATTGTTTGAACCTGTATATCCAGGCATGTCTAAACTTTTCATTTACATCCACCAATTAGTTTCCTTAAGTCAATATAATTTTAGGATTTATAAAATTATGACAAAAATTTTCACCAATTGATACAAGTCTAATGGAGGTTTAGCTTTGTCAAAGATGTCTCTTCCCCTGCAAAGTAATCACAGTAAGAAATGAACTCGTTCTATGAAATCTGAGCTTAACCAGCGAAACTGCACCTGAAGACCTGTATGATAGGCCTCAGAATATGGCTGCCAGAAAAACTAAGAATGAAACTCAAAGTCTTAAAAATTAGGTACTAGGGTGGACATTTTACTTCATCCTTTCCAGATTATGGAACTATTTTCATTCCATTCTTGTCAACCTGTCTTTCCCTGATACCTGAGCACTAATCTCATCTCCAACATGTCTTTGTGTTTCCTTTTTTCTTATTACACCTGTAATAATTATGGTTTCCAATGTCCCAGCTCAGTCGCCTCTGAACTGTGAAGTCTGGTGAACCCTGACCACATGATGCAGTCCCATTTTATTGAGATATAATATTGGATCCTATCTCTGCTGATACTGGTTTTTACTTGTTTATTTGTTTATTTATTCAAGAAATAGTTAATAGTTCACTGATTTACTGAACGAAATTTTGACAAAACCCTATTGTTTTGCATACCCTATTCTGCATACAAAGGATGAAAAACAGATGAAAATGTTGGAGTAGGTATTCTCAAAATAGTTTTGGTAAAATGAAGGGATAGTCAGGCAAATTTTCATTGTAATTAGGTGATCTGATGGGGATTAATATATTGTGCACAGAAAGGAAGAGGATCATATACCATTCTCAATCCTGAGGGTTAGGACTAGATTTTCAATGGTGACATCTATCTAACTCTAATCAAAATGTTATTTGTTATTTTCTATGGTGAAACTAAGAAAATATCTCTCTTTTTAAACAAAGCAGTCCATTAAACAGGTAACAGACACTCAAATATAAGGAAAAACATATAATTGTAATTCCATTTTATCTTTACCTTCAGAACTTGAGTAAATGAAGAGTGAATGGAGTGTTTTCCTCAGGAATATATACTTCTCCCCACTTGGTGCAGGGGAGATTGTACTTTGATGACAGAAGAAGGTATTGGTGGTATTGATGTCAGCCGCAGGTTATCTAGAGCAGCTGCTGCCATCCAGCCAGCTGCAGTGGGGAGGTGCCAGTGGTGGCAGCAGGAGCGACTGTGGGAGCAACAGTGGTGGTAATGGGACCCCTGTGTCGCACATCCCTGAAGCAGCTAACTGTGCCACCCCCACCCTCACACAGCCAGGCAGGACCTGCTCCCAGGCCTGGGGCCTTTGCCATGGCCTCAACCTTGCTCCCCACTGTGTTTTGGTAGCCTGAAAGCACCCAGCTGAAGCCACCACCAGGAAAATGGGGAGAAGAGGAGGACAGACTCCAGAACCTGCCCCTGAGAATCCCCTGGAGACAACCTCCCTGGGAGCCATCGAGAGGGGCCTGACTGAGTCACATGATCATTGGAGAGCAGTTTGTTCCAGCGTGGAGGCTGGAGCAGAGAAGGGCCCCCAAGTGAGCAGGTCTGAGGTGGTGCTGCACTCCACAGAGCCAGTGATAGCTCCCCAGGAGCAACTGCAGCTGCCCAACCTGCTACTGTGACCCAGACACCCCTGTGCCCTGGGAGCTGGGAGCAGGCAGGAGACCCACCCTCCCAGACCCAGTTGCAGCTGCACAAGCTGCAGTTATGGACCAGGGAATCTTTGCATGCTCAGGGTCCAGGAAGGCCTCCCTGTCACCACAGGCTCAGAAGTGACTGCTCACACTGTCTGGCTTCTCCCCACAGTCGGGCCTGGTCCAATCAGGGAGCAAAGATGAGGCCAGTGCCAGGTGTTGTCACAACCTGTCCAGGGGTGCACATGCTTGAGGCAGTGCTGATACACCAGCCCCATGCCGCCTTGTCCTCCTCCAGATTTTGGGTGAAAACAAGCATGGGAGGGAGGCTGAGACAGGGGCTGAGGTCACCTCTGCACTGGCCTGCTGTCCCGCCTTTGCATTAATAACCTGGGTGCCACGAACAGAGGTAGGAGGTTGTCAGACTCCTCAGAGGAAGGTGGGGGTCTCGGTGAAGCCCTACCTTCAAGCCAGGAAAGGTCTGAAGCCTGGGGACTGGGCTGTGTGTCCCGAAGACTGGAGTGGGAACTTGTGGTGCCTTTTCTGGACCCACCCATAGCAGCAAATAGACCAATCAGCACACACTTTCTCCTTTTGGAAGTCCATAAAAGCCCTGGGCTCAGCCAGACTCAAGGAGATGATGGGACAATCAGCTGTAGAGAGAAACTACCCTCTCTGCTGAAAGCTGGACACTTGTCGGGACGACCTGCCTAACAAAGAGGAGTTACCCTTTCTACTGAGAGCTGAAGAGATGACAGGATGACCAGCTGCAATGAGGAGCTACCCTCTCTGCTGAGGGCTGAGCATTCATCAGGATGACCTGCTTAACAGAGAGGAGCTACCCTCTGTGCTGAGGGCTGAGCGTTCATTGGGATGAGCTGCCTAACAGACAGGAGCTACCCTCTCTGCTGGGAGCTGAACACTCATCAGGACACCCTGGCTACAGAAATGAGTTGCTCACTGCGGGTCTCCTCTGGGTTGTACTATTGCTCAATAAAGCTCCACTTGTCTGCATAGCTCTTTCTTCCTGGATGCAGGACTAGAACTCTAGACCTGGCAAATGGTAGGGCCCAAAGAGCTGTAACTGTAACACGATATGGGCAAAACATGCCTGTTGCCTGCCATGTTGCAGGTGACAAAAAGTAGGGAAGAGAGCAGGTAAGAGCAGTGGACTTGTGGGGTCCCAGACCTATGAGCTCCCCAGGCCAGGGCTGTGACAGCCTATTTAGGGCTCTGCAGTTCCTAGTATCTCCAAGTTTCTGGCACCATGCTGTGAACCCCAGTATCACCTGTAGAAGCTGGTTATAGTACGCCTTTTCCAATCACAGTCTCTCAGGGAGCCGGTAACTGTGCCAACGCCTGGAGTTGCCTGCCATGCCGCAGTCAGTGTGCCCAGCTATGCACAGTGACTGAACTCCATGCCTACTCACACACCCCTTGCCACTCTGGGTCGAGCTCACCTTTGGCAGGCATGAGATCCAAGCATGTAGCAGAGTTGAGCACAGCCTGCTAGGCTGAGTTGTCACCAGCCCAGTGAGCCAGAGCAAAACTCAGGCAACAGCACCACTGGCCAGAGAAGTTTCCAGCTGGTGAACTGACACCCTGAAGATCCCGTAGCAATGTCTCTGTAGCCTGTGTGTTTCTGAAAAGTTCTGGATTGGGTTTCTCCCAGCAGAATATTCTGTCTGAATATCCCAGCAATGTAACAGCATACTTCTTCAGAAAGAGGGGCTAGGGTTCTTGACTTCTTAGACCTACCTTAGGGTTGTCAAGTCTTTCATTGAGAAAGCTCAGCTTTCATGGGGTATGATGTATCTATACAAACTTCTTAAAATTATTTTCAATCATATCATTAGGAATTTAAAAGAGTTGCAGTACAGAAAATGATTATCCCTAGATCATAATATTGCAATATCACATATAAACCTCATTGGTTTATTACTGTGCTTACAGACATGAATTAATTGAAGGGACAATTGGGGGAGCAAAGAGGATAAATTTCATATATTTTTGGAGAACACTGTATTTATAGAAATGAGTGTTCCCAGGGAGTCTTTACAATAATAATAGTAACAACCATAACAATAATGAAGGTTCGTGTGAATCAAAGGGCAGAGACCAAGAGAGCATACAGTGAAAACACAGGTAAAGACTGGATAAATACTAAGCTCAGTATGTGACGTCTTCATCACATGACACGGCATTGTGGAAGCAGTAACTGTCAACGGTAAAAATGCTGTAGTGCTTGGAGGGGGAATTATAGTGTATCCAGAGGAAGGGTTGTTTTCTGATTCAGTTTCTTCTCAATACATTTTGGAGAATATAAAAAAGAAGAAATACATGCATAATTATACTGAGTGAAAATCAGGTATTTTTCAGTTAGTCTGTTAGAAGCATACCTGGAATGTATTTAGTGTGTCATATGTTTATTAGTATCATTAATTTTGCTTTCTTGTTTAGTAATTACTACCTGTTTTCCTCAGATAAAAATATACATTTGGATTATAGCTGAGTCATCAATGACCTACCAACATACACTCATGGAAAGGAATCATCTCTTTCCCTTTCTCTGTGACTTCTGCCATGAAAAGAAAATGTAGAGTGATGGTGCACATACAAAAAGCAGAGAATGTGGATCCATTAGGTTTGTGACCGATATATTGCAATTAAACTCACTTTTACTGAATACTTCCTGTTTTCCAGACAATGTGCTAGGTTCTGAGGAGACAATAATTATTAGGGTAACATGATCTCTGCATGTTAACATAATGCCTACATGTTAAGACCTAATAATCTTATGAGAAAACAGAAATTCCTAGGGAGGGACTGATGGTGGGATTTTAAACATTTCTTAGCATATCTGATAACATAATATTCAACATACAGTCATGGATTCTTACGTACTTGCTGTCTCACATTATATACTAGGATGTACCTTTATAAATGAACATCCTTTACCTTTTGAATTTGTAAAATGTTTTGCACTCTCTCTCCTCCAGGTTATTTCTCAAACAAACTGACACGGAGATGTTGGAGGTATATTACCCCTGAAAATTAGTTAAGAGCCTAGCACTGAGCTAATTGAGCTAATTGTTCTACCTACATTATTTCACACAATCCTCACGTAAATCCTGGAGTCTAAATTATGAAACTAAACATAGAGAAAACAAAATGAAATTTAAAATCATCAAATTATATGTACAAATGCATGCAATTATTTTGGAATTTATGTTTTATTTTAATGTGAGTTTGGTAAAATTACTGACAGACCTGGATTGAAAATTTATTTAAATTGTTGCAATTTAAATTAAAGTAGAAAGAAAATTTTAAAAAAATCTAATAGATTTCTGAGTTGTATTTTAAAGACAATTGTATTTGAAACAGAATATTCAGAGGGAATAGTCATCTGGGTCCTCCACTGATGATGATTCTTGTGCAGACTTTCAATGATGTGGATAATATTCTGGAAGTATTAATTTACAAATTGGATGTTGGATTCTTTTCTACCTGGGAAATTTCTGAACCAGCCCCTTTTGATTTCTCTCCCTTATTGCTTAGGGAATATCAGATGCAGTTCTTTGGCAGTTTAATGCTTGAAGGAAGCTCACTCTGACCTTAGGGTGAGAGAAAGCTTTTGCCTTTTCCTCCTTTGTCTTTACTACAGAGTTCCCTCTCTGTAAACCTTTGAATTGTGCATTGTTACCAGATGTGAGGCCAAATGAGATTAACCAATTTAGCTTAATCTGAGTATATTTAGAAACTAAATCTGAGCATATTTAGAAAGTAAATCGGTTAATCTGCTGCATTAAAAGTGGCTTATCATATTGAAAAGGAAATGTTAAGAGGGAGAAATTTTTGTATTCATGACACGCATGCAAGAGTTCTGTTTTGACAGAAGAGTTCTTCATGACTCAGACATCTCCACCCCTGTTCCTGTCCATAGGGAACTGTTGATTCTCATATTAACATTGGAAAAGACACCTCTTTCCAGCTTTCTAAGGATTATAGCAATATTATCTTTCACGACCTAGTTTCCTTCAAAAGCCTTGCCTTCTCAGGCTTCCTGTAACTGTCCTAGGAGCTGGCATTTCTTATCTTGTTTGCAAATAGTCTCACATCATCTGAACTATTACAACGCTTTGAAAGTGATAAAGAGATCAAATAATTAACTTGTTGCGTTAGAAATGAAGAAAAATGTGGAAAAATTCATAAATGCATGATTCTATTTCTTTGACGGCATGCTTGGAAACTCCATTAGCTGAATCTATCTCATCATTCATCAAGTAAATTCATTGGCTATGCCAGGATTTTGTACATTTCAGTGAAATAAACATAATGTTGCTTGTATGTGCTTATGATGATAAAATAATGATTAAATGAATTTAAAGGATTAAAGCCTGTGTCCAAGTTCTGACATAATTATTATTTTTAATCCCTGTTGGAGAGAAAAGACAAAGAAACACTTTCGATATTATCCTTCTATTTCAGTGTATCAACATCTTTATAATGTGGCACTGTGCAACTGAGGAAAGAATCTGGGCTTTGAGGCCAAATCCTTGCTCTGTCATTTATTTATTAGGTGTAGGGCCTCAGGCAACTTCTCTGAACACTGGTTTTCTTATATGAGTTTGAAAGAGGTATAATAGTCATTTCTGCTTCATAGTGTAGTTGTGTGGCCAGAGCCAAAATAGGTAATAGAAAATGCCTGATACATAGCAGATGCTCAAGGAACAAAAGCTAATTTTAAAATATAATTTTTATTTCTCTTGTATTTTATCTTTGTCCTTTTTTTCTTTATACCCAACTTCTCGCCTTTTCTCCACACTTTACCTCTTGCCCTCCTGAGAGTGAGCTGTGATACCTCAAATACCACATGGAAATTGATTAGAGTTAAGGAAGTGCAGCATACTGAAGTGATGTGATAAAGTGTGGGGCAGCTAGGAAAAAAAAAAAAATTCTGTTTTTGTTTGTTCATTTGCCTGATTGGTAGTTTATTTCTAGTCTTTCCTTAAGGCACCTAAATGTCATGGTTCCCTCTGATGGCACAGAAAGACAAAGGCTCTCTCTCTTTACATTTCTATCCATTATGCTGTTATGTAAATATATAATTGTAAATGCAACTTAGTGGAAGCTATAACTGAAATAGTTATGAAAGTATTTTGTCATCTTATTATGTAGATTTTGTTTCAACCTGAGACTTTTTTAAATCATCATATAATTGAACCCAAACCAGGTTGACCTAGGAGGGAAAATATTTAGGATAGGCATATAAGCTACCACAATCAAGTACATTGTAATTAGGTAGTCTCCTCTCTTTGTATAGTTAGATGGAGTATGAAAATCTATTGGAGGTATTGTTTAATGTACAACCTTGCATAAATAGGCTAAAATTTAGGCTTAAGATGTAAAGTTAAAATATAATAGGCCGGGCATGGTGGCTCACGCCTGTAATCTCAGCACTTTGGGAGGCTGAGGCGGGCGGATCACAAGATCAGGAGATCGAGACCATCCTGGCTATTAAAAAAATACAGAAAATTAGCCGAGCGAGGTGGCGGGCGCCTGTAGTCCCAGCTACTCGGGAGGCTGAGGCGGGAGAATGGCGTGAACCCGGGAGGCGGAGCTTGCAATTAGCCGAGATTGCGCCACCGCACTCCGGCCTGGGCGACAGAGCGAGACTCGGTCTCAAAAAAATAAAATAAAATAATAATAATATAATAATAATATAATAATAAAAAGAAAATGACATTAATTATACTTCCACAGCAGAATATATAGTGATTTTACAAAGGTGAAGTTGAAGAGAGAGGGGAAACCAAAAAACAACCAATGATTTTTAGTTTTCCTTTTATCTTTGTTTAATTTCAGAGCATGATATTGTTTCATTGACATACGTAAAATAAAACTGAGGGCATAAGTATCATGTTAAAAGGAATAGGGCAACATAGTAACTAAAGCCAGTGAAAACATTTGCTTCGAAAAGGCAGTTATTTGTGCCATAATAGTAATAATGTGTCATTGTCTAGAGTGCACTGAGGATAAATGGTTCAGCATTATCAATTACAAATCTTGGCTTGGCAGCATGTAGTTTTATTGTTGTGGGAGGGAACTGTGCTCTTCATATTCCCTTGACAAATGAACTCTACCATTTAAATAACTGTTGAAACACTGCTATAAAATGAAGACGTACAGAATAGTGTGTTTGTGGAAAAATGACTTGGTTCCTCTGAGTCGTTTTAGAAAATTAGCACAATGCATTAAATCAGGTGTCAGGAAATTTCATGCTCATACCTACAATAACTTTTATTTGTGAATCAATTATTAATGCAGTTTAATTATACTTAGTGCTCCCTAATGCTTCATAAAATACATTTTCAAAAAAAAAAAAAAATGATGGCACAAAATAGGTTTAGTTTCTTGTTTCTATTTTTATTTTTCAGATTTCATTTTGTTTTCTGTAGTTACAATATTATATGTGACCTATACAGGGAAACATTCTAATAGGGAACAAAGTGATCATCATATTCTTAGCTATTATATTTTGGAAGTCTGAATGGTCTTCAGAATGAATTTGATATATTTTCTCAACCTGTGAATCAAAATAATAGCTTCAACTTACTTTAAAGGTAATGAATAATGCTTTGCTAAGACTATTTTAAACACATTGAATATAATAAAATTTGAAGTTGTATTTTCAAAAAAGCCATATATTCAATTGTTTAGTTATGTAGCCACTTCCCATCCAAATGAACACTGTAGTGTTCATTGTATTGGCTTGGTATCCCTTCTTTTCTTTCGTACCTAGTCTGTTTCCTCATTCATACCTCCAACCGTCATCTTTATGAAGGTCATTGTTTTCGGCATTTGAGTAAGGGAAGGGCAATGAAAATGATCATATATATTTGGCCACCTAAAGAACAAAGTCCAATTTGAAAAATCAGGGATAAAAGCCATTACTTGTTAAAGAGGCTAGGTTCTATATCACATACATAGTGATGATAATCCCCCTAATTGGGAAAGAAGAACCTGTAACTCGAGGAGATTACAGGTTGCCCAAGTACAGTGACTGCTAAATTGCAGCACAAAACTGCGTATCTATGGCTGTCTTTGAAGTCCATGCTCTTTCCCTCCCTCTCAGATGATTGAAATAAATAGCTAATGAGAAAATGTAGCCAAGGCACAGACATTCCATGAATTTATTTATCTAGAGCAGATTACAGCCATTTGGGGGAGGGGAGCATACACATCCTCGGTAAGGGCACTGATACTTCGCCCGGAAATGACGTATCTCCTGGTTTGTTGTTATATTCGCCCATTTGCACACTGCTATAAAGAACTACCAGAGACCAGGCAATTTATAAAGAGAAGAGGTTTAATTGACTCACAGTTCCACAGGCTGTACAGAAAGCATGGCTGAGAAAGCCTCAGGAAACTTACAGTCATGACAGAAGGGCAAGGGGAAGAAAGCATCTCTTAACATGGTTACAGGAGAGAGAGGGATCAAAGGGGGAAGTGCTACACACTTTCCAACAACCAGATCTCCTGAAAAAATATTATCAATCATGAGAATAAGAAGGGAGAAATCTGACCCCATAGTCCAATCATCTCCCACCAGGTTCCTTCCCCAACATTGAGGATTATGATTCATCATGAGATTTGGGTGTGGACAGAAGGCCAAAAAATATCAATGGTGTATCAGCTCTTTCAAATAGGATAATGACATGTGCATCCACATTTGTTTTTACCTGACATGATAATATATGAAAGTAGGTATAGAACTTATTGATTAAGTCCAACAACTCAATATCAAGATATAAAATAAAATTCATTCTTTGAATATAAATGAGACAGTCATTTGTTTGTTTGCTTGTTTCAGTTACATTAAAATGCAGGTGAATTTGAAGCTGTGATTTCATGAGCTTTTGGAAGAATGGGTCCTGTAATATTGCAAAAAAAAAAAAAATCATTTGAACTAGAATTTATTAATACGAATACTTGGTAAATTTTCTTAATAAATATTTATATAGAAGATCTTCAGATGCACAGTTATAAAATTAAGATTTTCTGATGATAAAAAATTAATCCATTTCATATTAATTAGGTTATCTTCCAAATATTTTTTATATGATTTATTCCTAGAACTTTTGAAATAAATGACTACAAATATTTCATTTTTATTTGCTCAAATTGATTTATTAGAAGAGGCAATATGCATCTTAACTATATATTCACAAGCATTATCAAGTCATTTTCAGTTAAGTTTCTCTATAGAAGTAATGGATTATAATATGAGTCATATAAGGACTACATAAGACTGTCTATGTAGGTGCCAGATAAATTACATTGACTACATGTTAGAAAAAAAAAAAAATGACATTTATTCAAGGTAGGAGTAAATCTCTAAAATAATGTGGTCATGAAATAAATATATGTGTGTATGTCAATTGCTAAAATATAAGGCAAATTCATGAATACATCACATTATTAGCATGTATATTGCCACCAGATGATAAAATTCTCTGTGTCTTATAAACATCAAAATCTACATTCAAAAGCAATATTACATATATTTCATAGAGACTTGACACTGGTTGATGAAGTTCTGCAATAAAATTGTACCAGTTAAGCAATTCCAGAAAACCGTAACCTTAATACTCTAGCTTTGTCCTATTTTATTTTATTCATTTATTTGTTTTTGAGATAGTGTCTCACTCTGTCATTCAGCTCACTGCAACTTCCACTTCCCAGGCTCAAGCGATCCTTCCACCTCAGGCTCCTGAGTAGCTGGCAGACAGACGCCACCACATCAGGCTAATTTTTTGTAGAGATAGGTGGTCTCACTGTGTTGCCCAGGCAGGTCTTTAACTTCTGAGCTCAAGCGATCCACCTGCCTCGGCCTTCCAAAATGCTGGGATTACAGGCACGAGCCACCACACCTGGCTGCTTTGTTCTATTTTAATATTCACTTGGTTATTGTTATCACAAGGTCTAGAGCACAAATGATATCCTAAATGTGAAAATCTAGTGCTGCATCTTTTAATAATTAATTCCTAAAGCAATCTGAACATTACCTGGTGACCAATACTATCATAATACTCTAATTACAAGATAAAGGGCAGAGAGTTTTGGTAGCTTGGCTTGCTTATTCTGAAACTAAAATATTTCGTGACAACTTTACTACATTGAGACTGAGATATAAACTGGGTCACTGAAGGTTAATTTCCACGCTATGCTCCTATTGAGTAGTGAAATTCATATCTAGAACAATGTATTGTTGCCATTTATCCATCGTCATATGTACACTTTTTGTTTAAGCAAATTGGAATATATCTTGGTGATGTTTGTGTTAAAAAACCAAATCATAGCAATGCTTTTTAATGTCAAAGGCATTCCTGAAGAAATCTGTAGAATGCAATTTTTATTTGTAAAAGTAATGGAGTGAAATTAATGTTTTCCTTTTGAAATGCAAACAAGTTTAACTTTTATCACTTAATTAGTTACCGCCTTAACTAAATACTGGTAAACTTATCCTAAACTTTAGATAAAATCAATAAGGATTATTTAAGACTTTGCTCAAATCTCTTTCAATCTGCCCTATTTATTAAATATTATAAGTTTCAGCCACCCTACTCACAACCTTCTTTTTTACAGTCACATTTTTTCCCCTTAAAATTGTCACGTTCTAATATTGTATATAAGTTACTTGTTTTATTTGTGTTGCACATTGTTTATTTCCTGGGTATTGCTGCCAAGTAAGTCCAAAGTAAAAAACTTTTAAAAATGTGTTCACTGGTATATTCCAGGTGCCTAGAAAGATGCCAGGTACACCTGGTATATAGTGATCAATAAGTTTGAACATGCCTTAAATAGTAAGTAAAAAATTTAAACAATTAGTGACAATAACACAGTAAATATTTTGTGGGTGTATATGTTTTAATTTTTTTCTTACAATTAATTGCATAGGCAGATAAAGAATACTAATTGTTGCAATTGAGAAACATTTTAGGGAGACTTTGATTAAATGTCTTTTGTTTTTAATCATTTTATTATGGGAATGCACAGCAAATTTTAAGCAACTCTAAAAATTATCTATTTTCTACTGAAATACATATTTGAAAAATATGTCATTCCTTTGTTAGAAAGTTGTAAGAGTAATACAAATATAAATAGAACACCTTTGGCCGGGCGCGGTGGCTCATGCTTATAACCCCAGCACTTTGGGAGGCCGAGGTGGGCAGATCACAAGGTCAGAAGATTGAGACCACCATAGCTAATACAGTGAAACCCCTTCTCTACTTAAAATACAAAATATTAGCCGGGCGTAGTGGCAGGCACCTGTAGTCCCAGCTACTTGGGAGGCTGAGGCAGGAGAATTGCTTGAACCCGGGAGGCGGAGGTTACAGTGAGCCGAGATTGTGCCACTGCACTTGAGCCTGGGCCACAGAGTGAGACTCTGTCTAGAAAAAAAAGGAAAGGAAAGGAAAAAGGAAAAAAAAAGGAAAAAGGGAAAAGGGAGAAGGGAAGAAAGAAAGAGAGAAAGAGAGAAAGAAGGAGAGAGAAAGAAAGAAATCACCTTTAATCTCTATCATGAAGTAAAAATAAAACCATTGCTGTGATAGTTTATAAACTTTATAAATTTATTTTCTCACACTTAGAAACAGCTGAAAAAGAAAGATAGCACCATTTAAGTAGATATTTACTTTCATATCCTTGTGATAAATAATAATATTTGAAATATTAAGATAAAAATTAACAAATTAAAAAATACCTTAAGGATAAACTATTTCAGCATCAGTTATTTGCATCATCTTAATGTATTAGGATATAACTTAGATCCACTTTATATTCATCTAATTTTCACAAATAAATACTCTAAATCCAGCAAGTGAATTATTTACAGGAACTTCATACAGCTGAATTTCTTTTGGTGTAATAATAATTTTTTTAAATGGCAATCGTTACTTTTATGAGAGCTTCTAATTCCAATCTTGTTATGAATGTGCTGCATGACCTTATGCAAGACTCTGTCTTGCAGAAAAATGTAGAGTTCAATCTTCATGTTTTCCAAGTTTCCTTCCTCTTCTATGATTTTGTACCTTTGTCTCTTATTGTACCATATATGATTTCGCTTTTATAGTAAAACACGTAGAATTAAAAAATATACATCTACTCTTTTAATTTACCAGTTTTGTATTTTTTAAATGGACATGTTATTCTGAAACTATGGTTAGAACTACAATTTTTCATGCTATGTGTTATCAATATATTCAGGATTCAAAATATTTCTTGTACTGTTTTCCTTGGGACTACATTTTAAAAAGGAAAGTGCTTTCATAGGGGTCTGCCTTGTTCTAGGCAGTAAATAAATACTGCTTAGGACAATACTGAACTAGGTATTTATTGGATAGAAAATTCAGTATTCCAATAAGTACTTAACTAGGTATTTATTGGCTAGAAAAATGATACAATGGATTATATCTTTACCTTATTTATTGAGAGAAGTGAGAGTTGCTGAAAAATCTGGGAAATATAAATAAAACATAGTATGATTATCATCCTGGAATACTCCTTAATTATCTTCTCTTAAGAATTAACTTAGATATCTTCTCTCAAAGCCAACAAAATAAATTATAGTTTTTTCAAGATATGAAAATAACCCTAATTTATTATTGTATTATTTTATCCAAAACTTTATTTTGATATTCTTCAAAATATTACAATGTGAAATATATCATCCTTCCATTTTTAAATAAATGAGCATATTAAATATATGTAAAATGTGTTAGGTTGTTCTTGAATTGCTATAAAGAAATACCTGAGACTGGCTACTTTGTAAGAAAAGATGGTTTAATTGGCTCATGGTTCTGCAGTCTATACAGGAAGCATTGTGCCAGCTTCTGCTTCTGGGAAGGCCTCAGGAAGCTTCCAATCAGGGTAGAAGGTGAAGAAGGAGCAGGCATCTCACATGGCAAAAGTGGGAGCAATAAAGAGTGGGAGTGAGTGGTGTCACACACTTTCAAACAACCAGACATTGTGAGAACTCATTCTCACCAGCACCAAGCCATGCGGGATCTGCCCTCATGACTCAAATACTTCCCATCAGGTCCCACCTCTAACACTGGAGATTACATCTCAACATGAGATTTAGAGGGAATATCCAAACTATATTATACAGAAAGAAGAATTTTTTCATAAGCTATTTTATTACCCAGGTATAATCATCAAATATATTCAGCTATATTTATTGCTTAGTTTTAGGTAAAATAACTAGTATATCAAATCTAAACACAATATGCCTTATGCATTATTTCCATACTGCTTGTGAAGTTTGAAGAACTGGTTTCCAAAATGATCTAATATCTGAATCTAAAAGCACTTAAAGATAAAACATTTTGTGAATACAAAATTTAAGTAGAATTAACACATTTCTAATGGTACATACATATATAACATTTGTTTCTGGCTGTAAGAACATATAAAACAAGCTATAAAATATATAAACACCAGAAGTCACAAAGAAATATTTAGTAGTTAACAAATAGTTTTCTTTTAAATAACTACATAATTGCTGTTTCAATTCAAATTAGAAAATGTCTTTGACTGAATAAGTTCTTTTTATTTACAGGAATTTGCATTGTCATGTTTTGAAATACCATTCCAAAGACCTGCAAATAAGGTATGATATGTTTTATTTAATATTCAAGTATGTGTTTAAAATTTCATATCAACAGTTTACAAACTAAGAACTGTATCTCAAAAGAGAATCATAAGTAGATTGTTGGTTTTTGAATTCAAGTTATAACTATCATTTTTTATGTTCCAGTTACTTTGTGATTGTTCTTTCCTTTTATTGAAAACCCACTTGTATAGAGATGTCCACTATTTGCTGGTTTATTCAAGTACAGGATCAATTGTTTGAAGCAGAATAACAATGTTGGTTTTGCTTAATTTATTTGCCTTCCAACAAAGACTTTCTTGGCAACATATTATGTAGCAACTGTCATGCAGCAATTGATATACAGAATGTAACTCATGTAGAAACATTTGTCCAAATCCAACAGCCACAGGAGCAAGATCGTGGGAAAGTATGAAGCAATCAATATTTGGAAAAACATAAAATCTAAAATCTGAATTGGGTTATAGTAAGACACTGAAAGAGTTCTTTTTAAAATATATGTGTATGGCTCTTTATTCTCAATATGTAATTGCTTTTTGGAGTCATATAAAAGCACCTAATATTAAATTGAATTAAGTTATTACCTGAGATTTTAATATTAGAAACCCCGTTTTTTGTTGTTGTTGTTTGTTTACTTTGTATATTGTAAGGGGAAAATATTGCATTTAACAACAAAAGCATTTGGATATGCCAGATCACTTATTTGTGGCTCTTTTCTCTTTGAAGAGACTCATGTAACCAATGTTTATCTGCCTGAGTGCTTGCTAAAAGGAAGGAAGAAAGTGCAGAAATATTAAAATCTGAAAAGTAAATGCCAATCTTCAAGGCCCTGGCTTTTAGGAAAACTTAAGGAGAAGAAACATTTTTTAAAAAACATCTTATTGACATGAATTGGCATTCATATGACAAGTAAAAATCCAGTTCATGGAACTAAGCTATTTTTCTTTTTTTGGCTGGGAAATTCAGCTGCTCCTTAATCTAGGGAATAAATCAAGAAAGAAGCATTGTAGTTCATTATTTCAGTCATGTTTTCATTCTTATATTCTCACCAGAACTTTCAGAAAAGTCAACAGCTGGGTAGAAGAATTTGGAATCTTTTCAAACTCGTATGTCTCAGCTGTTTCTCCTCTAGTTTTTGAAGGAGGCAAAATTAGATGTGAATGCTTTATGAATATACTTTCAATGCATGTTTCTAATTGAATATAGTAAAATAAAATTGAAAGTTAAATAAAAAATAACTGATTTGCATTTATGTTTACCTACTTTGTTTCCTTAAAAATACCCCTGGGCGTGGTGGCTAACGCCTGCAATCCCAGCACATTGGGAGGCAAAAGCGGGTGGATCACAAGGTCAGAGGTTCGAGACCAGCCTGCCCAACATAGTGAACACTTATCTCTACTAAAAATACAAAACTTAGCTGGCTGTGGTGACACACGCCTCTAGTCCTGGCAACTCCGGAGGATGAGGCAGGAGAATCGCTTGAACCCAGGAGGCGAAAGTTGTTGTGAGCCGAGATCGTGCCACTGCACTCTAGCTTGGGCAACAGAGTGAGACTCCATCTCAAAATATATATATCTACCCTTAGATACCCTTAGCTATTTTTCAATTATATTATCACCAATAATCAAATTTTAAAAGAGAAGTAGATTAATGTGTATGGCTAAAAAAAACCTTGACTGATTCAGCTTGTTCTTTTTAGTGACATATACCTCAAAATAATAAGAACTATTGTTTCTTTGGTTCCCAAAATAATTATTAACCAAAACAGAAAGACAAATTGCAATAAAAACATCCCAAATTAAACAAAATAATGTTTTGCAGAGGAAATTTCTTGCCTCTTTTGGGAGTATTATTAGTTGGCATCATATAGTTAAATTACTAAAAGAATCTTACTGGCCTCTGACAAATGAGACAACAGTGCAAAGGGGGCAAAATCCTCTTCTCTAAGCTGTTATTCAGAGAACAGAAGGTGTAAAAATAGAGTAGTGGTGAAATAATTTTTCAAATATTAAACTTATCTCTTGTCTTTGAGGTATTTGTCTGAGTATAGTACAATGAAGCCTCAGCCAGACATTCAGCTCAAGGATTGCTATGATTTCCAAAGTCTTCAACCTGAGTGCTTAGATCATTCTTCCTACTGCCTGAGTGGTAGTATGCTATGAATAATCTGTAGAAGTATAATCTCTGAGGCAGTACATCTAAGATTTCTTATAGATGGGCCCTTCACGATTGACTTTTAGGAGAAGAGGAATTATGAATAGCCACAATCCAAATGATTCGTATGTGCCATTGTTCCACTCTTATCAGGGTAAAATGAGGATACACTGTAGTTATTTTTATTGTTCATTCTAAGAAGCTGTCTTCAAATACCTATTTTTAAGTATGTCCATATTTAAAAGATAAAAGAATGCACATCATGCTTTCTTATCTGAATTTTTATTCTTGATTCTGCTGTCAGAGTGATGAATATGTAGAGACGGGCACGTTGCAAAATAACTTCTAAGAGTGACGGAGATAAGAAAATACTTAGTATTCTCAGTAGCAGATAAATGAAAAGGAAATCTGTTGGTTACATTTGGTATTCAGTTCTTTTAATCAGTGCTGGTAAGGCAGGCTTCCAGAGTATTTTAGAATATTTAACATTCACTACTTCTTACATACAGGCCCAGAGGACATTAAGCAAGCAGAAGTTGCTTGCTTTGGCTAATTCTATCTCTCCTATTTTTGTAATGCTCTATAATAAGCAGCCTTCCTTCATTCACATGCCGTTTTTATTTCTTTATGAATTTGGTGTCTTTCTAGTTGGCCAAAGGAATAACTGAATTTTTAACACAGAAATAAAAATCACTTTCAACATTGTGCTTGTTACAGGTATAGATAATCAAATAATTGATATTGAACAATAAAATGTTTAAAATTTGGAGTTCAACTTTCAGGTCAATCTGAGTAACCTCTTAATTTTGTATCTCTTCTTTCCTGTGCTGTATCCTCTACTTCTAAATCTGGCTGGCCCACATTACTTTTGTTTTGGCTTAGGTGGTTCATAAAATAATTTCTGTATGCCTTTCTACCTGTGCTATCACTTAAGGTTTTCTTCAAGCCTGACTGTTAAATTCTTCCCTACACATTATATAGCCTGTCCATTGACAATACATTGTGTTAGTGTTGTCTCTCCAGCTAGATGACAAGTTTCTGGTGAGATGGACTATGTTTCTATGGGACAATAGACAAAAAACAAAAACATTTCTGAATTCAAATAACTAAAATGATCATGTCATATGTACCTGCTTAGCAAAAGTTATCAAGAAATTAATTGATAATGTATTATAATAAGTGTCTTATTATAAACAGCAAGCAAAGAGATTACAGACTGTATAAATGCTGCTTTTCCAGTGATCAGATGGTTAGACAAGCAAGGCTACAATCACAACGAAACTCATCTAGAACTTAATAACTGATTTTCTTCTCCCTATAGTCACATTCTAAGAACCTGTGAAGAACAAGCTTTAATTTCATCACTTGCTTAGAGCTGTTGTATACGTAATTCAGAAATTCTACAACAGTTTCATCTGTCATAAGTATGAATTATTATATTTTATGTAATCTAGGAAATTATTACTCTCTATTTTGTAAAGTGAGGAATAGAGAATGTTTACATACCCAATTCGTTTCCAATATTTGTTAATTTAATTTAATCTGGGATTAAAATTTTATTGTTTTAATTTTTTAACAATATTTATATGCTTTTTCATGGAAATGCACCCCCACACCCGAAACACATACACACTAACCAAGTAAGTTATTCTGCTCAAGGACAAGTTACTTTATTAGCATTTTTAAATCATCAGTGAGAATACAGAGATAACAGTTGGGGTGAGGCCTTACCTCATGCAAATAATTTACAGATTAAATATATTATTTTAATTAAAATATTTATCTAAATGGCACTTAGCATATGCTTAATAAATAGTATATTCAATTAATGGTAATCACACAAACATTTACAGTTAAATTTCTCATTTTCAGTGCATTATAGAACATATTTTATATAATTTTTTAAATCTTAGTATTACCATTTTTGGTTTTCAGTGTATTTTTTAGAATTTTTTTAATTTCCTATTTTGCATATTTCAAAATTCCTATTTACTATGAACATGTGTAACATATTTGTTGGAATAAAAATTTTAAGCTGAAACTTTTCAAGCTGAGGGCCGTCTAATATACCCCAGTGTCTAATAATATAGACAGTTTATCAATCTAATTCCAGTATCTTTGGGTGATTTTCCCTCTCAATCTTTTGTATTTCCTTGTCATGAACGTTTGAAAAGTCCAAGAGGAGATGTGTTATGTTACATTTCTCATTAAGTTGGCCTGGAAATGAAATTTTTTAAATGTGATTTCCTTTAAATTGAGGGAAAATATTTTTTAAAAATAGGCGTGGTGGCAGGTGCATGTAAACTCAGCTACATGGAAGGCTGAGTCAAGAGAATTGCTTGAACCCGGGAGGCAGAGACTGCAATGAGCCAAGATAGCGCCACTGCACTCCAGGTTGGGCGACAAGAGT
This sequence comes from Macaca thibetana thibetana, assembly GCF_024542745.1. NCBI lineage: Eukaryota > Metazoa > Chordata > Mammalia > Primates > Cercopithecidae > Macaca > Macaca thibetana. Next base: position 78,788,520 of record NC_065586.1, read on the forward strand.
GAAACTCCCATCTCAAAAAAAAAAAAAAAAAGAAAAGTTGTTATTGTTTTCATTCTCAATCACTTTTTTTCCATTAATTTCTCTAATTTAGTGATGGAATATTCTAGATCAATCCTCCCCATGCATCTAAATGTTGTTTGTTTAATTATTGGTTTACAATAATTCTTTTTTCATTAATTTCTCTAATTTGGTGAGAGAATGTTCCAGATTAACCCTCCATGCATCTCAATGTTTTTTGTTTAATTATTGGTTACTCTTTTCTTTTGATTTCTGAGAATGTTTTTTGCATTTTTAATTTACTAGATACTGTGTTTCTTCTTTTATCTGTTATTCACTGCTTTTTTCAATAAGTTTTAATTTTAAAATATTTTTCCTTGTTTTCAAGGAAATGACTTCACATTATTCTTATAGTTAGATCACACACATTTATTGACAAAATTAAATATTCGATCTAGTGAGAAAGTAAAATTTATTTTACTTAAACTGTAACTAATTGAGCCTACAACACAAGCCTCCCTATTCTTGTTAGCTAGGGAGGAGAAATAAATACATCCAATTATGTAAGTAGTTTACCTGTGCATTATTTGGACTCTTCTGAATAAAAAATGCTCAGTCTTTTAGTGTTGCCAATGTTTCCTCCAAATTCTCTCACTAAAGTCGTGTCTGGGGGTGTGTGTATGTGGGGTGAGGAACAAGAAGTGTCAGGTATTGTATAACTCAGAAAGTCCTCATGATCATATGAATAAAAATGTGTCAAGTTAAGAACTATGCCCTTTGCCTCCTTTATTATTTGATATGACATTCTTTTTTCCCCCAGACCTTTACATCTGAAGTCGGAGTCTCTACATGATTTGTGACCTTGATTAGGGCACAGTAGTGACCAGCACTTTCCACCGTGATGAAGTCTGATTTTGAATCCTGATGGCTGTAAAAAAAATAAATAAATAAATGAGGCACATTCTACAACCTTCTTCAAAACCACCTGTCCCTGCTACAGATACCTGTTTTGGTCCACTTATTAGCTAAATTCTCTGCTAAGATGATGTGTATAACACGTAAGAACTTATGACCGCTAAAAAAGCTAGAATTCAGAGTGCCCCTCTTTTTGACAATAATAAACCACCAAGTTTACTTTGATGAGGCTTTCTGAATTCTCAAAGGCATGTGAAGGCAAGAGACCATACTCTGCCCTTGGCATTTACCTATCTTATATACCAAAACACCTCTCTCTGAATATATCACTCTTCCATCTAAGTTTTCTTCTCGCAAATGTTGTAGGCTAGAAGAGACCACACCTTTATTCACCATCCTCTTGCTATTGATCAGACATAGAAACTGTAATAATCTCAGGAGAGATTGCTAGATATGAATCCTATGTTGCTTTTGCACTAAAGTAGGTGTGAAGGTCAGAAAATTCTCTCCCAATACAGTGACCTCGCCAACAAGGCTACTGACTCACATATTAAGATAATATATGTTAGAAGATAGAATTTGCCTACTTTTTTCTCTCAGCATTTCCTCTAAAGATATCCCGATCTTTTCCAGACTGTCTAATGATCTGAATAGAATAGACATGATGGTCTGGCACCCAAAAGACATGATAAAAATTCCTAATTTTCAGTTGCCTTTTGAATTTTGTTTAGAACATTGATAATGTATTTCTCAACCGTGTCCTGTATTTCCTATAGTGCATCGATGTCAAAAGGACCACTAATTTCCAACATGGGATAAGGTTCCCTTTCTGATATTATTTTTCTTAATATGACCCCCTTCCTTCCTTGACTTGCTCATCCTTTTGAGTGTGATCCAGTATCTTTATATTGTGTATGTATACAATTAAGCAGGAGTTCATGTGTTTTATTGAAGATTGAATTACAGGAGCTGTAATTGTTCAGAGAAAAAGGACAACTTTAGGTGTAGATGAGTTGCAAGATATCTTACGTAGATGGTTGCAAGCACCAAAGTCAAGAAAATTATAATCAGTTTGTATGATGACATATGCCAGGCCTACCACTGTATATTCTGTAGGAAGCTGAAAAATAATAAATATTTTTGATGGATAAAGACAAATGGTATCCCAAGTGAAGTGTTATACTCTACCAATCTAATGATCTCCTGTGTTTTGTTATTCTGTCCTTAACTTCATGAGGATGTGTGAAGGTCAAACATGGAGCCTAAAAGAAATAAGCTGTGCAGCACATAGGACCTCAAAGCCTTTCTCTTCTCTAACGTTTTTCTCATTCTCGTAAAAACAAGAAAAAATCTCTTATAGTATGTGTTAAGTAGAAATTGCCATTTGTAGACTTAAGCACTACGGCACAGTTATAGTCTTTATTAAATTTTATATTTTATTTACATTTATCTTTTTGCTTTGTTTTTACTCGCCTAACTGGACATTAAACTCATTGACATATCTTATAATTCTAGAATATTTTTTGGAATCATAGAGACTTAATCATACTTCTTAAACATGTATGTTTAGAGTTGTATCGGCTTTCCTCTTTTGCACTTATTTATGAAAAGCCATTACAGCTACATCTTTATCCACACTCATGTGATGATGGGGAACATTATTTTATTTTGAAGTTATTTACCAAGGATTCATAGTTACCTATCATATCATCTAAGTTCATTAAAGTGATCTTCTCACTTCAAAAGCCAAAGGCACACTTGATCTCTGTATGTGCAATATGGGAGTATAGGGCACATTTATCTAAGAAATGTATTATCTCAATCTAAACAGTGTTCAAAGCACAATATTTCTATAATATATTTTTCCACTTTATCATTTAATAAATAAAAGGGTAAAATTATCTGACATTTTCTCAGTGGCTAATGTTTCTCTAATTTTATTTCACAATACTATGGGTGCTGTGATATTTGATAATGAAGTACTTTGACCTCTCATATATAAATGGTGTTTGAGATTTTAGGGTTATTCTCAAAATAAAAAAAAAAGTGATTATTTATATCACATTCTCTTTAGAAAATGTAAGAACTATTAATTCAATATATTTAATATATTAAAAACCTTGTTGTCCCTCATATCTGCCTCTCAAATTTATTAGAATCATTTTTATGACCTACATTATTATAGATAATGTATCATCTCAGAATTCTTGGAGTTCTTGAGGGTTCTCAAGTAGTCGTAATATAGACCAAGAAGACTTTTTCATCTGTGGATTTATCAGACTTCTTTTTCATATGCAGAGAGAATTTGAGAGCCTCTGTACTATCTTAATTTTGTATATATAGATCATGCCTGATCTCCGCAATTAGCTATTCAAAATACTTAAAAATTTACATCTTTCTGACCTTTTTCTCCTTATATGAAGTATTCTGTTGTGTGTGTGTGTGTTTGGGGAAATTAGATTTTTTGATTTCCTCGTCATTATGCTACTGTATGCTATTGATAATAAGGAAGCACCTAGAATGTACTACTTACTCAGAGACTATACTATTCAGTCCCCCTAACAATCCATAATACAGTATTTCCCCTTCTATGCATGTCAGGAAAGTACACATAGTTATACATGATTAGGAGAACTAATAATGCACAAAGATCTGTCTCACATCAAGGATCATTATTCTGCACTTTTACTTTGCTACCAATTAACTATACTAAATAGTAAAGTAGGAGGTTCTTAAATTTTGAGAGTCATCAATTCTTCAATGAGCCAGGTCACTGATGCATATTACACATAACTTGGTTTAGCTCTGTAATATTGTTATACTAATATCTATGGCTTAGTGGAGCCATCATTAATAACATATTGTGTGTGTCAAAAGGATCTCATGGAACACTTAACAAGATAGACCAATTTCTAATTTTATTCTCACAATACAATTAAAAGAATTCAAGTCAAACCAGAGTCTGGGAGAAAGATTTTTCCCAGTAACACATCTGATAAAAGACATATGTCTTTTAGCATGTACTAAAAACTCAAAACTAAATAATAAAATAACCTACTTAAAAAAAAAAAAAAAAAGAAAAAAAAATGAATAAGCACTTAACCCCAAAAGGTATACTGATAAAAAATAACAACATGAAAATGTGCTCAACATCATTAGGGAAATACAAACTAAAACCACAATGATATACCACCACACATCTATTAGAATTTCTAAAACTAATACAATTGCACAATTGTTTTGGAAATCAACTTAGCAATTTCTTAAAATCATTAAACATATGCCCACCATATGAACCTGCCAATCCATCCTAAGTATGTACCTAAAAGAAATAAAAGCATATGTGTATGCAAAGATTTATACATGAAAGTTCACACTAGTTTGATTTGTAATAGCACCAAAATAATAAAACCAAAATGTCCACCATGAGCTGGATGTGTATACACATATATAAATTATAGTACATCAGTGCATTGGTATATTCATAATTCAGGGAAAAGAAATATTGGTATACCCAACCACATGGATAAATCTGAAAAATAATCAGGCTGAGTGAATAAAGTCAGACAAAAATAACAGTACATGCTCTGTAAGCCCACAAATATAATTCTAGAAATCCCAAACTAATCTATTGTGACAGAAAGGAGATTAGTGAATGTCTGGAATGGCAAAAGCAGAGAGGAGTAGAAGGAAAAGGTTTAACAGAGTCCGAGGGAACTTCTGGGGGTGACACATATGTCCTTTATCTTGATCGTAATGGTTGTTTCATGTTTACATACGTTAAGCTTGTCAAATTGTATGCTTTACATATGTGAAATTACTATACGACAATTAAGACTCAACAAAGCTATTTAAAAAACAGTCATTGTGGACAGCCTTTAGAGTCAGAGACATGAGTAAAAGTTCCTAAAGGGAATTCTTGAATACCAAACTTTGATTGTGGGAGAGCAGAATATGACATCTAGTTGGAAATTTTTAAAGATGTACAAGATAGAAATTATTTGTTTTTCATTGTTGAATAGAAACAAGTTATCATTTTGCCTAGAATATGTATAGCTTTATTTTCTTTTATTTTATGGTTTTTCTTTTCTTTCATTTTATAGTTTCTTTTATTTTATAGTTTCTTTTTATTTTATTTTATAGTTAAATAAAATAAAATAGTTATTTTATTTAACTATTTCACTGGAGGAAGGACTAAGACTGTGAAACCTAAAAGAGAAAAGGCCAGACTTTTATTCTTGTATATGAAATCCACCAGTTTTTAATAGCATTGCATGGTAAGCATTGTGAATATTCAAATGAAATACCTATTAATTTTCAAAAAATGCATTTCTTCTTAATTATGTCTAATAGAGAATAGTTTATAATTTATTCTCATTTAATTTAAAATTACTTTGCATTACTCTTTTGACCTAGTTTTAATTTTTTATGATTTTCCTTGTAATAATTTTTTACTATATTGTTAAAATGATGTTGACAATAGAATGATGAAATTTTATTATAATGAATTTGCATACAAATCAGTTAATTTAGGGTGAGAAAGTGATATAATCACTTAGAATCTCAACTCATGAACTTCACTTAACCATTGTATCTATATCAAGTTTGTTTATATAAATCTATACAAAATAAAATACTGTAAATATGTATATTTTCAAAAGGCATCTCTTCATCATGGAAATTTTTATGTGACTTAATTAATAATTGCAAGGATCTGTTGATATGATGTGCTCCAAAAAGATCCTAGGAGAGTAAAACAAGCGTAGAGACTTTCGATTTATCAATTTTAGATGTTTCAACAGAATTGGATTCAATCCAGAAGTGCAAAGGAAGTGGTGCCCTAATTGACTTTCTGCTTAGCTCTAGTTGTCTGCTTCCTTTAAATCAAAAACTGGTAGTGCTCTTGGTTGAGCTCTGCCCCATCCTTCTTTCTTGCATAGTCGCCGGGGAATTTTGTTAGTTCTTTGCTATCCCAAACTAGCACATGAAATAAAAAGAACAACCATAATTTTTAAAAGAATAGACATTTAAAAGAGCCTTATTCAAGATTGTATGTTTGAGTACACACAAAAGTCACAATTTAATATACATATAGATTTCTGTTACGTTAGAAATGTGGACAGAAATGGCAAAAGGCTATTTATTGCCTTTCAAAATCTGTCTTTCCAAAGTAAACAGAACAGAGAGAAAGGAAACCTGGCAAAAATAATAGCTAGATCATTCTTTCTTTTATTGAGACAGAGTCTGGCTCTGTTGCCCAGACTGGCTCGATCTCTGCTCACTGCAAACTCCTCCTCCAGGGTTCAAGCGATTCTCCTGCCTCAGCCTCCTGAGCAGCTGGGATTACAGACATGCCCCACCATACCCGCTTAATTTTTGTATTTTTAGTAGAGACGCGGTTTTACTATGTTGACCAGGCTAGTCCCAAGCTCCTGACCTCAAGTGATCTGCCTACCTTGGCCTCGCAAAGTGCTAGGATTACAGGCATGAGCCACTGCACCTGACCAATAACTAGATCATTCTTAAGGCAACTAAGTAATTGCAAAATAGCTAATAATTCTTAGGTGTGTTTGCTGGTGCAAACTCTAAAAACAGGAGCTTGATATTTCCCTTAAGTAAAATATTAGACATTTAATGAGAAAAGCCAAAAAGTCTTTTAGCTTCTAAGTTTACAAGTCAATTTAAGAAGTGTTTCTCTGGATGGTGGAAAATTATTTTTTAAAAATTAAAATGAAAGAGATCAGTTTCCTGCTCTTAGATTAAATATTTTCCTATTATTAACTATAAATGAAATGTCTCATTTGTGTATATCTTTGAACTTACTGCCATTAACTTTTGGTGTAATTATCTGTCTCTATATTTGTGATATACAGAAAAAAAATTCTAAAGAATGTAAGTCATTGAATTATTTATTCTGAAATAGCTTATTAAATTAAGTTGGGGGCAGGGGAAGAGACAGAGAAAAAGTGAAAGAGATTGTATATGTGTATTTGTTATTTTGTTGGGTATGTTTAGATGAAGTTAACCATCTCTCTCAAGTACCCTAAAATGTTGAAAATTTAATAAGGAAAGCATAACTGGATGCATCCTTACAAGCCAGGAAGAGAAAAAAAAAATGCATTCACATTTTATTTATCCCTATCATGTCCTTAAGATCTCTTTCTTCCCATATGTAGGAAATTGACCTTTATTGTGTTGTCAGAGTTTTTCTCATAGAACCCTACTGCCAAGCTTCAGGATGTATGGAATAGTGAGAAGCAAAATCAATTTCCAGTAATAACTCTATGTCTGTCTTACCGTTACCCAAATAATGAACATATTTGGTGTCCAGATGAGTTTGCATTCATCTTAAAATTATGTTATTTTCATATTGATTACTGTGTTTACCACTTGTTGTTCTACACCACTATGAAGTATCAGGGATGACGTTTCTTTTTAATTATTTCTCTCATTCCTTTCTTCTTTTATTTCCTTTCTACTAGATTCTGTTTTTATCCTGTTAATCTGCTTGTGACCAAAGCTAGCAAAATTCTAAACTTCTGCCTTCTTCCCAGTGGAGTAGTTATAAAGTAGTCTTTTAATGCTAATATAATTTGTTTCATATAGAATGATTTTGATGTGGCAGTATTATACTGAGGTAAAATTTATGATTTTTTTTTTAAATGACCTCTATCAAGATTTCACATGACAGTCAAACACTCAAACTCGTTTGTTTCTCTTCCCCCTTCTTGAAGCCCTTGCAAGTATGAATTTTTCTAGGAATAGGATATCTGCTAATTTAGTAAATTTTACCACTGTTAGTCCAAAAATCAACAACTTGATTTTGGGTAATTTAACTAATTTTCAAAATCAGTTATTCCTTTATTAAATCAGTTATTCCTTTATTGTATCAGTTGCTGACAATAAAGCTGTGAGTTAAACAAATAAAACCTATGCTTTCAAGGGATTGATAATATTTGAGGGAAGAGACCAAATTAACAAATGAATGTTATATGTATAATTATTAAAACTATTAGGACAAAGAAACAGAGTGAAGGAAATGGAGAATTAGAGGTGATATTTTACATAAAATTACATGAGAAATACTTCGTTTTAAGCCAGATATCTAATTGAAACAAGACTCATTTTAATGTATATTTTAAAACATTGAAATGGAAAATAGTAAAATAACTCAATTGATATACAAATAAGAACTTGGCTTTAGTTCTCAGAGCACATAGAATCATATTTATTTTAAATTCACATTACACTGAGAAAACTATTACTTTCAAGACATTTCAAACAATTTGGCTATTCACTTCAGCGTATTTCTTTGTAGTCCCATATATTCTCATTAAAGCCTGTTTCTCTCTTGAAACTGTGTTTGGAGATTTTAAACACTGTCCCAATGCTGATTTGGTGCATGGAAAAGATTTATACTCTTGAGAATCTGGTCCTGAGGGATTAAATATGTCTAAGAACTATTGATAAAAGTCAGAAACATGCACAAAGGCACACACACGCACACATACCCATCTTAGTATTCTGCTCATGATGACTATGTTTTTCTCTTCATTCAATTTTTTATTTTAAGTGTAGTTGGAAAAGTCAGTGTTACTTTAAGTTTGGTTTTCCTCTGCCAAATCTTATTATAAAGTAGAATGTGAATTTGTGTGGTTATTTGATTTGTCTCTCTTTGCAATTAGTATTGATAGCCTTTTCTTTTGAAATTATCCCCAGCACTAAATTTATCTCCTATATAAACTACTTAATCTAGCAAAGGTAATTTTATAGATATAAGATTACTACCTACAAAAAATCAGTAAATGAAAGGGTATTGGAACTTCTTTTCCCACTGTTTTCTTGTTACTCTGATACCTGGCTACAGTAAAACTGATTTGAGTGTGCAGTTGTACCACTTTGAGCCACATAAAATCATAAGTCTCATGGTACTACCTCACTGTAGTCCACATGAGTTAACGAAATTCCCATGTTACATTTTATTTTTAGTTATAAATAAGTTATCTCCAAACAATAAATTAAGCTGAAACATAAAATAATTTCCCACCAATAAGGACTACAACTTAGATGTTATCCACTTATATAAATTATATAAAATTATCACACAACAAAACCAATTTAATTTTGTGATTTCCTTTTAGAATGTGTGAATATGAAAAACTGGCAATCAATTTTACTAACTGATAGCTGAAGAAAGTCATGACTGAAAAATACCTTGAAGGTGATATGTTTGTTTTTGTATGAACCATTGTGTTTTAAAATCATTTCCTTTCCAGATTGTAAATAATAATGAATTTCTATACTATAATGAAGTTTGATAGCACATAAAAATGCTGGAATCTATACTATATGCATTATTCTTTCCTTTTACTTGGAAGTCTTTTTTATTGGTGATATATATAAATATGAAAATGAATCGTTCTTAGACAGTCATATTTACTTCAAGATATTTCCAACCCAAGTATAATGCTTGAATTGGAGATATTATTTATCTCTTTCATGTCACCTGGAGGACATTCTCCAAACTGAACTAAATTAGATTTTAGGATACTTAGAGTATATTCTAAGAATATACATTCAGAGTAATCATTCAAAGGATCCAGTTAAAATGTATTATAAAATTCCTTTTCTTTGGAAAGCAATACAATATATATTTATAGCAGTTCTGAAATAGAATTTACTTTTATTTGGAGGTAATATTTTGAATCATGTTTATTTTAACCATCTAAAAGATTTTCATCTAGTGAAGCTTAAGTATTTTTAAGGGCAATAGTTTAGTTTTTGAATATAAGCCAGAATAAATTCAAGAGAGTAGCTGTTAGCTTCAGTTTTCCCTGGATGATTACATGATGGGAAGATAAGGTTTGGTCCAGAGGAAAAAACAAAAACAAAAACAAAAACACTTTCTCTGAGGTATGAACTCCAACTTGGGAAGACAAAATGTATCAGAGGGAATTCCTCTGACAGCATCATTTCTAGCTTGGTTACTATGGTTTTTCTTGTATCTAATTGATCTAGATTACAAATAAAATCAACTTGGCATGTACTATATGCACTCTGTGAACAGCAATGCTCTCAACGTCATAATCTGGTTAAACATAAAAACTGACTGTTCATGGCTATGGGGACAGTACATCATTCTAATTCACTTTGTAATGTCTTCGTCTTCTTATGGAACTAACTGTCAAGACTGTACCAGGAGATCTTTGGGTTGCCATATTTTTAATTAGCTAAGATGACATGTCTATTCTGAATGGTATTTTTGTGTGTGTGTGTGGATTTTGCATCAAATTTGGACTGCAAAGGAATAAAATGGAAAACTAAGTATAATCACTGAATAGCAGATTCTTAATCTATTTTTTACATCCATTATTCATTTTAAGTAAAACATAAGAAAAGTTTTTGAAATATAAATATAACATATTATTAGGAAGAATGAGATTCCTTATTTATTAGATTGCTTATGTGGATGTCTAGTCATTTGTGGGGGCCAGTGGTAATAAAATTTACTTTTAATCATTATCCTTTGAAGCCTTAAAGAAAAAGTTAATTAGGTTTTGCATCTGTTTTTAAATAAGGAACTTTCAAAATCCCTTTCTGGTTCCTTGAAAACAGTAAGAACAAAACTGTGGGGAAGTAGATATTTTCTGACTTTATGAGACTATGGGGGAAAATCCTTTAAAAAGTAGCTCCTTTAATATTACTTTAAAAGGTAACAATGGGAAACTCTAACAGGCTATATGAAGCAAACTTTAATTATTTTAGCTCAAAGATGAAAATAATTGCTCACTTTATCTATTCACAACACTGGAAATGTGATATTCTTAAAAGTCCATTTCTTAAATATATTACTAATAACAGATGAGACCCTTTCTCTTTTCTTATTATTTTAAGCTATTGATTCATGCTAAAATAAAATACTATCATATGAATTTGGTATTAAATAATGCAGATTTAGGCATTTATCAAATGAACACTCTTAGGAACCAGGAGCTCTTCTGGACTCTGACAATATAGATGGGAACAAAACAGAAAAGAAATTTGCCCTCATGACACTTATATTTTCAAATATGTATTACTACTGCACTATATATAATATTTAAACTTTAAATGGGAACATTCCTGCCCATTACTTCAAAACACTTTTGAGAAAACAATTATAAACAAAAATATACTTTTAATACTTAAAACTTTAGCTTTAAGACAGAGATATGTGGAAAAAAACCCAGTTTATTGACTATGATTTCAATTTATTCTCTAATTCAATGTAATCTTTAAAATTTGAGGTAGAGACTAATCAATTTATGATATTGAATAGGTACCAGGTACACTGTTTTTTGAGGTAGACAGTATCATCTATAACTACGGATGATTCACCATGTTAATTATGATGTCCCACTTAGCAAATTAACTTTGAAGTCTTTGCATCAGGAATCCAAATTTAGGAGGCAATATATACAAGAGCAAAAAACAAAAGGTGTTTTTGTTAAATCATGAGTGAGGGACTTCTTGCTATTTCTACACCCTAATATGTGCAAAGCTCTCAAATTATTAATTAAAAAAAGAAAAGCACAGACTATTTACCCAATGTCCGCAACTTGTAACTCAAATAGAAAAGGAACTAAATACTGCTTCTGAAAAACTCTATAGAGACCTTGTTCATATGCCTTAAAGCTGAGAAAAGGCAAAACCATTTCCTTACATTCATTCTTTCAGAGGGGCGAACAGGTCTGCCTGTCACTCCTCTTTAATTCCTGCTGGCCCCGCTGAGTAATTCCTCAAAGCACGCCTGCTATGAAGCTGCCGAACTACTTTCTCCTTTTACCCTGGAGAAAAACCAAAAGTATCAGAGACATGTGAAACCATCACAGATCACAGACACCTTACTTCCTCATTTTGCAAGTGCCCTTTAAAAGTCGTAAAAGATGCTGGAAGTCAATGAGAGCTTAAATTTAAGCCTGCCTATGTACATCCATCCAAAATCTTAGAGGAAATCTTATCTGAGATGTAAAATATTCTTGGAGAGAACCTACAGGAGTATTATTTTGTTCCTTTAGATACAACTCACTTAAAGTATTGATGGCATAATGTAATTTGTTTGGCATCAACAGGAAGTCAATCAAATGTTACATATACATGTTTTAAAAAATCCTATGTTTTATCCCATTAAAAAATAAGAGTTTTCCTTTATATATGCCATTTAACGTAAATATTTCTAGAATCTAGTATGTACTTGTCTCGTTCCTTATGTGGAAATGTATAATTTAATATATTTTCTTTTGATTTAGGTCCATCATTACAAATTTTGATTATTGTATCCAATTTTAATCTGTGAGATAAGAAAAGAAGTCAGTTTTCATTCCAACTAAAAATACATTCTTTTGAACAAGTTTTTTTTTTTTTTTAACCTTAGTGAAAATTAAAGTTTGTTCCTTCTTTCCTACACTTTACTGCTTTTCTTGCTACTTTGGTTAGAACCAACTTTACGGTTTTAAACAAAGTGGCAATAGTAAGCATTTTTGTTTTTCTCAATTGTTAGAAGAATACTTCTAAATTTCTCCATCAGGAATGATATTTACTGTAGTTTTCTGGCAGGCACATTTAATTAGACCACCAAATTTCACTGATCTGCTTATAGGAATGGAGTGGGGAGGCATCAAAATTGCTTAAAAACTCCTCTGAAAAATCTTTTATGCGAATAGATTTGTAAATCATCATGTTAGAGCCATAAGGGCTGTAGAAGTTAAAGCTGGCTCTCATCTCCATAGGAGTTTTGATTAGCAAGTTAGCAACCTTAAATCTGAGACTTAAGGAAGCCAAGGAAATCGTAGTTCGGGGAAATATTCACAGTGCACATTTTATTTTAGCTGTTGTTGATGATGATAATGATGGGTGTGGTATGCAAGGTATTTCATAAGGGCTCTGGGTGTAAAAATATTGAATCAGGATTTTAATTTGTTCTAAACATACATAGATCTACTTCACACATTTAACTTTAGTGAGGTAGTGATCACAGTATAGATAGGGAAGAACTGAAACTTAAGCTGAATCTCTATTTTTTTTTCTTTTACTTTTAATGAGATTTGAAGCTAATATGGAAAACTGTTAACATTAAAACATCATGATGATCACAGTTATCTGCAAACTTTTCTCCAAGACATTATAATATTCACTACTAACACTCTATAGCTATAAAATTAAGATCAATATGTTAGTATTTGTTAATGGATTTATAGAAATATATATTAGTTTTCATGTTGGTTATATATAATAATATAGGAATGTGAATTTATGAACTATATCTTACACTAAAATATGAATATATTTAACATACATTAAATATTTTACCTTAAGAAAGCAAACCAATATTCAGTTTTAGGGCTTTTAAGAAATATTTTTATTATCATTTTATATTAAGAATGCCTGCTTCTCTACTCCAATAACATTATTTTATTACAATAAATGTTGTGTTGTTATTGTCTGATTTCATGTTTATTGAATAATGAATGTCTTTAAGAATAAGATAGCTCTTAGTTTGAATAAAATCTTTGTCAGTTTCTAAGTATGTATCATTTAAAAAGTCAATTAAACTGGGTAAGCCTCAGCTCCCTCATGTGTAAGCTTGAGTTCGTAGTATTTACCAGAAATTTTTGTAAAAATATTTTTGAGATATTACAAGTAAAATGCCTAGAGCATATATAAAATATACCTTGAGAAAATGATGAATTATTACTACTATCTCTAAGGAGTGCCATCATTATACCTAAATAAAGACTAAACACACACACATACATGCACACACACACACACAACAGCACGTGGTCTGCTCTTTACCTTATTCTAACATACGTGAAGTTGTTTAAACTAGCTACATTTGAATGTAAAGTTTTCAATCAGAAACTCATGTATTGCAATTGTCAAATGTTAACATTTTATAATGTTTGCTTTTTATAATCATCACTTGGTGTTTTGATGCTAGGATATAGTTTTATAATCAAAGCAGTTTTTATATTAATTCCAAATAAAATAATATTTCAGTGAAGAATTATAAATAAACAATTTCAACCAAACACTGCAGGATCTCACGTATAAGTGAGAGCTGAATTATGAGAACACATAGACACTTGCGGGGGACCAATACACACTGGTGCCTGTTGAGTGGGGTAGGTTGAGGGAAAGCGTCAAGGAGAATATCTAATGGATGCTGGGTGATGGGTTAATCTGTGCAGCAAACCACCATGGCACACATTTACCTACGTAACAAACCTGCACATCCTGCACATGTATCCTAGAACTTAAAAATTGAAGAAAAAATATAAATAAATACATAATTTCACCTATGCTCACAGCATCGCTGTTATGTAAGTGGCATTATCATATCCATTTTAAAGAAGAATATAAAAAACAGAAAGTTTGAATATTTTCATAACCGCGGTTTCAAAGTCTTGAGAATCTCTTGAATCTCCTCAAAGTTGAAACAATGGAATGAGCCTTCTAGGGTAAATAGAAATGGAGGACAGTTCTAGGCTGATTAACTCGTATATGTTCTGACTCTCTTCTATGGAATATCTACATATTTGTATTTGTAAATAACAGGAAAAAATGCTATGTACACATGACAAGGAAACAAAGTATTTCTAGATGGTAAACACATTGTAAATCATTTTCCCTAAAGTTGCTTGATTACTAGATCTTTAAGAGAGAACTTCTGGATGGGAGCAGTGGCTCATGCCTGTAATCCCAGCACTTTGGGAGGCCCAGGCGAGTGGATCACCTGAGGTCAGGAGTTTGAGACCAGCCTGGCCAACATGGCGAAACCCCATCTCTACTAAAAATACAAAAATTAGCTAGTGATGTTGGCAGATGCCTGTAATCCCAGCTACTAGGGGGACTGAGGCAGAAGAATGGGTTCAACCTGGGAGGCAGAGGTTGCAGTGAGCTGAGACCATCCCACTGTACTCTAGCCTGGGCAACAGAGCGAGACTCCGTCTCAAAAAAAAAAAAAAAAAAAAAAAAAAGAGAGAGAGAGAGAACTTCTAAATCTTATTTCATTGTTTTATCCCTCACAGAACAAATAAATGCTGTCAGTATGTTCTGCTTCTTACATAATGCTTAGAAAATTATTAGTATAATTCACAGGAAACTATTAACATTGAATGCCACTGAGGAAGGGCTGGTGATGGAAGGGATATAAACTATATAAATAGTTTTGGATATTGGGCAAAATATAGATGCCCTCTTCAGTACTTCTCTCCCAAACTAAGTGATTGAATTTTTAAAATATTTATATTTTACCCAAGCTAGTTTGTATGTGCATATATGCTCATATGGTTAATAAGTACTAATATGTTATTTGTTTCTTTTAGATATTCAGTGTTTAGTAGTGCAGGAAGTTGTGTTATTGAAAATTTCAATGATACATTTGCCTCAGGGAAATAATTCATCAGAGAGATGTTCTTTAGAAAGTAAACTGGTTAAAAATAATGTGCATCGTATCCATGGTCCAATACCCCGGAACTTGTATTTTTAATTTGTGTTGTGGAAATTAGATAATTGTCGCTTTATTCTGTAGGTAGCTATTTTCATTAGGTGATAAAATATTTGGGGGAAAAAAATGTATACCGTGGAGATATTGTGTGTAGGGTTCCAGACCACAATAAAGTCAATATTGCAATAAAGAAGTTATGCAAAATTTTCCCCAGTGCATATAAAAATTATGTTTATACTAAAATTTAGTCTATTAACTGTGTCATAGCATATATCTAGAAAGCTTTTTTAATTTAAAAAATACTTTATGGTTAAAAATGTTAATGGTCATCAAGACTTCAGTGATTTGTTATCTTTTTGTCATTGGAAGGTATTACCTTGATGTTGATGACTGCTCACTGATGACGGTAGTTGCTAAAGGCTGAGGTGACTGTGGTAATCTCATAAATGCAAGGG
Organism: Macaca thibetana thibetana; assembly: GCF_024542745.1. Lineage (NCBI taxonomy): Eukaryota > Metazoa > Chordata > Mammalia > Primates > Cercopithecidae > Macaca > Macaca thibetana. The sequence goes on from NC_065586.1 coordinate 78,804,375, forward strand.
AAAATAAATATTTTCCTGCATTGATTGCTTCTTCCTTTCAAAAAAGATTTCTTAGTAGCATGCAATGCTGTTTGATAGCATTTTAACCAAAACAAGACTTCTTTCAAAATTAGTCAATCTTCTCAAACTCCGCTGCTGCATTATCTACTAAATACATGGAATATTCTTAATCCTTTGTTATCATCTTAAAAGTGTTCACAGAACCTTCACCAAGAGTTTTTTTCCATCTCAAGAAACTACTTTCTTTGTTCATCCATAAGAAGCAACTCGTCATCTGTTCAAGTTTTATATAAGATTGCAGCAATTCAGTCACATCTTCATGCTCTGCTTCTAATTCTAGTTCCCTTGCTATTTCTACCACATATGCAGTTACTTCCTCCATTGAAGTTTTGAACTACTCAGTGTCATCCATGAAGTTGGAATCAAGTTGTTTCTAATTCCTGTTGGTGTTGACCTTTTGACCTCTTCCCATAAATCATGAATGTTCTTAATGGCATCTAAATGGTGAGACCTTTCTAGCAGGTTTTCAACATACTTTGCCCAGATTCATTATAAGAATCACTATCTATGGCAGCTATGGTCTGATAAAATGTATTTTTAGTGATAAATCTTGAACATCAAAATTACTCTTTGATTTATGGGCTGCAAAATGGATATTGTATTGGCGTTCACGAAAATGACATTTCCTTCCTTGTACATCCACATCAGAGGTCTTGAGTTACCAGGAACATATTGTTATTGTTATTATTATTATTTTTCTGAGAAGTAGGTCTCAATAGTGGGCTGAAAGTATTCAGTAAACCATGCTGTGGAAGGATGTGTTGTCATCCAGGCTTCGTTGTTATATTTATGGAGCACAGGCAGAGTAGATTTAACCAAATTTTTAAGGGTCCTAGGACTTTCTGAATGGTAAGTGAGCATTGGCTTCACCTTAAAGTCATAGGCTATATTAGTTTCTAACAAGGGAGTCAGCCTGTTTTTTGAAGCTTTGAAGTCAAGCATTGACTTCTCCTCTTATTTATAAAAGTCCTAGATGATAATTTATTTCAATGGAAGTTTGTTTCACCTACATTGAAAACCTGTTTAGTGTATCTACCTTCATCAATTATCTTAGCTAGATTTTTCTGCATAACTTGCTGCAGCTCCACATCAGCACTCGCTGCTTCACTTTGCACTTTTGTGTTATGAAGATGGTTTCTTTCCTTAAGGCTCATGAACTAACCCCTGCTAGCTTCAACCTTTTTTTTTTTTTTTTTTTTTTTTTTTTTTTTTTTTTTTTTTTTTCCCTGCAGCCTCCTCACCTCTGTAAGATTTTATAGAGTTGAAGAGATTTAGGACTTTTTTTTTTCTTTTCTTTTCTTGATGAGGCTTTGACTTAAAGGAATGTTGCACCTGGTTTGACCTTCCATCCAGATCTTTCAAACTTCTTCCATATCAGCAATAAGAGTGTTTCACTTTCGTATTATTTATGTGTTTAGTAGAGTAACACTTTGAATTTCCTTCAAGAATTTCCTTAGTATTTACAGTTTAGCTAACTATTTGACACAAGAGACCTAGATTTTGTCCTATTTTGTCTTTAAATATGTATTCTTCACTAAGCTTAATTATTTCTAGGTTTGGATTTAAAGTGAGATACTTGAATGCTTGGGGGCCACTGTAAGGTAATTAATTGGCCCAGTCTCAATATTATTGTGTCTCAGTAAATGGAGAAGAAGAGAAAAGGAGGAACAGCCAGTCTCTGGAGCAGTCAGAACATACACAACATTTATCAATTAAGTTTACTGTCTTATATGGATGTGGGTTGTGATGCCCCCAAAACAATTACAATAGTAACATCAAAGACGAGTGATCACAGATAATCACAAAGGATGTAATAATAATGGTCAAGGTTGAAATACTGTGAGAATTACCACAGTGTGACACAGTGAAATGAAGTGAGTACATGCTGTTGGAAAAATAGCACTGATAGAGTTGCTCACACAGGGTTGCCACAAACCTTCAATTTGTAAAAAATGAAAGTCTGTGAACCACAATAAAATGAAGTGTGCTTGTATATAGACTGTAAATCAACCTCTTAATAAATTTGCTATTTGCAAATCTAACTGCAATATAAAATCAAGTATATATCTGGAAATTTCTAAGTCTCCTCCAATAAACAATAAGATTTCTCGTGGCTGTGATTTCATTAGGACAATAAAATATGTATCATATGAATAAATTAAACTGTAAAACATCAATTGATAAGGGGCTAAGGTTGTAAATGATTTAAGTAATAAAAATACATTGAAAATTTAAGATGATCATGATTTCTATTATATAATGATTTTATCTCCTAAGATAATTTACTTTGTATTCTAAATCTTTTATAAAATTTTCAGTAACATTTTCTTCTTTAATTTTTTTTTCCTCAAATCATTTTACTTAAAGAAAACTGAAAGCAATAGTATTTTAATTGATTCATTACTATACAATTTCAAAATCTATTTATTGCCTGAAATGAGCAGATGATCACTCAGCTAATAGGTAGATGCCCACTTGATTAAATTGTTATTTTCTTATATCAGTAGAACCAACATATATATATACACACACACACACGTATATGTATACACATACACACACACACACACACACACACATATATATATAAATAAAATAGAGCAGTTTCTTTAGATTTTTTATCACAAAACTATCACCTCAAGGTAATTTGCGGAGGACATACGAGAAGATTACGCACTTTGTAGAAGCTACTTAACCCAATCACATTTAGTCCTTTTAACAATTTCCCCAACGATATTTCACAAGGTAATCCTTATTTAGGTAGACTTCATCGATTGGTTATCCCCGTTATAAGCTGACAAATACTGTGACCTTGTCAGGGATAATATAACCATACCATAATTTTAGACATTACTAAAATGTCTGAAGTGAGAACCTATGATATATAAAAAACATATTCCCCCCTTTTAAAAAGTGTATCAATTCATTTCAGAGTTTGCAGCACTTATAACACTAAAAAGGTCAAATTTGCCGTTTGTTTGAGACATAGCTGCCCAGAAAATTGGTGTAACTTATGGAATTTGTCACCTTTAGAAAATTGGTTCATTTTTTTCCTTGATGGTTGGTAGCTTTTACAATTTGTAGAGTGGTCTTAGAACATTTTCCAAGTGACAAGTGTATCCTTTAAGACCTTAGTTTGATGCCTCAACACTGTGAGCTCTGCTTGCCTAGTAATGAATGGTAAATTGTTTCTCTTTCATGCAGTTTTTTTGAAATGAGATGTCAAAGATTATGTTTTATAGACTGTATTTGTTTGGTACGTCTGGCCTATCAGAGATTGATTACTTGCTCCTGTGATTGTTCTTTAATCCTGATAGCTACAGACACTTTGTGGCTCCCAGTGACAACATCTCATAATCTAAATATATCTAGCACGATGCAAGGCTGTTGATGAGGAAATCATGGTTTGTACCATCTTTATTGTAAAGCCAAAATGATGACCATTAAAGGTTTTCAGGAAGTTATTTGTAGTAAAATAATCAATGATGAGTCAAAGCATCACCATCAGTCAGAAATAATCCTGAGCAAATATATGGAGAGGTATTGAAAGATAATCTTTCATTATGCCAAAACATTCCATATAGAAATGTATAAGTATTCCTAAATAATTTATTCTCTGCTAGGTTTATAATTTTAAGTAGATATGTATTTTCTTAAAGTAAATGAAATACATACCTAGGTTTTATTTGAAAATTTTAATTTTGGCCTTTAGTTTCAGAATATTTCTTTTTTTTTTTTTTTTTTTTTTTTTTTTTTGAGACGGAGTCTTGCTCTGCCGCCCAGGCTGGAGTGCAGTGGCCAGATCTCGGCTCACTGCAAGCTCTGCCTCCCGGGTTCACGCCATTCTCCTGCCTCAGCCTCCTGAGTAGCTGGGACTACAGGCGCCCGCCACCTCGCCCGGCTAGTTTTTTGTATTTTTTAGTAGAGACGGGGTTTCACCGTGTCAGCCAGGATGGTCTCGATCTCCTGACCTCGTGATCCGCCCGTCTCAGCCTCCCAAAGTGCTGGGATTACAGGCTTGAGCCACCGCGGCCGGCCAGTTTCAGAATATTTCTATCCATTTATCCAGTTCTAGTATTTTCTGAGATAAATTAAATAGGTGACTAGGTCTCTTTTTCATTTATAACTAAAAGAAATAAATGAACACCTCAGGCAATCACCTTTTTGCTATGTGAAGCAAACATTTATAATTTATCTCTTTTCTCCTTATTTATTAAAAATAATAAATATATATATACATATTTCAGGTGAAGAGTAAAATTATGTGAAAAGAGCAACTTCTAAAATAGATAAAGACACTTTATTTCAAGCCTTCTTAAATATAACCACTTGTTTTTATTAGATTTCACTGGATTGAGTTTACTAGGGCTCAGATTTTTAATAGTTATACCTGACACACAGCTGCCCCATATCTTGTTTAGTCTTATTTATGGGGACAAAATAAATTATCATCTCATCCTTTTTACCTAGAAAGTGTTATACTCACAATAGTTTATTTTTAATTAACTTATCTTCTATAGAGATCCTCTCAGGGAAAAATATTCATGGATGTATGTGTGTTGGAGTAGAATGTATTGGGGTAGTTTTTAATCACGACAGGCTTCACTGTTCAATCTATCTGAGGATGACAATATTTAGTAAAAATTAGAAACAAAAATAATTTATGAGTCTGGGTCCCACTGATTAGTGTAATGCTGATTTTCTAATAAAAACAATTTATTTTACAGCAAACATACTCTGTATCTAAACCTAAACATATGGAATATGACTTTTGTTATGGAATTTTCCCATTTGTGAACTTTACTCTTTTAGAGATGAGGTCTCAGGCAGACTAGAGTTCTATTAAAATTTATCTTATTCTCCATATGTTTCCATTCTTCTTGGGATGTTAAGCTGGTAATGTGAGTTATAGTGTTTTTTTTTTTTTTTTTTTTTTTTTTTACTCTTAAACTTCATCTGTACTACATCACATTTTTTTTTTTTTTCAAATAGATTATTTCTGAGACTCGGAATACATAATATATGAGAACCTCATTATCTACAGTCTCATACATATATAAATATTCTCTGACACATCCTGATGTTGTCTTGTCTGAGAGTTCCAGAGTGTTCAGAAATAGCAGTTTTCTCCTTATTGTCAGGCAGAGACCTTGATCACATTGCCTTTGATAAATCTGTTCAGATCAAGTAGGGGTTCTCTATCTTTTCTGCACATTAAATTTAATTCAAGAATCCTTATGCTCTGTGAAGGCAACCAAAAATTACAATTTAATTGGTCAGAAATGTGGATTTTTAAAGTTCCACACACAATTCTAATGCAGCACTGGTTGAGAGCCACCCTTAAATAATGCTTCAGAAGCTAGAACAGATCCTGAGATTGCCCGGGGGCTAAAAGTAAAAGCCTGAGTTCATGGGCTTATTTTAAAAATTATGCTTTAGCTAAGTTACTATGTAGACAACAGTTTGAGGGACTTTTCTTTTTGTTCTTACATCCTAGTTGAGTGGATGGGAGATACCAGTGAGAGAATGGGATGTGAGATATTTTTATGTGGAATTTTGATCCAAGTACTTGAAAACGAAGTCAGTGACTTTAGATGTGCATATTTGCCAATAAGTTTCAAGAATACTAAAACAAAACTATCAGACTCTTGTTGTTCCCTATTTATATGGCCAGTGTTTCTCAAAATGTGACTCCCAGGCCACCTGCAACAGGATCACATGAGGGACCTGTTAAAATCTCAGATTTCTCACCCTAAAAATCATAATCTCACAAGCATGGTAGCTGAATAATTTTCCTTTAATACAAAGTTTCCAGGTGATTACTAGACATATTAACAACCACTTGTGTCAGCCAGAGCTCTGATGGTCACTGAGGAGCTCTCTCTGATTTTTCTTAGATCTTCTTGCCTTTGACAACTTAATGGAAGTCAACTATTTGCAAGACAATATGCTCATGAAATAGACATACAGGGCAGGAAAATATGTCTCTTGACTTCATTGGTGGTGAGTTACTTCACAGGGGCAAAATAGTTAAAAAAATGTTTTTCACTTACCTTCCAAGCCCATTCATAAGTGACATTTTATGTCAGTTCCAATTTTCAAGCAGATGAAGTATTGCTAGAGAATTGTAGACATCTAGGCATTGCTGGCTGTTGGCTTGACCCCATGTGAAAATGTGTCACTGTTTAAACCAGTGTGCGTATGTGAGAGGTGCTAGTGGTTCTGTGAAGAAGGAGAAAGAGATCAAATGGTTGTTTTATAAGTGTCACTTTGAACTTTGGGGTCACTCTTGTAGAGTCATTATCTTTTGAATATATATATAGAACTTGTATAATATGCCAGACACTGTGACATTGATTTATATCCTTTATCTTATTTCTTCTTGCTAAAATCATATGAAGAAAATACAATTCTTACTTTCATTTTACATGAGGAAATTAAGATTTGAATTGGATAAACAACTTGCTCCAAGAGAACGTACTAAGTGGTGGATCTGAGATATAAACCTACTTTTTAAATTTCAGAATGTTAACCCCTATTCTCTGCATATACTGTGTACTGACAATACTTATTATTACTGTTAATGCATGCTACTTTTCCAATGACCAAGTAGCTTTAAACCACAGAAATGTACTCCCTCATTGATCTGGAGGCTAGAAGTTTGAAATCATAGTGTTGGCAAGGCTGTGCTGAACTTTGAAGCCTCTAGAATAACGTCCTTCTTAGTCTCTTCCAGATACTGGTGGTATGGTAGCTATCTTTGGCATTCTCTGGCTTGTAGCTGCATAACTCCAATCCCTGCCTTCTTTGTCACATGGCATTCCCCTGTGTCTCTGTGTCAAATTTTCCCTCTTATTATAAGAACCTCAGTCATTGGTGTGGTTTCATATGAATCCACTATTCAACTCAGTGGAGCATTCATAAATGCCTTGTGGAAACTGAAGCTATCTGACAACACACTTTGAGGTTATCATGGTGAATGGGCTTTCATTTCTTCGATTCACCCTTTGCTTCAATTTAATGTTTCCACCAAACTATTACTATTTTACTTCATGCCATGGCTTCTGTGATTTTAATTCATGCCATGGCTTCTGTGAGAATGGGAGTTGGGAACACTCACCATACATTAGCATGTTTGTGTTCTTTTGTATCTTATATATCCGCCAAGACAACAGAGTTCTGCATGGCAGACTTTTGCTAATGATCATGATTAGTAGTACAGATAATAATATTGATTGCTACATAGCTGTTTCCAAAATCCAAGTTTAAGTTCTTTCTACTAATCTATATTGCCTGTGTGACACACTGATGGTGATAAAAATATCAAGAACAGTTTTGCTGGGTAGAGGTTTGGAGAAGAGTGTCATAATTGCTGTACAAGGAAGAGAAGAAGCCTGATTTGAAATTTTGAATGCTGAGCAGAAAGATGTTGCGGTAAAAATGGGATGAAAATGGGATTAAAGGTGGTCAAAGATGTGGAATGTGATCTGATGAAGCACCTAGAGTTTTAACTTTCTCAGGAGTGAAAAGGTCACAGGCCATCTGTAGGAGAGGATAGATGTGGGGGTGAGGGAGGAGGAAGAGAAGGAAGCCATTCAAGGAATGTAGAATGAGGTCATTTCTCCAAACATGCTACTGACTCAAGAAAAAGTAGTCTAGGTGTCTCAGAGAAGGTGCTTGTGCGTAGTCATCAACAACTGATGTGTACAGATAGACCACAGATGCCATGTAGATAGGTATAATTCAAAAGCATAGAATTGAATAATCTACATGTATAATTTAGGAGACATGAGCTTTGTGAAACATGGATGAAGACAGCCGTTTGCGCTGTGTGTCATACTATTTTTTGTTTGTTTCAATTTTACTTTATTAATATTTGTTATAGCCATTTCCCCCTCAGCTTTATTAAGATATAATTGGCAATAAAATTTGTATATAATTACATTGTACAACTTGATGTTTTTATATAAGTGTACATTGTGAAATAATTAAGACAAGCTGATTAACACATATCACCTCGTGTACTTATTTTTATGTGTGTAGTAGGAATATTAAAGACCTATATTTCTTAGCAATTTTTAGGTATACAATCATTACTATTAATTATAGCTAGTCACTATGCTGTACAATAGATCTTCAGTTACCTGTCTAACTGAAAGTTTGGAGCCTTCATCACACTGTTGAGCTAGAGGACAAAGTATTGGACTAGGTATTCATATATAGATATTGGAGGACTGACTTCAGAAATCAACTAGATTTGTTGGTATCTTGTTTTTCAGTCTAGTATGTTTGGTCAAGGAGTAGAAAGAGTGAATTAATTGCAATATTGTAATACATAAAAATATCTGGCATAGTATTATTAATGACCATGACATTTATCCCTATTAGTTAGAGGGTATGCGCAATAACCCATATCTTCTTGAAAATAAAAGATTTAAAGTTAAATTCTAACTCCCCTTGCCACGTCCTATGTATATATGTACAGTGTCATTGTAAAAAATAATGAGTGTTTCTATTAGATGATGTCAAATAAGAAGGATGTTGATAATGGCAATATAATGTAAAATAATGTGAAATATAGAACAGAAAAATGTGAAATGCCTAGAATTAGGATGCATTTATTGCAACAATTTTTACATAGTAAACACCAAATAGCACTTTGGTTGAATGGTTTAAAGAAAGCCAAAAGTAAATAATCACCAACAGAACAGCAAACGTAGGGTCTGCTCGTATTTGGAGAGATCGCAGTTCAAACTTCCCAGGTGCTAGATCCCAAAGCACAACACTATACCATGGAAGCTCTGATAGCACACTGTTTATTCTCATTCCCAAACCACATTGCAATCAAAATTAGCTACCTGATATTCCCCCAGCCAAGTCTTTTGCCTATTATAGGAATACCAAGGAAATATTGGTGGGTAGCCGCAGTTGTTATTTGATGCTATGTTATATTCCACAATTCATTTTTGATAAGCAGAATGTCGAAATTTTAAAGATCTCACAATTACTTAAATAAGTGTTTATTTTCATCTTTCCCCAAAGAGAAAGCAAAATGACACTGTGTTCATTTCTTGTCAAACAAGAAATATTCCTAAGAGATATTTTCCTTGTTCAGTGCAAGCCCTAATAAAACTTGACAGCAAAGAATGTTTTTCTCTGAGTAAATATTTGGCAGTAAGTAGATATCTGCTACAGATGCCAAGTTGTTAATTTCATACCACCAAGCTACTGTCTTTCTATCTTTGCGTTTTTTCTTCTATTTAGAGGTTAAAGGGATGTAACATAATTTTTATGTCTTATAAAGAAAGTGAAAAACTGTTTATACATCTGGATGCCATTCAGTGTTCTTCATTCACATAATTTTAAAAAGGAAAGAAATGAATAAATAACTATTAAATAAAAATTCTGGATTTTGACAAAATTGAGAACTCATGAGACATTTTAGTCCTAGGATGAGTATTCTGAAAGTATTCCTGTATCATTAATAATTAGAAAAGAATTGCCATCTTTGATTTTTGACTTCATTCTTGTGCTAATAGCATGGTGCTTATAGCTGTTCTAAAGGATTGTCTGCAAACATGACAAAGCCCAAGGAAAAAGAGACATTTTGTCTTTCCCACCACTCTTTGTTCCAGATGCCTACAGTAGACTTCTCACAAATCATTCTCCAAAAATGGGCCATATCTACAGTCCTGAACTGTTCATTAGCAAAAGGGTTAGACCTTTAGTAGTTGGCATAAATTAAATTTACTGTGGTAACAATGGGTGTTAGGGTGAAAAAAAAAAGCAATACCTTCAATAATAACGTCCCTTTGAATTAATATTCTAATTTAACAAATGAACTAAACTATTCAAAACTATTCCTGGAACATCATTAGTACTAAGTACACGGCTGAAGTAGACTAAAATTCCTCAAACTTTTTGTCCAAGTCCAATTCCATGTTTTATTGACTTATATTTTTTTGATAAAAGTTTCTCATCTATCAAAATCTTCACAAAAATCTTGATCATATTCACTTTGTACTACTATAGTTTCTCATTCTCTGTCTTCCAACTTCAAGCCTTGTTTCTTTAGATATATGTATTATTGTTCTGCCCAAATTCTTTATCCTTGATCACTGAAATACACATGAGATTATTCCTAATTGATTACTTCAGAATAACTCTGAATTTTCTTCTCCTCTAAAGCCAAGTTCTCCAAACATTACATCATTAGATTGACTTTACTTTGTGTTCTCTTTATTTTTCTAATTTAACATTTATTGTTCTCTCATATGTTATCCACATTAACATGTTCTTTCCTTTCTCTAGCTTTGATTTTTGCCTTTGTCTAAATGATCACATTGTGATGTGGTTTGGCTATGCACCGCAGCCAAATTTCATCTCGAATTGTAATCCTCACGTGTTGAGGAAGTGATCTGGTGGAAGGTGATTGGATCCTGCAGGTGGTTTCCCCCATGCTGTTCTCCTGATAGTGAGGGAATTCATTAAGAATACTTGACTCATATGATTAAAAAGCAAAGTCTCAGAATAAGCCATCTGCAAGCTGAGGAGAAAGTAAGCTAGTAGTGGCTCAGTCCGAGTTCCAAATCCTCAAAAGTACAAAATCTGTCAGTGCAACCTTCAGTCTGTGGTCAAAGTCTTGAGAGTGCCCCGCAAGCCGCTGGTGTAAGTCCAAGACTCCAAAGGCCAGCGAGTCTGATGTTAAAGGAAAGCAAGCATCCAGCACAAGAGAAAGATGAAAACCAGAAGACTCAGCAAGCCAGCTTATCCCACCTTTGTCTGCCTGCTTTGTTCTAGCCACACTGGCAGCTGGTTGGATGGTGCCTACCCAGAGTGAGGCTGGGTCTTCCTCTCCCACTTTACTGACTCAAGTGTTAATCTCCTATGGCAACACCATTGCAGACATACCCAGAAATAATACTTTACCAGCTATCTAGGTATCCTTCAATCCAATCAAGTTGACACATAATATTAACCATCACACATTGCCTATAGCACAATTCAGAGATATTTAATAATGTCTATCATGAAACACAGCTTCTATGATGGCTGCCTATGATCTCTATGTTCTGGCATTCACATCATTCTTTAATTCCCTCTCCTCAAATATGAGCTAAACTTATTGAATTGATTCTTAAAAAATGCATTTGAAGTAATGGGGTGTTCCTTCTGATATTTGTTTATAAAAGAACCATGGCATATGTTTTGGTCTCTGTCTCTCTTGCTTTTTCTCAGATTGCTCACTCTAGGGGAAGCCAGCTCTAGGGGAAGCCAACTGGCATGGGAAGTAGTGCAGTGGAGAAATACACATGGCCAGAGGCTGAGACCAATCATGTGAATGAGTTTGGAAGAGTCTTTCCCACCACTGCCACCAGTGAAGTCTTCAGATGAGACTGCAGCCATACCCAATAGCTTGACTGCAACCTCCTGAAAAACCTTGATGCAGATTCACACAACATTGGATTTCTGACCCACAGACAATATGATATAATAAATGTTTGTCTTTGCCATTAAGTTTTAGGATAATTTGTTATATAACAATAAACAATACATCTATCCTGGATATAAGTTTCCCTGTATTTTCTGTAGCATCTTCATATTTTAGACCATTTATTTTATTTTTCTTTATGTTTGTCTTAGAGTTGAATACCATATTATGGTTCCCTTCAACAATCTTATATATGACTTTTTATGAAGATAATTTATGAAACATAATGAAAAAAGGAGATCAACCAATTTAGACTTTTTTCTCTTAATTGTCGCTTCTCTACTTTATCCTGCTTTCCACTTCATGCTCTTTGCTGTCACCTATATTTGCTCTTATTATTATGGTCACTGATTCTGTGGACTATCAGGTTTTTATTTCTGATGTGTTTACACCATATATACCAAAGATATCAAGTGTATGAAAATATCACAGATAAGCCATTCCTATATGGCTAAATATCCTCTGTTATATTAATAAATTTATAAAGCCTTCATTTTTTAGATTTTCTGGGAGCTACCAACTCCTTTGAAAATTTATCTGTAGATTTGCACTGATCTACATGGCATGATGAATTTTTAAAGAGACTTTTTCAAGGAGAGCTTTAAATATGATCACTTATTTAACAGAATAAGTCCAATTAGGCCAGTATTCAAACATTACTGCTACATTTTTGATATAATTAAACTTACTATAGCTAAGGAATTATCACTCAAAACTTTGTTACATCCTTCAATCCAGTGTCCCTAAACAACTTCACTACTTTCCTTATGACTGGTGGTTCCATTGGAGGTTTAATATCAACTTTAACCCTGACTCTGACAAGCCCATCAAAAATAATGAAGTTTGACAAATAAAGCTTAAAATTTTCCTTTTCTCCCACATTATTTGCACTTCCAACACTTGGGTCCTTTCTAAACATAAACAGCATCTATTATCTCTTCTGGCTCTTATTTTATGATTAAGAAAAATTAATGGCTCACTTGCAAGTTTTGTAGAACAACATTCAGTCAAATATGTACATATATATATACACACACACATATATTCTCTCTCTCTCTCTCTCCATATATATATATATATATATATATATATATATATATATATATATAATTTTGAGACGGAGTCTCCCTCTGTCACCCAGGCTGGAGCACAGTGGCACGAGATCTTGGCTCACTGCAAGCTCCGCCTCCAGGGTTTACGCCATTCTCCTGCCTCAGCCTCCCGAGTAGCTGCGACTACAGTTGCCCGCCACCACACCTGGCTAATTTTTTGTATTTCTAGTAGAGATGGGGTTCCATCTTGTTAGCCAGGATGGTCTTGATCTCCTGACCTTGTGATCCACCTTCCTTGGTCTCCCAAAGTACTGAGATTACAGACTTGAGCCACCATTCCTGGCCTCAATCAAATATATTTTTATACAAATAAATCTTAAAAATTAGTGCCCTCTTTCAAAGCTAGCTGTTAATCATTTATAGGAAGATGCTACCATCAAAAAATTAATGATAGAACATCACTATAATTTAAGCTATCTATAAAAGGTTAAAACAGGATAACACATTTAATGAAAAATACAGCTTAAGCATAGTTTGAGGAACATTGATGAGAATAATATGGAATGTTAGAAAATAAATAAAGTGGAATACTTTAGGTGTTTCTACTACAATATGTTTATAGTTACTATAATAGATAAAATTTTATTTGTATCCTTTCAAAAATGGCTGATGTCTCAGTTCATTTTGTGTTACTATAACATAATATCTGAGGCTGCATAATGCCTAAATAAAATAGGTTTATTTGGTTCATAATTCAGATGGCTGGAAAGTTCAAAATTGGGAAACTGCATCTGGTGATGGCCTCATGCTGCTTCAGCTCCTATCAGAAAGTGAAAGGACAGTGAGCATGTCCCACTGGCACATATGATGAGAAAGCAAGAAAGACAAACCAATGAAGCCAGATTGTTTTAAACGACCTACTTTTAAGGGAATTAATTCATTCCTGATCAGAATTCACTCAACCTCTTGGAAAGGCCTGAGTCTATTCATGAGGGACCAGGCACCAGGACCAAAATAACTCCCACTAGACCCTACGTCCCAACAATGCTGCACTGGGGATCAAATGTGAACCTGAGTTTTGGGAGGGACAAGCCACCTGTAAGCCATAGCAGCTAACTATGATCAAATAGGCATAAAAACTACTCACACCTCCTCAGCTAAAATAAAATTGTTTTCCCACAAATCCTCTCCTCCTCTATATTGACAAACAATTTGAATGAACATGAAGTTTTATATTGTTATACTTTATATGATATTTTCAGACTTTTACCAACATATGCTCTAAACTTCCAAATTATTTTAATTTTTCACAACTTCATCTAAATGAGAAAAAGTAATTGAGTCAAATGTTTTTTAGAAACATTTATGGAATTTAATCTCAATAAGAGATTGCATTTTTACTGAATTTGTCTGTAATTATCTGTTGCATTGTTTAAATCTTATATTTCTATAAAAAGTTAGGCATTGTATATAGATATATTACTATGATGTATACAGACATAAAACTATGATATAATTATTATTCATATTCCATCTCTGAAGATTCTTTCGAAGTTGTTATATATTTAATTCCTTTTTAACAAATTGAGTCTGAAACTACTTGAAATTTATATAACTTAACATCATTGTAGCCAGTCTTGTCAGGGATACTCCTAAAGTTACCTTAAAGTGTATTTACCTAGCAACTCTATGCACTCCCCTGAAAGACACACACTAAAATATTATTTCCTGAGAGGAGCAACTGCAAAGAGTATTTGTTTATGTATTTTTAAAGTTATAATAGACTTAGGAGTCGTTTGGAGGAATCTTCAGGGTTTTTATGTATAAAATCATATAATCAGTGAACAGAAATAATTTAACTTACTTTTTTCAAATTTGGATGTCTTTTATTTCTTTCTCTTGCCTGAATGCTCTGGCTTGCACTTCCAGTGCTGTGTTCAATAGGAATGGTGTAAGTGGGAATCCTTGTGTTCTTCAGTTCTTTGAGGGAATACTTTAAACTTTTCTCCATTCTCTATGATGTTGGTTGTGGATTTGTCATATATGGCTTTTATTATTATGAAGTATGTTCCTTTGATGCCTAATGTGGCTGTGAATCCATCTGGTCCTGGATCTTTTTTCTTGGGACATTTTTTTGTTACAGATTTAATTTTACTACTCACTATTGGTCTGCTCACGATTTCTATTTCTTTCTGGTTCAAACTTGGGAGGTTGCATGTTTCAGAATTTATTTATTTCCTCTACATATTCTAGTTTGTCCATGCACCATGCTCACAGTAGTGCCTGATGATCTTTTATGTTTCTGGGGATCAGTCGTAATGTTACCTTTATCATTTCTGATTGTGTTTATTTGAATCTTCTTCTTTTCTTGGTTAATCTAGCTAGCAGTCTGTCAGTGCATCTGCCTTTACTTTGATTCTGTAGATATGTTACTCCAGAAGACTAGGAGATGGACAATACAAGGGAGACTGAATTTCAAAATCTTTAAAGAAGAGTGACAATATAAGAACAGTTATTTCCCTGATTTTATTTCTCTAGATTAAGGAGAAGAGAAACAGAGTTCTCAATGAGTATTATAAAATACATGAATCAGATTGGTTATTATTAAATTAACTTATAGGGACAGGGCACTTAAATTAAAATATACCATTAAAAAGAATATTCCCTATTGTGCTTAATAAATAAATTCTGTATGAAAAATAGTAGGATAAATTGCCTTAATGATCATTCATGTCATAAAAGTATGTAGGATGCTCAGTTACCTCTAAGGTTCATCTAAATAGTGTTTTCAGTCTGCCCACAAATGATCAATATATTAGACAAAGTTGATAACATCCACTTCAAATTTTCAATAGAGTTTGTGTGAATATAAATTAGTTCAGCCACTGTGGAAAGCAGTTTGGAGATTTCTCAAAGAATCTAAAATAGAACTACCATACAACCCAGACATTCCATTACTGGGTATACACCCAAAGAAAAATAAATTATTCTACCAAAAATATACGCAATCATATGTTTATCATAGCACTGTTTACAATAGCAAAGATGTTGAAGCAATCCAGGTGCCCATCAGAGGTGGACTGGAAAAAGAAAATGTACATATATACCATGGAATACTATGCAGCCATTACAAAGAATGAAAGCATGTGCTCTGCAGTCACATGGATGGAGCTGGAGGCCATTGTCATAAGCTAACTAATGCAGGAACAGAAAACAAATACTGCGTGTCCTTACTTATAAGTCTGAGCTGAGCATTGGGTACACATGAACATAAAGATGGCAACAATGGACACTGGGGACAACTGGAGTGGGAGGAGTGGGAGGTGTCAAGGGCTGAAGAACTACCTATTGTATATTATGCTCACTACCTGGGTGATAGAATCAGTTGTACCACAATCCTCAGCACTGCACGATACACCCATGAAACAAATCTGTAAATAAACCCTGAATCTAAAATAAAAGTTGCATTTTAAAAAAAACTCAATGGAACAAGGAAAGAAAAGAATAATTTTAAACACACACACACACACACACACAGACACATACAAACATGTAGATATATATTATTCCAAACTAGGAAATAAACAAACCATTTGTGCTTAGCACTGACCAGATCATGCTGGAGTTGCATGATAAGTCTGAGTTGTCACAGTTTATTACATGCATTCACTAATGGGAATAGATGCTTAAGACTATGAGCAGTTTAGAAAGAGTTTGGAGAATTACATTTGTTGGAACAGAAAAAAAATCCTGAGATCTTTACATAAGCAAGAGAAATACAAGTCACACTATACCTTTCTATTATAAATTATTAAGTAATCTGTTCAGGTTCACATAATCAATAAATGTGCTAAAATCAACGTAGCACATTTATTGATTATGTGAACCTGAAAAAATTAGTTAACTTTTCTGAGGTTTCAAATTACTTAACCTGTCTTTGTAAAATAGATACACCTATATCAAAAGTACATGAAGAACACTGCTGCTGCTCAGTAAATGTTGGTTTCTCTATATTTGACTCAACAAATGTAACGGCCTGATTGAGAAGTAGAAAAAGCCCAGGAAAGGAGATGAGCTATAAAGCAGTACTCTGGACTTAGGCAATTATTTTTTAGTTATGTTCATGTACAAAATGAGATGAATTCTAACTAAAAAATTTGATAGAAAAAAGACAAATGTTTGAAGAAGAGTTTTCAGAAAGAAAACGAAGTCCTATAAGTAATTTACACTCTGTTTCTAGGGACAAGTATACACAGGGAGTAAGAGGGAAAAAGAAGATATAAAAATTGTGGGTGAGAAGGACAAATATGAAAGGATTATGCTCATTATAATGGAAATGAACTATTACTAGTTGGATTTGGGATTTATGAATATTAATTTAAGAGAAAGTAAGACATATAAATGAGAGTTATTAAGGTGTCTTTACAAACAGAAGCAGGTTCATATTTCTTTCCACACAAGAAAAATGAGAAGGCAAGGGAGTGCCATAAAAAGCAAATGTGGTGATATGCATTCAGTTGAGACATAGCTAGAAGAAGATAATACGAAGAGCACTTTACCCTGAGGAATAATGATACACTACTAACCTGTGGCCATGCTGATTTAACTACCATATTAATATCACAGGATACATAAAGCTGTGTATATATATGTCTTTTAAACCTAGGAGCAAAATTCTATAAAAAGGAATTATATCATTGTGGCCCTATCATTTTCTTTTCTTATTCAGTGTACATAAAATTCTTCAGTAGTTATTGTTTTCAAGTAAGCTACTCTAATCTGAAATGAAAATACACGGAATAATATCATACCATTCACCACACAGATGTTATCCATTATAAATTATATAGTTATGCACACATATGTATATATAATTATTTTATCAAAATATGTATAAAACAAACCTAAGATAAAATTATTATTACTTAAATATAGATAACTATATAGTGTATTAAAACCTATCAATGTGAAGATTATATATGCATCTGGTGGTTACATAATGTTGCCATCCTAGTAGCATGCTAATTAACAAAGAAGCGCTCCCATGCAATATGGGAGGTGGAGTTCTACAGAACACCAAAATTTAAACTTTAAAAATATACTCGAGCTAAGACTTGTGATTGTGATTCATTGAACATCACCTTTATCAGGGCCTAAGCCCAGACGTGCAAATTAGGGCACTGTATGAAGGGACAGATAATGGATTTAAAACAGTTTCCTAACAGCTATACAAACAAGGAGTAGCACCCATGTTCATTGCAGCACCTTTCACAAAAGCAGAGACATGGACTCAACTGAAGTGTCTATCAAGGAATAAATCAACAAAGACATCATAGTGTATATACACAATGGAATATTATATAGCCTTCAAAAAGAAGGAAATTGTCATTTACAAAAAATGAATGAACCTAGAGTTCTTTATGCTAAGTGAAACAAGCTAGGCACACAAAAAGCAAATACTCCAATGATCACACCTATACTTTGAATCTGAAAATGCTTTAACTCCTAGAACTAGAGAGCAGAATTGTGATTATGGGAGATGCCAGTCAGAAGGTATAAGGTTTCGATTAGACAGGGCAAACAAGTTTTCAAGATCTATTGCACAGACAACATAACCCTAGTTAGTAACAATGTGTTGTACATTTCAAAATTGCTGAAAATGAATTTCAAATGTCTCAGAACATAAAATATACGTTAATTAGTTTGATTTAATCATTCCACAGTGTACACATAAATCAAAGCATTGTAGTGTAACCCATACATTTACATAATTTTTATTTGTGAATTAAAAATGTAAAAATGAATAAGAAATAGCAAGCATGCACTAAGAGTGAAATAATTGTTGTTGAAATTCAACTTTAAAAGATATTCAGTCAGGCACATTGGCTCTTGCCTGTAATCCCAGCACTTTGGGAAGCTAAGGTGGGAGAATTGCTTGAAGCCAGAAGTTTGCAATTCTCCTGGGAACACAGCAAGACCCAATCTGTAAAAACAAACAAAGAAACAAACAAACAAACAAAAAACATTAGCCAGGCATGGTGATACGTTCCTGTAATCCCATGTACTCAGGAAGCTAAAGCACAGAATCTCTTGTTCCAGGGAATTCAATGTTGCAATGAACTATGATCGTGCCACATCACTTCGGCCTGAGTGACAGAGTCAGACCATGTATGTCAAAGAAAAGTATTTAAGTCAAATAAAATAATGAATAATATGTTGTGAGGAATCACTAAATTAAGATTTAAGTATTTTATATTATATTTCTGATTCAGCCATTATTAAATGAAACGGGAGACCTTGTGCAAATTCTGTCACATCTTTTGGGATTTTTATTCTCTATGAAATTCACTGTTAGAATTAGTTTATTCTAACATAATTTGTTTATTATAACATAAATGAAATTAAATGATTTCATTTAATTTCAATAGTATATGATTCCATAAATTGGTTTTATGACTCTTTTGTTATGTGCAAATATCTGATGGCTTATTTTCCAGATTCTAATATAAGTGATATAGATGCAGAGGTGAATTCAATATCCACTAAACCCACAGTACTGAGGCAATGGGTATGTAACAAGCACTGAACAGAAAGTGCACACTTAAGACCTGCACATTAGTTCTGACATTCTTCCTCTAGTAAAGTCCTCAGAGGGTTGTGTCATCATTTTTCAGATTTAAGGATAAGAAGGAAACATTCAGTGTAAAAAAAAAAAAAAAGGAAAAAAAAACCCCACAAAATTAAAGAGAATATGTAATTGAAAGCCATTAGAATAAGGTCCAGGGTCTGCCACTAGTTCTTATCACTGGATTTCTTGTGATGTTTGATTATTCACACGATATAGATACCTAGAGGTGGTAACATAGTCCACAGGTCCAAAAATGTCATGTCTGTAGACTACGGTATTTGTAAGAATGTGCACAGGACCATCAGACGCGCATTCAGTGAAGCAGGTCTAGAGGTAGAGATTGAAATACTGGAACCCAAGCAATATAAATATGTTAAGGATAAAATTAATTAACAAGCTAGGGTGAGTGATCAAAAGTCAATACATAGAAATCAGTAAATATCAGGGCATAAACTTTGTGGCTTGAAGATTAAGAAAGCTATAAAATACGGGTAAATGTTTATATAAGGGGCCTTATGACCTTATTATATCTAACATATTTTGGATCTCTGAAAAGCTCATTTTGGTTTCCATCTTTCTCCATCAGCTTTAGAGTATGAAGACTTTGATTACATTCTATGCAGACTATCAGTATTCTATTCTCTAGAGATGGCTGTCCAGTACTGCTTCCTGAGTTAGAAGTGATATTGTGCTTTTTCCAATAAAAGTGTTGATGTCTGAAGCCTCTGCCCCAATTCCTCCCTGCCCCATGTCCTCATATCTGAAGTGTGCATTTTCTGTTTAGAGTTTGTCACACACCTCTTTCCTCTGTACTATGAAGTTTAGTGACCACTGAGTTTACCTCTGCATCCCTATCACTTACATTAGCATCTCTCAAATAAGCAGACAGTTGATAAATGACGAACTATTATTAAAATATTTCTTAGAATCATACTATTTAAATTAAATGCAATCATATATATTAATCATTGTGCATGAATCGTAAATATCCCAATCTGAAAAGAAGAAAGATGTGCAATTGTGACTAAATGTGCAATTGTGAGCCACCGCTCCCAGCCGCAAGTCTATAATCTTTTACTCTAAATGATGACAGTGGCTGCCCATCAGGAATGGTCCTATCTCTTCTGAGTTGGCTTGGGAGCTCCCCAGATGTGCAATTGTGACTAAAATGCTACTCACAGTTTGTGTCATATGATACTTTCTAAGATTTCACATTTCCTTATTTCTGCATTGATTATCTTATTCTTTCATGCTAAAGCCCTCTACAGTCAACTGCCAAATTGATATACTCCAATTGCTCCTTGTTAGAAATCAACATTTTAGTGTTTCATCTTATATAGGGTTGTTTCAGCAACTTCTGAATTTTTCAGATGTTTTATATATTATTTTTCTGGAATGTAAATGTAATCACTTACATTATAATTTGGCAAACTCTCAAGTAGTATATGCGATTTAATTTTGTACTTCCAGAGATAAATAACCAAAACTTTGGCATTTCTATATATATATATATATTTTTTTAAATTTATTTATTATTATTATACTTTAAGTTGTAGGGTACATGTGCATAACGTGCAGGTTTGTTACATATGTATACTTGTGCCATGTTGCTGTGCTGCACCCATCAACTCGTCATTTACATCAGGTATAACTCCCAATGCAATCCCTCCCCCCTCCCCCCCCCCCCCCTCCCCATGATAGGCCCCGGTGTGTGATGTTCCCCTTCCTGAGTCCGAGTGATCTCATTGTTCAGTTCCCACCTATGAGTGAGAACATGCGGTGTTTGGTTTTCTGTTCTTGTGATAGTTTGCTAAGAATGATGGATTCCAGCTGCATCCAAGTCCCTACAAAGGACTCAAACTCATCCTTTTTTATGGCTGCATAGTATTCCATGGTGTATATGTGCCACATTTTCTTAATCCAATCTGTCACTGATGGACATTTGGGTTGATTCCAAGTCTTTGCTATTGTGAATAGTGCTGCAATAAACATACGTGTGCATGTGTCTTTATAGCAGCATAATTTTATAATCCTTTGGGTATATACCCAGTAATGGGATGGCTGGGTCATATGGTACATCTAGTTCTAGATCCTTGAGGAATCGCCATACTGTTTTCCATAATGGTTGAACTAGTTTACAATCCCACCAACAGTGTAAAAAGTGTTTCTATTTCTCCACATCCTCTCCAGCACCTGTTGTTTCCTGACTTTTTAATGATTGCCATTCTAACTGGTGTGAGATGGTATCTCATTGTGGTTTTGATTTGCATTTCTCTGATGGCCAGTGATGATGAGCATTTTTTCATGTATCTGTTGGCTGTATGAATGTCTTCTTTTGAGAAATGTCTGTTCATATCCTTTGCCCACTTTTTGATGGGGTTGTTTGTTTTTTTCTTGTAAATTTGTTTGAGTTCTTTGTAGGTTCTGGATATTAGCCCTTTGTCAGATGAGTATATATTTTTAAATATATATATATATATTTTTTATTTTTATTTTTTTTGAGAGGGAGTCTCGCTCTGTCGCCCAGGCTGGAGTGCAGTGGCCTGATCTCAGCTCACTGAAAGCAAGCTCCGCCTCCCGGGTTTACGCCATTCTCCTGCCTCAGCCTTCCGAGTAGCTGGGACTACAGGCGCCCGCCACCTCGCCCGGCTAGTTTTTTTTGTATTTTTTAGTAGAGACGGGGTTTCACCATGTAAGCCAGGATGGTTTCGATCTCCTGACCTCGTGATCCGCCCGTCTCGGCCTCCCAAAGTGCTGGGATTACAGGCTTGAGCCACCGCGCCCGGCTGGCATTTCAATTTTATGTAGCTGTGTTGGAACCTTTCTCTTCAATTTTATATTGATAATGAATATATCAGGCTTGTGGTGTCAGTCTTCTGCTGAAATTTGGATTACACATACATTATGAAGCGAACATTCCCAAATATTAAAAATATGCCTAAGAATGAATGGAAAACCAAACATTATATGTTCTCACCCACAAATGGAAGCTAAGCTATAAGGATACAAAAGCATAAGAAGGATACTATGGACTTTGGAGACTCGAGGGGAAAGGTTGGGAAGCGGGCAAGGGATAAAAGACTCCAAATTGGGCTCATTGTATACTGCTCGGGTGATGGGTACACCAAAATCTCAAAAATCACCACTAAAGAAATGTACTCATGTAACCAAATACCACCTGTTCCCACAAATCCTTTGGAAATGAAAAACAAAAAAAATATGCCTAAGAAAACCAAACCATCTTATGATTTTTATCATTTCACAAATAGAGTATTCATGTAAATGCTGCTGAGAAGACTAAGAAAAATCTTCTTAGCAAAAAATTGGTAGATATTATTAAAAGTTGCTAAAAATCATTTTATGTCATATATATTTCTTTGTCTGTTTAAGCAACTGAAGTACATTTTTGAAAATTTGGTAAATTTTCAAAATTTAGAGAATTTATTATCCATAGATTGTTAGGCAATTGTCTCAGAATCTCTATGCATATTTTAAATTCTGTCTCAGTATCAGATCGCTCTCCCAATCCCACCATTTATTTTATCCTAACACAGATCAGGTTATGATATACCCTTCAAATAGTCATAGAATCCTAATTATGAACATTAAATGATATTAACTGAAAAACACAAATCAGTTCAACCACATTGTAAATATTTGATAAATATTAAAGGTTCAAAGATATATCAATCAAGACTTCGACTTTGGAGGTATTTATAGTTAACTTCATTTTGATTCCAATCTATTTATGTTGGTGCAAAAGTAATTGCGGTTTTCCCTCTGAAATTAATGGCAAAAAATGCAATTATTTGCACCAACATAATAATATAATTGGGTGGGTGTTGTATGACTTTAAATGAAAACTAATGCACCCATAATCAAAACAATAATTAGAAAGTCATTTTTACTTTAAGTATTATAGGGATGGCCAGTGAATCAAAAGCCCCCGCTGAAATAGATCAGACATTCTGGAAAGTAGCCGAGCCGAGTAAGAAAGGGCAGAACAACCTGGAGATGGGTGCCGACTTAGCAGTAGGTGCATGGGTTATGAAAAATGGCCTAAATTAAAGCTTCCCATTTATTCACAAAGGAACAGAGGGAAACAGCCAAGAGATTTGGGAAAAGATTGAGAAGATAAAAAGAAAGCAGATAAGATAATTAAGTCATCATTTCTTACAAAGGCATGACTCAAACAGCTCAGATCCCAGGGCTCAGCAGTAAGCAGGAGAAGACACAGAAAGGTTTTGTGAGGATTTAACAGCAGGCTAAAGACCAAGATGGGCTGAAATTCAGAAAGTGCAATTTTTTTCATTAAAGAAAGAAGAAGGTAAAATTTACTAAGAGTTACTACAAATTTAACTGAACACGTTATTAGAAACAAAGCAATCTTTAGCATACATATTAATAAGAAAGGGAAAACATGTAATTTAGCAAAATCAAAATTATTCAAAGTAATTTTTTTTAATTTTATAGATAACAACAAATTAAGATATGTAGGGCAATAAAAAAGTGTATGCTAGGCCATATCAATGTCATATGGATCATAAATAATTTTATATAGCATTTTCTCCCTGGAATACCTTTCAATTTTCTTTAGTCTTCACTTGGCTAAATCCTAATAGTGCTGTATGATTCAGCTTAAATATTGCATTTTCTGCAAGACCTCATCTAGCCTCTCTGCCGAAACTAGTTCTAATACCTCAGGTTTACAACAAATTCTTGAAGATTGAATGAAATAAATATATGTGAAGTTTGTAAAATAATGGAGGCACAGGAAAGCACTAAAAACATTTCATTAGCAGTAGTGTGATCAAGGTCAATGTATTAGTCTGTTTTCCATTGCATATAGCAGCATAACTGAATCTTAGTAATTTATAAATAAATAAATTCATCTTCTGTAGTTATGGAGGTTGAGAAGTTCAAGATGGAGGAGGAACCATTGTTGAAAGCCTTCTTCCTGGTGGGGTCTCTTGCAAAGCCTCAAGGCAGTGCAGTGTATCAGGGGGCTGAGTGTGCTAATGTGTTAACATGCTCGGGTCTCTCTCTTCTTGAAAAGCCACCAGTTCTATGCCCATGATAACCAATTAATTAATTTTTTTTTCTTTTTCTTTTTTTTTTTTTTTTGAGATGGAGTTTCACTCTTGTCGTCCAGGCTGGAATGCAGAGGTGCGATCTCAGCTCACTGCAACCTCTGCCTTCCAGGTTCAAGGATTTTCCTGCCTCCGCCTCCCGAGTAGCTGGGATTACAGGCACCTGGCCACCATGCCCAACTAATTTTTGTATTTTTAGTAGATAGAGATGAAGTTTCACCATGTTGGCCAGACTGGTCTCGAACTCCCAACCTCAGGTGACCTGCCCGCCTTGGCCTCCCAAAATGCTGGGATTACAGACATGAGCCAATGCACCGGACTAATTTATTAACCTTTTAACACATTAATCTATGAAGTCACTAAGGCAGAGACCTCATAATTCCTCCCAAATACGTCACTTAACACTGCCACATTAGAAATCAAATCTTGACATGAGTTTTGGAGGGAACATTCATAGCAGTCAGTACTGTATCATACGAAGTATATGGGCTTGGCCATCGGACAGACTGCAGTATATTTAAACCCTGTGCCTGCCATGGGTTCGCAGTCCTCAGTTTCAGCAATGTTCTTGAAAATTCTGAACATCAGTATTCTCATTTGCAATGGAGGAAAATAATAGTGAATTTGATGAGGCTTAAAATGGTAGACATTTATGTGGGTGCTCAATACACATTTATTCAATCACATCCTTCTCATACCCCTTTCTACCATTGGCTTAAATCAAATTTAATTTGTAAGGAGAGTTAAATGTAATACAATTTCAGTATGTTAGTTATCATGGAGCAGATAAAACAATGTCTTGAAGTATATTGTGTGGTATACAGTGTTACAACACTTAAATTATTCAATTTAATTCCAGATACATTATAATTGATTCCTCAGATTCTAGGTGGAATATGTGTATTTGGAGGACAGAGCTACTCTGAGTGTAGTTGAAGAGTAAAACTATACTTAAAAAGGAGGATTAGTCTTAATGGGAAAAAGAAGATAAAATATCAGTAAATGAACAATATAATTATAGAAAATATATTAAAATGTAAGACAATTAAGTACATATTAAGGCTACAGTATACATGAGAAAAATACCTCAAAGTAACATTTTTAAATGTGATACTGCAAGTCTGTTTTTGTAACACTGCATTTAAAATATGTGAAGTTTGGGTTTTGTTTTGTTAGGACAGTGCTACTTAGATTAAAAGATAGCAGAAAGCAAGCAAATTGATTTAGTCTTCATGATTATGAACCATGAAGGTCAGAAAAAGTCTGTGCATTTTTCACATATTTAAAAAGAATCAGTAGGGAGCAGTTAGTAAAATATTCAAAAGATGGATCAATGACAAACCTTTCAGAGATACTCACTCATTTGAAGCTGAGGCCAAGAATTATAAGCAATAAACTTTTCACAAAATTATCTTTCCAACAGTAAACTTTGATGTGGCATAGCATAAATGATATGGGTGATAATGTAAATAATGTACAACATGTGCATTATATGTACCTTGACTATTATACTCAAATGCTGTGTAACATCCGCATCTATTCTGCTATCTCTTAGTTTTATATCATTTTGTTATTTTTTTCCTGAATGGTTAGTCAGGTTGGGCAGTGATAAATTCAAAGACCTGTCACCTAAAACAGTTAGTGTATTGGCAAGAAAGGGGTTTGGCTTAATAACTGGATACAGGTGAAAGGAAAGTCATGCCAAGTTCTATTCATTAGCAGTGCCAATATATCCTTGCACGGCTCTCTTTTCCTCACAATTCCTATTTAAAAAAGGAGAAGAAAAGCTGCACTATTAAACAAATGACAAGAAAAAGTATTTCTTTTTCATATGTTAAAAAGGATGTTGAGTTTGGCATGATGGCCTAATGGTAGATTGTTGGATATTACTTTGCTAGATTGTTGGGATGCATTTCCCTACCCTGCCTCAAAGACCTTACGTCCCTCAAAAAAACTTCAAAAATTGGGAGGGATAGCATTAGGAGACATGCTTAATGTAAATGATGAGTTAATGGACACAACACACCAACAAACATGGCACATGCATACATATGTAACAAACCTGCACGTTGTGCACATGTACCCTAAAATTTAAAGTATAGTAATAAAATATTTAGAAGAATCAGGTCCTAATATAAAAGAGGCACATGGATAGCTTCAAGTTGTAACAGAAAAATTATTTTATTCATCATTCATTCATTCAGCAATGATTTAACAAATCCTGAGTGACCTGCCATTGAAGTGGCCACACACATGGGTTTTTAATAGTTGACCTAAAAAACTTTTTCTAGATGATCCATTCTTTTAAACTTTAGAATAATGAGCAAAAATATATAAAAACATGTTGATAACACTTATGATACTCGGGGTTTAATTACATTGAAGCAGTATTTTCCAATATGTCAAGGTGAAGTGCAGGTGGTATTAGTGATTGCAGTTAAATAGCAGCAATATCAACAATCAAATTAGGGAAAATAACATTTTCAGACATTACTAGATTTTCTTTGGTGTCATATTTAATATGCAGTAAAGATAAGTAATTAGTATAAGAATATAAAACCATACTGAATGGTTTTTAGAAAATAAAACCATTTTAGAAAATAAATTATGTGCTTTTTTAATGGAAATATCACACAATCATTAGATTAAGAAATACATTTCTGTACATTTCAAGGAAGACTCTATTTCAAATTATTTACCTGGTTCATAGGCATTGGATGTGGTGACAATCTAGTATTTAGGAAGTTAATTATTTCAGTCAATATCCAGTCATTTTGACTTCAAAAAAAATTACATGTTAAAGACAGTGAACATCTTTACCTGCATTCCCTGTGCTGTCTTGGTTTTATCATGGATTACTTTTCATTCTTCTTACCATTTGTATTATACTTTGCTAAGTCTAGCTGAATGTAAACTTTCTCACAGCAAGAACCTTTCTCTGTCTTTTCAAAATTTTATCCTGGAAAGCATCAGAAAAATTTCAATTCTCTTAAGACTTCATAAAGAATATTAATCTAACAGATAATAAAAGCCTGTATAAGGCTTTGGCTATTTCCTGCCCAATTTCATGCAGAATTTAGACCACATCCTGTAGTAAATTAACTAGCATCATTGGCATTTTTGGTCAAATTATAGAAAAGACAATTTTTTTTTTGTAGAGGAAAATCCAAAACATGTTTCATTCTCTAATTTGACCCAACCTTGATCTAGGAAGCAAGTACTGGGAAGTGGATCTCCTTTAGATTTCAGTATTCACTTCCCTGTCAACCGAAGTCTTTTGTGAAGTACACTAATGTCTTAATCAAGCCAGAAAACCCTTAGTTTTCTCTCAGGAACAATGTGGTAATTCAGAAATAGCTATTCCATGGGTTTCTCTACTATTTGCTTGCCATAATGAGTTAAACATCACTTAAAATTATAAAATTAACATAATGCACATTCAGGAAAGAAAGTAAACAACATTGCCAAAAAAAAAAAAAAGAGAGAGAAAAAAAAGAAAAAGAAAAAAAGGTTTTCCCTTTTCTAAAAGATTTGATTCTAAGAATTATTTTTAAAACCCCTTATTAAATGTAATTTTAAATTAAAAGTATAAATTTTAATTTCAACATAAAAAGAACTTACAAAAGCAAAAAAAAGTTAATGAAAATAGTGATAATTTTAAAAAGCCTGCTCTTAATTCTGCTTTGTGAGGCTAAAATAAAAGTAATTGCTATGAAACATTTAAATTAAGGCTAAGTTTTTTAAAAGTCATTATTGAAACAAAATTTCTGAAAAAAACATCAAGTGCATGCATAATGGCAGTCATCAAATTCATAGTGGAAAATTATTGAAAAGTTATCCCAAAGTTCTTAAACTTTATTATTTTAATAGTTAACATTGAGGCAGTGAGATTGAATTTTATTTCTGAACTTCTTTGTGTTAACCATGTTTTCAGTGACTGCTGGATGTGGATACATATTTCTGAAAAAGTTATTAATATTCAAAAAAAGCAAAAGAAAACTTAACTTTACTCAAGATGCACCAAATCACGAGTGAGGAAAATCCATCATAAATCCATCAACGCAAGAATGAGGGAAGGCAAATATGTGTCGGCACTATGAGGCATATGCCTACATTTCTGTTTAAAAAGTAGGGAGAGTGATATTATATAAATAGCAGGGCTCCAGTTAACAAAATAAGTTGTTCTTGAGTTCTAGCATCTCCTCAAAATGCACTGTATCTTGATTTTGACAAATACAGTTTTTTCTTTTTCTCTCTCTGTCTCTCTCTCCCCTCACCAACACACACATTTATATTTCATAAAAAAATAAGATTTCTGAAAGTATTATTGTAGCTTTCCAAGGTATCTAAATCATATCACTAGTGCCTCTTGTCTATATGTATTTGCCAAATGGAACTGGCTGTGTCGATATCATTAGCCTTCATCATGTGGTTAAATGATGTAGACACAGTTTTACCTCTTTTAAATCATGCCTTTCTTAACTCAGTAGAATAACACTGAAATATATAAGAAAGGTTATTTCAGCCATGCTCTGTGCTATATTTTGAAATGGGATTCTATATTAAAACTATTTTCCTATTTTGATAAACATTCACGAGACATGTTAAATTGTATTTTTGGTGTTGATTGCCATTTGTCATGTATTTTCCAATTGGGAGCTCAAAACACTGATCCCCGTAAGATGTATCAGGGAGTTGTTCAGAAACTTCAATTGCTTATCTAGCACTTTTACTAATTTTTTACTTTATTTACTACATTTACTGAAGCAAATTATTTTGACAAGTTTTGTCATGTTAGCAATCATCAACTTATCTTTTTTTTTTTTTTTTTTTTTTTTTTTTTTTTCTGAGAGGGAGTCTCGCTCTGTCGCCCAGGCTGGAGTGCAGTGGCCGGATCTCAGCTCACTGCAAGCTCCGCCTCCCGGGTTTACGCCATTCTCCTGCCTCAGCCTCCCGAGTAGCTGGGACTACAGGCGACTGCCACCTCGCCCGGCTAGTTTTTTTTTGTATTTTTAGTAGAGACGGGGTTTCACCGTGTTAGCCAGGATGGTCTCGATCTCCTGACCTTGTGATCCGCCCGTCTCGGCCTCCCAAAGTGCTGGGATTACAGGCTTGAGCCACGGCGCCCGGCCTAACTTATCTTAATGAAATCATCTTAATGAAATTCACTCTATGTTATAAAATGTTAAAATACAAGGATTAAGCAAAAATCTGATGTGTGTGTAGAAAAGCTAAGGAACTATCAGAGTATAAAGTCAACAAGCAAAACCTTCAATTTGAGTTACGTCTCTCAGGACATAAAAATAACGTTAAGCCAGTAAGAGAGTAAGTAAAGATCAAGTGTCAGCCTGTCAGACACATATAAATCACAATTAAGTTGTTTTCTAATTATAAATGCACTTCTTGGCATTAAACTCCAGCTCGAGCATGTCAGGAGGAAATGTTAATATTCTGACCCAGAGGTCTGGCGGCATTAGACTTGCCTTATTGTTAAGCCTACATATTAATGTAGGATGTACCTTTGTTTGGCTCAAATCCCTCTCCCCGAAGCAGGATGCCAATTATTTTCCATGCCAATTTTTCAACTGCCAGGGCACGGCTTTACTTGTTAGGTTCTCCCTAAAGTTCATGAAGCCAAACGATGCAAAAACAATGAAAAGAATGCTTTATTAAGATTGATTTTTAAGGACTTTCTGGATACTGCTGAGATACTGCTGAGAGTATGGACTCTCAGTATTATGTTTTGAAAACTATTTGAAATGTGTGTTAGAGCTCCCTGACTCTTTAAGGATCGTACAAGCTGGAGACGGACTATGTTTCAGCTCTGATATTTCTGTTCTTCTTTCCAATAACCAGTTTTCATTACATTAACATACCGTACCACTTATTTTTTTTTCCTCCCAATAATGCCTGCCTTCATTTTCTTTTGGCAGTAGCAAACCTATTGACCCTGAAATTTCTGTATGAAAGCTGCTTGCTATTAAACACCTGTACCAGAAAAAAATGAGACTTCTGTTATCCAAAAGATGCTTCCGTCTGTGTCCTAGAGATTTTTTTATGTGAGGTAATATCATACAAAATAAAGTTGAATTTTACTGACTGTATACAAACATAAATAAGAGAATGGCTGTTGTGGTTATATAAATTGGAGCAAGGATGTAAGCAGACTAACTACAAAATCCACAAATACATTAAGATTCTTTTGAATTTATATATAGTTGTAGCAATTTACATTATTCCTAATCTATGCTTACCTCACACATCTACAGAATATCTCAGTAGAATTTCAAAACATATTTTAAACTTAGAACTTTAGATGATATCCCTATAGAATTTAATGACAAGATTTCCTCCTGAATTTTGAACCTCAGTGGAGTAGCAAAGATTCATTGCTCTAAGAAATGGATCCAAATGGGCAGGTCACAAATTACTAAGTGTGAGTTACTAGAATCAGGGGACATGATTTGAGGGAGACATTAACAAAAGATATCTTGTAGAAGGAAAGGGTGCTAATAGTTAATAATTTTAACAATAGGTCTGGATGGAGAAAAAATAAAATTACAAAGAATCTACCAATTAAATCTTTCTCATTTATTCATACTCTCTCTCTCTCTCTCTCTCTCTCACACACACACACACACACACACACACACACACACACACACACACACACACTTTTCCTTTCTCTTTTCAGTGGCTTGACAGATTTGAAATTATGATGAAAGTTTTTGGATTTTGTAGTTACATAAGAGAATAAGTCCCATTTCAAGTTCCTCGATATACCTAAAGATCTTTATTGACTATGATGTGATTTATTCTCTTAATATTGACCTTCTTCCCCCTGGAAAATAGAATATGTGTTCATTGAAATGAACTTAAGCAATACAGAACTAATATGGTATCATAAAAAAATAAACTGTTTATATCAGGTAATTACCAGTCTAGACATCACTATAGGCACATGTGCAGGAAGAATAAGAGAGTGCTACAGGTATATCTGTTTAAAATGACAAATGTGTTCGAAAATTATTGCAATAATATGTGTTATATATTTAATTGAAATGTTATTTTTTTCTATTTTTATTTAAGTAAAGAAAAACTGAATAAAAATTGAAGTAATTGGTGAACTTTAAATGTTTTTTTCAGTTAAAATTAACATAAATTGGAGAAAATATTGCATTAAGGCCATTATTTTTAAAACTTTTATGCATTTTTACCAGCTTTATTGAAATATATTTAACAATGAAATTTTTCTATAGTTCCTTTTTTGTTTGTCTTTATATTATTTGTTGCTCTAATTTTTATTATTTATGCCCATCTGCTAACTTAGGCCTTAAAAGTTTTTTGTTTGTTTGTTTGTTTTTGTTTTGTTTCTTTGTTTTTTTTGTTTTTTCCCCCTAGTTCTTTCATATGAAAAGTTAGGTATTTATTTGGAATTCTTTTCCTTAATGTAAGCATTTATCACTATAAACTACCTTCTTAGGACAGCTTTTGCGGTGTCCAAGAAGTTAGGGCATGTTGTGTTTTTAAAATTTTAAGATGATTTTTTATTTCTCTCTTTATTTCTTCTTTTGCTCATTGGTTGTGTTTGAGTGTGTTGTTTAATTTCCACGTTTGTGAATTTTCCAATTTTACTCCTTTTGTTGATTTTTAGTTTCATGTCATGGTGGTCAGAAACATACTTCATATAATTTCTGTCTTTTAAAATTTGTTGAGACTCGTTTAGTGGTCCAATATATGGTATAACCTGAAGAATGTTTCATGTACAGTTGAGAGGAACTTGTATACTGCTGTTTATGAGTGGAATGTTCTATGCATGTCTGTTAGCTCAATTTGGTAGTATTATTAAAGTCTGCTGTTTCCTTATTGACTTTCTGGATGATCTATCCATTATGGAAATTGGGGTGGTGACGTCTCCTACTATTATTGTACTGCTGTTACTTCTCTCTTCAGTTCTGTTAACATTTCCTTTATATACTTAGATCTATTATTGGGTGCATATATACTTATAATCATTATATCCTCTTGATGAATCAATACTTTTGTTGTTATATACTGATTTTCTTTGTCACATGACAGATTTTGACTAAAAGTCTATTTTGTCTGAAAGAAGTATTCCTACCTTGTTCTCTCTTGGTCTATCCTTTATATTCCTTCCATTCTAGCCTATATATATTCTTAAAGTCAAGGGGAGTCTGTTGTATGTAGCATAATGTTAGATGTTTTAAATTTGTTTGGCCACTCTTTACTTATTCATTAGAAAATTTAATTCATTTAAACTTAAATATTAATAGGTAAGGACTTAGTTTTGCCATTTTGTTAATATTTTGACTGTTTTGTTTTTCCTTTGTTCCTTTCTTTTTTTCTGCCTGTCTTTGTGATTTGATTATTTTCTCCAGTACTTTGTTTTGGTTTTTTTCTATTTATATTTTGTGTGCCTACTAGAAACTTCTTTGTGGTTACAATAAGCCTTATTTAAACTATGTTACAGTTATAGGTGTGTATTCTAAGCTTAATTAAGCAGCTTAACTAAATTGCATATAAAAACTCTACACTTTTACATCTCCCACCCAGACTTCATGCTCTCAATGTTACGCTTTACCTCTTTTTATATTTGTGCATCCATTAAAAAATGATTGTAGTTGTTATTTTTAACACTTTTGATTTTTAAATTTTAAACTAGAGATAAAAGTGATTCATGCTCAGTCATTATAGTATTAGAGTATTCTGAATTTGTCTGTCTATTTAACTTTACCAGTGAGTTTGAAACTTTCATATATTTTCATGTTGTTACTTACTGTCCATTTATTCCAACTTGAGAATTATTTTGGCATTTGTTATAAGGCAAGTGCAATAGTAATAAACTCCTTTAATTGTGTGTGTGTTCATGTGTGTGTTTTTTGTTTGTTTGATTGTGTGTTTGGTCTGGGGATGTTTTTATCCTCCTTTTGTTTCTGAAGGGCATCTTTGCTAGGTATAATATAGGTTGGCAATATTTTTTTTTTCCTTCAGCACTTTGAATATGTAATTCCACTCTTTCATGACATGCAAGGCTTCTGCTGAGAAATATGCTGATAACCTTATGCTGTTTCACTTGTATGTGATGACTGGCCTATTTATTTGCTGCTTTCTAAGTTCTCTTTCTGGTCTAACATTTGGCAATTTGATTGTAATGTGTCTCTTGATTATCTTTCTTGGGTTTATCTTGCCTAGAGTCTTTTGAGCTTAATGAATCTTGATGTCTATATCACTCCCAAAATTTGGGATGTTATCAGTCATTATTTCTTGAAATATGCTCTCTACCCTTTTCTCTCTCCTTCTTCTGGAACTTTCATAATGCATATTTTCGTAATGCATACATAATGCTTGATGGTGTCCATGGATCCTCTAAATTTTCTTTACTGTTTTTCCTTTTATTTCTTCAACTAGCTAATTTTAAATGACCAGTTTTCAAGATTACAAATTCTTTATTTTGCATAATAAAATCTGTTTGAGATCTTTGTTACTTGTTTTCAATTCTTATATTGTATTCTTCAGCTTCAGATATTCAAGATTTCTATTTGAATCTCTTTTTGTGGTTTCTATTTCTTTATTAAACTTCTATTTTTTATGGATGGTTTTCTCTTCAGATTTTGTTTAACTGTTTTTCTGTGTCCTTAAAGTAATTATTTGGAACTCTTTGTTGGGTAATTCATATATCTCAATATATTTGTGGTCAATTATGGGAGCTTTATTAGTTTCTATTGGTCGTATTATGTTTGTCTGTATTTTTGTAATTCTTACAGCCTTGTATTGGTGTTTGTGCATTTGAAGCAGTAAACCTCTTTTAGCCTTTACAGACAGGTTTTAGCAGTTAAAGACTACTTCTTGTTGGATTCTCAGGGTGATAAGAGTACCTATATGATCCCAGTTGAGTGGGATTAGAGCTGAGTCACAGGTCCTCTGTGTAGTCTGCAGTGGGATCCATGGTTGCCAGACATATTACCAGAGGGCTGGGTGGGCTTGAATCCTGTCTGGTCCCTATGAGGTTTCTTATTGAGTCAGTGGATAGAAATCTGGCCAGGCAGAACTGCTTCCAGATTGCAGTTGAGAGGGGCTGGCACCAAGTTACAGGGCTGCTTCAGGATCTGCACTAAGATGAAGATTGGCAGGCCTGCTTCTAGGTACATAAAGGGACATGCCTCCCAGAGGTTGGGAAGATGTACTCCTAGACTGCAGCTGGGCAGGTTTGTATCTGGGTTACATGGCCATTTGAGAATCTGCTGTGGTACCAAGTTAGGTGGGTCTGCCTCTAGTGACACAAATAAGCTTGTCTCCTAGTGTGTTTCTAGGCTTATTAGTCTGTTCTCACACTATGAAGAAATACTCGAGACTGGGTAATTTATAAAGAAAAGAGGTTTAATGAACTCACAGTTCTCCATTGCTGGGGAGGCCTCAGAAAATTTACAATCATGGCAGAAGATGAAGTGGAAGCAAAGACACTTCCTACATAATGGCAGGTGGGAGAGCATGCAAGCAAGTGCAGGGGAACTGCCTTTTCTAAAACCATCAGATCTCATGGGACTTACTCACTATCATGAGAACAGAATGTGGAAAACTGTACCCATGATTCAATTATCTCCATCTGGTCTCTCTTTTGACACATGGGGATTATGGTGATTACAATTCAAGGTGATATTTGGGTGGGACATAGAGCCAAACCATATCACCAGGTGGTCAGGACTGATCCCAGACCTAGACTCTAGCTGGCAGGGGCTAGAACTGGGTTACGGGACCTCGTCAAGTACTGTAGTTGGACTAAGTTAGGTGAACCTCCCTCAAAGGACATGGGCAAGTATGTATTCTAGCATGTTGCTGGGCAGGCAAGGCTGTTCCTAGGTTATAACTGAGAGGAGTTGGAACCAGGTCACAGTCTGCTTCAGGGTTCACAGCCAGGGCTGAGTTTAACAGGTCTGTTTCCCAAAGCATGTGTGCAAGTCACTCATTCATTGGCATCTCCACAATGAGATGGGAGAGTTATGGTTCTGTAGCCAGGACTACAGTTGGTACCTAGGGTATAGACTTGCTTTCTCAAAGTGACCCTCCTCTATTTTGTATATCACCAAAGTTTTGCAGCCTCCTATCTCAATTCCAAAGCTTCCACAAAGGCATTTTCATTCATGAATGGATGCCAAATTATTGCTGTAGTGGGGTATGAGCAGGGGACCTCCTAATCTTCCATTTTGCTGGCATCATCACTCTTTTATATTTTTGACTACATTTTAATTTACATAGTATAGATTGACTCATTCAAAGGAAAATTGTGATAATTGATTACTTTTTTCCACTTTCTAATTTCATAAATCACATTATTTTAAAAAAGTAACAGTTTACAACAATTAAATTCAATTTTGTGATCACGATTTCCAAGTTTCATTCTTATTTAATTGGATTCAAATTTTACTTTTCATCTTTTAACCATGGTTTTTCTAACACTACTTGAGTTTATTATTCATCTTAGTTTTTTAACTGGCGCAGTGTGTGTGTTTAGGGGTGTACATGGGGGTATGTGTCCCTAAAACTCATGGGAGTTACATTAGTTTTTATTTATTTTTTGTTTTGTTTTGTTTACTTTATACAAAACCAATATCCTGACTGGGTGTAGCATCTTTAGAGTATACTCTCATTACTCTAGAAATTTGTAGACATTGTCTGCTAACCTTTAGTTTTGATTATAACTTTGAAAAATCTTCAAGAAGGTTTAAATCTTTAAGGAAATTTAGCTTTTTTCCTGGATAATAAAAAATTATTTATACTTGTTATTCAATATTTTAATGTAAATGTCTCGTATTGTCATTTATATCTAACATTTCTAAAACATGGTTTTCTCTTCCCAAAAATATTCTTCATTTTGTTCTTTTCAGAAAATTGCTCTTTTCTTTTTTTATACTTTCAGTTCTAGGGTACATATACACAACGTGTAGGTTTGTTACACATGTATACATGTGCCATGTTGGTGTGCTGCGACCATTAACTCGTCATTTACATTAAATATATCTCCTAATGCTATCCCTACCCCTATCCCCTCCCCACAATAGGCCCCAGTGTATGATGTTCCCCTTCCTGTGTCCAAGTGATCTCATTGTTCAATTACCACCTGTGAGTGAGAACATGTGGTCTTTGGTCTTCTGTTCTTGTGATAGTTTGCTGAGAATGATGGTGTCCAGCTGCATCCATGTCCCTACAAAGGACATGAATTCATCATTTTTTATGGCTGCATAGTATTCCATGGTGTATATGTGCAATATTTTCTTAATCCAGTCTGTCACGGATGGACATTTGGGTTGATTCCAAGTCTTTGCTATTGTGAATAGTGCCACAATAAACATACGTGTGCATGTGTCTTTATAGCAGCATGATTTATAATCCTTTGGGTATATAGTCAGTAATGGGATGGCTGGGTCAAATGGTATTTCTAGTTCTAGATCCTTGAGGAATCGCCACACTGTTTTCCACAATGGTTGAACTAGTTTACAGTCCCACCAACAGTGTAAAAGTGTTCCTATTTCTCCACATCCTCTCCAGCACCTGTTGTTTCCTGACTTTTTAATGATGGCCATTCTAACTGGTATGAGATGCTATCTCATTGTGGTTTTGATTTGCATTTCTCTGATGGCAGGTGATGATGAACATTTTTTCATATGTTTGTTGGCTGTATGAATGTCTTCTTTTGAGAACTGTCTGTTCATATCCTTTGCCCACTTTTTGATGGAGTTATTTGTTTTTTTCTTGTAAATTTGTTTGATTTATTTGTAGGTTCTGGATATTAGCCTTTTGTCAGATGAGTAGATTGCAATAATGAGTAGATTACAAAAAAGAATGGGAGAAACATTCTGTAGGTTGCCTGTTCACTCTGATGGTAGTTTCTTTTGCTG
The DNA here is from genome assembly GCF_024542745.1 of Macaca thibetana thibetana. Classification (NCBI taxonomy): domain Eukaryota; kingdom Metazoa; phylum Chordata; class Mammalia; order Primates; family Cercopithecidae; genus Macaca; species Macaca thibetana. Next base: position 78,841,610 of record NC_065586.1, read on the forward strand.
TGCAGAAGCTCTCTAGTTTAATTAGATCCCATTTGTCAATTTTGGCTTTTGTTGCCATTGCTTTTGGTGTTTTAGACATGAAGTCCTTGCCCATGCCTATGTCCTGAATGGTATTACCTAGGTATTCTTCTAGGGTTTTTATGATTTTAGGTCTAACATTTAAGTCTCTAATGAATTTGCATATAAGGAGTAAGGAAAGGATCCAGTTTCAGCTTTCTACTTATGGCTAGCCAATTTTCCCAGCACCATTTATTAAATAGGGAATCCTTTCCCCATTTCTTGTTTTTCTCAGGTTTGTCAAAGATCAGATGGCTGTAGATGTGTAGTATTATTTCTGAGGGCTCTGTTCTATTCCATGGGTCTATATATCTGTTTTGGTAATAGTACCATGCTGTTTTGGTTACTGTAGCCTTGTAATATAGCTTGAAGTCAGGTAGCACGATGCCTCCAGCTTTGTTCTTTTCGCTTAGGATTGTCTTGGCAATGCAGGGTCTTTTTTGGTTCCATATGAACTTTAAAGCAGTTTTTTTCAATTCTGTGAAGAAAGTCATTGGTAGGTTAATGGGGATGGCATTGAATCTATAAATTACCTTGGGCAGTATGGCCATTTTCATGACATTGATTCTTCCTATCCATGAGCATGGTATGTTCTTCCATTTGTTTGTGTCCTCTTTTATTTCACTGAGCAGTGGTTTGTAGTTCTCCTTGAAGAGTTCCTTTATATCCCTTGTAAGTTGGATTTTATTTTATTCTCTTTGAAGCTACTGTGAATGGGAGTTCATTCATGATTTGGCTCTCTGTTTGTCTGTTACTGGTGTATAAGAATGCTTGTGACTTTTGCACATTTATTTTGTATCCTGAGACTTTGCTGAAGTTGCTTAACAGCTTAAGGAGATTTTGGACTGAGATGATGGGGTTTTTAAATGTACAATCATGTCATCTGCAAACAGGGACAATTTGACTTCTTCTTTTCCAAACTGCATAGTCTTTATTTCTTTCTCTTGCCTAAATGCCCTAGCCAGAACTTCCAACACTATGTTGAATAGGAGTGGTGAGAGAGGGCATCCCTGTCTTGTGCCAGTTTTCAAAGGGAATGCTTCCAGTTTTTGCCCATTCAGTATGATATTGGCTGTGTATTTGTCATAAATAGCTCTTATTATTTTGAGATATGTTCCATGAATACCGAATTTATTCAGAGTTTTTAGCATGAATGGCTGCTGAATTTTGTCAAAGGCCTTTTCTGCATCTATTGAGATAATCATGTGGTTTTTGTCTTTGGTTCTGTTTATATGCTGATTGTGTTTATTGATATGCATATGTTGAACCAGCCTTGTATCCCAGGTATGAAGCCCACTTGATCATGGTGGATAAGCTTTTTGATGTGCTGCTGGATTTGTTTTGCTAGTATTTTATTGAGGATTTTTTCATCGATGTTCATCAGGGATATTGTTCTAAAATTATCTTTTTTGTTGTGTCTCTGCCAGACTTTAGTATCAGGATGATGTGGGCCTTGTAAAATGAGTTAGGGAGGATTCCCTCCTTTTCTATTGATTGGAATAGTTTCAGAACGAGTGGTACCAGCTCCTCCTTGTACCTCTGGTAAAATTCGGCTGTGAATAAATCTCATCCTTGACTTGTTTTGGTTGGTAGGCTATTAATTATTGCCTCAATTTCAGAGCCTGCTCCTTCAGGGATTCAACTTCTTCCTGGTTTACCTTGGGAGAGTGTAAGTGTCCAGGAAATTATCCATTCCTTCTGGTTTTCCAGTTTATTTGCATAGAGGTTTTTATAGTATTCTCTGATGGTAGTTTGTATTTCTGTGGGGTCGGTGGTGATATCCCCTTTATCATTTTTTATTGCGTCTATTTGAGTCTTCTCTCTTTTCTTCTTTATTAATCTTGCAAGTGGTCTATCAATTTTGTTGATCTTTCAAAAAACCAACTCCTGGATTCATTGATTTTTTGGAGGGTTTTTTTGTGTCTCTATCTCCTTCAGTTCTGCTCTGATCTTAGTTATTTCTTGCCTTCTGCTAGCTTTTGAATGTGTTTGCTCTTGCTTCTCTAGTTCTTTTAATTGTGTTGTTAGGGTGTCAATTTTAGATCTTTCCTGCTTTCTCTTGTGGGCATTTAGAGATATAAATTTTCCTCTACACACTGCTTTAAATGTGTCCTAGAGATTCTGGTATGTTGTATCTTTGTTCTCATTGGTTTCAAAGAACATCTTTATTTCTGCCTTCATTTCATTTTGTACCCAGTAGTCATTCAGGAGCAGGTTGTTCAGTTTCCATGTATTTGAGTGATTTTGATTGAGTTTCTTAGTCCTGAGTTCTAGTTTGACTGTGCTGTGATCTGAGAGACAGTTTGTTATAATTTCTGTTCTTGTACATTTGCTGAGGGGTGCTTTACTTCCAACTATGTGGTCAATTTTGGAATAAATGCGATGTGGTGCTGAGAAGAATGTATATTCTCTTGATTTGAGATGGAGAGTTCTGTAGATATCTATTAGGTCTGCTTGGTGTGGAGATAAGTACAATTCCTGGATATCCTTGTTAACTTTCTGTCTCATTGATGTGTCTAATGTTGACAGTGGGGTGTTAAAGTCTCCCATTATTATTGTATGGATGTCTAAGTCTCTTTGTAAGTCTCTACGGACTTGCTTTATTAATCTGGGTGCTCCTGTATTTGGTGCATATATATTTAGGATAGTTAGATCTTCCTGTTGAATTGATCCTTTTACCATTATGCCATGGCCTTCTTTGTCTCTTTTGATCTTTGATGGTTTAAAATATTTTTTATCAGAGGCTAGTATTGCAACCCCTGCTATTTTTTGTTTTCCATTTGCTTTGTAGATCTTCCTCCATCCCTTTATTTTTAGCCTTTGTGTGTCTCTGCACGTGAGATGTGTCTCCCGAATACAGCAAACTGATAGGTCTTGACTCTTTATCCAATTTGCCAGTCTGTGTCTTTTAATTGGACCATTTAGTCCATTTACATTTAAGGTTAGTATTGTTATGTGTGAACTTGTTCCTGTCATTATGATATTAGCTGGTTATTTTGCTCGTTAGTTGATGCAGTTTCTTCCTAGCATCGATGGTCTTTACATTTTTGCATGTTTTTGCAATGGCTGGTACCAGTTGTTCCTTTCCATGTTTAGTGCTTCCTTCAGGATCTCTTGTAGGGCAGGCCTGGTGGTGAAAAAATCACTTAGCATTTGATTGTCTGTAAAGGATTTTATTTCTCCTTCACTTACGAAATTTAGTTTGGCTGGATATGGAATTCTGGGTTGAAAATTCTTTTCTTTAAGAATGTTGAATATTGGCCCCCACTCTCTTCTGGCTTGTAGAGTTTCTGCCGAGAGATCTGCTGTTAGTCTGATGGGCTTCCCCTTGTGGGTAACCTGACCTTTCTCTCTGGCTGCCCTTAAGATTTTTTCCTTCATTTCAACTTTTGTGAATCTGACATTATATGTCTTGGAGTTGCTCTTCTCAAGGTGTATCTTTGTGGCATTCTCTGTATTTCCTGAATTTTAATGTTGGCCTGCATTGCTAGGTTGGGGAAGTTCTCCTGGATGATATCCTGCGGAGTGTTTCCCAACTTGGTTCCATTTTCCCCATCACTTTCAGGTACACCAATCAGACGTAGATTTGGTCTTTTAACATAATCCCATATTTCTTGGAGGCTTTGTTCATTTCTTTTTACTCTTTTTTCTCTACACTTCTCTTCTTGCTTCATTTCATTCATTTGATCTTTAATCACTGATACTCTTTCTTCCAGTTGATCGAGTTGGTTACTGAAGCTTGTGCGTTTGTCACGTAGTTCTCATGTCATGGTTTTCATCTGTATCAGTTAGTTTATGGTCATCTCTGCATTGATTATTCTAGTTATCCATTCTTCCATTCTTTTTTCAAGATTTTTAGTTTCTTTGTGCTGGGTACGTAGTTCCTCTTTTAGCTCTAGAAGTTTGATTGACTGAAGCCTTCTTCTCTCAACTCACCAAAGTCATTCTCCGTCCAGCTTTGTTCCATTGCTGGAGATGAGCTGCATTCCTTTGGAGGGGGAGGTGCGCTCTGATGTTTAGAATTTCCAGCTTTTCTGCCCTGCTTTTTCCCCATCTTTGTGGTTTTATCTGCCTTTGGTCTTTGATGATGGTGACATACTGATAGTTTTGGTGTGGGTGTCCTTTCTGTTTGTTAGTTTTCCTTCTAACAGTCAGGACCCTTAGCTGCAGGTCTGTTGGAGTTTGCTTGAGGTCCACTGCACACCCTGTATGCAAGAGTATCTGCAGTGGAGGCTGCAGAATATAGAATATTGCTGGACAGTGAGTGTTGCTGTCTGATTCTTGCACTGGAAGCTTCATCTCAGAGATGTACCCAGCTGTGTGAGATGTGAGGTGTCGGTCTGCACCTAGTGGGGTTGTCTCCCAGTTAGGCTACTCAGGGGTCAGGGACCCACTTGAGCAGGCAGCCTGTCTGTTCTCAGATCTCAACCTCCCGGCTGGGAGAACCACTGCTCTCTTCAAAGCTGTCAGACGGGGACATTTACATCTGCTGAGGTTTCTGCTGCTTTTTGTTTAGCTATGCCCTGTCCCCAGAGGTGGAGTCTACAGAGGCAGGTAGGCTTCCTTGAGCTGTGGTGGGCTCCACCCAATTCAAACTTCTCGGAGGCTTTGTTTACGTACTTAAGCCTCAGCAATGGCGGGTGCCCCCTCCCAGTCTTGCTGCTGCCCTGCAGTTAGATCTCAGACTGCTGTGCTAGCAATGAGGGAGGCTCCGTGGGTGTGGGACCCTCCAGACCAGGTGTTGGATATAATTTCCTGGTGTGCCGTTTGCTAAGACCCTTGGTAAAGCACAGTATTAAAGTGAGAGTTACCCGATTTTCCAGGTGTTGTGTGTATCAGTTTTCCTTGGCTAGGAAAAGGAATCCCCTTCTCCCTTGCACTTCCCAGGTGAGGCAATGCCTCGCCCTGCTTCAGCTCTCACTGGTTGGGCTGCACCTGCTGACCAGCACCGACTGTCTGACACACCCCAGTGAGATGAACCCAGTACCTCAGTTGAAAATGCAGAAATCACCCGTCATCTGTGTTGCTCACGCTGGGAGCTGGAGGCTGAAGCTGTTCCTATTCTGCCATCTTGCACGCCCTCAGAAAATTGCTCTTGAAGTATTTCAACAGGTTTCTTTTCCATTTGCAAGAATTTTTACCTAAATAATAACAATAATTTTATGTTAGACTATCATTGCCCTATAGATGTTATCTTCTTAATAATTGTTTGATCTTTTTTGTTTTGCACTCGCTTTGATTATTTTTCAAACTTTTCCCCTTTGTCAGTAGTTTAATTTTCAGCTTGTCGTTCTATTTGTTACTTATTAGTTCTGCAATGGTGTCATTTTAAACCATCTATTAACCCTAGTAATTTTCTCTTTATCTCAATCTCTTGTTATCTTTTTTGAATTGATTTCATTTAATCATGTTATTAAGTAGTTATTAGGGTGGTAAATCCTAGTGAGATTGTATCTTTGTTTCTCAGCTGATTTTTTTTTTTGTGAACTAGATTCTTTATATCTCTTTCAAAAAAATACACACACGCATACAGAGACTCACACACACATACAATCACACCGTTTTCAAGGTTTGAATTCACTGCTCAGTTATAACAACTGTGTAACAATTGAAATATGGGATAGATTACTTCTCAACAAATATAAAATATATTTTTCTCTGTTCTGAAGATGATGCTCAATGGAGGCTGTGATTGTGTATGTGTGGCTGTGGCTGTGTATGTGTATGTGTGTTTGTAACAAGATCATGTCTCTGTCCTCTCTTTTGAGATCTTATTAACAAGTTTCACTTGACCTTGATATTTATTTTACTCCAGTCAGGAATGCTCTCCATTTCTGGTCATTCAGTCTACTGAGTTTAAAGCCTTGGAATTTTTAATCTGTCAGATAAGAGTTAGACTCTGTTCTTCAATTCTACTTTTTTAATCATCCCTCTCCACTAACGCTTTAATTTTCTTCTCTCCAGACATTTAGACACTGGTGATGAGTCTCACATGTTTTTTTTTTAACTTATTATGATTATTTCTGCAAAGTGAGAATAGAATTAGGAACTTTTTTGTGTTACAATAAAACCTTCAGTTTTTTATAGCAATGAATTATTCTATTTCTTTAAAACGTATGACATTAGTTTTCCACCTTGTCTTTGTGGGCTATCTCTGGTGTCTTTTAAAGAGGTTGAGAATGTTTGCATTTGTTTCTGTTATGTTTGTTTGTTTATATTTTGGGAGTTTTAAAAATACAGTATCTTTCTTTCTTCTTTTATAAGTGACAGTTTATTTCATCAGGTATTTGAGAGGAAGATTCTATAATCTCTCTACAGACACATAGCTCAAAATTTCCTGCTGTGAGATTTTAAATTATACAATTTTATATATTTTTCTGAATCTTGACGAATTTCCTCTGAATGCTGTAATCTTGTTTTTCTTCATAAATATTTTTGATATGTAATGGACAGAAACTATGTGAACGAGAGTATTTGTGCATGGCAGTGTGTGTTTTAAGGAAATGCCTGTTGTTTGGAATGTGCATGTTGGTTTCCATGTGCATCAAGGTGGGGGTGTGTGTGTTGGTGGTGTATGTCTTAGTGGGATATGTATTGGGGGACTGTGTCTATGATTGTAGGAAAATGTGTATATACTTATGGAAATTATATATGGATATGTGTAGGGATTTATATGAAAAAGACTGTGTGTATATGAGAAAGAGAGATGGAGAAGAAGAGAGAGAAACAATTTTTATGTGAATGGAAGCTTTTGAATTTGGCAAAACAAACAGGAAGTTGATAGACACATTTTATACCATAAACGACAAATTTGTGGGTTTATAGATGAATACTGATGCTTTAACAATATTAATATTAATTCTAGAATTAATTCATTGCAAATGAAGATATGCTTCTATTCCTTCTCCAGCTTAAGTCTACTGATAGTGTTCTATGAAATTCTTATTGTGCTATTGTCTCTTTTCAACATAATATTATTATTGAGTGGGTGACCAAGCTATCATTTTCTTGCTCTTTAGACTATAAGAGCACTGAGCTTCACCAAGATAGTTTTTCACTCCCAACTGTATCTTCACATTCTTCAGTAAAAAACCACAGGGCATGAACAATGCAGTTAATTGACCTTTAACTCTCACTCCATGTGCTGCATGAAACAGAGATCCTCAGCAGATTTTTTAAAAGTTAAAAATAAATGGATGCTGTATCAGCATGAGCCTAAGATGGTCAGAGGTTAACACAATACATGCTAGGGTAGAAAGGCAAAGACTTTTAGAAACAACATTGCCACTTAAAAAAGTTTATTTTTTTAAAAAAGCTTATTTTACAAAAAAGTTTATTTTCACAAATGGGCAGGACAAGTGCAATTTTATTTTCAATGTTTCAATAATTGTGAATTTCAATAATTCAATAATCCTGTGTAAATAGATCATATAAACTAAGACATCTTAATTATGCCTAAAAGCTATAGTATAGAGTGTTTCAATATTATACCTTAAAAATCCTAACTATTCTGAGAGAATTATTTTTTCTTGTCACTCTCTTGTTTCTTTCTTTCTCTTATTTCTTGTTTTCTCTTTTTCTGTTTTTTACAGCTATCATACATATTGTAAGAATATGAGTTTTGTGAATTATTATAGATCTGAGTTTAAATTCTAGTAATAAGTCAGGCGCAGTGACTCACACATGTAACCCAGCACTTTGGGAGGCCAAGGTGGGTTAAGCACCTGAGGTCAGGAGTTCAAGACCAGCCTGACCAACATGGCAAAACCATGTCTCTACTAAAAATACAAAAATTAGCTGGGTGTGGTGGTGCACCAGCTACTTGGGAAGCTAAGCCAGCAGAATCGCTTGAACCCAGGAGGCAGAGGTTGCAGTGAGCCGAGGTTGCGCCACCGCACTCCATCCTGGGCAACAGAGTAAGACTCCTTCTCAAAAAAAAAAAAAAAGTTAATAACAACAATATTAGATATATTTTACTATTACTATTTGATGGCTAGTAGCCAATGTGTTAAGCACTGAATATCCATTCCAGTATTTTATTTTAACAAAATTATTTATTATTTAATTAATTATTATTTAAAATAATAACATTATTTTAACAAAATTAATTATCATACTTTGTAATATCAACAGCTTAATAATGATGCAATCATGAGAGAGTAATTTAACTGTTCTGAACTTTTTTTGAAAACATATTTCCCAACAGTGACACATGACCAATGATAAATGCATCATAGTATTGTTAGGTGAATCAAATGAGACAACATATGAGATAACATATGTCAGCATATAAGTTCACCAGAAAAGTATGTTAGGAACAATTTGTGATACCTTCCAGGGAGGGAATAGTAGTTAGTAATACAATTTCTTTATATTTGCCTTTTCTGGTATATATTAATTAGCCCATGTTTGATAATTTAGGAAATGGGAACCTTTTAATGTCCCATCCTCATATCGTTAGTGTAAATGTAAAAATAATGAGTCTTCACATGCTTAATAAGTGTTATTAACATCTCCATTTTGTAGATGAAGAAATGAAGACTAAGCAGTTACAGTAACTTGTCCAATAAGTATCATTAACACAACCAAAGCAAATTTCTCCCATTCTAGAGCCTAAGAGCCTAATAATTTGATAATATTGATTGCTAAAAATATTAAAATATTTTAGTCCTCATTCATAATTAGTCAATTTCTCCAGACTCCCAAAACACCGGATCTACCCCCGAGCAAACGTTGAAGAGGAAAGCCCTAACATAAAAGGAAGCCTTCCAGGGTCCCGTGAACTAAGACTAGCATTCATTCTGATTAGTTGGTACTCACAATATATTGACTGTCACCAATTTTTTAAAACATTGTGTATTATCCAAGTTTCTCCATAGCAACAGAGTCAATAGAATACATAGAGAGACTAATAAGGGAGAGCAAGAGCAAGAACAAGAGTGAGAGAGACTGATTTTAGGAACTGGCTTACATGACTGTGAGGGCTGTCAAATCCAATATCTGTAGGGCAGGTTTGTATGGCTGAAAATTCAGACAAAAGTTAAATCTGAAATCCATGGTCCAAGCCAGCATGTTGGAAATTCAAGCAAGATTTCATTGTTGAAGTTTTGAGGCAGAATTTCTCACTCTTCAGGAAAATTAGTCTTTGTTCTTAAGGCTTTCAACTGTTTGAATCCTTGTCATGGAGGGGAATCCACCCACCTTGTGGAGGGTAATCTGATTTACTCAAATTTACTGATTATAAATGTCACTCACATCTAAAAAATACCTTCACAGAAACATCTAATGTTTAACTAAACAAAGGGACAGCATTGCCTAGACAAGTTAATAAACAAAATTATCATACTTTGTAATCTACAGCTTAATAATGATGCAATCATGAAAGAGTAATTTAACTCTTCTGAACTTTTTTTGAAAGCATATTTCCCAACAGTAACACATGGCCAATGATAAATGCATCATGCTGTTGTTAGGTGAATCAAATGAGATAACATATGTGATGGAATTAAATGAGATAACATATGTGATGTTCCTGGTATATTGTAAGAAAGTAAATAAGTAATATATTTTGCTTTTTTCTTAGTCCCTTTTACTTGCATGAATATAGAACTGCCACTTATTAGCTGTACAAACCTGGTAGTTTCTCCCTGCAAAAACGTTTTCATTTCCTTACTTGCAAAATGCTACATAAACTTTAGAAGCTATTGAGTTCTCTTTCATCTATGATATTTAATGACCTATAGTGTCACCACTTCTGTGATATTTGTTTACTTCATCATTCATAACACTCCTAGTGGAACTCTATTTTTATCTGTTAGCAGAGATAATGTTTTTGTCATATTGTACTAATTATCAAGTAATAAAAGGGTCCTAATTTTTCTATTAGTGGTAATAGTTTCAAACTGAACCATCCATATTATCTTGTGTGGTTGCCCTGGTGACCAAAGTCATATCTTTGTGGGAAATGAAGTCAATAACCAGGAACACAATTTTTATTTCTATACAAATGTACTGGCCCGGATTAGGACTAAATGGCGTGCTAGATCTTCAGTATGGTATGCACGTGAGCATGGAAATGCATGAATGGCAGGAAAGTAACCTTAACCTTTCATAATAGAGTTATATTGCAAAGGCAATTGTTTACTACATCTGGTGTTTTCATTTTGCTGCTTAAAACATATCAACAAAATCTCCACATATTTATATATCTAAATAAAATTGGCAATTAAAATAGACATGTATAAATTTTTAAATATTCTCAATTTATACATTCCATTGATTATTTGTACTGAGAGTTAATTCAGGTCTGATCAGTCTGCTGTGACTGATTCAGATGGGCAGTAATGGAATATCATTGCCAAGGCTTCTCCTGGGGTTCCTCATCCTGTTCCAAATCAGTCTCTTTATGTTAACAGTCGACAGGGACATCAGCTGTGCAACTAGGTTTTTCATGAGCCCATCTTGGCATTAAAATAGAGAATTGGAACATAAAAGAACCTTTAGAAATGTAGATACTTCAAAAGCAATAAAAAAAATATAAACACTTTTATATTTTCTGAATTCAAAGTATTTAAATACCAAGGAAAATACACCAAAATAGACATACAAATATTTATCCTTTAAGTTGTACATCAGGTTACTAGTTTAGTTATGATTTATTATTTTATTTTTATTTATTCCTTAAGCTATTATAAGTCAATATGTCTGTCTTACATTTGAGGCTCTCCAGTAAAGTCTTTATACTTTGTCTTTTATTTATTAATGGGCTATTGAAGTACTCTGGCCAATTGATCATGTAATAAATGTGTTTTTTTTTTTTTGTAGTAAAATCTCTATACTATTTAAACAATATTAAATTAAATTTATCTTTTTAAAAATTTAAAAATACACCTGGAAATGAAAATATGCCCATTGGCATGTGGAATTCAAGATAATTTTCCTCGTGTGATTTAGCTTTTGGTTATGGTATTGTGTTCACCAAATGCCAATTTGTTTCTTAACTAGTCATTGTATTTCCCAAAGCTACAGTACATAGTTCACACAAACACTGAAAATTTGTGTTGTGTGTAGAACAGATCCCCACTTGGAATAAGTTATAAATGTATTCTCACAAGTTAGCAGACATCACAATGTTAAAAACTGGTAAAATAGAAAAAAAAAATGTGACTGTTTAGAAATCATTTAATCCTATACCTTATTTTAATTACCAATATATTAATGTTTCTTTTTAAATGTATTTAATATCTGACTTGCATGAATTATTTCAAATGTTGAAAATAAGTTTTTACTGTCACACCAAAACTTTAATATTTTATTCCATGTTCCCATAAATATAACAAAAAATAAAATATTAAGAACATGAAAAAATGCTAAACCAAATTTTTTATTAGACCAGGAATAAAAAAATATGTTACATGTATCTTTTATCCAAATCTCTATTTTTGGGAAGTTAAATAGATGTTTTGTGCTGAATGATTATATTTATTAGAATTTATTAAATTAAGCACCAGGTACAAATGCATAGTGATGACTTAGTTCTTCCAAGAGTAAATTAACTTTCCATAAGGACAATCACCCTTTACTAAGGTAAACAAATTATTTGCAAAAATGTTTCTTATTGCATAATTTTATTGGTTTTGTTGGTAACTGTTCCATTATGAAGTTCGTGCTTGTTAATTTTGTGATGTACTAGAAGTTGAGGAAAGCAGACAAGTTATTTGCTGGAGTTCTTTTTTCATCATTATAGAATATTTTTTTGTCTCTGTGTTGACATGTATGGCATGTCTTGCTATTTGCTTTTAACCTTTTTTCTATGTTAATAAGTGTTATTATAATTTAGAAGCAAAATAGACTTTGATGTTTCAATGTTGAGATAATAGAATTGGATAATCTGAATGAAATTGAGAACTCTCTTCCTGCAAGCCTCTTTCCATGAGGCACTACAAATAAAGGAGCAAAGGAATAAAGATATCCTTGCAAATAGATGGGGAGATTTCTCCACATTCAGAATAATATTTATAGGTGTACTCCATTCATTGATGTGACAGTGCACAACAACAAAAACGCATCTCGGAGTCTTAGGTATAGTGTGCATATCATTTAGAATCGCATTTCATGCTTTTGAGAATAAAAGCAGGGGTTATTCATAATGGCATGAAAACAAAAGGAATAAATTACAACTGCCTAAATGGTCCATATTGTCTTTTCTGAGTTACACAACTAGGAAACACGTGGATAGGAGGAAGCATAGTGAGGAAATGCACAGACAACATTTTGAAACATAGAATGAGTACTCAATGTTTTGGAGTTGAGCACAAAAATTTAATTTGGGCTCACTAAGTTTCTGGCTGTACCATTTACTAGATGTTCAACTTTGGCAAGTTATTTAACTTTTTTGAGTTTCAAACTATTCAATGAATGACATGGATAAATGTAGTATTAGCTGCTAGTATTGTAGGGGTGGTTTCTTAAGATTTTTCAGATAGAGCCCTTAGAACAGTGCAAGGCATCAATGATGCAATCATAAGATATTTACTTCCACTAGTATGGTCTTTCTCTTGGTATTACTATTACTAGTAGTAGTAGTAGTAGTAGTAGTAGTAGTAGATCTCTCCTGCACTCTATGAATGGGTAGTATAGGTCCAAGCCAAGGTATATTAATGCTTTGAGCATACTGAAAATTTTACTGAAATTATATCCAAAACATCTGCTTCCCTGTAACTTAGTTGATAATTAATTCAAGGCATCAGTACCAATGGTAGTTGATAAGCCACAGCATTTATGAAATATCCAAGAGCAAAAGAAAGCCTTCCAAATAAGCTATTCAGTTGTTTAAATATATCTGTTTGTATATAGTATAAGATTGCATATCTTTGTATATAATGTAAGATTACATATATGTGTGTATATAATGTTTCGAAAGAAGTTTAGTGGGGAAAGTATAATTGATTCATATAAAAAGTTATTTCATCACCTGTGAAAAAAGTTTTTAAACCCCCATTCCAAATTACCCATATTGAAAATTTGCTTTCTTATACATTTTTGGGCATCATGTTCAGAGAAGTTGGAACACGGTAGATATACTAAATATCTGTTGTCTTTGCCAGCTAAATGAAAGTGGTGATTAGCTCTACAATAATTTTAAAAGTTTCAGTAAGCCCAGCAGGCAATTTAATAAGATGCAGTTGTTTTCTGCCAGATCTTCTATGTTGAAAATCAGGACTCTGCTCTCAATGGAGAGAAAAAGGAATGAAATGTAGTTGATTTAGAAGACTGTGTACTGCAAATCGCTTTTTCTCTCACTGTCTATCTTGCAGACTGGATGAAAATAATTAAAATTAAAAAGTACAATGTTGAAAATTAGCAGAATGAAGACACTTTTAAGACCAAGACTCAGGAGGCTAATAAAAAGATTTTTTCAATGGATCATCTTGTAGTCACTAGTTCATACGCTGCCCAGTTTAGGATTATTGAATGTTACCATCTGCTGTGTGTTTGACAATTTATAAAAAATAAAGTGTTCACTTGAGCATTACTTGAGCAAGCATTTGAAACCATTATATATATTTGTATTCTGGCTAGTGGACTCAGGAGAGATTTCATACTGAGTGGTGTTTCTTTGAGAGAGCACTTGAGACATATCAATGACATTGCTAGTGTTGACATCACTGTCCTGTTAGAGCAGCCACTGTCATCCAGAGGTGAACTGGCTATCTGGCCATCTGCTATCATAAGACATTTCCTGGCCTCCATTCCCTGCAACACATGTATTCCCATATGTGCACTTGGAACCAGGTTCCTGGCATGCACAGAAGTTCAACCAGGATGTTTTAGCGTGTTTTTGGTAGGAAAAACAAATGTGTCTCATCTCAATAGACAACTCTTAGTGACTGCTTGTGGTTGTGCAAAGCGCCATGTCCCAAATTCTAAGTCTGCATATAAGTTCACTAGAAAAGTACGTTAGGAACAATTTGTGATACCTTCTAGGGAGGGAGTAGTAGTTAGTAATACAATTTCTTTGTATTTGCCTTTTCTGATATATATTAGCCTATCTTTGATACTTTAGGAAATGGGAAACTTTTAATGTCCCATCCTCATATTTTTAGTGTAGATGTAAAAATAATGAGTCTTCACATGCTTAAAATCTTACAGATTATTTGTATGGTACAACAGAAAATTACCTGAAATTTTTACAACACAGCAATTTTGCTTTTAATTATAAGTCAAAGTATATTTTCCAACTCCTTTTCCCTCATATTCCGTATATATATATATACACACACACATACACACACACATACATATATGTGTATACATTTCCCACAATATGACATATTACTTTAATAGATTCATAAATTATTTCTGTTGGGTGTGCTAATCTCATTTCATTTTTTTTTTTTTTTTGGTTTCAGTTGTATCTTGCCATCTTATATTCTCCTCACACATCTACCATTTTAAATCCATTTTGAACATAATTTTCTTTGGTATGATTAACCATACTTTTATTAAACTATCTTTATGTCAGGAAGAATTTCCACAAAGCAATGTAACTGATTGAAAATATCCAGATATCAGACCTACAGACTGATTGGATTTTTTTTTCAATTAACAAACATTTATTGACTCCCTCATAAGAAAATTAGGTGTTTTATTAAGTTCCTGTGGTGTAAATATAAAAAAGACAAGGTATCCACAGTGTAAGGCATAAAGATATTAAACAATAACTTATAGTATATAGAAAGAAGTACTAACTACTAAGTGTATCTGAAGGCATAAGGCAATGTTTCATTCTACAATGGAATTAAAATTTTTATCTGAAAGTCTGGAATACTGACTGAAAAATTTTAAATTAATGGCATAATGGACTTACATATTCAAGCAATCACTCAATATTAGAAGCTTTATGCATAATAAATATATTATTGAGAATATGGTGCTTCCTGATGTTTTATATGTTTAAGTGCACTATGGATCATGTTAATAGCATCACTAATTAAGTACATATCCTAGCATGAAAAAGGAACATATTACTTGCTAATTAGTCAAGATGACTGGGTTTAGAAACCTATCCAAAATGAAGAACATTTAAATTGCATAAGTAGAGTTTTTATTTATTTATTTATTTTTGTAATAAAGAAAGATAAAATAACACAACATTTTCCCATCTTGAGGGTAAAAGTGGTGGTATTATTTCCATCTATGTGTTTCCTCCCTGTGCATTTTCTCTGAGCTTTTGGGTTAAATAAAGATCTATCATTTGTCTTCCATGGAAACAAATAAGAGCAAATCCAGGCTACTGGGGCATGCTCTGTCATTTTTACCAGGCCAGGGGAATGAGGCAGAACTGCATCTTCTATGTTTTTGCCTCCCATTTCTTCCCACTACACGAATAATCGGTTGACAAACATCACATAGTAGAGGCCTCTGGGAACTTGTTCTTTAGAACAGAAATGACAGCAAAGGCTGGAGAGCGCCTCCTGCCTACTCATGCATCCTGATTGTTCTGTGCTCTTTCTTCAAGGTAGCAGGTGGGAAAAAGTCTCAGTCTAATCAGAGTAGCCATCTAAGATGCCTGACATCTTTTCCACAGTTATTCTTTTTTCTTCTCTGATGAGTTGTGGAAACTGACAATAACTTGGGTCAAACAGGGACTTTTACTTCTGGCTTCCTGCTCGTTACATAAATTATAAAAGTTAATAATCCCTGTAATAGTGGGCTTCAATACATGTATTTATTATACACATGTTTAAATCCTGTGGCAGTACTTTGGAATCCATAAACACATGGTGAATTTATACAGGTACTGAGAGAGCTAAGGAAAGGAAATAAAATCTCTTGAGTTTTATGAGAGCATTCCTGTGGAAACTTCCACTGGCATTCAGACAGAAGATGTGAAGTTTGCCTCGGAAACTTTGGAACGATAAAGAGATAGTGCTAATATGCTTTGATAGCAGGAAAATGCCAGGGCTTGATAATATGCTCGACAAGTTGTGGATTTATAAACATTTAAAATAAATTCGTTTGTCTTTTCTGTTATAATCTTGGGAATGCAGGAAAGAAAATTTGCATATACTGCTCAAAGAAGCTTTTTACAAAAATCTAAATCAAGTGTTATTTCTTGGGCTGTATGATCTCAAGAACATTTTTTTAATCTTTTTTTGAGTCATAAACGATTTCCATTCTTTTTTGTAATTTCAAAATTACATGCTGGAGTAAGTCTTCGTTGCAGAAAAATGAACTAGAATAGCACCAATGGGTACAAGATTTGTTATCCCTTGGCTTATTCTTCACTGACAAGATACATTATTATTAGACAGCAATACAATATAGCCATTAACAGCTCTGACTTTAGGATCAGAGGAAACAAGATTCAAGTCTGATACTTCCTGCTTATGATTACTCAGGACCCTCTATGCTTCATTTGATTTAACATGAAAATATATACATAAATGCTTATTTCACAGGGTTGTAGTGTGGAGTAAGTGTGAAACAACTATGAATTGCTCAGAACAGTGTTGGAATGGTACCAGTGTTACAAGATTTTACCATTACATAACAACTGTAAGTCTTTATTGCTGTATAATAATAATGGTAATGTTATCTCTCAGGAGGGAAGCTTAACATAAAGCTACCCAAGTTGAAGTTGAGGAGCGGTTTACTGTCATGCAGTGCCATGTAAGACCATACTGGAGCCTGAGCAAAGTGAAAATGAAATGTATATGCATGTGTGTGTGTGTGTGTGTGTGTGTGTGTGTGTGTTTTATGCTTGTGTTTTTAAAAATATATTAACGCATTACAGGCTCACAACTGTAATCCCAGCACTTTAGGAGGCTGAAGTGGACAGATCACTTGAGGTCAGGAATTTGAGACCAGCCTGGCCAACATGGTGAAACTCCGTCTCTACTAAAAATTCAAAAATTAGCTAGACATCGTGGCACACACCCTATTTGGGAGGCTGAGGCAGGAGAATTGCTTGAACCCTGGAGGAGGCGGTTGCAGTGAGCCAAGATTTTACCACTGCACTCCAGCCGGGGCAACATAGCAAGAATACATCTAAAAAATAAAATAAATATATACATTATATTAAAATGATTTTTATCTTATTTATGAGATATTTTCTCATCTCAGTTAAACGACTTTTAACAAAAAGACAAATAACAATGGATGCTGGCAATGATGTAAAGGAAGGGGAATATTTGTACGCTGTTTGCAGGAATGTAAAGTAGTACTGCTGCTATGGAAAAGAGTATGGAGGTTCCTCAAAAAATGAAAAATAGAATGACCATGTGATCCAGCAATCCAGATGCTTGGTATATATCCAAAGAAAGGAAATCAGTATATTGAAAAGATACTTGCATCCCTATCTTATTACAGCACTACTCACAAACAGCAAACATGCAGAGTCAACCTAAGTTTTCATCAAAAGATGAATAGATAAATTGTAGTGTGTACACACAAGGGAATATGATTACCCCATAAAAATAATGAACTCCTGTCATTTGCACTAGCATGATGGAACTAGAAAACATTATGTTAAGTGAAATAAGCGAGACTCGTGAAGACAAATATCACATGGCTTCACTCATATGTGGGAGCTAAAAAATTTGATCTCATGGAGGCAGAGAGTAGAACGGTGGTTACCAGAGGCTGGGAGGGAGAGATATAAAGGCTTTGGCAAATAGGCATATAAATACAGTTAAAAATAATAGGACAGTGGCACAGAAGGACAATTGTAGTTGATAATAATTTATTGTGTATTTCAAAATAACTGGCAGAGAAGATTTGAGATGTTACCAACACAAAGAAATAATAAATGTTTTAGATGATGAATATCCCAATTACCCTGATTGATTATTGCACGTTGTAAGCTTGCATTAAAATATCACATGAACCTCATAAATCTAAACAACTATTATGTATCCTTATAAATTAAAACATAAAAAGTTATTAAAATGAGTGTCTCACTTGCTTTAGTTAGCAATGGCCCTGATCTCCTGTGCCCTTCTAAACCCCTGGGAGAGACTGTAGCAAAGTAATTGATGAATACTAATAATTAGAAGAATGTTTAAGATTACTCACCATAGCAAAACAAATGAACAAAACAAAACTTTATTCCAAAATCTCAGAGTTCCTACAAAATGAAACTTGATAGTATACCAAAAATGAAAATACTCACAATTTATAGTTGTGAAGCTAAGTATAATTCTGAGCTATTGGTAACAACAACAAAAAGATAATTCATAGCAGCCAGAAGAACAGATTACCTTTACATTCTCACTAGGAATATTAATATCACAAAATTGCAGTCTTTTGAAGAGGCAGTCAAAGATAATACTACCAAAAATATAAGAAAAATATGTATTATAGATCTGTGTCCTGTGTGGTCATTTATTTTGAAAAAAATATTTTTTCTATATATTGTTATATTTATGGTATGTGCCAACTATTAAAAATGTAACTTGTCATGATTTGCTTTCTTATTTTAAATGAAGATTCACTTTGACTGCTAATTTTACATTTGTAAATTTTTTATTTTTTATTTTTTTTAATTAAAGAGTTAGAAAATTGTATAAATGTTAGACCCTACAACAATGGGACTGCCAATCTACCTAACATCTTGAGGTTCTAATGTACATAGTTGGGTCCAGGTTTGACATAAGGTTGTGCTCAAAATACTATAGTTAGGTATTTAACACTAGCTAGATGTGTAGTGTAGAACTGTGTTGTAAATATACAGACACACATGGAACTCGAACATGCTGATATGGATTTTATTATGCACAGGTTGCATTAGCATGAAAAAGACATATGTGTCATTTTATTTTCTCAACTGGAAAGCATCGGCTAGTTACATTATATTTAATTGTTATTTTTTTTTCTGGAAATAATGAAGACTTCTTTGCACAAGAAGTGCAAAGAATTGATAGTAGTATTAAGGGGAAAAAGAGGTACTGTATTCATCACATGTATTTTGTATTATGTGTTTCATTTTGCATGCAAGTGTTTAGCTATTTCTCTTCAAATAGCTAAGATACATTAGCAAAATGCCTTTAAAAGCTCTTTGAGAATCATACAATTCTTAAGGTTTTCCTTTATTTTGAGTAAATTTTGCCATACATGGAATTAATATAATTCATTAATGGTGATGGCTGGAAGAGGGTAATAATTGATAATATGTAGCTTTAAAGACAAATGCGGATTTTCCTAGGTCTTAGAATTCTGTAAATTACTGATCCTCTGTAGATGTCAGATTTAGCAAACTGTAGTATCTTTAACTACACATTGCTTTGTGGTGCTCATAAGAACTCTAAAACAAAGCTGAACATCACAAATCAGGATATTTAAGCAACATTTGACATAAATGATAGTTTCCTTTAAAAATCTTATAATAAAAAACTTATAAAGTCAATAATGCAGAAATTAAAATCTATTTATTATCTTGAAAGCTTTTAAATATGATTAAACCAGGCAGGGCCAACTTTGATCAACATGATTTCTATCAACTCTAAGAATAATTTAAAAAGCAAAGATTCAAAGAAAAGAATAAAATAATGTCATATTCTTGCATCCTATAAGACTAAA
Organism: Macaca thibetana thibetana; assembly: GCF_024542745.1. Lineage (NCBI taxonomy): Eukaryota > Metazoa > Chordata > Mammalia > Primates > Cercopithecidae > Macaca > Macaca thibetana. The sequence goes on from NC_065586.1 coordinate 78,861,248, forward strand.
TGAGATCATCAATATTGAGTGATGTTGGCAGCAAAAGGACTGTCAATGTACTCTAAAAATCTAAACTTTCTTTATCCTGATAAGTGAATCATTTCATGTAGAACATAGCGATTGGAAAAAGGGAGACCAAAATGATGAGGTACAGAGTCTGAAAGCAAATGTAGTTACACATCTACAGTGGATTGTTACACATCTCATTCCATCAGATGGGTGTGGTAAGTTTCCTTGTCCTGCTGTGATTACTTTCCTTGTCACTGTTGGAATAGTTTCTATGGGAAAGATAACAAAACTTTCACATATATTGCATAGTCATGGACTTTGATAATGATTTCTTGACCATCGCTTGATTTTTTTTCCAGGAACTTATTTTGGCAGCAGTTGATACTACTTTAACCAAGTAATGCTTTAGTGATAAGGCTAAATGATATGTATTTTTATTACAAAGGAATAAACTACAAGAAAGAGAAAAAGCATTCTAGAATAATTATGTGACTACACTTCTTTTTCACAGAGAAGGAAGTAATGAAGATAATATAGTCATGATCTACATGAACTAGTCACAAGTACTTCAAAATATATTGAACTTACCATTTCCCGAAGGCACATACAAGACATAAAATAGAAAGAAGCGATTACCAGTCTTTGGAGTAATGACTTGATGTAATTTTTTAATAAAGTATAGGCTGAGATAGTCTCCTTTTATTACATACTATTGAATGCCACACTAACAGTAAAACTTACAGAGAAACGTTAGTGAAAATAATATATTTTTAAGAATCTTTATTAATACACTTTCCTAATGAATGCAATATTGATAATAACCCTTGAAAATAAGATATCAATAAGAAAGAATGTCAAAATCATAGACATTAGTAATATCTAGAAGTTTTTAAAACTAGAGAAAATTAGAAAACATAAGCTTTGTTTTTTAAAACAAATAATGTAAAATGAAAGTCAACTATTATTTGGAAAAACAGAAAAAGTAATTTCAGTTTTTAAAATGTAAGCCAATTGAAAATGATTAAATATGAACAAACATTGTGAATTAAAGACCCAAAATATGAGCAAGAGATATTAGATACACTAATTAAATATTTTTTACATATAATATTCACAGAGTTGGTATTTCTTTATTCTATTAGTTACCATGAATGTTTAAAATGTAATATTAAGGGATCTGCATGTCCAAAATGAGGTATATCTAATCAAGTCTTCAGCAAATATTTATGTATTAGCTGTAGGTACCTAATTATCCCTAGATGCTGTTCTGAAATAATTTATATTCTAGGTCAAGTGCAGTGGCTCATGCCTGTAATTCTAGCACTTTGGGAAGCTGAGGCAGGAGAATATCTTGAGCCCTGGAGTTCAAGTTTACAGTGAATTATGATCACCCCACTGCACTTCAATCTGCATAACAGAGTGACACCCTGTCTCTAAGATAAATAAATACAAATTAAAAAATTAAAGAATTTATATTCTATTCTATGAAAAATTAGTACCCCATTTATTCTGGCTGTATAACAGATCATCTGAAAAATTAGTGTCTTAAAGCAACAATCAAATTGTATTAGATATCATATTCTATGTGTTTTCATAGCTAGAAGTTCAGGCATAGGGTCTCTAATTCCGTTTCAGTCAGATAGTAGATGGAATAAAAACACTGGGGGAGGGGGTTAGAATAACTGAAAGAGATACCCAGCCATATCATTGTCTTCATGTAATCTCAGAAACTCTTCGTTTAGTCTGTCTGCCTGGCCTAATTTGGACTTCCTCACAGCATGGCAGTAGACAGACTGCTTATATGGCAGTTCAGGATTCTAAGTGAGCATTTAAAGAGAACCAGGCGGAAGATGTATGACCTTTACCACCTAGTTTCAGAAATTACACTCACTTCCTCTGGATTCAGAATAACAAACCAGTACAGATTCAAGGAAAGAGGTTATACACTCTGTTTCTTAATAAGAAAAGTGACAGAAAAAAAAATATTGAAAGAGGAACATTTATGAGGGGGACTATTGATGTGGCCATCTAGTCTGGAAAGCACAATTTGCCACAATTTGCAATCATTAAATAATTTTACTGAATATGTCCTAATAATTAATCAATCATTTTATTCTCTTCTTAAGTAAAGGTCTTTTAGGTCTTTTCCTTAAATATTTTCGAATCTAAATGAATGCTTGTCACATGAACATTCTAAGCTATATATTAATCAATGAATTGTGATAAATAGGTAGTTTAAACAAAAATAATCTAAACTACATGACTAGATAGAGAAGAGGAAAAAAAAAAGATGAGATGTGAATTGTGGATTTTAATACTCCAAACTTTAGGGTAGTTACTAAGTATTAAGCTTTATGCTAAGATCAAGGAGGATATAAATAAGAATAAAACATTGTCACTCCCCTAATACTGTCCTCTGAGGTATTTAGGCACATAGGTAATTAATTATGATTCAAGACAGAATGAAATATAGGCTTTTAGCATATGTGTAAATATAAGGGAGACTGTAATATCAGTAAGACACAGCTACAGCTATTAAAATGAAAATAACTTTCAGGTGTTAATGTCATCATATATTATAATTCTCTTAGTAAATTTAGCACTGATATGTATGAAAAGAAATAATGAACATGTTTTATGAGAAGACATTGTATTGATGATATACATGAGTCTCATAGTAACTCCCAAAATATAGTGTACAATTCTTTATAAGATTAATGCAAATTGATTGAAATTATTGTGAATTTCTTATCATAGAACTATGTCACTTATAATTTTACTAGTAGAATCATCTCAGTGGTAAAGATCCAGGCAGCAATGTTGAGGTGATGGGGTAGGTCACAGGATTTCTCTTTCATTTTTTGATGAACAAGAATTCATTTCAGCTTCTATGATATTGAAACAATTGATAGAGATGGGTAAGAATGTGGATTTTAGAGACAGGTTGATTGATTATCTTGTTCTACCTTTTAGTAGTTGTGTGATCCTAGAAAATTAACTTAGAATAATTCAACCTCAATTTCCTCATTCCTAAAGTAATATATATTTATTTTTAAAGATTCATGGCAAGTTTCTATGCAAGACAGCTATGCTATTATTATAGCTTCTAAGACTTGTTCAATGTAGTATAGCATGCACATTTTCACAAAGAAAGTATGACAATACATTCTAAGACTGATTTTACTGAAAATTTATCTTAATGTATTTACATATACAATCTTATATTAAATATTATTTGTTGTGCATTAAATATTATTTTAATCAGTAAACCACAACAAAACTTGGTCCTGGTTGAAAGACTGGCATAAATTATAACTAAGGTTTAGGTTGCCTACCTTTCAATTAAATACAGAACATCCTACAATTTATTCAAAAATATATGAAAGGGTACACTTATCTTTCTTAAGATAAAAGTAAATATGTAAGTTTTTCCTGAGTGGTCACTGCAGTTCATGAAGTAAGAGGAGGGACCTGTAGGGTCAATGTAGCTCAGAACTATTGTGTTTCATACCATTAGATAGTGATTTGGATAGGGACATCATTACTTCAGAATCCATCCTGTAACTATATAAAAAATATTTGTGAACCACAGTTGCATATTTATAATTCAATTTATTTTTATAGCATTGGGCCTACAGCAGGTCTGCTAAAGTCTACTCTGTTGTGAAACATTCAAATTTATTTACCATTAATTTTGGAACTAATAAAAGTGAATTCCTTTGTCTTTTGTTTATTCTCCTGAAAATGAGCAGATGATTGTGTTGAAACACCGCCCCGCCCACCCACTTTATTTTTCTGCCCACACAAATCAAAGGGCATGAAAAATATCTTAGTTTCCCATTTTCCCTTGGAAAAGGCATCATGGCAAGAAGCATGGCTGGTTTGACATTGTGATTTATGTTAGCTTTCTTGTGCTATAAAATAGTTGTTTCCTAAATAACTAATAAAGTGCCTTGAAATGCTTCTAACTTTGTAATTGTGTCTTTCTTCCTCACTCAGCATTTGTAGACTCTCAAATAATCTACTAGATTTTAGTTATATCCATTACCAATTTTCTGTATGTACTGAAAATTCATGAGCTTCTTAAGAGACAGATCTGAGCTCTGAGCTCATTTAATCTGAGCTTAAATATATAGCAAACATCTCCAATATATCCGGTACCTTCATAGGTATCTAGAATATAATGCTGAGTATTACATAGTCTCTGATCTCTAAGAGCTTATAATTTATGGAGGAGACATGTAAATATTTGCTATGTCCAGTTGACTCTTAATAACACAGGGGTTAGAGGTGGCAACATCTACACTGTCAAAAATCTGCACATAACTTTTGACTCTCCCAAAACTTAATTACTAATAGCCTACTGTTGATCAGAAGACATACTGATAAAATAACAGTCAATTAAGACACATGCTTTGCATGCTATATGTATTATAGAGTGTATTTTTTTAATAAAGCAAGCTAGAAAAAAGAAAATGTTAAGAAAACTTGGACTTGGGAAGGGGAACATCACACACAGGGGCCTATTATGGGGAGCAGGGAGGGTGGAGGGATTGCATTGGGAATTATACCTGATGTAAAGGACGAGTTGATGGGTGCAGCACACCAACATGGCACAAGTATACATATGTAACAAACCTGCATGTTATGCACATGTATCCTAGAATTTAAAGTATAATTAAAAAAAAAAGAAAATAATAAGGGAGAGAGAAATACGTTTAGAGTAGAGTACTGTGTTTATTGTCTGTTTGCAAGATGAATCATCTGTCTGAAATGATGGTCCACCTCAGCTGCAGACCTCAAACTATATAGTGCATATTAAGCATTCCACTTTTTCTTGTAATGGCATGACTTTGCTGCCTGGAAGTACTTTCGGCATCACTAGTGCCACTTTGTATGGATCCCATGGTGTTATTCACGGTTTAGGTACTGCATTAAACATGACAAAAACACATGAGAACCTGAAGAGATTACTTTTTACTGTGATATGCAATTTACTGGAGAAATGACTGCTGATGCAGAGATGATCCACCTCACATCGTGTTTTAAGAGAATACTCCCAACACTTGAGCTCACTGCAATAGCAACAGGAGGGGGCTATGAAATTATTACTGTAGAACAGTATATAATGCAGTAAATGTTATGCAGTTACAATACTACATTTTTACATGTGTTTACATTTCTCTTAACTGTGAATGGTGCCATATACGGTCTTTGTGTGCCCAAATTTTGATAAATTTTAAGTTTTTATAATAGATATATGTACATGTCATGGTAATAAATAATAAAATAGACTAGTAGCTACATATATTTTATGTATTCATGCCATACATTTTCTTCTTATTTTTTTCAATATTTTTGGCGGCACAGTTTGTGAGTTTTTTCAACTTGTGACAAATATTAAAAAAACAATATATTTATTAAACAAAAATCAACATATAAGTGGACCTGCACAGTCCAAACCCTTATTGTCCAAGGGTCAACTGTAGTGAGGTGTGTTAGAATAAAGGTGAGCCTTGGTGCTACTGGTGCAGATGAGGGACATTTGACTACAATTGGGTGACAAAGACACTATCACAATGTTAACTGTTTAACTGAAATGTGTAAGATTCAAAGGAATAAACAAAATTTCCAATGTCTGGGAGTTGGTATGAAGGTCAAGAAAGAAAATAGCCTCACATCAGATGGAAACAAGAGGAAAGACTCAGAAGCACAAACGTATTTGGCCAATTATGCCTAGTGTTCCCTTATCGGAATGCTAAGCATGTGGGAATTATATTCTACTGCTCAAGATCAACACCAAGGTCTGATTGCAAAAATTCAAAAAATTGCAACCTCAGGCATTAATGGGTAAATGGGGAACTGTAATCATGTCTTATAGCTGATATATAGGATATAAAGGGAACAACAGAAAGACCTTATTCTGATGAAGAAAAGAGGTGACCAGATCAGAAGAGACCCTATTTGTTACAATAAGGGCTTGTCATTTATTTATTAGCTACAAGCAATTGCAAGATATTTAGCTTCTCTGAACTCAGCTTTCTGTTCTGTAAAATGGGATATAATGACAACATTGAAGGGTTATTATAAAGATTAAATGGAAATCATACACAAATATTTTTGCCATACCTTTTTCTTAATTTTTACCTGTTAGATGCACATTTCATTTTTCTCTGTGTTGACATTTCTGTACTTTCTTAACAAGTGAAACTATTTTTTAAATGAATTTAAATAAACCTGTATGTATCCATTATTTGCTCTGTGCCAGTCATTATGCCAGATTCCAGAATATAGTGCAAGGGAAACCTAGTCTCTGATGTCATTAAATGTATGGTCCTGTTAAGAAGATCAACATTGTAAAACAAATGGAGGAATAAAGGACAAATTACACAATGTTATGATGGCACATAAATTTGCTTATAATATAAAGTTTAATTTTTCAGGAGCTTGTGATATTTGAGATTTCAGGAACATCTATGAATTAGCTGGCATAATATGTGTATGGAAGGTAGACTGGGAATGAAAATCACTTTTTTCAGCAGAAATATTAGCATATGAACAGGACATAAGTCTGGAGTGATTGTGACATGCTTTATTAAATAGTGTTCAGAATTACTAAAATGTAGGTAGACAAGAGGAGAGTGGAATGAAATAAATTTTGAAAAGAAGTATGAGGCCAGATAAAACTAGATACTGAAATTATGTAAAGAACTGTGGACATTAAACAAATTTCAGAAAACAATAATAGATTCTAAATGAGATGTGACTTAATCAGAAATCTTTTTCACATGTCGTTCTGATAATGACATGCAGAATAGATTGAAGGAAGGCAGTAGTAGAAAAGAAGGGTTAAGAGAAGATTGCTGAAGTCTTGAAGAGCAATGGTTGTGGTACAGAGAGGATGGAGAATAAATAAGTAGAGTTGAGAAATGTTTATGAGGTATGATTAACAGTACTGGCGTGGGTTTGATTGGAAATGAGATAAGAGAATATTAGGAATAAAGGTGATCCCCCACCCTGCTGGACACACAAAATAAGAGCTGCTCTCAGATTTTTGACTCAAGCAATTGCATAGATGGGGGTATCTTTTACAGAGAGGGAGAATGCTAGACCACAAGTACACTGTAGTGAATAGTGGAAGGTTTCGAGGGAATTGTAAATTTGTTTTGAGTTTCTGGTATAACTACATGGAGATGTCTACTAAGCAGATGGCATGTGAGAACAGAGATCTGGCTGGAGGAGAAAACCTGGGTGTCATCTGCTCCATGGGAAACCTCAGTTATCTGAGTGCATAAAAGTCTAGGGAGAAAGACAAGGTTGAATGAATTGAGAAAAGTGCCTAGGACAAAATCTAAATGTTTTGAAAATTTGAGAAAAGATAGAAAAAGGGAATCACTAAAAGAAACTAAGAAGGAAGAGCTACAGGCATAGGAGAAAACAGGAGAGCATGGTGTTTGGCAATCCAGGAAAATAAACTCTAGGTTGTTGGAGGTTCTGAAAAGTTTTGAAAAGGCAAAGGCAAAGAAAGGGAAGATTGGAAATTGAAGCATCCATGACAGTGAAATGTTGTAGGTAGGTGTTAGAATCCACACTTAAGTGTCAAAACAGTAAGTGCAAAGTGACGACAGTCTTCTTGAATGGAGTTTGATATCTAAGAGTTTGCTATTTAAATGAGAGGAAGCACTTTGGGAGGCTGAGATGGGAGGAACACCAGAGGTTTGGAGTTCGAGACCAGCCTGGCCAATATGGTGAAACCCCATCTCTACTAAAAATAATAACATTTTTAAAAGGCTGGGCATGGTGGCTCACACCTGTTATCCCAGCCCAGCACTTCGGGAGGCTGAGGCAGGCGGATCATGAGGTCAAGAGATCAAGACCATCCTGGCCAACATGGTGAAACCCTGTCTCTACTAAAAATATAAACATTACCTGGGCATGGTGGCAGGAGCCTGTAGTCCCAGCTACTTGGGAGGCTGATGCAGGAGAACCACTTGAACCCGGGAGGCAGAAGTTGCAGTGAGCTGAGATCGCACCACTGTACTCCAGCCTGGCGATAGAGCAAAACCCCGTCTTAAAAAAAAAAAAAAAAGAAAAAAAAAAAAGGGAAGAAGAAGGTGGCAACTGGAAGGAACCAACAATTTTGTTTGTTTACTTTTTGTTTTTTTAAACTGGTATTGGGGAAGTTTTTGCATATCTGAAATAGAAACTTATTCTTCTTGATACTTGGGATTGTTTTATAAAAATGTTTCACAACTGATATTCTCATATTTTCATTATTTCTGTTACTTTATTACTTAGCTTAATGTGTTGATTAATTAAGAATTATAGCGATGCACTTATTCTTTGGAGAAGGACTTACAGTTAAGCTGCCTTAGAAATTATAATTTATTGATGTACATTTATAAAAGAGATAAGATTTAAGATGAAGTTTTAAAACACGAAAAACTTTTGAAGAGTTTTAAAACAGCCATTTTGAGAATAACTGACTGCATTCATGTTGTTAAACTCATAATTATTCAGTTTAGTTACATTTACTGAGATGATTCTAAGAGCACAAATATATTATTAAAATATTAATTATTTAGCTATAACTGGGCAGGCGCGGTGGCTCACACCTGTAATCCCAGCACTTTGGGAGGCCGAGGCGGGTGGATCATGAGGTCAGGATATTGAGACCATCCTGGCCAACATGGTGAAACCCCGTCTCTACTAAAATACAAAAAAAAATTGTGGGGCATGGCAGCACATGACTGTAGTCCCAGCTACTCAGGAGGGTGAGGCAGGGGAATCGCTTGAACCCGGGAGGCGGAGGTTGCAGTGAGCCAAGATCTTGCCACTGCACTCCAGCCTGGCGGCAGAACACAAATTCATCTCAAAAATTAAAAATAAAATAAAATAAATTATTTAGCTATAACTGAGTTAGTGCTGGTTGTACTGTTTCATAAAACTTTACAGCCTAACGACAGTTAAAAGAGAATGGAGCAGGTCAAAGATCTCAAAACTAGAATTTTCCATGAAATTAACTATATCAAATACCCATCAGTTCTTGGGCCTTGGAGAATTTATATGTGTTTTTTATGCTCCATAAACTTTTCTCAAGAAAAATATTTTATTTGCTTATGTGAACACGCTATTAGAAGCAAATCGTTAAAGAAAATGGTCACATTTGTTTATCTTGTCAAGATGATGTTGCACTTGTCACATATATATTTACATATATATACATATATATACGTAATATTGAGTAGTCCCAATGTATTTTTGAAACTCTACTTGTTAAAAAGTATGAAATAACTATGAGTAAAATTGTTGTAGTCTTCAAACTCACAACTATAGATGCATAATGGATTACTCCACTTACGGATTTCTACAGATCCTTTTTGCTCTTCTACTGCTTGTTGACTTATTCTCCAAAGTCATAATATTACTAAGAATAATACTATTTTTATATTATCCTTATGTTTAAAAGAATTCTTAAGGTAGAAGATCATCCATAGCTTACTTTAATCAAACCTATTTTCTCAAAAATTAGCCTGTGTTTTGAAAAGAAAAACATATTTGATTCAGAATTCAGCTAAGTCGGAAATTTAAATTTTAGTTTTATTATTACAATTCTTTTTTTCTATCAATAGAAAAATAAAATTGGCTCCCACCATATTTTCAAATAAGGTCCTTTGTTAATACGGTTTAGCAGAACACATTCATTCATTACACACTCTAGGGGCTGATACTTGTTTTAGAATGAAATACAGAGTGAAAATGTTAGAATCAATGCAAAAGATTTGGGGCACCATCAAGGTATTAAAGTATATTATTTCTTGTGATATATTTTATTATATGAATCATGAAATCTGTGTTTTTTTTATCATTCAGAGGAGGGAATTTGTTGATGTTATGTCTAGAAAGATATACAATATCCATATTTGGTACATTAGTAAGCAAACCAGGAAGACATAATATTGCAAGAGGCATTCACTCCTTAATAGACGTCTAATAGAAGGCTAGGCCAGGATATTCCAGGAATCCTACTCCTGTAATAAAGAAAATTCTAGGTCACATAGCACGCTGTAATAGTAGGTGGAATTGTTCTTTGGCTTAAGAGGTGAAAAATAAAAAAAATAATAAAAACAATGCTTCTGAGATAAGAATGAGAATCCGAAACTTATGCCTGAACATTGCACACAGACTCACTTATTATAAGAGGCCGCAAGGGTGACGGGGAAGATAATCCGGTACTCTGTTTATTATTTATTATTGAAAATTGACTACAGTATCCTGAGTATTCATTTTTGGGGGGAGCGTCTTGAGGCTATTTAAAAGCACACCTTGAGAAACATTCAACAACAGTATCGCTTTTCAGAAGAAAGTATATTAAATGTTGGATCAAATTGAAACTGAGAGAAGTATCTGCTCTGAATATTTTGTTGGTACCCTCAAAATGTACTTTCAAGTCTTACACCTACTAATGTTTAGTGTAACACATTCTAATAGCAAAGGCGACTGAAAAATTAGCTACATTTGTTCCAATTACTCAAAAGTATTAAAGTGGGAAAATTCTGGCTTGAGCAAACTGACAATATAGTCAACTTCCTTGTCCAACAAAGTCTTTTTTATTCTTTGTCTCTTTCAATGATCCAGATTTATTCTGAGGAATATCTGCTCTTTTACATGCTTTGTTCATGCCTGTCTTATTACTGTATTACCAATCCCTACAGCTTTGCCTGGCACATTATTGGCATTCAATATTGAATAAATAAACAAGCAGCATTTCAGATAGTGTTTCCATGGATTGAGACAAGATGAGGTTTCTGAAAATGAGATAATAATACAATGTATACATAGTGTGTAATAAGCGTTCCTCTATACAGGAAACTGGATTCTCATTATAATTTTGTTGAAATAAATTTGCCAAACTTGTAATTTCTTACTATGTTGGCATTTCACATAAAAATGCTAAGGATTGCAGCATTTACAGAGTTTCTTTTTTGCCAGAATGTCTTTTTTGAAATTCCCCAGAACTAAGTTTCATTGATACTGTCAGAATTGTGTGGGAGTGATCTTAATAGATTGAGTTTTATATTTCCTTTATTTAACCTATAAATTTAAGTAAACCCAAAATCTAAAAAGATATTACTGACAGAGAATGTTGATACTGGATTAAGATTGTACAAATCAATCAATGGCAATTTTAGAATCTAACAGCTTTCCTAACATGATAGAGAAAGATACCCTATGGTTAAGTAATTTACAAATAATATTCAGACCTTAAAAATTTGCAACGAGTATATCCCTCATTGTAATTTATCCTCTCTTACTATGGCCACACAGGTCAGATTTTATTGTCAACATCAGGACGAAAAATATTGTTCCTCAGGTTGTCAGCATTAGGGTAGCTTCTTAATACAATCTTTTTTTTTTTTTTTTTTTTTTTTTCTTTTCCCAGTCACTTAAATTCTCTCTAGAGCTAAATCAGCCTAAAAATGAACTTGAGTTTAGTTAAAGATATAATGTGTCTTGGAAGGTATCCCTGATTCTATATTTCTACCTGTTTCCATTAACTGCAGACTTATCCTGTCATATCATTTTGAGTCTGGAGTAGAACTTGACCTTGTTCCAAAATACGTGACATGGTTATCTGTTGCTATGGAAATTGTGAAACTCCTTTAAATGAAGCTATAAAGCTGTTACAAATTCCTTCATTCCAGCAGAACATGGATTTGAAGGAAGAAAACTTTATACATTTTGGAACTAGCTGAATAATTGCCAAGAAATAAATCAGCTGTCCATTATTCTTTAGGATCCAGGTTTTGGTGGTGACTCTAAAAGGTGGCAATAGGAGCTAAAAGATGAGACTCCCTGGGTTATTGACTTACTTGATAGAGTGCAAGTGAATAAAATGACTGCATCTACTCAACACCTCTTAGCTGTTTTCAATCTGCTCTGCCATGCAAAGCAGCAGCTTGCTGGGCTCAGCAGTAATTCGGACTCTGTATTCCCTCTCTATGGGGGATTGCTGGGCTCAGCAGTAATTCGTACTCTGTATTCCCTCTCTATGGGGGATTGGTTTGGGAATGCCTGACACAAGTGCGCTCTGTTTTTGCATTAATGCCAGTTTTCCCTCAACACCCTTGTCTAAGACTGCTTTTGGAGGAGAATGAAAAAGACAAAGGATGACAGAATAAATTATTTTTAAAAATTTGCTTCAAAATTTGTTCCTTGAAGTGGTCTAAAATAGTGATTACTGAGTTAAAGAGAAACCAGTATAAATATAAAAATTGATATAATATCAGTCTCGGTTGCAGCAAACATAGGTGATTTGTCTCATTTTATCTTAAGATAATATTTAGATAAATGCATCTAAGGTTGTGTCTGGTATAGAAAGTACTTGGCTAATATTTGTTGAAACTGGGAACGCCAAAGAACTATAAAATTTATACACATTTTAAAATTTTAATGTTGTAATTAGAAATGACTGAGGCCATTTTAAGGTCAGCAAAATATTATGCTGATAATTTTTCCATAAGCTGTCAATGTAGAAAAGTGATGAAGATAATTTTAAATTTATACTCGTTCTATAATTTAAAGCCTAATAATGAAAGCTTTACATGACCCAAATAATCCAATCATTACCTATTAAATGGCTTTGTGTTTGTTTACATGTGAATTTTTACACTAATATATAAGTATATGCATACTTTATCCATATTTATATATAAATATTATCAATATATTATATATTCCTAAATATATATAAATAAGTAAACCTTGTATGTAGTAATAGTTTTAGACTCAAGAAATCTAAGAGGCTAACTTGGTAATCTTCTCTGGAATTTTCTATTAAAGACAGACAACATAAGTCTGGCTTGACATTTTCTTTTACTCACTAAAGAGAAAAAAAAAAGTTTCCAAGTTCCTAGCAAGTTATATAAAAAGTACAATTTATAGTAGCCACTATCCTACAATATGTGGTGTACCTCTGTTGCATGTAGCTTAAGGTTATACTGAGATTATTTTAACATTTATTTTGGTTTACTTTTGGAAATATTTTTCTCAACTGCTCTAGTTTCAAATATGTCAACTAAGTGATCAAAGTGCTTGTAATTTGATGCGACTTATATTATTTTTTCTCTGATACAATTATGTATAATTTTACATATAAAATGTCCTATATTTTTAAACCTGTTGAAAGTATGTTTGTTCAGAATCTTTAACAACTTTACCAAATTACTATTTGTACACATTTAGATATAATTTGCTGTCTAACTGAATATGCTAAATACTTTAGGAATTAATTCAGCATAGCAGACAGTATTCTACGATGGTCCCATTATCTGGGCCAGTAGCATTATGTCTTGTATAACCCTCTCCCTTTGAGTGCGGGAGGAAATCATAACTTGCTTATAACCAATAGACTAAGGCGAAGGTGATAGAGTATCAATCCTGTGCTTACGTTGCAATACAGAAGTAAGGTTTTATCTTGCTAGTATACATAGCTTCTCCTGGTGGGCCTTGAAAAAGCAAACAATCATGTTGTAAACTGCTTATGAAGAGGTCATGTGGCAGAAGGAACTAAGGGGAGTCGCTAATGCCTTTAGCAAGTTTCAGCCGAGAGTCGTTAAGCCTGGCGTGGTGCCTCGGTCCGGGCGCCGCGGCTCACGCCTGTAATCCCAGAATTTTGAGAGTCCGAGGCGGGCGGATCACGAGGTGAGGAGTTGGAGACCATCCTGGCCAACATGGTGAAACCCCATCTCTACTAAAAAAAAAAAAAAAAAAAAAAAAAAAAAAGTCAGGTGTGGTGGCGGGCGCCTATAATCCTAGCTACTCAGGCTGAGGCAGGAGAATTGCTCCAACCCGGGAGGAAAAGGTTGCAGTGAATGAGCAGAGATCGCGCCACTGCACAGGAGCCTAGGTGACAGAGCAAGACTCCATCTCAGGAAAAAAAAAAAAAAAAAAATACAAACCACAGCCTTCAGTCATGTAGTCATAACCAAATGACTTTTTTTCCCAAACAACCTGAATTCTTCCCCAGCTGAGCCTCGAGAAGAGAACTCAGACCAGCCAATACCTTGATTAGAGCCTGTAAGACTCTGACCTGGACCTCTGACTCACACTGTTTGAGATAATAAATGTGTGTTGCTTCAAGCTACTAAAATTGGGATAATTTGTTATACAACAATACAATACTAATACATACGGCATATAAGAACTGGAACTGTGAAGAGGTAGTGTATGTAGTTTTTTTTTTTTTTTTTTTTTTTTTTTTTCTTTTCTATTTTGTAAAGTCTAAATTTTTCTCCTTTGGAAAATACCAGAAATATCCCCAAGTATAAAATAGTTTTAAACAGTAAATATGTTAAATTAAAAAAAAGTATTTTACAAATGTTATCTGTACTTCTCTTTAGTTTTATTTTCCAGGTTTCAAATAATTTTAGATTATATGAAATACTCAAATAATTTGACTTTATAATATAATCTCACTCAAGCATAGAAATAGTCCCTATTTGAAAGCCCGACAGAAATGCATATAAATAAGTTTCTTGCTCTAAATTTAATACTCTTTAAGAATTATATTTTAAAAAATGATGTGAACAGTTCAACATCTTTACATATTTTACTAAATCACATTGTATGTTTATTATACAACTATAATTTTATGAAATTAGTTATTTCTTGAAGCATTGCCCTTAAGCTACTGTATTATATCCCAAATTGCTTTTCTCAAATAATATCCTGCCTGTTGGAAACTCAGCAGAGACAAGTATTAAATAAAGATTATATTGTTCCTTATCCCTCGAATTGTCACTATAAAACAGGTAAGTACTAGGGTTAAAAACAAAAAGTGAAAGTAGATATTGCTGGCAAGAAACTAAATTAACTATGTCTACCTTGAATTCTGACAATAAAAGGGTATCAGAATAAAAAATAAAGCTATGCAACATGAAATCATGACAAAGACTTATTGGTGTAAATACAGATGACTCTCCAGTTGCCAAGTCCCTGGTTGAGGTCTTATTGTGATTATACCCAACAGCTTTGAATCTCAACTCTAAATGACTGCTGACAATAAGTGCTCTAGAATGACTTGATCCCAGGCAACTTGGTGAGACACTGCTTGTAATGAGCAAGGCTATTTTGATAATACTGCAGAAGCTTTCCTTCAGTAAAGCTTTAATCTGGGTTTTAAAAAATGCCTTCTCTACCTCTCTTTACTTTGCAGTTCCTATTGACTCAAGGACTCGGCCCTCATCCTGGAAGGATAGACAAAATCCTCTTATGTCTTCCTTTCTCAAAGACATATATTTGAGAATAATATATGAGTTAGTATTGGTTTGCTGTATTTAACCTGATACTTTGAAATGTTCCCTACCAAAACACTGGAGTCAAATGCCTATAAGAAATATTACATTTAGTTAATATATAAATTTGCCAGAGTAAGACAATGGCATAAACAGTATTCTCTTGCTGGTGAGAGAATTAGCTTTGCACTCTAGCAAACTCTGAATATATATATACATATATATATGTGTGTGTGTGTGTGTGTGTGTGTGTGTATATATATATATATATATATGCTGTTAAAACAAGTCAAAATTCCAAAAAAATTAAACACAGAAAAAGAAACTTTGTATCTTTGACTAGATATTTGCTTTTTATTGTTCATTAAATACCAGTGCACAGATGAACTGGCATGAACACAAATGTTTATGGTAATCTTCACAGCTGTGTGTAGGATGCAGCTAATTTTTGGCATATAGTAGAGCATTATGTGTTTCTATATCATTGCTTTGTGGAATGTAAAAAATACATTTTTTAATGAAAAATACAAAATTCTAATACAATTAGATGAAGATTTAGAATAACACATAGAATATATATTTGTGCACCAACATGAACAAACAAATATCTGTTAAACATATTCAATCTTTTTTTTTAGTTTTGGAAAGGGAGGCGAATGACAAGAAGATGGTGCTAAAAAGGAATTTAAGAAATAAAAATCCATGAAAACAGACATAAGGGAAAGATTCAGTATGGTCTCTGCAATAATCAACAATTTATATTCATCATTTCATTGTCAGTATTTAAGAATATGAACATATTTGAATGCAGTTATTAACAGGAAATGTATATTATTTGTCTTCAACTTTAAAAATTTGACAGATTATTTATTACCACTTTTTAATATATTTCATAATTAGTACTTAAAGAGCTAGATAACTATCCTTAACGTTATGTAATGAAAGGTATATATCCATTTTTCTATTGTTGATAGATTTAATGATTCCTTTTTAAACTGTATTATATAACTTTTAAATTTTTTTAAATAAAATTCTAATCATCAATGTTTAAATGTTTTAAATGTTTATGTTTTCAATGTTCAAAATCTTTCTAAAGCACCTAATACAACTCTTTCCACCTTAAAGTAAACTAAACCTAATTTCATGTATCTATGATTGACAGTTATGATTTAAAGAGCAACTCTTGTGTATCAGACTTTGTGGTAGGCAGTTTACATTTCCTCTGTCGTGTAACTGACCACTCTGTATAAGCAGTGTGTCTAGTCACATGCACCTCTGTGAATTTTAGAGAAAGCGTCTTTAGACAAATCAATACTAGACGGCATGGTGTTGCCTTTGTGGAAAGAAAAAAAAGGTGCTCCTTCCTCAGACACACCCCTAAGCCAGAGCACAAAGGTTCACAAGCTAACCACAGGGCGCTTCAGCCCACTCCTCCCCAGGCACCTTCACCCAGGACCTTGATTTAAGGTGGTAAAATGGAAGTTCAGAAAGTTAAGCATCTTAAACCAGATTTTTACAAATATATTAAAATTAGAAACTATCTGCCAAAAAATAGGTATTTTGTTAAAGAAAATATACACATATACATACAATGAAACATCAATGATAATTTAAACCTATATGTGTTTATAGAAGTGAATGTTCATGATATATTTTAAGAGAAAAAAGGCAGTTAAATGTCATATTTAGAGTAGGATTCAAGTGGACTTTACAATGCAGGAGAGGGGCGAGAATATTACACAGTATTTTTTTTTCAAAGAAATTATCATCTCTAGTAGTAAATATTTCAGTGACTCCATTTTGCTTACTGTGTTTTCAAACTGGTTAAAACTTAACCTTTATTCATCTTGCAGTAAATATTGCATTTTTCACATTTCATTAAATACGTTTTTCTGAAAACTAGATATTATAATTTAGTTTTGAAAAATGAAAATCAGCTGTTGTCATTGACAAGTGTTCAGTTAATAATAATTGCTCAGAGACGATGAGGAAGAGATAATATTTTCTGTTTTCTAGCTGTATTTCTGATGCGTCATCAAAGTTATAATTGAACATTACCAGGAATGAGGCTGAATAGTCATTAGTAAAAATAACTACACTTAATAATTCTTATGGTTACTGAAACAATCTTGTAATACCAGCTGTTCTGTTTAACAAATATCAATATATGGATTGTTCCACACGTGAAACATTTAGTGAAATGACCAAAAAATATCTTCTCATGCAAAATATGCACATTGTTTAAACGTGGATCAATAAAGTTATCTTTATTAACACATCAATTTTAAAATCTAAAAATATCAGTTATAACAACTGTATGTGTTCACTTATTACAAGTCCTCATTGACTCCCACTGATCTGTGGTTTTAAGGAAGCAAGTAATTTAGTTTGTTTCAGTGTTACATAAAATAAAAACAAATGGGTTCAACTTGAGGCTCGAGGTATTCATCTATAATTATCTGATTTATTTCTTAAAGATTTTTCCCTCCCTCTGGAAAACTGAGCCTGCAAGATAAGTCCATTTTGTTTTAAATGAGATGTTATTTTCTGCAAATGTTTGTGTATAAATATTGCAACGTATCTGTAGGGATGGTGTGATTTTTCTTCTTAAATAGAGTTAATGTAGCGTCCTAGTAAATAATCCACATGGTTCATTAAAAAAACGTGTTCTGGGGGATTTTTGTCTGTGATACTCTTCACCTGTTATTTTCAACCAGCCTCAGTCTATTTTCTCTGTCACAATCATTACTAAAATATCTTCTTAAATGCTCGTTTCTAGATCCCTCCTTCTAATATGCTCAGGTGAATACATGGGTGAAATTTAATATGGAATTGAAATAAATACTATGCAAGATAGATTCCTTTAGAAATGTTTCTCTGATTTATATGACATAATTGTATTTTACTAGTTTACCAGTCCATCTGTAAAACTTTGTTTTGGAGATTTCATATATTACAATGTTTAAGAAATATGCTATAATTTTTTTATAGTATATTTCTTCATGATACCCTTATATAGTACTAGCCACATGTGTCTGTAAAAATCTAAAGACTATTTTTGACTCCTATAGAATGTGTGAAGTTGTGAAATTTTTGTTTTGTTTTGTTTTTATGCCCCAAAGATGTGGAGGGCTTGCTATAAGAGGGTAGATTTAATGAGAGAGAGAGAGAGAAAGAGAGAGGGAGAGAGAAAGAAGCTTAAGAGATTATTTTGTCTTGTCAACGATATTGTTATTGAATGTAAGCTGCTAAACTTCTTAGCGCCAAAGAAGTAACAAACAGTAAAAAAAACTACACAAAACAGAACAGAGAATCAGACAGGCTGACGAACACAGTACAATAAAGCAGCCAGTACCGATGATCAGTGGACATCAATTTGTCTTTTGGGCTGTAGCACCTGCTACTAATTGGTGCAAAGAGCTCACCAGTCAGTGTGTGGTTTAGCGCACTCAGCTGTCTCCTGTATGTGCTGCGAGAAGCAAGATAGCTAATTGCTGTTGCTTCAGTGCCAGTGAAATCAACGTGCTGAGCTAATAGCGACAGATAGAGGGCAGACAGATTCCTGCGAGCAGCTTAGAGTTAGTTGCTTGTGATAACTAAGGCAGGTGGCATACATTCTCAGAACGTGGAGAATGATGGTATGCTTTCTGAGTTAACATGTTGAAGTGTTTCGCTTTTTTTAAAAAAAATGTCTAGTAACATTTTCTTGATGATATGAGAGTGGATATCAATGCCTCACAGAAACAAGAGGTGGAACATGTGAATGAATCGTCTTGGAATTAGATTATGAGCATTGGTTCTTTTTAAAGGGATGTGCAAGAGGCAGCCTTGGCAAGAAAACTTGCTGCATAATCTTACGTGGACTAAAGATGAAACTTTAAACCGCAAGTAAGTTCTTCCCCGGCCCTTCTCTTATTTTTTTCAAATTTAAGGCAGCAGTGAACCACAGAGAAAGTTAAGATATTCTTTCAGTACAATGAGCTCTGTCATGATGCTACTTTCTGTCATGCTTGTTGAAAGAATAGAATAGTAATGATGTGTAAGTAATTATTTGCTGGAAGAGTGAACACAACTGCCTGTCCTTTTATTCTTCCTGATTACTGTCTGGTATTGTAATTTTGTTTAGATGACAATGTAATCTTTACAAAGACAGAAGCTTTTGAATTATAACTCTGGTTTGTTATTTGAAAGAATTTTTAGTCCTCAACCACTTTTTCTACTTCCTTCAACCTGACAAAATATAGAAAAATGGCATCAGAATTGACATTTTGTGTATGTGCAAATATTGATGATTTGTTTTGTGAGTGGTTGTTGCTGGAGGTTATAGTTGGTAGTTGAGTTAAAGTAGCTAATTCTGCATCACAATGAACAGTATTTTTTATATTTTTTGTGAGTGTACTGATATTTTTACTACAGATGTTTTAGTTTACTAGAATATCTACCTCTTTTGTAAGTATCTGGGAGCATTAACCATTTAGAATTTGAATCTAGGTCGACTTTATCCTTCTAATACAGAATTAATGCTAGATAGTATTAACACCTTTCTCACTTTGTGATGTGGCCTTTACTTTAAAAAATATACTTTGGTAGCTGTAGAGAAGGTGGGCCCTGAATAACAAGTTTCACGTTCAGTCTGTTGGTACTCCGTGTCTCTAGTACGCACAGACGGCCATCGATTTGATGGACTTGTAGCACGTATGCAGAAAGCCATTGTTAACTAGAGTATAATACCATGGCCTCCTGTAAGGTTAACTCCAAGTCATACTCATTTGCTTTCACAAAAGAGCCAATTGTCAAATCTAGTAACCAGATACTTAAGTTATTATGTTGCTTAACGTTAGAGAAACAAATAATCTGTAAAAGAGGCATATTTTGAGCATAAAATGCTTGCTGTGGTTTGCACAGCAAGTATGAAGCTTTTTTGTATCTGCTCATGTGAACTATTTTTTTTCACGGAAAATTGGCTTTACTATTAGTTTCTTTAGTTTGCTTAAGTTGTGGCTAAGTGTGAGTGAGTGAATGTATCTGCACATGTGTGTCTTCAAGTTTCAGCAACTTGATCCCCTTGACTGTGGACTCATTCTCCTATGAAATAAAAGTGCTATTTAATGGGTGCCCAATTCCACTGAGTGGTGACCTCCTAACCCCTCAGCTGTTGCAATTATGTGCTGAGCAGGAAACTTGAATCCCTACAACTTTGCCCCCCAAATTACCCTTAAATGTAATCATTAAGGGACCTGAACAGGTCAGAGTTAGTTTGTGCTACCCAAGTGTCAGAAACTTCTCTGGAAAATTATGGCATGAAGTTTTGAATATTATTCACAAAAAATATTTAAACACTTCATTCTCTAGGAAATTTTTAAAAATATAGTATATCCACTGATAATATTTGATAAGTATCTGAGCTATAAATTAGTTTTTAAAAAACACTAATAACTATACTTTAAAAAAAAACTCAGTGAAAGATGTATGTCCATTACAACTTTGCTCTTAATTTGTTAACGTTTAAATTTTGCATAGTATGTGTTGTATCCTTTTATCATACAACTTTAACAGCAGATAAGCAGACATAAATTGTTTTTTATGCCACTTGCAAAAATTCTGCAGTATTTGTTTCAGAGCTTATGTTTGAAATTAAAGGCAAAAGGTAATTATTATTTTTTATCGAAGGAAATCACTATTATTCAAGCAAATACATGTTGAGGAATTAATGATTCCTTTGGATTATCACTTTATCACGAGGACTTTTACTCCCTAGACAAATTATGAGCCTTCTCAATAATAGTAAAATGTAAAACCAAAAATTATAAAGTAATTCCCTAATTGTGACCCCTTTATTGGGTAGGTGAGTGTACTCCCCCTTTCTGTAAATGTGCAGATACAATTTCAGACTATAGGATTTTTTTTCCTACTTAAATGGTGTAAAACAATAGGTTTTCATAAACCAGCTGTTGTATCAACTTTTTCCTAACACAGAAGCCTCCCTTATATATTTACATTTTATTGTATCCCTAACGATGGGAGAAATACATGGTTTTAAGTTTCACTGAGGATCTCAACCCTTGGAAAAGTTAGCAGAAATAATAATCTAAACAAAGATACCACACCACTTCATAAATTGATCATGTTTATTATCTAAAAGTTTAATTTTACTTTGGACTCTATTTTAAGAGTGGGTTTTGGTCATAGTCATTTTGTTTGTATTTTTCCATTTTTTAAAAGAGTTCTTAGTATCGGGATCACTTGTGAACTAGAACAATTTTGTCATTCTATGTATCTGTGGTTTTCACATGCAAAGTAAGACTATACAATTATAAAATTGAAAAGAATGTTTTACTTCTCAGGGATGGCATCCAAAAACTATTTTTGTTACTCTCAACTAAAACTTTGTTTGAGGTTTGATACGTTTTCTTTTGTAATGAGATGTTGTTGTTGTTGTTGTTGTTAACACTAGAGTATGACAGAATGTGGATTCAAAACTAACAGTGACCTGGGGGGTGTCATTTATTAGTTTTAGACTCAAATATCACCAAGTTGCATCTAAGGGTATTGGAAGGAAGTATGGCAACTCATTAGTGCTCATAGTCAATTTCGAGTGAGGAAAAAAAAAAAAAGCTAATGTGAATAATTTAAGACCAGATTATTTTCTCTTGATAGAGTCGCTATATAAATTCCAGAGGTGTAAATCACTCAGAAATTGTAACATTTATTTAAATTGGATACTGGAAGCACTTAGGTTGAAATGGTGACAAGAACTGAGAATACACCCAGAGATTCCAAATACACATGTTAATTTGTTACATGTATGGATGGCAGGGGCAGAGTGGGAGGTAATTTTTAATGTGAGAGTGACTAGCTTGACCTTAAAGTACAATTTCCAACTGTGATGTATAAACTGAAGTGAGAGACTTGGAAAAATATGCAGACAAATGTGACTTAGTCTCAGCCTAAAAGTCAGTCACATTGAGTAAGATGGACACATACACCCTGCCCCACCCCCACACACACACATCACATGTGTGTGCTATTTATTAATATAAGGAGCATAGAAACATCATATTCTGGCCCAAGGACAACAATTATTTTCCTTGAGGTCCTCAGCATACCCCCTAAACATTTGTTCCTCAGTGTCCACATTTAAAATACACAACTCGTAAATGAAGCCAGGAAAATGAATAAGAAAACTGTAAATTGCTAAATAATTTAAAATACAAATAATTGTTTTAATCTTGTACCAATTACTTCCTAATATGATCGTGTGTGTGTGTGTGTGTGTGTGTGTGTGTGTGTGTGTATCAACAATAACAGCAACAAAATAATTGCCACCTAAAGAGTAAAAGTTTCTGAGCACTGTAA
Source organism: Macaca thibetana thibetana (assembly GCF_024542745.1). Taxonomy (NCBI): domain Eukaryota; kingdom Metazoa; phylum Chordata; class Mammalia; order Primates; family Cercopithecidae; genus Macaca; species Macaca thibetana. The sequence goes on from NC_065586.1 coordinate 78,883,900, forward strand.
TAGACAAATTCTTTTACATCATAAGTTGTTTAAAGGTTGCACTCACCCTTAAATATCAGATCATGGCTATTGAAGCTATAAATGTAAGAGGCAAAAGCAGTCATTATTTCAAGAAACTAAAGAAAATGAAGCATTTCTTTCCTTCAAGTTGGTAAATGGAAAAGTTCAAAGCTTGTTTATTGTGCTCCTTGATGGATAAGAAATTGATAGGAGGTGTAACTTTCTCTATGGCTTTTAGAGTGTAAGCATTCTCAGGCCATGGCAGATGTGTAGTTCTCATTTCTTTGAAAAGTCATTCATTCTCATGCCTAGTGAAAGGGCGAGTTTCCGATAGAATTAAGCACTGTTTCCTGACTGGGGGAGGACAGCGGTGTGTGCGATGAAGTGCATCATTCAAAAGGAAGCCCAGCTAATGAATGCTCTCCCTGTTGTTTTCATGGAGGTGTCAGAATGAGCCTTTTCTGATTCTGCATCACTGAATCCTTATGGAAATGCAAATTGTTTATCCAAGGACAGTGACTTTTCTTTTTGCTTTATCATTTAAGGGACTTATTTCTTCAACTTTGCAGCACGCCTCTGGAATCCAGAGAAGGATCATTAAAACTAGAAGAGAGGATTTTACTACTTTAGAACCTTACATCTCTGTCTCAGAGACAGACAGACACAGATAAGTCACAGAGAGATATTCACAGAGATACAAACTCAAAGAGAGATACAGGGATAGTCACACAAAGAAAACGAGAGAGACTCACAAGGGAAAATATAATGAAAGTTAGAGACAGTCAAAGATAAGAAAAAGAGAAAGGGAACAGAAAGAGAAACTGAGATATACAGTTAGAAAAGAACAGAAAGAAAGAGAAGTGGAGATAGGGTCAGAGAGAGAGAAAGGTAGAAGCAGAGTGACAGGGAAAACACAGGGTCAAGAAAGACAGAAATAGATTGCCAGAAAGACAAATAATAAACAAAATGAAACAAACAAAGAGATAGGGAAAGGGATATAAAGATAGAAAGTCTGAGACAGAGAGAGATAGAAAGGGAGACTGAGACAGGCATACATACCGATAATAGGAAGGTTGATATATAGATATAGATACCTAGATGATAGATAGATAGATAGATAGATAGATAGATAGATAGATAGATAGATAGATAGATAGATAGACAGACAGACAGACAGACAGATAGATAATATAGAAAGACAGAGAGAGAGTCTGTGATCTAAGCATGGAGAATGAAATCGGATGTGTATATGTAAGAGAGAGGCTGTGAGGTGGGTCTTCTAGTTTCAATAGAGAATTGACAGTAAAATAAGAATACAGAACCAGATGGAATTGAGCTTTAATTCTATTCCACTCCCTTACCAGCAAGGATCAAGTTGTTTAACTTCTCTGAGCCTTGGTTTCTGTCTGTAAAGGGTGATAAAAGGATATAATTCACATATGTAAAGTACACAAGCACAGAACCTGAAACCAAGGTATATTTCAGTAAATGGAGATTGATATTTATCATTATCGTTGACATCAACATAATTATTTAGGTATAATTCTTGAAAGCAAAAACATTGGTGTCAGAGGTCAAGGCATCAGAGGTCAAGTTAAATCCTTGTTTCAACCCTTATTCTGCATAGAATAGAGTAAGTAATTTAATATGGATAAGCTATAGTTGCATCACCTGGAAAACTCAGGTATTTTCTATCTCATAGTCTTGCTCTCTTAATTAAATGAAAAAGCATATTTCATTTGAGGCTTTGCACATTGTATTTTAGTAATTCCACTAACTAGTTCAGTGTCCAGAATTTAGTAAGTACTCTATAAATATTTAATGAAAGAATACATATTTGCTCTGAATATTAGTTTCCATAGAGTATGGGAAAGTTGAAATGATGTTTTGGTTTTTTAATATGAAACACTGCAATGAAACAATCAATTTCCTCCTGTCTGCTCTGCAGAGAATGGTGGTATTGATTTGCAGAATTGCTAGAAAAGATGTCTCCCTACTGTCCATCCTACTTTCTTAAAGCCAACTGAAATAATCGTTTTGAGAATGGACGTTTATCTTTTCCTGGTGGTGACTTGGTCATTTTTATTTAATTGCTTAATATAAGGACTGGTTGTGGAAGAGAGAGGTGGTAGGAATTTTTAAAAAGTAAGTGAATGTTTATAGTAAGATGAGTGAAGATCAAATAGGGACAAGGAAAAGTGGACAATTAAGTTAGAAAAAAAACATAAAACTGAGAAGTGTGGAGAATTTTAAATGAGACACATATAGTTTTTCTGAATTTCAAGAAAAGATGGGAGAAAATGTCATTATAAAGAATGTGTATGATTTGTAAGTGAAAATGTACAATATGAAAGCACTAAGGCTACCCCTAGCTATAAAGCAGATTATGAGAAAATAAAGCAATTTGCCAGAAAGTAAAGTACTCAAATTTTGATTTTCAATTTTATGTTATGTTAAAAATTTGAACTTTAACAATTTTTGAATTTTACGATTCAGAAATCTTTTTACTAAACATGTTATTACTGATGTTTGACTATATTTTTAAAAAGCAATCTAAGAATGAATGCAAGAGTTTTTGGTTTGAATGTTTATTTTCCTTCTTTCTTTGATGTGTTGTTGAATGTATCTTATAAATGATAGAAGAAAAAATATTTAGTGTATACTGTGTGCCAAGAGCTATGAATGGTGATTTTAAGTATGCCATCCATTTAACCTCTACCAGGTAGGTACAGATTTCACCTCTGTGGTTAATTTTACTTCCAAATATGTGTGCATGAATCCCTTCATTTAAGAGGTGTTGAAAGTTTGTTAACCTTACATTCCATCTGATATGGTAAGCATGAAATAAAATATTCCATTTTGGAACATTAGCTATAGTTACATTGGTGTGCTAATATTTTTCAAAAAATGATAGCAAACATTTCATGCACCTTTACAAAGTTTATTGAAAAATTTCCATTCAGGATATACTGAGTTTTGCATAGCATACATTATATGAATTCTTATTTTGTATTTGTAAATCAGGGTTAAGGATAGAATAATAGTCAACTGAGCTTCAGATAATGAGGTTTCATTGTGAGAAATAAGGTTTTCTCAAATAATTTTCTAGGAGATGGTAACTTGAATGGAAGATATTGTGTAATTGAGAAAATGCCAAAGCAAAGAGCATTGCTGTGTGTTTATGAAATAAAATGCATGTTTAGTAAATAGTTGCCATTTTGATGTAGATTTATATTTCCTTTAAGATATAGATATATAGCTATGTATATATATCATATATAGATATATATATCTTATATCATATATATAGATAGATACATATAGCTATATAGATATAGATAGATATAGCTATATATCTATATCTTAAAGGAAATATATATATATATATATATCTCAAAGCAGTTTCTTAGAATTCATGATTATTTTAATCAAAGAAATAGCTGTGGATTGTTTTTAAAAAAGAACATTAAATTGTGAGTATAATGGAAAAAAAAAAAAAAAAACACGTTCCTGCCCCTTTAGTCAAGTTTTCATATACAAGTTTGTTAAACCCTTTTTTGTGATGTTTCTTATTTTATGTATTCATATATTTTTAAATAACATGCTTATGATGTTATCTTTTGATTTACCGATTCAAGATATTGTTTCTTCCTATTAGACTACTTAACATTTGGTTATTTTATACCATCAGCACGTTTTTTTATCCCACCCCAAGTTCTAAGCACAGATATATATATGTGTGTGTATATATATATACACATACACACACACATATATATACACACACACACATACACATATATATGTGTATATATATGTGTGTATATATATATATAAATAAATTATGGCTACTTTACTACAATATGCAAAAATAGATTGTGTTTTTCCCCATTTTTTTCTATTATTAATTAATGCCTTTTTCAGCTTACTTTGCTGAACCTGTATCTTTAATTTTTTTTTTTTTTTGAGACATTCCACAGATCATGACAGTCATTAAATTTTTCTATGTCTTCAAAAATGCTGGCCACTAAATTCCATGAGTTTTCAGAGTGGCAGTCCTCCTTTCAATGGTTTTAAGACCCAGACTTATACTGCCTCATTGCCTCTGGGTGGGTGTATACAATCAACTTCCCTCTTGTATCCTAGGGTCAACAGAGATATACAATGTTGCTAACATTGTATAGTGATCCTTGACAAAGTCCTCTCTGTAGTAAGTATATATAAGCGTAAATCATGATGTGTATAAATGTGTTGCTTGACTTAGGCTTTTCTTAGAAATGTTCAGTGCTGCTTTTTAATTGGTTGTTAAAATAGTCTTGTTGCATTTTATGCTCGCTGCTGACTATAATTTTAGAGTTTTGCTACGATTTTAGAGAGTCGACTTGCAATGCTCTTTTCTGCAGAATGGGAGTGGAGGCTCAGCTACTCAATATCCCTGACACCAAGGGTGCGGATAAAGCGCAGTGCTAACTAGCCTAGACTTGCAACATAGTTTTCAGTCTCATTGATGCCCAGGGCGGGATGAAGGTTCAGTTCCACTGAGCCCACTGACATTGAGTGGTGGTGGTGACGTGGAATAGTGGAGCGAAACCTACAATTGACAAGGTCATCCTCATATTGCCTCCTTAATTAAGTCAGCTTGGTAGTGGGTAGGAATAGAGGCTCACCTAGTTCACTTGGTGGTTCAGGTGGAGGACTGTGCTAACAGCATGATATGGATAGAAGCTGGGAGTGGGGGACTCAGTACATCCTCCTTCTTTCTGGTAGTGAATGAGATATAAGATCTCATCCTGCTAGTGCGCAACCTGGCTATATTACTGTATTTGCCAGGGTTCTCTCTAGAGATACAGAATGAATAGAAAATTAGACAGATGATAAATAGGTTACTTATTTGTCTATCTGTAGATAGATAGACAAGAAGTCCCTAGGTCTGCAGTCAGCAAGCTGGAGATACAGGAAAACTGATGGTATTGATCCAGTCTGAGTTTAAGTCTGATGGTAAGAGACTCATGTCCCAGTTTGAGGACAGGTAGGGAGGGTAACTTTTGTTCTGTTCGGGCTTTCAGTGGTTTAGATAAAGTCCATCCACACTTGGGTTGTCAATGTGCTTTACTGGGTTTAACAATTCAAATGTTAATGTCATTCACAAACACCTTTACGGACACACCCAGAATAATGTTTAACCAAGTATTTGGGTATCTTATCGCCCAGTCAAGTTAGCACATAAAACCATTCATCACAACTCCCTGAGTAGGTGAATTTAGTGGCAGTTACCTGCTTTCTCAGAAACAAGGTTGTCATTTGTGAAAAATCAGCTCCCTACATTGCTGAAGCCACTAGTGCGGTGGAGATGGGGCAATTTTTCCCCTTGGTATTTGGCTGGAGTAGGCAAGTATTGCCCAAAACTTTGTCGGTTTTTAGGCCACCCTTTTCCTGGTCCTTTGGTTAGAGTAAATATGTTTTTCTCAGAGCTTTTTGGGCCTGCATCTGTTTGCCATTCCATGTTGGAGCCCTGTCCCAGATTATGGGCCAGAATAAGGAAACCTAGAGGGCTCAGTGCCATGTTGTTGTTGGCCCTTAGGTCTCTAGCCAGTCCACCTTCTTCTTTCTACTTCTCAGGGTCATTCTATGCTCATTAATTATGTTGTGTACAGGGTTTTTGTGTTGTAACAAGGGGGGCTTCTTAATGAAATCAGAAGTCTTCCTAATGCACATTGTAAAGATGCTACTCTACCTGCTCTGTGGAAATAGTCAATAGGTAGATGAGAGCAGAAATGAGAAATTAAGGGGCCAAAGCAATAATTTAGGCACAAATAAATGGTGGCTCAGCCTGAGGTATTAGCAGTGAGGTGGTCAGAAGTGGTTTTGATTCTGAATACATTTTAAAGATAGAATCAACATAATGTATTCAGATGGCTTAAATGTGAGATATGAAGTAAAGAGAGAGATTGGATGACTTCAAGATTTTTAGAATTGTTACTGAGATGGGAAGACTAATATGAACTTAGAAAGGCAAATTAAGATTTCATTTTTAAACATGTTATGTTTGAGATGAGTATAATGCATACAAATTAGATAACCCTGCAAGTTTAGAGCTCAGAGGAGAAGTTGGGCTGGATATAAATTTTAAGAAAAGAAAAGATCTCTGGACCTTAAATTTTAAGAAAAGAAGAGGTCAAGATTTCTAAGGGACCATGATTCTATAAAGGATTAGATTCACAAGTTTGAATTCAACTTCAAACTCAGTGACCCATTAAGTGAATTATTAATGCAATTCCACTTTCTGTACTGTAATCGTGCTTCTACCTTTACTATTTTTTCCTGAGATGTTCCATGCCAATTGTCACCAATGACTTGTTAAATTCAGTGGAAGATTTGACCTATCTGGATTAGTTGATATTGCTGAGTATTACCTCATATTTCCTTTATTTTAAGAAGAGAAGAGCTCTGGGCCCTTGAAAGCTTGTAAGGATCAATTGTATCAAATACCATTAATGATTCCAGAAAGACAGGAACTGATAGTTACCGGTTTCAAAAATGGAGGTCATTAGTAAACACGAGAAGCAGTTCAGATGCTGTGTTAGGATTGAAATAGAATTGGTCTAGGAGTATTTTGAGTATTTTGGTTATTGTTATTGTTATTATTTTTGTTTGTGGGTCTTAATATTTTTCTCTCAAGATCTCATTCTTATTCTAAGTCATTTGCTTTTTTAAAATTATATTTTCTTATCTTTGTGAGGATATTTACTATAATCATATTTATTTTAAAGCGGTTTTATTTGGCTACCCCGTTATTATTTCCTCTCCCCATTCCCACCTTTTATTTTTTTATTCTAGTTTATTTTCCATTTTGGGGGTTTCAGGTTTTATTCAAAGAGACTGATTAATCCTGCTTCTCCATTCACATTAAATTATTAGTTGAGTATACAGGTCATGGAAACACATGTATCTTCACGTGTAATTGTTTAATGTTTATTATTTTTCACGTAACTCTCTGTGGGTGGATTTTACGTCAACAGGATCTTGGGGGTGGGGGAATGATCTGCAACACGTGGCTTCCAAGCTTGCCCTGAGGGTTTCTTACCCTAGACAACTTTTTTTGGGGAAAAAAATAAGCATCCTGCAAAGAAGGTTTCATGAATAAAGATAGTATGGGATGTGGCATATGAGACTTCTCACTTGCCTTTGTCCAGAACTTAGTCACATGGCCAAGCTTAACTATTGGGAAGCTGAGACAAGTACTTTTGCTATGTTTCTAAAAGATAAGGGAAATACATATACATATTTTAACATATATATATAGGTGTATATATGTGTAAATATATACACATTTAAAAAAATATATGTGTGTGTGGATTTTTATTAGATAGCTGTCAGTGTCACTAGTAGCTGGGCACTGAAATGTTCTTTGGAAATCTGTGTGTGAGCAGAGCTTGTCAGCAGGTGGACATTCCTGTTTTCAAGCAAAGAGTCGACCTTACTTTCTTTGACTTAAAGTCTGGTGGCTCTCTGACAATTTCTTCAGAAAAAAATCTCTTAGTTATGGGGAAGTAGAAAGCTTAGGGGAAAATTGCTCAGAACTTGGGGAAGGATCCCTCTAATTTACCTATACCTTTATTTAATATTTTAACTGACACCACTACTCTTTCTTGATTTTCATTCTACCCTTATTTATTAAGTTTGTCATATTTTCTCCAGAGTCAATTTGATAGTATATGTTATCCATACTCACCCAATTTTGTCATTTGCAATGTGATTTTTTTTGTATTCTGCTTTAAATAATTATGACCTTCCATCTAGTTTCAAACGTTAAGAAACTTGCTGAATCACATCTTTGCTTTTATCACTTTTCTTTCCTGTGGTTTAATACTTTTTACAAATTTTAAACTGAGCTATGTGGAAGAAAATAAGTACTTTGGTCAATCTGAAATCTTAAACTCACACATTTGCACTTCAAATTTAAGAAAAGGTGATTTGTGGGATGATTGATTTATAAATAGTTGCATTTAAACATGAATTTAAACATCAATATGCTTACTGAATATGTTAATGTCAGGGTATCATAAATATACCAATTTTCACTGTAAAATAGTGATTATGATTGTTGCTAAGGAAACGTTTGGTTTTTAACCAAAGTATATGTTAATTGCTTGTCAGTAATTTATATTTGTAGCTACTAAGTCACTCAAGCCTCTGTCTTTTGCTTAAAGCACACACACACTCATCTCCGCTGCAGTGCAATTTAATATTGAACATAGATGTTGAGGACATAGCAGGAGGAAAGAATAAGCTGTTAGACAACTCATCAGGAAATTCTCTCTCCTGCAGCTTCTCAGCAAGTCATAGGGTGAAAATTTAACAAGGGACAAAATAGAAACAAGATTTTTGGATAACTTATAACATTCACACAGAGTATGTCTTTAAGGATTTTTGTTTTTGTATTTGCTTTGGTGTTGGTCATACCAAAGACATTCTTATAAATGTTACAATATATCTTGGTTGTCAAATGAATTTTAAATATGAATGTTTTGGAAGTCATTCACTGTGTTAGATGTACTTATGCTTTCTCATAGAAAAAAATCAGCCACAATTCCTGAGACATTCAATGTGACCCCTTATCCTGTATAGTTAGTATTATTCTCATGGGGAATATAAATATCTTCTTTGAAAGTTTCATATAGGAAATGACCAAGTTTCTAGGAGACCTTGATTCTATAAAGAATTAGATTCAAAAGTTTGAAATCAACTTCAAACTCAATGACCCATTGAGTGCATTATTAATGCAGTTCCACTCTCTACTGCAATCTTGCTTCCACCTTTACTATTTTTCTGAGATGCCTCATACCAGTAGTCACCAATGACTTCCTAAATTCAATGGAAGATTTGACCCGTCTGCATTACTTGATATTGCTGACTCTTCCCTCATCTTAGAATCTCTCCTCTCTCTTCTTTTACATAGCCTAACTTACACCTTTTGTTTATTTTTTGTTTATAATTATTTCTATTTTAAATCTTGTTACTGAAGACAGATTTTAAGTTTACTTTCAAGCTGTTCTTATTTTATGTGTATCTCACATGTTAATGTTCTCAGATGTACTTTCTTTTTTTTTTCCACTCCAGCCTTCAGTATTACTTCTGATTTATTTTATCTACTGTTAAATTCTTAACTAATTTCTGTATACAGATGGTAGTTAAAATTAGAATATAAAGTATAATAAAAAGAGAAACAAAAAATTATCTCTGACATCTCCAAATTTTATTCCGTAACTCAGACCTGCATAACCAACTGTCTCGTGGAACTTTCCTTTGGATATCCCATAATTATTTCAAATTCATAAGGTGTGAAACTAAGTTCATGATCTCTTCTCCATCCCTGCTTCCTAACCTCTAATTTTTCTTCCTTATAATCTTATTTCATCGACTAATAACAATTAATATCATATTACAAGCTTGAAACCTGTATATCAGCCTTGTTTTCTCCCTGTTGGTTTCTGCTCATATTTCAAATGCTATATTTTTTCCCTGTTAATTATATCCCCTTAATAGCTTTAGAGTCAAACCTTCTTCCCATATTTTCCTTAAAGTTCTCATTATTTTTCACGTGATTCTCACCCTTCCTGTTTTTTGTTTCTCCCCTTCCTGTGCCTCTCTTCTTTCTTCCTCTGTTTTCTCTACAGAGCTGCCAGTCTTATGATGTCATTGCCTTGCTAAGATATTCCAACTTTTCTCATGCTCTTTCTTCATGCTCTCTCAGATACTCTCTTTCTGCCTAAATACGTTTATTCAAAAGAGAAGATAAGTAAATTTATTGTTCTAACGAATTGAAAGCGTGGTGATATGTAACTGGCTTGCTACAAGCATAGCTGAACTTAAGGCTCAAACATGAATTTGGGATGTATCTCTCCATTGGCTTTGTTAGTTGAATCTGTCCTCAAATCTATATGTTGGCTATCAGCAGCTTTGAGCCCTGAGGTTCATGCCCTGATGATTAAACTGAAAATCTCTGTTTACCTGAATGGTTATCTGCCCTATGAGGGGAAGGTGAAAAGTCTCTACTGGCTCATCCTGTCATGTTCTGCACTCTTGATTCCTGGAGAAGAGTCATTTTTAGATAATATAGAGGTAGTGTGACTTGCCTTGCAGAAGAGAATACTTAAGAGTAACTGAAGTGAGAAACATTGCCATAGCCTCTTACATTGAATCAAATTGTTTAGAATTTTGACACTATTGTTGACTATCACATAATGATATATAAAATCTTAGACATATTTTCTAAAAAGTCAAGTGCAAAAGTTGAAAAATACATGCTTTTAGATAAAGGATTGTATCATGTATTTTATATATTTATTTGTGTAACAGTCACAAAGCATATATTATGATGATTTTTGTAAAAATTATTTTTTTTCCTTTGTATCTTTATGTAGAATATTTTGGAAACCTTTTAAATGTTGGCCTATATTTATACCCTACTTTTAGCACATATTTGTCAACCATTCTTTAGGACTTTTTCCACATTTTTATAGATAATTAATGAACCAATTAACTGCATGATGTGATTCACATGTAAAGCAAGATCAAGTTTTTTAGAATCAAAATTGGCATTCTATCTAAAGATGATATCTTCAAAGTTAGATGATTTAAGGCCATGAATTTTGTAGGATAATCTTCTAGGTTAGACAAGTAAAACCTAGAACAAACAAATCTAGAGATATTATATAGAAATATAAATATCTTTACATAGTTAACTTTTGAGGAAATTAGCAAAGAAAATTGCAATGGGTACAAATTATAAAATAAAAATTGTAATGATAATATGAAGACCTGCCATACCCTATTTGATTTTATTCTCATTATTATAAAACACTATAAATTGTTATCTTAGTAACAGAAACAGATTGATAAGAAGAATACCTAAAGTCACATATTAAAGACTAAATGATAAACAACTATGGTTTGTCATTTCATTGTATTGACATAAATTCAAAGATGTATAAAATCCTATTCCACAAAGCATACCCTTCATTTAAAATTCTGCTTTAATAAAAACGTATCTTTCTTATGACTATATTCCCAACAGTACTGACCTGCATGGTGCCAACAAATGTTTATTAAATGAATAAATCAGATTTGTTTCTCAAAACAGCTGTTTCTTGTGAATAATCTGTGCTTCATGTCTTTGATTTCTATAAACAGAGCATTATCATGGATACTTGAAAAATAACTTGCCTGAATTGTCCGAAAAAAATATTTTGGGGACGATTGTGTCTATGTTTTTATCTGTTATTTTGGAAAAGTCTTGTATATGAAATATCTTCTTCTAGAAGCTCTAACTTTAACTGGTGGAGTAGAGTGAAGTAATAGAACGATGTGCCTGTTCTTGCTGATTACAATGTCATATGTGATTCATTCAAAAGCTACATTCGAGACTTTATGGACTCCTCAGATGATATTATCCTCTTAAAATATTTCCTAGCATTGATATATAGATGAGAGCATGACTGCTATGCTCTCAACAACCTGCCAGTTTTGTGTCATACATTCTAAAAGCACAGAATTATAACTGATGGTGATTATGGTACTTTCACTTTCAGTAATTGCACCAATCAGTACAATTTCTTATATTACTATACCTGGAGAAGTATAAGTGCGTATTATATCATAAATGTGGACACTCAATACATGTATTGAATGAAAAAAATATAGAATCCAAAATAAACACTTCAGTCTATAGCTCTAGGAACTCAATAAATTATTTATTAAAAAGGAAACCTTTAGCAGCGTATCAGGGAGAAGGGGGAGCTGATGGCGATCCCTGGGACTTCCCTGAGGTGCTCCATCCATAGATGGAGATTAAGATATAAATGAGGATTTAGAGTCAAGCATAGGATGCCTTTTAAAAACTGTGTGTCTCTGAAGAGACAGATGAAGGTAAATCTTAACTCTGATGGCAGAATTTAAGATTTATCCAGGGAAATTCATGCTTTTTTCCCCTTGTCTCAGCCTAAGTTTACAAAGAATTAGAATAGAAGGTCTTGAAATCTGAACAGCCATTTGTATTCATGTTGTTACCCAAGGTTATTGTACAAAGGAATTTTGAGATTCTGCATCAAAGGTTGAAGAATGCTGGAAAATCAGCACTCCCTCGGGAACGTTAATTAATTCAGATCAAAAGGGGATCCAGGACACTCATCAAATCTGTGCAAGAAATAACTCTATAGGTTGTTTCTTAAATAGTCTCTCAGGAATTGTATACATAACGCTTCTTAAGTATTACCCTACTTGGGAGTTAATTAGAGGGCTAAAATATGAAGCTTAAGAAAGGAGGAGGGGATTGTGAAAGAAAAATGAAATACATTTTATTCTAGTATTAATTCTGAGGTATGCAGCTAGGTAGAAAATAAGGGGAAAAAAATGTTGAGGCAGGCTCTATGCTTCTATGTATCCAAAAGAAAAAATTGAACAGTTATTTATTTATTTTTTTTTTTTTTTTTTTTTTTTTTTTTTTTGAGACGGAGTCTCGCTCTGTCGCCCAGGCTGGAGTGCAGTGGCCGGATCTCAGCTCACTGCAAGCTCCGCCTCCCGGGTTCACGCCATTCTCCTGCCTCCGCCTCCCGAGTAGCTGGGACTACAGGCGCCCGCCACCTCGCCCGGCTAGTTTTTGTATTTTTTAGTAGAGACGGGGTTTCACCGTGTTAACCAGGATGGTCTCGATCTCCTGACCTCGTGATCCGCCCGTCTCGGCCTCCCAAAGTGCTGGGATTACAGGCTTGAGCCACCGCGCCCGGTCTGAACAGTTATTTATTTATTTTTTTTGACCACCAAAAGTTTGAGAACAAGAAGTTATTTTCCAAGAAGAATGAAAAAGAAAGGCATTTTTATAAAATGGAACTGACTTTACGCTGCCTTTCCTTTTTGTGTTTTACCTGCTCTGTATCATCTTCTGACCTGATATTTGGGTCATATCGGGTAGATGAACTCTGTGTTCGGTTCTGAAATGCAGGCCCACTTCCTACCTCGGTCAGGGATGTCTTGGGGCTTAGAGAAGGACTGATGACTGACATGATAGAAATGAAGCCATTAATGGCTTCAGTATGCAATGCGGGTTGGGAGCTGGGTGAAGTCGGAGTTAGAAAAAATTAAATATATAAAAATAATTCATTCACATAGATTCATCTTCAGATTATTTAAGACCAAAACCAGCATGTATAAAGATATAAACAAAATAAAAAGCAGTAACATATTATATGATTATTCAGAGTTATACAAATATATATTGCCTTTTTCCCAGTATTTATGTTCCCCTTCGGATCATAGCACCACAATTTTCCTTGGATTACATTTTTCCCCATCGCTAATTCTACTTTTGCATGATTTCACGATGTTACATATCATCTATTTCCTTCCAGATGTAGGACTCCCTTAAGCATTTATTTTCAGGCCTATCTAGGGGTGATTAATTGATTCTCTTAGTTTTTGCTTGTATAGGAAAGACTTTCTTCTTTTTCATGGCTAAACAGTAGCTTTGCTGGACATAGTAGTTTTGACCAACTTTTATTTTTTCTTTCAGCACTTTGAATCTATTATCCCATTATTCCTGGCTTGTTACATTTCTACTGAGAAATCTGCTCTTAGTCTGGTAAAAATTACCTTACATGTGACTAGATACTTTTCTCTTGCTGGTTTTTTTTTTTTTTTTTTTTTTAATTCTTTTAAGATCTTTTCATTAATTTTTTTATTTTTTAGAATTTCAGTAGCTTTAGGTGTACAAATGGTCTTCGGTTACATGGATAAATTGTATAGTGGTGATATGGTTAGGCCTTGTGTCCTCAACCAAATCTAATCTTGAATTGTTAACTTCGTAATCCCTATAACCCCCATGTGTCAAGGAAGAGATTAGGTGGGGCTAATTAAATCATGGGGGCAATTTCCTGTATGCTGTTCTCATGATAGTGAGTGAGTTCCCACAGGACCTGATGGTGTAATAAGGGATTCTTCCCCCTTCACTCAACACTTCTCCTTCCTGCTGCCCATGTGAATAAGGTATCTTGCTTCCCCTTTGCCTTCTGCCATGGTTGTGAGTTTCCTGAGGCCTCCCTAGTCAGGATGAACTGTGAGTCAATTAAAACTCTTCTTTGTAAGTTTCCCAGTCTTGGGCAGTTCTTTATAGCATTATGAAAACAGATTAACACAATTAGTAAAGTCTGAGATTTTAGTGCACCCATCACCAGAGTGATGAAGACTGTACCCAATATGCGACTTTTTATCTCTCTCATTCGCCTCCCACTCTCCCTGCTTTGGAGACTCCAGTATCCATAATTCTCTTTGTCTTTTATTTTTAATAGTTTTACTATAAGTATCGGTAAGAAAACCCTTTGCATTGTATCTATTTGGGAATATTTAATCTTTCTGACTCTGGAAGTCCATTATCTCTCTGAAGACTTGGGAAGTTTTCAGCTCTTACTTTATTAAGCAGGTTTTATATGAATTTTTATGTTTCATCTTCATCAGAAACTTCATAATGCAAATATTTATTTGCTTAATGATGTTACATATGTCTCACAGGCTTTCTTTATTATGTTTAATTTGTTTTCTTTTTTTACTTTTCATCATTCCTTCTTTCTTTGTTTCTTTCTCCTTGTTTGATAAGGTTATTTCAAAAGATGTCTTCAGGTCAAAAATTTCCTTCTTCTCCTTCATCTACTTTACAGTTAAAGCCCTCAGTAGTATTTATAATTTCAGTCACTGAATTTTCCAGTTCCAGAGTTTCTGCTTGACTTTTTTCTTATGATACCTATCTTTTTGTCTAATTTCTCATTCAGATCATAAATTACTTTTCTTATTATTTAAACATTTTTTCTGTGTTTTCTTGTATCTAACTGTTTCTTTGTTAATTATTATTATTCTTTTTCAAGCATTCCATAGATATCCTTTTAGGGGTGGGTTCTTTTACTGGAAAATTATTGTGTTCCTTTGAGAGTGTCATATTTCCTTGCATTTACCTGATTTGTATCCCTCCATCGATATCTGTGCAACTGTCTGAATAGTTTATTCTTCCAATTTTATGGAGTAGCTTTTACAAGAAAAGACTTTTTTCCTGTAGATGTGTCCTAGAGTGTTGGTTTGGTAGAGTGCTTTAGCTTGGGTTCTGGTGGACACAGTAGTATAGTCTCCATATGATTTATCTGATTTTAATTAATATCAATGGTGTGTGTGAGTGTCTTGGTAGCACAGACTACAGTTGTTTGTAAAGGTAGTGGTGAGGCCTTGCTGGAGAGAAAGATGTTGGGATGGCCAACTCTCCTGTGTGTGGCAGTACCACCACTGGATGTGATGGGAACTCCAGTGGTAGCAGGCTTGGTGGGCTAGTTCTTAGGTCCCTGGGGTCATGTATAAGCTTGTGCCAGCTCTGCCACTAAAGTAGATGGGGTTCTCTTTTGGATTATCTCAGCACCAAAGATATTAGCAAAAAAAAAATCAGCCTGAATGGAGAGACCAATTGAGAGATAATAGACATTCTAGGTACTAAAGTTAATGAATTATTCTGTAATCAATTAGAAATAGAACAGATGTGGCAGGTTAGTACGTTTATATTTTACATTATTTGACACATACAATTGGAGCCATACTCTTTACTAGATGACAGGAAAACAATAGCATTGATTTTAGTTTATATTTCTGAGCATTTCACAACACTTACATAGGCATTATTAGCCTAATTTTAAAGATATAGAAACTGAGGTTCACAGAGTTTTAAGTGAACCACTGCAATGTAAATTGTGGTTTTTCAATAATTCTTTTCACAGTAGGTTACTAAATCATCTGTTCTGTATAGAATACTTTGAAAGGTTTCTCAGTTCTCTTTTACAGATCTGTCTCATAACTTTGCTTATTAAAGAATGTATTTTGCTTTTTTTAAAGCCCCTTATCGCTGAGATTTACAAGCCTATTTGAATTATTTGCCAATGAGTTTTTCTTGTACTGTGACAAATCTAAATTACTTGAGAAAGCATAATATATCTTTGTAAGGTTTTGTCCTTCTAAATGTAAACACATGGTACCAGCTGTTAGGTGATTGAAAGCAGGAACCTTGTGTTTGAAATATTTCTTCCTATTGGTAATATTCTTTCAAAGTACCATTTTATTTCCAGAAGAAAGAATGTGTTTAGAGGAAGCAAATTGTAAAGATGTTTAGTGAGCTATGATATTCAAATCCAGTGAAAAGAAAAAGATAGATTTAGAGAACTAATATCTTATAGTTCAGATATTTAGAAAATAATAATTTTTATTGAAAACATTTTTTCCATAGGCTCAGTCATTCATAGTATGTTTATTGGAAAACTATGTTAGTGTTACTGCTTCATTAGAGTGACTTCATTTCAATAACTAGCTTTTCATCAATTGTAGAGTATCAATTTTATAATCATATTTCAGTAGAAAATAAACTTACAGTAAATGTAAATGTACTTTGATGATAAGTACACTATTATCTCACAGGCATTAATATATAAAAAAGGGTCAGTATATTCAAAGAAATATGGTAAGTGTCTTCCTATATTTGACAATGTCTACATAGATGTATTAAATTTTGTGAGTACTATGGATGTCATATAAAATATATTTGATTTAGGGCCTGTCGGGGGGTAGTGGGCTAGGGGAGGGATAGCATTAGGAGAAATACCTAATGTAGATGGTTTGATGGGTGCAGCAAACCACCATAGCAACTGTATACCTATGTAACAAACCTGCACGTTCTGCACATGTACCCCAGAACCTTTTAAAGTATAACAAAAAATAAATATTTATTTTTAAAGTCAAAAAACATATATAAATATATTTGACTTTTCTCACTTGGACTGGGTCCCAAATGTTTTATGGTATGAACTATTGATGATATGTATTTAAAAAGTGGCTTAGGTAGAGGTGATAAAGTAGGATCTAAGGTAAACTTTTCCATATTGAAGTTCTTGTTATCCCTTACCATAGGCTGTGCATGTCATTTACTCCCACATTACTGTATTTGAGACTTTATAGCAATGCTGTTTTTCTAAGGAGCTTTACATTTTATTGGACCATTTTAAGTTTCCGATTTAGTTTTAATCTCTGTTGACAATCGGGCATCTATATCATTCAAAGCTACTGTGATTAAGGAAGCTACCAAATATCTCCAAAGTAATTTGTTCTCCTTTGTTAAAAGATAATTTCTATTCTAGAATTTTCTTTTTTTCTTTTTTTTTTACAATTGCTTTATCACCTGATGAGTGTAAAAAATGCCTCGTTTTTATTCACATCTCAAATCCTGATGTTTCGAGCTCTACTCTTTGGCGAGAAACTTGATAGTGTTTTCCTAAGCTTTCCTTTCTCAAAATGTTTCCCAGAATGTCTCACTATTATGAGGAACAGCTCATTTTTGTCAGATTATGTTGATTATGAAATAAATATTACATAGATTTTAGTGAAAAGTATGAAGAATAATGCATTAAAAAATCCCATCCTCAAGGGAGATATTTCGGGTTTCACATCTCCTTTTGAGAACAAACAGTTCTCCTGGTTCCCAAGTCTTGCAGATTTTGCAGTAAACAATTGATCCACAACTAGCTAATGCTGACATCTCACCATGTCCCAAAGATTTTTGTATTTACATTGGAGCTCAGACTAATAACCGTCCATTGCATACAAGCTATCAAAACTGATTGGCGCACTTTTCTCTTTCTCTTAAAATATATCCTCTTTGTGGTAAGGGCTTTCCTGCTGGCTTGCTCAAAAGTGGTCAAGTATTCCCTAAAACTTCTGTGTGGCACCTTACACGAATTACTGTCTTACTTATCTTACATGAATGACAGCAAGAATTATTTGAGAACTTCTCTGGGGAACATTTTGTAATTCTATATAGAATTCAAGCAAACCACCGCAAAGAGCTAAACAATGTAGAATTTACCACTGCTGTTTATGGGAGTAAGTGCAAATATTTCTTATATGCTTGCTATGTGCTATAAATTATGACTCTGTAGTTGCATGAACATAAACAAATAGTGGCCAATTTAATCATAAAAGGATGTTTTCTGGAGGATATTAGCCCATACAACTATTGAGAAGGTTTGAGAATGAGACTAGTTTATAAAAATGCTGCAGTAAAGCCTCAGGGGTCTATGTAGGAAGCACAAATCAACAATGTTGATAGAGCACCACCAATTGAATGAATGAAGTCCATTTATTTTTCTCATTCTTGTGTCATTGTACTCACACTTCAAACTATTGAGAATGACATTAGGATTCACTTACACTCTGCTAACTCTCTGCTGTATTCACATTTTGGCTAGGGAAGGCAGGCCTCTTGATTAACATACCAGCCAGAGCATCACACAGTAGGAAATAATCAGGGTGCTGCATTCAACAGAAAGGGGGAGAAATGCTATATCCATAGGAAGAGAGGTAGATATAAATATATATATTAAATAAAAGTGCTTATTACTGAATCCTAGTCCTGATTACTACCAACTCTGACAGAGTTGAGGTTATAAACAATTTGGCTTTATCCTCAATGCAGGGTTCTGGTCAGCAACCTAGGTTACTTATTTCATTGTAGTGTGTTTTTTTTTCTTTTTTTTTTTTTTTTTTTATACTTTAAGTTCTAGGGTACATGTGCACAATGTGCAGGTTTGTTACATATGTATACATGTGCCATGTTGGTGTGCTGCAGCCATCAACTCATCAGCACTCATCAACTTGTCGTTTACATCAGTTATAACTCCCAATGCCATCCCTCCCCGCTCCCCCCTCCCCACAATAGGCCCTGGTGTGTGATGTTCCCCTTTCGGTTTCCAAGTGATCTCATTGTTCAATTCCCACCTATGAGTGAGAACATGCGGTGTTTGGTTTTCTGTTCTTGCGATAGTTTGCTGAGAATGATGGTTTCCAGCTGCATCCATGTCCGTACAAAGGACACAAACTCATCCTTTTTTATGGCTGCATAGTATTCCATGGTGTATATGTGCCACAGTTTCTTAATCCAGTCTGTCATTGATGGACATTTGGGTTGATTCCAAGTCTTTGCTATTGTGAATAGTGCTGCAATAAACATACGTGTGCATGTGTCTTTATAGCAGCATGATTTATAATCTTTTGGGTATATACCCAGTAATGGGATGGTTGGGTCATATGGTATTTCTAGTTAGATCCTTGAGGAATCGCCATACTGTTTTCCATAATGGTTGAACTAGTTTACAATCCCACCAACAGTGTAAAAGTGTTCCTATTTCTCCACATCCTCTCCAGCCCCTGTTGTTTCCTGACTTTTTAATGATTGCCATTCTAACTTGTGTGAGATGGTATCTCATTGTGGTTTTGATTTGCATTTCTCTGATGGCCAGTGATGATGAGCATTTTTTCATGTGTCTGTTGGCTGTATGAATGTCTTCTTTTGAGAAATGTCTGTTCATATCCTTTGCCCACTTTTTGATGGGGTTGTTTGTTTTTTTCTTGTAAATTTGTTTGAGTTCTTTGTAGGTTTTGGATATTAGCCCTTTGTCAGATGAGTAGACTGCAAAAATGTTCTCCCATTCTGTAGGTTGCCTGTTCACTCTGATGGTAGTTTCTTTTGCTGTGCAGAAGCTCCTTAGTTTAATTAGGTCCCATTTGTCAATTTTGGCTTTTGTTGCCATTGCTTTTGGTGTTTTAGACATGAAGTCCTTGCCTATGCCTATATCCTGAATGGTATTACCTAGGTTTTATTCTAGGGTTTTTATGATATTAAGTCTAACACTCATGAATGTATTTACCCTTTCCTAGAATGTTGCCTTACAAAGTGGAGTGAGGCCTATTTTGTTTTTATAGTCCTGCAACTTAAAAGGGTATTAGATTCTCTGTCTCTAAACTGTCTCCTGAATTAGAGGTTATAAATATGTGAGTAAAAGGAGAAATCCCTTCACACACGAGCAGCACAAGTTATTTAAAAGAAATAGATAGCCTGGAACAGTAAAGCAGTGAGACTCAAGTCCACCTTTGGTAGTACCACCAGCACTGCCAACATGCGTTTTTTGTGTAGTATTTTTTCTTTGGTGTTTTAACTTAATGTAAATTGTAGGTTAGAGTTCTTGAATCTCTTTATAAATAGCAACAATTGTAACTATATATTTGGTCTGCAGTTATCAAGGACTCTTAAATTTATTTCCGAAATTAATGTGAAATTCAATACGACCAGTCAAGAGCAGAGAAATATTTAAAGAGAAACTCTTTTAGAATTATATTTAATGAATACTGAAATAATGAATATGCCTGAATACATTCTAATTTTAAGGAGAATGTAATGTTACTTCACAATGATTTACCACCGTATATTATTCCAAAATTAGAGTAAAAACACTAACCAGAAACAAAAGTGTAAATGAAATGACACCTGATTTTATAAAATTTTTACAGTGTGCAAAAACATTGTCTACAGACTTTGTGGTTTCATTCCATAGTGCTTTTATATAGCAGAAAAGCAATGTTTGATAATACTTATTCAGAGAAACAATAGCTGCTGATAACCATCCCCTCCCCGGGACTATTAATGGATTTTGTGAATGAAATTTACTGAAATCATCATATCCTCAAGATACTTAGTTAATGTAATATAAATAAGGAAGCTACACAAAATGTGTCTCAACACTAGAAACTTAGGCTAGCACAAAGCATGGACATTTATCAGTAAGCCACACTGAGATTTGATTCCCTTGTTGAACTTACCCATCTCGATCAGTGCAAATATATAACATTTGTGTTAGCAACATTCTCATTTGCTTTTCTAGCATCAGAAGATGAGTGCAAAATTGGGTAACAGGAACTTGCATCTTGCATGTGGCAATTTCAAAGTTTCTCATGACTTCTTCCTTGTTTCATGATGTCTTGGCCGGTATCTTCTGATTCTGTCTGCACATAATTAATAACTCCTTTCAAGATTTTTATTCTTTTGCTAGCTCAACTCTACTGATCTTCTGAACTGACTTCTTATTTCCAGCAGGATTGATTGCAGTAAAGAAAAGATCTAAAACCCCATGCTACTAACTGACATACTTTGGAAAATTCTTAAGAGGCCCTCATTTCTAGCTTTGCTATAAATTACCAATACTTTCTTTTGGCAAAAAGAAATCTGTTTTAATTTTCTGATTTTTTTTTCCTTTCAATTATTCTTCAAATAAGTACAAAAGGCAGCTACAGAAATTATTTAAAAGTAAAAACTCTGAATGAAAGTTTATATGGAAATGTACAGTACTTAAAGAAAAAAACAACTTTGAAACAGCAAAAGAACCCATGTACTGAAATTGGATGGATGCTTAAGCTGAAGCCACTCAAGTCTTATATAAGTTTACATCACCTTTCGTTTGCCTGCTTCTATGACCATTGGGAATGTCTGCTTTATTGTGATGAGAGCACCTCATATCCTTGAAATCCTCCTCTAACCCACATAAGGTAATCCTCTTGTAAGCAGTCTTGGCTTTTGTGCCAATATTTCCTTGAAGTTCTACTTCCCCTTTGCAAATGGATACCACCAAGATTGTTCTTTCTTTCTCCTAAATATCAACTCATTTTTAGTGTAGAAACTGTCTGCATCTCAAGAGAATCACTATGGCTGCGGTCAAGTACACATCCACACCCTGCTGAGCAGCCAGCATTCAATGATTGGTATGGTGGTGGAGTGAAATAGTGTTGTATAGATGTGGGCAGCAATTGTCTTAAGGCGGGACAGCTCACAGCTCACATCTTACTCATCGTAAATATCCATATTCCAGAATAACCACCTAAGTCCTCTTTCATGGTATCTCTTAAAAAGCACAACGTATCAACCAGAAATTGATATTTTAATGAAGCTTGAGTAAAATAATGAGAAGAAGATTCGTATTATACTGTAAACAGCATATTTTTTCCTTAATAAAAGATGACATTTCTATTACATTGTATCTCTTCTCCACCCTCCCTAGTTCTTTCTTTGTACATACCTCCTCTTAACTCCATATTTTTATTTCTCACATTGCCTCCAGTCTCCTTATGATACTAGGACTGATTCTTGCTCCTCTCTATGCCCTGTGGTGACGTCACATACTTCCATCAGCAAGAGACATATGAAGCCAACAATAAAACCTAACAAACCAAACATAAAACATGACAAAACCAAGCCTTCCTTCAGGGGAAAATCCTACTTGTAGTAATATTTTAAACCAACTGTGTAGTTTATTTATTTGCATTTTCTGTAGCCTAAACTGAAAACTCAAGCTTTCCGTGGTATCTTATATCATGAATGGCCTCCACAAAGTTATTTTCCTCCACATTCACTCTACCACCAACATGAAGACGTTTTATAAGATACAGGCAGAAAATCATTGCCCTAATGTTTAACTAATTAGAGGGTAAGCTGAAGTCTGAGGCTACACGGATGAGCTGCTTGGAATCTTTTTTGTTTTTTAATAGTATGGTTAGAACTGTGTCTCGTGCTAAGTAAATAGACAGTGCTTCTAGATCCCAGATATCTTAATCTGAGACTAGTTAATTTTATCAACCAGTTTGATGAATACCTCCTTAAATTAAAATAGTCATCCCATATGATCCAGTAATCTCACTATTAGCCATTTATCCAAAGGAAAATAAATCAGTATCTCAAAGATAAATCTGTACCCCAATGTTTATTGCAGCACTATTCGTGATTGTCATGATATGGAATCAACCTAAATGTCCGTCAGTGGATGAATGAATAAAGAAAATATGGCACATATACACAATGAAATACTACTCAGACACAAAAAAATGAAGTTCTATCATTTGCAGCAGCATGAATGGAACTGGAGGAAATTATATTAAGTAAAATAAGAACTGAAAGTTAAACACTGCATGACCTTACTCATATGCAGAAGCTAAAAGAAGTTGATCTCATAGAAGTAAAATGAAAAACAGGTTGCAACAGGCTGGAAAGATTAGAGGGAAGGGAAGGATGTAGAGATATTTGTTAAGGAACACAAAATTACAGCTAGATAGAGTGATCAAGTTCTAATATTTTATAGCGCTGTAGAATGACAATGGTTAACAATAATATGTATTTTTAAATGGCTAGACAATACTAAATGTTTTCAACACAAATAAATGATAAATGTTGGAGATGATGGATATGCTCATTACCCTGATCTGATTACTATACATTGTGTGTATCTAAACATCGCTATGTACTCCATAAACATGTATAATTCTTATATGTCAATAAAAAAAAACCTAAAAATTATCAGTTGATCAAACAATTTCTTCGTGTAGAGTTCCTATTAACTTAAATAGCAATAAAAACATCAGTCTTTAATCTCATTAGGACAAAGATATAATAACAATAGTAAATAAAATTATGTCCAGGATTATTCTTCAACTTAAGATTTTCTCATAGGTATTTATTACCACATTTTTGAGGCATTACTCTCCTTTGGGTTTCCAATAGTAAATAATCTATTTTTTAGTAGACAGTAACAGCATCTGTGTATTTCCCTCATAATTCTCTTATAATTTGTCCTGCATAAGTGCAATCAAGTTTAATAATACACTGATATAATACAGTCTAATTGCCTTAAAGGACAAATTACAAAGGCGACGCTTGTGTCAAATTACAAAGATGATGCTTATGTTCAAGTAAACCTCAAAGAAAAAAAGCCCTTTTTTTTCTTCTTTATTAAATAGATTATCTTCAAGGCAGGAGGACATTTAATAAAAAAATAAAACTAATATGAAAAAAAGGAGTAAATGTCAGGTACTGAAAGTAGTAAGCCCCTAATAATGACTTACCTAAGATTTCAAGAGATGTGGTTTCTAATATTTATCCACTCATTAAACATTGTGCTAAGTTTTGACATTTAGCTATTGCCTACTACTAGAATTTAAATGAAAATAATGGTCCCTAAGGCTTAGTAGGTAATACTGTCTGAAATAACTAACCACTGGTGAATTTAAATATGCAGAGTTTGCTAAAACATAAATTTTATTTATTATTAATTTATATGTGTGTATAACAATATGCCTGTGTTTGCATGTGTATGTGATTGTATGCATGTGTGCTTGTGTGTGAGAGTGTCTATTCTTTTTAAAATGTATATTTTAAATTTGTGACACTTATTTATCTGTTTTAGTTTCAAGGTATAGTGGATACATATAATCTCATTCACTCTATACTTGAATCTATCCGTGTATAGTAATTGCTGTTTGTTTTACTGCCCTTAATGACTATTACAGTAAATTATTTAGAAGACTATGAAGCATCTAGACTTGACTTTCATGAAGTGTTAAGCAGCAGATGTTAAGTAACAGATTGTCAGAGATAAGAATTGGGCCTTACACAGTTATGAAGCTGACTTCATAAGAAATCAGTTCATTCTTATTGTATGATGCTCCTAGATTTTTTTTCCTTAGGTTATTTTGCCAGCAATGCATGATATTTTCTTGGTATTTTTGAAAGAGAAAAATAAAAACAGCTAGAAAAAAAATCAATAAGAACTCTTTTAAAATAGTGTTTCTAGTCAGGGGTGAAAAGGGCAGGTTATTGACCTATTGATAATGGTTTGACATATTTATGGAAGAATCCAAAAGTGCTAGAAGCAACATGTCTCCATGTGACAAGATGACAATCATCTCTGTTACCTCCAAAGTACTCATAATTAAAAGATTACGTGAGATCTCTCCTTCTCCATGTGATAACAAAAGTGATTTCAGGTTGGGAATGCATCTGCAGGTGTGGGTGATTAATGATAGAACCTAATGATGTACGATCAGCCAAATCTCAATGACATCAATGCTAGCTGTACCTGATTTGTGAAGGTAGAGAATTTAAATCTTTTATTTATAATTTTTAGACAATCCCACATGAACTGATAAGCATAGTTCTAATTTGTTAAAAATGACACATTAGGAGAATTAAGCATTTATGTTGATTTAATGTCTTTGCTATTGTGAATATGGCTGCAATTAACATATGCATGCATGTGTCTTTATAGTAGAATGATTTACATTCCTTTGGGTATATACCCAATAACAGGATTTCTGAGTCAAATGGTATTTCTGCCTCTAGGTCTCTGAGGAATCGCCACCCTGTCTTCCACAATGGTTGAACTAATTTACATTCCCACTAACAGTGTAAAAGCATTTCCTTTCCTCCACAACCTCACCAGCATCTGTTGTGTTTTGACCTTTTAGTAATAGCCATCCTGACTGGAATGAGATGTTATCTCATTGTAGTTTTGATTTGCATTTCTCTAATGATCAGTGGTGTTGAGCTTTTTTTCATATGTTTGTTGGACACATGTATGTCTTCTTTTGAGGGGAGCTTCAGCACAACAAAAAGATAAGACAAAATTTTAAGATGATTTTTCCAAGCTATAATTGTATTATACATTCTGAATGGAGTTATAATACAAAGAATGACTTAAATTATTTATTTTACAAAGACTTTACTTTTACATATTGCAAAATATGTTTGAACACGAACATTACAAGTAGTAAAATATGCCTGAGAATATGCATTTAATAGCTATTCCTAAATTAACTTGCTTAAGCTATGGAATGTAGCTGAAGAGCCAATAAAATACAAGTAACTATTTAAATTTATGTAATATTATATAGCTATAAAAATGTATGTTTCATTTATTTGAGGTTTGTAAATTTCCATTTCTTTTATATATTCCTCAATAGCTTATAAAACAGACAAGAGGAAAAAATATTATCTGAGTAGACTCATGGGTGGCTTTTCTGGTAGATGTTTTCCATGTAACAGCTGACGTTCATAGCATGTTTTGCATTGCACTTAATTCCAGGATACTTATAAATATTTAAAGTATTTACTTATAAAGAATTAAAATCCTCTCTCTTTTGCAATGTGGTGCAATAAGGTAGATTTTTAAGCCTGACATTGCCTGAATTTACATATACAGATACTTTTTACTTATTAATTTATATTCAGATAGTGATACTGATCATTCTTAATGTGTAAGCAAATAAAAGATGCCTTTTGAAAATTCTAAGATGGAAGTGTGACTATAAATCAAGCCTCAACCTGTCCTCTGTCTGCTGAGTTTAAATATTAGTATAAGGAATATTTATAATTATGCCTAATTTATACTTATTAAAATAAATGTCTGTTTGCTTGGTTTTTGTTTGCATTGGCAATTTTGTTAAACTCTAATCCCTTTGGAGTTTGAGGAATTACTACTAGCATGCAAATTTTTTCATAATGTCTGAATCAATTCAAGCCTAAAGATAAAATTTACTTATAAATAAAGCTGTATATTTTCATCACTCAATTCTGACTGGCTTGAACCATTAGGTTTTAGAGTGATTTGTCTTACGGTAATAACCTTGAAATGATGGTTTGGGAAAATAACATATTATCAAATGTCTAACTAAAATATATTCAGTTACATCCTAATACAGAAAATAAGAAGACATAAGTATGTTTTTCTTTAAATTGATCACTTTGACAACATGATTTCTGTAAAATCTCCAACAGATTTGACAAGGCTAAGCCTATCTAAAATAGTTTGTTTTCCTCCTTTCTCTTCGCCAACATCTCTCAAAGCACAGATAGATAGACATTTAACTTCAAATAGAGTTAACAAATATTGGGGATATTAAAGCAGTATTTTGGCAGAAATAGACCATGAAGGTTAAATTATCTTCAGGCAGATGAATTTGAAGCACCTATCCGGTTCACGATGAATGAGTCAATAGTGTGCTAGGCTAGCAAGACAGATGAGAAAGGGGTAAGCATGACATTTCAGAATATCAAGAGCAGATGTAATTTGAAAAAGTTCCCAAGTAGAAAAAAATATGGGCACATTGATAACATCTAATACTTTTGCAAAAGCCAACTGGCTACCCTAAAAGCAAAATCTAAAATTTATCTTTAAAATCTTGCAGGAGGACCCATATTCAAAGTAAATGTTGAACAATCAAAATTCAGGAAGGGAAAAATAAGGGCAGCTCTGGGGGTCTAGTGAAGAGGAACTCATGAGCATATGTTTGGGTGATTTCTGTTGAGATTAAGTAACTTCATTTAATTTCCCTCCTTGTAAGTTTCTACAGCATAATCCAATTGGTTAATTGTTTCCTAAGTCAAGCAAAAGGCCCGGGGAGGGTGAGAAAATAACTTGATTGACAGAAGTATCAAGACTTTGCATACTAGGGGAGACTTTAAAAATTGGAGTACTCTTAGTAAAAGAATGGGAAATGTATGCTAGGCAGGTAGAAATCCTAAATGTCCACCTCACAGCCTGCATTTCAGGTATCATTGAACTAAAATTAACACTTTAGCATAGTTGAATGTAGTTTCTGTGAAGGATGGCTCCGTTAGTGTCAGCCTTCAGATTTTACTCTGGAATTTAACTTTGTTCATGAGAAGGTAACTGGGAGGAAAACTTCAATGTTTAGGAATGATTAGTAATGAGATTAAATTTTTGTTATTCTAACAGAAAATGAGCTCTGCATCTAATCTGATCATTCGAAAAATTACTTGGAAAATCAAAATGAATAATAGAGTGAAAGATGAGTGTAATATGTCATGGTATCAAGGTCATAATTTGAAACTATTGACAGAATCAATTAACTCATTAAAAGGGGATTCTCTGAGGTAGATGCAGACACATATACCCAGTCAAGTTTTCTATGCCTTAGAGCAGCTCTTTCTGATAGAACTTTCTTCAGTGATGGAAATGTTCCTGTATCTGTGTTGATGGTGTTGCTGGTAGCTCATGTTGCTATTAAGTAGTTAAAATGTGTTCAGGATGACTGAAGAAGTAAATTTTTATTTTTTTTCAATTTGGACTAATTTAATGTAAATAGATACATACATGTTTAGACTATAATACTGGACAACAGAGTATCAGTTTTTACTTTCAGTTAAAGAGGGAACCAAAAATTGAGAACTACAGACAAATAGGTATTTGCTAAAGAATTAGAGAAATGTATTGCCAGAAGTAAAGAAGGATCATGTTTATCAGTGCTCTAAGTTGCAAAGAATAGATTTCACCCTAACTGGCTCATGCAGGAAGAAATATTGTTGAGGGATACAGACACCAGAGTTTGCCTACTGACCCTCGGGCACTGGATTCTAGAAACTTTGTCACAACTACTTCCCAAAGATGGATGCTCTGATGCCACCTTTAGCACAATGGATTCTGTACATAGTCTGCCATTTTGTACAGTCTGATTCTGTACAGTTCTCATGCCATTTTGTGTTGATTTTCCTGTAAATATATCATATTTGGGGATCTCAGGATGCATGCTAGCATCCTACCCATAAGAAAATATGGTCTACCTTGGTGATGCACACAAATTCAGTGAGTTTGCAAAGGATGCTGGTTTCCCCAACGTCACTAATTTTTGGAAAAAAAAAAAAAAAAAAAAAAAAAAAAAAAAAAAAGGTTCTCAGCATGTTCCTGAGAAACATACCTGCAAGTGTTTTAAGCATTCTTTCACTTAACAAATTTAATTATATATGCTTGATAAAATGGAAAAAGTGTGGGAGATTTTTTTTTTTTTTTTTTTTTTTTAAAGACATCGCATACTCTGCTGTCAAGAATGCCTGCCATTCTATTCGATAAGCTTACACCCTGGAGTGAGCAGTGACACCAGATCACTGTTAACTTTATCTATGGCTGTGTCTTTGTAGCTCTCAACATGAAGTATCTTGCAACTCTGATTATTATTAGTGTTTAACAACAGATTTTTAAAATTCATGTTGGCTCCTCTACAGAAGTCAATAACTCACTGAAATCTGATATGTTATATACAAAAATTCCATTTGTTTTAAATCATTTGAATGATTGAGAGAAATGTTGGGTGCATCATTTCTGCAGGCTCAGATAATCAAAACAAACTGAGGAATTAAAATGAATCAGCATTTCCAAACCAAGTCCAAAGTTTTATACTTCTTTCCCAGACAGAGCCCTGTCCTTGGCACAGAACACTATCTAGGGTTCAAATTAAAACTTCTTCAAAGTTCTGGAGCTTTAAGAATAAATCCTAATCCTAACTCTTAACTTTCTCTGCCTTGAGGCTGCAGGAGGTGACCTCTTCCTTATAAGTTACCAGGAGACTCTCACATATAGTCTTTAGTCCCTAATGGATAAGTAATCATCCTTAGCCTATCATTGTGTTTCTCAAAGCACTGGTTGCCCCCAGAAAGAACAATGCATTGCATTGTTCTTATAATTACTCTTATTACATAATTTCTATACACTTGATACATCCCACCTTCTAGGGCATTTCATTCCACTAGGATCATATCCCGGTTCGCTACCACCAGGAAAAATTTTACAGTCATAGGCTACTTTATTTCATGGGTTTTCTATAACCTACCACACAAGAATGATGATGTTATTGCCTGCTGGTCAGCATGTATCCCAGCTCCAGCATTCCATCTTTGTGTCAGCTTTCTCAGGCCAGTCATTGTTATTGGGGTTTCCTGTAAAGCAAACACTGAAGTGGAGAATATCTTGGAGGATGTACATTAGGAAGTAGTTCCAATGTCAATATTTGTTGGTCTAAGTTGATTTGACTCTTCCTCCTTGGTTTTGTTACGTTATATTTTATCTTCATGTCGTCCTTGATCTGTGTTTGTCTGTGTGTGTGTGTGTGTGTGTGTGTGTGTGTGTGTGTGTGTGTTTGTGTCTGTGTGTGAGAGAGAGAGGAGGGAGGGAGAGGGAGATACTAATTATGAAACTGTCATAGAGAAAATCTGAGGCTTGGGAAGATAATACCTGCCTTCAGAGAAAATTTCCTCCTGCTTTGAAAATAAGGACACTAGTAATTCAAGATTACATCAATCTAATTTCTGGAATTGATAGAATTAAAAGCTGAGCTGCAAACCTTGTGCAGGGCTTTATACCTCCATTTAGCACTATGTTTTGGGTGGGAGCTTTCTGGTTCCAAGCTGAAAACAAAGGGTTTATCAGTTTCAGTTTGTCAGACTGGGATGCATTTTTTTTTCTCTTAGATCCACAAGAAGAGTCAATATCTCACCTCACACTCTTAGCCTCTCAATGCCCCCCTTTAGAATGTGAAAATAGCCTCAGGAGTGAAGCATCGCCAAGTTCTCAGCTCACTTTCCTATATTCCCACCCTACCTCCGGGTCCACAGATAGTGGCCTGGTAATTTTTTAATGCTTTGTTAATTTTATGATGCTTTCCTGAAGATTGTTAAAATGTTTTGTCCAACTTTCTGAATAATTTATGCAAATGATTTAATTTACCATTATCCAAAATAGAAGTCCAATTTGGTACCTTTTAAAATACAGTTACATTGTAGCTGACCTTGCAGGCACTGATTTTATTTTATTTTTTACTTTTTTATTTTATTTATTTATTTATTATTATTATTATACTTTAAGTTCTAGGGTACATGTGCATAACGTGCAGGTTTGTTACATATGTATACTTGTGCCATGTTGGTGTGCTGTACCCATCAACTCGTCAGCACCCATCAACTTGTCATTTACATCAGGTATAACTCCCAATGCAATCCCTCCCCCTTCCCCCCTTCCCCCCTCCCCATGATAGGCCCCGGTGTGTGATGTCCCCCTTCCCGAGTCCAAGTGATCTCATTGTTCAGTTCCCACCTATGAGTGAGAACATGCAGTGTTTGGTTTTGTGTTCTTGTGATAGTTTGCTGAGAATGATGGTTTCCCGCTGCATCCATGTCCCTACAAAGGACACAAACTCATCCTTTTTTATGGCGGCATAGTATTCCATGGAGTATATGTGCCACATTTTTTTAATCCATTCTGTCACTGATGGACATTTGGGTTGATTCCAAGTCTTTGCTATTGTGAATAGTGCTGCAATAAACATACGTGTGCATGTGTCTTTATAGCAGCATGGTTTATAATCCTTTGGGTATATACCCAGTAATGGGATGGCTGGGTCATTTGGTACTTCTAGTTCTAGATCCTTGAGGAATCGCCATACTGTTTTCCATAATGGTTGAACTAGTTTACAATCCCACCAACAGTGTAAAAAGTGTTCCTATTTCTCCACATCCTCTCCAGCACCTGTTGTTTCCTGACCTTCTAATGATTGCCATTCTAACTGGTATGAGATGGTAGCTCATTGTGGTTTTGATTTGCATTTCTCTGATGGCCAGTGATGATGAGCATTTTTTCATGTGTCTGTTGGCTGTATGAATGTCTTCTTTTGAGAAATGTCTGTTCATATCCTTTGCCCACTTTTTGATGGGGTTGTTTGTTTTTTTCTTGTAAATTTGTTTGAGTTCTTTGTAGGTTTTGGATATTAGCCCTTTGTCAGATGAGTAGATTGCAAAAATTTTCTCCCATTCTGTAGGTTGCCTGTTCACTCTGATGGTAGTTTCTTTTGCTGTGCAGAAGCTCTTTAGTTTAATGAGATCCCATTTGTCAATTTTGGCTTTTGTTGCTGTTGCTTTTGGTGTTTTAGACATGAAGTCCTTGCCCATGCCTATGTCCTGAATG
The DNA here is from genome assembly GCF_024542745.1 of Macaca thibetana thibetana. Classification (NCBI taxonomy): domain Eukaryota; kingdom Metazoa; phylum Chordata; class Mammalia; order Primates; family Cercopithecidae; genus Macaca; species Macaca thibetana. The sequence continues at coordinate 78,915,375 of NC_065586.1, forward strand.
CTAATACCTAGGTTTTCTTCTAGGGTTTTTATGGTATTAGGTCTGACATTTAAGTCTCTAATCCATCTGGAATTAATTTTCATATAAGGAGTAAGGAAGGGATCCAGTTTCAGCTTTCTACTTATGGCTAGCCAATTTTCCCAGCACCATTTATTAAATAGGGAATCCTTTCCCCATCTCTTATTTTTCTCAGGTTTGTCAAAGATCAGATGGCTGTAGATGTGTGGTATTATTTCTGAGGACTCTGTTCTGTTCCATTGGTCTATATCTCTGTTTTGGTACCAGTACCATGCTGTTTTGGTTACTGTAGCCTTGTAGTATAGTTTGAAGTCAGGTAGCGTGATGCCTCCAGCTTTATTCTTTTGATTTAGGATTGTCTTGGCAATGCGGGGTCTTTTTTGGTTCCATATGAACTTTAAAGCAGTTTTTTCCAATTCTGTGAAGAAACTCACTGGTAACTTGATGGGGATGGCATTGAATCTATAAATTACCTTGGGCAGTATGGCCATTTTCACAATATTGATTCTTCCTATCCATGAGCATGGTATGTTCTTCCATTTGTTTGTGTCCTCTTTTATTTCACTGAGCAGTGGTTTGTAGGTCTCCTTGAAGAGGTTCTTTACATCTCTTGTAAGTTGGATCCCGAGGTATTTTATTATCTTTGAAGCAATTGTGAATGGAAGTTCATAGATTTTAAGTATTTCTGGATGAAAATATGGCTTTGTGCTGTATGCGATAGTAAAGCATAGATGGATTTGAAGGAATATTTTACCCCATTCAAAACCTAAAACTGAGGCAAAAGGAGAATTTGATGTAAGAGTCAGATTCCAATTATTTGGGATATGGGGTGTCCTTCACTTCTTCATTCATATTTTCCAATTTTTCAAAATGGTCCTTAAATCTTGCTTACTTCTTAATTATTTCATAGTGCTGCTTAGTTTCTCTGAAATGCTGAGAATATGAACTACATAGAATATGATCCCAGCCTTGAACTATGTTCCTAAATATGTTTTCATTTGTTTCAATGTTAGCAAGTTTACTTTCTCAAGTAGATTGTAATCTCCCTGAGGGTGACATCATTTTGTAGGTAAATCGATGTACAACAGAGCTCAGTGGGGCCTCAGAACTCTTGTAGTCCTGTTCATTCATTTAATAACAAACCAGGGAAAAGAGGCTTAAATGACGTATCTAAGTGTGCACAAGCAGCTTATTGCAAAGCAAGAAGACTTCTTGTCAAATCCTCTGGACTATGTAATTTGCATACTTTCTATGCCCTTATGCTGTTATGCCCTTCAGACTTGCATATAATCACGTTCATATTTAGATTCTTTGGTTAAGTTCTTTTTATTAATAGACATTTTAATAGAAAAAATTAGATTTACACAAAAATAGAGGAGATTGTACAGAAAATTCCCATATGACCCCAGCATACAGGTTCACCTATTAGTAACATTTTCCATTAGCATGGCATATTTGTTAAAATTAGATAATAAATACTGATGCATTATTATGAACTAAAATCCACAGTTTATTCATATTTCCTTAGTTTTTATGTAATGTTTTCTATCTATACTAGGGTGGCATCCAGGACACTACGTTACATTTAGTTGTCATAACTCTTTGATCTTCTCATAGCGATGACAATTTCTTGGACTTTGTTTTTGATGACCTTGACAATATTGAGGCATGATACTCAGATATTGTAGAATACATACCCTGTGTTGGGATTCGTGCTTTTCCTGTTGATAAGACTAGTGTTTGGGGGAGGTATATTACAGAGGGAATTTGTTATTTTCCTCACATTGTATCAATGGTACATGCTACCAGTGTAATTTATGACTTAATGTTGACCTTGATCTCCTGGATGAAATAGGACTTGTCAGATTTCTCAACTGTGATGTCACTGTTCTTCCCCCTTCCCATACTGTACTCTATGGAAAGAAGTTTCTTACACCAGGGCACACTTAAGAAGTAAGGAGTTATGCTTTCCCTCCTTTAATGTGGACTATCTATGTAATTTAATTGGAATTCTTCTAAATGAGAAATTTTTCCTCTACTCCCTCATTTGTTAATTTATCTAAACACATATTTATATGAGCATGGACTCATATATTTTGTTTTATACTTTGGTTTAATCATCATTCTTGATGACTAATAGGTTCAGTTTTAATTTCATCATTAAAATTAATGAAGGAGTTTTCTCCAGTCCTCTTTAATATTTAAAATAGTTTTTCAATACTCTATATTCAATATTTAAAAATATTTTTGAATTCATAATAAATTTTTAGACAAACAGTTACATATTTTCCAAAAGCCTGAAAAGATGTCTGCAGATTAGAGAACATGAATATGTTGTCATATAGTCTAAGTAACAACCTTAAGTCTACAATGTTAAAATATAGCATTTATGGTTGCAGAAGTTAGTAAATATGATTGTATAATCAGTGGGAAGATTATATTAAGAATAAAAAAATGTGTATAGTGTATTGATTTTTTTTTTTTTTTTTTTTTTTTTAAGATGGAGTCACGCTCTGTTGCCCAGGCTGGAGTGCAGTGGCGCGATCTCTGCTCACTGCAAGCTCCACCTCCCGGGTTCAGGCCATTCTCCTGCCTCAGCCTCCCGAGTAACTGGGACTACAGGCGCCCGCCACCATGCCCGGTTAATTTTTTTTGTATTTTTTAGTAGAGACGGCGTTTCACCGGTTAGCCAGGATCGTCTGGATCTCCTGACCTCGTGATTCACCCACTTTGGCCTCCCAAAGTGCTCGATAAATCATTTTTTTATAATCCTAAAGTTAACTAATTTATATCAACTTAACACATATTATTGATTCAGCAACTAATCATTACTCAGTGTAGTCCCTGTCTTTGAAGAGCTCATAAGTACATAGAGACCTAAAACAAATGAAATTTTTACAGTGTGATAAGCACTACAATAGAAAAATACTCAAAATCTGTGTTAAAAAGATTTAACTCCTTTAAGCTGGGTACACAGTATATATTAAAAAGATGAACGATTACATATGTTCAAAAATGATTTTAATCAAAGCAAATGAGATTTGTTATTACTGCTTTTATATTTTGTTTCCTCTGACTAGGAAACAGTGTATTTCAGATATTTTATCATTGGTTGTTCAAAAATCAGTGAATGGATGGATTAATGGATGTAAGTTCATACCACATATTTCAGCTACAGTTAAAAAATCTTAGGTTAGAATCTAAAAGGAAATTATCTAAAGAGCACTCTAAGCACTTATGTAATATTTATCTGATTTTAAAATCTAACTCACTTGGTCTGGTTGTTTTTCTATTTTTTTAAAAAGTCCTCATGATCACTTAATTAAAGTATTCTCTATTAATTCTTACAACTTGCACACACAAGAAGATCTAATCTTTGTAGTCCTTATTACAATAAAAAAATTACATGAGTATATAATAGTGTGGCATAATTTTTAACTTTAATTACAACCATGTATATAAATAATATACAGGATAAATTGCGAGAACAAGGGTATCTAAGGTAATTTATAATTTCATCTTTTATAAATGATCAGATAATAGCTGAGAGAGGCTCCACCTTCACAAAGTTGATTGTTCCAGATAGCACAGCAGGATAACTTACTACATGTATGTGATTTTAAATGTTCAAAAAACTTTTCATATTTTAACCAAAATAGCACAAAACAAAGAAATTGATCTGCAGTCATATTTAATAAAAGCACATACACAAAACTTTAAATAGTGCATAAAATAATATAAACCATCATGCCGGATGAAATCAGAATTCTATCTTTTTAAACATAAAATGGAGAATGTCTTGTTATTTGTACTTTCTGATGCAGCACTGCAGGCTACACATAGGCTTATATCTTATGTATATATTGTGAAATCACCTTTAAAAATACGAAGGTGATATCATCCAAATTACTTTAAGCCATGACATAATGGATCATTTCCCTGTGTGATTATGGGATTAACTTCAGTTGGATGCTTCAGATTTTTTGATATTCCAATAATATGTGTGCTACCTGATTTCTATTAATTTGAAAAAAGTATGTGGTATAGTGTTGAAATTATTATCTGGAACATCAAAGGAATTTCCAGTTTTACTATTAAATGAGAAAAGTTTCCTACTTAAAACTAATATTGATCCAAGACCCCGCTCTCATGTGACTAGTACAGAGACTCAATAGGCACTGAAATAAGTGTACAAAACTGAGGTGGATACACCAGGGATGAAATAGACAGGAGTAGCCATACTTGCCAGATTCATGGGGTAAGTTCCAAAATGGAGATAAAATAATATTGTTGTTGCTTTATGAATAGTAATTATTGTCATAACCAACTTAATGGTGTGAGTTAATATGTGCTGATAAGTTGTCATGTAGCAGGTACTTATTTTTATTGAGAAATTTTAAGGTGATGTGATGGGTGCCTCATGCTTATTATCTGTATTTTCCCCAAACAATAATGAATTTGAATATTTGAATTTTTATGGCTTTTCATAACTACCTTTGATTCTTTTCAGCTTTCTGAACTTTAAATTGTAAATTTTATTACAAATTAACAAACATTAATAAATTCAACCCATTCTTGATTCAAAAAAAACCTATTTGCCGAAATTTTAAATTTAGTATAAAAATTCTATAAACATATACATATGCTTCTCAAAAAATAAATTAAAAAATGCTCTTTTATTTTTATCATGATGGGACCCAGGCTTTGGATAAAATGACTGCTGAGATGTAAGTTCCATTAGGTTGCTGCAGAGATGTGTTTAAATTAGGAATATTTCAATTCAAAATTATGTACATTGATAGTATATACTATATGCAAGTTGAAATTTTCTTTTTTCTTTCAAATTATATAATTTTTTACTGTACCAAAAATTACATTTTTGAGGTATAATAGGGACTACTAGTAGGTTGTAGACTTTATTCAATTTTTAAAATAAAAATGACAAAATAAATGATAGAGTATTTCAAATCTGGCCTGATTCAAAATATTTTTTTTCAGTTCTGCCAGAAGAAAAACTATGTTTATGGTCTTGAAGTTCCCATATATATATATATAATTTATTTACATATAAATATATATATAATTATATATATATACACATACACACAGAACCATCATTTTTTTCTTCTTATGAATTCCAATTTAATTTGAATTATAATGTATTATCTCTGTATGCAACTGCAACAACAAACAACTAAAGAGGAAGAGTGATTCTTACAAAGCAATTCTTACCAAATTAATCAGTTCTTATTAAGTAAAATCCTATATATTAATGCGCTGAGCAAACAAGCTCAATTATATTCTTAAAATACAGCCCCCAAAATAGTCCTCAAAATAAAGTCAAGATCTGGACCAAGGCACTTTCAAGAGGATTCTCGTGCAATTTATAATTGGTGCTCAGTAAGCTATAGAAAATTCAAGTTTAATAAAAAGAATAAATTGTTCATTGAGTGGTTGAAGAATTATCAAAGAAAGGAAGCTCAAAATAAGTCCTTCCTTACTATATAAAAGACAAATATTTATCACATTTATGACTGTAACTCCTTGGAGAAAATTATTTAGAATCTGATGTTTTAAGGTGATTTATTACATATGGAAATAGTGTTAAATACATAAATGGAATGAATAAGATAACAAACTTGAAGATTGATCATAGCATTTTAAAATATGATTACCATTTTATTTAATATTTCAAGATTTTTAAAGAAAATATTTTTAAAATATTTATTATAGACAGTGTGATATTTCAATGGAAGCTGAATGAATTTGTTTACAGGCAATGTTGAGAAAATACTACTCTGCAGAAGGCGTGATAAGCTATCACTGTATTGGAAATGTTTATCCAATTTCTACTTACTTACATAAATCACAGCAAGTTGCAATGTTTGTTTAGTAATATGAAAAATAAAACTACAATAGTAGATTAATATATAAGAAAAATTATATGAGCTCTACCTTTGAAAAAATATTTCAACTATCCTATCAATTTATATTTTAATTTAAGTTCACTAAATAATGAACGTTATGCATAGTAATTGAAATTATTTTAAATTTATCATATAATTCCCCCAAATATTTAATACATTATCTTAAAACTTATACTTACACAAATTGCTTTACCTGCTCTATGGGAAAAATGCATAATTATATTCAGTTGTTGAGGAAAGAATAGATCCTACTGGTGACATTTTTTTTCTCATATCATTCAAAGTGATTTGTACTCTATGCAGTCAACAATACAAAATGAATATGTTGGAAACACAGTCTTCAGTGCTCTCATATATGCTTGATTCAACAGGATTTTTGACCAGATATGTATGTCCCTAAAGTCAATAGCAACAAATCATTTGGGGAGAGTATTTGTAATATATTTGATTAATAAGCACAAAAAGAACAGAAAGGAAAACACATCAACAGATTAATGATAGAATAGATCATTGAGTGTTCATTCTTGATTTTGCTTTCATATTTTTGTAATTGTTACAAAGCCTATCACTATTAGGGGGGGTTTGAAATTCCCAAGATCAAACATAACCATGTGACGGGCTTAATCATAGCCTCCCCAAAGATAGCCAAACCTTTAATTCCCACAACCTATGAATAAGTAACTTGACATGGCAATATCAAATTTTTCAAATATAGTTCAGACTACAAACTTCAAGATAGGGAGATTATTCTGTATTATCCTGGTTTCCTCAATGTAATCTTTTGAGACCTTAGATGCACAGAAATTTCTCTGACTGGAAACAAGAGAGAAGTGGCAGAAGGGAAAGTCAGATTCCAAATGTGAAGAGGATTTACCATGCTGGCTCTGAGATGTAGGAGGACATGTGCCGGGACCAGAGAGGAATCTTTAAGGAGGAAGGGCAGTCTCAGTGACAGCCTGGAAGGAAAGAGCAGTCTTAGCTCTATAACAGGAATCTGAATTGTGCCAGCAATCTGAATGAGATTGAAAGCAGTTCCCAGAACCTTCTTATAAGTATCCCGCTGACCAACAGCTAAGTTTGATCCTTTGAAACCCAAAGAAGAGAAATTAGCAAATGCAACTCCAACATCTGACCTAAAGAGCTGTGATATAATAAGGTGTTGCTCTAAACCACTAGGCTTTTTCTAACTTATTTTAGCAGCAATATAAATCTAATACAAGCATGAGGAGGTCCTGGAGTTGTATAGAGTGGTGATTATAGTTAATAAAAATGTATATTTGAACATTGCTGACACTAGTGTTAAATAATCTCACCATGAAAAAAGTATGTGAAGTGATGAATATATTAATTAGCTTGGTTGTGGTAATGTCACAATGCATGCATATATCAAAACATAACATGGTATGCTGTAAATATACACAATATTTACTTGTCACCCATACATTAATAAAACTGGGAAAAAAGAAAAAAATACTGAATCTAACACAAGCAGCATGTAAACTTATTTTATGTATTAACTTATGATTACTAGCCTTCCTAAAAGTTTCATTCAAATAATTTATATATATAGTGTATATATAATAAATAATGTATATATAGTGTATATATGATATAATTTATACATAATTTATATACTATATAATTATAATATATTACATTATATATTATATTATATTATAATTTATATATATACAGTATATATATAATTTATATATATTTATACACACTGTAGGCTTTTTTTGTATAACAAGAGCTAGGAAAAACAACATTAAGTCATTGAGCAAACAAAACAAATTTTCAGATTCAAAATTTCTAAATAAAATCTGCTTACTGAACAATCTCTTGTCAGCTCATTCAATACTATGCTGGCAACTATTTGATTACATGTATGATAATTTTTATAATTTTTAGTTATGTTTAATTGTTTAGGAATTGATATCTAAATACCCATGTCATCTTAATATAAAAACTTTTTAAAAAGACTCTTGATTATATGGCATTGCTTCATTAATTTCTTTATTTCCCTGGAGAAAAGCAGATGGTACACTTATTCTAAGTCTCTCTTTTCCATTTCTTCCAAGTTCATTGAAAGCTTTTTCATATAAAATTTTCTCTATCATCAGTAATGGTAGTAAGAGTAGCTAATTCATTATTTAAGCTTACCATGCATTAAGCAATGTATTAAGTGCTTTACATTTAAGACTCTTAATAATGCCACAAGATAAATACTATATTTTCTCTATATTTTCAATAACAATCATGAGACCCAGTGATAAGTTGCCCAAGTTAATCTATCAGATAAGTGGAACTGCCTGATTATCTGAACCACAAGTATTTAAGACAAAGTCTGTGCTTTTAAGCGCTATTCTATCCTACTTTCCAACTAGCTAATGTGGGCTTGGGCTCTGGTGATTCTTCTATCTACTAAATAATAAAAAGTAAATTCAAATATTTTATTCCAACACTAACTAGAAAGCAATATATGCTAAATAGTTCTGGTTTAGATTTGTTACTTCATTTTTAAAATTATATATTTCCAAATATTTCTGGTTTTGTACACATTCTTTATAAAATGTTAACTCTTCAAAACCATCTTTATTCAGCATTTCTTGTGTTGTACGTATTGATCTAAGTCTGAACATATGGCAGTAACTGCATATGTAAAAAAAAAAAAAAAAAAACATAGAATAGTTATTCAGTTCTAGGTCTAGTGTGAAGTGATAAGCAAAGAAATTAAGCAAAATATGCAGTAGATCATATGATAATAGATCATTTAACGAAAAGCAGAGCAGATAAATAAAGGGATGAATAAGGATGTCACTTAAAATGCTGAAGTGAGATAAGACTTCACTAGCGAGGTGCCATTTGAGCAGAGACTTGAAGAAGGTCAGGGATTGAGCCACATAGCTTTCTGGAGTAAGAGCTTTCCAGGAAAGGGGGAGAATAAATGCAAAACTCATGAAGCAGGAGTGTACATAGCATGTTTGCAAAAACATCATAAAGACAGCATAGTTGGATCAGAGTGAATTAGGGATAGACACATATACTATGAAGTCATAAAACTTATGGGGACCAAATCTGTTGATCTGAGTGAGATAGAGTGATGTGATATGGCCTGTGTTGACACAATTACTAGAATACTGTGTTCTAAACAAAGTCTATGATAGTAAAGGTAGAAGGATTTCTATTTAAAAACCTAATCAAAAAACGAGGTTACTATGAATCACAGCTTGAGCTAGGGTGGTAAAGTTATGAGATGTTATGAGAGTTATGAGATGTGGTATGATAAATACAATTAACAAGAGATTCATTGAAAAAGAGAGTCAAATAGGATATCATTATGTATTAGATACAACAAAAGAAAGACTAAGAGATATCAAGGATGACTTGAGGGGTTTTAGTTTTAGCAATTTGAAGAATGGTATTACACTTGAATCAAATGGGAAAGTTGACAGAAGGAGCTGTTTTGAAAAAGAATATGAGGAGTTTGATTTTGAACATTATAATTGAGACTTGTATTGGACATCCTAATAGAAAGGTGGGGTAGATAATTGGATATATTAGTATGCAATTCAAAGGAGATGTTCAGATTGGTAGGTTTATATCATAAATGAGATTTCAAATCATAGGACTAGATGATGTTATTAAGACATGGAGTGAGTTTAGATAGAGAAAAAAACATACACCTGAATTCTGAACCCTTTTTACCCCAAGATTTAGAGATTAGACATGATAAAGTACCTGCAAAGGAGACTAAGAAACTTTGTAAAAGGAAAACCTGGAGAGTGTTGTCAACTGAAAATACAATAAGGATATTTTTGTCAATAAGGAGAGAGTCATCAACTGTATGAAATGCTGCTGCTACTTGGGAGGCTGAGGTGGAAGGACGATTTGATTCCAGGAAGTTGAAGCTGCAGTGAGCCGCTGCCCTCCAGCCTGGGTGACAGAGCAAGATCTTGTCTCCAAAAAGAAAAAGAAAAAAAAAAAAATGTTGCTGATAATTCAAGCAACATGAGTATGGAAAATTAACCATTGGATTTAGTGATTTGGTCATTGACAGTGTGATTTCAGGAATGTGGTAGAGATAAGACACTGATTAGATAGGGTTCAAGTGTGAATGAGAGTAGAGAAATATAAAAAAAAAGTATAGAGAACTTTAAAAAGTGTAATGGCCTTCTTTGTCTCTTTTGATCTTTGATGGTTTAAAGTCTGTTTTATCAGAGGCTAGTATTGCAACCCCTGCTTTTTTTTGTTCTCCATTTGCTTGGTAAATCTTCCTCCATCCCTTTATTTTGAGCCTATGTATGTCTCTGCATGTGAGATGGGTCTCCTGAATACAGCAGACTGATGGGTCTTGACTTTTTATCCAGTTTGCCAGTCTGTGTCTTTTAATTGGAGCATTTAGTCCATTTACATTTAAGGTTAAGATTGTTATGTGTGAACTTGATCCTGCCATTATGATATTAACTGGTTATTTTGCTCGTTAGTTGATGCAGTTTCTTCCTAGCCTCGATGGTCTTTACATTTTGGCATGTTTTTGCAATGGCTGGTACCGGTTGTTCCTTTCCATGTTGAATGCTTCCTTCAGGGTCTCTTGTAAGGCAGGCCTAGTGGTGACAAAATCTCTAAGCATTTGCTTATCTGTAAAGGATTTTATTTCTCCTTCACTTATGAAACTTAGTTTGGCTGGATATGAAATTCTGGGTTTAAAATTCTTTTTTTTAGGAATGTTGAATATTGGCCCCCACTCTCTTCTGGCTTGTAGAGTTTCTGCCGAGAGATCTGCTGTTAGTCTGATGGGCTTCCCTTTATGGGTGACCCGACCTTTCTCTCTGGCTGCCCTTAAGATTTTTTCCTTCATTTCAACTTTGGTGAATCTGGCAATTATGTGTCTTGGAGTTGCTCTTCTCGAGGAGTATCTTTGTGGCGTTCTCTGTATTTCCTGGATTTGAATGTTGGCCTGCCCTACTAGGTTGGGGAAGTTCTCCTGGATGATATCCTGAAGAGTATTTTCCAACTTGGTTCCATTTTCCCCCTCACTTTCAGGCACCCCAATCAGACATAGATTTGGTCTTTTTACATAATCCCATACTTCTTGCAGGCTTTGTTCATTTCTTTTTTTTTCTTTTTTCTTTTGGTTTCTCTTCTCGCTTCATTTCGTTCATTTGATCCTCAATCACTGATACTCTTTCTTCCAGTTGATCGAGTTGGTTACTGAAGCTTGTGCATTTGTCACATATTTCTCGTGTCATGGTTTTCATCTCTTTCATTTCGTTTATGACCTTCTCTGCATTAATTACTCTAGCCATCAATTCTGACAAACCTGAGAGAAACAAGAAATGGGGAAAAGATTCCTTATTTAATAAATGGTGCTGGGAAAATTGGCTAGCCATAAGTAGAAAGCTGAAACTGGATCCTTTCCTTACTCCTTATACGAAAATTAATTCAAGATGGATTAGAGACTTAAATGTTAGACCTAATACCATAAAAATCCTAGAGGATAACCTAGGTAGTACCATTCAGGACATAGGCATGGGCAAAGACTTCATGTCTAAAACACCAAAAGCAACGGCAGCAAAAGCCAAAATTGACAAATGGGATCTCATTAAACTAAAGAGCTTCTGCACAGCAAAAGAAACTACCATCAGAGTGAACAGGCAACCTACAGAATGGGAGAAAATTTTTGCAATCTACTCATCTGACAAAGGGCTAATATCCAGAACCTACAAAGAACTCAAAGAAATTTACAAGAAAAAAACAAACAACCCCATCAAAAAGTGGGCAAAGGATATGAACAGACATTTCTCAAAAGAAGACATTCATACAGCCAACAGGCACATGAAAAAATGCTCATCATCACTGGCCATCAGAGAAATGCAAATCAAAACCACAATGAGATACCATCTCACACCAGTTAGAATGGCGATCATTAAAAAGTCAGGAAACAACAGGTGCTGGAGAGGATGTGGAGAAATAGGAACACTTTTACACTGTTGGTGGGATTGTAAACTAGTTCAACCATTATGGAAAACAGTATGGCGATTCCTCAAGGATCTAGAACTAGATGTACCATATGACCCAACCATCCCATTACTGGGTATATACCCAAAGGATTATAAATCATGCTGCTATAAAGACACATGCACACGTATGTTTATTGCAGCACTATTCACAATAGCAAAGACTTGGAATCAACCCAAATGTCCATCAGTGACAGACTGGATTAAGAAAATGTGGCACATATACACCATGGAATACTATGCAGCCATAAAAAAGGATGAGTTTGTGTCCTTTGTAGGGACATGGATGTAGCTGGAAACCATCATTCTCAGCAAACTATCACAAGAACAGAAAACCAAACACCGCATGTTCTCACTCATAGGTGGGAACTGAACAATGAGATCACTTGGACTCGGGAAGGGGAACATCACACACCGGGGCCTATCACGGGGAGGGGGGAGGGGGGAGGGATTGCACTGGGAGTTATACCTGATGTAAATGACAAGTTGATGGGTGCTGATGAGTTGATGGTTGCAGCACACCAACATGGCACAAGTATACATATGTAACAAACCTGCACGTTATGCACATGTACCCTAGAACTCAAAGTATAATTAAAAAAAAAAAAAGTGTTATAAATGGGGCCAGGCGCAGTGACTCACGCCTGTAATCCCAACACTTTGGGAGGCCGATGTGGGTGGATCACGAGGTCAGGAGTTCAAGACCATCCTGGCCAAAATTGTGAAACCTCATCTCTACTAAAAATACAAAAAAAAAAAAAAAAAATTAGCCAGGTGTGGTGGCAGGAGCTTGTAATCACAGCTACTCAGGAAGCTGAGGCAGAAAATTGCTTGAACCCAGAGGGCGTGCATTTCAGTGAGCTGAGACTCCATCTCAAAAAAAAAAAATAATAATAAAGTTTTTGATGAGTTGTAATAGTTGTTAGAATTCCTATGAGGTTCCACAGCATGAAACATATGAGACAGTATGCTAATGAGTATGATAGAGTAAAGGGGATACATTTTATAATCCTGAGGAAGGAACAATTCTGGGAGCAATATCCTTAAACAGATTAAAGTGAAGTTAATTATAGAGTCATCAGGAATAATATCACATAACAATAATAAACACCAGAAAGTCCTGTATTACTTCTTTCTAATTTTTTGCTGACTGTACATTTAAGAGAAAATATTGATTGATCCTCTCCTGAATTTGAGTAATATGGATTTTTGTTTTTCTTTTTTTTTTTTTTTTTTTTTTTTTTTTTTTGAGACGGAGTCTCGCTCTGTCGCCCAGGCTGGAGTGCAGTGGCGCGATCTTGGCTCACTGCAAGCTCTGCCTCCCGGGCCCACGCCATTCTCCTGCCTCAGCCTCCCGAGTAGCTGGGACCACAGGTGCCCGCCACCACACCCGGCTAACTTTTTGTATTTTTAGTAGAGACGAGGTTTCACCGTGTTAGCCAGGAAGGTCTCGATCTCCTGACCTTGTGATCCGCCCGCCTCAGCCTCCCAAAGTGCTGGGATTACAGGCGTGAGCCACCACGCCTGGCTGTTTTTCTTAATAAAATATGATTTATATTTTTTCCAGAAGGCAAACAACTTTCTTTAACTTCTGACCCAGTCTATGTGTAGTATATAAAAAGTTGTATCACTAAGTGATACATTTAGAGAAAGGGACTCTTTTTTTTCCTTGATTAGTAACTTTTTTTCTTGTATCAGTTGGATTCACCTAGGGAATATAAATTTATATAATTTATATTTAACTCTTATGCCTGACAAGATGCTGACATTAGTAATGATATATAAATTAACTAATAATAAGTTTTAAGTGGTAATTAAGCCTTGATATAATTTAAAGCAGAAGCATCAAGTGAGAAACAAATTCAATTTGGTATACTTTTAAACTCTTTAAAGTAAAAATGTAAAACTTTTTCACAAAATACAGTGCTGTGAAATATGAAAACCTTTTCAACTTTATTTCACTAATTTATCTCTTTCTCTCACTGTTTTCATCATTTCTCCCCTGCGGTTGTTTTGCACGACACTATTTCTCTTTCATAAGTTCTAGTTTGAACAATTTTTCTGGCAATAGAAATTTAAACATATTACTCACTTTTATTGCCCTATTTTTATTGTTGCTGTTTTTTTTTTTCTTATTCCAGATATATTGCATGATTAATTTTTGGAACTAGAAGATATATAATGTATATAGACTATATTTCACACAAAGACACTGCACATCTTATTACAGAGGAAAAGTGATGATTCTTGGTGTTACCACGTACACAACGTATCATGGAGTATTTAGTGTAAAGTTATGAATCCTAATGTTAAATATCAGAATGTTCTTGCCATATGAAGCATGAAAACTAATGTGAGCATAACCTTGTCTTTTTGTCTATGAAATTGTGTTTCCAATGGCAAAGTTTTCTCAATATCATTACCCTCTAGAGGTTATGCCGTGTCCTAAAGAGTCTGTACTTTGAAGTCAGCATGACTTTGGATGACTTTCTTAATAGATCTGAACTTCCAATTTCTCATCAATAAATGATTATCTTTCTCAGTGGTTTTAGCAGTGATTATACAGGCTAATATATATAAAGTACTTCGCATAAAGAATGGCACATTGTAGAAGGTCATTAGGTATTTTTTTTTTTCACTGTAATACAGGTAATACTTTTGATGTTCTAAAATGTGTTTACTCATTCACTAAATCTATTGAGTGCTTACCATGTCCAAACAAAATTCTGGGTATCAGGGTGAGAGTAGTTAAAAAAATAAAAGACAAAAGTAGTTTAAAAAATAATAGATCACAGTGGTGCCATCTTGGCTCACTGCAAGCGCCGCCTCCGGGGTTCACGCCATTCTCCTGACTCAGCCTCCTGAGTAGCCGGGACTACAGGCCCCCGCCACCACACTCAACTAATTTTTTGTATTTTTAGTAGAGACGGGGTTTCACCATGTTAGCCAGGATGGCCTCGATCTCTTGACCTCGTGATCCGCCCACCTTGGCCTCCCAAAGTGCTGGGATTGCAGGCGTGAGCCACCGGCCCAAAGGTTGCTTCTTATCCATTTATTGCGCCTTATGCATTGCCCTTTCTCACTTGAATTGCTTGCATGGAACTAGTCGTTGTCTTCACTTCCCCGACATATATTCAGAAGACATCTTCATTTGGGACCAGTTTGAATTGATCCTGCATGCTTATCTCTTACTCAGAGTATATTTTTTCCTTGGTCTATCCTATCAACACATGTTCCCACAGATGAGGTCATGAGGTTTACCCTATGCTACATGACCTGCTCAGCTTAATAGTTCTGTAATAATCATCATTGAAATTGTGTGTAAACTGGATTGTTACAAAGAGGTATTTTATGCAGCAATCAAAATTTGGTAATGCATCATTTACTTAGTTTTGAGCATTCTTGGACTTAAAATCTTTATTTTTTCTGATTCCAGTCTATACTTTCTGCCCTAAACACAATGAGTCTGGCACACCTTTGCATAACCATGATTCATAGGAGTCATATTTCTCTAGGTTTTGTAATAGATTCTGAAGAGAAATAGATGAAAAAAGCATGCCGGTGAATTTAGTATACTGACAGGCTCATGTCTTCTCTTACTATTTACTGTGTTCTTGCACTTTGAATTAGCAAATCTCAACATTTCTATATCTGACATGGCAAGCTCATTGAGTGAACCAATTTTTGATCAGGTTGTGCCTAGAATAAAGCTAGACAAGAGAGATAAAAAAGTTTATAAGATGCTTAAAGACCACTGAAAAAAAATATATGTATGTATTTATTTTTCTTTGCCTTACTTTCTACTCCAGTTTGCTTTTATCATTACACGTTGAACCCAGGATGAGAAAACCTTGGTAAAAGTTCTTTTCCTTCTTCAGGATGATAAAAAAAAAAAAAAATCTCTTTTTACTTTTAAAAATTAGATCTAATACATTATACTTGCATGTTAATAGGCTTATCATAAATTTCCCTAGGAAATTTGCAGATTTCTCCTGAAACTTAGAAAAAGGCTGAATAGTCTGTACTAATCATTTTTTTCTTGTCCTATTTGTTTATCTATTCATGTATTTACTTTTCATGGATACATAAGAGTTGTACATATATAAATATGTTGTACATACATATATATGGCATAAAATACCTCTTTGTAACAATCCAGTTTACACACAATTTCAATGATGATTATTACAGAACATATACATATATATGTACAACATATTTATATATGTACATATTTATATATGTACAACTCTTATGTATCCATGAAAAGTAAATGTGGTATTTTGATACATGTACTAATCATTTTTTGATACATGTGCTAATCATTTTTTCTTGTTCTATTAATCTATTCACATATTTACTTTTGTGCATATTTATATAGTACAACTCTTATGTATCCATGAAAAGTAAATGTGATATTTTTTTACATGCATACCACATGTAAAAATCAAATCACTGTATCTAGGTTATCCATTACCACAAAGATTTATTATTTATTTGTTTTGGGAACATTTCAAATATTCTCTTTTATCTATTTTGACATATACAATAACTTAGTAACTAGTCACCTTACAGTGTGAAATTGAGCTCTAGAACTTATTTCTTCTGCCTAACTGTATGTTTGGTTCCATTAACCAAATAAACTCCACACAGTTCCATGATTATTCTCCAGAGCTATTTTCTCCAGTTAGCAATATAAGTACACGCAGTTGAGAAAGGGTATTTTCAAGGTGGTATTAGATTGTACTCTTAATGAAATTTGAAACTTCCTAACATCTGTATTCTTAGTGTCTCGTGGAATCTGAGCTACAAATTGTGAAATGTATTCTGGTTTTCTATACATATATGACATCTCACTGTTTACCACCTGTTGTAGTGCACCAATATTATACAGGTTTGCTGGCAAAGCCCTGCATTTCTTTTTCGCCAGTATTACCCTTTGTGTTTATCTCTACCAACCACCTGGCACTCTCCTGCTTTCACAAAAAAGCAGGGTGGGTTCATCCTCAAAATGAGCCTCCCTGTTACCCAGAAGACAGATGAAATAGTGTCCTCTCACAGATGGTCTGTGATGTATACCTTGGCTGAATATTTAATCATGACAAGTAATCAGGGATTAACTGCAAGTTGCTAGAATCAACTTAAATTGTGACACAAACGTATGCTTTAAAAGCGAAAAAGAATAAAAATATTATTTCAAGATGATAAAAACTTCGGCAACTATACTTTATCTAAAATATGTGTTTCACAATTGTGTTTCATTTTAGTGCCACATGTCTAAACAGTTCAAATGTGTCAATGCAATTATGAAATATTTCTTTCATTGTAAAACCAGTGTTTTTATGATTGCACTTTAAAAAAGGCTAGTTAAAATGTTCAAACATTTAATAAATGTTTCAATTTATTGAATATTTCAATTTAAAATTTTTCAATTTCAATTTCAATAATAAATATTTCAATTTAAAATAAATATTTTAATTCTTTGGAATGATGAAGTTACAATGCTTAAGCATTTCGTAAGTATTTACTCCTTTAAAAGGAATGTTTTAACCATTTAAGATGGTTTAACAAAAAAATATTTTGGGGTTTTGAAATATTTTTTCAAACAAGACAAACATAAAGTTATAGCTAAAATCTCAATAGTATGTTGTTTGATTTGAGAGACGGAAGGTATTTGTCTCATTTGGTTTTACTGAATGATTCAGCTATGCCATAAAAGTTAGAAATATCAACTCTTGGGTTCATAAGAACACTTTATTATCTTCATTGTCATTAGTTATTACTTGAGATATTGCAATCTACTTTTTCTTCAAAAGACTATGTTTTTCCTAAACATATTCAACCCAGCCTAGACCAAATTCTTGCATTTTTAAAAAATACAACATATTCTGCTAATATCTCCAGCAAATTTTTTTTGAAGTTAATTTACATGTAAATACTTTTACAACATGAATTTTACCCTAATTAGCATTTCTTATAAGAAAAGAAAAATAAGCAATGGAAATTTTACTCTGCAATATTCTTGTATATGTTTATGATTAATATGCTCTGACGTTATGCTATAGCTCAGACATAGGTAAAATGTGATTCAAGGTGAAATTAGTTGGAGAGATATATCTGCGTTCTCACTTTATGGTAAGGAGAATGGTTCTCTAACCATGTCCAACGCTTGCTGTCAGTGATATGGACTCTGTGTTTAGACTAATGTTAGGAGATATATATATATATGTTATTATCACTGGTTGACATTCTATTTCCTTAATTTTTACTAATATCTATTCCCCAGAATACTCCAATTGCTTATGAATAATATTTCAGTTCTGTATTTAAACTTCCTCTGTAAAGCTTGCACTTTGATTATAGACATAGGTCGGTTTGACTGAGCAGAATGCTTCCATCATTATTTGGATAAAATAATGATAGTTTTCCTTTGGAGAATTATTCCTTACCTGTTTTTGTTTTGTTTTGTTTTGTTTTGTGACAGAGTCTCACTATGTTGCCCAGGTTGGAGTGCAGTGGCACGATTTCAGTTCACTGCAACCTCCACCTCCCAGGTTCAAGCGATTTTCCTGTCTCAGCCTCCTGAGTAGCTTGGATTTCAAATGTGTACCACCACGTCTGGCTAATTTTTGTATTTTGGGTAGAGAGGGGGTTTCACTTATGTTCGCCAGGTGGGTCTCAAACTCCTGACTTCAAGTGATCCACCTGTCTCGGCCCTTAAAAGTGCTGGAATTACAGACATGAACCACTGTGCCCAGCCGCTTACCTGTTCTTAATCCATTGGTTTCAAAACCTGATAGTCTAGCTTCAGAGTTGAACATATTACCTAAGTCATTCTGTTTCTACCCTATATGTGTGTGTGTGTATATATATATATATGTTTCTATACATATAGTGTATATAGTGGCTCCTCGATTTACGATGCGGTTGTGTCCTGATAAACACATCATAAATTGACAACATTTTAAGTAAAAATGCCATTCTTTACAACAGTGATTAATTAAGACGTCATAAACATGACCAAAACTACACAAAATTAGTATCAGTTTTAAAATTTGGACTGGAAGTGCCTGAAACAAATTATTTTAAGGGGGCAAGATTCAGGCAGAAAGGCAAGAAGTATAGAATTTTAGAGCTTGTTGGGATCATATTTACCAACATTATTAAGAAAGCCAGCCTGAAAATTAAGCCATCGTAGAGGAAGCCAGAGAGACAAAGAGGGAGGCAAGTCCCTAATAACACTGTTTGAGGCTCGGAATTCATTTGGTCTTTCTTTGAACTACCAGTAACTTAAACTACCAGTTATATTGTTTCGAGTCAATATAGTTGAACTATGTTGTGTTGTATTGTATTGTATTGTATTGTATTGTACAGTATTTCATGAGTTAGTTTGGCATTGAATTTCTGCACAGAAGAGTGGCATGTCTATTATTTCATCTTAACATGCATACATTTGAACTCAGATACTTCAGTTTACCCATATTCCTCAGCCATTTCCATTATGTCTGAGAAAGCGAACTATTAACAAAGAGATAATAGATACATGAAAATGATGCTTATCAATTTAACTAACTTTGCATTTTTCTGCCATCTAAAATCAACATTTATTTCTAAACATCTTAAATTGTTTGTGATGTTCACAGTCCTGATAAATAAACACAAAGGATGGATCATTGAACTCAGTAACTTCAAAAACATAAAATGATCAAGAGTGCCAACATCATCAAACACTGCTGTTAAAAACACAGGCTGGGGCAGCAGTTCGTGAATTGCATGGATACTTCCACATTTGCACTCAGATTTGAGTTAATTTGAATAAGATATTTAGTATCCACTTCTGTTGTTCTCATTATCCAAAGTGTTAACACATTAGATGAGGCACAGGGTGGTGTGTGTGGGAGGAGATGTTCCTCACATCAGTGAGGCTATTGATAGAAATATATATATATATATATATATATATTGTGTTATCCAGATGTTCATCCCATCTGTTTTAAAACAGTTATTCAAAGAGCTAATGGTGAATAGAACTTCAAAGAACTAGCGAAGTAAACTAAAAAGGAAATGTGGTCAGTTATCTGCTTTGATAATTTGTAAAGTATATTCTGGGAAAACAGTTTGAGGTATTGTTCCCTTGATATATTGCATATTAGTTTTTACCACTTTAAAATTATGATTAAAGTTGTCAACATTTTATAAGCAAGTACTCATTACAATTCCTGAAAGTATGTATAGAAAAACTTCAATGAATTGTTTTGAGCATTTTCTTAGTAAATGTAAGTTATGCCCTGTGAGCCAAGTATATGTTTATATTGCTATCTGCTGAGATTCATATGAACTGACTACTCTTACTCACCCTATACATGGGATTAGGTGATGAAATAAACGGTGCAGGAAACAAGGAGAAGGCACTAATTCAATCCTGTAACCCAA
The DNA here is from genome assembly GCF_024542745.1 of Macaca thibetana thibetana. Lineage (NCBI taxonomy): Eukaryota > Metazoa > Chordata > Mammalia > Primates > Cercopithecidae > Macaca > Macaca thibetana. Next base: position 78,935,773 of record NC_065586.1, read on the forward strand.
GACTGTTTTTGCTCAGGGTATAGGAGTGAAAGGATCATTCGGGGCTGCAGCTGTACAGAGACACCCATTACCTCAAAAAATTCAGCCCCCAAATGTCAGTGTAGGATAGATGATAAAACCTAAGTGTGAATCTATTCCCTGAAGAAATCTTAAAGATTTATCACGTAAAAAGTTAGGGAAGATTTTATGACCTGATAATGTGCATTATTGATTGAAAATGTCTACACAGCTTAGAAAGGATGTTGTCAATTTATTTATTGATAAAAATTTTTAAAATACACTGCCAAGAGACAAATAATGCCCTAATTCTGCTCTCAGGCATGGCCTTGATATTTTCTAAATTAAGATGAATGAATCATATATGCCTAAGGAATTGAACTGCATAAATGCAGGTTGTTTCTATATCAAGAGAGAGAAAACAGAACTATCAAAAGAAAGTATTGAAACGGAAATTTATTTAGGATTTGTATATATTAGTACTGAATTTTATTAATATATCATTTTTAGGAAACTTATTCATATTTAAATGTATTAAATTGTTCCTTTTTATTTTGAAAATTGTGTTCTGCTTCATTCCTGAGGGTTCACAGCAAATTTAGGAAATGCTCACATTTTGCAACCTGAACAAAGGAAAATTTAGGTGTTTGCCTGATAGTGTTCAAGTGGAATTGAATACTCCTAAAAATAATTTTCTTTAAATATGTCACATTCTTTATTATAAAGAAATGATGATAGTACTTTTCAAATTCCTACGTGAAATCTAATTGATAATTTTAAGTGATTTTATTTCATCTGTATATAAGGGTGCCGAGAAGTAGTAAGATAGATGGAGGGAGAGGGAAGGCAGAGACAGGAAGTGAAGTATAAGAATGACAGGCACTGAAAGACATGCCCAAGGGCACATGCCATAGAGATAAAAGGAGAGTCAGTGGGAGACCAGGAAATGAGAGGGCAGAAGAAGCCAGACCTAGAGGAGGCAAGGATAAAAGAAAGTACAGGCATAATTCAGAAAAATTGGAAAGATGAAATAAAAATAAATCATATAACCAGGAAAGTCTTGCTGATGAGAAGCCTTAAAGAATATAGTCTAATATTTGTCATTGTAAACATATAAAACATGTTAATTTATTGAAAAGAGATAGTTCCAAACACAACCCAAAAGTTCAATTGGTTAGGATTTTATTTGGATTTCCTTTGTAATGATATCATCCAAGCTTTTCTACAACTAGAATAAATTTAAGTACTCTCATTGATCTGGTTTCATTGCCTTTATTTAAAGGAACAGAGCACTCACAAATGAAGTATAAAATAAAACTTTACATTAATATAAAAGATACTCAAAATTATATACACACACACACACACACACACATATATATATATAGTGTATATAGAGGCTCCCCGATTTATGATGCAGTTGTGTCCTGATAAACACATCATAAATTGACAACATTTAAGTCAAAATGCCATTTTGTAAACGTGATGGGATGGAAAAGACAGTATCCAAAAAGCACCAGCAACACAGTACACTGTAGAGTATCATTTATTTACACTCATGATCTTGTGGCTGGCTGGGGTCTGCAGCCTAGCATCATGAGAGAGTATTTTACCATACATTAATAGTCTGGAAAATATCACAATTCAAAATTTGATGAAACATTTCTACCAAATGAGTACGGCTTTCACACCACCATAAAATCAAAAATTGTAAGTTGAACCATTTAAAGTTGGAAACCATCTGTATTTACATACTAAAACATTTTAATTTGAGGAACTATTAATAAACTACATGGTATCTAATTTGCATGTTAAAATATTTCAGATAACTTTATACCAAAAGCATATTCATGTGTTTCTTTTTCATGTATATTCTTATTAATATTCTTCTTAACCAGCATTTGTTAGTGCTCCTTTGGTTATAAGGGAAAGAACAATAGTTCTTTCTAAAGCAATGAAGGGTGTTACAGTGAGTTTTTCAGGCATGGCTGTATTCAGAAACCCAATAAGACCCCTGAGGAATCTGTTTCTTTTGATGCCTTTTGCTTGTGTCCCATGATGTTTGGCTTTAACTCTCAGTCAGATTTGTCCATGCAGATGTATATCAAGGCTGCTGACAACTCAATAGCTAAATTCATAATTGCAATTACTAAGGAAAGGAGCCCTTCTCTCTCTCTCTCAGCATAAATACAACTTTAAGGAATAATCGAATTGGTCTTATTTAGGTCTCTTGTCATTGTTGGTGGGCATAGCACTGTGATTACCATAAAGAAGGCCAATGAAGTAGTTTTCTAAAGGAAAGCCAATTTTTAAGAAGGTAGAATTCTGAGAAAGCAAAAAACAGGTGATATAGACAGACGTTTCTCATTTCTTAGCAGTTTGGCATACACATGTATGTTTCTAATAAAGACAGTTTCCAATTGTCCCCAGCTAATAGAACACAACTATCTTAACTACAACTGAATATATCCTGGTTGGAAGCAGAACATTCATAAAGCAGAGTTTTATACTTCTCCTGTATATCTCATGCTATCAAAAGACATTTACTATCATGTTTTTTTGAGACATATGATAATTCGATTGAATGAGAGCTTGCTTCATAAAGCCAAGCATCCTCTGTCTTCAAATAAAATAAAAGCAAGTCCAAATACTAAACACGTTAAGACAGAGCCCCCTCCTACTTAGGAATTTTATTTTTATTGACATAAATTGCACAGTGGATGTATCAAAGTAGAACTCAGAGACAGTTAAAGTGCTGAGAATTTACTTGCATATATGTGGAAAAATTGTGAAGTCTGTTGTCCCGATCTAAGGCAAGGCAAAGCCAGCATTTATAAAGGAAATAGCCATAGTTTCTCCTCTGTCTCTCTCTTTCACAGACACATACACACACACACACACACACACACACACAAATGACTGGTTTGTTTAGCATATCCTAGTTTGTCAGGTGGGTTGCAGTGGAGTTCTGTGCAAAACCATTACTGTTTCACCAAGCCTACTAAATGTATTTTTCCAAGATCTGTGTGAGCCCATTTTACTCATTGGGCTGCAGATTTTTAATAGAAGCTATGTCTATGCATGGCTTATTCTATATTGATGGGAGAAAAGTCTAATTCGAGCAGAGAGCCAAACAAACATGGAGTCCTACACTGTAGTCAAGATATTTCTCTGTATTTACATATTGAAAAAAATGACTGCTGGTCTCTTATTACATAATGGACACTGTATAAAGGATAGGGACACATCAGTAATAAGATAGCTTCTCTTTTTGCACTCATGGTATTTACTGTTTTTTTGTTTTTATTTTTATTTTTTTAATTTTTTTTGAGACAGAGTCTCTCTCTGTCGCCCAGGCTGGAGTGCAATGACGGGATCTCAGCTCACTGCAACCTCTGCCTCCCAGGCTCAAACTATTCTCCTGCCTCAGCCTCCTGAGTAGCTGGGATTACAGGCGCCTGCCACCATGCCCAGCTAAATTTTTTTTTGTATTTTTAGTAGAGACAGGGTTTCACCATGTTGGTCAGGCTGGTCTTGAACTCCTGACCTCAGGTGATCCACCCGCCTTGGACTCCCAAAGTGCTGGAATTACAAGTGTGAACCACCGCACCCGGTCTCATGGTGTTTACGTGATAGAGAGAGAGAGAAAGTAACATCCAGTTAGCATCCATTGTGCTCTACATACTGTAATAAGAACTTTGTATGCATTTATTATTATAAATATTATCCTTCATAACCCAACCAAAAAAAGTGTCGCATTATTCTGATGAGCCAACAGATGTTTTTGGTTCATTTTTATTAATCTTATAGAGTAGATTATGTAACTAATTTAACTGATTTAAAATGAAAAATACACAGCTAGAGCTTTTTGTATGGACATGCTTAGATTAATTCATAATTCATATATATGTTTACTATTGTGTCATAAAGACCTGTAGTATCTTACTTTATTTTATCAGAAGAAGGTGTATCTTTCTCTTCCCTAAACCATTCAGATTTTCTTCCTAAAACATGTCTAGGATTATAAATAAATTTCTTCTACAATTAATATAATTTGCAGTAAGGTGTGACTAAGAAATATAATTCCAGAGTTGCACCCTTAAGCATTTTAAGAATGAGACATATTAGCTTAAGTAAATGTTTGCAGTCTTTTAGTCGGAATAAACTTCATTTGGCTCAGTCTCTAGAAAAACTAATACAATACTAAGCTATATTTTTAAGAATAAATTATATTAATTATTTCCCGTATTATACTTGGTTCCTTATAAAAAAATTAAACCAATATTGGCATTGCCTTCAAGCTGCTTTCTGTGTAAAGGGAAACTTTGCTGGGTGCAGTGGCTCAAGGCTGTAATCCCAGCATTTTGAGAGGCTGAGGCAGGTGCATCACCTGAGGTCAGGAGATCGATACCAGCCTGGCCAACATGGCAAAACCCTGTCTGTACTAAAAATACAAAATAAGCCAGATGGGGGGCAAGTGGCTGGGAGGCTGATGCAGGAGAATCGCTTGAACCTGAGAGGCAGAGGTTGCAGTGAGCCAAGATCGTGCCACTGCACTTCAGAGGGTGACAAGAGCAAGTCTCTGTCTCACAATAAAAAAAAAAAAAAAAGAAAGAAAGAAAAACTCTAAGCGTGAAAAACATGGCAAAAAATTATCTTAATCTACTATCTACTTACAATATTTAGAAGATAATAGCTTGAATCTGGGAAGAACACATATGTGACTTGTGTAATTTTTTCTGGCATGTTTATAATCAATTATTTTGTGAGCAGCAGCACATTATAATAGGTTATGTCCATCAGGGTTTTGTTTCTTAAATAATGCATTCTGAAAAGAGCTGAAATAATCATATGGGATATAGTCTTTGAATTGGAATCTAAGGTAATCTAATCTTCTACATATAACTTCAAAAATTGAAAAAATAATGACAATTAAATTATGTAATTTATATCAGTGTCAATACTTATTCAAAATTTCTTTCTAGTGAAAATTTATTTCTGTATTACCAATCAAAAATTGACACAAATTTTTTTCTTAATTTAGTAATTAGATGTGTGTTGGCATATTGATGGTGTATTTTTTTTTTGATCTACCAAGACTTAATAAGAACTTAATTTTGATTGTATATTGTAAATTATATTTGATATGTAGTGATATTAGATTTTTTTTTTTTTTTGTAACTTTCAATCATGGAAAGGGTTCATCTTTCTTTACCAAAGAGAATTGACCGGGAATAGCACCAATTCATCCTTGGCTCAATGTTCATTGATTGCACTATCTCAACCCACTAGAATTTCACTCAAACTAGAGTTTTACAGTGTTAACAATGTTATAATCGAAAAGAACTAATCTAAAGGAAGATTAAAAGCCAAATTTTCCAAAACCACTATGAAATTACGAAACCTGCCACTTTTCTTGGCAGTAAAGATTTGGGGGGCTGGGCGCGGCGGCTCACGCCTGTAATCCCAGCACTTTGGCAGGCCGAGACACGCGGATCACGAGGTCAGGAGATTGAGACCATCCTGGGTAACACGGTGAAACTCCGTCTCTACTAAAAATACACACACACACACACACACACACACACACACACACAAAATTAGCCGGGAGTGGTGGCGGATGCCTGTGGTCTCAGCTACTCAGGAGGCTGAGGCAGGAGAATGTCATGAACCTGGGAGGCAGAACCTGCAGTGAGCCCAGACGGTGCCACTACACTCCAGCCTGGGCGACAGAGCGAGACTCAGTCTGAAAAAAAAAAAAATAAAAAAAATAAAATTTAAAAAAAAGATTTGGGTAAAATACTTCAATTTACACTCCAGATTTAGGGAAATGAGCCAGGACACGCTGGTGCCGATGTCACATTTTTGTGCTCAGCAAGGTGCTACCAGGAGAACGCATTTAACCTCTTCTTGCTCTAGTGTATATAGAGCAATATGGAAGTGTACTGGTATAGTGCTTTAGGATTTTCAGACCGTTTTCACATGTATTGTGGCATTTTATACTTACAACAATATAGTGGGAAGGAAAGTCAAATGTTTTTACATTGTGGTTAAAAAATGGAAGATAGAGATGAAATGACTTGGTAAGATCAAATAAGTAGTTGGGGTGAGAAAGCAATTCAAGTTTTATTTTGTTTGTTTTTTGGGTTTTTTTTAGTTCATGCCTCTGCTGGACGTGGTGACTCACACCTGTAATCCCAGCCCTTTAGAGGCCGAAGTGGGCAGATAGCTTGAGGTCAGGAGTTTGAGACCAGCCTGAGCAACATGGTGAAACCCCTTCTCTACTAAAAATACAAAGAAAGTTAGCTGGGCATGGTGTACACACCTGTAATTCCAGCTACTTGGGAGGCTGAGGCACCAGAATCACTTGAACCTGGGAGGCGGAGTTTTCTGTGAGCAGAGATCAGGCCACTGCCTTCCAGCCTGGATGACAGAGACCCTGTCTCGAAAAGAAAAAAAAAAATCACATTTCTATTTTCTTATTCCATAGCATCCAAAATCCTCTGGTGCTAGATGTATCTGTATAATATACACCATGGATGTGCAAACATTGATGGAATATTTACATGAGGGTAACTCCTTACTTATTTGTACCTTTACTATGTGATAAATAGTCAGTATATGGTGCTGAATTCAAAACTACTCATTGGCATATAATTATATTGTCAATATAAATTTAGATCATGGGTTTTTAAAGATTCTTCTTTTTTTTTGATTCAAGTGTGTCTGTTGGTAATTATTTTTGAACCTCAATTGCAACTTTATTTCTGTAAGAATTTCTGACTTTTACCCTGCTTTAGATGGCCACACTATGCATTCCTCTTCCTGTGGTTCCGTGTATGCCATTGATAACAAGAGAGGAAAGGTGGAAGAGTTTGAGTGCAAATCCTTCCTGACTACTGATAAACCAGCAGGAAATAAGTGAGGTCCTGTCAGTTGGCTTCATAGTACTTTCATTGTTTTCAAATCCTAAAGATACACTCGGCATCATTTTTTTTTAGAAGCACAGGGGGCATCAATAATGTAATAGAGTCACCCAGCTGAATGTATTCATGCAGGGATTTATATACTTCATAAAACCTGTAAAGAGGGTTTTTCTGACATACAGGAAAATTGTTTTATTCTTCATGGTGTTGAAAATGGTATTAGCCTTAGACAAATTCTGCAACAATATTTAGTGCTTATACATATTCCTGGTAATACAGATGTAGCTTTCAAAACAAATTGAAAGTACTATAAATATCCTTTAATATCCATTTCTCTGGAATAAAATATATTGAATAACAGGTTCACAATAAAGTCTTTTATTAACATTTTATTAATTATAATAGATTGGGAAACATGACTAAGATTTTTTTGTAGTAGGTAATGTTTTTTATTTATTTATTTATTTATTTATTTATTTATTGGACATGGAGTCTCGCTGTGTCACCCAGGCTGGAGTGCAGTGGCGCAATCTCCTCTCACTGCAAGCTCTGCCTCCCGGGTTCACACCATTCGCCTGTCTCAGCCTTCAGAGTAGCTGGTACTACATGTGCCCACCACCACGCCCAGCTAATTTTTTTTTTTTTTTTTTTTTGGTATTTTTAGTAGAGACAGGGTTTCACCGTGTTAGCCAGGATGGTCTCGATCTCCTGACCTCGTGATCCGCCTGCCTCAGCCTCCCAAAGTGCTTCTTAATAGCATTATATGGCAATATAATGTGATACCCTTTTTATAATATTGGAAAAGACTTTCAGTCAAAAAGTTTTATAACATCACTTTTGTAAATTTTCTGCTAATCTGATGGGACTTGATAAAGATACTGCCTAATTCTCTTTTCTTCTTGTGTATTGTAGAGAATTAGTATCTTTCATCCTTTAGAGTGGACAAAGAAACATAAACATTTGGAAAAAATCTGTTTTCTTGATATAACAGAAAGCTCTAGAAATGGATTCAAAGAAGTGATTTTTGAGTCTGAACTTTGAAATTTTCTAGATAGTAAATTGGCTAATCATTTAATTCTATTTGTCCAATTTTTCTCTAACATAGATGGTTGAATTAGACTTTAGACTGTTTTTAAGGATTTTTTTCTGGGTGCAATATATTATGTTGCACGTTTCTGAGCCCTTTGTGCTACATTACTCTTGAGTATTTGAAAATATCAAGATATTATTGTCAGTTATATATTTAGCGGGTGCCATCTGTTTGTGCATATTTTATAAGCAAATTTAAAAGCACACCTGTTTGAGCAACAGCAAGATAAACTGGAATAATCATGGACTTAGAATTACACAAACCTAATTATGAGTCCTGGCCCTCATACCAAGTGGTTAAATATGTCAGTCAACATTTTAACCATCTTGAGTCTGTTTTAATTCTTCATCATAGTAGAGATAAATCTTATCTGGCAAAATTGGGAAGAATAAATAAGTTATTATGTATAGCTGTTATACATAGAATCCTTCTAAATGATACTTTGAAAACCATGCAGCACAAATATAAAATATTTTAATATTAGGATTAATACTAACAGTTTTATAAAGTACTTAGTTAACTAGTTTATAGAGACCATATGCTCGCTAAATGTTATAAACTCTTTTGGTATTTCTTTTAAATGTGCTTTTAACACCTATCTGTTTATTATAAAGACATAAATAGTTTATTACTGTTGCCAAGGCATGTAAAGCTGGTATTTCTTGGCAACTACAAACTGGATATAACCACTGTTAATAAAGTTCCTGTACTAAACTTTTATTGCTGCTAATTATATTTGTGTTTGGAGTAACATTTTGAATTTTATATATTGGTAAAGTTGCTACTTGCAGTTATTAAGCAATCTTTTGTTATGTAAACTGACAAAAATTTAAAAATAATTTACTATGAAACAAACATAAACTTGTAACATTATTTTACCAAACAATTTTTCTTTGGTATTTGCATTTTATTTTGAATACAATGTATATGCAATTTGCATTAAGTACAAAGACAAATTCATTATTTAAAATTAACTTAGTTGATAATTCATAATAAAATGTTTGAATTGCCTCCAAAACTTATTGTCTTCAAAGAAAATAAAGTGAAACATTTTTAACAAACTTTCTACTTGAAAATAAATTTTATAGTTCGGCGAAGTTAATTTCTTTATGATTTGATTCATCATAAAGAAATTGATTCTTTACAATTTCACTACCAAAACTTTGCCCTAACTTACCTGTATTCACTGAGAAGATGTTTCCTTTGGTTAGTTGACTAGACTTTTTAAAGAGGAATGACTATAGCTATGGTAGTTAATTATCTACTGTTTAACTCTTTTTCTTTTATCCTGTGGATAAACTAACAATGTTACATGAACAATATAAGCCATCTCTACAGTTTTATAAATGTAAAATAAATTGTTAGAGAATAATAGATTGATTTCTCCAAGTTAAATAAAGGAAACTGGAAGAAAAAGAGAAGAGAGAGACAGAGTAAGGGCACTTCATGTACCTGGGTAGTAGGAAACTTGACAATGAAGTAATAATATTATTTATTGCTAATGAGAGTAGTAACACCCCTCGCTGTCTATACACAAATTTCTTTTAAAGGATGAGAAAACTGAGATCAGAGAAGTTAAAAAAAAGGTGTTTAAATTCATAAATATAGGTAGTGGCAAAAATAGAATTCTAATCTACATCTGATACTCCAGAGTCTATGCTCTTAACTTTACAGAGCAAGCTGAGTAGTGAACAGTTGCTCAAGAAAACAAAAACAAAACCAAGCAAGCAAGCAAGCACGTAGAGTTTTAAACTTCAAACTCTGCTACCACATATTTAACTTTGCCAATTGCATTTGCCTTTGTGTCACTGTTAAAAGTAAAATCAAATCCAATAATAAGTCAAAGTACTCAGCTGGAAAATGTAACTGGAGTATTTCTTTTTTCAATTCCATATTGATGAGAAAACTATATTACTCTGTCTAATTTTAGTTCATATCTAAAAAGTATGTATGGAACAAATTTGAAGGGATTCTAAAAAAGTATAGCCATTCAAATGAGTAAATGGAATTCTGGGTTTCACAAAAGGAACTGGGATGTTGTAATATTACATAATTTCAGATATAAATTATCTTCTTGTGGCTTCTACTTAACCAAAGAATTGCTAGAGTTGTGGATTCTTTGAATATGCTCCCTAGTGTTAATGGGGTAAACTTTTATCATCATTCAGTATCCAGGAAATAGTTTATTTAATACAAACTACTTCGTAAAATATATTTCTTCTTAATTCTAAAAATATTTGTTTCTACAGATCGTCATCATGTTTAAATATATGTTCATATTTCAGTGAAAGAATTACATTTTTTTAATGGTTTAAATAAATTGTTATTTGATTAGTTACTGATGCTGATTTGGTGATGGTGACAGTGGAAACAAATTTGGCCTGGGAATTATAAGGCTAAGTTTTACTACCACATCTAACTAGGCTTTTCTTCCTACAGCACTATCAGGTTTATTATGTTAACTTTGTGATCTCAGTCAAGATACCTTTTCAGGCATTTACTGAACCCACTCACCTTTATAAAATAATGGATACAGAATATAGTTCCTTTAAGGTACAATCATTCTCAAATAAACAAAAAATAGCTAGCTCAGCAAAGAAAGAGAGTTAGAAAGCATAGTATACAAACAAATCCACTGCCAGGGCTGGGGAGCAATGCATCTTATCTGTCTCATCCAGAATAAGGATATATTCTTAAGTATAATATTTAAAAGAAAAATCCTCCACTTAATGAGTGCTTTTCCACCTTATTCTCAAAAATTACAAATGCAGAAGATTATAATATGAGCCTGTTTATATTAGAGGTTTCTGGTATGGTGTTTTGACAAACTAAGACCTTACCAGGTCCTCGTTAGGATTTTATGAGTGGTGTCAGAGTGCACTGGAAACCCATTTTTAGCACACTTTACAATCAAATCAATCCGGTAGAGGGATGCTGTTTTATCTTTATTAGATTTTAATTTTTAAAATATAGTGTTTGCCCTCAAAATAAAGATCAAATATACTATGGGGACACATGGGGTATGGACGGTTATCTCTGCGAGCTTTTTTTAAAAACATTTTAACAGATTATTGTTAAATAGTCCTTACTACATCCTATGCAAGGTCCTAGAGAGATAAATGTGAATGAAAAAAGAGCACAGACCTTGCTCTCATTAAATATTTAGGATGGGGGAGGTAGTGATGACCAGACAATAATTCAGTGGTAAAATCTAAACTAACAATTGTTTCACATGTATAAAAGGGGAATGTGTGGTTATGGAGGTTTCACCATTAATTATCATGAAAATAATGTGCATTATATTTTCTCAAAAGTAACATGAAGTTTATTTTCTCAAAGCATCCTATTAATCTAAAGCAGTTCATCTTGAGTGAACGACTCTAGATAACTCCATATCTCAAGAATGTAACCATTGAGTGATTTTATTTTAAAAAATAATATTGGCTCCTTGACAGAAAATGGTTGTTCATGGAGGCTTAGATTCAAGAAATTTAAATTCCTCATCCTCTTAGTGGTTGCATTTAGAAGTTATATTGACCAGAATATTACTATACATCGTTTTCTTTTCACTGAAAATGGGCTCCTCCCATTGGATCTTGAGTTGTTTGAAGATTTTTCTGGAAATGCAGGTCAATGCTAGTACAATTTGATTAACTAAAATTTTCCTTTATTATAAAACTGTAGTTATACTTTATTATGTGGAATATTTTCCTCTTTGTAGGTTTAAGAGTCCTTAGGAACAAACGTGTCAATAGAGACATTTAAGGAATTCTAACTGAAAACATCACTGGTTGATTAATTAGTTCACCTATTTATTCTATAAGTCTTTGGGTGCCTGAAATGCAGCTGACATATCACAAAACATTTTGTAGGAAAGCATAGAGAAAGGATTAACATAAAAGGCCTGAGACTGCTGTGATTAGAAAGATCTTTTTGCAAGGTAGACCAGTGGCTGGCATATGGGAACTTGGATTTCTAAAAGGGGTCTCATCATTCCCTAACTGATAAGCATGGTGTGTAGTACCTAAACTGTTTGTAAAAACAATGTTGGTTTTGCTAAACAATTGTTTTATTTCTGAAAGTCTAGAAATGTGATATGTGCTAAGCAGTGAGCATTAAGTCTCTAATGAACTTATCTGGAGGACATTTCACAACTTGGTGTTACAACTCATTGCTGATGAATCACAGATGTTTCTTGACTTACAGTGATATTACACCTTATAAAACCATTGTAAGTTGAAAATATTGTAAGTCACAAATGCATATAATACCCTGATAAACCCAATGTAAAGTCAAAAAATGTAAGTTGGACCACTGTAAGTTGGGGGCCATATATCCTCACATCTGTGTGACTCAAATGGGAGAGGTTTCTTGAAACCTTGTACATTGTTTCTGCTGGACTTTTCCCTATAAGCCTTTTCCCTTTGCTGATTTTGCTGTGTAGCCTTTCGCTGTAATAAACCATAGTAGTGCATATGTATATCATCAAACCTTAGAGTGGTCTTGCCCTGACACAAGAAGGATAAAAATATATATACTGGTTGTGAGTACTAAGGTTATATTTGCACATGAGTCATAGAAACCTTTCATTAATTTTTAATTTTTGTGGATACATTATAGGTGACTATATTTATGGTGTACATAAGATACTTTGAAACAGACATAAAACGCATAATAATCACATCAGGGTAAATGGGGTAATCATCACCTCAAGCACCTATCCTTTCTTTCTGTTACAAACAATCCACTTATACTCTTAGTTATTTTAAAATGTAAATTATTGCAGACTGTAGTCACTCTTTCTTGCTATCAAGTACTAGATCTTATCCATTCATCTAACTGTATGTTTGAACCCATTAACTATCGCCACTCCCTGCTGTCCTCCCCTCTTTCTTTTTGAGCAGTGTATCTCAACAGACAATTATTTTGCCCCGAAAAGGACATTTGACAGTGCTTGGAAACATTTTTGGTTGTCACAACTGGGAGGCGGCCAATCTTCCAGCACGTGGAGAAAGACCAGGATGCTGCTAAGCATCCTACAATAAATAGGACACCCCCACAACAAGGTATTATCTGGCCCAAAATGCAGAGAGTGCTGTGTTTGAGAAACCCTATTGTACATAACAGTGCAAGATAACATTCAATCACCTATCAGATTAATAGGTAGAAAATAAGGATTATTTATCCTTTATGAATGAAGGATTCAGTCAATTGTTAAGTATTTATCTCACTGTTCAGGAAGGAGATTTTGACTACTATTCCAATAAGTATCCCTATTATCTAAAATTGTTCCTTGTTAGACTACCACAACTTCAAGAAAATATCTAATAAAGGTATATTCCTTTCTAAAGTTCTTGGCTCACTTAATGCTATAATTAGTGATTAAAATTCCCAGACATTTGGAAACTGTTAAAGAAATGGACTTACTTATATTTGAAACCACTCTGCCCTTCGCTGCAGATTAATTTTATATTATACACTTATATATTATCCAGTTTCTAAATCAGTGAGTTTTACCCTTCCCCATTTCATTAACATAATCAGTCCAGTATTAACTGATTCAAAACACTTTCTAAACCTGGCTAGACGAAGGAAATCCCATGAACCAACAGCATTATGTGGAATCCAGCCAGAAACCCCTTACCAGTCTAACTGATTTCAAGTTCAGCGTCAGATTTGCTATGTTGGAAAACTAAAACGCATTCATTCAGCATACATCAATCGCAACATGCCTACTTAAAGAGAGAATTTACCATTATGAGAGAGATCATGTAACTGTTGATTCTTCTTGTCTATTTTTTGTAATACTTCTGATTAGATCACTTTCATTTTCATATATTTTTTTTTCTGTGTGTATATAAAAGGATTTGGTTTTCATTTAATCTTTTCTTTGAATAGTTTTTCCTATAGTTAAAATCAATCAGCAATCTAAATTTCATCTGAGCTCCAATCACATGTAATTTATAAAATTTTAGAAGAACACAGGTAGGTACTCAGAGTAATCAACTTAGCTTTGGAAGAATAATTTAATTTGTTATTATCCGCCACAACCATAGCCCAGTGAATTGATTTAAATCATTGAGCTATAATTGCTTTTTGAATATTTTTTTTATTTTTCCCCTTCTTGTGAAGTAGTGATTAACAAAATGTAAAAATCTAAATTCAAAATATAATTTCATGTCATAAAATAAATGTTATGCATGAAATATAGTTAATGGTCAAATAAATTATTTGTTAAGATTGGGGGGACTTTACAGTTTGTCAGAAACATTCACACACATACAAAGTCTGTAAACAAAGATAAAATGTTTTCGCCGGAGAATGTAATTGTCATTTCCTGCTCCCTTATTGAAGGAAATCCACGTGTCTGTTTACGTGGATTGTTGCTTAAATCTGCCACAAAATTGTTATTCAAAACCTTATTCATTACATTATACCAAATAGGGTAATAATTACTACCAGAGGAGACACACTTTTTGTAACTCTTTACATTTTTTTAAATACAAGTTCTGTTATATAAATTTTGATTTTGAATCTTTTAATGATCTCTTCACTACCTCCCATACATCCTCTAAGTTTTCTTTATTTTTTTCAACTCCAGTATACAGATTTCAGCACTCTAATTTTTTACTGAGTACTTAACATATATAAGAAAAAGATACTTTACAATTTCCACATGCCATAATATGTTGAGTTTAGTTTATATTAACTGTATCTAGTTCTTGCTTGATTTCTTTTTTTCCCTGTAAAGTTATGTTTTATATTGCAAGTTTGTATATGTATGTGTAGTAGTTTTTTTAACAGATTATTCAAAATCTTAGTGGATAAAGCAGCAAACATTTATTATCTCAGTTGCTATGGGTCAGAAATTCAAACAATGCTTAGTTGCATCCTCTGTGTCTGAATATCTCACAAGGCTAAAATCAAGATGTCAATTGGGCTATAGTTATCCCAAGGTTCAACCAGTAATGGATCCACTTTTATAGTCACTCAAGTAGCTGTTGGTGGGACTCAGTTCCTCCATGGCTATTCCTAATTGGTGGTTGGCAAGAGGCCTGCTTCACTATTTTCCACATAGATGTTATCCATAAAGCATCTCACAACATAGAAGCAGCTTTGACAGGGCTAATAAATAAGAAGACAAAAAAGAATGAGCAAGAAAAAAGTCAAAGGCTTTTGTCATCTAGACTGGGAAGTGATTAAGCTCAAGTGTGATTAATGTCAAGCCAACTATCAAGCTGAAAGGACAGGATATGAATATTAAGAGAAGGAGATCACTGAAAGCCATTTCGGAAACTGCCTACAAAGTATATGGATATGGATGTTTTATGAAAATAAAACTCCTGGTGTTAGAGTGGTTTCTTTTTCAACTTTATTTTTTTTTTTTTGTTTTCCTACATCTAATATTTTAGAACCCCAAACATGGGGATAAAGACAAATGTTAGCATGTTATCCTTAATATTTAGGAGCAATATTTAGGAGCACAGTATATGCCATGTTAAGGATGCTACTATGACTCTGTATTATGTTGGAAAGTATATATTCATCTCTGGCTCTCTTTTTTTCTCTCAAGTGGTGGTAACTTGTATAAAGTATACTTAGAAGCCAAATTAATACTGTATTTTAGTGTATTTGTATAAGCTTACTTAAGTATTATTAAATACTCCTGTTTGCATCTTCATGATCTCCAAACTTTTTTCTCCTATTTTGGCATCTTTTCGTATTGACATGAACCAAATGTGGCTTTTGAAATAGGAAATTTTGGGTGGAATAATAATCCACAATGAAGGAGTGGATGCTAACATTTGTCTTTTAAACACTTCACACTGAGTTGTGGACACCTATCCCTTCTTTTTTCAAAAGGTCAGATAAAAGCCAGTTTATAACTTTTACCAAACTTATGGTGAATATTGTAAGACATTGATGAATATTACGACACAATGACATTTGAAACTCAGTATGCAATATGACTGTTCCTGAAGAACATAAGTCTATAAATCTCCATAGTGGTCTCCTACTGGGTAATACATTCTTTGTGACAAAGATGGACTTCTTCCCTAACCCCAGGCTGCCAACTTAACACAGGAAAAAGTGTACCATGATATTAGGAAAGTGACCTTGGGACTGTCTCTCCTTTCTAGAATGCAGGACTTAAAGAAAAACTTTTGAAGAAAGAACATGTCCCGACTTCACCCTGGTATAAAGGCAGTCTCCACAATCCTTATAGCCTTACTCAGGATATGTCACTCTATGTTATCAGTAGAAATCTGTGGTCTCTTCAGGAGAAAGCCAGTATTCTAGGACCTTTCTGTAGATCACTTAACATGGCAAGGTCTTCAACATTCAATGATCTATATTAGCAAATTTTCTAAGACTATTTTCTTCAGTCTTGAGTAGCATCCTTATTCCATTTAGGTAGGTACATTTACCAGTCTATAATATAACGAGGGCTAACAACTAGGCTTGCAGGTATGCTGTCTTCATGTTCTACATTCCCAATTTCCCCAGTCATCATCTTATGAAAAATAATACACTTACCCGTACACACTGTAGGAATAAACGAGACTAAATATTTATGGGTGTTCTAGATTCATAATTTGGAAAAGTCTCTCATACAGACCACTTCTTTCATGACCACACAGAGAAATACAGTAATAAGTACAAAGCACTGACATGTTAGATGTTTTCTACAAAGAGTCAGTGACCTCATAACAAAAATTAATTAAACAGGATAGCCTTGAAATAGGGATGGTACGTATTCTGTTGTATATATCCAGATAGAGTATGACAAAAGTTATGAGGAAAGGAAAAGACTTATCTACCATCCTATCACCTTAATTTTTTTTTTTTTTTTTTTTTTTTTTTTTTTTTGAGACGGAGTCTCGCTCAGTCTCCCAGGCTGGAGTGCAGCGGCGCGATCTCTTGCAAGCTCCGCCTCCTGGGTTCAGGCCATTCTCCTGCCTCAGCCTCCCGTGTAGCTGGGACTACAGGCGCCCGCCACCACGTCCGGCTAGTTTTTGTTGTTGTTGTTTTTTTTTTTTTTTTTGTATTTTTGGTAGAGACGGGTTTTCACCATGTTATCCAGGATAGTCTCAATCTCCTGACCTCGTGATCCGCCGGCCTCGGCCTCCCAAAGTGCTGGGATTACAGGGGTGAGCTACCGCACCCAGCCTCCCCGTCACATTACATTTATCTCACCATTGTCATAGGCAGAACATTGGCCCCTCAAAGGCGTTTAATGTCTTATACCTCACAATTGTTGAATATGTTATAGCACATGGTAAGTGGGAATTAAAATTGAAGACTGAATTAAGATTACTACTCAAGTGACCTTGAGAAGGATATTAACCTGGATTCTTGAGGTGGGTCCAATATAATCACAATGGTCTTTCAAAATCAAAGAGAGAAGTAGAAATAGAGGTCAGAATGATGCCAATTGAGAACGACTCAGTGGCCATTGCTGATTTTAAAGATAGAAGCGGGGCCATGAGCCATGAGCCAAACAATGTAACCAGCCTCTGGAAGCTAGAAAAGGCAAATAAATGGATTCTCCCTCAAGCTGACAGATAAAACACAGCCCTGTCAATACCTTGATTTTAGTCCGGTGAGACCTATTTTTTATTCTGATTTCAAAAATTATAAGATACATTCGTGTTGTTTTAAACCATCAGTTTTGTAGTAGTTGGTAATAGCTGTAATAGGACTCTATTGCCTTATTCTTCATTTTTTCTGCCACCAATGATTATGCTTCACTGATATGTAAACCTCCCTTTCACTTGCTATATGTCCTTGACCATTGTGACCTCATCTATAAATGAGAAATTAACTATTTCATGGCATTGAGAGAAATACACAACATAAGACTTGGAAAGAGAAAGAGTAAATTTTTAGTTACTAAATATATATACATAGCTTTATTTTTATTTATATTAGTTTTATATAGTAATATATAGTTTTTGTATACTAGTATATAGTGTGGTTTAGTTTTAAATATTAGTACACAAAAAAGAGAATGTATATATATTTCAACCTATATTTTTTCTTTTTATATTAACACATAATATGTATTTGTGTGGTACATATGGTATTTTGATACATGCATACAATGTGTAATGATCAAATTAAGGTAATTGGGGTAGCTATCATCTTCCACATTTATCATTTCTTTGTGTTGAGAACATTCCAAATCTTCTAGCCATTTTAAATATACAATACTTTATTGTTAGCTATACTCCTGTTGTGTTATTAAACACTAGAAATTGTGCCTTCTATCTATATGTATTTTTGTACCCATTAATCAATCTCTCTTCATCCATCCTCTATCCTACCCTTGCCAGCCCCTGATAACCACTGTTATAGTCATCATCACCAGAAGACCAAGTTTTTCAGCTCCTGCATATTAATGAGAAGATGGGATATTTGTTTTTCTGTGCTTGACTTACTTCAGTTAACATCATGACCTCCAGTTCTTTCCACGTTTCTGCAGATGACAGAGTAGCATTCTTTTTAATGTATTAATAATATGCCATTTTGTGTAAATACATTTTCTTAATCTGTTCATTTGCTGATGGACATAGATTAATTTCATATCTTGGCTGCTATGAATAGTAGTACAATTAACATGAGAGTGCAGATTTTTCATGGATATTCTGATTTCCTTTTTTTGGACATATACTGAGGAATGGGATTACTAGATCGCATGCTAATTCTATTTTTAGTTTATTGAGAACCTTCATACTGTTCTCCATTGTGACTGTACTAATTTGCATTACCACCAAAAGTGTAGGAGGGCTCACATTTCTCTGCATTCTTATCAGCATTTGTTATTTTTTTGTCTTTTTAGTTATAGCTACTTTAACAGGGGTGAGATGATATTTCCTTGTGGTTTATATTTACATTCCCCTGATGGCTAGTGATTTTGAACATTATTTCCATATACCTACTGGTGTATCTTCTCTTAAAAAACATCTGTTAAGATTTTTGCCCATTTTGAAATTTGATTATTTGTTTTTTACCACTGTGTTCTTTGAGTTACTTATATATTCTGATTATTAACCCCTTTGTCAGATGGATAGCTTACAAATATTTTCTCCCATTCTGTGGATTGTCTCTTCATTTTGTTGATTGCTTTCTTTGCTGTGTAGAAGATACTTTAGCTCAGTGTAATCCCATTTCTCTATTTTTGCTTTTGTTTTTTGTGCTTTTGAGGACTTGCCCAAAAAAATCTTTGTCTAGACCAAAGTCCTGAAGTGTTTCCCCAATGTTTTCTTCTAGTCATTTTCTAGTTTAAGTTTTACATTTAAATATGTAATCCCTTTTTAATTTGATTTTTGTATGTAATAAGAGATAAGGGTCTATTTTCATTCTTCTGCATATGGCTATCTAGTTTACCCATCACCATTCATTGAAAAGTATTTGTTTATCAGCGTATGTCCTTGGCATCATTTTTGAAATGAGTTGGCTGAAAATGCATGGATTTATTTCTAGGTTATCTATTCTGTTACACTGGCTTATGTGTATATTTCTATCACAGCACCATGCTGTCTTATGGATACTATAGCTTTGTTCTTTTAGTTCTGGATTGCTTTGGCTATTTGTGGTCTTTTGTGGATCCATACAAATTTTTGCTTTTTTTTTTTTTATTTTTGTGAAGAATGTCATTGGTATATTGATAGGGATAGCGGTGAATCTGTAGATCACTTTAGCTAGTATGAACATTTTAACTGTATTAATTCTTCCAATCCCCAAACATGGGATATCTTACCACGTTTTTGTGTCCTTTTTAATTTGTTTTATCAATCTTTTCCAGTTTTCCTTGGCTAAAATATTCCTTTTTTTTTTTTTTTTTGGTAGCTGTGTAAATTGAATTATTTTCTTGTATTTTTTTTCAGATTGTTTTCTATTGAAATATAGAAATGTTGTCGGCCGGGCGCGGTGGCTCAAGCCTGTAATCCCAGCACTTTGGGAGGCCGAGGCGGGCGGATCACAAGGTCAGGAGATCGAGACCACAGTGAAACCTCGTCTCTACTAAAAATACAAAAAATTAGCCGGGCGCGGTGGCGGGCGCCTGTAGTCCCAGCTACTCAGGAGGCTGAGGCAGGAGAATGGCGAGAACCCGGGAGGCGGAGCTTGCAGTGAGCCGAGATCGCGCCACTGCACTCCAGCCTGGGCAACAGCATGAGACTCCGTCTCAAAAAAAAAAAAAAAAAAAAAAAAATATAGAAATGTTGTCAATTGTTGTGTGTTGATTTTGTATCCTGCAACTTTACTGAACTCATGGATCAGTTCTAGCAGCTTTTGGTGGAATTCATAAGTTTTTTGTCAGTATTTATATTCTAAATATAAGATCATATCATCTGCAAAAAAGGACAATTTGAATTCTGCCTTTAAAATGAGGATGTTCTTTTATTACTTCATTCCTCTGTCTAGAACTTCCAATACTATGTTGAATAGGAGTGGTGAAAGTTAGCATATTAGTCTTGTTTCAGACCTTAGAGAAAAGGCTTTCAATGTTTTCCCATTCAGTATCATGTTAGCTGTGGGTTTGTTAGATGTGACCCTTACTATTTTGAGGCATACTTCTTTTATACTTAGTTTCTTATGTGTTTTTAATCAAGATAATAGCCAATGGAAATATGTTTTTAAAGGAAAGTTGGATATTATGGAATGCCTTTTCAGCATCTGTTGAAATGATCATATATTGTGATGTATCATGTTTATTGATTAGCATATGTTTAACTATACTTGTGTCTCTGGGATGAATTCACTTAATCATGGTGAAATATCTTTTTGTTGTGTTGTTGAATTCAGTTTGCTAGTATTTTTTGAGGATTTTTGCATCTATGTTTATAAGAGAGATTGGATTATAGTTATTATTATTGCATCTTTGTCTGGTTTTGGTATGATAATTCTGGCCTCATAGAATGAGTTTTGAAGTATTTCTTCTACTTCAATTTTTTGAAATAGTTTGAGTATAACTTTTATTACTTATTTTTTACATGTTTATAAAGTAAATTGATGTTTTACCTACTTTAAAATAAGTAAAACCTTTTAACCTGTCTGATGACCATAAAAACACTAAATTAAAACACATTTTAGCCACATTGTTACCTTTACAGAAATTATGCTAGATGTGTCTTTTGGCAACTATTTTCATATCTCTGTTTATACACTTGCCCCATTATAATCTGTTCTCAATACAGCAGCCAATTTGATCCTGATCGTTGTAAAAACCTAAATCAAGCTATACATTTATCCATTCAACATCCTCAATGACTTATTCTGAGTAAAACCCAAATTTCTCAAAATGTCCTAGGGTGCAACATGATCTGACCTTCTTAACTCTTTGACGTCATTCTCATAATAGTCTCTAAATTCTGTCATGTGGTTTAAGTCAAAGAGTTTGTTATTTTCCAGAACATGTGAGGTTCACCCCCTGCTCAGAGAATGGCCTGGAGTGCTCCTTTCCCATTATCCATTTGGCTGGATCTTTCAGCTCAGCTTTTCAGTGAATCCTACCCTGGCCACCCGAGTAAACATTGCAGCTCAGCTCTCTGGCCTCTCCACTTGTAACATACTGCATACATATTTATTTTGCTTTGTGACTCTCCACATTAGGATTTAAACTCGATTAGGGCAGTATTCATGTCTGCTTTTTCATTACTGTGTTCTTAGCAACTGGAGAGGTGCCTAGCTCACAATTTGTACTCAATCATACTTAATACATTAATATTTAATTATTTATTTGCCATAGATTCAGAACTTCAGACACATCAGTTTCGAAGTTTGGCTGAAATCTTAAATGTCATCAGATTTATTCTTTTGACTTCACAGATGAACAAAAGTGAGGCCCAGAGAGGTCACATAGCTGTTTTCACTAAAAGTAGAATAAGAAAATGGCCCTGACTTTTCAGCAAATTATTTGTGTAACTTTGTACTTATGCTAGTAGCTAACACTCTTTTCAATTTCAAACATTTGGAATTTGCTAACCCATTACCTTTTCTCTAAACAGGATTACTCACCTATATTGTGAGAATTCACTCTTACCTTTCCATTACGCATTCTTAGCACTGTTACTTATTTAGCAAGTATTTTAATAATTGATGTACACACCATTTTGTAGTATAGCAGGTGATTCAAAGATGAACTTCAGCTTTATGGTTACAGCTTTACTACAAATACATGCTCAATCATACGCCTCTTATGTGCCACTTCAGGTTCTTTCAGTGTCACCTGTGTCCACAGCAGATAGCTACTGGTTCAGCACCGGTGCCGGGGGTGACAAATATGAGTGACCGCTGGCCAGTTTCACATGTGAAGCACCTGACAGGTCTAACATCAGGTCCTTTCTGTGCTTCTTTCATGTCTTCTGTCAGAATTCAGTGCTGCCACTGAGGTGTGTAATGCTTTGGGACCCTTGCAGCACTCATGGGTGTGCAATCCATTCATGTAGGAAGGTAGTGCTCCCTCTGGTAAACCTTAATTCAGGGAGAAACAGAAGCTGGCCTAAGATTTTGTCCTCCCTAGAAAGAGATTATTTGACCTTTTTGAAGACAGTCCTTCAAAACCAAGTGATTCATTATACCTGATGCCATCGGTGACCAGCTCAGAAATGCACTGTCATATTGATCCTGCCTGCTTCCTGCCTCACTCTCCTTTTCCCTCACACCCGATTCTCTGGGGTCATAGTCCCTAACAAAAATATGGGACATGAATTTTTGCCTAAAGTTCTTTCTAAAAAATGTTGATATACTGTCTTTAAGAACCTTAAAACCTAGTAGAAGAAGATATATTCAGACACACATAACTACTAGGAAGTACCATCATATATATGTATGTGTATATATATATATATATATATATATAAATAAACACATACAAAAACTACACACAACTGCAGAAGAAAGAGCTCTTTTGCTGAGATGAAGAAGAATTTTTGTTAAAAACATGAATTTTATTATGTACTAAATGATGACTGAAGTATTCTTGGAAGAAGATAAATATAACAACATGTGTCATGCTGGTGATGGTCATAGCATGACCAAGAAAGGAAAGGAGCATGGGGCATGTGTATAAATACTGACGGCTGTGTTTGTAGGGGGGATAGGGGTGGGTGAGAGAGAAAGAAATATGTTGAAATCATCTTCCAAAAGCTACTTTCTTGAAAATCTAATGGATTATTGATCATTTGAAACTTATGATTGATAAAAATAAATGGCAAACCTGATTCTGAAAGGAAGGATTGTCTACTAAAATGGGAATTACAGCATTTATCAAGAGCAACGAGGCTGTTTTTTAGAGAAATAATTTGATGATACTGTTGTCTATGGTCACATGCTACAGAGTTAGATTCAGTCTCCAGTTTGCCAGTTGCCAGGATTATTGCAGCTTCTAAGGGTTCAAGAGGGATGACTTTAAAATGCAGTTTGACTTAAGGAAAGAAAGTCTAGATCTTGACATTCAGAAAGTATTTCTAAATTTGTTGTTCATTTTGGTTACAATATTCTATTGTATATTCAGTGCTTAAAACATTTTTTTTTAAATGAAAACAAAAATAAGCAAACTTAACAGCCATGAGTCAAAGAGGCACCATAATGAACTCTAATCAAAACTGACTGATTGCCACTCTCATATCTTTTAGTGGCTGACAAACCTAAATCACGGATTGATTTTAATGAATCTGAAGTCTGATGAATGAATCGCTCTACTTGGAGATATGAGTAGATTTTCTTAATTAAATATACTTGAAAAGAATATGAGTATTTTTTTAACATATAGGCTAAATTATATTGATTTTCATCTATGGTTTATGTGGTTTTTGTGGATCAGTGCAACTTTATTTTTTAAATGTTTGGCTAATAAATGTCTAATTTTTATAGTATTTAACTTTGAATTAAATATTTTGTGTTCTAACTAAATAAAATGGTTTTTATTTATAATTTTTGTTTAAAGCTTTACAATTTGAATTCAATTTGGGAGAATTTAAAATTTGTAGAAAAATATTAGACTATTCAATTTGTGTCACTTAAACTGAACTATTTGAATATTTTAACGAAATCAGACAAGAGTCAGAACAACTGCTCAAATATAAAGTTAAAAAATGCTAGAAGTAGGTCCATACATCTGTTTACTATGTTTAGTGTTATTTTAAAATTCATGTGTTCTTTCAAAATCAGAACAGGTATTTTTAAAATATATTTTCTACATCATACTTGTCTAAACCTACCGTCTTTCCAAAGTCTGTCTCCATTAATTGAGGTTGTTGTGCTAAAAAAAAAACCATTGATGAAGGAGAAAATGATAATCTTATATAGGCTGCTTATTATATTGTTATGGGCAAGTTATAGTTCACATTATAAGTTTGGAATTGCTTCTAACCCATCCCAACATATACACTTCACACTCCTGGGATTTAAACCAGTAAAATTACATACATATTTTATTTCTCAGTAATTCTATCTACAGTGACTATAGTCTTTTTTATTAAACATATACTTTTACTTCTGTTAAACTAATCCAAATAAATAATTTCACAGCATAAAGATCAGAAGAGAGTGTGTGAAGAAAATGTTTTGTTTCGTTTTCCAAAATCAGATAATGGTAATATGCATATCTAATAAAGGTGCAGATAATTTGTGGGTGGCCTTAATTGGTTAGGGTCAGTGTTAGTTGCTGTATATTCATATTATTTCATATAAGCTTCATCTCAATTATATACGATATGTGATATCACCATTTCATAGATTGTATGGTTGAATATTAGAAAGTTAAGTACAATGACTTGTTCATGGGTAACTCAAGGCTGACTAGTTAATAAGTGGCAAAACCATTTTAAAATATGTTTGGCTGAACCTAGTATCTGTTATGTTCATGATGCTGTGAACACCAGCCTATGGAAAGAAAGTATAATTTCTTTTTACATGTTTGTTTTAAAAGCAACACTTGTCTATAGATGTATGGCTATAAATAGTAATTTTTAATTTTTTGTATCTTTTAATGTTTCTTTTACGATGTGATTTAGTTGGCTGGGACATTCTCTTGAAATGTACCCCCCAAAACAATACAGGGGACTTGAAGGCTACAAAGAGTCATTAATCATGTATCCATATGACACAGAAAATACACAGAATGTTTTTCAAGACACTCAAATAATAAAATAGTAGAATTAATCAAATTGGTCAAAAGCAAAATCCTCATAGATATACTTTTGAAACTATCTTTTCTTGTAGATTTTTCTATACACAAAATATATAGATTTAACATGAGAATTTCTATAAAGGGATAGTATAATAAAGTCATTAATATACTAGATGTTTTTTAAAAGTCAGTTATATTACAATTTAATTTTCATATAATAAACAGTTTAAATGTATAATTATTTTTAACTGCATTTTTATATAGTAAAATTCACAGTTTAGGGCATGAAATATTATATTTGACAAACATGTAGTCTTGTAACCACTACCACAATAAAGATACTGAAATAGTTTCATTACCCCAAATAAACTTCCATGCTGCTGCTTTGTGGCAAAATTCTCTCTCTTTCTTATAGTTTTGCCTTTTACTAAATGTCATATAAATTAAATCATGTAGTGCATGGCCCTTTGAATCTGACTTTTTCAGTTAGGATTTCCACTTGATATTCATCCACATGGATTGTGGGTATCCATGGTTGGTTCGTTCTTTTTTACCACTCAATAGTACTCCGTTGTATGAATTACCAGAGCTCATTTTTCTGTTTATTAGCTGAAAGGCATTTTGATTGCTTACTATTTTTCACCATTATGAATAAGGACAGTATAGCCATTTGCATAGATTTCTATGTGAACATAAGTTTGAATCTGTTTTGGGTAAATACCTAGGGGTGGTGATGCAAGGTCATTTGGTAGTTAAATGATCACTTTATAAAAAACTGGCAGACTATTTTCCAAAGTTGTTGTCTTATCTTGCATTCTCAACAGCAATGCATGAGTGTGTCAATTGCTCTACTTCCTCCCTGGTATTTAGTGTAACAAGGTTTTGTTTTGTTTGTAGTTTTAGCCTTTAAAAATATATATATTATAATGTGATTTCAATTTGCATGCCCCTAATGACTGTTGCTGAGCATCTTCTCGTTTGCTTAGTTGCAGTCCGTATTTCTTCTCTGGTAAAGTGCCTGTTCGAAACTTTACCCACATATTTTCCTTATTATAGTGTCATAATTGCTCTTTCTCTGTGTTGAATGCATACAATTTTTCAGATATGGGAGTGACAAATATTTATTTTTTCTAACCTGTGAGTAGTCTTTCACTTTTTAAGTATGTTTTTTGGTAGAGCATTTTTTTTTTAATGTGTTAAAGTCCAGTTAAATAATGTTTTTCTCCTGATATTCTCTCCCTAAAATCGCTGCTTAAACTTATGTTCCAAATTTTCTTTGGTATTTTCTTGTAAACTTTTAACATTTTACATTCTATATTACATTTATATCCTTTACTATTAATTTTGATTAAAAAATGTGAAGTACAGGTCAAGGTCAATTTTAGTTTTATATTTGGAGGTCTATTTTTTCTGGCACTATTTAAAATTCTTTTTACTATTGTCTTTAAAGCAACTTTGTCAGAAAATAAACATTTGTGTGGTTCTGTTTATGTTCTATTTATTTTATTCCTTTCAGATGTGTATCTACCCTTTTGCCAATGAAACACTGTCCTGATTACTACAACTTTAAAAAAGTTTGAAAATCAGGTAGTGCAATATCTTGAAATAAATTATTTTTCAAAATGTTTTGGTTATTATAATTATTTTTCCTTTCTATGTAAATGTATCATCAGTTTTTTTGGTTTCTAACAATATTCTGCTAAGAATTCAATTGGAAATGTATAGAATCAATTTGGGAATAATTTGTCTCATTAATAAGTCATCAAATGCATGAACACAAAATATATATAACCATCACCTAGGGCTTCTTTCATTTCTTTTGTGTTTTCTATTTTTCTGGATGTAGATCATGCATATACTTTGTGAGAATTTAACCTAAATACCTATTTTTTTTTTGTGATATTGTACATGGTACGGTTACAGTTTTTGACTTAAAGATGTTCATTGTTAGTATTTAGAGATGCAGTTGATTTTTGTATCCTGTGACTTGCTAAATTATTTTATTATTTTTGAAAGTTTATTTTCTTTTCATTTTTGAGATTTCAAGTATTTTCTACATAGATAATCATGTTATCTTTTTAATAGAGAGAGTTTTCTTTCCAATCTGGAGGTTTTTATTGATTTTCTTTGTCTTATTTTACTGTGTAGGTTCCAATACAATATTCAATAGTAGTGATGCAAAAATACATACTTGCTTTATCAGTCTTTCGCCGTTATAACGTTAGCTGTAGGTTGTTGTAGACAAACTCTATCAGGTTAAGGAAGTACTTATAGTTTGCTGAAAGTGTTTATAATAAATAAATGTTGACTTTATCAAATGCTTTTCTTCTGAATCTATTGATTTTTTCTTTTTATTCTGATAATATCAAGAATCATGTAGATTCAATTTCTGATGTTGAAACAGACTCTCATTACTGGAATCTACTCCACCTGGCTGTGATGTAGTATGCTGTGTATATATTACTGGATTCGATTTGTTAATAATTTGTTAAGAAATTCTGCATCTATGTTCAGGAGAGAGATTAGTTCGTTGTTTTATTTTATCATGTTTTTTTCTGACTTTAGTATCAGGACAATGCTGCCCTTATAAAATCAGGTGATAGTTGTTACTTCCTCTTCTATGTTATAGAAGAGATTGCTCAGAATTGTTAAAATTCCTTCTTAAGCATTTAGTGGAATTCCCCAGTGAGTCCATCCAGACAAAATTTGTCTTTGTTGGAAGAATTTTTAAGACTAAATCTAATTGCTTGACTAAATATTCAACATGTCTTAGATTATTCATTATTTTTTTTTGAGTGAGGCTTATTTCCTTATTATATTTTTGTTATTTTTAAGTTCTATAGTGATGTTGCATCTTTCATAATGATATTGGTAGTTTGGATGTTTTTTTTTTTCCTTCTCTGTGTCTGTCTTGCTCTGTCTCGCTGGAGGTTAATAATTTTTACTAATGTAATATGCCCCCGATCACTTAGCTGGAAGTCTAGTAATATGAATTTCAATTTAAATTTGTCTGCTTCTCATTCCATGCTCTCTGTATTCTACTGTGCTGCTTTGATTACCTGTTTTCCCAGCATTGTTGGTATATTTATTTTTATTTTTAACGTTTTTCCCAGTTTTTGTATTGATTCATAATAGATGTACATATTTTCAGGTTACATGTGATAATGTCATACATGTATATGATTTGTAAATAAGAAATCAGTGTAATTAGGATATCATTAGATTAAATATTTATTCTTTCTGCTAGAAGCATTCAAATTATAGTTAGTATTTTGAAATATGCTATCAGTTATTGCAAACTATAGTCACCCTATTGATCTATCAAATACTAGATATTATTTATTCTCTCAAACTGTATATTTGTGCCTATTATTCAAACTCTCTTTGTCCTTCCTTCCCATCTACCTTTCCTGGCCACTGGTACCCAATAATCGAGTTTCTATCTTCATGATAGTCACTTCTTCAGTTCCCACATATGAGCGAGAACATGCAATTTGTCTTTTTGTGCCTGGCTTATTTCACTTATAATGACCTCCAGTTCCATCATGTTGCTGCAAATGACGGGATGTCATTCTCTTGTATGACTTAACAATAATTTTCTTTATTCATTGATGGGCAATTTGGTTGATTTCATAATTTGTGTATAGTGAATAGTGCTGTGATAACCTTGGTAGTGAAGCTATCTCTTCAATATATTGCCTTTTTGTGGATATATACCTAATAGTGGAAATGCTGGATCATATAGTAGTTTTGTTTTTAATGTTTTTGAGAAACTCTCATACTTTTTTCATAGTGGTTGCACTAATTTGCATTCCTACCAACAGTGTACAAAGCTCTCCTTTCTTCACATCTTTGCCAGCATCTATTATTCCTTGTCGTTTTGATAAAATCAGTTTAAGCTATGGTAAGATAATAACTCATTGCACTTTTGAGTTGTATTTCACTGAAGACTAGTGATGTTGAACAATTTTTTCATGTAACTGTGGGCCATTTGTATGTCTCTTTAGAAAATGTCTTTTCAGATCTTTTAGCCATTTTTAATTTCATCTATTTTTGCCATTGAGTTGCTTGAGCTCCTTATATATTCTGGTTATTAATTCCTTGTCAGATGGATAGTTTGCAAATATTCCATTCTGTGGCTGTCTCTTTACTTTCTAGATTGTTTTCTTTTCTGTGCAGAAGATTTTTAGCCTAATGTAATTTCATATGTCTGTATTTTGCTTTGGTTACCTGCGCTTTTAAGATATTACACAAATAAAAGCTCTTTATATACACCAGTGTTGTGAAGTATTTCTTCAGTATTTTCTTCTAATAGTTTCATAGTTCAAGGTTTAAATTTAAGTCTTTATTTTTATTGACTTCTGTATATGGTGAGAAATAGGAGTCCATTTTCATTCTTTTACATATGGTTATCCAGTTTTATCAGCATCATTTATTGAAGAAAATGTCACTTCCCCATTTCATGTTCTTGGTGCCTTTGTCAAAACAATTGTTGGCTGTGAATGCATGGATTTATATCTGGGTTCTACTATGATTACTTTCTTATTATCTGTTATTTCCAACTTTTATTTTGTTTGGGGTACATGTGCATGTTTGCTACATAGGTAAATTGCATGCCATGGGGGCTTGGTGTACAGATTATTTCATCACTTAGGTAATGAGCTTAGTACTCAATAGGTAGCTTTTTGATCCTCAACTCCCACCCTCTACCCTCAGGTAGGCCCTTATGTCTATCGTTCCTTTGTGCGTATCCACGTGTACTCAATGTTTAGCTCCCATGTATAGGTGAGAATATATGTCATTTGGTTTTCTGTTTCTGCATTAATTTGTTGAGGATAATAGCCTCCAGTTCCATCCATGTTGCTGAAAAGTACATGATTTCATTCTTATTTAAGGCTGTGTACTATTTCATGGTACGCATGTATGACATTTTCTTTATCCAGTCCACTGTTGATGAGCATTTAGGTTGATTCCATGTCTTTGTTACTATAAGTAGTGCTGCAGTGAACATATGCATACATGTGTCTTCATGGTAGAATGATTTATATTCCTTTGGATATATACCCAGGAATAAGATTGCTGGACCAAATGGTTCTATTTTAAGTTCTTTGACAAATCTCCAAACTAATTTCCACAGTGGATGAATTAATTTACACTCCTAACAACAGTGCATATGCATTCCCTTTTCTCTGCAACCTTGCCAGGATCTTTGTTTTTGACTTTTTAATAATAGTCATTCTGAGTGTTGTAAGAGAGTATCTCATTGTGGTTTTGATATGCATTTCTCTTATTATTATTGATGATGAGAATGTTTTTGTAAGTTGTTTACTGCATATATGTCTTCTTTTGAGAAATGTCTGTTCATTTCTTTTGCTTATTTTCTAATGGGGTTGTTTTACTGTTCAATTATTGGAATTCCTTATAGATTCTGGATATTAGATCATTGTCAGACGTCTAGTTTACAAATATTTTATCCCATTTTTTAGGTTGTCTGTTTACACTGTTGATAGTTTCTTTTGCTGGGCAGAAGTCCTTTGGTATAACTAGGTCCCACTTGTCAATTTTTGTTTTTGTTGCAATTACTTTTGTAGCCTTGGTCATAAAATCCTTGCCAGGGACAATATCTAGTATTTTCTAGACTTTCTTTAAGAATTTTCATAGTTTTAAGTTTTTCATTTAAATTTTAAATCAATTTTTATACGTGGTGAAAGGAAAGGATCCATTTTCAGTCTTCTGCATATGGCTAGTCAATTGTTGCAGCTTCATTTATTGAATAGGGAATTATTTCCCATTGTTTGTTTTAGTTGACTTTGTCCCATGTTAGATGGTTGTAAGTGTGTAACTTTATTTCTGAGTTCTTTAACCTGTTTCATTGGTTTATGTGTTTCTTTTTGTCCCAGTATTATGCTGTTTTAGTTATTATTGCCTTGTTGTATAAAGTCAGGTAGTGTGATGATTTCAACTTTGTTGTTTTTGTTTAGGATTGCTTTGGGTATTCAGGCTCTTTTTGGTTTCAAATAAATTTTGAACAGTTTTCTGCAAGTATGTGAAAAATGACATTGGTAGTTTGAATGGAATAGCATTGTATTTGTAATAGCTTTGGACAGTATGCCCCTTTTTACAATATTGATTCTTGTTATCCATGAGCATGGTATGTATTTCCATTTGTTTGTTTCATTTCTGATTTCTTTCAGCAGCTTTTTATTATTCTAATTGTAAATATTTTCACCTCCCTAATTGGCTGTTTTTCTAGGTATTTTATTTATTTGCAGCTATTATGAATGCAATTGTACTCTTTATTGGCTCTCACCTTGGACCCTGTTGATGTATAGAAATGCTACTAATTTTTGTACATTAATTTTGTATCCTGAAACTTTGCTGATTTTGTTTATCAGTTCTACCAGTGTTTGGGCAGGGACTATGGGGTTTTCTACACATAGAATCCCATTGTCTGCAGAGATAGTTTGAATACCTCTCTGTTTGGATGCATTTTATTTCTTCCTCTTGCCTTATGGCTCTGGTTAGGACTTCCAACATCATGTTGAACAGGATTGTTGAGACTGGGCATCCTTGTCTTGTTCCAGTTCTCAAGAAGAATTCTTCCATCATGTGCCAATTCAGTGTGATGCTCTATGTGGGTCTGTCAATAGATGGCTATTACATTTTGAGGTATATTCAAAATGATGTCTTCTTTGTTCAGGATGTGTACCATAAAGGGATACTGAATTTTATCAAAAGCCCTTTCTGTGTCTTTTGAGATAATCACATGGTTTGGTTTGTAGTTCTGTTTATGTGATCACTGAATCATTTTATTGTTTTGCAAATGTGGAACTAACCTTGCATCCTAGGAATAAAACCTTCATAATTTTGGTTGATTAGCTTTTTAAATATGCTACTGGATTCAGTTTGCTAGCGTTTTGTTGAGGATTTTTGCATCTACGTTCACCATGGTAAGTAGACTGAAGTTCTCTTTTGCCTTCATGTTTCTGCCAGGTTTCGGTTACACAATGATGCTGACCTCACAGAGTAAGTTAGGGAGAAGTCCCTCCTTAGTTTTTTGGAATAGTTTCGGTAGGATTGGTACCAGATTTTGTTAAACCATTTTGTAGAATTCAGCTGTATATATCTCTGGTATGGGGCTTGTTCTGGTTGGTTGGTTTGTTATTGCTGATTCAATTTTGTAACTCATTAATACTGTATTCAGGGTTGCAGTTTCTTTCTGGTTCAATCTTAAGAGGTTCTGTGATTCCAGGAACTTATTTATCTCTTCTAGATTTTCTAGTTTATGTGAATGCAAATGAGCACCAGATTCTCTGAGGGTTTGTTTTATTAGAAGTCCATGGTAATATCCCCTTTGTTATGTTTCATTGTATTTAGCTGGCTCTTCTGTCATGTTTTCTAGTCTAGCTATCAGTCTATTTTTTTTTTTTTTCATTTCTATATCTTTACTATCATAGCTCCACCATCTGGGTTATATTTTATAGTTAGTTGTCTGGGGCAAAAATAAAAGATGACTGGTTAAGGTTTCTATTTCTATCAACATGACACTGAATTACAGTACTGTTTTTCCTTGCTTCCAGAGATGTGCCATTTGTCTTCCTACAATCCACAAGCAGAACCTTTTATTTTCTGTTGTTCTTTTAATTTATTTATTTTTAATTATTATACTTTAAGTTCTAGGGTACATGTGCATAACGTGCAGCTTTGTTACATATGTATACTTGTGCTATGTTGGTGTGCTGCACCCATCAACTCATCAGCACCCATCAACTCCTCCTTTACATCAGGTATAACTCCCAATGCAATCCTTCCCCCCTCCCCCACCCTCCCCATGATAGGCTCCAGTGTGTGATGTTCCCCTTCCCGAGTCCAAGTGATCTCATTGTTCAGTTCCCACCTATGAGTGAGAACATGTGGTGTTTGGTTTTCTGTTCTTGCAATAGTTTGCTGAGAATGATGGTTTCCAGCTGCATCCATGTCCCTACAAAGGACACAAACTCATCCTTTTTTATGGCTGCATAGTATTCCATGGTGTGGAAAAGAAGAAGTCAGATTGTCCCTGTTTGCAGATGACATGATTGTATGTTTAGATAACCCCATCATCTAAGCCCAAAATCTCCTTAAGCTGATAAGAAACTTCAGCAATGTCTCAGGACACAAAATCAACGTGCAAAAATCACAAGCATTTCTATACACCAATAACAGACAGAGAGCCAAATCATGAGTGAACTCCCTTTCACAATTGCTTCAAAGAGAATAAAATACCTAGGAATCCAACTTACAAGGGAGGTAAAGGACCTCTTCAAGGAGAACTACAAACCACTGCTCAGTGAAATAAAAGAGGACACAAACAAATGGAAGAACATACCATGCTCATGGATAGGAAGAATCAATATCGTGAAAATGGCCATACTGCCCAAGGTAATTTATAGATTCAATGCCATCCCCATCAAGCTACCAATGAATTTCTTCACAGAATTGGAAAAAACTGCTTTAAAGTTCATATGGAACCAAAAAAGAGCCCTCATTGCCAAGACAATCCTAAGTCAAAAGAACAAAGCTGGAGGCATCACAATACCTGACTTCAAACTATACTACAAGGCTACGGTAACCAAAACAGTCTGTTAATTTTATTGTTTCAAAGAACCAACTTATATTTTTGTTGGTCTTCAGTATGGTTTTATGCATCTCAGTTTTGTTCAATTCAGGTCTGATTTTGGTTATTTCTTGTCTTCTGCTTGCTACACGGTTGGTTTGCTCTTGTTATTCTAGTTCCTGTCAGCAAAGTGTGAGGTTGTTAGTGTGAAATCTGTCTAACTTTTTGATGTGAGCAGTTAGTGCTAGAAACTTTCCCCTTAACACTACTTTAGCTATGTCCCAGAGTCTGGTAGGTTGTGTCTTTGTTTCATTAGTTTCAAAGAATTTCTTGTTTTCTGCTTTAATTTCATTGTTTATCCAAAAGTGATTCAAGAACAGATTATTTCATTTCTATGTAATGGTATCATTTTGAGAGATCTCCCATATATTGATTTCTGTTTTTATTGTGCTGTGGTCTCAATGTGTTGGTATGATTTTTTTTTTTTTTTTTTTTTTTTAAATTTGTTGAGAGTTTCTTTATTGAAAAGCATCTGGTTGGTTTTAGTGTACGTGCCATGTGCAGGTGAGAAGATTGTATATTCTGCTGTTTGCTGTTGGAGAAATCTAGAGATATCTATTATGTCCATCTAGTCAAGTGTTTGAGTATAGTTCCCGAATGTCTTTCCTGAGCTTACATGTCAACCTCTCTAGCAATATTGGAGAAATTTCCATGGTTAATATCCTCAAAAATACTTTTGAAGTTTCTTGCAATCTCTTTCTTTCAGAGATGCAAATGAATTTCAGGTTTGGTCCCTTTACATAATCCCATATTTCTCAGAGATTTTGTCTACTCTGTTTTTTGTTTTTTGTTTTTTGTTTTTTTTTTTTCATCTGAATGAGTTGACTTGATGAACCAGTCTTAGAGCACTGAGATTCTTTCGTCAGCTTGGCCTATTATGCTGTGTAATGCTTTTGATTATATTTCAAAATTTTTGTAGTAAACAGTTTCATCAGATCCGTTTGTTCCTTTTTTAAATGAATATTTTGACTTTCAGCTCTTATTTCATTTTGCTAGATTTCTTAGATTACTTGGATTGCATTTATACTTTCTCATGAATCTCGATCATCTTCATTGCAAAACAAATTCTGAATTCTATATTTGTCATTTTATTATTTGACCTGTGCCCTCTCATCATTCTCTTTCTCTAGCATTCTTTTGTCCTATTTTATACCCATTTATTTTATAGCAATTCACTGTCGATTCAAATACACACACACCTGATGGGTAGAAATGTGCTACAGATGAGATTGATTTTGAGGTATGACTGGAGAATCAACTTTATTATTTTACAAATATTTTAAATTCTTATCTCTTTTTTCAAAATAGTTTTTCTATAGTAATACTTATTTTCTTAGGAAACTAAATTTAAACTATATTTTTCCTGTGGAATTTGCTTCTTCATTAAGTATATTTGAGATCATAGTCCAATTTTCTACCTGTTAGTAAAACTATGGTCAATATATTTTTAGAAAGGGTTATAAAAGGCATGTAGTGTTGATGCTCACTCACAATTCCACAAAAAGGGGAGGGAGTAGTTAAATAAAGATAAAATATAAAGCTCTTATTCTATCTCAGGATCTTGGGCAAGTCTTTGTTACAGAGGCTGAGCTATGCCCTCAGGTTTGAATGCATATGCTTGTAACAGCTGCCTACGTTAATTTAGACAGGTATCTGCTTAGATCTTTCTTCATTCACATGCTAACGTGTGACAATCAAGTTAGTGCATATTAGCAATGTTTTTCACCAGAACTGAATTCCGACTTGAAATTATTCAGCAGAAAACAGTTTTTTAAGAATTCTAGTTCCAACTTTTTGTGCTAATATTTACTGCAAATTATTACTAGGCTTAGTCACTCACATGGATGGGATTATTCCCATTTTATCAGTTTTAGCTTGAATGTGCTCATTTTGTGCTTTAAAAAACTGTAAAAATAAAATGTTCAAGCTCCTAAATGAGTTACTTACTTGGAGTGAAATACAAATTGTAGAGTATTTCTTTATGAATAATGAGGTTGCAGTGTTTTATTAATTACATTCCTTTGTTTCATCAGAGAAATGAGCATCCAATTTTATATATAAATATATATATATATATATATATGTAAACAATTGTAGATATGAGGTATCACTGTGTTGCAGAGCCTGGTCTCAGACTTCCAGGTTCAAGTGATCCTTCTACCTCGGCCTCCCTAATTGCTGGGATTACTAGCATGAGGAATCATGCCTGACCTAAGCTGCTAATCTGTAATTTTGAATCAAACTTCAGTTCACTGTTAAATGTCACTTATTACTGTATAATTTAAGTATTCATTCATTTACTAAGAAAATGTACATTTTCTTCAATGATTTTAAGCTTTTTAGTGTCTGTGACTCTAATGTAAATATATTTCCAAATTAGTAATATTAATATATAGAAAATTTTATAAGAAATGATTAAAGTAGTAGTATTCATTATTGGTATAATTTATTTTTGAAAATGGCTCATAAACCCACAGTGTTGGAATATTCTACAACTCAATGTGATGTCTTATTCTGGCATGCAATTTCATAAAATCCATTTCCGTGTTTCTGACTAATGGGAACATGCTTTTAAAATATATATATATATATAAACCATGTTTATGTATGTATGTGTCTGTGTGTGTATCTATCTATATCTATCTATATGTACTATTTGGCTAATGGATAGAGTAGAAGCCCAATCCCCACCAATATGCAATATAATCCCGTAACAAATATTTATATGTACCCCCTGAATCTAAAATTATATAAATGTATATATCTATGTATACTAACACACATTTATAAGAAACCTATATTCATATAGCTTTCTTGTTTACCTTTAATCTTGCTTTTCCATAGAGTCATTTCAGAAACCATTTAAAAAGGAAGTACGTATTTTGTTACAATTTTTATATACTCTAAATATATTTTTATATATTCTGGTGAACCATACAAAATTTACATATAACTTTTTTTTTTTTTTTTGAGACGGAGTCTCGCTCTGTCGCCCAGGCTAGAGTGCAGTGGCCAGATCTCAGCTCACTGCAAGCTCCACCTCCCGGGTTCACGCCATTCTCCTGCCTCAGCCTCCCGAGTAGCTGGGACTACAGGCGCCCACCACCTCGCCTGGCTAGTTTTTTGTATTTTTTTTTAGTAGAGACGGGGTTTCACCGTGTTAGCCAGGATGGTCTCAATCTCCTGACCTCGTGATCCGCCCGTCTTGGCCTCCCAAAGTGCTGGGATTACAGGCTTGAGCCACCGCACCCGGCAAAATTTACATATAACTTTTCAGTGAAGATGTAGCCCTCTCTACAGTTAACATTAATTTCTTTTTTAAATTTTCATTTTATTTTAGATTCGGGGGTACATATGCATATTTATTACATGACTATATTGTATATTGGGGAGGGATTGGGCCTCTACTCTATCCATTAGCCAAATAGTGAACTTTGTAACCAATAGGTAATTTTTCAACTCTCAAACTTTTTCTACCCTCCCTCATTTTAGAGTCTCTGAGGTCTATTATTTCTATCTTTACATCAGTATGTACCTATTGTTTAGCTTCCGCTTATGAATGAGAACATGGAATATTTTAGTTTCTGAGTTAGTTCACGTAGGATGATGACCTCTAGCTCCATCCAAGTTGCTGAAAAGAACATAATTTTATTCTTTTTTATGGCTGCACGGTATGTCATGATGTATATACCACATTTTCCTTATTCAGTCAACTGCTGTTGGACACCTAGGTTGACTTCATGACTTTCCTATTATGAGTAGTGTTGTGTTGAATATACAAATGCAGGTGTCTTTTTTCTACAGTGATTTCATTTCCTGTGTGTATATACTCAGGAGTGAGATCGCTGGGTTGAATGGTAGTTCTACTTTCATTTCTTTGAGAAATCTACATACTGTTTTTAATAGAGGAGGAACTGATGAACATTCTCATTGACAGTGTATAAGCAATTACCTTTTCTTGACATCCACACCAACATTTCTTGTTTTTTGACTTTTGATGTTACCGTTCTGACTGGGTAAGATTATATCTCATTGTGATTTTAACTTGCATTTCTCTGATGATTACTGATATTTAGCAATTTTTTATGTGTTTGTTGGCTGCTTGTATTTCTTCTTTTAAGAAATGTCTGTGTGTTTGCCTACTCTTTAATGGAATTGGGTTTTTTTTGTTATATATATATATATTTTTTTTTTCTTGTTCAAGTTTCTTGTAGATTCTGATATTAGTCTTCTGTCAGAGGCATGAGTTGAAAATATTTTCCCCATTCTTTAGGTTATCTGTTTAATCTGTTAATTATTTATTTTCTTGTGCAAAAGCTGTTTCATTTAATTAAATCCCATTTGCTATTTTGTTTTCGTTTCTTTTCCTTTTAGGGTCATCATCATAAATTCTTTGCTGAGGCAAATGTCCAGAAGAGTTTTTTCTAAGTTTTCTTTTAGGATTTTATAGTTTCTGGTCTTAAGTTTAGGTCTTTAATCCACTCTGACTTGATTTTTGTATGCAGTGAGAGATATGGTTCCAGTTGCATTATTCTGCACGTGGCTAGCCAATTTTCCCAACATCATTTATTGAATAGAGTGCCATTCCTCCTTATTTACTTTTGTTACCATTTTGAAGATTGATTGATTGTAGGTGTATGCCTTTAATTCTGAGTTATCTTTTCTGTTCCATTGGTCTATATCTCCATTTTGTACTAGTAGCATGCTATCTTAATTACTATAGACTTGTAGTATTATATAATTTGAAATCACAAAATGTGATTCCTCTAGATTCGTCCTATTTGCTTAGAATTGCTTTGGCTATTTGGGTTCTGTTTTGCTTCCATCTAAATATTAGTATTATTTTTTCTAATTATGTGAAAAATGCATTGCTAAATGGATAAGTACTGCATTGAATCTATAGATTGATTTGTGCGTATGTTTACTTTAATGATGTTGATTCTTCTAATCTATGAGCATAGGATGGTTTTCTATTTGTTTTTATCATGTATAATTTCTTTCATCAGTGTTTGTCATCCTTCTTGTACAGATATTTAACCATTTTGGTAAATTGTATCCCTAGGTATTTCATTTTATTTTTTGCAGCTATTTTAAATAAGATTGATTCTTGATTTGGCTCTCAGCTTGAATGCTATTGGCATATAGAAACGCTACAGATTTTTGTACACAGAATTTGTGTCTTGAAATTTTACTGAAGTCATTTATCAAGTTGAGAGGTCTTCTGGGGAAGTCGTTAGGTTTTTCTGATATGCAATTATGCCATCAGTTATCAGAGATAATTTGACAGTCTTTTTTTTTTGTCCTAATTGAGATGCCTTTTATTTCTTTATTTTGCCTGAAGAAAGATGAGGCGAAGATCGTAGGAGAACTATATAAGATCAAGACCAAATAAACAACACAAAGGATCAACTAAACAATGAGTTCTTTGAACGGATAAGCAAAATTGACTGCTAGCTAAATTAACCAAGAGAAAAGAGATATTCTCAAAAGTATAATGATTAACGGTAAAGGAGACATTACAATTGACTTCCACTACTATGTTGAATAACAATGATAAGAGTTGACATCCTATCTCCTTCCAGTTCTTATGGAGATTGTTTTTAACTTTTCCTTATTCAGTATAATGTTGGTTGTTGACTTGTCATACATGTCTCTTTTTATTTTGAGGTGTGTTTCTTTGATGTCTAATTTGTTGAGGGTTTTCATCATAAAGCGGTGTTGGATTTTATCAGATGAATTTTCTGCATCTATTGAGATAATCAGATGTTTTTTTTTTTTTTTTTTTTATATTTTAGTTCTCTTTATGTGGTAAACTACATTTTTTGATTACCACATGTTGAACCATCCTTACATAATTTAAATAAAACCCACTTGATCATGGTGTATTGTATTTTTGATGTGCTGCTGGATTTGGTTTGCTAGTATTTTGTTGAGGATTTTTGCATTAGGTGCATCAAGGATATTGGCCAGTAGTTTTCTTTTTCGTTGTCACCTTACTTGATTTTGTTATCAAGATGATATCACTTTTGTTACAAGAGATAAGGAAGAGTCTTTCCTCCTTGATTGTTTGAAATAGTGTCAATAAAATGGGTATCAGCTCTTCTTTGTATATCTGGTAAAATTTGGCTGTGAATATTTCTGGTCTTGGACTTTTTTGTTGGTAGATGTTTGCTGATGATTCAATTTTATTAGTCTCTATGGGTTTATTTAGGATTTCTATTTTATCCTAGTTCAATCTTGGGAAGTTGTCTGTTTCTCTAGAAATGTATTTTCTCTAAGTTTTCTAGATTATGCACATAAAGGTGTTCATAGTAGTCTCTTATAATCTTTTGTATTTCTGTGGTATCAGTTGTAATGTCACTTTGACCACTTCTCATTGTACTTCTTTGAATCTCTTTCTTTTCTTGGTTAATTTAACTAGCAGTCTGTCAATTTTGTTTATCCTTTCAAAGAACTAGCTGTTTAGTTGGTCCTTTTTGTTGTTTATTTGGTCTTGATCTCATTTAGTTTTGCTATAATCTTTGTTATTTTTTTTTTCTTCTGCTAGCTTTGGGTCTGGTTTGTCCTTTTTCTAGTTGCTTGAGCTGCAATATTTGGTTGTTACTTTGAGATCATTCTTTTTGACGTAGACATTTAACACTATAAACTTTGCCTTTAGTACTTTTCTTTGTTGTATCCCAGAGCTTTTGAAATATTGTGTCTGTATTTTCAATTGTTTCAAAAACTTTCTTGATTTCTGTCTTAATTTTGTTGCTTACCCAAATGTCATTCAGAAGCAAGTTGTTTAGTCCATTTACTTGTGTAGTTTTAATAATTCCTCTTGGTATTAATTTCTAATTTTATTCCACTGTGATCCAAGAAAATACTTGATATGATTTATTTTAAAAAATTATGGAGACTTGATGGATGGCTAAGCATATTGTTGGTTTTGGAGAATGCTCTACCCAAAGAGAAAATGATGTATTTTCTGTGGTTTTGGATGAAATGTAATGTAAATACCTATTACGTCTACTTGGTCTGTAGTCCAGTTTAAGTCAAGTTTCTTTGCTGATTTTCTGCTTCAGTGATCAGTCTAGTGGTGTCAATAGGGTGTTGAAGTCTTCCACTATTATTGTAAAACTGTCTATCTCTATTCATAGGACTAGTAGTATTTGTTTTATGAATCTGAGTGCACTGGTGTTGGATGTACATATATTTAGGATAGTTAAATCTTGCTGCATTGAAACTTTGTTGTGAAGAAAGTTGTATTGAAATTTTCTTGTAAGGTGATCTGGTAGTAATTAATTCCCTTAGTTTGTTCATCTTGGAAAGACTATTTTATTTAGCAGGATATAAAATTGTTAACTGGCTTTTTTTTTTTTTTTTTTGAAGAGACTAAAAATAGTCTTCCAATCTCTTTTGGCTTGTAGGTTTTCTGCTGAGAAGGCTTTTGTTAGTTTGATGTGATTTTCTTTAAAGGTGATTAGATGCTTCTGTCTTGCTGATTTTAGGATTTTTATTTTCCACTTTGACTTTGAAAATTCTGATAACTATATACCTTGGCGAGGCTTTTCAAATTTATCTACTAAGAATTCTCTGAGCCTTTTGTATCTAGATGTCCAGATTTCTCCAAGACAATCCAAGGGCTGCAATAAACATGCATGTGCATGTGTCTTTATAGTAGAATGATTTACATTCCTTTGGATATATACCCAGTAATGGGATTATTTGGTCAAATGGTATTTCTGGTTCTAGATCATTGAGTAATTGCCACACTGTCTTCCACAATGGTTGAACTAATTTACATTCCCACCAAGAGTGTAAAAGCATTCTTATTTCTCCACAGCCTCACCAGCATCTATTGTTTCTTTTCTTTTTTTTTTTTTTTTGAGGTGGAGTCTCACTCTGTCACCTGGGCTGGAGTGCAGTAGCGTGATCTTGGCTCACTGCAAGCTCCGCCTTCCAGGTTCACGCCATTCTCCTGCTTCAACCTCCCAAATAGCTGGGACTACAGGCGCCCACCACTGCACCCAGCTAATTTTTTGTATTTTTAGTAGAGATGGGGTTTCACCGTGTTGGCCAGGATGGTCTCGATCTCCTGACCTCGTGATTCGCCTGCCTCGGCCTCCCAAAGTGCACGGATTACAGGCGTGAGCCACCGCACCTGGCCATGCATCTATTGTTTCTTGACTTTTTAATAATCATCATTCAGATTGGCGTGAGATGGTATCTCATTGTGGTTTGATTTACACTCTTTACAATAGCAAAGGCATCGAATCAACCCAAACACCCACCAATAGTAGACTGGATAAAGAAAATGTGGTACATAACACCATGGAATACTATGCAGCCATAAAAAGGAATGAGATCATATCCTTTAGAGGAACATGGAGGACTGGAAGCCAACATCCTTAGGAAACTGACACAGTAACAAAAAACCAAATACCGGATGTTCTCACTCATAAGTGGGAATTGAACAATGAGAACACATGGACACATGAAGGGGAACAAAACATACTGGGGCCAGTCAGGGTTTGGTAGCTGAAGAGAGGAAGAGCATTAGGAGAAATACCTAATGCATGTGGGACTTAAAACCTAGATAACAGGTTGATAGGTGCAGCAAATCACCATGGCACACATATACCTATGTAACCACCTACACGTTCTGTGCTCGTATCCCTGGACTTAAATAAAAATTAAATAATAATAATAATAATAAAAATAGCTACCATTTGCATAAAAAAGACAATACCATGGGAGATTTTTTTTCTGATTTATTTCCTCATTTTCCTTACATTTTACTTTTTCTTCATCTTCCTCTGGAATACTTATAGTTTGTAGGTTTGGACACTACATGATCCTATGTGTCTCTTTGTTAAGTTTTTTTAAAAACTCTTTCTTAATTCTTATCTTACTGGATTAATTGAAATGATCTGTCTTCCAGCTCTGAAGTTATTTCTTCCAGTTGGTATAGCCTATTGTTAAAACTTTCAACTGTATTTTGTAATGATTTTAATGAATATTTTATTTCTAGAAATTCTGTTTGTTTTTAATGATATCTATGTATTTTTTAATATTCTGAATTGTTTTTCTGATTTCTTTGTGTTTTTTTTTTTCAACTTTCTCTTGGATTTCACTGAGCTTCTTTAAAATCAATATTTTTATTTTTTAATGGGATAGTTCAAAAATTTCATTTAGTTTAAATTCATTGTTAAAGATTCAGTGTGGACCGGGTGCAGTGGCCCATGCCTGTAATCCTAGCACTTTGGGAGACTGAGGCAGGTGGATCACAAGGTCAGGAGTTCAAGACCAGCCTGGTCAACATAATGAAACCCCGTCTCTACTAAAAATACAAAAATTAACTGGGCATGGTGGTGCATGCCTGTAGTCCCAGCTACTTGGGAGGCTGAGGCAGGAGAATCGAATCGCTTGAACACGGGAGGTGGAGGTTGCAGTGAGCTGAGATTGCACCACTGCATTCTTGGGCAACAGAGTGAGACTTTACCTCAAAAAAAAAAAAAAAAAAAAAAAAAAAAAAAAAATCAGTGTGATCTTTCAATGTGTTGTGTCACTCTGTTTTTCATACTCTCAGAGTTGTTTT
Organism: Macaca thibetana thibetana; assembly: GCF_024542745.1. NCBI lineage: Eukaryota > Metazoa > Chordata > Mammalia > Primates > Cercopithecidae > Macaca > Macaca thibetana. Next base: position 78,979,159 of record NC_065586.1, read on the forward strand.
TCTGGTTCCTTATCATCTGGATAAGCTATCTCTCCTTATTTTTAAAATTTGCTTTAATTTGGATGGAATTTTTCTCCTTCAGGAGGTGTCTATAATGTATGATTTGTAGGGTCCTTCTGGCTTTAGTTCTGAGTGCTTTCAGGGCTAAAGAGTCTTGGTTATATATAGCCTTTGTATGATGACTTTCCTGAATGTTATTTTTAGTAGCAGTATACTGTGCATGTGAGCAGGCTCAATACTTCTTATTGGACTGGAATCATGGAGATCTCAGGAAACTTATCTCATTCCCCACTGCTGTTGACTTGTCTGTTGACTTGTGTCAGCTCATTTTCTATTGTGTTTTGCAGTTCAAACTCTAGGCCAGTAGGTGTCACTTATGGCTATGAGCCACCTGTGGTCAATATAGATTGGTATATACCTAATCCTTTTTTAATGGGAGAAGTTCTCTGTTGCCTCAGACCATGGGTTGGTCTGTGGAATGCACAGTGGTACCACCTCCTTCCTTAGGGAAGATCCAAGATGTGTGGGACCAGACTGAGCAGGCCCACGCACAGGTTTCCCAATGGCATGCACAGGCATCAGCTTTGAAAGGGGTCTCAGTGGGCAGCCTGCAAGAACCAGGAGTTGTGCCTAGGCATGAATTCTAGAAACTTTTGCTGCCTCAGGTTCTCTGCATGGGAAGAGTGAGGTGGCCCAAATCATAACCTAGAAGAGTAAGTGCTCCAAATTCCAGAGATATGTCTGGGCATGAAGAAGAGAGAGCACCAATGTATCACAATCTCTGCACCTGAAGGGAGGAGCAGCTCAGATTCCCAAGCCAGGAGAATGTGTGTGTCAACTGCCTGCAAATATACCCTGGCGAAAAGCAGAGAAACTGCTGCTGCAATAAGGTCTTTGCATGGGAAGGGGTGAATGGCTCAAACTACTAATCTGTAGAAGTGTGTGTGCCAAATGCCTGGAGGTATGTCTGAGTGTGAAGTGGAGGGATTGCTGCTGTACCAACTTGTCTGTGTGGAAGAGAATGGCAACTCAAGCTCCTATCCCAGGAGATGTGATGCATAAAAAGTCTGGAGATATGTCTGGCCATGAAACAGAACGTTCCACTGCACCAATATCGTTTTACCAGCCAAACGCCATCAGGGGGTGGCTTTCCCACTATCTTCTCCCTTGGATCTGGAGTATCCTTTGTTATTCTGGTGAATTCCCATTTTCCTTCTTGAATTAAAGCTCACAGTGTTGATCTTTATGCACTGTTTTGCTATTTCCGAGTGGCTGAGGCATGCTAACAGTCTCTAACTCACCATTTTGACTGTTTCTGCAGCAAGTGCACGGGCGATTACACAACACCAATCTACACTTGGGGGAGGGTGAGCCGAATCAGTCTGTCTCTGCCTCCATCCTCCCTTAAGGAAATGTATTTTCCATGTTGGTAATTTATTCAAATAATTTCAATATAGTCAGTTACCTTGCATAAGGAAAATTATTTTAAGTCTAAATCAAGCATTGCACTTGAAGTATAGTGGTGAACTAAAACAGATATATTTACTGCATTTGTGGAATTCACTATAGTTTACTCTTGGAGAAAAAAATAAGTATTAGCAATCCCAATATTTCTCTTGACAAACAAATATGTGCTTAATAATTTCTATGAGCTTAATCATGAAAACAGTTGGTTTTAAACTTTTTGAAAATACATTTTCTACACCAAAATTGAATGTAAATAAATTTGCCACACAACATGATGTTAAAATTTGTCACACTTAGGCCCCAAAGGATTATAAATTATGCTGCTATAAAGACACATGCACACGTATGTTTATTGCAGCACTATTCACAATAGCAAAGACTTGGAATCAACCCAAATGCCATCAGTGACAGATTGGATTAAGAAAATGTGGCACATATATCACCATGGAATACACGCAGCCATAAAAAAGGATGAGTTTGAGTCCTTTGTTGGGACTTGGATGCAGCTGGAATCCATCATTCTTAGAAACCTATCACGCATGTTCTCACTCATAGGTGGGAACTGAAGAATGAGATCACTCGGACTCAGGAAGGGGAACATCACACACCGGGGCCTATCATGGGGAGGGGGGAGGGGGGAGGGATTGCATTGGGAGTTATACCTGATGTAAATGACGAGTTGATGGGTGCAGCACAGCAACATGGCACAAGTATACATATGTAACAAACCTGCACGTTATGCACATGTACCCTACAACTTAAAGTATAATAATAATAAAAATAAATTAAAAAAAAAAAAAAAAGAAAAGAAAAAAAAAAAAAAAAAAAAAGAAATGTGGCACATATACACCATGGAATACTATGCAGCCATAAAAAAGGATGAGTTTGTGTCCTTTGTAGGGACATGGATGCAGCTGGAAACCATCATTCTTAGGAACAGAAAACCAAACACCGCAGTTCTCACTCATAGCAGAACAATGAGATCACTTGGACTCGGGAAGGGGAACATCCACACCGGGGCCTATCATGGGGAGGGGGAGGGGGGAGGGATTGCATTGGGAGTTATACCTGATGTAAATGACGAGTTGCAGATGAGTTGAGGGTGCAGCACACCAACATGGCACAAGTATCCATCCCGGGCGACAGAGCCAGACTCCGTCTCAAAAAAAAAAAAAAAAAAAAAAAAAAAAAATAAAAAAAAAAAAAAAAAAAAAAAAAAAAAAAAAAAAACATTTTCACACCAAAATTGAATGTAAATAAATTTGTTTACACTTGAATATATATTTGTTTATACCACAAAGATAGAAGTTACAAAAATTGTAACATTAAGTGAAAAGAATACATGAAGACTTAAAAAGTTTTGTGTTTGACCTCAAAAGGTAATAGTTTGGGAATAAAAAGAGGAGACCTGTGAAGTTTGAAAATATGTCAAATGGATGGCCTTGAATGTTAAATCTCTTAGACATGGGCTTGAAGAATTTAACTTCCAAAACCTCAAGACCAGTTAATAGAGCCAACTCACTATGACTCTAAAATGTATCTTAAGATATATAAGAAGCCTATAAGATGACTTTTATTATGTACTTTAGAAAAATTGAATCAAATGGATGTTTTTGAAGATGATTCCTATGCTGGAATTAGATACTACTGGTATTAATTGAGTGTTTAAGGCCTTTGTACAAAACAGTTTGTTGAATTCTAATGAGGATAAAGTGTGAAGCTTAAACTGTGCATATGTGCTTGAAGTTTTCATGTATGAACCTATACATTGTGACTGGACACAAATACCATCTGAATATATGATGTAAGTTCTATTATTTCATATTACCTATCAGTCCCTCTTCTCATCTCTACACTGCTGAAAGAGGCTGCCTTTTAGTTGTGACTGGTGGAGCTATTTAGAGACACCAGTGATGTTTGCAATAGACAGTTCACTTCACAGGATATCTGACACCTTTCTCAAAGAGATCTCCTTCTCTGATTACGGTTCAGTGTCCCACTTGAGTCTGTCTGACATTGTTCTTTCTAAGTCCCGTGTAACTGTGAAGTTGTGAAAGAAAATATAACCAAAGAATAAAAGGGCTGCTATGTGGCCAGTATTTCTGATGTGAAAACTGAGTCTCACAGAGGTGAAGTAGCTTCAGTCAGAGACACTTTCAACTTCAAAGCCTTGATTCCATTCATCACAATATATTGGTTCATTGATAAACATAAGACACAGAATTAAGTGAGCCATTTTGTTTTTCTGTGAAAGCAAAATAAAATGGCACTGCAATGTTTATCAAGGGAAAAGTCAAAATGGAGTTTGTGGTGAAAGGATGTTACCTTTTTGATAAAATATGTTTTGCCTTTTCAGGTCTGGGGAAAGAAATTCAGTAAATTTAGAAAAAATAATTTTCAAATTTTAAATAAATAAGATACCTGTAGAATATAACACAACCTTATAAGCATATGGCTAGATATATTAAAATATTCAGAGCTTTGGCAGGAAATATTTAAGTGTTTCATAATGAAGATTTTAGACATATTGATTATTTGCAGATACATTGATTATACAGATGAGCAAAAATATATACAGAATTCTGAAATCTTCCATGTTCTGTAGAATACTGACTACTTAATCAATTCAGAATGTATTTAAACTGGCACTTCTAAAAATTTTCAAAAAGCCAGAATGACACAAATGGAAATAATTAGCATAAAGCTGCAATTTAAAAAACACTACTGTGCTAGTATGAAAAGTAGAATATTGTTCTCCAACCTGTACAGATTTTATTTACCTAAATATGTTCTTCTTGTGCTTCTGTTCACAGTATTAAGTTGTAGAATGACTGTTGTAAGTAGTTTTGAAATTTAATTTTGTTAAATAATATTTTCTTTAATGTGGACTATTAAATGTAAAAAACTTGAAATCAGGCCTTTTGTGTGTGTGTGTGTGTGTGTGTGTGTGTGTGTGTGTGTTAACTTTGTTCAGTTACAAACAGCCACATCTATGAACACATGCCAAACTGAATGAATTCTATAAAATAAAATCTAAAGAAATAACTGTTCTAGATTTATGCCAAGGCATTGAGGGAATATTCACAATTACCTGCTTTTGAACCTAGTGATTTATGATGCCCATTATGTGGCATAAAGAGATAATCTTTTAAAAATTTGAGGTAGAAACTGAAAGCTATCTTTGTAATTTTCATCTTTGCCAACTTTTTCTATCATACATCTCTTATAGGTCTACTTAAAACATGGAATACTAAAATCTGTTTTATTACATAGTGAAGTTCTAAGTTTGTCCAAACTATCCATCTATTTAACATTATTATGATAATTAAAATTTAGGACATAAATCTTGATATAATATAACCCCTAAGATGATTAATTCTTTCTAGTGTTTCAGTTTAAACTGGTACCAACCTTCAACTCAGTTGGTTAGCACTTCTCATCATCTTAGTGGATGTTAAATGTAGCCTCCAATTCTAGTTTAGAATGTTATTTTCCATGGCTATATGAACTAAATTACTGCCCCCTCAGTTTTGTACATCCAAAGCCCCAACTACACGTTTTCCAGCTAGAGAACAGGCTGCACCCAACAACCTATAATTCCATTATTTGCCTTGACATCTGAGTTCTTTCTAACCTCTACTATAAACATGAGACATTTTCTATAGTACTCAAACTTTTTCAAAACTCTCCTTATCACAACCTTGCTTCAAATACATATTCTCTCTATCATTGTCTCTTCCATCAGTGTAGTATTTATTTATATGTCTCTTCTATTGCTTGTTGTGTCTCGACTGTTATAATTTTTTAAAATCTCTTTTAAAATTTAGCAATATAAATTAATGCTTAAAACAATTAATTTCAAAATGCTTTGTTTGAACTTGGAGAACAGATTATTTCTCTTAGCCTAACTATCCAGTGATGTTTTTTGCTTTTTAAAATATTCATTTTTCTACTGACAATAGATTTTCTTTGTCTCTCCCTTTTTGACACTTTGAAGATTAAGTAAAGGAAAAAAAATTGATAATGTAATTGTACCTTATAAGGAGAAAAAGTAATTTCTATACTCTTTACATTCAGATTTAGGAGTGCCTCAGGGACCCAGTTACACTACTATGCACATAGGAGAAATACCTGTATTTCAGAATTTAAGGATGTTTAATATTTATTTGTATAATCAAAGGCAGAAAATTCAGAAGCAATTAAACATTATACAAATCTCAGTACAATTAGTTATGACATATCTGGAAGTTAATCCACGATAATTATAGAAATAAAAGATATTATACATTATAAAATGGTTTAATACAGATTTGCTTATTTCCATTACTTAAGGATTATAATTTTAAAATCTGAGTAAACTCTACAGCATTGTTCAAGACATTACAAGTGAGGTTTAAAAAAAGAGTAACTTTTATTAGGTTCAAATTAAGGTTGAATGAATACACTCCTATATATTTTCAACTGGGCTTTCTTTTGAGGAATTTATCAACACTTTTGGATACTTGTAATCAGAAAAATATACTGACAAATTATGGATATTATAAAGGCGATTATTTTTAGTAAAATATTGGAAAATATAATGGACTTTAAGGTCCATACCTACTCAGAATTCTATGATTTCTTAGTTATCATCTATGCAATACATGGGCAGATTTGATTTTTGTATGTTGTCCTTATTGTTTTGCTCTAGGAATTTCATGCCATTCTATGCCATGAAAAAACTCATAGTGACAAGTTACTCCCTATAAATCAAGAGGTCCTCTTATGTTCAAGTGTTAAATGTTCATGTTTGTCAGATTAAATGTATGAAAGATGTCACTAGACCTAGTCACATTGTCAGCATTCAAAAGATATGTTATCAACACTTCCTTAGTGCTGTTTCGGTAATATGTTGCAATGACTTGAAGTATCAGAGGAAAGATATCATTTTTGTTTGACATGTTAAATAATAGATTATCTCAACGGTACACACAGCTATTCAATGAAACTCTTCTGAGTATTTGTTCAGGTCCATTCAGTGTGTGAATAGCCTGAGTTGTGACAGCAAGCAGTCTTTTACCCTTTTAGCAGACCTAATAACCACATGGCAAGGGAAGTGATCATTAAATAAACCTAAAGCATTGCTAACTACAGTACTGGCATGCTGTCAAGTACTGAAATGGTAGTCCGTTGTATACAGGTGACCATATATACTGGTTTTCCCAAAGCAATCCGGTTTATGCTTTTATGGCTGCTGCATTGTTATTAACAATACCCCTCTCACTCTCAAAAGTATTCTGGTTTAAACCATAAATTACTGCATATGGCCATTTTCCTTCCAGGAATAAAATTTGAGTAAAAATAATTAGGTGGTAGATCCAGAAACCTCCCCAAAAGTTGAGTCCTCAAGTGAAAAAAGAAAAGAGGTCTTAGAAGACTACAACTTTTCATTCTATGTATTTGTATTGTTCATTTTTTCCTACTAAAATAAATGAATGCCTCATTTTATTCTAGATGAAGTATTTCTTGCAACAGCAATTAGGAAAACATTTCTGTTCTGTCTCTTCCAGTTTTGTGCAAAGGGTGGGAGCAAGAGCTAAAAATGAAGTATAATTCAAAATCCTTTTGACACAGGCTGAAATCTAGACTGTGGTCATTACAGAGGTGGTTATTTTCTGCAGCAGCCAGTAGAAAATAAACAGGCTAATAGTAACATAATATACTGCTATTCCAAAACTGAGTGGGGGGCAATATAGCCTTGAGAGAGAAATGCTTCACTCAGAAACTTAACCTACAGTAAAAATCTCATCAGTATGATTAAACAATATTAAACTAAACATGATTAATTTTGAAACTAACAATATCCTTCACAATACTTTCCCACCATACAACATTATTTATTGATTTGTCAGTGTTTGTAAAACCCTTAGATGTAAGCTTTTGTCACTAGGAAAACTGATGTTTCATTTACCAATTTTATAAAGAATCATTGCATGATCCTCCACTTGAGTGGGACTGATTGCATTGATCTGAATTAATACAATTAGAGGAAGAAGGATTACTCAGATATTTGCTTGGTAGGATCATGTCAGTATCATTGTGAATTGCTACATTTATGCAGGACACATTTAAATGTGTAAATAGGTGCAGATTTATATTTATATATAAATATATATGCAGGACACATCTAAATATGTAACATGTACATATTTATTACATATCCATTATGTATTACATACTATTACATATTTATTACATATATTACATATAAGTATGTAATATGTATACATAAAGGTGTCAAAAAACACTTCACTTACACACATATACATATTCATACATATTATCCTAGTCAGTTGCATGAGTGGAAAATTTCTAAAAATCTGGTTAAAGTAAAACCATAAGTTCATCAATCTTTCATCCTGTGTCTATTGACTCATTCATTGTAAGCCTTATTTTATATGCATATTAAGATGTGTCCTGCATATATATTTATGAATATATATATTTTTAGATATGTCCTGCATAAACACACACACACACACACACACACACACACACATTACTCCCATAACTACACATATATATGTATTGGAATTGTTTTCAAGCCCATATATATATATATATATATATGTACATATGAATTATTTGTACTTGCTAAGACTTGTATGTTTCCTTGTTTCCTTGTGCCAGGTGTATACTAAGGACTCATCATTTAATCCTCACAACAACAATGGAAGTAGATATTATTACAATTGTTATTGATATTATTATCCTCATATTCATTTAAAGAAAATAAAACTGAGGCTTAAATAGATTATGCAGTGTAACTTTTGAAGGAAATGTATATTTATTCATTAATGTATAATAATGTATGGAGTAGGTATATTTCCTTCTCTCTTCAATCAATCCAAGAATGAGTGGAGAATCTTGGAAAAGGCTGCGTCCACTGCCTTTTCCACTAACATGCATAACTTGACTTTTATGTTACAATAATATAGAATATAGTTCCTACAACATATGCATAGTATTCTTTATTTACTTATAAAAAATATGTTTCTATACGATGGGATTAAGTTTCAAATACTAAAAAGAATGCATTTGCAAAGATCTTGTTTCAGGGTTTGAGCAACTGATTTCTTATTAGAGGGAGGAGTAACTTCCATATAGTAATGAATTGTTTGGTTTTCTCTTCTTTTTCTTTAGAATTAAAGAAGATAATCAACGGTGGTAAGAATTTAAAGCAAATATCCACAGTCAGGTTTTGATAGTCAATCTTGAATTATTCTTCGCTAAAACTAAGGCACTCACTTTAAAACATGACGTCTAACTCAGGAGATAAAAATCGTGAAACTCCTCTGAGAAAATAATAAAAACAAATGTTTGATTCTGATATTTTGTTTCCTTTTTTTCAGTGATCATTAGAACTATTATTGCTCGTTATCTGAGGGAATAGTTATGAAAATCTATTTGAACATGCCAGGACTAAAGATGACCACACATGCGCGCGGGCGCGCGCGCGCACACACACACACACACACACACACACACGTTATTCTGGCTTGCACTGGGGTGATTCTGACAGCCTTAAGGGTGTGCAATTAGGAGTCAGATATTTGAAATAGTTCAGTTTAGGCCTAAGAGGAGGCCAACACTATAGAATTAGTAAAATAAAAGCTGAGAAATCATCTAGATACTCAGGTAAAATTCTGACTATAAAGAAAGAAAACAAAGAGAAAGAGTAAAACTATGTAACTGCAAAATTCACATAGCTGCTGTGATCGAATGTCAGATCTAATGTCATATCTGTATAATATAATGTCAAATCTAAAATTTTTCTTCATTTTCTATATATCCGCATAGATGGTATTTTTGCCATTTAATATGGTGTATGTTTTATCATCTGAATAAAAAAATTCAACTTGTAAGATTCAGCATATTTGTCATAGTCCAACTTGGGTTAGTCTGTTTTACTTGATGCAAATATAATACCAAATATGAGCCATGACCTTTTGCTTTTTATCTTGCACTCTTGAAATCCACCATCCACATTGTTGCCATAGTGATTTATCCACAATAAAAAACTGGCCTTATTCCACTTCTATTTAGCAGGTCTCTGGCTCCATGGTGATTATCCATATGGCATACAACATGTCCTCTGTGTCATGGTCTTGGCCTGCTTCCACAGCCTTTTCCACTAACATGCATAACTTGACATTTATGTTACAACAATATAGAATATAGTTCCTACAACATATGCATGTTTTTTATAATTGCCTATATTTGCTCATGCTTTTCCTGTTGCTAAAACATGAGAAGCTCTTACTTACTTATTTACTTATTAAGACTTATTTACTTACTTAACTCATTACCTGCATTTAAAGATTATGTTAGAAATTACGCCATCCCGGCCGGGCGCGGTGGCTCACGCCTGTAATCCCAGCGCTTTGGGAGTCCGAGGCGGGCGGATCACAAGGTCAGGAGATCGATACCACGGTGAAACCCCGTCTCTACTAAAAATACAAAAAAAATTAGCCGGGGGCGGTTGTGGGCGCCTGTAGTCCCAGCTACTCGGGAGGCTGAGGCAGGAGAATGGCGTGAACCCGGGAGGCGGAGCTTGCAGTGAGCCGAGATCGCGCCACTGCACTCCAGCCTGGGCGACAGAGGGAGACTCCATCTCAAAAAAAAAAAAAAAAAAAAAAAGAAATTACGCCATCCCAAAAGTGATGACCGATCTATTGGACGGGGCTAAGGGGTTTTGCTGAGTTTATATCCTGTCCTTTCTTCCCCTTCTTAAAATGATCTCTTCATGGGTTTCTTTATTCCTTTAGGTTTCTAGTTATTTGATGAAACAGCCAGCATGGTTTCTTTTTTTTTTTTAATCTTTGTATACTCAACCCTAAGCATTGTGTCTGGCAAACATGTAATGTATATTTGTTGAGATTAAATAGCCAGTTTTTCATGAAGTGAGAATCACAGAATACTGTCCCAAAACAGTTTTGGTACTGATGAAAGATATTGTGTTATTTTGAAATAAATGCAGGCTTCAAAAAGTCAGATAGGCTGTATATTTTCAGTAATCTTAAATCCACATGCTAGTTTGATTATTTTTACTATTTTAATTATTTTATTATGTATGTATTTATTTAGTTTCCGTTTGATATTTTTGTAACTTCTGAGAATAAAATCTTGGTAGTTGTTGCAAATGGAAAACTGGAGGGAAGTAGTTGTTTCAAACTTCAAGTTTCTGTACCAGCAAGTTACTTCCAATAGAAAATATATCAAAATATGACTTCTTTGGACTCCTTTCCTCTCAATTTTATATGGACCTGGGCGAGAACAGTGGTATCTATAGTACTAAGTTATTGCTTCATGATGCACTACTCATTTTTCCTAAGAAACTTTACTGTCCCTGGAGTTTGCAACAAATTTTGTCCGTTGAGTCTTACTTAATTTATCTGACCCTGCTTTGCGACTGATCAGGCGTGCCTACTACCTCAATTTACTCCAGCTTCTGTAGCTTAGGTAAGTAGCCCGTGTTCCAGTTTCATTCATTACCTATAGAGGTCAGCATCTAGGAGTATACCAAGGACAGCTACAGTGTTCCACGTCTCTTACTACAAACATGTCTAAACCCTATTAGAATTGTATTAGAGAAGTAGGTCTGTATATAACATCATGAAGATGGCTTCAATGTTCTCAACAGGATTTCATGCATCTTATTGTCTAAGATTCAAAATGTGTCTTTTGGGCCAACCTCTGTGGCTCATGCCTGTAATCCCAGCTCTTTGGGAGGCTGAGGTGGGCAGATCACTTGAGGTCAGGAGTCCAAGACCAGACTGGCCAACATGTTGAAACACCGTCTCTAGTAAAAATACAAAAAAATAGCCGGGCGTGGTAGCATGCACTTGTAGTCCCAGCTACTCGGGAGGTTGAGTCAGAGAATCGTTTGAACATGGGAGGCAGACGTTGCAATGAGCGGAGATTGCGCCACTGCACTCCAGCCTGGGCAACAGAGCGAGACACCATCTCAAAAAAATAAAATAAAATATGTCTTCCCTGCCCCAATTTCCTGTGGGTAAGTCTTCAAGTACCTCCGTATCCTATTCCCCAAGTATGGTAGGTGTAAAACTTAAAGTAGGAAACATGGAAATAATTCTAAAAATATTTATATTACTATTCCATACCATCTAAGGAATTTAACTACTAGGATCATTTTGCATGTCATATTTCTTCAAGTTTTCAATGCAATTTAAATTTTTATAGGCCTATTAGCCCTAAAGTTGACAAAATAACATGAAATCCAATACACTCATTTTTACTTTATATTTAATTTCCAACAGTACTTTTGTAGCATTGAGTTATAACTAGAAATGGGGATGGTAAGTTGTGCATTGATTTGGAAGTTGGAAAGATCAGTTTGTTTTCTATATTAAAGATAATTTAAATATACATATTTCACCCATACTATCATGAAAACTATTTGGAATATCAAATGCATTTTATTTTAATGGAGTTCCTTGTAATCAGTATTACTCTGGAGGTGATGAATGTGATTAAAATACTCTGCTGAGGCAGACAACCAGTCATATTTAGTTGGATGAGACTCAGCTTTATACATCCGAGCATTCAAAATTTCTGGCTTACTGTTAAGAGTAATTATTCTGTTTACCTCTCAGTTATGCTCTTCTCTTTTTAAGATATCTAATCTCCACTCTCTGGGAAAGAGAAATGGCAGTTCCAATGTACCATTGATACCACATCTATCAGTACTGTTCAGAAATTCTTGAAAAAATCCGTCATCAGATACTTCTCTATAATCACCTGTAATTTCAGTAAAACTATGAGACTTATGCAGTAGTGAATGATAGAATCAAAATGTGAATCCATGCCACCTGACCAAGAGTCACTAAATATTAAGTAATATTTAAGAAAGTAAATATTCTTCAAATCACATAAAGCTTAAAATGTTCATGGTAATCTATTACAGTCAAATCACTGTTCTAGAAGTAACTGGTCTCTATGTACTTTTTGTAGAACAACTCATGGTATGGATAATGGTGGTGCTAGGGTCACTTATGTCATAAACAAATTCAAAAGGTTGTAAAAACTGATTACAGATCAAGAAGTACAACCTGTGAAATATTATGCTTAAAATATTTTATCTGTGATGAAATTGAGGTTTGGGGAGATGAAATAAACTGCACAAAATCACATACCTAATAAGTGATGGAGCCATAATTTGAACTTGGGCATTCTAACTATTCTTTCAATTATATTAATTATATCTCTACCACATTCAAATTATAGTTCTGGAAATAAATGTTATGGATTAATCTTAGCATGTATTTTTTTTTTAAATATTTTAAGTTCATAGGTACACATGCAGGTTTGTGATATAAGTAAATTAGGTGTCATGGGGGTGCAATGTACAGATTATTTCATACCCAAGGTAACAATTATAGTAGCTGATAAGTAGTTTTTCAATTCTTACCCTGAACTCTCAAGTAGGCGTCAGTGTCTCTTAATCCCTTATTTGTGTCCATGAGTACTGAAAGTTTAGCTCCTACTTAAAAGCGAGAACATGCAGTGATTGGTTTTCTGTTCCTTCATTAGTTCATTTAGAACAATGACATTCATCAATATTGTTGCAAAGGACATAATCTTGTTCCTTTTTTTATGGCTATGTAATATGACATACTAGATAAGTACTGCATTTTCTTTATCCAGTCCACTACTGATGGGCATTTTGATTGATTCCATGTCTTTGATATTGTGAATAGTGCTGCAGTGAACCTACTCATGCATGTGCCTTTATGGTAGAATGATTTATATTCCTTTGGGAATGTGCTCAATTAATGGGATTGTTGAGCCAAATGGTAGTTCTGTTTTAAGTTTTTTGAGAAATCTCCAAACTGCGTTCCACAATGGCTTAACCAATTTACGTTCCCACCAGCAAGGTATAAGTGTTCATTTTCTCTGCTACCATGCAGGTATGTGCTATTTTGACTTTTTATAATAACCATTCTGACTGGTGTAAGATGGTATATCATTGTGATTTTGATTCACATTTCTCTAATAATTAGTGATAATGAGCATTTTTCACATGCTTGTTAGCTGTAGGTATGTCTTCTTTCTAAAAGTGTCTCTGGATGTCTTTTGCCCAGTTTTTACTGGGTTGTTTATTTGTGTGGTTTTTGTTTGTTTGTTTGTTTTGCTTCTTAATTTAAGTTTCTTAGAGATTCCGGATATTAAGACCTTCGTCAGAGGCATAAGTTGCAAATATTCTCTCCCATTCTGTAGGTTGTCTGTTTACACTTGATAGTTTCATGCACTATGCAGAAGTTCTTTAGTTAAATTATGTCCCAATTGTCAATTTTTGTTTTTGTTGCAATTGCTTTTGGCATCTTCATTGTAAAATTTTGCCTATGTCCAGAATGGTATTTCTTGGGCTATCTTCTAGGATTTCTAAAGTTTTGAGTTTTACATTGAAGTATTTAATTCATCTTGAGTGGATTTTTGTATATGGTGAATAGAATGGGTCCAATTTGAATCTTCTGAACATGTCTAGCCAGTTACTCCACCTCCATTTGTTGAACACTGAATTGTTTCACCATTGCTTGTTTGTCAATTTTGTCTAAGATAAGATGGTTGTAGTGGCATGTGGCTTTATTTCTGGGTTCTCTATTCTGTTCCATTGGTCTATGTGTCTGCTTTTTTACCCGTACCATGCTGTTTTGGTTATTGCAGCCTTACATTGTAGTTTGAAATCAGGTAATGTGATGTCTCTAGCTTTGTTCTTTTAAATTGCTTTGGGAAGTATTGCACTTTTTACAGTATTGATTCTTGCTATATATGAGTATGGAATGTTTTTTCCATTTGTGTCATTTCTGATTTATTTCCTCAGTATTTTGTAATTCTCATTATAGATAACTTTTGCCTCCCTGGTTAGCTATATTTTTGGGTATTTTATGTTTTTGTGACTATGGTGAAAGCAATTATATCCTTGATGTGGCTCTCATCTTGGATGTTGTTAGTGTATAGAAATCCTACTGATTTTTGTACATTAATTTTGTATCCTAAAACTTCTCTGAATTTGTTTATCAGATCTAGGTGCTTTTGGGCAGAGACCGTGGGGTTTTCTACGTATAGAATCATACCATCTGCACATAGAGACAATTTGACTTCCTGTCTTCCTATTTGTGTACATATATATATGTGTGTGTGTGTATATATATATGTGTATATATATATATTTTTTTTCCCTTGTCTTATTGCTCTGGCTAGGACTTAAAGTACTGTGTCAAATAGGAATGGTAAGAGTAGGCATTCTTTTCTTCTTCTGGTTCTCAGCGGGGGACACTTCCTGCTTTTGCTCATTCAGTGTGATATTTCCAGTGTGTTTGTCATAGATGGCTCTTACTTTTTGTGGTGTGTTTATTCAATGCCTTATTTGGTGGAGGTTTTTCACCTCAAGGCCTGCTGAATTTTATTAGTAGCCTTTTCTGCATCTAGTGAGATGATCATGTGGATTTGTTGTGAATTATGTTACTAACTTTGCATATGTTGAACCAACCTTGCATCACAGGGATAAAGCCTACTCGATCATGGTGAATGAGCTTTTTGATGTGATGCTGGATTTGGTTTGCTAGTTTTTTGTTTTTGTTTTTGTTTTGTTTTTTGAGGATTTTTGAATTTATGTCCATCAAGAATATTGGCATGAAGTTTTCTTTTGTTGTTATTGTTGTTGTGTTCTGCCAGGTTTTGATATCACAATGATGCATGACTCATAGAATCAGTGAGGAGGAATTGCTCCTTCTCAATGTTTTTGGAATAGTTTCAGTAGAAATGATGCAGCTCTTCTTTATACATCTGGTAGAATTCAGCTGTGAATATGTCTTGTCCAAGCCTTTTGCTGGTTGGTAGGCTTTTAATTACTTATTTAATTTTGGAACTCATTATTTCTCTGTCCAGGATTGCAATTTCTTTCTAGTTCAATCTTGCAAGGTTCTATTTCCAGGAATTTATCAGTTTTTCTAGGTTTTCTAGTTTGTATGCATAGAAGTGTTTGTAATATTATTTGAGGGTTTTTTTTTTTTTTTTTTTTTTTTTTTTTGTATTTCTGTGGAATTGGAGGTAATGTCTCCTTTGTCATTTCTGATTGTGGGTATTCAGGCATTTTTTTTTCAGTAGTCTACTTATCAATCTTACTTGCTTTTTCAAAGAAACAGCCACTAAATTTGTGGACCTTTTGTACAGTTTTCAGGTCTTAATTTATTTCGTTCAGTTCAGATCTGACTCTGGTTTCTTTTTTGTCTGTTGCTGGTTTTAGGGTTTGTTTGTTTTTTGTTAACACTACTTTAGCTGTGTCCTAGAGATTCTGATGTGTTGTATCTTTGTTCAGAGTTTTCATGCCGGTTCATTCTAATCTGTGCGGGCAGATGTTCCTTCAATCTTGGAAGTTGCTGCCCTTTGAATAAGGTATTTGCTTTTATCTTCTTTGATTCCCTTGGGAGTTTGATAGAGGAGTATAGTGGGTTCAGTCGATTGACTTTGTCTCTGGAAGATCTTAGGGGGCCAAGGATTAGTTTAGTACTCCCGGCCTGCTTGCAAATAACACTTAAGGGCTAATGCCAGGCCCCTAGCTTTGTTAGTTTAGGCCCTTCATGCTGGGAACTTGCTGCAATGGAGAGGGTGAGGCATTTAGTGAGCATCATTTGTAAAATAGATTTAAGAATACTATATTTAAAATACATAAAATATCGTTATGGCATAGCTGATTTTAATATGTTCATTTTGTCCATTTGTTTTCCCCTATGCAATGCCTAACTTACCTGTAAAATGTATTTTCTTTACAAAGTGTTAAAAAGACAAAGAAATAAAAAAACTATTTATTGCTACTGGGATGCTAAATAATGTAACATTCTAAATATATTACTAAAATGCATTAACAGAAATAATATGTATGCATATATTTATCCTGACATTCAGTGTAAAGAATATTAGGTAAAATTATAGTATTATGAAAATTATATTACTATTTTTGTCCTTAAGGCTAACAGTCTTCGATCCTACTATTTCAGCCACTTTGCTGTTGGCCACACTTAAAAGTATTCAGAAAAACACTGAAGTCTGGTTTCAAAAGTGAGATGGGACTGCATTGCCATCATTATCATCGTAGAACAATAAAAAATAATTTTCTATCATATGGAAAATATGCAGAAATCCTTTCCTTCAGAGATTCTGTTACTTCTGGTTTTGGGTCTTGATAGAGTCACTTAAGATAAGGTTTTGATAATTAAGTTTACATAACATCTAGATCACAACATTTTGATGACTTTTGTTCAGAAATATTGCAAACATTTTCTTCTGTAGCATATGAACTAATAATTTGAAGAACAGGTAAGTGACTAGTTTTTCTTTTATATAAAACCTGTATTTCAGCATTGTCAAATCATGTTACAAAATTCTGACCTTTCAAAGTTGACAACAACACTGATAAATACTTTGAAATATCATTAAGGTGTATTATGTTTTCTGAAGCTTATTTGTTTAATCCTTTGTTAGAATGCCATTATGATTTCAGACACTAGATCTTTTTCTAAGCACAGAAACAGATTTTGGGTAAACTTATGCTCTTTTTTCTCTTCTGAAGAGGAGGACGTTACTTTTATGAACACACTCATTTGATTAATATTGACTTTCCCTTTTAAATGTCAAAGACAAAGAGGAATTTATTAAGTCAAGGAGCCTTTCTTGAGGACACAGAAAAGTCATAATCATTATCAAAGACTGCTTTACTAAGAAATTTTTACACAGATAACACTGGCAATAGTTTAAAAATGGTTCCTTCTAAAGATAAAAGGTGGCTCAATGGTCAGGGAAGAAATCATGATAATAGAAGGCACTAGGTAAATGTTGGCTATCATGTGCCAGGCATAATGTTAGAACATTTGCCTGTGACCTCTAAATTCACTGTAAGTAATCAGGGTAGCTGTTATTATCTTCATTTTACAAGTGGTAACATTGAAAATAGAGAATTAAAAAGATTAAGTAATTGATCAAATTTATATAGTTTTGAAATGACTTAGAGGGTGGAAAACCAGGTTCTGTAAGGCAGCACAGCTGCAGATCTTTGCACTGCCACCTGCATGACAAATATCTCATCTCTTTCTGTTTCCCCTGGCTGATATAGCAAATAGTTTGCAGCTTTTGTTTCTGCTGAGCATCAGACAGACACCCTCGAAATCCTTCTAAACACAGAATCTATATAGTACTTAATTATTGACCAGATTTGATGCAAATAATAAACCCAAGGCAACGTTCTGTCGAAATATGCCAGTCTTCTCTATTCTTTGAGCAAACCCATGCCACTGTATCTGTGAGTGAGTGATTGTTTCAAGAAATCTATGTACTTTTTTTTTAAATTCCAATACTTCAAATTAGCTTGTCTCTCCTAATACCCAAACTTGTTTAACCTTCATTTATCCCATGCCAACAAACCAGTTTGCCTGTGATTTCCAGTCATGTGAAAATAAACTTTCTTTCTTAAATTCTGTTTGAATGATTTTCCCTTTCTCTAGGTGGCTGTAACTGCATTGAATGAGAAGATAGTCGTTTCGGATAAACATGGACTTGTTTTTCCTCTTGGCTGCTTTGTTACTTATAAATACTACCCATCCTATATTAACGCTCTCTCTCAGGATGAGTACTCATTCGGGAGTCTCTCTACCAATGATAAGAAGGGAATGTACAGAAGCCACTGTATAGAGAACTTAGCAGGTGGCCTAAATAGTATTGTAAGTGCCTGTTAGAATGAGAAATGACCAATAGGTGGGAAAGTTTTTATGTAAGAACATTCTTCCTGGCTATTTTTATTTTCTTTTTCTTTTTTTCACTCTCTCTCCATCGCTTCCTGCCTTCCTTCCTTCCTTCCTTTCCTGCCTTCCTTGCCTCTTTCTCTCTTCCCTTCCCTTCCCTTCCTTCTTTCTCTTGCTCTCTCAGCATTAATGGAATGAGCAAAAATAAGCATAAACATTTCTGCAGAGGTTAGCTATTGCAAGCATGTAAAGATATATACACACACACACACACACACACACACACTTTTTAATAAGCATAACTATATATATTATGAAAAAATAGAAACAAAATATATGTCTAATATAATAAAATTATTTTAAATAAATTAAACTGTGTTCTTGGGTAATCGTGTATTTTCAACATGAAGATTTAAATTTATATGCAGATATACCTGTAAATAAAATAAGTTTAAAAGATCATGATATGTGAACTAACAAAGTTTCACAACAGAAATATAGTATACTATTTTGAGGGAAAAAAATTTTTTAAACTATCAAGTATATATAAACTAAAATAACTAATTTCTGATATTTTAAATAATTTACTCTTTCCATTCTATTTGAAATTTGTTACTGATTTTTATCAAAGTCATTTCTTATGTAGTAACTACAAATAAATAAAATAACTTTATTTCTGCAAAGACATAATAACAATATCTTCAAAAATCGCCAGTAGTTGGGTTCAGGGATGTGCATTTGTAATCCCAGCTACACAGGAGGCCAAGGAGTGCTTGATCCCCGGGAGTTTGAGTCCAGTCTGGGCAACATAGTGAGACCCCATCTCTAAAAGAAACGTAAATTGCCACTGTATCCTGTAAGATGACAGCCCAATGGTCAGGGGAGATGTTGAGAAAAAAGACACATACATAGGTAAAAACATCCATCCCTGCCATGACTTAACTTATAATCACATCATTTTACTTAAACTTGTTAAAAGTTTTCAGGATAGCTATGGAAGTATTATTCAAAACAAAATGAAACCTAAGGAATGGGCATTATAAAATAAAACTTGAAGTAGAAATTTACTGTGGAAATTAAAATACAAAAATAGAGTGTTTTTTTTTTGTTTATTTTCTTATTTGAAATGATCTTTTTGATCAGAAATGGGAAGCTTTTAACTTTCAACTGCCAGTGCTACTTTTCTTCTTTTATGAAAGGTTTCCCCATAGATGTCAGTGCTGTTTGATAGCATTTAACCCTCAGTAGAAATGTTTTCAAAATGGGAGTCAGTCCTCTCAAAACCTGCCACAGATTTATCAACTAAACTTATGTAATATTCTAAATTCTTTGTTGTCATTTCAATGGTGTTCATGGCATCTTCACCAGGAATAGATTTTATCTCAAGAAACCACATTTTGTTGTATCCATCCCTACAAAACAATTCTTCATTTGTGTATATTTTATCATGAGATTGCAGCAATTCAGTCATATCTTCAGGCTCCACTTCTAATTCTAGTTCCCTGGCAATTTCTACCACATCTGTAGGTATTTTCTACACTGAAGTCTCAACCTCTCGAAGTCATTCATGAGTTTTGGAATCAACTTCTTCCAAACTCCTGATAAAGTTGTTATTTGATCTCCTATAATTTATAAATGTTCTTAATGTCATCTAGAATGGAAGGTTTTCAATTTACTTTGCCCATATGCATAAGAAGAATGGCTACCTATGGCAGCTATAGTCTTGTGGCTATAATCCAGTCTATCACTGATGGACATTTGGGTTGGTTCCAAGTCTTTGCTATTGTGAATAGTGCCACAATAAACATACGTGTGCATGTGTCTTTATAGCAGCATGATTTATAATCCTTTGGGTATATACCCAGTAATAGGATGACGGGATCAAATGGTACTTCTAGTTCTAGATCCTTGAGGAATCGCCACACTGTCTTCCACAATGGTTGAACTAGTTTACACTCCCACCAACAGTGTAAAAGTGTTTCTATTTCTCCACATCCTGTCCAACACCTGTTGTTTCCTGACTTTTTAATGATCGCCATTCTAACTGGTGTGCGATGGTGTCTCATTGTGGTTTTAATTTGCATTTTTCTGATGGTTTTGTTTTCTTATCATTCATTTGCTCACTGAAGTAGCACTTTTGAGTTTCCCTCAATAACTTTTCCTTTGCATTCACAAGTTGGTTGTTTGGTTATTGAGGCCTAGCTTTTGGCCTCTGGGCTTTCAACATGCCTTTCTCACTCAGCTTATTTATGTTTAGCTTGTGATTAAAAATGAGAGGCCTTGGACTCCTCCTTTCATTTGAACACATGGAGACCACTCTACGATTATTATTTGGCCTAAGTTGAATATTGTGTGCCTCTGGAAACAGGGAAGCTGAAGTAGGTGAAGCAGTCACAACACATTCAACATGTATCAATTAAGTTTACCATCTTCTATGGACCTGCTGTGTGGTGGCCCAAATCAACTACAATAGTAACATCAAAGACCACTGATCTCTATAACAAATAGAAATAATAACAATAATAATAATGATAATAAAGTTTGAAATATTGTGATAATTTCCAAAACATAGACACAGAGACATGAAGTGCACATATGCTATTGGGAAAAGAGTGCCAATAGATGTTGCCACAAAACTTCAGTTTGTAAAAACTGGAATATTTGTGGAGTGAAATAAAGCAAAGAGGAGCAAAACAAGGCATGCCTGTATTGTTCTATTTATTCCATAGATTTTGTAAACTTCAATAATTTTTCTTAAAACTTGAATAAAAAATGTATTTAATCTCATTGTCTCTTGACATTGTATCTTGAATTGCACAATTTGCAGTTATTATTTAATATCCCTGTAAATTTATCTGAACATTTATTTGATCATGTCTATACATTCTTCTAAACATAAGACCTTTCAAAAGTGACCATTCTGCTTACATTTCTATTCATTTAATTCTTTAATTGTAGCCTCAAAGTATGTAATTATATTAACAGAAAAATCAATTCTTATTGAGAATTTATAATATACTAAATGATGTATGTACATCATTTTATTTTCATTCTGGAATTACTACAATTGCCCCAAATTTTATAGGTGAGACAACTTCGAACAAGAGAGTTTAAGATAATCACAGTGGAAAATGCTGTGCCCAAACCTAGGCCTAGTTGGATCTAAATTAATGCTCTTAAACATACGTCATTGAGAAGAAAAGAACCACACTATTTTTTCTTTTGGTTTGTTTTTTTCTAGTACAATTTCTGATAACCATAGACATTTCATTCAGTGAATAGTGCAGGCTGATTGGCAGTCACTGAAGTGTAAGAATTTTCCCAAGTAATTATTGTAGCATTAACTTCTGTACTTGACTGATACCTGCCTCTTCCATCTAAAACTCTCCAATCTAGCCAGTTGTAAAACTCAAACCTATACTTAGAGAGTCTTTCTCTATTCATCTGAAAGTATTTCTTCTTCAGGGAAAGGTAAGTGATAGAAAATACAAATATAACTGAAAGTTGTTACTGAAAAAACAATCACCATTAGAGTCTACTTTATCATTCAGAAATCAAGTTAGATAGCACCTTAACATGACTCTAAAGTTTCTGCTTCACTTTTAATTCTCAAGGGTCAGAAAAAATATTTGTTTCTACTACAAATATTAAGAAACCTAGATCTCAGAAAATGTTGTCAATTTATAATGTGATCAATTGTATTAATCTAATATATGAACATGATATATTATGATAGGATTAACTAACACATGGTGTTGTTACACACGTGTTTAAGAATCCTTTAGAATTTGAATGTCAAGCTTCATATCAAGAGCACATTTACTCATATAAGTTACAGTGTAACTTACTTTCAGGAAAGAAACAAGGAGAGCATCAGTTGTCAAAGTGATAATTCTTCTCAGTGTAAAAAGAGAAGGATAAGGAGAAATACCATCCTAAGAATGGTTTTATTTCTTTTTATGGCTGACACAGGAACAGAAAACCAAATACTGCATGTTCTCACTCATAAGTAGGAGTTACTCTACAATGAGAATGCATGCACAGAGAGAGGAGAACAATATACACCAGGGCCTGTTGGGGAGTAGGGTGTGAGGGGAGGGAACTTGGAGGACAGGACATAGGTACAGCAATCCATCATGGCACATGTATACCTATGTAACAAACCTGCATGTTCTGCACCTGTATCCTGGTGGTGGTGCTATTGTTGTTGTTATTGTTGTTGTTGTTGTTTTTATTTTTTAAGAATACATTAAAGAAAGGAATGGTTTCATTTACTTGAGCATTTATTTTGTGTTTGCATATATGCTAAGTATGTGGCATCATTTTCTCATTTAATCTTTACTACATCATTTCCATTTTCTTGGCAATGTATCCGAGATTGACATTCCTATCAGATTGATGAGCTTATTATTTTGAGTTATTCAATCAGGGATGTTTAGAGTTATTCACTTTTAAGTTTAAGAGTAGCTCAGGGATATGACTTCATTTAGAAATTATGGAACTTGTATTTCTAGATCTTATGTAAACTGAATCAGAGCTTTAACCGATTTTTATTTGTGAACTCTTTTCTATGCATGAGATGTCCCAGGGAAGGCTCAATCAAAGAGAACAAGAAGAACATTTAACCCTAATTAGATTTCATCTACAAAGGCTGTGACTTTAGAGGGAATATAAAGTTAGATGAGTGATAAGTTATTTTGATTGTTAAAGTTTAGGTAAAAGATAATTATAATATCGGAATTTCAGTAAAATCAAAATATTGCTGGAAACAAATGTATACTAGTTTAAGATGTAAAGGTAATAAATATATCACTGCTTGTATTTATATTTTGCTATGTATATATACTATTTATACATAAAGTGAATATAGTGAGCTCAATTTGAGATGCACAGGTAAGAATTGGAAATATATCTTCTTAAAAGTTGATCTAAATGATAAATAAACTTTATAATTTCAGTTCAATGTATGCAGATGAATATAATAATATAATAAATGGAGCTATGATACACTACAAGCCATGCCTTCAACTTGCATATTCTTATTTTTCTCTCAGCAGCAAGTAGTTTGGAAATAAATAAAAATTATTGAAGATAAATTTTAAATTATCAGCTCTGGAATATAATTAAAGATTATCTTGAATGTTGTATAAATTTGGATATATATCCTTTTCTTCCTTGTGAACTGGCCAAAGAATTACCATGGCATACTTTAGATGTGGTGGAACATAAACTTTCTATTTCCAAACTTGCTGACTTTTCTGTTCTCATATAAAAGATTGTAAAGTCAGTAAAGTTAAATATCGAAGTGAGTTAAACTCCATAAGCAGAAAGTCTACATGAAGCATAGGATATCCTCTCCAAAGCTGTCAAACTGTTTCTATAAGTATCATGTAGAAATCACAGCCAGGGTGAAAAGAAATTTATTATTCAGAAATCCAATTTCCTTGGAGGATAATGGACACATCTACAGTGTCTGTAAAATATAAAAATTTAGATGATGTGTGGCTGAAGATTTAAGCATTGCCATTCAAAATACTCCTCTGAGTACAGCAGCCAGAGCCATTTCAGTGCTGAAATGGCTGCTGTACTCAGAAGAGTAATTTCCCAGCTCCTGCTGGAGAAAGCATTCACAATTAATGCATTGGTGCAAAAGGTCACTCTCAACCCATTGTCAGTCATGAGGTTCATATTAGTTTAGTCTTAGGGATATTGAAGGAAAGTTATAGGAATACAATGGGTTCCTAGCTGAGATGGTTTACAGCTGAAAGATTGCTTCAGGAGAATTTCTTGGTCTGAGAGTTTCTAGTGGCTGTTGACTCCCCCAGCCCAATCTAAAAAATAATGCAGCAAGGAACTATGTAGATTACTACTCATTAAGAAAATCTTTTAAGTGAACCAAATTGTGTGTAGGCTGCTCCTAAATATAAATAAACATAAAAGTAGGGAATATGGTGTTTTCAGAGACATTTCTACAAATCTAAACCATGAAGTGTCTGTGCTATTTCAACAGAGATGCAATGTATTTGTGGGTTTTAATATTTGAAGTTTGGTTGGAGATAATTTTTAATTGATGACTAAAACCTATTTTCCTTTTTTTTTCTGCTATGCACTATCATAAATTATTTTGTACTTTCATTTACACCATACTGTATAACAAGTTTTTCGGGACCATTTGTAAGTCATAATCATAGACCACACCTCACCTGCTGAGAGGAACTCCTCTGTCTCATTTCTCCTCTGTTGAGAAAAAATTGGACATTTTGCTCACTGACCTTCAATGAAAAGCATCATCTTATGCACCTAATGCACTACTTACTTTTCTAGGAACACTGAGATAATAAACTGTTTCTAATATAATAGGTGATTTTAAAAGTTGGCAAATGATATTAACAGTACTGACAAACGTTAGTCGATATTAGTATTATAGTTATTACTGGTTTAGCAATTTCCCACAGCTTAAGATGCAAAATTCAAATACTCTAGTTTATAAGTAGGAGAAGTATACTCTAAAATAACTATAAAAAATATAGTCTTGTGGCTGGCCACAGTGGCCCATGCCTGTAATCCCAGAACTTTGGGAAGTTGAGGTGGGCGAATCACGAGGTCAGGAGATCAAGACAAGCCTGGCCAACATTGTGAAACCCCCTTCTCTGTGAAAAATACAAATATTAGCTGGACATGGTGACGTGCCACTGTAGTCCCAGCTACTCGGGCGGCTGAGGCAGGAGAATCGCTTGAACCCAGGAGGCAGAGGTTACAGTGAGCCGAGATAGTGCCACTGCACCCCAGCCCGGCCTGTCAACAGAGCAAGGCTCTGTCTCAAAACAAACAAAAAAGGTAGTCTTGTAAATACACAAACCAATAATATGGTGTTTATTAACATTATTGAGCATTATGTACTGTATATAATTGTATGTGCTCTATTTTTATACACTGGAAGTGCAGTAGGTTAACACCAGCATTACCACAAACACATTAGTAATGCATTGTGTTATAATGTTATGACAGCTACAATTTAAATAGAAGATAGATGTTTTTCAGCTCCATTCCAATCTTCAGGGATCACCTCATATATGTGGTCCATTATTAATAGGAACATTGTGAAGTGGCACATGACTGTACAATTTTTTGATAATACTGTATTTTTTGCACCTCCACAGTTTCTGTATTGCTTATAACGTGTGTTCAAACTGTTGTCTGTTTGATGACCTCTTACTCCTTCAAGAACATGCCCCAATACCACCCATTCTGTGAAACTGCTACCTACTCTGCTGCTCCCATCCAACAGAATTGTTTACATTTTCTCCAAGACCAGTAGAGCTGGCATCTACTTGTCTTATAGAGCATATTCCAATATATTGTATTCATAGGTGACTCAATATATTTGTCTTCATAGGTGACAAGAGCAAAGATCATGTCTTCATTGCTGTCTGCTCTATGTATAACCCAGTGCTGCATATAGTATTTGATATTTGGGTTTTTGGGATGAACATAATTACTTAATGCCATTATTTCATAGATTGATGAATATTGATAGAAGTGTCATAGATATGCCAAATATGATATATTGATCCACTTAAGACTTTATTTAGTCCCTAATTGCTAACTTTGCATAGTGCTTTTCATGGCTGGTAAGTTAGTGAGGAAAGGAGTCAGAG
This sequence comes from Macaca thibetana thibetana, assembly GCF_024542745.1. NCBI lineage: Eukaryota > Metazoa > Chordata > Mammalia > Primates > Cercopithecidae > Macaca > Macaca thibetana. The sequence continues at coordinate 79,005,080 of NC_065586.1, forward strand.
TCAAAATGTAAGTGTTGATCAAGAATTTTTCTACCATTTTATATAACATTCAAGCCTTGATAATAATTTACTGGTTTGCAGATCAACAGTTTCTGTGAACAATTTACGTAATATTTAAGTTTTTTTTTTTTTTTTTTTTTTTTTACTTTGGTAGTTACCATATCCAAAAAAGGGTGCTTTGTGTTATTTAAATGAATAATACACTTTGCATATGTATTTGTAGAATTGCTTCTGTTAGCATCACTTAGCTCATATACTTTAAAAATAACCTATTTTATAACCATTTTTATCTACCTATGTGGATATATATATTACTAATAGAAAATTTTACTTTAAGGTTTATGCAGTTGTGTCTAAAGAGTTGTAGTAAGAAAGAAAAATTGAACGTGAAGAGAAGATAGGTATTTTGGAAATGTTACTGAGAAAGCAGATACCCAGTCTAGCATATCTAATAATATTGAATTACTTTTTGAGCACTGGAATTTTTAAGTAGTCTAATGCTGCCTTATTAAGTTATCTAATTTTTAGGATTTATTAACCTTATTTTGACATTATAAATGTTCTCAACACAAGCATTAACTGACTGATCCTGATCTCAAACACAATGAACGAGTAAAACTTTGGTTCTTTATTCTGTGGAGAGACAACTTGCTAATGTAATGACAAATTTTCCTCATGAATTTTACTTATTGAAAAAGTAATTGCCTTTCAGAGTTTATTTTGAGATGCTGCTTTTGGAGTTTAACTTCTTTCTGGTTCTTGAGTAGTAATGGAAATTTTAATGGGTGAAGCTTATCTGTGAATCACTGGTAACTTGAAACTGATTTTACATGGCTAGATTTTCAAACTGAGACGAAAAGAGAAAACTCATGTAAGCATACTTGTTTAAGCATATTCTGATATTTTTCAATATTATTCCTATGTATTTTTCACAAGCGTATACTCTTCAGACAATACAGTATTTGCCTTAACATCTCTTAATCTTTGGATTCAGAAATTTATTGTTTATATTGTAATGCTACTTATGTGAGAATGGTTAAAAGACATTAAGCATACTATTCAGTATATATTTAGCCACAGTCAGATTGAACTGCTATTTGTTAATGTCTATGTTTTAACATAATAGCAATCCCATTTGTTTAGTATGATTAGCCCAAGTCTAAAGAAGTACAATTGAGATTTAGAAAAAAAAACAATGACTTACCCAGCCTACCTAACTAATGGGATGGTTGAGGGTAGAACATAACTTTTGTAACTTCAATTTTTACCACTCTCATTATTCTACTCTTTGCACATTAATTCTAATTTTTAAGATAATGCCTTCAATGGGCTGATAATTTGATTTCTTAATTGAAGATAGCTCTGTAATAAATTTATAATTAATAATTTTTAATGTTAGTGAAGACTTTTTTAAATTTTATTTTTAAATTTTATTTTATTGTGGTAAGAATGCTTAACATGAGACTTATCCTCTTAACCAACTTGTAAGTGCATAATCTTTGACCATAGGCATAACATTGTATGGCATATCTCTAGGGCTTCTTTACCTTGCTTGACTGAAACTTTCTACCATACAACATTGTATTATATATTGCAGAATTTTCTTAAAGACGTTAAGGCAGATATTGTTCAAGGATGGGCATGGTAATAGGTATTGGGACCCCTGCAAAGGGGTCTTAAAGTGGAAGAGAGAGATTAGACTCAATTCTGACTTCCACTATGACAACTGGAGACTTACAGCCAAAAAACAGGGTGGAGTTCAGTGAATGGAAAATTGCTAAGAGGAAACATACAGAAAAATGAGATTTCTAGCTACATTGACCTGATGAAATTATTGCTGAAGGGAGTCCAGTATCATAAGATATTGAAGGTGGTCAGATTTTTTCCTAAGCTGACTTAGCAGGACTCTTGCTTAAATTGGATTCAACAAGGACAGAAAGAGAAGCCGAAGGTTAGACCTAGCCAAGCATAAGATTCAAATGAGCCCAAATAAAGTTTTGGTCAAAGGAGAGAGTCTTTGTCAGTATTTATTATATATGTAGCTCATTTTTTTATTCATGTACTTGTTGATGGACATGTAGGTTGTTTCCACATCTTGGATATTGTAAATAGTGTTACAATGAACGTAAGAGTACTAATATACGATAGTATCTGAGACTATAATTTTGATTCTTTTAGATAAATGCCAAGAATTTTGATTACTGAATCATACGGTAGTTCTATTTTTAATTTTTTTTTTTTTTTGAGAAACCTCTGTAGTGATTTCTATAGTGGCTGCACCATTTTGCGTTCCCACTAACAGTTTTCAAGAGTTCCACTTTCTCTACCTTCTTACTAAAAATGTATTGTCTTTGGGGTTTTATTGTTTTGATTTGTTTGTTTTTGTTTTGAAATAGTCATACCGACAAGTTTGAGAAGGTACCTCTTGTTGACTTTGATTTGCATTCTCCTTATGATTAGGGACATTGAGCATTTTTAAATACATCTGTTGACTATTTGTAGTTCTTTTGGGGAGAACTGTCTTTCCGAGTCTTTAGCCCATTTTTAAAATCAAGTCACATGCTTTATTGAGTTACAGGAGTTTCAAAAATAAAGTATTTTGGAGATCAACCCCTTATCAAATATACGTTTTGCAAATATTTTCTCCCATTCTGTTAAAGTGAAATGTCTCTTCACTCTGTTGTTTCCTTTGCTGTACAGAGCCTTTTAAATTTGATATAGTACCACTTATACAACAGACATATAGAATACTGGAATATGATACAGAACTCCGAAATAAATCTATGCATATATAGTCAATGATCTTCACTAAGGGTGCCAAGAAGTCACAATGGTCTAATCAACACATGGTGGTGGAAATATAGATAAGAATATACAAAAGAATGATATTGGACACTGTTTTACACCATACACACAAAAAATTCAAAATGGATTATTGACATAAATATAAGACTCAAATCATTGAAGTGCAAAAAAAAAAAACAGGGAAAGTTTCATATTTGTCTCGTCAATGATTTTATGGATATGACACCAAAAGCACAGGAAACCAAAACAAAAATTATGACTTCTTTTTCTAAAAAAAATTTCAATAACTGTAAAGCATTCCTTATTTAGTATTTTAAGGATCTAAAGAAAAACATATTACATCAAAATTTGCACCCATCATAAAATTTCAAATACTAAATGGCCTTTGAACTTTTCTTTTCTAGAAAGTAATCTATATTTATATAATAGTTTGGTTATTAGCTGGTGATTTTAATTTTCTGGAAATTTTCAGCCCTGGGTTATTATTAAAATTAGCTATCTTGCTCCCTTGGATTTGGATTTCCATGCAAAAAGTAGAAAAGTAGAGGCAGTGATGATTTAAAATACATAAACACACACACACACACACACACATTTTATATACAGAGAGTCTCCAACTTAGAATGGTTCAACTTACAATTTTTTGGATTTATGATGGTGCCAGGTGATATGCATTCAGTGGAAACTTTACTTCAGTGCAGTTCAATAAGTCACATACTATATTCAACACTATTATAAGAATTAACTTTGTGTTACATGATTTTGCCCAGCTGTAAGCAAATGCAAGTGTTCTGAGTGTGGTTAAAGTAGGCTAAGCTAAGCTGTGATGTTCAGTAGACAAAGATTATTAAATGCATTTTAACTTACAATATTTTTGACTTGATTTTATCAGGATGTAACCTCATTATAATTTGAAGAGCATCTGTACATATGTATGGTCATGCTCTGCATAATGGTGTTTCGGTCAACAATGGACCGCATATACAATGGTGGTCCCATAAGACTATAACATAGCTGAAAAATTTCTATTGCCTGGTGATATAGCCCTTGTAACATCATCTCAGAAAGCATTACTCACAAGTTTGTTGTGATGCTGGTAGAAACGAACCTATTGTGCTGCCAGTGATTAAAAAAAAAAAAAAAAGCACATACACTTATAAACAGTATATAATACTTGAAAACAATAGCAAATGATTATGTTACTAATTTATGTATTTACAATACTGTAAGTTTTATTGTTGTTTTAGAGTATACTTCATCTCCTTATAAAAAATTTAACTGTCAACCACCCTCAGACAGATTCTTCAAGAGAAATTCCATAAGAAGGCATTATTATCATAGGAGATGACACTCCATGCATGTTTTTGCCTCTCAGAGTCTTGTACTGGGACAAGATACAGAGGTGGAAGACAGGGATATTGATTATCTTGACCCTGTGTAGGCCTAGGCTAATGTGTATGTTTAGGTCTAGGTTTAAAAAATGTTTTAAAAGTAAAAATTACATTAAGAATTTTTTAAATAGAAAAGGATTGTAGAATAAGAATATAAAGAAAGAAAATATGTTGTATGGCTATACAATGTGTTCTTACAAAGAGTCAAAAAGTTAAAAAATTAAAAATTAAAAATTTTATTAAAAACAGTAAGCTAAAGTTAGTTTACTGTGAAAAAAAAATGTGTTTTATAAATTTAGTGTAACCTAAGTTTTCGGTGTTTATAAAGTCTAGAGTAGCATACAGTAATGTCCTAGGCCTTCACATTCACTCACCACTCACTACCTCATTTATCCTGAACCAATTCCAATCCTGCAAGCTCCATTTGTGGTAAGTGCTGTATGTACATGTGTCATTTTAAGTCTTTTATACAATAATTTTACTGTACCTTTTCTAGGTGTAGATACACAGATATAATTTTGTTACGATTGCCTACAGCATTCAATACAGCAACATGCTATACAGGTTTGTAGCCTAGGAGTAGTAGGTGTGTAGTAGGCTATACTATCTAGATTTGTGTAAGTACACTCTATGGTGTTCATACGATGATTAAATTGCCTAACAATGCATTTCTCAGATTATATTTCCATCCTTAACTAATGCGTGACTGTGTGTAGAACCACAAAACTACCTGACGCATTGCATGTAGGGGGGGAAATATAGATTCAGGGCAGTAAGGAGAGAGAGGGACCAAGTAGGGAGATATGAGTCCATATTGCAGCATGATCAGTACAATGAAGTAAGGATAACAAAAGTTCTGTTTTAATTTTCCTATTGAACTTTTTTTTTGGTTGAACAATTTATGACATTAACATATTTATAAGAGAAAATAACTCACAAATTTCAGTGTAAGAACATCATCAGGGAAGTGCTAAGTCAATTGTTCTTATACTGTTGTCAGAGATAATGATGTATTTTTCTATTTTTCTATTTAAATGTATATGGACATTCTATTCTAATACACACTACTATTCTATAAGAAATAACACTGTCAAATGATTTGACTTGGAATAAAGCTGGAAATGATTGTTGCTGTTAGATTTTCTGTAAAAAGTTCAAACTTTGAAAATATAATTTAAATATACACGTGGTATTCATCTAAATTATTTCCTCATTTCCTAAATATTTTCTAGCTGAATGAATGAAATTTAAAACATTTTTTCCAGTGTTATTTTAATTAAATAATTAACTTTTGTAATAGCTTCAACTTGTATCGAGAGAGAAACACAGAATTATTTTTTAATTCAAGAAGAACATTTCATATATGCATTTATATAAAATAGTCATAAAATACATACTCATATACATTTGACTAAATGCCACATATGCTTTAACATTTTCTTTTAAGAAAGTGTAACACTTTGAAGATTCAGTGTAAACATCCAAATATTAAACTAAATTATTTCCTTAGCTCCTTGACATATCCTAGAATATCTATTTTAGTTTGTAAATATGATTTTAAAAAATCAGATACATAGCAAATACTCTATACCTACAATACATTTTTTCTTTAACCTATTGTATCCTTTATTGCTATGCATTCTGATTGTTTACAACCTCTTTGCATTATAAATCATACCTCAGTAAATATTCTTATATGAAGGTATTTGAAGACACATTTGAGTATATTTAAAGGACAATTTTAAATATATAATTGTTAAATACAATGACACATGCATTTTAATATTTGAAAAATATCCCTATTTTAATATTATCTGTCATTATGAGTCTCATCTTAGGTATAATTTCCCTAAGCAATCTGAATTCCCTTTCAGATATAAATGATAATCTTCTTAGTATCTCAAAAATCCTATATTGTTTTCTTTTTATGTTATGGAAAAGTCTCTGTCTTGTGCTATGCTATAATCAACACCCTTTCTAGATGATTTCAAGCTATCATTTTAACATTTTGCAGAAGAGAAAGTGAGGGTTTGAAAAGTTCAGAAACCTGCCCAAAATGTAGCATGTAAGAGGCAAAGTCAGGATTGACACTCAGGTTAGTCAGACACTTGATCACAAGCGTTAATCACTACCAGCCTAATGAACTTCAAAGTTCTGTGAAACGTTAATGGACATGGGTTTGAAGACTCCACTTCTAGTCTTGCCTTTAATGTTTGACTTTGAGAGCGCTACCTAATCTCTCACGCTCGGCTTCTGCCCAATTTATAAAGAAATGAAATCAATTAATTCAGAATTTTGATCCAGAATTTAAAATAAAACATTTATTTAAGGTTCCTAGTAAAGTGTCTAAAATGATGATGCTGAATAATTGTAGTTGCATTTGAAACATGATAAAATAATTCAGTTTTGAATACCCTCAAACACTTGCCCATGGAAAGCACAAATTTCATATCATTTCACAAATATACCGTATCCAGAATAGTCAAATTCATAGAGAAATAACGTAGAATAATGGTTACCATGGGTGGGAAGCAGGGCTTAAAGGGGAGCACCTATTTAATGGGTAGCACCTATTTAATGGGTAGTGTTCCAATTTGTAACGATGAAAAGTTCTGAAGATGGATGGTTGGTGATGGCTATACAACAATGTGAATGTCCTTAAAACCACTAAACTGTAAACTTAAAATGGCTAAAATGGTACACTATATGTTATGTACATTTTACCACAACACAATTTTAAAATTTAAATAAAAAAAAAATTAAAATTATTTAAAAAATCTGAACAATAACAAAGCCTAATGTCACCTTCAAAGTCTCATAATATCTAGGAATTTTGTTCCTCAAAGATGCTTGCTTTTGCACATTTTTAAATTATAGATTCAGAGGCTGTATGTGCAAATTTGTTGCATGGATATATTGTGTAATGCTGGGGTTTGGACTTTTCCCTGAGCAACACTTTCATGTTGAGCAATTCAGAGCCTAAAGTCCTAAATCCACCCTAGTCTGTTATCAAGCAAATCTTGAAAAAATCTTTTAATTTTTCTGAGCTTCTGTTTTCTTATGGGTTAGCTGAGAAGAATTAGCAAGATATCAGCTTCAATTTTAGCTAAGATTCTTTGGATTTTATGACTCAGGAACTTCTGACATCACTATGTACACACACACATGGGTAGCTATTTAGTTTTCAAGAATGTGAGATTCTTATGTTACCTGCATAAATAAAGGGGTCTCTGAGGAAGCGTCCTTAAATTCGAGATATTACATGGCACAAATATACATATGTAACAAACCTGCACGTTATGTACATGTACCCTAGAACTTAAAGTATAATAATAATAAAAAAGAGGAATGGTAATCTATAAAAAGGAAAGCGATTCTTACATATAAGAAGTATCAAACACAGCTGAATAATTTGGATAGTATAGTTTAACCACGTTAAAAAAAAAATTACCTTGTTCGTGGTAAAGATGAAATAAATGCCATTATATAAATGACCAATTTCTGAATTTTTAGTGGCTTGTGCTGATGGATAGAGCCATAGTTCTAGATACACAGTTTATGTCAGTGTTCCAAGAACCTGGTATTAGTTCAGTTATTCAGGCTAAAGTGGTGGTGAATACAACAGAAGAGAAAGACAAGTTTCATTCTTTGCTACTATCCAAGTGTTTTAAGTAATTACTACCCATGAACATGTTTATTTAAGACTTAATTATAAGATTCAAAATATTTTACTAGGCAAACTTGAAGAAACGTATTTTAAAGAAAACTAAACGTAAAAAAATAAAAATAATTAGTAGTTTGTCTATTCTAATCCTACATGCCAACAGCTTCATGTGTCTGGAGAATAAAAGAGAAAACAAACATCAAGTGGTCCATCATCCCTGTGCAATAACTGTATCCCATTTTCCCAGTTAGTTTGCACTATTACTTTTCAAAGGAATCCTTCATAAATTCTCTTTATCCTCAAAGCTCCAATACATCTTTCTCATCCCCAAACTTCCACCTATCCTGGACCTGCTCTCTGGTTAATTACCAGTGTCTAGAGGAACTAATTTGCTCTGCCAACCTAAGAAAAGACTTTTCTCTTACTGTGCAGATGTGCCCATTCTCTCTGCTTTTTTATCTTCACTGTACCTTTTAATTGATTACTTTCATTAGTAGTAGCTCTGTCTTTAACACAAGTGCACACATGTGCCAAGTTCCTGGACTCATTGTCTCCACTGTCTTCCTGTCTCCTCATTTTGTTGCTCACTTGCGCAGTAAACAAAAAAAAACACTAAAAAATTATATGAATTCTATTTTCTTGAAAACCTCTAGTCAGGCTTTTGTTTCCACTTCTCCACTAAAACCACTCCTCTCAAGGGTGTCAGTGACTTCTGTTTTGCAAATACACAATAGTTATTCCTCAGTCCTTATCTTCCTCAACCTATTAGTGGCACTTGACGTATTAGTATTCTTTCCTGTTTGAAATCCTTGCTTCATTTGGCTTCAGGCATTCCCTCTCACTCCTTCTTATCTCTTTAGCTACATACCCTTTATTTTTCTGACCTCTAAATATTTGCAAGTCCTGATTTTACTCTCTTTGTACATCCTCCATAGATAGCCTATGTTACTTCCATGTTCATTTCATGACTGGCAATTTTGTGTCTACCCTGACTTTCAGATTCATTCATATCAATCTATGATCTATGGGACATCTTTATTTGGTAGTTTAATAGATATTTCAAACTGTATTTGCACAATCAAAGCCAAACTCTTGATTTCTACTCCAAACCTGCTGCTCCCCAATAGGGAGGAACACATTCCAGTAAGTGGCACCTCCATTCTCTCAGTTTCCCGTTGGCTACATCTCTCATCTCAAGTACTATTTCCTCCCTCTCATTAATCTGGCCTATTCACTGTTTCTCATCCATGGATGGCATGCTCCCAACTCAGAGCCATTGAAAGTGGTATGCCTGCTTCTCTGTTATGGGATTCTCTAAAATGTCCCTTGGTTTATTCAGGTCTCAGCTCAAGTGTCATTTTCAGAGGGTTTTCCTTGAATACCCTAGCAACCTTCTCCCTACTCCAACCTTCTTTCTTTCCTTGTATTAGTCTGTTCTCAGGCTGCTAATAAAGACATACCCAAGACTGAATAATGTATAAAGGAAAGAAGTTTGATTGACTCACAGTTCCACATGGCTGGGGAGGCCTCACAATCATGGCAGAAGGTGAAGGGGCAGCAAAGTGATGTCTTACATGGCAGCAGGCAAGAGAGCTTGTGCAGGGGAACTCCCATTTATAAAACCAGATCTCCTGAGACTTATTCACTACCACAAGAATGGTATGGGGGAAACTGCCCCATGACTCAATTATCTTCACCTGTCCCCACCCTTGACATGTGGGGATTATTACAATTCAAGGTGAGATTTGGGTGGGGACACAAATAAAACATATCACTCTCTTTACGTCTTTCTTCAAGCATTAACACAACCTATACTATATCTGTATTATTTCTTCTTTTTCTTAAAAAAAATGAAAGCTCCACAAAGACTTTGTGAAGTAATACATTTCAAACAAGGTGAAAAGAGTCCTACAAATATGCCTGCTCATTATATTTTAATATCTAATATAAGGAGAAATGCATCTCAAAATGAGATGACAAGTTTACACTTTAAGGCTTGTTTTCATGAATTGCAAAAAATCATTTTAGAAAAAAGAAAAAGTAACCTCAAACACTGTCCCCACATGCTCTTCTCTGTTATTGTTCTTTTCTTTTCTGTTTGGTTAGGTGCTTCTCTTTATTTTCATTTATTTCTTATCACTGCATTTACCACGCTACATCTGCCCCAAGGAAAACAGATAACTAATCCCTTTTCTCCTAGGGGAGGAAACCTAACCTCTTATAAATGGGCAGCATCTATAAAGGAGCTAATATATTTAATCAAAGTTAAATAATAAATGCTTTGATTAGTTATATTTTATCCTGGCAGACTAATACACATATATTAATATAGCAAGTACTCAAATACACATATGCATAGATATCTTAGACAATCATTCTTTATCAAATATGTGATACTCTCAAGAATTAAAATTATACCCAAGATTCAAAAGTTTACAAGCTATTGGAAAAAATGAGTGCTCTGCTTAATTTGTTTTTAAGAAACTAAAGTAACAATAATGCTTTAAAAATAACCAGGGATTCATTTCAATTTGTGGCATTATTTTACTTCTAATGGAAGTTTAAATGAAACTTTTCTAATTACACGAAGTATTTCATTCTCTTATTAGTTTTTCTTTCTATAAACAAATAACTATTTCCAGGCTCTTACCTCCTCTGTAATTACTGTTGCTCAAGAAAGTTCCATTCAGAATGAGATTACAAGAAAATTATAGACATAAGCCATACTTAAAGTTGTTTAATATGACAGTTGGAATAGCTTATGCTCTGTATTTAATACTTAGTTAGTGGAAGATAGTGGATGATGCCATTTTAGTTATAACTGAGAGTATTAAAATTAGTTTACTTATGTGTTTTCACAAAGTGATTTTTGGAGGCTAATTTCTATAAACAGTATTTCTCCCTTTAATTAACATGAAACAGAGTGTGTTTTGCTAGTGTGCTTTTTATTTGTCTACGGATTTTTTTGATAAGTATCATGATATACAAGTAATTGTTTTTCTCTTCAATACAGCAATCATCAGGGCAAATTTTGTAGTTTAGACCAACAAAGTATTGGACAGTCTACTATATCACATATATTATTATCAATTATATGTTTTTCAATTCACATTGATTACATAACTGTTATGCAAGGGTTTGGAGAATTCCAACTATATCATCAGATCTATATCTATTAAATGTTGTATCATTATTATTTCCTGCCATATATAGATGTTATGTTACTTTAAAAAGTTATATTTATTACAAATACAATATTATGTATGCCTTCTCTTTTTACCTTCACAAATACATAAATGATGATCTTGAAGATGGTAACCAATGTCTACAATTCACTTGGAAAGGGTTATTTTCAATTCAATTAATTAAAAATTAGAAAACATCTACAGGGAACAATACTCATGCTTTCAATCATTTATATGTCTTTTTGTTTTTAAAATTTGTTTGAGTTTAGCAGCAATATGCTTAACTAAGTATTATATATGGACCCTCATTGGAAGTTGAAATGCCAGTCTTAGTGTTGCTCACCAAGAAAAAAAAAAAAAAAAAAAAGCAGAAAGCACCAAAAGATAGTTTATAGGATTTTCTAACATCATCCCTCAAACTCAAAATAGTATGAAAAATGTAAATAAATGTCATCCAAATGACTTTAATCTAGGAATCTGGTATCGTTTTAAAAAATTGCTCATATGATTACAAAATTTAGAGAATATATCAATACATGAGACAAGAATGAAATTTGTGTTGGTGATGACTATGCCCAAAATGCATTCTTACTTTAAAGGTAGATACGCATTCAAGAAACCCTTTGTGCATATATAAATGTGTGTGTGTGTGTGTGTATGTATGTGTGTATATAAATTTGTAAAGTAACAACCTGATATTTCTGAATATTTCTGTTTCAAGAAAATCCTGAACAACAGCAGTTCTAAAATTTCCACGTAATATATCCTCGGCATCCTGGTACATTATCTATCTCTCTCTATCTCTCTCTCTCTCTCTCTCTCTCTCTCTCTCTCTCTCTCTCTCTCTCTCTCTATCTACCTATCTATCTATCTGTCTATCTATCTATCTATATTTTTAAAATTATTATTACACTTTAAGTTCTAGGGTACATGTGCACAATGTGCAGGTTCGTTACATTGTATACATGTGCCATATTGTTGTGCTTCACCCATTAACTCATCATTTACGTTAGGTATATCTCCTAATGCTATCCCTCCCCCCTCTCCCCACCCCTCGACAGGCCCCGTGTGTGATGTTCCCCTTCCTGTGTCCAAGTGTTCTCATTGTTCAGTTCCCACCTATGAGTGAGAACATGCGGTGTTTGGTTTTTTGTCCTTGCAATAGTTTGCTGAGAATGATGGTCTCCAGCTTCATCCATGTACCTGCAAAGGACATGAACTCATCATTTTTTATGACTGCATAGTATTCCATGTATATGGGCCACATTTTCTTAATCCAGTCTATCATTGTTGGATGTTTGAGTTAGTTCCAAGTCTTTGCTATTGTGAATAGTGCTGCAGTAAACATACCTGTGCATGTGTCTTTATAGCAGCATGATTTATAATCCTTTTGATATATACCTAGTAATGGGATGACTGGGTCAAAGGGTATTTCTAGTTCTAGATCCTTGAGGAATCGCCACACTGTCTTCCACAATGGTTGAACTAGTTTACAGTCCCACCAACTGTGTAAGTGTTCCTATTTCTCCACATCCTTTCCAGCACCAGTTGTTTCCTGACTTTTTAATGATTGCCATTCTAATTGGTGTGAGATGGTATCTCATAGTGGTTTTGATTTGCATTTCTCTGATGGCTAGTGATGATTAGCATTTTTTCATGTGTCTGTTGGCTGCATAAATGTCTTCTTTTGAGAAGTGTCTGTTCATATCCTTTGCCCACTTTTTGATGGGGTTGTTTTTTTTTTCCTGTAAATTTGTTTGATTTCTTTGTAGATTCTGGATATTAGCCTTTTGTCAGATGAGTAGATTGCAAAATTGTTCTCCCATTCTGTAGGTTGCCTGTTTACTCTGATGGTAGTTTCTTTTGCAGTACAGAAGCTCTTTAGTTTAATTAGATCCCATATGTCAATTTTGGCTTTTGTTGTCATTGCTTTTGGTGTTTTAGACATGAAGTCCTTGCCCATGCCTATGTCCTGAATGGTATTACCTAGGTTTTCTTATAGGGTTTTTATGGTTTTAGGTCTAACATGTAATTATTTTATCCATCTTGAATTAATTTTTGTATAAGGTGTAATGAAGGGATCCAGTTTCAGCTTTCTACATATGGCTAGCCAATTTTGCCACCACCATTTGTTAAATAGGGAATCCTTTCTCCATTTCTTGTTTTTGTCAGGTTTGTCAAAGATCAGATAGTTGTAGATGTGTAGTATTGTTTCTGAGGGCTCTGTTCTGTTCCATTGGTCTATATATATATTTTGGTACCAGTGCCATGCTGTTTTGGTTACTGTAGCCTTGTAGTATAGTTTGAAGTCAGGTAGCATGGACATCCTGGTACATTATCTTTATGGTTAGTGCATATATTAAGATTTTTTCTAGGCAGGAAGATACTCTAAAGTATGAGAATTTTCAAAGATTATGGTTATTAAAGTAAGTTTTGGATGTGATGATAGTACAGTGGTCCTAAATGCATATGGAGAGATAGCTCTGATCAAACAAATGTCATTTTACTAACAGATCCTTAAGCCCAAGGTTTTTGAACTATTGCAACGTGGTCTGGGTGGCACAAAAAGCTGCATTTTATTGACCAACACTATACACTAAAAATAGTTTAATTAAAACAATTAAATTTCATAATTTCATATGAAAATCTAGACACTCAATGTTATCTAAAAAATTGGAAGATGGAAAAAAATAGATGTAGACTTCTGCAAAGTTGCTAAGTTTAAATTCAGCAAAGTTTCCAGAGCCCCCATTATTTCTCAATCAGCCTTAGTTATTTATTTACAGTATTTTGTGGACACTTAGATTCTTACACATCTATGATCCCTTCCTGAAATAACTATGGTGCTTACACTGAATATATGCGATGCGACCTGATGTGTGCACGCGCGCACACACACACACACACACATATGCCATGCACACACCCTATTACAATTATATCTGATTTAAAAATCTTCAAACACCCCCATTTACAAGGTATTAGTCGAATATGCTTTTTTGTTTATTTGTTTTTTTGGGACAGGCTCTCAAACTGTTCCCCAAGTAACATGATAATACCTCATTGTAACCTTGAACTCCTGGACTCAAGCCATCCTCCCCCATCAGCCTCTGGAGGGTGGTAGGACTTCAGATGTTTGCTCTTACTCCTGGCTAATTTTTTAATTTTCTCTATTCTGTAGAAACTGGGTCTTGCTGCTTTGCCCAGGCTGACTTCAAACGCCTGGCCTCAAGTTATCCTTTTATGTTGGCCTCCCAAAGTGTTAGGATTACATGTGTGAGCCACCATGTCATGCCCAGAATACACTTTTGAAATGCTTGATGAGTTGGTTGGTATAGGCAACAATATGAAATTCATTTCTGCTTCAATTCTCCCTTTCACTATACCTTTATCATTATCAAAACTGCAACTTCAAAATCATCTATAATATCTGATTTCATCTTTGCCCATGGGCATCACATTAGTGAGTTTCCAATCTTAAGATTTCTACTCCCTTTCATCCACAAAATATCCTTGATTTTGATTTATTCCACCCATCTCTGACACTGGAAAGGAAAATGAAAAAGTTTCTTGCTGTTCATTTAAATGAAATTTTGTACTTATTAATGATGTTTTTCTAAGATAAATATCTTGCTGAATCATGTAAAATAGTAGACTTTTCATAGTTTTGAAAGTTTCGCTGCATGCTTTATGAATAGTAATTAAAAACTTGAACCTTTCAACTTCAGCAGTAATTCTAAGGGGAAAGGATTAGTTTTTAAAGTAATTATTGCCTAATTAGACAAGAGTGTTAATAAAGTGGAAGAAAATTATAATTTATATTTCCACAGGTGCTTTGTTCAATCTTTTCTTTTTGTTTTTAAAAATTCTTCTTAAGGTACTTTTTTTCACTTTCTATTAATTTAGTCATTTCAACAAAAATACTAAAATAATACTTGGTGGCTATGTTCACTGCTTTTTAATGACTTTTCTATGAAGACATATTAAAATAGATTTTTTTTAGGATACAGAGGGCTTTGCCAATATTAGTATACTCAGATATAGGGATGAAATTTGAGAAAAGATTAGTTTAACTGGGTCACAGAAACAAAAACAGCCCCAATAGTTTTCGCTGTATATAAACCATAAATTTTAATTTACAGGCTGAGATTTGGTTCTTATTTTTCAAGTATATTAGAATTGTATTCTTATATTTTATAAGCATATATTTCATCTAAGTTTAACAATTTAAAATATTATTTTATAATAAATACATATTTATGTACAAACATCTCCTACTCTCTGTGAGGATTTACAGTATTCATAGCCCTTTCTCCAACAATACCTTAAATGTGTCTTAAAGGATAGAACTTCTTTAGAATTTATCAATTATCGATCCTTGCATATTCAGCAAATGCTGCAGGAATAAGTGATAAAACTAAATTTCATATATAATACAGATTTGACAAGAGCAAATTAGCTTTAATGTAAATAACAGGACATTTTGTGAAAATGATAAATTTGTTTTTAAAATTCATTCATTCAAAACGTCAATTCTAATCTGTGCTAAGCTATTTTCTGGGCTCTGAGATAAAAAGCTGGGATAGGAGTTTGGCTCATAATGATTCCTCTTCTCAGGGGAATAAAGTGAAACACAAATATTGCCAAAGTACCCACTGACAAGCAATGTAATTATAAACTGAAATGTGTTCACTGAACACAAAGGAAAGGCTAAGAAGGATTATCGCAAAATATTTGAGCGATACTTGGGGAAGGAAGTGACTTGTTAGAGAAGTCTTACATGAGGAACAAATTCTTAGGTTGAAATATGAAAAAGGAGAAAATGCCTAGGCAGAAATAACTAGCAAAAAATAAAATAAAATGAAATACGGTTATGGTAATAAATACAGAGAGTTAAAAATTAGTTCAGATTTAAAAAAAACATGAAAAGGCCTTGGAATAAAAAAGGTCAGAATGGAATTATGTCTTTCATTTATAAAATTTCTTGCCATGGTGTGTTGGGAACTAAATACTTTTCATTATTGACTTTTGGAAAATTCATAAGTAGTAAAATATTCCTAAAATAATGCCCAACCCCAAGGGACATATAACAACTTATTTTAAAAGTATGAAAAAATGAAAAACAATCATTAGAATGCCTATAAAATTTAATGTCTGTATCATTTTAATAGGATAAAAATATACAGGCAGTTTGAATTTACTATATAATAGCATAATCTAATACTTAATGTAATAAATTTAAAAATTTAAGTTAGAAAAAATGTACTCTAGTAATGAATGTACCCTACAGAGCATTGACACTAGGAGAGAGAACGACTACTTTTCAGTTTGGTAATTTTGAAATGCGAGGATACACTATAAAATTAGGTGTTTGTAGGAAGAGACTAATGTTCTTAGTGTATTACTCATGAAGCATAGTCTTTGTAAGAGAACTTATTTAAATTTTATTTGCCCCTCAAACATAAAGAACCAACTAATTGTAATATCTTATCATTTACAGATAAGACAGAGTTTTACAATGATAAAATTACGTACAATTGACTATTGGACAACATGAGTTTGAACTCCATAAATCTGCTTATATACATGAACTCTTTTTTTTTTTTTTTTGAGATGGAGTCTCGCTTTGTTCCCCAGGCTGGAGTGCAGTGGCACAATCTCAGCTCACTGCAAGCTCTGCCTTCTGGGTTCACACCATTCTCCTGCCTCAGCCTCCTGAGTAGCTGGGACTACAGGCGCCCGCCACCACGCCCAGCTAATTTTTTGTATTTTTAATAGAGACGGGATTTCACCGTGTTAGCCAGGATGGTCTCGACCTCCTGACCTTGTGATCCGCCCGCCTCGGCCTCCCAAAGTGCTGGGATTAGAGGAGTGAGCCACCATGCCCAGCCTCTACATGAACTATTTTCAATAAAAGTTACAGTTTTCTAGAAAAGTAAAACTCAGCTTTACATTAAAATCCAATCTCTAAGAAATATGACAGTGACCTTTATGGATTTGTATCATAAATGAAGGGCTTACATGACTACACAATTAGTTATTTTTCTAAGTCAAATTATTCATCTTCACGTTTTGCCAATTGAGAAGGTTGATCATTTCTTTAATCATGTAGATTTATGAGATAAATGATAAAAGCTTAATATTTATCAACCCAAAGCTTAGAAATATTTGTGAAATGCTTCCTTATATGGATGTCTTTCTGTATTAGACTTTGAGTTACTGTTTTTGAGCTGATACTTCTGCAAACGTTCTAGACTATAAATTTGAAACATGATTTTCTTAGTATAATTGGTAAAGTACAAAGAGAAATGAAACGCAAATCTACCATTTGTTTCTAAAATTATTAAAGCATATCTAATGATTTCAATTGTATTGACATCATTATACTCAAAAAATATTCACCGTTAGTGTTATTTTTATCAACATCAAATGTACAGACTTAGTTCTTGAGATAATTTTACTATTTTAAAATTATTATAAATTAAACAGTTGCAGGTCAGTTGGCCGGAGACCTTACCTTAAAAAAATCCTGCAAAGAAAATAAAAAGTGATGTGTGTAGAATGTTGGTTCTGCGTCTGAATTGATATACTGTGCAACTTTATGATCTCTGGTTAGACTTCATATAATGTGAAATATAAATAAAGTGTAAAAAAGATATGACATGTGAAATATGACCCCTCTTATAAGAAGAGGGGCAATGGAGGATAAACCTACTTTTATTCCTTCTACTTAAACATGTCACCTGGCAAAGTATTAAAGTTCACATTTTCTACTCTATTCGTGTTAAATAAATGTTATACGTACATGTTAAAAGTACATATTAAAGCTATATAGAAAACAAACATTTTATTAGTGACAGTTTGTGTTTCCCAATCAGTATTTACTCTAGTATCCTTTACATACATGTTAATATTTGAATAAATATTAAAAGTTATATGTTGGCCAGGCACAATATGAAAGAAATACTTTCGTATTTCAACCTAAGAATTTGTTCCTCATGTAAGACTTCTCTGACAAGTCGCTTCCTCCCCCAAGTATAGGTCAAATATTTTGCGATAATCCTTCTTAGCCTTTCCTTTGTGTTCAGCGAACACATTTCAGTTTATAAATCCTAGCACTTTGGGAGGCTAAGGCGGGCAGATCACTTGAGGTCGGGAGTTCCAGACCAGCCTGACCAACATGGAGAAACTCTGTCTTTACTAAAAATACAAAATTAGCCGGGCATGGTGGTGCATGCCTATAATCCCAACTTCTCAGGAGGCTGAGGCAGGAAAATCGCTTGAACCCAGGAGGCGGAGGTTGCAGTGAGCCAAGATCCTGCCATTGCACTCCAGCCTGGGCAACAAGAGTGAAACTGAGTCTCAACTAAAACAACAAAAAAGTTATATGTTTCCTTCTATTACCAACTATATCTAATAAACATGACATGCTTGGATGCAGCTGGAAACCATCATTCTCAGCAAACTAATATAAGAACAGAAAATCAGACACCACATCTTCTCATTCATAAGTGGGAGATGAACAATGAAAACACATGGACACAGAGAGGGGAACATCACACACTGGAGCCTGTCGGGGGTTGTAGGGGTTAGGGGAGGGATAGCATTAGGGGAAATACCTAATGTAGATGATGGATTGATGGGTGCAGCAAACTGCCATGACACATGTATACCTATGTAACAAACCTACACATTCTGGACATGTATCCTAGAACTTTAATTTAATTTTTTTTTAATGACATGCTTTGCTAATTAATTTTAGATTGTTTAAATGCAAGCAGATTTAAGAAAAACAAATTAGAAATGTAAATACTACCCATTTGCTATTTCATTAAACATGTGAAGTCATTTCTTAAAATTAGAACTGTTATGAATCTTTTATTCTAAATCTGTCACCTATTTAGAAGACTATTATTTAAAACCTTATTTCCTACCAAGCTATGGTAGTGGCAAAAGCAAGTAAAGTAATATGACTGAGTTATAGTTCAAATTTTATTCAATATAAGAAAGAGAAAAGTAGTAACTAGATTTATAGAAAAATGAATTTAATGTATACAATTGATCATATATAAAATAATTAAAATCTCATTGTTTAGTGTTTAACTTACATTTCTTTTCAAAATGTAATTAACAGTATAGAATGCAACTGTTTTACAAAGCTCATTTAGATTGCTGGCAGAATTCATTTCTTTTTGGTTATATGACTGAGGGCTGTTGTCTGGGGGCCATCGTCTGGTCCAAGAAGTCACCGGGAGTTCCCTGGCATATGTCCCTCTCCAAAGGCAGTTTACAATATATTGCTTCTTTACACAGAGCAGGAAGATTTCTCTTTCTCCAATGTGCTAAGACTGAATTTTATATAACTTAATTGAAACAAGAAAATGACACTTTGTTCTTTATCATATTCTTGAGCTGGGAGCAGGAGAGTGGTTTGGGATGATTCAGGTCCATTACATTTATTATACACTCTATTTCTATTATTATTATAATATAATATATGATGATATAATCATACAACTCACCATAATATGAGTTGGGAGCTCTGAACTTGTTTTCTTGCAACTACATGATCCCATCTGGGAATGATGAGAGACAATGACAGATCGATCATCAGGCATTAGATTCTTGTAAGGAGCATGCAACGTGGAACCCTTGTATGTGCAATTCACAATAGAGATTGTACTCCTATGAGAATCCAATGCTGCTACTGATCTGACAGGAGGCGGAGCTCAGGTGGTAATGCAAATGATGGGGAGGGGCTGTAAATACAGATGAAACTTTGCTTGCTCACTCACCACTCACCTCCTGCTCCATGGCCTGGTTCCTAACAGGCCATGGACCAGCACTGAACCCCTGATCTATAGAATAGTATTATATGAGGATTTGATTCATTGTGAACTACTTCAGGTGTGGCTGTCACACCGTTAGACTGAAAACTCTATATAGACTATTATTTATTATTAATTCATTCAGTTTTTCTCATAAAGCTGTAGCCGCTGCATCTTATAAAGTATGCTATCCAGAATCAGCGCCCATCAAACACTTATGCTATAAATGAACAAATGAATATTCTTAACTTTTATTTTTTGTTCAAATTTTCATCTGTCAATTACAGAAGAATAACAAGGATTTTACTGTCCTAATTTTAAACTGATTCTTACAAGTTTTAACTAGTTTACCCTTATATAGCCCTCCCAAAGCAGCATAACTAGGAATGCAAAGCAAGACTCTCTCATTCCAGAGCCAAGACTTTTATTACATTATATCATACAAGTCACTGGCATTTTCATATTTTTATGTTTAGTCTCTCTTGACTGACTTAATACTTTTGAATTTTGTGCTGATGGATTTGCCTTAGGAAAATACTCATGTACTCATTAATTTATTCTTGTTTCTTAGAATCTATAATATTCATCAAACAAGAATATTAATCAGAATCATTTTCCTGTGCCAGGGAATGACATCCTACAGAACTGTCTTTCAAGCTTCCTTTTTAAAATTTTGCATGCGTTTGCTTGAGCATTAAAACTCCATTTTAAATTTGCTTGGTTATATTTTTAAGCTACACACTCCACTGATGAAATAATATTTGGCCTTCTTTTTTTGTATTTCAGTTTGCTCACTCCTTTCATACTAAGCTTTTTTCCGAAGACTTTTCTAAGAAATAATGAGAAATGTGTTTGTCTAAAAGACTAACATTTAGATGAAAGTTCCAAAAACGTAGATTGAGTGGAAACCTCAAAAAATTGGCAATTGAAATTTCTTTATCTCCTAATTTGGAATTATTTTACTAAAGTGCCTTGAAATGTATATTAGGTTAAAAAAATTGAAATATAGTGCATGCTCAATAGCAAAGTCATTGTGAGAAAATTGAATAATTTATTTCTATAGAAGATTAGTGTCTGACACGCACTAAATATAAAATAAATACTAATTGAGTAAATGTATGTGTAAACACTAAGAAAAATATCCAATATAATAGCAATAGTAAACATACAGATTACATTTCCACTCATTTAAAAACATTTTTGGTGTATTCATATTTTATTAAACCAGCTAGTATGACTATATAATTATAACATTTGGCATGTATCTATTATAGACTAAACTGAATATTAGCTTTTTTCTGTGAAGATACAATCTCTGAACACAAATTAAACAGATTAATTATATTGGTCAGTCATTTGTTTTCTTGAGAAGTAGTATTCCCCAAAAAGAAAACCAGTGTTCCTCCCTGTTTTATTTAAAGTTCTATTATTAAAACCAGAATTTAATAATGAATAGACTCAACAGACATATTAAGATACTGATTTGAATTTTCCAAGAATTCACCATAGCTGTAAAATAAGAATGCCTGAGCTTGGACTTACCTTCTGTGTTTCACGTGGTTTTGGGAAATATATTTTGAGTTAAATTAGTCTCATTTAATGTTTACAACTGTTGATTACATATTTAAAATGTTTAAAACTGAAATGTAAGACCTTGTAAATGATTGAAGTGATGGCAAGATTAATTCTTAATAATTTATATTCTTAATTTTAAAATTGATTTTCATCAATTTTATTTTATACCACCATGTTTAGGGCAAATCTATATGTAGAGACAGCGTGCACCCAGAAAGCAAATTAACATTTTCTTTTTATTTGAAATGGAGTCTGTCTTGCTCTCTTGCTCAAGCTGGAGTGCAGTGGTGAAATCTCAGCTCACTGCAACCTCTGCCTCCTGGGTTCAAGCTATTCTTCTACCTCAGCCTCCTGAGTAACTGGGATTACAGGTGTGCACCACCACACTCGACTAATATTTTGTATGTTTAGTAGAGATGGGGTTTCACCAAGTTTGTCAGGCTAGTCTGGAACTCCTGACATCAAGTTATCCACCCACCCCAACCTCCCAAAGTGCTGGGATTACAGGCGTGAGCCACCATGCCTGGCCAAATTTAGACATATTTTAAGTTTGGTAGTGAAGGCACATTCAGATGTAGTAGCATGTTAAACAAACAAACAAACAAACAAACAAACAAAAAACTGTAAGCCCGAGCAAAGATCTAGTAAGTCTGATTTAGCTGGACCAGGTGGGAGAGGTGCCTTGGACCTCACAGTGTCCTATAAAAACATTGGTTACTTTCCAACCATACCTCAAATTAGCTACAACGGAACCCCTTGAATTTAAATTGCAAACTTTAAAAAAGTGGGAGATAATATCAATATCTACTTATCATTAATGTAAATTTAAATAAAATATATACTTTATATAAATTGTATATGTGACTATGTAACATAAATTTATATATAAATATATTATGTATAAATGTACTATAAAATTGTCAATAAATATCAATATATTTTTATAGATGAATATATGATATAAATGTATACGTATGTATATTTAGTAAAGAAAAATATAATGTGATCTAGAAGGAGGGAATGTATCTGAAAGGCTCTCTGAAATTTTACTTTCCCAAAGTTCATATTACACATTTTAAAAAAAGAAAAGCTGATTCATCTGGTAATGCTGAAGGGTGATAAGTACTCTCTGTAGTGATGAAGACATTATTAATATTTACCACCATGCTGAGGTAGAAGACAGTTTTCTCTCTAGGCATTTAAGGAAATTCATATTTGGTGTGGTAAGATATAGTGACTTTGGAAAGCCTCATGTTTTTAGTTTGAAGCTGAGGTTGCTTTGAAGGGAAGTTTGCTTTATTCCAGCAGGTAAGTAGCATATGTTTCTCACGAGGAATACAGAGCAGTGACAAGTTTTAGTTTTATAGCTTTATCTAGATATTGTTATAGATCAGCAGTAACAGTAGTTTGGCTGAACAAACTATTGAAGGGCAGACTGCATATATACAGCTCACTTCACTGTGAGAGTAGAGCTTGCTTCATGGTTGTGTATTGGTATGGGGTTTCTTATCAGCGTAATGATGGTGTGTTCCAATCTTTGATATCTCAAGAAGATTAGTGTTTATTCACATAGCAGTCACAGACATAGGCTAAAAAATAATTAACATTGTCAAAAATGTATTTAAGAGAAAACTGCTGTGGTGTCAAACGTGGCTGCTTTTGCCATGTGTCACTGCAACCACCCAAGACTCAGGGAGCAGGGATAAACAGAAAAAAGAAGGACCTTTGTGTATTTCCAGTCTTTGGATTTATATTTGAAAGTGAAAGGCAGTGAAAGACCTTTATTCTCCTTCCAAGAGATGAACAGAAATCTGTACTCAGAGTAGTAGATACCATCAAGGATGCTGTCAGGGTTGTCGGAATAGTTACACTTTCACTGTAAAGTTCTCATTCAGTTTTTATCAGATAGCATTTTGGTTGCTTTGTGTAATCTCAGTTCATTTACTGAATGAAAATTATTGTAAAGTGACAATATACAGTTTTGAAATGATAGCTGCTATTTTCATGTCACTTATTACATTTTAACGTGTTATATAACTTATTTATATTTGTTGTTGGTGGATCTTTATTTTGCTGGAATATAACATCCACGGGAGCATAGAATTATGTCAGCTTTGTTCACTGATATTTCCTAACTGCCGAGAAGAGTGAGTGGTATCTAGTAGACCCTCCATAAGTGCTTGTTGAAGAAATTAATTTTTGAGAACATTGAATGCCAGAGAAATAAATATGAGATTTATCTTGCAGGAAATGCAAATGATGTGAAATTCAAAATTAGTATGTTTGTCTTGAATAATTGCAGTAAAATATTCTTAAGACTAAGGAAAATGTGTCATAAAATGCGCATGGAATGCAAACCACTTACGTGTAATATTATACTATAATAGGAAACAAACACTTTTCCCCAGTATTTTGAGAAAAGAATACTATTTCTAAGTCATGATTGCAAAATGATAACTTCATTAGCTATATTAGAGTACTGAATACACCAATGTAATTATCTCTTGAAAAACAAGTATAATAATGTATTCATTTATAGGTCACCTACAATTCTTTTTAGAATTGAACATGCTTTGGATTTTTAGAACATAACATTATTGGCCAAGAAATTCTGGAGGAAAAATTTGTCCTCGGGTAACATGGAAAGAGTCTGATGTGGGATTTGTAGTAAAAGTAAAGCACCACCACAGAGGTGTTGCTTGACATGCTTTTCATTTACCTATAGTCACTTAGCAAGATTTTGGAATTCGTCTCCTATAGGACTTTCTCTTGTAATTCTAGAGATTATAAAGCTAGTAACGAAGACAATCTTTTGTCTAAAGCACTTGATCTCTTCCAATTAATTTGATCGCAATCACAGAAGTGCCACTATAGGTTGTCAGTTGATTGTCACAATATTGTACTAAACATGCTGGTCCTGTAGTCTTTTACACAGTCTCTTTGTGGGAGGTACCTTTCATTATATCTTTGTTTAGAAACTGGGTTTTCTCACGAAGTCAATATGTGTTCTGTGTTTTGGGTGGGTTGATGTGATGAGTCATAGCTTTCTTTCATGTCTCTGTAAATATTGAGCCCATTGAAGTGATTAAAATTTATTTGGAAATAAGGCAGATACATATGAACCAGTAAAAAAAAAAAACTATAGAAATTATTATTATTCTCATTATTCAAAGACAAATAAGTATAATATTTCCCCTAAAATTATCTCATTCCTCTGGGCAGTAAATGCTGTATCTATTCTAAATTGATTTTTATATGAGTTTTGTCTGTGATGCTTTCAAAAGTGTACATATAATCCTCTACAAACATGCAGAGCCATAGATCAAGAGGTTTTGTTTCTGGAGGCATAATAATGGCAGTGGCATTAATGACTTTAAAATAATGATCCATCAGTTATTTTTATCCTGGAGACTGCTCCATGAACCAAATTAGCTTCAGTCAGAAATAAAATAATATACCATAATTTGTGAATGCATAATAGTATAAACTAGTATAAAGGAAGTCAAGCTGGCAGGTCAAGGGCCCACACAGGAACACAACTATGACCTTTTGTCCTTTGCTAAGATACTGCTTTTTCTTTAATTTTGTTTTCTAATACATATATTTTCCGGGTTGTATTAATTTTGTTTTCTAATATATATCCTTTCTAATATATATATCTAATATATATCCTTTGTATTTGTCTATGGTTTCTCTTTATATTTTTAAAATTTAAGTAACATTGTTTTATTTCTTAATGTTGTCATGTTTATTTTTCCAAATAAAAAAAAAGATTTGAAGTCATTGTGTATAGAAATCTTAGTAGGGCTATAATCCTTTGAGAAGGGGGTTACAATGTCTGTCTCTTAGAGTTTAAGGGAAGCAATACAGCAAGCCATCCTAGGCCTCCATATCCTTTGAAAACTTCTGAGCCCTGCGTTTTCTGGGATATTTTCCAATACTTTTCTCTGATGGAATGAGCAAAAGTATCTTACTCACAGACTTTATGGTCTCTTCAGACGCTCACCAGTTTATAACCTTGAGCCAGTCACTTATTGTCTGTGAGCCTGACCTTTCCTCCATAAAATGGGGATAATAATATCTACTTTATAGCCCTTGCTAAAGATAGATTGAGTAAATCTGTATTTAAGACTTTGGAAGTTCCATAAATGCTGAGTCAGAAAGACTCATATTAAGCTTTGGGGGTACTCGTTCTGTGAGTAAGTACACTGTGTTAAGCATGTATTTATATTCCCTTACATATTTAATGTTTAAGACAATCTTATTAGGTAGATACTATTTTATATCCATTATGATAATGAGGAATGTGAGATAAAGATGCTATTAATTTCTTCAAAGTCATATAACTAGTAAGCTGAAAAGCTTGAATTTCAAAAGAAGCCACACTCATCCGCTACTCTACACAACCAGTAGCATTGGCCAATTTTATTTTTCTTTTTTTCTACACGTTAGTGTGGACTTGGCATCTAATAGTGAGTTCTTCTTTGGGCTTTCTGTCCCTAGAAATTATAAATGCAGGGGCCAAGCACTTTGCCAGTTAGGGAAAAATGTGGAAGGCCCAGCTAAAAAGAAGGCAGGCTCCTTTTTTATCTTAGACAAAGAAACAAAGAAGAATAGAATTCATTTTAAAATGTGTGTAAGCTGGAGCAGTGATTTTTTAAAGCCAAGAACTGTGTATCCCATTAGTTTAAAAAAGAGCTTACACCTTTAATACAATTTTACAATACTCTCTCTATATATATATTTATAAGTGCTACTGGACAAATAAACATTATTAAACACTTGGCAATAAATCAAAAATAGATAAAATGTAGACAAAAGCAGAATTAAAATCATTCCTTTATACCCTCTGATAAACCTTATCCACAGCTAGTCTAGTGGAGAGAATCCTGGGCAGAAATAGAAAACTGGAGAACTTGAGGAATCAATATTAGGTGCTAGAAGCATTTAGTCTTATAAAGAAGATTGCACAATCATCTAAACACTTGGAAATCACATGAAAATTTGGATTTCTGCCTTCTCTTTGAAAATCAGAAGACCCAGCAACACTGGTTTGCATTCCCACATTAACAACCATTGACAGAAGTTGAGCACCAGCTGGTCTCTTTAGAAAACCTTGTATTGCACAGTTTATCACAGCCTCTACCATCACTGTTGTGCCCTTAGGCTAATTCATTCTTTTCCTTTGTCTGCTTGTACTCTGTAGGCATTTGAGTTTGGAACCTCTGAATTAGAGAAACAGTGTTCCAATTTATAATCAGGGCCACAATTTATAATCAGGGGCATTTTGAGCAATTCTGTGTGGATAATTTCCTAAATTTACAAAGAAAATGAGCATGTCATTCTTTCAATAAGACTTTCTTGTGTGTGCTCACAGGCCACTAATTTCTCAATCAGTTGTTTTCTTTTTCTTTTTTTCTTTTTTTTTTTTTAATTGCTGGAAGATTGAAAAGTAAAACAAGAAAATTAAAATGGAATGCATCCAAATGCTTCATACAGCAGATGTAGTGAATATTGACAGATTTTCCTTACTCTTTCCCAGCATAGTTAAGTCAATTTCTGATCACTCTACTAGAAAGGAATTAACGTTTTAATGATAGACTTTTCTACTTAATTGCGTAAGACAAATTTTCATTGAAATTCTCATGTAGGATACTAACAACTGGCTTACTATCTTACACTTGTTTGTAAAGTTATGCTGTAGACAACGTAAGTTTAGTTACTCAAACTGATTAACATTTGAGTTACCCATCAGGTCTTAAATTTTAAAGAGTGTGCTTCTGATATTGTTAGTATGTTAACTTCTCAACCTGCTTGCTGGAAAATTAAATAACAGAAAAGAAGTCTTTCCTTAGAGATTACTTGTCTGAAAATTTATGTTGATAAACAGTTCCAGTGCATTAAACCATTGTGTTACTTCGTTAATGGATAACATGGCACAGGTAATTAACTATGAAGTCATTAAGGCTTTTCTGTGCTGTGACAATTGCGTTTACCTGTAACAGATTAATGAACATGTCAAATGTTTCTTTCTACCTCCCCTTATTTCAGATCAGCTTTGAGTGAGCTTTGACAGAAGATGTTTCGACAGTTTTATCTCTGGACGTGTTTAGCTTCAGGGATCATCCTGGGCTCTCTCGTTAAAATCTGCTTGGGCCAGTATGATGATGGTAAGGTTGCTTTTAGCTTGATCTTTAGAGCAAGCCAGGATTTTTGTTATTACATTGAAAACACACCACAGATATGAATAATGCTAATTTGTAGTTTATTATTGAAAGGTTAGTATCTCCGTGTAATAATTAACCTTAACTAAAATAAGCTTAGAAAAGTGAAATCACATGTCCTTTGTTTCTTAGTAAAGATTGCAGTATGGTAGAAGGAATATAGTTTAGTAGAAAATCTAATGCAAGACCTCTGTTTGCTTATTCTTGCTAGGTAAATGCTTAATTGCTATAGAAACAATATTAAACTGTATTTACTAACCCTTGAATATATGCAAACAAAGGTCTCAAACAAAGCTAGAAATACAAAAGACAACAAAATTTGACCCCCCAAAAGGGTCAGAAGTAGCAGTCATAAGTATTTTTGTTGTTGGCACTTTAACCGGGCATTGCATTATTTTATCCCCCACTATTTTTGTTTTGGGAAAGAATAGAAAAATAAAAAAAGATTTGGTATTTGATTTCTTAAGTTTTCCCCTAACAGTCAGTCAGTCATTTTAGAAAGATTTATTAATTTTCAGGTTCCTTAGAATCCATTTAATACATTAAATTTGCTTGCAATGGCCCAATTGTGCCTGTCTTAGATATTTCAATATTGGCAGAATCTGTCTTAGAATACCCTATAATGAGAGTTAGGATATATATATAATATGTTAAATTTTATAGAAGAAAAAAATGGAAAATATTTCCTCCCTAGAAATTTTCTATTGAAGAAAATTGAGTTTTATTTCTTTCCTGTCTTTCTTTTCTTTTAACTTTCCATTGTTGTTATTCAAGATTTGTTCGGCATTCGTGGTACACAGACAAGCAAACTGGTTGCTCTTAATGGCAGCAAAGGATGTGAATTTATTTTGTGCTTTGCTTGGCTGAACTGATTGATCAGAAGATAGATGAATTAGTTTGGCTTTTTCCCAAACAATGTTCAAGTTGTGCATATATTAAGACATTCCCAGTCTTCAATAATGTGAGAGATAAACTTCTTTGGGGATTTGCAGAATAATTCACAATAGTATTCCCTTTCATATAATTGGCAGCATAATCTTTTGAACACTGCTGCTAGTTAGCACAGTGTTTACTTCAAGTGCATCTGAATTTAACTTCACATCTTTGGCATTTAGGGAGATTGTGAATCTGCAGCCTAAAAATGAATTTCAAAGCAGTATATATAAATAACTGCTATTTTGAAGGAAAACACATTGAAATGAAAAAGAGTTGTGACTCTGTAGTTAAAGAACACATTTTAAATTGTGCCAGAGGAGTAGATTGCAAATCAATGTATTGGTATTACTTTATATAATAAGGCATTCTATTTTCATTCTTATTTAGTGTTCACACTGAGCAGGAAACTATTCACTATCTGTCTTCACATTAGACATCTACAAACCATGCACTTTTTAGTAATGTAATTTTAGTTAACAGAGGAAATTACTTCTGGTATAACCTGTAATGCTATAAATTGGTTTTCTTCATAAGCTTGTTACAGTTCTTAGTCTTATAAATATATTTGCATTGCCTCTAATATGAGATTATTGGGCATCACATAGTCAACTTTGTGAATCCCAGTGGAATTTCAGACTTGCCAAGGGATACAGCACCGTGGGGCTGACTTTAATATACTATATTCACACAGCTGCAATGCTTTGTAGGGTTTCTCCTCTTGGAAGTGACTCAGTTCTTAGGAATATTGAAGAAATGGGAAGTATGACAGATAAACTTACTTTTTGTTTAGTGTTTTATCAGTTTTCTAACTGTGTGTATATTTCACTATTCCTTCCATGCTTGTATCCTCCAAAGTGCCTCCAGATATAATGATGCATTCTCTTTCTTTAGGTCTCCTCCCACTTCTTTTTTCTTTTTTGTCTAGACAGAGTCTTGCTCTGTCTCCCAGGCAGGAGGGCGATGGAGCGATCTCCGCTCACTGCAACCTCCAGCTCCGGGGTTCGAGTGATTCTCCTGCCTCAGCCTCCCAAGTAGCTGGGATTACAGGTGCCCACCACCACGCCTGGCTATTTATTTATTTATTTATTTATTTATTTATTTGTATTTTTAGTAGAGATGGGGTTTTGCCATGTTGGCCAGACTGGTCTTGAACCCCTGACCTCAGGTGATCCACCCACCTTGGTTTCCCAAAGTGCTGGGATTACAGGCTTGAGCCACCGCACCCAGACTCCTTTGAATCCTTTATCTCTTTCAAACCTCCCTTAATTAGAGACTCTTTGACATTAGTGCTATTGAATTATTCAGTTATGTATGACTGAAAATGATTTTCATAATTCCTTTCTTTTAATCCATATAAAATCATGAGCCTGTGCCATGCAGGGCTGAAATCAGGACTAGGCAAATCATGACTAACACAAACTAGCACTAAACTGGAATATGTGACATGAATAACTTGAATAAATATTTTTATCCAAATTTTTGGGTTTACAGGTACATGGTTAGGTTCAAAGAAGGCAGTGGTGATGGTAGTAAACAGAATAGAGACTTGCAAGAAAAGGCCAAAAGGAAAATAAAACTTGTTATAGATAATCTACTGGTTAGATTAGCCTATTATGATTTTACATATGTAGTTACATAAATAGGAGCTTCAGAGAAAAGTGAAGGAAAATATGTTTAAGCTATCCTTAGTATATCCATATTAAAGAATAATACACTTCTGGATTTTAAATTAAGAATAATTTATTCTGCTTTTCTGTGTATTTTTTAATTAAACATAAGGGAGTTGGAAGAAAAAAATGGATTGCTGTTTTAATAAACACTTCATCCTAAAATTGAATATTCTATTATTATCCTTTTGTGTGAAATTATTTATAGGGACAATTTATTATTAATAACATGTAACAATATTTTTTACTTGAAAACTTTGGCTAAATTTTGAATCTTTAAAAATTTCTCTTTCAAATTGCTGGGATGATTTTAGACAAAGCAATAAAATTTATAGATGGTCAATTCCATAATGAACATTTCATTTGGTTAATGATTGTAGATCTATACAAGTACTAGTAACATAAATGAGGCTGATAGTATGGTTTTGTGTTTAAAAAGTCAGAATGTAGCTGATAGAGCTACTAGAAAATTAGAGTACATAATAGATTTATAGTTTATGGTGTATCATTTTGTTATTTTGCCCTGATAAAAGAGCATTAGGGGTGGCTCACGCCTGTAATCCCAGCACTTTGGGAGGTCAACGGGGGCAAATCACCTGAGGTCTGGAGTTTGAGATCAGCCTGGCCAACATGGTAAAACTTTGTCTCTACTAAAAAAAAAAAAAAAAAAAAAAAAAAAAAAAAAAAAAAAAAACGGGGTATTGTGGCAGGCTCTGGTTATCCCAGCTACTTGGGTGGTTGAGGCAGGAGAATTGCTTGAACCACAGAAGCAGAGGTTGCAGTGAACCGAGACTGTGCCATTGCACTCCAGTCTAGGCAACAAGAATGAAACTCTGACTCAAAAAAAAAAAAAAAAAAAAAAGCATTAGGATTTATGTTGAATTTATTTTTAATGCATTAATGATCCTGAAAATTTTATTTGAATTGGGAAGTGTGCCCTGATCCCAAATTGAGTGTGGGGAACCTAGGAAGCAGATCTTCTCAGAAAGCAGAGGAAGCAGGACCCTGTGCTAAATTGTATGTTATGAGAGATTTTTTTTTTTTTTTTTTTTTTTTTTTTTTTTTTTTTTTTTTTTATTTTTTATTTTTTTTTTTTTTTATTTATTTATTTATTTATTATATTATACTTTAAGTGTAGGGTACATGTGCATAACGTGCAGGTTGTTTACATATGTATACTTGTGCCATGTTGCTGTGACTGCACCCATCAACTCGTCATTTACATCAGATATAACTCCCAATGCAATCCTCCCCCCCTCCCCCCCCCTCCCCATGATAGGCCCCGGTGTAAATTGTATGTTATGAGAGATTTAAACAGATATGTAATGCACAGCCATTGTTCGAATATATTTTCCCCAGTTAAGTAAACAAACTAAGTTGTGTGCAGCATTTATGTTGTGGTTTATTTAGTTTTGATTTTGAGGATATATATAATAATAAAAAGTCCAAATGGACTGGAATGAAATGGTGTCTCATTTTTGTTGTAACTTGCATTTCTCTAATGATTAGTGATGTTGAATGTTTTTCATGTTTGTTGGTCACTTCCATTTCTTTTTTTGGGAAGTGTCTATGTTCTTTCCTCACTTATTAATGGAGTTATATGTTTTGTTCTTGTTGATTTGTTTAAGTTTCTTATAGATTCCAGATATAAATCATTTGTCAGATATATTACTTGCAAATGTTTTCTCCCATACTATAGGTTGTCTGTTTATTCTGATAGTTGTTTCTTTTGCTGTGCAGAAACTGTTTGGCTTAATTAAGTCCCATTTGTCTACTTTTGTTTTTGCTGCATTTGCTTTTGAGGTATTATTTATAAATTATTTGCCTAGGCTAATGTCTAAAGAGGTTTTCCTAGGTTTTATTCTATGATCTCTATAATTTTGGGTCTTAAATTTAAATTTTTAATTCTTAATTTTTGCATATGGTGAGAGATAGGAGTGAAGTTTCTTTCTTCTGCATTTAGCTAGCCAGTTTTCCTAGCACCATTTATTGAATAGGGTGACCTTTTCCCAATTTTTAATTTTGTCAGCTTTGTTGAAGAACCGTGGTTATGCATATGTGATTTTATTTTCTGGTTTCCCTATTGTGTCCATAGATCTATGTGTCTATTTTTATGCCAATGCTATGCTGTTTTTTTTTTTTTATTTATTATTATAGTCTTATAGTATAAAGTCAGATAATATGATGCCCCCAACTTTATCTTTCTGCTTAGGATTGCTTTGGCTATTCAGGTTCTTTTTTTGGTTCCATATGTATTTTAGAATTTTTAAAATAATTTTATGGATAATAAATTTGGTACTATGATAGAAATTATATTGACTATGTAGCTTGCTTTGGGCAGTACAGTCATTTTAATGATACTGATTCTTCCACACAATGATCATGGATATTTTTCCACTTATTTCTGTCATGTAGTGTTTCTTTCAGCAGTGTTTTATAGTTCTTGTTGTGGACATCTTTTACTTCATTGGTCTCCTTTGTGAAATATATTTCTAAATATTTTCTTTTTTGTGTCTATTGTAAATGAAATTGAGATTTTTATTTGGTTCTCAGTTTGAGTGTTGATCTATAGAAATGAAACTGATTTTCAAGCATTTATTTTGCATCCTGAAACCTTACTGAAGTAGTTTATCAGGTAAAAGAATCTTTTGGAGGAAATATCAAGGTTGTTTAGGTGTAAGATTGTCATTGGCAAACACAGGTAATTTGACTCCCTCTTTTTCAATATGGAAGATATTTATTTATTTCCCTTGCCTGATTGCTAAGAGTGGCCATCCTTGTCTTCTTACAGTTCCCATTCAGTATGATGTTGGCTGTGGGTTTGTCATGGATGGCTCTTATTATTTTGCAGTATGTTTTTTCAATGACTAGTTTGTTGAGGGTTTTTATCATAAAGGCATATTGGATTTTATTGACTGTATTTTCTGCATGTATTGAGATGATCATATGGCTATTGTTTTTAAAGTTGTTTATGTGGTGAACCACATTTATTGATTTGCATATGTTTAACCATTTGTGCATCCCTGGAATAAAATCCACTTGGCTGTGACAAGTTATCTTTCTGATATACTGCTGGATTTGGTTCACTAGTATTTTGTTGCAGATTTTTGTGTCTATTCATCAGGGATATTGGCCTGTATTTTTCTTTGTGTGCATGTGTTCAATGCTAGGTTTTGGTATCAGGATGATACTGGTTTCATATAATGAGTTAGAGAGGAGTCATTCCTCCTCAGTTTTTTTATTAGTTTATACAGGGTGGTTGCTAGTTCTTTGTATGTCTGGTAAAGTCTGACTGTAAATCTGTTTGCTCCTGGCTTTTTTTGGAAAATTGATTTTTTATTACTAATTCAATTTCATAACTCATGATATGTCTCTTCAGGATTTCAATTTCACTCGGTTAAATCTTGGCAGGTTATATGTTTCCAGGAATTTATTCATTTCTTCTAGGTTTTCTGGTTTTTGATCATAGAAATGTTCATAGTCTACCATGATTACTCTCTAAGAATCTACATAGACTACTCTCTGAATATATTTTGTATTTTGATGGTATCGGTTGTAATGGTATCAATTGTAATGCCACATTTTTATCATTCCTGATTGTGCTTATTAGAATCTTCTCTTTTTGTTCCTTGGTTAACTTAAATATCAGTCTTATCAATTTTATTTATCCTTTCAAAGAAACACCTTTTCCTTTGTTAATATCTCGTTTGGTTTTTACAGTCTCAATTTCATTTAGTTCTGCTCTGATTTTTGTTATTTCTTCTGCTAGCTTTACATTTGGTTTGTTCTTATGTTTCTAGTTCCTTAATATGTGATATTAGGTTATTAATTTAAGATATTTTAATCATTTTTATGTAGGCATTTAGTGCTTTAAACTTTCCTCTTAACACTGCTTTCATTGTGTCCATTGTATCCCAGAGGTTTTGGTGAGTTGTATTTCTATTTTTATTTGTTTCAACTTTTCTTATTTCTGCCTTAATTTTCTTATTTAGCCTAAAATCATTCAGTAGCAAGTTGTTCAGATTCCATGGGCTTGTGTGGTTTTGAGAGTTTCTCCTGACATGTGTTTTTTTGTTGTTGTTGTTGAGACAGGGTCTTACTCTATTACCCAGACTGAAGTGCAGTGGTGCTATCTCGGCTCACTGCAACCTCCACCTCCCAGACTTAAGCGATTTTCCTGCTTCAGTCTCCTGAGTAGTTGGAATTACAGGTGTGCACCACCAACATCTGGCTAATTTTTGTATTTTTTAATAGAGGTAGGAGTTTACCATGTTGGCCTTGCGGGTCTTGAACTTCTGACCTCAAATGATCTATCCACCTCAGCCTCCCAAACTGCTAGGATTACCAGCATGGGCCACTGTACCCAGCCAATATATATTTCTAATGTTATTTCCTCTGTCATATGAGAAGATGATTGATGTAATTTTGATTTTTTTGAAATTATTGAGACTTGCCTTAAATCCAAGTATTTGGTTAATTTTAGAGAACGCTCCATGCACAGATATGAAAAATGTATACTCTGTGGTTGTTGCATGGTATGTTCTGTAGATGTCTATTACATCCATTTGATCAAGAGTTCAATTTAAGTCTGGAGTTACTTTGTTAGTTTTCTTTTGCCCTGATAATCTATATGGTGCTGTCACCAGACAGTTGTTAAATACTTCAGCTATTATTGTATGACCTTCTTATCTCCTTTGTTAGATCTAGTTGTTTTTATTAATCTGGGTGCTGTGGTGTTTGGTGTATATATTTAAGATGGTTAAATCTTGTTGAATTGAACCCTTTACCATTATATAGTATCCTTGTCTTTTTTTTTTTTTTAACCTTTCTTGATTTAATATCTGTTTCATCTGATACAAGAATAGCAATGCCCGATCTTTGTTGTTTTCTATTTGTGTAGCACATCATTGTGCACCCTTTACTTTGGGGCTGTGGATATCATTACACAGTAGGTCAGTCTTTTGAAGGCAGCAGATTGTTGGGTCTTGCTTTTTCATCCAAGTTGCAAATGCATATCTTTTATGTGGAATATTTAGGCCATTTACATTCAAGATTAATATTGACATGTGAGGTTTTGTTCCTGTCATATTGTTGTTAGCTAGTCACTTTGTATATTCAATTGTGTAATTGCTTTATGGGATCTGTGAACTTTGTACTTATATGTGCTTTTCTGGTAGCAAGTATTATCCTTTCATTTGCATGTTTAGAAGTCCTTTAAGGATTTCTTGAAGGACCAGTCTATGCGTGAACATTTCCCTTACCATTTGCTTGTCTAGGAAAGACTTTTTTTCTGCTTTGTTTATGAAGCTAAGGTTGGAAGGATATAAAAGTTTTGGCTGCCATTTATTATATATATTTTTTTTCTTTTAGAAGGCTCAAAATAGACCTCTACTCTCTTCTGGCTTCTAAGGTTACTGCTGAGAAGTCCACTGTTAGTCTGATGGGACTATATTTTGCAGATAATTTGATACTTACTGCATAAGATTTTTTCTTTAGCATTGACTTTGGATAGTCTGATAAATTTATGCCTTAGTAATGTTCATCTGTATAATATCTTACAGATATTCTCTAAATTGTTTATATCTGGATGTCCTCCTCTCTGACAAGAAGAGGAAAATTTCCCTCAATTATTTCCTCAATTATATTTTTCATGTTTCTTTCCTTTTCTTCTTCCTGAAGAATTCCTCTAAGTACAGATTTGGTTGCTTTCCATAATCCAGTATTTCTTGAAGGATTTATTCATTTTTAAAATTTTTAAATATTTGTCTGACAGGGTTAATTTAAAAAAAAAAAAACAGTCTTCTGCATGGTTTAGTGTATTGTTAAAGCTTTCAACTATGTTTTGAAATTCCTTTAGTTACTTTTGCAATTCATGAATTTCTATTTTTTAATACCGTTATTTTTGCCTTTTATAACCTTCATCATTTTTCTGATTGAGATTCCTTGCACTCCATACTTTTCATTCTTTATCTGTCATTTTAGAATTTTCATTTTGATTAGAATCTACTGTTAGAGTGCCAGTGTAACTCTTTAGAGATGTCAAAACACTCTACCTTTTTATACTGCTAGAGTTCATACACTGATTCTTCCTCATCTAAAGGAGATATCACTTCTTATTTTCGAATTTTATATCATTTAGGTAAAGCTTTAAATTTCTTTTTATATATTTTTATTTTTCCTTTAGGGAATGACTGTGGTTTATGTTATGATGCATATGATATGCTTTGTTTTGAGGTGCTTTCAGTGTGCCAAAGTTCTATATGGGTTCTTTGATTGTGGATAATCTTTGTATGGTGACTTTCTTAAATGTTGCCTGTTGTTGTGATGTGTTAGATGTGTCAGCTGACACTATCTCCTGTGAGGCTGAGAGTACAGAGGTCTCAGGAAGCTTATCTTATTCACTAGCCCTATGCCTTTCTGAGAACAGGTATTCCATTTGGTGGTGCAGTTTATTTTCCAGTCCAGTGATATCACTTACACATAAGAGCCTGCTCATTCTCTGGTAGCTCAGTAATGACTAGAGGCAGCCACCCTGGCAGGTGTAGCTGGTGAAGATCTTGTTGGGCTGTGGCGATGTTTCAATGGAAGGGGGTTGGAGGCCTATACCGGGTCCTCATCCTAGGCAGGCAGGAATGTGATCTGCTTCCCCATCATGCCCCTGTTGCATTTTGCTCATGACCTTCAGTTTAAATATACATTGTTCTTTGACTCCTGGCTATAGTGCAGCTGGAGATCATGTGTATGCACCTCCGGCAGCTACCAACAAAATGGACTCAGGGCAAATCCTCTTCCCCAAGTTCATGACAGACAACTTTGTAGCTTGTCTGCCTTCAGTTACTGGGACAATTTTTCTTTGTATAGAAGGGGAGACATGGGTCTCACCCTTCATGAAAGCCTCTGTGGCAGGGGCTCACTTTGAATGGAGGTGTAGCTGTTGTGAAAAACCCTGGAAAAATGTACTCCAATTTCACAAGGGGTGGCCCTTATCTGGTAAATTCTCTGCTGTGTCTGCAAGAGTAGACAGGAGGAGCAGAAGATGACTACCTCTCCATATCCATTCCCGGCTGCCGGTGCCGCTCCCTTCAGTGATCTGTGTCACACTACATTTCCTTTCTCCCAAGGCAGGCTTTGGAGGGCTGTGAACCCCCATTTCCTATGGGTAGGCCACATTGAGGGTTACATTACCAGGGAGCCACAGTTCCTCAGGGACTCTCTGTTTCCCTTTGATTGTTGATGTCAGAGCAGGTTATGGGGTATGTTTGCAGGGGATCTTGTGATGTGGTAGCTCAGTGACTGAGGTTCTACAGGCACAGTAGTGGCCCACTATGTGTACACAATAGTACAGCACTTGACATCTCAGTTCAGGCCTGAGAAGAGTGTGGGCACCCCTGTGTGAGCTAACAACATGGATTTCTGTCTTTGGGAATTTTCCAAATTGCCATGGATAGCATTGCCCAAAATTGTGAGGGTAGAAGGACTCTCTAATAATTTGATGTTCAGCAGGTTGTTGCCAGGGTGAGGGGAATAGAGAAGCACCCCCACCTATACTTTTATTGGGTCTCTAAGTTCCTTGGGGGTCAATCTCTGCCAGACTCTTCCTTCCTCTTTCTTTTTCTGTACCCCAGCTTCTTCCTGTGGGTTCTCTGACGGGTCCTGGCTGTCGCTTGACTGTTTTACATTCAGATCATTACCATTAACCTGTAACTTTGATCTTTCTGAGAACTAGCATCCGATGTCAGTCAACCATCTTGGAAAAACAAAGAAATAAACAAAAACTTTGACTGTATTTTTATTCTGAGAGGTTAAATTCAAGTTTTAATAGTAACTACTTTGATGTTCTTAGATGGTGAAATCTTGAGACTTTGTCTTTTTTATTGGAAGCTTTGTAAGCTATTACATGTATATGTACATTTTCTAGATTACATACCATATATGCCATTTAGAAAGGGATGACAAGAAATACCATTGTTACTTTCAATGTTAACTCCAATAATTTTTTCTAAACAATCTCAATGTTATTTTCATATGAAATCTCAGCGGTGTCTTTTCATTAGGTTGTACCAAGACTAGCATTTCGTGTCTTCATGTTTTTCTGAAGGTGAGTAATCTTGTGGATCCTTGTGTCTCCAAAATGGATTTGGTTGTAGGATAACAATTTGAAAGCATATATCTTTTCTTGCTTTATAACAATTTTCTGGTAATCAGGTTCAGAAATATAAACTCTGTGACTTCTCTAAGTTCTGACCTTGTGCCTTGAAGGATTACTTCAATAGCTTCTCTGTATTCCAGTAATAGACTCTGTTAAAGCCATGTGTATATCCTCGAAAGCAACAGAACTAAAAGAGAGAGAAGAAAAAAGGTACTGATAAATAGAAGCCCATTTCATTGTACTTAGAAGATTCTTTTCTGCTAAAACACACACACACACACACACACACACACACCCTCAACACACCCACGCCCCACTAAACCCACACCCCTTACCCAAAGATGTTATTTCTGAGGTAACTTAGAATATGCCAGTATTGGTGCTCAGACGTTCTTATTTGTCCTGCTGAGACAGGAAAAAGAAATAAAAGGTCTAATTCAGAGTCCAGGCAATGCATATAAAATCAATAATACCTGGTAAGGTGGATGCTTGTCTTTGTGGTTCTAATAATCTGAAAATTTTAGAATGATTGAAAAATGCCTACATTCTAATTATATGGAAAAGCAGAACTCATTTTAAATGTTCTTTATAAAAATTGAAGTTGAGCAAAAATGTAATTATAAACTTGCTTGGCTCTGAGTCATCAATGACTTATACAATCCATAATAGAGATTTTTTTTGTTGTTGTTGGATGTTCTGTCACATCTTTGTATCTGTTGCTACCACTTCTTCACGAATTCCCTTAAGCTCTGCAATTTGGTTTTTCTTGTAACTATACTGAAAGTGCACTCTCTATAGCTTCCAGTAACTACTTCCTTAGACAAGTACTATGATTTTGTAGCATTTCAGCAAACAGCATTATTGATTTACCTTTCCT
This sequence comes from Macaca thibetana thibetana, assembly GCF_024542745.1. Classification (NCBI taxonomy): domain Eukaryota; kingdom Metazoa; phylum Chordata; class Mammalia; order Primates; family Cercopithecidae; genus Macaca; species Macaca thibetana. Next base: position 79,044,381 of record NC_065586.1, read on the forward strand.
GCAGCTTTCTTTTTCTCAGAGGTTCTCTGTACTGACCTTTTCTGAGTGTCTCCCTATCAGACTTCTACTCCATCTTCTGGTGAATATACTACTTTTTACTTTTGTCTGATTTTGAAATTGTCCCACTCTCATTTGTTTTCCCATAAGGGCCTATCTCCTATTATAAACACATTTGGATATATTCTGAACAATTAAATAACATCATCTCCTTTGCAACTGTCTACTTTCTCTAACTTCTCATTATTTAACTGGCTATCCACTGGATGTGGTTGGTGGTTACCAGAACCTGGTAGGTAGAGTGAGCAAGGAGATGAGAAAGAAGAGCTCTTGATCAAAGATTATAACATTTCAATTAGAGAGGGAATAAGCTTCAGTGATCTATTGCACACAATGGTAACAATAATAATATTGCATTGTGTGTTTCAAAATTACTAAAAGAGTAGATTCTAAATGTTTTCATCCTAAAATGACAAGTTTAGGAGTTGATAAATTTGTGCATTAGTATATTTAATCATTTCACAAGGTAAACATATATCAAAACATCACATTGTACCCCAAAATATGTAATGTGCACAATTATTTGCCAATTAAAAATTTAATTAACTAATTAACTGATAAAACATTTTGGAGAAGAGATGATCAGAAAATGTTTGCAGGAAGAATTTTGAGTTTTCACGTAAGGAACTTGAGAAGCATATGGAAATTTCAGGAAAAATTTGAAGAAGACTGAGTTGGTGCTTTTAAGATATGTATAGCTATCTGTTTGCAGCAATAACGATCATAAACGCTGTGATATGAACCCAATCACACAAGGTTAGGTATTAAAGAATCCAAAGGTAACAAAATAGCATGTACTGGACGGTTTTGATCCTGATCCAGTTTTCTAAAAGTATACAATAGCAGAAGTCATTACCTTAGGTTTACAATATCCTCAGCAGCCTTTACCAGATGCTAATATACCTACTCCAAACTTTGAGAAGCAGTAGAGTGTGGTGGTTAAAAATATACAACTTTGGTTTGGACTGCCTAGATCTGAGTCCTGGCTCCAAATCTCTGTAGCTCTGTGGGTATGGTAAATTACACAATATCTCTTTGCTTAAATTTCCATGTCGATAACACATGGCTAGTAGGAATACTTAGGAATATTATGAATGTTCAATTATTTAATATAAGGGGCTTAGATAAATAATGGTCACATGGATACTCTGTTAGCTGTTTTCATCATCACTGTCATGAAAGGTAACAGTGTTAGATAAATGAGCTCTTCTACTTAACCGATATGTTATCAGAGTCAAGCTACTTGATCTAAGTCATCTGTTCTTGTTTATAAAATGAGGAAAATGGTACTACCTATCTCATAGGGTTATCATGAGTTCAAATAAGACAAAGCATACAATACATATGTATCATTTTCTGGTACATCAGACATAAAATTATAAGAAAAATATATAAAATATGTTTTGTTTGTATTCCTAATAAAACAAGATTTTTGTTAGGAAGTGGCAGAGATTAGGCAGATTGTCATTTTCCTACCATAGGATTGAAATGTTTATTGGAAACAGAGATAAAAGCTTTCCTTTTGCTAGGAATGCCATAATTAAATACCACAGACTAGATGGCTTAAACAACAGGAAATTTAAGCACTTCTGGAGACTGGAATTATCCAAGATCAAGGTACTAGTTGAGCTCGTTGCCTCACAGTCCTCACTCCTTGGCTCTCAGATATCTACCCTGCCTCTTCACATTGTTGCCCTTCTGTACAGGCACACCCATGATGTCTCTCCTTGTGTCCTAGTTTCTTCTTATAGGTTTCACCTTAAGAGACTCATTTTAATTTAATTATCTCTTCAAAAGCCCTATATCCAAATATGGTTACATTCTGAGTTACTAGGGGGTAGAGGTTCAATATATGAATTTTGGGGGAACACAGTCTAGCCCATAACACTGAAATAGAGATAGATTCCAGTTAGGTATGCCTGTGAGTCTTAGTTCTTTGATACTGCAGGGTCTTAGGCATATAGCTTTTATCAGACCCCACCTGCTGTGGAGGACAGAGCTATTCCAGTTGTCCTTGCCCTAATTCAGTTGCCTTAGTCACTGAGCAATGCAGAGGTCTCAGATGCAAGCCTCTGTGACTCCAGCTGAGTCCCAGGATTGGAGCTAAGAATGGACACAGACGACAAGGCAAAACAACAACTGAAAATCTCAAAGAAAGAGGAGGGAAAGAAAGGTCCTGAAAGTAGCAGGTGTGAATAGAAGATAAAATGTGACCAAATAATTCCTTCAAAGCAGAATGACTGTTGAGATAAATCGGACAGTACAAGGTAATATGTCATTTTCTGTCTACATTTACTCCCTTTTCCTAGGACAGCTTAGTCCTAGATTATTCAATGAAAATTGCAATTTGACATTAAATTCCTTGCACATAAGAACTGGGAAGGTAGGTGTGGTTTTGTTGTCATTGAAATCTTGTAGCTTAGTTCATATTTGTTGTTTCATATGCATTTGTGAAGTAAATAAATAAATAAGTTTAGACCTTTGTCACATTGCATTTGTAGGAAACAGTTATATTTTGCAAATATTCAGTTTGTTCTGATGAGTCATTTAAATATTCATCTATTAGGCAGAACTGTATAACTATCTCTGGGCAGTGAAATATAAGCAAGTATGACATATTATTCTTGGGCTGATGCAACAAAAATCTATGTGAAATTCTTCATTTTCTCGCTCTTCTGTCAAAACAACTTAGGAAGACATGAATCACAGACGGTTCAGCTATACAAGGTAATGCCTCAGTCAGCCCTTATCCTTGAGTGACTAGGTGGAGTGGATCTCTGCTTCCCTTGCATTCACCTACCCATGATAGATATGCACCATAAAAGTGAGATAATACATTCCCCCATGGATGTAAAGGCCAGTTTGCTGACTGCGACTTTGCTTACTGCAGAAGTTGAAGTGACTCAGCTTCTCTCTTTCAGCTATTCTTAATAACATAGTCAACCGCTAATCTCTATTTCCTAAAACGGTACTTTTTTCAAGTATCTCCTAACATTTCTTCCACTAACTACTGGATTGTGTCCGTATCCTAGCTTTTGCCCCTTTGTGATATACTCTTGCTTTGCCTACTCATAGTATTTCCCAGAATTTCTCAACATAAACCAATTGTTTAGTCACATTGTATTCTTTTCCATTATTGGAATGTTACATTTTTATTTCCTTCTCTATATATTGTTTTAAAATATTTTTGCTCTTCTTACTGTACGCTCTCTTTGCCCTTTTCTTTCTCATACTCCATCTATTCAGGGCTCATTTATAAGCTCAAGTTCCTTTGTGGAACTCCAGTTTACAACAATACTCACTCTCTCTTTTTCTCCCTCCTTCCTAGAAGTTATTCTTGATTGATTGCTTGTAGGGTTCATTTTTTGCCACTGATTGTATTTAGTGCCTTCTTATATACCATTAAGTGATGTTCCTACTTATTTCATACACATAATTCCTACCTACTTGATATGGTTTGGCTATGTCCTCACCCAAATATCATCTTGAATTGTAGCTCCCATAATTCCCATGTGCTGTGGGAAGGAACCATGGGAAATACTTGAATCATGGTGGCTGTTTTACCAATACTGTTCTCATGGTAGGTAATAAGTCTCATGACATCTGATGGTTTTATAAGGGGAAACCCCTTTTGCTTGATACTCATTCTCTCCCTTGTCTGCTGCCATGTAAGATGTCCCGTCCTCTTCCAACATGATTCTGAGGCCTCCCCAGCCATGTGGAACTGTAAGTCCATTAAAAGTCTTTCCTCATATTTTACCTAATCTCAGGTATGACTTTATAGCACCATGAGAACAGACTAATATACCACTCAACAAGTCTCTTGAAATTATGAATCACATCAATAATCATTTTATGTGTAAGCATCAGTCACTAATAATAACCACTAACATTTATTAAGAATTTATTAAATTCTTATATAGATTTATATAGATTTTATATAGATTTATTTATATAGATTTTCTTTAATGTTCACAATTACTCCATAGGGTCCTTGTGATTATAATAATAATTACTAGTATTTATTATTATGTCTAGTTTAGAGATCAGGGAACTATAAAGAAGCAGGGAACTTAAGTTGCTTTCTCATTGTGATTCAACTATTCTGTGGGAAACCTGAGAGCAAAACTGTTATCTTAGTTTGAAGTGCAATAGCCACATGCTGTCCTGTTATTTTACAATGTCAAAATTTCAACAAAAGTTTATCTTTCCAGATTTTTCTAAAATTCTACTTATTACTCGATACTAATTTATTTATTGTTCTTCAATGTTACTATTGATGACACCCAATCAAAATTAATGTCCATCTTTCCTTTATAGCATGTCATGTAATGTTTGTTTTCATGGTTACATTATAAAATCCTGAACAGAGACTGTCTCATTTACTTATATTTTCCTCAACACTTGGTAGAATGACCCAATTCGTGCTTAACGAAATAAATAAGCAATGAATAAAAAGTAGATTGAGAAGTAAAATGCCTCAGCTAGAAGGGCAAGTTGGTGAGCTTTGAGAATAGTAGCTGGAGTTCAAACAACAATTCAAAAATATGTAATGAGAGTTTGATTTATATGACACTGGTCAATTATGTAGGGACAAAATCAGTCCATAAATGTTTAGTAAGGAGATATTACCCACCCCACAGCGTAGTTTTTTTTGCATCCTGTTAGGAAAACAAGAAATCTAGATTCTCTCTCTCTCTCTCTCTCTCTCTCTCTCTCTATATATATATATATATATATATACACACACACACACACACACACACACACAATACTAAGTGAATCTCTAAAAATTTACACACATACACATACACACATGTATATGTGTAATTTATCACATTATCATGGGTTATTAGTAACTGAATCTCTCATATATATGTAATTATAGATAACTTATATAGTTCTTCATTGAAAAATTGGAATACTGATAACAGCTCTTCGGCTTAGATCTAGATAACGTTTAAAAAGAACATTGTTAATACAGTCATCAGTATTTTATGTGATTGTAGCCAAGATTTGTCCACACATAATCTTCTGGATTCATGGAATGCAATTCTGTTGATATCTCCCCAGGAAAAATTAGAACATTATAAGCAAATATTAATAATTCTTTAGACTTTATGCTGAGCATTTTTGGTATATTTGATATATGTAATTTATTAGAGATCAAATTAGTATTCCACGATTGTGTGTTATTCAGAAAAGTATTTGTAGAAAACTCAAACTCTGAATTCATGCTTTCTTCAGGTGTTTCCTCTCTTTCTTGCTCATCTCTGACTATTAGCTGCCTTTCTGGGCATTTGTTTATAATGCTAATGGATCACAATGCAGCGGCCGTTCCTGACATCAGTGGCCCAGTTCATGTTGTTAATGTTCCCTGCTCTTGTAAGATCCTATACTGCCCCAAGGGCTGCCCAGCTAAATGCTCGGTGAAGACTCTTCAGCTAGTTTGCATTTATTAAGTTTCTTCATTGAACAATTGGAATAGTGATGAGATCTGTTAAGGCTTAGACTTAGATAATGTTTAAAAAGAACATTGTTAACACAGTCATCAATATTTTATGTGGTTGTATCCAAGATTTGTCCACACATGATCTGCTGGATTCATGGAATGCAATTCTGATGGTATCTCCCCAGGAAAAAAAATATATATATATCTCATTATAAATAAATATTAATAATGCTTTATACTGAGTATTTTCTTTCATTCATTCATTCATTCATTCATTCATTTATTCATTCAAGTATAGCAATCATTATGTAATACCTGTTATGCTCACATCAGGTTTCTAATAACAGCTAGTGTTTGTGTTATTTGTAAGTGCCAAACACCTTAGAAATACTCTTCTCTATATTTATACTATATACCGTCAGCCACACACATTGTATTTTATAGATAGCACACTTAATATATGTGTTATTACATTTAAGTTACACAGAATTACATAGCTTTAAACAAAATTGCATAGCTTTATTTTTAAGGGGCTACTAGGTGCCCAACCCTGTTCTATCTGTTGTGCATATAGCAGACCACAAAACAGATGAAAAGTCTCATCTTCATGAATTTTGTTTTATGTTGGATGGAGACAGATAATAATCCAAAACAGTAAGAAAATACATAATCAAATCATGATTGTCTTCCAATATCACATTTTTGGTGTCCTGCTCTCCAAAACTACATTTATACAGACTGGAGAAAGGCACTGCTGCTATCCTGTTTAATGAATTCCACAAGTTGTCAGTGATGAATACACATTTCATGTACTGGGTTGGGTGTAGTGTCAGTAGTTCACTGGACAAATTCCTTCTAGTTTTCTTTTTCTTAGAATATATTTTACTTTAGATTATCAGAGGAACCCCATGGAATTAATATGTAATAAATAGAGTTTGACAAAGGTACCAATTTGAATTAAGATATTAGAAATTTAAAGAATAATTTAAACTCTTTCCAAACTTTCCTAACCTTGAAAAGGAAACTGAGTTTGGAGAGGGCTCAAGAGAGAATGGAGGAAGAGGAAATATAGTCAGTTTGATGATATGATACCAAGTGTTTTTTTTTTTTTTAATTTGTTTTGTTTGTTTTTAAGCAAGGGGATAGTGGTAATAGGGAAGAAGGAGTAAGGAACATGACCTATCCCAATTCAGGTCCTAGTAGTGGAAGAATATGACAAAACATTCACCACTAGTGAGAGGGTTACAGAAAAATAGCATTTTCTGGGGTAAGCCAGATTTCTGACAAAGGAAGAATAAATCAATGTTCAATCAAGTATATACTATCTCATTTAATCTATTTAATCATCATTAAAATTTCACAAGCTAAATTTTATTGTTCCTGTTTTTTTCAGATGTGGAAACAGAAGGTTAAAATTTCAAGCTATCTTGCTTAATTTCACACAAATCCTACATCTAAGAGCCATAAAGATGGCTCAGCCAGCCTGAATCATGCTGCCAAATCCTTTTTTTTATTTTTGCAAGAGGATGTAAGTTGAGGTTCTACCTTTTAAAAATATTTTAAAGTTTTTAACAATACTGTATTTGTTATCTTTAGACCATAATGTTATTCATCATGTGTCTAGAATATTTTATCTTTCAAACTAAATATCTATACATGTTGTTTAGCATATTCTCACTTCTCCCACTCTCCAAGCCCTGGCACCATTCTGTTCTTTCCCCTGGCACCAGTCTATTCTTTGCTCCTGCGAGGTTCACTACTTTAGATGCTATGTAGAATTAGTACCATGCAGTATTTGTTCTCTGTGACTAGCTTATTTTCCTTAGCATAATGTCTTCAAAGTTTACCCATGTTGTCAAATATTGCAGGTTTTTCCTCCCTTTAAGGCTCAATAATATTCAACTGTATGTGTATACTGCATTCTCTTTATGTATTTATCTGTCAATGAACATTTAGGTTGTCTCCACACCTTGGTTATTGTGAATAGTGCTGTAGTAACATGGTAGTGCTAATATTACTTTAAGATCCTGATTTCAGTTATTTTGGATAAATACCCAGAAGTAGGATTTATGGATCATATTATAGTTCTATCTTTAGTTTATTAAAGAAGTGTTTTTCAGTTTTCCATAGCAGCTGCACCATATTGTATTCCCATCCCATCCCAGGAGTTCCAGTTTATCCACATCCTTGCCAGCACTAGTCTTTTGTTTTTGTTTTGTTTTGTTTGTTTATTTATTTATTTATTTATTTTATTATTATTATACTTTAAGTTCTAGGGTACATGTGCATAACGTGCAGGTTTGTTACATATGTATACTTGTGCCATGTTGGTGTGCTGCACCCATCAACTCATCGGCACCCATCAACTCCTCATTTACATCAGGTATAACTCCCAATGCAATCCCTCCCCCATCCCCCCCCATGATAGGCCCCGATGTGTGATGTTCCCCTTCCCGAGTCCAAGTGATCTCATTGTTCAGTTCCCACCTATGAGTGAGAACACGCGGTGTTTAGTTTTCTGTTCTTGCGATAGTTTGCTGAGAATGATGGTTTCCAGCTACATCCATGTCCCTACAAAGGACACAAACTTATCCTTTTTTATGGCTGCATAGTATTCCATGGTGTATATGTGCCACATTTTCTTAATCCAGTCTGTCACTGATGGACATTTGGGTTGATTCCAAGTCTTTGCTATTGTGAATAGTGCCGCAATGAACATACGTGTGCATGTGTCTTTATAGCAGCATGATTTATAATCCTTTGGGTATATACCCAGTAATGGGATGGCCGGGTCATATGGTACTTCCAGTTCTAGATCCTTGAGGAATCGCCATACTGTTTTCCATAATGGTTGAACTAGTTTACAGTCCCACCAACAGTGTAAAACTGTTCCTATTTCTCCACATCCTCTCCAGCACTTGTTGTTTTTTTCTGACTTTTTAATGATTGCCATTCTAACTGGTGTGAGATGGTATCTCACTTTTTGTTTTTTTATAATAGTCATCCTAGTAAGAATGAGTTGATATATCATTTTTGCATTTGTATTAGCATTTCTCTGACGATTAGTGCATTATAATTAAAATAATTTCTTAAAGGAATTAAATAAAACAAATAAATGAAAAGACATCCTATGTTCACAGATTGGAAGACTCAATATTGTTAATACTGCCCTACTGATCCAACACAGTCCCTATCATGCTGCCACACTCTTTATATTTTATTATTTTACTACCTTATCTTATATTTTACTACCTTAGTAATAAGTGGTATAGGAATCACAAAAGTACAGTGATGTGGGTCCCATGCCCTGGAACTTTAGGAGAATGATGGAAGTTGTGATAAATTATTATTATATGTCTATTTCCCCAAAATATATTCATTAAATTTACCATGTGGCTGTTTTGTGCTAAGTTCTGGGGATGAAAATACAGTTGTCCCTCAATATCCATGGGGCTTGGTTCCAGAACCTACCATAGGTACCAAAATCCATATATACTCGAATACTGCAGTTGGTCCCATGAAAGTCAGCCTTTCATTTACATGAGTTTTGTATCCTGAATACAGTGCTTTAGATTGAGTCCAGGCTGGAGTTGAAAGGATGCTATTTATACTGCAAGCCTGGGAGTATAGTAATAGTCTATGTCACTTGCAATAGATTACAAAGGGATTTTAATAATGAAATAGTTTTGAGGAACTGTGATTCAACTCTTATAGCTTCATATATACAAAGAAAAGGGAAACAGGATTAACGTGATAACATATGTAGTGTGTGAATATAAAATAAATTATGTAAGGCATATTAGTTAAGAGCATGAGCTTAGAAATCAGATAAAACATTTTCAAATCCTGAAAGCATTAATGTATGATTTTTGATGAGTGGTCTCTAACGCTGTAGTCTCTATCCATAACCAAGAATAACAGTAACTTTCTCATTAGATTACTGTTAGGATTAACCAATGTTATGTAAGAAAATTGTGTAGCATATTTCTGGCATATAAGAAATGATAAATATATGTTATTAGTATGTTATAATAATATTTTCAATTTAAAAGCATATTTAATGTTTCTTCATCACTAATCAATATTCCTTACTGTTTTCTTTGTCTAAAAACACTTGCACACACATGCAAACACACACAAACATGCACAACATATTGGCCACTTCTTTCTTAGAACATTCATAGTACTTTTTACATACTTCATTCTGTGTGCTACAGTTCTTCTTACAAATTTCTGCCCATCTTGTCTTTGATTTTCTCTGCTGCATTTTATTAAAGTATCTGGCAAATAATAGGAACTCAGTAACCACTTGGTGTCTGTACTTTTAATTTTTTTAAATTTTTTTATTTTCTCTACTACAACTTTGTGTCTATTTTCTTAAATTCTTTCTTATAAAAGTTTTTACTATTTTTCATTCAGGTGTGGATGTTATTCTATCTCCATTCTTCATTTCTTTTAATAGGCTGTGTATAAAGGAAAAATACACAGACATGCCAACTTACAAATTTTAAAATAGCAAGAAAAGCATCTTCCATTTCCTGAAAAATTTTTATCTAAGAGTTTTCTGAGTATCATACCCATATATACATGCCCTAGTCACCCTGCCACAACAAAAACAGAAACTGGGTAATTTATAAATAACATAATGTATTTCTCACTGTTCTGGAGGCTGGAAGTCAAAGATCTAGGCACTTGCAGGTTCATTGTCTGGTGAGGACTTGGCCTCTGTTTCAAAGATTGTGCCTGTTGCTGCTGCATCCTTTGGAGAAGACGAATGCTGTGTTCTCACATCGCAGAAGGGCAAAAGGTCCAGCTAGTTCCCTTCAGCCCTTCTGTAAGGTGTAGAGTGCATAGCCCTCAAGACCTAATCACCTCCTAAGGGCCCAACCTCTTAATATTGTTGCATTGATGTTTAAGTTTCAACATAAATTTTGGAGGAGATGCAAATATTGAAACCATAGTTAAATGTTAAAAGATATATTATGAAAAATATTTGCAACGAAACTTGTTCTGAATCTTCTTTCTAGCCTTATCCCATCATTAGAGAAGATTAATTGAATGAACAACTGGCCAATGATGGAATTGCTAAGACAAGTAACTGGAAGCTTAAGCTAAAGTACCTTGAAACAGAAAATGTTCAATCATGTTCTTTTTTTTTTTTTCTTTTTTTTTTTTTTTAGACAGAGTCTCCCTCTGTCACCCAGGCTGGAGTGCAGTGGCCTCATCTAGGCTCACTGCAAGCTCCGCCTCCCAGGTTCACGCCATTCTCCTGCCTCAGCTTCCCAAGTAACTGGGACTACAGGCACCCACCACCACGCCCAGCTATTTTTTTTTTTTTTTTTTTTTTTTAAGTACAGCCTGGGTTTCACCGTGTTAGCCAGGATGGTCTCAATCTCCTGACCTCATGATCGGCCTGGCTCAGCCTCCCAAAGTGCTGGGATTACAGGTGTGAGCCCCCATACCTGGCCAACCATGTTCTTAAGACAAAGAAGAGTCAGTCAACTAAGAATACTCTTTGTTGATCTTGAATGACTATTGTAATATGACATGCTGCAATTTAAAGATTCCTAACATACCTTTATAGAGTCAACACATAGATGAATTTTAAAAAATTAATGCCTTAGAGGATGAAAAACATATTCCATAAGCTTTGAAAATAACTGAAACCCATCTAGTATTATATGCTTATATTATTTCAAAGCCCAGATTTCAAATGGAATATTTTTTCTGAATCTATACCAAATTACAAAGATATATTGCTCTAACAGAGAACAAAAGTATGTACTTCTTAAAAAAAGAAACACCTTTAAAAAATTAAAGTCATATAAGAGCAAGAGAAAAGTGTATACAAAAGGCAAAATGATAATCTGTCCTCCGAAAATATCAAAATAGACTCTCCTCTCACAATACTATATGTATACCAACTTTGGGAACACATGTGTTTGAATGTATTAGCAAATTATACTTATCAATAGGATTCTGTTATTAACTTTCATTATATGCAAGTAGGAAGAAAATATATCTTTGCTGTCATTTCTGAAGTGCATTTAAGTATTTGGTGAACATTCTTTCAGAGTTGAGGGTTTAGAAATCGTTTTGAACAGATTTAATTTAAAAATTCACTTGAGGAGACTCTTCTAAAATAAATGAAAAAAATAATATGTCAGAATAGGTTCATCAAACTTTATGGCTGGGTGCTGTGGCTCACACCTGTAATCCCAGCTACTTGGGAGGCTGAGGCAAGAGAATCACTTGAGCCCGGGAGGCGGAGGTTGCAGGAAGCCAGGATTGCGCCATTGCACTCCAGCCTGGTACTGCGCCATTGCACTCCAACCTGGGACAGACAGTGAGATTCCGTCCCAAAAAATAAAACAAAAATTGCTTCATCACCAATGCGCCTTCTTTACGTTGGAGAGTTACAGCAGACATTTATAAAGAATAAACTTGGGTCTAAGTTATTTTAATGAAGACTGATACTTTTTATATAAAATATATTTTGGACATTTATTACCAAATGTAAAACTTTTGGCCTTTTATTTATATTCAATAAATTTTGAATAAATATATAAGGTATAAAAACAATGTAAAATAAACTATAACCTCTAAACTGACCTAATAGATCATTTGGGGTGTGGAATAGTCATGTCTTGGAGAAATAGATTTTTCTGTAATTCATTGTATAGCTGATAATGCACATATAATATGCTGATATATTCATTGCTTTTGGTGACAGTTCATTTAATTATTTAGTCTTTCAACGTATTTTTTAAGGTCTCTACTATCTGCCAGATACTATGAAAGGTAAGGGGGCAAAGAGTTTATTCTAAATGGAGGGAATAATATATAAGCCTCCATGACCAGAATTAAGCAAGGTAAGATCCAGTGTCTTGTCTTAGTTCATTTAGGTTGCTATAACATAGCACTATAAATTGATATAGACAGTTGCTATAAACATAGCACCATAAACTGCTAATAAGGAACAAAAAAAAAATATTGTTCATAGTTCTGGAGACTGGAAAATCTAAGTTCAAGGTGCTAGCAAATTTGATGTTTAGTAATGGCCCACTCCCTGATTAATTGACAGTGGTCTTTCCTCTGTGGTCTCACATGGCAGAAGGCGCAGACAGCTCTCTGGGGCCTCTTTTATAGGGCATTAATCCCACTCATAAAGACTGTGGTTTCATGATCTAATTATCTCCCAAAGAGCCCACCTCCTTATACCATCACATTGGGGGTTATATTTTAACATATTAATTATGGATGGGGGGAGTTAAAACATTCAGACTATAGCAATATGAATAAAGTCCAATGCAAATCAAATGCTGATGGAACTGAAGAGGTATGTAGAGACCAAGGTTTGTTAGCCACTGATGATAATTTTAGTCTACATTCTAAGTGACACCATTGAAGTTTTTAAAGCTGGAACAGGAACAATGGGAGCAAGGGAAGGGGATGGAATTAGTAACATCATGATTCAATCTATTCTAAGACAGATCACTTGCTATAGTGATGAGAATGGATTTGTGTAAGGACTGATGAAGAAAACTAACATTAGAGGTGAAATGAGCAGTTAACAATATAATCCAACGGAGAGACAATAGTAGTTTAGCAGGTGAAAGTGGAGCTAGAGACAAGTGAAGAGATTGAAAAATAAATAAGAAAAATGTGCATGCACACAGATACACATAGCCGTGTGTGTGTGTGTGTATGTTTGTGTGATGTTTGCATATGTGTACCTGTGCATGATTTATTGCATATGGAGGAGTGGAAGTGGAATAAAGGGAGGAAAAAGGGTACATAACAAGTTAGAGTAGGTCCATTCACTAGAATAAACATCCTAAAAGGGGTACACTTAGAAGGGAGATCATTGTAGGATAAATTGAGATAGAAAGTAGTTAATTCAATAACTACTGGATCTAGATCTTAAAAATGTGTGTCTCTTATCTGTTCCTGAATAAGTGGTGATTGTGATCAAGATAACTATCTAAGCATTTATAGAGGCAATTATTGTGCATTTTTTGGATTCATAAAAACAAATGCAGTAGTTTTATAATGATCTTAGAGAAGTTTTATTTACACATACACACACAAAACCTTACTTCTAAATTATGTTTGTACTTTTTAAATTTTTAAAATTTCTATTATATTCATTTTGTTGAGATGGAAATGGCTCTATCGCCCAGGCTGGAGTGCGATAGCACCATCTCAGCTTACCGCAACCTCTGCCTCCTGGGTTCAAGTGATTCTCCTGCCTCAGTCTCCTGAGTAGCTGAGATTACAGGCGCACATCACCACGCCCGGCTAATTTTTGTATTTTTAGTAGAGACGGGGTTTCACCATATTGACCAGGCTGATCTCCAACTTCTGACTTCAAGTGATCCACCCACCTCAGCAGCCCAAAGTGCTGGGGTTACGGGCATGAGCCACTGTGCTCGGCCTGTTTGTACTTTTTAATATGTCACTAAGACTCTTCAAAAGGCATCGTGAGGAAGTGCACAACTGGTATTTTTTTTTCTTTTTCTACTTCTTCCACTCTTCTTCTTATTCTGATTTTAGAACTCATATAGGATTCCTGTCATTTATAAGTAATTTCAAGAATAAGGAAGGAAAAAGGAAACATCTTGAGGGAAAAGGTATAAAAATTATTTAATCAAATATATTTACTTTTCATAAAAATGTTTCAAGCTACACACCTTATTCAAGCTACACACTGTGACACCACTTAGTGTCTTTTTGTAGGTATTATATTTCATCTAAACATCAAGAAAAAAAATCATTGTTCATTAAAACATTTAGGAATTTTATTAGTTCATTTATTTTACTAAGATATATTTAACAAATAGAAAAGTATTAAAGGTGCATACTTGTATATCTCAAGTGTCTTTGAATGCATGATATTAAATTTTTGAAATAATAGTATTCCTAAACTGATTTTCCAAAAAAAAAAATTATCAGGAAGGTAGAAATTTTCCAATTTTTATATTTTTTCTGACTTCATTTTTGTTTTCTTGATAAAGAAATTATGTTTAATTATACAAAATAACTTTATTATCAAATTACACGTTCAGATGGAAGCAAAATTAACTATAAATTATTTTTCTCAATTTTCTCATTTTGCTTTCTAATTGTTTTTATTTATATTTTTAGAGACAGGGTCTCGTTATGTTGTCCAGGCTGGAGTGCAGTGCTATTCATAGGTATGACCGTGATGCACTACAGCTTTGACCTCCTGGGCTCAAGTGATCTTCCTTCCTCAGCCTCCAGATCAGCTGGACTATAGGCATGCACCACCATGACCAGCTTTTAAAAATCTATCTATAATTCACTAGGTATATTTTATTCGATGCCATATATCAAGAAAGTACATTGTTTTTTAAAGTCTGTTTTGTTAAATGGTGATAGTATCAGGTGACAGGGTGAATGTGTGGTTGGGTGACTGCAGATACACATGAATCTATTTGGAAACCTCCGAATCATCAACATTAGTCATGTATTCTTTTGGTGGTGTGCCCATATAAATTTTGCAGATTTTACAGTATGTGTTACCAGACTCTCCGAGGAATACTCCTATTTATTAGTCTTTGTCTACTTTATTCACTATTATAAACAACTCAATCTATTGAATATCTTTGTAGGTATGTCAAATATGTAACTGATCTATTGTCTTATAATTTGACATTAGTGTCTTGTAATTAATTTATTAAAATAATCATTTTAAGTCAAATTATGGAGAAATAAGTAATTCTCAAACATGAATTTTATAATGTAGTTTTCTCTCAAAAACTTAAACTTCTGAGACCTCTTTTTGTCTTTTTATGTAAGAAATAAAGAAATTTAGACTCAGCTTCAAGAAATACTTTATAACTCTTAACTCTCTGACTAAATAAGATTTTATATATCTAGGGCCAAAGAATATGTATGCCTCCTCATAGATTCTTCTGAGGTCATGTTTGTCTGAATCTCTTTAAATATTATTACAAACTATGGAAGTTGAAAATAATATTAACTTTCAAATTGGCAACATGTACACAACGTAACAAATTTGAATGTATCATTTATTTATAAACATATATTTGGAATTTCAATTCTATAAGAAAACATCAAGCACAGCTATTAATTTTGGAGATGTAAGAGTAATACTCACCTGAGAACTTTAGGTTCTTTTTACAGGATACAGGAGATAAAATTAAAGGGATAGTGGCTTGTTAAAATAGGCTATTGTTCATTATTTCACTCTGTATATCATTGTGTACCCATAGCTTAGCTTCCAAGTGAGAACTTGCAGTATTTAGTTTTATATTTCTGACTTCACTTAGGATAATGGCCTCCAATTCCATCTGAGTTGCTGAAAAAACAAACAAACAAACAAAAAACATAATTTCATTATTTTTTATAGCTGAGTGGTATTCTATGGTGTCTATATAACATGTTTTCTTTATCCACTCATTGGTTGATGGACACTTAGATTGATTCCATATCTTTGCAGTTGTGAACTATGTTGCAAATAAATGTGCATGTGTGGGTGTCTTTTTATATAATGATTTCTTTTTCTTTGAGTAGATACCTAGTAGTGGAATTGCTGGATCAAATGGTAGAACTACTTTTAGTTCTTTGAGAAATAAAAAAATAATAATAATAAAAGATAGGCTAGTTGACAAATGTAGAAAATGGAAGCCAAGCACTATCCTAAATTCATTAGCTACTTTTTGTTTTAAATTGTTTTATCTGGTTACATTTTTGGCAAAGTACTTTAGGATTTTAGTTATTACTGGATGACTTAGCTGAGTATAATGAGATATACTGTAGATGCAGCAAAAATGTGGGAGATTTCTGAAGGGATATTTCTTACCTCAAATTCAAAACTTAAATTTTGAAAGAATAATCTTAATTATAAATGTCTGTCAGTTATTTGGGAGGTCATGTCTTTCTTTCTTTAAATTGTTTACTAGATTGCAATCAAATAAAAAAATGTAAAGATAAAATACGTAGTTTCTCTCTGAGATTAGTACCCCAATCCAGTCTCATAATGTATGTCTAAAATACATAGTTATAAGAAGCTGAAAATAATGTTTTTCTTTTTTCATGAGACTATCAGTCATCAGAGTTCAAGCAGATCTTTTGTGTTGTGCAAGTTTACAAAATGTGACACAGGGTGGAGGGGGAGTCTCCCTATTTCCATGAGGGACATAGAGAAAATCAAGGTGTCTGTCTGGGATACAATTTCCTCATCTGTTATCTGAAGGAATTAATCTAAAGGAGTTCTTTTAAGATACTGTACTAATTAGTCAAGTAGACCTTGGTGTTGTCTACATTAAAAGGTCTTCATCTGTTTCAGATGTTCTAACACTTAATATCACTCGTGCCATTCACAGTACCAAATAGATTCAGACAAGTATGTTCTGAAACTTGATTGTTTCCAATACCGTATTTATTGATCTCATTAAAAACACTGGATGTTTTTTTATGCCTCTTGGGATAGACAGAATAATAATTCCCCAACTATTTCTATGTCCTAATTCCTGGAACTCGCAAATATGTTACATTTAATGACAAATGAGAATTTACTGAAGATAAAATTTGCCAATCAGCTGACCTGAAAAGATTATTTTGGAATATACAGGAAAGCTCAATACAATAATTAGAGTCCTTGAAAATTAAATAGTAAAGCAGATAAGCTCAAAGTCTGAGGGAAATGTGACTGTGGAATAAGTGTGTGATGCGATGAGAGTAGTACTCAACTGACTGTTACTAACTTACAAAACTGAAGAAGAACCATGAGTCAAGGAACAGGGCTGTCTCCAGAAGCTGGGACAGACAAATACATGAATTTTCCTTTTGACCTACAGAAGGGATATAGTCCTGCCCACACTTCAATTTTAGGCTAATAAGACTTATGACTCACAGAACTATAAGGTAACAAAGTTGTGTTATTTTAAGTCATGTAATCTGTGGTGATTTTTACAACAATGATAGAAAACTAATATATCTCTCATAGATTTTACAGCAAAGTGAGGGATACTGACAAGAAAACTCATATATCTATCAAAATAGTGTTCCAAGAAGATGATGGGAGCTCAACATAGGTAACTAAATCATTCTTCAGCTAGCTTCACTAAATTGTTTTTCTTTTTTTTTTAAAGATTGATTCTTAGTTGAGTCTTGACTAGGAGTAGGACAGAGGAATAGATATAGTGATATAGAGTAGACAATTTTAGCTCAAAAAAGGAAAGAATATATGCTATGCCATAAAAGTTTAAAAGACTTTTATTTACTTGGAAGAATCACAACTTACTGACATCTTGTTTACTTGTATTACATCATGAGCATGTCTCGATATGGCCATAGTTTGCCTTGATATGATGTTGTGTAAAGTATTTGAAAATTTTGTTGTATTTTCTAGTACTAGAAAATAATAGGGCTATGGTATATTGGAAATTGATGTTCTTATTTATATGTTATAAAAATAAAGACTTCAACAATGTTACATTTTATAGATTTGGGATTGTTTGCCTCTTCTGTCATATCACTCATTAGCTCCAGAAAGCTGACTGGGAATGCTATGCTGGTGATGTGACCTCCTCCTGCCCATGTTCTTCTTTCAGTTCTGCTCTTTCCCCTTCTCTCTGTTTGTACATTTCAGAGACCTAACGTAAAATCTTAAACTCACTTCATTTGCTATTATATGTGGCTTCTAGAAAATATATTTATATAAAATTGTTTCATGGTTTGTCAACATAATTCATGACATTTATAAATTCATATTAGGAAGGAAAATGTGATATATGCAAATTAAATACAATTTATTTTTGTAGTATGCGGAAAAGAGACCTGAGATTGTGCACTTAGAAAGTCCTGCTTGCAAGATTGACTCTTGTCTGGCTGATGGGAAAGTGATTATCTCTGAGGGTAAAGAGACAGGGGAATGGGAGAACAGAGACATGCAGATGAATATAGTTGGTAATACTCTAATTCTTGGTTTAAGCAAGTTTTTAATATTCATTGTGCTGTACAAATAAATACCTTTAAGAAAAGCACCATTTATTTGCTAATGGTGATAACGCACCATAAACTGTTGATGATTAGTCTAATGTTTTACCTTTAAGTTCCAATTAAAATATTAATAATAGAAAAAAATAAGAGTTTTAGAAATGGATTAGTATTCAGTTCTTAGAATTACTGGATTAATGACTTCATGTCAATTATTAATGTTACTTACTTTTTCGAGCTTCTGTTTCTTTATTTCACAAATGATGGTAGTGGCTCTCTCGTAATATTTTTTTTGAGAGACGTTAGTCATTATTCCTGTTACCAAATATTTCTTATTTTCTTTGCAGACACATGATAGGATTATACTTCTGTGTTTTTGTTTTTCAACCGATACATGACCATAATATTTGTGATTAAAAGTGAACTCGTGGAGGTCACCTCTGAATGAGAAATATAAGATCCAGTGTATTATTTATGATGTTTTTCTTCCCTCTGTTGAGTGTGTCATTATTAGCTCTGTCAACCTACATCTTTGAATAAGTATAATAGCAAAACAATTTGAACATCGAGACTGAATAGCAATATATAATTTTTGTTATTTTAGGCTTCTGATGTTTTATACTTGTTACCGTAACACATTCTTGCCTATCCTAACACAATTTTCATTAAATTAAAAGAGATAAAAGGATGCCAATTACCCAACACAATGCTTAATGTATTATATGTGATTAACAACTTATAGCAGTTATATTACTGTGAATTTCACAATTTTCATGTAATGGAACTCTGGTAGAATACAAGATAAAGCAGGTAAATTTTGGTGACAGTAAAGATTGTAAAATTACACAGTGTATGAAATTAAGTGCATATATACACACACATATTATATATGATGAATTAAGGCTCATTAAACACAAATGTCACCATTTTTTACATGGAGCTCTTTATTTTACTCGAGTTTTTGAAGCAAATCTCAGCTAAATAAGCATGTATTTTATATAGGTCGCTAAAATAATTGCTTTCATTTTAGCCTTGACTTGACTGAGTCAAGAAAGGAAGTCCAGAAATAAATTATTTATTTATAATAGGAGACTGTTTGTATGCATTTCAAAAACAAGAAACACTATATATCATGTAGGCAAATCATGTGTGATTTGTTTAAAGCAAGGAAAAAAATAATCAAAATTCTGGAACGTAATTAAATCTGGCTGTAAGACATCAGTGATGAATTTGTGGCTTAAAATCTCTGCTCTATAAATCGTACATGTAAGCCATACTGTTATCTTCCTAAAGAAGCCGTGCGCACTTAGAAAATCACCTTTAGAATATTATCTATTAAAAAAAAAGAAAATTCTGTTTGGGGCTTGTAATCCAAGGCAGTGACACCAGATATTATAAGGCATTTTAGGAGCATAGATAAGAATAAGCAGCAGTTTATAATTGTAAAGATGCCCAACTGTGTGTCTTTTTTATTTATCTAAGGTTAAAATGCTCGTTTTAATATATTTACAGCTGAAACTATTGGAAGATAGTGTATATGCACAAGCATCTTTAACTCTTGTTATCACCAAAGTTATAAACAATATGTATAATTTTTTTCTCAGTCTCTTTTCCTTTTATTTTGCTTTCCATTCTATTTAGCCTCTTGTAAGAAAATTGCAGAGCCTGCCTCATATTCTAAAAGCCTAGACATGCTTAGAGTAATAAATAAATAATTCTCCATTTCCCAAAAGAAAATACATGTTTTAGATAAAATGCAGTAAGTCCAGAGACTTATATGACCTTCAAGAATTAAAATGAATAAAATATTATTCAGTTTTCATAGTTATAACAAATTGTAACTGCTGCTGACTTCAAAAAGGAACACTTTGAGACTTTAATTATTTCTAAAAATTGTTATTTGCTATAATGACATATCATATGCAAAATATGTATAAGTACAGAAGCAGTGCAAGATTTTATAATGTACCTTAGAAAAAGTATCATCCTCTTGAAATGCAGTATTGTTTTTGGTAAGAATCAAGGGTGCTCCTGTTACAAGTATAGAAAGCAGTACAAGATTTTATAATTTACCTTATAAAAAATTTCATTCTCTTGAAATGCAGTATTGCTTTTGGTAAGAATCAAGGCTGCTCCTGATACAAGTTTATCAGAGTTTAATTCAGTCATTTGGCTATGGACACAAGAAACCTGAAAGTAATGGAAGGCATTTATGAAGATAAGGAATAGCTCCAGTAGCCAGAATGAGATTCATGGCTGGTGTGTGGACATCTTGGAATATCAGCTAATGCATGGGGTCATGAAAAGTTCTGGCTGATTTGTGTACAATCAAGCTGTCAAAGACATTGTCTCCAAAACACTTCTAATATGTGCCTAAACTCTTTTTATGATTTAGGTTCAGTTTTTCAGATCTCCATGGTTATTGCAGAGAGATCTCTCCATAGAGAGTACATTCATTAACATTGGGTTAGGGGCATAATTGATTTACAGGTAGATACTTTACATTTTCTGAAATCTTGGAGATCTCGAAGACTCCCATTTCCCTCAGTGAGCCAGTGTTTGTGTGGGGAGGACACATTCACACTGTTTCCTTTCCATTTTACTTTTTGCATCTTCTTCACATAAAACCTTTTTTCCTCCAGGGTCAAGAAATTCTCCACTGTTGGGTACTCTGGGCTTTCACCTGTCTCCTCCTTAAACCTAGACATGGCCAACACAGTTCACTACTTTCCTTCTCTGCCTGAATAATGGGTAAAGCAACCAGCCTACCTTATTTGATCTTTGACACTAGTGTTTCTTATTTTTTTACAAAACAAACTCTGCAACTTTCAGGTTCACGCAAAACTCCTTTCTAAATGATTAGGGCAACTTCTAAAAAGAATTAGAAAATATGAAGGGAAAGACTTCAAGCTCTGCCTACAACCCAACATCCATTGCATCTCACAAAAGGATGTACTTAAAACCCAAGGCATTCAGAAGAAGAAAATCTCCAGTGGATGTTCTTTACTCTTTACTTTGCTCCCTGGCCTTCACGATTATGCAAGTTCCCTTCTTCAGGTTACTCTGTTAAAAAAAAAAAAAAAAATCATCTAACTCCTTCCACAGCAATGGGCCTCATTTACCTGGGCTTTTTTTCAGTCTCCATATTCCATTGTGGTGTTAGCCCAGATGGAAATTGGAGTCAAGGCATCTGCTTTAATCTGCTAAACTGGAACTCTCTTTAGTTTACAATTTCATTTCTATAGGTAATTATATACTTTTCTTTCATTGTTTCTTTTTAATATTCCTGTTAGTGGGAATTCAGGCTACCTGTCTCATACCTGTCCTTGTTGATCTATAAAATATGCACATTTCCTCCTAAAACAACTGTTGCTATTTTTTTCTTGAAATTTCTTGTTCAAGTCCTTTGAGGTGGGATTCAGGTCTGACTTTAGAGTCAATGGAATATCTTAGTGTTTGAGAATTTTAGATGCGTGATTAATAGATCTGTATGTTAACCTTTTGATCCAGTCTTGGGGCCGGCACAAGTGCTTACGTTTTATGATCTTCTTCAGAATGGAAGAAGGATGTCAGTGTCCCCTTATTCTTAAAACACATTTAATTTCCTTTTTTATGTTATAAATATTTTTAATTAAAATATTAACAGGGGTAATTTTAATATAAATTTTTATTTTGAAATAAATTTAAATTTGCTGAAAGGTTGCCAAGGTAATACAGAGTATCACCATATGCTCCTCACACAGTTTCCCCTGATGTTTAATTTTTAACATTTATCATGCCAATTGAAGATTTATTTTATGTTTTATGCTTTCAACTATTGTTTTAGATTTGGGGGGCACACGTGCAGGTTTGAGACATGAGTATATTGTGTGACACTGAGTTTTGAAGTATGATTGATCCCATCACCCAGATAGTGAGCATAGTACCTAGCAGGTATTTTTTCAGACCTTGACCCGCTTCTACTCTTCTCACTATAGTAGTTCCCAGTGCTAGTGTGCCCATATTTATGTCCATGTGTACCCAATGATTAACTCCCACTTATAAGTGAGAACATGCAGTATTTGGTTTTCTCTTCCTGTATTAATTTGCTTAGGATAATGGCTTCCAGTTGCATCCATGTTGCTGTAAAGGACATGATTTCATTCTTGTTTTATGGCTGTGTAGTATTCCATGGTGTATATGTACTGTATTTTCTTTATCCAATCCATGGACACCTAGGTTGATTCCATGTCTTGATGATAAGGTTTGGCTGTGTCCCCACCCAAAATCTCATTTCGAATTGTAATCCTCTTAATCCCAACAGGTCAAGGGAGAGACCAGGTGGAGGTAGTTGAATCATGGGGGCAGTTTCCCCTATGCTGTTCTCGCCATAGTGCGTGAGTTCTCATGAGACCTGATGGTTTTATCTGTGTGTGGTGGTTCCCCCTGAATTCATTCTCCTTCCTGCCACCTTGTAAAAAGTGCCTTACTTCCCATTTGCCTTCTACCATAATTGTAAGTTTCCTGAAGCCTCCCCAGCTATGCTGAATTGGGAGTTAATTAAACATTTTTCATTTATAAATTACCCAGTCTCAGGCAGTTCTTTATAGCAGTGTGAAAACACACTAATACACTTGGCTTTTGTGCATAGTGCTGTGATGGAACACACGAATTAATGTGTCCCTTTTTTGTAGGATGATTTATTTTCCTCTGTGTGTATGCCTAGTAATGTAAATGCCGTGTCTAACTGTAGTTCTGAGTTCTTTGGGAAATCTCCAAACTGCTTTCCACAGAGGCTGAACTAATTTACATTCAAACCCAGAGTGTATAACCATTCCCTTTCCTCCACAGCTTCACCAACTGTGTTAGGCTATTCTTGTATTACTATCAATAAATGCCTGAGATTGGGTAATTTTTAAAGAAAAGAGATTTAATTGGCTAATGGTTCTGCAGGCTGTACAGGAAGCACAGCACCAGCATCTTCTCAGCTTCTAGGGAGGCCTCAAGGAGCTTTTTGCTCATGGTGAAAGGCAAAGCTGGAGCAAGGATCTCACATGGCAGAGTGGAAGCAAGAGAGAGGTGGAGAGGTGCCACATGTTTTAAATGATAAATGACCAGATCTCATGAGAACTCACTCACTCTCTGAGGACAGCACCAAGCCATGAGGAATTAGCCTCCATAACCCAAACACCTCCAATCAGGTCCCACCTCCAACATCGGGAATTGCAATTTTACATGAGATATTGTGGGGACATATAAACATCTGTTATTTAAAATGACTTTTTTTTTTTTTTTTTTTTTTTGAGACGGAGTCTCGCTCTGTCGCCCAGGCTGGAGTGCAGTGGTGCAATCTCCACTCACTGCAAGCTCCGCCTCCCGGGTTCACACCATTCTCCTGCCTCAGCCTCCCGTATAGCTGGGACTACAGGTGCCCGCCACTGCACCCGGCTAATTTTTGTATTTTTAGTAGAGACGGGGTTTCACCATCTTAGCCAGGATGGTCTCGAACTGCTGACCTCGTGATCCACCCGTCTCGGCCTCCCAAAATGCTGGGATTACAGGCGTGAGCCACCGCGCCCGGCCTGACTTTTTAATAATAACAATTTGATTGTTGTGAGACAGTATCTCATGTTTGTTTTGATTTGTATTTCTCTGATGCTTAGTGATGTAGAGCATTTGTCATATGTTTGTCGGCTGCTTGTAAGTCTTCCTTTGAGAATGGTCTCTTCATGTCCTCTGCTTACTTTTCAATGAGCTTATTTGTTTTTTTCACTTTTGAATTGTTTAAGTTCCTTAGAGGCTCTGGTTATTAGACTTCTGTCAGATGCATAATTTATGAAAATTTCCTTCCATTCCATAGGTTATCTGTTTACTCTGTTGATAGTTTATTTGGAAATGCAGAAGCTCTTTAGTTTAAGGTTCCAATTGTCCATTTTTATTTTTTTTGTAATTTTTGTTTTTGCAATTACTTTTGAATACTTATAAATTCTTAGCCAAGGCTGATGTCCAGAATGTCATGTCCTAGGTTTTCTTCTGGCACTTTTACAGTTTTAGGTCTTACATTCATCTTGAGACAATTTTTTTGCCTGTGATGAAAGGCAAGAGTACAGTTTCATTCTTCTGCATATGGCTAGTCAGTTATCCTAGCACCATTTATTGAATAGAAAGTCCTTTCCCCATTACTTATTTTTGTCAACTCTGTTGAAGATCAGATGGTTGTAAGTGTGCAGCTTTATTTCTGTTCTCTATTCTGTTCCATTGGTCTATGTGTTTGTTTTTGTGACAATACCACACTTTTTTAGTTAAAGTAGCCTTATGTACAATTTGAAGACAGATAATGTGATGCCTCCAGCTTTCTTCTGTTCACTTAGGATTGCTTTAGCTATTCAAGCTCTTTTCTAGTTCCATATGAATTTTAGAAGACTTTCTTCTAGTTCTGGGACAAACATAGTTGATAGTTCCAGTCCATGAGCATGGAACGTTTTCCCATTTGTTTCATCTGTGATTTCATTCAGCAGCATTTTGTAATTCTCCTTCTAGAAATCTTTCATCTCCTTTGTTGGATGCATTCCTACTTAATTTTTTTGTGGCTATTGTAAATGGATTTGTGATCTTAATTTGGCTCCCAACTTGAACATTATTGTTGTATAGAAATGCTACTGATTTTTTTATGTATATTTTGGATCCTGAAACTTTACTGCAGTTGCTAATCAATTCTAGGGTCCTTTTGGAAGAGTCTTTACAGTTTTCTAGGTATAGAATTATATCAGCACCGAAGAGAGTTAATTTCATTGCCTTTTTTCCTATTTAGATGCCTTGTATTTTTTTTTTCTTTTGCCTGATTGCTCTGTCTAGGACTTCCAGTACTATGTTGAATAGGAGTGGTGAAAGTGGGCATTATTGTCTTGCTCCAGTTCCCAAGGGGTATGCTTCCAGATTTTGTCCATTCAGTATGATTTTGCTCTAGGTTTGCAATACATTAGGTTTGTCATATCATTTTGAGGTATGTTAAATGCCTAGTTTGTTGTAGATTTTTATCATAAAGGGATGTTGAATTCTATCAAAAGATTTATCTGAGTCTATTGAGATAATGATATGGTTATTAACTTTTGTTCATGAGGTGAATCAAATTTATTGATTTGTGTATGTTGAACCGACTTTGCTTTCCAAGAATATAGCCTTCTTGATCATGGTGAATTAACTTTTTCATGTGCTTCTGGATTCTGTCAAATAACATTTTGCATATCTTCTCTTTAATTCTGGTTTATTACATTTCTTCCTTTCTTTCTTTTTAAAATATACTTCTATAAAATTATTTAATGTTTAATTAAATGTAACACTCACAAATATTAGCTAACATTTTTAAGTAATTGCCTGATTGCCAGGTACAAAAATGATGTCTTCTCAGAGTTTTACTTAATAGTTTTGCACTCAACTTTTTTTGTGTGTTGAAGCATATGCTTGCTTCAGATGGAAAAATAAGTACTGTAGCTAGATGAAGATTACTCAGGAATTTAGCAATTTTGAGAATTCAAAAAATTTGATAATTTTGGCATGAGCTTTCTAGGAATTTTGAATCTCATATTTACAAAATTGTGTGTATTCCTTCCTACTTGAGCTTCTCTTTTAAAGTAGCAGAAGTGCTCACTAATTAGTGTAAATTTTTGGTGTAGCCAATATAGGCCATTCCTAACAAAGCAAAGGAGAAGTCAAAGAACTGAAATGGAAATCTCGGTGAGAGCAGATATCATGTCAGCCACAATGTATTTATCAAATCCACTCATGAATGTGAGTCTAACATTCTCACCAACTCCAGTCATAACTAAACTGACTCAAGAACCATGTCATATTATTGCTCTATCCTTTGTACCCAAAACAGTATTTGACACATGAGGGGCATCAAGCGCAATTTGGTTACGCTACCATAAACTGATGAAAGACCTAAAGTAATTAATCATGTATAATAATTTTGCATCCATATTTCAATTGATGCTTAAATTTGGATGAATTATTGGCATGACTTCTAAGATACTAGTAACATTATATCTCATGTATTATCAAGTTTAAGGTTTGTCTGCTTCCCTGTAACTTTTAACTAAAGACCTGTAAAAATAAATTTAAGAAAAAGATTGTGGTAAACAGGGTTTCTGTGATTTTAGAGCCAATAAAGTAAGAGGAAAAGTCACTGAAAACCCAGAGAAAGAGAAACTCACATGAAAGATCAAGTTGGTAAACCTCCGGAAACCTCCAAAAATCAGGAAATATGTGAATCTGTAATTTATGTGGGAAGAATATAAGGCCAACAGGAGACCTACATCTTCCTGCTCCTTCTCATGCAAAGTAACTCAGTGGATGTTGTATGTTTAGCCATTCTTTGCTTTGCCCACACATTCAGGTTCTTGTAACTTCTACACCTGTTCCCTCGGTTCCTGTATCTAGTGCTAACTTATGAAAATACAGTTTAAATACATGAGGACAACATTAATTCATGAAAAAGTTACTTAGCCTGTTACGCATTTCAAATAAAGGGAGTAATCCTAGTATATTCCTCAAGAGGAAATATGAGAATTAAATAAGAAGATGCTTCAAATACTAGCTCAGTGCATGACAAATAGTAGCTTAGAGATATTAGTTATTATTAGTAGTTTCTTGTGGCAAAGACTCTCTCCTTAACCAGACCTTAGTCAGGCTCCTCAAACCTTTTTATTGACTGGGCCTTAATATTGGCCTGTGAGAACTGCAGATTCTCAGCATAAATGATTTTGTGCATGTCCCACACTAAAAGACTTGAACAAACACTAGCACAGCTTTTTAAGAGCTAAAGGCTGTGTCCCAGGTTAACAATCCCAGCCCGCTTAAATGCTTACCTGAGAAACATCAATGTTGCCAAAATTAAGTTACTGTTTGTTTCTGCCAAAACCTGGCTGTATCCGTCCATTTTCACACTGCTGATAAAGACATACCTGAGACTGGGCAATTAACAAAGGAAAGAGATTTAATGGAGAACTCACAGTTCCACATGACTGAGGAAGCCTCACAATCATGGTGGAAGGCAAGGAGGGGCAAGTCACATCTTATGTGGATGGCAGCAGGCAAAAAGAGAGTTTTTGCAGACAAACTCCCATTTTTAAAACCATCAGATCTCATGAGACTCATTCACTATCATGAGAACAGCATGGGAAAGATCCCCCATGAGTCAATCCTCTCCCACTAGGTCCCTCCCAAAACATGTGGGAATTATGGGAGCTTCAAGAGGAGATTTGGGTGGGGACACAGAGCCAAACCGTATCATTCCACCCCTGGTCCCTTCCAAATCTCATATTTCCACATTTCAAAACCAATCATGCCTTCCCAAGAGTCCCCCAGAGTCTCATTTCAGCATTAACTCAAAAGTTCACAGTCCAGAGTCTTATCCTAGACAAGGCAAGGACCTTCTGCCTATGAACCTGTAAAATCAAAAGCAAGTTAGTCACTTCCTAGATACAATGGGGGTATCGGCATTGGGAAAATACAGCCATTCCAAATGGGAGAAATTTGCCAAAACAAAGGGGCTACAGGCCCTGTGTAATTTGGAAATCCAGTGGGACAGTCAAACCTTAAAGCTTCAAAATCATCTCCTTTAAATCCATGTCTCACATCCAGGTCACACTGATGGAAGAGGTGGGTTCCCATGGTCTTGGAAAGCTCCATCCCTGTGGCTTTGCAGAGTACAGTCTCATTCCCAGCTGCTTTCATGGGCTGGTATTGAGTGTCTGCAGCTTTTCCAGGCGAACTGTGCAATCTGTCAGTGGGTCTACCATTCTGGGGTCTGGAGGACGGTGGCCCTTTTCTCACAGCTCCACTAGGCGGTGCCCCAATAGGGACTCTGTGTAGGGGCTTCAACCCCACATTTCTCTTATGCATTGCTCTAGGGGAGGTTCTCTGTGAAGGCCAGGACCCTGCAGCAAACTTCTGCCTGGACATCCAAGCATTTGCATACATTTTCTGAAATTTAGGCAGAGGTTCACAAAACCCAGTTCTTGACTTCTATACACTTACAGGCTCAACACCACGTGGAAGCTGCCAAGGCTTGGGGCCTGTACCCTGTGAAGCCAAGGCTCAAGCTCTAAATTGGCCCCTTTCGCCCATGGCTGGAGTGGCTGGGAGGCAGGGCACCAAGTCCCTGGCCCTGCACAGCATGGGGACTCTGAACCCCACCCATGAAACCATTTTCTCCTAGTCCTCCAGACCTGTAGTGCAAGGGCCTACTGCGAAGACCTCTGACAAGCTCTGGAGACATTTCCCTTATTATGTTGGGGATTAATAGTAGGTTCCTTGTTACTTATGCAAATTTCTGCAGCCTGATTGAATTTCTTTTCAGAAAATGGGATTTTCTTTTCTATCCCATCATTAGGCTGCAAAATTTCTGAATATTCATGTTCTGCCTCCTTTATAAAGCTGAATACCTTTAACAGCACCCAAATCACCTCTTGAATGCTTTGCTGCTTAGAAATTTCTTTTGCCAGATACCCTAAATCATCTCTTTCTAGTCAAAGTTCCACAAATCCCTAGGGCAGGGGCTAAATGCTGCCAGTCTCTTTGCTGAAGCATAACAAAAGTCACCTTTGCTCCAGTTTCCAACAAGTTCCTCATCTCCAGCTGATACCACCTCAGCCTGGACCTTGTTGTTCATATCACTATCAGCATTTTTGTCAAAACCATTCAACAAGTCTCTAGGGAGTTCCAAAATTTCCCACATATTCCTCTCTTCTTCTGAGCCTTCTAAACTATTCCTAACTCTGCCTGTTAGCCAGTTCCAAAGCTGCTTTCACATTTTCAGGTATCTTTTCAGCAACCCTCACTCTACTGGTACCAATTTACTGTATTAGTCTGTTTTCACGCTGCTGATAAAGACATACCTGAGAGTGGGCAATTTACACAGGAAAAAAGTTTAGTAGAGAACTCACAATTCTATGTGTCTGGGGAAGCCTCACAATCATGGTGGAAGGCAAGGAGGAGCAAGTCACATCTTATGCGGATGGCAGCAGGCAAAGAGAGAGCTTGCGCAGGCAGACTCCCATTCTTAAAACTATCAGATCTCATGAGACCTATTCAGTATCATGAGAACAACAGGGAAAGTCCCCCCATCATAATTCAATCATCTCCCGCTGAGTCCCTCCCATAACACATGGGAATTATGGGAGCTACAAGATGAGATTTGGGTGGGGACACAGAGCCAAACCATATCATTGGCTATGGGTCCCAGACTTCCCTTTTCTTAGAGAATTTACTTTAGGAAACTTGCCATTGTAAGTCCTTTCCTTGTCATTGTGAACTGTATCTGCAACTCAGGAATGTCCTCCTCAAGGATCTGGGAGACCTCCTTTTGAAATGTAACCATTGAGAAAGATGGGGCCTCTATTTCCCAGTCTCTGTGGTAAAGTAGGAACTTTATTTCTGCAAGTGCCAGTTAGCAGATACAACTGGCCTAATCACATTGACCATCCACCTCAAAGTGCTTTGGTACTTTTGCTTTAGTACAGTGGTCCCCTGTCTTTTTGGCACCAGGGACCAGTTTCACTGAAGACAAGTTTTCTATGGACCCAGTGGGGTGGGGGGATAGTTTTAGGACAATTGAAGTGCATTACATGTATTGTGTACTTTATTATTATATTGTAATATGTAATGAAATAATTATACAACTCACCATAATGTAGTATCAGTGGGAGCCCTGAGATTGTTTTCCTGCAAGCTCCCATCTGGGGGAAACGGGAACACTGACAAATCATCAGGCATTAGATGCTCATTAGGAGCACGCAACCTAGACCTCTCATATACACAGTTCACAATAGGGTTTGCACTCCCATGAGAATCTAATACTGTGGCTTATCTGACAGGAGGCAGAGCTCAGGCAGTAATGCCTGTGGTGGGGAACCACTGTAAATACAGACAAATTGTTACTTACTTGTTCACTCACCATTCACCTCCTGCTATGCAGCCCAGTCCCTAACAGGCCACAGACCCATACTGGTCCTTGGCCCAGGGATTGGGAACCCCTACTTTAGCATATTCCAGCATTTAAACAGCCTCCTGCCTTTTGTTTCATCAGAGATGAACCTAGTTTACACTGAAGTCTCTCTTCCCTACTGCAGTATCTTACTAAGATCCATCTTGCTATTTTTAACAAGTGTCTGACTTTGTTTCTTTATGACACTTTTAATGTTCATAACTTGGATCAGGTAACAAATTCAAGGCAATCAGTAGTTTTATATTTTGTAATATGTTTGCTACTAATTCTTTTAAAAGCTAGACAAATGGTTCTACATATTTTCACCACGCTTCCCTTTTCTTTTTTGTTCCTGCACTGTAAACCCCAAACTTAAGAGATGGTATATGCCAAATTTCATTTAGAGCATTGTAATTAATTTACCCTATTTTAAGTAGCCAAATACATGTATAAATACTTCAATGGAGAAACAATATTATAAAATTAGTTAACATATTTCCACATGAGCAAAAATTTCCTTATCACCTTATGACTTTATAATCTAAACCCATGATTTTCTTTGGTTCTTGAAAAGATTTTTTAGTGTATCAAACAAGTACTCTGTTCTTTCCTCATAATCACTACAGTTAATCTTGATAAATTAATTTCACATGATTTCATTTTAAAATATAGTATTTTGTATAGTCAATGTATAAACCATCAACAGTTTCCATACCTTCCTGTTCGTGACAACACAGATCAAAGCAAGTAGTTAATGGAGCCTAGTAATATTTTTCAGTGCATAACTAGTAGTCAACTATACCAGAGGTAAATGCTGTTAGAGAATTGTTCATAAAAATTTTAATGGTTTGGAAACCAAATATCTTAGCTTCATCTTGATTAAGAAAATGAATTTTTAATGTGGTTTACATTTTAACTAATGAGAGTCAATTTATATAGCTTAGTGTTCCAAGCCAGAAGAGACTGGGCTTGAAGAGCTCAAAATATAGCATTGTTTATTTTCGCTAAAGAAATAGTTCAGTCAACATTTGTCTCTACCAATTAAAGAATAGCAATAAAATAACAATAACAATCAGTAACAATGTTAGAACATTCATATTTTTCTCAGCATGGTTCTATGCATGTTATTTATAAAAATCCACTTAATCCTTACATGTTATGAAGTAGATACTATTATGTAAAAAAGTCATATAAAAATGTATTTTATTATTTATAATAGTACTTTTAAAATATATAAAAGGAATCATAATTTGTCTTTTTTTTTTTTTGGTGTGTTAATTTGCACAATACTATTAGGCAAGATGGATGTATGCAGAGCTTCTGCCACCAAACGATCAGAGAAGAACAATAGACAACCTAGGACAAGAGTTTTACTTCATTAATTGATGTTGTTTGCTTTGATGAGTAAGACTGTAAGTAGTTATTTCAGGGCAAGAAGTCAGCACAATGATGGAAACTAGCCTACCTTGAATAGACTAATAGAAAGTCAGGCAGGGAAAGTAAAATCAATTGAACAAAACTGTGAATAATTAAGTTGATTGGATTGGATTTTATTTGGAGGTAATGGGAATCACATAGGCATTCAATCGAAGAACTAACCTGAAAAGAAATGTGACGTTTGAAGGAAACGTATCTGACATTAGTAGGCAAGATGCAGCAGGTCTTAGGAGAATGAAAATATAGAATCTGCTTTGAAATACATCATAAAGAGAGAGGAGGTTGTGAAAGACATTGATGGAAACAGAAATGGAACAGAAATGAGAGATAATGTACAGGAAATAGCCACTGGATAATGGTTTTTCCCACCGTAGTGGGAAAAATACATATACAGATTACACTGATGTTTGACAGTAAGGGTTTGGAATTATAAGAAGAAATATTTAAAGTAGTTTGTAGAATAGTTTAAGAGGTTAAGAGGATTAGGACAAATGACATAAAACAAGCCAGAATGCCCTATCACCAGAACTCATGGAAAACAAAATTTAAATCTTGTCACCAATTATTGTATTTATCAAAGTCAACGTTCTCTCCAGCACTGAACTTCTCTAGAGCTACCGTGTTTCTTGTCAGAGATAGGAAAAGCCAAGGAGATCTGATATCTCATGGCTTCCCCTTACAATACACATACACATAGACACACGCACACACACACACACACATAAATTTCCTTGGGTAGCTATATAGAGCATCAACATTGACCTCCACACACTCCCTCACAAATTCAGACACTAGAGTATCTCTTCCTGTGACAGGAATGGTACTCCTTTGCAGTCCCTAAAGTATGTTCACCAGCCTTCCCCACAGACTTTCATTCTTACTTAGCCAATATCGGCCACCTTGTAAGAAGAGCTGGTAATTTAATAATCACAGAAAACCACAGAGGGAACTTAAATTCTCATTCCTCTGTAATAACTCTAACTCAAAGTTTAAAAATGATTATCCATTTTGCTAATTAAAAAGTACTTCTTCTTCCTTTCTTTACAACGTTTGACACTATCAATCAATCACCCTTTCTCTAATGTTTCTTCCCCTTTACTACATCCCTGACAAATAGTGTTCAATTTTCTTTCCTGAAAAATATTTCTTCCCTTCTCCTTCTTGCTGCCCACATTTTAGCATTCATTGTTTTCTGTGTGACTCTGTTTAATCACCAATGAGTGATCCCAGCTAAAGGAGGATGAGATTGTGCAGAGAAAAATAGTATTTGAGGAGAAAATCTAAGGAGTTTAGAGGTAAAAACAATGTTGAAGGAGTGAGTGTCCTTTTAAAAAGAGAAAAAATAATCTTCCTCTTAGATTAAAACAATGAGAAAAATGGATAGAGACTATGTATTCAGAGGCAGAGAATTACACAGATTTTGGACTTTTTATATTGTTTGAAAAATTAAGTTGGGTTATCTCCTTAAAATGTCTGATTTTAACAGGGTGAGATTATTCAGAACAAGGGCCTTCCTTCCTCCAAGGAAGCTTGTATTTGGTGAAGTTTCAGTAAACTTAGTGTTTGCATGTTTCATCTTTTCTTTCTCATGCAAAGTAAACTTTTCCTAAATAATAGTCTCGAGGAAGTATGCAGAGATCAGCATATTTAATAAATTGAACCATTTAATATGCACTAGAGGATGTATTTTATTAATAATAGTAATTAATGTTGCACGAGGTTTGGAAGGTCACTGATCAATAGATGTTCATTTACTTGAAATAAAATAATCCTAACATTAATTCATTTTTGATGAATATTGCTTTGGTTAAGCAAATAATAAAATTTTGCATTTATGAATGAATCAGATTTATGTCCACTGGGCTTACTTAAAATGAACTACAAGTATATAATTTTAAATGAAACATACTTTTCTCCACCTATTCAGTAAACCTTAGGGAACAGAACATACTTAAGCTTACTATTTTTGTGTCCTCCTAAAAAAGAATATATATTTTTCTCCATTGAATATTAGGAGATTGTATATTTGTATTCTTACTTGTTTATTAGAATAGTAATAAATCTTCTTTTATGTTTCAGGAAAGCATGGTGGAGTGTTTTATACACAGGTTTTCAGTAAAGGGGAAAAAGGAAGCATTGTATGGATAATATGTCCCTTAGAATGACAATGAAAACATGGACTGCCTCTGTTTCTCTTACACATCACAATTCTATTGCAAAATACAGATAATCCTACAGGGTGTGTAGAAAACATATAAATAATAGAGTTTTACAGTAAAAGTTAGCCTATTATGATTGTTATATACTACTAATAATAATTTCTGCCTTACTTTCTCAGTGGTATCTATGACAAAATGTATTGCTCAGCTTTCACAACAAAGTAGATGGGGAGAACATTCAGTGATTTAAACGTGCTGATGCAGGCTTCTTTCTGAAGGTGCACTGGCATATTCTGTATCCTTGACCTTCAGTAAAGAGTATAAAGAATCGGTTTTAGAAACCAACCCTTGTAATTTGTCTTACATGATCATTTCCCCTGAAAGCTTCATTTAGGCTCAGTTTCATTTAGAAGACTAGAAATATTAGAATCTTTTTATCACTCAAATTCTCATCTGATAGCCTAAATCCATTGTATCAGATTTTTCCTATATGATATGTGATCATATAATAATAAGATTGGTATTTTATCAATCTTTGCCTAATTTTCCCATTATGCTACAATCATATTATAGGTTCACAGTATTATTTTCCTGAACAATTTATGTTTGTACAAAATAAATTATTGAGTTGGGGTCAGCAAACATTTTCTGTAAAGAACAAAGTAAATCTTTAGGGCTTTTGTGAACCAGTCTCTGTTGCAGCAACTTAACTCTGCTTATTGTGGTGTTAAAATCATCAACAATATATCTTTAAAAGGGGAACAAGATTGTGGACATCTAAATTTTATATAATTTTTCCATGGTTTTTTTTTTTTGTTTGTTTTTGTTTTTGTTTTTGAGACGGAGTCTCGCTCTGTCACCCAGGCTGGAGTGCAGTGGCCGGATCTCAACTCACTGCAAGCTCCGCCTCCCGGGTTTACGCCATTCTCCTGCCTCAGCCTCCCGAGTAGCTGGGACTACAGGCGCCCGCCACCGCGCCCGGCTAGTTTTTTGTATTTTTTAGTAGAGACGGGGTTTCATCGTGTTAGCAAGGATGGTCTCGATCTCCTGACCTCGTGATCCGCCCGTCTCGGCCTCCCAAAGTGCTGGGATTACAGGCTTGAGCCACCGCTCCCGGCCAATTTTTCCATGTTAAGAAATATCTGTTTTTTTGATGTTTTTCCCCCAACTGTTAAAAAATGTCAAAACCATTCTTACCCTTTCAGTCTTACAAAAATCAGGTGCTGGGCTGGATTTGTCCTGTGGGCTATAGTTTGCCAACCCTTGTCTTGTGTAATACAATCAGTGAACCTACTCTTAGAAGCCCAGTCCCAGATTTAGAGCACAGATTAAGAACTTGAAAAATACAAATAGGAAGTAGAAAAAATAATGTAAATGTAATCCACACTATGATTGTTCTACTACAGCAGTGTAAAAAATTAAAGATGATAATTTTGTTAGAATTGGAATATAGTGGTGATGGTGGAAGCTAGGCACTTATCTTGAAGTCACCTTTGAAAAGCAAGCACATCTTATTTAATTTAGAGTACCTTTGGTGGGAACAAATCCCTCTGCTTAACAGCTCTGCACCCCACCATTCCTCACTCCCAGTATTTACTTAAAACATGAACAATCGGTTACAAGAGAACACACAAAAGGAAAACTAAGAGAGAAACAATATGTTTCTCATCAATATCACTAGATGTAATAATTATATTAAATTCTTCCTTCAGCCTTTGAGACTTATCTCAATGTCATTATGAAACCATACCTGTTTCTCTTGCCATTTCCTCTCTTATCCTAATTAATGAATTACTAACCCTCCTTCCTTTAAATTACTTATTTTTTTTCATCTCTGTTAACAGATGTTATCCCAGTCTGCCATGGGAGAGAATTGATGGCTTCTTTAAAATCGCTTTGAAGTTAGATTTTGAGGAGGTAGAGTCTACATTAGTATCCTCACAAGTTTCTCCATGAGAGGTCTTCAATTTAATTGTCTTTTATTTAACATTTTATTTTTAAGTTAGATTAAACCTGTAAAATACAATGTAAGATGTTTTCAGGTTGTAAACTACTAACATTGAAGATCAGTGTTTGATTTTCCTTTCTCTATGCAAAAGGGAACATTTTGTTAAAAATAGAGCTAAGGAGTAGTAACATCATGGAATGAAATTTTTAACAATTCATGCTACATATTTTCTTTTAATGAAAACATCCATTTGATGCTTTGATATCCTCCTGAGTACCATTTTGTCTGGAGACAAATATATTTTTTCATATGTAATAACATGCTACTCTTATCTCCATATACAACCACCTCTGTGTGTCTTCATGTATTTTGAGTCCAGAAAGAAATGGCAGACTGATCCTAAACCCTTGTTCCACACACAGGAGTATACAAGTGGGACTTTGCCTCTTGGTGGGGATTTCTGTGGAGAAGCGTGAAAAAAGTAATGATAGTACAAGAAGAAAGTAGAATGACAATAGCACCTCGACCAGAAGCTTATTTGTAGTGACAGAGCACTTCATTAGTGTTTATTATGTTTAAATATTTAATAATTAAGTTAGATAGTGCAAATAACAATTGTAATATAAAATTATAGTTTTGTGGTTATTTTAGTCATGAAAATTATTCAGGTTTAAATTGCTAAAACTTCCAAAGGGATAAAGTTCTTGACTTTCAAAAGCTTTTAATCTTTAAGGCATTAAAATTCCTTTAATGAGCAATGTTGCCTTAATAATAACTCCTTAAAGTGAATGTGAACAAAAACTTTCAGCATTTTCAACGGTTTTCACCTCTCTTATCTATTTTAAATATTCTTGGAACAAATCAAATAGTGTAGATTTGATACTGGCAGGAAGTTGTGAAATGCTTGAATGATCCGACAGATGGTAAAACTCAAAATCTCTTCTGGCCTCTCAGCCCTCTAGGCTAGTGTTGGCTCAGCATTTTTATTTCCACATTTGAGGTATTTTAGGATTTTCATTGTTATACTAATATATAATTACAATTATATACATATAGGTCTAGTATATATGCATATATATGTGTATATATATATGCATGTATGTTGCTATGCATTGTTTACTAATTCTCTTGCTAATGATTTTATATTCACTTTGTCTTTATATTGCATTAGTTTTATTAAGAAACAGTTATCTTTATTAAGAAAATAAATAATAAACTAATTCTTCAATGGAAAAATATATAATTTTAAATTTGGAAGTGGTCTTGGAGTTCCTTGTCTCCTGCCATTGTAGCACTCATTTATAAAATACTCATGAAAACTCATCCAAGGTTGAGGAGCTAACAAATTTGGATTGTTGTTTTTTCATGTGTGCAGGATAGTTCACAGTAATCAATGAAACCATTTGCCACTTTGATTTTTTGCGTGTTTTTGTTGTAGTTGTTGTTGTTCTGGTACATGATTAGAATAAAGCTTCTGCCAATCTTTTCCCGTTTTAATACTAGTTAATCTGCTGAAATGTTAAAATTATCATGAATTTGCTTAACTATCTTCAGATTGTTCAAAAAAGCATTATATACACAGAGATCCTTCACCACATTTGTCAGAGACCCTACTCTGCATTTCTCTCACCTCCCTAGCCTCAATTACCTTGTGCATATGTCTATGTGTGTGAGTGTGTGAGTGTGTGTGTGTGTGTGTGTATGTGAGAGAGAGAGGGAGAGAGAGACAAAGAGAGAGACTGAAATTTTTAATATTTCATCTTGAGATTGTGATGGCACATGTTTCACTGTTATTTATGCCACAAAGTGAATAATATTTGCTGAATTTAATAACTCAATGACTCAGCAAACATGATTCATTGAACTTCCCAAACAATAGTCTTTCTTTTTCCTCATTCACATTCTCTACAAATTTTAAGCCTTGCTGTTTGAGAGTGATAAACTTTCTTTCTCTTCATTTTAGAAAAACATAGCATTGCTGGATTTCTAAGGCATACTTTAGAAAGTGAAGTCCTTCTAAATTGTACTTTCTAAAGTGAAGTCTTTCACTTTCTGAAGCGTGCTTTAAAAACATAGCAATGCCATATTTCTCTAAGATGGGCATTGCAAAATATAAATATTATTTCTAGCCCTAAATCAGTATTTTTGTCTAACCCTCCATATTTCCTTAGTTTTCCCAAATATTGCCATCTACTTAAGTTAAAATGTAAAATTATACCGTGCTACTCTGCCTCTTTATCCTGCCCTCTTTTAAATTACAAAGAGCTAGAGTTTCATTTATTATCTTATGTATTCATCTATTCATGCTATGGCCTTAAAATTTGTTTTAAAAATATTAAAAACATAAATATTAAGATGGACATTGCAAAGTAAATCTGACCAGTGACAATAAGAAACTTGCTTGGACCTTACAGAATCTATTCCAATAGGTTTTATACTGTGTAAATTCATAAATTATGTCCCATTTTAGTATAATTGTTACCCAACTGTTAGGTCACACAAGACATAATATTAAATTCTATTTCTGCAACCTGTTTTATTTTTCTTATATAAGTAAGTCGAGGCAAAATTTTTATAACATAGTTTAGAATGTAAAAAGAACCACACACAATATATTCTGTGGTTTGTTTTTCAAAGTTTTAGATTATGATTTTCTGTCAAGATTGCCATCTTGACTTTGCTGGTTATATATCTAAGAAAGTGACATTTATGCCTCCAGCCCACCTAAATCCAACATTTACCTAGAAAGTTAAAAATTAATCATTGTGTTTAGAGAAAAAAAAAAAAACAAAATGAAACACTTATTTCAGTTTAACAATGCAAAGAAAAAAGATTTTATGTTGGTGACCGTTTTATGTTAGTGAATAGCTGAAGTTAAGATACTGAATCTTTTCATGCCACTCTGTGTAATGCCAATTGTTAACTCAATTTATTTTAATAAATTTATGTATACAGAGCTTTAGAAATGTGTCCCTTATTTCACTATGCACAAAAGGTGTTCACAAGAAAGGTAGTTTTGTTAACTTGAGAATTTCTGATTTTATTTCATTTGTTCATTTCATGTTATTGTTAGCCTCTTTTACTTTTGGGATTATACAATTATTCAACTCTGTTTTAAAAGTGATGTGCTCTGCTACCACTCTGCCAAAGCCACTAGAACTATTTTGTAGAATTAACCAGAAGGTTCAAAGACACATACACCTTAAGAAATGAAATGTAACAAATGAGATAGACCTTATTATTTATTAACTTTAGTGTTGTGTTTGGTTTTCTATTTATTTACTCTATACTCTTTGAACAGTAGAACACTTTAGAAGATGAACAACATGAAAGAGGAGATATTAATCATTCATAAAACCATACAATTTGGTTTTTTGTCATTTTTCTTTGTTCTCTCATTTTCCTAGTTGGAGAAAGTTTTGAAGACAAAACAAGTAGGAATATGACACAACCAGGAAGACTGACTTAGACAGATGAGAAAGACAGAAAGCCAGAAAGTTGATGATGCTGGTTTAGTAGGCTGTTTACAGATCTGTTTTGGATAAAAGGTCTGGACCCTAAGGTGCCTTGATTAAATGCAGAGTAATTACATCTTGATTTAGTTGCTCTCCTATACTTATCTTCTTATCTCTCTAGATATGTAGCTGCCTCATATGTTCTGTCACTGTGCAAAAGGGACCAGACTCTTTGAATTCTGTTCTCCTTAACATGGGTGGTTCCTGTTGGCTAGTGGGCCATTATCTCAGCTTATAGAGTCAACTGTTGATCTAATTATCCGAACAAAACAATTCTCCCTAGATATGAATAAACTTAAGCTTCTAGTGGGGATATTTATTTTAAGGAGGATTTTTACAGCACATGCTAACAGAATTCTAAAGTAATCAGAGGTGATGATATTGAGAATAAGTGCTTCTTTGTCCTTCATTTCTGTTTTAATTACTCTAATTCCATCCACTTAAATTATCAGGGAGGTATTTAAAAAAATCAATATTACTGATACATATCATTGCTTATCTGTTAAACTTTGCAAGGGGACTCCATAGTGTTTAAAGACACATAACTTGGCAAGAAAAAGGCAGTTAGCATAGAGAATTACAAATATTCAACAGTTTTTAAAATGTTTTCAATTGTAAGAAAAAAAAATGCTAAACTGTGTTTTTTTCCTTTTGAATTTTGTGCACTATATTGTGTTCACCCATGTCTTTCATTTGTGGTATTGAAGACATTTAGATATTTTAATGAAATATTTGCAAAGATATACAGAAGTCATAGACCTATGTTGTTCTGTGCCGGAGGAATGTTACTAGTATAAGAAGCAAATAACACTGACAAAAAATATATATATAGCAACAAAATGAAACAAAACAAAATAAAAACTTGAATTTTGTATGCATTTATCAAGTACTACCAGCAGATGCATTGTTCCATGGTACACCTTTTTCATTTCTTTGTCATTTGTTGACTCCAGACACAGAAGCTGATCCATTAACTCATTCTCTTTAAACCAACTTATCGTCAGAATGTCTTCTCCCCGATCTGCTCTTATTCTTCTACTCTCCTGTTATTATTATTTTTATTATTATAGAAACCCAATAGTACAGGAAAACAGAACTCTACTTAGAAGACATAAATATATAATGACTAAGTAGTCTAAGACAGAATATTCATAGAAAGCAGGAGAGAAAAGCCAGGGATTGTTTTGTCTAGCCTCAGGTATTACGGAAGGACAAGTGTACATTTAACTGTATAGATTTTTGAATCAACACAGTCCTGGGTTCGAATCCTACTCTGCCATAAACTAGCTATGTGATCTTGGAAATATTAGTTAACCTCTTGAAACTGAGTTTTGTTTATGTTATAAAATGGTTAAAACATACCTATCTCATGGGATTGGTGTAATGGTTTAAACATACCTATCTCATGGGATTGGCCTCATGAGATAATGTGGCTAAACTATTTAGACAGTGCCTTGTACTAAACAATATAAGAAAATATTTTTGAGATTCTGAGAGTGTTAAAGGCAAGATCAAGGGTTAAAATCATTGGACAAATCCAAGCCAGTAGTTTTGTAAGGCATAAGAGCTAATATATAGTATTTCTGAGGTGAAATACTATATTTGAAAAAATCAGGATCTGCCCCAGTAAACAAAACCTTCTAAGGTTATTAGCTCAACAGCTATATTCACATCCCCTAAGAGGAAGAGTTAGTGACAACCAAATTGCTGGAACAGGATGAACATAAAGGTAACAACTAACAATTTTTGATGGCTATCTTGCCCATGAAAAACCATCAGTATTGTTAATAAAAGTATAAAGAAATACAAATGAATGTTTTATTTTACATTAGAGAAACTATTTTAATGACACAAATATATGAACATAATTGAACTGCATATAAAAAGTGTTAAACCAATATTTAGCTATCTAATATATTATAAATGGCCCTGCCTTCACATACCTTTCCTCTAGGAAAAAAAAATAGAATTATTTGCTTTCTATAGATATTTAGTGTTCTTCAAAGTATCTTTGTTATTAAATTAATTTGAGAGAGGGAGGTGGTTAAGAAAACACTGCTTTATACCAGTACATATAACTATGTCATTTATAATAAATGCAACCACAGTGGCAGTATATTTTCTGGATGTTAATAGCCTGAAATCCCTTTCAGTAGCAGCATTAATCAGTCAAGGATGGGTTATTTTATG
This sequence comes from Macaca thibetana thibetana, assembly GCF_024542745.1. NCBI lineage: Eukaryota > Metazoa > Chordata > Mammalia > Primates > Cercopithecidae > Macaca > Macaca thibetana. Next base: position 79,086,091 of record NC_065586.1, read on the forward strand.
GTCTTTAATGGCGTTTGTTGATAGATGGAGATTTTGTTTACAGATTATTCTTCATTGAACCACCATAGATTGCAAGCTATGATTCTTAAGAGATATTCTCAAAACATAAATTATGCTGCTAAGAAATCTGTTCAGAGCTAAATTAAATTAGATAGCTGCATTTTTTATGAAGCATAGGTAATGGAGCAATATACTACAAATGCCTTTTCCTGAGACATTGGAGTAGAATATCTTTAACACAATTTTTTCCTAAGAAACATTCCCCTGCTTGTGTGCAAGTTTATGAGCACACTTGTTGTTTTATCCTGAGTAATTTATGTAGAATACATAACATTTGAAATGTACTTATGATGTTTGACTATTATAATGAATATCTGCCTTCAGGTCAGATATTACCAAAAATTTTCATTTTTAAAAAATGAACAAACACAGTAATGCTCATTTATATTTTCCAAATGTCTTCATAATATTGAGTATACTGAGAATTCAGTAGTAAAAGTTTTAATAATTGTCGCAGTCAATGTTTTGTTTCACATTGAGTAATTTTTTATTGTACCTTTCGGGGAAACATTATTCATGGGCTTGTAGTACATGATTATCGTTCATGTTGATTCTAACATTTTGCTCACATACATCTTATAGATTGAGTACAGAGTCTAAAAATTTGGGTATGATTATACTAGTTCAAAATATATTTTCATTTCCTAAATGTTACTGACTTTTAAAATTTCCAGCTAGGGACTGATTTTTTTTTTTTTTTTTCTCATTTCTTCTTCTTCTTTTTTTTTTTTTTTTTTTTTTTTTTTTTTTTTTTTTTTTTTTTTTTAATGGAGAGTAATATAGTAGCTATGGAAAACAAATGGCTGTATTTGACTAAACTACACCAAACAAGTCAAGACACCCTTAATTTATTTCAGTGTGAAAGTTGGAATTGTAAGATAACTTAAATCATGACTTCTTGAAGAATATTACCGGCTAAGTTACATCATTTTGTTTGATGACTTTCTCCTATTTGTATTTTTTATTTTGTTAAGAGAGGGTCTCTGTCATCCAGGCTGGAGTGCAGTGGCAGGATCACGGATCACTGCACCCTAGATCTCCTGGGCTCAATCTATCCTCCCACCTCAGCCTCTGGAGTAGCAGGAACTGTAGGCATGTGTCACCCCACCCAGATAATTATTATTATTATTATTATTTGTAGAGATGAGGTTTCACTAAACTACCCAGGTGGGTCTCAGACTTCCGAGTTGAAGCGTTTCTCCCACATCAGCCTCTCCAAGTGACTGGACTATAGGTGTACCCCAACATGTCTGCTTTTTTTTTTTTTTTTTTTTTTTTTTTTTTTTTTTGGTAGAGACAAGGTTTTCTTATGTTGCCCATCCTGCTCCTAATCTCCTGGGCTCAAACAATCCGGCCACCTCCGCCTCCCACAGTGCTGGGATTACAGTTGTGAGCCACCACACCCAGCCTCTCCTTTAATATTGAGCTAAGTGTTTGCATACAAATCCCCTCAGATTTTTTTTGCTCTGAAATCCCCTGAGGGCTATGCCGAGTCCTCTTTTTAGCTCTATCACTTTTACTGTATTTGTCAAAGAGAAGTATTTCAAGTTAAAATATTATTTTGAAAAATTCCTTATGTGTGCAAGTCTTCTCACAATGACCAAAATGATGTAGGCAAAGCCTTTCCAAAGTGCAGAAGTATTAGGTTGGTGCAAAAGTAATCGCAGTTTTTTACATTACTTTCAAAGGCAAAAACCGTGATTACTTTTGGATCAACCTAATAGCCTGATTAGCAGTGTCTTGCTCATAGTAGGCCTCATGGCATCACGTCGCTTCCTTACCAACATTCTTCATATATCTGTAAAAATTCTTTGTAGTAAAGAGTAGAAACCTTAAAGTTACCATTGATTTATCAAGCAATCTAATATTTATTCTAATAAATATATTAAAATAATGTAAATTGTAAAATCTCCATTACCCTCTAGTCTATTATATTTTCTTACTGATTGAATTGTTATGCTAAGACAATTCTAATGGTAAGGACTATGGGTTAATTTCTACTCTTAACTTGAAACAAGAATAAATTTGGCATGCAGACAAATTTGCATAATGTTCAAAACATAAACATATGCCAGGAATTGAAAGGTCTCTCAGGGCAGGAACCTGGATTTCCTGTACGCCTTTCCTTCTCTTCTTTCTATTCTACTTCTGCCATTCTTGAATATTTTTCCATATTTAGTAATACCAAATGTTATATATTGGGTAGTAGGCAGAAATATGGAGAAAATAATATTTTTGCCCAGGATCTTCTACCAAGAATAGTATTAAATTTAGAAGATTTTATATCACATTATTGTTTACCACATTTATGGCACATAAATTCATTTTAAATTTTATAATTATCTTTTGACTAATGCAGATATATTGAATTATTGTATTATTTTCTTTATGTTAAAAGTGTTATGCTATTAAATGTAAACATATAAAGCAACTCATTTTCACAAATAATTTTTAGCATTATTTTAATTTTTTAAAATTACAACAAATATTAAGTATAAGTTACTTTGACAACTAAAAGACCTTTATTACTTATATTAATAAATCTAGCCACCTGAAATTAGTATATATTTTCAAAAAAATCACTATATTTGTATATATATTTGCAGCCACTCACCATTTAGCCTTAGTTTTATGACTCTAGGGAATTCTTCATTAAAAAGCTTTATAATAGTCAGACTGTGAAACAGCAGAAAGAGCTTCATAAGGCTGTTCTTGCATATACCTGTTCCTCTTTCATCCTTCTGTTAGGAATTCTGCCATACTTTTGGTTTCTGATGGGTTTGGTATGACTTGGCCTTAAGTTTGGGCCATCCTTTAAACAATTAATCCGTGTTCTCTGCCACATGCTTCCAAACAAGTGTAGCTTGACTTACTTTGTTTTATGATTTCTGAAAATCCTTCAGCCTACAGACACATACACTTAGGCTTTTGGTTGCTGATTCCAGTTGAGGACAATACTAATTTGTCTAGCCTACATACAAACTGGCATCTTTCCACAATCTTGATCCTGACCCATTGTTTCCATGTCCAAGACAGCACACAATTTTAACATTTGTATTTTGTTTTATTTAGTTTCCTTCTCTCTTTCTGATAGCAAGAAGGACACAAACTAGAGATGCATCTTTGGGCAGTATGTGAAGGCTGCTCAAAGGAGTTGTAATTATTCTCATATATCTCAAAATTGAAGATGATTCTTGTCCTCTGTGAAGGGTTTCTAGTAGTTGCTTTTAGAGTTCTTAGTTTCCTTTCTTTGCATTCTCATCCATGGCAGACATTCTTTGGCAGCAATTCTCACCTCTCAGGAAATAGAATCATCACTACTGTGGCCAGCTACTACAGACAAACTAAGCTACATTGAGAAAAAATGCCCAAACATATGAGTTCTTCCCATGTCTCCTCCACTCCACCTCCCCATTCATCGACTAGCTACAACAATAAAGCCCAGTTCCCAGATTCTTCATGAAAGGAGTTAGGCTACAAATCTAGCACTCTAAGTCTTGTAGCTCCTACCTGAGGTCTGGCTTCTAACTCAGTGTCTATGAGAGCTATTGGGGTTGTCATTCACTATTTGCCTGTGAGCTATAGAAAACAAGGCAGCCATTTTAAACAAGTGTCATTCACTATTTACCTGTGGGCTATAGAAAACAAGGCAGCCATTTTAAACAGGCATGTGGATGTTTCCACAAATTCTCCCACTCGCTCACTCCAGGGATAAAAGCAAGTCTCTAGCTTCACTCTGGAAGGAACTGATCTACATATCTATCCTTTCAACTTTTCAAGCTGCTACCTGAGGAACTAGCTTCCAACTGACATGTCTCTGAGAACTAATGGAGACCAGCATCCACTAGGCCCATGGAGGCTACAGAGATCAAAGCAACAGTTTGAAAAAGTGTGTGGTTTGAATGAGCTTGCAAAGATTTGCCATAGTTCTTCTCCGCAGCTCAGTTCAGCATGAGCAGGTTATACACCCAGCTTTTCGCTGAGGAGAGAAGAAATTGGAAAATACAGTTAGTGCTCCAGCATTTATGGCTACTACTAAAAAATATCAGTATCTCACCTGTTTCAGGGCAATGATGAGACTTGGCATACTCTGGACAGCCAGAGATCACTTAGAAAAAAAAAAAAAAAAAAAAAATGACTGAATTTGTGAAAATCACAAAAGTTTAAGAGGTACCCAGAATTTCTGGCAGGGCTAAATTGTGAAGGTCTTCCTATATATGATACCAGTCTATGAAGATGGAAAGAAGTGACTATTTTAGATAATCTGCAGATACCAGCAGATTCAGTAAAGGAAAATGAAGAAATAGAGAAATATGTTCCAGATAAAAGATCCAATAAATCCCCAGAAATCAACCTAATATATTGGAGGTATATAATTTTCACAATAAGTAATTTAAAGTATGGTCAAAAAGATGTTTACAAAGTTCAGAACAGTAGTATAAAACCAGCACATGAACTTAAAATACAAGTTTTATTTATTTTAAAAAAGAAAGGATCAGTAAACATCAACAAAACAAAAAAGGTTCACTAGAAGTCATTCAGAGTAGCAAAAAAAAAAAAAAAAAAAAAAAAAAATGGAAAAGGAAAAAGAGTCGAGATAGCTTAAAACTCTATGGGAAATCATCAAGTGGACCAATATAAGAATTATGAAAATATCGAAAGAAGAAGAGAAATATAAAAGGGCACAAAGCTTGTTTAAAACAAACAAACAAACAAAAACTTGTCTTCATGTCCTAGATTGTCTAGAAAAAAAGAAAAATGAAAAGGATAATTTTTTTTAAATGACAAAAACTTCCCAAATTTGAGGAAGGAAATAAACATCTAGTCCCCAAAAGCCAAAAAGGCATCAAATCAGATGAGCCCAAATAGATCCATACCAAGACACAACATCATCAAATTGGGACAAGTCAAAAACAAGGAATTTTGAAAGCAGCAAAAGAAAAGCAACTTGTTATATATTAGGGAACCCTCTTAAGATCATTGGTGGATTTTCAGCAGAAACTTTGCAGGCCAGAAGGGGGTTGGATGATATATTTAAAATGCAGGAAAAAAACAAAAACAAAAACAAAAACAAAAAACATACAACTGCCAACCAAAATAGTATACCCAGAAAATTATCCTTCGAAACTTAAGACAAAATAAAAATGAACAAAAGATGAAGGCATTTATTGCCACTAGACTTGTCACATAAGAAATGCTAAAGGGAGTACTTTAAGTTGAAATCAAAGGATGCTAAAGAACAATATAAGAGCATATAAAAATATAAAACTCATTGGTAATGGTAAATTTATAGAGGCAAATAAAAAATACTATATTATTGTAGTTGTGGTAGGTAAATACTTTTAATTCTAGTCTAAAATTTTAAAAAGTATTAAATATAGCTATAACTAAAATTGCATTAATAGATACACAATATTAAGATATGTAAATTCTGCTATCAGTAATCTATAGTGAGAGCAAGGTAAAAATATGAAGTTTTTGTATGGAAGAGAAGTTATCTGTTTTAGATTGTTATAACTATAATATATTTATACGACTCATGTCAATCACACAGAAAATACCTATAGTAGTTAAAAAAGAAAATCTACTACCTATAGTAGGTAAAAAAGTAGTTATAAAAGAAAAGGAGAAAGGAATTAACACCTATCAGACAACAACAATAATAAAAAAAACCACAAAATAAGATATCAAGAAAGAAGAAAAGTAAAGAAACAAGAAAAACAGAAAGCAGTCAGTAAAATTTCAATAGTAAATCCTTCCCTATCAATAGTTAATTTAAATGTAAAAGGGTTAAACTGCCCAATCACACAATATTAACTGGCTGAAAGAATAAAAACTTGGCACCAACTATTTAAGGACACACATAGTTAAACATGATGAAATGGAAAAAAATATATATGTTTTATACAAATGGTAATGAAAAAAAGCAGAATGGCTATACTTACATTAGAGAAAATAGACTTTATATCAAAAACTGTCGCTAGGGGCAAAGAAGGTCATTATATAATGATAAAAAGGTCAATTCAACAGAAAGATATAACTATTGTAAATGTATGTGCACTCAATATCAGATCTAAATATATAAAGCAAATACAGAACTGAAGAGAAGTTTATAGCAGCACAATAATATTAGAAGATTTTAATATTCCACTTTTAATAATGGACAGAACGGCCACAGAGGAATCAATGGAAAACAGCTTACTTAAATAATAGGAGAGACCAAATGAAACTAACAGACATCTGCAGAACTTTCTACCCAACAATAGAAGATTATACATTATTTTCAAGCACATATGGAACATTATTCACCATAGATCACCTATTAGATAACAAAACAACTCAACAACTTTAAGATGATGGAAACTGTATCAAGTATCTTTTCAGGTTACAATATAGTGAAAGTGTAAATCAGTTAACAGTAAAGAAACAAGAAAATTCACAAATACATGGCAACTAAACAATACACTCTTGAACAATCATTGGGTCCAAGATGAAATTTAAGAAATTAAAAGCTATCTCCTGACAAAAGTGCAAACAAAACATACCAACAGTTGTGAGATGTAGCAAAAGCATTTCTTAGAAGGAACATTATAGCAACTGGGCCAAATCTGCTTTCCATTGCCAATGCACTCCTGCTAGACCTGTGCAATATCAAACATCCTCTCTCTAGGCTCAGGGACCATCTTGAAAGAAGAGAGAATGTGAAATTGTAAGATCTGGGTCAGAGAGGTGAAGTGTACAGGCTAAACCAATTCTGTCTTGAATGCTAATCCAACATGTTGGCTTTTCATTAACCTTGGTTCTGGGAATGCCTCTAAGATTTTTACTCTACTACTGTTAAGAGCACACACTTACAGTAAATTCTGACCAAATTACTTCAATTCTTCTTACCTATGGTATATGAGCCCTGGATTCTGGGGGTTAATGGCATGAGGATCCATCGTCTTGTCTTACAGGCACCCAAGACATGATTTCTTTTTGTGACTACCTATTAAATGTTCCCGAGGAAGGAAATAAAAAGAAGCATCTCAAATAAACAACCTAAAAAGTAACTAGCCAAAGAAAGAAAAAAATACCCAAATATTATCAGAAAGAAGGAAATAATGCTAATTAAAGCTAAAAATAAATTTTAACAAGGATAAAAAAGCTATTTCAAGTCAAGAAAACTGAGTTGGTTTTTGAAGAAGACAAAACTTGACACATTCTTTCCTATAGTAACCAAAGAGAAAAAGAAGCCTGAAATAAATAAAACTGTAAATGAAAGAGGAGATATTACAACAGATGTCTCAGAAATAAAAAGAGCCCTTAAGGGACTGCTATGAATAAATATACACAAACAAATTAGATAAATGTGAAGTAATAGATAAATTCTAGAAACATACATCCTACCAAGATTGAAGAAGAAATAGAAAGGACAGTCCAGCACTGCATGGCTTTGTGGGAGAATTCCACCAAACATTCAAAGAATTAATAAGAATCTTTCTTAAACTCTTTGAAAATCTAGACGATGGAACACTTACAAACTCATTTCACATAGCCAACGTCGAACTGATAACCAAAGACATTCACAAGAAAAGTAAACTACAGGCCAGTAACCTTGATGAATGTAGATGCAGAAATTCTCAATAAAATACAAGCAAACAAAATGAGAACAATACATTGAAAAAATTGTACCCAATGACCAACTAGGACTTATCCCTCAGATGCAAGGATGGTTGAACATACATAAGTCATTCAATGTGATACACAACATAAACAGAATGAAACACAAAAGCCGTATGATCATCTCAATAAATTCTGGAAAAACATTTGACAAATTTAATACCTATTTCTAATTTTAAAAACTCTCAATACAATAGATGGAGAGAAAATCTGTCTCAACACAATAATAGCCATATAAGAAAAGCCCACTGATAACACAATAATCAATGGAGAAAACCCAAAAGCCTCTCCTCTAAAATCCTTTACAAGACAAGATTTCCTGCTCTTGCCACTTCTACTCAAAATAGCACTGAAAGTCCTAGCAGAGCAATTATACAATGAAAAGCAATAAAAGACATTCAAGCTGGACATGAAACAGTAAAATTATCTCTGTTTACAGTTGACATAGGTGTATACGCAGAAAAGTCTAAAAGTCTCAATGACAACCAAAAAATGCTACAATTAATACATGAATTTAGTAAAGTTGCTCTAAATAAAAATAAGTGCCATTTGTATAGGCTAAAAATAGATTATCTGAAAGGAAATTTAAAAAATCATATTTATATAAGAATAAATACTTTGAAATATATTTAATCAAACAGGAAAATATATACACTGAAAATTATAAAGTATTAATAAAGGAAAATGCTTACTTTTTGTAACATACAATATTTTTATTTTTAAAAAAAACTTTTAGGTTTAGGGGTATATGTGTAGATTTGTTATATATATATATATATAAAATTATGTCATGGGAGTTTGATACACAGATTGTTTCATCACCTGTGTACTAAGCAAAGTACCTAACAACTACTTTTTTCTGATCCTCTCCCTCCTCTCACCCTCCACCTTCTGGTTGGCCTCACTGTCTGATTGTTGCTGTCTTTGTGTCCATGTGTTTTCATCATTTAGCTCCCAATTATAAGTGAGAACATGCAGTATTTCTGTTTTCTGGTTTTCTGTTCCTGTATTAGTTTCCATAGAATAACGGCCTCTAGCTCCATCCATGTTACTGCAAAGGACATCGTCTCATTCTTTTTTATGACTGCATAGAATTCCATGGTGTATATGTACCACATTTACTGCAATGAGCATATGTGGGCATGTGTCTTTCTAATACATCAATTATATTTCTTTGACTATATACCTAGTAATGGGATTGCTGGGTCAAATAGCAATCTGCTTTTGGCTCTTTGAGAAGTTACCACACTGCTTCTTACAATGATCAAACTAAATCATACTCCCACCAAACTAAATTACACCAACAGTGTAAAAGTGAGCCCTCTTCTCCACAGCCAGGCCAACATATGCTACTTTCTGACTTTTTAATAAAACACTTTCTGACTGGTGTGAGATGTTGTCTATTGTGGTTTTCATTTGCGTTTCTCTAATGATCAGTGGTGTTGAGCTTTTTAAAATATGTTTTTTGGCTGCAAGTTTTTTTTGTTTTTGTTTTTGTTTTTTAAAAGTGTCTGTTCATGTACTTTTCACACTTTTTAGTTTTTTTTTTTTTTTTTTTTTTTTTTTTTTTCCGTAAATTTGTTTAAATTAATTATAGATGCTGGATAATCGACCTTTGTCAGCTACATAATCTGCAAATACTTTCTCCCATTCTCTAGGTTGTCTGGTAACTTTGTTGATAGTTTCGTTTGCTGTGCAGAAGCTCTTTAGTTTATTTATTTTTTTGACTATGTTTTCAATATGACCTTTATTGAGCAAGTACTGCTGTGGCGTTTAACATCAGTCAACATAAGATTGCAAACTGTCCATGTCAACGAGGTTCTCCCATGAACAAAAGTCCATTTTAAATGCACCAGTGAGGTAAACATAATTATTCATATATAGCTTTCTTAAGGTTAAGACAGTTCTGTGTTTTATTTATTGTTTTGGGCTCAATTGGTACTTTACATAGTACATCTCAAGACATCCCCCCTCCTAAGTGACCCCCTTCCAACAGCATAGGGAATTGGTAAATTTCCCAGGTACATGCAATATCATGCATTTGAATCCCCCAAAGACTGAGGGGGGAGCACACTGAGCTTGCATGCAGTCTCCTCATATTGCACAAAGTAAAATACAATGTCTGGAGCCCCCATGGGAGAAACTGTTCTGTTTTGATGCTGCCAGTCACGTGCATTTTGAAATTGTCATATGGCTTAAACTTTTGCAATGGACTCAACTCTCAGTCACTCTGGGTAACTTCCTTTTCTATGGCATGTGAAGTCACTTTTTCTACCTTTTTAGTAGGCACCAATTTCTCCTCATAGGTCTCTTCATGCTCTTCGACCTTTTGAGTGACAGTTACAGATTTAGTGATGTATTTGGTAGCACCATGTCCCCCCTCACTGGTGATTTTTTTGTACTGTTTTGATTACTACCACTTTCTCCTCACTTTTATTATCCCCCTTCTTTTCATCTGCTGGGCTCAAGTCTAGGTCATTGCTGACAATGCCTTACTCCTCTTCTCTCCCACTGCCTTTTTCCTTGGTCTCCTGCTCCTCCTCTTTTCCTTCTACCTCCCCATTGACAGCTATGTCTTCCTTCCTGGATTCCTGGGAAACTTTATCACTCCCTTCCATCTCATTCCCCACCTCCTCCTACTTTCCCTTTCTCCTTCTCCTGTTGCTGTGGCTTCCCCTCTTCTTTGGTCTCTTTCTCCAACTGCACCTTTACCAATTTGGTGATGGTGGCCGCCTCCTCCACAGCTTCCTCCTTTACCAGGGTCTCAGCTTTCTTCTTCTCTGGAACATCCTTTGGTTTACCTTCCTTTTTCTCTACCTTCTCTTCCTTGGGAGCTTCCTCGACTTCCTTCTCTTCTCTTTCTGTTCACCTTTCCCCACTTCTGCTTTTGACTTTGCCTCTTCCATTGGTGATTTTGGCACAGGAGACTTTGTTTTTTTCTGGCTTTTCCACCTTGGTGTCTGCCACCAGCTTATCTGTAGTAACCACTTCCTCACTGTTTTTCTCAACTTTCTTTTCCTCTTTAGCTTCAGCTTCCTCTCCTTCACCTTCAGCTCCTGTTTCTCCTTCTTCCTGCTCACCTTCCTATTTTTCACTATAGCCTTCCTTCTCAGATCCTCCCTCTTCAGCTTGGTCTGACTTAATGCCCTCATATTCTTTCTCTTCTTCTTCTTCCTTTTCCCCTTCTTTCTCTCCTTTAACTTCAGGTGCAGTTGCTTTCACTGGAGACTAGTTTATTATTCTATTTGTCAATTTTTGCTTTTTCTGTGATTGCTTTTGGCATATTTTCCATGAAATCTTTGTCAGATCTTATGTTCAGAATGGTATTGCCTATGTTGTCTTTCAGTGCTTTTATAGTTTTGGGTTTTACATTTAAGTATTTAACACATTTTGAATTGATTTATGTATATGATGTAAGGAAAGGGTCCAGTTTCAATCTTCTGCATATGGCTAGCCAGTTATCTCAACACAATTTATTGAATAGGGAGTTCTTTCCCCATTACTTATTTTTGTCAGCTTCCTCAAAGAGCTGATGGTTGTAGCTGTACAGACTTTTTTCTTGACTCTCTGTTTTGTTTTGTTAGTCTATGCATATATTTTTGTACCAATACCATGCTGTTTTGGTTACTGTAGTCCTATAGTATAGTTTGAAGTCAGGTGGCATGATGCCTCCAGCTTTGTTCTTTGTGCTTAAGATTCCCTTGACTATTTGGGCTATTTTTTTGGGGTTTTTAGTCCACATGAATTTTAAAATTGATTTTTTTTTTCTAGTTCTGTGAAGAATGTAATTGCTAGTTGGATAGGAATAACTTTTTTTTTTTTTTTTTTTTTTTTTTTTGAGGTGGAGTCTCACTCTGTCACTCAGGCTGGAGTGCAGCAGCACGATCTCAGCTCACTGCAAACTCTGCCTCCCAGGTTCACACCATTCTCCTTCCTCAGTCTCCCAAGTAGCTGGGACTACAGGTGTCCGCCACCACTCCCAGCTAATTTTTTGTATTTTTAGTAGAGACGGGGTTTCACCGTGTTAGCCAGGATGGTCGCGATCTCCTGACCTCATGATCCGCCCACCTCAGCCTCCCAAAGTGCTGGGATTGCAGGCATGAGCCACTGCGTCCGACCAGGAATAACATTTTATCTGTAAATTGCTTTGAGCAATATGCTCATTTTAACCATATTGAATCTTCCTGTCCATGAGCTTAGAATTTCTTTTTTTTTTCTTTTAATTTATTTCTGCTATCTCTGATTTATTCCAGCAGTGTTTTGTAGTTCTCATTGTAGAGATATTTCACCTTTCTGGTTAGCTGTATTCCTGGGTATTTTATTCTTTTTGTGGCAATTGTAAATGGGACTGTATTACTGATTTGGCTCTCAGCTTGGCTGTTGTTGATGTATAGCAATGGTAGTGATTTTTGCACATTGATTTTTATACCTTGACACTTTGCTGAAGTTGTTTATCAGCTTACAGAGCTTTTGAGCTGAGACTGGACTTTTCTAGATATAGAATCATTTCATTTGCAAACAGGGTTAGTTTTGACTTCCTTTCCTCCTATTTGTATGCCCTTTATTTCCTTCTGTTGCCTAATTGCTCTGTCTAGGACTTCCAATACTGTGTCGAAGAGAAATGGTGAGTGGAGGAATCATTTTTTTTGTGCTGGTTTTCAAGGAGGGTGTTTCCAGCTTTTGCCCCTTCAGTCTGGTGTTGGCAATGGGTTTGTAATATATGGCTCTTACTATTTTGAGGTATATTCCTTCAATACCTAATTTGTAGAGAGTTTTTAACATGAAGGGATACTGAATTTTTTCAAAAGTCTTTTCTGCATCTATTGAGATTTTCATGTAATTTTTGTCTTTAGTTCTGTTTATTTTATAAATCATAATTATTGATTTTTGTACATTGAATAAACCTTGCATCCCAGGGATAAAGAATATTGATTATGGTGGATTCATGATATAGTGCTGGGTTCAGCTGGGTAGTATTTTACTGAGGATTTTTGCATCAAAGTTCATCAAGTATATTGGCCTAATGTTCTCTTTTTTGTTATTGTGTCTCTGCCAGGTTTTGTTATCAGGATGATACTGGCCTCATAGAATGAGTTGAGGAGAAGTCCCTTCTCAATTTTGGGGGAACCATTTCAATAGAAATGACACCAACTCTTCTTTGTACATCTGGTAGAATTCAGATGTGAATTCATCCAGTCTAGGGCTGTTTTTGGTTTGCAGGCTGTTAATTACTGATTCAATTTCAGAATTTGTTATAGTTATCTTCAGGGATTTAATTTCTTCCTGGTTCAGCTTGGAAGATTGTATATGTGTATGAATTTATCCATTTATTCTAGATTTTCTAGTTTGTGTTCATAGAAGATTTCATAGTAGTCTCTGATGATTATTTGTATTTTTGTAGGGTCAGTGGTAATATTCCCTTTGTCATTTATGATTCTGTTTATTTGGATCTTCTCTGTTTTCTTCTTTCTTAATCTAACCAGTGGTCTACCTATTGTATTAATGTTGTCAAAAACTCACTTCCTGGCTTCATTGGTCTTTTGAATGTTGTATTATGTCTCAGTCTCTTTCTGTTCCGTTCTGATTTGGTGTATTTTTTGTCTTCTGCAAGCTTTGTGTTTTGTTTGTTGTTGTTATTTGTTGTTGTTTTTCTCTTCTGTAATTTTTTAACTGTGATATTAGGTTGTTAATTTGAGGTCTTTCTAATTTTTAGATGTGGTTGTTTAGTGCTATGAATTTCCCTCTTAACACTGTCTTGTGTCCCAGAGATTCTGGCATATTATATCTTCATTCTCACTAATTTCAAAAGACTTCTTGATTTCTGCCTTAATTTCATTATTTACCTAAAAGTCATTCAGGAATAAGTTGTTTAAATTCCACTTGATTGTATGGTTTTGACTGATTTTCTTGTTCTTCAATTCTGTGTTTATTGTGCTATTGTCCAAGAGAGTGGTTGGTATGATCTCGGTTCTTTTGCATTGCCTAAGGTTGCTTTATGTTTGATTGTGTGGTCGATTTTAGAATATGTGTCATGTGTACATGAGAAGAATGTACATTCTGTTGTTTTTTTTGGTGAACAGTTATGTAGCTGTTTAGCAGACCAATTTGGCCCAGTGTTGAGTTCATGTTGTGATTATTTTGGTTAATTTTCTGCTTAAATTATCTAATACTGTCAGTGGGGGTATCAAAACTTTGCCTTGGGGGGCGGAGCAAGATGGCCGAATAGGAGCAGCTGCAGTCTCCAACTCCCAGCGCGAGCGACACAGAAGACCGGTGATTTCTGCATTTTCAACTGAGGTACTGGGTTCATCTCACTGGGGAGTGCCGGACGATCGGTGCTGGTCAGCTGCTGCAGCCCGACCAGCGAGAGGTGAAGCAGGGCGAGGCATTGCCTCACCTGGGAAGTGCAAGGGGGAAGGGTGTCCCTTTTCCTAGCCAGGGGAACTGAGACACACAACACCTGGAAAATCGGGTAACTCCCACCCCAATACTGCACTTTAAGCAAACAGGCACACCAGGAGATCATATCCCACACCTGGCCGGGAGGGTCCCACACCCACGGAGCCTCCCTCATTGCTAGCGCAGCAGTCTGTGATCTACCGGCAAGGCAGCAGCGAGGCTGGGGGAGGGGCGCCCGCCATTGCTGAGGCTTAAGTAGGTAAACAAAGCTGCTGGGAAGCTCGAAGTGGGTGGAGCTCACAGCAGCTCAAGGAAACCTGCCTGTCTCTGTAGACTCCACCTCTGGGGACAGGGCACAGTAAAGTAAACAAATGCAGCAGACACCTCTGCAGACACAAACGACTCTGTCTGACAGCTTTGAAGAGAGCAGTGGATCTCCCAACACGGAGGTTGAGATCTGAGAAGGGACAGACTCCCTGCTCAAGTGGGTCCCTGACCCCTGAGTAGCCTAACTGGGAGACATCCCCCACTAGGGGCAGTCTGACACCCCACACCTCACAGGGAGGAGTACACCCCTGAGAGGAAGCTTCCAAAGCAAGAATCAGACAGGTACACTCGCTGTTCAGAAATATTCTATCTTCTGCAGCCTCTGCTGCTGATACCCAGGCAAACATACCCAGGCAAACAGGGTCTGGAGTGGACCTCAAGCAATCTCCAACAGACCTACAGCTGAGGGTCCTGACTGTTAGAAGGAAAACTATCAAACAGGAAGGACACCTACACCAAAACCCCATCAGTACATCACCATCATCAAAGACCAGAGGCAGATAAAACCACAAAGATGGGAAAAAAGCAGGGCAGAAAAGCTGGAAATTCAAAAAATAAGAGCGCATCTCCCCCGGCAAAGGAGCGCAGCTCATCGCCAGCAACGGATCAAAGCTGGATGGAGAATGACTTTGACGAGATGAGAGAAGAAGGCTTCAGTCCATCAAATTTCTCAGAGCTAAAGGAGGAATTACGTACCCAGCGCAAAGAAACTAAAAATCTTGAAAAAAAAGTGGAATAATTGATGGCTAGAGTAATTAATGCGGAGAAGGTCCTAAACGAAATGAAAGAGATGAAAACCATGACACGAGAAATACGTGACAAATGCACAAGCTTCAGTAACCGACTCGATCAACTGGAAGAAAGAGTATCAGTGATTGAGGATCAAATGAATGAAATGAAGCGAGAAGAGAAACCAAAAGAAAAAAGAAGAAAAAGAAATGAACAAAGCCTGCAAGAAGTATGGGATTATGTAAAAAGACCAAATCTACGTCTGATTGGGGTGCCTGAAAGTGAGGGGGAAAATGGAACCAAGTTGGAAAACACTCTTCAGGATATCATCCAGGAGAACTTCCCCAACCTAGTAGGGCAGGCCAACATTCAAATCCAGGAAATACAGAGAACGCCACAAAGATACTCCTCGAGAAGAGCAACTCCAAGACACATAATTGCCAGATTCACCAAAGTTGAAATGAAGGAAAAAATCTTAAGGGCAGCCAGAGAGAAAGGTCGGGTTACCCACAAAGGGAAGCCCATCAGACTAACAGCAGATCTCTCGGCAGAAACTCTCCAAGCCAGAAGAGAGTGGGGGCCAATATTCAACATTCTTAAAGAAAAGAATTTTAAACCCAGAATTTCATATCCAGCCAAACTAAGTTTCATAAGTGAAGGAGAAATAAAATCCTTTACAGATAAGCAAATGCTTAGAGATTTTGACACCACTAGGCCTGCCTTACAAGAGACCCTGAAGGAAGCACTAAACATGGAAAGGAACAACAGGTACCAGCCATTGCAAAAACATGCCAAAATGTAAAGACCATTGAGGCTAGGAAGAAACTGCATCAACTAACGAGCAAAATAACCAGTTAATATCATAATGGCAGGATCAAGTTCACACATAACAATATTAACCTTAAATGTAAATGGACTAAATGCTCCAATTAAAAGACACAGACTGGCAAACTGGATAAAGAGTCAAGACCCATCAGTCTGCTGTATTCAGGAGACCCATCTCACACGCAGAGACATACATAGGCTCAAAATAAAGGGATGGAGGAAGATTTACCAAGCAAATGGAGAACAAAAAAAAGCAGGGGTTGCAATCCTAGTCTCTGATAAAACAGACTTTAAACCATCAAAGATCAAAAGAGACAAAGAAGGCCATTACATAATGGTAAAGGGATCAATTCAACAGGAAGAGCTAACTATCCTAAATATATATGCACCCAATACAGGAGCACCCAGATTCATCAAGCAAGTCCTTAGAGACTTACAAAGAGACTTAGACTTCCATACAATAATAATGGGAGACTTCAACACTCCACTGTCAACATTAGACAGATCAACGAGACAGAAAGTTAACAAGGATATCCAGGAATTGAACTCATCTCTGCAGCAAGCAGACCTAATAGACATCTATAGAACTCTCCACCCCAAATCAACAGAATATACATTCTTCTCAGCACCACATCATACTTACTCCAAAATTGACCACGTAATTGGAAGTAAAGCACTCCTCAGCAAATGTACAAGAACAGAAATTATAACAAACTGTCTCTCAGACCACGGTGCAATCAAACTAGAACTCAGGACTAAGAAACTCAATCAAAACCACTCAACTACATGGAAACTGAACAACCTGCTCCTGAATGACTACTAGGTACATAACGAAATGAAGGCAGAAATAAAGATGTTCTTTGAAACCAATGAGAACAAAGATACAACATACCAGAATCTCTGGGACACATTTAAAGCAGTGTGTAGAGGGAAATTTATAGCACTAAATGCCCACAAGAGAAAGCAGGAAAGATCTAAAATTGACACTCTAACATCACAATTAAAAGAACTAGTGAAGCAAGAGCAAACACATTCGAAAGCTAGCAGAAGGCAAGAAATAACTAAGATCAGAGCAGAACTGAAGGAGATAGAGACACAAAAAACCCTCCAAAAAATCAATGAATCCAGGAGTTGGTTTTTTGAAAAGATCAACAAAATTGACAGACCACTAGCAAGACTAATAAAGAAGAAAAGAGAGAAGAATCAAATCGACGCAATTAAAAATGATAAAGGGGATATCACCACTGACCCCACAGAAATACAAACTACCATCAGAGAATACTATAAACACCTCTACGCAAATAAACTGGAAAATCTAGAAGAAATGGATAATTTCCTGGACACTTACACTCTTCCAAGACTAAACCAGGAAGAAGTTGAATCCCTGAGTAGACCAATAGCAGGCTCTGAAATTGAGGCAACAATTAATAGCCTACCAACCAAAAAAAGTCCAGGACCAGATGGATTCACAGCTGAATTCTACCAGAGGTACAAGGAGGACTTGGTACCATTCCTTCTGAAACTATTCCAATCAATAGAAAAAGAGGGAATCCTCCCTAACTCATTTTATGAGGCCAACATCATCCTGATACCAAAGCCTGGCAGAGACACAACAAAAAAAGAGAATTTTAGACCAATATCCCTGATGAACATCGATGCAAAAATCCTCAATAAAATACTGGCAAACCGGATTCAGCAACACATCAAAAAGCTTATCCACCATGATCAAGTGGGCTTCATCCCTGGGATGCAAGGCTGGTTCAACATTCACAAATCAATAAACATAATCCCGCATATAAACAGAACCAAAGACAAGAACCACATGATTATCTCAATAGATGCAGAAAAGGCTTTTGACAAAATTCAACAGCCCTTCATGCTAAAAACGCTCAATAAATTCGGTATTGATGGAACGTACCTCAAAATAATAAGAGCTATTTCTGACAAACCCACAGCCAATATCATACTGAATGGGCAAAAACTGGAAAAATTCCCTTTGAAAACTGGCACAAGACAGGGATGCCCTCTCTCACCACTCCTATTCAACATAGTGTTGGAAGTTCTGGCTAGGGCAATCAGGCAAGAGAAAGAAATCAAGGGTATTCAGTTAGGAAAAGAAGAAGTCAAATTGTCCCTGTTTGCAGATGACATGATTGTATATTTAGAAAACCCCATTGTCTCAGCCCAAAATCTCCTTAAGCTGATAAGCAACTTCAGCAAAGTCTCAGGATACAAAATTAATGTGCAAAAATCACAAGCATTCTTATACACCAGTAACAGACAAACAGAGAGCCAAATCAGGAATGAACTTCCATTCACAATTGCTTCAAAGAGAATCAAATACCTAGGAATCCAACTTACAAGGGATGTAAAGGACCTCTTCAAGGAGAACTACAAACCACTGCTCAGTGAAATAAAAGAGGACACAAACAAATGGAAGAACATACCATGCTCATGGATAGGAAGAATCAATATCGTGAAAATGGCCATACTGCCCAAGGTAATTTATAGATTCAATGCCATCCCCATCAAGCTACCAATGAGTTTCTTCACAGAATTGGAAAAAAACTGCTTTAAAGTTCATATGGAACCAAAAAAGAGCCCGCATCTCCAAGACAATCCTAAGTCAAAAGAACAAAGCTGGAGGCATCACGCTACCTGACTTCAAACTATACTACAAGGCTACAGTAACCAAAACAGCATGGTACTGGTACCAAAACAGAGATATCGACCAATGGAACAGAACAGAGTCCTCAGAAATAATACCACACATCTACAGCCATTTGATCTTTGACAAACCTGAGAGAAACAAGAAATGGGGAAAGGATTCCCTATTTAATAAATGGTGCTGGGAAAATTGGCTAGCCATAAGTAGAAAGCTGAAACTGGATCCTTTCCTTACTCCTTATACGAAAATTAATTCAAGATGGATTAGAGACTTAAATGTTAGACCTAATACCATAAAAATCCTAGAGGAAAACCTAGGTAGTACCATTCAGGACATAGGCATGGGCAAAGACTTCATGTCTAAAACACCAAAAGCAACGGCAGCAAAAGCCAAAATTGACAAATGGGATCTCATTAAACTAAAGAGCTTCTGCACAGCAAAAGACACTACCATCAGAGTGAACAGGCAACCTACAGAATGGGAGAAAATTTTTGCAATCTACTCATCTGACAAAGGGCTAATATCCAGAACCTACAAAGAACTCAAACAAATTTACAAGAAAAAAACAAACAACCCCATCAAAAAGTGGGCAAAGGATATGAACAGACATTTCTCAAAAGAAGACATTCATACAGCCAACAGACACATGAAAAAATGCTCATCATCACTGGCCATCAGAGAAATGCAAATCAAAACCACAATGAGATACCATCTCACACCAGTTAGAATGGCGATCATTCAAAAGTCAGGAAACAACAGGTGCTGGAGAGGATGTGGAGAAATAGGAACACTTTTACACTGTTGGTGGGATTGTAAACTAGTTCAACCATTATGGAAAACAGTATGGCGATTCCTCAAGGATCTAGAACTAGATGTACCATATGACCCACCCATCCCATTACTGGGTATATACCCAAAGGATTATAAATTATGCTGCTATAAAGACACATGCACACGTATGTTTATTGCAGCACTATTCACAATAGCAAAGACTTGGAATCAACCCAAATGTCCATCAGTGACAGATTGGATTAAGAAAATGTGGCACATATACACCATGGAATACTATGCAGCCATAAAAAAGGATGAGTTTGAGTCCTTTGTAGGGACTTGGATGCAGCTGGAATCCATCATTCTTAGCAAACTATCACAAGAACAGAAAACCAAACACCGCATGTTCTCACTCATAGGTGGGAACTGAACAATGAGATCACTCGGACTCAGGAAGGGGAACATCACACACCGGGGCCTATCATGGGGAGGGGGGAAGGGGGAGGGATTGCATTGGGAGTTATACCTGATGTAAATGACGAGCTGATGGGTGCAGCACAGCAACATGGCACAAGTATACATATGTAACAAACCTGCACGTTATGCACATGTACCCTACAACTTAAAGTATAATAATAATAAATAAATTAAAAAAAAAAAAAAATCTTTGCCTTATTATTGTGTGGTAGCCTAAGTCTCCTTGAAGGTCCCTAAGAATTTGGTTTATGGATCTGAATGTTTCTGTGTTAGGTGCATATATATTTAGGCTAGTTAGGTCTTCTTGTTGAATTTAACCCTTTTCTATTATATAATGCCCTTCTTTGTCATTTCTTATTTATGTTGGTTTAAAATCTTTTTCATCTGAAATTTGGATTGCAATAATTGCTTTTTTTCTCTGTTCTCTTTGCTTGGCAGATTTTTTTCCATTCCTTTATTTTGATCTTATTGGCATCACTGCGTGTCAGATGGGTCTCTTGCAGACAGCATACCATTTGATCTTTGTTATTTATCTGGCTTACATTCTGTGCCTTTTAATTGGGAAAGTTAGTTCATTTACTTTTAAAGTTAGTATTAATGTGTATTTGATCCTGTTATCCTGTTGCTGTCTAGTTATTATACTGACTTGTTTGGTTGCTTTATAGTGTTCCTGGTCTATGTTCTTAAGTGACTTTGTGTGGTTGCTGGTTATGTTCTTTCCTGTCCATATTAATGCTTCTTCCAGAAGCTCTTGTAAGGCAGGTCTGGTGAAAATAAAATCCCTCAGCCTTTGCTTTTCTGAAAAGGATCATATTTCCCTTCACTTACGGAGCTTTGTTTAGCCAAATATAAATTTATTTGGTTGGAACTTCTTCTCTTTAGGTTATTGTATATAGGCCCCAAATCTCTTCTGGCATGTAGGATTTCTGCTGAGAGGTCTGCTGTGATTCTGATGGGCTTCCTTTTATAGGTGATCTGTCCTTTTTCTCTAGCTACTTTTAACATTTTTTTTCCTTTCATTTTACCTTGCAGAACCTTATGATTATGTATGTTGGGGATGATCTTCTTGTGAAGTACTTTGTGGGGGTTCTCTGCATTTTCTGAATTTGAATGTTGGTGGTTAGGTTGGGGAAGTTCTCAAGGATTATATCCTGATTTATGTTTTCCAAGTTGCTTTCTTTCTTCTCATCTCTTTCAGGGACACCAATGAATCATAATATTGATCTCTTTATATATTCCTATATTTCCTGGAGGTTTTCTTCTTTCCTTTTTATTATTTTTTATTTATTCTTGTCTGACTGTCTTATTTCAGAAAACCAGTCTTTGAGCTCTGTTCCTCAGCTTGGTATTCTTCTCTTAATACAACTGCATTATGAAATTCTTGTAGAGTGTTTGTCAATTCTATCCTTTCATTTATGTTTTATTTTATTTTCTATACTGGCATTTTTTGTCTGTCACTTTCTGTATCTTAATATTGTGACTCTTACCTTCCTTAGATTTAGCTTCAACATTCTCCCAAAACTCAAATGATTTTTATTCCTCTCCATAATCTGAATTCTATTTATGTCATTTCAGCTACCTCCACCTTGTTAAGAATTCTTGCTGGAGGGCTAGTGTGCTCATTTGGAGGAAAGAAGGCACTCTAGCTCTTTGAGTTGTCAGAGTTCTTGCACTGGTTCTTTCTCATCTTTGTGGGCTGATGTTCCTTCAATCTTTGAAGTTGCTGTCCTTTGGATTTTTTTTTTTCTTTTATTCTATTTTATGACCTTGATGGTTTGATTGTGGTATAAGCTGCGTTCAGTCACCTGGCTTTGTTAGTGGAAGACTTCAGGGGGCCAAGGCTCAGCTCAGCACTCCTGCATTGCATGCTCTAACTCTGGGAAACTGGCATCATAGCCTAGCTTTTACCTGTGACTCATCAAATTTAGGAACCTGCTCACTGGAGGGATCAATGTGATCTCAGACTGCTTGTCACAACACTCTAATGGCTGGTACCAGCCAAAGCATTTTGTAGGACAGTAGTAGTGGGATGTGTCCACATTTGCATTTACCAGCAGCATCCTCCATCCACATGGATGATGACTGCCTCCATATGGGTGTTTGCAGTAGTGGCTGTGGGAGTATGGTTTGGGAAGGTGGGGGCCCCTGCTAGCAATGGTGTGCACATTTGTACTGGTGGTGGTGTTAGCACAGGGGTGGGGTACTAGTGGTCACAGGACTGTGTGCACCTTCTTTGAGCATTCTTGCTGACAGCAGTGACCTCTCAGAGCTGGGAGTAGATATACTGTTTTCTGTGCTTAGTTTCATGCCAGCAGTCTTGGCACAGGAGTGGAGCACTGGCAGTAGCAGAGCTGGCAAACTATATTCCCTCCAATGTTCCAACAAAAATGGCAGTGCAACAGGGTGAGAAGGGATGGGGCACACTCAAGCCAGCAGTAGTGGCATGGCATGGTGCATGTGCACATGTGCACTGTCAGGGAAGGGAAGGCTAGGTCTGTCTGCAAACACATGTGCAGGCAAAGAGATGTAGGGGATCACTGTCAGCAAGTGCCAGCAGGCAAAGCAGTATGGGGAAGGCTGATATGTGGGGAGGGCATGGGCAGTCTTATATGTATACACAGGCTTTGCTCTTCTGGAGCACTCTGTCAGTCAGTTGTGGTCCACCAGTGGAGGAACAATGAGGCAGGCCCCCTTGAGGTTCCTGGAGGGTACACTGCCAGCAGATACAGGCAGGCTGGGGTCCCAAGAGAGGACAGCACACCAAAGGGTGCTCAGGGGGCCTGTCTCAGCTCATGGGCAAGACTGCTCTACAGAGTCTATATTCACCCCTTTCCTTAGAGCTAACGTCTACTATAAGAGCAAGTTGAGCCTAGGGGGATGGTCATCCCTGGATATTCTCCACTATAGATGCTCCTGCACCAAACCCTGTGGGCTCTGCTGAAGCAGGAGTTCTGTCCCTACCACTTCTCTAAGTAACTTTCTCTGCCAACTCAAGTGTCTGTGGTGGCTGATGAGTCTCCTCCTACTAGGATTCCAGAGGCTTATGGTGAAAGTGAGTTGCTCCTTTCTGTTCAACTCACCCCTTCCACAAGAGTTGTTGGGAGCCAGGAATGAGTCCTGGTGTGTGGTAGCCCCATGCAGGGTTCCCAGCTTCATCTCCTTTTATCCCACCTTCTGTATCTTCTCTCTATCTGCTCTCAATGTCTTCCCTCTGAAGATTTACTAGGAGTACACCTGTCTTCCTGATGCCCTGGTCCCTCAGTGGGAGATGTTTCTCCTGGCTGCATCCAGTTGACTGTCTTGGAGGAGGAATCAAGGAAAAATGTTAAAGCATAGATAAATGAAAAAACATCCATCCATGGAAAATAAATGTTTATGAATTGAAATAATTAATATCGTTTGAGTAGCCGTACTAGCCAAAAGGAATCACCAGGTTCATGCAATCTCTGTCAAAATTCCAATGGCATTCTTTACAGAAATATGAAAAAAAATTCTAAAATTTATATAGAACCACAATAAACTCCAAATAGATAAACCAATTTTGAGCAAGAAAAACAAAGCATCACACTTTCTGATTTCAAAATACTTTACAAATCTACATTAATCAAAACAGTATGGAATTTGCATAAAAACAGACATATAAATCAATGCAAGAAAACAGAGCCCAGAAATAAATCCATGCACTTAGAGTAAACCAGTCTTCAATAAGGGCACCAAGAATACACACTGGGGAAAAGGTATTTTCTTCAATAAATGGTGCTGAGAAAACTGGATATCCACATATAGAAAAATGAAGATGAGCTCTTACTTAATACCATATACAAAAATAAAAATTAACTTAAAATGGATTGAATACATAAACAGACGACTTGAAACTATAAAGCTACTAGAAAAAAACCTTCAGGAAAAAGATTCTTGACATTGGTTCTGGCAATGATTTTTTTAGTATGACAGCAAAAGCACAGGCAATAAAAACAGAAGTATAGAAGTGGAATTGCATCAAACTAAAAACGTTCTACACAGTAAAAGAAACAATCAACAGACTGAAAAGACAGCCTACAGAAAATATTTGCAACTGCATATCTGATAAAAGGTAATATTCAAAATATATTAGGAGTTCACAAAATTCAATAGCAAAAAATTTACAAAAATGGGCATTTGTCCAAAGATGTACAAATGGTGAACAGCTAGATGAAAGATCAACAGGTAGATGAAAGATGAAAGATTAACAACATTAATTATCAGGAAATACAAATCAAAACCTCAAAAATGTATCAGCACATTCCTGTTTGAATGACTACTATCAAATGTCAAAATGTAAATTTTGTGAAAGAAGTAGAGAAAAAGGAAGACATATTGATGGGAATGTAAATTGGTGTAGCCATTATGGAAAACAGTATGGAGGTTCCTTTAACAATTAAAAATGGAACTACCAAATGCTTCAGCAGTCCCACCTCTGTCTTTATTCAAGGGAAATAAAATTATTTTGAATCAATATTTGCTTTAATTTTCATTCCAGCTTTATTTACAATAACTATGATATAGATACAACTTAAGTGTCCATGGACAGATACATGAATAAGGAAAATGTGGCATACACCTATTGTACAGCATGGTAACTATATATCTAATGTACAACATATTTAATGTACGGATATGACAGATATGTTAATTAGCTTGATTATGATGATCATTTCCCAATGTATACATATACAAAAATCAAGTTGCACACCTTAAATATGTTCATTTTTACTTGTCAGTTATACCTCAATAAAGTTGAAAAAAGAAAAACAGAAGTCAGGAAGGAAGTCTAAGGAAGGAAGGAAAGGAGAAAGGAAGGGAGGGAGAGAGGGGAGGGGACAGGAGCAGAGAGGAAGGAAAAGAAAGAAAATAAGTTCTCAAGGAAACATGAATTGTAAAATGGAACAAATGCTTGTTTTACTGTGCTTTATGGATTTAATTTTAACTTACATATTGATAGTTTGAAAATCACTTTTGACATTAATTATCCATTGTTAAAAACAGAAGAAAATACCCATGCATGGTTTTGTATGCTGTATGTTTACCACTGTGTTCACAAATGTAAGATGCTGCCATGATATTTGCTTCTCCTTGGGATAGCCTCAAGTGTAGGTCATAGCTTTTTTGGAACACTGATTGTCATTGAAAATTCCTTGGAGCATCTGTACACTTGAAGCTCTAAATTGGGTTCTGACAAGACTGGGTCATGTTGAGGGTAGTTAAGACTGACTGAGACATATTACTTTTTATAAGACTGTAATGACAGCTTTAAAACAGTTGCTTTCAGGTGAATGATAATTAGACAAGCTACTTTTTTCATATTTTTGAGAGCAGAATATTAAGAAATAATTCAAATTTCCCAAATATATAATATAGAAAAGTTTTAAGTTTCATTTTAATTTTTCATCCTATTTTTGGTTTTATTCATTAGATATTGCATGTTGTAGTTCTTTTTAAAATGTATTTTAAAATTGTTTTCTAACTGTATTAGTTATCTGTTACTGTCTTAGCAATTTATCACAAAATTAGTGCCTTAAAACAACACAAATGTATTATCTTATACTTCTGTAAGTCACATGCTTGACACGGGTCTGACTGGATTAAAATCAGGTATTGGCAAGGCTATGCTACTTTCTGGAGGCTGTAGGGGAGAATCTGTTTTCTCGATCTTTCCAGCTTATACTGGCCACCCACATCCCTTGACTTCTGGACTCCTTTTGTTTTCAAAGCTAGCAATGTTACATTTACCTGCCATTCTTCTAAAATCACATTTCTCTCCCTGACCACAGCCAAGAAAGGTTTAATATTTTTAAAACTAATGTGATTAGATTGGGTCTATCCAGATAATTCAGGACAATTTTTCCTTCTGGTGGTTCTTAACTTTAAACACATCTACAAAGCCCTTTTTGCCAGGTAAGGTAACATATTCCAAGGCTCCTGGAATTAGGTAGTGGACATTTAAGAGGCCATTATTTTCTGCATACCACACTAGGCACTGGGGTTCTAGGGGCTTCAGGTATTTGGCTAGTGGCTAGGTTCTACAGATGAAATAGAGACAAATCCAATATGTGAGTATATATGCTTAAGTAAAAATACATTCCCCTCTGCTAATGGTATTATTTTCAATTTACTTTTTATGCCATTGAATGTTTACCAACTACATGTACATGTAAATACTATTATTTCTGAGTTTTAGACCCCTTCCCAAATGAGGTAACAGAAAGATATTTTATTTTTGTGTCTTGGGTTTTTTGTTTGTTTGTTTGTTTCCAGTTTGTTTGTTAGCTTGTGTCATACAGGGAAGTCACATGTAAATGTATGGATTTAGAGGGTGCAAAGTGCTTTCACACAATTTAACTCATGAGATTCTTACAACAGTCCCTTCAGGTAGGCAAAGAAAATTTACTCTGCTCTTCTCTCTGCCTGTAACAGATGAGGGTCTTTAACAGATCTCTATCAGAGCCAGAAATAAGGTGTTCCCAGAGTCGCACAGCATCTAGTATTCTGCTACTTTGCTCAACCATTATTAAAGCACATCTAACTAATGTTCTTGAGGAAGAATTCTCCAGAGATAATATTTGGCTGCCAGAAATATTTAAGCCATTTTTGGAATGTTGGTCCTGAATATGTGCACATCTCTGTATTCTAAGTGACCATTTATATATTGGCGCTAATAAATGATGGAACCCGGAAAATTACAAAAGTCATCCAAAACATCTAATTTAAGCAGGAGGTAATTTTTGGACTGATATATCAGATCTGACAGTCAGCGAGGGATGATAAAATCAGACCAAGTTTTGGAGTCTGGCAAATGTCACTTCTGAGTTATATGACTTTGAGCAAATCAGTTACGTTCTTTCTACCTATATTTTTCTACTTATAGTATTCGCATGATAACACTTTGTTGTCATATGGATGAAAAACCACATAGATAAAAGTGTTTTATTGTTTAAAATTTCACTAAATAGAAAAAAAATCCTTAATAACACTTTAATCTGGAGATAAATAAAAAACAAACTGGTAAAGTGATTAGCAGTTCTTTTTGTCATTCAAAAAGACAAATTGGGAGTCTTTTCATTTTCTAGGAAAATACGTACTGCTGACTAAGATAATGACACATACTCATTGTCATGGGGTGTGTGTGTGTGTGTGTGTGTGTGTGTGTGTATACATGTGTGTATATATATATAATGCCAATACACAGAATTTCATGTCAAGGGGATATTTCTTTATTCTTATGTAAAGAGTGGGCTGGGCACAGTGTCTCATGCCTGTAATCCCAGCACTTTGGGAGGCTGAGGTGGGCATATCACAAGGTCAGGAGATCAAGACCATTCTGGTTAACATGGTGAAACCCTGTCTCTATTAAAAATACAAAAATTAGTCGGACATGGTGGTGGGCACCTGTAGTCCCCACTACTCGGGAGGCTGAGGCTGGAGAATGGTGTGAACCCAGGAGGCAAAACCTGCAGTGAGCCGAGATCACGCCACTGCACTCTAGCCTGGGTGACAGAGCGAGACTCTGTCTCAAAAAAAAAAAAGAAAAAAAGAATGGTTGCTATATGACAGACACTGTTTGGTGATGTTGAAATATCAATGAATAACACACAGAAATATGCCTGCCCTCTTAGAGTCTATATTCCATTGATAGACATAAATGATAAACAATAAAATTAACAAATGAGTTAATAAACAAAGAGTTCTTATAATACGCCAACAGGTGAGATCACGTCAACAGAGTGAGATCCTATCTCAAGAAAACAATAACAATAACAAAAGACAAAGTATGGCACATATCTTCACAAGCTTTAAACCTGTTGGTTATGAAAAACTCCTACATTTCATTTACAAATTAATATGAAAATGTATATCTTAAAGTAGGATCACAAGAGCACTGATAAGTATCTTTAATCATGTAAGTTAACAATGTAGTTTTGCCAAAGCTAATGTAGTTATTTTTAATTGACCAACAAATATATTGTCATCACTATTATATTATTGACAATAATTGTATCACCAGTTGGGATGCCTTTTCCATAATTATGTTTGGAAAGACGATACAGAAACATACATAATAGAAGCATTATCTTAAAATTGATTTTAAGATATCATTTCTTAATGAGTGATATCATCTTAAATGATAGCATTTAAGATATCATTTCCTCTTAAGTAATTTTCTATTGATAGAACACTAAATCATGTGTCATTCACTTTAAACAAACAGATAATAAATTAATACCCACACTTCTCACTTTACATGCTAGTGAAGGACGATAAACATGATGATCTCAGCTGAAATCATGCAAGTTTATCTTAATTAAGAATAAATATTATTATTCCATAACTTTTAATTTCTTTTCAAAATATTAGAAACTCTTTTACTGTCATTAATAAATGTGTATGAAAATAAATAAATTATAAAACATATTCATTTAACATCCTGGAATTTACATTGGGAATTAAAGAATTAAAGTCAGTTCCTTCTTTCTATAACTCTGTTTACATTCAACTCAAATCTTATATTATTATTTTTTGCATCATTATTTTTCATTTATTTGCTGTACTTTCACATTTGCTGACTAATTCCCTCTTTAAATTACATTGAAGTTAAAGACTGAAAGTTTACTCATTTGTTAAAAAATGTTTACAAATACTTTGAATAGTGATTGATTTCTTCTTCTCAGATGGCTTATAATGAAGGGGCGATATTTTATGCCTTGGCTAATTGTCATAGTCTTAAATTTGGATCAGCTTTCATCACTTTATGCTTTGATGCTTTCAATATTTTAAAGTATCTCTGTAAGTTCCTTTAAGTCTTTGTGTGTGTGTGTGTGTGTGTGTGTGTGTGTGTGTGTGTGTGTGTGTGTTTTGGGTTTTTGCTGGCATCACATAGCCTGGTATATCTTCATCCTTTTAATCACATCCACTTTCTTCATTTATGTCAATAAGCTCCTCTGCGCTAAGTTATTCTGGCAGCAAAGCTTAAGTCCCGCAGATGGCAGCAGTGTCAATATTCCCACAGGGATTTTGCTATAGCTGCATTTTCACTGGACTCAAATTTTACTTTATGTTGTACTTTTATCTTTTCTGGTGAATTATTTCAATTATTTACTTTTGAGAAATGTCACGTGTGTTTATCATTGGGAAACAAAGAGACAACATAACTGCACACTTTTTTGTCTTCATATACTGAATAATAGATATGTAGCGATCAATCACTGACAGACATTTAAAAACATGATGCCAATGGTCGCTGATCATGAAGCATACCTGTTATTTACATAATGATTTTGGACAAAAGAGCAAGGAGCAAAATTTGTACTTTGTTTGTAATTACTTACAGTTAATATACTGTGGTAACTGAAATTTGAACTATGTTGCTGGGTAACTAGTCTAATTTAACTAAACATGGTAACTGAAATTTATGCATATAGGAACTGTGTAAATTGAGGAGTACCTGTAAATAGGAATACATGCTACAAAGTTATATCTTGTTCAAAACTAAAGTTTAGCATTCACTAGTTATGTGATATCAGGAAGCAATATAATTTTTCTAAGCCTTAGTTCATCTATAATAAAAAATACGATATGGTCTATGTTATAAGATCATTAAAAAGATTAAGTAAGGTGATACATATCGACCAAGTACTTTATAGGTCCTTAGTAAATATCCAGTATATATTAGCTGATGGATTATTGTTGAATTATTATTTCTACTCCACCAGACTAATAAACCTCTTGAAGTTAAAACCTTTTGTATCCTCATTGTGTAGCAAAAGGCCTGGAACATAGTAGGTACTCAATGAATCTATTTTAATGAATGAAACTTAGCTTCTCCATTTCTGGAATACTTCATAAATAAATAAAATTGTGTGACACACTTTTTAATCTGTCAAAATCTATTTTCAGAAAAATTTAAAAGTTTACTCCACTTTCCCCAAATCCCATATGTAATGGAACAGCAATAACTGATCTTTTTACAATTAAAATCATATTACAGAGGTGAGCATAATCAAATGCTACAAAATTGGGTCTAATTTTCCTGAAAATTAACCTTAAAGGAAAACACTGGGAGTGATTTTATTTTTGACTTGATTTAGCAATCAATTTTATTAATTTTATTGTCCCTTCCTGGACAGGACGGACTATCCGCACAAATCTGTTGAGCTTTTCCAGATACCATCAGATTAACTTACTTGTGCCTCTGAGGCAGAGATGAAGTGGCTATATTTCAAATCTCAAGTGCCCTACCCACAGGAAAGCAATATTATTTTTCATTTAATGAGCTTTAGCACATGAACAATTAAGAAGACATAATTGAATGAAACTAATCAGCAGAAAGCAAGAGCTTGCCTCTGGGAATCTGCTGAAGTTGATTGAGGCTCTTATCTGTGGTTTTATCTGTTAAGCTAATAGTACCAATGAGTGGGAACACAGTGACTAGTAATTGTACAGTCCTCACCACCCCTCATCATGTTTTAAATTTTAAAAAAGACGTATTGCTAGGAGGACTGATGATGCCAATAAAGTAAGTGAATTATTTGTTAACTATTGGTTAGCCTACAACTTTGAAGTTAAAAAAATAAAAATAATTCTTAGTCTTGTTATTAACAACTATTTAAGGGTTAGCTTTAATAATTGCAAGACAGCTCTCCGTATTCTAAGGTAGGGGGTAAGCCATTAATGAAGTGTAGTTTAATTAGAATTTTGTTGAAAACCTTAATAAAGGCCAAGTTTAAAAATATTCGATCTCCAAAAGTAACTGGGAATTTCTGTACCTCTTAGTTGGGAAATGGTAATTCATAGGAAATTGCTACTTGGGGAGTACCAAATCAGAAACTGGAAAACCTCACAAGATAGATATTCCAATTAAGGTTGTTCAGCTTATATTTGAAGTGTGCACTGGATGATTTATTTAAGCCAAACCTTTAGGGCAGCCAACTTCTTTGGGTCATCTACAGTTTTTAAAAGACTTAAAGAGGCTATAAATCTAGAGTCCCAGAAAAATGACTTTCTTGAGCCAATTTATATATTAAAATGTATTTGCATATTGTTCTTGGAAGATATTATGTATACATTTTGGTAAAATGTTCATGTAATGGAAGCAAACCTACCATTTGGTTGAAGTAAACCTACCAGTTGCTTGTTACATGCTTATTCTTATAATTGTTCCTAACATTGTCTTTACTTTTTCTTCCTTGTTTTGTTTTATTAATTGAAAATAGCCACTTTTTTTATATGACTAGACTATCATTGCTAATGGACATTTGGCCACGTTCTTTTTATTTACAGCCGTGATTCCGATTTATATCCACTTATTACTTGATTTCAGTGGTCCAGCAAAGAACTCAGCACAGTTAAGCTTCCTACACAGCAGAGAGATGGTGAATGGAAGATTAGAGGGATGAATTGGGCTAAAATTATAAGGAGGATATCATAGGAAAAGAGAACTAGCCATGAATCGAGACAGAATAAACAGAAAAGAAACAAATAGTTGATGCAGTGGAAAACCAGTAAGGAGCAAAAGAAAGAAGATATGAAAATATGTTACCCTTGATAAATATATTACCCTTGATAGATTTAGGGGGTAATTTTATCAATATGATAAAATGTTAAAAACTTGTTCCATGCATCTCAACTTTGAGAAAAAGCTATTGAGAGTGTTTGTTACCTATTTAATAGAAGCAAATACAGTTTCTTTAAAAAGTCAGGGTCTTGCTCTGTCACCTAGGCCTGAGTACAGTGGCATGATTATAGCTCACTGCAGCCTTGCAGCCTCAAACCCCTGGATCCAAGTGATCCTTCTGCCTCAGTCTCTCAAGTAGCTAGGACTGCAGGTGGGCACTACTACACATGACTAATTTTATTTTCATCATTTTACTTTTTGTAGAGATGGGGTCTTGTTATGTTGCCCAGAGTGGTCTCAAATTCCTGAGCTCAAGTCATTCTCCTCAGCTTCCCAAAGTTTTGGGATTACAAGCTTGAGCATCTACACCTGACCTTAAATAATGTAGTACATAATAATGAGGTCATTGATACATTCTAGCATTAAAAGGAAACGCCTTTCTTTCCATTCTGAAACGCGTGTATCTTTATTGTTTTTATTAATATGCTAAATAAAAGAAAACATGGTCTATTTCTTTCTTTAGATCAAATATTTTTCTATTGATCTTTTAGTTGAATCTTAGTTTTAAATGATAAAATGAAGACTACCATTTAGGCAATAGATATTTGTGTAATATTTTAACTTCAGGTAAATGGTGGTAGCTAAATAGATGTACCTTTGAAAGTTTGTTGTGCAGGTGTTGAATATGCTTTAGAGAGTGTCTATTTTCACTCATTTCCTCTTTGATAGCAGAAAAAAATCAGTTCATTTTCTATTAAGACTTGCAAATGAGGTTTATAATTGAAGCAACTGATATGGTTGATTAGCATATGATTTTTTTTTAGTAGAACTTGGGAGCTGATAATCTTATCTACTGAATGTTTGTATGTTAGAATTTCTATGTGTTTGGAATAGATTAACCCTACAGTTCTATGTATCCCTTCCCATCCATAGGTCAAAAATAAAAGCATTTGCTAATTGTGATATCTCTTATTAGCATATCTCTCTCCTTAGATTCATTTTAGTGTTGTCTACAGGCCCACACCTAGTCTTGCCTTGAGATATCTTTAATTTTGACCTCCCCATGAAAAGGTAACATAAACCAGCCCTCCACTTAGTAAAATAAAATGGAGGAAAATAACAATTATCTAAGTAGAACAAGTCAATAAAAGAAATTATAGAATCAGTCTAATCCCTCAGTTGTTTGCCATAATAGTCTATATTTTATAGCCATTGGATTAAATTTGTTAATTGCATGGATAAAATATTTCATATGAGAATTTTTGATCGGATCTATCAAGGGTATAATTTTATTTTCATTAAGTTAAAAAAGGAAAAACTATATATTTTTAGGGGTACATACATTATAGTATATCTATCAACTATGGCAAGTAATAACACAAAATTCAGGATAGTGTAAGAAAACGTATGCAAGAGATTCTTTTAAATTTTTTTCCTGATCAAATAGCTCAGATTCCATATATGCAAAAGATTCTAAAATACCAGTAACTGAAATGTATTTTTATTGTTTTTATTAATATGCTAAATAAAGGAAAACATGGTATATTCCTTTCTTTAGATTAAATATTTTCATTATTTTTTTTTTTATTTTTTTGGAAACAGGGTCTTGCTCTGTTGACTAGAGTGCAGTGGCACAATCATAGCTTACTATAACGTTGAACTCCTGGGCTCATGTGATCTTCCTGCCGAGAGGTGTGCACCACCATGACCAGCTATAATTTTTTATTTTTATTTTTGTAGAGACAGGGCCTCCCTACATTGCCTATGCTAGTTGAACTCTTGGCCTCAAGCAATCCTCCAGCCTTAGCCTCCCATAGTGTTGTGATTACAGGAGTGAGACACCACACCTGGCCAGTAATGTTCTATTTCTTAAATTGGGTGATGTCTAGTGTACATTTATGTTTCATATTTTATTGTTTGAAAAGAAAATAAGAACACCTACTGTTTTGTTTGTGTATATGTATTTCCTCAAGAAAATGCATGATAAAAGAGTATATGTAATTATGACAAGAAAAATAATGTCTTGATTATAACCTGACCAAGATAGAGATTCTTCATTTTATACCTGGTGTTACTGAAGTTGTAAATTTTACCAATCACAGATTCAGTGATCTGATGGAACTTAACAATCTTTATGAAAGTTAAGTGTTTTTTGTTATTAAGATAAAGATATAATTACATAAAAAAGTCTTATTGCAAAATTAGAAAATAGAAGTATTTGCACTTTCAAAGTGAATATCCTTTTTAAAAATAACAACAATGAATAGTAGAATATGTAAGAAAAAAATAGTGATTGGAAAATATCCTAATAAGATTTATTAGTATTATGATGTGTTTTAGTGGTTTAGAGTCTGTATGTGTATACAGTCAGCCCATCATATCTGTGTGTTCTGAATAAGTGGATTAAGCAACTGTGGATCAAAAATATTAAAGAAAAAAAACCAATGTAACTAAAAGAGTATAAGTGGATTGTTTGTAAGTCAAAGGACAAATGCTTGAGCTGATGGATACCACATTTACCCTCATGTGGCTATCATGCATTGCATACCTGTATCAAAATATCTCATGTAACCTATAAATATATACGCCTAGGAACCTACAACAATTAAAAAGAAAACAATAAGGAAAGAAAAAAAACAATTTAAAATACAAATTTAAAAATACAGTATTACAACTCTTTAAATAGTATCGACATTGTATTAGGTATCACAAGTAATCTGGAGATGATTTAAATATACAGGGGCCTACTGGGTGCGGTGGCTCTCACCTGTATTCCCAGCAGTTTGGGAGGCCGAGGCAGGTGGATCACCTGAGGTCAGGAGTTCAAGACCAGCCTGGCCAACATGGTGAAACCCATCTCTACTAAAAATACAAACATTAGCTGGGTGCAGTGGTCGGCGCCTGTAGTCCCAGCCTCTCGGGAGGCTGAGGTAGGAAAATTGCTTGAACCTGGGAGGTGGAGGTTGCGGTGAGCCGAGATCGTGCCACTGCACTCCAGCCTGAGCAACAGAGAGACACTCAGTCCCCCCCAAAAATAAAATACATAAACAGAGGTTGTGTGTAGGCTTCATGCACATACTGTGCTATTTTATATACCGAAATTGAGCATCCATGGATTTTGATATCTTCAGGGTTCTGGAACTGATCCACTGTGGACACTGGGGGAAAACTGGACCGAGATAACTAAGTCTAGTGAACAGTTATTCTGTTATTAAAAAAGCCAAAGATCCCTTGAAAATTATATTTTTCTCATTTTTTTAAAGGGAACCATGTTTGACATTAGAATATTCTTGTTTACATTTAATAGTACATATACTATTTACTTGTGGTTTATTGCAAGTCATTCGCTTCACGTCAGTTTTGTCCATTGTTCAATGGAGATTATAATACGTATCTATATAATATAAGATATACAGTATTGATCTAGGGATTAATAATATATACATATACAGTCAAGCCACAAACAAAAAATGGGAAACAGGCTATCAGTTTCTTTTTAATAGACCAGTTCAAAAAATTACTTTTTAAGCAACTTTCCTTTGGAGGAAAATAGCTAAAAATAAAATAATATAATTTTACATCTGTTTTTCAGGTATGTTTTCTGTATCATGCTTAATGTTCTATAAATGTGACTTTCCTCTAATTCTTCCTACTTTAGTTCTTCATAATTCACTTAGAGGAAAAAGCAGTAATATATATCTGTACATCATGCACAAGTGTGTGATAGTGGGTGATTACAATTTGGCATTATTAAAAAACAAAATGTATAGAGTCACTAAGCTATAAGTTTATTTCACTTCATAAACATTGTTTAGTATTTTTATACTACCAAAACAAGTTTGTGGAAACATGTGACTGTTACACAAATTAGAAGTCCCTGGGTACCTGTGATGAAATGGCTTAGAGTAGGTGTTTAGGGACTGTTTCATTTTTGTCCACTATTTTTAAATGGATCAGTAATCTTATATTTTTCATGATTATGTCATAAGAGCAGTCAACGTTTTTTAAAACTGCAGAATACCAGTCTACTTTGTAAAATCCAATATATCGGCAGCAGGACTAGCCTTAAGAATGAGCGGAGTCAGTATGATGAGTTGTGAGGGCACATTTGCAGCCTTTTAACTTCTGATTTTTTTTTTTTTTGGCCATGAGATGTATTGCTCATCATTAAATCATTAATACATTTCAAGTCTTACGTGTGCATTGTTTCCTCAGTGTTACCTCCTAAAATGTAAATTTCTGTAAACCTAATAACTGAGTGTTTCAATTAAGATCATTTTGTCATTCACTCATTCATTCATTCATTCATTCATTCATCCATTCCTATTTGAGAGGCACCACTCTGAGGGGGTGAGTGGAAGGAATTTGATTCATATATCAAGTCTCAATTGAGTCACCTCTGCTGTGAGACTATTCACAGCAAAACTGATTTTCTAATCAATAACAACCTGCACTATTCATAAGTATTTTAGTTTATGTTGAAGTTTTCCTGCCACTAATACTATATGACCTTGATTTGGTGGCTTGTTTTTCTCTCATTAGAATTGGAGCTCTTCAGGAATGTGTTAGTACCTAAATAGACCCCTCGCTCGTGTAGTGGCTAGCACCTAGTATGCATTGTAGATGTTAGCTGATTGATCAATAAATGCATAATGCATAAATAATAAAAGATGAATGATAGGATATCCACCTTAAAGCCACTGCTTTCAGATACAGAGGTATAGTATAAACATGTATAACTATTATATGACAGGATATTTGTACCACAAGGAACAAGTCAGAGGAGGGTATTTATGACTACATCCAATGTAAGGAATGGTTCACAGCCAAGTCCTCATCAGCCTCATAATTATGATCTACAGAATTTTCACAAGTACTGCAGTACTTACACAAATTGAACAAATGTAAAATGTAGCTCATTGAAATTAAAAATGTTAGAAATTGATTTTATATAGATGTATTTCTTGATTTGATGTCTACTTATTTAGAAAACTTGTATTTATATAGTTCAAAGGAGAATCAAAAATAGTTAAAATTTTGAATCTTTATAAACACTTGTTTCTTTTTCAAGTAGAATCTTTGGTCAACAGAAGGTAAATCAATTATATTTTCCAAAATAGGAGTGGAATTTACTATACAAATGAGTTTATTGTAGCTATTCAGCTTTTGATTCCAATAGAGATTCTCATTTACAATTTTTTAATTCAACTTTTATTTTAGATTCAGCAAGTACATGTGCCAGTTTGCTACATGGTTAAATCGTGTAATGCTTAGGTTTGGGGTGTGAATGAGCCCATCACTGAGGTAGTGAGCTTAGTACCCAATAGATTAGTTTATCAGCCACTGCTCTCCTATTGTCTCCTTCCTCTAGTAGTCCCTCATATCTATTGTTTCTATCATTATATCCATGTGTAGCCAATGTTTAGCTTCCACTTGTAAGTGAGAACCTGTAGTATTTGTATTTCTATTTCTATGTTAATTTGCTTGGGATGATGGCCTTCAGCAACATCCATGTTGCTGCAAAGAACATGATTTATTATTTTTTTTATGAATGAGTAGTATTCCATGGTATATATGTACCATGTTTTCTTTATCCAATCTACTGTGGATGAGAATTACATTAATTCCATGTCTTTGTAATTATGAATAGTGCTGTAATGAATATATAAGTGCATGTGTCTTTTTTTTTTTTTTTCGTAGAACAATTTATTTTCTATTGGGTATATGCTCAGTAATGGGGTTGCTGATTTGAATGGTAGTTCTGTTTCTAGTTCTTTGAGAAATCTCCAAACTGCCTTCCACAGTGACTGAGCTAATTTACATTCTCACCAACAACGTATATATAAGATTCTCTTTTCTCCTCAGCCTCACCAACATCTGTTATTTTTTGACTTTTAATAATAGTCATCGGACTGATGAGAGAGCATCCCATTGTAATTTTGATTTGGATTTCTTTGATGATATGTTGTTGAATATTTTGTCATTTGTGGGTTGGCTGGCTGTTTGTACGTCTTCTTTTGAAAAGTACCTGTTCATGTCCTTTGCCTACTTTTTAATAGGGTTGTTTTTTCCTTGTAAATTTGTTTAAATTTTTTATAAATTCTGGATATTAGACCTCTGTCAGATGCAAAGTTTAAAAATATTTTCTCCCATTCTGCAGGTTGTCTGTTTACTGTGTTGATCTTTTTAATTTTTTTTTTATATTGCTGTGCAAACTTACTTAATTTAAATAGGTCCCATTGATTTTGAGGATTTAGCCATAAATTGTTTTCCTAGCCTAATGTCAAAAATGATGTTGCTTGGGTTTTTGTCTGAGTTTTTATAGTTTGAAGTATTACATTGAAATCTTTAATCCATCTTGAGTGAATTGAGTATACTTATTATATGGTGAAAGGTAGGGTTCCAGTTACATTCTTCTGCATATGGCTAGCCAGTTTTTGAGTACCATATATTGAACATTACCCAATGTTCACTTTTGTCAACTTTGTCACAGATCATATGATTGTAGGTGTGCAGCTTTCTGGATGGATTATATTTTCTGTTCCATATGTCTATGTATCTGTTTTTGTACCAATACCATGCGATTTGGGATATTGTAGACTTATTGTATAGCTGAAGTTGGATAATGTGATGCCTCTGGCTTTTTTTCTTTTTGCTTAGCTTCCTTTAGCTATTCAGGCTAATTTTTTGCTCTATATTTTTGAATCTTATTTTTCTATTTCTGTTAAAAATGGCATTGGTAGTTTTAAAGGAATGGCACTGAATCTGTAAATTGCTTTGGGCAGAATGACCGTGAATAATATTAATTCTTCCCTTCCATGAGCATGGTATGAATTTCTAATTGTATGTGTCATATATTATTTCTTTCAGCAATATTGTGTAGTTATTACAGAGATCTTTCACCTCTTTGTTTAGTGTATTCATAGATGTTTTATTTTTATTGTGCGTATTGTAAATGTTCTTGTGTTCTTGATTTGACTTTCCACTTGAACATTATAGAAATGCTACTGATTTTTGTATGTTGAATTTTTATTCTGAAACTTTACTGAAATCATTTATCAGTTTCAGGAGCCTTTCAGCAGAGTCTTTGGGGTTTCCTGAGTGTAGAATCATATAGTCAGCAAAGATAAATAGTCTGACTGCTTTTCATATTTGGATGTCTTTTATTACTTTCTCTTCTGTGATTACTCTAAGATTTCCAGTACTATGTTGAATAGAAGTAGTGAGAGTGGGCATCCTTGCTTTGTTCCAGCTCTCAGGGACAGATCCAGCTTTTGCCCATTCAGTGTGATGTTGCCTATAGGTTTGTCATAGATGGCTCTTACTATTTTTAGGTATATTCCTATGGTGACTCCTTTTTTTGAGTATTTTTATCATGAATGGGTATTAGATTTTATCAAAAGCTTTCTCTGCATCTGTGGAGATGATCATAATTACATGGTTTTAGTTTTTAATTTTGTTTATGTGGTGAATCACATTTATTGATTTGCACATGTTGAACTACTCTTGCATCTCAGAAATAAAGGCTACTTGATCATGGTATAGCTATTTGATGTGCTGATGGATTAGGTTTGCTACTGTTTGGTTGGAGATTTTTGTGTCTATGTTCATCATGGATATTAGCCTGTAGTTTTTCTTTTTTTCATTGGTTATTTGCCAAGTTTTGGTATCAGGATGATTTTGGCTTCATAGAATGAGTTAGAGAGGAGTTCCTCCTTAATTTTTTTTGTAATAGTGTCAGTAGAATTGGTATTAGCACTTCTTTGTTTTTCCACTATAATTTGGCAGTGAATCCACCTGGTCAGGGACATTTGTTGGTTCACAGGGTTTTTATTTTTTATGACTGATTCAATATGGGACTTCAGTATTTATTTGTTCAGAGTTGCAATTTCTTTGTGATTCAATTTAGGGAGGTTGTATGTTTTCATTAATGTATGCATTTCGTCTAGATCTTTTAGTTTGTGTGCATCCAGTGTTCATAATATTCTCAGGATCTTTTCTGTTTCCGTGTGTTTGGCTGTAATGTCATCCTTGTTTCTGATTGTGCTTATTGGGATCTTCTCTTTTTTTTTGTTGTTTTTTGTTTTTTGTTTTGTTAATCTAGCTAGAGGTTTATCTCTCTTGTTTATGCTTTCAAAGTCCCAACTTTTGGTTTTGTTGATCCCTTGTATGGATTATTGGGTTTCTACTTTATTCAGTTCTGCTCTGATTTTAGTTATTTATTTCCTCTCATTAGCTTTAGGTTT
Organism: Macaca thibetana thibetana; assembly: GCF_024542745.1. Lineage (NCBI taxonomy): Eukaryota > Metazoa > Chordata > Mammalia > Primates > Cercopithecidae > Macaca > Macaca thibetana. The sequence goes on from NC_065586.1 coordinate 79,125,902, forward strand.
AGATTGTTCCTTTTCTTCTGGTTCCCATAGGTGTAATGTTAGATCATTAATTTGAGGTCTTTCTAACTTCTTGATGCAGACAATTAGTGCTATAAATGTTCCTCTTAACATTGTTTTTGCTGCATCTCAGAGATTTTGATATGTTGTGTGTCTTTATTTATTTATTTTAAATAATTAAAAAATTTCCTTGATATCATTGTTTGTCCAAAAGTCCTTCAGGAGCAAGTTGTTTAATTTGCATGTCATTGTGTGGTTTTGGTAGATGTTCTTGGTATTGGTTTCTGGTTTTAATTTACTACGATTCAAGAGTGTAGTTGATACGATTTTAATTTTTTGTATTTATTGAGACTCGCTTTGTGGCTGAGCGTGGGGTCACCCTTAGAGTATGTTTTGTGTGCAGATGAGAGGAATGTATATTCTGTGGTTGATGGATAGAGTACTCTGTAACGTCTACTAGGTCCAACTGGTGAAGTGTCAAATTTAAGTCCAGGACTTCTTGTTATTTTGCATTGATGATCTCTCTAATGATGTCATTGATGTGTTGAGGTCTCCCACTATTGTTTAGTGCCTAAGTCTTTTTATTGGTTTTGAAGTATATGTTTTATGAATTGGCTGCTCCAACATTGAGTGTGTGCATATTTAGGATAGTTAAGTTTACTTGTTGAGTTGAACCCTTTGTCATTATTTAATGACATTCTTTATCCTTTTTTTTTTTTATTGTTGGTTTAAATTCTGTCCTATCTAATGTAAATGACTCTTGTTCTTTTTTGTTTTTCATTTGCATGATACATCTTCCTCCAACTCTTTACCTTGACTTATGGGTGTTGTTACATGGGAGTTCTGTCTCTTTAAGACAGCAGATGGATAAGTATTTGTATTTTACACAACTTGCAAGTCTGTGCCTTCTAAGTGTGGTGTTTGGACCACGTAAATTCAAGGTTAATATTGATATTTGAGGTTTCATCCCATTGTGAAATTTCTAGCTGGTTGCTTTGTAGTTTCTATTGTATGGTTGTTTTATAGGGTCTGCAGACTACGTATTTTAATTGTGTTCTCATGGTGGCAGAGATTGTTCTTTCTTTTCCATGTTTAGGACTCCACTGAGGTTGCCTTGTAAGGCTGGTCTAGTGATTACATATTCCCTTGTCAATTACTTGTCTAGAAAATATTTTATTTATCCCTTCCTTATAAAGCTAAGTTTGGAGGAATATGAAATTATTAGTTTAAGTTCTTTTAGAGTGTTGAAAATAAGCCTGTAATCCCTTCTGGCTTGCAAGATTTCTACTAAGAATTCTCCTGCAAGCTTGATTGGGTTCCCTTTGTATATGGCTTAAATAATTTATGCCATTCAAACTTTGTGGAAAGAAGGAGCAAGTTTAAATAGTACTAAAAAATGGATGAGATTAAATTCTTATGGAATACTTTAATTGTTCATTAGCCTTCAACAGCTAAATGAGCTGCACATTTTTATTACATATTTTTGTCATTCTGACCATGAAACTGATACCAGTTAACTGACTTGGAAGACCTAAACAAAATAGTGTCTTATTTTAAAATTGCTATGTTTATTATTGCTATTTTAAACCATGTAGGTATTTCTTAAACCTTAGGATATGAGTTCTTGCAAAAATCTGCTAAAATCATTCTCTTTAGCATTTTCCTATAAGGTTAGTAGTTATGAAAGAATTAATTTGTATTAAAAATACAAAATTTTAAATTAATTTTTCCAAATGTCAGAATGTTATAATGAGCAGTTTCTTTATCAATAAGGGTTTGATACTCATATTTATAAAAATGATGGACAATGCCACATTTTTTTTCTTCTTTTTCTTTTTTTTAATATTATTATTATACTTTAAGTTCTAGGGTACATGTGCATAACGTGCAGGTTTGTTACATATGTATACCTGTGCCATGTTGGTGTGCTGCACCCATCAACTCGTCAGCACCCGTCAACTCGTCATTTACATCAGGTATAACTCCCAATGCAATCCTTCCCCCCTCCCCCCGCCATGATAGGCCTCGGTGTGTGATGTTCCCCTTCCTGAGTCCAAGTGATCTCATTGTTCAGTTCCCACCTATGAGTGAGAACATGCGGTGTTTGGTTTTCTGTTCTTGCGATAGTTTGCTGAGAATGATCATGGGCAAGGACTTCATGTCTAAAACACCAAAAGCAATGGCAACAAAAGCCAAAATTGACAAATGGGATCTAATTAAACTAAAGAGCTTCTGTACTGCAAAAGAAACTACCATCAGAGTGAACAGGCAACCTACAGAATGGGAGAAAATTTTTGCAATCTACTCATCTGACAAAGGGCTAATATCCAGAACCTACAAAGAACTCAAACACATTTACAAGAAGAAAACAAACAACCCCATTAAAAAGTGGGCAAAGGATATGAACAGACATTTCTCAAAAGAAGACATTCATACAGCCACAGACACATGAAAAAATGCTCATCATCACTGGCCATCAGAGAAATGCAAATCAAAACCACAATGAGATACCATCTCACACCAGTTAGAATGGCGATCATTAAAAAGTCAGGAAACAACAGGTGCTGGAGACGATGTGGAGAAATAGGAACACTTTTACACTGTTGGTGGGATTGTAAACTAGTTCAACCATTATGGAAAACAGTATGGCGATTCCTCAAGGATCTAGAACTAGATGTACCATATGACCCAGCCATCCCATTACTGGGTATATACCCAAAGGATTATAAATCATGCTGCTATAAAGACACATGCACACGTATGTTTATTGCGGCACTATGCACAATAGCAAAGACTTGGAATCACCCCAAATGTCCATCAGTGACAGACTGGATTAAGAAAATGTGGCACATACACACCATGGAATACTATGCAGCCATAAAAAAGGATGAGTTTGTGTCCTTTGTAGGGACATGGATGCAGCTGGAAACCAACAATGCCACATTAATCAGAAGAAAGACTGATTTGTATGCCCAAGATTAGGGGCACTCAAACTTTGAAAGGCATAAAAACTTCCTATAGGAATTTTTTAAAGAAATACATGCCAGAATTTACACCAGAAATTTAAAAAGTGTTTCCAAAAGGCTAAGGAGTAGGTTAATCAACATTTTAAAACACTACATAGATAATTTTATTTTGCATTAAAACTTAACCATTGTGAAAAAGTACTAAACTTTTCAAATGTATATAAATCAACCAAGGCAATGTTTGAATCAGTTATACAATTTAATCTTAATTTTATTTTGATTAACTTAACTTAATTTGGCATGGTCTTAAGACGGACTCATCAGGACTCATCCTTAAGAAGGACTTATCAGGGATAAGGGGAACTGCCAGATGCCTCTTGAAGGAGGAATATTTATTTATTTCTTTATTTAGGCTTAAACAGGAACTGGTCTCAAGGCCAGAAACCAGAGAATTCCTTCACCTACTGTTCTTCTGAGGGAGGACTAGTGCCTCTAGGAGACGGTTTTTTAAAGGGACTATTACTGGGCACATTAGGTAAGGAATCTAACCTGTTTCCTGACATTTGTAAGGGTCATAACCAGTAAATTAATTATCATGAGAAATTTTTGTAGGAATGCTTCTCCTTGAACTTTTATTTTTAATTTAATTATTCTGGGTTTTTGTGGAGTGATACCATGAAATTAATATGATCAATTAATCTTGATTTATTTATTTTTTCCTTTTCTGTATTCTCACCAAACGTAACCCTGATTTCTTAATGTGAGAACAGTTGGACACTGCATTTTTAACTTGCTTTTACATTATTCTTGAAAGCATAGTTTAGAGTGAACTGAAGAATATGGGTCAAGAAATTAAAATTTTCGGCCGGGCGCGGTGGCTTGCGTCTGTAATCCCAGCACTTTTGGAGGCCGAAGCAAGTGGATCGTAAGGTCAGGCGATGGAGACTATCCTGGCCAATATGGTGAAACCCCGTCTCTATTAAAATTACAAAAAAAAATTAGCTGGGTGTGGTGGTGCACGCCTATAGTTCCTGCTACTCAGGAGGCTGAGACAGGAGAATCACTTGAACCCAGTAGGCAGAGGTTGCAGTGAGCTGAGATGTCACTGCACTCCAGCCTGGCAACAGAGTGAGACTCTGTCTCAAAGAAAAAAAAAGAAAAGAAATTAAAATTTTCTTCAGGTCTTTCAGTTATGCATTCTGTGCTCATCTTTTTATCCTCACTTCACTATATCTCAATCCCCTAGGTGTTTGGCCATCAATGTAGACATTTTTCTTCATCTTTGCATAAAGACTTTCAGTAAAAAAATAACTTGATCTTTAACAGATTGTGTATTCCGCAAGAGTGGAACTACCAATGCAGTTTTTCACAAATGTCTGACACACTATACATTCACTATTACTTGAGAGAATAGATGCACTCTTTTACTTTGAGTACTAATGGAACTAACATCACTGGACATTTTTGGCAAATATTCTGATGTATTACTACACTGTAACTGTGAGAGTCAATGATGTGGACCATAGTGTGTTAACCAGTGTCAAACGTTTTATCAGATCTGGATACAATTCCCAAGAATTTGCATCTTTTTAGACTGACTGAGTATGACTGAATTCCTTACATTTAGAAAAAATCACAGAAGTCAGAGATCCCTTTATCACTGTTTTCTTTGATAACTTCATGACATGAATAAAGAGAATTTTCAGAAAACAAATGCAAGGTAGAATATATACAAAGATCTTGCCCTGAAGCATACCAGTGTTTGGCTTTATTCATCTTCCTCTTTCATTTATAGGAAGTTATCTTTAAATGATTAGTGTTCTGTGGGACATATTCTCACTTTTAAAGGAGGATGTCACCTGATCATTGATTTTCATTCTGATTTAATATTTATTTCTTTAAGTTCTGGTCTTAACTTAAATCGCTAACTACACGAGTAGTCTACATATCCCATGCTAATTTTTATAGAAAACTTATAACTCATAACTGTACAAAAGGGATCATTGCATTGATATGGAAATTTACTTGGATACAACTGGAAAAGCAGCAGTTCTACATCAGCAAAAGATATAGGTAGGTAGGTAGGTAGATAGATAGATAGATAGATACATACATACATACATACATACATACATACATACATACATAAATGATAATTTAAATGAAACCAACTCCTTAGAAGAATAGAGCTTGTTTGTTTGTTTAATAACAAGGTAAAATATTTGTATCAAACTTGCAAATTGGACATTGGCCAGGGCGATTAATTGACTGCCTAGTTCCTGAAGACATGCTGTAGTGACTTTGATGACCATGGGCAATACTGTAGTTACTCCCTAGCAATTCCCATTAAAATCAATGTTGTCTGGAATTAATTGTGGCACAAAAATATGTGTCACTGCTTCAGGGCCAGCCTTCTGTTAAAATTAGTGTCATGTAACTCTTATGCGGAAGTGTCTGAGAACTAATTTATAACTCTAGATTTAAGAAAGCAGTTGACTTGTTTATTACTAAATACATGTCTTGTTTTGATATTTCTTTTCATTTTCTTTTTTCTTTCAGATATTGAAAATTAGAAATTTTCAATAAATCTAACTGCACTGTAGCGTAAGCCTAGTAGAACAATATATTTAAAAAGAAGCTTTAAAAGGTTAAGAGAAACACAAGCATCTAGATATTGTTCTTATATAGATGAAAATATTTTATTTCCCAAGATATATTGTTAAACCCTATTACTAACATCATGTGTACAATATAATTTCTTTGTAATCTCATATTCTAAAATTATAACCAAACATGGAAACCAATTTTTTTCTATGTCTTCATTATTTTTAATAAAATAACTTGGCTAATATTAGGAATTAGTTATAATGAGATTTGATCTAGGATATTATATCAAAGAACTGACAAAAAAAGGAATAATAAAACAGGCCAATTTCTTTCTTTTTTTTTTTTTTAAAGGATTATTTACTAACTAAGGATAAGGTATAGGGACAGCACAAAGGATGATGCTGTCAGTAACTGAGGCTAGTGTTAGCAGGACCCTGTTTTTCTCCTGTAATCTAGGATTCAAACACAGAGCGGATAGAGTAAGTCATGCAATTACCAGAATCTGAAGTTAATGTGACCTAGACATTGACCTATATATTAATGAAGGCTGTAAAATTGTTTGCAGTGTACTCTACATGGCTTTTCAATCTGGAAAATTTCACTACAAGGCAGAGAGTTAAAAACTATTTTTGGGAAAATGCCTAAAGAATCTGAATTCACCTTCAAGGGAAATGAGTCTAAGAAAACTATTCAAAATGCATGCATTATTAGATTTAGAAAATATCAATACTGGTTTCATTTTCATTAGCACCAAATTGATGCTATGTAATCTTACTTTCCTCCTAAATTTATGTGTATGTGTTTGTAGAGGACAGAATAAATTAAAAAAATACCTTATTTTGAGCCTCAGCACTTTGGTTGAGTGTTTTTATTAAAATTATGAAAACATCAAGAAATATAAAGGAGAAACAAGACTTTTTTTTTTTTTTTTTTTTTTTTTTTTTTTTTTTACTAAACTAATGCTATGATATTTTACATTTTGAGTACAATAGGCAATACTACTCTTGGAATGAGATTTGGCAAGAATTTGGGTCAAAGACGTCATTTATCCACTCCTAAAACTGATAGAAAAATTGTATATATGCATGTATAAATTGATATGTAAACTTTACATATAAAGGATAAGCGAGGCGGATAGTATGAGGAAAAAGTAAATACATAAAATATTGATATAAAAACATTGTCAACTAGAATATGAGGTCATTTTATAATCTTGGATTTGCAGATGAATAATTAAAACTTGAAAGGGTATGTGATTTCCTCAAGGATACAAAATTAGCACCGAGACTGAGCTTTAAGTTGCCTCTTTTAGCTTTACTGTGTCTAATCCCACATACAGGAACACATAAATTACAATAGAGAAGTGAATTATCCCTTTTCTCTTTTACTTTTCTGGTTATCTGTTGAACTCGTTTTTTCTTCCTTGGGAATTTTCAATGCTTTCTACAAGCAAGATAATAAAACTTATTAATCTATTAATCTAGTGAAGAAACCAGAACTCATTGTAATAATACTTGAAGCAGTGTAATGGATTCCATTTGGAAATGCCCTCTTTGATCACTGAAATTATCATCAAAACACATTTAATACATTTTCATAGGTCAGGTGCTTGATCTCCAGGAATTTGCCTCCACTCAAATTTAAAGAGAACTTGACAAGATTAAATATTTGCACAGGGAATGACAATTCTTTCAATCCTCTCTTCGTTTTCCTTTCAAATTAGTGCATTTGGAAAGTTCTTAAAGTATCAAAATGAGTATCTTCATCTACTTTGTGAAAATTAGGATTCATACTATTCTTCTGTTTCTAGAAGGCGAACTCGAGGTGGAGTCAAGTCTCTGTGATTCTCCTAGTGTTTGATGTTATAAATAATATCACTCATTATAGCACACCTGCTAGAATGTAAAAGCCACAAATATCAAGAGTTCAGTTAGATTCTTGAATTGCTTTACCCTAACACATAGCAGGTACTCAATAAGTAATTGTCAGTAAATTAGTTATAAAAATCTATTTATTAATTATAAATTATACCATATTTGTCATGTAGGCAGGTGTAAAATTTACTGTACCTTCCTACATGACAAACACGATATTCTGTCATCTAATTCTCAAAAGAAACCTGAGTAGTATCATTATGCCCAATTATTGATGAAGAAACAGAGGTTTTAGGAGTGCAAATAAATTATCCAAATCTCCAAATATGGTTTTAGAAACTATTTGCAATCAGGCAGGTCTCATCTACAATTTTTGTGATTAACAACTGTTCTTTAACTCACATCCTCCATTTTCCAACCTTCTGAGAAGTCCTTCCATCGTTCCCTCTAGAAATTTTCACAACTTTTGATGTAAAGAATTGGAACATGGGTCCAAAGCCTAAGAGTTTCTGTCTAAGCTAAAACAAAAGCTTCTTTTAAGTTACTAAAAATAGTTGAAATGTGAAAAAGGCGAAGTATGTATTCAGTACAATGATACCTTCTCATTTGGCATCGCGTATACTCCCATGTCCTTGTACCTAGCTATTCATCACTCCCATTTCATTTCTAAACCTTTGAAGAGCTTATTTTTCAGGGTTTTCATTTTTTTTTTTCATTCCAGCATGTGTTTTAAGCTCAATATATCTCACTAAACCATTGTGATGAGTTAAGTGAGTCCTCATGGGTTAGTGCATTGCCTTTTCAGGTGTTACAATTGTGTTCTAATGCGGGTATTGTGAAGGTAATATACTAATTTTCTGCAATGCTTCTAATGATGAGATTTACCAGATAATAAAATACTGAACAGAAAGCCCATTAGATTTACGACATTCATGCTTTTCTCCAGAAAACCATTTCTTTGCAGCTTTTTTTTTTCAAATTTTGTCTATTATCTCATAGTTCAGCACCTCAGAGCAAGAGGGTGGGACTAGTGTCTTCTCATTTGCTAAGATCTCTGCTCTTTTAAGCCCCAGGTACCACAAAACTTTGTTGTTGCTTGCATCTCCTGTCTTCCCAGTAGTCTCTCCTCATTCAAATTTCTGGCTCAAGAACCTCCTCTCTACATCAGTTCCTCTTATAATCGTTGTGCCTTTGCTGTCTACATGGAAAATCTGTTTTAGGGCATCAGGTTCTCAGTTCTTTGATTTCATTTCTGGTGGTTTTTGCCTCACTTTGGATACACACAATCCAAAGTCAAACCTAAGTATTCATCATCAGGGCTGCAATTAGAATGATGCAAGTAAGGCCTGGCACAGTGGCTCACACCTGTAATCCCAGCACTTTGGGAGGCGGAGGCGGGTGGATCACGAGGTCAGGAGCTCAAGACCATCCTGACCAACACAGTGAAACCCCGTCTCTACTAAAGATACAAAAAAAAAAAAAAAAAAAAAAAAAAAATAGCCAGGTGTGGTGCCACATGCCTGCATCCTAGTGACTCAAAAGGCTGAGGCAGGAGACTTGCCTGAACCCTGGAGGCAGTGAACCAAGATCATGCCACTGCACTCCAGCCTGGCAACAGAGCGAGACTCCATCTCAAAAGAGAAAAGAAAAAAAAAAAAAAGTATGACCCAAGTGAAGCACTTTCTTTGGGTGCAGAATTTAAGGAATGCTAATATAACTTAATAATAGAATAAATATATTCCAATGCAGTATTTTAAAAAATAGAGATCCAATGCGAAAATTTCACAAGAAATAGTTCATCAAAATCTAAAAGATAGGATCAGTAAGTTGAAATTAAATAAACGTTAAGACCTTTGTCAAGAGAAATTGTCAAACATAGCAATTCTCTCAATTAAAAATGAGTAAGCGAAAGAGTACATTTTGAAAATATTATAATATATTCAGGTTTTGGTATAAATGAGATATTTATACCTAAAAACTAGATCATATGTTTCAATACTCTACTTTTCAGGTTTTCATTATTTTTTAAAACTACTTTTATGTTCTGGAAAAAATAACCATTAAAAAGCACAGGAAGTCATGTATACAGCTGCAGACACTTTCCTTTTGCCTTAGGCTCCAGTATGGTTCTACATGGCACTACCCATGACCACTTGTAGTTGATCCATTCTCCTATGAATTTCCACCTATCATACAATTACACACTCCCGAGACAGTGAGATAAACTCATTCACACAAACACACACACACACACACACACACACACACACACACACACCCCCTAATTGGATTGGCAAAGACAGTCTATTCTGTATGAAAATTTAGGCCAATGTAACCCTCCTCTAGAGGTCGGATTTATAGCTTTTAACTCTAGATCTTATCTAAAAATGCTGAGTTGTTAGAACCCAACATATCTCTGACTTCAATGTGTACTGAGGCCACACCAACTCCAAGAAATCTTAAGTAAGATTTTTGTGTATCTTAAAGTCTTGTGTGAGAAACTCTAAAAGAATCCTGATGTATAGGACAGATTATTTCATAGAATAACACATTCTTTTTTTCAAGCTTCCTTATCCCACTCTTGCCAGCATATTGTTTGTTCTCAGGGAATAGAAATATCATCCAAGATTTTTAAGTTGGTTTCAAAAATCCCCCAAAGCCAACCTTGGAGTAGAACAATTACTGTATTTCTTCTCATATGAACTCCATTAAGAATTTACTTTGGCACAATTATTTTATCCCAATACCAACTTCCTTAATACATGCTTACTGAAATGTAACACTTTAAATTAATGTAGTAATGACTTTTGCGTACTAATGATTTTAACATTTTGGAAAAAGAAGTCACTTATTTTACAAACATGCAAGACACGTTCATTCTAGGGAAATTTCTGCTGCAAAACTTTCTCATGAAAATTGATAAAGGAACATTTCTATGACCATTAAGCAACAAGCATGATCGAATAAAAAATGAGATTAAAACCCACCAATAATTGAAAGGCCTATTGTACAAGAATATTGTTTTACGTATTTTCTTCACAGTATAGGTTTAGTAAATTCTGTTTTCGTATATATACTTTAACTTTATAAAAAGTTCAATAGTAATAACAAATTATCCAAATATGTATTGACTCTATATTAGCATATATAGTTTTTTAGTTTTTTGGGGTTTGTTTGTTTTTTTTCTTTTATTTTTTAAATATCAGGATATTGTGCTAAAGTTCTATAATCTCTGCAAACATTATGATTGTTCCAAAATAAATAATTTAACATTATATTAGAGCAATTTTTAATAGATTATTCATTGAAACTAGGTTTTGAATCTGTTTCCCACATTTAAAAAATAAATCATATAGACTACAAAATGGCAATCAAAAATTTTTTACAAATTGGTTTGTGAGGTTTACTAAGATCTAAATTTTTATTGGTGATTGAGTTTATAATTTAGAATGATGATGATAAGTTTAAAAATATTTCTATATTTGCTATTCAATATATTTAAAATAGAAAAAGTTACCATTCGATAATATACATGTAGCATAAACTTGATATACTGTATTATTTCATTTATATGAAGTTCTATAACAGATAAACTATAGTGAAATAAATCAGGCTACCTGTATTCCTTTATGGGAAGGGTGGGGTAGATAGTGGTTGGGGAAGAGAAGTATATGTGCTCTTTGTCCTCTCAGTGTAGCAGGTTTCACTGGTGTATCCATTCATCAGAACTGTTGAACAGTAATATTTAAGACAATGCAATTCACTGAATATAAATCATACCACAATAAAAAAGAAATAAAACATACTGTTTGTTGAAGACTATATTTTACAGATTTTTAAAAGTCTACAAAGTCCATTTATTGAATAAACAAATGAAGATGTAATATATCAGGTAGTGATATATATTATATACAAAAAGGGAGGGGGTAAAATGTGAGGGAATGGGTGGTGGGCTACTTTAGACAGTGGTGAGGTAGATTTCTTGGAGAAAGTGATGCAGTACACGAGTGAAGACAGGAACTAAAGGAGGCCCTGTGCCATGTAGGCATCTGGAAGAGGAGCCATTTCAGGCAGAAGAAAATTTACAGGCCTTACTAACATGGGAAAGTACTTATCATGTTTAATTACAGCAAAATGACTGAAGCCAAGTGAATAACAGGGGGAAAAAAAAGAGCTATGTTTTGAAAATATATTTTTAAATAGAGCACAATAAGCCAAGGTATACAAAATTGATCTCCTTATTAAATATAATTTAGTTTTCCAAGTGGGCCCAAGGTATTTTTTTTATAAGTATACTTATGTGTTAGATAAGTGTATGTAGCAGAAATAATTTTTGCAAGATTGAATTACTCAAAGTAGTTTCAGCGGATGCTGGAAGCCTTACAGGATGAAAGCTGCTTTTTCTGTTGAAGGAAATAGCACAGCAGGAAGGCCTTCTATGATGTAACTCTGTGACTTCTTCACCTTCTGCTGGATGCCACTTGACATCTCAATAAAGTTACTTAGATATCTTGACCTATTTTGATTTTATTATCGCTCCCTCTCAAAATATATTTATAGGTAAAGTGTAAAAATCTCTTCAAGCTAATTAGAAAATTCTGCAGATAGTAAGACAGCAGTTTTAACATTATAATGCTTGAACATAGAGCACAGAGATCTTGAACTATTAAATTAGATTCAAAAGGTTATGCTATTTCATTTTTATCTTTGCATTTGAAAAGCTTAATTATGATTTGATTTTATAACACAATAAAAATATAACCATTTCGTAATGGTTTGGAAGAGTTAAAAGCATTGATAAAAATGTGAAATGATATAATTTAACTATATTTCTTTTTCAAAAATATTATTTCTATTAAAAACTATTATACCTAGATGACCTTGGGTATGACAATGACTTTTTAGATACGTCATCAAAAGTAGGATTCATAACAAAAATGATAATCTGAACTTAACTGAAATTTAAAACTTCTTCCCTGAGAAAGACAATGTCAAATGAATGAGAAGACAAGCTACAAATTGGGAGAAAATATTCACAAAAGACACATCTGATAAAGGACTGCTATCCAAAATATACAAAGAACTGTTAAAAGTTAACAATAAGAAAACAAACCGCTCATTTTAAAAATGGGCCAAAAACCATATCAGGCACCTAACCAAAGAAGATATACAGATAGCAAATAAGCACATGAAAAGATGTCCCACATCAGATGTTATCAAGGGAATGTAAATTTAAATAATAATGAGATAATACTACACACCTATTAGAATGACCAAACTTCTAAACCCCGATGGCACTAAATGCTGGTGAACATGTGGAGCAAGAAGAACTCTCACTCATTGCTAGGGACTGCAAAATGATACAGCGCTTTTGGAAGACAATCTGAAGTTTCTTACAAAACCAAAAATGTTTTTACTATAAAATCCGGCAGTCATTCTCCTTGGTATTTACTCAGAGAAGCTGAAAGCATCCATCTGCACATAGATGTTTATAGCATCTTTATTCACAATTTTCAAAACTTGGGAGGGAGCAACCAAGAGGTTCTTCACTAAGTGAATGGATAAACAAACTGTGGTACCTTCGGACAATGGACTATTATTCAGTGCTAAAAGTAAGTGTACTATCAAGCCTTGAAAAGACATGAAAAAGCTGTAAATTCATGGAAAAAGGCAATATGACAAGGCTATATACTCTATGATTTCACCTATTTGACATTCTGTGAAAGGCAAAACTATAGAGAAAGTGAAAACACCAGTGATTGTCAGGGGGTTGTGGGGAGGGAGAAAAGAATCGGCAGAGAACAGAAGATTTTTTTGGTCAGTGAAAATAAGTGTGTATGATACTATAATGATAGAAACATCTCATTATACATTTAGTCAAAGCCACAGAGTGTAAAACACAAAGAATAAACCCTACATAAACTAGTATTTGAGTGATAATGATGTGTGAATGAAGGTTAATCAATTGTAACAAATGCACCACTTTGGTGAAGGATGCGGATAATAAAAGTTACGCATGGGTGGGGACAGGAGTATATAGAAAATATCTATACCTTCGTCCCAATTTTTTTGTAAACCTAAAGCTTCTCTGTGAAGAAAATTCTTTAAATATGACAAAAAACTATACCACAAATTGAATAGTCCATATTCAAATCTTCACAATCCATTTTATTGATTGATTGATTTGTTGATTGAGACGGAGTTTCACTCTTGTTGCCCAGGCTGGAGTGAAACGGCGCCATTTCAGTTCACTGCAAAGTCCTCCTCCCAGGTTCAAACGATTCTACTGCCTCAGCCTCCCAAGTTGCTGGGATTACAGGTGTGCTCCACCACACCTGGCTAATTTTGTACTTTTAGTAGAGATGGGGTTTCTCCACGTTGGTCAGGCTGGTCTCAAACTCCCAACCTCCGGTGATCCACCCGCCTTGGCTTCCCAAAGTGCTGGGATTACAGGAGTGAGCCACTGCGCCCGGCCCTCCATTTTGTTTAAGAAGAAGAAATCTCATAGATATTTCTGCCTCCTGAACTTATTGAGATATAATTTGCGTAAAAGAAAATGCAATAAATTAAGTTTTTAATTTAATGAGTTTTGACAACTGCAAACAGCTAGGTAAATACCACCCCAAACAAGGAATAAAATATTTTCATCATTCCAGAAAGTAACAGCATGCTCTTTCCAGACAATTTTCTCTCCCATTGTTGTCATCATCATCATCCTCATTGTCTTAATCATTTGGAAATACCCTAGGCAGCCCTGTTGATATCTAGTTTCTATTTAAAAGGTTTTCAACCTATAAATAGAGTGCAGTAATTAGAAATAGACTGGCTATAAGTGCTGCCTAAAGAGACTGTCTAGCTGTTAAGGTCAGGCCTCAGTGGGTAGAAACACTTGTCTGGAGAAATCAAGGACCAGAGGTTGATTCACCGATCAAGAAATTTATATTTTGTCTCCGTAGCTGGATGTAATTGGAGTCAGGAGAAGGGATCACAATAACCAAACTCATGCAAGACAACTATGGGACGACATGCAAATTTGTTGATTTATAATAAGAAATATAATTGACAAAGGAAAGGTACTGGAATGTTTGAATATTAGGTAGTACATTTTCTCCTTGTAGGAACATGGAAGTTGGAAGCCAAATTTCAGTTCTAAAGATGTGATTAGAATCCAAGTGAACGAAATGAGTTTATTGCTTATAATGGTTTGGGTTCATCTGATTTTGCTAGCTAAATGCATCCACTTGTGTTATAGGAATAGACATCAAAAGTTTTCTGTTTAAAATTTCCTTTCTCTTGACATTGCTGAAGAGAAAGTGACATATTCTCACTCTTAAATGTCCATTTTTTTCCAAGAACGTGGTATTTTTATATTTTTGAAAATGTAATATGTATTGATAAATGACAAAATCATATAGAAATAAACAATAATTTATAGAGTGTTTTTTTTTGAGGGTACTCAGTTTTATACTAAGGATTTCCCATAAATTTTTCCACTTAATCTTTATAATAGTACAAAGAGATAGAATTATATTCCCATTTTATTGATAACAAAGATATTTATTAATCTCACTCTAAGATGTAGGGAATATTTCTCTGAGTTATATTGATACCTGGCTTTCTCACTAAACAACAATAAAAATAAGACTTTTTCTAATTTGCCACCTAACTCACACCGGGAGCCACATCATTTATATGCAACCATGTACATTCAAGTAGTAAATTGGATTATAGATTTTTCTAAAATAAATCATTGTAAGAAAAAATTTACTGTCATTTTAGACTGAACATTTTATTCGAGACAGGCTTTATCTACTACACTAAAGGCAAACATGGAAACAGCTTTCCAAATACTTTCTGCTACTCATAATATGGCACAGTTTTAATACAATTCTGTTCATGTAAAGGTTATGCCGACTTTAATTCCTATTTAGCCATACTTCTGAATCCTCTCAATGAAGTATTGCAAACTCCACCTTTGCCTTACATTAGACATACTAGTTCTTTCATATCCAAATATGTAATTCATTTTGGTACGTTGCTAGGGATCTTGTCTGATATATAATCATTCGAAGTGGATAGACAAAATAATTTATCAAGCTTTAAAATTTTGATGATAATTTTGGTGGATTCAATATCATGTGGGAAATAAAAACAAAGAATCTACAAGAAGTACAGTGAGTTAGTGTTTAATTGGGGGTAATTCTTTGTAACTAATTAATTTAGAACTAGGCAACAGTCTTGCCTCTCCTCCATGTTCCTCTGTGTTCTTGAGAACAAGTCAACTAACCTCATTAAGGGTTTTTGTTTGTTTTGCTTTGCTTTTATGTACTATTATTTTTTTTTCCCCTGTGAGGCAACCAGTCGAATATTTGTTTTTTTCTTCAACACTGACCAGAGGAACAAGATCTATTTTTTACTTAATTTCTTAGGGTGAGGTTGTATTTTTAAAAGTATTTGGTTATGGTAGGGCTCTGTTGCTTTTCTTATTACCACAATACACACAACTAGAACAGGAAATGGATCCTATAGCTGCCACATTATCAAACCTCAAGCTGGAGCGACAATTTAACAGGTACCTTCTCTTGGTAGGGCAAGCTGATGTCCTTTAAAGGATATTGTTAATTGAGCTACATTCCACTGATGTAATGACATCTTGCCACAATTATTTGTAGAGAACCTTTGTCTGAATCTTTGTCTGTACTCTTTGATTAATATGTTGCTCCTTTGCTGGCAGAGCAAATAACTTATTTGAGACTAATATCTTATGGTCTATGTATTTTCTTTGGCTGAAAAAGTTAGCACTGTACTTTGAGTTAATTATAATTTGGGTCTGTTCTCAGTGATACTTGGCAAGTTCAGATGCTTAGGCAATTACTCATGTAAACGCATAGTTTTGTTCAAATGCAAGAACAAACCCACCAGAGGAAAAGTGCTAAAAAAGCCAAAGTACCCCAGGATCTTGGATTGCTAATCTGTGGCTTTATGGTAACAGTAGACTCAGTCTTAGCTTGTGGCATTATTAGTAACTGGGCTTATTTCAAAACCTGGGCAATAATATAGATGTATTTATTTTTCAAATATACAGATCATAAGAGGAGGATCAAAATGATAAGCAAAATGTAAATTGTTTTTAAAATCCACCTTGGTAGCACTTTTTTTGTTTATTTTATCATTTACAAATTTTATTAAGTACCTTCAAGCTCAAAAGTTAGTTTGAAGTCTGCTAAGAATTCACTATCTTTTATCTCCTATACATGAGTCAATAAATATGTAATAGGGTTCTGTATTGCTCCTAAAAGGTCAAGTCCAACAAACATTAGAGTTCATGTTATCACTTTTCTGAAATTCATAGACACAGGTCATATAGACAAGTTCATATAGAGAGGTGAGTATAATATTGACCTATCTGAACTGACAAAAGGGGCCTTTACTTGTATGTTTTTGAACCAGAAGTGATTTGGTTTCAATCATTCAGAGTTATATATAAAGAGTTATAATATACGGCTCTCCATATATGAAACTCTCCCTCTCTCTCTTTCTGTCTACATATCGAGCGAGAGAATAAAAGTGAGACTTCATATATCTACATATATATGAAGCATGTGCTATGTATAATTGCATGTGTTATGTGTATGTGTATCTAGGTATTATATACAAGTATATTGTGAAACTAATGTCTTCATACCCATTTTGAAAAACATACTTTCCTAGTTAATTTCATATACAAGAGATGAGGTATGCTGCTGTGTATCACATGACTTTGTACGCCATGAAAGACCTTTCATAAAAGGAATAATTAGCTTGTCATTGGCTTCATTATGTACAATGTATTGTCTTCTCTTCCAATTTTTTGGTGTTCAATATTGAGTTGCTGAATTCCATTCTTACTCATTTCAGTGAATTCTTACCAACCTTTCAAGATCCAATGGAATTATACAATCTTTACATACTGCAATAAGATATTACCATTGATAGGCCAGGCGTGGTGGCTCATGCTTGTAATCCCAGCACTTTGGGAGTTCGAGGCAGGAGAATCACTTGAGGTCAGGAGTTTGAGACCAGCATGGCAAATATGGTGAAACCTCATCTCTACTAAAAATACCAAAATTAGCTGGGTATGGTGGCAGGCGCCTGTATTCACAGCTACTCAGGAGGGTGAGGCAGGAGAATCGCTTGAACCTGGGAGGCAGAGGTTGCAGTGAATCAAGATCACACTACTGCACTCCAGCCTGGGCAATAGAGGGAGATTCAGTCTCAAAAAAAGAAAGAAAAAAAAAAAAGTCGGGAGCGGTGGCTCACATCTGTAATCCCAGCAGTTTGGGAGGCTGAGGCGGGTGGATCATGAGGTCAGGAGATCGAGACCATCATGGCTAATGTGTTGAAACCCCATCTCTACTAAAAACAAAAAAATTTTTAAAAAATTACTCTTGATAGTTTTCATTTTGTAAATCAGAATTAAGGTTTTTTTTCATTTTAATCAGTTTTTGACTAAAGACTGACAAATGCTTGGAAACAAATATCAGACCAGTTATATATTTTGATTTAATTTCTTGCATAAAATGAACAGTGACATTTTTCAAATTAAATTAGGAGTGGATTATTAGAGATTATGAAACCTAGGAAGTAAGATAATATCCTAGTTTGAAGAGACCTTTCTCCTTCCACCAATTCCTTTCATCTAAGTTATCACCACTGCTTATTGGTACATAAATCTGGGGAAACCAACAAAAGAAAACAATTCTGTTGATTCCCATGAATTTGATTAAATCTGACAAGTTGCTTTCTTTCCTTAAGCCAGAAGTCCCTGCTTAACTAAAATAGTCTTTCCCACCAAAGTTTGCAAACGTTTTAGTTTTATTGATATATATTATATATCTTGCCTTGTTTTGCTTCAGGGCTTACTTGTTTTTGAACTTTGTTCATTATTGGATTGTATTTCTACGATTAACATTTTATATACAAATATTTTCAACTGGAAGCCTCATCTGGAAAATCCCTTTCATGGCCTTTTTTATTTTCTCTAAAATTATGACCTTAAAATCACATCAAACATTATGAAAATAAACTTCCTAGGGATGTGTCATAACAGGCATGTTTAGATTTTACTTAAGATGTTTAAGTATCTTTTAATTGTTCCATAGAACTTGACTTGCCAACTTATTTTTTAAAGTGATTTTTTCATATCTTTTTACTCTTGACTATTTCTTTAAGTTCATTTACTGTGTTCACATTATCAGAGTTTCTAATCTAGTGAAAAAGAAAACAATTTTTACACAGATGCTTATTCAAAATCACTTTACAGAAGGTAATAGACTTAGAGATTTTCTAATAAAGTTACTATTTGGCAAGGACACATAGACAACCCATCCAGTGGTTTTAATGTTAGCTCATGTGAATCAATTTTGCAAAACTTAACATCCTTTGCTTTTTGGGAAATAAAAAAGAATGCGGTGGTTTTCATTATATCCTAACATTTAAAACTTTTAAGTAAATGTGTAAGGTATGTTATTTCTATGCATAAATTAGAGCAAGTTTTATTTTATAACATAGAAAGAAAAAACTATAATGCAAGCAGTTATTTTCAATTAAACTTGTGAAAATACAGGTGACGTCTTTATACATGATTATTGAAAACTTAAATATACACATTATTTTGAAAGGAGAAATTAGAAGCTTTTAACAAAAATGTGTATCTATACATTTTTTATATAAAAAAATTCCAAATCTAGGCAGCTGCCTTTATATGGTCACAAATGTTGTATATAAAAATAATTCCTTGTAGCATTCTTTTAGTGAGTGACAAAAAATAATCTAAATATTCCTCAAGAGGAAAATAATTTGATATATTGCAACATTATGCAATGATTTTAAATAACTTCATGCCTATATGCTTACAAACTATCATCCAAAGCACTCAGGAACACTCACTTTTAGAAATCTCTATGGAGGCCAATACATAAACAACATTAATCATACTTAAGAATTTGGAGAGAAAATTATTATGGTAATTTAAGTGTTTCCTGATGTAGATTAACCCTAAGGTCATGATGTGCACAAAATCTTATATACACGAACATTAGGACCATTCACATAAAAACTAAAGCAGAAGCCTAGAGAAGGTCATTTCTACAACAAGTTCATGTGATGAATCAGCCTAAATTCTAAAAGCTCAAGGCAACAAATGTCCAGCTCAAATACAATGACAAACTCCTTTAGAGACAAGAAATTGAGTCACCTAAGTTGATCTCTTTTCCCAATAGACATTATGACATAAATAAAGGGATACACTGTATCATTGTATAGAGTGACAAAACTTTGCTCATGGAATTAATTTAAATTGCCTTAACACCATGGGGCAAGGGGGCAAACAACTTTTTTTTTTTTTTTTTTTTTTTTTTTTTACTATAAGACAAATTATGCTGTTGAATTAACTTATTAGAGCAAAGACAGAATTCTCATTTAAGCCAATCATCTCTACAGTGAGAAGCTAACTCTGTCTAAAGCATGCTTGTTTTCTTTTCAAGAGGAGGTCATCATTAAGGTATGCACATGTAAAGTGTATTTCTCATTTGTGGTCTTGGAGGGCATTTATTGTGAGAACAAATGAACATTTTTTCCGTCATTGCAAGCTATAGACAGAAAAAAAAATTAATCATATACTTTATTCCTGTAAGAGGATTCAGAATATATGGTCTCAGTAGTTGTTATCTTCAGAGCAATAATCAGACCACATACACGAACACATACTCAATGCCTTGCACTTACATTTTCAGACATAGGGCTTGTTCTTGCTGAAGACGCAACACTGAATTATTGTGGAATACTTTGTAAATAGGTGGTTTCATTTATACAGAGGATGTTGATCCACCTGGGTTCCAAGCTATATTACTATCAATAACAAGATCAATAGTTCCTGTCAAAAGAGTACCTACTAGGAGCCTTAAATACATTATTTTTCAGACTCACAGGAGCATTACAAAGTAATAAGGATTATTATTGAGCACTTAGGATATGCCAGGTGTTGTAAGCTCTATCCTTATTATATATTTTAATTCTCATATGTTACATATTTTAATTATCATAATTCTCACATAGCATACATATGATAAAATAAAAGATAAAAGTGAGTTAAGGGAAAATTGGGATGCAGAGGCCTTTGTATGTCTTCCGTGAGATTTCACAATTTCTTAGAGTCAAATTCATGAGAAACTTGGGCAATTCTTGTGCCAAACCTATTGCTATTCTTTGGCTATCAGAAACTGACCTTATCCCTGTATCTTATTTGAATTGAGTACTTAGATGGTAAAGAATAAAAGGAAAAAAGTAAACTAAATAAGCAGATAGAAACAAACATGTATACAAAATAGTTTATAAACTATTTTTTAAAAATAAAAGTAGGGTCTTTGGAAAGGTATAAAAGAGACAATTATTCTAGTTTTGGTGAATGAAATATATACAGTTATACTTCTCACATTTTCCCACAACAGTAAATGATGGAGAAATACCAAAATAGTAGTATTAATAGTAATAGAAGAAATAACAATAACTACAATTAAACTGTTCAGTCTGAGAATGATAATGTACTAATAAAATCTAAATGTTTTAGAACAAGAGTAAACATCACCTTGACAATGATATAGCAATGTTTCAGAACAGGAAAGTCTAAACTGAGGTACTTAAGGTCTTTGGGGATTGTGATAAAGTGATTTAAACTGAGTCATTTAGGTATGGAATTAACTGAGATTATACAGAGTTTATGATATAGTAATTTAAGACTAGTGGGCAGAGTGAGATGCGTCTGGAAACAAGCAGCCTTGATAAGTAAACTGTTGTTTGATAAATTATTTATTCATATGGGCAGAATGGTGTCTCTAATAAATTGACCTGTGAAAATTTCCTGAAGAAAATAAAATTAGTTGGCTTATGGTTTTATCCTTTCATAGAAAATATTTTCGAAGCAAATGATAAAAAGTTTTGTTAACATAGGTGGTTTCTTATTTCTCAGAACTCTCTTGTAAATTTTCAACCTAAGCTGGAGGATAAATAATAATCATCTGCACAAATAATCAATCAAGATCAATACTACCATCTTCAGGGTCATGACTGCATATCAGATTTCTGGTGGGATCATTTCAACTATCATATAGGTTAGGTTTTTATGTTTGTTTGTTCGTTTTGACTGCATGATCATTTCTTGTCATATCAGAGTGGCTACATAGAAACATTTTTCATTCTGAAAACCCAATATTTGAATACTGAATCACAGACAAATACTAACAGAAATATTTTATATTCTAAGCCAAGAGCCAAAAATACCCAAATTAAGCAATACAATAGAACCCATGACCAAACCAAAAAGCTTTAATGATCAGATGTGGGGATACTAGATTTATCACCTTGTCTTGTAATTTTTAAAACATTTCCCATATTTTCTTAGTAAAATAAAAATAGAAAGAACTATAGGAATGTGAGTAAACTTTCCTCCTATAAAATGCCTCATGTTTCATCCTGACAGGCCAATATTATTTCTCATACTGCTATATTTTGAAGTACCACCTCCTCAGTGTTATGAAATCTCCAGGTGATGATTTCTATGGCCTCACTGAAATTGTTCAGTGTTCCTGATAATAGTTGAAGCATAGATAGTATGGTTTAAAGACAGGAGAAAACTACTCAGAATTAGATATGAGTAATGTTCTATATCTCAAAATGACGCCCTGTTTTTCTCTTTCTTGAAAGAAATTATCTAGAGTTCTCTTTTTCTAGGGTTTGAGGGGGAAATGTGCCCAAATCATCCATGAGTAATATTGGGCACTATTCTGAAAGTATAGTATCTAAATTTACAAAGATAACAATTTTTTTGTATAATTTGTTGGCCACACCCAATAGACTTTTGTTTTGCAAACCTAACACTGGTCTTTAGAATCTACTCAAAGACTTATGATTGTCCCAAATACCTTCCTTGTATGATTAAAATTTATTGTACAGTTTTGGTGACATTCAGAGGTAATCAGGTGAAGGGTAGAGAATATAATGCAGAAACATCAAAAGATTACCCACTGTAAGATTTTTGAGACAAGTATTACATGTACATCATCTGTTCCCTGTTTCCTTTCTCAACTTTATTTCTACAAAGATTAATAGAAAATAGTTTCTACAAATAATCCCTGGGTATTTTTTCAGGAGCAGTAGGAAGCTTCTTCCTTAGTTTTGCCAAATAGAAGAACTTAAGAGTTTTGTTTATCTGGCCAGTTTTTCTGTTTGCCATATAAAATGCAATTAGAGACTGAATGCAATTTTACTAATTACTGATTAAACTACATGCTTCATCACAGTCCAGCACTGGAAGGAGCTGGTTGGTATTTGTAATAAATTTTGGCAACCCAAGGATTGGTTTGATTTTATGGTTAAGCCAAATCATGAACAAAGGGAAGGCAGGTAAAGGAATCAGACCAAGGGACTCTACAGCACAGAAAGCAATACTAAGTACAGGAACCTTGTATGTGCTCCAGCTAAAAAATGACAATAACTTGTTAACAATATGAACTTGTGAGAACTTAAATATAGTGAGAAAATTAAGGAAAAAGCATGCAGATTAAAGCACAACAATTCATTGTTCCAGTCAAATAGATTGTAACCCCTTAGTCTTGTATGAAAATTGTCCATGTCATAGTTTTATTCTTAATCTAAAGCTCATGGGTAGCAGCTGTTTTTTTCCCAAAGATCATCAACTTTTTAAGAATTCTTAGTCTTGAATTTTCTGAATGAACAGCAGGCGTAATGTCACAGAGTAAAAACGTATTTTTCCAGCTGGAAGGCTTGATTACTGAAATTTATACCATGGAGTTGAACTCTTTTGACACCAGTTAAATATGTATTATAAGGTCCTTTCTGTAAGTACTTATTTAATGTATTTTATCTCTATGAGCTACTTACGCTGGTGCAAAAGTAATTGCGGTCTTTGTCATTAAAAGTAATGACAAATTGTTCAGTGTCCCTGATAATATCTGAAGCATAGATAGCATGGTTTAATGACAGGAGAAAACTATTCAAAATTATACATGAGTAATTAAAACTCTATATTTCAAAATGAGGTACTGTTTTTATCTTTCTTGAATTAAATTATCTAGAGTTATCTTTTTGTCTAGGGTTTGAGGGGGGACATGTGTCAAAATCATGCATGAACAATATTAGGCACCATTCTGAAAGGCACCATTTTGCCATTAAAGGTAAGGCAAAGACAGCAATTACTTTTGCACCAATCTAATAGATCAAGCAGAGGTTGCATGGAAGAACATAATGAAAAAGCAGCCGGTATTTTGGTGCTAAGATTTAGTACATTGCTTGAGCTTCTTCTAGTATGTTTCCATGTCCACTTTGTAAGATCTAGCCCCAAATTAGAGGAGAGATACTCAACATGATATGGCAGATATAGCAAGATTTTATGGTGAGAGTTGTTGAGTGTCACAGGTGTAGAACTAATGCCTATGAGAGTTAAAGTGGTCATTCTTGTCCAAAGATGCCCAAGAATGTTCATATAATCTTGCTAGTTTGTGTTTTAAAACACCATTGGCTCTTCCTCCTTTTCCTAAGAATTGAAGAGCTAGGGATAGTAAACCGGCAAAGCATTTAAAACTGTTTCAGATAGGCACAGCAAAATGGGTGCTTCTATCAATGGAAAGATAAGTTACATTTTGAGAATAACCATCAAGGACATCTTGAAAACTCAGAGCAAGTGCCAGTTGCATACAACCCAGTAGGAGGTATTTAAGTGAACACTGCATGTTGGGTTCTTGTCAATTTCCCACCTTTATAGTTACACAGGATTATGCTGTTTACAGATGAGACATGCAACAAAATAGCATGAGAATAATAAGGACCTTAGTGAGGGCTGCCTGTGGAACATAAATATTAGCTAAGGGTTTTCTTTCAACCTCCATATTTTCACTTTTTGTATAAAATTCTACCTTTTTGATACCCACCTCCTTATCAAGCTCATTAAGTTGTTGATTACTTTTAGTTGCAATTTATATTGTTTCCATAGCATTCTAAATTCAAGAACTATTCCAATGGTATACCTGTACACTGTCTTAGAACTTGGTAACTGTTATGTTCAGATAAGTGTGATAAATTCTGCCAACCGGGATCATTTTTATCCCTGATTAAGGGACAATCTAAGAGTGAGTTACTACATGTTATGCTACATACAGGTTGTCAGTTTTTTACGTCAATTTTATAATATGACAAAGGACTCTAAATATGGAATTTCAAGGAGGGAGAATAAGCCAAAAAAAAAAGGAAACACCACCACCACTACCACCACAACAAGACTTGCACAGCAAGAAGAACCATGTCAGCAGAAGTCTCTACTAGTCTGGCTGTTGCCCTTAGACAAGGAGAGTAGCCTTTTGCCACTGAGTCTATGAAAAAATTTATAGATAACTTTAAAGATGAATAGTCTTTAAAGATTCTGATAAAGTTAAGTCAAAACACCAATACCTTGTCCAAATTGATCATGCACAAATTGGTAAAAAGATCTAAGATAATTAGGAAGGCCAAGGAGTTAATTTTAAATCACAGAGCCTCTTACTCCTCCCACCTCCAACCCCAACCCTGCCACTCCCAGGACACACAGAGACACACCCCTGCAGCTAATTATGCTTAGAATACAAGAAAGAGATTGAGTTACTAACAACTACGTTAAAATTTAGAGGTGCAGTAATTTTAGAAATGTGGGAAACCCATTGCATTCTATGACCTATGAAATCTGACCCCCTAGGCTGCTCTATGGAGTAGCCATTCCTTATTCCTTTACTTTCCTAATAAGCTTCCTCTCAAACACACACACTCACACACACACACACAAAACCACCCCGACAGCCGGAAAAAATAACTCTTAACATAAGTATATTTTCTGAACAGTTTTAGAAAAATAAAAAAAAAAAAAATGAGTGTTTTGTAATATATCCAAAGTGATGGATTATAAATCATCACTTTTTAAGAGCTTCCTTCTTAAAAAATTCTAATTTTCATTTGAACACCTTATATAATTTCTGAGCTATAAGTAGTAGCTGGAATTAGTCTGAAAATTATCTCATCTTGAGAACATAGCAAAAATTGTCTGCATGTTGGATAAGAGTAGAATTATAGAGAGATT
Source organism: Macaca thibetana thibetana (assembly GCF_024542745.1). NCBI lineage: Eukaryota > Metazoa > Chordata > Mammalia > Primates > Cercopithecidae > Macaca > Macaca thibetana. The sequence continues at coordinate 79,151,503 of NC_065586.1, forward strand.
CAAGGTCCTCAGGTTCTAGCAGAAGACTTGTATAAGGTAGGTGGGTGCCTCAGTATACTTCTGGAGTAAAACTGTCCAGGTACATCATTGATTTTTCTAGAGAAAGACTAATGAGTATTTTCTATTATAATCTAAAAGAGACAATACAAATAGCAGAACATGGATTTGGAATGCTAAAATACATTATCTCAGGTAGCATGGAAATTAAAATAATATAGGATTTTGGCACCACAGGAAACAGGGCTAAATATTTTATTTGTAGCTGCCAGGTCTGAAATAAATGGGTACCCCAGCCCACTGGATCTCTTGATCGGGAGAGTAGGAGTGTTCCAAGGACTAGTGCATAGTATTTTAAATTATTTTTCTATTAGACACAACTGCTGGCTTTTGCCCTTTCCCTTTTTGTTGTAGAGGGCAAGTGTAGACAGAGGCTTAAATGGGTCAGTTAGAAATGTGATGTGTTCTCCAATACAGCCAATATTAGTAGATCTTCGATTTCAGTTTGAGGTCAATACCAGGCTCCTGGTACTCCATAGTCAAAATTAGGTGTAATATGATTATTAATTGGGTAATTCTTTTTTTTTTTTTTTTTTTTTTGAGAATGTCTCGCTCTGTCGCCCAGGCTGGAGTGCAGTGGCATGATCTCAGCTCACTGCAAGCTCCACCTCCCTGGTTCAAGCTATTCTTCTGCCTCAGTCTCCTGAGTAGCTGGGTTACAGGCACGTGCCACCAAGTCCGGCTAATTTTTTTTTTGTATTTTTAGTAGAGATGGGGGTTTCACCATGTTGGTCAGGTTGGTCTTGAACTCCTGACCTTGTGATCTGCCTGCCTTGGCCTTCCACAGTGTTGGAATTACAGGCACGAGCCACCACACCCAGCTGAATGGGTGTTTCTTTAGAGTTCTCAAGAGAAAGCCCATCAAGAGAGCACTTAAATTAGCAATTTTGTTTGCATAGGAAATCCCTACCTGTTAAATGAGAAGATGTGCTGTCACAAAGGAGCAAACAATGTTAAAGATCTAAGGGCAAAAGCTACAGAGTGACACACAATAATAATGTGTATTTTTGCAAATACTCATCTCCTAAGTACTTTATTGACTCTAGAGGAGTGATTGAATGCATGTGTGGCAGGGTCTGTGAACTATATTACTGTATCTGAATCAATCAGAAACCTTGATACTGTCTTTTAATGTTTAGAGAAATGGGAAATCAGGGAATTAATGACCCCACGGATCAGCATCAACTTCCCTGATCACATCCTTCTTTTTAAAAAATTTTATTTTAGGTTCATAGTTAGTGCAGAATAGCTGTTTTCCAATGTCCTTTATGAATCTTTTTGCAATTTCCTTTCTGTTTACAGTTATCTATCAATGTTTTTATTCAGGAAGCTTCCTCCTCTGGTACTCGACAAATGAGTGGAAGTGGCCAGTTGTTTTATCTGTAAGGCTGTTAACTTATTCAGAGACTTATTCTGTTTTTATTCCATGACTTTTTCAAACGTTCAGTTAGGAATTGGAGTTCTGTTTGTCAATGAAGTTATTTTCCGATCTACTTTTTCATATTACATTACCTAATTTTGGCTCAGGGCTCTTTGCGAAAAGTGATGAGAGGGTTCAGGTCCTATCTCTCTCAAGATCTACTCCTGAATATTTTCTAAAGGTGTTGGAGAGCCTGTTCCTAAAGTTTCAGATTGATTCATTCTTTCTCTTTTTATAATGAGATGGGAGTTGACCCTATTTTCAAGAAAGTCTTGGGGTAGCCTCCAAAATATTTTCTCCACTGTGTATAGCTTTCCTAAATACTTCTGGTTTTCTCTAATATTCAGGATCTTTCATTCACCTTAGCTTATCCTAAGTCTTCATTTTTTTTATCCAATGCTTTTTAACATTAATTTTCTTACTAACATAAAAATCATTTATGTAGATCTGGGAGACATACAATATATGTTGTTGGAATGATTATAAATTCCTCTGTACTTTGTCCAGACTTTTACATTGATTCTTAGTTCAGACTGAGAATGAAGGCTAAAAATAAACTATAAGAAGCTTGTTCATGTCTAAGGAGGATTTAACTTTAAGAGGCAATTGAGATTTGTGAAACTCAGGTTGTGAAATCCAGGAGGTAAAGGGCCAGGTGAGAAAAGGGAGTAAAGGCAGAAGGTATTGAGTAAAAAAGGACAGGGGAAAATAAAAAGTAGGAAAAAGTCTATTAAGTTCACAGTGTAATAGGAAATTTTACCTCCTTTCCATTTTAAGACTCCTCTCAAATGAATAACTTTTGTAAATATAAAAATTTCACAAAGTAGCTTCTTAATTATAAATTATTTGTGATGAAATTATGCCTTTGTGAAAGATAGTCATGGAATTAGATTTATAATGTAGATACATATATGAGGCAAGGGTTCAGCCTACAGAAGGCGTACACTTAGTGTAATTCAAAGCCATGAGAATCTAGCAACAAGCAGTAGAAAGTGTTGCTTTTGCATAGTGTTGCTTTTGCATATTGTTTTCAGGCCTCCAAGTTAATGATTTTTTTTTTTTTTTTAATCCCAGCCTCGATAATCTGAGGTTCTTGGATAACAGAAACTTTTTTATGGGAGATTTTATACAGAACCTGACTCTCACAGACTGAACAGGTTAAGAATAAGGAACATTTGCCTAAGGTTCTGAAAAGTTGACTCCAGGGAAAATTTATCTGAGGGATACCAGTCTGAGGAGGAACCTTTGGAACTTATTCATCCCAGAGCTGGCTCTAGGAATCAACTTATCAGGAGCCATGTCTGGCCATTTTTGTATAAACCTCCTCTTAGAGACTCACAAAAATGAAGACAGAAGGACACAATTGAGTAATTTATCAATAAAGCAGATTTAAATCAAACATTAACATTTTCCAATCTAATCAGATCACAGAAAAAGTCCTAAAATAGATTCTATTTCCCATTAGACAACATAAAGTTAGCATTTGGGAAGTTGACAATAAGCAAAGTTGAGACACGATCAATACCTAGACCCCACCATCTCAGTTGCAGAGAGTCTCTCAAGGCTTCCCCAGTAGAGCATTCAGTTTGCAAGTCAAGGATCTTAAAACATATGAGAGAGGGGATCTCAGCTAGAACTCAGTGGTGCTTACAGTTCATTGCTCTCCTCAATATATCAGTAGATAATCTGTGAGTAAAGTACACCTGAATTTATTGGAATACATTGTAATCAAAAAGCACACCACCCTGACAGAATCTTAGAAGTGTTTAAAAGAGGTCAGAATGGAATATTTACAGAGCTTTGGAGTCTGGTCTCAAGTTGTGTGATGCAGATCTTTCAAGTGAAGGAACTGATTAGGAATGGAAAAAAATCATGACATATATAATTTAGAATTGGTAGGTATAGTAAAGAAATAAACTTGTTTCATAAGTGAATTGTTTGCACAAATAAGCAGACTATTCTCTTCAGTAAATTGATCTGTAGGAATTTCATGGAAAAATAAACAAAAAGCAGTGAAGTTGTTTATTTTTTTCAATATATTGATCAACAGAAATTTCCTAGAATCAACAAGTCATTGCCATGAACTCTTACCTGAGTAATGTTGACACAAATTATTAGTGGACCTCAACCCACAACCCCATATAATAGATACTGATAGTTAATACTACTCTTACACTTACCATCCACTAGATATTCTTTCATGTGTTTCACAACTGCATTATTTAATGCTTTCAACAATTCGATAAGGTAGACAATCATATTATGCATTTTTTACCAATAAGGAAGCTGAGACATAAAGTATAAGTAATTTTCCCAAAACAAAGCAGGAGGGAGCCATGAGCTAGGTTTCAAACTCAAGAAGCTAGTATTAGCGGCTGTATTCTTAATCACTGCATTGTAATGCCTGTAACACATTCATTAATAATACCATTTAAGTTTTGGTGGCAGGAGAACTGATACTGACATGAAAAAGTTTTAAATAAAGGCTTAATTCTCATATTATCATTTACAAAGAGTATCACAGTGGGATATTGACTTCAAGTTTATGAGCTGTCTTTTCTTAAACTATAAACTATGAATAACATTTTCTACTTTTTATGATTTTGAAAGGTTTCATAAGGGAACTAGTGCATAAAAATAGATGAGGGGTGGTCCTATGGAGTCAGAGAAGTGTACATTCATGAAAGAAGGAATTTAAACAAATACCTAGTGTTGAATATAAGGCAAAATCTTCAGAAGATACTGAAATATGTCTAATTTAAGTAAAATTAACATAGCAGGGAACATGGAGAGATAATTATGGGTGTGAAATTATTACAGTTATATGAGTCTGAAATGATTTAGTGGAAGCTCTAATTGATGTGGTTGAAAGGTAGAATTCAAATAATATTTTCAACATTTCTTGTTCATTCAAATTATATTAGCATACTTTTATTTATTTTGTTTTTCATAATGTGTTGTATAAAGTTTAATACATTTTTATAAATATGAAAACACATGAGTTTCTCATTTCCATTTGTGGGCTGTAGGTCAGCTCAGATTCTTTTTGATGTTCAAAATAAATGTATACTATATTATATTAGGAATACATACTAATTTTGAGGTAGTTATAAATGAAAAAATTGTAAAAAGAGATTCCTAAATTTAGAGATAAAAGCTGTTTTAAAAAATCTGATTGAGGGGGGCGGAGCAAGATGGCCGAATAGGAACAGCTCCAGTCTCCAACTCCCAGTGCCAGCGACACAGAAGACCGGTGATTTCTGCATTTTCAACTGAGGTACTGGGTTCATCTCACTGGGGAGTGCCGGACGATCGGTGCTGGTCAGCTGCTGCAGCCTGACCAGCGAGAGCTGAAGCAGGGCGAGGCATTGCTTCACCTGGGAAGCGCAAGGGGGAAGGGAATCCCTTTTCCTAGCCAGGGGAACTGAGACACACAACACCTGGAAAATCGGGTAACTCCCACCCCAATACTGAGCTTTAAGCAAACAGGCACACCAGGAGATCATATCCCACACCTGGCCGGGAGGGTCCCACACCTACGGAGCCTCCCTCATTGCTAGTACAGCAGTCTGTGATCTACCAGCAAGGCAGCAGCGAGGCTGGGGGAGGGGCGCCCGCCATTGCTGAGGCTTAAGTAGGTAAACAAAGCTGCTGGGAAGCTCGAACTGGGTGGAGCTCACAGCAGCTCAAGGAAACCTGCCTGTCTCTGTAGACTCCACCTCTGGGGACAGGGCACAGATAACAACAAAAGTAGCCGAAACCTCTGCAGACGCAAAGGACTCTGTCTGACAGCTTTGAAGAGAGCAGTGGATCTCCCAACACGGAGGTTGAGATCTGAGAAGGGACAGACTGCCTGCTCAAGTGGGTCCCTGACCCCTGAGCAGCCTAACTGGGAGACATCCCCCACTAGGGGCAGTCTGACACCCCACACCTCACAGGGTGGAGTACACCCCTGAGAGGAAGCTTCCAAAGCAAGAATCAGGCAGGTACACTCGCTGTTCAGCAATATTCTATCTTCTGCAGCCTCTGCTGCTGATACCCAGGCAAACAGGGTCTGGAGTGGACCTCAAGCAATCTCCAACAGACCTACAGCTGAGGGTCCTGACTGTTAGAAGGAAAACTATCAAACAGGAAGGACACCTACACCAAAACCCCATCAGTACATCACCATCATCAAAGACCAGAGGCAGATAAAACCACAAAGATGGGGAAAAAGCAGGGCAGAAAAGCTGGAAATTCAAAAAATAAGAGCGCATCTGCCCCGGCAAAGGAGCGCAGCTCATCGCCAGCAACAGATCAAAGCTGGACGGAGAATGACTTTGACGAGATGAGAGAAGAAGGCTTCAGTCCATCAAATTTCTCAGAGCTAAAGGAGGAATTACGTACCCAGTGCAAAGAAACTAAAAATCTTGAAAAAAAAAGTGGAAGAATTGATGGCTAGAGTAATTAATGCAGAGAAGGTCATAAACGAAATCAAAGAGATGAAAACCATGACACGAGAAATACGTGACAAATGCACAAGCTTCAGTAACCAACTCGATCAACTGGAAGAAAGAGTATCTGCGATTGAGGATCAAATGAATGAAATGAAGCGAGAAGAGAAACCAAAAGAAAAAAGAAGAAAAAGAAATGAACAAAGCCTGCAAGAAGTATGGGATTATGTAAAAAGACCAAATCTACGTCTGATTGGGATGCCTGAAAGTGAGGGGGAAAATGGAACCAAGTTGGAAAACACTCTTCAGGATATCATCCAGGAGAACTTCCCCAACCTAGTAGGGCAGGCCAACATTCAAATCCAGGAAATACAGAGAACGCCACAAAGATACTCCTCGAGAAGAGCAACTCCAAGACACATAATTGCCAGATTCACCAAAGTTGAAATGAAGGAAAAAATCTTAAGGGCAGCCAGAGAGAAAGGTCGGGTTACCCACAAAGGGAAGCCCATCAGACTAAGAGCAGATCTCTCGGCAGAAACTCTCCAAGCCAGAAGAGAGTGGGGGCCAATATTCAACATTCTTAAAGAAAAGAATTTTCAACCCAGAATTTCATATCCAGCCAAACTAAGTTTCATAAGTGAAGGAGAAATAAAATCCTTTACAGATAAGCAAATGCGTAGAGATTTTGTCACCACTAGGCCTGCCTTACAAGAGACCCTGAAGGAAGCACTCAACATGGAAAGGAACAACAGGTACCAGCCATTGCAAAAACATGCCAAAATGTAAAGACCATCGAGGCTAGGAAGAAACTGCATCAACTAACGAGCAAAATAACCAGTTAATATCATAATGGCAGGATCAAGTTCACACATAACAATCTTAACCTTAAATGTAAATGGACTAAATGCTCCAATTAAAAGACACGGACTGGCAAACTGGATAAAGAGTCAAGACCCATCAGTCTGCTGTATTCAGGAGACCCATCTCACACGCAGAGACATACATAGGCTCAAAATAAAGGGATGGAGGAAGATTTACCAAGCAAATGGAGAACAAAAAAAAGCGGGGGTTGCAATACTAGTCTCTGATAAAACAGACTTTAAACCATCAAAGATCAAAAGAGACAAGGAAGGCCATTACATAATGGTAAAGGGATCAATTCAACAGGAAGAGCTAACTATCCTAAATATATATGCACCCAATACAGGAGCACCCAGATTCATCAAGCAAGTCCTTAGAGACTTACAAAGAGACTTAGACTCCCATAATAATAATGGGAGACTTCAACACTCCACTGTCAACGTTAGACAGATCAACGAGACAGAAAGTTAACAAGGATATCCAGGAATTGAACTCATCTCTGCAGCAAGCAGACCTAATAGACATCTACAGAACTCTCCACCCCAAATCAACAGAATATACATTCTTCTCAGCACCACATCGTACTTACTCCAAAATTGACCACGTAATTGGAAGTAAAGCACTCCTCAGCAAATGTACAAGAACAGAAATTATAACAAACTGTCTCTCAGACCACAGTGCAATCAAACTAGAACTCAGGACTAAGAAACTCAATCAAAACCGCTCAACTACATGGAAACTGAACAACCTGCTCCTGAATGACAACTGGGTACATCACGAAATGAAGGCAGAAATAAAGATGTTCTTTGAAACCAATGAGAACAAAGATACAACATACCAGAATCTCTGGGACACATTTAAAGCAGTGTGTAGAGGGAAATTTATAGCACTAAATGCCCACAAGAGAAAGCAGGAAAGATCTAAAATTGACACTCTAACATCGCAATTAAAAGAACTAGAGAAGCAAGAGCAAACACATTCGAAAGCTAGCAGAAGGCAAGAAATAACTAAGATCAGAGCAGAACTGAAGGAGATAGAGACACAAAAAACTCTCCAAAAAATCAATGAATCCAGGAGTTGTTTTTTTGAAAAGATCAACAAAATTGACAGACCACTAGCAAGACTAATAAAGAAGAAAAGAGAGAGGAATCAAATAGACACAATTAAAAATGATAAAGGGGATAGTACCACCGACCCCACAGAAATACACACTACCATCAGAGAATACTATAAACACCTCTACGCAAATAAACTGGAAAATCTAGAAGAAATGGATAATTTCCTGGACACTTACACTCTTCCAAGACTAAACCAGGAAGAAGTTGAATCCCTGAATAGACCAATAGCAGGCTCTGAAATTGAGGCAATAATTAATAGCCTACCAACCAAAAAAAGTCCAGGACCAGATGGATTCACAGCTGAATTCTACCAGAGGTACAAGGAGGAGTTGGTACCATTCCTTCTGAAACTATTCCAATCAATAGAAAAAGAGGGAATCCTCCCTAACTCATTTTATGAGGCCAACATCATCCTGATACCAAAGCCTGGCAGATACACAACAAAAAAAGAGAATTTTAGACCAATATCCCTGATGAACATCGATGCAAAAATCCTCAATAAAATACTGGCAAACCGGATTCAGCAACACATCAAAAAGCTTATCCATCATGATCAAGTGGGCTTCATCCCTGGGATGCAAGGCTGGTTCAACATTCACAAATCAATAAACATAATCCAGCATATAAACAGAACCAAAGACAAGAACCACATGATTATCTCAATAGATGCAGAAAAGGCTTTTGACAAAATTCAACAGCCCTTCATGCTAAAAACGCTCAATAAATTCGGTATTGATGGAACGTACCTCAAAATAATAAGAGCTATTTATGACAAACCCACAGCCAATATCATACTGAATGGGCAAAAACTGGAAGCATTCCCTTTGAAAACTGGCACAAGACAGGGATGCCCTCTCTCACCACTCCTATTCAACATAGTGTTGGAAGTTCAGGCTAGGGCAATTAGGCAAGAGAAAGAAATCAAGGGTATTCAGTTAGGAAAAGAAGAAGTCAAATTGTCCCTATTTGCAGATGACATGATTGTATATTTAGAAAACCCCACTGTCTCAGCCCAAAATCTCCTTAAGCTGATAAGCAACTTCAGCAAAGTCTCAGGATACAAAATTAATGTGCAAAAATCACAAGCATTCTTATACACCAGTAACAGCCAAACAGAGAGCCAAATCTGAATGAACTTCCATTCACAATTGCTTCAAAGAGAATAAAATACCTAGGAATCCAACTTACAAGGGATGTAAAAGACCTCTTCAAGGACAACTACAAACCACTGCTCAGTGAAATAAAAGAGGACACAAACAAATGGAAGAACATACCATGCTCATGGATAGGAAGAATCAATATCGTGAAAATGGCCATACTGCCCAAGGTAATTTATAGATTCAATGCCATCCCCATCAAGCTACCAATGAGTTTCTTCACAGAATTGGAAAAAACTGCTTTAAAGTTCATATGGAACCAAAAAAGAGCCCGCATCTCCAAGACAATCCTAAGTCAAAAGAACAAAGCTGGAGGCATCACGCTACCTGACTTCAAACTATACTACAAGGCTACAGTAACCAAAACAGCATGGTACTGGTACCAAAACAGAGATATAGACCAATGGAACAGAACAGAGTCCTCAGAAATAATACCACACATCTACAGCCATCTGATCTTTGACAAACCTGAGAGAAACAAGAAATGGGGAAAGGATTCCCTATTTAATAAACGGTGCTGGGAAAATTGGCTAGCCGTAAGTAGAAAGCTGAAACTGGATCCTTTCCTTACTCCTTATACGAAAATTAATTCAAGATGGATTAGAAACTTAAATGTTAGACCTAATACCATAAAAACCCTAGAGGAAAACCTAGGTAGTACCATTCAGGACATAGGCATGGGCAAAGACTTCATGTCTAAAACACCAAAAGCAACAGCAGCAAAAGCCAAAATTGACAAATGGGATCTCATTAAACTAAAGAGGTTCTGCACAGCAAAAGACACTACCATCGGAGTGAACAGGCAACCTACAGAATGGGAGAAAATTTTTGCAATCTACTCATCTGACAAAGGGCTAATATCCAGAACCTACAAAGAACTCAAACAAATTTACAAGAAAAAAACAAACAACCCCATCAAAAAGTGGGCAAAGGATATGAACAGACATTTCTCAAAAGAAGACATTCATACAGCCAACAGACACATGAAAAAATGCTCATCATCACTGGCCATCAGAGAAATGCAAATCAAAACCACAATGAGATACCATCTCACACCAGTTAGAATGGCGATCATTCAAAAGTCAGGAAACAACAGGTGCTGGAGAGGATGTGGAGAAACAGGAACACTTTTACACTGTTGGTGGGATTGTAAACTAGTTCAACCATTATGGAAAACAGTATGGCGATTCCTCAAGGATCTAGAACTAGATGTACCATATGACCCAGCCATCCCATTACTGGGTATATACCCAAAGGATTATAAATTATGCTGCTATAAAGACACATGCACACGTATGTTTATTGCAGCACTATTCACAATAGCAAAGACTTGGAATCACCCCAAATGTCCATCAGTGACAGATTGGATTAAGAAAATGTGGCACATATACACCATGGAATACTATGCAGCCATCAAAAAGGATGAGTTTGTGTCCTTTGTAGGGACATGGATGCAGCTGGAAACCATCATTCTTAGCAAACTATCACAAGAACAGAAAACCAAACACCGCATGTTCTCACTCATAGGTGGGAACTGAACAATGAGATCACTTGGACTCAGGAAGGGGAACATCACACACCGGGGCCTATCATGGGGAGAGGGAAGCGGGGAGGGATTGCATTGGGAGTTATACCTGATGTAAATGACGAGTTGATGGGTGCAGCACACCAACATGGCACAAGTATACATATGTAACAAACCTGCACGTTATGCACATGTACCCTACAACTTAAAGTATAATAATAATAAATAAATTTAAAAAAAAATCTGATTGAAATAAAAGCAGTTGGGAAAATATGATACACTTAATTTCTAGATATGTTTTAAAGTCAACCAGTGTATACATATTTTTCAAACCGAAAGAAAAGGATATGTATTATTCAGAATGTTGGGACATTGTACACCAAAGTAAAAGTCGAATTTTGCTTGTTAGATTTTCTAATATCTTTGTACCTATTTTTATAGTATTTTGCCCAAAAATTATTCTTTTAGGTCATCTTCCATTTGGATAAGTTTATTTTATTTTAATGAGCTTCTTTCCTGTTATGATTCAGAAAGTTTAATCTTACAATGCCCAAAGCATCCATATATTAAAAGTAGTTGATATGATGCATTTAATTTCTAGGTTAACATCCCTTTAATTTAGTTTAGTGCATCTTGTTTTTGTATAGAGGCAATATAAATGTCTTGATTCAATATGGATGCAAATTTGTCCCCACTGTCTGTTTAGAGTTGTGTGAGAATATATTACTTTTTCCTTTAGCATTGAGATAATTTTTATGTTTACCATGTTTATGATATTAAAAACCTTTTTTTTTTTTTTTTTGAGACAGAGTCTCAGCCTGTAGCCCAGGCTGGAGTGCAGTGGTGTGATCTCAGCTCACTGCAACCTCTGCCTTCCAGGTTCAGGAGATTCTCGTGCCTCTTCCACTCTAATCCTGGGATTACAGATATGCCTGGCTAATGTTTGTATTTTTAGTAAAGGTGGGGTTTTGCCATGTTGGCCAGGCTGTTCATGAACTCCTGGCCTCAAGTGATCCTCCCACCTCAGTCTCATAAAGTGCTGGGATTATACGTGTGAGCCACTACACCCTGCCTAAAAACCATTTTAAAAGACAATGTAAACTCATCCTAAGCAGAGGGACATTTAACTGTATCATCCAACAAATATTGAATGCTTGATGTGGATTCACCTAGCATTAAAAGATTATAATAGCAATACTTTATAGAAAATCATATACTTGAAAAAAAATGCTGATATTTCCTGAAGAAAACTCTGGGATAATTTAGTTATCCAACTTTTATAGGTGCTTGCATAGAAAATTGATGTAGAAAGCAATTTGTCTTTGCATTGCATCATTAAGTAATTTTCATGGAAGTCCAGCTTTAAATTTCAAGTTTAGTCAGGGTTAACCAGAAAAAAAAAAAAAAAAAAAAAAAAAAAAAAAAAAAAAAAAAAAAAAAAAACAGCAAACATTGTATGTGTATTTGCATGCCCAGGTGACACACACATACACACAAACACATACACTAAGGCACAGGGGCAAAAATAAGAGAGCTCACTGGCTCAAGAAGATAATGGCAAAGAACAATTATTTACATATAAATTATGTTTAGCTTAATTGCATGCAGCTCACCTAACAGAAAAGGGATTATATGTTGAATCTACAAATACTCTTTTTCTAGCGAGAGAAAGGTTACATAGTGGAAGTTGTAAGAATAACAGTTGGTTTCCTATTTCAGGATTTAAGTTGGCTGGAATTTCAGAAAACTACTCCCTAAAAACACGGATAACAAAAACGAAACAAAATGAACTATTTTTTAAAAATGTGGCAATAACATGGTAAAAGAAATAGAATCATTCAAAAATCAGATTAAATAAGATAGCATGAGTCTATTGATGTAAGAAAGCTTTAAAATCCACATTTGTTTTGAAGCATCTGTAAATTGCCTGTGGTCTGGATCCTATATTTTAAGATTATAAGAGTTTTAAAGAGTTTATAGGAGTTAGGAGATAAAATCTGGTCCCTAACCAGGTTATAAAGCTTTAAGGCAAAAATACACTAGCTATGAAGAAGACCACTATACAGTAATTATAAAAGTTCTGTTTACTAAGAAGGTGTAGCAATTCTAAATATGCATGTACCTAGCTACATAGTTTAAAATATAAATTAAAAAAATTACAGACATACAAGGAGAATTTAACAAGCCATCATCGTTGTAGAAGATTTAAACACATTATTATCAACAATTGATAGATTAGCAGACACAATATCCTATCTCAGTAAGATATTGAATATATCAAAATATACTTAAACTTTTCAATGGACATATATAAAAACCTATATTAAAGGTATAGGTTTGATACTACTACTACTACTAGGTTGTAGAACATACTTTGTTTTTAATAACCCATGAAACTTAAAAAATTGGCCATACAGTAGGCATTAAAGAAGGTTTCAATAAATTTTATAGAAGAATCTATTAGTATAAACACATTATCTGACATATACATAAATTAGTAATTCAGTAATAAAAATCATGTAAAATAAATACATTTGTATTTATTAAAACTATCTTTTAAATAACCTATGGGTAAAAAAGAAATCATAATTAGAAGACAATTATAGCTAAATTACCACTAATATAAATTTTTAAAATTTTTGAAATGTGATTCTAAAAGCATTTAGGGGACAATTTATAGCCTTAAATTCTTATATTTGGAAAGAAGAAAGGCTGAAAATCAATAAAATAAGTATCTATCTGAAATGTGTGTGTGTGTGTGTGTGTGTGTGTGTGTGTATGTAATGAAAAGAGAATATGGGCAAAGAAGATAAAAATAAATAAAAAACATAAATATCAAAATAATAAACTGAACAAAGCCAAAGTTTATTTAATTTATAATTAAAATGAACAGTAAAAATAGAAATTAAAGAAGTCAAATAAATAATATTAAAACTAGTATTGCAGAAATAGCTGCAGAAGAGACTAAGATTTTTGAAGATATGACACATACACATTAATAACTTGAAAAAAGAACAAAATAGACACATTTCTAGAAAAACATTAACTATAAACAGTGACATCTGACATGATAGAAAACCTAAATTCTAGAACTAGCAATTATGTTTTCCCTACACAATAAACCTGAGGCTCAAAAAGTTTTATGGAAGAAATCCGAGAAACATCTAGGAAACAGAAAATAACAATGTTCTTCAGCCTTCAAAGATACAAGAAAATGTTGTCACCAAAACCATAGAAAGTCAGGAGGGATAAAAATTTTCCTAAGAAATTATTAACAAATTGAACCAAGCAATGTTATATATATATATACACACATATATATTCTAGATCAGATTTATTTCATTCTGATAACACAGGTCATTTCATTAAGAGACAAGATATTTTCTCACGTTCATCAATTAAAGGAGAAAAACCATTGCTGATCTCAGTAGCCATAGTGTCTTGAAAAAATTTAACCACTGTTCAAAAGTACACACACACATACATACAAAATACTCTTATATAAGATGAAAAATAAATTCCTTACTTTGATAATGGGTATCTACAGAAGTCTAACACACCATAATAGTTAATAATAAATCAATGCAATGATTATCTTCAGAATCAGAAAGAAAGTGAGGATGTTATCTCTCACCACTTTTATTGAACATTTTATTGGTGCCTTCGCTAGTGCATTAAGGCATGAAAAATGAAATCATTTGGTTCAGGAACACCATTAATTTTTAATTTATTAGAATTCACAAAAGTGTCAAGCAAAGTTGCTTGATAGAAAATCAAATAATAAATTCAATTGTGTGTATATGTGATATGTGTTTACAGGAACATGTATAAAATGTAATATAAGTATTTCATCTGTAATAGCAAACAAAATATGAGTTATCTGAAATAATCAAAGATGAGCAAGATCAATATCTGGAAATTAATACGGTTTATTGACAGACAGAGAAGACCTAAATATATGTATGAAGAAACATACAAAACATTTATGCTGTCTAGGAAATACCATTATCTATCAACGTAGAAAATGGTCTACAAAAATAATGAAATTCCAACGGCTATTTTCTGTTGGGAAGGAGTAAGAAATGAGGGTCCATCGAAAAATCTTTTTTTTTTTCTTTTTTTTCTTTTTTTCTTTTTTTTTTTTTTTTTGGAGACGGAGTCTCGCTCTGTCGCCCAGGCTGGAGTGCAGTGGCCGGATCTCAGCTCACTGCAAGCTCCGCCTCCCGGGTTTACGCCATTCTCCTGCCTCAGCCTCCCGAGTAGCTGGGACTACAGGCGCCCGCCACCTCGCCAGGCTATTTTTTTTTTGTATTTTTTTTTTTTTTAGTAGAGATGGGGTTTCACTGTGTTATCCAGGATGGTCTCGATCTCCTGACCTCGTGATCCGCCCGTCTGGGCCTCCCAAATTTTTTTTTTTTTTTTTTTTTGAGACGGAGTATCGCTCTGTCGCCCAGGCTGGAGTGCAATGGCGTGATCTCGGTTCACTACAAGCTCCGCCTTCTGGATTCGAGCGATTCTCCTGCCTCAGCCTCCTGAGTAGCTGGGATTACAGGCACGCACCACCATGCCCGGCTAATTTTTGTGTTTTTAGTAGAGACGGGCTTTCACCGTGTTTGTCAGGCTGATCTTGCTTTCCTGACCTCGTAATCTGCCCTCCTAGGCCTTCCAAAGTGCCGGGATTACAGGCATGAGCCATTGCACCTGGCCCCAAAAATTCTTAAAAAAGAAGAATACGGTGGGTCGATTTTCCTTACCATAGAGTGTTATGTTTAAAGCTGTATTCTATAAGAAAATGTGATATAAGTGCAAAGAGAGCTCAAACAGACCAAGAAACCAAAATAAAGGTACAGAAATGGATCTATAATATACCATGGAAAATAGAAATATATATATATAGGTGATATTTAGAGGTCAAAATGGATATAATTTACTTTCATTAGTTTTTCAAATAATTTATTTCTCATAAAGAAAATTAAAATGGTTCTTCAACACTTATTACATAATTACAATAGATAATTTCACATATATTGAGGACATATATGAAAGACAAAAAGCTAAAACTGTTAAAGGAAACTTTAGAAAAACACTTTTATGTCTTTATGATCAGTAAAGTTTCCTTAAATAAGCCACATTTAAAAAATATATATTTTTAATTTTAATTCTTTTTTGTTTTGTTTTGTTTTTGAAACGGAGTCTTGCTCTGTCACCCAGGCTGGAGTGCAGTGGCGCATGTGTTCATTAAACACATGAGAAGTTGCCAAGTAGTCAGAAACAAATGTAAATTGAAGAACATAAAATACCAACTCTCAACAATCAAAATGACAAAAGTTTAATATCAAATCATATAGAAGATGGAGAGAAAGAGGAATTCTGAAATTGCTGGTAACTGAGAAAATGGTACAGCCAATTTGGAAAATAATTTGATATTAACTAAGTAAATATAAATATGTACTATACCTGGCTGGACGTGGTGGCTCATGCCTGTAATTCCACCACTTTGGGAGGCCGAGGCGGGCGGATCACGAGGTCAGGAGATTGAGACCATCCTGGCTAACATGGTGAAACGCCGTCTCTACTAAAAAATACAAAAAATTAGCTGGGCATTGTGGCGGACGCCTGTAGTCCCAGCTACTCCAAAGGCTGAGGCAAGAGAATGGCGTGAACCTGGGAGGCGGAGCTTGCAGTGAGCCGAGATCTCGCCACTGCCACTCCAGCCTGGGCGACAGAGCGAGACTCCGTCTCAAATTGAAAACATATATATATATATATATGTGTGTGTGTGTGTGTGTGTGTGTATTTATATATGTGTATATATATATATTTTATATATGTGTATATATATTTGTGTGTGTGTGTGTGTGTGTGTGTATGTACTATGCCCATGACAGCACTTTTGTTTGTTCCTAAGGGTATATCCTAAAATATTCTTCAAATTGTGCACCAAGAGAGGTATGCCAGAATATGCGTCTGTTCTCTGTTCATAAAACGAATAAAAATTATTGCAACAGTAATTTCTCCAATAAAGAACAGGTAAATAGTGTGATCTAGTTATATAATGGAATATTTTACAGCATTATATCCATAAAAGTATATACATCAGTATGGATTAACCTAAACACATAATAATGCAGAGAAATAGCCAAGTTGCAGTATTTGTGCTGTGTAAATCTGTTATATACAGCCCTAAAACTTGCAAAAGTCTATCAAAGTGTACACAGAAGATTTATATGGTACTGGCAAGATTTTATTTCTGATTGTGGGTAGTAGGGACATAAATATTCATTTTATTGTACTATTATTGATTTTTAAGCTCTACAAATATATCAGATACTCTATTTTGTATCTGATACATTTGACATTTTAGAAAAGGATAAACAAAATAATAGTAAACAAAGAGAATAGTGGCAGAAGATGGATAGCAAGCCAGCTTGCTATGTATATAATGCATTTTGTTTGAGAAACAATAACTAGGGTTAAATGTCATATTAAAGTTCATCTATTTTATTGTATCTTTGAAAAATCTTAATAACTTCCTTTGTTCCTGGTGAAACATATCTCACCATGCAATGAATGGAAGAAAAATTGAGCAGGAAAATGGGAGAGTGCTTGAAGTTTTATAATATAGCAAATGCCAATAAATATTGAATGGAAGATAGCTCTTCCCTGCTTTGTATTTGCCTCCGATCTGAATATGAATCTCCTGTCTATAGCTTTCCCACAATGTCCTTACAGCCTTCATGGAGTGGAAGACTCTAGCAGTTGCCCAAGTGAATATGAAGTCACTGACACATTGAGATTCTCTCTGTCATATCACCATCAGTGCCATGTGTCAAATTTCAAAATATGAATTGAGGAGAATCATGCGGTATTGAAGGAGGTGTTAAGGAATAACTATTGCTCTTCATGTATCAGATGAAATGACAACTTCTAGAAGTTTTCAGTGTGTGACTCTGATAACAAGGCATCTCCTATGGCTTAACAAATTTTAAATCTAAATGTGTTTTAACAAAACAGATTTCACATTACAATGTTTCTTAGGTTATACTGTGATAAGGTTATTATTCTCTTTAGAATCTTTGTGATATTTGCTATAAGTATTCTAAACAAATGAAGTTCCTTATTTTTGCTTCCAAATTGTGTTTATCATGTTTTCTTTAATGCAAAGGACACTGTTTTCCTATAATAAATTCCTAAAAGCAATTTAGGAATTCTAATCGGTAGGAAATCACTAATAAAAATAATAATGTGTCATTTATTTATTCTTTAATATTAAAAAGGTTTTATATATACACACTCAAAACTAAGATCAGAATGTACAGACAGCTCTAAAACCTGCTTTTTCATTTTTTAACTTTTCATGAGAATCACTCATCCCATCAACATTTGTTTAACAACATGAATATATATTTTAATGGCTTATTCATTCATCAGATTTCATAGTACACATCATATAATCCACACAGCCTCTTTCATCTGGAATGAATTTACTAATGTGGTCTAGTGACTTGGAAGCATCAGAAAACTAAGTTTGGATGCTACAGAGGCAAAATCTTGAGAGCCAAATAAATACCTAACCGTGAATCTGAACTTCCTAGTGGAAACCTCATAGGTACAATCCCCGTCATGGCAACTAGCATAACCTGGGCCTGCACTAATTTCTCTACCACAGCTACCCCTAAAGAACCACACACTTCCTGCCCGTGATAAACTGACTTCCCTTTGGCTCACTTGTTCCTTTATGTTCTTGTGTCATGGGAGTGTCTTCTGCTTTGCAGATTCCAAGGTAGACCCTATCCGCAAATGAGTCTGGAAAGTGCAGTTTTAAGCTTCTCTGCCTCAATAGTGCACAAAAACAAAACAAAACAAAACAAAACAAAACCAAAAAAAAAACCAAGAAGCAGTGTTAGAGGGGGTGGTCCAATATACAGTATCTGTCACAATTACAGAGTACGTTCAAATCATAATGATTTAATAAACATATATAATGTTTTACTATTATAAGTACTTTTAGCAGCAATATATACTTGTTTAATTATCTCTATATTGCTATAGATGCCAAAGTAAAATTTTTCATTCAAAGGATACTTTTTAAAAGTTCTTGGTATATTGGCTTTCCATTTTTTCTTCTTTCTCTTCCTTCCTTCCTTCCCTCCTTCCTTGCTTTCTCTCCTTCTTTCTTTATATAAAAATAATTTATAGTTATACCAAAATTATCAAATAATTTAATTCCTTGCTTGAACCAACAGTGGCTATTGTTTTTAGTAAAATTTTGACAATTTGACAGAAGAAAAATACTACTTTATTTTAATTAACATTTGTTTTGGTTCTAAGTCCCATGGATACAAATCTTTCTAAAATAGATCGCATACTTTTCTATTATTTAAAGAGTTTGCATAAAATAAATATTGTGATGATGAGTTACCATCATTAATATAACTGTTAATTAGTACAATCTGCAACAAAGTAGTATTGAAGCTATTTTAGTAGAGAAAGACTTTATTTGCTCCAGACAACTATGCTTTGTGAATTCTTATATCTACTGTAAAAATTTCTCTGTCCTGCTCTAAAATTGGAAACATGCCCTCGTCTAGCCAGGTCTCTTTTTTTTCCTACACATTCTCTAGTTGTATTAGCATTTTCTAATCCATTCTGAGGTTTTCCTTTAGTGTCAAGTTCATGAGCTTTAGAGTACAGACATTTGTGATTAGAGTGACTATGTTGATCTCATTTCCTAGTTCTTGTCTCTGATTATGATAATTGAAGATTTTTGAAAATCCCAACCTCCTGATGATAGACATATTACCAAAATTTATGGCCTAAAGTCTAACAACAGAATAACAATTCTAGCCCTGTACTCAAGTAAATTAATTTAAGGAGATATATAATAAAATGTTAATTTAACAAAATTTTGAACAGATTAATTTCCACTCTTAGTAGTTTTACCCTCTTTTTGAACAAGGTAGAGAAAATCTGTATTCTGTTAGACCTAACAATACTGAAGATGGAAGGCTGGTTTTAAAGTAAGAAATCATGTAGCTTGGAAAGCGATGAGGGAAGTAGTTATCAACTATAAAGTACTCTTAGAGCTTACTGTTGGCAAAATGTATGATATATGCAAACACAATTAAATTAAATATGGGAGTACCACCCTTGGGAAGGTCTCATAAACAGCAGCAGACATTCAAAATTGTAGGCATCTGTATAGAAATTGTCTAAAATTGAACCTATGAGAACTAAGCTCAGCAGGACATAAAACTTTCCTCATATGTTATACATGTGGATAACAAACTGTCAAAAACTTCATTTCTAAATGTCAAGGGTGGTAAAATACTTGTCTTAGCACTTTATTATATTCAGTTTTTGAGAATCCTAAAGAAAACTTGCAAGCTCCAGAAAATGCAGTTAATCAGTAACATGCTTTTATTCTTATGGCCAATATAAAAACTGTTATCCTAGCTTATTTTCCTTGAAGTAATTCATTTGTACATATGCATACTTCAGCATGTGGCCAAAGTCCCTTTTGCTAAACTTGCCAACAAAAGTTTTCTTTCAGCCCAAGAAATGTCAAATCAAATTACTGATCTGACTTGGTTTGGATATTACTCTCTCAAGGTTTATGATGCAGAATGGGATTGTTGAAGTCAAAATAGAAATGTGGATATGGATCTCTAAATTTAATGTTTTCTTTGGGAATAAAGAATCACAATTTGGAGCGTATAGACAGACCAGGTGGTCTTCGGTATATCTGAAGAACAAAGAGAAGATTGGTGATTTTATAAAAATGAGAAATGTTATGTATTGCTCTTAGAGAAAGTGCATCGGGACTAGCAAGGTTCTGGGGAACTGGCAAATTCGTTTGGTGAGCAACAGCAGAGGGGAAAATTAGCCCTGGAGTTGCAAGTTGTCTCAGCAGTTATAGATAAAACTGTCTCAGGTTAGAATAGGCAGTTTCAACAGCCGAACTTACAGAAAATTACGTTTCTCGAGTGATGCTACATGTCCTGATTTTTTTTCCTCCTGGCTTCTCAACTTTCTTTTAGTTGGGTGTGAGAAGAATGACCCAAATCACATGATCAAATTTAATAGGCCAGTTCATTAAATGAAATAATATTATTTTTAAAAACAGTTGACATATGTAGACATCCATCCCCTGTCACTTCTTTATTGTGAAACAATGAAAATGAAATGGGAAAAGTTCCCTTGTCCCCCTTGCAGGTCATGCGTTGGGGGTGTGGCTCGCTTCTTCAGTGTCCTGTTGCTCAAACCTCTAAGGGAGCATGCAAATGGGCAGGCTGTGGGGCTCTGACCCCAGGACAGTGTCACCCCAGGGCAGGGGTGAATGTTTACAGCTGAAGCCCCAGTAGGCATGTGTTAGAGGGTGTTCTTTTAATTCGCCGTCTATAGGCGACTCGTGTTAACCAGCTTAATTAGACCCCCTTCCTTATCACAAGGACAGAGGGATTTCTGTATCCCGGGATTTCTTGGTGTACTGGAAGAATCGGATCACATGTGGGCTTGGAGAATAACTGCAAAGTTTTGAGTGGAAGTAGCTCTCAGCCAATGGGAGAGCTAGAAGGGTGATGGTTTTCCCACGGAGTTGGGCCATTCGGAGTTGGGTGGTGGGGCAGCTCTCCTCCAACTACCCCGACCAAACTCTGTCTCCTCCCACCAGTGGGTGGCCTGCATGGGTGCCAGTGTCTGTCGGTGTGCTCTTCCGTTGGCAGGCTCCCTCGACGTCCTCTTATTGTCTAGCTGCTTGTGTCTTCTTCTGCCAATGTGTTCCTCACGATGTCCAGCCATATTTGTGTCTGCCTGCTAAGGTCTTGGCTTTTTGTAGACCCAGGATGGGGGCATGGCGGGCCAGGGTGCTCTTGGAAAATGCAACATTTGGGCACAAAAGCGGGAGCGCCTCTCTTCACCTAGGTCCGTGGGGGTGGAGCCCTAGCCAGAGACCACGCCCCTCTCCACTGAGCACTTCCTTTTCCCGCTTCCATATCGTATAAGGGGACCATGCTCTTCCTTTCCCAGTACTCCTATATCAAAAAGAACATAGGTTCATTTGGAACTTCTTGTTCTATATGAAACGTTCCTCATAACGACTTTGGCTCTGTGGCTCTAAGGAAGGTGTTACCAGGGGGGGTTGTAGCAGAGAAATTTCTGAGAAAGCAAGACGTGATGTATGGAAAAAGTAGGAAATATTTGCTTTATGCTTTTTGTTATTTTTTCAGAATCTTCTTTTTCCATAACTCTCAGCCACAGTCCCTACTCATTCCACCCTAGGATATTCACCTTTCATAGTAGAACCTCAGTCCAAACACTCTTCATGACAACAAGGAATAAGAAAATAAGGCAATGAAAAATACTTCTAAATTTCCAGTTACCTGCATAAACTCAAATATATAAACTTTCTCTGCCAGCCAGTGATAAGAAGTACTTTTTCGTGCTCTAACAAGTTTCCTGCTTCACACATAAGTGAAAAATAGTTATATTCTAGATGATGAAACAGAAAGGTAAATATTAGCACTGTCTTCTGAAGTTCCAGAAATATAAGCCTATATTACTTCATCTAAGTAGGAAAATTACTTCAACATCCCGTATCTTGTAAATGTGGTACATCTATTTCATGCTAACATGTGCCACAACTAGACAACTAAGGACATGTTTACAGGGATATTTTCTTTAATAAGTAATTAAATGCTTACAATTTTTGTTTACAAAATTACTCCATACAGTTTTCTTTTTTTACTGCAGCCTAGCTACACATAACTATCTTGTGGCAAAGAATTTATTTAGTAAACTACTCTGTAAACAAAAACTTATTAAGAATCTCTCTGTTGGAAGAATGTAATTTTAAACAGTGACATTGATTCTGCAGCTTTTATCTTTTGACCTTGTTGAGTGTCTTAGTAAGAATCATGATTAAGAATTTCCTCTAAGACTCCTCATTAAGAATAATTAGATAAAATAACAAATTCGTTTTCAGAAACAAGATGGATATAAAAACTGCTTTTCATAAAGTGATGAAATTTTTTTTCCACATGAACACAAATACTTATCCTTTTCCTTTCTCCTTTATATTTCAGTTACAAAACTCATAGGTAATTTGGATAATGTTGAAGAACAAGCTAATAACAGAAAAGTCCTTTTGGGAAGAATTTAGAATAACAGATCCTATAAAGAGCTTTTAGAAACTGTATGCTGTCTATGTATCAAAAAAAGAGTTATTTATTTTTGGTTTATTTATAAACATATCTAAGATAATTTTTTAAAAAATATAGTCCAATTATCACTATATAATTTAAACAATTGGTGGTTATACACTGAAATGTATTAAGTCATGATCTCAGTATGTTAAATGCACATCAAAAATGTTAATATATTTTTCTAGATTGAATTTGTATTCTGAAACTTTACTGAAGCCATTTATCAGCTTCAGGAGGTTTTTGGTGGTGTCATTGGAGTTTCCTGGTTATAGAAGAGGTAGTTTGACTTCTTTTGTTTCCTGTTTGGGTCCATTTTATTTCTTTCTCTTGCCTGAATGCTGTAGTTAGGAGTTCTAGTACTATGTCAAATAGAAGTGGTGAGAATGGAGAATGGTATCCTTGTCTTGTTCCAGTGCTAAAGGGGAATGGTTCCAGCTTTTGCGACATTTACTTTAATGTTAACTGTATATGTGTCATATATGGCTCCTATTATTTTGAGATATGTTCCCTTGATACAGTGTTTATTGAGGATTTTTGTCATGAAGAGATGGTGGATTTTATTGAAAGCATTTTCTTCATCTACTGGGATTTTCGTATGATTTTTGGTTTTAAGTTTGTTTATGTGATGAATCACATTTATTAAGTTACATATATTCAACCAATCTTACATCCTAGGAATGAAGCCTACTTGATAATGGTAGATTAAGATTTTCATGTGCAGCTTTATTTGGCTTGAAAATATTTTGTTGAATATTTTTGCATCTATGTTCATCAGGAATATTGACCTATAGTTTTCTTTTTTCCTTGTGTCTTTGACAGGTTTTGGTATTAGGGTAATGCTGGCATTGTAGAATGAGTTAGGGAGGAGTCTCTCCTCCTTTATATTTTGGAATAGTTTTAGTAGACTTGGTACCCGTTCTTTGTACATCTGGAAGAATTTGGCTCTGAGTTCATCTAGTGTGGGACTTTTGGTTGGTAGGTTTCTTATACTGAGTCAATTTGGAACTCAATGTTGGTCTGTTCAGGGTTTTAATTTCTTCCTGATTCAATTTTGGGAGATTGTGTGTTTCTAGGAATATATCCATTTCCTCTATATTTTCTAGTTTGTGTGAACACAGGTGTTGATAATAGTCTCTGAGGATTTTTTGTGTTTCTGTTAGACCAGTTGTAATGTCATCTTTGTCATTTCTGATTGTGCTTATCTGGATCTTCTCTGTTTTGTTCTTTGTTTAGATTGTCATATAGTCAGTGGTCTATAGATCTTATTTGTCCTCTCAAAGAACCAACTTTTGATTTTACTGATGCTTTTATGGATTTTTTGTGCCTCGATTTTATTTAGTCCTGCCCTGATTTTATTTACTTATTTTCTTCAGGTAACTTTGGGATTAGTTTGTTCTTGTTTTTCTAGTTACTCTAGATGTGATGTTAGATTGCTAATCAGAGATTTTTCTAACTTTTTTAAGTAGGCATTTAGCACCATACACTTTCCTCTTAACATATTGTTTCCCACATCCCAGAGATGTTGGTATTTTTTGTGTCTTTTTTCATTTTATTTAAAAGAATTTTTAAAAATTTCTGCCTTACAATCCAAAACCATTCAGGGGCAAAGTCGCTTAATTTCCATATATTTGTGTGTTTTTGAGAGATCTTCTTTTTATAAATTTCTATTTTAATTCCCCTGTGGTTGGTATGTGGTTGGTATGACTTCGATTTCTTTGAGACTTGTTTTATGGAAAGACCTTCTTTTGAATTTTTTGCAACTTACTTTATGACCAACCATGTGGTTGATCTTAGAGTATATTCTGTGTGCAGATCAGAGGAATGTATATTCCGTCGTTGATATATGGAGTGTCCTGTAAACATCAATTAGGCCCAATTTTTCAAGTGTCAAATTTAATTCCAGGATTTCTGCAGAAGTTTTCTGCCTCAATGATTTGTCTAATGCTGTCAGTGGGGTGTTGAAGACCCCCACTATCATTGTGTGCTATGTCAGTGTTTTTGTAGGTTTAGAAGTACTTGTTTCATGAATTTGGATGCTCTAATATTGCATATATATATAGTTAGCATAACTAAGTCTTCTTTTTTAATTGAACCCTTTATCATTACATAATGCTCTTTTTTGTTCTTTTTTATTGTTGTTGGTTTAAAGGCTGTTTTATTTGATATAACAATAGTGACCCTTGTTCCATTTGGTTTTCTGTTTGCATGATAGATCTTTCTCCAGCCCTTTACTTTGAGCCTATGGGGATCATTACATGTGAGAAGGGTCTCTTGAAGATAGCAGATGAATGGGTGTTGTTACTTTATCCAACCCATCACTCTGTGCCTTTTAAGTAGGGCTTTTATTTAGTACATATAACCAAGAAGCTGAAATACCTCTATAAGGAGAACTACACACTGCTGAAATAAATCATAGATAACATAAACAAATGGAAAATCATTTCATACTCATTGACTGGAAGAATCAATATTGTTAACATTGCCATAATCTCCAAAGCAATAAAGAGATTCAATGCTATTCCTATTGAACTTTCAATGCCATTTTACACAGAATTAGAAAAAAATCTGAAATTCATATGGAACCAAAAAGAACCCAAATAGACAAAGCAATCTGTATTAGTTTGTTCTTGCATTGTTATTAAAAAATACCTGAGACTGGGTAATTTATAAAGAAAAGAGGTTTAATTGGCTTATGGTTCCACAGGCTGTAGAGGAAGCATGGCTGGGGACATGGCCAAAGTAGGAGGAACAGAATGAAAGGGAAGGTACTACATAATTCAGAACAACCAGATCTTGTGTGAATTCACTCACTATCACAAGAACAGCAAAGGCGAATCCTGCACCCATGATCCAATTACATCCCACTAGCCCCTTCTCCAACATTGGAGGTTAGAATTTGACATGAGATTTGGATGGGGACACAAGTTCAAACCATAACACAATCCTAAGCAAAAACAACATAGCTTTTTTCAAACTATACTCTAAGGCTATAGTACTGATAACAAAACACGTTATTGGTACAAAATAGACACACAGACCAATGAAACAGAAAAGAGAATCCAGACAGCCACACACCTACAATCACCTGAGTTTTGACAAAATTGACAAAAATAAGAAATGGGGAAAGGACCCTCTCTTCAATAAATGGTGCTGAGTTAACTGGCTAGCCATGCGCCGAATTAAACTGGACCCTTACTCTCACCATCTACAAAAATTAACTCAACATGCATTAAAAGTTTAAGTGTAAGACCTCAAATTATAAGAATCTTAAAAGGAAGCCTAGGAAACCCTCTTCTTGACATTTGCATTTACAAAGAATTTACAGCAAGTCCTCAAAAGCAATTGCAACAAAAACAAAAATTGGCAAGTGGAACCTATTTAAACGAAAGAGCTTCTGCCCAACAAAAAAAGACTATTAACAGAGTACAAATACAACCTACACAATGGTAGAAAATATTTTCAAACTATGCACCTGCAAAGGTCTAATCTCCAGAACCTATAAGAAACTTAAACAATTTAACAAGCACAAACGAAATAACCCCATTGAAAAATTGGCAAAGGCATGAACAGACATCTCTCAAAAACAGACATACAAGCGGACAGCAAACATGAAAAAAAGCTCAACATCACTAATCATCACAGAAATGCAAATCAAAACCACAATGAGATACTACCTCCCACCAGTCAAAAAGCTATTATTAAGAAGTCAAAAAACAAAAGATGCTGGTAATGCTGCGAAGAAAAGGGAATGCTTGTATACTATTGGTGGGAATATAAATTAGTTCAGCCAATGTGGAAATTTGGAGTTTCTCAAAAACCTTATGGTTTTTTGTTTTAATTTTGTTCATGTGATGAATCACAATTATTGAATTGCATACATTGAACCAATCTTGCATCCTAGGAATGAAGCTTACTTGATAATGGTAGATTAAGTTTTTTATGTGCAGCTTTATTTGGTTTGAAAGCATTTTGTTGAAGATTTTTACATCTATATTCATCAGGAATATTGACCTATAGTTTTCTTTTTTCCTATGTCTTTGACAGGTTTTGGTATCAGGGTGATGCTGATATTGTAGAATGAGTTAGGAGGAGTCTCTCCTCCTTGATATTTTGGAATAGTTTCAGACTTGGTACCAGCTCTTCTTCATATGTACCATTAGACCCACAATCCTATTACTGGTTATATATCTAAAAGAAAACAAATTGTTCTCCTAAAAAGTCACATGCACTTGTATGTTCATTGCAGTACTCTTCAGAATAACAAAGACATGGATTCAATCTAAGTGTCCATCAACAGTGAATTGAATAAAGGAAATGTGGTGCACATGCACCATAGAATTCTATGCAGCCATAAAAATAGGATGAAAACATGTCATTTGCAGCCACATGGATGCAGTTATAGGCTGTTATCCTAAGCAAGTTAACACAGGAACAGAAAACCAAGTAATTCATGTTCTCAGTTATATGTAGCAGCTAAATATTGCATATCCATGGACATGAAGATAGCAATAACAGACACTGGAGATCTTGAAAAGGGGAGAGGGTGGAAGAGGGACAAGTATTTTAAAAACATCTATTGAGTACTATGCTCATTACCTAGTGATGGAATCAATCATATCCCAAAACTCACAGTATACCCAGATAACAACCTGTATATTGTGTACCTCCTAAATATAAAAGAAAATTTGAAATTACTTTTTAAAAAGTTAGCATATGCCCCATTCCTTATTTGATCTACTAATAAAACGTGGTTTTCTTTTGAATGTTAAAAATGTAAGAAACTACTACTGAAATATTTTAAAAATATGTGACAATCATTGCTTTTTAAAAAATAGACATGTTGCCGGGCGCGGTGGCTCAAGCCTGTAATCCCAGCACTTTGGGAGGCCGAGGCAGGCGGATCACAAGGTCAGGAGATCGAGACCACAGTGAAACCCCGTCTCTACTAAAAATACAAAAAATTAGCCGGGCGCGGTGGCGGGCGCCTGTAGTCCCAGCTACTCAGGAGGCTGAGGCAGGAGAATGGCGGGAACCCGGGAGGCGGAGCTTGCAGTGAGCCGAGATCGCGCTACTGCACTCCAGCCTGGGCAACAGCGTGAGACTCCGTCTCAAAAAAAAAAAAAAAAAAAAAAAAAAAAAATAGACATGTTATTTTAAGTGATTCGCTCATTTGGTTAGATTAAAATTTTACCTCACAATAACATAGAAAGCATTTCCATATGCCAGACACCACTCTCTAAAACAACATCTGTTTTACGAATAATGCAACTGAGCTTCAGAGATTTTAATTAACTTTCAAAGGTCCGAAGAGTGAGCAAGGTGCTAAACGTGACTAGTATTTAACCTAGGCAGTCTGTCTCCAAGGCTATGTTCTTTCTTTTTTTTTTTTTTTTTTTTAATACTTTAAGTTCTACGGTACATGTGCACAACATGCAGGTTTGTTACATATGTATACATGTGCCATGTTGGTGTGCTGCACCCATTAACTCGTCATTTGCATTAGGCGTATCTCCTAATGCTATCCCCCTCACACACACAATAGGCCCCGGTGTGTGATGTTCCCCTTCCCATTTCCAAGTGATCTCATTGTTCAATTCCCACCTATGAGTGAGAACATGCGGTGTTTGGTTTTCTGTTCTTGTGATAGTTTGCTGAGAATTATGGTTTCCAGCTGCATCCATGTCTCTACAAAGCACATGAACTCATCCTTTTTTATGGCTGCATAGTATTCCATGGTGTATATGTGCCACATTTTCTTAATCCAGTCTGTCACGGATGGACATTTGGGTTGATTCCAAGTCTTTGCTATTGTGAATAGTGCTGTAATAAACATACGTGTGCATGTGTCTTTATAGCAGCATGATTTATAATCCTTTGGGTATATGCCCAGTAATGGGGTGGCTGGGTCAAATGGTATTTCTAGTTCTAGATCCTTGAGGAATCGCCATACTGTTTTCCACAGTGGTTGAACTAGTTTACAGTCCCACCAACAGTATAAAAGTGTTGCTATTTCTCCACATCCTCTCCAGCACCTGTTGTTTCCTGTTTTTCTAATGATTGCCATAACCACAACATTGTATGGCCTCTTCTGATGTCAGTGGTAAAATTATACCTTGGACCAAGAATTGTTCTATTCATTTTAAATTCCTCAAATGGAATCATGGTTGCTTGCTGGAAGCTTAGACAAGAAAAGAAGAGTCGTAACTCACAATGGAAGGAAAACTGAAACAGTTTCTAACTCATGTGGTATGAATTATATGTAAGATAATTATGTACGAATACAGAGACTAACATGTTTTGACACTATTTACATAAAACTATAAAATAAGAAAGTATAAAAATATTTTCAATCAACAAAAGCAATCTTAAAATTATATACTTCATTTTTGGAGCAGCCTCCTACTGACAATTTGTTTCATATCCTGTCATTTTCCTAAAGCCCCTGGCTTATCATTTATTATTATTATTACTTAGAACCTT
Source organism: Macaca thibetana thibetana (assembly GCF_024542745.1). Lineage (NCBI taxonomy): Eukaryota > Metazoa > Chordata > Mammalia > Primates > Cercopithecidae > Macaca > Macaca thibetana. Next base: position 79,180,760 of record NC_065586.1, read on the forward strand.
AAACTTCTTAAGAATAAGTATGAGCTTCTTGTCTCTGACCAAATGCCATTTATGTGCAAGTCTGCTGTTGTTGATAGACTAGTTAGAATAAAACGAAATAATAGGAAAAATTTTTTTTTTAAAGTTCAAATTGAGGTAGCTATGGTCTCATAGTAAATTGTGCTGGTGATAGCAATGATGTTGAGTAATTACCATGAATGAATTTGGTGGGTATTACTAACAATGTTGTTGGAAAGTCTTCATCAAATTATATAATTCAATAAATAATGACAATAAGGTACATAACATATCATTTGCTCCTTTCATGGTGAAATCTGAAATCGGGAAATAGTGATGCCAAGAGACTAAGCACAAGTAGCATATCCTATTCTTGAACTGAAACTGAATTACTTGCTATATCCTTAAGTTTACTCAGTTTATTTTGGTTTTGTTCAATCATTGTCTTTTTCTGTTACTTTGTTGACTGTAACTTTAGATCATATAACTTAGATTATTGTTCCATTGATTTTATAAATTCAAGTTCAAACTTTTTCTTTTGGATGAAGCAGTCAAAATGTAAAACAAGTAGTATCTGTCTTAATATTTCACTCTTGTGTGTATTTTCCTGAAGATGAATATACCAAAGATCAACAGGAAAAATGAGAACAGTCCCTCTACTGCTGCTTATGACATGCAAATTGAAAACAGAACGCTTGTGTAGCATGAAATGTAAAGAGAACACAGTACCCTCTTTGAAAGGGGAGCCAAATTGCTTTGAACTTAGCAATAGATTCATTGTGTGTGTGTGTGTGTGTGTGTGTAAATGCAAACACATGAGCAAGACACTAGATGACTCTCAATAACCAAACTGATAATAGAGAAATGTTGACAGGAATAGAGGTTTCACAAAATCTGCAACTCTTCCTTGATCTTTCTGTGGAATCTCACCGACATATTTCAGGGACATAGTGGGACCAGTAGAGGAGTGTGAGAACCCCATTACTTTTTTTAAACTTCAAGTTCAAGGAGGCTATTTTTCCCTAGTAAATGTAATCCATCAGAGTATATCTAGCTTGGTATCTGGGATAGGAATTCAAGCAAATTTTTGTCCCTACAGACTACCAGTGACATTTCCTGTAATTACTTTTATTCTTAATAAAAATACATTTCACAACCCCGTATATAACTGAGATCTGCCATCACTGAATATTTGGGAAAGCTAAGGGCTTATTTACTACATTTACTATCAGCCCTTGGATCAAGGGAAAAAAATAGAAAAAAAAACATTTTATTCAAATATATTCCTCATGAAAATAAGGATACTATAAAAAGCAAATGTATGCCTATTCTGCCTGTACATTTTGCCACCCTTGTAAGAAATTACCATAGATTTTCTCATTTTGTCCTCGTAAAAATATATGAGTTAGTTGTAATTACCCTTATCCCCATTAATGAAATACAAGAGATTAATAATTTGTCCAATATTATACAACTGTTAAAAAGCAAAGTTAGGATCCGAACTTAGGTTTTGTGACCCCAAAGCACATGTTCACAACCACTATAATATATTAGAAATCCATTTCTTTAACATCTTAAAACAAATCCCCGAAAGATTTGAAATGGTTAAAGCTAAGGATTTGATAGATTATTCATTTTATTACTTTTCCATAGAGGAAGATACTTCCTAATTCAGCAAATAAATTAAGTGATTATGTTAAGTCAAATACTCTACTGGGTGCCACAGAGTTCACTGGTGATTTACGCAGCTTGTAAGGAATAGCTTCAAAGTTCTAAGATGACAAAAAAAAGGTAAGTTGATCTTTGACATAATTTAAACTTTAGTATTTGAAATTTCTTAGTTTTATTCCTTTAAGATACAATTTGGTAAAATCATAAAATGGTTTGGAATTCTAATAGAAATTCTAGACAATTGGAAGCAGGTGAACATTTTTCTCCTTTCTTTTTTTTATCACTTTATTTTATGATTGTGAGCTCTCGCTAATCTTTCATAACTTGTTCCAAATAACCTCAAAGTCTTGCAGAATTCTCTGCACCTTTTTTCCTTTTTGGTAGCCTTTCACATCTGCTGAGATATAACCAATGACCTTATCTTTAGACAACACATTATCCGTCCATTTTTTCCTGATTACAGTAAGTCTTCAGTTAATATTGTCCATAGGTTCTTGGAAATTGAGACTTTAAAGGAAATGACATATAATGAAACCCAATTTTATTATAGGCTAAACAAAATATAAACAAGTTAAGTTCCCATGGCATAGTTATGGTTACAGAAATACCACACTTCTAAATAAAGACAAAATAATTCTTATATTAAATATTGAAATAAATGTGAGCTATACGTTCATTAAAGAAAGATTAATCAAAAAAAGTGAGATAATTATTTACCAGTTCAGAGCCTCCCATCAGGGAGCCTGCTAGCCCAGTAGCTCAGGGCATAAGGCAGGAACCTACCCTGGACAGGATACAATTCCTTCTCAGGGCCACACTCTCACACTGGTACCATGTAGCCATAGCAATGAACCTAGCATGCACATCTTTGAGATGTGGGAGGACACTGGAGTACGGGAAAGTCCACACAGATTTGGGGAGAAGTTGCCAACTCCACACAGATAGTGACTCAGGCCTGGAATTAGTTTTTGTTTTTTGTTTTTTTTTTCATTGTTACAATGAAATGACATTGAGTGAAGCAATGTCATTCAAGGACCTGCTGTACTTTCATTTGAGAAAGACATTTGAAAAATTAAAAAGAAAAGGAATTAATGTACAGAGTATTGTTTTAATTTTATTGTTTACAAATTTGATTGAGGCCCTTCATTTTTGCCTTCAGTAAATAATTACTTGAAATAAAAAATGTGCCAGGAAAATCTGCCCCGTGGACACAACCACGAGGAATAGAAACAAGGTCGATGTTATCACTGAGTTTCTTTCTGTGAAGAATCAAGTAATCGTAAATTGATATTATGAAGCAGAGTTATGAGAGTGTATATAGGGGCACCATACCTAGTCAAGGGATCAAAAACTATTTTGTTTTGAGAAAATAGGAACATGGAAATAGATGAGACTAGAGAGGGAAGGAGAAGGTATATTGTGCAGGACTTTGTAGGTTATATAAAATGTTAGTTTACATTCTAGAATCATATTTGTGATGAGTTGTAGATGGCCAAAATATTTTAGCTTATAACCTAAAATAAATGGTAAATTATTTTTAAAATAAGCAAGGTTTTAATTATAAATATCACTCTGCTTAAAGATAGAAAATTAAATTAGAATAAGGGCAAGATTGATTGTAAGGAAAGCAGTTAGGAAAACCTATTTGATTAGTTAAGAGATAATCTGATACTACTGCAGATTGAAAACAATGAGTGGATATCACAAGTTTCTCTTTAGGAGTTAAATTCAAGACTTATTGATTGATGCATTTTGGAAAGCTAGAAAGATGGGTAAAGTGAAATGTGACTTCCTAGCTTCTGGCTTATGTGGCTTGGTGCAGAATTATGCCATTCGCTGAAATAATATATATTGGAAATGTACAGTTTTGGGCCACAATAGCAAGTGGGATGCGATTTGGAGTGCTACATTTAAGACAACTTTGAAATTGCAAGTACAGAAGTTGTCTGGGCAAATGGGACCCAGGCTCAGAAGAGAAATATGGGGAAGAAATTCAACACACAAGTTATTAATATATGGGGCAATTAGTATGTTAATATATTTGTTAAAGTAAAAGGTTTGAAGTTTTATTGAAAACACATTGATCAATGTTTAACATTTTGAGAATAGGCTAAAGTAGGAATAGAATTTTATTTCCTGGCTGCTTCCTCTTAGTTTTACAAAATGAGCATATTTGGAAAATCCTAGATTTTTAAAAGCCTTTGTCTGACCTCTCTGTAATATGCTCTTAAAATTCAGGCTACAATGAAAACAGAGTATCACAGGTTTAGTATCTGTGAGATCAGGCATTATTTGTCTTTTTAATTCTTTTCTTTGGATTTTATATCTCATCTATTGCGTATGAATATTTTTAAATATATGGCTTATTTTTAGCATTATGACAAGTTTGCAGAAATAAGCCACACTGAGCATTCAGATATTGGTATTCATATCCTGTACTTTATAACAAATTGGATATGGAAAATGAGTATAGGCCTAACAGGCTAGAAACTTTAGGCATGAAAAACAATGAATTTGTGATTTAACCAGGACAGTCAAGGGTGAAATTAAATAGATTAAGGAGGTCCATTCCTAAGGTAAAAGTATCAGCAGCTCACCTGACTTTCCTGTGGCAGACAGATAATCCACAGACTATAGAGTACAATCTCCCCATTCCCCAAATTGCTTTCTAGTCTTCCCTTTGATTTACATTTGGATATTTTCATACATAATGTATAGTTGACTGTTACCTCCAAGTTACTTTCTTTTCAAGACAATTCTAAATATAATTGTTCTTATTAAAAATGCTTTTGTGCACTTCAAAACTAATTAATTATACTTTCCTGAACGCATCATTTTAAAACACTTTGTTATGAACAATGTTATTAATAGATTATTTATTATGTGTCTGCCTAACCTCTTTTCATTTTGTGTTTTGAGTCTTTAAAAAGTTTAAATTATTTTTGTGTGTATCCAGAAGTATATGTAGCATACAAAAAGAAATGTTTTATTGGGGAGAATTTTGAATCTACTAAAAGAATAAATCTTAGTGGGAATTATCTAAGGGTACTGTAGCAGGAGAAAATGTAGTTAAGCAGCTTCTTCTGGAATGTTTCTGCTATCGAGGGATTAGTGAGAACAGAGACTTTCAAGCAACTCTTATGGAGAGGTTTTAATGGAAGATTGTAGCTTGGCAGGCTACAGTGTGGAAAAAGTCAACAAACATTCTTTCAGAACCAGTATCAGGTTCTAAGGTTACCGAGATGAAAATGATGCAAGCTTGGTCTGAAGGAACTCTTGTGAGAGAGAAAGACATGTTAGTATGTTGTCAATGGTACAATTAGTCCAGTGGGATACAGTGTGTACTGCAGGAATACTGAGAAAAAGCATTTAATCTACGATGACAATGAGAAAGATTTTCAAGAAGAGTTGATGCCTGACAGATTCTTGAAAGAGGAATAAAATTAACCAGGGGAAGAAGAGTGGAAAGTATGTTTTAACAGTTGATGCAACACACATACATTTGGTTTGGTATGAATGGAGAATTAACTTTGGTGGAGAAATTAAGGTGGAGAGTGAGGAAGGGCTGGAACATGAAGATATTATTTGGCTTAGCTTCGTAAAGCCTACCTTTAAAGTTAATAGTAATAAATTGTAAAAAGGTTTAAAAATATTTATATCCAAATTTCTCCTTTTTGTATTTTTCTATATTCTGCTTGCCCATAAAGTTGTTGATTAAATATTTATTCCTCTACCAATATTCGCACTAAAATACATACATTTTATCCATTTTCAGTAGGTATTATGGCATTGGCACACAGTGACATGAGTGTGTATATGTGTAGTGAGTACATATGAGAGAATGTATACCTTACAATATGGAACAGTGCTTTCCAAAGCCTAATTATTCATTTCTATGTGCATAATAATTGACCGAATTTTATAAAACAGTAAATAAATAAGGAGGTTGTGAAATCATTTTTCAAGTAACATGAAAATTTGGAAGGCTTTAATCAAAATTAATTTGCACTAAGTGCAAATATGTGAAATATCTAATTCTATGAAAAGAAGCAGAGATTTCCTAGGCAGAAAAAGGTGACAATGAATTTAGATAACAAAATTTTCCTAAAAATACAAGGAACATTCCAGCAACAGTAAGAGTATTCACGTAATTGAAGGACAGGTTGCTTAATTCTCAATAAAGGATGTTGAGGCCATATGAAGAAACTTTGTTCTTCTGATTCTTTTTTTCCCTTTTCTCCAAAAGAACCATGTAAGGTTTTTGTTCAGAGGACTGCCATTATTTCACTTTTGATTTGGGTACATGAAAATCATCCTCATGAAAGGAATAGATGAATGCAGGATGAGAACAAGACTTCTGGGAGATCAGCGAGGAAACTAAATCAAGAGCAGAGATGACAAATAATGTAGTGCTGAGCTCTGTCGGAGGGCATAAGGAGAGGAAGAGGCATAATGAGTATGAGATACTTTGGATCTGAAAATGTTATGACTTGGAACTCCTTGAATATTGACAAGTATAAATAGAGAAAATTTGTAGTTCTCCCAGCTTCTTTGCTTCATATGAGAGAGTACATACCTTACAATACAGAACAGTGCTTCCCAAAGGTCTAATTTTTCATGTATATGTACCTAATAAATGGCAGAATTTTAATAAATGAGTAAATAAACCTTGAAATTATTTCCCAAATAACACACGAATTTGGAAAATGTTAAGCAAAATTAATTTCCCCTGCTGTACAGAAGTGTGCCGTGTATGTATAACTGCATGACCTAGCCCTCTCAGCCTCACAGAGTATTTCCTAGGAGAGTACTTTAAGTCTCAGAGATGCACATTTGACATCCTGCAGGCAAAGCTTTCACATTTCAACTGTCATGGATGTTATAGCTCATGATACTATTTTTATGTTCATTATCATGTGATACCTGGCAGGATATTATCAGTGTTTGAAATAATGAATTAATCATCACTACTGATTGACAGGCACTATTCTTAAAGTTTTTTCAGCATACAGATAACACACTGTTCATAAGTAATTCTTATTTATCTTTCGTAAGGAATATAGCAATTTATGTTATTTTCAAGTCTTTTTGTAATGGCTTTTAAAATGCTAATGATGTGTATTATCTAGTGAATGTATTAGTATTATATTAGAAGTACAAAATCTGATGGGAAGTTTATATATTCTATTTCCACAAATCATTAGATAATATTATGGTATAATGCTTTTTATATCTTTAAATCTCTCACTAAATATATACATATATTCTTTCTTCCTTTCTTTCTTTCATTTTTCTGATCTGCTTCCATTGATGACTCTATACTTTTGACTCCAGACTGGCAATATGAGGGTAAGATGACAAAAATAAAAACCCCAAACAACTTCATGAGCATTGCTTGTCTGTCTTTGTTTTATTCTCTTTGGAACATTATTAAAATTCTGTTCACTCACTCTAATTAGACCCTTTATCACAATTAAAGTCCAATTATGTTTGTTTCTGTTGTGATGCTTTAATTACAATTTATCCTTGTTAATCATCCCTTTATGTTATTTCTTTGGGTTAAATTTCCATCACATTATATATGTCCTGTAGGACTTCTGTTCTCCAGTGGTGCCTGCTGGTTCTTTCTCAGTAAGATTTGAGTAGTTTGTGGTGCACAGAGTGACTGTATTATGATGTGGTAAGGAATCTGTGTCATTATTATAAAATATTTTAAATAATATTAAAAGTAGTGATGCGTATCAATTAGGTTGCAAGATTTTCCTTTTTAAATATTAATATACATCTCAATGAATTTTTTCTCAGTGTGTGTGCCCCTGCAGTCAATTCTTACTTTTCATTATTTTCTCTCTTTAGATTGCAAACTAGCTAGGGGAGGACCTCCAGCTACCATAGTTGCTATTGATGAAGAGAGTCGGAATGGTGAGTGAGTTTTTTATTTTACAAATGTCTTATCTAAGAGAGTTTTCTTCAGATTTTAATTCTCAATCTGCTGTAAGTGGAGGTACTAAAATGAAAGTTTCAACCCAAATACATGAATAATTATCCTCTAGTATGGGCTTCAATTATGCCATTCTCTGGAAATTCGTGCTTTACTTGGAGTATATTATAAAAGCCTCATTTGATTAATATAAATATTTAGTTTTAATTTAGAATAAATTATTTGATTCAGAGTCAACTCAAGAATGCATCCAGATATGGGCTGGAAGTTGACCATCATGTATATAGTCATTGAACTGAAACACAACGTATTCCTCCAAAGAAATGGACCACAAAATAAGTGTTGCATTGCTAACTGATATTGGCCGGGATCTGGTAAGGATCTAGATCCACAGTCGATTAGACATGGTAATTGTGACTGATTAACATGAAAACCAAATGTGCTTAGAAAGTGAGAACATGAAATAAGGTCAAGAACAGAGAAAGAAGTCTGAATTTTCACTTGGGCCGTCTGAAGTAATTAACAATATCTAATTCATATCCAGTTCCTCTTTGGAAAAACTCTTTTTTTCCTTATCATTAGTGTTTTTGTTCTGCAGCAGCTGCCTTGACTCTCTGAACTTTAATGTAGAAATATTTAAATTGTTTTCTCCTCAACTGGGCAGCAGTAAAATGGTTATCTCTTGGGACTCTGTTTCTATTCTCTTGGGACTCTGTTTCTATTTTAAACTAAGTATGTAAATGTGGTCTGTGGCTCACTTTGTCTGCTGATTACATGATAGACTCTTCCATTAAGCTTGTACTTAATATTTACTCTAAAGTACGTTCTTGCACTTTTGTATTTTTTACAAAATAATTATGTCAATTGCCTTATTAGAAAGTGATCTTTTTTCTTGTAATTCAATCTACACATCTGCATGTCCTTTGAAAACGTGTATAGGCAATTCCTGCATCAGTTTACTTCTTCGTGATTGATTGTGCTGCATTACCGATGCTCCTTTTACTCGTTTAAAGAATTGACACAGACGTATATTCCTGCACATTCTTTGAAATCACTCAGAAATATCTACAGTACTGCTGGCCTCTGTTTAAACAAATTTAAGTATCAACAATATGTTTGCCACTAAGTGATTACAAAAACGTGAACATTTTGATTATGTTTTTAAAATCTATCTTTATTGATAATAAAATCATATCGAGTTAGTGTTATTATGATGCATTTATGTAAGTTGGAAATAAATCCCAAATGTGTCTACAGTAGAGAAAAAATATCAAAATACTATAAAGTAAAAGATACACAAAAAAAGATTCTGTCTTCTAATGATGAATTATGGCTTCCTTATGGTTAACTATTTTTAAAGAAAGCTATATTTTCTAAATATTCCACAGTGAAAACAGTTAACCTTTTTAACCAGAAATAAAAATTCAATGAACATAATGCAATGTTTATCAACAATTTCTTTTCTAATTGTTAACCAATTCCCTTGAAAATATAAGCTGAGCTGAAATAAAACATTTAGTTTTCCTAAGCAAATTTGTTTTAATGTGTGATTCTGTATAGAGCTTATTTTGCCAACTAGGTAATTATAGCAACAGCAATGATGATAGTTTATTTCCTTTTGTGCTGATTAGATCCTACTTTTCAAAGGAGCGTGGGAACTCTACGAAGATGTTGCCATAGCATTGCTGTACAGTAGCATGTGGTGAAAGTTCAGTATTTCTGTTTTAGAAGAAAATGGCATGATATAGTGTAGTAATGTTGTGCTCCTTACTTGGCATATTTTGTAGAAACTGCCAGCTACTCAGAAAGCTGCCAGAGTTATTTAAGTGTCACCACAAGAAGTATAAATACCGATCTAGAGAATAATGTTTTGCATTTCTCTTTTGCATTAAATTTCTAAAAATATGGTGATCAAATGAACCTCTGCCAGATATTGTAATGTAGTGTTTTAATCATTCTTGTCTTAAAAATCTAAGGGAAAAATCCATACAAATGTTTTCATATTTTTCTTTAGGCAATCTAAACTTCCCAGTGACACAGTTATTTTTAGCCTTGTTGGGTGGCTCATGCCTATAGTCCCAGCATTTTGGGAGGCTGAGGTGGCTGGATTGCTAGAGCTCAGGAGTTCAAGACCAGCCTGGCCAACATGGCAAGACCCTGTTTCTACTAAAAATACAAAAATTAGTCAGGTGTGGTGGCACCCACTCATAGTCCTAGCTACTTGGCAGGCTGAGGCACGACAATCACTTGAACCTGGGAGGCTGGGAGGGGAGGTTGTAGTAAGCTGTGATTGTTCCACTGCACTGAAGCATGGGCAGCAGAGTGAGATCCTGTCTGAAAAACAGAAAGAAAAGAAAAGAAATAGTTATTTTTAGCCTTAGTCTGTACTCTCTTAATTTCTCATTTCCAGTATCTTTTAATTGGTAGTAATAAAACATGGGTTTCCTATTTTACCAGAATGATGAGCACTCATTTTTAAAGGCTTTGAGGCTTCTTTGAAAAGAAAGGCTTAACAAATCTTTAATCAGCTAAATTAGTAAATTTACTTCAAATCAACTTGCCTGTGGCTCACTTAACTGATGTCTATTGCTAAACAATCTCTATAGCTAAATACATTCACTACTAAAGGAAAGCATCTAAATAGCTCATTTTTAAAAATTATAGCTAATTGTTTATGTAAGTCATTGAGCTACATTTATAGAACACTTATTTATACACATGTCTCTATCTTTCAAAGACTTTCATAATTTGTGGGATGAAAATATTCTTTGTGAATATATATGTCAATTGCATTTATACATATGTGCATGCTTGGAAGAATTACAAGTTTAACAGAGATCCATAAGCTTCTTTCTCACCCTGGTCTCTGTTAGATGCTTTCGCTTCCTGATCTTTGTCCTCAACAGCACCTTAATGACAGATTCATTACATTATCTTGGGCTGAACAAGAGATTATTTTCATCACAACTACTGGTAATACTAAGCTTACATTGTAAAGGGGCAAAGTGGGCACACAAAGAGATATGTTGGTTCCTGACTACCACCAGAAAGCTCTTGAACTAGCATGTAGAATGTATTTAGTATATAATTTCATTTTGAGGGGAGAATGCATTTGAGAAACAGATCACATTATCTATGTTTAATTAAATGAGAATGTCTAAAATGTCTTTCTGAACAGATATTTTATAGTTTCTCTCGACTCTACGTTGCTTATAGCATTGAAGCCTTACTGAAAGGAGAGAGGTGGGGGCAGTTACTCTGGGACATTTAAAGACCTGCCACTGAGTGCCAGCCACATCAGAGTCCTTGGCTGCTTTACAGCAACTATAGATTGACATTAAACAGACTTTGGAACCACTCATTCAAACTAATTCTCAGAATCTACTGAAGTGTACAGACTCTGCTATGTAAAGAGAAGGAGAAAATCATTTTAAGTCATGGTTAGAACACACCACTGTGACTGTACAGAAATGGACAGATTCAGAGGCAAAAGGATATCACTATGTGAAAGATTAGAGGACCCACCCTGAAGGAGCTTCATGAATTTAAAGTTTAAAATATATTGCACACTCTTAGTAAATTTGGGAAATGAAAGGTAATTCTGAGGTATCTCCGTGATTTGAAAGCAACATCAACCAAGGATGCCATAATAGACTCAGTGAAGAAGTTTACATTTAGATTGTACAATTTTTTAAAAGTTATTTGGGGAGTGAGTTGCTTGTGGAAATTTATCGATGTAAGAATGGAGGCAGCACCAAAGTTCAATTACTGGCTTTGAAATAAAGCTCATGAAGAATTTCTTCGTACAGAACTTTCCTAAGCAGTATTTCTCCATCCTATCTTCCTTACACCGGTTCTCTCAAGGTCTTGGATTTTACCATTCCTTTTCTTCAAGGCTTTTCTTCTCTAAATTTCCTTTTACCATAAACTGTTCTTTCACTTCTTCCTTTCCTTATGATCAAAAATTGACTGTTAGATTACTGATTTGTGTTACTGAGCTAATTGTGCTGTGAGTTTCTTACCTGTTAAGACACGGAAAATCTGATCACTACCTTCATTTTTGAATAGAGTGCAGTAATCAACAGTATAAAGGTTCTTAGCAAGTACTAGATAAAAATAGTAATTCAAAAACTATCTTGAAACATTTTTTGGACTTAAAATATTTCCTACAGCAGTTTTCAAAACAAATATTCAAATGCCAACTATTCCTAAATTGAATTACTTATGTAATTCAATGAAATGTAAGTGATGTCGTGTGATTTAATGAATATGAAAGTACTTGATATCCCTTCATCCATGACTACTTCATACAAATTTGACATATATACTAAAACGAACATTTATTTTATATTTATTTCAGGTAGTGTAGTTTAAGCAAAGTATGTATACTTACTTTTCAGTATAAATAGAAATGAATCTCTTAAGTATACTCAGTAATAAAAGTTTTATGAAATTGTTATAATCTATGCACTGTTAAAGTACACTACTTTTTATTAAATTCAAATGGGTTTATTCAACAAAATGTAGATATATACTAATATATTGAGTGCTTTTTTGTTTTTTTGTTGTTGTTTTTTGTTTTTTTTTGTTGTTTGTTTGTTTGTTTGTTTTTTGAGATAGAGTCTGTCACCCAGGCTGGAGTGTAGTGGCTCAATCTTGGCTCACTGCAACCTCTGCCTCCCGGGTTCAAGCTATTCTCTTGCCTCAGCCTCCCAAGTAGCTGGGACTAGAGGCATGTGCCACCACGCCCAGCTAATTTTTGTATTTTTACTATAGACGAGGTTTCACCATGTTGGCCAGATGGTCTCAATCTTTTGACCTTGTGATCTGCTCGCCTCAGCCTCCCAAAGTGCTAGGATTACAAGTGTGAGCAACCACACCTGGCCTATTGAGTGCTTTTTAAAAAATCCACCAAAGCAACTTGCCATTGATGACAAGAATCAAGATATTTTTGCCATTGATCCAAGTTTTTGCTTTCTAGATTCTCCATTTTGTCATACAGTAATCCTTGGTTCTCAAGCCAAAAATGCTGGCCTGGTTAGCACTAAGCTCTTTTCATGTACCTCAGGACACATTGAAAACTAGGATATTGCTTTTACTGTCATCTGTATGTTTGCTTTTGAAAATTTACAATTTTACAGAGCAGTGCTTTGAGTTGTCAGACTTGGGTATGGTTGAGAGGGTTGCTTCTTAAGTTGGTTTTGAGTAAGAAAGACAATAGTTCCTAGTCAAAGTATAGGAGTAAAATTATTCTCCCAAATTTGTCTTCATTTTTACAACAAAGTAGCTGACCTAGAATATAAGTGAAGACCACCTGCTTGCAATTCTCTCATTCCCTATTACAGACAATCTTGAATACATGCCCAATACATAATTTTGTTGTTCAATCAATAAATCATTTCATTAATCACTTATTTACTTAGTTGTTTATTCAAGGTATGATTATCGACACCCTGTACTGTGTGAGAATCTGTTGTGGTACTGATGATGCATCAGAGAAGGAAACAGGCAAAACCGCTTTCCACATGGAGGTAGAGACAGGTAACTATAGGGAGAAAAAATGAAACAGAGCGAGAAACCAAGGAGTGATGAACAACTGAGGAGTCAGTGACGCTGTTTCAGATAGAGGACTTGTTTCTTTGAGGATACTACATTTGAGCAAAACTGTATAAAGTTAAGACTGAAGACCTGAGCCATGCATTCACCGAGAGAATTCACATTATAGACAGAGGAATAAATTCAAAGACTCTGAAGATGAATATGACTGATAAGTTTAACAAATGGCAAGAAGATAGCTGGATAAGATGAGAAAGAGCAAATGTGGTTGAAATAGAGAAGATGGATGTTGATTGAATGTATGTAGATTAGTCAAAAATGTTTTTGACTTTTTAATTGATTTGCCAACAAATCAGTTGATGGTGACCTTATCTAGCGACATATAGTTTACAAAGAATAATTCTTTTTTTCATCTTTCATTCAATGTCCTAGTAGTACATAATTAAAAATTCAAATTCACAACTGTGTGTAGATATGTTTGTTCACAATCACAGATAACTTTATTCTTTAAAAATATGTTTTACTCAGAAAAAAATCAGAAAATGCATTAAATCATTCAGTTTGGCTCAGTGGTATCACTACCTCATTTAACATATAGTAGAGGATTATTGCGGTCATCCCAAAAGTCAATATGAACATGATGGATTTCTATTATAAAGTAATATTTAGTGTCAGAAAATGTAATAGTGTGGTATCATCAAAATTAATAAGTGATTTTTGTTATATTACATTCTCTTTAAAAAATCATTAATAGCATCTCTTTAAAAAATTATCAATAATAGCAGCTTCACATTTCAGATACATCCTTACAAACATACGTACTTTGCTTGATAAAATGATCTTCTTTATTGAATATATTTTGGTGAAAATTGATTAATGTGCTAGGTTTTATCTTAGTACTTCGGGACAGGCAAGGGGTGAGCATTATTTGTGAGAAAATAGCAAATAGCATCCACCAATATTCTCTATGGAGTTTATTCAGTATCTTTACAAGGGTTTATTTAGAGATATGAGGGATCTTATTGACAACAGTCCGACTAAATATTATAAATGACTTAAAAACAGTAAGTGATTAATTTTCATGCTACACTTGAGACTCTACCAAATCTTGGAAATAATCTAAAATTTCTTTTCAATGAGTATGTTTTATGGAATACCGTTATAACAAATATTTTCTTTCTGTTTTTCTATTACTGATTATCAATTGATACCTCTACTAGAATTTCCATTCTGTATTGCATAGCAAATATTAAAGTTTTGCTAAGTAAATGTTTTATTTGTATTATTTGAATATTCTTTTGACACCTTGAACCTTGATGTATTTGAAATAATGTTTCACAATAAATAGATTTGTTTCAGTTAAAACTATTTTTTGAAGTCCATTTTGAATCCCAGGAGAAAAGCAATTATTTCAATTTTATTTCAGCCAATTTCAAATTCCAGCTAAATCTCACAAAATATATTTCTTCTTCATACTTTGTCATGCTTTCTTAAAAACATTAACTATATGCTACTCCTTGCTTTCATTTTTTTCAGGAGAGGTAAATCAGTTAATACTCATGATAGATTTTTAGTTGACTAAAATACCAGCAATTTAAAATTAACAGATAATTATTACCCTTTCACATAATCCTACATTGCGAACTTTATATATTTCTCTGATTAAAAATTACTATTTTATATAAAGTCTTTATTATTGTTGGCAAATAAAACACTGATAGGAAACTGTGTGAACATTACTATAATTATATATATGTTTTCTTTAGGATTCTAAGATTACCTTACTTTTGAGTTTTTCAATTATTGACTATTAGTTAAACTTAAGACTACACAAAGATGTGCCTTCTTCATTCTGTAATATAGTTGATCAGAGATAGCACTAACATTTTAACAATATGTAAAAGAAATGTCTTCTGTAAATCTTATTACATGAATAAAACATATAATTGTTTTTATGTTAACAAAGTGGTCAGAAAACAAGAAGAATTCCCTGTAAAAAGAATTTTGTAAGCCTGTAAATACAAAGCCACACTCTAGGGATAAGACACACCTGCAAGCCTGTGGCTAATATTTTTCTGCAAACAACTGTCAGCAACTTTTGTCTCAGAATAGAGAATATTTGGATCATTATATTAGATTGCAATTTCGGTGAGGGCAAAGACTGTATTTTTTCATTCATTACTATAATCCAAGAATTGCTCCTGGTACATAGTAGGCATTTCAAATGCTATTCTTTGAGTAACTGAACCACTAAGATTAACGTGAATTTCACAAATAACAGCTGCAAGGGACTTAAATGAGACTTATCTGCCTATTTAGGATAGTTTGGAGTATTACTATGATTAAGATTTTTTAACATAATTAACCCTTAATTGAAATTCACCTTGCATGTATAAAAATAGGTAGTGTGATTATTTTTAATTTCAAGTAATTTTTTTGCTTGAATTACCGTGTCTACAATGAAGACAAAAATTTATTTTTGTATTCACTAAGATTTTTTTGAAATAATAGAAAATAATATAACAGTATTCTAATGTGAGGGAATGCTGGTGTGTTTGTATGTATGCATATAAAATAATACTGAATATTATTTTAGCCAGGCATGGGGGCGTGCGCCTGTAATCCCAGCTACTTGGGAGGCCAAGGCCCAAGATTGCTTAAACCCAGGAGGCACAGTTTGCAGTGAGCCAAGATTGCACCACTGCACTCCAGCCCAGGTGACAGAGTGAGACTATATCTCATAAATTAACAAATGAAACTGAATATTCGGCCAAATCAAAGAAAAATAAATCTAACACTAAAGTATTTTAAAACCCATATTATCATAAATTAAAGAATAAAATATACATATTTTATGCATTCATATTTTTTAAATTTTTTTACATTTAAGAGTATTTCATAAAATGAAAAACCTGATTATTCAGATAACCAGGTAAATTTATAAAATTATATTTTATTTTAGTTATTTTGGGGTATTAGATAATTTCATATGACAGATGAAGTTTATCAGCCTTGTCATGTGATATGATTTAATGGCTGTGTAAAAATACTGTCTAATTCTTGGAAAATGGTTCACTTTAGTTTTTAACTTTTGATGATAAAATCTTCACTTAGGTCTTTCAGCCTTTAAGGGAAGTTAGATAAAGTAGACACATGCATCACGAAATGATATTTTTAAAGAGTATAATTAGACAGAATATAATATTTTGAATTATTATTATTATTATTATTTTTTTATTTTTTTTTTTGAGACGGAGTCTCGCTCTGTCGCCCAAGCTGGAGTGCAGTGGCACGATCCTGGCTCACTGCAAGCTCCGCCTCCTGGGTTCAGGCCATTCTCCTGCCTCAGCCTCCCGAGTAGCTGGAACTACAGGCGCCGCCACCACGCCCGGCTCATTTTTTGTATTTTTAGTAGAGACGGGGTTTCACCATGGTCTCGATCTCCTGACCTTGTGATCCGCCCGCCTCGGCCTCCCAAAGTGCTGGGATTACAGGCGTGACCGGAAAGTCAAATTTTACTTTCATTAATAATTTGCTGTCTACTCCACGTGTTAGTAATTTTAAAATATAATTATTCTGCATGAGTAAATATTTTTTATTTAAATTAAGAAACTGCAAACGATTTAACATCAATATGTCATGTGAGTTTGCAGTTCATGAAATGAGAATAAAAGCCATTTGCAATTTGACATTTCTAATTTAAAATTAAAATTAAATTTTCAGAGGTAGTAACTATATTTTGATAATCCTTCATTAAAAAATTAAAATGAAAGATAATGCCATTTTTATAGGATAGCAAGATATTGCATGTACAGTTAATTGGTACACATATATGCATCATCCCCCAATAATACACACACACACACACACACACACAATTCCAGAAATATCTATAACATGTTCAAAAATCAATAGAGTTTTAAAAAATTCAATCTATGATAGGTTTCCTGAAATCATACCTGCATCTACACTAGTGAAGAAAGAATATTCTGTATTTTTAAATTTAATAAGAATTCTTATTCCAATTTCAGTAGTCCATATTAAATTTATATCATGGAAACTTTATGTTTTATTTGACATCTGGTGGACAGAAAGATATCTGGAGGTCCAGAACCCTAGAAGGGGTGTTTTGAATTTTCTCTTAAGAAATAAATTGTTGGCTTTGGACATTATAAATAACAACACCAAATATCAACTTGGAATTTGAAAGATGAAATCTCTGGGCTTTAATTATTGAGCTTGATTAGCAGGTATTAGTGCTTTTATAAAATCGAGATAAGGGTTATGGTATGTTTTCTTAAATGTTTGATTAGTGTCCAACTGGGCTTCAGAGTTCATTTGAAAACACTCCCCCAAAGAAAAAAATATTTAAACACTGGCATACCTTATTTGACCCATAATTTCAAAGTATTTGGGGGTCATAGAAAACATATCCAGGGACTTGTATTAAACAATGCTCTTAAACATGTATAGAGGAAATTTGAACCTAAATGTATAGTAGCTATATAAATCTATTTCAATCATATTTTAGAAAGTTTGGCTACATATGTGTTTGGTTTGAGAATGAGAGTTAAAATTCCAGTTTAAAGAGTCTTTTCCAAATTTAATGTGATCACCCAAATGCATTATGCATAAAATGACCTTATGATATATCACATAAACTGAATACATCAGTTGAGACTTAATATGGAAATAAATAACATGATAATCAATATGAATCAAGATTTTCTGTAGAAAATCAACTCTATAAAACTGGTATCTGATGTAGCAATCTGTGAAGCGCTATTCTCTGTTTCTGGTGGTAGGCGTGAAGAAGCTGCAGGTCATCTAGGCTGGCAGTTGGGGAGGAAAAGTTAGTGCAAAGCAGAGGAGAGTGAGGGCAAACTGATGTCCATGAAGCCAAATTAGAATCCATGGGGACAATAATTGTAACCCATATCTGTTACCACCTTTAACCTGTATGCTACTAACTACTTTATACTGACAAGGAAATTCAGCAGATCAGCAACAGTACGCGAGAGCTAAAGTAGAACAGGATACCCACACAAAGTACAATGGGTGCCGCAGCAATTTTAACAGGAAAAAAATTATTCTTAAAAATGTGGTTTCACTAACGTTTACCCCTCAAACTGACATCAATCTATTCCATTTTAAATCATGTTTACATTCCAAATAAAGATAATGGTAAAATAATGCTTCTTTCCAAGATGACACATCTATCCTTCTACCAACTGAAAGCACACTAACCATCACTCTGAAAGTGGATACAATCTCACTTAAGTCATTTATTCACCAGTGGGCGATGTTCATTCCTCTTCTGATACACCTCTCTCTCTTTAGTATCGTGTAAGTTAAATACAATGACATAAAGTTAATTACTATTATATTTTTATGTGGGATGGCAGGAGAAGTGGAAAAAAGGGAAACTTTGGTTAATCTTTTTGAAATATATTCACACGAAAATAAGAAAGAACTTTTCACAATTATCACAATTCTTATGTTTGCAATTGGTCACATGGTCATACTTTGTTTATAGCTTCCTTCTTGTACCACCTATTCCATTATTACCTTTATTTTAACCAGATCATCAGGTCCTTTGTCTGATACAATGACCTGAAAGTTTGTTCCTGAAGAGCGTTGGCCATTAGTAGTTCTTCCTGTGTTGGTCTATTAAAGTTTTCCAATAACTTTGATCACAACACAAGGGAGTACTAAGGGGACCCACTTGATCTCCTACAAATGATTTCACTTATCCATCTGCTGAAGTTACTCTTTGGTTAGCACCTACATGTGACACAAATGTCTTTAAATTCTGTACCCAAGTAGAGAGAATTAATCACATATATTTTCTTCAGACCTCTCTGTCACAGATGCTCCAATTATGTTCAAGTACTGTTAGCCAAACTATTAACTTTTCCCGGCCGGGCATGGTGGCTCATGTCTGTAATCCCAGCACTTTGGGAGGCCGAGGCGGGCGGATCAGAAGGTCAGGAGATCGAGACCACAGTGAAACCCCATCTCTACTAAAAATACAAAAAATTAGCTGGGCGTGGTGGCGGGTGCCTGTAGTCCCAGCTACTCAGGAGGCTGAGGCAGGAGAATGGCTTGAACCCAGGAGGCGGAGCTTGCAGTGAGCCGAAATAGTGCCCCTGCACTCCAGCCTGGGCGATAGAGCGAGACTCCGTCTCAAAAAACAAAAAACAAAAAAACAAAAAACAAAAAAACAAAAACAAACAAACAAAAAAAAAAAGCTTTTCCCAGTGCATCAGAGTAGATATGTTCTTTGGCTATCACTCTTTTCAGGAGAAATGAATAACCAAATATACTGCTCAAAGTTCTGCTGACATCAAGGGTTTGAATTTACCACTAACCTCTTGAGGGCTCTGCATAAAGACAGTCAGGAAAGTGAGTAAACAAACAGAAATAAAAGCAATTTTTTTTTTTTTTTTTACTGGGTATTTGAAACTAAACATAACCACATTCATTCAACCAATGGAACAAGGAGCAATAGCTCCCTTCAAAGTATTTTGGAAAAGTTTTTACATCCTAAGTGCCACCCAGAACATCGCAACAGCATGGGAAGAAGTCACACAGCAATGCATGATCAGCATGTGGAAGAAAGTTTTGAAGACATATGTGAACACATTCAAAAGCTTTAACAAAGACTCTGCTGTTGATGAAATAGTAGGTAACAAGTTATTAGCACTTGAGAAACAGCTAGAATTGGGTATTGATGAAGAGGATATTCATGAGTTTGTTGGCATTGAGTTTTCGAGTGATAAAACTGTAGAAAGAAAGAAGTAAAGAAGCTGAAGCAGAGGAAGAAGTTAAACAAGAGGAACCAAGAAAGTGTACTGGGGAGGCCTTTCCTGCTATCAGCAGTGGCATACAGATGTTAAAGAAATGGTACGTCAATTAGGAGAGACTCCTAAGAACTGACAGGCAGGGACAAAATGCTCTTGCTTGTTACAGAAAGATATGTAATAATAAGAAATAAGTTGTACAGTCAAAACTTGATATCTTTCCAAAGAACACTGTGAATTCAGAAAAAAGAGGTTTGATAGACTCATAGTTCCACGTGGCTGGGGAGGCCTCACAATCATGGTGGAAGACGAAAAGCACATCTTTCATGGTGGCAGACAAGAGAGAAAATGAGAGCCAAGTGAAAGGGGAAACCCCTTGTAAAACCATCAGATCTCGTGAGACTTATTCACTACCACTAGAACAGTATGGGGGAATCTGCCCCCATGATTCAATTATCTCGGACTGGGTCTCTCCCACAACACGTGGAAATTATGGGAGCTATAATTCAAGATGAGGTTTAGGTGGGGACACAGCAAAACCATATCAAACTCTAGACCATCAATAAGTTTCAGTAACCAGTTTCTTCTACAGGTGGAGCATCCCTAATCTGAAAATTTGAAATCTGAAATTCTCTAAATTCTGAAAATTTTTGAGTACTAATATGATGTCACAGGCAGAAAATTCAATACATGACTTCATGTAAAAATATCACAAAATTACTTAAAATATTGTATAAAATTATCTTTAGGCTGTGTGTGTATACACGAAATGTAAATGAGTTTTGCCTTTTGACGTGGGTCACCTTTCCATGATATCTCATTATGAAATACAAATATTCTAATATTCCAAAAAATCTGAAATCTGAAACACTTCTTATCCCAGGCATTTCAGATAAGGGTTACTCAACCTGTACCAGCTATTTTTGAACCTCATCAGAAGAGGAGAAATTGATGACTCTGTTGCTGTAGCATCTCCATCATCCAGAAATTAATTGTAATTCGATGCTTCAAACACTCTTTATGTCTACTGTGCTTTCAGTTGTGTATACGAATAATGAGCACCCATATAACCATTCTGTTTTTCACTTCAGTGCCATATTCAATGAATCACATCAGATATTCAACACTTATTTATTAAATAGGCATTTGATTTTCCCCAAATGTAGCCAATATAAGTGGTCTGAGCACATTTAAGGTAGGCTGTGTTATGCTATGACATTTAGTAGACTGGGTAGATGAAATTCATTTTAGACTTAGGATATTTTAACTTATGATGGGTTTATTGAATACAATCTCATCATAAGTCAAAGACCATCTGTACTAGAGTACGACTGAGGATTGCCCAGTTTTTTCTTGTTTTTAATTCAATGATAATATATTGATTTCAAGAACATTGCCCTTAAGCATGCTGAAATGCCCCTAAGTGAAAGATAAGGATATCTGCTCTGTTTGAGTAAATGTATGATATTGTGCTGGCTAAGGTTTTTGATTTGTAAAATACAAAAAAAAAAAAAAAAATTACTTACAATGTTTGCTGATAAGAAAATGAATATATTTGAGTCACATACAGTAGGATGGTAACTCCAGACACTCTATGTCCTAGTTACATGATCTTGGGAAAATTAATCTCTCTGATTCTTAATTTTTCTAACTATAAAAAGGGAAAGGTTCATCTTGGAGATGTGTTATGCAGGTTAGAGGAAGTAATGTTCACAATGTTCCTGGTACACAGTAGAGACTTAGTAAATGGAAACTATTATTATTGGCACCATTACTCTCAGTACTAAGATAATCACTCATTTAGACACAGTATTTGTGCTATGTCCTAAAAGTGGCAATACTCATACTGAAATTTTAATATGGAGAAATTGAGGCAAAGAGAAAGGAAGCAGTTATAAATAAGTTGTTGCCAAATTAGTGCTGTTAAAGTGATTAACAGTGTTTAAAAATCAGATTCTGTGGACACATTGTTATGTTTCAGACCTTGACTCCTACTTGCTTACTTGCTTGGGAAACTTACTTAACTTTTTATGCTTCAGTACTCTCATCTATTAAATAGGAGCAATAACATATCAGCCATTACTGTTTGATGTGAGAGGTCATATGAGTAAAATGCATGTAAATTTGCTATATACTTTATGAAGCAAAAAGAACCTAATGAATATTAGCTACAAGTATTGTCAGAGGTTTTCATTTTTTCTTTCCATATACCATACCATGTTCCTAGTAGCTGAAGAAAGCATAGTTCTCAAAAGGAATGCATCCTTTTATAAAGCACTGATTATAAAATAAAATACTAAGAAAAAATGTAAAAACATTAAAAAGCATGCATATGAGACGTGTATATATAGCATATATTTTATATAAATTATATATGTATTAAATATATTAAATAATATTCTATGCAGGAATAAAAGGATTAATATTATTTAAATGAAAATCTGTAAAATGATAAAGCTAGGAGACTTACCTCAAAAGCTCGTTGGGATTTCCAAACAATGTGAGATCATTAAAGTGCTTTCATAGTGTAAAGTGCAAGACAAATGCTTCTAATAATACTCTGAAATGTTCTCATAAGGAATAAGTCAGTATTTTTCTTTATAGATGCATGAGGGAAAGCGATAGTTTATTAGCCACATAATTATTAAAGGAATCCTAAAGGCAAAAATTAGAATTGTGTGGTTATTAACAAAAAGCCTAAGGTTATATGGAAATAACCATTGCTTTGGTTATTATTATTTTTTTTAATCAGTTGATTTAAAAAAAAAACATGTTTTGGACTTAAAACAATCTGTCTCATGAATTTATGAATACACATTTATTTTTTTCCAAATATTATTCTGTCCTGGTACCTTTGTACAGTCAGTAGAATAAACACAGAAAATTATATGTACTTTTTTCTTTCATTTTTTTGTCTCGTACCCTTTGAAAGTAAAGCTGAAGAATACTGATGAGTTAATAATTGGCTTTCCTACATTCACCTTACTGAAATGCAAACGTTGTTTTTTTCAGTCCGGCTTTTGTAGGCAATTCAGTACCAACTCACAGTTTAGTCAATTGAAGGATGTCTTAGGAGTCTTTCTGCTTTGTTATTCTGTTAGACCCAAAAGTCTTAACCTTTAACATTGAACATTTAGGGCAGAGCAATTTACTACAGGATTCAAGCTCTATGATAAGGATTACTTACTAGATATTAGGACAAGCATTCTTTACATTTTAGAATACGTTGTTCCATTTTTATAAAAATACTAAACATCAACACTTTCTCACATACATTTTTATAAAACATGAAAATGATTTAATTTTTATTTAATTTCTCAAAAAAACCCTCATCTCAAAAACTCTAAAATTGAGATTCCAAATTTAATCAAATTTTTTAGTCCTTAGTATTCACATTATATTAGGTAGAGTACTTTTGAATTATCCACCTAAATACTGACTGTATAGAAATGATCTTTAAGCAAGTATGCATATTTCCAGTGTACTTTATTTGGATTAAGAAAAAAAAATCGCTGTGTTGAAGTCTCACTATACTCCAAAGTTCCAAGTGGCTCAGATGTGATATTTTTCCATGTAAAAATTTCAAGTTTAATAAATTATAATATATCAGATATATAGAAGAGCTGATCTGAGTCATGAACTGTGCATTTGATACAGTAGATAGTGTGATGGACAATGCAAGATGAAAAATATCTAACAATATGAATTACACTTAACATCCAATTCCAGAAAACTTATACCAAATGAGAGTCAAAATTTTCTTTTTAAGTAATTGTTAACACTAAAGAATGATCATGTTAAATAATATCACTACTCTACAGGAAGAGAAGGCTACTATATCACTGATCATTTTATTTGTTGCATCTTAGATCAACTTTCACAAGTTAATTTTATACAGTCTTAAGAATATACACACAAAATGTCTTTACTGTTTTTTTATTATTATACTTTAAGTTCTGGGGTACATGTGCAGAACGTGCGGTTTTGTTACATAGCTATACACGTGCCATGGTGGTTTGCTGCACCCAACAACCCTCATTTACATTAGGTATTTCTCCTAATGCTATCCTTCTATAGACCCCCACCCCCAACAGGTCAAAATGTGTGATGTTCCAATCCCTGTGTCCATGTGTTCTCATTGTTCAACTCCCACTTATGAGTGAGAACATGTGATATTTGGTTTTCTGTTCCTGTGTTAATTTGCTGAGAATTTATTAAACATAAAACTGTTGAAAGTTATTTGAATTGTATATGGATGTACAAAGCAGATAGAACTTGAAGGGGGACACGTTTTGCAATATGATCAAAATCTGTACAGATAATATGTAAATATTTCCATATTACACACAGACAAATGGGGTTTTTAACTTAGGAGCATGGGAAATATTGCCTTCCTTTCTTTCATTTTGCCCCAAATATGTTATTGGCTACATACAGAGACCTGTGTATACATAGAAATTCATGAGAAAAAGTGAAAATAACTTTGTAATATATGGGTAGCTCCTTTGATAAGAGGCATATGACCTTGGATAATGGAAGGAGAAAAAGAATTTTCTTAAGGCAACCCATTTTAGTGGCTATGAATTCTCAATTTGAAGTTACTAGATTAATATTTATAACTCCTTGATTTGGGTACAGTCAGTATAACAGAAGTGGAGATTTAGAAAAAAACAAAAAACAAAGTAATTCTTTTTATTGTAAAGGAATCTTCATTTCTTTGATCTCAGAACTGACCAGTTGGCGTCTTTTAAATTTCCAAGTGAACTCCCCTATTTGAAAAAGTCTGCAGTATGTTAATAATTGACATTATAAATCTGTCTATTATAAACGATTTTCCCAGCATAGTTTATTTGCTGTTGGTGACATTCTAGATATATTCTTGATCCAAAAATCATGAAGTACAGAGAGAAAATGGCAACTCTACCTTTTCACACATCCAAGCTCTTTCTCCTCTGTACCTAATAAGACGTATGTTAGGAGAACCCTGTGTTCAAATTTATATATGTATATATGTATATGTATATCTATATCTCTATATATAATGATATGAACAAAAATGATAGAACCAGCACTTGGTCCTTACTCTTAGGGTCAGTGTGAGAAATGCTAAATTCAGCAATTATTTATTCTTCATTAACGTGTGCCAAATAGTTTGCTAACCACTAATACCAAAGTAATTTTCAACCCTTCAAGAGGTTACACTTTATTTTTGAAGATGACAATAAAACCAAAATATAAAATAGGCAGTAAAATAAGTATCTGCAAGGCACAGAATTAATACAGAAAAGGAATCTGTTAACCATCTAGTAGGGGGAAGGAGGAATAAGGGAAAGCTTGGAGAAGTAATCAGTACCTGAACAATACCTGAACCGGGTTGTGAGAAATTTATATCAATTTTCCAAGACAAAAAGACCAAGTTGGCAGGGAAGATGTTCTTGGCAAATAGTTGTAAAATACCAGGGTGTTTAGGGCACCTAAGTAGTTCTTCATGCCTATATATTCATTTATTTCACTTGCTGGAGCATGTGTTTAAAAGTAAATTGCCAAGTCACATCCAAGAAATATGGAATTAGAATCTTTGAATTTGAGGTCCAAAGATGTACATTTTTACAAGCTTACTGAGTGAATGTATGTATATTTGAAGATTAGAAGGCAACTATGAATATGTGAGCTGTCCAAGAGAAACGTGATGTTAGCCAAGAGCTAACAGTTCTTCACTAGGAGCCTGAAGTGAGATTTTAGCATTGGACCACCACGGTCAGTTAACATTTAAGAGGAAAATTCCAGACACTGTGCATTGGCCTCAGACATCAGGGGAACAAGTTGTTGGGATCCTGTTTTGGTCCAGGGATTACATGATGAGAATTTGAACTGCCTTTATTACAGCAGAAATGGAGAAAAGGGACCAGACATTCCAGGTCTTTAAGTGTTGAAAGAACAATCGAAACACCCCTTGTTGCCTCACATTCTACATAATTCTTCATTTGTCTCTAATTATAAATAAAAAAGGGGTTAGCTTTCAACGTCAAGTATTATACAAACCATGATTTTTGCCAGCCTGATGATTTAAAGGGTGCATGCTGTACATTGCTAGGTAAATTCTTACTTGTTTCAGGAGAAAATTTCCAAAGATCTCTTGCTTTAGTTTCACCTCAGTACAGCTATGTGAGACAAGTCTACTCTAAGCAGTAGCTTTCAATATTTTTTTAAAAAATATTCTATCTATTCTGCTTTTGTTCGTATTTATGGCTGAAATATCCCACTTACGTTAACTTGGTCATCATTGCTCAGCACAGCAACTACCATAGCCTCCCTTATTTTACAAGCAATAACTTTCCTATTTCGAATTTCTGTTGTATTAAACATATTCTCTCTGTGTTGTCTTATGCCTTACATACAAAATCTAAAACATGTATATATTATATAATATTTTGTATATTGTATATAGACATAATATTTTATACATATATATAAATGCACACACACACACACACATATATATTTGGCCTGGGATTTGCTTTCAATCTGCTGACAGTTGAAGTTTATAAACCATCAGTGTCTTCCAAGGGTTTCAGAGACATCCTGTGCATACCTGTTGCCAAATTAACTTTAACTATCAGCACCTAAATAAACAAGTAAGATTTTATAGCAAGCTTAGAAAAGGATATTTTACACGTATTATATATTTTACATATATGTACTAGACAAATATACATTTAGAAAAAGCATAAACCCATGAAGGAGAGAGAATCATTAGTAATAACAAATGCATATTGTATACTTATTGTGAGCTTATAATTGTTACATAGAGACAGTAAAATGCATGATTTGAAGAGATTTACAATCTCATAAAGCTAATTTTATGTGTATTTTAAAAATGTATAACATATAGGAAACAGTGGAAAGAATACAACACACAGAAAAGGAAACCGGATTCAAGCTCAATTCACCATCTTAACTATCAATAAAACATTTAGCCTCATTGTTGTACTTGTTTTATTTATAAAATTGAGGGAATAATACCTATCTTTATGGGTTACTCTGATGCTAAATATCAAATGGGGTTTTACAGTCATTGAACAAGTACATGTTAAACCATAAACTCTGTGTCATACATGATATTAGGCTATAGAGACATAGTGTAGAACAAAACAAACCAGTCTCCAACTTTTATAGAACTTATTTCTAATAGGTTAGAGGACAAAATGAAATAGAAAAAGATGCGTAAGTAAGTTCATAGTAAAATATCTAAGGGTGAAACAACCAATACAAAAGTCCTAAGGCAAGAGAAAGCTTGACCTATTTAAGGAATAGAGAAAAGGCTGTTATAACTGGAACACCGCGATACAAGTGAAAAATACAAATAGAATGGCTCAAAAGATAAGAAGGGCAGTTAATAACTGCTTACACTGATTATATTCTCTTTATGTGCCAAGCATTATGTTAAGCATTTTTGTATATGAATATATATTCTTTTTTTTCCTACAACTTTTATTTTATTTTTTATTTTTTTTAAATTTATTTATATATTCTAATATCAAAACCTCAAATGTAGGCCTACGCTTATCCTCATTTTACAAGTAAGGGAATGTTATCTTGCTCTAGGCAACATATCTGCTTGACCCATTGTTTGAATCATTCCACACTTGTTAGCCAGAAGAAGGAGTGGTCTGATCAAAGAAGATAAAAGACAGAGGAGGAAAAGAGGAAGGAGGAGAAGAAGGAGGAGGAAAAGGAAAAACAGGAGAAAAGAAGAAGGAAAAAAAAACCCAGCTAAAATAGTATATTAAGAAGAGCAATCTAGCATGCATTATATGCTATGATTCATGTATAACTACATATGGATATGCATGCATGCAAAAATTGGAGAATATAAGTATTTTCTTACCTTTGGGAATTATCATAAGATATTAAAGACCAAGCCATAGACTAATATGTATAGAATGATATTATTTAAAAATCAAATAAAACAAATCATATATAAGTTGTATATGTATAATCGTGGAGAAACATACACATCAAATTTTCATAGCATTGGACATCTTTAAGGAGTTTAAGAACTTCATATTAAAAAATAAGTTAAAAATGGAAATGTAGAAGAGTAGAAGGGAGAATGTAAAACATAGTGATCTTTGCTGTCGTTTGTCATTGGGTGTATTTATAAAATATACACCAGTCAAGAAGTGGAAAGAAGTATAAGGATTCTGGCATCAGACTGGACTATGAAATTATTTTTAAAGTTGTTGGTTTAACACTGTGGAAATCAATTATCACTTTAGATGGAATAATGTGGTATTTATTGGTCAAACTGTGAATTGTTAACACAACACCCTTGTTTTGCAGAGTGCTTATGCCAAATTAGAGAGATAATTTAATTTGTTCTGAATATTGTATCTTTTTTATTTCCCAATATTCTCAAGTCTTTTTAGTTCCTGTACCTTTGGATATCCAATGTGCAAGTGTTCCATTATGATCACCCTTGCTTGTATCTTGTGGAACCTTCTTTTTTTAATTATACTTTAATTTCTGGGATACATGTACAGAAAGTGCAAGTTTGTTACATAGGTATACATGTGCCATGGTGGCTTGCTATACCATCAACTCATCTACACTAGGTATTTCTCCTAATGCTATCCCTGCCTTTGCCTCCCATCCCGCGACAGGCCCCAGTGTGTGATGTTCCCCTCCCTGTGTCCATGTATTCTCATTGTTCAACTACCACTTATGAGTGAGAATATGCGGTGTTTGGTTTTCTGTTCCTGTGTTAGTTTCCTGAGAATGATGGTTTCCAGCTTCATCCATGTCCCTGCAAAGGACATAAACTCATCTTTTTTATGGCTGCATAGTATTCCATGGTATATATGTGCCACATTTTCTTTATCCAGTCTATCATTGACGGGCATTTGAGTTGGTTCCAAGTGAGATGGAGTCTCATTTCTGTTGCCCAGGCTGGAGTGCAGTGGTGCAATCTGAGCAACCTCTGTCGCCTGGGTTCAAGCGATTCTTTTGCCTCATCTTCCTGAGCAGCTGGAATTACAGGCATGCATCACCACTCCCAGATAATTTTTGTATTGTTGGTAGAGACAGGGTTTTACCATATTGGCCAGGCTGATGTTGAACTCCTGACCTCAAGTGATCTGCTCACCTCAGCCTCCCAAAGTGCTGGGATTACAAGTGTAAACCACCGGGCATGGCTATGGACCCTTTGGTGAGTCATCATATCCTAGACCGCTGTCCTCTCCTAAGTGACAATAAATCATTTGGGGGTTAATATGTTTTTATTTTTTTCTATTCTCAACTTTTAGGTTCATAGGATACATGTACAGGTTTATTACATGGGTAAATTGCATGTCACAGTCGTTTGGTGAACAAATAACCTTGTCACCAATGTAGTGAGGGCAATACCCAATAGGTAGTTATTTGACCTTTGCCCTCCTCCCTCCTCCTTCAAGTAGGCCCTGGTTTTTATTGTTCCCATCTTTGTTTCCTTGTATACTCAATGTTTAGCTCCCACTTATAAATGAAAACATGTGGTATTTGATTTTCTGTTTCTGTGGTCATTTGCTTAATGTAATGACCTCCAACTGCATGTTGCAAATAATTTTGTTTTTCTTTAATGGCTGCATGGTATTCCATGGTGTATATGTATCATCTTTTCTTTATCCAGTCCACTGGTGTTGGGCATCTGGGCTGATTCCATTTCTTTGCTATAGTGAATACTGATGCAATGAACATATGTGTGCATGTGTCTTTTTGGTAGAAAGATTTATGTTCCTTTGTGTATATACCCAGTGATGGGATTTCTGGGTCAAATGTTAGTTCTAAGTTCTTTGAGAAATCACCAAACTGCTTTCCATAGTTTTTCTTTTGTATGAATTTTCATATCGGTTTCATTCTGCTCAGCTCTAATTTGGTTATTTCTTTACATCTGCTAGCTTTCAGGTTGATTTGATCTTTTTTTCCTACTTCCTCTTGGTGTGATGTTAGGTTAATTTGAGATCTTTCTAACTTCTTGATTTATGCATTTAGTGCTATGAACCTTCCTCTTTACAAGGCTTTAGCTGTGTCCCAGAGATTCTAGCATATTGTATCTTTGTTTTCCTTAGTTTCAATTTTTTTAAATTTCTGCCTAAATGTTATTGCTTATTCAAAGGTCATTCAGGAGCAAGTTGTTTAATTTCCATGTAGTTTTATGGTTTTAGGAGATGTTCTTGGTATTGATTTCTATTTTTGTTGCACTATTGTCCGAGAGGGCAGTTGGTATGATTCTGCTTTTTTTGAATTTCTTCAGAATTGCTTTATAGCTGAGCATGTGGTTGATATTAGAGTATATTCTGTGTGCAGATGAGAAGGATGCATATTCCATTGTTGTTGTTGTGTGGAGTGTTCTGTAGATGTCTGTTAGGTGCATTTGGTCAAGTGTTAACTCTAGGACACAAATATCTTTGCTACTTTTCTACTTCGATGATCTGTCTAATACTGTCATTGGAGTATTGAAGTCTCCCACTATCATTATATGTTTATCTAAGTCTCTTCAGAGGTTTCTAGGTACTTCTTTTATTAATCTAGATGCTCCATTGTTGGGTGCTTACATACTTAGGATAGTGATATGGTTTGGATTCTTGTCCCCACCCAAATTTCATGTTGAATTATAATCTCCAATATTGGAGGAGGGACCTGGTGGAAGGTGATTGGATCATGGGAGCGGATTTCTCCCTTGCTTTTCTAGTGACAGGCAGTAAGTTCTCATGAGATCTGGTTGTTTAAAAGTGTGTAGTACCTACCCCTTCACTCTCACTCCTCCTCTGGCCATGTGAGGGTGTGCCTGCTTCCCTTTCCATCATGATTGAAAGTTTCCTGGGTCCTCCCAGCCATGCTTCCTCTATAGCCTGTGAAACCGTGAGCCAATTAAACCTCTTTTCTTTATAAATTACCCAGTTTCAGGTATTTCTTTATAGCAGTGCAAGAACAGACTATTACAGATAGTTAAGTCTTCTTGCTGAATTGAATCTTTTATCATTACGTAATGTCCTTCTTTGTCTTTTTTAAAAATAATTGTTGATTTAAAGACTGTTCTGTCTGAAATAAGAATAGTACCCTTTGCTTCTTTTGTTTTCCATTTCCTTGATAATTATTTCTTCATTCCTTTACTTAGAGCCTATGGGTTTCATTGCACGTTAGATGGTTCTCTTGAAGATAGCATATCATTAGGTCTTGCTTCTTTATCCAAATTGTCATTCTGTATTTAGCCCATTTATATTCAGGGTCAATATTGATATGTGAGGATTTTATGTCATCGCAGTGTTGTTAGCTGTTTATTAATGTAGAGTGAATTATATAGTTTCTTTGTAGTGTCAGTGCAGTATGTACTTATGTGCATTCTTGTATTAGCAGGTATTCTTTTATTTACATGTTTGCCACTCCCTGATGGATCTTTTGTAAGGCAGGTCTGGTGGTTACAGTTTCCCTTAGCATTTGCTTATCTGAAAAGATTTTATTTGTCCTTCACTTATGAAGCTTAGTTTGGCTGGATGTGAAATTTTTAGATGGACTTTCTTTTCTTTAAGGATGCTGTATGTAGGACCCCAGTTTCTTCTCACCTGTAAAGTTTCTGCTGAAAGGTCTGCTGTTAGCCTGATTGGGTTCCCTTTTTATGTGGCCATCTCCTCTGTCTAGCTTCCTTTAATATTTTTTTTCTTTCATATTAACCTAGAAGAATCTGATGGCTATATATCTTGGGGATAGTCATCTTATATATTCTCTCTCAGGGGTTCTCTGAGTTTCCTAAATTTTCATGTCAACCCCTCTAGCAAGGTTGGAGAAATTTTCGTGGACAAGATTCTCAAATATATTTTCCAAATGTTTTGCTCTCCCTCCATCTCTTTCAGGAATGCCAGTGAGTCATAGATTTGGTCTCTTTACATAATCTCATATTTATCAAAGGTTTTGTTCATTTTCTTAATTATTTTTCTTTATTTTTTCAGCCTGCATTAATTAGAAGGTACAGTCTTCAAGCCCTGGAGGTTCTTTCCTCAGCTTGGTCCATTCTATTGTTAATGCTTTATTATTGTTTCCAATTAGATTCTGAAATTGCTGTTGTGAGCTTTTTATTTCCAGAGGTTCAGTTTGGTTCTGTCTTAAAATAGCTATACCATCTTTCAAATATTGGATTGTTTTGCTGCTTTCTTTGGATTTGGTTTCAACCTCCTCCTGTATCTTGCTGAGGTTACGTGTCATCGAGATTCTGAATTATATGTCTGTCATTTTAGCCATTTCAATATGCATCACCCAGAGCTGCCTTTGCCGGGGAGTTAGTGCTTGAGAACCTTTGCCGGGGAGTTAGTGCAGTCATTTAGAAGTAAAAAGACACTCTGGGTTTTACAGTCACCAGAATTCTTTTGCTGGTTCTTTCTCAGCTGTGGGGGCTAATGTTCTCTTAATCTTTGAAATTTCTTTCCTTTGGATGGGGATTTGTGCTTTTATATTCTTTCGTGCCCTTGAGGATTTGTGTGTGTGTGTGTGTGTGTGTGTGTGGTACAAACTGGGTTTAGTCAATTGGCTTTCTTTCTTTATGCTTTCAGGGCACTAAAGCTCAGCTCAGCACTCCTGGGCTTCCTGCTCTAACCCTGGACAGCTTGGACCAGGATGTGACTTTGTTCTCTGGCCCACTGAGGTCAATTGACTGCTGGCTGGAAAGGCCAAGATATTCCAAGTTCATTGGCAATAACACTCCCACAAGTGCTGCCAGCAAAAGCACTGTGGTCCAGTGCCAGGGGACTGTAGCAGAGTGCACTGCAGTGGGGCGTGGGTTAATAAGTATTCCTTGATAATGTGATAATGTGTTTAGGCATACATTATCCTCTCTAAGTACAATAATACAGAATGGGTAAAGTTATGGATACAACATGAGTGGTGGTAAGCTGGTAATCTTGAGTTTGGGTAATGGATAAGTAAGTGCATTTCATAGTATTTACTATTTTTAAATATATGTTTGAAATTTTTCCATTAAAAATTTTAAAATAAGAGAAGTATTGAGAGGCCGAGATAACCTCTCTCAAGTTTTAAATTTCTATCATCACAGTGTTCAGAGTTGAGCTTAGTAGAAATGTTAGAGAAAAGCTGAAAACGATTTGGGTATCCCATCACAATTGGTATTCAGATAAAATGCATGAAAAGAAAACCTCCAGAGATGGTAGCTTTATCAAATAAAGGTTTGTTTTGTATAATTGAATGAAATCTGGAGTGGGCAGCTCTGGGTGATGCAGTGGCCCACTGCTATCACAAATGTCCTAGTATCAGCTTCTCTCTTTCAACTGTGCCATCTTCGATGTGTGACTTGTTTCATGGTTGCAAAATAATTCCTATATCTCAAAACCCCAAACCTTAATTTCAGGCATTAAGAGGAAGGCGGAAGCAGCAAGAAGGAATGAGTGGTGTCTTTATGTAAAGAAAACAAAACTCTCTCCAGAGGACTTCCTCTCCAAGAAACTGGAAGTTTCCACATGGAAGCTCTTAGTTTCATGGAAATGTAAATCTAGGCAATGAAATTTTAAATTGAAAAAAATTGCCAGCCCCTGACCAAATTGAAGTAATACTAGTGAAGAAGAAAAGAAGAATGCATATTGAGTAGGCAGGTAACATAACTATAGTCACAGTTTTGGGTAAAAACATCCTGAGGCAAACATCTTTCCAAACGTAAAGCACAATCCTTATGTCATATTTCCCTTGTGAGAAACAATAACCTGAAATTTATCTAGTTTTCATGTTTTACTTGAAGTCCAGAATTTTACCCTTATCTGAAACAGAGTCCTATTCTTAAGATTTCTGAAATGATTTTAAGGTAATAGAGGAATACTTGCAGATTTTTATTAAGAAGAGAGCACATTCAGTGGAGTCTGTGAAAGCAAAATCTGACTTGAAAAGGACCAAACAGGAGACTATTGTGAAATCCAGATGAGAGACAGTTCAATGTGAGATTAAACTGAAACAGTGGAGAATTAAAGAAAAGTTTTGAACACAAACCTGAAATAGATCAAATAAATATTGAATGGATGGGAGAAGGTATGTTAGAGGTGGTTAATAAGAGAGAAACCAAAGGTGATTACAAATTTTGAATATGAGATGAATAAAAAAGAAAAGCTCCCCATTTGTCCTTTCTCTAACTTTTATTATCTCTATGGAAGGACCAGAGATTATCAAGGGCATTCTTCTCAAGGAAATTATATACTCTCTTGTTTCTGAATGCTACTCTTAAACTTAGAATGTAAATGGTGGTGGCAAATAATGTTTATTCAGTACTTATGATGGATCAAGTTCAATGTAAAACATGTCAATATTATCTCATGTAATTATCACGACAATCTCTTAATAAAGGAAATATATTTTCTTTTACAGATGCAGAAGTTATTTAGAAAAAAATTACACAACAGGGATTTAAACTCAAATTTTCATTGCTACATGAGACATATCTTCTTACTTTATTATACTGCCTCACATGCATTATTATATATAGCCACATATATTTGCATTTTTGCAGATGAGTTATTAAACATAAAATCATTTCTAAATTTTAATATGAATATATAAATTACATTAGGACAAAGACTGCTTTCTGGGGATCTTAGACCACTATTAGCACTTCCCCCGACACCCCCTGATTCTCACACTCTGTGCAAGAACAGGAGTTTCAATCCATGACATTTGAATTCTGAAAAGTTTCAGACCCTCAAATATAAAATATTATCTGTATCAACAGATAAAGAAAAGAGCTTGGGAGAGGAGAGAATGGCTGGTTTAGTTGAAAGCTATCAGAGCATGAACTCTATGCTAGAGTCAAAGGTTGTGGGTTAGACAACTGCAGGGCTGCAGAAAATAGGGCCTCCAGAATTGAGCTACGGATTCAACCCCACCAAGACATCCTCTTCTTTTACTTCTTGTCCTTCCTTGCCTCTGATTTTCCTTCACTGTAGCCTCCATATCAAAGTCAAAAGAAAGAATCTGAATTTAGCAAGGAGAGACCCTATTCAAAAGAATTATTGTGAGGTGAAGAAAGGGACTATTACAATAAAGAAAACACTGTGACCATAATATCTGCCAGCCTCACAAGGATTAGACAAAAAGGGTATGTCTTTTCTAGGGAGGAGTAGGTAAGGTTATATGTGGCATGGAAGGGTGGCATGATTGACTGCATCATGGAGCAGAGAAAGTTTTACTCTGAGGTCTGCCTAATCTCAGGAGAATTGCTACGCTAATTCAGGCTGAAGATGGGTCAAAGTTTAGAGATGTGGCAGAAAGAAAGAAACTTAACCAAAATTGGTTAAAAACTATTTTGCTCCAGTTGATTGGTGGGGAAAAAACAGTTTAGCCAATCATTTATGAGGCAACAATGTGAATTTGGAGGATCTGTATCTGATCTTTTCATAGATAAACAAGGAATACATCCGTGGGTCTTATCTAAGTTATATGGGAAAGAGTGATTCTTTGCAGTAAGCCATTCCCTGGAATAGAAAAGGGTGGGGGAGTTTCTTAACCTTCATTTTTCTTTTTTCAGGATCACTGGATTTGGGTGAAGTTTAAGATTGTCATCTCCCACTCTAGATGTTTTCTCTTTAGAGTGGTTCTCTCCAAACATACACTTTAAAGTTCACAATCAAAGAGCAAAATAGATGTATGTATCTCTTATAAATTAGAAAATTCTATGCAGGGGTGACAAGACACAATATGCCAATATCTGTGTTCAGTGAAAATAAGGTACTCTGATGTAAACTGCTGGTTTCACTTGGTTGGGTAGGTTTAGGAGGCACCATAATCTATCCACTCTATGAGTTTTGTTTTCCCCCACCCCCAGAGAAATGAAAATATAGTAGTCCCCTTTTATCCACGCACAATACATTCCAAGACCCCCAGTGGATGCCTAAAACCATGAATAATACTGAACCTATTTATACTAGATTTTTCCTATACTTATATAACTCTTTGATATGGTTGACTGTGTTCCACTCAAATCTCATCTTGAATTCCCATGTGTTGAGGGAGGGACCCAGTGGGAGGTAATTGAATCATGAGGGCAAATCTTTCTGTTGCTGTTCTAGTGACAGAGAATAAGTCTCACAAAATGTGATGGTTTTATAAATAGGAGTTCCCTGCACAAATTCTCTCCCTTTACCTGCTGCCATCTATGTAAGACGTGACTTGCTCCTCCTTGTCTTCCACCATTATTGTGAGGGCTCTCCAGCCATATGGAACTGTAAGTCCATTAAACTTCTGTCTTTTGTGAATTGCCCAGTCTCAGGTATGTCTTTATCAGCAGCATGAAAACAGACTAATAAACTGTGATAAAGTTTAATTTATAAATTGAAGACAGTAAGAGATTAACAACCCTAATAATAAAATTGAACAGTTATAACAATACACTGTAATAAAAGTTATGTGAATGTAGTCTGCTCTCAAAATACCTTATAGTACTGCACTCACCTTTCTTCTTGTGATAAAGAAAGAATAGAGAGGTATAACAGATTTTATCATGCTACTCAGAATGGCACACAATTTGAAACTTATGACTTATGTATTTCTAGAATTATCCATTTAATAATTTTGGAACACAGTTGAGTGCAGGCAACTGAAGCCATAGAAAGAAAGCATTTGGATAAAGGAGAACTACTGTACAGTTACAAGAAGTAGAAACATAATAAATTATGGAGAGCTAAAGACAATAACTACTATAATCCACCACATTTTATTTATTTATGATCATTCTGTAAATTTTACTTTGAATCCTTTACAGCTGTAAGACAATTTACAGAGACCTGAAGACTCACAGTATTTACCTCAGACAGCTGAGTGTCTTTGAGTCTTGAATGTCTCAGCACATCTCTCTACTGGGAGTAGAAGAGGTCTTTGTATCTCTCACTTTAGTGCAAAGAGGTGAATGTCTGTTCAGGTTGACACACCTTGCCTTTTATTCAGGGAGCCATGTATGATACTGACATTTTAAGCTACTACTTGGAATGTGTTTCACCTTGAATTCTTACGCTACACTTAAGGTATACAATTTTGCTGTTATTGCAGCTGTCCTGCTCTTACAGGAAAATAGATTGAGTTGTTCTTAAGGAGTTGTAACACTAAATATGAATAACAAATGATGTATTACTTTAAATTTGATAATCAGATGATGTGTAATATAAGTTTGGATCATCGTGGGTGCTTTTGTAAGTAACCTTTCCAAACAGGTAAAATTAGATTCTCAATTGATTACAAGGCATTTCTCAATAAGATTTTAACTCTTCATTATGCAGATGAATTGGTAATGAGCACATAGGGAAACATTTACCATATATTCCTAAAAGGAATAGCAAACACCAGAATTTTGACTTTTTAGAAAATATCATAAAACCTAGTCAGTTTCACTTTGATTTTTACAGATGAGCTTAAAATAGCAAAAAGCAATTACTACCCCAAAATAGATTGATGAATCTTCTCTGTATTGCTCTTAAAAATGAAAAATAAAAATGATATAAGGGGTTCCAGCTACAGGAAATAGTCCCC
The DNA here is from genome assembly GCF_024542745.1 of Macaca thibetana thibetana. Lineage (NCBI taxonomy): Eukaryota > Metazoa > Chordata > Mammalia > Primates > Cercopithecidae > Macaca > Macaca thibetana. The sequence goes on from NC_065586.1 coordinate 79,218,272, forward strand.
ACTGCTTTCCTTATTTCTTCCGTGGCAATATCAAAGGAATAAGTTAAATTTCTCTTCCTAACCACAGCAAATTTATTAGAGGACCAACACGTAATAATAAAGACTAGTAAGAGGACAAATTTATTAGAGGACCAACACGTAATAATAAAGACTAGTAAGATCTATTAGGGTATAATATATATTTAGTCATAAGGTTATTTAGTAATTATGTTCTGAGGTTAAAAATATGTATAAGGATATTTATAAATATTTATAAATATAAATTTATATTTATAAATCTCCTGAATGTACAGTCTCCAGAAAACATATATGTACATCTCTCTCTACTCTCTAATGTATGCCTGTATGTGTGTAAGATGTATGTATTTCAGAGACTTTACACTCCAGATAATTATAAATATATGTTTTTCCTGAACAAAACTATCTTAGAGAAGGCTTTTGTTTAACAACTCCTCTTGTAGCTTTTGTCATAGTGTTGAGCTATGTAAGACATGAAGAGCATATCCAACAAGTATAATTATTTTCAGCATTACTCTTTTTTATAGAGGAAAAGACAAACGTGATTTTTCTGTGATCATCTGAGATATCACAAAGATAGTATTAGGTATAAAAAGCACACTAAATTGTATTTTTCTAGATTTAGGAATTAATTTTGAGAAGAAAATGTCAAGAGTTATCAGAGGGATGTATTCACTTGATTAGAATATTAATATCAGTATCTGAGAACAATAAAAGGTTGTGGCTTGAATACAAGTTAATCAAGAGAAAATACAATATTTTAAATAAACAGAAAGTATTAACACAATTTAATGGTATCTTAGCTCCTTCAGAAGTGATTGATCCAGGGCATAATAAATTCAGCACAACACATAAGAAACTATTCTGGTGAGCCATTCATGTGAGAAGGTTACATGGAAAGTAAATAATTATTATAGATTGTTAAAATCAGACTAAGTAATTCAAGATTAATTTATTATTTCAATAGAAAAAGTCTAATTTTGCACTGTTAATATTTGGCAGTGAAAGATTCACAAGCTTCTTTAATGCTTTCAATATTAACTGACCAACCATGAAAACTAACCTAATCTTGGGAAATTTTTAACATTCTACTACTTTTTTCCAGATTCATTATTTTTAGATATTATAATCTAAGATAATTAAATTCTCATTTCCAAAAACTATGACTTTCTGTATTTACTTAGGTTTTATCATTTACTCTTCTATTTCACATCTGAAAATACCTGATACTTCACTTTAGCATAAAACTACTCTCATTTTCCCTTAATAAACAAAAGTGCATCATCTTTCTTTTCATACACAATTCTTATCTGCCAGTACTGATTCTAGTATATTTTAAATTACCCATATTAACATAATTTTTAGTATTTAACTTCTACATCATGGAATGAGGTGGAGTTTAGATTTGTCTAACACTACAGCTATGCTAGTGAATGCATATAATATATCTGACAGCCATACACATTATTTTTACCACACCTTAGAAAGGCAAACGTTAAGACATCTTCAAACGTGGCCTAAAGTTAGAGCTATTCTATATCATGTAAAAATAAGAATCAAAGGAATTTATATCAAAATTATGCTGATAACCAATATTTTAATATTCTACTTTAGTTAAAAATAATCCAAGTATCCAATTAATTTGGGTTTAATATAAGTTCAAAACTATATTCCATTACTATAAAAATGTTTCTTAAAATTATAATTTAATTTGATTAAAAACATAATTTTAAATTTATTTTACTTATATGTGGTAGTAATGTTAGCTTAATTCATTAGTAAAACAGTATGAAAAGTTTAGGAATTTCATAGTCTTTTAGTGAGAAAAATGCATGTTATATTTTAAAATAAAATACAATTTATAATTATATTTTGCTGTTCTCTTCTAAAATCAAGGAAAAAGAATACAGTTTCTTTAAAACCCAGGTTATCAAACTAGTCTAATTTGTCAAAAGATTCACTTTGATCAGATGACCTTTGTTTATTTTAGAAAAAATGCCTATCAGCATTTTCCATAAGAAAATAGTTTTGTGTATATATGCATTATTTTATTTTTATTTTTTTTTTAAATAAAAGGCTAGGACATTAAAATATTAGTTTAGTTCCTTTACTATCTGGGTTTAGCCTACAAAACCATGTTATTTATTTATATGTATAGTAACTTCTAGCAACTTTTGACTATGACTTTAAGAGGAGAAAGGGACTTGATTAATGTGTGGATCCTTTTACAAAGCTGTATAGTTAATAACCTTTAAAAGTAATTGATAGGTAGATATTGATGGACAGATAGATCTATAGAGATATTTTATATCAGTTATATAAATCTAGATAGATAATTTCCTTTGTAGTTGTTTTGACTGAAAGACACAACTCATGAGTACTTACATAAACTTCATAAAGCTAATAAGGGAAAAGTTGTAATTGTAGTGATTTATTTTTATTTGTATAAATGTATGTGACACCAATGTAATTTTGCTACATGAACACATTGTGTAGTTGTGAAGTCAGGGCTTTAAGTGTATCCATCACCAGAGTAACACCCACTTGTATACATTAATTAATTTCCCATCGTGCATCCCCCTCCCACTCTTTACCCTTCTGAGTCTCCATTTTCTATTATTACACACTTTGTGTCCATGTGTACACATTATTTAGCTCCCATTTTTAAGTGAAAACATGTGATATTTGACTTTCTGTGTTTTAGTTGTTTCACTTAAGATTATGGTCTGTAGTTCCTTCCATGTTGCTGCAAAGAAATCATTTCTTTCCTTTTTATGGCTGAATAGTATTCCATTGTGCATATATACTTTTGAAAGACTCTGACCTTCTAAATACAAACTATTTAGTATATGCCTTAGCTTCATGAAATAGAGAACCTCCCAAATATATAATAATGACAAGTATGAATGGAAGTTTGCATTTTATAAAAGAAGTCTCGATATATAAAGCCAACAACTAGTATTGCAGCTCTCTGAATACCTCATTAACTCATCCCCTCTCAGCTCAACATTCTTCCATTGCCAGGGTCTAATCCTTAATCTCATAGTCTATAATGACTGCTTAAAATGGAGTCCCAAGTAGAGTCCCAAGAAAGAGAATGGAGAGAAGAAGAAAAAGGGCAAGCCCCTGTTCCCCCAAAGATGCTTTCTGGAAGTTTTATATAACACTATAAATACATCTAAGTAGTTAGAACTTAGTCCTAACATCACAAATAACTGAGCAGAGAATGGAAGGTTTTACAGTCTTTTAGACTTACAAAAAAAATCAAGATTTTTACTGCTAACAAAAAATGAAAAAAAAATCAGTGTGCAGGAAGGAGCAGTATTTTAAAAAAGAAAGTAAGAAAAGAAAGGAAGGAAGGAAAGAAGGAAGGAAGGAAGGAAGGAAGGAAGGAAGGAAGGAAGGAAGGAAGGAAGGAAGGAAGGAAGGAAGGAAGGAAGGAAGGAAAAATGAACATTTGGGAGTAACTAGTAGCCTCTTCTATATGAATTTAATAGATATAAGTTTAATATAACTGTATATAAATTACTTAATTATTCATCATAAGTACAAGTGTGATTCAAAAAGCCAATTTATCTTAATTATTTTAAGAATATAAAATAGCAAATATTGATAGATTTCAAATATCCAGACTCTAATATGATTCTCTTAAATATCTATATACTTAGTTCTAAATCTTACCAGGATAAAAATGAGCACCTTTTAAGGAAACTCTTGGGAGCATACTGTTTCCGATTACCTCTCTGGGCAATGTTTCCAGTTTCTGTCTTAGCTTAATGGAGTTGTTAATGACCAGCAGGGCCCTGCCCAAGCTACTGACTGAATTGTTCTCTGTGATGCTGGTGGGACTCACTGATTCCCATTTATGGTAACTGTATCAATGTGACTTCACAGTCTTTATTGCTTAGATTCAAATTACTAACACCCTGGTTAGTCTGACTACTTATGGAAGATGAAAGTCAGCAAACTCCATCCTCAATGCTACATCATTGACTAGATTTTTAAACTGATGCCTCTGAAAAGTTACTTAAACATCTTTTCATATAACCGTTAGAGATCAACGCCTCTCATGGCGTTGGCTTTCACTACAAAAGAGCTTTAAAGAATTTATTCAAGCTCTTTGTTGCCAGGCCCTGCCTCGAGAATTTATTTTGTCAAATTTATGGATAAACCAGAAGTCTTATTTCAGAATTCAACGTGAATTGCACACATGCATATGGATGCTCCCTGCTGAAGACTAGACTTTTGAAAAATAAATGGCTAAAAACTCGTGATCTGTATAAAGGTAAAAAGCAACTCCATCTGTCCTGTTTAGTCTAGGCTGAAATTCTCCAGCTTGTCTCTTCTCATGAGTATATCACAGTTGAAGTCTAGCAACTGGCTAATTTCTAGCTTCATGAAAAACAAAAATAGTAGCCTGTTGTTTTCGGCTTTCAGGGAGCAGAGATGAAGTTCCTTCCAGAAGGAGACAAATTTGAAATATAGCAAGCGCTATGCAATTATACTTTGCTCTGATTTTGTGTCCTAAATATTAAATATAAGTAACTCCATTCCTTTCTTAGTATTCAACTTTGGCCTTACTTTGATATGCTGCTTACAAAAGGAAAAGAGGCTCAATTGCTTGGCTGAGGAGCTAGATCCCCGTATGACGTATTTTGGAATACTTTTCTAGAAACACATTTTCAGTTAATGGGGTCCTTTGATTTTCTAGGGTAGAAAGTTTCTGGTATATAGAAAGTCAGAAAATACTGTTATTGATCAAAACTTTTGACATTGTATGAGCACTATTGGCAAGGAATGCTTCTGCTTGATTCCCAAAATTGGTATTCTGAACAAAATTTATGAGAGGGAAAAAAAGAAAATAAGTGTTCTCCAATTGTGGAATTTCATAATCCCTGCCCGTTTCAGCCTTATATAGTTGCTACTGTTAATTATGAATGTCTTCACACAAAGAGTTCTTACTCTCCCTATAGCCTTAACTTTTATATCTAAGATATTTGACCTGAAAGATTATTATTTATGGGGATTCTTCTTTATGTTCACCAAATATTATTTGAGTGGTCACATTCAACTGTTCAGTGCTTGATGGGATGTTTTAAAAGGCTCTATACACATGTTCATTATGAATATAGTTAACACTATCAAATAAGGCTTCTTGTAACTGTTGAAGTAAATTGGTATACTTTTTTCCTTTGTTTTTAATTTTTTCCCAACTCCTTGCATTGTCATTGATTTCTGGTTATGAGTCTGTTATACTTTTTATTGATTTTAAATTCATCCCAAGATTAAAAATAACCCTCTCCTCCTTCTCTGATAAGCTGGGATCGATTTTATTTCACACTTCTTATCTCAATTCATTAATGTGGCTTGTATCTGATTTATAGCTACTATTCACTGATATGCTCTGTGCCTTCCTGTCTGCTACTGCTTGTGAATTTTCTATTTGAGGTATTCTAGCATTCTTTTGAAGATTCTTACAACTAATGTGAATAGTATTTTCTTTTAAGTATTTGAAGAGGCTGCAGCTGGAGCCTCTACTCCGGCAAGTGAAAACACTGTTACTGGGGAATTCCATTATGAATATATTAAAGGTTGAACAGCACTATTAGGTGTTTGAGTGAGTCCCTTGAGTGCGTGAGGGGGGAAAAAAGCCATCTCCTTGTTTTATGCTCAAAAAAAGGATATTCAGCACTTCTCCACACAGGATGTCAAGCAGCCAAACTGCAAAAATGATACTTATCATGCTCTGTTCACATTATAGAGGTGTATGTACATTTTTTCTCTTTACAAAGAATCATCACTGTCTGTTCAATTCAATGGGCTGGCATCACTTGTTGGGTTCCATTGCAACAGCAAAATTGCTGTTTTGGATTATACAGACAATTTTTCCTCCTTAAAGTGGCAAAAACATTTCGGAAGATTATGAAGGACATAAAAATAGGTTTTGGACAGTGGGAAAAATCCTCTATAACCTAACATAGCATGTAAGAAATAGCATAAGTATTAAAAATGTGTCAAACTCAAGTTTGGGTACAGGCTCTGTTAATTACTAAGTGTGTCACTGAAATTTGAACATCATCACCCTTATTTGTCAAAACATTGATAATATATTTTTGATAGGGTGAATGCTAGGATCAAATAGAAAAATATTTTTAAAGCAACTGAAATAAAACAAAAACTAAAATAATGAATATACCCTTCTCTACATTTTTGGAACTAAAAGGGTAACTTTCCAAAGAAAAAGTGTGAGAAATAAAGGAGAAAAAAAAATGGAGAGGACAAAGTATAGGATTGATTTCTTTAGGTTTTCTGTTTCTTTTATTTCATTTGTTTGTATCACCTGCAATCCTATCACCTTCTTTTGGTAAAGACATCACAATTTTCTTGCAGATCTATTTATTCTCCATAGCAGTATGACCTCATTGAGAATCTCAATTTAATAAAAAAAGAAGTTACAAAAGAATGAAAAATATTAGGAGCTGACATTATCTAATGGAAGATTCCTAAAATGACAATCCACAATTTCTGCAAATGGAAAGTCTCAACTGAGATTTAAAATTCAGTCCTCTCCCTTCACAAAATAAAATTTAAAAATGCAAACAAAGCAATTTTGCTCAAAATCCCACACCAATATAACTTGTTGTTTGCTCATAGCATAATTGCTAAGCATTAAACACATACCATATTGTAATTCCAAATTCACTTGACTCCAGAAAGACCCTGCAAATACAACCCTTCTAATGTTGCTGTTGTCCATATCCCTATGTTCATGTTGACTGTAATTCAGTCAAGAATAATTTTAATTATAATTTCCATATTATTTTGTTTCATTTTAGACTTTCTGTCACATATAGAATTCTAGAAGAAGGATGGAAGAAACAGAATCATTTGTGATCATTACATTGTTTCTATGCTGTTTGGCTATTGTTATCTTTTATTAGTCTGCCTCACTCTCTACCTTGAATCTCTGCCATGTTTGCTTCTGATAGCTGGTAGATATGTACCTGCCTATCATTGTTTAGATTCTGGCACCTGCCTAGAAATTCATATTTTATTCCTTTTAGTCTCCCTGTAGTCAGTATTCAAGCTCTATTCTCTGGATCACTTCCTAAATTTCTGATTCTGGGCTACAAATGGCTGCTTTATTCTATTCACTACCTCGCCACTGCCATATGTGCTTGCTTCTAATCTCAATGTGTGAGGGGTGATATATGGGCATAGGCAAATCTGAAGTCAATTGACTGTGAGTTAAAGAAGAATTTTGGAGATCTAAATCTCCTTAAAAGCATTTCAGTTAATCTTTCCCTTTTTTACTTTTCAAATATCCCAACCTCATTCCCAAGTCTCTTAACTACTAAGTGTCTCCTAGTGATCCAATTATTTCTTCTTACTTGACCCATTAACATAGATTCTAAAAGCAGCTAATTACCACGAATAAGTATTTAACTATGTAATTATTTTCAAATTTGCTGTTATTCGTAATTATCAGTATCAGCTATTATAGTTTGCTGATGGCTGGCCAAGATGGCATCATGTTACTTGATCATGATTCTATCAACTAGCTAGCAAAACTACTGTACTTTACAAATGGTATGTAGACTTGTTCATCTTGCTCGTAGAGCTCATTACAAGAGTAATTATTATTTTCAACTCTAGTGAATCATAATTATGTTTTGAGACAAATAATTTAACATTCACCTAAATCAAATCACTAAAAACAGACTCGTTTTTTCTGGAGACGGGTACTTATTCTGAGAGTTGTGGTAGGTGAGGTGGTGAAGTGAGGTAGTGAATTGTAGATAGTAAGTGTAATGTGACATCATTTACACTCACAGTTGTAAGAAAATGCTTACTATATGTTTATATAATTTAACAGTATTATTTTCTCAAATCCCTCAGTTTTTTCAGTGAGAAGTAAGATCTGTTTGTTCAGAAAGAGATAAGCAGGGGGAATTTTTGGAGAAGGAACTGCAAAGTCACATGGAAAAAAGCATAAATAATGGGAAGGCAAATAAATGGAGCCTGTAATTTCACCAGAAAACATAGTTTTGATTTTTTTTTTACATTCTTATTTTTTTCTATGAGGAAAAGGGATCTTTTGCTTTTTAATGTAAAGAAAAATGTTATTATAATTGAGATAATTCCTTTTGGATTACAATTCAAAACACACCCAGGCAGCTATATGATGATACAATGTATCACACATAAATTAGATAATTAGTAAAATGTAGTATTAGAGATATTACATTAAATTACATATTCAATATCTTAAACACACACATTTAAGTTTTAAGCATAAATATTATTCATTTGCTGGAGCTTACTCTCCAAACCAGACATGCAGCATCACTAAAGGACTAATAAAATCAGGAGGTACCTCTGTAAATAGTTTTATGGAAGAATTTAATTAGGCCCATTCAAACTAGTAAATTCACTAATGTCAGAAATTTTGTGATCCAGAAAACATTTTGGAGAATGATATTAATATAGAAGGCATTTCTCTTTGTCTGAAATTTTAAATAAAAAATATGTGTACAATTTCTTTTCAAAATGTATTACCATATTAAGATTAAAATGTTTCTGTCTCTCCGTTTATGTTGCCGGCACAACCTTCCTTCTTTCTTTCTTTCTTTTTTTTTCTTTTCCCTAGCTTATCCTCAGGTAGAGCATATTGTGCTGATTTTGTGAGACTAGATTCCAGTATGACACACATAATAACTCTACATTTGTATTGTATCTGTTATTTCTATTTTGCCTCTAGACTTGACTGTGATCCCAAGCAACACAATATGTTACCATTTAATTTTATAATATGCCATTTGCACAGAATTTTTTTTTAATGCAGCTATATTAATGGTACTGCTAGAGTAAGTCTGCTGAAGACATAAGCGAAAAAGGAAAATGATGCCACCAATGAGAATTTAATTCACCAATTATTTTTAAATTGCTTGTTAAGTTTGCTCCCAGATGGAAACAGATGGAATCATGTAAAGAGAGTGCAGGGCAAAACACCATTTATACTAATGACTTAATGTACTCTCCTGAAAATAGGCAAATGCTTATTTTTATATTAATTATGGGTATTGTGTCACTTTCTTTTGAAGTAGAAATTCCTTGGTAAAGATCTGGCTTAAAGGAATGAGATAGAGCATTAAATTTCAAACTTGGCAATACATAGTAACGTTTTTATCTTGAAAAAATGTGAACAACAGATTGAATTTTGGTGCAACTGGCTATTATTACAATTTGGGGCATTTAGCTTTTACAGTTTGCTAGGTAACTGGTTTCAAAGTCTTTTTCCTTAGGACATGTTTTAGTAAACTTTTTCTCTGTAAACCTGATACTTTTAAAATGTCTTATTTCATTTTTTTTAAATATCCAAATCTACATATGCCTGCAGATCAGAATTTCTCATCAAAATGTGCCAACCAGCACCTTCACTCTAAGCAAATAAGCAGGATGTTTGTGCTAGTCAGTGTAGCTTTTAGTGAGCAGTGGAGTGTCATTAGTAAATGATCAAAATCTCTAAGCTTTTGAAAAATACTGAAAATATTATTAGGGTGACTAGATATTTGGGCCATTTGAACTTGACCACCGTAAAATTCTCACATGACAATAAATATATAAAAATCTAAAAATATGAAGTTTGATACTGGAAATTAATCTCAGATTTTAAAGACCATAGAATGATTGCATAACAGTAGGTGGTCTCTGCCAAGTAAGTATTTCACTTAAAAAAAAAAAAAATTTGCTTATTTGGCCAAGTGCAGTAGCTCATGCCTGTAATCCCAGCACTTTGGGAGGACAAGGTGGGCAGATCTCTTGAGCTCAGGAGTTTGAGATCAGCCTGTCTCTACAAAGATATATTAATACATAAATTAGTTGAATGTGTTGGCACATGCCTGTAATCCCAGCTACTGGGGAGGCTCAGTCATGAGAATTGTTGAACCGTGCACCCCTTGCACATCAGCCTGGGTGATAGAGCGAGACTCTGTCGCAAAAAGAAAAAAGTTAAAAAAGTAGATTTGTTCATTTATTCAACACACATGCTTTATAAGCATGTAGTACACGACAGGCCCTATGCCATACTCTGAGTGCAAAACACATACTCACTGATCTCAAATAATTTCCTGTTTAGTGATGGACGCAGATGTGTAGAGATGGAATTCGGGCACATCATGATGAGTGTATGCCTTGTGGATTCAGACTGCTTATGTTTGCAATCTGGTTATGCGATGTGTGATCTTCAGTCAGGTACTTAAGTATTTCATTTATTAAGTAGAGAAAATAGTCTTATCATAGTGTATAAAAAGACCATATAACCTATTATGAATGAAAGTGTTAAAGCTTGTAACATAGGTCCTGTAAGTTCCCTATGAATGTAATCACTATGCGTATATATACTGGGTTAAGGCCTGGCCTTGAGGGAGTTTGTTGACAGTACATAAAGATGGATCAATATAAGTTTATTACCACTTTTGAAATAATTTGTATGGCATTCCGGGACAATCATCATCTTCATCTTTACCTACAAATTTTTGGACATATCATAAATATCACAGATACCAGTTTTTTACTAGAAATCTCTTGCCCTCAGAGGCAATGCAAACATGATAATAAATTACATTGATTTTTATTTCTGCTAATTATGTTTTGCTTATCTGAATAAGTGTGTATAAATAAGATATATTTCATAAAAAATATAATATGATTATAATTGCCATACTGTTTAAAGATCTGTATAGGTCAGCATGATTAAATGCAAGTGAATGAAGATTTGGGTGCCACTTTACTAGTTGCTGTACATGCATAATCTGTAATATGTATAGGGATCTCACAAGTAAGAATTGTTATCAGAATTTTATAAATAATGATATTAAGACTTAAGAATATTACATAAATTTTCCAAACATATACAACTCAAACAATGATGTAGTTAGAATATAAATTTAGATAGCTGGTCATGGTCTTAAATAAAGTTTTAAGTTTCAATTAGAATAAATGGTGCATATTATAATTGTTTTTTGCAACTTCCATACAGTGCAATAGTCATTGGTATTAGTTGTTACTGAAATGCTAAATAAGTCACATCTATAGTTCACAGCCACTTAATTTTTGGCAATGCAGCTTGAATCCGCATGATGAAACTTAATTACATTTATATAAAATACTTGGGGAAAATGTATAATAAAACATTTTGTTCTTTGTTGTAAGTGGCCCAATTAAAAGTCTAACATTAAAAAAAAATTAGAAGACTAGGCCGGGCGCGGTGGCTCAAGCCTGTAATCCCAGCACTTTGGGAGGCCGAGACGGGCGGATCACAAGGTCAGGAGATCGAGACCATCCTGGCTAACACGGCGAAACCCCGTCTCTACTAAAAACACAAAAAAATCAGCCGGGCGAGGTGGCGGCGCCTGTGGTCCCAGCTACTCGGGAGGCTGAGGCAGGAGAATGGCGGGAACCCGGGAGGCAGAGCTTGCAGTGAGCTGAGATCTGGCCACTGCACTCCAGCCTGGGCGACAGAGCGAGACTCCGTCTCAAAAAAAAAAAAAAAAAAAAAAAAAAAAAAAAAAAAAAAAAAAAAAAAAAATTAGAAGACTAAGTTGTAGATTATATAAAATTGTGAAAACATTAGAATAGGCTAAATTTCATACTGTTTTCCATGTAAAAGAGGTTGGACGTATTTACATAATCTGTAAAACTTAGTTTTTATTCCTTTTAAGAATTTGTTTTATTTCAAATTTATATTTTATAATCTGTAAAAATTAATTTTCACTCTGTTCAAAGAATTTGTTTCATTGATTGAAAAACCTTAAAACATTTTATCAAAATCAGCGTTGATTTTTAACTGTAATCTATTTAACAAAATATGCCAGGATTTCAGTCATCTGACGTTTGTAGCTTCAGAGAGGTTTATGTTTTGTTTAGTGTTTTGTTAATAAATTATGTAATTCAAGGCATATAAAAAATACCTATAGATTATACTTGGTCCATTAAATAACTCAGTAATGGAGTGTTCTTCCTTTTCTACACGCTTAGATCTTTGTCTATTTATCAGCAGCCTGTCCTGAGAACCTGCTGTGTTTAACCCTATCCTTAGGGAGTACTACCTTAGTTGATTACATGTAAAAAGCACTGTCATCACATGAACTACTGAACTAAATACTTTCACATAGGTGACTTAATGACCTCGAAGAAGCTTATTTAGAGGCTTTAGCATAGGATTTGACATAAAAAAAAAAAAAACAATTCCTGTTCTGATCCTGAAATTCCTACCTGGATGACTGAACAAATTACTTAATATTTTTGGATCCAATTTTTCCTCATCTGTAAAACAAGGATTGATTTGAGACTTTTTTTTTTTCTTCACATCATAGAATCTAAGCTTTGGTATCATTCTAAACTTAATTTTTATTCCTAAAATGTCTTCTATTTGAAAAAATAGGATATCATTGTGATGGATTCAGCAGATGTCTTTTGACCACAATTTATAAGCAACAGAAATAGCATATTCATTATTGCAAAATTTTTTTGCAATTCGAATATAGAAATGAAACTTTTATTTATTTGCATTTCTGTTTACACTAAATGTACTTTATCAGGAATCACTCTTTGGATTCTCATTGTTTAAAAGATGTATATGTAATGTGTTCTTTTGCAAGTTTGCAAATTATTGTGTCTATTTGATTAAAGTGGCTTCACAATTATGTTTATAGAGAATTTAAACAAAACAAAATATATAACATCTTAGAAAATCTAATGGAATTTGGAATAATCACATTCATGTATGTAGAAAAATTATTAGAATTCTTATGTTTATAAATTTTCTTTAAATTTATAGGCACATTTTTATAATGTGCTGAAGGTTACACATGTATTTCTTGTTTACTAGAAGATAATAAAATAATAACCTAATGAAAAAATATTTCAAAATACCCTTTTAATGGATGGTTATATTATTTTTATAGTGTCTTGAAAATTGAACTCTTATAATAAACTGAAGACAGCATGGTATTTTAATATTGAATGTGCAAGCAAATAATTAAAGTACTTATTTTACCAACCACATTAGTGAGAGTGGAAGTGTTAACAATAAAATAGAAGGAAAACTTTAAAGTTTAGTAGGAAAATCTTGCATGCAAGTCATAGTATGCTCAGAAACAGAGAGACAGAGAAAATTCATTCTCGTCTCAGACAAAATGACCGTTAAATTTTTTCTCTCCAACTCTTTCTTCATTGCTTAACCTAGTATTTCTCAGTCTTAAAAGTTTCTAGAACATTTCTCTTCTCAAGGACAATATCCAGTATCTTTGGATATGTTTTAGTTGGCTCAATATGCTTCCAAACATCTTCCAAATATCTTGCTCAATATGCTTCCAAATATCCCCTTAAAAAAGATATTTTTGCTTATCTTTTACTTTCTTAGAACTTCCACCTCAAAAGGTATGTTTGACTTATATCTGGCAAAAATCTCAGAGTATCTGTTTGCATTCACTTTAAGCTAGTGTTGTCTCTTCTTACCATTTTCTGACTCTTAATGACTCCTGCGGCCATGATCTAAAACTGACCTGTAAAAACTCTGCCTTAAAAAGAAAGCCACCTCACTTAGGCGTATCTGTCACCTGCATTTAGATGAAACAGAGTACACAATTATGTAGAAGTCTGTATTTCCTCACATTTTTAAATCAACATTATTTTTACTCTAAAAATGGTGAAGTATGGTTGTAGAAGAGTTTATTTTAAAAAATAACTCTTTTCAACTGTGCAGATAATTTACATGCTCCTCTGTATATAGGATATATTTTACCATCTGGTCATTCCTCTCTTCCCATGCCTCTACCTACATGCAACTCTGCATAAACACCTGCCCACTCCTTTCCAGCCTCCCTCCCGTTTTCTAAAACTGTGGTCAGTGATTATTTCCTTCTGAAATCTTCTTTTGACCCCACATCCTTCCTGATTACAGTCCACTGTGCCTATTGCTATCACTGCCATGCATTTTTATTTTAATTTTAAATTTTCTGGATTTGTGTCTCTTATATGTTCCTTGTAGATCATGACATTCTTCAGGGTTCCAGTGTTTACCACATTGGCTGATATATAGTAGATAACAATCACTATTTATTAAAGGAATTTCTTGTGTTTCATACCTGGGTTTTGAAAAAAACACACACACAGTGGCTTTTGGCTAGTGCCTGAGGATGTATGAATTGAAGAAACATGTGACATATGTCATCTTGGCAACTTTCTTCACACTCAGTTAAAACTGCAACTATTGAAAGCAACAAAAATTAGGTGAAATTTTTTAATGAACCTAACTCCCACTGACTAATTTGTCTAGTTTTCACATCAAATTTATTTTTTTTTGCATAACATTTGGAACAGCAACCAAATACCATTTTTATGTTTAGTTCTAAGTTATGCAGTTTAGGGAAAACATGTTGAAACAGAACATTTTTGCAGCAGAACAATATGTGAATCTGCCATAAAATATATTTAAGATTTGTTTTCAAGAAGTACACACTTTATTTTAATGTAACATAAATATAAGAACACACTCTTTTAGACCTTATTCATAGCCTACTAAGTTGCCCACTTTCCTTTCCCCCTATTTCTTTATATTTGGATCATGACATGATTGTACTGGCTTAATGCTAAAAAGTAATTGTGCTCTCATAAATCAGAGTGTCATATAAGAATTATGCTTTATTTTCTGTGCTATGGCTGAGCATTACTCAGAATATATATAATTACTTTTTTGAAAAAAATGTTTAAAAATATATACATCTAATTTTAAAAGAAGTATTTTGCAGTACTTACCAAAATGTATTCTTTTTAAGTTATGCAATTAAGTATTTTAAAGTTTCTGACCTAAGGAAGTATTATTACACTTGATTCATTGTTTTAAGGATTAATTTTAAATATAACACTTTACTCTTTTATCATACCTCATGTTTTTATCATGAATATTCAGGAAATTATATTCTGTAGTAAAAAAAAAAATTCAAAAAATATAAACAAAATTTAAAATAGAAGATTTTGCAATAAGTCAGCCATTTGTTAAATGCCTACTATATGCCAATAGTATAAAATCTTCTATTAAATACTTTCAGAAAATTAAACAAAAGTAGATCTAAATAGCTGCTCACATAAAAGAGAAACTAATATAAGGCATTGTATGAGTAATTGCTAACTGACTGTGTGGGCAATAGTTTCTACAGTAGTTAAAATAAATACATGTTTATTCAGGTTTGGATAGCCTGAGAAGTGTTTTTAGAAAAAATACAACTGACCATTAAAAAACACAAGTTTGGGCTTTGTGGGTCCACTTATATGTGGATTTTCTTCTGCTTCTACCATCCCTGAGACAGCAAGAACAACCCCTATTCTTCTTCCTCCTCCTCGTCATACTTAAAGAGGATGATCCACTTCCACTTAATACACAATAAATATGTTTTATTTTCCTTGTGATTTTCTTAATAACATTTTCTCTAGATTGCTTTGTTGTAAGACTATGTTGTATAATACATATACAGAATGATTATATGTTAATTGAATATATTATCAGACAGACTTCTAGTTAATGGCAAGATATTAGTTAATTTTTAGAGTAGTCAAAAATTACATATGGTTTTTCAATTATGTAGGGTGTTGGTGCCCTTAACCCATTGATTTTTCAATGGTCTTTGTACCTGATCAATGAATAAAGAAGTGAAAGGGGGCCTTCAAAATGGCTGATGGAAAGCATCTGGTACTCACCTCCCTCACAAAATAAGGAGTAGATAATCATACTTTGAATAGACCACCTAAGAAAAAACACTGGAATTCAACAGAGATATGATGGAAAATACCTAAGGCAAGAAAGGAGACCACAGTGAGGCAGCCTGCTTGGCTACAATTGGCAAGGAGTCTGAAGAGGCTCCTTAGTTCAGAGAAAGAATAAGCAACTGATCTCCAGTGGTCCATATTTCCAGTGCAGATTCCTGAAATCTTAGCCATGGTAGAGTCCAACCCATATGGGCACTGAAACTGTCATAGGAAGCTGCATGGGGATGGCAAGAACATTGTTCTGGGAAGAGAGCTAAGAATGTGTGCCATACCCACACTGAGGCCTAAGCAGCCACAGCAGAGTGCTATTTTGAGAGCCCAGTCCCCACCAGTTTGCATCCTTCCCTAGAGCCCAACTTCTGCCTCTCCAGAGTCCTAAAACTCCACTGACCTCCTCCATCTGGAGCCAGGCACCACTGGTGGCTACAGTTGCTAGGACCAAAGCGTGAGGCACTGACAGTGACCCAGCCACCTTTAGTAGCAAGATTGCCCCATGCTTAAAAGCACCCTGATGAAAGGCTGCTCAGCTTATAGCTGTCACCTAGGGTTGAAGCTTGCATTCCTTAGCTATCTGCTCATGTATACTACCACTGAAAGCAACCTCTGCTTCCCCACCTCAACCCTATAGCAGTGCTGCAAGTGCAGTTTTTGCCACCTTCATCCAAACATTCTGTTGGAGGTTTGGAGATCACTCCACCCCTGTATACCACAGCCAGTGACTGCAAACACTACCAGGGGGGCTGAGGGAAGCCCCATGTGACCTAACTCTACCCTCCTGAGTACACAAGCACACCCTCCAAGGGCCTATGTATCATTCTGCCCCAACTACCACTGTTAGCAGCTGAGCATTATTTCCAGGGGCTTGAAAACGAGTCCACCCAACCTGTGCTACCACCACAGCTACTACCCATATGTATGCACCAACTGCAAGCCTAGAGACTGGCCGTTCCAGCCTGTCAAAGCCACCACCAACACAAGTACAGATGGTTTGTGAGTCAGAGGATTGACCCTCCACTGCTATTACCACCAAACCCACTGCCTTGGAACCAGAGGACCCACTCACCCACCCAGTTCATCACCATCACTGCCAGTACCCAAGCAAGCCATGCAGGATCAAGAGAATTGCATAGACCTGCTTACATAGACCTGCTGACACCAGTGCTAGTGTATGCAGCCCTGAAAACTAGGGAAAGGCATAATTGACTTGCACTGCCACCAGTGGGGGCCAAAGACTGGCCCACCTGATGGCCCTGTCCCCAACAAAACTTCACCACCACCTGCATGTATGTGTGTTGAATTATATGTGACTAAGCCCTCACATATAAAAATAAAGTTGAATGTAAATTGATTAAATTTTGTACTTCAATGATATAGACTGGCTTAATAGTTAGGAAAAAAAAAAAAAAACAGTGGAGGAGCGGCATGCTGGCTCATGCCTGTAATCCCTGCACTTTGGGAGACTGAGTCGGGCAGATCACTTGAGGTCAGGAGTTGAAAATCTGCCTGGCCAACATAGTGAAATCCCATCTCAATGAAAAATACAAAAATTAGCCAGATATGATGGCATGTGCCTGTAGTCCCAGCTACTCGGGAGGCAGAGGTGGGAGAATAACTTGAACCTGGGAGGTGGAGTTTGCAGCGAGCAGAGATCGTGCCACTGCACTCCAAACTGGGCAACACAGCAAGAATCTATCTCAAACAAACAAAAATAAATAAATAAATTTTAAAAATTACAAAGTCTCATCCGTATGCTGCCTACAAGGAACACATCTCACCTGTAAAGAAACATATAGACTGAATGTAAAGGGATGGAAAAAGCTATTCCATGCAATGGAAACAAAAAATGAGGAGTAGCAGCTATAGTTTTATCAAATAAAGTTGAATTTTAATCAAAAACAGCAAAGAGAGACAAAGAAGGTTATTATACAATTATGAAGGAATAAATTCAGCAAAAGAATGTAACAACTATAAACATATGTGCACCAGACACTAGAGCACCCAGATATATAAAACAAATATTATTAGATCAAGATGGACAAATAGACTGCAATAATATAATATCTTGGGGACTTCAGTACCCCATTGTCAGCATTGGACAGATCATCTTGACAAAAACATCAAAAAATAAACATTGCCTTTAAATTGCACTTTAAACCCAGGAAGCATAAAATACTTTTGCCTAATATTTCATCCAACAGGAATAGAACACACATTCTTCTGATCAGCACATAAAACATTCTCAAGAATAGACCATATCGTAGGATATAAAACAAGTCTCAACAATTTTTTTAATAATCAGAATATATCAAGTGTCTTCTTAGAACACAGTGGAATAAAAAATAACAAGAACTTTGAAAACTATATTAATATTTGGAAATTAAAGAGCATGCTTCTGAATGACTATTGGGTAAAGAATATTATTAAGAGGGGAATCAAAACATATATTGAAACAAATGAAAATTGAACCACAGCATACCAAAAACTATGGTATTCAGGAAAAAAACAATGCTAAGAGGAAAGTTTTTAGCAATAAACACCTACATTAAAACGTAGAAAGATTTCAAATAAACAGTCTAATGATACACCTCAAGAAATTTAGGAAAGCAAGAACACATCAAACCAAAATTAGTAAAAGGAAAGAAATAATAAAAAATGAAAGTGGAACTAAACAAAATACAGGCTGAAAATAGTAATACAAAGGATCAATAAAACAAAAAGTTGTTTTTTGAAAAAAGATAAAATTCATAAACTGCTCACAAGACTAATGAAGAAAGAAAGAAGACCCAAATAAATCAGATAAATGGAGACATTACAACTGATCGTGCAGAAATACAAGAGATCATCAGAGATGATTATTAATAACCCTACACTAATTTGAAAGCCTAGAAAAAATGAACAAGTTCCTGGAAAAATATAATCTAGCAATATTGAATTAGGAAGAAATAGAAATCCTGAACATATCAATAATGAGTAATAAGATTGCATCAACAATAAAAAGTCTCCCAACAAAGAAAAGTTCGAGACTGGATTGCTTCATTGACAAATTTACCAAATTTACAAAGAAGATCTAACATCAGTTCTCCTGACATTATTTTAAATATTTGAGGAAGAGGGAATTTCACCCAATTTATTTTATGAGGCCAGCATCACCCTCATACCAATACCAGACAAGAGTCTAACAACAATAACAACAAAAACAACAACAAAAAATACAGCTTGATATCCTTGATTAACAAAGATAAAAAAAAATCAACAGAATACTATCAAATTGAAACAAACAGTAGATAAAAAATTATAATGTGCCATAATCAAATGGAATTTATCCCAGAGATGCAAAGATTGCTCAACATATACTAATCAATAAATGTGATATATAACATAAAGAGGGTGAAGGACAAAATCTTATCATCATCTTAATAGACACAGAGAAATAGGGAAAATTTAACATCCTTTAAGATAAAAACTCAACAAATTAGGAATAGGATGAACATACCTCAACATAATAAAGGCCATATGTGAAAAACCCATAGCTAACATAATACTGAAAGGTAAAAAGTGGAAAGCCATTCCTCTAAGAACTGGAAAAAAATAAAGATGCTCACTTTCCCAACTGCAGTTCATCATAGTACTCAAAGGCCTGGCCAGAATCATCAGGTGGATTGAAAAAAATAAAAGGCATTCGAATTGGAAAAGAAAAAGTTAAATTTTTCCTCTTGGCAGATGATATAATCTTATATCTAGGAAAATCTAAACACTTAACCTAAAATTTCTTAGATTTGATATATAAATTAAATAAAGTTACAGGATACAATACTAATCATACAAAAAGTGGTGTTCATACATACCAGTAATGAATTAGCTAAGAAAGAAAAATCAAGAAGGCAATCCCATTTACAACAGCTACAATAAAATACCTAGAAATAAAGTAATCCAAAGAGCTGAAAGACTTCTACAAGGAAAATTACAAAACTCTTACAAAAGCAATTGAAGAGGACACAAACAAATGGAAAGGTGTTCCATGCTGGTGGATTTGAAGAATTACCATCATTAAAGTGACCACACCAAAACAATCTACAAATTAATTGCAATCTCTATCAAAATGCCAATGACAATTTTACAAAAATAGAAAAAAAAAATTTATTTAGAACCCATAAAGAGGCTAAATATTGAAAACAATCCTAAGTGAAAAAAACAAAACTGGAGTCACCATGCCACATGACTTCAAAAGATATTACAAGGCTATAGCAACCAAAACAGCATAATGTTGATACCAAAACAGACATACAGACAAAACAGAAATAGACTGTCCAAAAATAAATTCGTGTATTTGCAGCCAGCTGATTTTTGACAAAGACATCAAGAACCTACACTAGGGAAAATACACCCTCTTCAATAAATGGTGTGGGCAAGATCGGATATCCACATGCAGAAGAATGAAAAGGACCCTTATCTCTCACTACGTAGAAAAATCAGCCCAAGATGGAGTAAAGATACAGAGTTAAGGCCCACAATTATAAAACTACTAGAAGAAAACTTTGGGGAAACACTTCAGGACATTGATCTAGGCAAAGATTTTATGGCTGAGACCTAAAAAAACACAAGCAACAAAAACAGAAAAGCTTCTGCACAGCTAAGGAAACAATCAACAGAGTAAAGAAACAATCTGTAGAACTGGAAGAAAATATATGCAGAGTATTCATTCATCAAGGGACTATCCAGATTATACAAGGATCTCAACACATTGCTAAAATGGGCACTAGATATTTCTCAAAAGAAGACATACAGAGAGCCTACATATATATGATAAAATGTTCAATATCACTGATCATCATGGAAGTGTAAATCAAAATCATGAGATATCATCTTACCCCAGTTAGAATGGCTATTATCAAAATGACAAAAAAATATATAAATGCTGGAGAGGATGTGGAGAAAAGAGAACTCTTATACACTGTTGGTGGGAATGTCAATCAGTACAGTCAGTGTGGAAAACAATATGAGGATTCCTCAAAAATGTAAAAATAGAACTGCTATATGTTCCAGCAATCCTATTAACAGGTATCTATTCAAAAGAGAAGAAATCAGTATATCAAAAAGATACCTGCACCCCCCCCTCCATGTTCATTGCAGTACTTTTCACAATAGCAAAGATATGGAATCAACTTAAGTGTCCATCAACCCAACAAATGGATAAAGAAGATATGGTATTGGCACACAATGAAAAACTATTCAGCCATAAAAATGAATGAATAACACCAGTTGCAGCAACATGGGGTAAACTGGAGGTCATTAAGTTACATGAAATAAATCAGGCACAGAAACAATTATCACATGTTCTCACTATATGTAGGGGTCAAAAAAGGTAATCTCATGAAGGAAGAGACTAGTATTCTAGATATCAGATTGTGGGAAGGATGAAGAGAGTAGGTTAATGGGTCTAAACATACATTTAAACAGAAAGAATAATTTCCAGTGATTGAGAGTAAACTTTAGTTACTAAACAACAATGTATTGTATATTTCAAAATAACTAGAGAGTATTTGAAATATTTTTAACACATTGAGATGATAAATATTCCAGGAAATAAACACCATGATGTGATCATTACATGTTCTATGCATGTAACAAAAAATCACATGTCCCCCGTAAATATATACAAATGCTATGTATCAATAATAAAATAGAAATATATATACCTACTATGTGCCTTTAATTATTAAAAGTAAATATTTTAAAAGGGATAAGGGAAATATATTGCAGACTAATGTAGTGGTGTGAGAGGGAGCGGAAGTACAGAGGCAAGGAAAAGTGACGGTTAAACTACTTCATGGCCTAAGTTATTGCTTTTTAGTCTGTAAACTTTATATCATAACCTCAATCTCCAACACTAAATTTGGACCCTACTTCCTCCCTTAGCTTAGTGAAACATCTTTTTTAACTGTCCACTTTCTCTGTCTTCTGTGATGATCATTATTCTGTCTTTTAAATCAATAGAATTAGGTTACTCTTGTTTAAAATAACTAGCTAGCTAGCTGGATACTCAACCTTGGAAATAAGGTCAAATGGAGAGAGAAGACATGGTATTTTAATATCATACTGGAGCACTGTTTAAGAGGCTTGTGTAAAGACTAATGAATTACATAGGATAAGGTACCTATGTTGACTTCACTATTTATTGTTTGATGATAGCCCAGACATTGTAAATATAGATTAGTTATAGATTTTGTCTAGGGGAGACAACAACCCCAAACATGATAGTTTTACTACCTGTAAGCAATTATAATTTTGTGTGTAAACACAAAAATATTATTTAAATGTATTTCCCCAAAAATGCATATAAACTGTTCCTGTCAATGCTTAAAACCAGGTATCCAGATTTATCTTCTTACAAGTTCTGTTATTAATAAATTAATATCAATTTATAAGCATTCTGTTTTGAACTTTTTGAAAACTTAATTTTATACTCTTCAATATTAAAATCTCCTTTTGTTGTGTCGTTTATAACCTGTCCCCAACTGTGCTCTTGTTGTATTTTATTAAAATTTGCAATGCTCATAAATGGAGATACTAAATTTCAACCACGTTGAGGCACAAATAGGGTGTTCTCAGCCCTTGGAGAGCTTCTTGAAACTGCACCCGTTCCCTCTACTGATTCCAGTGCAGCAGAGCCCTGGCTGTGCAGGTGAAAGCCTGACATAAAGGTTTTCCTTCCTAAACTGCCACAAACCCCTGTCCAGAATCTTTCCCGACACTGTCTCTGGCTTCCCTACATCCAAACGCCTATTATTTAGATATATCCGTTTTTCTCCCACTTCAGGTCTGGTTTACACATATTGTTTTCTCTATCTCAAATGTCCTCTTCTCAGAATCTCTTCCTTGAGTACTTATATTTATTTTTTAAGATGGAGTTCAAATGTCACTCTTATATACTGTAAAGCCTTTTTTGTTTGTTTGTTTTTTCTCTAGCCCTACTACTGCTTTGGAATCACTTTGCTATAAAACAACAACACACATTTAATGGGGTCCTCTATGGGGTAGGTGTCATGGGAGGCTCTGGGAATACAAAGTCAAATAAAATATAATCCCTGACCTTGAGGGTCTTCCAGGATGGTGAAAAAAATTACTGGCTGGTAGAAGTGTTTATACCTCTCTGACAGTACTCAGACAGTTTTATTAAAAGTTTACGTTTACTTGGCTTCCCACTGGTGATGGTGAAATGCTTCCTGGTGAGGATTCGGCATAGTGTTCTTAATATATTTAGAGGCTTACAGCAAAGTTTCTGAGGCCAGATCACCTCATTTCAACTCCTGGCTCTCTCACCAGCTAACACTATGATGCTGGAGAAGTTATGTATCCTTACTAGGTCTCAGATTGCTTACTGATACATAATAGCCATTATTTTTTGTCTTATTATAGTTGGTAAAACATAATTATTTTGAATTGTTGAGTTCAGATTGCAAATGACATTTAATGTTAGATTATATAGTTGGAAATTTACTCTAATAGTAAACGGAAGTCCTTACAATATATAAAATGAAATTGGTAACATCAAAGCAACATCCTATACCAATATTTACTGGCCTATTGGCATTCACTCAGCTTATTAGCTTTTTATCTGTATAATGTCTCTTTACTTGGAATGTGTTTTACATATGCTTCTCTAATGACTGAACAGAGTTGAACATGTGAATGTTCTCATTATTGAGTACTGATATGAACAGACTGATTGATCTTATAAAAAAAGTAAAAGTTTTTATATTAATACCCAACGTGTGGAAGCTACTGTTAAGCTGTTTAGGATATCGCTTTATGTTTGAAATGTTTTAAAATGATGTAAACATTTTTAGTGTTTTATGAAAAAAACAAAAACCAACACAATACAAACTAAAGGGAGCTAATGTGAAAATCATGGAGCAACCCAACAACTGATACATAACAAGATCAAGATTAACAAATAGGCCAGGCGAGGTGGCTCATGCTGGTAATCTCAGCACTTTGGGAGGCTGAGGCGGGCAGATCACAAAGTCAGAAACTCGAGACCAGCCTGGCCAACATAGCAAAACCCTGTCTCTACTAAAAAAAACAAACAAATTAAGTGGGTGTGGTGACACGTGCCTGTAGTCCCAGCTACTGGGGGAGGCTGAGGCAGGAGAATCCCTTGAACCCAGGAGGCAGAGTTTGCAGTAAACCAAGATCATGCCACTGCACTCCAGCCTGGGTAAAGAGAGAGACTATCTCAAAAAAAAAAAAAAAAAAAAAAAAAAAAAAAAAAAAAAAAAAGAAAAAAAAAAAAGAGAAAGAAACAAAGAAATAAAAAAGATTAACAAATAGGAGCTGAAGAACTTGGATGTAAGGAATTTTCCAAATGACTTGTATTCAAATGGAAGAAAACTGGCATTGCCAATGCAAAATAAACAGCAAATATAAATTTTTGTGCAGTTTTAGGTCAAGTAAGATAGGATGTCATTTTATATATATATATATATGTGTGTGTGTGTGTGTGTGTGTGTGTGTGTGTGTGTGTGGTGTTTCCTTCCAAAAATTAGGACATAAATGCTAAAGACAATAGTTTAACTCATTAAATGGTGACTTTACAAAAGTTTTAAAGATTTTCAACATTGACAAAAATTATTACATACATTTGGAGAACACTTCTGAAAAATAACTACTAGCTACATTTTCTTTGAGATAGTATGAGAAATTGAAAGCTGAGTAACATAAAAAGATGCACAGTGAATATTATTTTTTATTTGCATTAACTAACTCAACTCATATAACATAACTATATATTAAGCAATCTAATTTATAATAAAATTGTTAAACTTCCCTAAGGTTTTGTCATATGCTAGTAAGTATTCTAAGAAGTTCATATATGCTAAGAAAAGAATATTTTAAATATTAAATTCTTACCCTAATAATTTGGTAAGAATTAAATATTAAATCCCTATCATAAGAATTTGGTAAGAATTAAACATTATTACCATAATAATTTGTCAAGAATTAAATATTAAGTCTTTACCATAAGAATTTGTTAAAAATTAAATATTAAATTCTTACTATAGTCTAAATGGGGAGGTTCTGTTTTATCATTGGTTTCATTGTACAGGTGAGGAAATAGATGCACAGATAGTTGAAAAAAAGTTTCTCAAGGTCTTAACCAATATTTAATATTTGCACACAGTTTGCCTAATTCCAGAGGTTTCACCTATTTAATATCTAAGCGATTGTTGTGGACAACATGTATTGCTATGTATGCTCATAAAGACCTATAGGCAGCTCAAATATTATAGGCACAGGGTCATAAATCCAAGAGATGGTCTAATCTCAAATGGTTAACTTGGTACTTAAACCACACATGGAAAAACTAGTATGGACATGGATGTGATAAACAGCAGTGCTGAGAACCAAGAAACACAACCATTTTTTTTTGTGATAACATTATATAAAATTGCAAAAAGTAAAGAAAATAGACATGATCTGCTGTACATGAAAGATAGGCTATTGTGCATAAATGATTTTCTGAGTTAATTAGGTTGAACCTAATGCTACCATAGCACAAATATATACTCATGCATTGCAGAAGAATAATTGCTAGAAAATGTTGCTAGGCATTACATTTTCTTTATTTATTTGCTTAAGAGAGAGTTTATGAACACAATGAAGAATATTCTTTGGTGTTGCTTTTAAATTGCAGAGTTGAGCATGAATACCAGTGGCTAATATGCTGTCACTCTTATAGCAGGTGATGTAAATAGAAATTCTATGTTCTAATAATATTTAAATGATCAATAATTTATAAAAAAGAATCATTTACACACTTTGTATTTGTTTATCAGGCATTGATATAAATGGTATTATTCAAAATATGTTCTTTTAGGTTTAATGTCATGATTTCTCCTAAAAATAATTTTTTCAATGAATATTTCTAATTAGGATTGGCTATTTAACACTCCCCACCCCCACCACTTTGGATTTCCTCAAGTGCACTTCAAACTCAGTGGTTCAAAATTCACACCATACTTCAACTCTCTGCCCCGATAAAACATATTATTCTCCATTTTCCTTATCTCATTAAATGCCACCATCATCTACCTAGTTTCTCAAGCCAGAGAGATGAAAGTTATTTCTGATGCCTTTCATTCCCTCACTCCCTATGTTAAATGCATGATGACATTTTGTTTATTATCCCAAATACATGTCTCTCAAGGCTTCTCTTTTAATCTTCTGCAAAAATCTGGGATTCCAGCTCCATGTTTTACTGTTTATTTCTTGGTATTTGGTGCCCTGCTGCATTAGCATCTTGTTTGTCTCCTTGCATATACTCTACCTTCCTTCCAACTGTCTCCAAATATTTTTCTGAAGTGACATTTAAAACCTGAAATATAGTAATATACTATATAGTATAATATACTATATACTATAATATACTCCTTTCACAAAAGTACATCAATGGCTATCCATTGTCCCTATTTCAAGTTTTATGATGATTATGATGATTTTTAAAATTATGATTTATCTAGCAAAATGTGAGCATTGTGAGTGTAGCAACCATGTTAATCTTGATAATCAATAGATGAGTCAGACACATAGCGGTATTCAGTAAAAGTTTATTAAATAAATAAATGAATCTAGTTAAGAAATCACAATTCCTAAAGAGTTCAGTATGAAATTATGAATATCTTAGTGGACTGCTTTATACTCTGTTTATTCTTCTGTTTTAGTTCAACTGATCTCTCTTTCAATATTGAAATTAGACTGTATTATTTCTCCTTTTTATTCCTCAAATCATCTGTGGAAAGGAACAGCTTCTGTATGTTTTTATTTTGAAAAACTTCAATGCAGGCTTATAATATACATTTAAGCTAATGGCAAGTAGAAAGAGCTAAGTCAAATAGTCAACAAACTGTCACAGAAAGCCTACAAATATTAAGAGCAAGATATGGCATAAGGAAAACATGTTGCAGATTTTAGTCAAGGATAACACAAAAACCTATGGGTGAAGAGACCAATGAAATAGGAGTTTATTCCCATATCTGCTTTAAACTTGTGTGACTTCACAGGCCTTCAGTTCTTTCATATGAGCACTGGAATGGATTTTTTAGTAAATCCATCCAATACTACAATTTTATGATTACATGTAGAAATTATTCTTTCTTGGAAAGAATGGTTTTACTATTTATTTTTCTTATTTCTATCCTGTCTCTCACCTGTCTTTTTCTAATATCCTCATAAAACACTGCCTTTGTGTCAGTCTCTAAAATCTTTACATTATGGGACTAATTATATTAAGTCATTTTTCTCCAAATAACCTAAGAATTTTATACTGTAAATCCTCACTTAACATCCTCAATAGGTTCTTGACAACTATGACTTCATGCAAAACAACTTATATAGGAACAAATTTGATCATAGGCTAATTGATATAAACAAGAGTTAAGTTCCTATGATGTAATTCTTGTCATGAAAATATCAAGCTTCTAAATAAACATAAAAATATTTATAATATGAAATATTGAAGTAAATATGAGTTTTATGAACTTTTAAGAAAAATTAATAAAAACAAGTAAGATAATTATTTGCCTTCTTGTTCCTGTTGCAGGTGGCCAGAGCCTTTCTGGGCAACTCAGGGAACAAGGTGGGAACAACCTTTGTACATGACACTATTCTATCAAGGGCACTCACACACACACACACACACACACACACACACACACACACACACACTCTCTCTCTCGCTCTCTCTCATTTTAGGACCATGTAGACAACCAATGAACATGACATACATATTTTTGAGATATGAAAGGAAGGCAGAGTACCCAGAGAAAACCCACACAGACATGGGGATAAGGGGCAAACTCTATACATACAGTGGCTCCCACCAGGAATTTGTTTGTTTTTTCTCATCAATGTTACAATGGAAGGCTGTTGAATGAAACAACATTAAGAACCTGCTCTACACTAGTATGAACACACTAGTAATGAAACTTATGATACTGAAAGTTTAAGTAAGTAACTTGCTCAAGGTCAGAAAGCTAGTAGTACATGGCCCTGGGATCCAAAGGCAAGAATCTTGGCCCCTGAATATGTTGTTTTTACTACTAGGCTATAGTGCCTGTTGAGTTTAGTCACTGAAGTATGTTTTGAAGGAAGTCAGAGGGAGGCATGTATGGTGAATGCCTGTAATCAAAGAACAAGTTCTACAAGTAAATATATAATTAAAAACATAATCTATGATAGATGTCTATATAAACTATTAGCCATAGAGACGATTCACTCTGCAAACATGACAGAGGGTGTATAAAAGAGATAACAGTGAGTAAAATATCTGATATAACTTAGATACAGCCTGGCAAGCAGGGAAAAAAGCAAAGAACCATGAATGGGTATGCAGTTTCAAGTTTTGAGGTTGAGTGAATTGTATGGAAAGAAGATAGCTGCCATTAAGCTAAACTGTGAAAGGCTTTATATATTAAGCCAGATATTTAATTATAATGCCAAAGGCAATGTGGAATGATTAAACTTTTCTAAGTTTTACATTGACATATTGGAAAATTTTTAAGATATTAATTCTTATGGTAGTGTGAAGAAAAGTAATTCTCCATGGACTAAGGGTTTCTGCTGCGCCTGGCTTCATGCCCAACATTGATTGGTGAGAAACAAATAGAGAGTCTATGGAATAAACAATAAAAGCTAGTTGTCTAAAAGTAAAGTAGAACAGAATCTTAAGAGAAAAGCATATGGAGACACATCCTTTAAATAATGGAGATACATAAAACATATATAAGAAATGCACACCCTATTGTAAAATAGAGTCTCATTTGGCAGTAGCCATTACAAGCATGCCTTCATAAGAACAGAATGTGAGTTTTATTGTTATTCAGTGGCCATTGATGTATGGTAACAACATCCCATATACAGCCTAAACTTCTCCACTTACAACAAGAATATTTTATTATGTTTGGTCATAAAACAGTGCTGAATGCATAGTAGAAACTCAATACATAGATTTTATAGACTTTGTAGACTGTTTGAGAACTTTTGATTTATATTTTTCCCTGTAGCACATACTTTTGTGTTCCTAATTTTCATTTTGATATTACTTTATTTTATGGGCTTATGACTATGATTTATCATTAAATTTTAAGTATTTTAAAAATGTTGTTTAGCAATTTTAGATGTGGTTATATGATTTTTATGCCTAGAATTTTCCCATGGAAACATATTGCAAATTAGCTTTCATTTACCAGAAGAAAAAAATAAAATTTTACATAAACCAGTTTTATCCAAACAGGAGCTGAGAGCAATAGCAGGTGGTCCATACACTGAGGAATATCTGGTAACATTCCAACTGTGAGGCAGAAAATTCTGAAATGCTACAATATAGGAATGTAATGTGAAAGATTAGGAGGGCTGATGTTAGCAGAAGAATAAAGTATCCAGAGGTAATAGAAAGGATAGGACATTGTTAAAGTACTTGGCTGTCAAATAGTACATTACATTATGGGTTTTTATCTTCCTAATATTGTTCATTGTTTAGGTGTTACTGTTTGTTAGTAAAATAGTGCACACATTTTTGAGGAGGGCTGATGTTGATGGCTCTTTTTTTGTCACTTTGATAGAGTTGAAATTAGTCATCTGCAATAGATAGTTTTGTACCATGTAAAAAATTGTGCTTTGAATTAGCTGCTGAATTCATGATTTATAGAAGTCTTAACAAGGCTGATTTTTACCACACTCTTCTTCCCTTAACTTGAATTGCATCACTAAAAAACGAAAGCTAAAAAAGATTGTATTAGTCCGTTCTCACACCACTGTGAAGAAATGCCTGTGACTGGGTAATTTATAAAGATAAGAGGTTTAATAAACTCACAGTTCCATAGGGCTGGGGAGGTCTCAGGAAACTTACAGTCATGTCAGAAGGGGAAGTGAACATGTCCTTCACATGGCAGCAAGAAACAGAAGTTCTGAGTTAAGGGGGAGACTCCCCTAATAAAACCATCATACCTAGGGATAACTCACTATCATAAGAACAGTATGAGGGTAACCAACCCCACGATTAAATAACCTCCCACTGGGTCCCTCCCATGACATGTGAAGATTATGGGAACTACAATTCAAGAAGAGATTTGGGTGGAGACACAGCCATACCATATCATTCTACCCCTGGTCCCTCCCAAATCTCATGTACTCACATTTCAAAAAACAATCATGACCTTCCCACAGTTCCCCAAAGTTTTAACTCATTCCAGCATGTACTTGAAAGTTCAAGTCAAAGTCTCATCTGAGACAAGGCAAGTTCCTTCTGCCTATAGATGTGTAAAATCAAAAGTAAGTTAGTTACATCCTGGATACAATGGTGATACAGTCATTGGTTAAATACACTCATTCCAAACAGGGGTAATTGGCCAACACAAAGGGGCTTCAGGCCCCATTCAAGTCCAAAATCCAATAGGGCAGTCATTAAACTTTAAAGTTGCAAAATGATCTCCTTTGACTCCAGGTCTCACATCTAAGTTATGCCATTCCAAGAGGTGAGCTGCTACAGCCTTGGGCAGTTCTGCCTCTGTGGCTTTGCAGGGTATGGTCCACCTTCAGCTGCTTTCACAGGCTGACGTTCAGTGTCTGTGGCTTTTCCAGGTGCACAGTGCAAGCTGTGGATGAATCTACCACTGTGGGGTCTGGAGGATGGTGGCTCTCTTCGCACTGCTCCACCAGACAGTGCTGTGTAGGGGCACCAACCCCACATTTCCTTTCTGCATTTCCTCAGGAGAGGCCCTCCATGAAGGCTCTGCCCCCATAGCAAACTTGTGCCTGGATATCCAGGCATTTCCATACATCCTCTAAAATCTAGACAGAGGTTCACAAAGCTCTTTTCTTGACTTCTGTGTACCTGCAGACCCAATACCATGTGGAAGCTGCCAAGGCTTAGGGCTCGTACCCACTGATACAACAGCCTGAGCTGTACACTGACCCCTTTTAGCCATGGCTGGAGCTGAAGCAGCTGGGAAATACGGCACCATGTCCTGAGGCTGCATGGGTTGTGGGAAGAGGGGCACAAAACCATTTTTCCCTCCTAGGGCTTCAGGCCTATGATGAGAGGGGCTGTTGTAAAGGTCTCTGACATATCCTCAAGACATTTTCCCTATTGGCTTGAATTTCTCCCCAGAAAATGAGGTTATCTTTTCTCTCACATCATCAGGCTGCAAATTTTCAAATCTTTTATGCTCTGCTTCCTCTTGAATGCTTTGGCACTTAATTTTTTTTTTTCTGCCAGATACCCTGAATCATCTCTCTCAAGTTCAAAGTTCTGCAGGGAAAAATGCTTCCAGTCTCCCTCCATAGCAAGAGTGACCTATACTCCAATTCCCAACAAATTCCTTATCTCCATCAAGACCTCAACCTTGACTTAATTGTCCATATCACCTTAAGCATTTTGGTCAAAACCATTCGACAAATCTCTAGGAAATTCTAAACTTTCCCAAATCTTCCTGTCTTCTTCTAAGTCCCCCAAACTCTTCCAGCCTCTGCCTGTTACCCAGTTCCAATGTTGTTTCCACATTTTTGGGTATGTTTACAGCAGCACCCCACTCTCTGCACTACCAGTTTTCTGTATTAGTCCATTCTCATGCTGCTATAAAGAAATACCTGAGACTTGGTTATTTATAAAGAAAAGAGGTTTAATTAACTCACAGTTCCACAGGGCTGGAGAGGCCTCAGGAAACTTACAATCATACTGGAAGGGGAAGTAAACACATTCTTCGAAACATGGCAGCAGGAAGGAGAAGTGCTAAGCAAAAAGGGAAAAACCCCCTATGAAACCATGATATCTTGTGAGAACTAATTCACTATCACAAGAACAGCAGGAGAGTTATCACCCCCATGATTAAATTACCTCCCACTGGATCCCTCCCACAACACATGGGGATTATGGGAATTACAATTCAAGATGATGTATGGGTGGGGACACAGTCAAACTTTATCAAAGATATAAAACAAAATTTCTCAAAACCTGCCAAAACATCTGAAAACTGATCAAATGTAACCTACATATCCTTGCACGATGTTGCTTGAAAAGGTTAAAAGACAAAATAATATATGTAAATGTATTAGCATTTGCTGTCAATGCACTTAGAAATGTGTGTCTGAGTTTCTTTTTAGAAAGCAAAATGGTTTCATTTCAGCATAAATATGTATTCTTTTTACCCATGTAATTATAGGCAAGGAATAAAACACCATATTGAACCATGTATGTACCTGTATCTCTATGCATGTGTATACTTAACATATTACTTCAAAGGAATAATCCACAGATATATTTATTAAATATCAGTTGAATACGATTCTGGATATATTACATGTGATGCATTAACTTTACTAAACATTTTAAGATGTTACCATACTATGTTTTCTTCTCAGTTCATGTTTAAGAATTTGAGAATTCCAAATTTTAAATAAAATTTTGGATTTTCTACATGAAGACAAAATATGAAATTGAAATAAATGGCTATGAGGCCGGGCGCGGTGGCTCAAGCCTGTAATCCCAGCACTTTGGGAGGCCGAGACGGGCGGATCACGAGGTCAGGAGATCGAGACCATCCTGGCTAATATGGTGAAACCCCGTCTCTACTAAAAAATACAAAAAACTAGCCGGGCGAGGTGGTGGGCGCCTGTAGTCCCAGCTACTCGGGAGGCTGAGGCAGGAGAATGGCGTAAACCCGGGAGGCGGAGCTTGCAGTGAGCTGAGATCCGGCCACTGCACTCCAGCCTGGGTGACAAAGCGAGACTCCGTCTCAAAAAAAAAAAAAAAAAAAAAAAAAAAAAAAAAAAAAAGAAATAAATGGCTATGGTTCGATAATCTTGAGTCCAGAGCTAAATGCTGAATATATTAAAGTAGAAATATAAAATTGGATATTGTATATAAAGTATAATAGGATAAATAATTTCAAACAAGAAATGCCCTATAATTATGTTTGAATACTATAGATTTAGTTTTAAACCATTTTTGAAAAGGCTTTAAATTGCCCACAGTAATTCTTTATAATCTATAAGTAAAAAAACAGTATTATTATTTTACAATAATAAAGGGCAGTTATTATTCTGTTTGGCCATTGTGTATTTGCCTTATTAATTGAGAGCCTACAGAAAAAATTTTAGTAATTAAAAATTAAGCTTATATTTACAAAACTATATAAATTTATTTTATGTTTATAAAATTATATAAATCTGTTTTATATTTATAAATATATAAATCTGTTATATGTTTATAAATATATAAATTTGTATATACACATCTCCTTCAGACCTATTCGAAAGAAGAATCCTGTGTATATTTGTTTTCTAGAGCTGCCATAGCAAATTACCTTAAACCTGGCGGCTTAAAAATAACAGGTATGTATTCTTTCATAGTTCTGGAGGTTAGAAGGTGCTTCCACTGAGGGCGGAGCTTCCTCTGAGGGCTCTAGGGAAGGAACTTTCCTTGCCTCTTCCAGTCTTCTGAGTCTTCTGAGGGCTCTCAGATATCCTTCTTCTGGTAGGTTTGTAACTGCTTTCTTCCTATCTCTGCCTCCTTCTTTGCATGACCTTCTTTGTGTGCTTCTGTGTCTCTGTGTCTGAATTTCCCTTTCTTACAAAGACACTAGTGATTGGATTTATGGCCCACCCTACTCCAGTATGACCTCATCTTAACTAACTACGTCTGCAAAATCTTATTTCCAAATAAGCTCACATTCTGAGATTCCAGGTGGACATGAATTTTGACAGTGGACAGAACTCTTCAACTGGGGACAGCATCTAAATGTGTACATGCGGAGTAGTCATTATTAAAACATGACTCAAAAAATCTAGTTCTACTCTCCAATCTAGTCTATTTTCTTGAGTTCCAACAAAAGAGTTGGACTCATGAAGAATTCTGGCCCTCTCATATCTTATGTGCATCTATAAACAGGAACTTTTGAAGGGACTCCAGAAAGACCTATCCAAGAAGTGTTTGAAGGATTCCTGTGAATCAGCTCTAGAATGGAAGACAAGAAGGAAAAGGAAAGGATAGGAAACAGAATTTTAAAAAATGGCTTACCAACTTTATTCCTAGGATTCTCTTTATCTTGTGTTCTTAGTAGTATATATCAGTTCTTCAGAAATAGCTGGTGCTTGCTTTGGCAGCACATATACTAAAATTGGAACAATACAAGAAGATTAGCAGGACCCCTGTGCAAAATATAGCTGGATAATTCATTTATTGGGGTAAATATAGGTAAAATTCTATCAACTATCACAGAAGAAACAGAGAAAGCCAGTGTCTAAGTGGTAGAATTTGTTGAATAGAGAAATAAAAAGGCAATTGTGAAATTCTATATATAACCTCAAAACTCTGAGTATTCAAGTGTAACACGGAGAAGCATTTTATAGGATTATATGTGAAAATACTTAGTATTGGCTAAGAGATAAATAAAGGTCAAAAATATATGCCCTAACCACCCCCTCCCAACTATGTTTTGGTTTTTTTTTTTTTTTTTTTGAGACGGAGTCTCGCTCTGTTGCCCAGGCTGGAGTGCAGTGGCCGGATCTCAGCTCACTGCAAGCTCCGCCTCCCGGGTTCACGCCATTCTCCTGCCTCAGCCTCCCGAGTAGCTGGGACTACAGGGGCCCACCACCTCGCCCGGCTAGTTTTTTGTATTTTTTTAGTAGAGACGGGGTTTCACCGTGTTAGCCAGGATGGTCTCGATCTCCCGACCTCGTGATCCGCCCGTCTCGGCCTCCCAAAGTGCTGGGATTACAGGCTTGAGCCACCGCGCCCGGCCTGTTTTGGTTATTTTTAATAAAAGAGTTTTCTGCATGATTTTGTTCACTAATCAGAATATGCATCAAAACTGGGCAGCAAAAACTGAACTGTGGGTGTTGAGGATGCAAATTTTTGTACAAAATATATATTATAATGGAAATTAGCAAAATGAGTTCTACATAATTTAGAGCTCCTGGCATCAAGCAAATTAACAATTACTTGAAGGAAGTAAGGATGACTAGCGTGTAAAGAAAAATTATTAAAGGAATACTTGATAGTTATTCATAAACACCTGAAGTCTGGCATCAGTTAAATGGATTAAACTTGCTCTGTACCTACAAAAAGTTCCATAATCAGTTTTCAACTTGATAAAATGTGATGGGGTATACATATTCTCATTGAAATCCCCTCTAAAGTATAATGGAGATTTTTAAACAAAATTAATGTGAAGATACTATGTAAATAATATATTTGTGTCATAAAACTTTAGAGTTGGAATAACTGTATAATTTCCATTAATTCTTCTTAAATATTAGGTTTTGGTAAAGGTATGTTATAGATTTACATGTGTAAAAACTATCCAAACTTATTTTAAACACCTCTACTATCACCTTCAGTTCTATTTATGGTCAACTTAATAGATTTATGTAGGTCCCAAGCTATTAGAGAAAATGACAAAATAATTTTTAGTTTAACTTTCCAAAATGCAGATGCTTATTGTATAAATAAAACTCTTTCCAAATGATTTGACCAGAATTCATAAAGCAGAAACATCTGTTGTTCAGACTCATCCAAACTATACCTTATTCTGTATTCTGTATTTATAAACCACAAAAGATAATGCTCACTAGTTGAAGTCTATAGACTTTCATGCATTATTTATGAAGTCAGTAAAAATTTCAAGTATTTGCATAATAATTGATGTTAGCAATAAGAATATGACTTTATAAATAGTTTCCAAGTGCCAATAAATGCCAGTAGTGGAGATAAACAGAAAAAGGTGATTTTATCACACCTGATTTAATGCTGTTTTTCTTTTATATTTCAACAGTCAGTGGAATCTTGGCAATAACAAAGAGAGAAACAAATTTTACATTGTTAAAAATAACATTTAGATTATATTTTGTATGTGAGAATGTGCAGATATTGAGTATAAGAATTCTACATTTTTGAGTTAGATGAGTTTAGATATGTTTTGAATAATTTAACTTTGAGAGAATTCTGTACATTCACTAAAGGAAACATTCACATTAAATTGTGCATCTTTATCAGTTAATAAATCTAACTGATAACTTTGGAATACACCTTTTGGCAAAGCTATATTATTATGTTTTAATTGTACTGAATAGGTGTGAGAAGCATTTTGTTTACAGAGCATTTGTAAAATAAAAAGTGATTAACTGTGGATAATCTGTGTTTGTTTTCCTTTGAATGTGGAGATGACAGAAGTAAATATCATAGATGCCATGAGATTTTTTTTTAATTGAAGCTAGTAAATTCCCTTTGTTTATGGGTAACCCTATATAACTGAGTAAAGTTATTCTCTGTAAATGTCATTCATATCTTTATATATTGGTCATGATTATTTATATTTGTCTTTAGTAACTTTGGTAAAAGAGGCAGTTTTAATTTAAGGAAGCCATAGACCAGGCGGCTTTAGAAATTTTATTATCCTATTAAATCTAAGAAGCCATAGGAATGATATGTGGGGCAAAATAAAAAGTTTAGTTAAATGACAAACCTTATTTGGAATATAAATAAGTTAAAAAAGTAAACAAAAAAAGGAAGAAACTATAAATAAATTACCAAAAAAAAAAAAAAAATACACTCTTATTTTATGAAACCATGTCCTGATTCCATTTCATTAGTTGGTCCAATCTTCAACGTCTTTTGCAACTCACATTACTTGACAGGAAGCCCAAGAAAATATTTTCAGTAGAAAAAGGAATAGTCATCTGCCACTTCAAACTTGCTTCTAAAAGGGGAAATGGTTTTCCCTAGAGGTTTGCTTCTCTTTTCTTTATTTGAGCTAACACCACATCTCACTATTTTCAAAACCTATTCAAACCTTGGGAGGATCTAGGCTTTTCAAGAACTCTCTATACTGATGATACAGTGCATAGTTTTCCTTAAGTCAACAGCAAGAGGCGAAATAAGTAATTCACATTTGTAGCTTCTATGTATGTTTGTCTCTCAGTATCCATAGGGGATGGATTCCAGGACCTGCTGCCCCACCTCCCATCCCCCAACAGATACCAAAATGCAGATGCTCAAATCCTTGGCCGGGCGCGGTGGCTCAAGCCTGTAATCCCTGCACTTTGGGAGGCCAAGACGGGAGGATCACGAGGTCAGGAGATCGAGACCATCCTGGCTAACATGGTGAAACCCCGTCTCCACTAAAAATTACAAAAAACTAGCCGGGCGCCGTGGCGGGCGCCTGTAGTCCCAGCTACTCGGGAGGCTGAGGCAGGAGAATGGTGTAAACCTGGGAGGCGGAGCTTGCAGTGAGCTGAGATCCGGCCACTGCACTCCAGCCTGGGCAACAGAGCGAGACTCCGTCCCAAAAAAAAAAAAAAAGGCCTAGTATTTGCATATAACCTACTTATATTCTCTCATGTATTTTAAATCCTTTTTAGATTCCTTGTAATACTTAATACAATGTAAATGCTGTACAAATTGTTGTTATGCTGTATTGCTTAGGGATAAACAGCAATAAAAATGTTTGTACATTTTTCTTGTTATTGGAATCTTTCTCAAAACCCACAGCTCAGTTTTTGCTACCCAGTTTTGAGGCATATTCTGATTAGTGAATAAAGTCAGGTAGAACACTCTCCTTTCATGCAGCCCATCCATTTTTCCTTATGAATATTTCCTATCCAAAGTTGTTAATTGAACTCGTGGATAGAGAAAGTTATATTTATCAGGAGCAAGCAAGAAAACTGTGTGTGGCAACGATGTTTCTCTAGAATTTTATCTCAGTGTGTGTGTGTGTGTGTTTTTTACTTTATTTGGTGAATACTAGGAAACTCTACACCATTCCTGCCCCTAGTAATTTATGGATATCAAGACTGAAAGGAAATGAAACAAATTTATTACTTACATGGTATTATTACCTACTAAAGGGCAAAATAATCCACAACAAAAAGCCTTCAGGTTCAGTGAGAAGTGAAACCTAAGGAAGAGGCAGTGGAGTTCTGGTATTTAATGGGGTTAAGGGTTGGATCCAAGTGAGTCCCTTACCCTCAGCTCCAATAGGTGAGGATTTAAATGGTTTGAACTTCCCTGCCATAGCCAAAGGAGAGGGACTCTGAGTTTTCTTACTGCTTGCCTACATGTGCGGAAAAAGAAAAAAAGGGGAAGATGGCCGAATAGGAGCAGCTCCAGTCTCCAACTCCCAGCGCGAGTGACACAGAAGACCGGTGATTTCTGCATTTTCAACTGAGGTACTGGGTTCATCTCACTGGGGAGTGCCGGGCGATCGGTGCTGGTCAGCTGCTGCAGTCCGACCAGCGAGAGCTGAAGCAGGGCGAGGCATCGTCTCACCTGGGAAGCTCAAGGGGGAAGGGAATCCCTTTTCCTAGCCAGGGGAACTGAGACACACAACACCTGGAAAATCGGGTAACTCCCACCCCAATACTGCACTTTAAGCAAACAGGCACACCAGGAGATCATATCCCACACCTGGCCGGGAGGGTCCCACACCCACGGAGCCTCCCTCATTGCTAGCACAGCAGTCTGCCATATCGCGGCAAGGCAGCAGCGAGGCTGGGGGAGGGGCGCCCGCCATTGCTGAGGCTTAAGTAGGTAAACAAAGCTGCTGGGAAGCTCAAACTGGGTGGAGCTCACAGCAGCTCAAGGAAACCTGCCTGTCTCTGTAGACTCCACCTCTGGGGACAGGGCACAGTAAAAAATAACAAAAACAGCAGAAACCTCTGCAGACACAAACGACTCTGTCTGACAGCTTTGAAGAGAGCAGTGGATCTCCCAACATGGAGGTTGAGATCTGAGAAGGGACAGACTCCCTGCTCAAGTGGGTCCCTGACCCCTGAGTAGCCTAACTGGGAGACATCCCCCACTAGGGGCAGTCTGACACCCTACACCTCACAGGGTGGAGTACACCCCTGAGAGGAAGCTTCCAAAGCAAGAATCAGACAGGTACACTCGCTGTTCAGCAATATTCTATCTTCTGCAGCCTCTACTGCTGATACCCAGGCAAACAGGGTCTGGAGTGGACCTCAAGCAATCTCCAACAGACCTACAGCTGAGGGTCCTGACTGTTAGAAGGAAAACTATCAAACAGGAAGGACACCTACACCAAAACCCCATCAGTACATCACCATCATCAAAGACCAGAGGCAGATAAAACCACAAAGATGGGGAAAAAGCAGGGCAGAAAAGCTGGAAATTCAAAAAATAAGAGCGCATCTCCTCTGGCAAAGGAGCGCAGCTCATCGCCAGCAATGGATCAAAGCTGGACGGAGAATGACTTTGACGAGATGAGAGAAGAAGGCTTCAGTCCATCAAACTTTTCAGAGCTAAAGGAGGAATTACGTACCCAGCGCAAAGAAACTAAAAATCTTGAAAAAAAAGTGGAAGAATTGATGGCTAGAGTAATTAATGCAGAGAAGGTCATAAACGAAATCAAAGAGATGAAAACCATGACACGAGAAATACGTGACAAATGCACAAGCTTCAGTAACCGACTCAATCAACTAGAAGAAAGAGTATCAGCGATTGAGGATCAAATGAATGAAATGAAGCGAGAAGAGAAACCAAAAGAAAAAAGAAGAAAAAGAAATGAACAAAGCCTGCAAGAAGTATGGGATTATGTAAAAAGACCAAATCTACGTCTGATTGGGGTGCCTGAAAGTGAGGGGGAAAATGGAACCAAGGTGGAAAACACTCTTCAGGATATCATCCAGGAGAACTTCCCCAACCTAGTAGGGCAGGCCAACATTCAAATCCAGGAAATACAGAGAACGCCACAAAGATACTCCTCGAGAAGAGCAACTCCAAGACACATAATTGCCAGATTCACCAAAGTTGAAATGAAGGAAAAAATCTTAAGAGCAGCCAGAGAGAAAGGTCGGGTTACCCACAAAGGGAAGCCCATCAGACTAACAGCAGATCTCTCGGCAGAAACTCTCCAAGCCAGAAGAGAGTGGGGGCCAATATTCAACATTCTTAAAGAAAAGAATTTAAAACCCAGAATTTCATATCCAGCCAAACTAAGTTTCATAAGTGAAGGAGAAATAAAATCCTTTACAGATAAGCAAATGCGTAGAGATTTTGTCACCACTAGGCCTGCCTTACAAGAGACCCTGAAGGAAGCACTCAACATGGAAAGGAACAACCGGTACCAGCCATTGCAAAAACATGCCAAAATGTAAAGACCATAGAGGCAAGGAAGAAACTGCATCAACTAACGAGCAAAATAACCAGTTAATATCATAATGGCAGGATCAAGTTCACACATAACAATCTTAACCTTAAATGTAAATGGACTAAATGCTCCAATTAAAAGACATAGACTGGCAAACTGGATAAAGAGTCAAGACCCATCAGTCTGCTGTATTCAGGAGACCCATCTCATACGCAGAGACATACATAGGCTCAAAATAAAGGGATGGAGGAAGATTTACCAAGCAAATGGAGAACAAAAAAAAGCGGGGGTTGCAATACTAGTCTCTGATAAAACAAACTTTAAACCATCAAAGATCAAAAGAGACAAAGAAGGCCATTACATAATGGTAAAGGGATCAATTCAACAGGAAGAGCTAACTATCCTAAATATATATGCACCCAATACAGGAGCACCCAGATTCATCAAGCAAGTCCTTAGAGACTTACAAAGAGACTTAGACTCCCATACAATAATAATGGGAGACTTCAACACTCCACTGTCAACGTTAGACAGATCAACGAGACAGAAAGTTAACAAGGATATCCAGGAATTGAACTCATCTCTGCAGCAAGCAGACCTAATAGACATCTATAGAATTCTCCACCCCAAATCAACAGAATATACATTCTTCTCAGCACCACATCGTACTTACTCCAAAATTGACCACGTAATTGGAAGTAAAGCACTCCTCAGCAAATGTACAAGAACAGAAATTATAACAAACTGTCTCTCAGAACACAGTGCAATCAAACTAGAACTCAGGACTAAGAAACTCAATCAAAACTGCTCAACTACATGGAAACTGAACAACCTGCTCCTGAATGACTACTGGGTACATAACGAAATGAAGGCAGAAATAAAGATGTTCTTTGGAACCAATGAGAACAAAGATACAACATACCAGAATCTCTGGGACACATTTAAAGCAGTGTGTAGAGGGAAATTTATAGCACTAAATGCCCACAAGAGAAAGCAGGAAAGATCTAAAATTGACACTCTAACATCGCAATTAAAAGAACTAGAGAAGCAAGAGCAAACACATTCAAAAGCTAGCAGAAGGCAAGAAATAACTAAGATCAGAGCAGAACTGAAGGAGATAGAGACACAAAAAACCCTCCAAAAAAATCAACGAATCCAGGAGTTGGTTTTTTGAAAAGATCAACAAAATTGACAGACCACTAGCAAGACTAATAAAGAAGAAAAGAGAGAAGAATCAAATCGACGCAATTAAAAATGATAAAGGGGATATCACCACTGACCCCACAGAAATACAAACTACCATCAGAGAATACTATAAACACCTCTACGCAAATAAACTGGAAAATCTAGAAGAAATGGATAATTTCCTGGACACTTACACTCTTCCAAGACTAAACCAGGAAGAAGTTGAATCCCTGAATAGACCAATAGCAGGCTCTGAAATTGAGGCAATAATTAATAGCCTACCAACCAAAAAAAGTCCAGGACCAGATGGATTCACAGCTGAATTCTACCAGAGGTACAAGGAGGAGTTGGTACCATTCC
Organism: Macaca thibetana thibetana; assembly: GCF_024542745.1. Taxonomy (NCBI): domain Eukaryota; kingdom Metazoa; phylum Chordata; class Mammalia; order Primates; family Cercopithecidae; genus Macaca; species Macaca thibetana. The sequence goes on from NC_065586.1 coordinate 79,259,824, forward strand.
TTCTGAAACTATTCCAATCAATAGAAAAAGAGGGAATCCTCCCTAACTCATTTTATGAGGCCAACATCATCCTGATACCAAAGCCTGGCAGAGACACAACAAAAAAAAAAGAGAATTTTAGACCAATATCCCTGATGAACATCGATGCAAAAATCCTCAGTAAAATACTGGCAAACCAGATTCAGCAACACATCAAAAAGCTTATCCACCATGATCAAGTGGGCTTCATCCCTGGGATGCAAGGCTGGTTCAACATTCGCAAATCAATAAACATAATCCAGCATATAAACAGAACCAAAGACAAGAACCACATGATTATCTCAATAGATGCAGAAAAGGCTTTTGACAAAATTCAACAGCCCTTCATGCTAAAAACGCTCAATAAATTCGGTATTGATGGAAGGTACCTCAAAATAATAAGAGCTATTTCTGACAAACCCACAGCCAATATCATACTGAATGGGCAAAAACTGGAAAAATTCCCTTTGAAAACTGGCACAAGACAGGGATGCCCTCTCTCACCACTCCTATTCAACATAGTGTTGGAAGTTCTGGCTAGGGCAATTAGGCAAGAGAAAGAAATCGAGGGTATTCAGTTAGGAAAAGAAGAAGTCAAATTGTCCCTGTTTGCAGATGACATGATTGTATATTTAGAAAACCCCATTGTCTCAGCCCAAAATCTCCTTAAGCTGATAAGCAACTTCAGCAAAGTCTCAGGATACAAAATTAATGTGCAAAAATCACAAGCATTCTTATACACCAGTAACAGACAAACACAGAGCCAAATCATGAATGAACTTCCATTCACAATTGCTTCAAAGAGAATAAAATACCTAGGAATCCAACTTACAAGGGATGTAAAGGACCTCTTCAAGGAGAACTACAAACCACTGCTCAGTGAAATAAAAGAGGACACAAACAAATGGAAGAACATACCATGCTCATGGATAGGAAGAATCAATATCGTGAAAATGGCCATACTGCCCAAGGTAATTTATAGATTCAATGCCATCCCCATCAAGCTACCAATGAGTTTCTTCACAGAATTGGAAAAAACTGCTTTAAAGTTTATATGGAACCAAAAAAGAGCCCACATCTCCAAGACAATCCTAAGTCAAAAGAACAAAGCTGGAGGCATCACGCTACCTGACTTCAAAATATACTACAAGGCTACAGTAACCAAAACAGCATGGTACTGTTACCAAAACAGAAATATAGACCAATGGAACAGAACAGAGTCCTCAGAAATAATACCACACATCTACAGCCATCTGATCTTTGACAAACCTGAGAGAAACAAGAAATGGGGAAAGAATTCCCTATTTAATAAATGGTGCTGGGAAAATTGGCTAGCCATAAGTAGAAAGCTGAAACTGGATCCTTTCCTTACTCCTTATACGAAAATTAATTCAAGATGGATAGAGACTTAAATGTTAGACCTAATACCATAAAAATCCTAGAGGAAAACCTAGGTAGTACCATTCAGGACATAGGCATGGGCAAAGACTTCATGTCTAAAACACCAAAAGCAACGGCAGCAAAAGCCAAAATTGACAAATGGGATCTCATTAAACTAAAGAGCTTCTGCACAGCAAAAGAAACTACCATCAGAGTGAACAGGCAACCTACAGAATGGGAGAAAATTTTTGCAATCTACTCATCTGACAAAGGGCTAATATCCAGAACCTACAAAGAACTCAAACACATTTACAAGAAAAAAACAAACAACCCCATCAAAAAGTGGGCAAAGGATATGAACAGACATTTCTCAAAAGAAGACATTCATACAGCCAACAGACACATGAAAAACTGCTCATCATCACTGGCCATCAGAGAAATGCAAATCAAAACCACAATGAGATACCATCTCACACCAGTTAGAATGGCAATCATTAAAAAGTCAGGAAACAACAGGTGCTGGAGAGGATGTGGAGAAATAGGAACACTTTTACACTGTTGGTGGGATTGTAAACTAGTTCAACCATTATGGAAAACAGTATGGCGATTCCTCAAGGATCTAGAACTAGATGTACCATATGACCCAGCCATCCCATTACTGGGTATATACCCAAAGGATTATAAATTATGCTGCTATAAAGACACATGCACACGTATGTTTATTGCAGCACTATTCACAATAGCAAAGACTTGGAATCAACCCCAATGTCCATCAGTGACAGATTGGATTAAGAAAATGTGGCACATATATACCATGGAATACAATGCAGCCATAAAAAAGGATGAGTTTGTGTCCTTTGTAGGGACATGGATACAGCTGGAAACCATCATTCTCAGCAAACTATCACAAGAACAGAAAACCAAACACCGCATGTTCTCACTCATAGGTGGGAAATGATCCATGAGATCACTTGGACTCAGGAAGGGGAACATCACACACCGGGGCCTATCATGGAGAGGGGGGAGGGGGGAGGGATTGCATTGGGAGTTATACCTGATGTAAATGACGAGTTGATGGGTGCTGACGAGTTGATGGGTGCAGCACACCAACATGGCACAAGTATACATATGTAACAAACCTGCACGTTATGCACATGTACCCTAGAACTTAAAGTATAATAATAATAAATAAATTTTAAAAAATAAATAAAATAAAAAAATAATAAATAAATAAAAATTCTAAAAAAAAAAAAAGGAAAAAAAGGGAGGAGGAGGCCTTCAAAGTGGTTGGCAGTTAACAGTACCAATAGAGTGAAACTCTTTATCACGCTTTGAGAGAAACTTCGAGAAATAAAAATAGGAGATGTAGTCCACAGACACTTAGGAAATTCACATTGTGTCCGAAAGACTTAGCATCCATTCATCTAGAAGTTGAAGAAAAATAGAAACTGGGTTTGACTAAATGACAGTATGACTGCTATATATAAGACATTTTCTAGCCTTTCAGAGAAGAAAGTTAAGAGTACATGAAAAGATTATTACTGTCCCTGTTTGCCTTTGAAGATTACAGAGGATTACAGTCAGCATGCAGAGGCAATATTGTTGTAACTTACAGTTTTAACAATGAATTCTATTGCTAGAATTTCCTTTTATTAATGTTTTCCTTTTATTAATGTTTTCCATAAGAGAATTACTACAGTTCTGATTATTGTTTCCAGCATGGACCTTAGAACCTCATGTTTCCATTAGGTTCTTCTTAATTATGTACACTAGGAGGAAATGGAGGGAATTTCATTATTCTATTCTAAAACTTACCCCCTCCCAATTTAAAAATGGAATGTTTGAATACTGGTATGTAAACGATTCATGATACTTTCAGCCTCAGTTACTTGGGACAATAATAAAACACTCAGTCATCTAAGGCATGATTAATGAATGCCCTTGAACTTAGCTTCTTCTCTTCCTTCCTCTGATTACTTTCCTTTGTGTGTGTCACAGCTCCTGATGAACACAGACAATAGATAAGACAACCACATTAATGTTTCAAAACACTTTATAATTTGTTTAAAATTACAGTTTGAAGTTAAGTTGGGGAACCAGATGCCCTTTTACACGGGGAAATAATAAATGGTATGCTTTAATTATGTATGTGGCCCAATTATCATGAGTAATAAGCGAAGCAGTATTTTTAAAGGTTAGAGAAGTTCTGTATATATCAGAGTGGAGAAACTTTAACATTCTAAAACTGAATAAAATATTTTCTTAAGAAGAAAGATTTTACAACATATGGGATATCTGTAGGAAAAAAATTGAGTAATATACTTTTTCAAGATTTTATTTAAGGATATTTCTTTCCACATTAGGTAGTTCACAGATAATACTGGTTTTGTTTACAAAGTCTTTCTTGTCAAATCGAAATTCATACAGAAATTCATGTGAAATATTGATTGGCTATCCTTTTACAATTTACTTGATAAACTCTAAGTAGCCCAGAATTCAAGCCTAGAGGACTCTGACCAGTATTATCTTCATCTTTTAAGCTAAGAAATAATATTCCAAACCTATTTCTTAGATTGTTACTACCATTTGACCCTTTATAAGCTGTTATGTTTCAATTTATTCAAATAACATATAATTGTCCAATAAGTTTGGATTGCCTCAGTAACAGATCAGTAACAGTAAATGGTTAATGGACCTTAAAAAGGAAAGAAATCCTATCATGTGCAACAACACGTATGAACCTGGGAGACTTTATGTCAAGTGAAATACGCCAGGCACTTAAAAGACAACATGACATAATCTCACTTATATGTAGCATTTAAATAAGTAAAACTCATAGATACAGAGAGTTAATTGGTAGTCATCAGAAGCTAGGGCTTGGGGAAATTGAAGAGATGTTGTTCAAAAGACACCAAATTCTAGTTAGCCAGGAGGAGTAAGTTTGAAAAATTGATTGCACATCATGGTGACTATGGTGGATAAAAATACATTTATATTTGAAAATTGCCAATAGAGTAGATTTTAAGTATTCTCACCACACACAGAGACAAAATAGTAAGTAGGTGAAGATGTTGTAGAGGCCCATATTCAGGCTCATGTACCTGATGCTCAGTTGAAGCCAAACACTAACACACCAATGTCTGGGGATAGATAAAAGTGTATTCCATTTGGCCAAAGTGGGAACGGGGCAAGATCTCTCAGATAAGTCTTAACAATAAGACAAAGCAGAGAGGTTTTTGTTTGTTTTTGTTGTTGTTGTTGTTGTTGTTGTTGTTGTTGTTTGCAGCTAGAGAGTAAGAGGGGGAGTTTTAGGGAACCAATGGGAAAGTTTGTGTTTCTTTAATCTCTGATAACATCCTGAACAACCAGACTTCTGGGCCTCAGCAGTTAGTTGCAACATCCTTATAGGCATTCATTCCTTTTGCATATGTTTTTTGTTACCTTGAATTTATCTTCTCCTGCTTGACAAAGAAACAGTACAACAGCAGTTTGCGATTGTATTGTGAGAACAAGGCATGTTGGCTTCTGTGCAAGCAAGCAACAGCCTAATCCGACTTCGTTTTTTTGTTGTTGTTGTTATCTCAGTCACTAAAAATACTAAGGTACTGAAATCTAAAGGGACCCAATTACAAGGTAATGCACATATTAAATATGCATATGTTAAATAGCTTGATTTAGCCATTGAAAAATATATGTATACTTTAAGACATCATGTAGTACATCTTAAATATGTATAATTTATTTGTCAATTAACAAATAATTCAAAAAGAAGAAAACATTAATAGGAAGACTCACAAAGATGAGATAACAGGAAATGATAAAGAAAGAAGAGGAAAAAGGTCAATACAGTTTCAAAGAATGAAACATAAACAGAATCAACAGTGGTATTTTTGATATGATCTTGAAAGTTAGCAAAGGAAAAAAATTACACGAACAATCTAGTTTTATAAATATTGATCTAGAGACACAACAGACAATAGTTCAGACTATGTTTGAATATAAGAGAATGTAGTTAAATATCAGTTTGGAAACTTCATTTGGAAAATATTAACATATAGTGAATAGTTCCACACTTCATAACAGAAAATTTCTCTAGATGAAAAATATAGACAGAAAGCAGCCAAAAACTAGTATTTGAACTTTTTGTAGTATCATTACAACTAATGTTTTGTGAACTAGTTTGTTTTTGGAAATGCTGGGCCTAAGAATCAAAGGAGAAACATATGAAGCCTTTTTACTTTTAAGCCAGGTGAGAAAATAAAATCTGCCTTTTACTTTCTCATGAGTCCCAAAAGGGGTGAGAATTTAAAAAAAGAAAATGAAAGACCTGATCATCATAGCATATACAGTGTTGTGAAGGTAGATGTAGTAAAATATATTATCATCTAAAAAAGCACTGAAGAAACTGAAATGCAACCTGCTGATGAAGATACGTATGGAAAAGAGATATGAAATAAGTGCTTTTGGAAAAGAAGATAACAATAAAAGGATTTCTGTGAAAAGACTAAAAACACAAAGTCAAATAAAATACTTGACAGAATTTAAATAATAGACACCAGCTGCATGGGTTTTAAGATTTTGGTGAAGGAAAAATGTAAGAAAATATTTAAAAATAATATTCTAGAAAAGTAAGAAATATACAGACATTCAGCAATATCTAATGATTTGATTTCACAGAAAAAAAATAGACATTTATTAGAAACTGTGTTTATAAGGAAACCACAGAATGAGAAGAATCCTTAACCCTACTCAACTTTAACAATTATGATACATCGAATTAACTTTTGATGGCAAAAGTGATGATGACATTTTTTTTAAAGTAACCTAGCCTAAAGTACACTCTTAACCACTATCATTTGGACAATTTTTTAAAAGCTCTTGTGTTGTGTCCAATAGCAAGCTCATAAGTGGAAACTTATTGGGCATTCAGGAGCAAACTGGTGATATGGAATTGGATTCTCTTTTTTTCTGTTTTTATTCTCAACAAAATTTTACTTCTACCTCCTACTAAGAAAGATCTGCTTCTATTCATTTCCTGTATAGTTTGGTATGTGAATAAAATATGAAAACAAAAACAAAATAAAAGATAGCTAAATTTTACATACACTTTCATAGCATTTATGGATAAAAAAATAAAGAAAAGAAAAAAATTACAAGCAAAACAATTGAGAAGTGAAAAGTCAAGGGCTTTGATTCAGAGAAGCAGAATGCTGGGGTGAGAATCCTCATGACATATGAAAAGATGGAACCCAGGACACACAGTAGATAATTGGCAATTGAGAAAAGGAGAAACATCTCCATGGAAACAGTAGAGAATGATTTTTTCATTGACCTTAGGAGAAAGAAATCTATCTTAATTTTGTCAGATTAAGTAAGGATTTCTGTGGCCATATAAAAATGTGTAATACAATATAAGAAAGTACTTTCCTCACATGTAGTTAAAGATGGACAATTGTTCTGATAAAAAATAGGCTTAGAGCTAATCTTGCTGCCAGAGTTTAGGAAAATAAATAGAATGGTCCTATTAAATGCCAGGTACTAGACTAGACCAAGGTGCTCATGCCATCACTGGCAAATAGTAAGCTCACGGTCATCTTGAATAACTGCAATATTAATAGATGTTTCAGGAAAAACTGTATAATTTAGAGCAATGGATAAACGTGTAATGGTATGACAAGTTTCTGTGCTAGTTTATGAGTGTTTTAGATTAAAGAGAGTTAGGTCAGTCTGCCAGGTACTCCCACAGTTGAAACTGTATGAAATTAAAATACTCAGATTTCAGAAGAAAATGTGTACAGCGAGATGTGATTTACAGAATAAAATCTTTCTATTTGAAGGAATATATAGTGGGAATGCCTAGAAAATGGTCTGGAAAGAATGATAATAAATTGATGCAATTCTTTATCTGGCTACTCTAGGTCAGGGAGTATGGATCATCCGTGAGTGTGTCTACAAAGAGCAAAAGGAGGGTAATACTATGGGGACTCTTGCATGTGCCATGCACACTATAGTCTATGTGAAAGCTGCTCCCCGGAATCATGTAGTGTACAATCTTCCCTTTGGCAATGGGATGGGTAATGGTTATGATGTGAAGCAAACTCTTTGTTTATACTCTCTATACATTACTTTTTGTTTTTATAGCAAGATTTTTTTCAGATACCAATTTTATAATGAGTGAGAATGCTAATGAGGGACAGAAATACCAGGTAAATATTCCCCTACTTCTTGTTTGTTGCAGAGTGTTACCGTATTACGTAGACATCTTGAATTAGTTTTAAAAAGAATGAAGTTTTTTTTTTTCTTCTCACAATGCTATTATTTCAAGGAGGAAGACATGTGAAGACTGTGTATGTAGATTCAATAAGATTTTAAACACATGCATGTAAACTTGGCCTGCAAGAGGCACTTGGATCTAGAGAGGCTGGCAGCATATAGCAGAACTTTATCATTGCTTAGAGCTCTGATACAGAAATTATGAGCTGCGAGAAGAAACAATGGTGAGCTGATGTAAGTGAGAGCAGCCAGGTTAATTAATTAGGACTCTCAGTAAACACTAGAACAAAAATAAAGAAGACAGGAATCCACTAGAACAAAATAGAAGCCAAGGAGTCATTACCCACCCATAGACCCAATAACAATAGATGATCAATTTTGATAAGAAAATTAGAAGCAGGAGAGAAGTTAGCATTTTATGAAAAACAAAGAGCTTGTAGTCAGTCCGACAGATGGATGTTTAATTCTTGAATCCTCTATTTACAGGTGCTACTATAACTTCCTCTGTGAATTTGTTTCCATATAAGGGATATAATAACTATTATTTTATGCAGATATTTTGTTGTGTTGTTGATACGTTTGTGTGAGTTACTTGAATACTATATCTAAGTGCCTAGTATATTTTCTGGCACACAGATGTTTATTAAAGGGTGGGCCTCTATCTCTACCAACATCTAATATGAAAAAAATTCCCATTTCCAAAGGTCTTCAGAAGATGAGTATGAACTCATCTTAGAGTTGAAGAATATATCAGAGAGGAACAGGTATGAAAGAGATTCCAATCTATGTATTTCATGTAAAAAGATATTTAATATAGGGACTAAGAAGGAGACTTATCTCCTGATTAGATGGTGTGCATAGGCAAAGAAAGGAAAAAACAATTGCCGCTATTTTCACAAAGGCAGAAAATGCAATAATTATGGAAAAGTTGCTAACAATGATTTCAGATGCTTGTCAAACTTAAACAGGAGGTCACCAGAAAAAAGCTCTAAACCTCTTCTTTATGCCATCCACATCTTACACTCATGGCCTTATTTAGCATAATTTCACCTGGAGCTCTCTTGTACTGAGATCCTAGAAAATGTAGTGTCTAGGTTTCTCCTTTGTAATTTAAAGAATACTTCAGAAGTTGGAAGATCCTAGAAAATGTAGTGTCTAGGTTTCTCCTTTGTAATTTAAAGAATACTTCAGAAGTTGGAAGATGAGTAGATAACAGGAAACCTTTTACAGGATTCAACTTGATGAATTTAGATATAATAAATAATGATATTTCCTAACCACAAGTCGGGTTTTTTAACTACAGAAAGCCAACACACTGGGTTTTCCCTTCTTACTACCCACTGTAGTTACAGTTAAATAATAAATGTTGTAGTCTTTATTACTTGATTTTCTTACAAGACATTTACACTTAGTGCAGACAGATAGTAGATCTGTGTATTTTAATCATGTTTTAAGCATCCAGAACTTCAGTTAATCAAATAAATAAATATTTTTTTCTTAAAATGAAACAATCTGCACATATACAACTCCACTCTGAAGAAAGGCAATTATTTACATAATTATAGGAATTTCTGCATAATTATGTAAATAATTGCCTTTCTTCAGAGTGGAGTTGTATATGTGCAGATTGTTTCATTTTAAGAAAAACAAATAGTATTTGTTATAATAAAAAAGACTTTATATATATAAAACCTTTAAGGCTTTTTGTTTTTTTAAGAAAAGATGACTATCCCTCCAAAAGTAGCACATAGTTTCTACCTGTTGTATAACCAACACTTTATGAATTTATGGATTTAATCCACTGTTTATCCCCAAGATTTCTGTGATCCCAAGTCCAATATAGTCAAGGCTGAAGATCAAAGTACTTACACTTTACCCTCACTACACCCCTTGCTTTTTATACCCCACCAAATACCACGTCCCAAAAGTTGCTGTAAGAAGAATAATTTACCTACATACATGACCATTAGGATTCAGCCTTGAAGCAGACATGCAAGAAAATACAATATTCCATCCTATGGCAACTTTTCTTTACTTGTACACTAATTATTTAATTATACACTAATATTTTTAATTATATGCTAATATTTATCAGGGATCCATTATAAAATATGCTATTAATTCCCTTGATGGTGGGAGCAGATAGGAATATATGGTTTCATCTCTTGAACCTCCTCTGTGCTCTCTTATCTCAAGTTTATTTCATTAGTCAATTAATCTTCTGTTACTATGTCTCTAGGTCCCCCTACCTTTCCCTGTCTCTCAATCACTGTGGTTTATTATTCCTTATCACTCTCATAATACATGACAGAAGCTATGTTTCCTCACTAAGACATATCCTGGGAAGTCAATAAATACACATTAAGAAGACAAGATTTCTCAACTTTGTTAAGATATGGATTTCTATCATTAATAATTCTGATTTAGCAAACATTTATTGACACCCAATATTTCTAACTTAGTTCATCTCAATGAATTCTGTGGCAACAATTTGGTGTCTGAATAACTTATTGAACTTGCAACAGGTGGTGAATCATTAATGGCAACGTCAAGACGTAAACGTCGCTCCACTGGTTTACCCAAGGCTGCTGTCACATACCAAGCTAGAGTTCAGTTAGAAACTTGCAGATCAGTAACTCCAGAACACTGGCCAGAGGGTCAGAAGAGCTGACTCATGGACATTCTCATTGTAGATAAAGGATTCATAGGATTTAATGGTGGTTCTTATGTCTTTTATTTCTAAAAATTAGCAGTTCCAGCAGTCTCATGATTTAGGTAAAGTTGCTGTTGATTGGGGTAGAATAGTAGAAGTATATTAATAAAAACATCTTTTGAAATTATAAAGTATTCTTTGCACTGCTGAAGTGATTCATGAATGAGAAAATTTGGATTACTAAACATTAATATTTTTTCTAGCTCTCATACCTAGATGAGTCTCAGAAAGGACGGAGTGAAAAGAGATGAGAATGCAACCCCCTCTTAGCAAATGATCAGGCGATTGTGTATTGTTCAATGATTAATTGATATTTTAAAAGGTTTTCAGGAAGACACAGACACTTTTTGTGAATTATGTTCTTAATTCTATAGACACAGCTACTAAAGCGAGAGGGCTTCTTAGTAACAAATTATTTTTACAGTCATCAAAGAGAGGTTAAAATAAGAGAGTAAGATACCTAAGGCCACATGGAGAGTAAATGTCACAGCTGAAAATTTGGCAATGGTTTTGTGATTCTCATCATTTTCTGTTTTGTTTTATCTTGTCTTTTAATATAGACTTCTCTGAATTATTTTACTTCTGATATAGAGTAATATTAGACTAGGCCTTTATTTTTACAAAGTGTAATATTTGTGTTGTTTAATAAATAGGTAGATAAATAAATATGGACCAAAATAGTGAGCAGTTATCATAAATGCTTACATATATAGAAAATTGTTTTTTAATGGATAACCTATATAAAATATTTTTTAATAAACATGTATGGTTCAAGAAGGGCATTTTACATTAAATGTTCAATGTCATTTGAAGAAATTGATTCTCTAAAAGAATATCCACAAAATTTGATACCACATTAAAAAATGTGCCAAATAAATATATTTAGAATCCTCTAGAATTTATGTATTGATTGATGAAATCATAAGGAAAATAATTTTCATATGTAATTTATTAAATGATAAGTGACTTGTCATTTCATTTACTTGGGAAATAGCATAATAAAGTTTTTAGGAGGTTTTCCTCTTACTGGTAATTTTTGAGGTTGAAAAACTTGACTCAGTTTTGAAAATATTTTACGTCCTACCCAAAAGCCACCTGCAAACAGCTTATTTGCATAAGCATTAAACACAAGGGCTTTCATGTTCCTTTTACTTATTAGTGGGATAACAAACCTCCGTTCATTAAGCACAGCATCGTTTTTGTTGTGAATGAAAAATCAGCCAACTTTATGCCACATCTGGCTGCTAATCTATAAGCTTTGAATAAACAGTAGATAGGCAATTGCCAGCATCCATTCTCTTAAATAACGAAATTTTTTTTTCTCCCCAGTCAAAATGCCATTTACTATAATTTCATTTCATTTTTCAAAACAACCAAGACTTTAAAAAGAGATCAGGTTTTATGTTGCAGGATGGAAAACATGTGTTAGATAATCTAAGGATAAATCTATTCGTAGTTCATATGCTAAATCTCTCAATGTCCAGTTGCCCATAAAAGTTCAAATAGTCACTACAGACAGAATACTTTCACTGTATCAAAAACTGGCATTTGCATTGAAAAAGCATTTCTACTCATTTTTGAGAAACCGGTAGCAAAGTTATTAATTTTATGAAAAATCTAGAATCAATCTCAGTGAATAACTTAATGGGTTTTTCGCTGGGCAAAAAGATGAGGGCAGTAACTGCAATAGCTACAAAACATGGCATTTAAAACACTTATTTAAATGCAAAATAACAACTACAGCATCCATAAAATTCAAAGCCCAGCATTACCATTTTTTTCCCCACTGCTTCCAAATGAACCTCATTCTCCTTACTTTAAATCTTCAGAACAGTTGCCTATTAATAGAATTATTAGTCAGACATTTGGGAATATCTTTCAGTGTAGCCGTATGAAAATCTACCAGAGCACACATAAGAAACTCTTTCGGTAATGGAACAGACAGCTATGCCTCATTAAAATGCTTCACCAGATAAACTATAAGAAGACTATTTCTTCTCATAATTTGTTACTTTTTATTAATGAAACCTCCCAATATGATGTCCCTCCCTTTTTTTATTAACAGCAATATCAAATGTTGTCCCCAGATTTATGCATATTGGGTTCTTTTCTTATCTTTCTTAAACTTCAAGTTTATTTAGCCCCCTGTGTCAACTAACATTTTGCTGAATCTTTATACATATTTACCTTATGTATTATTCGCAGCTTTAAAATTCCTATTTTTTCATTGATATTAACTCCTCTTCTAAACTATTTTTCTATATATAATTTATACATATATAGAATGGATACAGAATTTCCTTATATCTCAGATTTTTGTTTATTCCCTATTAAATGATGAGTATCCCTAAATTATAGAAGAATAGTTAAGTCTTTGCAGGATTTAATAAAATGTAGCCAGACAAGTTCTGTGACTCTCCAACCTTCATTGACCTCAATTACCTGTACCCTTATGTAAAGAGAGGACTAGGCATTCTAAGAATTATACAGACAGTGAATTAGTTGCCTAAGTGAGAGTGCTTTCAATTATTTTCTCTACTAAACTTGCTTCCAAATAGGAAGAGCGCTCAAAAAGACTGGGGGCAACTTCGAGAAGGAAAAAATGGGATATCCCGTTTGTGCTGGCACTCAGCATTGCACCCATCCTGCAATGGAACCATGATGAGAAAGTTTGGGGAAAGTTTGATAGGTGTCCTCAAGAGATTCAATATGAAGTTAAACATGGCCCGTTGTTACCTGCTTCTTGCTTTCAAAATTCTAAAGGCTACATGCTCATTGAGGCAACTTTTTATGGCAAGATGGGGAAAGAGAAAAGCTGCCAGATTATTCTTCCCACTTTAGATGAGTGAATATGCTATATATAGGCCAAGTGCATGCCACAGAAGATGTAAGAGGCTTCGGGTATCCACTGGCAAGTGTTTGCAAGAACTCAGCAGGAGAAGAAATTACTCAGGTTAACAAATAGGTAGCACATAGTTACAAAGAACTTACAAATTCACTTCCTGACAGAAGCATATGGTTTCCTGCCTCTCAATAGAAATAAAGATCAGATTATTAAAAAAAAAAAAAAAAAAAAAAAAAAAAAAAAAAAAAAAAAGCTTTTCTCTTTTCTTTTAATTCTTCCTGGTACAATTCTTGTTTTCGCCATTACAATCCTAACAGAGCCATAAACAAAAGAGGAAAATTTGGATAAACAACCACAGGTCTTCCTGTTACATTTCAGTTCTGAACTGGGGTGAGGAACAGGTAGGGAAAATGTTTTAATTTGATTGCAAAATTGTAGTTTTAATTTACATGCAACTAGACCTTTTTAAAACCTGAAAGTAAGTCTAATTTACCAAAAATAGATTTATTGTCTTTCAATTTTGTTGAAACTGTGTTTGGAAATTGCTAGATTGCTGGGGATTGGCTGGAGTTATTGTCAAGTGATGGGAAAAAGAGATTCCAATGAGCATATTTCAAGTTAGTGATGGGAGGGAACAAAACAAGGTATTTCTTCATTTACACCAATAAGTATAACCAACAAATTTGACTGATAAACCTGTTACAGATAATTATAAAAATAAAACAACTAAATGTATCAAGGTGATTGATTGGATTAGTATATTGCATATTCAAGCAGTGATTCATGTCTGCAGAAACCCATCCCCCCAAAAATCTAATCAAACAGTTAATGTGCATCCACGTATTAGATTTAATTGTACACCAGACTAAAATCAGGCATAACTGGATAATAGAGGCACTTTTGATAACAAGATACCATGAGTTGAGACAGTGTGAACCATCAAAACCAATGTAAAAGCTGATTCCTATTTATCATGTTATCATTATATATATGTGGGCTCTATGGTTAAAATTTGAAAAGAGGATAATACTACCAATACTGCTACTGCTAATACTTATAACATTTAATAGCCTAGGATATTGCTGTACATTACTAAAGACTTTATAAACACTGTGCACTTCATCACACTAAATTTATTATTTTTTTCTTCAGTAACAAATTAATCTTAGCTTACAGATAATTTATTCATCATCTTGGCTGAATGTTCTACTTGATTTTTAATGATATGTCCCATTGTTGTTAATTAGTGCAATTCCTATATCCTTTGCTTTGTGTGTGTAGCAACTCTGCAGGATATATGTAGCTTTGTTCATTCACTATCCTGGTGAAAAATTGGAGACCTTGTTCCAAATGAAGATTATTTGTTTTTGTAACTGCTGGTAAAGAGTATACATTTTTACAGTTACAACCAAATTCCTTTTTAGGGCTCCCCTCCTCAATTTAGAATCCGTGCTCATTAGACAGGAGTGACAAGGGAGGTTTTATTCAGATTTCTCATGATTTAAATCAGAGCTTTGTGAGTTTTGACATAATTACTCTCTGGTTTGTTTTTAATAACTTTTCTCTGTGGATCCATTGGCAACCCAAGTCTAGTGCAAACCAGAGGTGAGGCAGTTTTAGCAGAGGCAGAGGTGTGCATTTTGGTTAGTATCTTATTAAACTCATACCTTGCATTTTCTACCAATGTTAGATTTTGAATCTCGATTTTGTGATGTCATGTATTTAGTTATTAAAATTATGTTTAAGTATAACAAAGTATCTAGACTTTAATAGAAACTTAATAAATACAGTTTTATGTTTGGGGATTAAAATATTATGAGCTTTCTCTTTTTAATTATAGCATATTTGGTGTGTAGGTTAAGGACAATCAGAACTAACACAAGGGGTAAAAAGCATATCTAAAAATCAATTAAATGAACTAATTTCTGTGCTTGAAAATTTAATGAATCCTTTAAGAATTTCCAGAGCTATAATGGCCCTTGGAGTGAAATTCTGAAGTCATTTCTTATTGGTATATATGTCTTAACTTATTAATATTTCAGAGAACTATGCTGCTAAGCTCTAGGTTTCTCTATAGATTTTTAAATTTTGTTCATTAATAAAATATTTTATCTGACTAGTAAACCAAAATACATTGCATATAAAGGTCACTGAGTTGTCTTTTGTTATAATATCTAACTTTATTATAAGCCAGGGTAACTTTACTTTCTTCAATTACATTTTCTAAAACACAAACAAACAAACAAACAAACAAAAAACCCATTAAATGTGGATGTGTTGACTTTGCATTCTAATTCACTTTTATGACTTACATTCTTTTCCATTGCTGAATTTATTTATTTATTTATTTTATTTTTTATTATTATACTTTAAGTTCTAGGGTACATGTGCATAACGTGCAGGTTTGTTACATATGTATACTTGTGCCATGTTGGCGTGCTGCACCCATCAACTCGTCAGCACCCATCAACTCGTCATTTACATCAGGTATAACTCCCAGTGCAATTCCTCCACCCTCCCCCTCCCCATGATAGGCGCCGGTGTATGATGTTCCCCTTCCCGAGTCCAAGTGATCTCATTGTTTGGTTCCCACCTATGAGTGAGAACATGCGATGTTTGGTTTTCTGTTCTTGTGATAGTTTGCTGAGAATGATGGTTTCCAGCTGCATCCATGTCCCTACAAAGGACACAAATTCATCCTTTTTTATGGCTGCATAGTATTCCATGGTGTTTTTAAGATGGTGTCTTGCACTGTCGCCCAGGCTGGAGTGCAGTGGCGCGATCTCAGCTCATTCCAAGCTCCACCTCCCGGGTTCAGGCCATTCTCCTGCCTCAGCCTCCCGAGTAGCTGGGACTACAGGCGCTCGCCACCATGCCCGGCTAATTTGTTGTATTTTTAGTAGAGACAGGGTTTCACCGTGTTAACAAGGATGATCTCGATCGCCTGACCTCGTGATCCGCCCGCTTCAGCCTCCCAAAGTGCTGAGATTACAGGCGTGAGCCACCGCGCCTGACCTACTGAACCTGTTTCTAATATTGCCTTTCCGCTATGTATCTATTAGCTGCTTCTCTTTTACTTCAGGTTGGAAAATCAGACAAATAAGCTTGGAAGACTTGTGTGACATTTAATGCTAATGAGGCAGAGTAGAGGTCTAAAATAAGGAATCATTTTTTCTTTCCACAGATATTTGTTGGGCAGCTGCATTTGGAACCTGCCCTTTGTCTGCAATATAGTGCAGGCAAAATACATCATGCTCATGGTTACTCACAATACTGAGAAGGCCCAGGCATGTCATCAGACAGAGCCTAATCTGGGTCATGTGGTGAAGCTTCCATAAAGAAGGAATATTTTAGTTGAGATCTAAACAATGAATTGAACCTATGTAAAAGAAAAAGAAAAGTGGTTAGAGAAAATTCTAGGCTGTCAGAATCATCTGTTTAACACCTTTGTGATTAATAAAGAGTCCTCTTAAAAGGCTGGTGTGTCTAGAACATAGAAGGCCAATAAATGTGTGGTATGAGATGGGACTAGGGAGATAGAAGGGAGGAAATCACATAAGTACTCAGGGATTTGTAGTCTATGGCAAAGATTGTAATTCTGAAATCAGTGGTAAATCCGACAGAGCTTTAAAAAGAGGAAGTAAGTTAGATACGTTTTTAAAACCACAGAGAAGTAAATAAATACATATACTAAATCTCACTAAAACGCTTTCCTAGTTCCAATGCTCTTATTGAAGAGATTTTCAGTGTTTCACATCAATTTTGTCCTACTAAAAATAGATATGTTCTCAAGAGTGATATACCTGGTACTCCAAGTCATAGCAATTGACTGCAGTTATTAGTAAGAAGAAAAGTCTTCTATTCTTGGTCTAACAAAGTAAACGATGTAAGAAAATGTCGTAATTTTTGTGTTAAGGGATTCTGTTTACTAATTCATCATCCAACTTTATTCTAGAGAGTGAATTTGTCACAAGACTCATCTTGGATGAGTAAAGTGGTCTGATATACAGTCATGCCTTGATTAATGATAGGCATAGTTTCTAAGAAATGCATTAGGCAATTTTGTCATTGTGTGAACATGGTTGGCTGTACTTACTTGCACAAACCTAGATGGTATAGCCTGCTCCACACCTTTGCTCTATGGTATAGCTTATTGCTTCTAGGCCACAAATCTGCACAGCATGTTACTGTACTGGAAATTGCAGCCAACTGTAACACAATGGCAAGTATTTGATTATCTAAACATATGTAAACATGGAAAAGTTATGATAAAAATACTGTATAAATGGTAAGCAATGGTACACCAATGCAGGGTACTTAAAATTAATGGAGCTTACAGGAATGGAAATTACTCTGGGTGAGTCAGTGAATGAGAAGTGAGTACATGTGAAGACCTGGGGCATTACTGTACATTACTGTAGACTTTATAAACACTGTACACTTCATCACAATAAATTTATTAATTTTTTCTTCAGTAATAAATTAATCTTAGCTTACTGTATCTTTACTTAATAGACTTTTATTTAACTTGTTGACTCTTTTGTAATAACATTTAGCTTAAGGCACACATTGTACACCTGCACTAAAATATTTTCTTTCTTTATATCCTTATTCTATGAGTTTTTTATTTTGTTAAACATATACTTTTTAATGTTTAAATGTTTTGGTTAAACACACTTTAGCCTAGGGCTACACAAGATGAGGATCAATGTCACTGTCTTCCATGTCCACATCTCATCTCAATGAAAGGTGTTTGGAGCAATAGCACACATGGAGCTGTCGTCTCCTACAATAGCAATGTCTTCTTCTGCAATATCTCCTGAAAGATTGGCCTGAGGCTGTTTTACAAGTAAATTTTTAAATATTTTTAAATTTTAATATTTGGGGATGCATAATAAGTGTATACATTTATGGGGGTACTTGAGATGTTTTGATACAGGCATGCAATTTGTAACAATCACGTCATGGAAAATCGAGTCTCCATCCTCTCAAGCATTTATCCTTTTTGTTACAAACAGTCCAATACACTTTTTAAGTTATTTTTAAATTTATGATTAAATTATTATTGACTATAGTCCCCCTGTTGAGCTATCAAATATTAGGTTTTATTCATTCTTTATTACTAATTTTTGTATCCATTAACCACCTCTCTCTACCCCCAACTACCCTTCCCAGCCTTCTGCTCTGTATCTCTGTGAGTTCAGTTGTTTTGAGTTTTAGATCCCACAAATAAGCGAGAACATGCTATGCTTGTCTTACTGTGCCTGGCTTATTTCACTTAACATAATGAGATCTAGTCCCATCCATGTTGTTGCAAATGACAGAATCTCATTTTTTTCATGGCTGAATAGTACTCCACTGTCTATAAGCAGCACTTTTTTATGTATTCATCTATTGATGGACACTTTGCCTCCAAATCTTGGCTTTTGTGAACAGCGCTGGCCAAACAAGGGAGTGCAGATATATTTAATATACTGATTTTCTATCTTTTGTGTTTATACCTAAAATTTGAATTGCTGGGTCATGTGGTGGCTCTATTTTTAGTTTTCTGAGGAACCTCTAAACCGTTCTCCATAGTGAGTGTACTAACTTACATTCCCATCCACAGTGTATGAGGATTCCCTTTTCTCCACATCCTCTCCAGCATTCTTTAGTGTCTGTTTTTTGGATAAAACTGTTTTAACTGGTGTAAGATGATAACTCATTGTTGTTTTGATTTGCATTTCTCTGGTGGTCAGTGATGTTTAGCACCTCCTCATGTTTCTGCTTGCTATTTGTATGTCTTCTTTTGAGAAATGTCTATTCAATATTTGCCCATTTTAACTGGGTTATTAGATTTATTTTCCTATATAGTTGTTTGAGCTTGTTATATATTCTGGTTATTAATACTTTGTCAGATAGTTTGTTTGCAAATATTTTCTAGCATTCTGTGGGTTATCAGTTCAATTTGTTGATTTTTTCCTTTGCTGTGCAGAAGATTTTTAACTTGATGTGATTTCATGTTTCCATTTTTTGCTTTGGTTTTCTGTGCTTGTAGGGTATTACTCAGGAAATTTTTGCTCAGACTAATGTCCTGCAGAGTTTCTTCAATTTTTTATAGTAGTTTCATAGTTGGAAGTCTTAGGTTTAAATATTTAATCCACTTTGATGTGATTTTTCCTATATGGCAATAGATAGGGGTCAAGTTTCATTCTTCTGCATATGGATACTCAGTTTTCCCAGCACCATATTTTAAAGAGACTATCTTTTCCCCAATGTATGTTTTTGGCATCTTCATTGAAAATAATTTCACTGTAGGTGTGAGGATTTGTTTCTGGGTTATCTGTTCTACTTCATTAGTGCATGTGTCTGTTTTTATGCCCAGACCATGCTGCTTTGATTATTGTAGCACTGCAGTATAATTTGAAGCCAGATAATGTGATTTCTCCAGGTTTTTTTTTTCTTTATTATTATTATTATTATTTTGATGACTTTGGTTCTTCTGAGTATTTTGTGAATCCACATAGATTTTATAATTTTTTTTCTATTTTTAATACCAATAATGTCATTGGTATTTTGATATAGATTGTATTTAATCTGTGAATTGCTTTTGCTACTATAGACATTTTAATAATACTTATTCTTCCAACCTATGAGCATTGAATATCTTTCCATTTTATTCTTTTTAGTCTTTAAATTCTTTCATCAGTTTTGGTAGTTTTCATTCTAGAGATCTTTTGCTGCTTTGGCTAATTCTTAGGTATATTATTTTATTTGTGGCTATTGTAAATGTATTTAATTTTTTATTTCTAAAACTTTTTATTTCTATATTGATTTTGTATCCTGCAAGTTTCCTGAATTTGTTTATCAGTTCTAATAGATTTTTTATAGAGTCTCTAGGTTTTTCCAAGTGTGAGGTTATAACATCTACAATCAAGGATAATTTGACTTATTTCTTTACAGTTGGGGTGCTCTTTATTTCTTTCTCTTGTCTGATTACTCTATCTAGGACTTTCTGTACTATGTTAAACAACAGTAATGAAAGCGGCCACCCTTACCCTGATCCAGATATAAAAAGAAAGGCTTTCAGGTTTTCCCCATTCAGTATGATAATAGCTGTGGATCTGTTATACATAGCTTTTATTGTGTTGAGGTTTGTTCCTTCTAAACACAGTTTGTTGAGACTTTTTATGATGAAAGGTTGTTTAATGCTATCAAATGCTTTTATGACATCAGTGGAATTTATCATACAGTTTTTGCCCTTCATTCTGTTGATATGCTGCATCACATTGATTGATGTGCATATGTTGAGATTTCCTTACATACCTGGGATAAATCTCACTTATCATATTCAATAATCTTTTTAATGTATTGTTGAATTTGGTTAGCTAATATTTTGTTGAAGATTTTTGCATTGATATTTATATCATCAGAGATATTGTCCTATAGTTTTTTAAAAATATGTCTTTGTCTGATTTTGAAATCAGGATAATACTAGCTTCATAGAATGAGTTTTGAAGTATTCCCTTCTCTTTCATTTTTCAGAATAGTCTGAGTAGAATTGGTGTTAATTCTTTAAATGTGTGGTAGAATTCAGCAGTGAAGCTATTGAGTCCTGGGCTTTTTTTACTGGGATAATTTTTAATACAGCTTTAATCTTGTTACTTGTTATTGGTTATTCAGGTTTTTGATTTCTTCATGCATCTATTCTGGTGGCTTGTATGTGTCTAGGAACCTATCCATTTCCTCTAGAGTTTCCAATGTGTTGGTATATAGTTTTTCATGGTAGCCAGCAGTTATCCTTCAAGTTTCTGTGGTATGAATTGTAATGTCTCTCTTTTCATCTCTACTTTTATTTATTTGGGTCTTCTCCTTTTTGCTAAGTGAGCTGGCTAAAGGTTTGTCCATTTTGTTTCTTTTTTCAACAAACAAACTTTTTATTTCATTGTTGTTCTTTTGTATTGTTTTCTTCATTGGAATTTTTTTTTCTGTTCTTATCTTTATTATTTACTTTCTTCTACAAGTAATTTTGGGTTTGGGTTGCCCTTGCTTTTCCAGGTTTATAAGATGCATCTTTTGATTTTTTTTTTGAAATTTTCTTCTTTTTTGATGTAGGCACTTATTGCCATAAATTTATCTCAGTACTGCTTTTGTTATCTCATAGGTTTTGGTATGTTGTTTTTCTATTATAATTTGTTTCAAGATCTCTTTGAATTTCTGTCTTAACTTTTTCACTGAACCACTGGACGGTCATTCAGTAATTTATATTTTAAGTTTCCAAAATTAATTTTTTATTGATTTCTAATTTTATTCCATTGTGGTTAGAGAAGATGCTTGATATTTCAATTTTTTTAAATGTTTTAAGACTTGTTTTGTGATCTAACACATGTTCTATCCTTGAGAATGTTCCACATGCTGAGGAGAAAAATGTGTATTTTGGCCGGGTGTGGTGGCTCACGCCTGTAATCACAACACATTGGTAGACTGAGGCTGGCGGATCATCTAGGGTCAGGAGTTTGAGACCCCCTGACCAACATGGTGAAACCCTGTCTCTACTAAAAATACAAAAATTAGTTGGGCATGGTGGCACATGCCTGTAATCCTAGCTAAGCAGGAGGTTGAGGCAGGAGAATCACTTGGAACCAGAAGGCGGAGGCTGTAGTGAGCTGAGATCACGCCACTGAACTCCAGCCTGGGTGAGAGAACCAGGCTCTGTCTCACAAAACAAAAAACAAAACAAAAAAAAAAAGAAGAAGGAAGAGAAGAAGGAAAAAGTGTATTTTGCAGCTATTGAATGAAATGTTCTGTAAATATATATTAGATCCTTTTTGTTCCTAGTGCAGATTATGTCTGATGTCTCTTTTCTGATTTTCTGTCTTAGATCTGTCCAATGCAGAAAGTAGGATGTTGAAGTCTCCAACTATTATTGTATTGGGGTCTATATTTCTCTTTAGTGCTAATAATATTTGCTTTATATACCTGGGTGTTCCAGTATTGGGTACATACATATTTACAATCATTATATTCTCTTGATGAATTGGTTTATTTCATCATTATATAATTACCTTCTTTGTCTCTTCTTACAGTTTTTGTCGAGAAATCTATTTTGTCTTATATAAGTATACATACTCCTGCTCTTTTCTTGGTTTTTATTGGCATATAATATATTTTTTCCATGCCTTTATTTTCAGTCTATGTGTATCTTTACAGAAGAAATGTTTCCTATAGCCAACAGATAATTTTTCTCTTTTTAGATACATTCAGCCATTCTGTGTCTTATGATTGAAGCATTTGGTCCATTTATATTACAAGTTATCATTAATAAGTGTGGACTTACTCTTACGATTTTGCTGTTTGCTTTCTGATTGTTTTGTGGTTTTACTTCTTCCTTTCTTACTTTTAGTGGAGGTGATATTCTCTAGCAGTAGGATTTAATTTCTTGCTTTTTATTTTTTTGTGTATCTGTTGTATTTTTTTCAATTTGAGGTTACCATGACACTTGCAAATATTATCTTACAAACTATTATTTCAAACTGATGACAACTTGACACTGGTTACATAAACAAACACACAAAAAGAAACCTAATAAAAACTCTAAACTTAAAAATTTCCCCCCACTTTTTAACTTACTGTTCTTTCTCTTGATGTCCTATTATACTGTCTATGTTTTGAAAAGTTATTATAGTTATTATTTTGGATTGATGCATCATTTAGTCTTTCTACTAAAGTCAAGAGTAATTTATAAATCACCATTACAGTGCTACAGTATTCAGTGTTTTTCTGTATGCTTCGTATTACCAGGAAACTTTGTGTCCTCAGATAATTTATTCTTGCTCGCTAACAAACTCGTCTTTGATAGGTCTGGTATTGATGAAATTCCTCAGCTTTTGTTTATCTGTGAAGGTTTTTATTTCTCTTTCATGCTCAGAGGATATATTTACCTGATACACTGTTGTAGGGTAATTTTTTTTTTTTTTTCCTTCAGCGCTTTAAATGTGTCATGCCACCCTTTCCTGACTGTAAGGTTTCCACTGAAAAGACTGCTGCCAGATATACTGAAACACCATTGTATGTTATGTGTTTGTTTGTTTGTTCTCTTGCTGCTTTTGGGATATTTTCTTTATCCTTGACCTTTGGGAGTATGATTTTCAAATGCCTCAATGCCTGTTGGCTCTGAGATGAATACTTGTTTTCTGGGACGCACTTGAAACGAAGCAAGTAAGAGAGTTCTGTGCATACCAACACGATTACATACAATGCAGATGCAATTAAGTAAAAGCTCCCAGATTTACCAAGTGAAAGTACAAGTTGCCCGGTTGAATTTAAATTTCAGATAAATCATGAATAATGTTTAGTTTATATAATTCCTAAATATTTCATGGGGCATACTTATGCTAAACAATGTAAATTCAGCTGGGCATGGTTTACTTTATTTGACAACATTGAACTGAGTCTTCTGTCAGTCCTACTGGCCGTCTTTTCAGAGTTGTCCCAAATTGATGCAAGGCAGTTGCATCTTTGTATTAGTACATTAGCCAGCTACAGGTCAATGGCTGCTCTCTGAAAGGAGGCACCACTTTGGGCAGGTTAGTGCATTTTAGTCTGTCTTAGGGCAATATTTAGTGAAAGGTACAGATGTGAATGGTCAGCTGCTGATAACCCTTTTGACTGTGGGATTGATGTGTTCCCATGAAGATGGGATCTGGATGATGAACCACAGTGTCTAGTACAATAATTTCTCTTATGTCAGCTTCAAGAGTGACATTTAATGTTTCTATATCCTAGTATTTTGTTTTGTTGTTTCTGTTGTTTTGTTATGACTTTGTTCTCTTAACAATTAATTTTCCACTTTAGTGTTTCTTATACTGAGGAATTGTAACTACTCATACTGCAGAGTAATACTGAGAAATTGTAGCTACACATGACAATTGCAATTTCAAGGAAAGAGAATTTATGATGAAATATTTGAATAACTTTCCTTCTTTAGTTTTTACTAGGTCAAACAAATTCATATAAATGTATACCTTTACACATTTGGTCTACTGAAATTTTTGGTGAAACTGAAAAACATTAATGCCTTTTTATTGTAAAATAGAAAAATAAAATTAAATAGATTTATGTACAGAGACACCTGTTACAAAAAATATTTTAAATGACCCTACACTGTATTTGCAATGACTTAATTTGTCATTTCCTTAGAAATGAAAGGATAGGGACCAGGCAAAGTGGCTCATGCCTGTAATCCCAGCACTTTGAGAGGCTGAGGTGAGCAGATCACCTGAGGTCAGGAGTTCAAGACCAGCCTGACCAACAAGGGAGAAACCCCATCTCTACTAAAAATACAAAATTAGCCAGATGTGGTGGTGCACGCCCATAATCCCAGCTATGCAGGAGGCTGAGGCAGGAGAATCACTTGAACCCAGGTGGTGGGGGTTGCAGTGAGCCTAGATCATGCCATTGCAATCCAGCCTGGGCAACAAGAGTGAAATCCAATCTCAAAAAAAAAAAAATAAATAAATAAATAAATAAGAGGATAAGTCTGAAGAAATAAGGAAAAATAAGATAAATAAGATAGCTTTCTTGAGAAAGAAACACAAACAGACTTGATAGCTAAGGAGTGTACTAGATAATCCATAATGTGAACACTCAGGTTTGAGGAGATTCTATATAGCAGAAAAGGCCTATCTTCACAAAAATGCTAATTTGATAGAAAATCTAACCTTATCTTTATATGGTTATTAATGTTAAGACATGGAACTTTTAAAAGACCTTCTATTTTGTCAAACATTTACTTAAGCAAAGCACATTGCACAGTACCTGTCACTTTTAAGTATTCAACAAATAATGCTTTTGTTGTTCTTTATTTTTTACACTCATGAGAAAACTGCTATTTTAAACAATCTGTAATTGCTTACTATGTATTTTCAAGTTAAAGTATCTAAAAGTAGATAGATTTTGATAACTGAAGATAAAATAATAGCCCTAAAACAGGAAAAGTGAACGTAAAGTTGATATCTTCCAGGGCTAGAGAGGTATGATATAAGACAATAGGGTCTGTGTAAAAGTGGAGACTGTATTCAACTTAAAGATATTCAAATTCAATTTTAAGAGATCACCTAATTTTCAGGCAGCTAGACTTGAGTTGAAACAAGCAGTGGATCTGAAAGACAGGCCATGAAAGACGTGTGGAAATGTTATAGTGTAAAACAGGGGTCCCAACCCCTGGGCCACAAACTGGTACTGTTCCGTGGCCTGTTAGAAACTGGGCCACACAGCAGGATGGGAGAGGCCGATGAGTGAGCATTACTCCTGAGCTCTGCCTCCGGTCAGACCACTGGCAGCATTTGATTCTCACAGAAGCACCAGCTCTACTGTGAACTGCACATGCAAGTGATCTAGGTTGCATGCTCCTTATGATAATCTAATGCTTGATGATCTGAGTGGTGGAACAGTTTCATCCCGAAACCTTCACCATGACCCTGTCCATGGAAATATTGTCTTCCACAAAATGAATCCCTGGTACCAAAGAGGTTGGGGACCACTGGTGTAAACAAAATTAAAGCAGTATTAAATATGAAGTTGTCTTAGATGTTATTTTCTTGCAAGAGACAGAATCTTATTTAAATTTCCTTAGTAAAATAGGGGCTTGACTGAGAGGATATAAGAATATCTTGGGCTCATAGTAAATAGGAAATCATTAGATAGCTGTTTGTTTTATATCTAGTTCTGAGGCTGCATGGTTTCTAGTCCCCATTCATCAGTTTATCATCTTCTCTGATACAGATTAATGTGGAAGGCTCTTATTATTTGTTCCCTTTAACGTAAGTTTATCCATGGATTTGGACTGCTGTGACTGGTCCAATGCTATTAGACTTCTCAGTTGAAATGCCTATAATTAACATACTAGGACGCTTCATTTTTTAAATCAAAATTTTGAGAAAAAGCTTCATGTATTATATGCTTCTCCTTGAGTTTGGTATCCATTCCCATTTTACTGAGGTGTAACCAGAAAGAAAGGTCATGTGGCACAAATAGGACTTGGTTTAAACTCTCCGCTTTATCACAATGCCAGAATGGTATTTAGAGCCTCTACATGCTGAAAAACTTATGACACTTCTTCATTATGCAGTTCAAAATGAAATTATTTTGAATCTATAAAAAAATACATACTGACGCTAAGCAGTCAATTCTAGTTTAAAAAGTTCTAGATTAGATCATTGTCTTAGTCCATTTTCTGTTGCTTAAAGCAGTATACCTAAAACTCAGTAATTTATAAAGAACTGAATTTATTTTCTACAGCTAAGGAGGCTTAGAGATCCAAGGTCGACAGGGCATATCTTTTGAGAGACTTCTTGCTTGCGGGGATTCTCAGAAGAGTCCCAAGGTAGCACAGGGTATCGTAAGTAAAGAGGGTTGAGTATGCTAACATACTAGCTCAGGTCTATCATCCCCTTCTTATAAATCCACCAGTTTCCCTCCCAAGATAACCCATTAATCCATTCACTTATGAATGGATTAATCCACTCATGAGGGAAGAACTTTCGTGATCCAAACCCCTCTTTTAAAAGTCCACTTCTCAATATTGTCATATTTTGAATTAAATTCTAACATGAGTTTTGGAGGGAACATTCAAACCATAGCAACCATGAAAGTTGAACCTTTCTAATTCTGTGCGTGGATGTTTACATCTGTTATCCTAAATGCTGAACCACATTTTCAACCTGCCTGTTGAAAAAGCACATTTTCAACCCAGCACAAGTCAGTCACTTGCTTGAGCTAAATTTCGTTCTATCTCTCAAACTTTTTTCCCAAGTTCCTGTCATCCCTCTGCTAACAAACAAAGAGAACAAAGGTTTATAGATGTTTCCTCTCCCAAAGGTAGGGTGTGAATAACTGCTTTAGGCAGAGAAGATCAAGGTATGACCTTATTGAGCACTTTTATTGGCTTCAGATTAGGGTTTCAACAAGTTCAGACTTCCTGTGGCTGCCTCACCGTGTCTAAAGAAATTATGAATGATCTGTCTCCTTAGTGTGATTCCCTACCCACCCACTCCAATCCAACCCTTCTTTCTATCTCTTTTCAAAACATTTCTCTAAGACTTTTCTTAGACAAATATGCCTTCCCTCTCACCTAACACCCTTTCTTTAGCAAGTTATATTTATGTCAGATTCTTAATTCATTCAAAGGGAATGATGTTAAAGAATAAAGGAATAATAGTAAGTATTAAACTGTGTCATCTTGCCCTCTCTCCCTGAGAATCTTTTGCTAATTTAGTAGACAGGGAAAATGATTGCAATATGTCCTAGTGATCTGGTGGCAAGGGGGGCATCTGTTTGGGTGAGTCAATCCCTGACTGTAAATATGACCTGGTGAATAAATCAGTATCAATAAATTTCAACCTGCTGCAGGTTGCTGAAGTTTTATAGAAACTTAGAAGAGAGAAGGAACCTTAGGCTTAGAGAAAAAACTGGCTCTTATCTAGCTGTGAAACAAAACATATAACACATATAGTGAAACAGGACTTCAAAAGATAAATTAGACAAATGAGATTTATGTTCGACATTTTTTTGGTTAATTATTCCATGTTGCTGCTTAATACATTTTCTAATTTTTAAGAAATACAATTCAAAAATGAAAGTTTTGATTATATTATAGGCTATTAGCACATGTTCAGGATTTTCAGAATTGGAGTTCTCTGCTGCCCTAACTGACATTGACAAAACCAAGTGTAGAAACTTAAGCTTATGTTGATTTCATAATGCTGGTCAAATTCAATCAAAATTAGTAATGTAATCTTTGAGTGGTTACTTTATATTTGTGGTTCTCAAGCAGGGACAATTTTACTTATCAGGGAATATTTGTCAATGTCTAGAAGCCTTTGTGATTGTCAAAACATGGAGAGGAGGGGGTACACTACTGGCCAGAGACACTGCTAAACATCCTGTAGCCCCCTCTGCATTAAATAATTGACCCAAAATGTCATAGTGCCAATGTTGAGAAGCTGTGCTCTATATTCTTCTTACTCCTTTATTAAATCATTACTGTGTGTGAAGTGATAGTCACATAACTAGTAGTAAACAATATTTTATTGACCACTTACCATGTGTCATGCTCTATTCTAAGAACTACATACATTCCCTCAATTTATCCTCACTATACTACAAAATAGAGTAGGCTATAATTCCATTTTACAGATGAGGAAATTGAAGTATAGAAGAAGTAACATCCACAATCATATAGCCTGTAAAAGATACATCTGGATTTACAGTCAGGTAATTTGGTTTTAGAACCCCGTCCACTGTGGTCAAGGAAATGAAGTGCTGTTTATTATTTCCCTTGACTTTCTCCTATGCTCTTGCAACTCTAAGAAAAGGACCTTGGCAAATCTCAATCTATACAATAATTCATAATCCTGGGAGCTCCACAGAAAATAAAAGTTATTTATTTATTTGTTTGTTTATTTATTTATAGCTGCATGCAGTGTCCTGCCACAGGTCTAATCAACTTTGTCTGCAAAGTTAAAATTTTTAAATTTAAAGGTTTAACAATTCCCAA
Source organism: Macaca thibetana thibetana (assembly GCF_024542745.1). Classification (NCBI taxonomy): domain Eukaryota; kingdom Metazoa; phylum Chordata; class Mammalia; order Primates; family Cercopithecidae; genus Macaca; species Macaca thibetana. Next base: position 79,288,588 of record NC_065586.1, read on the forward strand.
TTCCTTCCCTAAATACACACACACACACACACACACACACACACTACACACTACACATGTACATATACAAATATAGGCCTTAACACAAATCATTGAAGTATCACAGGTCAAAAATTTAGGCAGGTATGTAGTTTGTATGCATCTTATATGAATTAGTTAACATACTACTCGTTTTATTTTTATTCTAATACAAACTATATTAATTTTATAATATACATAAATAAAAATCAAATGCTAAATATAATAAAGTTTATTTTATGTAGTCCCCCTCACTAATGTACACTAATGCTTCAATGATAATATTAAGCTTCATTTTGTTTTATTACATTTAGATGCAAACTCCAGCCAGGGTTCACATATTGATTTCATGTTCTAGTAAGAACTACAAATAAAAAAAATATAGTCAGAGATTATTTCTTAATATATTGCATATACTTTCATCCAATTTAAGTCATTTCATGACAAGTTTAGCTTTTTTTGTCATAGTGATCTCATGTTTTAATGGAAAATAGTATGCAACTATTTTGTTTTGCTTCAGATCTAATGTTGAAGTTTAAAACTTCACTAATAATTGCTGCAAATACAATAAAACAAGAGAAAACACTACTATTTATTGAGACAAAACATAATATTAAGTAACTGTAAATGGCAGAAAACTGTAGAGTATGACAATAATACAACATGAGAAACAAAGAGCTTTTTATTGTGGTATTCCAGGTTGAGGGAGACATTGAAATGCCTATTAAATCCTATCTCTACCAATGATCACATTTATATGGTTCTGTACTGGCATGTTTCCTGACGTCTACTCATGCCCCACTGGTGGTAAAAGAATTAAATATTTAAAAATATTTATGCATATTTATTCCAAAAAAATACTGAGTTCCATTTATGTTGAGAATGTCAGTAAACTAGTAAATCTAGTAAACTCTTCTCAGTATTTCCTTTTTTCTTCATCTGTTGCTAAAATCAGAAGCCAAGCCAACAACATCTTTTGCTTATAAATGTGCAATTATTTCCCACCATCTCCCTTTGCTTTCATTTCTGCTACTCTCCACAGAGTAATCAAAGGGATTTCTTAAGAACTTGTCAAATAATGTCACTCCTCTCCTTAAAACAGTTCATGCCACCCATTCATTTAGACCATACCCAAACACCCTAGTGTGACCTGCCCCATGAATCATATTCAGACCTCATCATTTACATCTGTACTCCCAATTCACTTTTCTTGAGTGAAATAATCTTTTTTGTTGTTCCTCGATCATCGTGAGCTCTTTCTTGCCTAAGAACATTTATACTAGCTCTTCCTTTTTCTGGAAACATCATTTTCCCAAATATTCTGGCTAATTCTGCTGGAGGTTTCAGCTTAAATGACATCTCCTTGGCAATTCTCATGAAGTAAAATACAAGCTCCACAAGACAAGGCTGCAGGGGAAGTTAGGAAGGAACTATTTTTTTCGGTTTTGCATTCTTTGAAATAAAGCAGAATGGGCAACATACTAACAAAATAAAATATAAAAGGAATATCATAAATCTTCATTTCACATTTTCCTGCAATTATTTTCTGTATACCTACCATCTACATTTTCTATCTATTTGCTAAAAATTTCTCAACATTTCAATGTAAGCAACATGCATATTAACTGGGTTGAATTCTCTGTGTCAGATTCTATTTTATAATCCAGAGTGGTTCACTCGCACCTTTTACTTCCTTAAAGTCCTAAGATAAACAGTTGCAAAGAGTCGGACTCTTTGAAGCTCCTAAACACACTTCGGCTCTCTCTGTCCTAATAGACCAAAGAGGGCTTTTCTGCATTTTCTCTATTCAGGTTCCTTTTGCTCTTCCTAAGCTTTGTAGTAAAAATCTACACTCATGTTCTGCCATCTGCTTTCAGTATATTTTTAATTCACCCTCCAATTGCCATTTTACTGATTATCCCCAGAAGGATAAAGCTATTTTTAGTAAAATTCTGCTTTAAGGGGAATTGATAGTTGGGGAGAAATAACTGCATATTGTTGAAGAGTATTAATTAGAACAAAATTCCATTGTATTTGAGGAGAGAAATGCATTACTAACTGGAATGTCTTGAGTCAAGAATTTAGCAAGTTTTTGGAAAAGACTTTCATAAGGTGGAACAGGAATCCACATTAAGTTCTTGAACACACAAGATTGAGTTGAGCAAATCAATGAGAGTTTGACAAAGTAAAGCAATGAATCTAGTTAAGATAATGAAATAAATTAATCCCATTTGCCTCATATAAGGGTTTGAAAGCAGAAATAAATGCAAATGAAGGAATTAGAGGTAGAGCTACACATACAGTTGCTGACTCTATAATGGAGAAAAGCCAAGAAGAATTTGAGATAAATTTATTTGTTGGACACAATACTACTTAGGAAAAACTGGAGTTGGATTTGAGTTGTTAATATATAGGTGTGAATGTGTGTGTGTGTGTATGTATGTACATATATATGTATGTATATATATACATATATATGTATATGTATATATACCCATATACATATATATGTTCTAGACCTCTAAAACATATAGCCTGGCCTATACTAAAAAGTTAACAATTGTATTTTAAATAATTAAGCAGCTACTGACTGAAAATTTTAACTGTATCAAAAATTAATTTCAAAATAAATGTATTCTGTTCTTCCATATTTATATACCTACTTCTGTTCTATAGCCTAATATTATGTTTATCATTCATTATAGGATAACTCTCTCTTAATAACTTTATTTTTATAGAATTACCTGGGGATTATTCACATTTATTCTGTCATGTAAACATGCCAGGTCCAAAAACCCCCCAAAAATGTTTTGATTAGAATTATGTTACATTTATAGATTAATGTTAAGCTTGTAGATTAAATGAACACTTTTGTAATATTCAGTCTTCTCATTCAAGATAATGATATGTCTTTCATTTCATTCAAGTCTTCAGTTTTTGGCCTTCTAGGACATGTTATTGTTTCTTCTTGTATCTCCTATGAGTACATGGTTTCAAATTAGTTCTTGTCACTATTATAAATAGGATAATCATTCAATTTTCTTTTGTAATGTTTTATTTGTATAAATTTAAGGGGTACAAGTGTTGTTTTGTCACATGTATATGTTGTGTAGTAGTGAGAGGCTGAGAGATTGCTTAATGGGTACAATGTACACTATTTGGGTAATGATTTGGGTGATGATTACCAAATGTCCAGTGTAATCATCACCCAAATAGTGTACATTGTACCCATTAAGCAATTTCTCATACTTTACCCTCCTCTCACCCTCCCATTCTTCTAAGTCTCCAATGTCTATTATTCCAATTGTAAGCCATTATCTAATGTGAAATAACTCAGAAACAGAAAGTCTAATACCGCATGTTCTCACTTATAAGTGGGAGCTAAATAATATATATTTATATGGACATAGACTGTGGAATAATTTCTCATTTTATTAAATGATGAAATCTAAGAACGTTATATATTTTTTAATATTTATTGGTCAACTGGCTGAATTATTATTACATTGATTCCCAAAAAAGGTTTTTTTAAAAAGCTGATTACTTCAGTTTCTGAAATAGGAAATCTCTAGATTACTTCAGTTTCTGAAATAGAAAATCTCTTCATGTGGAAATATGATCAATAGATCTCTTATTTTTTATCATATTTATACTTGTTTCATTTGTTCATCTAGAGAATACACTAGTACTAAGGTTTTGAAATAGTAGTGTATATAAAATCACCTTTGTAGACTGTTGATTATATAGTTTCCTGAATACTGTTGTCAGAGATGGAGATGCAGGAAAAGACCCCAGGAATCTGAAATTTTAAACAGCAATTCAGATGACCTTTGATCAAGTGGTTTCGGGACTTCATTTTGAGAAATAGTGCCTTCAAATTCACAGACCAACAATCACAAAGAGCTGTAATAGCTAGCCAACCATGTATTACTATCATTAAATTGGCAGGCTCTTCATTATTTGTCTATTAAAAAATTGCTATTCATTGAGAGACAGAGATGCTATGTTGCATACAGACCATTCATTTATTTAACAAACAACTAGAATACAATACTGTGTGCCAGGAAATTTGCCAGGCTTTAAGTTTCCTGCTAAGCATATGTTCATATTCACTTCTTTCATGGAATACAAAGTTCAGTAAGCAAGTATGTGGGCCACGGCCAGGTCTGCCTTTCTTAGTCTCTCCTGTGTGTATCAACAGGCTGTATATCCTTGCATACAGGCAATATGATAGCACAAGTGTTGCCTGGTCCTTATCATCTAGCTTGTACATAATGTAACAGCTGGGCGCAGTGCCTCATGCCTTTAATCCAAGCTACTCAGGAGACTGAGGCGAGAGAATCGCTTGAACCGGGGAGGAGGAGGTTGCAGTGAGCCAGGGTCACGCCACTGCACTTCAGCCTGGTGACAGAGAGAGACTCCGTTGCAAAAAAAGAAAAAAACGACAACAAAAACAATGCAACAAGATAATATTGGTAGCTTGGAAACTGGATGGTAGATCCAAGTGAAGTTGATTGTTGTAAATAGCCAGTAGCGGTCATTAATGCTAGAATTTCAGGGTGCTTTGTTTGAGGACAATAGAGACTAGAACCTGGAAGGATCTCACTCTTAATGGGCATCGTAACTGCTGTCACAACTAACTTTGGTGTATGTCCTTTGAGGAATTGAGAGAACAGAGATGTATTGGTCATCCAAATTCCCCAACTAGAAATTGTCTGAAATGCTTTGCGGAGCATTAATCTTTAGGCATTTTAGAGAAAACTATAATACCTGTAAGATCACCTTCTTTTGTGAAACAACTCTTGCAAAAGCTATTTTAAAGATATAATATTCAAGCAAACATGCAAAGGTGAAGGTTCCTTTAGTAACTTCTATTTTACTTAACATATATATGTATAATTTTAAATATATATTAAAATATACATAAATAAGAAGATGGATATTGTTTTAAAATAAGATATTTATATTTTATTTTTATCAGGTGTTTTCCCTTACATTTGTCCTTCAGTTTGTTTACTGACCTCCACCTATTGTCAGTTCCTCAGACTCTTTTGCCCATCACATGCCTTCAATCTATAATACACACTTCTCTACTTACCATCCTAGATTTTGTCTTCTTTAATCATTTAGCATGTGCACAAGTCACCCTAAGTAGTGAATAAACTACAGATACAACCCCAAAAAGCTAACTGTTCAATGTTCTATACTCCCCAGTTGCCTTTAACGGAAGTAGAAGTAGAAGGGAGTAAAAGAGAATAAATTAAATAATCTAGTCAAAGTAATGAAGATATACCGATGATAAGGCCATCATGCCCTCAATATTAGTTTCTCTTACAAGTTGTATCAATTCAACTAACGTTTTTATGTGAGTGCTGTGTGACAGGCATTTTCTTGATCACTGGAGACACAGCCCTTGTAATCAAGGAATTCCCTGTCTAGTCTTATATAAAAAGTACTGGTATCTAGAAATATACTATATAGAAATACACTGATGATTATGATAGCAGCAACCAGCACTTATTACATGTTTACTATATTCCAGTCACACTGCAAAAAGACATATCCGTAGCTTATTATTTAATCCTTTAAAATAAATATTATCATTCCGTTTATAAACCAGGCACTGTGGGACAGAGAGACTAAGTAATCTCAGGATCACATTGCTAGTGACTGATAGAATTGTGATTCAAACCCCACATTCTGAGTCTAGATTTTAAGGAATTAACCTTTTTCTGAACTAGGGTTTACAGTTATACTGGTCTTTTAATTTTATTTTAAAAAATCAATGAGGCTACAGTTGTCATTTTTTAAATTCTTTCAAATTTTAATTATGTAACTACAAAGATTCTGCACAAATTTAGGGAATTGGCCCTTTAAATCCAGCCAAAATAAAGACTCTAGTGCAACCATTTAGAGGTGTAGTGGGCCCTATCCATAACTGGAGTATGTGCATGCCTGTTAAATATTCTGTTAAATATTCTGTTATTAACGTCCTACCACCCACCCAAGCATCGTGAGTCAGCCTAAATCATACCTGTTATGGTAATGGCAGGTGCTTTTTACTTAAATAACTCCCTTTTCATAATGCATGTCTGTGCGCTGCGCATGCACATACACAAGCACACACACACAGAGACACACACTTAAACTCTATGTATCAATTCTTTGCAAGTTCTACCAGTAATATTGTAGAACAGTATTGCTCCAGCTTTTCCTATAATTGAAACCTGCAGAGTCAACTATTGAGCAGCAAATCAGAACCCTTATTCAACAATGCCAGCTCGGTCAGGGTCATTATCTTCTCTCTTTTGCTCACAGTGAGTCTATCATTTTTGAAAGTAACTATTGCCTTGGAACTTCTAATAGAATCTTCACTAAAATTTACATTTTAGCCTAACTTGCAGGAGCTTTCCTTAAAGGTTTGAAAATAAATATAATCATCTTCTTGTATCTTCAGGAGGCCTCCTGTTTCCATTTTCCTCAGAAAATGTGTACATTGTGAGTTTCATCAAAACATGAATGAGATTATTTGCAAGTAGATAACAATAGGACTCTATGTAATTTCTTCCAAAAGAAGAGTGTTTCTTTGCGATTATTTACCTAAATGCTAGCTATTCAAAAGTTTATATAGTATCTAGGAGAATTATTAAACCCATCAGTTGCTGTTGGAACATTCCCAACTAAGTATTTTCTTTACACACAATTGCCTTTGAACCCCAGCTTCCAGAGCTTTACAGTCAAGCAAAGCTTAGAAGAAATAAATTAAAAGTCATGGCTGAATTCAAAACCATGATCATTCTGCAGCCTGACTTATTTCATTAAGAAAGGTAAGTTGGAAGCTGCTACATGCTTTTAAGCAATCAAAAGGTTGCTTAAAAGTCTGAATTTTTCCCCTTAAGCTTGTGTGCATATGAATAAGAACCAGATATGCCAGCAGAAAACTTCTTCAAATCCATCCCTTCCCAAACTCTCAGAGGCAGCAAATATTGTCAACCCAGCCCTGTTTTTCTGATTTCTTTAATACTGACATTTTGTCTAGACTCTGTTTTAATTGATGTGTTTTAAAGAAGAATTATAGTTGTGAGGTTCTCACAAGATATAGACAAAACCAGGTATGAGATGGTATCTTCATTGATTTTCTGTTGCTGTAACAGAATACTATGGACTGGGTAATTTATAAAGAAAAAAAATATTTCATATGGTTCTGGAGGCTGGGAAGTCCAAGAGTATGGCATTGACATCTGGTGAGGGTTTTACTGCTGTATCATACATGGTGAGAGGGCATCGCATAGTGAGAGGGCAAGAGCATGCAAGTCAGCTCACATCTCTCTTTCTTTTCTTCTAAAGCCACCAGTCTCAACGTGGGGGACCAACTCTAATGACCTTATCTAATCTTGATTACCTCCTCCAAAGGCCCCATCTCCAAATATCATCAACATATGAATTTGGGCATTTAGTTGCCAATACATAAAATTTGGGGGACACATGCATGTCATAACAGATGAGAAGATGGTTTTGTTAAGACTGTAAGGAAACAGCTGAATATACTGTAAATAGTTATAGCAGTGAATACTACTATAGTATTTTGGGTAAGAGATTGATAATGTACACAGTAAAGACCAGCTACCTGTAGCTTTTTTTAAATATCATATGTCCCTAGGGAAACAATCTTCTACTTCCAGTTCCCCATCTTCAACAGGATGTTTTTCTTGTGAAGTCTGCAATATCAGTTAGGGATATTAGGTACAAAAAACAATATACTCTAGCTTCTTCAAACTGAAGGGTTTTATTAAGTGGCATAAATAGCTCACATATTATTGAAAGGATGGAAGAGATAGATTCTGTTTTGACCTGCCAGGAATGAGGTGCAAAACTATAACATAACTGATCTCCTATAGTGTATTTGGCCATTTTCACACTGCTGACAAAGACACACCTGAGACTGGATGATTTACAAGAGAAAAAGGTTTAATGGACTCACAGATCCACGTGGCTGGGGAGGCCTCACAATCATGGTGAAAGGAGAAAGACATGTTTCCCATGGTGGCAGACAAGACAGTGAGAGCCAGGTGAAGGGACTTTCCCTTTATAAAGCCATCAGAGCACATGAGACGTATTCACTACCATGGGAACACTACGGGAGAAACTGCCCCCATGATTCAATTATCTCCCACTGGGTCCCTCTCACAACACGAGGGAATTATCGGAGCTACAATTCGAGATGAGAGTTGGGTGGGGACATAGCCAAACCATATCACCTAGGAAATGCTGCCTTTCCCATGATCCAGATGCCTGGTTCCAGAAAGCTGGTGCCAGCATTACCAACTACAGAACCACAGCCAACACTAGAACCACAGCACTTCTGCCATGATTTGTACCTACAAAAAGTATAACACCTGTCCCCTTCATAATACATTCTGAACAATGTAAAAATAATCTTGTCAGAATAACCCCAATCATACATAGAATCATAGCTGCAATTGAATCTTTTAAGTATAATTTTAGCTTCTCAGTTCTGCAGTTCAGAAACATGTGCAAAGGAGGTAGTTGGAATAAGTTTTGTGTAAGTTGATGCACAGCATCTGCTACACCTGTCACATGATATTATGTCATGATTTGTCTCATACGTAATGATAGAAGTAATGTAAGAATATTGTAAAACTCCTGATAATAAACAGATTTCCTATTCAAATCACTTTGGACTGATAAATACTATAGGCAAATTATTAAAATCAAATTTTACAACCTTGGTTTTACACCCAATTATAGTAGTTCATGTTTACATATATGGAATAATTATTATAGTTTGTAATGAGACTATACAGTTATTGCCGTATATTTACATATCATGTGAGCCCATTTCAAAGATAGTACCTTTAAGAGAGGAAATTATATGTTGTGGGATAACATTGCCACCTTGAAAACAGCATTAACACTTCTGCATAATGTAGTTCTACACAGAGAGAAAGCAAGCATGCATCTTTTTTTTTTTTTTAAAGCTAATTATGTTCCTAAATATAGCGAAGAAAACTCCTATGGTTACCTTAGGGAAAGTAACTTTTCTATTTTCTTTGCTTCCTTTTCTTTTCTTTCTTTTCTTTCTTCTTTATTTATTTATTTATTTATTTTTTGACAGAGTCTCATTCTGTCACCCAGGCTGGAGTTCAGGGACATGATCCCCACTCACTGCAACCTCCACCTCCCGGGTTCAAGTGATTCTCATGCCTCAGCCACTCTAGGAGCTGGGATTACGAGAGTGAGCCACCACCCTGACTAATCTGTATATTTTTAGTAGAGACGAGGTATCGCCATATTGGCCAGGCTGGTCTGGAACTCTCAACCTCAAGTGATTCGCCCTCCTTATCCTCCCAAAGTGCTAGGATTGTAGGTGGGAGCACCACGCCCAGCCATCCCTTTCCTTTTTTAGCAAGAGGAATTATAAGCTGTTTAAGGGTCAGGAAAAGCAAAAAATAGTGAAGCACATTCTCCTGGATCACTTGATTCTCTTGTGGACACAAGTAAATCTTTGTCCTCTTAGTTTTCTGGGTGGTAAATAAATCACCTTTAGGTGTCTGCTTTAATTAGTGAGAAGTTACAAGGAACCAATATTTCAGCAAAAGCATGTGACAAATGCTTTTCAGCTTAAGAGTTTTAAAATTTCAGTTATATACAGAATAAATTGAATGTCATAGCAAACTATCATGGAGACATTATCCAGATTAAAAAGTGATAATATTAGACTATTTTTTCAACTATTCCTCCACCAATTTGGAAGTGATCTTCCATATGATTATTATTTTTATGGATATTTGAGGTTAGATTTACCTACATTGAGATCACTGAAATATACCAACATTAACTGTACAGTTTTGGAAAGTATATACACACATGTAACTACAATTCCGTACAAGGTATAGAACATTTAAATTAAAGAGTTCCCACGTACTTTTTTCTAATTAATTTTCTCCATCCTTTTCCCTAAGCAACCCCTGATTTATTTTCTATCACTATAGATTGATTTTGCCTATTTAAGAAATTTTATCAATGGATATTGAGCACTACATGTAATTATTACTTATTCATGCACATTCCTTCAGGAAGTTTCTTTTAAGTATTTTGTCCATTTTAAAATTTGTCCTTATATTATTGAGTTGTCATACAGTTTTGTGTATTCGGCATACAAGTGTTTGTTAGACATATGTTCTGCAAATATTTTTCTTCCAGTTTATAATTTATGTAGAGGTATCTTTTGAAGAAAAAAAGTTCAAATTATTAAGAAACTCTAATATATTAAAGTTGTCTCTTATGGTTGTTGCTTACTGTGTTGTCTCACAGCAGGCTGTGAAGATAATCCCCTTTGCTCCTTCTTTAATTAATTTTGTGTTTGTTAGGAGGTAGAAGTTAAGGTTAACTTTTGTTTTTCATATGGATGCCCAGTTGTCCTAGCATCATTTGTTAAAAATATTTTTCCTGATCCATCAAATTCCTGTTAAGTGTTAGTGGAAAGGCTACTGTAGGTCTGTTTTTTGCCTTTGTTCCAAAAATTGCCAAATTATGACTCCTGGGCTGTACTTATATGGTTCACAAACTAATAGCGATTTTGGAATCTTTAAAGTATTGTCAAAATAAGAGGTAGAAAAAGAGGCAGAAGAGGAGAAAGGAGGAGGAAGAGGGGCAAAAAGTGACAGACACCTCATATGTGGTCCACAACACCTGAAATACTTAATATCTGGCGCTTTACAGATAAAGTTGACCAATTCCTACTATTCTACTCCACTTATGTATGTATGTATGTATGTATGTATGTGTGTATGTACGTATGTATTTCTATGGCTTTTTAATACATCTTATAATCAGATAGATAAAGTCTTCCAGCTTTGATCTTCCTTTTTCTGCAACTAATTCATTTATTTAACTGTGGTATACATCAATGCATAGTTCACAAATACAGAAATTCACAGGTACACAAACAATACACATAAAGAACAAAAAGACATAATACATATTGTTAATACTATAAGCCCACACACATTACACACGTTCATATTTATGACACAGATCTGTTCCATACAATAACTGCTTGGATGTCTACCTTCAATTCAGTGTTCTGTAAGGCTCCATCTCTAACCAATGTAGATAAACTTTGAAAAGACTGATTTGGGTTGAGCCAGAAAAAATACAAAGAAGCAGACCAACATGGTAGAAATAAGAACTTGTACATTAAAAAAAAAAAATTGTAAAACAATATGCTAATCTTTTTAAAAAGAGTTAAAACCTTACAGATTAAAAAAGTCTCTCTTTTTTGCAGTTACATAAATATATTTGTACCATTACAAATATTGCATGTAATTTTTAGTGTTTTTTTTTTTAATTTAACTTTTATTTTATGTTCAGGAGTACATGTCCATGTTTGTTATGTAGGTAAACTTGTGTCATGGGGGTTGGTTGTACAAGTCATTTCATCACTCAGACATTAAACCTAGTATGCACTAGTTATTTTTCCTGATCCTCTCCCTCCTCCTACACTCCACCCTTCTATAAGCCTCAGTGTGTGTTGTTCCCCTCTATGTGTCCACATATTATCATCGTTCATATCCCACTTACAAGTGAGAGCATACAGTATTTTGTTTTCTGTTCCTGCATTAGTTTGCCAAGGATAATTGCCTCCAGCTGCATCCATGTTCCTGCAAAAGACATGATCTCGTCCTTATATGGCATCATAGTATTCCACGTGGTACACATGGAATGTACTGCATTCCAAATGTGGTTTATGTACCACGTTTTCTTTATCCATTTGACCATTGGTGGGCATTTAAGTTGATTCCATGTCTTTGCTATTGTGAATAGTGCCACAGTGAACATTCACATGCATGTATCTTTATGATAGAACAATTGTTATTCCCTTGGATATAAACTCAGTAATGGGATTGCAGGGTCGAATGGTATTTCTGTTCTTAGGTCCGTGAGGAATCACCACACTCTCTTCCACAATGGTTGGACTAATTTCCACTCCCACCAGCAGTGTATAAGCATTGCTTTTTTTCTGCAACCTCACTCGCATCTGCTATTTTTTGACTTTTTAAATTGTAATAATAGCCATTTTGACTGGTGTGAGATGGTATCTTATTGTGGTTTTGACTTGGATTTCTCTAATGATCAAGGATGTTGGGATTTTTTTCATACGCTTGTTGCCCATATGTATGTTTTATTTGAAAAGTGTCTCTTCATGTCCTTTGCCCACTTTTTAATGTTTTTTTTTTTTCCTTATGAATTTGTTTAAATTCTTTTTAGATGCTGGATATTAGACCTTTGTCAGATGCATAGTTCGTAAAAATTTTCTCCCATTCTGTAGGTTTGTCTGTTCACTCTGTTGATGGTTTCTTTTGTTGTACAGAATCTCTTTAGCTTAATTAGATCTCATTTGTCAACTTTGACTTTTGTTGCAATTGCTTTTGTATCTTGGTCATGCAATCTTTGCCTGTTCCTATGTCCAGGGAAATGAGTTTTTATAGTTTTTGGGTTTACATTTAACTCTTTAATGCATCTTGAGTTCATTTTTGTATATGGTATAAGGAGGGGTCCAGTTTTAATCTTCTGCTTATGGCTAGTCATTTCTCCCAACACATTTACTGAATAGGGAGTCCTTTCCCCATTAATTATTTTTGTCAGCTTTGTCAAAGATCAGATAGTTGTAGGCATGCAACCTTATTTCTGGGTTCTCTGTTCTATTCCATTGGTCTATGTGCCTGTTTTTGTACCAGTACCATGCTGTTTTGGTTACTGTAGCCCTGTAGTATAGTTTGAAGTTGGGTAGCCAGATGCTTCCAGTTTTGTATTTTTTTGCTTAGGAATACCTTGGCTATTCAGGCTCTTTTTTGGTTCCATATGAATATTAAAATAGCCTTTTCTAGTTCTGTGAAGAATGTCATTGGTAGTTTAATAGGAATAACAGTGAATCTATAAATTACTTTGGATATTATAGGCATTTTAGCAAAAATAATATTTTCTATTCACTAGCATGGAATGTTTTCCATTTGTTTGTGTCATCTCTGATTTCTTTAAGCAGTGTTTTGTAGTTATTTTGGTAGAGCTCTGTCACCTTCCTGTTTATATTTCTAGGGGTGTGTGTGTGTGTGTGTGTGTGTGTGTGTATGTGTGTGGCAATTATGAATGGGATTGCATTCCTGATTTGGATCCTTGACTGTTATTGGTGTCCAGGAGTGCTAGTTGACTTTTTACATTGATTTTGTATCCTGAGACTTGCTGAAGTTGTTTATCAGTTTAAGGATCATTTGGGTCTAGATTTTGAGGGTTTCTGAATATAAGTTCATGTCTTGTGCTAGCAGGAATAATTTGACTTCCTCTGTTCCTATTTGGATGCCCCTTTTTCTTTCTCTTGCCTGAGTGCTCTGGCCAGAATTTCCAATAGTATGTTGAATAGGAGTGGTGACAGGGAATATCTTTGTCCTGTGCCGGTTTTCAAGGGAAATACTCCAGATTTTGCCAGTTCAGTGTAATGTTGACTGTCAATTTTTCATATATGGCTCTTATTAATTCAAAGTATGTTCCTTCAATACCTAGTTTTTTGAGAGTTTTTGACATGAAGGGTGTTGAATTTTATCAAAAGTCTCTCCTGCACCTATTGATGTAATCAGGTAGTTGCTGCTTCACCTTGTACTTTTGTGTTATGTAGATGGCTTATTTCCTTAAGCCTTATGGACCAACATCTGCTGGATTCCAATTTTTCTTCTGTGGCTTCCTCACCTCTCTCAGCCTTCACAGCTTTGAAGGGAGCTAGGTCCTTGCTCTGGCTTTGGTTTTGGTTTAAGAAAATGTTGTGTCTCGTTTGAGCTTCTATTCAGATCTCTCAAACTTTCTACTTATCACCAATAAGGTTTTTTGGCTCTCTTATCATTTGTGTATTCACTAGAATAGCACTGTTAGTTTCCCTTAAGAAGTTTTTCTTTGAATTCACAGCTTGACTAACTGTTGGGTGCAGGATGGGTAGCGTTGAGCCTATCTTGGTTTCAACATGCCTTCCTCATTAAGCTCAATCATTTCTAGCTTTTGATTTAAGGTGAGAGATGTGCAACTCTTTCTTTCACTTAAACCCTTAGAAGTCATTGTAGGGTTATTAATTGGTCTAATTTTAATATTGTTGTGTCTCAAGGAATGGAGAGGCCTGAAGAGATAGAGAAAGATGGGAGAATGGCCAGTAGGTGGAGCAATTAGAACACACAAAACTTTTCATGATTTAAGTTCAATGTGATCTGGGAATGATTTGCGGCACCCCAAAATAATTATAATAGTAATTAATAGTAAAAACCACTGATTACAGATAATCATAACAGATATAATAATGAAAAAGTTTGAAATATTGCACTAATGACCAAACTGTGACACACAGACATGATGTGAGTGCGTGGAAAAAAGGGCTAATAAATTTGCTGAACACAGGGTTGCCACAAACCTTCAATTTTTTTTTAAAATGCCATATTTGTGGAATTCAATAAAGTAATAAAGAAAGCAATAAAAAGAGGAATGCATGTATTTAATATTTTATACATAAACGATCATACTGTTTCTAAATAGGAGCATTCTTCTTCTCGGTTATTAATATATGTCTTTCATCCTTGCTTTGTTTCAGTGGCTAGGAATTCCAACTATCATGATGAATAGAAATTATAAGATTGTATAATCTTGAATTCTTCTTTCCATCAGCTTTAGGTTTAGCTTAGTTCTGTTTTCTTTAATATAAAAATTTCACTTATCAGATTGAGGAAGTTATTTTCTATTCCTAATTTGCTTAACTTTTTTTGTCTTGAATACGTGTTTACTTTTGATACATGGATTTTCTATGTTGTTTATGTTTTTTTTCTGCTCATTCTGTTAATAAGATTTTATTTATTTTATGCATTAAACCAACCATGCATTCTTGGTAAAACCAACTTCGTCATAATGCATTATTCATTGTATAGATTGCTGGATTTGATTAATTTTTTAAATAAATTCATTAAGTATTTTTGTATCTATGTTAATGAGGAT
This sequence comes from Macaca thibetana thibetana, assembly GCF_024542745.1. NCBI lineage: Eukaryota > Metazoa > Chordata > Mammalia > Primates > Cercopithecidae > Macaca > Macaca thibetana. The sequence continues at coordinate 79,303,651 of NC_065586.1, forward strand.
ATTCATGTGTAGTTTTTATTATTTGACGTATTTTTATCAGGTTTGTTATCAGGGTTATGCTAGCAAAAAAAAAAACAAAATAGTAGATGTTTCCTATTATTTTTTTGTAATAGTTTGTTTAAGATGTTTTCTTTTTTATATGCTGATAGAAATAACCAGTAAGGTCATAAATTACTTGTGTGCACTTTGTAATTTGAATTATATATATTTTGGAGTTAATTCTTCAATTTCTTCAAAACTGATGAAATTTTTATTGATATTACATGAGGAGATTTTAGCATCCTTAAGCTACTGAGTTTTACAATCCATTAATATTGTATATTATACCTTTGTTTAGATTTCTGTAATTTCTTTCGTTCATGTTTCACTTACTTTTTTGCTTGTTTCCTTGTTCAGAGTTATTGAACATAATCTTTGCATATTTGCCAGGTATTTGGTGTTTCTTGATGCTATTGAGTATCCATTTTAGCATTTCAGTTTTTCTCTTTGCTCTCAGAATAAGAAGTTATTTCTAATGAGGTTACCTCTACCAGCATTTATAGTTTTACAATTATAATTGAGACATTGAAAATATACTTAACCCATAATGTCATTTTTTTTAATCTACACCACCTTAACTTTACTTGCCCTTAATCTCTCATTTTTTTTCCCAAAAGTCTTATGCAGTTTTTCCGTGTAGGTGATATTGAAGTCATCATTATTCTGTAATGCTATGACAATAACAAAGAAAAGCCTTTATAGGAAGTGACCATCTATAGCTAAAATTGATTTTAGACAAAGTCAGTTTTAGCATAGTGTAGAGGTAAAGGGAATCTACAAAATCCAGGCACTATCTCTGAAGAGCAAAGATTTGAAATATTTTCTTTCTGTTTTTCACAAACGTTACTAAAATCTTTTTAATTTCTTAATTATGAATAGTTTTGAAAATACATGTCCTGCATTTAAAATTACCAAGTACTTTTAAGCTCCAAAGTCTCAACAATGACAGTTTCCTGTATATAGCCATGTTCCCTTTGCTACAAACTGGATGAATAATACCTATAAAAATCAAGTAAGGAATTCAATTTATTGATTTATATAACATAACAATATCATTAGGTTAATATAGATCACTGAAAGGCTTATTTTCTTTCATAGTTTTTTTTTATTAAGACTATTTTTTTTTAAAACAAGCAAGATTTTGAAATTTTAGGAATATATTAAAATTAATTTGTTTTACTTTTTATGTAATACATTTTCTAAAGACAGGCAAAAATAAAGCAAGTTACATGGAAATAAGTTACTAATATAGTTACTTTAAAAACTTTACCATCTAGTTTCTGCATGGGATAAGACTTAAACATTACTTTGAGTAAGTAATGAATAAGGTAATTAAAGTAATAACAAAAACTCATATTTGGGACCAACTGGGATAGTGAACGAAATTGATATACTAAAATCTATCTCAGCAATAGATCTTTGAACAGGTCACCATGAAACCTGCCCCTATTTTTTAAGAACTTAGGGGAATTTGTACATTGACTTTGAAACAGAATATCTTAATTTTAAAAGGTCCAGAATCCTTGTAATAATGAATAAAACTTTTGTCTGGCAAAAGTGTTGTTTGGCTAATCTGTAAGAAATTTTTATTTTAAGAATATTGGCATATCTAGTGCATCTAGAAAGAAACTATTACCACAAAAGTTGTTATTATGATAATTTATACCTTTGATATTTAGTGCCTGGTTTGATGCACACAATGTTGTTGGAAACATATATTCATATTTTATGTTTGTGATTATTTATCTATTTTTATAATATAAAATTAAGTTCCAAAATGAATCCCATTGCTAAATTAGAACTTGACTAATTAAGGTTCTCTTGAAGAAAATTATACCAGATAGATTTGAACAGGCAAGACTTTATTCAAAGCTATTGCAATAATGGATAGAAATTGAACTCAGTTCTTTTGAAACAAAATGCAAGAAAATTTTACTGGAAAAGCACTGGAAGAATAAATGGGAGGCTGTTCCCTGAGTTTGGACCACCTGTATTTAATTGTTGCTTATGAAATGTAGGTTCCTATTATACATACAAACTGGGAGAACAGGAAAATATCTTTCTGGATAACAATATTTCAAAGGGATGTCTCCAAGGTTTCTGAGACATCCTTGGGTTATAAAATTAACAAATGGCTGGGAAAATATTTATATCTCAAAGAGTCATAGGAAGAATTTACAATGCAAAATTTTCAAAAGCAAACACTCTAAGAAAACAAAAGTTAGGACATGCAGTGAGGAAACAAGCTGTTTAAAGTTTGTCAAGATGGGGGAAATATTAAGGCCATCTTGCTGGGTTTGGCTTTATTGCAATTTAGAAACAATAGTTGAGAAATTCATAGATTGACACAATATTGCAGAATAAAATTACTTTAAAGTGTATAAGAGAAATAAGGAAGGAAAATAAGATAGTACACAGTCCTCCTTCTTCAAATTGTGTTTGAACATTTTCTACTATCAGAATATTTAAAAAAAAAATCAGAATAGCGGCTTATCATATCCATACTTGAATTGTCAAATTCTCTGTTTTGAAATCATAGTTTGAACTGTTATTATTCATAAGTATTTCCTGATGATGCATTTTAGAAGGATATGTCTGTGTTTGAAATGAAATATATTTCACGATATGCTATTTTTCTACTTTATATTATTGCATTGACTTCCAGAATTAAAAAGTGGCCCTTTTCCTCCATATATCATATCAACTTCTTACACAGAAACTGATTTTTAAGGACTATCATTAAAGTGGATTAAAAGAAGAGTGTTGAAGAGAATGAAATGTGAGTTCTGTCTCAATAAACTTGCACTGTCAGCCAGAAAATACTAAATAGCTATTTAGAAGAGGAAATTTTTTTTTCCTCAACTCTTATAAAGCCTTAGTTAGAATGGACCCATGGACCAAAAGAGAGATTAACAAGAGAAAAGCCAGAGAAGTTTATTGACATGTGTATTTCATATATACGTGGAAGACAGCAAGGGAATGAGTAGCTGTCAAGGAGGTGAGTTTGAATTTCAGCTTATATAACGCGTTGTTAACAAAGAACAGTGAAGTTTTAGGGAAGTGGCATGACAAAGGAAAAGGATTTTGAATTTCTAAAGATAGCAACTTGAGGCAAGGCAAAGGAAAGGCAGATAAAGGCTAAGTAAAGCTTGCTAATGTAGATTCCTGTGGTGCCATCTCCAGGCCCATAACAGTCTAAAGTTCTCTTCAGTGGTTAACATTTGTTCTCCCTGGTTTAGAGGGGAGGTGGGATATTTTTTGTCTTTGTAAATGTATATCCTCCTTTTAGGTAAATAGAGGCAGAGAGCTTTTCTTCATCTGCTTCTTTTTAATTGCTTTCAGGTCAACAAAACTTATGCCAAACCATCCTATTTTGGGGTGGCATATTATGATCTCCCATAGGTAAATTGGTTCAGCAAGAGCGTTTTCTTAAATTATTCCTCACTCCACTCCCACACACAGTTTCATATTATCTATCTACAATAATACATTGAACATTTATACTCTAAAATGTGTTAGATATATTTATGGGACTTAATAAGTCACATTATCAGATACAGCATGATTAAATGCATTGAAAAATGTGGTACTCATGTATTATTACAAGATAGAAAAACATTATTATAAGCCAGTCTGTATATTGTGTATAACTACTTTTGTGTGTGTGTGTGTGTGTGTGTACACGTTTTTGTGTGTATAAACTACTCACTTAATGTCATCAATAGGTTCTTGGAAGCTGTGACTTTAATCAATATGATGCATAGCAAAATCCATTTTTTGCACATTATAACTAAATGACTACATTATTCAAGGACCTATTGTATGTCATTTCACTTAAGGTTGTATTTTCCAAGAACTTAAGAATATTTAGTGGGTTCTTACTGTGGGGGGGGGCGGTGTGTGTGTGTGTGCACACGTAATACATGCACACAGAGATAGATAGGAATGATAGTCACTAAGTTGAAAGCAGTTTTTATTTTATTTTGTTCTTTTACTTATGTGTATCTTCTAAGAAGTCTACATACAGCACAATATATTCTAATGCTATATTATGAGAATGTAAAAATGAATATAATTCATGTAATTTATGGCAAAAATTATCCATCTCATCATCAGCCCTAACAGTTTCTACATACACTAAAATTAAGAAAAAAATAATTATGTATTTTCAATTTTCTTTATAACATGGTCATATTTTCATTTTCTTTCTTCCTCTCTCTTTCCTTCACCTTCTTTTTTTTCTTCTTTTCTTGCTTTCTTCATCTTTTGTCTTTCTGTTTTCTCCTTCCTTCACCCATCCTAAAACATGCATTAAGCCATGTTTCAGCAATGCAGTACTATGTGATATGAAGTTTACAAAAACATACTTTAGAACACTTATGCCCATCAAAATTAGTCAACCTAGAAATGGAAATGACAGGTGCACTATTAGTTACAGAATTGTATATAATGAGAACCTTAAGAATTGTGCCGATGTGTTATTTGTGTCTTTTTCATTAAAAAGTGAATGGGCTCTTTATACTGAAAATATGAGGCAAGATAAGTGAAGATGGGGCACTTGTTTGGATGAGGAGTGGTGGATAGAATATTGTTCCAAATTCTTGTGAAGATAAAATACACATTATATTTTTAAAATATCGTGGAAACCTTTCAGTTTTATTTGAAAAGACTGTGAATGGAAACTTTTTGTGATGTAAATAAAGCTTGAATACTGAGTTGATATATTTTCCTATATCTCTTCCTCTTAACATTTGCGTCCCAATCCAATACTCATGTCCTGTATTCCATTTAGTTCATTTTTTACTGTTCATATTTTTCGTGGAAACTATCCTATTCTGAGTCTACCTTTCTGCAAATGATTTGGTAAGTGCTAAAAATGTAATAGTATCTCCTGTTGATAGATCTGTGTTTTACCAAAAACCTTCTTGAGAAAGAAAAAACTTTGCCACCAAATATAGTAGTTCAGATGATGATCATTTCAATCTCTGTAACAATTGGAGATATGATTGTGTTACCCCATTGAACAGCTGTATAAGCTGACTACCATTAGATAGAAAGGTACTTGACTTCATAGCTTTACTGTATTTAGAACAGTTGTTGACAGCTTGTATGTAGTAAGGCTGATTTTATTAATATGTAGATTTTAAGCACAGAGATTAAAACAGACTTGTAAAGTGCTTGAATCTTAATTCAGATGAAAATTAGCCAAACATTGTAAATCATTAATTAAAATGTTACCAAAACTTTAGAATTTTAATCACATATCAGTGATTAAAAGTTATGATGTACTTCCCTTAACTATACTCTGGCTAGAGGAGCAGCTTTCTCATTTTGCAGCAATGCAATTTTTTTTTTTTCCCTTGAGACTGAGTCTCACTCTGTTGCCCAGACTAGAGTGCAGTGGCATAATCTCAGCTCACTACAACCTCCACCTCCAGGGTTCAAGCGATTCTTGTGCCTCAGTCTCCCAAGTAGCTGGGACTACAGGCATGCATCACCAGGCCCAGCTAATTTTTGTATTTTTAGTAGAGACAGGTTTTCACTGTGTTGGCCAGGCTGGTCTCAAACTCCTGACCTTAAGTGATCCTCCCGCCTCTGCCTCCCTAATAAATTCCTTCCTTCCTTCCTTCCTTCCTTCCTTCCTTCCTTCCTTCCTTCCTTCCTTCCTTCCTTCCCCTTCCTTCCTTCCCCTTTCCTTCCTTCCTTCCCCTTCCTTCCTTCCTTCCCCTTCCTTCCTTCCTTCCTTCCTTCCTTCCTTCCTTCCTTCCTTCCTTCCTTCCTTCCTTCCTTCCTTCCTTCTCTCTCTCTCTCTCTCTCTCTCTCTCTTCTCTTTCTTTCTTTCTTTCTTTCTTTCTTTCTTTCTTTCTTTCTTTCTTTCTTTCTTTCTTTCTTTCTTTTTTGAGACAGCCTCACTCTGTCACACAGGCTGGACTACAGCAGTGCAATCTTCGCTTACTGCACCATAGTCCTTCCGGGTTCAAGTGATTTTCCTGCCTCAGCCTCCCGAGTAGCTGGGATTACAGGTGCCCACCACCACACCCACCTAATTTTTTGTATTTTAAGTAGAGATGGGGGTTTCACTATGTTGACCAGGCTGGTCTTCAACTCCTGTCCTCAAGTGATCTTCCTGCCTCAGCCTCCCAAAGTGTGATTACAGGCGTAAGCCATCATGCCCAGCCAAATTAATTTATTTTATTAAACTAGACTTTAAAATGTGTATGCACTTCTTATAGGGGAAAGAGAGAGATTGAAACAGAGTACCTATACAGAGCAAATTATGTAACTAAAAGTTGATTTTATGTAGACACATAAAGGAAACTACAACTAAATAATGTCCAATGCCACAATGTTATTATGCTTCACACTACAGGGCTCTTGCTTTCCTAAGCCAATCACTCAAGCTTTAATTCATAAATTTCCTCTCAATTTCTTCTGAATCTATATCCTATTGTTAATTGTCTGAGATTCTCTTGACAAGACCATTCAGAAGATACTACCTTGAGGAGGTAATGTGCAGATATGTCTGTTTGCCCTTTACATCCACTCTTCATCTGCTCAGAGAATCATAGATTACATCAGAAGGCTCCTGAGCCATCTGACATTCAGTTAGCTTCCAGAAATGGGCAAAGAAAGGAGAAGATGAAGGGGAAGAGGCGAATAATAGCCAGGTATGTGTTGCGTAGGTTCTCTCCAAGCTGGCTTCCTTCTTTCCTAAATATGGCTCACATTATATGACATTCTCCAATTAGATTATGTTTTTTTTTTTTTCTGATGAAATTTTTCTTCTGTATTCCTTGTTTTGTCAGTGTATGACATTACTTTTTATAGTTCCCCTATACCCTACTCCCACCTCTCTTAAGCTTTCCTTTACTAAATACACATTGGTTTATCCTAATTTGAGGGTGACATTTTCTTGCTGGCACACCAACTAATATAGTAATTGGTGCTTGAGTTGTCCCCAAGGGAAAAAAAAAAAAAACTTAAAATGAGATTATTGGATTGGACTGTGCATATTAAGGATCCATGCATAAACTCCTTTCATGGAGGTGGGAGATTCACATAGTGTATGGCTAATTTTTGCCAGCTGTGGCATCACAATTACTTAAATGACACCTGTGGTGGCATGGGATGAGTGCAGGTATAGCGTATTGGATGATCAATTATTCATTGTAGCAAAATTAGTAATTATTATTACATTCGGTTTCTCATGACAATCAAGTATATATTTTCTGTATACTTGAGAATGTATATAGGAAAAATGTAAAACTAACAGGTAAATGCAATAAGAACACATGGAGAAATAGAAGGTCATCATGGCAGCTTTAAAGGAGTCCATCTCTTTATAATTATAAGTGTTGCAGAGATGCAACATACTTGGAACTCTCAACCCTTTTGGTCCTCTTCACCTAAAGAAAAGGCACTGAAAATTGGCACTGGAGGAAAAAAAGGAGACATTGAGACATAAGATGGGAAAATGATAAGGGTGAAAACATTGAATTGCTCAGTTCCATGTACTTTCTGGCTAGTGAACATAGACCTTCTCACTTTCTCTAGTCCTCCTCTCCTTATTAGCCTTACACAAACTGTATTTGGACAGTTTCTTCAAGAGCTAATATCAATTGTTTTCATGACCCACTTCTAACATCTCTCATTGATTCTAGGGCCATAAGAAATGTTAGCTTTTAGTCAAGTCAGGAATATAAGATCTTTTTCAAAACAGATAGCCTGTACTACAAAATAAGTATAGGTCATTGTCACTATTGGCAGGGAGCTAGAAATCATGCACGGGAGTGAATTCTAAAGATGTTAGACAATGGACAATAAAATGCAAAACTCGCTGAAGCTGAATTCTTTTGCATGAATGCATTCACCCTGCATTCAGGGTGTGATGTTCTGGCTATCACAATGAAAAGTGGCATGAATAGTCTGCTAGATTGGCTAACTGAAACCAAGTCTCAATAATAGCTTACAGTTAATGAATCAGAATGTCTGAATTTTTACAACACATTATAAAACAAGGTTCTCAAATTTCAACAAGCATCAGAATCATATGGATGGCTATTTTATTTTATTTTATTTTGTTTTATTTTGTTTTATTTTATGACGGAGTCTCGCTCTTTCGCCCAGGCTGGAGCGCAATGGCGTGATCTGCAAACTCTGCCTCCAGGGCTCCAGAGATTTTCCTTCCTTAGCCTCCCAAGTAGCTGACATTACAGTCGCCCATCACCATGCCTGGGTAATTTTTTTTTTTTTTTTTTTTTTTTTTATTTTTTAGTAGAGACGGGATTTCCCCATGTTTGCCAGGCTGGTTTTGAACTCCTGATTTCAAGTGATCCACCAAAGTGCTGGGATTATAAGCGTTGAGTCACTGTGCCCAGCCTCATGGATGGCTATTTAAACGCAGATTGCTGAATCGGGATCTCTGAGTTCCTAATGCAATAGTTTCGGATGGAGCCGCAAATACAGATTTTGAACAAGTTCTCATGTGATGATGATACTTAAGTCAGGGGACCACACTTTAGAAACATTGTGATAAAGCCTACTTTCATAAAGTGAGGCACACAGGCAAGCAGCAACAACTAGAAGGCTCTAACCTCCTACCCTATATCTACTAAATCAGAAGTTATAATTCTAACAAGATCTCTAGGTGATTCATGTGCACATTAAAAGTTGAGAAGCCCTACTTTAGAGGAGTTTAAAAGTTCAGAGTGACGGAAATGTGCAATGAATTTATCTTTACATGTAATCTGATGAACCAGCCTTTATTTATACACTTCTAAGATACCCAGAGGACGTGTACTTCAGCAAGATTTAACAAGTATATTGGTAAAGAGGCATCCTGCTTCCTTGAAGAGCTCTACAGTTTTTTGTTTTTGTTTTTGTTTTTTTTTTTTTTTCTTTTTCTTTTTTTCTCTGTAGATTAGGGATGTCAGTGAGGAACACTGTGACAGAATGGGCTTCCTGGTCTCAATAGGGATAAATAAATGACCCTGTGTGTAAAGTGCTCATAGTGACCTAAATGGAATTAATATGTGGCTTCAACAAGATAGCATTACTAAGGCTAATCTGATTACCTCTGTTGCTGATACTCAATGTGCCAGTAAAAAAATCCAAATCTAAATCCCTAATATGGTATCATTCCTCAGGAAACCAGCTCACTGACCAGTGGCTTTAAACTCACTTTTATCATGGAGGAAGGTCCATATATGGATAAGAATTATTCAGTGTTGATTTGTGTTACTTGTCTGTAGATCTTCTACCTGAACCAACATTCATATGCTCAGAGAATGTCTTTCCAATGCTTTTTATCTTTATCTGGTGGACATACAACCTCATTTCCAACAAGGTGATTTATTTTAAGGTGAAGAATCATAGCAAAGAGCTCACACCACAGACTAATCCAATAAAGTTACTGCAATGCCTACCATTCAGAAGCAGCTAGCACAAGAGGATGGTGGGATAGAATTCTTAATTATCAGATAATGACTAGTAGAAGATTGAACTTCTATAAGGTTTAATCATTCTCTTACAGTATGTGGCATACGCTTTAAATATGAGGTCACGAAGGCATGCCCTTTCCTGAATAGCTATGCAGGAGATGGCATGACATAACAGAGCCTGGGCAACATGAAGTCAAGATGAAAGTGATCTCTCTTAATAATCTTTGTGGGGGTGGAGCAAGATGGCCGAATAGGAACAGCTCCAGTCTCCAACTCCCAGCGAGAGCGACACAGAAGACCGGTGATTTCTGCATTTTCAACTGAGGTACTGGGTTCATCTCACTGGGGAGTGCCGGACGATCGGTGCTGGTCAGCTGCTGCAGCCCGACCAGCGAGAGCTGAAGCAGGGCGAGGCATTGCCTCACCTGGGAAGCGCAAGGGGGAAGGGAATCCCTTTTCCTAGCCAGGGGAACTGAGACACACAACACCTGGAAAATCGGGTAACTCCCACCCCAATACTGCGCTTTAAGCAAACAGGCACACCAGGAGATCATATCCCACGCCTGGCCGGGAGGGTCCCACACCCACGGAGCCTCCCTCATTGCTAGCACAGCAGTCTGTGATCTACCGGCAAGGCAGCAGTGAGGCTGGGGGAGGGGCGCCCGCCATTGCCGAGGCTTAAGTAGGTAAACATAGCTGCTGGGAAGCTCGAACTGGGTGGAGCTCACAGCAGCTCAAGGAAACCTGCCTGTCTCTATAGACTCCACCTCTGGGGACAGGGCACAACTATACAACAACAAAAGCAGCAGAAAACACTGCAGACGCAAACGACTCTGTCTGACAGCTTTGAAGAGAGCAGTGGATCTCCCAACACGGAGGTTGAGATCTGAGAAGGGACAGACTGCCTGCTCAAGTGGGTCCCTGACCCCTGAGCAGCCTAACTGGGAGACATCCCCCACTAGGGGCAGTCTGATACCCCACACCTCACAGGGTGGAGTACACCCCTGAGAGGAAGCTTCCAAAGCAAGAATCAGACAGGTACACTCGCTGTTCAGAAATATTCTATCTTCTGCAGCCTCTGCTGCTGATACCCAGGCAAACAGGGTCTGGAGTGGACCTCAAGCAATCTCCAACAGACCTACAGCTGAGGGTCCTGAATGTTAGAAGGAAAACTATCAAACAGGAAGGACACCTACACCAAAACCCCATCAGTACATCACCATCATCAAAGACCAGAGGCAGATAAAACCACAAAGATGGGGAAAAAGCAGGGCAGAAAAGCTGGAAATTCAAAAAATAAGAGCGCATCTCCCCCGGCAAAGGAGCGCAGCTCATCGCCAGCAACGGATCAAAGCTGGACGGAGAATGACTTTGACGAGATGAGAGAAGAAGGCTTCAGTCCATCAAACTTCTCAGAGCTAAAGGAGGAATTACGTACCCAGCGCAAAGAAACTAAAAATCTTGAAAAAAAAGTGGAACAATTGATGGCTAGAGTAATTAATGCAGAGAAGGTCATAAACGAAATGAAAGAGATGAAAACCATGACACGAGAAATACGTGACAAATGCACAAGCTTCAGTAACCAACTCGATCAACTGGAAGAAAGAGTATCAGCGATTGAGGATCAAATGAATGAAATGAAGCGAGAAGAGAAACCAAAAGAACAAAGAAGAAAAAGAAATGAACAAAGCCTGCAAGAAGTATGGGATTATGTAAAAAGACCAAATCTACGTCTGATTGGGGTGCCTGAAAGTGAGGGGGAAAATGGAACCAAGTTGGAAAACACTCTTCAGGATATCATCCAGGAGAACTTCCCCAACCTAGTAGGGCAGGCCAACATTCAAATCCAGGAAATACAGAGAACGCCACAAAGATACTCCTCGAGAAGAGCGACTCCAAGACACATAATTGCCAGATTCACCAAAGTTGAAATGAAGGAGAAAATCTTAAGGGCAGCCAGAGAGAAAGGTCGGGTTACCCACAAAGGGAAGCCCATCAGACTAAGAGCAGATCTCTCGGCAGAAACTCTCCAAGCCAGAAGAGAGTGGGGGCCAATATTCAACATTCTTAAAGAAAAGAATTTTCAACCCAGAATTTCATATCCAGCCAAACTAAGTTTCATGAGTGAAGGAGAAATAAAATCCTTTACAGATAAGCAAATGCTTAGAGATTTTGTCACCACTAGGCCTGCCTTACAAGAGATCCTGAAGGAAGCACTAAACATGGAAAGGAACAACCGGTACCAGCCATTGCAAAAACATGCCAAAATGTAAAGACCATCGAGGCTAGGAAGAAACTGCATCAACTAATGAGCAAAATAACCAGTTAATATCATAATGGCAGGATCAAGTTCACACATAACAATCTTAACCTTAAATGTAAATGGACTAAATGCTCCAATTAAAAGACACAGACTGGCAAACTGGATAAAGAGTCAAGACCCATCAGTCTGCTGTATTCAGGAGACCCATCTCACACGCAGAGACATACATAGGCTCAAAATAAAGGGATGGAGGAAGATTTACCAAGCAAATGGAGAACAAAAAAAAGCGGGGGTTGCAATACTAGTCTCTGATAAAACAGACTTTAAACCATCAAAGATCAAAAGAGACAAAGAAGGCCATTACATAATGGTAAAGGGATCAATTCAACAGGAAGAGCTAACTATCCTAAATATATATGCACCCAATACAGGAGCACCCAGATTCATCAAGCAAGTCCTTAGAGACTTACAAAGAGACTTAGACTCCCATACAATAATAATGGGAGACTTCAACACTCCACTGTCAACATTAGACAGATCAACGAGACAGAAAGTTAACAAGGATATCCAGGAATTGAACTCATCTCTGCAGCAAGCAGACCTAATAGACATCTATAGAACTCTCCACCCCAAATCAACAGAATATACATTCTTCTCAGCACCACATCGTACTTACTCCAAAATTGACCACGTAATTGGAAGTAAAGCACTCCTCAGCAAATGTACAAGAACAGAAATTATAACAAACTGTCTCTCAGACCACAGTGCAATCAAACTAGACCTCAGGACTAAGAAACTCAATCAAAACCGCTCAACTACATGGAAACTGAACAACCTGCTCCTGAATGACTACTGGGTACATAACGAAATGAAGGCAGAAATAAAGATGTTCTTTGAAACCAATGAGAACAAAGATACAACATACCAGAATCTCTGGGACACATTTAAAGCAGTGTGTAGAGGGAAATTTATAGCACTAAATGCCCACAAGAGAAAGCAGGAAAGATCTAAAATTGACACTCTAACATCGCAATTAAAAGAGCTAGAGAAGCAAGAGCAAACACATTCGAAAGCTAGCAGAAGGCAAGAAATAAATAAGATCAGAGCAGAACTGAAGGAGATAGAGACACAAAAAACACTCCAAAAAATCAATGAATCTAGGAGTTGGTTTTTTGAAAAGATCAACAAAATTGACAGACCACTAGCCAGACTAATATAGAAGAAAAGAGAGAAGAATCAAATCTACGCAATTAAAAATGATAAAGGGGATATCACCACCGACCCCACAGAAATACAAACTACCATCAGAGAATACTATAAACACCTCTACGCAAATAAACTGGAAAATCTAGAAGAAATGGATAATTTCCTGGACACTTACACTCTTCCAAGACTAAACCAGGAAGAAGTTGAATCCCTGAATAGACCAATAGTAGGCTCTGAAATTGAGGCAATAATTAATAGCCTACCAACCAAAAAAAGTCCAGGACCAGATGGATTCACAGCTGAATTCTACCAGAGGTACAAGGAGGAGTTGGTACCATTCCTTCTGAAACTATTCCAATCAATAGAAAAAGAGGGAATCCTCCCTAACTCATTTTATGAGGCCAACATCATTCTGATACCAAAGCCTGGCAGAGACACAACAAAAAAAGATAATTTTAGACCAATATCCCTGATGAACATCGATGCAAAAATCCTCAATAAAATACTGGCAAACCGGGTTCAGCAACACATCAAAAAGCTTATCCACCATGATCAAGTGGGCTTCATCCCTGGGATGCAAGGCTGGTTCAACATTCGCAAATCAATAAACATAATCCAGCATATAAACAGAACCAAAGACAAGAACCACATGATTATCTCAATAGATGCAGAAAAGGCTTTTGACAAAATTCAACAGCCCTTCATGCTAAAAACGCTCAATAAATTCGGTATTGATGGAACGTACCTCAAAATAATAAGAGCTATCTATGACAAACCCACAGCCAATATCATACTGAATGGGCAAAAACTGGAAAAATTCCCTTTGAAAACTGGCACAAGACAGGGATGCCCTCTCTCACCACTCCTATTCAACATAGTGTTGGAAGTTCTGGCTAGGGCAATTAGGCAAGAGAAAGAAATCAAGGGTATTCAGTTAGGAAAAGAAGAAGTCAAATTGTCCCTGTTTGCAGATGACATGATTGTATATTTAGAAAACCCCATTGTCTCAGCCCAAAATCTCCTTAAGCTGATAAGCAACTTCAGCAAAGTCTCAGGATACAAAATTAATGTGCAAAAATCACAAGCATTCTTATACACCAGTAACAGACAAACAGAGAGCCAAATCAGGAATGAACTTCCATTCACAATTGCTTCAAAGAGAATAAAATACCTAGGAATCCAACTTACAAGGGATGTAAAGGACCTCTTCAAGGAGAACTACAAACCACTGCTCAGTGAAATAAAAGAGGACACAAACAAATGGAAGAACATACCATGCTCATGGATAGGAAGAATCAATATCGTGAAAATGGCCATACTGCCCAAGGTAATTTATAGATTCAATGCCATCCCCATCAAGCTACCAACGAGTTTCTTCACAGAATTGGAAAAAACTGCTTTAAAGTTCATATGGAACCAAAAAAGAGCCCGCATCTCCAAGACAATCCTAAGTCAAAAGAACAAAGCTGGAGGCATCACGCTACCTGACTTCAAACTATACTACAAAGCTACAGTAACCAAAACAGCATGGTACTGGTACCAAAACAGAGATATAGACCAATGGAACAGAACAGAGTCCTCAGAAATAATACCACACATCTACAGCCATCTGATCTTTGACAAACCTGAGAGAAACAAGAAATGGGGAAAGGATTCCCTATTTAATAAATGGTGCTGGGAAAATTGGCTAGCCGTAAGTAGAAAGCTGAAACTGGATCCTTTCCTTACTCCTTATACGAAAATTAATTCAAGATGGATTAGAGACTTAAATGTTAGACCTAATACCATAAAAATCCTAGAGGAAAACCTAGGTAGTACCATTCAGGACATAGGCATGGGCAAAGACTTCATGTCTTAAACACCAAAAGCAACGGCAGCAAAAGCCAAAATTGACAAATGGGATCTAATTAAACTAAAGAGCTTCTGCACAGCAAAAGAAACTACCATCAGAGTGAACAGGCAACCTACAGAATGGGAGAAAATTTTTGCAATCTACTCATCTGACAAAGGGCTAATATCCAGAACCTACAAAAACTCAAACAAATTTACAAGAAAAAAAACAAACAACCCCATCAAAAAGTGGGCAAAGGATATGAACAGACATTTCTCAAAAGAAGACATTCATACAGCCAACAGACACATGAAAAACTGCTCATCATCACTGGCCATCAGAGAAATGCAAATCAAAACCACAATGAGATACCATCTCACACCAGTTAGAATGGCGATCATTAAAAAGTCAGGAAACAACAGGGGCTGGAGAGGATGTGGAGAAATAGGAACACTTTTACACTGTTGGTGGGATTGTATACCAGTTCAACCATTATGGAAAACAGTATGGCGATTCCTCAAGGATCTAGAACTAGATGTACCATATGACCCAGCCATCCCATTACTGGGTATATACCCAAAGGATTATAAATTATGCTGCTATAAAGACACATGCACACGTATGTTTATTGCGGCACTATTCACAATAGCAAAGACTTGGAATCAACCCAAATGTCCATCAGTGACAGATTGGATTAAGAAAATGTGGCACATATACACCATGGAATACTATGCAGCCATCAAAAAGGATGAGTTTGTGTCCTTTGTAGGGACATGGATGCAGCTGGAAACCATCATTCTTAGCAAACTATCACAAGAACAGAAAACCAAACACCGCATGTTCTCACTCATAGGTGGGAACTGAACAATGAGATCACTCGGACTCAGGAAGGGGAACATCACACACCGGGGCCTATCATGGGGAGGGGGGAGGGGGGAGAGGGGAGGGATTGCATTGGGAGTTATACCTGATGTAAATGACGAGTTGATGGGTGCAGCACACCAACAAGGCACAAGTATACATATGTAACAAACCTGCACGTTATGCACATGTACCCTACAACTTAAAGTATAATAATAATAAATAAATTAAAAAAAAAAAATAATAATCTTTGTGAATAATTTTGGCTGTCTTGTCTGTGACCTTCAGCTGGGTGACATTTGAGTTCTAGGACCAGAAGTTGAATGCTTTGACAAAGAAACTCAACCATTGTTCTGACTAATTTGAAGCTCAGATTGTCCTCTGGCCATTTTTGGACCCTTCATGCTGGTGACCATTTGAACAGAGAAAAGACTTTCTGTACTTGTGGGGGATAATTGGTCCTAATGCCTTCTAGCAAATACAATAAGGACAAGTGAAGCAAGAGGAACAGATGTAAACATATCTGAGTGTACAGTTCAGCAGTTAAGTATATTCATGTTATTATGCAACCATTACGACCATCCATTTCCAGGACTCTATTCATCTTGCAAAACTAAAACATTAATCAATAACTCCTTATTACAACCTCCCCAAGTCCTTGGTAACAAACATTCTACTTTATCAATGATTTTGACTACTTTAAGTTCCCCGTATAAGTGTGTTACTAAAACACCAGGGATTTGGTCTAGGTCCTGCTATTTGCCACACAAACTCAACCACTGAGACGACGAATATAGACAAGGAAGAAGGCTTTAATCAGGTGATACAGCTGAGGAGATAGGAGCTGTCTCAAATACATCGCCCTGACTGACTAAAACTAGGGGTTTTTATAGCAGGGAAGAAATGCAATAATGTGCAAGAAACAGGAATTACAAAGGGGCAAGGAAGCAAGCATGATGAATGAGGGATCCTGCATCTCCTTGTCTGGATGTGGTGATATGGTAAGTTTCAGTTCTTTGATACTTTGAGAGGTCTGAAGATCATTTTGTAAATTTCAAACTTTCGTATCAGAAGAGTAAACATTTATGTTTATTAAAAAAATATATGGAAGTGTTGGGTCAGTTTCAAGTATAATCATGCCATATTTGTCTTTTCATGAGTGGCTTATTTAGCTTAGCATACCAGCCTCACTGTTGATCCATGTTGTAGCATGTGTCTGAAGTTCCTTATTTTTCAAGTCTGAATAATATTCCTTTTGTGTATATGCCACATTTTGTTTATTGATTTATCCATGGATGGATGTTTAATTTGCTTCCAAGTTTTAGCTATTGTGAATGATGCTGCCAGGAACATGCATATATAAGTACCTCTTCCATAGACTGCTTTCAAGTCTTTTGAGTATATACTCAGAAGTAAAATGTCTGAATCACATGGTAATACTGTTTTTAATTTTTGAGGAAACATAATGTTTTCCACAGTTTCCATGTAATTTTATTTTAAACTTTCAATTTTTTAATACAAATTGTATATATTTCTTTTGTAAAACATGATGTTTTGATATGTGTATGTATTGTAGAATGGTTAATCCAAGCCAGCTAACATATGTATTACCTCACTTATTTTATTGTACAGACAACACTTAAAATATATTCTCTTAGCAATTTTCAAGTGTACAATATATTGTTATTAACTATAGTTACTAGGACGTAAAATTAATCTCTTGAACTTGCTTCTTTTGTGTAACTGAAATTTTGGGCTGCACCACATTACCTTCCAACTAACAGTGCACTAGTGTTTCAATTTCTCCACGTCCTCACCAACACTTGCTGTCTTTTAGGTTTTTTGTCTCGTAGCCATCCTAATGAATGTGAGGTGGTTTATTTTTGTAGTTTTCATTTTCATTTTCCCAATGATTAGTGATGTTCACCATCTTTTTGTGTGTTTATTGATTATTTGTTTATCTTCTTTGGAAAAATATCGATTCAAGTTCTTTACACATTTTTCAACCAGATCATTTGTTTTCTTGTTGGATTTCAGAAGTTCTTTATATATGCTGCATAACAATGCCTGTTTATAGTGGGAAAAAGTTATGTTGAGAAAGTAGATAATCACTTTCAGGTGGCTCTCTGATTAATATTTGAAAAATATAATGTAAAAATAATAAAACATATTAAAGTATCTGATTATTATTATATGAAGTTTAAAAATCTTCCTCTTTCTTAAATACACTGTATGTAGAAAACCCTAAAGCAAGTTTGTCCAACCTACTACCCGCAAGCCACATGCAGCCTAGGACAACTTTGAATGCGGCCCAACACAAATTTATAAACTTTCTTAAAACATTATGAGATTATTTTTTGGGATTTTGTTTGTTTGTTTGTAGCTCATCAGCTATTGCTAGTGTTAGTGTATTATCTGTGTGGCCCAAAACAATTCTTCTTTCACTATGGCCTAGGGAAGCCAAAATATTGTACATCCCTGCCCTAAAGATTCTACACACACACACACACACACACACACACACACACACACACAGCTAATAACTAAATTCAGCAAAGTAGTAGGATACAAAACCGATGCACAAAAATCAGTTGTACTTGTATACCTAACAAGTAATAAGCTAAATAAGACATTAAGAGAATAGTTCAGTTTACAATGGCATCAAAAAGAATAAAACACATAAGAATTAATTTAACCAAGGAAGTGAAATATTTTTGCAATTATTATTAGAAAATATTTTTGAAAGCAAAGCACTTTGTCAGGCTTTAAAATAGCTTCTTCAATGTGTAAAATGATTTTCAGCACCTTACAGACCAAATGAATAAAATGACCTTTAGAAAATATCTGAAAGAATCTTACTTAATTTAGTTTAGTTTATTTATTTGATTTTTTTAAAAGGGCAAGTACCTGTGCTATGGAAAAGGAATATGACTTAGAAAGTTTACTACATTTGCCATTAGAGAGTACATAAAATTTAATTTGTTTGGCTGGATTAACCTCTCAAATGATAAGCCTATCAAAAAACTTTGAACATTTGAGTACTCTTTAGTTAATTACATTTGTGGTGCTTTAATTATCAAACTTAAGCTTAAGTTAAGCTAGGCACTGCCGTAGAAAAAAAATGACAGAATTTAGTCTTAATACTTGCCCAATTTTGCATGAAAAAAGCAAACTGTGCTTGAGCATGTATGGTTATTAAATATGTCCTCCAATTAATTGTTTCCGGAAGCAAATTACCTATAGAAAAAAAACCTTTTTCTGTAACATAGTTCTAATTCACATTTAGTATAGTCATAACATCCTTCTGTTTTATTATTTTCAATAACTTATTAAAGAATTTTGCCTTATTGTTTACAGAATTGTTAATCTGAATGATTTTATAGGTGAGAAAACAGATTTAACTGTAGGGTTATGACAACTCAGAATTCTCCTAGAGGTACTGAAAAACCACATTTTCTATTATACAAATGTATCTATGGAATAAAAAGTATTAAATAGCTGAAATCAGAGGAAAAATGGGGGAGGATTATGATATGACCTTTCTCTCTGCCTAGAATATACACTTGGATTTGGATCAACCAGAAACAAAAAATAAAATAAATGGAGTTGTTGAAATATGTTCATTGATTCACTCCTACCACTTAATTCCACACTGATTTCTTAAACATCTTCTTTGTCTTATATAATTCTGTTTGTTGTCCTACAGTCAATGAGGTACTTTTGTTTATTATTTGAATATGTGGGTTGTCTTTGCATGGAATATTACTTGGGTTTTAACTAATATTAAATATGTATAAATGACACAGATAAAATCAAAATCATATTTGACCATAAATATAACAAGTATTTTCATTCCTGTTATAAACATAGGAAGACTGAAAATCTAAGAGAAAACACTTTAATTTGTTCTGTGATTAAAGTTCTATTAACTCTTAAGCTTAACAAACTTACTTCCCCTATCCAAAGTACTATATATGCAATCTTTAATAATTAAACTACTGTGATGTTGATAAATTTAACACAAACTCTTCAAATATCTAAAAGGGTAGGCAAGCATACTCAAGAGGATTTTTTTCTTAAGGCATTTAATCAATTTTTTTCAATCTAATCAATCATACTTACAAATTTACTGAATTGAATTATTTAAAACTTTGAAATTGTGTTTAAAAGCTTAGTCAAAATTGTTATATTTTAAATCATGTATCTAACAACAACAACTTTCTAGAGTTGCATTTTCACTGAAAAAAAAGGAATTTCACAAGTTCAAATGAAGTTTTAGTTAAAAAAAAAAAATGGGATCTTCATCTTGGTAGAGATTTAATTTCTTTGTTAGGGAATTGAAGAGAAGGCCAAAATTTGAGGTTTATAATTGATTCTAATGGAGACACGAGTTAAGAGGTTGAGCTTTTTCATCAAGTAGGGCTTTTTTGGCTTTTATCTTTTCAAATCAATCTTTCACATACATTTTAAAACCATATTTTTGGCTGAGTGTGGTAGCTCACGCCTGTAATCCCAGCACTTCTGGAGGCCGAGGCGGATGGATCACTTGAGCTCAGGAGTTCAAGACCAGCCTGGCCAACATGGCAAAACCACATCTCCACTAAAAATTAAAAAAAAAAAAAATTAACTAGTTGTAATGGCAGGCACCTGTAACCCCAGCTACTAGGGAGACCGAGTCACAAGAATCGCTTAAACCCAGGAAGCAGAGGTTGCAGTAAGCCAAGATTGTACCACTGCACTCCAGCCTGGGCAACAGAGAAGACTCTGTCCAAAAAAAAAAAAAAAAAAAAATCAACAATATTTGTTTCTTTGATTTCAACTCCTGAGATATATTTTTCTAATGAACAGAACTGCCTGATTAGATTCTACAAACTTTTTTTTTTTTTTTTTTTCCGCTGGAGGAGAGTGGGGTACGAACATTGTTTTTACCCACTTTAATCATTATGTTGAAACACACACATACACATACACATACACACACACGGCATGGTCTGCTTGTACTTTTAATTTTAATTGCAGCAATTTGATGGTCTGAAAATATTAAAATCTTGCAATATTCTGAGGGTATGAACCTTTCCCATTTACACCAGTCTGAGAATTAAATATGGTAATTCCCTGAAAGTCTTTATATTTTATCTCTTAGTCTAGTTAATAGTCAGCCAATGCTAATAAGCACTAATAAGCATTTTTGACCTTAGTAATATGACTTCTTTTATTGCTTTTTATCTTGTTCATTTTTGCTTTTGCCAGCAAGAAATGACCTTTTATTTCATGAAAAATTATCAGAAGTAACTGTGAATAAACTGTTGTGATCTTTTTGTTTTATGTTTTACATATGCATAGTCTTTTTTTTTTTTTTTTTTTTTTTTTTTTTTTTTTGCTGGGTTTCATGTATGTTCTGTGTTTCTTTTATTTCAGTTGTAAAGTAGATTTTACATTTTAAAAAATTTTGTTGATAATGTTCCCAATTTAATGAAAAATAATATATAACTCCTTTGTATGTTTAAATCTATATAAATTCCTAGTATCTGTAGGGTGAAAAATATTATTCATTGGGTAATTGCGTGCCTCCACTTACATTAATTTTTTTTTTTTTTTTGAGGCGGAGTCTCGCTCTGTCGCCCAGGCTGGAGTGCAGTGGCCGGATCTCGGCTCACTGCAAGCTCCGCCTCCCGGATTTACGCCATTCTCCTGCCTCAGCCTCCTGAGTAGCTGGGACTACAGGTGCCCGCCACCTCGCCCGGCTAGATTTTTGTATTTTTTTTTTAGTAGAGACGGGGTTTCACTGTGTTAGCCAGGATGGTCTCGATCACCTGACCTCGTGATCCGCCCGTCTCGGCCTCCCAAAGTGCTGGGATTACAGGCTTGAGCCACCGCGCCTGGCCAACTTACATTAATTTTTATTTTTTCCTCATAGAACTCTATATTGCTGATTGTAAAAATCTTGGGAACTTATTTAAACTCACAGTTAGTAAGTAGTGTGCAGCCAAGATTCTGAACATAGGTCTTTTGGCATTCAACCCTGTATCAATTACCTGTTATTGTATAACAGTATCATTAAAATGAGGTAATTTAAAACAACATACATTTATTTTTTAAGAGTTTCTTTGAGTCAGGAGTCCAGACACAGCATAGCCAGGTATTCTGCTTAAGGTTTCACAGGAGTATAATCAAGGAATTGTCAGGGCTACCGGTTTGATCTGAAACTTGATTAGGGAAGCATTTGCTTCCAAGCTCAATCAGATTGTTATATATTCCTTATGGACTCAGAACACTACACAGATGTGTTCTCATGTTATACAGACACATAGACACATATATACAACATAGAATTTCATGTAACCATATAGTCACATACATGGGAAATAGAAACAGAATTTTCTTTGGGGTAGAGGCAAGTCACAAGTTTTTTTGAACCATCCTTAATGCCCGTTATCCTATTTTATGGGAGGCAAGCTCTAATGTCACAGACTACATCTATATCTATCTCTATATCTGTGACCTAGGGAAACTGATTCTAGGGTCACATCATTGGTAATTATATTATACTCTTCTCCCATCTTTTAGAGTCATTTCCATTGTAATCTTTTGAACTTTTGTGAAGAATATTATAGGGCATGAAATTCAAAATAGTGAATTTATGTGTATTCAGAATTTTTGAATAAGTTTCCCAAAAACTGAAAAGAAAACTAAAAAGATTTTTATGTTTTTATATTTAAAAATGTATATTTCCAAGAGAAAAGCAAAATATAGGAAACTAGGGAAAGGAGAACTAAACTGTCAGTTAGTAGAACCAGGCTTTTGTTCTGAATCTGCTTTTATTAACTAGGTTGTCTTGTTCAGGTGATTTTAACTCTTGGGATTGGAAAATGTGGAGATAACAGAGGATTGACTTTATGTTCCTTCTATATATACATAAAAAGAGATGCTAAGTTTCCTCCTAGTTCTAAAATTTTGTGATTCAATTTTTAGTTGTATAAGTGACATATGAACAAAATAAATTCTACATCAAAATGTACAATGTATGTGAATTTACTTAATACTTTATTCACAACATAATAATTGATATTAGTAAGTACCTAAATATTAAGGTATTTCTTTCAGTTTCTAAAGAAAAAGCTAAAGATAGAAGAACAAAACTCCAATTCTGAAGTTTTATGCTTGGATTTCTATGCCTACCCTAATACGTCGTCTATTATATGAAGGAATATAATAAGTAAATAAAATATAATGTTACCTGAGAAATACAAGTGAAGTACACTTTAGTAAAGTCTTCCACTTTGCAATGTTTTTTTTTTTTCTTTTGAAGTAAATAAAATTTAAATTTTAAAGACCAACATAGTTTTGCAGAGCAACATGTTTTTAATACTTGTAAGTTTTTATTTAATTGTTGGTGACTTGGCATTATTTCTCACTTTTAGCAAGAATTGATGTAATTAATATATTCCTAGCATTCAACCCCAGCCCAACAAAAATTTGTACTGTCATGATAAAGTTGCTGGACACACACGTTATATATGTCTTGCCATGTTAGAGTTTTCCAAGTGGTTATCTAGATACAATATGTACATAGACATAGTTGAAATGTAGTTTATATAATTGTAAAGGAAGAGAAAGTGTGAAAAGTCAAAGAAGAGAGACACTACTTTCAGGAAGGTGCTGGGAAATTTTGATTAAAAAAGAGGATTTGAGAATGAAAAAGTCATATTTTAGCCTGATAATCTTGGAATATAGATTTTACTCAATACTGACAGAATAATGGCTATGGTCATTGCTTAACCTCACTGGGAAACTACATAATAGCTAAATTTTCACTTTTTATCTTTTAATTTTTTAATTATTAATGTACTTTGGGAAGCTTTAATTTTTTGGTTGTTTGTTTTGTTTGCAAGGATTCACATGCAAGAGAAAGCAATATATGCTTCTGGTTGTATGATATAACTAAACATTCTTCTAGTTGGCTCAAACTGGGGAAAGATTGTGGGGAAAATCTTAGCAATCTATATTGTTTCTACAACTTTGAATAATTATTTTAGAGCACCAATTAGTAGGTTCTATGCACAGAGTGATTTTTTTTTCCTTATTTTAATGTTTGGAATGAACTAAAGCATTCAATTACTCTCTCTCCCTACAGAACTTACTCTCTCAGCTTCATTGAGTTAGGTTAATTAGAAAGGCAGCAGACTCCACACCAACCTGCCACAGCCACCTCCCCAGCTATTTTAGAGAGTAATTCATTTGTATTATAACTGTCTATTTAAAGAAGCAAATAACTTTTCTAGGAAAACATTGAACATCAAAATATGATTTATATGACTCTCCATCTCTTTCTCTGTCTCTCTCTCTCTATATATAGAGATTTTATATATATATATATTTATATATATATAAATAATAAATCTATTCAGGCTTGCTATCTATCTATCCATCTATCTATCTATAGTTTCTATAATATACATATAGAGTTGTTTCTTGGTATCCATGAGGAAATTGGTTCCAGTATTTCCCTTTCCTCCTATGGATACCCAAATCCAGGGACACTCAAGTCCGTTATATAAAATGGTGTGGTATTTTCATATAACCTATTCATATTATTCCATGTACAGTCATGTGTAGCATAACTACATTTTGGTCAATGACAAGCCCCATATATGGCTCAGGTCCCATGAGATTATAATACTATATTTTATTGTATGTTTTCTATGTTTAAATATGTTTAGATACACAAATACCATTCTGTTACAATTGCCTACAATATTCAGTACAGTAACATGGTGTACAGGTTTGTAGCCTAGGAGCAATATGCTACACCATATAGAGTAGGTGTGTAGTAGGATATACATCTAGGTTTATGTAAATATACTCTATGATGTTTGTACCATGACAAAATTGCCTAAAGACACGTTTCTTGGGATTTATTCTTATCATTAAGCAACCTTTATGACTAGGCTTTAAATCATCTCTAGATTACTTATAATATCAAATACAATGTAAATGCTATGAAAGTAGTCGTTATACTGTATTGTTTAGAAATAATGAGAAAAAGTCTGTAAATGTTTAGTAAAGATACAACTATCTACTACCTTCCTAAATATATTTGATCCCTGATTGATTGCATCAATGGATTAGAATCTCATGGATATGGAGAGCCAACTGTACATGTACGTGTGTGTGTGTGTTACGTGTGTATATTTCCTAATAAAACCAAGCACTGTACTGAGGATGAGCAAAAAGTTTTCTATATAAAGATCGCTACTAGTATGAATTTATTGAATAAGGCTTTTTCCTGCCTTTGAAACTAATTAGTTTCTATGAGAAAATACAAGACTGAGATAAGAAAGTGGGAAGAGTGGTGGTCAGTCTGGTGATAGCAGGCCTCGATGGTTTGCCTATCAGTTGAAATACAGGGTAGAAAGAACTGTCCATGGCTGGGCGCGGTGGCTCACGCCTGTAATCCCTGCACTTTGGGAGGCCGAGGCGGGCCGATCACGAGGTCAGGAGATCGAGACCATCCTGGCTAACACGGTGAAACCCCGTCTCTACTAAAAATACAAAAAATTAGCCGGGCGCGGTGGCGGGCGCCTGTAGTCCCAACTACTTGGAAGGCTGAGGCAGGAGAATGGCGTGAACCCGGGAGGCGGAGCTTGCAGTGAGCCGAGATCGCGCCACTGCACTCCAGCCTGGGCCACAGAGTGAGACTCCGCCTCAAAAAAAAAAAAAAAAAAAAAAAAAAAAAAAAAAAGAATTGTCTGTTAGAGGCATGGGAACTTCTTTACAGTTGTGTCTCAAAGAGGCATTCCCTCTTACCTCTTGACTTCTAATATTGATTACTGTGGATTTAAGTTTTGGAATTCATCTAAATTCTTTCAGACTGCTTACTACACTAATGTGTTGACCAAACATAACCCTAGCTTTTTGAAATGAAGAATAGACTTGGTTTGTAAGGCTTCTGTGACATGAAATAAGTTATTTTTAGCCAAAAATGATTTCCTTCCAAAATGGCATTATTAACATCAACAACAATAACCACAGTTTTCATTTTAGAAATTCTTACTTGTGCCAGGAACTGTAGTCAGCACTTCATATATATTATCTAATTTAATCATCAGAGCAAACCAGTAGGCTCTTCTTTGATGTAAATTACATTATACACACTGGTAAATAGAAGAATAAAGTTGGTATAATGAGGAAAGTTTATTAATTTATAAGTTATTTTCTAGTTACTTAAGTTTATTCATACATTTGTTATTTATGCTTTGATATAGTCTGGATAAGCTTTTTTTCACAATTAAAAAGAAAGGACTAGCTATGTAAGAAGATCTTAAGAAAAAATGGAAAATCTATTGAAGAATATTTATTCTGTACAAGTAGAGTCTATATTAGCAGTTACATGAACTCCTGTAATTTATAATATGTTAATCTCTCTGGAGAATCAGGAAGTACATAAAAAGAAGCTGCAAAATGAGCTGAATTAATAGGCTAATAAAGAGGCTAAATGAAAGATGAAGTTTTCCATTTTTATAAAAAAGTCCCTAGAGGTAAATGGCCCTCAATACCTACTTCTTGGAGGAAGAAGCACAAATCCCAATATTTAAGGCTGTAAAAGACTGACTGGCCAAGAAATGTGTTGAAAATATCAATAAATATTAAACTTAATATTTTTAACATGATTGTGATTGTTTTGATTTTCATTGGTGTTCTAAATACAAGAGAACAAGTCTTTTTCAGGAAGATACATATAGTATTATAGTAGAAATGCCTTTTCTATTATAGTACTGATTTTATAGAAGAGAAAAATCGAGGGTAAATGTGGTTAAGAAATCTATCCACTTTCACATAGTCAGTAAGTGGTGGATTATGGATTGGATTCTAAGCCCATCCATTCCAGGGCCAGCTCTCTTAAATTCCATTATATGAGTATCAAACTAAATTTAATTCCATTTTTGGGCTGCCACCATTTTTATTATGATGAAAGGAAAATTTCATATAAGGTGAATCCCATCTTGGGTATTACCTATTCTGCAAGACAGGCCTATTCAGGATTTACACCTGTTGATCCCTTTATTATAATTAAATATGTCTCTTTACCACTACTAAACATGCTCGTTCTAGCTGATATTAATAGAACCATCCAGCTTTCTTATTTAGTGTTGTGTTGTACCTCCCATCTTTGTATTTTTAACTTATCTGTAATATTTAAAATGAAGTCAAGGAAGGGAATACATCTAAACATCACATGAAACATGTTAAGCAAAAGGTTTATTGGCAAAAAGGGAAGCTTGCAAAATAACGAAGGAGGAAAGGGGGCACATTATCCCAATATAGCCAGAGTATTCTGGTGTTTAGCTGCTTGCCAGTATTGTCTAGAACACTAGCTTTTCAGATCTCGAAATCTTAGGATATGTGGAAAGATACAGTCACCAATGCTGGGATGGGGTAGGGAGGGCCAGGAGCTTCTGGCTCAATGTTAACTTTAGCTTGGGTGTCACATATTCTTCCAAGGAGGGGGGTATGGGCACAGTTGTTCAGGCAATTCAGAGTGAACACCTAGGTTAATTTTTTAAAAATATGTATATTGCTCCTTGTATCATGTCTGCCTAAGCTTTGCTCTCTTCTCTCTCTCCCCTAAACTTTTGACTTAAAGCAAGATGGTATATGAACATTTGAGACACTTTTTTTTTTCTTTCTGGCAATACAAATGGACAATTCTAAAGGGGAAAGCAGGCAAACAAATGAAACTCTTTTTCAACACACCAGCAGTAGAAAGATTTATTGTTGAGTTTCAATCATTGAACTCAGGAGTGAGCTGAGAGCAAGAAAAGTATAGACATTTTCCATGAAAATTAGAATCATTAAATAAAATATAAATCCAGATACAGTGTTTTTGTTTCACTACTTTAATATTAGTTACTATTAAAACTTTATCTGGTTGTAACCTATTTGCTTTGTAAAGAGAGTTCAATGTCTCCTTCCCTTAGTGTATCGTGGAGTATATATATATAATATCAGAAGATTTGCAGTTGCTACTCTTAAACACTATTGAGTCAAGGTATTAATGTTAATGTTAGTTGACTTGCCTATTGTACATAATTTTTTCTTGATCAGAAAATAAATTACCTTTCAATTTCTCAATTATATATTGAAATATAAATCAAATATCTATTTGTGGTGAGTTGTGTATTTGTAAATTAGTATGTACTGGGGCCTTAAATATATATACATTCTTGAACATATTTATAGGCAGATATCTGATCTATACTTTGGAGTGTATTGTGTGTAGGTTATGTATTTGCCATTTCAGTCAAAAATAAAAATACTCATTCCACTCAATATTCATATAATTAAATCCTAATATGTGAAATAGTGGAAAACAAATCCTGCCATTTACAAAAGTATGTGTATGTGAGACAACATCTGTGTTTAAACATTTTTTGGCTTGTTACAAAAGATTAATGATTCTTTCCAACATTTCTTAGACAGATAAAGACCTGTAGTAATAGTATGATAAAGAAATATTATAGATAATTATAGTTCTTATTATATTACTGAGAAAATATTTTAAAGAGACTTCCACTTTTCTTGTAATTATGCAATGGTATAACATTTAGGCCAATTTCATGCCTTAAGAAAATGCAACAGATACATTTTTCATTATATTTTTCAAGCTAGATTCATATTTATGGATTCTCTATATATTCTTGAGTGCTATCCTAAGGCAATGGGTTCTCTCAATATTTGCCATTTATTCCAGTGTTTTTTGGAGGCTACATTGTATTTGCATAGCCACATCTCTTCTATATCTGTAAGTTTAATAAAATGGATCCGTTAAAAATGACTGCTCTAAGCCATGGTATATTATTATTTGGCAAAGAGATCATTGCTGCATGAGGGAAAAATGGTATTTAAGTTGCATCAGTGCTGTTTGCATTCAACATGTAAAATTCATGGGATCTTTAACAGAGTAGAAAGGGTTAGAGACATAATCTTTTCAAGTCTTATTCAAAAACTGTCTACAATTCAGCTTGCTGAAAAAAATAAGAAATCAAGCACTGAAATGTTACACTGGCATAGTGTGTTGTTCTAGTGGAGTGACCCAGACATGTCTTAAAGAAGAATGGCTTTTATTGCATTTCTGCACACTAGTTTTGTCTTTCATATCAAGATTTATGTTTTATGTATCTGCTCTAAGATAAAAAGAAGCAGTTTTCACCATGGGAGACTCAGCTACTTTTAAAAAATCTGTACTTTCCTCTTCCTTTCTTAGTTTCACCATATCTTTTTTTCACATCAGAGGTCTTATAGAATTAATTGAGGCATCAGACTCTGCTATTACAGGCATTTCCTTTTCTTCAGGATAAAACTCAATGATAACTCCTGTGAGAAATGACAGATGGGGGAAACAGATTTATGTTGTTAGAGGGAAACACAAAATGGATGATGGAACTCACCAGGTCGGAATCTCTGCCTTCCACCAAAAATATTATCGATAAATAATATAATGCAGATATTTTGGCTTTTTGGCAAAGAATATTTTCTGTCTTATGTTAGATATACAGTTGAGTATTTTCTGCTTTAAAACTGATTGTGAGTCAGCCACAGTTTAAGAGCATGATCTTTGCCAAAGAATTCATATGAGTAGAATATGTTTTCAAATAACTTTCTTTGGTTTGCAGGTACAATTCTGGTGGACAACATGCTGATCAAAGGGACTGCTGGAGGACCAGACCCCACCATAGAACTTTCTTTAAAGGACAATATGGATTACTGGGTGTTGATGGATCCTGTTAAGCAAATGCTTTTCCTGAACAGCACCGGGAGAGTTCTGGATAGAGATGTTAGTGATTTTTTTTTTTCTTTGCCCCTGTGATATAAGTTTATTATAATTTAAATGTCTATGTGTGTGTTTATATGATATTGAATTATTTATATAATTTGAGTTTATTTCCTGAGTATATCAATAACAGTTTATTTAACTCATTGAAAGAAGTATGAGAAAGGAACATCTGTATCTTAGAGAACCATTATACTTCTGATTTAATATCCTGGAAGCTTGTCAATTTCTGAACAAGAAGAAAATAGAGTGCTTAGAAAAAAAGAGATGGAACCCTTGGCAAAGTAGGACAAGCATGGCTATAACTCATTTCTCTCCAACGACGGCAACATATAGGTGTGTCACTCAGCTGTTGGCTTGAAGACATAGTTTGGTAGGTGCGCTCACGGGAGACTGCCTTACAACCAGTAAGCCTTGGTTGAAGGGCAGAACTGTGGAAATGTCTTATATAGCTGCAAAAAAAAAAAAAAAATGAGCAAAAGTTTCATGGTAATATGTCAGTTAAGTAGTTGTCAGATAGCGTAAATGCTTTTTTATTAAGAATATCTATATTGGGCTTGGTACAGTGGTAGCTCATACCTGTAATCCCAGCACTTTGGGAGGCCCAGCTGGGAGAACTGCTTGAGCCCAGGAGTTTGATTCCAGCCTGGGCAACAGAGCAAGACTCTGTCTTGACAAAAAATTTAAAAAACTAGCCAGGCATTGTGACACATGCCTGTAGCCCCGCTAATCTGCAGACTGTGCTGGGAGGATCACTTGAGCTTGGGGTAGGGGAGTGGAGGCTACAGTGAACCATGATCATACCAATGCACTCCAGCCTGGGCAGCACAGCGAGACACTACCTCAAAAAAAATTGCAAAATTACCAAAGTTGCTGGAGGTTTCATTTCTGGAAAAGTTTTTTTAAAAACAGTTTAATAGGTTTAAGTAGCTGTCTAAAGTAACTCTGTACTCATTTATTTGCATCTCAGTCTTTCTTGAGTGCAGAGGGGCCGGGGATAGTGGATTATAACCAGTAATTGTACTGGACCCTGGGAAAACTCAGAGAGTAACTCTAAACATGCTTACCCACAAATTCCCAGCTTATGAAATCCAAATGTCAGATATTCAGCTTCGTGAGCCTGAGTCATTTCACATCATTGCGCAGGGTTTATGATCCACTTTACAATAGGTTATGGAGTGCTTGATACTTTATACTATTTCATGTCTAAAATTTGGAGTCTTTAATAAATCTCAATTTGCCTCTTATTTTAGTACAGTTTACTATGTACTTTATTACCTATGAATTTTTTGAATTCTTGTGAATTATGTTTCCCTGCTGCCACAGTGCTTTCAGGGGTTCATTCATCAAAGCCTAAGGACTTTTATTCTGAATATCCTTAACCCAGTGTCCATCTGTTTTATGTGGAACAGATACTGCTAGACAAATAGTGAGGTAAATCCGGGCTAGACCATTACTGCTAGACAAATAGTGAGGTAAATCCGGGCTTTTTGTCCAAATCTAATCACCACTGGAAATTGCAGTCTCATGTAATTGTAAAATAATATATGCTTATGGTAAACATATCAGAAAATAAGAAGCATATATATGAAGGTAATTTTATCAGTTAGGGAAAATAACATTTAATATTTATTCTGCCACATTTTATTTCAAGCATTTATGTGTATTGGTATTTATATTTATAATACTTATTAATTTAAATTGGATTATACTGTTCATTATGCTTTTAGCCTACTCATTATAATGCAAACAAATGTATACTTATATAATTATTTTTATTAGCTGCATATTTGATTATTGGATGAATAAATCAGAGATTTTTAAAAAATGAATCTCTTATTTTGGATGTCAAGTTTGTTTGCAGTTTTTAATAATTACAAAAATGCTGCAGTGAAAATTTTTGTACATGCATCTTTGTACAATTGTTTGGTGGTTTTATAGAGATAAATTCATTTACCATCATCTTATTACTGGGATAGGGAGTTATATGCATTTTGCTAAATGGTCCTCCCTATATATTATACCTATATGCTTTGATATCAATATTGCTAAATAATTATAATGTCTGAAATAAAATAATAATATAATGTAAATATTTGAAATAATTTTAGTCTACTTGGAGAGGTGTTTTATGTTTTTACTTTATTGTTTTCACATTATTTACATTGACATAGAATAAGATATTTTTTCTTCTGTATGCTTCTCTATGATCCTAGTTAACAATATTTTCTACAAAGATATGGTATTCATTTGAAAAAAATGTGAGTGTACACTTTTTATATAGATTGTATTTGTAAATATGCTCTCCAGTATTAATGAAATACATATTAATACTATGATATAAATACATGTAACTCTATACATTTATTTGCATTGTTTTAAATTTTATTTAAGATAAAATGTTTTTCCCAAAAGCTAAATACACATAAAATATACATTATTGTTAAATAATTATATTATTATGAGAAATACCAAAATATTTGTAGTTTCTTTTAAAATATAGGATATTTATCTGAAATGTAATTCTTTTGGTTGTTGCCCAAAGTTTTTGGGTTGTTTTATGAATATAATGAATCAAAATAAAAAAATACAGGCTGGGTGTGACGGCTCATGCCTGTAATCCCAGCACTTTGGGAGGTCGAGGCCAGTGGATCGCTTGAGGTCAGGAGTTCAAGACCAGCCTGGCCAACATGGTGAAAACCCATCTTTACTACAAAACCAAAAATTACTCAGGCATTGTGGTGGGTACCCTGTAATCCCAGCTACTCTAGAGACTGAGGCAGAAGAATCACTTGATCCCAGGAGGTGGAGATTGCAGTGAACCAAGATCACACCACTACACTCCATCCTGGGTGACAGAATGTCACTCTGTCTCAAAAAGAAAAAAAAACAAAAAAATATATATATGTGTGTGTGTGTGTGTATACACATAGAAATATATATATTCAGTATCAAATATATATAATATATATTCCATATATATATATATATAATATATATATGCTCTGAATAACAAAATAGAACCAACAATTTGAGTTTGACCCTACTAACAACGGCCAAAGCTCTGTATTATAATCACTAGCCTATAATTAACTTTAATCCTTCTTAGTGATAAATTGCTCTTAAAAATATTTTTATAGAAAATTTTCCACTGAATCTTTGTTATGAAATGATGCTTTTCTAAGAATATTCTGATTTTATTCAAAGTTATTTGGCTTATAAGGAAGACACAAAAATGCCTTCAAATGATTTCAAGTTGATTTCAAGAATACCAATAGCATAGATATAAAAAATAATTTGCTTTTATGGAAATTCTATGTTTACCAGGGAGAAAGAGAAACTACTTGGTCTTGGACCATATGGTCTCTAGTTTCTACATTTTTCTGTGTATATTCTCTATTCTTCTCTCTGTAGAGCAGATTCCTTTATACACTTACAGTTTTATCCATTGCCTTGTTTTTCATTTGACTTTAAGTATTTTCTATGTTCATGCCATGCCAGTTTTTCATAAACTTTTGATGCAGTGGTTATTAAAGATGGCTTAAAGTCACTGTGTTTTGTTTTGTTTTAAAATTTCTCAGAGAAATAACAATTAAATACTCATTGGCTTGAATCTATAGCCAGGGAGCAAGGGGTAGGGCCAAGTGGTAGATCCATATCTGATTATACTATCTTTTTAGCAGCAGTTAGATAAAAATATATTTTCCAGAGAAAGTGATCCCAATCATGTTTTCTACATTTGCTCATTGAGGCAATAAAATATCTCTTAATGGCAACATTTGAATAATTATGGCTGCAATAGAATTAAAAGCAAACAATGTAAACAAAAACATTTTTATTTTATTTTATTTTTTTTAAATTTATTTTTTATTATTATACTTTAAGTTGTAGGGTACATGTGCATAACGTGCAGGTTTGTTACATATGACATTTTTAACATTGTGTTAAAAATAAGCTGATAAACATGATCTTCATGAAAATTTTTGAGGGTGAATGTAAAGCACAAAAATACCTAACACTGAAATATTTGTATTTAATTAGAAAGCATTTACATGATATTGTATGACTATGAGCTGTTTCATCATTTTAAACTTGGTTCATAAGATTTTCCCTTATGATCATCATGTACTTTTATTTCTATTTCTTATTTTATTTTTTGCTCACTAAAGTTACATAAATTTTCAGCACCCAAAAATAAAAAAAAAATGAAAGGAGAAGTTACAAAATTAAAAGTCATGAAAGAGAAACAACCAAAATGTGATATTTGCGGTGAACATGAAGAGTCTCAGTAATAAAGGCGCATCACATAAAAATTTTGAAATGCCAAATGATTGTCTCACATGGCCGATATGCTCTCATCACTGTTGGGCATGTGATAATAATGGTCATGACAATATCAATAATTAAAGTAATAACAGAAAGAAAAGTATGACTCTGGTACAGTCCTATAATACTTATCTCAAAATCATGGGCAAAATTTTAAAAGCATTTGAAACAAGAGAAATTATGCTGATAACAACATCAAATAGCTTCTTTTTTTCAGACTCTAACTTGGTAGCTGCACAAAGAGCTGACTCCTCTGTCCAGGCCAGTGTCCATTTAACTGCTAAGTTTAGTAGTTTTATCTCGACATTGTATCTTTCATCTCCATCCATCAACATAACTTTAGTATAAGACCTCTTAGTTGTCACTCATATAAACTAATTGCTCTCTACCACCTATCTTGATTCAACCTATTCTACATTCAGTGCGCTGAAACAGAGACTGTGTCCGCAGATGCCTTTTCAGTGCAAACTGTTTTCTATCTGGCTCTTGAGTTTCCCTAGATTCAAGATGCACCCTGTCTATATAATTTCTTTTTTATTTAGAAACATACGAGCTACAATCTAAGAAAACTAATCTAATTATTGTCCCATGACCACAATCCAATTTTTTCTTATCATGCCTTCCCTGATGTTCATTTGAACATAAACTTTGAAATCACTATTATCCAGTGCTATCAGTTGAATTTTATGTACTACTAAGACATATCTTAAATGCTGTTTCTGTATAAATTATTTCCTAATAACACTGGTATGCAATTCCTTATTCTAAAATCCATATTATTTAATAGCATTTTTGACTTACTTTTTGTATGATCACCTCATATCAGTTTTATAAAAGTTGCTTTTAGTGTCCAAGGACTATGTCATATTATTCCTAACCCACATTAAATTTTTCATATAGCAAATATCTACCATTAAACGGACTGAATGTCCTTAATAATTCACTGTGAAAAATCTATAGATGTATCTACGTGTCACATATGAGTAATAGTATTTTCAAATTGATATTGTCTTTTTAGGTAATATCTTTGGTAAATATGCTACTATTCATTGTGAAAATTTAATTTGTGAAGGACACTGACAACTCTGGGCAGCCATTTCCTTTAAGTTTGCTTTTTTATTTAAAAATCATTTCTAAAACATGTAATGTCTTATTTCCTTTCACTGTCTTCCACATTACTTGTGAAATAGTAATGATTATGTTATAAAGGTAGTAAGTCCATAGACAGAAATATCATAACAAAAAAAAATTCACTCGTGAGGATTGGATAAACTTTGCCTATACTTTATGAAAAATAAAATCAGTTCCTACAGATTTTCCAAAAATTCATTCCCTGCCCCCCAAATCATTAAGACTTCCAAATCATTTGGTTTCTAGAAAAAAATATATATTGGATTGAAGATTTGTGCTATAATCTATACTGCTAATATCAACAAATCCCCTATAAAAACTTTAATTTTCATGTTGAATCCTAAGTGATTGATAAATTCATAACAAAAATTTCTATTTAAGATTTTTTCTTTTTTAGAATTACAAAATTTTTACATTTTTGTGGGGACTTTTTTTTTCTTCACACTCTCAAATCCACTTTTTAATGATAGTATCCTTTAACTGTTGATATATATCTTTCCTGATACACATATCATAACCTATACACAGGTACACTAATACACAAATGTGCAAGTATGCATTCAGAGTATTGTGTTAAGCACTCATTTTTAAATTGAAAGAATAGCTTGCATGTTTAAGTATATATGAATGGTAATAGTTTTAAATAATTACATGAACACAATTTCTACATAGCTTTTTTTTTCTTCTTTGTTTGATGAATAAAGCAATTAAAGAAAATCAGAAAAGATCAAATTACCACGACTTATTTTTGCCACCAGTTATGAAAGATAAAGCAAAATTTCCCTAACACATTCTTAAGCATTTTGGAGTCCCTAAACTCCCACTAATCGACTTAGTAGGACTGTACTTTTATTTATGACCTTCTTATACAGCAGAATCGAATCTATGCCAATACAAAATTACATTGTGTGTTATATATTAGCCACAGGGAATTTTTGCCTCCGGTGTGATCCATTATGGTTATAATTTATTGCCCTCTAAGTTCTAGCCATACTACTAACAGTTGCATAGGGAACTAAAGTTGAGAGTGACAACAGTTCCAGGTGACCTGGTTAGATCTAATTTATGGGTACTTAGCAGGACTAAGTGAAGCTTCAGTACACAGTGCATTTGATCCTCTATTTGATAAGATTGTGACCTTTTGGTCCCAGTGGTACCACTCCATGTAGAATTATAAATTGAGATAGAATGTTTTTATAGGTCTCTCTTGCAATAATTGGAAGATAAATAACTTTAAAAGTACGTAATTCACCTCATTGTCTTCCAAGAGGTGTGCCAAGGGCAAATAGGACACATATTTATTTTGTTTTTAATTTACAATTAAAATATACTGGACCTCCCTTAAAAAGTCTATTAAAGCAAACACTTAAAAGCTGGTAGTAAAAATGGAGGTCATCTAATTCAAATTATTTCCAGGAAACTTCTAAGAGCTAGTCTTTTTCAATGGTCTTTTATCCTCCAACTGGCATATTTCAGTGATGGGTCTTGTTTTATAGAATAGTCTGTTCTTTTCTATGTCACGTTTTCCTCCTGATTTTTCTTTATTTTACAAAGACAAATGTGAAAAAAGAAATTGAAGCATAACAAATATCTTAGCTCATAGTGGCAGAGGAAAAGTAATTGGAGGTGAGAAGGTACAAATTTATTTCTAACATAAACTATACTCTTCTACTGATAAGAATCTCTGCTCTATTTGTTGTTTTTTAAAACTCTTATGGGTTCATAGTAGGTGTATGTATTTATGAGTTGCATGAGATGTTTTGATACAGGCACATAATTATTTAGTGTCAATTTGGCTTAAGAGAAGCCCTCTACTTATGGTGAAAACATGCCTTGAAATATTTTTCACCTATTTTTCTTATTTCTGCTCTCTAAAACTACAGTAAATAAACTAATGGATGTTTCCATAACAACCATTTAGATATTTGGTAAATCATATGTTGTTAAATTTAAAATCCTCCAATTTTATACATTCTCAAAAGTGTTCAAATGTCTCTTCTATGCACCTGTAAAATGGTACCTGTTATAAGTTACCTATATATTATTAATGCCTGATAGTATTAATTAATATACAATGTGCATTAGTGTTTCATAGCCCATTTACAGTGCTGGCATGTAAAATCAACTTTTAGCTATCAAAATTTCACAATTAAATTTTTACATTAATGTTTGTAGCCATCTATTACATTTGGGTGATTGATTTTTTTTTTTCTATTACAAATTGGAGGATAAAATTTATTATTGTAAAAGTTTACCATTTTGTAACCCGTTATTATTACTTATTAAGATGACTTTGAACCATGTCTTTTGTCACTAAATGTATTATACATCCTTCCAAGATTTGTGACATTCACAGATTTTATACACATGATTTTAATGCCTTCATTTGTATCAGTGATTAAAGGTGAAATTGAGTAGATATGAAAACACAGAGCTATGTGTCATTTCATTAGAGACCTCTTTTCATATGTCAATGATGCCTCAATTTATTCTTTCTAGGTAGCATCATTCATATAGATGCAAATTCAAGTCAACTTTCTTTTTCTTTGTTGGCCATGAAAATATCTTGAAACTAAATATTGATTTCCTTCAGTGTATATATAGTTTCTATGGCATTTTTCTCATTTACAAATGTGGTATGCATTATATATTTTATTTTTTCACTCTATTGGATATTTATTTTTTAAATAAATAAAATAGGATATGTATTTAATCCATTAGGTGTTTAACATAAGCCTAGTATAGTCTAATCACATTCAGTATTTACAATCCTCATTGGTGTAACGATTAGCCTTAATGTTAGATGAATAAATGAAGCATAAAGATACTTTGTACTTTTTCCTGGATCACACAGTTAGTAGGTTATGGAACTGGAAGTCACGCAGTTTGACTCCAGGTCATCTGCCTTAGGCACAGGGCTGGTACTGGAAAGAGGGATACCATCATGACTAAAATAACACACAGGTTTTATTGAGCTTCCAATCTAGTGAAGGCAGACAAACCAAAACACATACATAAAGTATATAATAAGTCAAATTTTGGGTGAGAAATGCAATAAAGAAAAATAAATTGGAAGAAATTTGAAAGGAGAGGTCAGGTTGGAGACAAGGTTTTTAAGATGGAGGAGTCAGGATAGGACACTGCAAAAATGATATATTTAGAGATAAAATTGTTTAAGCTTAAAAGAGGTTAAAAATCACAAAGCAATGTTTTGTAGTATTCAATACTATACTCTGGAGTCAAATAGTGGTAGGTGTGCATTCCAGCTCTGAAAGCTCTTAGCCATGGGATTTGAGGAAGTATACCTTTGATGATACCTTTCCCCTTCAAGGAATTTATTATAAAAATTATTAGACAAGCATATGCTTATGTATAATATGTATTGAAATATTGTTTATAATGACAAAATATAATAACCTGTAATAGGTCATTGTAAATTATTACTTGGATACATTATGCTATATTACTTGGATACATTATGCTATAGGCTTACAATGAAGTATAATGTTACTGTCACATAATATAACTTCATAGTAGTATACAAAAAATGCTATAGTAAATCTATATTTACAAACATGAACTGATATTCACTGTGTGCCTGTGTGTCTATAATTGGTACATATTTTGGGAAAGAAAAAGATTAGCACAATAAGCATTTAAATGTATAGAATGAGTAAGTTTAGTTGGCTGGATTTTAGATTTTCTCTTTTGATAATCAATATTTTAAATTTGATCAGCAATGAACATAATATTTTATTTAAAAAAAACATAAAAGTTAAACAATATCTCTTCTCCAGGAATTTATTAACACTTTTTTCAAAGTAAAAGTTTATATTATTGCTTCTTCAATCTTTGGAGGGACAAACTTCGTTTCATCCCATCAATTCTAAGCATTAATTTTGTAGTTGCATTCATCAGCCATCCACTAACAGTGAGCATAATGCTACCTGAAGTCCACACACCGAGATACAAAATTAAACAATAAATTAATTATGATTGTCCTCTCTTGTCCTGAAAATGATCATTTTCTTCTAGATTATTATAACTTAAAAATAAACAAGAATAGAAAAATGTACTGAATCAACAAGTGCTTTGACAGTGATGAGAAGCTTTGTTTTTAATTAGTATTTTTAAAGATGTAATTTCTACATTGCAGCCACCGATGAACATACACTCCATTGTGGTGCAGGTCCAGTGCGTCAACAAAAAAGTGGGCACGATTATCTACCATGAAGTGCGAATAGTGGTGAGAGACAGGAATGACAACTCACCCACTTTCAAGCATGAAAGCTACTATGCCACAGTAAACGAGGTCAGTTTCTATTTACTCTCTCTCTCTGTCCTTTCTGTTGATATATGTATCTAACTATATACAATAAATGTTTATAAATTATTCCTTTAAAATTATGAGTTTAACTGTTTAGAAATACCAGGAAAACATTAAAAAAAATAGTACTCAGAAGAAATATATGACTTCTGATGTTATTTTAGGAATTCATTTAACTATGGGAAAAATAATTTAATGTATTTATAATAATAGATATTTTTCATCATCTTTGAAAAGTTATTGCCTAGATCCATGTACATGCTTATTTCGGCATAACAAGAGTTATTATTATTATCCTAAGGCATTTATCTAATACAAATACATTGTCTTTGTATTTCTGAGGTGATCATACTAATGAAATACTGGAAGAAAATGTCTGCAATTCTATAAATGTAAAGTTATAGAATTGCAATAGAAATGTAAAGTTTCTGTATTTTAAAATCAAGTTCTGAAATATCTAAAAAGTAAATATAAATCACAACTGAATTCATGTAGAAAAATGCTGATCAAATTAGAAAAATTATATTCAAAAGTAGTATTACAACAATTTTAGGACATGCTTGTTTGTTGTTTTGCTTTGTTTGATTTTCTCTTTTGGCTAAAATGTATAAATGAAGCGCTTTTATGTTTTTTTAAACCGTGGTTACTTCATTAATTATTTTTAGTTAATTCAGCTACAAAATATGTCTAGAGTACCTCTAATGTGACCTATTATGTATATGTTAGATACATGAAAAAATGAGTTATATTAAAGTGATAGTACATATTTTAGCAGACCATCTTTACATTTCAAGATTTTTAAAAATCTTAAACATTTACATACCTGCTTTATAGGAGAAGAACTGTAATTTGTGAATTAAACAAATCATTTGGGCCTTTAACTTCTACATTCTTTTTGAAATTACTAAAAATATTTTTTAGTTATTTCACATTCTTCTGTTCATAAAAGTTTGAAGAAATTATATTCCTCATAATCTGAAACTTTCTAGATTATATAACTTAAAAACAAAATATAAACTCCTATTTAAATTTAACAAGACAAATTACTGGTCGATAAATGCTTCACCTCTTTGAGTCACTTTTGTTTAACGAGTTTCTACTGTAATGACAGATGCTAATTAATTTCCAAGTAACTAGTTTTAATTATATATAAACGATCTTATTTTGTAATACACCCTTTGAGTTATATATGCTTTGTTCAGTTGAGTGCTAACTTTATTTTGGCATAAAATGATAGGTGAATTATCTTAGGTAGCAAATCTACTTACAGATTCTGTATATATATATGTATATACAGATTCTGTAATATTTGCTAGTTCTGTATACATATATGTGTGTGTGTATATATATACACATATATATATATACAGATTCTGTAAGTAGATTTGCTAGTTCTGGGATACATGTGCAGAACATGCAGGTTTGTTACATAGGTATACACATGCCATCTGTATATGTGTGTGTATATATATTTGTATATATGTGTGTGTATATATATGAATATACATACACACACACACACACACACACACAGAGATTCTGTAAGTAGATTTGTTAGTTCTGGGATACATGTGCAGAACGTGCAGGTTTGTTACATAGGTATAAACGTGCCATGGTGGTTTGCTGCACCCATCAACACATCATCTACATTACGTATTTCTCCTAATGCTATCCCTCTCCTACCCCCACACACCCCAACAGGCCCCGGTATGTGATGTTTTTCTCCCTGTGTCCATGTGTTCTCATTGTTCAACTCCCACTTATGAGTGAGAACATGTGGTGTTTGGTTTTCTGTTCTTGTGTTAGTTTGCCAAGAATGATGGTTTCCAACCTCATCCATGTCCCTTACCATGCAAGTCTCAAAATTTCATTTGTCTTTTTTTACTTGATTTATTTTTATGAAATAATCCCTGATTATTTACATGTATAGATCTTCAATTTATTCAAACCCTAAACTCCTAAACACCAGAGTGATAAAATTATAGAAAAGGTAAAGATTTGATCTTAAACATTATTTCGAGAAGCTTATTATGCTTTAGAGGTTTTTGAACTGGTAAGTTCAACCATATATGCATTTCCCTTTAGGTAACTGAGGCAATCCTATCCCATTGACATTATGGTCATATCTTCCGTGGTTTGATAATATCAAATGTGTGTACTTGATGATCATATTTTTCACCT
This sequence comes from Macaca thibetana thibetana, assembly GCF_024542745.1. Taxonomy (NCBI): domain Eukaryota; kingdom Metazoa; phylum Chordata; class Mammalia; order Primates; family Cercopithecidae; genus Macaca; species Macaca thibetana. The sequence goes on from NC_065586.1 coordinate 79,345,087, forward strand.
TTGATTTTGCCCATACTCTCTATATTTACTTTCTTAAAAAAAAAAGTGCATTTAAACCTTGAAATAGCATTAAAAGAAAAAATAGAAATTTAGCTATTATTCTCATTTTTCATTTGAATAGTTCTTCCATAGTACTAGTACTTAATTTAGTTCAATGAATTATAAATTATGAATTATCTATTAGTTTAGTTGATATGAATTATCTATTATGAATCATGTATTAGAAAGATGCATTAAAATTATATACACACATACATATATATGTGTATATGTATAAATAGATATTCCTATCTCATCCATCTAGAATGCTGTGTTTATAATAAAATTAAATAAAATGAGTTTTATTCTGTGCAAGATTGCAAGATATTTTTCATACTATTTCTCCTTTTAGTATAAGACATGAAGTTTATACAATTAAGAAAGATCTAAATGTTTTTCCAAGAAAAATCATTCACAGTTTAATAGATTGGGAATGTCAAAATATTTCACACTTCATTAAAATGTAAAAGACAGGTATAATAAAGCATTATCACAGATTTATAAAGGAAGCTTCCACAATTAAAGTCTTGATTAGTCACTCTTTTTATTCACTATGAGAAATCTGAGAACTGGAGCAGTGGTGTAAATTTATGGTTACAAAATTGACCATGGAGTTGGGAATAAAACTCAATTCCTTAGTTCAATCATCCCTTCATTACTTATCAAGAGACATTCTAGTATTCTAAATTATAACTACTTTCATGTACCTTATTTTACAAATAAATATGATTTACATTTATGGTATTATATCATAATCACAATCAGCACTTTTATAAATGCATTAAATACTACCCTCTTATGCTCTTTGTAAACATGTTCTTCTATTAGTTTGTCAAGAATTCACCAAAACATGATTAGTTCCTCTATCTAAATGTTGAACACGGGTTATAACAAGATTTCAAATGTCTTTCTCATGAGCAAGACATAAGACATTGAAATATTTTTCTCTTTTTAAGTGAAGACTCAATTCGTTTTAAACAATTGTATTGTTAAGTAAATAGTTTGCCTGGTTTCAAGAAAAAATTACACAGTTGCTGATCATTCTTAAGCAATTTTTGGAGGCAAATCTTTCTTGACAGTGATGTCAGGTTTTTGAGGTGTATCTCACTCCCTAACATTTCTTTTGATGTAAGTAAACAAGAGCAAGTCATGGCAGACATAATGTTTCCTTGAGCATGTGAAGAATTTGTCTCAAGTTAATATAGACCTTATATGTGTCTTGGATTTTAATGATCTTTTCACTGAGAGCAAATTTTTCAGTCAATATTAATTTATTTTTATCATCCTGAGGCAGACAGAAAGGAAATATAAAAACCTGTAAAGCATGTGTTACCTATAGTATATTAAAATAAATTAAAATGCATTGTTTATAGAGCTGTTTCTATATTTTGAGCACTGTAGTAATCTCTTTTTTTTTATGCACATTACCTTATTTAGTCTTCACAGTAGCTTTACAAGGAAGGAATATCCCTGTTTTAGAAATGAGAAAATTGATGCTTGGAAGATCATGTAATTTGAATTAAAGCCTCCCAAAGATATCTACACACTTATCTGGCAAAAATAACTTTGCAGATGTGATTAAGGTTATGGAAGTTAATAGGGAGATTAATCCTGGATTACTCTGGTAGGCCCAATCTCAATGTGAGCCCTTAAATGGAAAGAATGTTCTCTGGCTAGAGTCACAGAGAGGCAAGGGAAGAGGAACTGGATAAGATGAGGCTTAAGGGGAGATCAAAGACAATCTAAGACTTAGAAGGACTTAGCCACTATGCTGGTTTTGAACATGAATGGAGCAAGAATATATATAACAAAAATTAATAAAATAAAATAAAAATAAATAACATAAAAATAAATAAATACAGTCAATAATCTGAATGCGCTTGGAAGTGAATTTATTTTCAGAGTCTACAGAAATACAATCCTACAGACATCTTGGTTTTAGTTTGGTGAGAGCCATCTCTGACTTCTGACTAACCAAACTGTGTGAGAGTAAATTATATTAATTTAAGCCACAAAATTTATGATAATTTTTATGACAGCAATAGAAAACTAATGCGAAATTTCTCCCAGTAACTGTCAAAATACGTAAAGAAAAAAAAAAGAGCAACGAAACATACGATTTGAACATTGAAATCAGCAAAATTTACCTGATGTGTTATAAAATAATGTATATAAAATAATGTATCCAACAACTATGAAATTTATTCTTTTCAGGCACATGGATGAAACATGTAAAAGAATTTACCAAATGCTGGGTTTTCATGGAGGTATCAACATGTCCCACGTGGCTAAACTTATACAGAATATATTTTCTAATCATCAAACAATTGAGCTTAAAATCAATAAATACAATGAAAATAAACTAGAAATATTCTTTATATTTGGAAAATGGCATTTGATTAAATACTTACAGATGACATTATTATATGTAGAACTACCCAATAGTATTTACAGAAAAAAAAATTACAGTAAAATGAGTTTGGCAAGTTTAGCGCAGACAAGGTCAATTTTTTTTTTTTTGCTTTGTTGCCCAGGCTGGAGTGCAATGGCACGATCTTGGCTCAGTGCAACCTCTGCCTCCCAGGTTCAAGCGATTTTCCTGCCTCAGCCTCCTGAGTAGTTGGAATTACAAGCACACGCCACCACACCCAGCTAATTTTGTATTTTTAGTAGAGTTGGGGTTTCTCCATATTGGTCAGGCTGGTCTTGAACTCCTGACTTCTGGTGATCCACCTGCCTCTGCCTCCCAAAGCGCTGAGATTACAGGCATGAGCCACTGCGCCCATCCAATATTTTTTTAAAGAAATAAATTTTATACATCAACAACAAATAAAAAATTATTTTTTTAAAAGTAATCCATGGATTATAATACGTACCAAAATGGAGTTTTAATTATATTTATTTAATTTTTAAGTTCAATTAAACTTTTAATTGAAAGAAAATATACTCTTATGTTTTGGTAGAGATATGGAGTAATCACAACTTTCATACATTGTTGGTAGATATGTAAATTGGCACAATTACATTAATTATTTTGTAACGTCAGCAAACACTGAACAGAGAGACCCCCTATGACTCAGCAATTCTACTCTGTTTAATATACCCACAATAAATCAGTGCATGTGCACATCAAAAATCATGCTGAGAAAGATTCTTCAAAGATTTTCCATCATAGCCAAATCTGCTGACAATACAAATATACAATGATGCTGGTGCTGGATTACCATTTGTTAGTTTCATTTATCTTTCTCAAAAACATTTCATTTAATTTGTTCTGTACTTCAAATTTCTCACCTGAAAACAAGAATGGTAGTATTAGAATTTTTGCCTCACAAGGTTCAGTGAAGACACGTAATAAATTTTAAAATAGAAAGAAAAAGCCCCGCAAATTTTCAGTGTATAATATATAACCTGCATATTTTGTGACTCTTGTAACAGACTATCTGAAACTGGTTGTCTTTATACCACTTACCTGCATCAATACTGCATATGTATTTGCCTTTTGTTATAATATCTACCCCCTTAAAATTGAATCTTCATTAAAGCTGGCACGTTGTTTGTCATTGAGTAGAACAATGTCTTGCACATTACAGAAGTACTATAAGTAGATTTATCATTAAATTAGGAATGGCACGGTTGTCATACAGAAAAATATCCTATAACATACATGTTTCTATGTTGATGTTCCTGAGATAGAAAGCAAGAGTTTGTTTTGAGTTAAATTTGTGAAGAAGCTCATATAGAGTACATTTTTTAAAGAAATGAGTAAAACCTTTCCAGATTATTGTAATAAATTACATATATTAAAACAAGAATGATGACAAGAACAACAAAAACACTTTTTAAAACTTGATAAATATGAATTACAGTCTACTTACAAAACATTAGGGAGAAATTATATATTTATCCATTATATGACTGTTACGCCACTTGAGATATTTTTACCCTACTTTTCATGTCCCAGAAATACTAAAGTCACTGATTAAGCAACATTGATATGATTCCCCTTTGAACAAATGTCCCTTTTCTTTTCGTCGAAAGGTTTTTCTAGATGCACAGCTTTATAAGGATCAATGCAAGGAGTCCCAAGTGCTTCATAGTCAGCTTAATGAATTTATGTTTAATCAAGTTCTGTTTCTTTCAGTATTAATAATATGAAATTTTAAAGGATACTTCATAAATTTACATTTAAAATGCCATTCACAATTTAGGAAGGTGAATATTAGCAGTTTAAATAACCTTGAGTTTCTGGAAGAATCAAGTTTTTTGGTAAATATTGACATAACAAGTATACGGAAAATTATGTCCTGCTTACCAGGTTAAATGTCTGCAAACTTTAGATTTATATTAATTTTAATGTTTACTTTTCTTACACCTTTTGCCATTAGGCATACTCATTAGGAACTAATTTCACACTAGACCAATTTTAAATTTGTTCTTATCCAAATTTGCTTATAATAAGAATACTGCATAGATATGTTTACCACATTTCTGATATCATACCTCCTGACTTTGAATGAAATAAAGGCATTTTAAATAATAAGTGAATTCTAATAATTACCATTGAGTTACCATTTATTAATTGCATCGTGTGTCAAGCAAATTCTAAGTGTTTTCTATGAAATAACTTACTTAATACTTATAATTACCCACAGACTCAACCTTTGTGTGTTCATTGTTTTCACTTTACAGATGAGAAAGTGTAGAAATAGGGAAGCATTAATGAATTTGCTCAAGATCTCACTGCTGATAAGGAGTCACTCTAAGTCAGTAATCAAAACATTCTCACTCCAAAACTGAGCACTTGATCACCATATGGTATACATGCATTAGGCAAGAGACTGATAGGACTTGAGTACATAGAGAAAATTCCATGCAATTTTGAAAATTCATATTTATTTCCCAAGTCTTAACATCTGAAAGTGTAGAGTGTATGACCATTAATATGAATAAATATTAATATCAATTTCAAAAAAGTTGCACTTGATTCAGTTTAGTAAAATAATCATGTGCGAGGTTCAGTGTTATGAGAAAAGGGAATAATCTATTGAATCACACAGCATAGGTTTCAGTTTTAGGATGACCACTTCCTACTTGCATAATAATGGAAAATTAATTAATTTCTAATGGACTTAGTTTTCTCAATTTTATTTATTTTTAATAAACTATAATACTTTTTGGGTGGTTATTACAGATTAAAGGATACAGAGAATGTAAAGGATACAGAGGATGTATCATGAGACCTCTGGTGCTGAGTGCATGCAATGAGTAGATAACACTCATTGAATGGTAGGAACGATGATGACAATGAGCTTTCTAATTATATCCAGCAGCTTCTGCTTTCATCCAAATATGATTCCTAAAATATTATTCTAAAAGCAAAATACACCTGACTATTTTCACCATGAAGCATTTCATTTTGAGGAAATATTTTATTTAACTTTACAGTTGACCCTTGGATAACACGAATTTTAACTGTGAGGGTCCACTTGTTCGTGGATTTTTTCAATCAAACATAGATGGAAAATACAGTGTTCATGGATGTGAAACCTGTGTGGGTTTTACAGGATGAATTAAGAAATTGAGTATGTGTAGATTTTGGTATATAAATGAATCCTGGTACTAATAATTTGCCTATACCAAGGGACAACTGTATTTTTGTTTTTACCACCTTATTTTATGGAATAGCTATATGTCATGTCAATTCTAATTATATTTTTAGTTATATTTTTGACATAAGAAAAATAAATGGTTAACATAGTGGTATAACCAAACAAAATGAAGAATACTAAATCCCGTGTAACAGCAAGACTAATAGACATACTTTTAAACTTCATTGTATTCATAGATGGGCACTTTCCCTATGATACATTTGTCAATTCAAATCAATACAAGTTCTGATTTTTATTCTATTCAGACTTTGTGAGATTAACAACCATAAAATACCCTTTAATTGATCATGAGGGGACACTGTAAAATACCTTACTTACAAAATAATAGCTATAGGATGAAGAATAGAATGATAGGAAGATGATGATGTAGGATCAAAGTTCAGTGGCTCAAAAAGCAGATGTGATTATATGGTTATAAAAAGTTATAATTGACTGAGTATATAACCTTGAATAACTTTTCAATAGAATCCCACAAATTTATGAAAAAAAATCTAAAGGTAATGAAATGGTACCCATCAAGTTGAACACCCTGCCCAACTATATGCATAATAGTTAGCTCACCATAGAGGTAATTATTACTGAAATGCCAGGGCTTTGGTCTAGGTCCTGCTGCTCACCACACAGAAAGCCAATCACTGAGGCAACAAGCATTGCCAGAAGAGAGGGATTTAATCAGGTGCTTCAGCCAAGGAGATGGGAGATTAGCCTCAAATTCGTTTCTCTGACTGACTAAAATGAAAGGTTTATATAACAGCGAAGAAAAGTAATCATATGTGGGAAAATGGGAATTAGGGAGGGGAAATGAAGGCCAATAAGAAGCAGGTGCTTGGTTAGACAATCAAGACAAGTGAGGGGTCTGGCATCTCATTTTCCAGATGTGGTGACCTGGTAAACTCCAGTTCCTTGAAACTATCTGAGAGGTCTAATGGTTGGTTTCCTGGGAAAGGAACTCAGACAAGGCAAATGTAACTTTTGCAAGTTTCAGGACTGGGAGTGTCAGTTCCTAGGTTTATTTAGAAGAAAACACAAACATCAGTTCTATGGGATGATTAGACCAGTTTCAGTATTTCTTCTTACCTGTTATTATATGCTGATTTAATTAGCAATTTCATTTTAATGGGTTTTTAAATGTTTTAGCTTTTCTTTGAAATTTTAAAGGAATGACTAAAAACATTTTTAATGGCCGGGTGCAGTGGCTCACGCCAGTAATGCCAGCACTTTGGGAGGCCGAGGCGGGTGGTGGATCACGAGGTCAGGAGATCAAGACCATCGTGGTTAACACGGTGGAACGCCATCTCTGCTAAAAATTCAAAAAATCAGCTGGATGTGGTGGTGGGTGCCTGTAGTCCCAGCTACTTGGAAGGCTGAGGCAGGAGACTGTCGTGAACCTGGGAGGCGGGGCTTGCAGTGAGCTAAGATCGCGCCACTGCACTCCAGCCTGGGTGACAGAGCAAGACTCCATCTCAAAAAAAAAAAAAAAAAAAAAAAAAAAATACACACACACACACACACACACACACACACACACACATATATATATATAAATTATTTTATCAATTAGCAGGCACAAAAAAACTGAACTTTAGCCAAATGAAAGCACAGAATAGCATGAAGATCTATCTCTTCTTCTCTGTTTACTCTCTTTCACTCTTTATCTTATTAAATTTGTTGACAAATAATTGGTTCAATGTGCATTATATTTATAAAAATTAAATGTAATAAAAGTAAAGTTATATTATCTTTAAACATTATTTTTCTTATATTAAATGATATATTCAAGTCTTGAGCTTTGTTATAATGAAAATGGTAATGGAAGTGGTCTATTTATAACTATATTTTACATTATTTAAATAATATTAGAACAATTTAGATCTAACTGATATTTTAATAGATGTGATAGACTTCTCATATGTCCCATATACAGTTCCCTGATTGTTAACTTCTTAAATTAATGTAGTACATGTTTTGTAACAACTAATAAACAATATTGATACATTATTAATTCAAATTCATAACTTATTTAGATGGTTTTAGTTTTACCTAATATCCTGTTTGTTTCCAGGTCCCCATACAGAATACCATATTAACTTTTAGTTGCTGTGTTTCTTCAGTCTCCTCTAAACCATGATAGTTTTTGCTTTTGTTTTCGTTTTTGATGACCTTGACAGTATTGAGATGCACTGGTCAGATAATATTTCTTTCCTCTTACTAATTGATAGTCACATAGAGGTAGATATGTGTGTGTATGATAAATAGATAGCATATGTTATACGTATATATAAGTATGTTATATATTAAGTGCATATATACCATGTAATTATATATAATATATACTATGTGTCATATATAAATATTTTATACAAATGAAGATTAAGTTGCAAATATGAAACTTCTTAAGCCCTTACCACTTTATTGTGTATTTCCTAAAACCAAGTTTATTTTTCATTTTTTTTAGTCTCGATCTTAGCACTTCCATAGTATTTCCTTGACTTTCATTACTTAATATTTTTCAGGACCAGAGGAGTGTATAAAATGTCTCTAAATTTTAATTCACCTGATATTTTCTCATCATTCATAGACTTTGTGTGTGAATGTTTCAAAAATGATACTGTTTTTATCATAGTATGTAACACAAGAGACACACAATGTCTCTGTTTCATTACTGCTAGTGATGGCTTTTATCACTTTGACAAAACAGTGTCTTCCAGCTTTCCCCACTATATTTACCAGTTATTTTGTACTTAATAATTAGTAAGTATTAAAGCTATATTGTGGGGAACTACGTTAAGACTGTAACTATCCTGTTTCTCATTAAACTTTAACCTACCGTTTTTATTAGTGATTGTTGAAATATTATTTTTTGAAATATCATTGAGGAAAATGTAAATTACTGTGGTTGGCTACATTTCTTCTTCTGTTTGCTCCTTGAGCACTTATTGAATGCTTTTCAGGGGTTTAGGTAATGTTCTAGCAATAGAGATTTCATTATTAATGTAAAAATTTGCACACTAAAATCATGGTGAATTTGGAAATTTATTAAATAATTTGCTTGCTGAGAACCAGTTATTTTCTGATAGTAATAATTATGTGAAGAAAAGTTTCCTAAAATGCAGGTACTGGTTAATTTGATTTTATGTCTCCTTTTGTAAAATAACCCAAAATATTTTTCTTAGGGCCCCAAATAATTTATCTTTAATGGAATATATAATCAAAATTATATGGTTTCAGATTATCTGTGAATCTTGGATTCTATTATGTGCCATGTTTTATTTGTTTCACTTTTTATTTCTCATTTTTTCAGAAGTTCATTAATAGTGAATTCTAAAATTTCTCAAATAATATGTTGCAGAGTTCTTAAGAGTGAATGCTTTTAAATAGGGTACTGTGAAATATATTATTTGAGATATTTACAATTAAGTTGAATTTATTTCTCCTTCTGTAAAATAATCCAAAATATTTTTCTTTAGGATCCAAAATAATTTATCTTTAATGAGATACATAATCTAAATTATATCGTTTCAGACTATTCACCAAGTATTAGAATAATGACATCAGGCAGAAGCTTTCTAAGCCTATAATTTCATAGCCATAAAATAAGTATGTTAACAAATAAATAACAATATAAACTTGTACTGGGGGTTAAAGGAGGTGATACTTTTAAAATGCTTAGTGCAGGTTTTGGCCTTTTTTTTTTTTTTTTTCAATCCTCCTGTTTTGGAATATACTTTGGAAATAGTGACAGATTTGAAAACCAAGAGTTTCTCCATGCATGAAGTGCAGAGATACACTTGTAAACAGGCAGTAATTAGTGGAACATTGTCGAGACTTCAGCTTTGTGGTGAAATTAACATTACCTCTGAATCTATCTTATTTGAGTTTTCGCTTTCCAAATCCATTTCTCATAGTTTTATGCTATTCTTTTACATTTCGTTTTAGTTATATCATCTCCTTCCATTTAATACATGTATTTTGAACATCTGTTTTTATCAGAATTATTCTGGTAGATCTAAAAGCACAGATGGTATTCATGAGAAGCATAACACTGAGATTCCATATAAAGTTGAATATCCTTTTTTACATATTTTGTGTGTTTTGTTTACAATTTCTAGATATAATTAAGTGATTTTAAATATAAAACAAATTATTGTTTAGAAACATGGATCATGGAGTTCAAAACTTGATATCTTCAACTGTTCAAGGAATAAAAACCACTGGACCTTCAGAAGCATCCCCATTTATGGAATTTCTTTGAATATCAACAGTACTGGCCCTTAATCTATAGCACAGAAAAGCACTTAAGGAAAGAAATAAGACTAAGTCCTAGTTCCTCTTACTTGTCCCCATTTTTCTCTTCTATAGAATGGGCACATTCTCTCTGAGAATCAGGAAACAAGTAAAAGAGAGAAAGAGAGAAGGAGATTAAAGGAAGTGAAAGAAGCACATATTAATATATTTCTTTTTACTTTAAGCATGTAAGTGGAAATCAATTTTTAATTGTTTTACAGCATTCAATATTCAAATATTCAACAACTTCTAATTTGATATGGACTGGGTATGGTGGCTTATGCCTGTAATCCCAGCACTTTGGAAGGCCGAGGCAGGCGGATCGCCTGAGGTCGGGAGTTTGAGACCAGCCTGACCAACATGGAGAAACCCCATCTTTACTAAAAACACAAAATTAGCCAGGTGTGGTGGCACATGTCTGTAATCTCAGTTACTTAGGAGGCTGAGGCAGGAGAATCGCTTGAACACAGGAGGTGGAGGTTGCGGTGAGCCGAGATTGTGCCATTGTACTCCAGCCTAGTCAACAAGAGCGAAACTCATCAACTCAAAAATAAACAAATGAATAAATAAGCTCATATGTATATTCAACTTAAGCTTAATTCCTCTTCAGTTTTTAGTAAAGATAATTAAAGCTACTTATCATTCTCTATAACAGTAATAATTTTCTTTCTTATTTTAAATACACTTATGTACATGAATTTGGCTATTATTTATTCACAGAAAGTAACTCAATATTAATCATCTAGTCTTTATGATAAAAATGGAATCAAGATTTTTACACAGGTATGAAAACTATTATGTTAAAGGGAATCTGAAAAACATTAGTGAAACAGAATAAAATACATGGATCTAAGGACAAACAAACAAAAACATTAAGTTGAGCAAAAGAGGCCAGGTAAGAAAGGGCACACACTCTACTGAGGTCCAAGAACAGTCAATTTTAATTGGAGTCAAAAGCAGCTGCATCTGACAAGATAGTCTGTACAGGGATATTAGGAAATTTTACAGTGTGATAAAAATGTTCTATTTTTTGTTTAGGTGCTCATTACATGGGTTCATGAAACTGTCAAAACTCATCATACTGAATATTTAAGATCTCTGCATTTTGTTTAATATAAATTGCACCTTCGTAAATTAATGTTAACTAGCTAAAAAGGGCTATAGCTCTTTTCTTATGTTTTCTTTAATGTTAATAAAGCATTACAAGATAACTTGCACTGTATTTGAATTCAAGAATATGTACTTTTTTATCAATTCTGGAAAGTTTTAAGATGGACTTCAAAGGGATAGTTGATTTGGAAAAATGTTGAATAAAACATATGTCATATTTACTAGTTAAAGTAAGGCCAATATCGTGGTCACAGAAACAATGATTTGGCAAAGGATATACTCTCAATAAGTAATCACAGATTAAGAAACATTGTAATTTCATAATTGTCAGAAAATGTTGAATTTTTCAATAATGTTGCACGTACTACTGCCTGCTTACAAAATCAACTCTGGATCTCATGTGTGGAGAACCTTTGGTTACAAATTTGTTTCCTATTCCTAAAGCATATTTCCAAGGCAGGGATTACTTGCAAGAATGAATCTATAACATTATTTTATCTGAAGAGAAAATTAAAGAACTAATCCTAGTTCTCATTGTTGATTAAACGTGGAAGATTCCTTCAGTTTCACTAGTAATGATAATTTGTACAAAATGTTGCCTTATCTTGATTGGGTTTTCTAAGAGATTAATTAACATGAAGTGACTGCCTAATATCATAAATCAGATCAATGATATTAACAATTGAAAAATAAACATGTAGTGTTTTAACATAGACTAATATGTAATCTTGCACCACTAAAGATAATGCTTCTCTTTTGTTAATGTCTATTAGTAGAACTAGAGCACCTGTCACCCCAGTAGCATTTCTTTCATCAAATCATCATTATATGATAAATAACTATAGTGATTAATTCTGTTTTAGCTTATCTAAAATTCAATATCCTTCAGATATTCTCTATTTTTTTCTGGATAGGAGAAAACAGAAAGCTTGGATTCTTGACGAAGCATGGGAGAAAGTAAAATCTCATCAATTGTATTTTAAATTATTCCTCTAGGGTGGCTCTTTTTTGGAGCAAGTTTCCAAATTGATAATATCCTTTTGTACCAATTGTCTTCCAGTTGAAGAGGTATTATTTAAGTTGTATTTATTACGTAAAAATATATGTTTTCGCCTCTTAGGACTCTCATGTGGTTTCTGTTTAATCATTAAAGCCATTAGGATCTATCAGAAGACATTGGTTTGGAATATATGTGTAAACTATTTTAGGTATTCAGAAATTATTTTTTAGTATTTTATATTTTACTAAACTTTTTGTTTCTATGTTGATATGACACATGAGACTCCAGAAAATATGAAACAGAAAATCATTGTTATCTACCAATACAATGATATTGATGCCAGTGAATTTTCTAATCACCAAACACAATACAATATTATGATTTGTGGAGGACTTTCTACCGCATATCCTTCACAATATTTTATTCCAAGTGAACAGAATACCATCAGTCTGGTGAATATAAAGTTATTCTACTTGCATGTACATGCTGTGTTGGGTCCTATTATGGTTATAGTTTATTCGTGGGCATTCTGTAGAAAATGTTCTTGTAGGAAAGCTAGCAAGAGCATGGGAAGAACTAGACTTCACAGTGAAATCTACATATTTTTCTTCATGGAAGTAAGAAAAGGTAGGCAGGGTTTTTTGACAACGAGCTGCCAGAACCTCTGACCATCCTATTGGAATTGAACAGCGTAATGAATGAGTAGAAATCGCTTCTAAAAATGAGATTGTCCGAGGTACCAGAAACAGGCAGACAGAGGATGAGGATGTGGAAACAGTGTTCCAGTAGAGAGGCCTCATGGAGGATTTAGTATATAAAAATGTGAGAAAATTGTGAAAAGTTTCAGTCTCATCGGCATACATACTATATATAAATAAGAATAATTAATTGAGTTTCTACTGATGGACAAGTTTGTACAATTGACACTATGAAATATTTTTTAAAAAGAAAAAAATATGATCTGTCTTTAAAGAGCTTTTGGTTGCAAATAGCAGGCTGTCAAGAGGGAACTTTTTAATTTATTTCAGTTCACTACTAACACTCTGTTTTTGCATACATTTCAATGCTACCTGCCCATTTAGGTGTGTGCTTTCTGCCATGTCTTTCATTTGGTTTTTGTAATGATAATAAGGTGGTTGTGATTTTGAGATATAGCATTTAAGAATTATCTATGAAACATAAGGTACGTCTCTGTGTTCACAGTTTTATAACAGCACAAAAAAAGATCTGAATATAATACACATATAACCACCTATTATCTGTCTATCTTTTTTTTTTTTTTTTTTTAATTGAGACAGAGTCTTGTTCTCTGCCCCGGGCTGGAGTGCAGTGCCACCATCTCAGCTCACTGCAACCCCAACTCCTGTATTCAAGGGATTCTCCTCCCTCAGCCTCCTGAGTAGCTGGGACTACAGGTGTGCACCACCATGCCTGGTTAATTTTTGTATTTTTAGTAGAGACAGGATTTCACCATGTTGACCAAGCTGGGCTCAAACTCCTGACCTCAAGCAATCCACCCAGTTCAGCCTCCCAAATTGTTGGGATTACAAGCGTTAGCCACCGCATCCGGACCTATTATCTATCTATCTCTCAATCTTTCTATCTAAAACTCCTTTAAAATTGTTGGTAGGCATATACATTGTTTCAAATATTAATTGTGAAGAAAATGCAATCAAGATAAATTTAATTCAATTTATTACCAACAACATATCCCATGTTTAATTACTGAAATGTGTTATCTTGCCCAATTTTACTTTTCTTTACTAGTGTCCGTAATGCAAAGTCAGACTGTTTCAAAGACAATGTTCTCACATATATTCCTCTACCATGAAATCAATTTACTGTTCATGTTATACTGGAATATTAATCCTTAGAATTATTTTTATACTTTGCAGTATGTGAAGTAAAATCTATTTTTATTAATTTGTTATTATATATTTTTTCATATATTATTACATTTGTTTTGTAGCAAGTGGGCAATGTCACATTCAGTGATGTTGCACCTCAGTGATTCAACAACATACTTTTTACTTAAAAAAAAATCTGTTTCTATTGCTATCTACTGCTAAAGCAAGAAAACGTTTTTTTTGAAAAAAATTCTCAAACTCACTGTTTTTATATCCACTGATTTTGCTTGCAAAAATCTAGACCAATTACAAAAAAATTACTTTGATAGCCTCTGGAAATAAAAATACCAACACCAGCACTATACTTTTACGTGTACCAAATATTTGATATGAACTATGTCAGACATTCTGCTAAACATTACACATATATTTTATATTTAATCTTCACATATTTACATTAGAAATTCAAGGAGAGATATTAGACAAACAATAAAGTATTATCTCTAGTGTTTTGTTGTTTCTGTCTGAATAACTATTTAGGAAATAAAATTCCAGACATATACAGTGGTAGATACCCATCACTCAGCTTCAGTAATTATTTCCAGTGAACAAATTGGTTTTATTCATATTCACCACCCCCTAGCTAAGGTTATTTTAAAGAAAACTATAGACAGCGTATGATTTAATGTGTAAACATCTTATATGTAAATATTTATATTTAAATGATACTAATACTCAAATTTACACTTAGTGAAATATAACACAGATACAAAAAATGAACAGATCATAATTATTTACCTCAGTGGGTTTTCAAAAGTAAACACCTAAGTGTAACCACAAACAACATCAAGAATGGAATTGTTTTTCAGGTGTTCAGAAGACCGCATTTCCAAGTCACTAAATCCTCTTACAAAGCGTTCCTTGATGACTAATACAGGTATTAGTTTTGCTGGTTTTGAACACTAGTATAAATGGAATAGTACAGCATGTATTATTTTAATGTAATCCTTATTTTTTTCAACATTATGTTTGTGATTCATCTACACTGTTATCTCAGCAATATAGTATTTAACTGTATAAATGTCCCTCACTTTATTGAGATACTCTATTGTTGATAAACATTTTGATTATTTCTAATTTGGGTCTATTAAGAACACAGCATCAGCCAGGCATGGTGGTTGGCACCTGTAATCCCAGCACTTTGAGAGGCCGAGTCTGGTGGATCACCTGAGGTCAGGCGCTCGAGACCAGCCTGGCCAACATGGTGAAACCCCGTCTCTACTAAAATATAAAAATTAGCAAGGCTTGATGGCAGGCACCTATAATCCCTGCTATTTGAGAGGCTGAGGCAGGAGAATCTCCTGAATTCGGGAGGCAAAAGTTGCAATGAGCCCAAATTGTGCGGCTGCACTGCAGCCTGGGCGACAAGAGCGAAACTCTGTCTTAAAAAAAAAAAAAAAAAAGAAAGAAAGAAAAAGAAAATAAAAGAAGAACACAGCAGCTAGGTGCATTCCTATACATGACATTTTGGCACAAATAGGTGTGTATTGCTATCGGTAACACAAAAGAATTCTAAGAAGAAATTCTGAATTGTGGTGCGGTGTATGTATTGATTCAGAGTAGTAGATATTGCCAAAGAATTTATCTATCTAGTGATTAAATTGACTCCTACCTATAGTATAAGAGTTCCAGTTGTTCCACCTTCTGGACAAAATGATATTTTAATGATTATTAATTTGGGGCATGATGGACATATAGTAATAGTACTTTGATATTTTAATTGGGATTTTCTGAGGTCTATTATAAATGAGCAATTTTTATGTGTTATTATTTTACATGTTCATTGGATATGCTCTTTTTAAATAAATTTTTGTTAAAGTATCTGTTATTATCTGACTGAATTATGAGTTGTTTATATATTTTGCATGTGAGTTCTTTATTGATAGACATCTTGCAAATATCTCTACTGATTGTGCAGCCTGCATTTTCACAAATTCTTATTTTTAATGTATTGCAATGAGTAAATTTGTTTCATGGCTTATGTTCTGCATGTCGTATTAAATAAATCTTTACTGATTGTAATGTATTAATAAATCACGTATTATCTTATGTTTTCTTCTAGAAACTTTCTTATACTTTGCATTTTCAGTTATGGTCTACTGAAATTTAGTTTTTTTGTTTTGTTTGTTTGTTTGTTTGTTTGTTTGTTTTTGAGACAGAGTCTTGCTCTGTTGCCCAGGCTGCAGTGCGGTAGTGCAATCTCAGCTCACTGCAACCTCTGCCTCCTGGGTTCAAGTGATTTCCTGCCTCAGCCTCTCCAGTAGCTGGGATTACAGGCACATGCCACCACACCTGGCTAATTTTTTTATTTTTATTAGAGACGGGGTTTCACCATGTTGTCCAGACAGGTCTCGAACTTCTGACCTCATGATTCCCCCAACTTCGCCTCCCAAAGTGCTAGGATTGCAGACATGAGCCACTGTGCCCAGCCTGGAATTCACTTTTATGTATGTTATAAAGTAGGAATAAACATTGAATTTTTTTTGGGGGGGTATAGATATCTAATTGACCCAGCACCATTTATTGAAAAGGCCATTACATTCCTACTGCACTGAAATTCTTTTATTTGTTTTGATGAATCAGTTGACTCTATCTGTGGGGGTTGTTTCTGAAGAAGATAACATTAGCATGCTTGTTTATTCCCAAGTCAATCCCAAACTATTTATTTTTCTATAACTTTATGATAAAGTCTTGAAATCTGGTAATATACATCGTCCACTTAGTTATTCTTTAGAATCATCTTTTCTATTCTGGTCCCTATGCATTTTCATGTAAATTTGAGGATCAGCTGAAAAATTTCCACATTTATAGATACATTTGGGAACCATGGATATCATCACCTTATTGAATCTGTGAATTATTTATGTACGGTATCTTTCCATGTATTTAGTTCTTTAATAAACAATAAAAATATGATTTAAAGTTTCTCTGAAGAGAACTTTAATCTGACTTTAAGATTCACTGGAAGGAAATTGACTTTAAAAGGATCTATGTGAAAAATAATGAATCACAAAGCTGAATAAAGGAAGAAAAGACTCAAGCTTCAGTCTTACAATTTCTGGTTGATTGGGTCTCTCAGCCACACTACAAATGAATTACTAGTATTTTCTGTTAAACATAACCAATCCTCATTATGCATGGATTCCTTTCTTGCAAATTATCCTACTTGCTAAAATGTATTTGTAACTGCAAAATCAATACTTGCAGTGTTTTTGTGATTGTTCATAGACCTTCTCAGAGTGATGAACAATTTGGCACCCCATGCTCACGTTTCCATCAGGGGCCAAATGTGGTTATAGTCTGCCACCTTATTACATCTTTCATATTGCAAACAAATATTTTCTCGGTCATTTTAGCTCCATGCATTTAACATTTTTATGTTTTTTGTCAGTGATTTTCCTATTTAACATAGCCCCTAAATATAGTGCTGATGTGCTATCTGGCTTTCCTAAGCACAAGAAGTCTATGATGTAACTTGTGGAGAAATTACATTTGTTAGATAAGCTTCATTCAGGTTGTATATTAATGAGATGATGAAAATCCTCTGGTTCATGTGTCATGACAGCCTTGCTTCATGTTTTCTTCTGTTTAAAGGCATATTATTCATGTTATCTTTTTTGATTTGTGAACATTTACCACTTGAATGAAGCTTATCTAACAAACAATAAATATTCATACAGTTGAATACTATACTACTAAGGTAACAGTGTAGATGAATCACAAACATAATGTTGAAAAAATAAGCCTCATATGAAAAGTATACATGCTGTAATATTCCATTTATACTAATGTTCAAAACAAGCAAGACTAACAGCCATATTAATCAGCAAGCTACCCTTTGTAAGAGGATTTAGTGACTGGGAGAGTTTGTCTTCCAAAAAACCTGAAAATAGCTTCATGCTTGATGTTGTTTGTGCTAACACTTAGGTGTTTTCTTTTGAAAATCCACAGAGGTAAATAATTATAATCTGTTTATTTTTTGTATCTGTGTTATATTTCACTAAGTGTGTGTTGTAATATTAGTCTATATCCTTTCAATATAAATACTAAAATGTTTACATATGAAATTATATCATGTCTAGGATTTGCTTTAAAATAATATTAGCCATAGGGTGGTGAATATGGATGAAACCAATTTTTTTCATTGCTAATAATTGTTGAAGTCGGTTGATGGGTAGCCAACATTATATATGTTTGGAATTTTATTTCCTAAGAAGTTAAAAGACAGCAACAACAAACACTATAGTTAATATTTTATTGTTTGTCTAATTTATCTTTCTTCTTCTTTTGTTTATATCAATCCAAATTTCCTTTTGAATTTCTAATGCTGTGTTCTTAATAGCCCAAAATTAGAAATAAATGTTCATGAACAATAGAGTATCTAGATAAAGTGAGAGATATTCATACAGTTGAAGACCGTATTGCACGAAACTGCAAAATTAGTTGTAAACAGAGGCTGGCAGGAGCCAAACCCTGTATTTCCTCTAGGAACAATGATTCAGTATTCACTAATTCAGTGTTCATAGGGACTTTATAGAATATAACTACTGCAAAAATTGAGATCGACTCCATTTATATGAAACAGTGAATATAATGATTCTATGGGGAAATGTTGCAAATAAGGTTAGTGAGAACAAATGTTCTCTTTTTGTATCACTGCCATTCTTGGTTTGGCTTAAAAAAAAGCTACTTTTCTTTTACAATCACATTCTAATTTCTCTTACTATTGGTGTCTTCTTGAAATATTTGAAGTTCTTGTTTGTGATTTTCTTTAACTATTACATTTGCATTCATTTGCATTTATTTATATATTTTATGTATTCCCAACAACTGTATAAAATCATTTCTGGACACAGACATGAACTAAACAAGGAAGTGATACCTTCAGGAAGCTGCCCTAGCTGATCATCATTCCATGGATAGAATGTCCTTCAGAAAAAAAACAAATTTGCATTTCTGAGACTTGTTGACATGTTAAAGGATACAGAGCAAAGCCATCTGCATGACAGATGTTCCCTGAACACTGTGAATAATAATGTATAGGGCAATATAGATTATAATAGATAATCTGTCATGTGAAGATTTTCAACTCCCACAAAATATTCAGAAATTCACAAAGCACTAGTGTCTTCTGTCTCCTGTAATGAGTAATAGTGATGTGTTAGTATATTTATATTTCTGAAATACATGTCTATTTGTGTGTGTACATGTATATGTACATATTTCTGGTAGGCATACTCATAAATAAAATGAATGAAATTGAATGCTGAAATCCACTATTTTTTGGAGACAGGATCTTGCTCTGTTGCCCAGGCTGGAATGTGGTGAGATCAAGGGTTACTACAGTCTCAACCTCCTAGGCTCTAGCAAACTTCTCACCTCAGCCTCCAGAGTAGTTGGCAACTATAGGCATGCATGTGCCACCATGTTGGTCTATTTTTCTCTTTTTGTAGATATGGGGTCTCACTATGTTATTCAGGCTACTCTCAAAACTCTTAGGCTCCAGCAATCCTCCTGCCTCATCCTCCCAAAGTGCTGGGATTACAGGTGTGAGCCATGACACCTCCCAGGATCTACTATTTTTCAAAAACATTTTATCTGCTTCTGCTTTCTTCTGCTTTTTTGCATCTGGCATAGGCCTCTTCATTACAGCCTTTTTAGTCTTTTCAGACCTCCCATGTTTGCCCATATACCTTATCTTCTTTTTTCTCAGTTATTTCTCTCATATTAGCCTCAACCCTATCTCATATGTGAACAGGTCTGCCATTTGAGCAGATCATGAAATTTGAAATCATTAAAAAATGTATGACTGATCCATTTTGTATTGCATTTTACGTATGTATGGCTATTTGTACATGCTTGCATAATCTAGTAGTAGAAATAAACAGGAGTGATTTGTGCTAAGACATTTGCCTTAAATGTACAACTATGGAGGAGAGCAAATTTCACCTTGAGACACTTCCTGAGCCTGCCCATCCTCCACTGGCAACCAGTAAATACCACATTCTTGAAACTGGGGAGAAATTTTACTGAAATTGTCAGGAAAGACAGCCATGAATGAAAGAACATGCTGAAATCTAGTACTATTACACTAGTGCTTTTCACTTAATTTTCAAGGAACCTAAAATTTTGTCTAAAAAAGACTTTAAAATTATATTTAGGGATTATTTATAACCCTTATATGATATGATTATAGAAAAAAAGGTTTTCTGTATTCCTACACCTAAGACACTTGTTTCTCTTTTATTTTCCATTGAAAGATATAAATTAATTAAATTTCTTATAGAAGCATATTTCTACTTGCAATTTTTCAGAAATAATAGAAGTATATATGGCCACACAAATATGATTAGGGAAATTTATGTGTGGCACACAAAATGAGCTCAAATCCTGAAATGAGAACATTTGAAATTGAATTATTCTTTGGATTAAGCTTAAAATTGCAACCATGAGCAAATGCATAGTCAATTTATTTTCCTGTAGCCTATTATCAATCTTTGGTAGGCTTTGTCAGCAAATATATTTTTCAAAAGGCAATCAAAGAAATACAATGTAGAGTTTATTTTAAAGGACTACATATTAAACATTGTAACAAAGTAGAGTTTATTTTAAAGGACTATATATTAAACATTATACTTATAAATGTGATTTCTGCATGGAAAGAGCCATGTCAGTAATGATGAAAAATATTAATTGATGGTAATGTATTAAAACATCATGCTACTTTTATGTGGTCTTTTCATCATTTCAAAAAATAAAAATGTAGAGCTAGAGAGAAACACTGATCTTTTCAATAGTTTGTGTCTTTAATTTAATCTCCCTCAGTTGTAGGGATTCAGGATCCTTTTCTTCAAAGTGAATCTGATCCAATAGTATACATTACCCCAGTAAGTAGATTGAAAGGCATGGGCACCCCCTTTTTATTCCCTCAAAATTTCCACAGAAAGTACTGTTTAATTTTTTAAATTCGTTTTATTTTGATTTTTTGTTTTGCTTTTATGTTTACCTCCATGACATAATTATATTTTGGTAACAAAATTTTTAAGTTTGTTTTATTAGATATATGGAAACAAATCAATGTCAGCCAACTGTAAAATTTCATAGTTTGAAAATTATGGATAAACCTGGAAGACATTATGTTAAGTGAAACTAGCCAAGCACAGATATTCAAATATTATATGATCCCACTTGTATGTGGAATCTAAAGCAGTAGAAGTAATTGAAGCAGACAATATAAGAGTGATTATTCGGGGCTGGGATGAGGATTGAGAGATGTTGGTCAAAGGATACAAAATTTAAATTTCTTGAACTAATAAATTCAATAAATCTATTGTACATGGTAACTATAGTTAATAACTATGTATTTTTGAAAATAGATTTTAAGTGCTCTCACCACAAAAAAGTATGTAATAGATATATTAATTAGCTTGGTTTAGCCATCGCATGAAGTATACATATTTTAAAACATGTTGTACACAACAAATATACAAAATTCTATATGTTGATTTAAAAATAAATTGGTAATAAAAATATCAAAGCATAGCTACATAAGAATGGGTGAATATTTATAAAAGATAAGGATGTCTTTTGTAACAGGAATTCCATTAAAAAAGAAAAATATTAGAACGTCAGCTTGGAAGCTATTTAGCTGACTAACATTTCTACTAAGTCTATCCTCAGTGGTCCCTTGATGTCTTCATAGGTACTATTTAAACCATCTCTTCTCACTTCATTCTCAGCTCTCCAAAGTTTGACTTTAATGTTGCCTGCTAGGAAACTGGGCCTTATAAATACTGAACTTCCTTGTACTTATGGTTTATGTTTAAATCATATTCTTTTCCTAAATCAGAGATTGCAAACTAGTGTCGTTGTTGAGGCAATGGGCATATTTTATTTTACCTATTTATATTTTAATGTTTAAGAATCTGTTGTCAATTTTAGCATCAAGATATTTTACATAAAATTAAAATATTAACAGACTTTGTAGCATGGGCTCCATATTCCAAGATGGCAAGAATTCTCTGGGATTGAGTAGCAGCTACCCTCTCTGAGTAGCATCAGAGAGGGCATGTTCTATCCATTTGCCACCATCTCATCATGCTTGCTTCACTCATTTACATTACCTGGGGGACCCTTGTAAAATGTGAATTTTCAGTTTCTGAAAATAAAATTGAATAAGACAACTTTTTTGTTGCCTCTTAAGCTATTTTTACCATGAAGGAATCCTAATCAAAAAATTAAGAAAACAAATCTCAGAGCAAACTTTAAAAGGTTCCAGTCTGTAGAGGCACAGAGCTTATGTTTACTGATGAAGTGCATTTAGTTCCTCTAACAATGCAATTATAGAAACAAAGTGAAAAATGCAAGCACAAGAAAAGGGGCATCATCCTCTGATGTGGCCTGTGTAATGCCATTTGAGGGGTGGTATAGGAGGAGGTGATATCCAGTTAAGTTGAAATTTAACTAATGAGTAGTATTTCAGCTAAAACCTAAAAACTGGGAGGGGATAAATGAAAAAAAAAATGCTCTGGTTATAACAGCACATTGTACAAAAACCTACTGGTAAAAAAATAAATAACAGTGATTCTCTTGTGGGCATAAGTAAGAATTAAGACTAGCCATTTAGGTCACACATCAAATCATGGTTTTGTGTGCCACACACATTAAGTTCTGGTGTTTTAATGCAAAATGAAAAGATGTGGCTATCTCTCCAGCTGCTGTGACCTGATTGTGTTCTACTCAACCAATATCAGAAGCACTCAAGAGACTCTCAATAGTTTCCTCTAATGGAAAGACTATTCATTGTCCCAAATTTCTCTTTCTCAAACTTGCACCTTGCATATAATTATCAACCTGGATTTCATTGCTCTCTCATAAATCTTTTTTTTTTTTTTTATTTTAAACTAACTTTTTCTTACAGTTTAAATTCTAGCCTGTAGGTAACATTGCATCAAGGGTTTTGAGGAAAAACAACAGATGCAATTTTTCCACAGGAGCTAACATGCTAAGGCCTATAAATTGGTCCAAATGTGTTTAACACTGAATCAGGGTCTTCTGTTTCTTCACCCATAGCAAGAATCACAAAGTTGGACATTTCAGACATTTTAAGAACTCCTGTGTAAGACTCAAAACTGTTCTTTTGAAACACTTCAGTTTGTGGTTGTGGGCTGCCAACTGGTATCTTCATGTTACAAAGAGCTGATTTTTATGCTGTAACATTTCTGGTGTGCAGTTGATAAAATGAGAATTGATATTTAAAATCTTCTTTTTCTTTCAGCTCACTCCAGTTGGTACCACGATATTCACAGGATTTTCAGGAGACAATGGAGCTACAGATATAGATGATGGACCAAATGGACAGATAGAGTACGTTATTCAGTATAATCCAGATGATCCGGTATGTAAATCCGTCACCCGGGTTCACGCCATTCTCCCGCCTCAGCCTCCCACCTATTAGCAATGTAATTTTCTTAAATAGGAACCTTGTAAAACCCGCCTCGGCCTCCCAAAGTGCTGGGATTACAGGCTTGAGCCACCGCGCCCGGCCAGCAATGTAATTTTATTAAAAGGAATAAAATTAATGATTTTTTCAGCTGATATTTATTGTATTACTCAGTAACTTCCAGAACCAGATTAGTAATGATGCTATGATTTAAAAAGTCTCAAAATTGATATTTTTTAATATTTATGCTTTATTGCTAGAAGCTAATTTTTGATTGTATTTTTAGATAAGGTTTAAAATATATTCATAGACATAATATGCCTCCTTTACTAAATTTCTGTTATGTCTGTGGTCTCCAAAGCATTCCAAACAAATCACTGGAGATGAGATAACAAATGTCAAACATGGATTTTATGCAACTTATAAATTAATACCAATATTGTTGCTATACTGCAAGAACACACACCAAGTATTGCTGGAGTTGACAAGTCTTTAAAATTCTAGCCGTCCACCTATTAAACCGAAGATAGAGAAGACAAGACAAAGCCGCTAGCTATAGTCTGTTTTATTTTGCTTTTTCTTCCTTTTTTCCCATTATACAAAGATTTCTATGTTGTTCTTTTAGGCCACGAATCATTTCCACTAATGATATATTATTAAAAAGAAAAAGACAAAATAAGATTTTATTTAACAGAAGCTAGACCTGGAAGTCCTGCCTGATATCTCCCCACTTTCTTTTCTTGAGACAGCTCCTTAAAATCCCATGGACTCCCCAAAGCAATTATAAATGCACTAATTAAATAAGCTTTCAAATCAAATGCATCTCTTTTATGTTTAATAAATATTAGAAATATAAACAATGGTGAAGTTAACATTTTGCCCTTATTTTTACCATTGTATGTTGTAGATAAGCTGTAGACAAACAAGCAAAAACAAACAAACAAACAAAAACTCTGTTGGGATAGTAAAGACTGAGAACTCAGAGTAAGATCTACATCACAAATTTATTGCATTATATTAAGTAAATTGTGGATACATTTTCTCATTTTATCCTCACAAATCAGTTAAAAGTAGTATTATCTCTGTTGCATAGGAAAGAAAATCTCATAAGTGAAGTGATTTGTGTTATATTACAAAACTACTTCTAAACTGTAAAATCCAGTTTCATTATACTCTTCCCCTATTGTATTCTCACAAAAAAACTTCTTTGGGCTGTGTTAAAATTTTAATAAATTTGGAAAATAAGTGTGTGTGTGTGTGTATATATATATATATATATATATATATATATAATTAGCAGGGTGAAGGTCAGGTTTTAGAATTTGTTCTTTTCTTTTCTTTTCTTTCTTTTTTTTTTTTTTTTTTTTTTTTTTTTGCTTTTTTTCTCAAAAAGAGGACTTTTTTTAAGGCAGAGACAATAAAACCAAGAGTTGGGGACATGATGAGAATGCGACAGAGAAGGACAGTATGAAGGGTTACATAAGAAATGAAGTGGAAAGTAGCAAAGAAACAGCAGAGGAAAAGACAGCAGAAATGCTTTTTGTTAAATGTAGAAACAGCTGACTGAACATTCTATTTCTAAACCACTCATTTTGTTTGCTCTTTAGGTATTTTTTTAAAGAATTAATTGTAGGTGTGTGCCATGTTTCTAACTCAAATTTTATGAAGGTGACTTTCTAATCTTTACTCCCCAAGCTGTAAAAATAAAACCTCCCAGCAAGTATCAAATGACCAGTCCATGTGTTTTAGGGAGATATTTATTGCATGCATAAAAAGATTCAATGTTTAGATATAGTTTGAGAGCAAAAATGTATTACTTTAAACTATCTCTCTGCTTAAAATGTAGACATTTAGTAAGGCTTAAATTCTTTGTTAACTGTCCAGTAAATCTGTCTCAATGCCTTCCCATTCCAGGGATGTGTAGGTTTGCTGTCAAATATAATATGTAACTCTTACTCCCTACAAAGTGGATAAACCAATCAGTCACACACATTTTCAAAATTACAAATGAAAAAAGAAAAATAAATAACATAGGTTTTAGCAAGCTAAAATGCTCTTAATTCTGTGGACAAAATAATAAGACATCATGACACTTAGGATGTATTGAAGGAAAAAAGCATTAACCAAGGTACAATCTTAAGGAGAGAATCCACCTTTAGACTTCATATAAAATTAGTGTAAACCTCAGTACCAGTTTCTTCTCTTGTAAGACCTGTGAGGAAATACATGCTAAATTTTATGTTCTGCTACTACTAAATCTCTAGTAATTCTGCTTATATTAATAGCACCATAATGTGGTACTTTTACTAGTCAAAATAATAACATCTCAATAATAGCAAACTATTGTAAATTCTTCACCATAACTATTTTATTTAATATATGAATAAAATTGGAATAGCTAAAATTGAGCCTTTCTGTTCTGTTGCAAATCTTTTTATTGCAATTCAAATGATGTTCTAAAACAAAGAAGCAACAAGTTTGGGAATAAATAGTTGCTGAACTGATTGATCCAATTTAAAGTAAAAGTGTCAAAATAGTGTGCATTTTCACACTTCTATAAAGAATATCTAAGACTGGGTAATTTATAATAAAGGAATTTTAATGGACTCACAGGGAAAGTCTCAGGAAACTTACAATCACAGCAAAAGGGAAAGGGGAAGGAAGGAACATCTTACATGGCAGCAAGAGAGAGAGAGTGAAGGGGGAATTACCACTATTAAACCATCAGATCTCATGAGAATGCCTTCACTGTCACAAGAACAGCATGGGGAAAACTGCCCCATGATTCAATCACCTCCCACCAGGTCACTCCCTAGAAACATGGAGATCACAATTCAACATGAGATTGGAGTTGGAACACAGAGAAAAATCATGTAATTCCACCCCTGGCCTCTTCCAAATCTCTTGTCCTTTTGATATTTCAAAACCAATCATGCCTGCTCAATAGTTCCCTAAAGTCTTAAATCATTTCAGCATTAACTCAAAAGTCTAAGTCCAAACTTTCATCTGAGACAAGGCAACTCCTTTTAACATATGAGCCTATAAAATCAAAAACAAGTTGTTACTTCCAAGATACAATGAGGATACAGACATTATATACATTACATACACTCATTCCATATGTGAGAAATTGGCCAAAATAAAGGTGCCACAGGTCCCATGGAAGTCCAAAACCCAGAAGGGCAGTTATTAAATCTTAAAGCTTAGAAATAATCTCATTTGACTCTGTGTCTCACATCCAGGGCACACTAATGCAAAGGGTAGGCTTCCAAGACCTTGGGCAGCTCTGCCCCTGTGGCTCTGCAGGGTACAACCCCTGCAGCTGCTTTAACAGGCTGGCATTGAGTGCTTGTGGCTTTTTCAACCACATGGTGCAAGCTGTCTGTAGATCTATCATTCTGGGATCTGGAGGAGACAGTGGGCTTCTTTTCACAGCTCCACTAGGCAGTCCCAAGTGAGGACTCTGTGTGGGGACTCCAATTCCACTTTTTCCCTCTGCATTATGCTAGTAGATGTTTTCCATGAGGGCTCCACCCCTGCAGCAGATGTCTGTCTGGACATACTGGCATTTTCATACATCGTCTGAAACTGAGATGGAGGTTCCCAAAGCTCAACTCTTGTCTTCTATGTACCTTCAGGCCCAACACCACATGCAAGCCACCAAGGCATGGGGCTTGCACCCTCTGGAGCAATAGCCTGAACTGTACGTTGGTCCCTTTTAGCCATGGCTGGAGCTAGAGTGGCTGGGACACAGGATGCTATGTCTTAGGGCTGCACAGAGCAGTGGGGCCCTGAACCAAGCCCAGAAAACCTCCTAGGCCTCCAGGCCTGTGATTTGAGGGGTTGCCATGAAGATCCCTAAAATGCCCTGGAGACATATTTCCCATTGTCTTGTCTAATATTTGGCTGCTCGTTACTTATGCAAATTTCTGCACCCAACTTGACTTTTCCCCCACAAAATGGGATTTTCTTTTCTACCACATGATCAGGCTGCAAATTCTTCAAAGTTTTATTCTCTGCTTCCCTTTTAAACATAAGTTCCAATTTCACATAATGTCTTCATGAACACATATGACTGTACGCTTTCAGAAAAAGCCAGGTCATATCTTGAATACTTTGCTGCTTAGAAATTTCTTCTGCCACATGCTGTAAATCATCTTTCTCAAATTCCAGGTTCCACAGATCTCTAGGGCAGGAGCAAAATGCCACCAGTCTCTTTGCTAAAGCATAGCAAGAGTGACTTTTGCTCCAGTTCCTTATAAGTTCTTCATCTCCATCTGAGACCACCTCAGCTTGGACTTCATTGTCCATATCACTACCAGCATTTTGATTGAAACCATTCAAAAGTCTCTAGGAAGTTCTAAACTTTCCCACATCTACATGTTTTCTTCTGAGCCCTCCAAACTGTTCCAACCTTTGCCCATTACCCAGTTCCAAAGTTTCTTCAACATTTTCAGGTTATCATTTTAACAGTACTCCACTATCCCAGTACCAACTGCTTGTATTAATTTGTTATCACACTGCTATAAAGATAGTACCTGAGAGTGGGTAATTTACAGAGAAAGGAGGTTTAATTGACTCATAGTTCTGAATGTCTAGGGAGGCCTCAGGAAACTTGCCATCATGGCAGAAGGTGAAGGAGAAGCATGGTGCATCTTACATGCAGCAGGAGGCAGAAAGACTGAAAAGGGAAGTGCCACTTTTAGACCATCAGATCTCATGAGAACTCACTATCAGGAGAACAGCATGGGGGAAACTGCCCCCATGAGCCAGTCACCTCCTACCAGGTCCCTCCCTCAATACATGGGGATTACAATTTGACATTGTAATTTGTTTTGGGTGGTGACACAAAGCCAAACCATATCAACTAAATGGTTAGGCAGACATGATCAGGGCAGGAGAGGACCACCCCCACGAATGTCAGCTGACCATCAGGTGATGGTTAGGTGGCTTTTAAACTTTCTCTGTAAAATAATAATTAGTAGCAGCCAGTGCCAGGGAAAGATAGCCTGCCAATAGATAGAAAACACTTGAAGCTGGTGATCAGCAGCTTCCCAATAAGAGCTGAGAAGTTGGGTGAGAGGGCTGAAGCATGCATGTTAAGAAGCAAAAAGGCAGAATTTTACTAGTATATGACCTTTTTCTGGGAATGCTCAACTGGCAAGGGAAAAATGCCTCAAGTAAGCATGCACACAATTTCAGTAAACATTCTGCGCATGAAGCCCCTCCCAAGTGCACCAGCAGGCACTGTGCATGTGGACAGCCTGCCCCAAAAGAAAAATCAAGGGAGGAGAATTGCAAATCCCCAAACCATGCCCGTGTAGAAAACCTTCAGTGAAGGGATGAACAAGGCTCTTTGATGTTTCAAGTCACCCACTTAGCCGTCTTCCAAGAGAATTTTGCTTACTTTCATTCCTGCTCTAAAACTTTTTAATAAGCTCTCACTCCTGCTCTAAAACTCACCTCAATCTCTCCCTCTGCCTTAAACTTACTCCTTACCCAAATCACATTCTTTCCTCTGAAGTTAGGACCGAGTTGCCAGAGATCCATATGGATTCACTGCTATTAACAAAAGCACTTGAGCTGTTTATCAAAAATGTTTGGTTCTTCCTCTCTTTGGATACATGCTAGAGGTGTACTTTTCTTGCCTGGAGAAAAGTATTTGCTTTGAATAATGAAGTGCAAACTCAAAGAACCCATAATCAAGTAATCATATTCCCTGCCCCTGTTGTTATGATCAGAGAAAAACATGTTGAGGAGAAACATTCATTAGCCAATGACAACAATAAAGAGAGACCACTTGCTGATGCATATTAGATATAAAGATACGAAGAGTAAAGAAAAAATAAAAGTTTAAGGGTTTGTTCCTGCAGCATTCCCGATCCTTTCATGGATGAAGTATTTAGAAAAAAATAATTTAGTAAATATCTTATTCTAAAAATCCTCTAGATAATTGTTAAAGAAAAATATTATTTAATGATGTATTTAAACATAGTTAGAAAGTCCTTATTCAGGACCACTGCAATGAGTATAGAAATCATTGCAGTGAGGTCTTGCAAGTGGAGAGAGATATTGGGCTCAACTACAAATAAAACATTGGCAAGTGGGACTTTGTAGCCAAGGAGCAGGGTCGGGGTCACTGGATGGAAAATTACTGGGAGAAAACATCAGAGATATGGGGGATTCTGGCTAAAACAAGCTAATATGATTGTTGCTGAAGACAAGTCAGGGTAATCAGACATCATCTAATGGGTGGTGCAGGATGAGAAACCTGATGAGTTATCAAGGTAGATCATTTATCAAAGATAGAGTAGTTCTTGCTAAAGTGATTTAGTATGGTTCTTTGTTAAAAAGTGATTTTATAAGGAAGTATACAGATGAACCTAGGAGAAGATTCAGAAGCCTGATCAAGTTTGGCCAAGCAAAGAATCTTTGTCAGTCCCCACTAATGTTCACAAGAAGAAGTATTCTTCTTTCCTTTGTATAATATAAGTTCATTTTCTCATTTGGTTACCTTCTGTTTATTAAGTACAACTTGAATTATCTGTTGGAACTTGGTAGTAGAGACTATGTAAAAATGTGTACTGGACAATATATGTTGTCAGGTCTTTAATGAGGGATGTTTAATTTCTATGCAATCTGTAGTGTACTCATCACCGTTATTGTAAAATACTGTTGACATATTTTTTGTTTAATGCCTTCATGGTAATACAAAGTAAAGTAAGAGTGTCCATAATGCACTGAACTACTTCAGAGGTGTCCATCTAATCTTTTGGCTTCCCTGAGCCACACTGGAAGAAAAAGAATTGTCTTGGGCCACACATAAATTACATTAACACGAATGATAGCTGATGAGCTAATAATAAAAATTCACAAATAAATCTTATAATGTTTTAAGGACATTTACAAGTTTGTGTTGGGCCACATTCAAAGCCAACCTGGGCCCATGTAGCTGGTGGGCTATGGGTTGGACAAGCTTGAATCAGATTGTTTTGAAAAAAATGAAAGAAAAACTCTGAAGTGGGTAAGAATTTGTCATCACATGATCTGCAATAACTTTCATTTTTGAGGATGTGTCTTCTTGGAAAAATCTAAATATAGCTATTCTGATATATTAAATCTCATTGTTAGAAAGATTAGTATATTTATACAATAAATTATCATGTCTTTTTTATCTTATTTTTTTTTTATTTTAATGCCAGACTGGAGGCATGTTTATTCAGCATTTTAGGTCTGACCTAAAATGATGAGGAGGAGACTGATGACATGTCCCTTGTAGCAGTCTCCAGTGGACTGAGGAAGCAGCACAACATTGCTATTAACTAATGTTACTACTCAGAAAAAAGAAAAAATGAAAACACTTAAGCAATATGAATAAGCAGCTTCTTTCTTCGAGGTATTACAATGCTGTTTCAGTGGGTGGTAACATCTTTTATCAAGTCCTCCTGAGTAAATTGTCCTTTTTTTGTAATATGTTTTACTCCCTGTAGCTTTGAGAGAATTCAGAAAATATGAGCCATAATTTTCATTTGTAATGTGTAAGCATTTGAATTATCTGAGTCAGAAAGTTAAAACCATATTTTAAGGACAAACGATTTTTAAACAAATCACCATCCTGAGGTAGTTCTGTATATATATATATAAGTCAAAGTCCAAATTTCAGATGTCAATAAAATATTTAAGGTCAAGCTAAAACAGTGATTACTTATTCCTAGGTAGGTTACTAAAAAAATTTACTGTAGTTTAATAATACTTTGCAGGGTACATTATATCATGAGATTCCCATGCCTCCATAAATTCATAATATTCTAATTTTACTGGAAACTCATGTATAATTACGTCATGGTGTAAAGGCCTTCTTTTTGTAAAACTTTGAACCTCAGTCTTTTCACACCAACACTGTGACTTTTAAGTTTACAACATATATGCTTCAAAACCCAACCAAGCACAAATACAGTTTCCTGGGAAGTTGACTGGAATAAGATAAGTTGAACTGCATTGTAATCATAATGTAGCATTAAATGTGCACGAATCTATTTTGTATTTGTTTGAGGGAGAGTGGTAAATTTGTATTGTGAGCAAAAGACCTCTGGAAAGGAATTTGGAGAAAAGAGACTTTATTTCAGTGAATAGTTTTCAAACCATGGATACACAGCCTGTGGTTTCAAGCTAAGATACATTTCAGAGAACAAATACAGGGTTAGGGTTTTATAGCTAAAGTTCCCACCCAGGTTCCCAATTAGCTGTCTTCATCCAAATGAAGGATAGATCCTTGCTTAATTCTGATTGGTCAAAACAGATGAGTCATGACTGTTCTATACACTGATTGGTTGATTCATGTGCACTCTGATTGGTTGATTTCCAAGCTCCAAACCAGAAGTTTCTGTCAGATGTTTCTTTTAAAGGGCTGGTGCTAAAAGGCCAGTGTAGGGATGGCATAGGGGGCAAAAGGTGGTAGTTCCAGCCACAGTTTATCTTGGCACCAAACAGTATCTGTTTTTGTTTCATTGTTGTATTAGTCCGTTTTCACACTGTTGATAAAGACATACCTAAGACTGGATAATCTATAAAGAAAAAGAGGTTTAATGGACCCACAGTTCCATGTGGCTGGGGAGGCCTCTCAATCATGGCAGGAGGTGAAAGACAGGTATTACATGGCAGCAGACAAGAGAGAATTGAGGGCCTTATAAATCGCTTATAAAACCATCAGATCTTGTGAGACTTATTCACTAACATGAGAACAACATGAGAAAGACCCATCCCTGTGATTTAAGTATCTCTCACCAGGTCCCTCCCTCAACACTTGGGGATTATAGGAGCTACAGCTGAAGGTGAGGTTTGAGTGGGGATTCAGTCAAATCATATTGCTCTACACCTGGCACCTCCCAAATCGCATGTCCTCACATTTTAAAACCAATCTTGCCTTACCAACAGTCCCTCAAAGTCTTAACTCACTTCAACATTAACTCAAAAGCTCAGAGTTCAAATTCTTATCTGAGACAAAGCAAGTTCCTTACAACCATGAGCCTGTAAAATCAAAAGTAAGTTAATTACTTTCTAAATAAAATGAGGGTACAGGCATTGGGTATGTATATATATAACATATATATATATATTCATTCCAAATGAGAGAAACTGACAAAAACAAAGGGTTCAAAGGCCCTATACAAGTCCAAAATCCAGTGGGGCAGTCAAGTCTTAAAGCTCCAAAATGATCTTCTTTGACACCATGTCTCACATCCAGGTTATGCTGATGCAAGAAGTGGGTTCTCATGGTCTTGGGCAGCTCCACCCCTGTTGCTTTGCAGGGCACAGCCTCCCTCCTGGCTGCTTTCACAGTTTGACATTGTGTGTCTGCTGCTTTTCCAGGCATGCAGTGCAATCTGTCGGTAAATCTACTTTCTGGGGTCTGGAGGACAGTGGCTCTCTTCTCACAGATTCATTAGGCAGTGTGCCAGTGGCAACTCTTTGTGGGGACTTCAACCCCACACTTCCCTTCCACGCTGCCCTAGCAGAGGTTCTCCATGAGGGCCCTGCCCCTGCAGCAAACTTTTATCTGGACATTCAGGCATTTCCATACATGCTCTGAAATCTAGGTGTAGGTTCCCTAACCTCAATTCTTGACTTCTATGGACCCATAGGCTCCACACCATGTGAAAGCTGTCAAGGCTTGGGGCTTGCACCCTCTGAAGCCACAGCCCGAGCTATATCTTGACTCATAGCCATGGCTGGAGCAGCTGGGACACAGGGCACCGAGTTCCTAGACTGCACACGGAACGGGGGTCCTGGACCTGGCCCATGAAACCACTTTTTTCTCCTAGGCCTCCTGGCCTATGATGGGAGGGGGCTGCCACAAATGTCTCTGACACACCCTGGAGACATTTTCCCCATTGTCTTCGTGATTAACATTTGGTTCCTCATTACTTATGCAAATTTCTGCAACTGGCTTGAATTTCTCCTTAGAAAATGGGTGTTTCTTTTCTATTGCATCATCAGGCTGCACATTTTCTGGACTTTTATGCTCTGTCTCACTTTTAAAACTGAATGCTTTTAATGACACTCAAGTCACATCTTGAATGCTTTGCTACTTAGAAACTTATGTCACCAAATAAATCATCTCCCTCAAGTTCAAGGTTCCACAAATCTCTACATCAGGGGCAAAATGCCACCAGTCTCTTTGGTAAAACATAACAAGGGTCACCTTTACTCCAGTATCCTCATCTCCATCTGAGACCACTTTACTCTGGATATCATTGTCCATATCGTTATCAGAATTTTGGTCAAAGCCAACGAAAAAGTCTCTAGGAACTTCCAAACATTCCTGCCTTTTCCTGTCCTTCTGAGCCCTTCAAACTGTTCCAACCGCTGTCTGCCACCCAGTTCCAAAGTTGCCTCCACATTTTCGGATATCTTTACAGCGGGACCTCAATCTACCAGTACCAATTTACTTTGTTAGTCTTTTTTCACACTTCTGATAAAGACATACGTGAGACTGGGTAATGTATAAGGAAAAAGAGGTTTAATGGACTCACAGTTCCATGTGCCTGGGGAGGCCTCACAATCATGGTGGAAGGCGAAAGGCATGTCTTACATGGAGGCAGACTAAGAGAGAATTGAAAGTCAAGTGAAAGTGATTTCCCCTTATAAAAGTATCAGATCTCGGGATATTTATTCACTACCACAAAAAACAGTATAGGGGAAATGCCGTGATTCAATTATCTCACACCAGCCCCCTTCCACAACACATGGGAATTATGGAAGCTACAATTCAAGATGAAATGTGCATGGGGACACAACAAAACCATATTAATTGTAGAAAGGAAGATCCTGTGATGCTTTGACATCTCTCTGAGAACACAGAGTATGTGACCACTTTGTCACCCTGGCATGGCTACCTGGTTTTGTTGATTTTCTTTTAACTTACTTCAGTTAGTCACAGGGAGTCCATTTTGTCTATCAGCCAGGGACATGTTTTAACAGTATGAAACAGAAAAGATGATCAGATTATTGGGACTTTCTCTTAGGAGCTAAGTTAATGTTGCCTGCTCAAATCCCAGTCCGTCTTGGGTGGAAAAAAAATTGCATAGCCTTACTTAGTCCTCCACTTTTTACTTCAGGAAATTAGATTAGAGGAGACACACAAACAATGACAATAACATAGAATGTTCAGCAGCTGATGGCACAGTAGCCTGAGCTTAATCAGAGACAAGTTTAAGGCAGACTAAAGATTGATAAGGGCAAAATTGATGCTGTTTACTGGAACTAAAACACGGACTCACAGTTATATTCATTGTGAACAAATGGGCAAAACCCAAAGAGAGAAGAGAGAGGTACAGAAAAAGATACAGAGATAAGGAAGAGATTTCAAAAAAAAGTGTCAAAAAACAATAAGAGAATTTACAGCCTCTTAGAGACAAA
The DNA here is from genome assembly GCF_024542745.1 of Macaca thibetana thibetana. Classification (NCBI taxonomy): domain Eukaryota; kingdom Metazoa; phylum Chordata; class Mammalia; order Primates; family Cercopithecidae; genus Macaca; species Macaca thibetana. Next base: position 79,379,959 of record NC_065586.1, read on the forward strand.
TATAAAATCCTAATTATCTAAATTTCCACCACTTCTCAATTATAGGCCCATTGAGGCACTTTTGTACTAAGGGTCTGTCTTTAGGTCAGCAGAAAATATATATACGTGTGTGTGTGTATTCTTTAAAAATTGTCTTCCTTTGAACTGAATTTCTAGTCATCACAGCTGAAAAGAGAATATTACAAACAATACTTACAACATAGGTGTGAAAGACTGAAGTCTTTCCCTCTTTCCTAAAAATGATGAAGACCAAATCTATCAGCTGAGACGAAATAGTGCTAATAACCCCATATTCCATTTCTAGAGCATCTTTAACTGTAGGATTCAACACCTTCTTGCAGAGAGCTGCCGTTTTGTCTAAACTGGTGCAAACCCATATTAGTACAGGGGATTCTGGGGAGATGGAATCATCTTGGGAAACAGAGTTGCTAGAGCATCAGCATTCTTGCTCCTTCCGTTATTGAATGTGAATATGTGTGGCGTGGATGTTACAGCTGTCTCCTGCCCTGCTTCCCATATCTGTGATAGTGATAAATTGCTTAAACTGCCTTATGCCCTCATTTTACTAAATGGAGAATTATCCCTTATTTGACAGTTGTTGTCACTGAACTGTCAGGAAGTAGTGAGTGGACCTTCCTTAATGGAGGCCAGGTGTTTGGGGCCTGTGGGTATTAAATCATTTAACCATAATTGGATTTTTCTCATTAATACAGTGCAGATAGACAGCACTTAAATTCTCATCACCCAAAAAAGCCAATGTTAGTTTGTGTTTTAAAGTGAATATCTACGACTATCAGAAAGGGGGCAATGACCTGGCTTTAGTAATGTAAGCTTGCTTAAGTAAATGGGCATTGCTCTGTTCCCAAACTTTTCTGCTTCGTTGGTGGAACAAACTTCTAAGAATGAAAGAAATGAAAAATAAATAGCAAGAATAGAGAGTGCAGTCACTCTTAGACTTATATAGTACAGTGTACTTATATAGTACAGTTTATATTACATTTAAAAGGTTTCACTGAGTAAAGTTTGCAAAGATTAGTACACAGAGAAATAAGTGATAGGATATTTAAGCAAGAGAAAAATAAGAGCAAATATCAGGTGTGAAGAGCCATGGCCTGTCTGGAAAAGAGAGAGGCCTACAGTGTAAAGCCATAGAGACAGGAATAATCATGTATCAAAGTGCTTTCAGCTGCAGAAATTGTACTCGCTCGCTCTCTCTATATATAAAACATATATACATACATACTATATATATTACTATATATGCAAAAAACTAAAGATGATTTAAACAAAAAGATAATTTATTATCTATCACAATAAGTTTTTCAGACATGGGGTAATATCAAGATTTTCTCAGTAATGCAAAGACAACACAGATCCAGGCTGTTTTTATTTTATGCTCTGCTCTCACTAGCATATTAGCTATTTCTCCATAATTAATGTTATCAATAGTCCCCAAATGCTGTTTAGAACTGTTGAAGTTCTAAATTTTATATCCCGACAGAAACTTCTATAACTTGAAAAGGGATTTTTAGCTTCTGTCTATCTTTGCAATTAAGATAAAATTTTTTAATTACTCAAAATGGAATCACATGTACATCTGCAAAATGATTCCTGGTAAAACAGAATGGAATTACAATGAATGGAATTGTTTTTAAGCTAGACTATTCAAGACTCATCTCATTTAGAGACGTAGCCTCTTCTGAGGCACAATGTCACCGGATATGTGAACTAACTTGGGGTTCTGAGTCCAGTAGTTTTGTGTTAAGACGACAGTATCTTCCATATTTATGCTAGAAACTGATATGTATTTCTATATTATTGAGTCACTAAAATGTAATAACCTCATAACAACACATTAGGATAGGTTTAACAGTGTAAATAGCAATTATTAACCAAGGTTTTGCCCATATTCAACTTACATATTTAGATTCAATCATTTTTACACTCGCCTGTCATAATTGCCAGCCCCACTCATAGGTATAAGCAATGTTGAATAGGCAAAAAATTAGGGAAAATGTCAAATGTCTGTTTTTAATTGTGTTGTTCATTTTCATTTTCTGTATTTTTATTTTAAATTGTTGCTTTTAAATAACTGCATCCAAGAAAGATTTGCAAGGCCCATTACATGAGGAACGCAGAATGAATCATTTAAAAATATATATTAATTCTGCAAAATGTGCAGTGTGTGTATGTGTCTTTATGCACCCCGGAGAAAAAGAGAGACAGACAGAGAGACAAAGAGAGAAAGAAAGACAGATCACAGCTCTAGACATGAAAGGCTAAACTACGCACATTTCATTGATTGAGCCTGAGCTGGGAGATTTGAATCAAATTTTTTTTCATTGAGTTTAACTTCTTATGTGACTCTTAAGAATATACTTACACTAAGTTGAGGGTGTAAACACACTCTCTCTGTCTTCCTTCTCACACACACACTCACACAGTTCTTTTTTTCTTCTTCCACACTTCCCCTTCCCTTTCTCTTCTCCTTCCCCTTGCCTTTTCCCCTCATTTTTCTTTCCCTCTCTTCCCCCTCCTCTTGCTTTTGCAGCAATCTAATGCAGTTCCAAACTATATATTTTACTAAATGTGATTTCCAGAACAAAAATCACAAGCACAAATGCACAAGACAACTGAACAACCACAAAACAGTTTCAATGAACGAAATAGCACTGATGTATTGAACCTATCTAGAAACAATTTCATCATTCTTTAAAATGGCACTAAAATACAAAAGTGACATAAGGTCTTTTTAAGAATAAGAGATTCATCTTTTAAATTATAGTCCCTTAACTTGTGAATTCATTTAATGCAGGGCTGCTTATACCAGAGCACTAGTGTTGCCCTATGACCTCCGTGCTACCAGGAAAAAACTCAATCCTAGACAGGGCAGAAAACTTAACTAATGAGCAGAAGTTGTGGAACCTGAAAGAAAAAATTGATGTATAACCTGGATTTTTTTTTTTTCACAATAACGAACTGATTCAAGTTCGTGCAGTCATGCTCTGCATAATGATATTTTGGTCAATGACATACCACATAGCAAATGGTGGTCTCATAAAATTATAATGTTGTATTCCTACTATACCTTTTCTATGTTTAGATTACATTTATACAGAAAATAGTGACCTCTGTGTTACCGTAGCCCATAGCATTCAGTACAGTGACATGCTGTACAGGTTTGTAGCCTAGGAGCCATAGGCTACATCACCTGCCTTAGTATGCAGTACACTATCTATTTTAGGTTTGTGAAACTACACTCTATAATGTTCACGCAATGACAAAAATCACCTAACAACACATTTCTCAGAATGTACCCCATCATTAAGTGACTTGTAACTGTGTGGGGTTTTTTTTATTATTATTTAATGCCTGATAATACTTAAAATACAGAGTGGATATCAATGTTGACAATTGATACTATGTAGAAATAACAGATTTCAGTGTTTGAATGCTTTGGTGATAAAAAACACAGTGAAAAGATAATATGGCAATAGGGAAGTTTTTCAGATACCTGGACTTTGATTTAGAACTATTACAAGACTGTTGATGAATGATACTAATAATATATTAAAAACTATGATAAGAAACAAATGTTCTGGTTATTATTACCAAAGGACTCTGGGGAAACCTATTGATCAAAATTAAATGTTTGTAAATATGATAACAATATTGACTCTGAAGCTTATAGTCATTCTATTTTCAGATGGTAAGCATGCCATCTGTAACTTCCAAGAGGATTAAACTAAAATATTGAGTTATTAATTTATCTTACATTCAAATAATCTGAAGTCTGTATTTTTAATATTTGCAGACATCCAATGACACCTTTGAAATTCCCCTAATGTTGACTGGAAATGTAGTGTTAAGGAAGAGACTCAACTATGAAGATAAGACTCGCTACTTTGTCATAATCCAAGCTAATGTGAGTATTCAATTTCTTTTAAATTTCTTCTGTAAATTTATGAAGTAAAAACTCATCCAAAATGTGTCAGATAGTCTTGGAGTGCTCTGTGTCATTCACTTCTTCATCAGGGCACTCCTGCCCTTGGTGTTTATATATAATATCCTTATACATGGGAAAAGGGATAGAATAGGTTGTTTTTATTCACTATATTATTTGAACTCTAAATTATTCATATGTATTAACCATGATCCAATAATTTTTAGCCTATACTGAAGTATTTTTTTCAAAGTAGGATCCAGCAAATAACTGCAGCAGAATCACATTGGGTATGTATTAAACTTACGTATTTCTGGACCCTACCTCAGATATTCTGAATGAAAATCTCAGATGATGGAAGTGGAATATCTGCATTTTTAGTTAGCTCTTCAGGGGATTCTAAGGTACACTAAAGGCAAAGAATCATTGCCTAATTGGTCGTGTTTTTCCTCATGGCTATCATTTATTGAGTAATTGTTCACTAGATATCAGCTAATATCCCCATAACTGAAATTTATGCTAAGGTATATAGATAACAATAACAGAACATCCAAACACATGCTTATAAAACACAGACAGGCTTTATATGCTTATACAACAGAGATACCCTTATATGCTTATATAACATAGACATGCTTATATGCTTATAAAACATAGACATTTATTGTAGTTATTATTAGTGGAAGTGTAATAAAATTTCTGGAATTATGTGGCTCAGTGTTTGGCTTGACAGTTCAATTATATCACCAGGGACTTAGGTTCCTTCCATCTTTATACTTCTCTCTTCTCTGAAATGTGGTTATTTTCCCAATGCCTTATCAGCTGGGAGCTAGTTGTATACCATGGCCATTAAGAGTCACAACTGCATTTCAAGTCTGAATGCAGCAGGCAGAAAGGTTAGCAAAACTAGATTTTCTTTTATGTTTATTGATCCTTTCTCCTTTTATCTGGGAAGATACTCTCTTTAGAGTTCTCTCCCACCCATCTCCTTCCAGACTTGTATCACCTGAGTCAGCATGATAGGAAGGAAAGTTGAGGAAGTCCATATGTGTCAAAGGGGAATGCGGTATTCACTTCTGAATTATACTATGTATAGTCATATCCTGAGACTGGACACACAGATGACCTGAAAACATTTTTCTTTTCTTAGTAAGAAGAATGGGAGTACCACTCGAGAAAAAAGCTAGAAGGGAAGATCAGAAAAAGTCCCATATTAAGTGACAAGCTTACGCTTTTGAAATAACAGTTAAGAAATGAGCTATAAAAATATAAAAAATATGGAGAAATCTTGAATGCATATTTATAAGCAAAATAAACCATTAAGAAAATGCTGCATACTGGATGATTCCAATATATAATATTCTGGTAAAAACAAAGCTAGGGAAATGGTGTAAAGATCAGTGGATGTCAGGGATATGGTGGTAAAGGCAGGTTAAAAGGGATTAATAGAAGGATCACAAAATATTTTCATGTCAGTAAAAATACTCTGGATGATACCACAAAGTTGGATAGATATCATTATACATTTGTCCATCCCCCTAGAATGTACAGCACCAAGAGTGATCTTTAAAGTAAAGGATGAACTTCAGTGATTATTATCATTCAATGTAGATTCATCAATTGTAGCCAATGTACAACTTTGATTAGGGCTGTTGTTAAGTGGGGAGGATGTGCATGTGTGAAGACATTGGTGTATACACCTTCCTCTCAATTTTTCTATAAACCTAAAACTGTTCTAAAAAATAATAGCCTTTTCTTTTTTAAAGCATCTAGACTCTGAAACCGTCCTGTGCCTTTAATGACTCCTAAGCATTGTAATCTTGCTCATACAGCAGAACAGAGAGATAGCAGGGGAGGCTAAAAGGAAAATAACCTCAATTAGCTGTTCTGAAGAAGCTAATATGAAAAAAATGTGTCATGAACTTGTCATTTTCTTGCCTTTCTTAGAGATATATCACCTGACACAGAATGTGTATGCGTATAGATAGATACCTAAGTAAATATATATTTAGGGCTATTTAGCTAGAAATATGTAGATAGACATGTAGATCTAATTTTTGAAGCTAAGTTTATAAGCTTTTATTTACATTTCTGCAGATTTTAAAAATAATTTATTATTGTATATATTATAATTATATATTATATGTTATATGTGTTATGTGTGTGTCTGTATGTGTGTATATATATTTTAATGTCATGTGGCATAGACCAGAGTGAAAACTGTGGATATGGGAAAACGCAAAATATATTAGGGAGGGCCACTCAGACTTCCTTAAAAACACAGAAAATTCCTTTTTCTGTTTAACTGAAGATGTGAAGAAAAGGGACAATATCTTTTTTATAAAGTCATATTGCTATGGAAGCTATTTGTAAGCTGGCTTTTTAAATTATGCAATTAAAAATAGGTATTTTTTTAATAGAAATGCAAAGTGAAATATTCTGAATTGGTATCTAGTTTTAAAATATTTGTAAAGACATCTGGAACAATTTCTATCCAGCATGATCCACTAGTCATCACTGAGGGAGTGATGAGTTTTTAGCACTTCAGGGATAAAATTATAAAACAGAAGTACATATGTGAATCATCAAAAGGAAGGAATAGCATTAGGAAGAGTTGAATGAACATTTGAATTTAAATGCAATAACAGTTTTTGTTATAAACTTAAGTCATACAGTACAAAATGAAATGTTAAATATAGAAGGTTATAACATTTTAAGTGTTTTTAAAAGTTTTAAGAACAAATAATTTTAATAGCTACATAATGTAAGATAATAATAATGGATCACCATTGATTTAACTATACTCTGTTTTTGTTTGTTTGTTCATTTGTTTTTGGCACCAAATTGATATCTACCCTCATGATGCTCATGAGAGGCAGTGAGTGTAGTGAATTATGTCACCCGAGTTCAAATCTCAGTTCAGCCATTTACTAGCTGTGTGATTCATAGCATATTTTGTATGTTAATTTCCTAACCAGTAAAATGGGTATATTAATAAAACATACCACATTGTTCTGGTTACAATTATCAAGTTAGCAAACAAAAAAGTACTTAGACTAATGCTTGAAATATATTGAGATGTTATTACAGTATTACATAAATCACTAAAATAACTGTACTTTACTGTTTAAAAATCAGTAATTAAAAATGGAATTGCTATGAGAAAATTATATGTATGTATATATATGTGTATAGGTATTTGTACATATATATATATATTCACATACTTTTTAATCTTAGTAGATAATGCTATATTATTTTTCAAAGTGTTGTGACACATCACATTTCCACAAATGATAAAGAAGGATGCTCATTTCTACTACATTTTAAATCTGTAACTTAAAACCATGAGTTGTTGGAGATGGAAAGTCAGCTGAGACTTGCTTGAAGGCCAATTGTGGGTTTCTCTTCCAAGCTCTGAGTTCAGTGATCTCACATTTGCAGCCATGGTGGGCGCATTTACAGTATGAAAAGTGCCAGTGCTACAAATCAGGGCTGCTTATCTGATAGCTGGTTGTTAATCATTAACTGTTTTGTATATACCAATAGTAACATAAGTCTAACATATCTTTGTATACGATAATGATATCCATATATTTAAAATGTCTCTCCATTTTTTTTAACATTTATCTTGTTTATTTATTTATTTATTTATTTATTTTTTTGAGACAGAGTCTTGCTCTGTCACCCAGGCTGAAGTACAGTGGTACAATCTCAGCTCACTGCAACCTCCATCTCTGGGATTTAAGTGATTCTCATGCCTCAGCCTCCCAGCTAGCTGGGATCACAAGCATACCACCACACCCGGATATTTTTGAGGGGTGGGGAGGAGAGTATTGCTATGTCACCCAGGCTAGAGTGCACTGGCATGATCTCGGCTTACTGCAACCTCAGCCTCCCATGTTCAAGCTATCCTTGTGCCTCAGCCTCCTGAGTAGCTGGGATTACAGATGGACGCCACCGCACCCAGCTAATTTTTGGATGTTAGTAGAGACAGGGTTTCAGCATGTTGGTCGGGCTGGTCTCAAACTTATGTCCTCAAGCAGTTCACCCGTCTCAGCCTCCCAAACTATTGGGATTACAGGCGTGAGCCACTGCACCTGGCAGCAATTTTTTATATTGTATTGGTGGTATTCACAATGTAAGCCATGTACATTAAACACCAATATATTATCTTGAAGTCATAAGGAGAGTTCAAATATGAGCAATCAATTTTGACTTTAAAGTATATGGTCTCTAAAAGAATAATTACAGGTATCATGACGAATTATTGAACATTACTCAGCTTTGACCTGGTTTTGCTTATGGTAAAAATATTTGATTTCTGAAGAGAATCCTTCAAATTACATGTAGTTTGGAGGTTTCTTTATATCCATGTTTACATATTATCATTCGTAATTAAGGTAATTGAGTTTTGACTGACCCATGTTAGAAAACCCTGTCACATCTTTTTTGAGAATATTTGCAATATTGTCGCCCATGCTGTTGACTTCAAATATATATACATAATGAAGTAAGGATTAATTCCAGACAAAAATTTTGGGGGGTGGATCTAGAAAAAAAATAGAGAGATGAAAGATCAATGGGTTTTCTTTTTGTTGAAATTTACTACATATTACTATAAACCTCAACTTTGATATGTTACCCTAATTCATATAGAATCAAAATAATCTCTTTACATATCATTTTTCTTCAAAGCAAACTCTCTTTCATATTATTGTTATAATGAGTTAAATATTAAGAACACTTTGGTAATCAAAAATTCTTAATTACCAGAAAGAAAAAGTTTATATTTAATTAATTATTTTATAATTTATTTATTTATTTTGAGATGGGGTTTTGCTCTGTCACCCAGGCTAGAGTGCAGTGGGGCGATCTTGGCTTACTGCAACCTTTGCCTCCCGTGTTCATGATTCTCCTAACTCAGCCTCCCGAGTAGTTGGGATTACAGGCACATGCCACCACGTCCAGCTAATTTTTTTTGTATTTTTAGTAGAAATGGGGTTTCACTCTGCTGGCCAGGGTGGTCTGAAACTCTTGACAACTTCAAGTGATCAGCCCACCTTGGCCTCCTGAAGTGCTGGGATTACAGGCATGAGCCGCTGAGCCTGGCCTGTATTTAAGTTAGAATCATGGCAAGAATGATTTATAATTTCTAAATTATTTTATGAATAGCAAGGGTGTTGTATATTTCTCAAATGGCAAAATCTAGAGAAGGGTTGCCAGCTATCTTTCCTCACAAGATCTAATTCCTAAAATTATAGTATTACTATTTCTTTATTAGCTCAAATTTTATCTTTATGGACAGAAATATTCAAAGAGAATGTGTAAGCATTGCAAACGTATGTGCTTGTATATGTAAAATTCATTTTCTCTATTTTATATTGCAACCTTGTAAATAACTTTTCAGAAATAACCCCTACCCTGACCTTCCCTCACATCTGCTTCCTACTGATGTATGGAGTTAGTGTTAATTGTAACCCCATTGTTTTAACTCTGCAAGTTTCTTGGGCATTTTCTGAGGAGTGAGAATGAAATAGGAGGATAGCAGGTGATGGTTTATGGGAACTAATACTTATTGAGTGTTTGACTACTAAAGATACATAAGCATTTGGGGCTATAAATGATGATACAATTCTGTCTACTGGTTTGCATAAAAAATAAGAAATATTAGGCAAATATCTCAAACAAAAAAATGTTTTCAAGAGAACAGAATACCCAACTTCCTCTGGTTAATGTTCATAGAAGCATTATTTTTTTCCTCAACTTTTAAGCACAGGGAGTACATATGCAGGTTTGTTACATGGGTGTATTGCACTCAGGTAGTCAGCATAGTATTCAATGGGTAGTGTTTTGACCCATTCTCTCTCTTTGCCCCAGTAGTTCATGGTCTATGGTTCCCAGGTTTATTTCCCTGGGGACTCAGTGTTTAGCTCCCATTGAAAACTGACATTATGTAGTATTTGGTTTTCTGTTCCTGCATTAATTCACTTAGGATTATGGCCTCCAACTTCATCCATGTTGCTTCAAAGGACATCATTTCATTCTTTTCTATGACTGTGTAGTATTCCATGGTGCAAATGCACCACAGTTTCTTTATCCAATCCACTATTGATGGGCACCTAGGTTGCTTCCGTGTTTTTTTGCTATTGTGAGTAGCATGGCAATTAACGTAGACATGCGCGTGTCTTTTTGGTAGAATGCACTTTGTGTATAGACCCAGTAATGGGGTTGGTGGGTTGAATGGTAGCTTGATTTTAAATTCTTTGAGAAATCTTCAAACTGCTTTCCACAGTGGCTGAAATAATTTACATGACCACCAACAGCATATAACCATTTCCTTTTCTCTGCAGCCCTACCAGTATGTGTAATTTTTTGACTTTTTAATAATAGCCATTCTAACTGGTATGAGATGATATCTCATTATGGTTTTGATTTGCATTTCCCTGATGATAAATGCTGATGAACATGTTTTAATGTTTGTTGGCTGCATGTATGTCTTCTTTTGAGAAGTGTCTGTTCATGTCACTTGCCCCTATTTTAATGGTGCTATTTGTTTTTTGCTTGTTGAATTGTTTGAGTTCCTTATAGATTCTAAATATTAGACTTTTGTCAGATGTATAGTTTGCATGCCTTTTCTCTCATTCTTTCCATTTTCTGTTTACTGCATTGATAGTTTGTTTTAGTGTGCAGAAGCTCTTTAGGTGCCACTTGTCAGTTTTTGTCTTTGTTGCAGTTGCTTTTCAGGATATCATCATTATGAAATCCTTGCTAAAGCCAATGTCAAGAGGAGTATTTAATAGGTTTTCTTCTAGGATTTTTTGTACCTTGAGGCATTACATTTAAACCTTTAATTCATCTTGAGTCAATTTTTGTATGTCTGGTAGAATTCAGCTGTGCGTCTGTCCGGTCCAGGGCCTTTTTTGGTTGGTGAGTTTTTTATTACTAAGTTAATATCACAGCTTAATATTCGTCTGTTCAGGGTTTCAGTAGCTTTCTTTTTCAATCTTGGAACATTATATGTTTCCAGAAATATATCAATTTTCTCTAGATTTTCTAGCTTGAGGTTGGGGAGGCACAATTCTGTTCGGAGTAGTGGTTGAACTTGTTTAACATTTTAAAAGATATTCTTGCTTGCCAACTAGAATCACAGTTTCCTAACTTAATGTAATATTCCATTATTTTTAAATGATTAAAGTTAAAATATATTCTTATTTTTTAAAAAGGAAATGAAGAGAAATGCAGATGAAAATGGGAAAAGGAAGAAAGGAGATCTTTTTTGTGGATTTTAATATCAGTCACATAACATAAATGAAAACACATAATTAAATTATATGAAATGTTTATAGAAATAGTTATTTTTTATTTTTTTACCACTCACAATTTAGAATGTTATTTCATTTACTCAGAAAAGCCTTGAAAAGTAGTATATTACTATAGAGATCAAAAGTGTAGGGTTTTTTCGTTGTTTTTGTTTCTGTTTTGATTTTTATCTCAACTGCTGAAGGATTGTCTTTTAAATAGATATTGTAAGAACAAATCTGATTCCAAATTGGGAGAAGAACATCATGAATTAGCATTACCATTATGAACTCACAAGTTATGAGCGAGCATGAGACGTATTTTTATATATTTTCCTATGTGATATGTGTTGGTGATAAACTGTGGGAGAATTCCCACGTGTGGAAACTGTTGGTAGATTTTGTTGCTGCATCTCTGGTCACAATAGTTTTGCCAGGATTATTTTTATTTCTCATTTGAAAATACAAATTTTAGAGCTCAACACTTTGTAAGCAATATCTTTCCCCAATATGAGATAAAACTCCAATTATGTATTTTGGTATATACTTCCTGTAAATACACTATCTTTAACACACCAGTATCTATTCTATGGACTAGTAACAATAACCCAAAGAAGCAGATAATAGTGAGAGATCTGATGCTGACAGACTGAAAGAAAACGTAAGGTAAAAATAATTCAAATTTGTTTATTATAGTGATTTGGTGATGACATATAAAGAAGAAGGCTGAGTGACATGGAAGGGTAGAAATACTGCCTCTGGCATTTATATGCATGCATGTGTATATATGCATATACATGTGTGTTTATATATGTGTTCTACATTCATATATCACATACAATATTATATTTAATATTTATTATCTATTTACTATGTTTATAAATTAAATTTAGATTAATTCAATCTTTTAAAACTTCATCATAAGCAATCATTATTTTAAATGATGGGTTAAAGCCAGGCACATACCTATAGTCCTAGCTACTCAGGAGGCTGAGGTAAGAGGATTACTTGAGCCCAGGAGATTGAAGTCAATATAGGCAATGTAGCGAGATTCTCATTTCTAAAATAAATATATAAATAGATATTTTATAAATAAAAAAAGTTTCAAAAATTATCTCCAATGCCATAAGTAAATTTACAAATACATATTAAATGTCATTTTATTAACTTATTTATGTTGTTGAGATAAAAATGTCAAACATAAAATCATTAAAACATGTAACAAAAGTTTACCAACCCTATTAAAGAAGCTTTCAGTTTTCATATATATATATATATATTTAGAAACTAAAAGAGTTGTTTTAGTTCATAAACTTTAATATAACTTTAAGAGAAATGTGGAAGATGAGATTACTTAATAATTTAAAACACTGGATGATGCAACACAAAGGGAAATATATGTGAAAATATAACCTACTAATCTTTATGAAGTCACATTATCGTAATATTAGTAATTTTCAGTATTAAATTACTCTCTTAATAATGGACTGAGGAAATATGTCCTCATCATTTTTTAAGACTGTCAGAAGCAGGGTATTGGAGTCTGCCCCTTGGAAGCTACTCAGGATATGCCGACTGAACAAATCATTACATCATTTATCTATTAATTCATATATTGTAGTTATAGCTATAACCCAATTAAATAAAAGATCAGTATTTTAAAAGTGGCAAGTTTGATGAGGTAGTTGCATTTTTCTAAAATTTAAAATATACACGTGCATTTATTTTGAATTAAGGTTTTTCTACATGTTCAAAATTCATTCATCTTAAGAATAATTTAGAAAGTTCATTTGTGAACCATCAAAATTATCTCACATGCCACATGTTGCTCCTACTCTACTTTTCAACTGGCCTAGAGGTTGATATACGTATGGGAGTGCACATCGACAGTTCCTGAAACAGCTAAAGAAGAAGGTGTACATATTTAACATAATGAGAGGGAGGAGACTTCTAAGGGAAGAAAAACTAGGTTTCTAGGAGAACAAAGGGGAGATTAAAATAGCTTGTAATCATGTTTATGTAGGTAAGAATAGACTTCCTTGTTTTTTCTTCATTTTCATAAACTTTCTTGGGAGAGGGAATTCATGGCAGCCACACTCCCACAAGTATCTGCTTTTAGTGCCATAAAAGAAGTTCAGAAAAGACTCCTTTCTCTTTGTTCAATCTCAAATGTCTTTAGTTTTAAATAATCTTTATAGTGCCTCTAAGGATCTGAGTGAGTCCCAAAACTTTGAAAATTTAAACATTTTGTGTTTTTTTAACTATAATTTTGTCACAGTCTATCTTATACTGTATCAAAATATCAAAGAATCCTGGAACCACAAAGTTATTGCATTCTAGACAAGGTTGTACTTAAAAAATTCCACCAGTAGAAATTTGTGCTTCCTAAAACTTTACCCTCAAGCATTGCTTTACAACTTTTTTTGAGCAACCAGATTGGGAATGAGTTTAACTGAAATGTACTATTAACCAAGCTTAAGAAGAGGGATTTTTTTTTTTTTAATTGGAAAGCAAATATTAATGTCTGGGAACTGTTACAAAGGAAGACATTTTATGAACAAACTAAAATAAAATACAGGTCTGTTAGTATAATTACTTTTAAAAAGTATTTAACATAAATAAGCAAAATAAGATTAGCCATTTTAAAGTGAACAATTCAATGGCGTTTGGTACACTCACAGTATTGTACAACCACCGCCTCTATCCAGTTCCTAAACATTTTAATCACTCCAAAAAGAGCTGGCACCACTCATGCAGTTGCTTCCCATATACCCTCACCAGCTCCCTGTAGCCACCAATTTGTTTACTGCTTCCAGATATTGCATATAAATGGATCATATAATATGTGACCTTATATTTTGTCTGGCTTCTTTATTTCAAAATATGATGTTTTCAAGTCTCATTCATGTTGTTGTATATATCAGGACTTCATTTCCTTTTATGCTTGAATCATATGCCATTGTATGTACATGCCATCATCTGTTTATCCATTTCTTCATTGATAAATACATGGGCTTTTGCCGGCTTTTGTCTGTTGTGAATAGTGCTACATGAACATGCATGCAAGTATACTTTTCAATGTTGTACAAAATAGAATTCAAAAAGACAGAAAAGCATAATAGTTCTTCAAAATAATAACCGAATACTATGAAAGTAAAAACATTTCCAGATTCTGTCATAATGAATGATGCTACCACCACCACCCTCAACAATGGATGTTCTGGATGGAAATGACTTAGGTCCAATATTATTTTCTTCTGTCCTATGATAAACGTTCTTCAGATAAATAGAAACAATTTGCATTTCTAATACAATTACTACCCATTATTTAAGTGTGTGCTATCCATCGTGATTTCTTTCTAAAGAAATGGAAAGGGAAACAAGAAAGAGTAACATTATAGTAGAGAAAACTGACTAGATACGGCCTCAGCCAGGTTCAAGTTAACAACAGTGATAAGTCATATTAATAATATACTATTGATAAATGTGTCAAAAATGGCACTTGACTTGTGGTTTTCCTACATAAATCATGTAAGTCCAGTTGAATCTTGAGGAAAACACCAGATAAACACCCATTAAGGGACATTCTGCAAAAATATCTGGTACTCAAAATTGTTAACATCATCAAAAACAAAAGTCAGAGAACTTGTCACAGCCAAAATGAGCTTAAGTAACCATTATGACTGAATGTAAACTGGTATCCTGATTGGGATCCTGAAACAGAAAACTGACATTAAGTAAAAACTAGGGAAATCTGAAGACATTTTGGATTTTAATTAGTAACAATGCAACATTGCACTAGACAAAGTTAAATGATAAGGAAGACTGTATTCACAGCTATTGCAATAGAGAAGACCAGAATACAGACTAGATCTGAACTGAACTCTAATAGAAAGAATGGCTAGAGAGAAGTTAAATGCTCCAGTGGACTTGGGTGTAGGGGGATTCACAGATCAGGTGTGTTTACTAATTGACGTTCCCAAAGGAAAATAAACTTCCTTGAATTTTCATGACAAAAAGTAGTTTTAGAAATTGGAACAAGTCTCCAAAGGAAGTCAAGCTCCTACCCTCCCACAGAAACTGGGAAATAGGGGCTTCTTCCTTGACTATTACATTTCAAAGAGATGGCCCCCAGGTCGTGAAAAACATGGGTCTTTAGAACTGGCAAGAAGCTTATAAAAGATTCACATCTCAGAGGCACAGAGAAAGAATTTACAATTACAAGATTTCTAAAGTAAATGCTCTAATAAGATGGCAGTGACCTTTATGGTTAGACTGTCTAGTAATGTGAACTGTTAGGTAAAGGCCTAACATATAAAAGCTTAACTACTGTAACATACTGTCAACAAAGTCGCTTTGAAGACATTTGGATCTCAGTTTACATCCTAGCTTCACCGCTTAAAACTGTTGGTTTAAGCAAGTTAATTTATCAATCTTTTTTTAATGAAAACTAAGTCTGCATTATGCCTAATTTCTTTTTTGTTGTTGTTTTTTGAGACTGAGTCTCACTCTGTCGCCCAGGCTGGAGTGCAGTGGCGTGATCTTGGCTCACTGCAACCTCTGCTTCCCAAGTTCAAACTATTCTCCTGCCTCACCCTCTCGAATAGCTTGGACTCCAGGCGCCCACCACCGCACCCAGATTTTTGTATTTTTAGTAGAAACGGGGTTCACCATGTTGGCCAGGCTGGTATCAAACTCCTGACCTCAAGTGATCCACTCACCTTGGCCTCCCAATGTGCTGGGATTACAGGTGTGGGCCACTGCTCCTGGCCATTGTGCCTAATTTCTATAAACTACCTGTTGTTTGTTTTTCTCTCTAACAGGACCGTGCCCAAAATCTGAACGAGAGGCGAACCACCACCACCACTCTCACAGTGGATGTTCTGGATGGAGATGACTTAGGTCCAATGTTTCTTCCTTGTGTCCTTGTGCCAAACACTCGTGATTGCCGTCCACTCACTTATCAAGCTGCCATACCTGAGTTGAGAACTCCGGTAAATATGCTCTTATCTTTCTCCCTTCATTTGCATGTTTTAAAACCCAATGGGATCATGTTCAAGTATTTTGCAGACATATAATTTATAATAGCAAAACTCACTATATGCACATTTAAAAATATTTATGTCCAAAACTATTTTCAGGGAGTATGCATACATTTTTAACACAAAGAGTAATTATATAATTTACAAGGTAGAAAGTATGTTATGAAACAACAGTCCAACATGGTTATTTTATTTTTATTTTTTACCAATAAATCACCAAGGAGTTCACTAGCCATTCTGAAAAACTCCAAATAACCACTGCAGCATTTTCTTAAATTCGTGTTTAAACATGCAGTACTAAGTCACAGGACACACAGGTCAATAGGATACACATTTGGCCCAGTAGAATTCTGAAATGTTATTGGAGATTATGTTTGGCTATTTGAAGGTAGGAGCTAACAAATACTGAATACAAATACTTACCTCTTAAAGTAAAGATACAGAAAGGTGAAGCATGAATACATATTTTCTACGCTTAATCCTATATTTTTGATAAATGCTAATGGAGCTATAAACTTCTGCCGGTTTGGATTTCACACCTTGGACCTCCCTAGATGATTGATGTACATACCTAAGAATAAGAATTTTAAGGCAAATGGATATCCTGTTGGGGCAAAAATATCAATTTCTCCCCTAAAAGGTGTATTTGTGTGTGTGTGTGTGTGTGTGTGTGTGTGTGTGTGTGTGTGTATACACGTATTCTGTTTTAAAAAATTCAATGGTCTAGGATTTAACCATCTAACTAATATTTTTGCTGTTTCCCTGGAAAGTAATCAGCTCTCTGGGTTCCCAAAATGGCTCAAAGTGTTAGAATTTGTTGGAAGCTATTTGACTTTTTTTCCTCAAAGCACCTGAGAACTGCAGTTCTGAGGGTCCTCTATTTGAGATTTTTGAGGAATAGAACAGGAATGCCTTCTAAATGTAAAGCCAAAGAGTGCTTATCCAATGTCATAATATTAATACATCTATTGGTTTTTCTCACAGTTCACTGGTCCAGTTAACTTGCATGAATAATAATAAATAAAAAAAAAGCTGAAGAGAAAAAAAAATAAATCTTATGTGCATTGGATAAAAAATATGTTTTCAGCCAAATGAAGTACTTTTGCAGACAAAAAAGCTAATCAGAACTTGACTAGACAAAATAGATGTAGATTCCCTAAAGTTATATGCCATTATGTTATTTTGTTGAATCCCAGAAAAAAAAAAAAAAAAAAAAAAAAACAAAAAAAAAAAAAAAAAAAACCCACCAACTATTAACAATGGTGAACATAAAAATTTTCTTTGAAAGAACTGGTAAAAGTAATGATGACAAATACAATTTGTATAAGGCTGCACGCCTACTGCCATCTGCCCTTCGACAAAGCTGACAAAAGCAATGGGAAAAAGACTTCCTATTCAGTAAATGGCACTGGGAGATCTAGCTAGCCATATGAAGATTGAAGCTGGACCCCCTCCTTACACCATACGCAAAAAGCAACTCAAGATGGATTAAAGACTTAAATGTAAAACTCCAAACTAGAAAAAACCCTGGAGGACCACCTAGGCAATACCATTCAGGACAAAGGCACAGGCAAAGATTTTGTAACAGACAGCAAAAGCAATTGCAACAAAAGCAAAAATTGACAAATGGGATCTAAGTAAACTTAAGAGCTTCTGCACAGCTAAATAAACTATCAACAGAGTGAACAGACCACCTACAGAATGGGAGAAAATATTTGCAAACTATGCATCTGACAGAGGTCTAATATCCAGCATCTATGGGGAATTTAAATTTATAATAATTAAAAAAAACATTAAAAAGTGGTTTTTTTGGACATGAACATTTTTCAAAAGAATACATACATGTGGCCAATAAAGCAATGAAAAACAGTTAAACATCACTAATCATTAGAGAAATGCAAATCAAAACCACACTGAGAAACCATCGCACAGTCAGTCAAAATGACTATTATTAAAAAGTCAAAAAATAACAAATGCTGGCAAGGTTGCAGAGAAAAGGGAACAGTTACACGCTGTTGGTGAGAGTGTAAATTAGTTCAGCCACGTGGAAAGCAGTGTGGCAATGTCTCAAAGAGCTAAAAGGAGAACTCTCATTTGACCCAGCAGTCCTATTACTGGGAATATACCCAGAGGATTATAAATCATTCTGCCATAAAGACACATGCACATGAATGTTCACTGCAGCACTATTCACAATAGCAAAGACACGGAGTCAATCTAAATGTCCATGAATGACAGATTGGATAAAGAAAATGATGTACATATACCACATGGAATATTATACGGCTATAAAAATAATGAGGTCATGTCTTTGCAGGAACATAGATGGAGTGGGAGGCTAATTTCCTTAGCAAACTAACACAGGAACAGAAAACCAAATACCACATATTCTCACATGTAAGTGGGAGCTGAATGATGAGAACTCATGAACAGAAGGAAGGGAACAATAGACACTGAGGTCTATCTGAGGTTGGAGGGTGGGAGGAGACAGAGGAGCAGAAAAGATGACTATTGGGTACTGGGCTTACTCACTGGGTGACGAACTTATCTATACAACATGATATGAGTTCACCTGTGTAACAAACCTGCGTATGGACCCCTGAACCTAAAATATAACTCTTTTTTTAAAAAAAGTTTCGTTTTTATTTATCTTTTAAAATATCTACAAGAGGGTGAGTTTGCTCCATGACTAATCATTGTTTGTGCATGAAATTTAAACATGTAAGGTTAAAGTATATTAGGCTGGCATTAACATTTTAAAAAATTTCTACAAGAGGGTGGGCTTTCTCTATGACTAATCATTTTTTGCACATGGAATTTAAACATGTGTAAGATTCAAGTATATTGGGCTGGTATTAAAATGTGCATTTTTTCATTCAAATATTTCTATTTGGAAAGACAATAGTGTAAAAATAATAATATGCTGAAACAGATATTTAATACTTGATAATAATCTTTTTCAATCATCCCCATACAAATACGACACTCTGGATTGCGTGTGTGTGTGTGTGTGTGTGTGTGTGTGTGTGTGCACGTGCACTTTCAATTAAAATCTCTTTATATAAAACAGGAAAAAGAAAAATATATTTTTAGTATTAATTTATGTTTCTGAGTTAATATATTTAGCTAGTGTACAGTGGGACCCCAAGAGAAGGTATATATTGAGACCACAATAATCCAATTCAATGAGTCAGTCTGATGACTGTTTACTAGTAGTTAGTTCACTGAGGAAAGTAAAGGAAGATAAAAGCTGCTGCTTGAAAAGCAGAGTGTATGAACTTAATTTTATTAAGGATCATTGAGCTTCCTTTCCTCTCCAGATTACAGACTGAACATCTCTCTCATTCCTATGCAGTTTAGTGCTAGACACCAGACTATACTTTCAATTTGGGGTAATAACATAAGTGATCATAATGTCTAGAGTTTGTATAGAATGTTCTGTTTGTAATGAACTATGCTAAGCTCTGCACAAATATTAACTGGTTGAATATGTTGAATATACACAAAAACATTTTTGGTAGACAGTTTAAGTATATAGATATAGATATAATTTAGTAAGAGTAAATAAAATTAAGATACATTTGAGTCCTGGCTCTACACACAAAAATTGATAGGGTTTTTTTTTTGTTTGTTTTGTTTTTCTGGCTCTGTCAGCCTGGGTTAAGTTGGAGATTCACTCTGTAGGTGGATGTAGTTGTTGAAAAATATTTATATCCAAAGCTATTTTCAGAGAGTATGGGTAAATTTTTGATCAGAATGCCTCACTCTCTCCCTTGTTGTACTATAATATTCATATTTTGAGTATCAGTACTCAAAGGAGAACTAGTCCAAGGATAAAACTTACCCAGTCTTCGGATGACAAACCCAATCCAATATTAAATATTACATATCCTAACATAAGGAGAGCAATGAACTAATGGTGAAGAAATTAAGTCAAGAAATTTGTTATGCTCTGAATCCTTTGTAAAGTCGTATTTGGGCAAAGAGCACGAGGGATCCGGAGGATGGTGGATTCTTGAAGATCAATAAATAGTTCCGTGAACAATTATTCTTGTATTTTCTTTCAAAACCATGCTTTTTGAATTAAATATTATGGAAGAAATTCCAGAATGTTCAATATTGATCCTTTTATCATTTTTAACCAATTGAGCCATTCCTTAACATAATTTGAAAAAATGAGAATTTAAGTTTTACACATTTAAGTAAATATTTACTTTTTAATTTCATGTACAAAAATATAGATATATTTACTTGTATACCTAGGCACTTGGTCAGATTATCAGTTACTGTATAACAGGCCACCAAAACTTAGTGGGTTCAAACTGCAATCATTTAATTTGCTCACTAAGCTGCAATTTTAGCAAGACTTGAGAAAACACCTTATCTTTGCTCCATGCAGCATCAGCTGTGGCACTTTAACTGAGGGCTGGGTGCCACTTTCATGATGATTAACTTAGATGGCTACCAAGCTGATTTTGGCTGTTGGCTGGTGCTCATCCAGGGCTGTAGACTAAGGCTTCATTTTCACCTCAGTTAAGCCTCTTATAGGCTGTTGGAGCTTCTTCACAGCAAGACAGTGGGTTGTCATAATAAGCTTCCCAAGAGAATTAGGCAGAAATTTTCATAAATTAGAATTTGCAGTGTCAGATCTGCTGTGGTCAAATTTCTGCCAGTTTCAAGGGGTAGAAACATACTCCATCTCCCTATATGAGGAGTGTCCAAGTCACATTATAAGAAGAACATATGGAAAAGAAAATATTATTGTGGCAATCTTTCACAAATAAAATCACCCTTAGTACTGGCATCAGGTTTTTATGTACATTGTTATTTTGAATTCATTCTGGAACACTAGGTATAAAAACCAGAGTTAGTATTTGAGCTTCACATTCAAATTACTGTGTTTATGTCTGTACTTTTATTCTTTTTGATTTTCTCTTTTTCTATTTTCCTTTATATATTCTGCTAAAATTTCATGAAATTTCAATAAGATCTTGCTCTCCAGAGTGAGATAACTAACCATTAATGTCAGCTAAACAGGACAAATTGACTCTAATTGTATACTTACTGATCCTTTCTTAAAGGAATTCTTCAAATTTTAAAAGACTTGCCACCTGTTCACCTATGTTGATGGGAAATTTTCCTTACTTTGGTGGTATTCTTGACTTGAGAAACCATTCTTAACATCATTATAGTACATGCAGGATTTCTCAGTTCAGAAAATCTTTTTAAAATATAGTCTATTAATAAATTTATCTCATGAACTATGATATAATAAAAATAAAAATCTGCTTTATATTAAAATTTAAAGTCACTTGTTTAGAAATACACTGATTTTATAAATGTAGATTACATGGTTTTCCAATATAAACAACTCTCTTTGGCAAATTAATGTTTTCACAAACACTAAGATTAATATTATATTGAACACATAAATACATCTGATGTTACAAAGGTATAAAGCAATTCATAGTACTCTTCTAATTTATTATTAATTTGCTACATTTCTATAGGACCCTAATGTATGCCAAACTATGTTAATTGAGGATGCTGAGCAAGTAGGATGAAATAAATTATTGCCCAAATATATTATTATGTATATTTATTCCTAATTTCTGACTTTCTTAAAGTTACTATGTTTGTAAAGTTTAGATTTTCTGGTTTTATGAAAAAGGTCTGTAGAATTTGGAGTATAAAATCCTTGGCTTTATTTTCTAATGAAGCACAGATAAAACCATGATAAATCCTTGTGCATTTTTTCAACTGAACAGTAGCATACATTTATGTGTTGGCTTGACTGGTTGGCTGTTTTTTCTCTTTTTCAGTGTAATATATCCCTGGAGAGAAAAATGAATGATATATTGACATAGTATCTATGTATTTACTGTGCACACCTTCCTTTAATTATTGCGCCATGTGGTTATCAGTATTTCAACATCAGTGGCTCACTAAACATAGTCATCTTTTTCTCTCCCCCTATTTAAAACTCTTGTATTGGATCCCAATAATTTCTAGTGACAAACACCTCAACTGCAATCTTTGTCATAAAACAACTTGCTTTCATGTCAAAAACAACTTCTCTTGTTTATCTGTGGTACTCTTTCCCTCCAGGGAAGCTTTCTCGGTTATCAGAAAAGTAATGCTGATTTTCTGTCATCTACAACACTTATCATTTCTTCTTGGCCTAGCCTCACATTAAATATCTTACAGTCTGAGAACTCTGTCCTCTCTTGTTTTTTTAATGGAAGTACTGGTTTTCCTCATTCCCTCTGTGGCCTTGGATTTCACCTCTTATATCTTAGATGGCTTTTATTTATTTTGAAATTTATTTTAAAATTATGATTAAATTTCAAAGATTTACAAGGCTTCTCTCTTTTGTAATTCTTTTTTTCTTCATTATTGTTTTTATTACGATTGAGTTGAGCAAACCTCTATAGAGTTCTATTTTTCCTCAAATAGGGATTATGTATTTGTTGTAGATAGGTCTTCTAACTTGAAATCTGTCTTGAGTTCCAAGTTTGCATTTCTCATCTTTTTCTGGATATTTTTAACTGTGTTTCCAGCAGATGCCTCATTATTCTTTCTATTCAATTCTAATGCATCTGTACTTGCTACGTATTGTTACTCCTGGGGTCATTATTGATTTGAACTTAGACTTCAGTGACCTCCATTCCAAACTCAATCAATCTCCAAAGACATTTTCTACATTACCTATACACTGTTACTCAAATCTGTTTGACACCTGTCTATTTACACTGTCAAAACATCTATTTAAAGACATTCTCTAAACTTGGTATACAGCCTCCAGTGTCTCACTCCTCTAACCACCATCACAATAAAGCCAAAGTTGTTTTTGTTTTTGATACAATTCTGATCTGATTTTTTGATGTTTAAAAAGGTTCAGTGTTTTTCATCATACACCAAATGAATTCCACGGCTTTTATCATATCATTCAAAGTAACTTTATATCTGACCACTTTCCAGTCCCATGTCTTCTAACACACATAGTACAACTTGTCTAGGCACACAGAACATCACATATGACCCTGAACTTCTCTGAGAATTACCCTACTTTCTCTCTGTTTCATATGTTAAGCACATATTTGTTATTCAAGTTTCACATCAGTTAACCTAAAATGATAGACCCTCAAAACTAATAGTTTCTCTTTGTGACCCCATTTATTCCTACTATAAATATTAAACTCTTCATTACAATGTGTTCATTTACTATGAATGTTTTTCTTTCACTACACTATGAGTTCTTTAAACTTCTCTTGTCATTATATCCTAACTTGAAACCCATTGGCTTCACATAGTAGATATACAGTATTTTTTGTTTTTCTTTTTTTGAGATGGAATCTCGCTTTGTCACCAAGGCTGGAGTGCAGTGCACGATCTTGGCTCACTGCAACCTACACCTCCCGTTTTCAAGCAATTCTCCTGTCTCAGCCTCCCAAGTAGCTGAGACTACCAGCATGTGCCACCCACACCCGGCTAATTTTTGTATTTTTTCAGTTGAGACGGGGTTTCACCATGTTGGTCAGGCTGGTCTCAAACTCCTGACCTCAGGTGATCTACCCGCTTGGGCCTCCCAAAGTGCTGGGATTATAGGCCTGAGCCACCGTGCCCAGCCCGATACTTTTTGCATATTTTGAAATGAATTAACTCACCAAATTTTCAAAAAATGTTTATTATGTAATAAATCATTGAATACAAATCTGAGTAATCATGGCTCTTGCCCTCTCAGTCTCAATTAAAGTATATTTGCTGTAAAGGTGCATATGTGAAGGGGGTGTGTGTGTGTGTGTGTGTGTATATATATATACACACACAAATATACACATGTGTTTATATATATATACACACACACACATACACACATGCGTTTATATATATATACACATACACATGTGTGTGTATATATATACACATATTCATGTGTGTATATATATATACACACACACATATACGTTTGTGTGTATAATTACTTATTGTAATTGTACATTATCCAAATATCTTATTTATTTTATACAGTCTAGATCAAGTAATCAAATATCCCATTTGCTATAGAAAGTCCCATATTATAATTCTTGTCCCAGCATATTGTTAATAATGTCTCCTTTTCTTTTTAATAGTGTTCTAAATATTAAAGTATATCCTCACTGAATCCCTTGGCCATCATTTTCAAAATTTTTTCTGTGGATATCTTTTGGGGTCAGCAAAGTGATGAATGAAGAGGGAAACAACTGGTAACTCCCAAACTGCCCACAACCTTTTAATGCAAAGATTGTTTGTCAAAATATTTCGAAGAGACAAATGATAAATAATACATCCAGAGTCAACATATGATGTCTCTGCCATTTTTTTCTTCCCATCAACAATCGAACACAAACACAAACTAAACTTCAGCAAGTATTGTCCTGAATGTGAACTTGTATTGTGATTCTAAAAGTGGTGTGTGACATGGGGGCCTGTCTGGGGGTCGGGGAATAGCGGAGGGATAGCATTAGGAGAAATACCTAATGTAGATGATGGGTTGATGGGTGCAGCAAACTACCATGGCACGTGTATACCTATGTTACAAATCGGCACGTTCTGCACATGTATCCCAGAAATGAAAGTAAAATTTTTAAAAAGTCATGTGTGAAGTTATATGAAAGCAAAGGAATCTTTGGTTCTTTTCATCATTGGTCAAAATGTATTTGAACAGGTTCAACTATATTCAACTGTAATATACCATAGCACCAATTACAGATAATGTGAAGACATTGAAGTTTTTAGTGGAATAAATAAATAAGAAACAATAGATATGAAATAACTATTAAGTGGGCAAAAAAGAACCAATCGAAAGGAGGAACTGAGTTTGTTAGTTTAGTTGAATGAAGAAAGTCACTATTCTGCTGAATAACAAGTTTGAAGTCTAACACTTCTTGTTAAGGAGTTTGTTCAAAGTATTACTTTAACCTTTGAGCTATTTTTTTCTATGAAACACACATGAAAGACGTCAAGTCCTTAAGCTTGTACCTGATGTTTATAAGTTTTCTTACACATTTATTCTGAAACTCTGTGATGGCTTACTCAATTATGAGGGAAAATTTGCCAAGATGTTTACCATCACAATGTAAGATAGTTTGTAAGTACTCAGAGTCTGAATTTAAATCCTGTGTGATGTTGGGAATGTTGCTTAATATCTGCAAAACTCAGTTTGAACTTGTCATCTACAAAATGAAGGTAATAGTAGCTCAGATATGTGGTTTTCATGAGTACTATAAAAGAAGATTTATGAAGCATGCTTAACTAGTTACCAGCAAATAATAAGAGTTTAACAATATTTGCTATTGTTACTATTATTATTGGCAATAGAAATTTTGTCTGGCTTGGTGTTTACTCAGAGACACATGGGAAGAAGTAGCTAATTCAAATTAGTTATTAAAACTCTAACTTATCTTTAATTGAAATTCTAGCTTTAAAACTGAGTTGTATGTAGATAGTACCTAATTTATTCTTATTGCACTATTTCTAATTAATTCAGTATTATTTTGGATCTTTAAAAGAATGCAATCTATTTATTCAAAAGAACAGTCGAGGTATCTTTTTAAATAAACAGAGTTGGCATTGTCACTACTTGTGCTGAATTAATTATGCAGTGTATTATGACTTTGGGGAGAGGGAGCAGCAGATGTCAAATGCCACAAGGTGATACTGCAAGCCAAAATATATCAATGAATCAAATTTTAAATGTCAGCAAGTATCTTGCTCCCTTTGCTTCTTTTTTTAAATAAATATAGAAACAATAGATTATAGTAATGTTTTCAAAATTGTCCCACAGAGCCTCCTCTTGGGCTCCGGTGGTTCACGGTTTGCACTGTAGGTAAAGATAGGACTTCTTTGCCCTATAAAATCGGCAATTCTGCTGTTTTTCCACACACTAAGGTAGAAAGTTTTTCAGGATTTACTTTAATTATAAAATAATTGGCTGCTAATTATAAAGTATACAGAAACATTTAAAAAGATTAGACATATAATGAAAATCAGAAATCCTCAATCCTCAAAGCCCAGTCCCCAGGATAACCATTATTAATTTGATGAATGTCTTTCCAAATACCTGGAGCCTGACTGAAACAATTATATATATATACACATATATTTAATTTCAAACAAGCCAAATGACTCTGGCCTACATAAATGTAAAGTGTTAGAAGATTCACTGTGGCCTCACAGAATCTACTGGTAACTTTTTTAAGGAATTAAGAGCTGAAGGTTGAGAACAAAAGCCATACCTATATGTTTTAGGGGTTGGAGATGGATCATGTGATTTGGCATGACTATACAGAAACAGGATGTAATTCTTTGTCTTTCTAACCCAATGCAAATTTGAGAGAGAGAGAGCAACTGATTGACCTAGCTTGAATCACATGCTTGCCCTTTGACCACAGGGAATGGAGCCTGGGATAGTTAATTTTATGCATTAACTTGGCTAAGACATGGTAGCCAGATATTTGTCAAATATATCTAGATATTGATGTGAAGGTATGCTTTTAGGTGATGTTAACATTAAATCACTAGACCTTGGATCTATGATATCGGTTGGCTGCATCCAGTCAGTTGAAGGCTTTAAGTAAAAAGACTGACCTCCCTGAAAAATCTGAGGATTCTGGCAAACTATTTTTGGACACAAACTATGACAATTCTTCCCTATGTCTCCAGCCTGCTGGCCTATCCTACAGATTTTGAACTTGCCCGGCACTACAATCACATGAGCCAGTTTGTCTTAAATCATCTCTCTCTCTCTCTCTCTCAGAAACACACACGTATACATATATACGCACACATTTTATTGGTTCTGTTTCTTTGGAAGATACCAACCAATACAGGGCCCCTGATGAATGTGTGCCTAATAGAAAAGGTAATTCATTTAAACACAGAGATATTGTTAAAGGGAAATGGATGCTAGGCAGCTGAAAAGTCAAATATTTAAAGCAAATATATAATCAAACCATCAAACTTTTTTTTTTTTTTTTCCTGGAGTCTTACTATGGTTGTCTACCAGGTTTGCCTGAAATCTGGTCAGAATGGTATTGAAAAATAGACATTAGATCACATCTCTTCCGTGCTTCAGTGCTATGATAGCTTCTTAGTAAGTAGTCATATCTAAGTGTCTTCTTTTACCATGACCTGTAAGGTCCTACACAGTCTAATCTCACTTGCCTCATCCCATCTGCTTCCACTACCTCTCTTCCTTCTGCTTCCTGGTCTTCTTTTTGTCCTTTATCATTCCATATTATTTGGCTGAGGGGAAATGTTTTTGTGTGCCATTTTATTTTCCAGAATATTCTCTTGTGATATTTTCCTGTGGCTGGCTCCTTCAGTTATTTAGATTTCAGCTCAAATGTTACCTCCTTAAAAAAGGCTTCCCTAATAACACAGTCTGTAATAGGTTCCCTCAAGAATTAGATGATACTTGACTTTGTTTTCTTGAGATTAGTTTACTATGTGGAAATTTCCTGCATATTCATTTAATTAATATTTGTCTACTTCCTTCAAAATATGAAAGCATCTGAAAACAGAGACTTTCCCTGTATCATTTGCTATCTTATCACAAACTGTTAGGATGATGCCTCAAATATAAAATGCTCAATTAATATGTACTTATATGGAATAAATTAAAACTTCCCTATCAATGCATATGTATTTTACTTTTTATAATAGCTGCATAGAATGACTTTGTATAAATGTACCTTAATTTATTTGCCTGTTTTATATTTTGGGATTCTGTGCACAGTATTATTTTTTTTTTTTTAAAGTGCTTCACTGTTTAAAAAAAATACCTAGATAAAATATATTCCTCTCTAAGGAGATATATTTCTCTCTGATGTGTTCTTTTGTTAGCAAAACTAAATGTATGTTACATATTCCTTATTTCAGTTCTTTTTGATTAAAACAAAAAATGAAGGACATGCTAATGC
The DNA here is from genome assembly GCF_024542745.1 of Macaca thibetana thibetana. Classification (NCBI taxonomy): domain Eukaryota; kingdom Metazoa; phylum Chordata; class Mammalia; order Primates; family Cercopithecidae; genus Macaca; species Macaca thibetana. The sequence goes on from NC_065586.1 coordinate 79,408,208, forward strand.
ATTTTAGTAGTTTTAACTGTTGGGGCTGATGTGTGGCTAAAAGATGGTTTTGAATTCAGTGAGGTCACCAGAAAAGAAATTATGTATGTAACACTTTAAAAAGTTATAAATATGGCTGTGGGATTGTTCACAAGCAGTTTTGCAGCTTTCCTTTATGAAGCCATATTGTATGTAATGGGCTTTATGATTAATATTTTTTTCTCAAAGAATATTACTACTCAACTATAATAGCTCTAAACCAACTTGATTTGTAGGTAGCCTAATAGTGATTTCCTTGAATTTCACTTCGTTCACTAACATCTTCTGCAAATATGTACGAAAAAAAGGGAAATAAATAGACTATGGACACAGCAATGGATTTACCTGCTTCCCAAGTGATATTAGTTCATGATGCTTTCAAGACCTTTAAAAGAAATCTTATATATAAGCCACTGACATCTCCTCTCCCTGTTTCTACTTTTGCTCCCTATTGCTTATTTTTCACACAGCAATCAGGGTAATTTTTTGAAAGCACAAATCAATTCAAGTTACTCTCTTGCTTAAAATATTCCAGTGATTTCCAACTGTGGTAAGAATAAAATTCTCAAAGTACACATGATTCAATTCCTGCCTATCTGCTGATCTGCTGCCAGGACTTTTTTCCTATCCATTGGATCTTCTAAGTTTGTTCTCATGCCCAAGTTTTTGCTATTCATTTTGTGTAAAACTCTTTTATCAGGCCTTGCATTGATTGGTACACTCTCATCAATCAATACCAGGTTTCAGGAAACAATATAACTTCCCAAATTTCCTGACAACCCTTCCTAATGTAGATTTGCTTTAAACAACAACAAAGTCATAGAGATTAATAAGAAAGTTTAATTTGTTTTTGTTGGTATATAGAGGCGAATACAATTTATAGTAGCTCTGTTTTCAGTGTGATTTTCTTGAAACTTGCAGCTGGCTTGTGCCAATGTTAATGATTTAAGGGAAAGTAATGATATAGGTGAGTAAATAATATACAAGACAGCTGGCTCATTTTAATAAAATTGAAAAAACCTTACCATGTCAAGATAATCAAAGAATAAATATTATTGGTATGATAAATATTTATACTGGTAAGTCAAAGAGTTGTAATAAACATTCAAAAAACTCTAAATTCCTAATCACTAAAACATGGGCAGAAAATTTATCTGAAGACATATGACATGAAGCAGCACTTGTTTTTTAAAATAATTACTTTTAAGGTGACACTGTCACACAGGAGAACAAAAGGAGAAATGTAGAATGGTTTAAGTATATCTCTGTCAAGAAGCATATCTTTAATATGATTTGAGGGTTATATAAAAGGGTTTGCATTTATCAGCCTTGCATGCATGCATTGGGTTCAAAGTTACTTAAAACCGTGCTTTTACTCAGAATGCTTATTTGTCAGTCTGGTTGCTTTGGTATGAAATGTCAGAAATTAAGGACTTCTTGGATTGTATACTTAGGTTATAAATATTTCCTGTGTTGAGAAGCAATTTTATACCACACAGTGTTTACAGAGCATACACCTGATTGATAACACACATTTGGTCCCTAAAAATTACATTATCTTGTATACATTGCAGAGTATCTTACTTATAATACATGCATGATATGACTTTCAGCTGCATTACTCTAGATTTTGAGTTCTAATTATTGTCACTATTATATAGCAATATATTTCCACATATTAACATCTTCAGAGAAATGTGTGTGTGCATATATATATATATATATACACATATATATATGGAATATGGAATTGTTTCCATTTGAAACAATGTTAATTGTGATAATTGAGGAACCGTCTCAGGATATATAAACTCATTTTTTTGCGATATTTTTGGTTCATAGAATTATATATGCAGTTTTCTTTTAAAAAAATGCATACAGAGATTAAGAATAGAGTGACAGCAGTAATTTAACCTTGTCAGCAATTCTCTGAGTGATAATTGGCCTTGTAATCTATTGCCCCATCTGCTAGGTGGTGGAAGTTCCTCTCAGTCAAGAACTGTACCAATTCTTAAAGCCAGTCCCTTCTGAAGACTTATACTAACAGTGGAAATTGCACATGGAAGTGACTCATTATTCAATAAAGTTTTCTATTTTTCTTATTATTCAGATGGAATTGAACTAAGTTTTGTAAACGAAGTGGGGAGGTATCACTTTTTAAATTTTTAATATGTGTGCGTGTGTACGTATTTATGGGGTACATGAGACACTTTGATACAGGCTTGTAAAGCATAATAATCACATCATGATAAGAGGCCTTTGTATTTTCACTTTGAAAAGTAGACTGAATGCATTTGGAAATAAAGTTGTAAAATTTCTCAAATGGAAAGGCCTGAGGTCAAAGGAGGAGTGACCTACTAGAGTACCTACCTACTATGTGTTAGGTAAAATATATAAACTATCTGATCACAACCGAGTAAACATTTGTTTTAGTCTGATTGACTGCCATAAAAAATACCACAAACTAGGGATTTATCAAAACTAAAAATTTATTTCTGACAGTTCTGGAGGTTGGCATTCTAAGATAAAGGTACCAGTAGATTCGATGTCTGATGAGGTCCTGCTTTCAGCTCACAGTTAGTGGTGTCCTCATATAGTGAAATGTGCGACGGGTCTCTCTTACACCTTTCATTTATTAAGGGGACTATTGTTAACACCCTTCATGACCTAATCAATTCCCAACCTTCTAATACCACCATCTTGAGGGTTAGGATTTCAACATATGTATTTTGGGGAAACACAAACAATCAGACACAGCTGGAACTTAGAATCTAGTCTAAAACAACGAAGTGTGTCTCATACGTTTTACCTATACCACATTTTTCCTGTACATACAACAACTCATAATATCTAAGGACGCAGTAGGAGTTATTGACCTGATTTTACCATCTAAATAGCATCACCTAAAACACATTTCTAGGAAGTGAATGGGTGGAAATTAGGGTTCATATATCTAGACGAGTAAATATCATCTTGAAATAAACCACTAAGGATGTATTTGAAAATCCAGACTGCTATTCATTATTATCTATGCAGTTAAATATATTTCTGTTACAAACACAAGTAGTATGTTATGTTGATTTTGATGGGAATTTTAAAAAATGGTTTTACATTTTATTCCTAAGGGTAATATTATTTAATTTAAACACTAAAAAAACAGCCAGCAACCACAATGTAATCATTATAACCACCATTGCAGTGTTTCTTTGTTGATTTGTAAGGGACATATAAAGAAAAATGAGAAAAGACCATAAAGAAATTCCCAGAAAAAATATATCAGCTCTTATAGATGTGATGGGTGCTATGAAGTGTTACATGTATAACCATTGAGGCAATCAATTCTTCCTTCTCAGTTACCTTCATTCTCACATGCTAGGAATGTTACTGGCTGATGGAAATTACTTGAGTCTTTCTTGAAGAATTGCCCTTCATTTAAAGATAACCATTTCACACAAACTCACCACCTGTCCCTGGAAGCACTAGCATCAAATGTCTGGTCAATGGGGCCGGAGAGAGTTATATCAAGGCCCAGTCATCTAGCCTCAATGCAGGAGAACTCTGGAAGCCATTCCCTTTAAGATATTCTGTGGGCTTGTTGTCTCTGCCCAGATTGTACTTCTTTTCAACTCCTCTGTCTCTCCCCAATCCTACTTCCTTTATTCCTTTATAAATTAATTCCCTTATAGACATCATACATGCAAATTTACCTGACAGTTTGTTTTCCAGAAAACAAACTTAGTACAGTGGAGTATCTTTGTGTTGGTTCCCAAATAAGTATTTTAGAGATTTCATTTATTTTGTACAACTGAGTGATAGAAGACTTATATGTTTTGGATACAATCAATTGGTGTTTCACCTGGATCATAACTCACATAACTAGTGAAGGGGTGGCCTGCCCCTCCACACCTGTGGGTGTTTCTCGTTAGGTGGAATGAGAGACTTGAGAAAAGAAATTAGACACAGAGACAAAGTATAGAGAAAGAAAAAGTGAGCCCAGGGGACCAGTGCTCAGCATACAGAGGACCCAAGTGGGTACCGGTCTCTGAGTTCCCTCTTTACCATCTTTATCTTTACCATTTTAGAAAAAGGGAAGTGACAGGATAATAGGATCATAGTAGGGAGAAGATCAGCAGTAAGATATATGAATAAAGATCTCTATGACATGAATAAGTTTAAGGAAAAGTGCTGTGCCTTGATATGCATATGCAAACATCTCCATAAACCTTTTTAGTGCATAAGGAGCAGCATTGCCGTTAGCAAGTCCGGGCTTCAACCGCAAGGCGGTTTTCTCCTATCTCAGTAAATAGAACATACAATCGGGTTTTACACCGAGATGTTCCATTGCCCAGGGACGGGCAGGAGACAGATGCTTTTCTCTATCTCAACTGCCAAGAGGCCTTCTTTCCTCTTATACTAGTCCTCCTCAGCACAGACCCTTCATGGGTGTCAGGCTGGGGGATGATTAGGTCTTTCCCTTTCCATGAGGCCATATTTCAGACTATCACATGGGGAGAAACCTGGGACAATACCTAGCTTTCCTAGGCAGAGGTCCCTGTGACCTTCCGCAGTGTATGTGTCCCTGGGTACTTGAGATTAAGAGAATGGTGATGACTTTTAACCAGCAAGCTGCCTTCAGGCACTTGTTTAACAAAGCACACCCTGCACAGCCTAAAATCCATTAAATCTTGAGTCACCACAGCACATGTCTCTTGCAAGGACAGGGTTGAGGGTAGGGTCACAGATTAACAGCATCTCAAATACAGAACAAAATGGAGTCTCTTATGTCTACTTCTTTCTATATAGACACAGTAACAGTCTGATCTCTCTTTCTTTTCTCCACAAGCTAGCTTGTAAATGTGTGTCTTACTCTTCCTCAAAGACTCTCATTTAATGTTTTGGATGAGGCCTAGGAACTTGTATGTCCAGAATTTGTTCCTTCCAGTGGGTTCTTGGTCTCGCTAACTTCAAGAATGAAGCCATGGACCTTCGTGGTGAATGATACAGCTCTTAAAGATGGTGTGTTCGGAGTTTCTTCCTTCTGATGTTCAGATGTGTCCAGAGTTTCTTCCTTCCAGTGGGTTCATGGTCTTGCTGACTTCAGGAGTGAAGCCACGGACCTTCTCAGCAAGCGTTACAGCTCTTAAAGGTGGTGCAGACTCAAAGAGTGAGCAGCAGCAAGACTTATTGCAAAGAGCGAAAGAACAAAACTTCCACAGTGTGGAAGAGGATCCAAGTGGGTTGCCGCTGCTAGCTCAGGTGGTCAGCATTTATTCCCTTTTTTGGCCCTGCCAACATCCTGCTGATTGGTCCATTTTACAGAGTGCTGATTGGTCCATTTTACAGAGTGCTGATTGGTGTGTTTACAATCCTTTAGCTAGACACAGTGTGCTGATTAGTGCACTTTTACAGAGTACTGGAAGGTGCATTTACAATCCTTTAGTTAGACACAAAAGTTCTCCAAGTCCCCATCTGACCCAGAAGCTCAGCTGGCTTCACCTGTCAATCCCCCCTCTAAACAGGACACCCCCACTGTTGTTGGAAATTGGGTAATGACTGCTCTAGCTACTTCCTGCTGGATGGGGTGAAGAAGGGGCCCTGCAGCTGTAGTGTCCTCCTGAGGGGAACTCTTTAGGCCAGTGAAAGGGCCAGCATGTTGGTCAAGGGGTCCTCAGTAGAAGTTGTTAGTTGAGCTCATTTGGGGTTCCATTTGTAAGACCATCTATAGCTTGATGGCCTCAATCCTAGAGGAAACAAATTCCACAAGGAGGTTAAAAATACATGGCCCGAAGGCGAGTAATAGCAAGATGGCTGCTACAGGACCTAGAAAGGGGAGAAGCCATGTTGCCCGACTCCAGAGGTTGGTATAAGAGTTTGAAAGGCATTGTCTGCTTTTAGAAGCCTTTTCCTGTAAATGCTGGCATCTCATACTATCCCTGACTTGTTAGTTTAAAGACAACACTCTTCGCCTAAGAAAGTGAAGAGTCCTCCTTTCTCAGCAGTGAGGAGGTCTAGGCCTCAGCAGTTTTGGGGAGTCACTGCTGCCAAAGAGTCTATTGGGATTGTAGAATAAGAATAGATTTTGTTATTTCTTGCAAACTGTCTGAGAAATCCTTTGAGAGTGTGTGCTAGTAGGATAATACATGTTACACTGTTAACTTTTAGCAAACTTTAGTTGAAAACCTTGTAAGTTTAGGATTTTAATTTTTCTTTGCTATTAATAAAATCTCATTCAGCCCATATTAATTTAGAATTGGTATAGATGGCTCCTTCCTGATTCTGTAAGTATTTTAAGATTTGGCTGAGTGCAAACAACTTGCACATTTGAGCAGACCAATTATTAGGCAATTTTCCTAACTCTGCTTCTACAAGAGTTTCCTTATCACTTACTGAATACCCATTGTGTCTTTTTCCATTAATCAACTGGGAGGAAAGTTCCTCCTAGATCTGGTCCGAACTTTGTATGGTAATTATTTAAGATTTAGATCCCTATTTGGAAACCTGCTGGGTTAAGGATTTTTGATAGGAAGGCTATGGGTTGTCAGTGGCCTCAGTGCTTTCGGGCTATGCCATTGTTTACACTGACAACAAGATGATATTGGAGTGTTATAGCATTACAGAGAAGACCTTCAATGATCAATTATATGTTTTAAATTTACCCTGGCTTTTAAATGAATAGGGTATACTGTTTTTTCTTTATTACTTCTATCTCTCTCTCTCTCCTTGACTTCTTCTTTGTCTGTCTCTCTCTTTCTCTATGACTTCCTCTTTGTCTCCACCTCTCTTTCCTTCTTTGACTTTCTGTCTCTCTGTATCTTCCTCTCTCACTCTTTGACTCCTTATTTTTCTCTGTCTCTTCCCCTCTCTCTCTCCTTCTCTTTGTCTCTCTGTTTCTTCCTCTCTCTCTCTCTGATTTTCTACCTCTTTCTGTCTTTCCTTTCTGCTGGTCTTTCCCTGCCTCTGCCAGCTGCTTATGCTGCTGTTCTCCTCTATCCTTCCGCTTCTTGATGGCTTCTGCAGTGTAAGACTGCCACCTCCTTGGATTTTTGCACTGCATGCAATAACTCCATGAGTACCTTGTGGTATTTAATGGGGGTTCCCCCAGAGGTTAGGAACCCCCTTTCTTTCCGTATTACAGGATGGACATGTAGGACTAGATAAGCATAATTACTATCTGTAGCAAAGTCTTCCAATTACAACTGAGGAGGTGGGACAAATACCTGGTTGCAGGCTGTCCCAGGATGCCTTGGATGGTAACGGACCTTGAAGACAGTTGTCTGGGACAGGAGATTAACACTGAGAAGGCCTCGCTAGTGTCCAGGAGGAAGTCAATTTCCTGGCCATCAATGGTTAAGTGTACCTGAGGCTCAGTGAGGGTGATGACATGAGCTGGCACTTGCCCTGGGTACCCTCAGTCCTGTTGTTGGATCATCTGGTTGGGGGCTTATGGTCCAGAGAACCTTTGCCTCTGGGGCAGTGTGCCTTACAGTGATTGCCTCGGCACAGTGGACATGGATGAGGGGGGCAGCTTGTTTCTCATTGGACAATCTTTTTTAAGGTGTCCTTGCAAACTATGCTGGTAGCAAGCCCCACTGAGTGATTGGCCTGCTGCATTTTCTGTACTCTCTGAACCACCAAGGTTTGTTTGTCTGAGGGCCATGACTAAGGCTGCAGCCTTTCTCTGATCTTGTTTTTCCTCTTCGACCTGTTCCTCTTGGTCCCTATTATAGAACACTGAAGTTTCCAGGTTTAATAATGCCTTCAGATTTTGTTCAGGGCTCAGGGCTCCCTTTTGGAGCTTTCTTCTGATATCTGTGGCTGATTGGGTAATACACTTATCTTTTAGGATCAATTGACCCTCTAGTGAGTCTGGTGACAGGGGAGTGTATTTCCTTAAGACTCCTGTAGCTGCTCAAGGAAGGCAAAAGGATTTTCTTCCTCTCCCTGAGTTATGATGGACATCATTGAATAATTCATGGGCTTTTTCTTAATTATCCTCAGTCCTTCCAGAACACAGGTCAACAGATGTTTACGACTCCAGTCCCCATGATCTGAGTCGAGGTCCCAGTGGGGATCCATACTGGGGAGGGCTTGCTGACTAGTAGGGAATTTGTCCCTTTCTTCAGCTGTCATTCTATCATTTACTTGACTAAGATACGAGGTATCTCCAAACTCTTGGGCTGTAGCTAAAGCCACATTCTTTTCTTTAAAGGCCAAGGTTTGATCTAACAATAGTATGACATCTCTCCAAGTGAGATGGAAGGTTTTCCCTAGACCCTGTAGGACATCTATATACCTATCAGGATCATCTGAAAACTTCCCCAGGTCTGCCTTGATCTGCTTTAAATCAGAGAGGGAGCAGGGGACATGTACCTGGGTTGGGCCAAATTCTGCTCCCCCTACAGCTTGAAGGGGACATAACCGATAGGCCAGGTGTATTTGTGGTCCTTTGGAGATTTATTTTCTTGTTTCCCTCTGGGTGGGGGAGATTAACGGAGGCTTATCATTAATAGGAAAGGGAGCTATAGGGAGGCTGTGATATGGGGGTAAGCTGAGAGGTCCTCCTGTGGGATGTAAATTGCAAGATTTGCAGAGTTGTGTATTCTCCTTCAATGAAAAGAAAGCTTGGACATAAGGTATTCCACTCCATTTACCTTCCCTCTTACAGAAAAGGTCAAGCTGCAGGATAGTATTGTAATTTATACTTTCCTCAGGTGGCCATTTTTCCCCACCAGAGAGAGAATATTGGGGCCAAGTTGTAGTGCAGAAAGAAATGAGCCACCTCTCTTTCAGGCTTTGCAGGTCAAATTGGTCCCAATGGCTTGCATTTAGGCTCCCAATAGGATGCATTTCAAGGGTGAGCCTGTTGATGCCTGAGTGTTTCCCATCTGAAAGACAAAGCTGCCTGTGGTTTTGGTTTGTTGGTTTCTCCCACTGTCCAAGAACCCTCAATGGTCCCTGGACCCTACTGATCAGAATAGTTGTGCTCACCGACACAGCAGCAGAAGCACTAGTTTTCCTCCTAGACCACAAGGAGGATCAAGGAATGTCGGATTTAGTGGCCCTTACTGATACATTTTCGAAAACCTGTTAAAGTCCTAAGCCTTCTCCTGTTAGTATTGGGACTTTACCCCTGTCCTATGAAGATGTTATACCCCAAAAATGAAGTGGAGGGCCATATCCTGAGAGAGGGAAGGGATTTCCAGGGTTGGAAGAGTTACACATTTTGTCCTCACTTAAGTGAATAGGAAGGATACAATTTCTGAGGCTCCCCATATCCTAGGTTCAGGAATAGCCTTTATTAGGCCTGCCAGTCTGAGGAGGGGTCCTAAAGTTCCAGACAAGATAGTCCCGCTCCCCAAACAGGGCTTTGGGGAAAAATAGCGTCTTTCTGATTGGTGAGCCTGGGTGTCTAAAGAAGGGAAGTCCTGAAGTTTGTACTAGAAGTTATTGTTATAGGAGAAACTAGAAAAGCACCAGAGACAGGGAGTGGTTTTTAGAAGCAAGACTAGGCTCAGAGAAGAGAGGCAAGAAGAAGTTTGTATGACAGGTTTTAGGACCCAGGAGGCAAGGGTCAGGATAGGTAAGTTAGATGGGCAAGTCTTGCTTGGGCGACATGACTTTGAGAGTTCCACTCATAGCCACAGGGTCAACCAACTTGTCGGGACCCCGGAGCTGAATGGCTTTCCTCTCTGTTGACCCTCAGCTCAGCCCGGAAGTACAGGAAAAGCAGAAACTGGTTTCAGTCAAACCAATGCTCCCAACTCTGAAGAGTCAGGGGTTGTAAGAGAGCCCTTTCCCAGAAAGCCTGACACCCATGTCTTTAGTCCAGCAGCTGTGCTCGTCACTTTTAACTGGCCGACAGGTGCCCAGTATTTAGCCCCTGAATTCTAAGGAAAAATAGGACAGACTAGCAAGTGAAAGAGGTTCGATGGTACTCACCTCTTGGTAATTGTCCCTTCACGGTTGCCAAATGTTTCCAGAATTTGTTCCTTCAAGTGGGTTCTTGGTCTCACTGACTTCAAGAATGAAGCCGCGGACCTTTGCGGTGAGTGTTACAGCTCTTAAAGGTGGTGTGTCCGGAGTTTCTTCCTTCCGATGTTCAGATGTGATCAGAGTTTCTTCATTCTGGTGGGTTTGTGGTCTCGCTGACTTCAGGAGTGAAGCCACGGGCCTTCTTATCAAGTGTTACAGCTCTTAAAGGTGGTTTGGACCCAAACAATGAGCAGCAGCAAGATTTATTGTGAATAGAGAAAGAACAAAGCTTCCACAGCATGGAAGGGGACCGAAGAGGGTTGCTGTTGCTGGCTCAGGTGGCCAGCTTTTATTCCCTTATTTGGCCCCGCCCACATCCTGCTGATTGGCCCATTTTACAGAGCACCGATTGGTACACTTTTAAAGAGTGCTGATTGGTGCATTTACAATTCTTTAGCTAGACACAGAACACTGATTGATGCATTTAAAATTCTTTAGCTAGACACCAAAGTTCTCCAAGTCACCATCCGTCCCAGAAGCTCAGCTGGCTTCACTTCTCACTTGAAGCTTCAACTCCAGGATACTCTAATTAAATATGACTGGAATGTGGCCTAAGAATTTGTATTTCAAAAACGTTAATATAGGAATTTTCAAATATATACAAAAAAAACAGAAGACTATCATGACCCCACCTATGAATTTATCACCCAGTTTCAACAATTATCAATTCATGGGCATGCTTGCACCAACTATATCTTCTCCCATCCTTTCCTCCCAAATTACTTGAAGCATATCCCAGATATAGTTTCATTGTATTTGAATATGTTTCAGTGTATATTATGAAATGATGTCATACCACAATGCCTAATAATGTGAGTTAAATTAGGAGTGTTTATTTTTTAATGCATCAAAATAATTCCAATAATCAAGAAACACTGAGGTATAATTGATGAATTAATTAAAAGCTTGGTGTGTAATTTTGACATATTGACTTGTATGTGTGTATGTGTGTGTGTGTGTGATTACTGTTGCTTTCAGGTGGACACCTTTCAATTACACTAAGTATGTACTTAATCATGTCCTAAAACCATGAATTATACAGGGTGACTTTTGGTAATTATATCTTTGATTTAGTAGATTTTTATATTTTGGCATCCTGATGAGTTCTGCTTAATTAATTAGTAACATGCATAATATCTATTTAAGGCAGAAAATGTTTCTAATTTCTTTTTTTATACTTTAAGTTCTAGGGTACATGTGCACAATGTGCAGGTTTGATACATAGGTATACATGTGGCATATTGGTTTGCTGCACCCATCGACTTGTCATTTATATTAGGTAATTCTCCTAATGCTATCCCTTCCCCAGCCCCACAGCCCACCACCCCCCGACAGGCCCTGGTGTGTGATGTTCCCTGCCCTGTGTCCAGATGTTCTCATTGTTCAATTCCCAACTATGATTGAGAACATGTGGTGTTTCGTTTTTGTGCTAGGTTGCTGAGAATAATGGTTTCCAGCTTCATCTATGTCCCTGCAAAGGACACAAACTCATCCTTTTTTATGGTTGCACAGTATTCCATGGTGTATATGTGCCACATTTCCTTTATTCAGTCTATCATTGATGGACATTTGAGTTGTTTGCAATTCTTTGCTATCAGGATGACCCTGGCCTTATAAAATGAGTTAGGGAGAATTCCTTCTTTTCTATTGATTGGAATAGTTTCAGAAGGAATGGTACCAAGCTCCTCTTTGTACCTCTGGTAGAATTTGGCTATGAATCCATCTGTTCCTGGACTTTTTTTGGTTGGTAGGCTATTAGTTATTGCCTCAATTTCAGAGCCTGTTATTGGTCTATTCAGAGATTCAACTTCTTCCTGGTTTAGTCTTGGGAGGGTGTATGTGTCCAGGAATTTATCCATTTCTTCTAGATTGTCTAGTTTATATCCATAGAGGTTTTTATAGTATTCTCTGATGGTAGTTTGTATTTCTGTGGGATCTGTGGTGATATCCACTTGGTCATTTTTTATTGCATCTATTTGATTCTTCTCTCTTCTTTATTAGTCTTGCTAGTGGTCTATCAATTTTGTTGATCTTTTCAAAAAAACAGCTCCTGGATTCATTCTTTTTTTGAAGGATTTTGTGTGTGTGTGTGTGTGTGTGTGTGTGTGTGTGTGTGTGTGTGTCTATCTCTTTCAGTTCTGCTCTGATCTTACTTATTTCCTGTCTTCTGCTAGCTTTTGAATTTGTTTGCTCTTAATTCTCTAGTTCTTTTAATTGTGATGTTAGGGTATCAATTTTAGATCATTCCTGCTTTCTCTTGTGGGCATCTAGTGCTATAAATTTCCCTCTACACACTGCTTTAAATGTGTTCCAGAGATTCTGGAATGTTGTGTCTTTTTTCTCATTGATTTCAAAGAACATCTTTATTTCTGCCTTCAGTAGTCATTCAGGAGCAGGTTTTGCAGTTTCCTTGCAGTTGTGCAGTTTTGAGTGAGTTTCTTAATACTGAGTTCTAATTTGATAGCACTGTGGTCTGAGAGACAGTTTGTTGTGATTTTTGTTCTTTTACATTTACTGAGGAGTGCTTTACTTCCAATTGTATGGTCAATTTTAGAATGAGTGTGATGTGGTGCTGAGAAGAATGTATATTCTGTTGATTTGGGGTGGAGAGTTCTGTAGATATGTATTAGGTGTGAGTTCAAGTCCTGGATATCCTTGTTAACCTTCTGTCTTGTGGATCTGTCTAATATTGACAGTGGGGTGTTAAAATCTCCCATTATTATTATGTGGGAGTCTAAGTCTCTGTAGGTCTCTAAGGACTTGCTTTATGAATCTGGGTATTCCTCTATTGGGTGCATATATATTTAGGATAGTTAGCTCTTCTTGTTGAATTGATCCCTTTACCATTATGTAATGGCCTTCTTTGTCTCTTTTGATCTTTGTTGGTTTAAAGTCTGTTTTAACAGAGACTAGGATTGCAACGCCAGCTTTTTTTTTGTTTTTCTTTTTTTGCTTACCATTTGCTTGGTAGATCTTCCTCCATCCCTTTATTGTGAGCCTATGTGCATCTTTGCATGTGAAATGGGTTTCTTGAATACAGCACACTGATGGGTCTTGACTCTTTATCCAATTCGCCAGTCTGTGTCTTTCAATTGGGGCATTTAACCCATTTACATTTAAGATTAATATTGTTATATATGAATTTGATCCTGTCATTTTGATGTTTGCTAGTTATTTTGCCTGTTAGTTGATGCAGTTTCTTCATAGCATCAATGGTGTTTACAGTTTGGCATGTTTTTGCAGTGGCTGATACTGGTTGTTTCTTTCCATGTTTAGTGCTTCCTTTGGGAGCTCTTGTAAGTCAGGCCTTGTGGTGACAAAATCTCTCAGCATTTGCTTGTCTGTAAAGGATTTTATTTCTCCTTCACTTAGGAAGCTTAGTTTGACTAGATATGAAATTCTGGGTTGAAAATTGTTTTCTTTAAGATCATTGAATATTGGCCCCCACTCTCTTCTGCCTTGTAGGGTTTCTACTGAGAAATCCACTGTTAGTCTGATGAGCTTCCCTTGTGGGTAACTCGATCTTTCTCTCTGGCTGCCCTTAACAGTTTTTCCTTCATTTCAACCTTGGTGAATCTGACAATTATGAGTCTTAGGGTTGCTCTTCTCAAGGAGTGTCTTTGTGGTGTTCTTTGTATTTCCTGAATTTGAATGTTGGCCTTCCTTGCTAGGTTGGAGAAGTTCTAGATAATATCCTGAAGAGTGTTTTCTGACTTGGTTCCATTCTCCCCATCACTTTCAGGTACACCAATCAAACGTAGATTTGGCCTTTTCCCATAGTCCCATATTTCTTGGAGGCTTTGTTTGTTGCTTTTAAATCCTTTTTCTCTAACCTTGTCTTCTTACTTTATTTCATTAATTTGATCTTCAATCACTGATACCCTTTCTTCCACTTGATCAAATCAGCTATTGAAACTTGTGCATGTGTCACAAAGTTCTCGTGCCATGGTTTTCAGCTCCATCAGGTCATTTAAGGTCTTCTCTTCAGTTTATTCTAGTTAGCCATTCGTCTAACCATTTTTCAAAGTTTTTAGCTTCTTTGCAATGGGTTCAAACATGCTCCTTTAGCTCAGAGAAATTTGTTGTTACAGACCTTCTGAAGCCTACTTCCATCAATTCATCAAAGTCATTCTCCATCCAGCTTTGCTCCATTGCTGGCGAGGAGCTACAATCCTTTGGAGAAGAAGAGTCACTCTGGTTTTAGAATTTTCAGCTTTTCTGCTCTGGTTTCTCCCCATCTTTGTGGTTTTATCTATCTTTGATCTTTGATGTTGGTGACCCACAGATGGCATTTTGTTATAGTCCTTTTTGTTGATGTTGATGCTATTCCTTTCTGTTTGTTAGTTTTCCTTCTAACAGTCAGATCCCTCAGCTGCAGTTCTGTTGGAGTTGCTGGCATTCCACTCCAAACCCTGTTTACCTGGGTATCATCAGTGGAGGCTGCAGAACAGCAAATATTGTAGAACAGCAAATATTGCTGCCTGATCCTTCCTCTGGAAGCTTCAACCCAGAGGGGCACCTGGCTATATGAGGTGTCTTTCAGCCCCTACTGGGAGGTGTCTCTCAGTTACGCTAAATGGGGGTCAGGGACCCACTTGAGGCCGTGTGTCCATTCTCACAGCTCAAATGCTGTGCTGGGAGAACCACTGCTCTTTTCAGAGCTGTCAGACAGGGACGTTTAAGTCTGCAGAAGTTGCCTGCTGCTTTCTGTTCAGCTATGTGCTGCCCAAAGAGGTGGAGTCTATAGAGGCTATAGGCCTTGCTGAGCTGTGGTGGGCTCTGCCCAGTTCGAGCTCCCCAGTTGCTTTGTTTACCTACTCAAGCCTCAGCAATGGAAAACACACCTCCCCCAGCCAGGCTGCTGCCTCACCGTTCGATCTCAGACTGCTGCACTAGCAGTATGCAAGGCTCCATGTGCATGGGATCCAATGAGCCAGGCACAGGAGAGAATGTCCTTGTCTTCCAGTTGTGAAGACCTTTGGAAAAGCATAGTGTTTGGGTGGGAGTGTCCCGTTTTTTCAGGTACAGTCTGTCACATCTTCCTTTGGCTAGAAAAGGGAAATCACCTGACCCTTTGCGCTTCCTGGGTGAGGTGACACCCTGCCCTGCTTTGGCTCACCTTCCATGGGCTGTACCCACTGTCCAACCAGTCTCAATGAGATGAACCAGATACCTCAGTTGGAAATGCAGAAATCACCCATCTTCTGCTTTGGTCACACTGGGAGCTGCAGATTGGAACTGTTCCTATTCAACCATCTTGGAACAGATGATCAAGTCTCTAAACTTTACCAGAGAAAAGGATTTTTCTGTCTCTCTCTGTCTGTCTCTCTCTTATTTATTTATTTATCTATTTATTTTGAGATGGAGTCTCGCTCTATTGCCCAAGCTAGAATGCAGTGACACGATCTCAGCTTACCACAAACTCTGCCTCCTGGGTTCAAATGGTTCTCCTGCCACAACCTCCCAAGTAGCTGGGACTACAGACACTCCACCACACCTGGCTAATTTTTGTACTTTTAGTAGAGATGGGTTTTTACTATGTTGCTCAGGTTGGTCTCAAACTCCTGATCTTGTGATCCACCTGCCTCAGCCTCCCAAAGTGCTGGGATCACAGGCATGAGCCACCATGCCTGGTCTTTCTCTCTGTCTTTCTCATCATCATCGTTATCAAGTATTCCAAAAGGTTATTATAAATATTCAGTTTCTGCCATTATGTGAAGTTCCTATAATGATGAGTTCTAGGACAAGTGTTTTAATCCCAAGTGTATTATCTAGCGTCCAGAGTCCATCTCTAACCAAAATAGATGACATTTATGCCACCCCAACCATGATTGTAAGAATAACCTCGATTATCTTAAATAGAATTGAATCCTAACTTTCTATTCATTTGGCATTTAGATTCAGATATAATTAATATCTGTTAATGAAACTAATGATGGAGAAATTAGTGTATTAATCTTGTCAGAATTGCATGAATATTTAAACAACAGGAAGTATATATAAACATCCTGTCTTGTCCTCAGTACTTTAAATAGTTCTGTCATAAAGAGCCTTAGAACAACAAAAATAGGCAAAAATAAAATTTGTTTTAAAAAGGTAAAAAGACACCCATAGGATATATTGGATTCCTGACCTTATCAAAGACCTCTGATGAGACAGACATCAATATTCTTCTAGGCAGGACTCCTGGCCCACCAAAGTAACAGACAGAGAAATTAGGTGCTGGAATTCAGTTTTGCAGAAAAAAAAAAATATTTAAACACATTTTTAAAGAAATGTTCTACATCTTACAGAAACTTTGATATTTCTATCTTCATGTACTATAAAACAAGCAAATAAACAAAATAGTAAAATTTTGGTGTCATTAAAAACCCTGATTAATGGCCAGAGAGAAGCCTAATTATTGTTTTCAGATGCCAAGTTCATGTTTTGGTGACAATTTTCTAAGCTGTTTTTCTGCTTAATACACTGATGGGTATATAGTTCATTAAACTTGAAACGTTTTGAGAAGTCAGTAAATTTAACCAAAATTATAATGAAATTTTGAAACTCTAAAAATTAAAAAAAGGATAGAAATACTAGAGGTCTTAAGCAAATCAAATCATATATTTAATGTATAGCATTGATCAGTTTCAGATCTTATGCTATTGATTTGTTTTTCATCTTTTCACCTATTGTGTAGGATAATAGACCATTTAATAAGTACAGCAAAAGAGAATGAGAAAATATAATGATAGTCATTGACATTTAAAATATTGACCAGGCACAGTGGCTCACACCTGTAATCACCTGAGGTCAGGAGTTCAACACCAGCTTGGCCAACGTGGCAAAACCCCGTCACTACTAAAAAATCCAAAAATTAGCCTGGCGAGGTGGTGGTGCTTGTAATCCAAGCTACTCTGTAGGCTGAGGCAGGAAGAATTGCTTGAATTCAGGAGGTGGAGTTTGCAGTGAGCTGAGATCATGTTACTGCACTTCAGCCTGAGCAATAGAGCAAGACTTCTTTCAAAAAAAAAAAAAAAAAGGAAGAGTCATGTTTTTCAGAGGATTGAATGTACAAAACAAAAGCAAAAAAACTTACATATTCTATTGTAAAGTGGTTAAATTACTCAAGCTTTTATTGTGTTTATTATGTCATTGCTTGATGAATCTATAGATATTATTAAAATATATTGTTTTGAAAGCATACAATAAATTCTTTGTTTTAGTATGTAGAACTTGACTTTTGGCAAAATGGAAAAATAAATCATGTATGTAAGAGCCAAAAGATACTTTCATTAGAGAGAGGTTAACTTTAAAAATTTTTGTTTTTGACACATAATAATTATGCATATTTATGGAGTAGAGTGTGATGTTTACTACATCTATACATTATGTAATAATCATTTCAGGGTATACAGCATATCCATCATCTCATACAGTTATCATTTGTTTGTTATAAAAACATTCAAAATTCTTTCTTCTAAGTATTTTGAAACATACAATACTTTTTACCATAGTCACTCTAATGTGCAATAAAGCACCAGAACTTATTCATCCTGTGCAAATGTAACTTTGAATTTTTTGACTAGTCTCTCCCCATCTTTCCTTCTCACTCTGCTTCTCAGTCTCCAGCAACTTCTATTATACTCTCTACTATGAGATCAACTCTTTTAAATTCCATGTGAGTGAGATCATGTGGTATTTGTCTTTCTGTGCCTGGCGTATTTCATTCCAGGTTCTTTTATGTTGCCTTGAATAACAGGAATATTTTTATGGCTGAATGGTATTCCATTGTGTATATATACCATATTTTCTTTATTCATTTATCATTTGATGAACATTTAGGTTGACTCATACGTTGGTTATTGTGAATAGTGCTGCAATAAACATGGAAGTGGATATCTCTAAGACATACTGATTTCATTTCCTTTGGATGTGTACTCAGTAGTAGAATTACTGGATCATATGGTACTTCTATTGTTAATTTTTAGAGGAACCTCCATATTGTTTTCCATAAACACTGTATTAATTTATATTCCCACAAACAGTGTATTAGAGTTTCCCTTTTCTCACATCCCCACCATTTTTTTGTTATTTTTTTTGTCTATTTGATAATATTCTAATTGGGGTAAGATGATATTGTGGTTTTTATTTTCATTTCCCAGAAGATTAGTAATGTCAAATATATTTTTCACATATCTGTTGGCTATTTTTATGTCTTCTTTTGAGAAATATCTATTCAGGTTTTTTTGCCCATTGTTTAATCAGGTTATTTGTTTTCTTGCTATTGAGTTGTTTGAGTTCCTTATATATTTTGGATATTAATCTCTTATCTGATACATAATTTGGAAATATTTTTTCCTGTTCTTAGGTTGTCTCTTCACTGTGTTGACTATTATTTTTTTATTTTTTATTTTTTTTGCTATGAAGATGCTTTTAAATTTGCTTTCCTTTTAAGTTTTTATCCAAAAAATCCTTTGCCTAGACCAATGTCATAAAGCATTAGATGGTTTACTTCTCGAATGAATTTCAAACAAGTATAACAAGGCCAGGCAACTGGTAGGTTCTCAGTATTTATTGAATAAAATTGGTTACAAATATTTAGGTTTAAATTTTATTGAGTAAAGTTTCTTGGAAACAATTTCTTTCATATGAAATTTTTGTAGTCAACATAAAGCCATATTTTACTTGTATTATTTTCACAGATGCCATGTATCAATTACTTTATTTAGTCTTTGGACTTTTGGACTAGACTAAAATGCTGAGATGATAAAGAAGATTTTATGACTCCATGAACCAGGGAAATGAATATTTTAGAGACTCTACTGCTGATTAATTTTTTACTCTCTCTTTCAAGGCAAAAGCGTCTTAGATAATGCTTCATATAATGAATGTTTACATTGGAATGAGGAAGGCCTGCTGCAGTTGCTATGCTTGGCATAACTTTGCATCATCAGCTTCTTATTGTGGTCAATTTGACCACAATGGGCAGCTCTGTAAGGACAGAAAAGCCAGTCAACCCAGAGGAGTTTACACTCTATCTGAAAATTCACAGTATTACTTATTCTATGAAAACTTCAACCTTTATGTTACATTCTATTAAAGGCGAATGACTTAGGTATCAAAGAGCTACCTCTGTGATACGCTAATGAATTCCTCAGATAAAATTTTCAATCCTCCTTCGATCCTTAAAGTATCACATTGTTAATATATGTATGATATACTGGAAAATAATCCTTAAATGTGCCACACATTGCCCAATCATAAGAATAAATGGAGTATAAATAACAGGTTCTGAAAATTTTGAAGAACTAGACTCTGCTATTTGGAAATACAATTCCAATAAGAAGGCAGCTACTTTCAAAGAATCTTTTCATATTTGTTTTTCTGATCTAAAAAGAAACAAAATTAACAGACATCCATGCACAGATACATACCTACATCCACTCCTTAAAGCTTTGAATTTCTAGTTTTGTTTTTTTGGTTAATTCTAATCCATTTTGTTAAATATAATTTATTGAAAATCATTTATTAGGCTGGGTGCCATGGCTCATGACTGTAATTCCAGCACTTTGGGAGGCCGAGATGAAAGGATGGGTTGAGGCCAGGAGTTCAAGACCAGTCTGAGCAACTTAGTGAGACCCCGTTTCTATTAAATTTTTTAAAAAAATTATTTGGGCATAGTGGCATGCACCTGTAGTCTTAGTTACTCAGGAGGCTTAGACAGAGGCTTGAGCCCAAGAACTTGAGGCTCCAGTAAACTATGGTTGTGCCAATGCACCCCAGCCCAGGTGACAGAGTGAGACCCTATCTCCAAAAAATAAATAAGTAAATAAAATCATATCTTCTAATGTTAATTTTGGCATGTTTTTACTGAATCTGTGCATCCTTCCAGCTCTCCTGGTGTATGAAGCATCAAGCAAGGCTCCATTACTTCATCTATTTTATCTCACAGAAAATGCTGTCTAATTTTTATTTTGGTATTACACTTTAGTATATAGTGTATTTAGGACACTTTTCGTTAGCATTTTTCCTTTCTTGTGTTTTTGTTAGTCAATATTTTGCTTATTGTAAGAAATATATAAAGAAATAATTCTGTCTTTATTATTGTTATTGAGAAACATCTATATCTCTATCTATCTATCGAGTCAGTTCCCAGAGAATAGTTTTACAATCTCAGTTTCTAGTGAGACTTGACTTTTCAGGCCACCTCTTACTTAAACTGAGCTAACTTTCACACAACTACCAGTACTTGTATTTTCTACACAGCCTAGCAGTGGTTGAATCATTTAAACACTAGTAAATATAGTTAAATTACCCATATAAAAGATTGTAAGTTTAGTTTAATTATTTCCCAAGAATTGTAACAGAAGCGTGTATGGGAAATAATGAAAAATTGAAGGTGAAATAAGAGTGACAAATGCTCCTTCTACTATTCCTCTTCAAACAAAACAAGGATACTGCAGAGTCCAGGTTTGCTAAAATATCATCAGATAGTAATGGAATGGAGCTGTGGTATTCTAAAAGACTGCATAAATACTGACTTAGTTTCTCTACACTATCCACCATAGTGGTCCTTTATAGCATTCATAGATCTTGGGAAGTCTGCACACATTCAACTTGTAATATCTAAATTTTCTATATATTCCTACTTTATTTTCATAGTGAGGTCTACTTTTTTAACTTTACCTACTGAATTCTTCTTTTCAACTATTTTTTCAAATTGTCACAAAGTTTTACTCATAATCTTATATAGAAATCTCTTTAACATTCTGCCCCACAAAGCACTGACCACCAATTACCCACAGAAATCATGAATTTAAACATGATGTAACTTGTTAAAATTTCTAAATCCTAGCAATACTTTTAATCGCAATATATGTATTTGGGTCTATCTTTGGTCAAAAATCATCCAGACTTTCAAAATCATTTTAGTAGTGTCAAAATTATCTAGAATTCATCACAGGTCTAATAAAATATTTATTTCCACCTCCAGTGCAGAGTCATCACCTTAATTACCAATTGAGCTAAGCCTCTATTAGTTTAAATCTCATGAACATACAACATTTAAAAAAAGACATCTTAAATTTGTTTGAGCTTTACTTGGTTGTAGAGAAGCATTATGCTATCGAACATACCTTTGAATAATACCTAAACAGGAAATAAAGTTGTTTATAATCAGAGATGCTCTCTGAACTAGTGGGCTCCTTTCCTTTGTGTTCAAATGTCAGTTACAATTCATCTCTAAATTTTGAGCCTGTTGTAAAGTTCTAACACTCTATTTCTAGTACAGCGTATGGTCTGGGAACTTATCTCCATCTCTCTTCTCTCTCTCTCTCTCTCTTTTTCTCTCCTCTTTTCCAGTGTTTTCAGACTTAATCTGCATTGAAATCACTTGTAGATCTTACTAAAACAGTGTGTGTTGGGGCTTATCCCTAGCGTTTCTGATTCAGTAGACCTGGAGTGAAAGCTGAGACTTTGCAGGTTTCCAGGTGATGTTAAAACTTCACTCCAGCCTGGGCGACAGAGCGAGACTCCGTCTCAAAACAAACAAACAAACAAACAAAAAAAAAAAAAAAAAAAAAAAAAAAAAAAAACACCACCAACAGAAAAAACAAACTGAGAACCACTGCTGTAATCAAATATAACTAATTAGGTAATTTGTTTTAAAAATAATAAATGCAGGTCTTGAAGTTTGGACTTAGCAACAGTTTGTAGTAGTAAATGTCAAAGAGCACAGTCAACCATATGTCTGGCTCCAGAAATTAAAGTTATTTAAGAACTTTGCTTCAAACACCTTTAAAGAATTGACATGGGCAGGTATTGTAGCTTTTATTACCTTCATAAGAAAATAGTTTTGATGAGTTACTCAATATTTTATTTTTTGTAATGCCTGCAATGTTAACTTAAATTAAGAGCCTGATAGTTATGTGCAATTTTATAATAGTTATGTTGGGCTGGCATGGGCAAGAGTTACAGTTTAATTATAATATATTCATTTCATATTTATTAGTCTCTTTTATAGATGGTAATACTAAAATTATCTTTCCTAGTACAGAGCTCTCTTGGCACCTGTTATATCTAAATATGATTTTAAAATGCTACACTAAATAAATTATAAAATAAATTGTAAAACAAAAGGTCATTTTTTTTTTTTTTTTCCTAGCAGCAGACTGTACTTCCATTGTATACCCTAAACACATTTAGTAATGATGCTGGTATTTACCACATGAAGTTCATTCTCAGAGAATATTCCTAAGATAATTTACTTTAAAATAGTGCTTTGAATTTTTAAGAGAGAAGGTTAATAGACTCAATGTTCATATATTCCTTTAATTAAGCTTTGCAAAAAACAAAAGCAAAAAATAATTTTGAAAGCTAGCCGAATTGTTGTCATATCCACAAATCTTTTCTATTTTACTTTTATACATTTTTAGACATGATTCCAGGTGGTATTCTTTAATTGTAGGCTTTTCTGAAATGTTCATTTTCTTATTTTTCACATCAAGGGAAATGTAATATATAGATGCCATAGCAAATGTTTTTAAGGGTTATAAGTTTGTTGCTAAGATAAGATATTTAAATTTACCCCCCCCCAAGTTCGGAACAGTTTATTTAAGTGGGCTGAGAACTTTTCTAGCTAATTAAAGACAAGGCTGTATTCCTTCATATAATTAATTTCAAATCAAGTTTTGGGGCAAATTGGCAAAGTAAAAAATTTCCATGAAACTTTCAATAATTTATGAGTATATATGTGTATACATATATATTTGTGTGTATATATACATATACATGTATATAAGTTAGAAAACAAACTCCCTTTATTTAAGCAAAGGAATCAACCCAAATGTCCATCAGTGGCAGACTGGATTAAGAAAATGTGGCACATATACACCATGGAATACTATGCAGCCATCAAAAAGGATGAGTTTGTGTCCTTTGTAGGGACATGGATGCAGCTGGAAACCATCATTCTTAGCAAACTATCACAAGAACAGAAAACCAAACACCGCATGTTCTCACTCATAGGTGGGAACTGAACAATGAGATCACTTGGACTTGGGAAGGGGAACATCACACACCAGGGCCTATCATGGGGGGGGGGAGGGGGGAAGGATTGCATCGGGAGTTATACCTGATGTAAATGAGAAGTTGATGGGTGCTGACGAGTTGATGGGTGCAGCACACCAACATGGCACAAGTATACATATGTAACAAACCTGCACGTTATGCACATGTACCCTAGAACTTAAAGTATAATAAAAAAAAAATTAAAAAATTATGTAAGTTTGTGGGTTGTGTTAAGATACTGGGGCAAACAATGTGATATCATAGACAAATAATTTACTGTGCCTGCAATGGCTACTTTTATATGTGTTATATTTATAGGCCAGCAAAAGTCAAGAAATAGAACAATTATTTAATAT
Organism: Macaca thibetana thibetana; assembly: GCF_024542745.1. Lineage (NCBI taxonomy): Eukaryota > Metazoa > Chordata > Mammalia > Primates > Cercopithecidae > Macaca > Macaca thibetana. The sequence goes on from NC_065586.1 coordinate 79,431,667, forward strand.
GAAATACTGGCTTTCAAGATCTCTTTTGAGTAGGAACATCTATGAAAAGCAGACAGTGTCCACTGGAGAGAGAAAAGGGAACAACTGAAAGAGCTGAGGACTTTAGAGACTACAAATGTACAGAAAATTGAAATGGAAAGAACAAAAAGAACGAAGGCCTCATATATATGAAGGTTATATGTAGGCACTGATAATTATTCTGAAACAAAGACAGTGGGTCAGGAGCTAAAGAGAAAGTAGTCGAATAGATAAAAGCATTATCTTACACCATTTATTCTAACATGTAGCAATGAAAGAAAGAAGGCTAACAATAAAGGGCCAAAATGTGTGATCGTGTGATCATGTGATCAGGGCTTGCTGAGGACTGTAAGAATGGTGTAGAGAAGGAAATACAAAGCAGAGACTTGATAAATATATTTTAAGATAGAGACACCCAGTTGTGGTTAGAGGCACAGGATAAAAAAGGTCTTTCATTCCACTGAACTGCTCTAGAAGAAAAAAAAGAAAACTAGAAATTTTGCTAATTAATGTTTAACAAAATCATAGAAGCCATATGAATAGGCAGTCTTAATTTCTAAAATGCGTTAAGTACTTAAAAGGAAATGAGTAGTAGGGTTTTACTAAATCCTTTGACCTTGTAGTGACATTGATTTTATTATTTTAAGTTATCTGACTATAATCACAAAGTTTCTTCTAATAATTAAAAGATAGAGGAATAAAAAGTTTGAATCCATTTTCAGCGATAAATGTGTAATATGTGATATGATGGTTTAATGACAACAGTGATCTTGCATTAATATCATTTTAATGGGATATGTCTTTCTGCCATACCAAAACAAGTTTTGACAAGCTAACGATTTCTAGGAAAGTCTCAAAGCACCATAGCAAGCTTAATGTCCTACATTTGTTTTTTCTCCTGCCTTTTCTGGTAAACCAGATGTCTACCATGTGCAGTCACCTGATAAGTGTTTTAAATAAATGTCACAGTAAATAAGTGAAGCATGAAAAGGTTAAAATTATAAAGATGTGAGTTCCAGGTAATTAATTTTTATATATCTGAGACTGCTCTAAGAAGGGCAGGGATAATTAAAAGAAACTGCTGCTAATTGTAATGGGAAAGTGAGTGAAAGTTGAGAGGGCAATCAGTATCATCTCCTTTAAGGAATGCATGATATCTGGAAACATTTGTTACGAATGAGCTCCATCTTCTATCATATTTGGATGGCAAATGAGTAGAGCTGATACAAAGTGAAGTGGTTTTCTTGTTATCTAAGACTGATACCATTCACATTCCCTTCTCTACTGCAGAAGCTTTTCACAACTGCAAACATTTTTTTGAAGTTGTAAGTTTCCAAAGTTATTTAATTATTAACATATAGCATAACTATATATTTGAGCACTATTGGGAGAGTTGAGAGACACCTAAAATAATTAATTTCCAATACATTTAAAAGTTGGGGTTCTATGAATATCAATATACTTAATTTCTTCATGTAAACAAGGAGATATTGTACCGATAGAGCATCCTGTTATATGATGGAATTTGAATTTGAAATTATATGATTGTGCCCACAAAAAGTTGCCCAGCCTAACATGCCCATCTATTTCAATATACACTTGTGTTATTTATTAAGCTAATATTTAATATTGATATTTTTCATTAATATCAATTTGAGTTTTTTGGTTTATTTTGCCATCCAGTAATATTACTTAGCAGTGAGACAACAACAGGAATATATGTAAAAAGGAGGGCTTAATGGCAAGTCCAATTTCTGTGACTATAGTACATAAATGTATAATTCTAGATGTTTATTGTATAATATTATAATGTATACTTTTTAAGAAATAACAAGTAAGTGCAGAAAACTAAGGATGTGGTAGGTTGAAGTGAGTCTTCAACTAAGAAGAATTGAAGTTTAGGTTTGTAAAGTACAAAAGAGATCTTGGGATAGGCTGAACAAATAGAATAACCTGATAAAAGGTATACAGATGGCAATTAATCCATTCTAAAATGTATACATAGAGCATGTTGCCATTCTCCACAGGCTCCTCATACAGATGGAATCACTTTGACATTCATGACCAAAATTTAGTGCTGTAGCTAACAAAATGATCTCAACTCCCTTCTATCCCAGTGCTTCTTCAGAAATACCAAGTACGATAACGTCTCAAATCTGCTCCTTAGTTGTGTTGGGTCACTGGGTTCAATTTTTTCTCTGTACTTTCAGGAACATGATCTCTTGGGCTGCTAATTTACCATCATCTTAATGGTGAAATATGAAGGCGTAGAGATAATTTACCCATTTCTGTATCCTAAACTTGGAGGAAGTTCTTTAAATATTCACTATAATATAGGTGTTAAAGTCAAAATTTTAAAAATATGTTATTAAGGTGTTATGGGTAATGAAAGGAATTCTTAAAAACAATAAAATTACATAACTAAGGACTATGGCAAGGTTCACTGACTAGGCAATTACTAAAAATTATCTTAGAGGTGAGACCAATGGCTGCAAATTCAGGGTAAGTATAAACTGAGTCCTTCTTTTTAGTAAAATATCCCTTTTTAAAGAGTGTAATTACAGTAGAACCAATTACATCAACCTATTGTGGGGACTCAATGAGTTAACACATAAAAAAAATTACATCAAGGACTCATACAAAAGAGGTTAATATTAGCTTTTATTATTATTTTATCTTTATAAACTTAGTATACTGTCATCTATATGCTGTCAATGTCCACATTTATGTCTTCAGTTTGAATCTCTCTCCTGAATTCAAAGACGTAGATATTTACCTATATATTTGATATCTTTAGTTGGATGCTAATAAGCGACTCAAATTACAAATGTGCACTATTTTCTTCTTTTCAGGTAATTGATATTCCAACTTTCCATTTTTCAAACCATAAACCTTGATGTGTTATATTGGCTTCCTCTATACTCCTCTCACCCTACAATCGTCTATGAAATCTGGTCACGTCTACTTCCAAATTTCCCCACCTAGTTTTTAAAATGACTAGTGTTTTGCCACCTTCTTCTCTGACTTTATGTTTCCTTATAAAACCTTGTTAAATAAATTTTATAGTAACCAAGAAATATTGCTACTTTTCTATTTCACAATGTCTCTTGATGAGACTGACAGGTAAAACACAGAAAACCAGTTAAATTTGAATTTCAATAAACAGCACTGTTTTTCTTTAGTACAAATATGTATAATCATTTGGTATAATATCACACGAAAATTTTTCTAGACAATAATATCTGTTGTATATCTGAAATTCAAATTTAACTGAATGCCTTGCAATTTTATTTGCTAAATCTGGCCATCCTTCTCTTGGAACTACAATTTTATTAGGAATGTTATATACCTTCCATTTTTGGCTGGTGAAAGTCTTATCAAATATCCTGTCACTGCAGAAGATGTATCACCATGTTTTCAGCTTTAGTAATAGTTGCTTTGCCACTCTCCCAATGATCACTAAGACTATATCATATATTTTAGGATTCATGGCAGGAATTCTAATATCAGTCAGGATATGCTAGGTTATCCTGTAACAATGAAATCACCTAAATATTAGTGCCTTAAAACAGTTTAAGGTCTCTTTTCTTGAAGGTAATTTAACTGAAATCTTCCACTACCGGGTCAGTTAGGGTATTTTTCTCCATGTTCTGCTCACTGAGGGACTCAGAAAGAGAGTGACAACACCTCCATGCTTTTATGATTACTAAATCAGGGAGAGAAAAAGAGAAAAAAGATGTGCTGAATTTCCACCAGCTCTTAAGTTTGTGAGTCAGATCATTTTAATTTTTAAAGGGAATAATTATACAAGCAGTTGTAGCTATCATCCTCTCTGCCCAAGCCCATTTTCTATTTGTAGATATAAGAAATAATACCTATCTAGAAAGTCACATGTATATTTCCTTTATATGCTTATGGCCATAACACTATAGCAATATTTATTTTGTCAATTTGTAAAATGATATACTGAACACGTGTACTGTAACTTGATGTTGTGACTCCAACTTACGTTTTTGTGATTTATCAGTTTACTGATTTCCACTGTATACATTTATTTACAATCTATTTTTCAAGTTCTTTGTTTTGAGACATTTACAGCTTTTCTACTCTTTAATTGAATTTTAAAATGTTGCAGTATACATTCTTATATGGATTTTATTACATATATATACACACAAGAGCATTTTCTAGAATAGTGGAATTTCTGGGTCATGTGAATATCTTCTACTATCTCACATGCTGTCAGTTTGCTGTCCAAATTGCTATATACTCATGCAGTCACATTTTCACCACCACGTGGTATTCAGAATTTTTAATTGTTTCCAGTATGATGGGAATAAAATAATTTTATTGGCAATTTAATTTGTATTGCTTTTATAGTATGACTTGTTCAACATTCTCTTATATTTAGTATTCAGTTGGGTTTTCTCTTTTGTGAATTGCCAATTCGTATTTTTTCCCATTTTTCTATAGGGTTGTGTGTCACTTTCTTAGTGATGTATTACTTTCTTCTTTATTCTGGATACTAATAATTTGCTAGTTAAACATAGCAGAATTTTCTAGTACCTCTGTGAAGCTTCCTTTTCACCTTGCTTTTGGTGCTATTTCACATGAGTTTTAAATTTGAACATCATCAAGAGTATCAGTTTTTCTCTTTATGGGTTTTGCTTTATTTGTGTCTTTTTAAAGAAGTCTTTTTTATTTAAATACCATAAAGATGATGACTTATATTTTTGGTAATTATGTTAAAGTTTTGCTTTTGCATTATGTTTTTAAGTCCACTTGGAATCGATTTTTGTGTACTGGGCAGGATAATGAAAGAGTAAACTTTACTTTTTTCCACTTAAATAATTAATTGTCTGAAATATTTTATAGTTTTTAAAATTTAACCTCTGCTTTGTTTTTGCAATTTCTGTTATAAAACAAATTTTCACATATGGATCTGTGTTTTTCTGGACTCATTTTTCATTCATTTGTGGTGGCTTGGACTGTTTCTGTGCTAGATCCAGTATGATAGCATTTCACAGTATGAATGTTGCAGTTGCAAGAAGTCTTTCTGTCAGGAAGGGAGATGCCTTGCTCTTTTATCCTCTTCAAATTAATATTGGGTGTTCTCCACCACATATTTGAGATTGGCTTGCACATATTTTTAGTATTTTGGTTGTAATGACACCACAATTAAACATTATCTTTGAGAAATATTGCTATGTTTATGACTTGTACATTTCCTGTTCATGTACTAATTTAAATATTTTTTGTTTAAAGTTCTTGATCATTTAGTAGAGTTAGTGATAGAGTCTAGAGAATTGGCATATAATCAGGGGCACAAGAAATACTCTGGATCTGGATTGTTGTGAGTGAATTCTACATCTGCTACCTTTTAACTTTTACCTTAGGCAAGTCAATTGCTCTCTGTTCTTCAGTTTCTGCATCTATTAAAATTAAGAAAAATATGGCCTCTACCTCATAGGATCATTGGGAAGATTAAGTGAGTTAAACCTGTAAAACATTTCAACCAGAATCTGGCATATAAGAAGCACCGTTTCCGCATTTTTGTTGCTTTTCAGTGTTAAGATTTAATGTATATATATCGTTTCCTAATTGGTTGTTGAAAAGTCACTGACAACTGGTACTTGTTTTGTTTTGTTTCCACCAAGCTTACTGATGTCTCTTTTGGACTGTAATAGTTTTTAGCTTTCTCTTATAATCTTTATGCAGACAACAGTATTGTCTGTAAATAACGTTTTACATTTTCTTTACGATCTACATGTCTTATTTTCTTTTATGGCTTGGATTCCTAATGCTGTGCAATTTGAAAAGAAGTCACGTTGTCAATTATTTGTCTTGTTCTTTATTTTAAAGAGAAAGCTTCTAATACTTAAGTATGATATTCACTATAGGTCTTTTATAACTACTTTAAAGTAATTGATCAAAGTTCAATTTATTCTTTCTTTGCTAAAAATCTTTACCATTAGTGGAATTTAAATGTTATGAAGGCTTCTGCATTATTGAAAAAGTTTAGGAATTAGTATCCTTTATCTGTCAATATGATGAAATAAAATAAAAAAGGCATAATGTGAACACGTCAGTCATTCTAGGGTTATAAACAGTGTGCTTATGGTGACTTTAGACACACACACACACACACACACACACAATTAAATTGAGTTTTGTTTCGAATCAAAGGTATTCGTACTCACCAAAAATTTCATTGCATAGTGTCGGCTGCTTATTTTGTTCCAGGCCCTGTTCTAGGCTCTGGAAATACATGGGGAGCATGGAGCAAACAACAGTCCTTACCCTGAAGGAACTCATATTCTAAGGAAGTGTGCAAAATATACACTAAAAATATATAAATTATAAGATAGTAGAAGATGAAAAGCGCTTTGGAAAGTGTTGGCTAGGCAAAGGGGTTTGGGAATACTAGGGAAAATGTTAGACTACTAAATGGGGGGTTCTAACAGGCTTCATTCAGTTTTAACTTTTATGTTCAGGGGGACAAGTGCAGATTTGTTACATAAGTAAACTTGCATCATAGTGGTTTGTTGTATAGATTATTTCATCACCCCAATATTAAACCTAGTAACCATTAGTTATTTTTTTTTGTCTTCTCCCTTCTCCAACTCTCCACCCTCCAAAAAGCCCCAGTGTGTGTTGTCCCCCACTCTATGTGTTCATGTGTTCTCATCATTTAGCTCCCACCTACGAGTGAGAACATGCAGTGTTTGGTCTTCTCTTCCTGTGTTAGTTTGCTAAGGATAATGGCCTCCAACTACATCCACATCCCTGCAAAGAACAAGATCTTGTTCTTTTTTGTGGCTGCATAGTATTCCATGGTGTTTATATACCACATTTTCTTTATCCAGCAGACCACTGATGGGCATTTAGGTTGATTCCATGTCTTTGCTTAGACAGGGAAATAAAAGGGTGTTCCAGAAGGAATAGCCGGTTCCAAGCTCTGGTTCAGGAGTGTGGCTGGCATCCTAGAAAATTGCAAGCAATTATAATTGAGAGCTCTTGCTTAAAGTGTGGTTTATGTTCACCCATCCAGGACTATACTTTTGAAGTCTATACTTTTGGAAGGATAGATGTTTGATGATTTTCTTTTTTCTTTTAAAACTATTTTTGTTCAGTTTTTTTAAGTGTCTTTATTTTATACATTCAAAAGTCAGCTGATAATATTTTCTTGTGCTCTTATGGCTTAAATTTCTACTACATTTATAAGTGCTGACCCTCTTTTCATTCATCATCTTGTGTCTTTTGATCTGTCTCCTTCTTTTTCTCTTTACTTGGTAATCAATCTGGCTGGAAATTTGTCTATTTAATTACAGTTTTTAAAGAATCACCTTTTTTTTTTACTGTACTACTTCCTTTTTTCTCTCTGATATATTTTTACTTCATTATAATTCACACTTATTTTGTGTGTTTATATTTATATTTCATATATAATTTCAGCTTTTGCTGTATTCAACAGTCTGCCTTTTTATGTGTAATTTTTCCCTGTCATTAAATTCTAAACAAAGTATAACTTCTATTTTTATTTTTCTTTGAACCATAAATTACATGCAAGTTTCTGTTTAAGTTTACAAACAACAGCATTACCTGGCTGCCTCTTTTTATTGGGTTCTTTCTTACATTTGGGTCCGAAAACATAGTGTAAAACAGTGTCCTTAACCTCTAAATATTTTGCTAAATTCACTTATTTAAAATGTTCTGCTAATCAGAATATTATGTAACATAATCAGAACATACCACATTATACTCTGATAATCAATTCACTAGAAAGATATTGTCCCTTAGGTATTACAATTTGTTCATTTTTTAGAAAATATTCTCAGAAATATTTTTCAAGAACACTTTTTGTTAGCATTTTACAAAATTTAAATATACTAAGTGAATTTATGCCTAACTGTACTACATTATTAAGCATGATTTTATAAGTGGCATACAAACAGATTGTTAATTCCTTTCCTAGAATGTAGAGATACCCTATGCATTGTAAGACAGTCAAGGGAAGGAGTTGGTTTGGTTTAGAATGCGTAATAAAACATGAAGTGTCTGTATGCTCAGTTTTAGAAAATGGATCCCATTTTTAAAAACTGGATTCATTGACTGCATTATTAAATTGTTTCAATGTTGTATTCCACTCTCTGTAGCATTCCAGAGAATGTTTACTTAACATGTTTTGAGTAATCATTAAGTAAACAAAAACTGTCCATTCTTTCTCAAAACTTTCTCTTACTCCCATGCTTATCCACTGTCATCAAATTACCATATCTGACAGAAATAATTTTAATTTCACCATCAATTGCCAGAATATTAATTTAGACTACAAATAGCTACATATAAACATAAATGAAAAAATATTTTCCACTCTCGTTGTTGAAACAGTGGGAGTCCTGAATGATTTGATAGCTGTATAGTTAATCAAATAATAGACTACTGGATTAAATCTGAGTGAACTAAAAATACCTGTTCATAGCTGTAAACAAAATTAAATTAATATCCTCAGTACCTCTTATGCCTTTAATGCCATCAGGATCAGTAGACATGATTTTAAATGATGATTCATATAAATATGGATATACATAAAATTTAAAAATACTAAATGAATTTATACCTAATTGTACTACATTATTAAGTATGATTTTCCAAGTGTGACTCCTAACCAGTAGCAAATATATTATATATATATGATATGTATCATATATATATGTTACTGGGTAGAAGGTACAGTAGCAAGTTTTCTTTCTTAATAAGAATGGTATAATCTGGTTCTAGGATAACAAACAGATGATGTGGTGGGCACTTACCAAAGTATCTTATTTATACTGATCTGTACCCCTAGAATATTGTAAAATGAAGATGTATGAGATATATAATACTATTTATTCTATTTTTCTGAGTTTTCCCTCCCAGTAAGGTTTTGGGAATACAAACATGATGTACAGTTGAGAACTTACATGATATAAGGGCAAATAGTGAGTATAAGAATTATTACACTTTATTCATTTGAAGCTTATATACTTCCTCTATTGGATAAATGGGTAAATGCAATGAACTGCTAAATAATACTTGTTGAGTCCAACCTGAATGAAAACAAAATCTTGTGCCTATGGAAAAGCATACAATGTTTGTAGTAGGGAAAAGGGAATCTGATAGATGGCTGATATTTAAATGTAAGAACATTAGCTGGGCATGGTGGCTCACGCCTGTAATCCCAGCACTATTGGAGGCTGAGGCACAGGCAGATCATCTGAGGTCAGGAGTTCGAAACCAACTGGGTCAATTTGGTGTAACCCCGTCTCTAACAAAATACAAAAATTAGCCGGGTGTGGTGGCACCTGCCTGTAGTCCCAGCTACTTGGGAGGCTGGAGCAGGAGAATCGCTTGAACCCAGGACATAGTGGTGGCAGTGAGCCGAGGTCGTGCCATTGTACTTCAGCCTAGGTGAACAGAACGAGACTCCATCTCAAACAAACAAACAAACAAACAAAAAATGTAAGAACATTATATGCTAACGTTAATGAAATATAAACAATTTTAAATTTTATATTCTATACAATGACAGATCATAGCTGCACTTGTAAGAGAAGATCAAATTAAAATCGGTTATATGTTTGTTTATTCCCTTATCAGTGCCTGGCTTTCTGGAAAAATGTAGTGATTTTCATGGAATTCTCTGATAAACATTATGAGCTCATTTCTTTCTATAATATGTTGGTAAATTTGGTCATATATAATAATTTAGAACTTCTTATTCTCCTTCATTTTTCTCAGAGTAGTCATTGCCATCTGACAGGTTATATGTTTATTTTTGTTAGTTTCCTATTTTACCGTACAGCTAATTAAAATAAACTTTTCACTAATTCAAGCCCTGTTCTTTTCATTGTTATAGCCCAAGTGTCTAAAACAGTGTCTAGCACTAAGTAGTCAGCAGGTAACTCTTTGCTGAGTGAATAAATCTTCGGAGGAAAGGAGAGAGAAAATCTAGATCCTTCATGGTATCCATGATTTTCCACAAACAGCTAGAATGTAATATTTCATTATTTTGTACCATGTAAGTTAGAATCATTGTGGAACATCACATGTATACATTTCTTATTCGACTATATCTAGATCTTTTAAAACAAACAAACAAGCAAATAAACAAACAACAATGAAGACACGCTGAAGAAGTTTTGAGAGGAGGATCTACATCTTTATAGTTTCACCCCCAACTTACCCATACCCTCCTTCAATGAATTCCTAGGGCTGCTTAGAAAATAGTTGATGCAATACAGGAAGTGTTTGTTTTAAAACACCGAGAATGATGACTGTCCAAATTTAGAATGCATGCATGTATTCCATAGACAAGGACTGAATATCCACTAGGTTCTGAAAAATGTGCTAGTTGCTGTGGTGGATAAAATAATAATAATGTACTGTAAGACAATCAAGGGAAGAGGTTGGTTTGGTTTAGGATGCATGATAAGATAATTCATGAAGTATCTATATACTCAATTTTAGAAAACGGATCCCATTTTTAAAAACTGGATTCATTGACTGCATTATCAAATTGTTTCAATGTTAAATTTCACTACCTATAGGGTTGGAATATTAGTGCAGTAAAAATATGAAACCAAAGATAAATGACTCTTCAGTAAAGCAGTTTATTTTACTACCACATAGTACAATGTGTTAAAAGAGATCAAAGATAAATGAGCACTTCCAACATAAAATGTGTAATAATTTACTTCAGGTAACATATTTTTAACTTACGGGTATAATTATGTGCATAATCATAATTACTACTTAGACATTTATTAGGTATATCATTTAATATTTTATATGAAACATTTTGAATTTTTAAAATATTTATGGGTTCTTGTTGTTAAGATGAAGCGGTGTTACAGAAATTGTAGGTTTGTTACACTTAAAACAGAGAAATCCAGCATTTATAGGTAACACCACAGTTAAAAGGAAAGAAAACTAAGAAAATTGCAGTAGAATACTTTTGTGAGGAAAAAATGAAATGTCAAAGATAAAATTTTTATGTATCTTTAATCACAATCATCAAATTGTAACAAATGAAACCTTAAAATTGAATTTATCTCTTTGTCTGAGTTATACCTGAGATTATACCTGCAAACCAAGTGAAGAATCATATTTCATAATGCATTTCATTTGGCTTTCAACACAGTTATTCTGTTGAAGACATTTCTGTAAATCTTACCAGATACAGGAAAAGCAATTTAATAAACACTGTGATCAAATAACTATTCAACTGTTCTTCATCTTTTTTAACTTTTAACGCCTTGCAGATCATTGCCAACATAAAGTATGTTATCCCCTCTTCACAGTGATTCATGAACCTATATTAATTGTTCTTTACGAAGTTGTTTTTATATACCTTACTGACTACCAATGTGAGGAAAAGGTCTATGTTGCTTTGATTCAGTAAAATACATATGCACTTTAATAATATTGTTTCTTTAAAAACAACTATTGGTTTGTTTTCTTTCAATTTCTCATTTATCATCATTTGTTCACCTTCGCTGAAAGCTGAACATATGCAGCCTAACAACAAGTTGAATTAATTGAATATGTTTCATATATTTTCTCCAAATTAAATTGTCAGTTGCTCACCTTTTCATGATTATATTAAGAAAATGTAGCCATAATTGCTTGTATAAGAAAAATTACTGAGAAAGACATTCGGATTAAATGTAGGAAATGTTTTAAGGATCTTTGGAAGGAAAGAAATGTCAGGTTCTCTATTGTATTCAAGGAAGATAGGAGATGAAAGTGTCAGATATGCAAGGCGGATAAGAAAATAGGTTTTAAAAATAAGTCATAGACATTCTTCCTCTGTTAGTTATTGAAAAATCCTGTTCATCAAAAAATATCTTAACTCAATGAAGATTTCCTCAACCACCAGAAAAAAATTGTTCTCTATGTGTGTATGTCTTGTTGGAGCTGTAATTATATTTACCATACTATAATTAGTGGTGTTCTTAACTCTTGTTACTCACTAGAACATTATTGATAAGAAGCAGTGACATATCTTAAAGATTTTCCTTGTGTCTCATCATCTGCCCGGTGATTAATATGCTAGTTCCATAAATGTGTATTCAACGAGTAAATCAGTGACTAGGAACTAAATTCTTACTCTTGTGTATGGTCACCTATAAAATCGTCCACTCTTCTCTGGGCAACTGAGAAAGCTATGAATAGAAAATGGAAGAGTCTCTGTCAGCTTGGATTACTAAGGGCGAACCTGAACATTCTCTGAGTGAAAAAAAAAATCTATTTTAATGAGCACAGAGATTTGGATATTCATATTTTATAGCAATATTAACTATTATAAGGTATTTATAAGCTTTAAAAGAAAAGAAAGAAGAAAAAGTAGAAGTGACACTAATTTCCCACATGACATCCAACTCCTCTTTTACCAATTGACAGCACTGAAGGCGGGAAACAGTGCCTCCTCCTAGACTGTGCCTCAATTGAGCCGGGCTTATTCCGAACTCAGTATACAACATCCTGACAGGGCAAATCTAGAGATTGTTCTGAAGTCCCTATCCAACATCCCGATGCTAAACACAGCAGTAAGCAATATAAAAAAGCCAGGCCACCCCTGGGTGGGGCCACGTGGCCTCAGACCACGAGAACAGGGCTACCCTGGCCCAAGCTCTGCAGCTGCCTGCACCCCTTGGCTTCGCAGCCTTGCTTGTTTTCTCTGAATGGCAATAGGATGGCGTTCACAGCGATTCAAAGTGTGGTATTGGGTGGGACGTTTTGGTTACGCCTCAGCCTGTTCCCACATTGTACGTGAATGTTTAATGTGCTCTCAAAACATGGAAAACAAGTTTAGCGCACATAGCTAAATCACAAAACATCCAATTTCTCTGTTTCCTCAGGAAGTCATTACTACGCCACCACATCACGTGACTTTAACATGATCAATGTATTTCTTTGCCTTGACATTTAAATAAACTATATAAATTGAGATAAGTAGGTTAGAAAATAATTCAAATTATACCATAATCTGTACAAATATTCTGTCCCCTGCCAGGCAGGGGACAGGGGGCGGGCGATGGCCGCATGGCCAAGGCTCCGCAGGAACGTGCCGAAGTCTCCCTCACTCTCCAGGTGCCCTTTGCACCCAACAGTGCGTGTGAGGAACGAACTGTTGTTTGAGCATCCCCTGAGATGTGCATAGCCTCCGTGTAAATGTCCACTCCCATGGCTTAATTGGCTAGCAGGCAGATTTTCCCAGATGAAAGCAATGTTGGATTGGGGGACGACAGTGCAGCCACCCAGGCCACCCAGCCTTTGTCAGCAGTGTGCTGCAGACGAAGGCAGGCGAGGTATGGAAGTGATCACGCAGATACATGTTTTTGACTGTTTAATTTGAAAGTTTACATTTTTTTATGCTTTGTGTTGATGTGTAATTTTTGTTCTTTTGGTGGCTAGTTTTTGTCAAATCTTTTTTGGAATATTGCTTAAATGTTTTGACTTTATGATAGTGAAGCTTGTATTCAGTGTTTTGCAAGTTAATATTATATGCTAGAAAAAAAAAAAAAAAGAAAGAAAGAAAAGAAAAAAAAGAGATCTTAGTCTGTTTCTAAGTCCCAGACCACACAAAGTATCCATCTTCCTCTCTTGTCTATAAAATAAAACTCACCTTATCAACAGTTTCTGTTCTACCCAAATATGTTAAATAAAGGCCAAGGTAGTGGGATGGGGAAGTGATGTTTTATTGTCTGCGACATATGTGTTCCTAAGACCCATAAAGAGGAGAGCAGGTAAATGACTTTGATCTGTTTGATAAATGATTTTAACTTGAATAGTGAGGTCACTTAAATATGATGATCCTCCTTCTACATGGAAATTATTTCAATACCATGTTTTTTATCATTAATTATATACATTATTACATATGTAATAATGCATAAAAGTTATTAGGAATGAAATAAAAAATTATCAAAATCCTAAGACACAGTTACAGCTATTTTTCATTCATGTGTTTATTAAATATTATTAAGTTATTCAACACATAATAAATAGTAAAGCATTTTACACATAATCATATCTACCATTTTATTCATGGAAATCCTTTTATTTGATTATTTAATTTTTATTTTAGATTAAGCATACATGTGTACATTTGTTACATGAATATGTTGCATGATGCTGAGATTTGGGCTTCTATTGAACTTATTATCTTAATAGTAAACATAGTACCCAATAAGTAGCTTTTCAAACCTTGCCCTCCTTCGTCCCCCTATTTTGGAGTCCCCAGTGTCTGTTATTTCCATCCTTCTACTCCTGTGTACCCAAAGTTTAGCTCCTACTTATAAGTGAGGACATGTGGTATTTGGTTTTCTGTTTCCATCTTAATTCACTTAGGATAATGGCATCCAGGCACATCCATCATGTTACTGCAAGGGAAAGGATTTCATTCTTTCTTCTGGCTGCATAGTATTCCATGGTATATATGCATCACAGTTTCTTTATCCAATCCACCATTGTTGGAAACCAGTGTTGATTCCATGTCTTTGCTATTTCATATTTACACTAGAACATGCAAGTGCTGTGCAGAAGCTCTTTAATTTGGTCTCACTTGTCAACTTTTGCTTTTGTTGTTTTTGTATTTTAGTATTTAGTCATAAATTCTTTGCCTAGGCCAATGTCCAGAAGAGTTTCTTAGGTCTAACTCTAGGTTTCTTATAGTTCAAAGTTTAATATTTAAGTCTTTAATCGATCTTGAGTTAATTTTTTCATATGGTCAGAGACAGGAGTCTAATTTTATTCTTCTGAATATGGTTAGCCAGTTTTCCCAGCACTATTAATTGAACAGGGTATCCTTTCCCTATTGTATTTTTATCAATTATGTTAAAGATCACTTGGTTGTAGGAATGAGACTTCATTTCTGGATTCCCTATTCTGTTCCATTAGTCTATGTGTCTATTTTTGTACCCATACCATGCCATTTTGGTTATTGTAGCCTTTGTGTTGCCCCTGTCTTTGTTCTTTTAGCCTAACATTGCTTTAGCTATTCAGGCTCTTTTTTAGTTAAATATAAATTTTAGAATCAATTTTCTAATTCTGCGCAAAAATGACTTTGGCAGTTTGAAAGGAACTGCATTGAATTTGTAGATTGCTTTGGACAGTAAAGACATTTTAATGATGTTGAATCTTCCAATACATAAGCATGTCATATTTTTCCATTTGTTTGTGTCATCTATGATTTCATTCAGCAGTGTTTTGTAGTTCTACTGAAAGAGATCTTTCACCTCCTTGGTTAGAGGTGTTCCTAAGTATTTCATTTTTTTTTTTTTTTTTCCTGTGGCTCTTGTAAATGGGATTGTGTTCTTGATTTGGTTCTCAGTTTGAACATTGCATTGTATAGAAATACTACTGTTTTTTGTATATTGATTTCCTATCTTAAAACTTTACTAAATTTTTAAATCAACTCTAGGTATCCTTCGTCAGAATCATTAGGGTTTTCTAGGTATAGAATCCTATCATCAGTGAAGAAATAAAATTTAACTTCTTCTTTTCCTATTTGGATGCCTTTTATTTCTTGCTCTTGGCTGATCATTCTAGCTAGGGCTTCCAGTATTAATTGAATAAGAGTGGTGAAAGTGAATATTCTTGTTTTGTTCTTGTTCTTATGGGAATTCTTCCAACTTTTACCTATTTAGTATAATGAAGACTGGGTTTGTCAATAGATGGTTCTTATTATTTTAGGTATGTTCTTTGAATGCCTAGTCTATTGAGGGTTTTAATTATGAAGGCATGATGGATTTTATCAAATACTTTACCTGTATCTGTTGAGATAATCTTATGTTTTATTTTCATTTTTAATTATCTTTATGTGGTGAATCACATTAATTGATTTGCATATATTGAACAATCCTTGCATCCTAGGAATAAAGTTCATTGATATTGTATTATCTTTTTGATGTGCTGCTGGATGTGGTTTGCAAGTACTTTGTTGAGGATGTTTTCATCTATGTTCATCAGATATATTGGACTAGGGTTTTCTCTTGTGTGTATGTATTTGCTATATTTCGGTGTCAGGATGGTATAGGTTTTGTAGAGTAAGTTAGAGAAGAATCTCTCGTCCTAGATTTTTTGGAATAGTTTCAGTAGGATTGGCATGAGCTCCTCTTTGTATGTCTGGTAGAATTCAGCTATAAATTCATCTAGTCCTGGGCTTCTATTACTTATTCAATTCTGTAACTCATTGTTGGTCTGTTCAGTGTTTCATGTTCTTCCTGGTTCAAACTTGGGAGGTTGTGTGTTTCCAGGAAAGTATCTATTTCTCCTAGGTTATCTAGTCGTGCACATAGAAATGTTTATAGTAGTCTCTGAGAATCTTTTGAATCTCTATGGGACTGGATTTAATGTTGCCTTTCTTATTGCTGATTGTGATTATTTGCATCTTCTCTTTTTTGTTAATCTTGCTATCAGTCTATCAATTTTGTTTAAACTTTCAAAGAACCAACTTTTCATTTTGTTGTTCCTTTGTATGGATTTTTGAGTCTCAATTTTGTTCAGTGCTGTTCTTATTTTTGTTATTCCTTTTCTTATGCTATATTTGGATATAGTTTTTTTCTTGTTTTATTAATTTCTTTAGGTGCAATGTTAGGTTGTTAATTTGATATGTTTCTGTCTTTTTGATGTATTTAGCACTATAATCTTTCCTCTTTAAACTGCTATTGTTGCATCCCAGAGGTTTCTGTTCATTGTCTCTGTTTTCATTTGTTTAAACATTTTTTTTTTATTTCTACCTTAATTTTATTGTTTACCCAAATGAAAGTCATTCAAGAGTAATTTGTTTAGTTTCTGTGTGTGTGTGTGTGTGTGTGTGTGTGTGTGTGTGTGTGTCTGTGTTTTAGAGTTCCTCTTGCTATTGGTTTTTATTTTTATTCTGCTGTGGTCCAGGAAGATGCTTGGTATTATTTGATTTTTTTTTTAAATGTCTTGACACTTGCTTTGTGACAGCGCATGTGATCACTCTTAGAGTATGTTGCATGTGAAGATGAGGAAAATATATATTTTGTGGTTGTTGGGTAGAGTGTTCTATAGATGTCTATTAGGTCCAATTCGTCAAGTGTCAAATTTAAGTCCAGAATTTATTTGTTCAGATTTCTGCCTCGATAATCTATCTACCACTGTTAGTGGGGTGTAGAAGTCCCCAGTTATTACTGAGGGGCTGTCTACATCTTTTCTTAGGTCTAATAGTGATTCTTTATAAATCATGGTGCTCCAATTAATGTTGGGTGCATATTTATTTAAGATAGTTAATTATTCTTGTTGAATTGAGCCCTTTGTCATTATGCAATAACATTTTTTGTCCTTATTTCTGTTTTTGGCTTAAGATCTGTTTTCTCTGATATGAGAATAGAAACTCCTGCTCTTTTTTTGTTTTCCATTTGCATGATTAATCTTTCTCTATCCCTTTACTTTGAACCCATGAGTGTCATTACTTGTGACATGGGTCTCTTGAAGACAGCAGATGGATAATTTTTTCTTATCCCAATTCACCACTCTATGTATTTTAAGTGAAGGATGTAAGCCATTTATGTTCAAGGTTAACATTGATATGTGAGATTTTGTTCCTGTCATAGTTTTGTTAGCTAGTTTCTTTGCAGTCTCAATTATGTAGTTGCTTTATAGAGTCTGTGTTACAGAATCTGTGGACTATGTACTTAACTCTGCTTTTTGTGTATTGTTCTTTCACAGCTACATTTAGAACTCCCTTAAGCATTTCTGCAGGGCAAGTCTGGTGGTGATAAATTCCCTTACTGATTGCTTGACTCAGAAAGACTCAAATTCTCTTTCGTTTATGAAGCTTAGTTTTGAAGAATATGAATGTTTTTGCTGGAATGTCTTTTCTTTTAGAGTACTAAAAATAGACCTCTAATCTCTGTTGGATTGTAAGGTTTCTTCTGAGAAGTCCAGTTAGTCTGATGGGGTTCCCTTTGTGGATAGTGTTGCTCTTTTCTCTAGCTGTGTCTGAGATTTCTTTTTTCTTTTGTGTTAACCTTGGATAGTCTAATGACTATGTATCTTGGGATGGCTGTCTTTATAGTATTTAAAATGGGTTCTCTGGATTTCTGGTGTCTTGAAATGAATGTCAACATCTCTAACAAAATTGAGAATATTTTCTTGAATTTTTTCCTCGGATATGTTTTCCAAGGAGGTTATTTTTTCTTTTCTCTTGGGAATACCAGTAAGTTGTAGAATTGGTTTCTTTACATAATCCCATATTTCTTGAAGACTTTGTCTTTTTAAAAAATATTTTTTCTTTGCTTTTGCATAACTGGGTTAATTTGAAGAATCAGTCTTCAAGCTTTGAAATTTTTCCTTCTGCTTGGCCTAGTCTGTTTTTAAGACTCCCAAATATATTTTGAAATTTATTTAGTGATTTTTTTCAGTTCTAGAAGTTCAGTTTGGCTCTTTCTTTATATAGCTATGTTGTCTTCCAAATTTGGACTGTTTTTCTGGCTTCTTTGTATTGGATTCCAATTTTATCTGACGTCTCATTGGCTTTCCTTGCCACCCATCTTCTGAGTTCTATGTCTTTCATTTCAGACATTCACATCTGGTTAGGATCCTTTTCTAGGGAGCTAGTGAGAGGCTTTGGAGATCACAAAACACTCTGGCTTTTTGTATTGCCAGAGTTCTTGTGCTTTCTGCAGGAGTTGATACTTCTTTTTTGAATTTGCTTCATTTAGATGGAGTTTGTATTAGTCAGAGTTCATTATAGGTACTGAAGTAGTAGGATGGATGTACATTTGAATGGGAGTTTATTAAAGATCATTGACTCACATGATCACAAGGTAAAGTCCCACAATAGGCCATCTGCAAGCTGAGGAGCAGGGAAGCCAGTCCAAGTCCCAAATTCTCAAAAGTAGGGAAGCTGACAGTGCAGCCTTCAGTCTGTGACTGATGGCTTGAGAGCCCCCGGAAAACCACTGGTGTAAGTCCAAGAGTCCAAAATCTGAAGAACTGGAAGCATCCAGCACGGGATAAAGATGAAAGCTAGGAGACTCAGCAATTCTGCTCTTCTGTCTTCTCCTGCCTGCTTTATCCTAGCCATGCTGGCAGCTGATTAGATGGTGCCCACCCAGATTGAGAGTTGTTCTGCCTCTCCTAGTCCAGACTCAAATGTTAATCTCCTTTGACAACACTCTTAAAACACACCCAGGAACAATATTTTGCATCCTTTTATGCATTCAAGTTGACACTCAATATTAACCATCACAGGGCTTTTATATTTTTTATTCTCCTTGAAAGTATGACTGTGGTGTATGTGATTGATTGGCTTCATTTCTGGGTAGTTACAGAGGGTGAAGTTTCTATATATGTTCCTTGGTTAGAGATAGATTCCTGCAGTGGCTTTCATAGATGTTGCTTGTTTTAGCAATGTATTTTTATATGATGGTATGATTCAAACTTCAATCCGGTAGACGGACTTAAGAGTAAGAGCTGGCAGGCGGGGTCTTGGTGCATGCTTGTCTTCACTGGAGAATCATGAGAAACAACTTCTTTCAGTGCACACTTTCTGGTCCCCTGTGGGAAGAGCTACTGCTGCATCTGCAACAGTGCACTGGGGAATGGAGATGGAGGCAAGACATAATTCTTTCTCCAAGTCTGGTTCTGGGACTTGGTGGTGCTCCTTTAAGTGACTGATGCCGTGGCCACATTTTCTTTGTCTCATGTTGTGCTTTGGCAGGCTGCACTCCCCCTTCCCTTAGGAGTGGTCTACACTGAGGATTACATCTCTAGGGACACACAACTCTCCAGAGACCCACCAGTCCACTGTGCTTACCAAAGTCAGAGGAGGTTTTAAGGTATGTCTGCAGTCGCTCTGATGATGCAGTATTTCAAGGGTAGAGGATCTCCAGGCAGGGCAGTGCCACAATGGGTGCAACACCAGTATGGAGCCTGCAGCTTGTGATTTTCAGCCCAGCAGGCAACCATGGAGTCTGCCTAGCTTACACTCCTCTGACCCAGCAGATCTCCCACAGACACTCACCCTTGCAGCAAGCCCAACCAACTAGACTTCCCCAGAGCCATCTGCTCCTATATTGTTGAGCTGCTCCAGGCATTCTGTGCCAGGACACTCCCTGGAAAAGAAGCTACCACCATCAGACCATACACTTTGTGGTCTGGTCTTGCAAAGGGAGGGGTGTCCAACTCCCAAGAACCCACACCACACTCTTCTCTGCGTTCTGACTATGGAGGATCCTCCTTCACTTGAGATTAGGTCACAAATCTCAGCTCAATGTTCCTGAGTGGCGTATTCAAATCTTGGGGAGTTGGGACTGGACTCTGGCCTCTAAACTTCAAGCACTGGCTGTGACTTGAGGGCAGGGTGGTGCACTTCTCCCAGGCTGTCAACAAAACACTCAAGCTGGGCAGTGGTTGCTGTGCTGTGGACGCCCTCTTGCAGGAGTGGCCAGGAATGAGGTCTGGGAAGGCATTGACAAGCAAGTGGGCATGTGGACCAGATGCACCTTAATCATGCAGCGTTGGTGATGAGGCCTATCTTGGGCATGTGAGCAGGCCAGGCATGGTTCACTCCCAGCCTGGCAGATAGCAGGAACTTAGCCACTCAGTATGAAATGGAGACTTGTGGGATGGGTACCTAGGGTTGCATTTTGCTGCAGCCGCACAGCACAACAAAGCCTTCTGGGCTCTGCATGGGTTCAAACTGTGCCTCAGCATGTGCTAGAGGCAACTCTCCTACAGGTCCAAAGATCTATGAGGGTTGTAGAATCTCCTATAGCTAGGATTTCAGAGGTACATTATGGGAATATAGTGGCCCAGGGTTCCTTCACCATCCCTTCCTTGGGTTTGTTCAGGGTATATGGGCCAGTCCTGGTGTCTAGTGACTCTGAGCAGACTGTTCCATTTATTCACTCTTCAACCATGGTGTCTGTGTCACCTCTGTGTCAACTTCCAGTGTTTTCTCTCAAAAGATCTGTTTAAAATTTGAAGGTTTACTGGATATTTGGGTTCCTCTCCATGGAAGAGGCACTTCCCAGCTGTATCTCCTTGGCCATCTGCCATTCTCCAAGTCTTTTTTGGTGCCTATTTTTCCTTTTTACTTTCTCTGCTTCTTCCTTATTCTCTTCCTCCAACACTGATATGTACTCTGACCTTCAAGTCTTAATATTTATATTATAAAAAATAGATATAATATGCATATATGTGTTCATTAAGAATAGAATACTTGTATACACGTTTTAATGTATCTTGCTTTACTTTAAAAACCACTTGTAGGAAATCCCTACAGGTAATCCGGTACAAATCAAAAACATTATTTTTAATACTTGCATCCACTACATGCAAAAAATCTAATGAACCTGAACCCTTTTTTTCCCAAATGCTTAAAGGTCATTTTTATTTCTCATCTGTAATTTACCTATTAGTAACTTTGTCTCTTTTTTTCAATTAGCAATATGCTTTTTCTTATCTACTTGAAGTAGTATTGTTAATTTTCATTAGTATTTATTATAGGTATTAGACATCATTCTGATAGATGTTATTTTTCCAAAATCTGTCATTTATTCACTGATTGTATTAATGATAGCTTTTTCATAAAGATGTTTAAATTTTCATGTAGTGTTAAATCTCTGTATTTTAATAGCTATTTATTATCCTACAATAATAAGGTCTCATTGATTTTACATTTTCATACAGTTATCTACATTTCATTCTAAAACTTTATTTTTATGTCTTTTATCCTAACAGTTTCCAAATATATTATAATTCTTTTGTCTCTAAGAGACTAAGACCACAATACTTGTCAGTATTTAAATAGAAAAGATGTGCAGAAATATAAACTGTTTGAACATTATGAAGGTTAATTATCAAACCAACTGCAGTCATTATTGTAAAGAATGAAACCAAAAACCATTTAAAAGCATAAATATCAGGCCCGGCATGGTGACTCACACCTGTAATCCCCGCACTTTGGGAGGCCAAAGTGGGCATATCTCCTGAGGTCAAGTGTTCAAGACCATCCTGGCCAAAATACCGAAACCTTGTCTTTACTAAAAATACAAAAATTAGCCAGAGGTGGTGGTGCATACCTGTAGTCCCAGCTACTTGGGAGGCTCAGGGAGGGAAACGCTTGAACTGGGGAGGTGGAGGTTGCAGTGAGCTGAGATTGTGACCCTGCACTCTAGCCTGGGTGACAGAGTAAGACTCTGTCTCAAAATAAAAAATGAAAGAAAAATAAAAACATAAAAATCAACACAAACATGGCTTCCACTAAAACCATTACAAATGTTTTTAAAGACTGTATACATTCATTAAAATGTAAAACTGGAAATAATTACTTTAAATATTGACTAAAAAGAGACAAATCTTGGCAGTGATATCTTGGCATATCTGAACATTAAAAAGTTTCTATATATTTTTCTAAACTAGTATAATAGAATGCAGTGATCCTAATTTGGTAACTCATGTTAAATAAAAATTGGGGGTGATAGACTGTTTCTCAAAAAAAAAAAAAAAAAAAAAAGAAAGAAAGAAAAAGAAAAAATTAAACATTTAGAAAAGGTTAATGGACTTTTTAAATACTGTTTCTCCCAGAAAGAACACATGTAAAATCTTCTAATAAAACTAGTGACAAAACTATAAAAAATTTTAAGAGATCAAATTCATTGTTTGTAAAATACTCTTTTTTATCTTAAAACTATTTTAAAAGCTTATTATGGTTTTATTTTACATATGATAAATACCATTACCGTCATTACATGAGTACTGTTTTCTCAAAATGAATCAAAGTTGACAGGTTATATCTTTCCTGTGATCTTCATTGCTTCTAGTGGCATAAATTTAGCAGCTGTGCTCCTGTTACTACCACAGAAATTCTACCTTAATCCCTAAAATTCTTAGGAAAAATTGTATTTGAGTCTAGATTAAGGTCATGTTTACATTTTATAAGGAAATAATCTTCAATAGCTTTTTTTTAATCTTTTTCCTGGAAGGGACTAAGTCTTATTATATTCATAATTAGGTTTATTGCCTCTTAGACTATGGATTTCTAGAACCTGGTAGAATTTACAAGACTGGAACATAGAAAATGAGTTTCTAGGACACAATTGAGTTTATGTCCTACAAATTTATCTAGGTTTCTGGAAACACACAGATAACTAGTCCATAGTAATGCCCTCCTTTATGCTACTTTGGCTTATTTAAATAGCCTTCTACATTAACAGATAGAGCCATAGTAATTATAATTTTAAAGTTACTGAACTTTACTGGAGGACTATTCCATAATACTCACCCTATGTTTGCTTTCTACTTCTTCTCCTATCTTCTCTTAGTCTCCATGTCACTTTGTTCATTCTCTTCTTGTAACACATTTGAGATTGGTGATCCTATCTACATTCATTTATACTTACATTGATTTGCCTCTCATGGACCATTCTCTCATGTAGACTGTTTTATGCTGCTACCACAAGCATGTTGCATGCTGATTCTGAATCCATTCAGGGCCCTGAGGATACACCTCCATCTAGACCTAAGGTGACCCCTGACAGGGGCCAGTAGAAGACGTTGGCTAATAATAGAAATCAGTACATTGGCAAGAGGACCAGTGTCGAAAGCAATTTTCTTTTCAAGGCTGTGGCTTATTTAGAGTAGGCCTGTTAAATGCCATGCAATTTATTACTTTACAAAAGTGAAACTTTGAGCCCTTCTGTAGAATTCGATTATGATCAAGATTACCTTTAAAGTAATTTAGGTCACTATCTCCTCAAATTCAGAAGTTTCATAATTTTTCAAGAAGACTTTCTATAAATATATCGTAAACAAATATATTTTATAAGATTGAAAGTGAATAAGAGAGTTTTAAAGGATATATGAAAAAAACGTATTTGCTTATATTGAAACTGTACACATTCATTTTTATCAGGATGAAATAAGAAATAAATGCAAAATTAAAAACAAAAAGACATTTTATGTTTTATATCAGACATTTGCCTTATGAGTTATATCACAAAAATTGTTTTTTTCTCAATATTATTTGCTAAATAAGATTTTTGGAGAAATATAATGAATACAGTTATTGAAAAAATAGTTTCCCTTTGAGTCTTGGGACTTTATTCATGTTGGATATTATTGTATGTCTTTTATCAAATGATTTTATTTTTATTAGAAAATAAGGACAGAAACTATTGTTACAAAAATAAATTTAAAGACATACTTGGGTTGTTCACTTGTTACACAAGGGTTGTTTTATATAGAGAGCTCAGGTCTTAGCTTTATTGTACTTCTGGCTGTGCCTCTAAATCAGTATCATGATGTGATTCTCCCTGTCCTCTAGTACTCATTTATATTTAGGTTAGTTTAGGAATTTTCCCCAGTTGAAGCAATCACTTGATCCATTTTAGTAGAAGAATTAGCAAATGTTTAAGTTCATTGTCTCTCCATTCTAATGGATTATTCCTATAATGATATTCACTATGCTTTTCCTTATACCTGTTATTTCCTCTTGAATTCACTTTATAGCAAAATAATGTGTCTTCCCTTTCTTGACTGTTTATATTTTCCTACTCTGTCAGCAAAACAAATAAATTCTGTTTTCAAACAAGAACAAGACATCAATCTAATTCACTCTTTGACCTTCAGCTTCCCTCTGGCTATAAGGATTTGCTGTATCTAAGCAACCTCATCTCCAGTTTTTCATCACTAGGAGAAATGGCTCTGAAATATTGGGTAAAAATCAAGCACAGAGGATGATCCCAAAAAAGAATAAGAATAACTGAGAGACTGTGAATATACCAATTAACTTTTACATATTAAACATCTGATAATTTTTTTTTAATCTTTAAGCCCTTATAATACTGACTGGACATCATACAGTGGGTCAACTTAATGTGTACTGGGCCACGCCCCATGTGGAGGACCATGAACAAGACTTTATTCTTTAGGAATTTTTTTATTGATTGCCTGCATATATGAAATATAAAAATATGGGCTTATTCCAATGTGAAGTCAGTTTGGCAAGTATATTGTTTAAAGATGAATGCTTCTATAACACACTTTTATTTTTGGTCAGTGGCCAAATATATCTGTATGACATCACACTGTAGCTCACCGATTTCTAGAGTATACTGAAAGAGTATGCATACATCCTTCAATCCTACACATGTAAGGCCGCAAAATATTTCTTGTTTTAGGGATTTGATCTATGATGCTTTCAGCAAGCTAACTTCATCAAACATCGTACATGTACTCACAGTAGCATATTTGAAAAATCTTATCATTTGCTCGATTTTTCTCAATGAAGAGTAGCAATTTTAAATTTCTAAAAAAATAAAAGAGGGTAGTATTTTTAGCAAGTTTACCTTCTTTAGGGAGCCTTGTCTTACCACTGGATTTGTGGATTGAGATGTCAGTTGACTTCTTTGACCAAAAAAAAAAAAAAAAAAAAGGACAATTCTCTTTATTTCACACTGCTCCTATGAGGCACAAATGAAATAAAATATATGTTAAACTGCAAAACTCTGAAGAAATGTGAAGTGATATCTGTATTCCTCAGATTCCCTCATAACGCTGTCCTCTGAGTTACTCTGTCCTCTGAGTAATTCAGTAGGAAGTGAGTTCCACATACTATACATTGTTTTAATTGTTAGTTGTATCATATATTAATTAAACTTTCCTTACAATTATATTTTCAACTCCTTGACAAGAAATATTACCTAAAAAATCAATCCATCAGTTATAGATACATACACACTATATCTCTATCTCAGTATCGATCGATCTATCTAATCTATTGAGAGAGAGAGAGAGAGAATGAGAAAGTGAATGAGAAAGACCTTTAGTGCAGGACAGTGTTTTATGTACTAGGGATATAGGCATTGTCATTTTATCGCTTCGGGGAGCTTACATTTTAGTGTAAGAAGATAGAAAATAAAAATTTCAGCAATAGATTTCAGGCACTGATGCATACAATTAAGAAAACAGCATTCTTTGGTAACTAGTGTTGTCAATGAAGCTTCTCTAAGGAAGGAGAATTTGAGTTGAAATGTGAGATATAAATGGAAGGTTAAAGAAGTAACATGAAAAACCTGCAAAAGGAAAGTTTTGGCATATTTTAATAAGAAAAATAAACCAGAGATACTAAGGAATGAGAAACACAATAGTGGGAGATACAATCAAACAAGACAGGTAGGTAACGTGAGGAAACAGCCTTACCCATATAATGGTGGAAAGTCAAATAGATCCAAAACACACAGTATTCAAAGACAGATTCTGATTCAAACTATATTCCCTATTACTTGAAGCTTTTGATAGGTTCTATAACAGTAGCATTGTGAAAATTAAACCTACAGAACCAGATACAAGTCAAATATCAATAAATGTCTACTTGCCATCTACTCACTTTATTTCAATAAGTGTTTGTTGGTTAATTAATTAGGACAACCTATCGCAAATATTTTCTAAGTAAAACTGACCATCTGATTCATCTTTACCTTTTAAAGTTATTTATGCCTTCAACAGTTCCTATTAATGGGCTTGTTTTAAATCATTGTAAGCAAGCATTTGCAATATTTTTAAGTAATCATTTACCTTTCTTATTTTCACCTATGTTGACTTCTAATACATGTGTTTTTCTCATACATTCACTTTAGTTCTACAAAGATATATTTGGCATAAGCAATTGACCAAAGATGTATCTGGTAAAGACTTATTTGGCAATCTTCCAAAGCTTTATTTGGTAAAGTCAATATCTATCATAATTTTTTTCAGTATGCATTGATAACCAAAATTTAATCATTCTTTACTTAAAAATCCATTTTCTCCAATTGATTTGAACATTCACGTTTATTACACATATACTCGGTAGAAATACAAAATAATCTTGTGATAGTTTGCTAAGAATGATGGTTTCCAGCTGCATCCATGTCCCTACAAAGGACACAAACTCATCCTTTTTTATGGCTGCATAGTATTCCATGGTGTATATGTGCCACATTTTCTTAATCCAGTCTGTCACTGATGGACATTTGGGTTGATTCCAAGTCTTTGCTATTGTGAATAGTGCTGCAATAAACATACGTGTGCATGTGTCTTTATAGCAGCAAACCATCATTCTTAGCAAACTATCACAAGAACAGAAAACCAAACACCGCATGTTCTCACTCATAGGTGGGAACTGAACAATGAGATCACTTGGACTCGGGAAGGGGAACATCACACACCGGGGCCTATCATGGGGAGGGGGGGAGGGGGGAGGGATTGCATTGGGAGTTATACCTGATGTAAATGACGAGTTGATGGGTGCTGACGAATTGATGGGTGCAGCACAGCAACATGGCACAAGTATACATATGTAACAAACCTGCACGTTATGCACATGTACCCTAGAACTTAAAGTACAATAATAATTAAAAAAAAAAAAAGAAAGAAATACAAAATGATAAAAACCACTTGGGAAAACTGTATATTACTTTGCTTCATTTATCTAAATTTAAAATTTATGTTCTTTTACCAAACTACTGCATCTGATAATGCAAAATCAGATTTCATTTCTCTAAAATCAAATCAATAAAAAAGGACTACTTTGTTATATGTGTTTCATATTTGTTGTCCTTGTTTTATTGCCTTCCCATTGAGTGAGGAGGCCTTATCTGGAGAGATTGAAGGTGAAAACCCTAGGGAGTGCTCAAACAGTCCCTACTAGCAAGGAGGTCCTGGATAGAATTGTGATTTGACAGTGAATTGAAGTCATCACAAAAACAGACATCTCCTGATCTGATGAGAGCACACAATGGGAACCATATCATTATTATCATTGAAATATTCATACAAATGTCATGATACTAAAATTATGAACAAATAAATTCTCCCAAGATTGTCTCCTTATCTTCATGATAAAGCAAACTCTGTCTGCTCAATGTCTTCCTTTCCTCTGACTTCCAGAGTGGATCATGCTTCTCAAAAATCTTTTGGAGGACTTTTGATGTACATGATGGGAATGAAGGGGAGGTGAATAACAAGAAGATTTTGAGTTAGCCCTGAGGCAGTGTGAGAAGTAGGAACAAGAATAGCTGTTATAGAAATGGATAGGAATGCGGGAAAGGGATGTAAGACATATTTCTATGATCTATGTATCCTTCTTACAACATCTGTGAAATGCATATTCTCAAGTTTGAGTTATTTGGAAATCGATTTTTGATAGTCAAAGCCAACTTGATTGCAATAATGCTTGAGACTTTGTCACTTGGACAGTGTGGAACAAGTCACCAATCTTGAAGATTTTGTTACAGTGTTTTATTATTTATTCATGGAAAATAATTACCAAGTTAACCCCAGCCAAGGTTTTTATTGCCTGTCTAGAAATCATTTGATGATCCATAGACAAGGGAGACATATAATCCCAGGTAAACAAACTTTAAAGACAAAGACATTCAAGGAAATATTTTGAAAATAAGGGAAGTATCAGTAAAAGCATCCAAATATGCAATTGAAAGGATACTGAAATGCACATTTTGGAAACAAATTCAGTCACATTAAACAAGGTAAATTTACACATACGTGGTAGAATAAAGAGCATGATATTGGAAGGGTCATAAAATTTGCTCATGGAAATAATAAAACAAGGTTGTATCTTCTGTTAGCTCAGTGAGTTTTTGTTTTAATATGTGATATGAAATTCCAATGATCAGGCATGAAGTGTTATGATTTTCACAAATCATAGTTATATACGTATCTCAAATGTGCTCTTCGCCCTTTTGTTCTAAGGATAATAATTATCAAAAACCATTTGAGGAACTTTGATATATGTAGTATATCAGTTTCAAAGATGTTTGTGAATGTTCAACTTGTGTTTCTTCCATAACAATACAAAAAGTTCAAAGTAATTGACTTGGCCCATACTACTCACCCCAGTTAGTTACTCTTTTTTACAATAATCTCACCAGGAAAAACATTTCAATATGTCTGATACTTTCTCAAACAATTGGATATTTCTGACTTTTGTAAAAAGCAAAACTAAGCAAAGTGAAAACAGAAATGGTCATTGGGCCTCTAAAGGGAATATATAATTGTATTTATGTCTATATGAAAGTGTTTGAGAAAAGTTTTGATTTGTTCTAATTCTCTGTGTTAGTAACACGTGGAAGAAAAGCAAGAATCCGGCTGAAAATGATCAAGAGCTTTGAGGAAAATAGTGCATTTGCAATGTAACATGAAATGAGAATAATAATGTTCACTGACTTTTCTTACATGCAGTAGAAATCTTTTGTTAAATGGAGTGTAAAAATTGAATATTAATGACTTTAATGGAGATTGGAAAAGTACCTATTGAAATGTAAAGAGCACATAAAATTATGAAAGTAATTAAGGACTAAGTAATAAATTCAATAACTTAGGTATTAAATTATATAGTTACTAAGATTTCAAATCACTTAAGTATTGGTCTTGGAATACTTGCAGCATATTTTTACTATTTTATCATGACTATCCTTTCTCTAAATACTATGAGGTTATTACTTGATTAAAATACAGTGTAAAGATCTAAGCAATGGTAAGTCTAATATTATATAATACATCCAAAATTGACTTTTATAACAGCAAACTATGTACTTCTATGAACTCAGATTACATTTCCAGGGATATATCACAATATATTGTTTCTTGAAGATAATTATAATGTCTTCAGTTAATTTGAAATACTTGGGCACATTCAGTGTACTACTATGTATAGGTTACTCAGATGAAGATGTCATTCAAATGTCAAGTTGAGAATATTTAGCATTTTAACAATGCTTCTATTACCTGTATCTCAACCAAGGCTAGAAGCTTTAATAATCTGTCTGCAAAACGTCTTTTTAAAAAAATTTACTCATCTATCAACTTGTGTAAATGATAGATAGTATTTCTCATTGATGACGTGAGAAGTATTTTAAAAGTAAGAACTGTTTTCAAATTATTTTCAAGACATCCTACCCATTAATGAAACAGTGAAAATCATATTCATTATGTATCCATTTAACATTAGGGATGATATAATAGGTTAAATCTTATCATTCTGTGGGTCATGCCTTCTGTTTACCTGATATAAGCTAAACAGTGAATATATCCAATGTCTGAAATCTGAGTGTTTCTCTTGAATGTACCTTTTATGCAAGAATGCAAGATGATGGCTTGAACACCTAAAAGACCAGAAAGCTGAGATTTTCTTTTCTTTTTTTTCTTTTCTTTTTTTTTTTTTTTTTTTTTTTTTGAGACAGATTCTCACTATGTCGCCCAGGCTGAAGTGCAGTGGCGATCTCGGCTCACTGCAAGTTCCGCCTCCCGGGTTCACACCATTCTTCTGCCACCACAGGCCAGCCACCACACCTGGCTAATTTTTTGTATATTTAGTAGAGATGGGGTTTCACCATGTTAGCCAGGATGGTCTCGATCTCCTGACCCCGTGATCCAACTGCCTTAGCCTCCCAAAGTACTGGGATTACAGGCGTGAGCCACCACTCTCGGCCGAGATTTTCTTAAATCCACAACAAAGCTTCTTAATCTTTTGTGATTGTTTGCTATTATGTTTTAATTAATGATTATATATATATATATATATATATATATATACACATACACACACACACATATACAAAACAGAATTCAGACCAAAAGTTCATTTTCAATCTGGTAGTGAGGTTGTATGAGGAATAATTAACCCTCACTCGCATCAAATGCTAATTGCCTACTGTTATCCTCTCAGAATAATACAACAGTTGTGCTTGAAAACATTACCTTCACGTTGCTCAAAAGAGAAGGTGTGTCTCCAGAAAAGCTAATGAAAGAAAGCATGTATTCATAATACAATAATCTTTAGGTTTATAACCATATAATTACACAGTATTTTTACAGAAGACTTTTTTTTGTTATTGTTTAATCGTTTCTGTGATTAACTTCACAATATGAATCTTTTTATATGGACCTAATTCACTTTAGGTATGTGTTCCCATGACTAAGACAGGGAAGGTAGCTCTGACAGTTCAAACAGCAATGAAATGCAAATCTGCTATCCTGTGTGCTTCTAACATATGCTTATCAACGGGAACAGAATTCAGGAGACATGACCTCTTCTTGAAGACAAACGAGACAGCAAAGAAGGAAGCTTTGCTTCAGAGGCAGAGTATAAAAGAGCCTTCCAGGGTTCGGGGGGCTCATTTTGTGTTTCTTGACTTCATAACAAAAATTTGTTGAAATCTATGAGGCACTAGGCTGAGGGTTATAAATACAAATAAAATATTTTCTGTTCACAGACCAATAAAGCTTTTGGTAAAAAGATAAATGTAGCAATTATAATAAAATAGAGGAACATTTTGATACTTTCCATAAAGGATACCCAAGCATATGTGAGCTATGGGTGGACTTCTAATTTCTTCAACACTTACCGTACTTCCTCTATAATCTAGGCAGTAAAGTCAAAAGCTAAGATAAATAAGGGCAACAGAGAATAAG
Source organism: Macaca thibetana thibetana (assembly GCF_024542745.1). Classification (NCBI taxonomy): domain Eukaryota; kingdom Metazoa; phylum Chordata; class Mammalia; order Primates; family Cercopithecidae; genus Macaca; species Macaca thibetana. The sequence continues at coordinate 79,463,176 of NC_065586.1, forward strand.
CAACAGCAATTACTACCTACGTGAAGAGACTCTGTTCTTCAGAAGAAACAAGTCACTGAATCAATCGCCTTTTCAGAACTGTGGAAGATCTGGCAGTAGCCACAGGTGGACTATTTTCTGGGTAGTGGATATCACAAAGTTGACTAGAGAGTAGTGATCTCTTTGGATAGCTCAGTAGACTAAGTTGGCAAAAATATATTAAGTATCTGCTATCTGCTAAATCCTGTAAATGATTACATTACTTGAATTCATGGACAAGAATAATTCTGTTCTCTTCATAGAGATAAAGGTGTGTTCAATGAAAAAGAATTGGCCAGAAGCAGTGGCTAACGCCTGTAATCCCAGCACTTTGGGAGGCCGAGGTGGGCGATTCAGACCATCCTGGCCAAAACGGTGAAACCCCGTCTCTACTAAAAATATAAAAATTAGCTGGGCATGGTGGCGGACGCCTATAGTCCCAGCTACTCAGGAGGCTGAGGCAGGAGAATGCATGTACCCAGGCGGTGGAGCTGGCAGTGAGCCGAAATCAGGTCACTGCACTCAAGCCTGGGCAACAGAGTGAGACTCTATCTCAAAAAAAAAAAAAAAAACTTGAACTGAATACATACATAGTATTATTGTTTGACCTCTGTTCTCTCTGTAAAATTCTCACTTATTCTAAGGAACCATTTCCATCTGGGTTGTTCTTGCTTATATGAATACCCTTCCCAGGCCTCGTTCTATCTACTGTGGAGATTGTGGTGGCAGACAGAAGTTCAAACATAATGCATGTTATTTATGTTGTTTCTTCTAATGAATGCATATTAATTGTCTACCTCTGATTTCAATGCTACATATCTTTATAAAATACGTTAAATATTTAACAAGATCATCCTAAAAATCCTAATTTTTAGTATTCTTTAATGTCACGTATTAATAATATTTTAAAATGTCAAGCTTCATGGAGCACAATTTACTTGAGAGGTAATCATACATATAATATTTAAGAAATCATTATTTTCACCTTTAATCCTAGATTATCTGACAATCTCATTTATGGTAGCAGAAGGAAAAATAAATATATTAAAATAAGTTGCTAGTCTCTATAGGACAAGATAAAATGTCAATTCTGATAAGTTATTTAAACCACACCGTTTCTTTTAAATTTCCAGAAACCTATGAAAGCCTTTATCAAGAGAGTTTGTTTTCTTTTATTCTCAATACTATAATTTATTTATTATTAATGTTAAAACAAATAGTACAGGATATGGTAATGACATAGTCACACAGTACCAAATGACTTTATGTAAAATATTTTCTATCCCATCTACCCTCACTTCCATGCTCAGTATCCTGAGATACTCACAGTTTTTCACCTTCTGATTATCAATATAATTCTAAATAATATACTTGTTTCTTTTTATTTCTTCAGTTCTTACTATATATTTATATATAATATTTAATTAACAAGCAAATGTGTAAGATGAGGAATTTAATTTTCATTTCTCTCTTCCTCTTGGTTTTGTTTGATGTGTTATTTTTTTTTATGTTGCTTAGACAACAATTCATTGTAAATAAATTCTGTTGCTCATTTCAACAACTCTATATATTATAGAAAGAATGTTTTATACTACATTACTAATTAACAAAGCTAAAACTGCTTATGTGTAGGTAACTTAGCAAATCTATGGAAATAAATAGGTGAAGGTGATCAGCCAACATATCCTCAAATATTATTATTTGCTTACATTTAGCATTCCAAAAGAAAAGCTAATATTCAATTTTATTTTAATTTCTAGATAAGAAATTACTTATTTTATAATAGCAAAAATTGTTTAGGAAACATTGGTATATTTTTCTGACTATGAGATGCAGAATGGAACTGCAGAAAATCCTCAGATTTGAAATGCTTTCACAGGATCCTAATAGAGTCTCAGTTTTGGAAAAATTACTGCAGATTTAATTATATGAACCAGGAGTGATACAGCTTAACCATAAGCTGACTTTGGCTGATGCAATCAGATTCCTCAGAGAAATGACTAGAAAGAGCTTGTCAACTCTTAACTCCTGTATTCAGACATACATACTTCAAACAACTTCAGATTTTTTATTCCATTTAGGGAGCAATACAGGTATTACATACCAAGCAAACTGATTATTGTAAAAGTGTGTGTGTGTGTGTGTGTGTGTGTGTGTGTGTGTGTGAGGGAGGGAGAGGGGGGGAGAGAGAGAGAGAGAGAGAGAGAGAGAGAGAGGGAGCGTGGGAGGAAAGGTTCAGTGAGAGTTGTGTGAGAGGAGCAATAATCTTCTGCATTTAATTGAGTAATTTTGATATTGATTTGAGGTTTTCATGGTTCTGATTCCACATTTAAAGGAGAGAATAGAGTATTAGTAAGTTGCTACTACCAACAACTTTTTATTTTCAGGAAAATATTGGTAACATTTATACTGCTTAGGACCTATTAGTGATAATAAACTCAAGAGAAACCTCTACAGTGTCTATGATGTTTGAATTATTGGTCAATAATTATCCTTATTATACTTTCAGCATAAAATTAAGTATTATAATGTTTTAATATCATTGCTCTTTTTTTAGCATGCCATCATTATACATTTTTGCTGAGAACTGAAACTACTGACTTTTTATAAAAGTACATGACATATTTCAATGTTCTGTCATTTCAGAAGAAATAATGTGAGAACATTGCAGTAATTTTTTAGAATGTAAAGTTGTCAGATACTGAGACATACTAAGTGTTTGGGAACCAGTAGTTTAAGTTTCACAGCCCTCAGCCCAAATATGTAATGGAATTTCCCTTTAGAATTACTTCCATTTAGAATTACCACTGGCACATTTGGAATGAGGGCTGCAAAACTTAAAGTAGTGTTTCACAAACTGTGTTCTAAAGGTATTATTTCAAAAAGAGGTTAATGGGTGTTTCTTGAAAGTGAGCAAATAATATCCTTTTCTTAGAGAGTCAGTATGCAGATTAGCATAATTAAGTCTGAAAAGATTTGCGGTGCAGTTAATTGGTTTTCAAAACTATATTTAATATCTTATTTCCCAAGTTTATCTGTGTCGATAAGCTTTTTATTATTTTTCAACATACCTATTATTGTACTTTTAGCATACTATTATGATCACAGTGGTCAGTAACCTCATATCACTTACCACCTGTTTTTGTAATGTTTTATTGCAACAGAGCCATGCCCACTTGGGCTTTTGTGCTATAGTGGCAGAGTTGACAGTAACTGCAACATAGACAATATGGTTGGCAAAGCCTAAAGGTAGTTATTATCTGGTCCCTTACAGAAAAATGTTTGCCAGTCCTGATAGCACAACAGACTAGTACTGGACATCAAATTGGGAAACACTGAATAAAATAAATATGTTATAATTTTAAACATTATTTCTTATAGACCATTGCAAAATACATGTACATACCTGCATAATATAAAATCAATTTTAATTATATGAAATTTGCAATAATGTGACTTTTATTTTTATGAAGTTATTTACTTTAAGTATTTATATTTTAATATAATTAATGTATATGAAACTAAAAAATGATTTAGCAAGGAAAGAATACAAGTATTCTTACAAATTTTGTCTAAGGAGAAGAGAAAACATTACTTCATAAACTATTTGATAGCCTGCTATTTCTTTTGTGAAATCCTCTAGAGAAGATTAAAAATGCATTATCATTCTTTGCTTTCCTTTTAGGAGTAGTTACTGATATAAATGTCTATGTGCATAATTACTATGTCTTACCATTTTGACTTTGAGGTTACTTTGCTTCCTCTTAACATTCAAAATTAACTAGCAAAAGGTATTAGATAAATGGTGAAACTTGAGTTTACTGTCTCAGATGTTGTATAGATTTCCAAACTAAAACATCTGTCTCAACTCTTCATGAAATATTAGTAATACAGCTAAAGAAAACTCTCTAATTTTTTTTTCAGGAAGAACTGAACCCCATTGTTGTTACGCCACCAATCCAAGCCATAGATCAGGACCGAAATATTCAACCGCCATCAGATAGGCCAGGAATCCTCTATTCCATCCTTGTTGGTTTGTATCTGCTAACATTTTACACTATCAGTTACCGTTCTAGAATCTCAGTTCCAAGGAAATATTTTAAATAACAAAATTTTTTTAATTATTATTTGACATGATTATTACTTTTGTGTATAAACAAATTTTAAAATAATAATTCAATATATTTCGTTCCTCAATTAGTTGGACTGAAATGTGTAGAATGATAAATAAATAACTTTTATGGAAAAAGCAAAGCAATTCAAAGTATTAGAATATTAACCTGCATATTGGTATTTTTCTACATATCAACTTACCATAGAAAGCATTCTCTAGCACCAGCTTTTAATATAAAATGAAAAACATTCCACTTGTATTTTATCTTTGGGTGGACGCTATACATAATTCTGATAATATATGACTGAATTTAAAAAGAGCTATTTTGGAGCCATTTATAAAAAAAAGGACGAGAGAGCATAATTACCCAAGGAAATATGATACATGAACCTTTGGCAAATATTTTTCTTGAAAAATTCCACAGAAGCTGTTCTAATCCATCCCTATGCATATACTACTGATTGTATCAAAGGCAAAAATGATGAGAAATTAATTATACTGCTCTTCTTAGATTGCTTTTGGTAAAATGTGGATGTTGCTGACTTGTGTAGCCTCTAGACAGACAGAAGCATGTGAGAAAGGCTATATATCTTTTAAGGAAGAAGGGGCCTCTTTTGAAGCGTGCTTGAAAAATAACTTTAATGCAGTTTAGCATTAGCCCTCAACGCCTTTCTGTTCTCTTACTTGAAGCCTATGTGCATACACACATACACAACAACCAACAGATATTAGATTTGCAAATTTTATACTGTATCCTACTTACAAATGCTGTCTGTAAAGAAAATTCTAGCAACTCTGTTTCAAGCCTTTGGTCTTTATAAGGACATAAATATCATAAGCAGAGCTCATATTATTATATTGTAAAAAGCTTTCATAAACATAAAACTATTTTAACTCCATAGAGATTTTGGTATAGATAATAGGAAATAAGCATCATTTATTTCATTAACTGAAGGCTTTACTATATGTCAATCACTGTACTAGATGCCAAAGACACAAACATGAGAGATAAATGTTCTAGGTTAGGTAGTCATGGAGTCTGTGGCTAAAAAAAAATTAATAAAAAATTAAAAGATAGATTAAAATACAATATTTACGGCACTCTAAATAAAGTTTGAACCACATGTAGGCTCATGGGAGGAAAGCATTAAGCATTTTATGAGAATTGCTTAGGAAGAGTCATTTTAGCAGAAAGACAGGAGTTTCTAGGTGGAAAAAGAGAGAAAAGTATCTATATAGATAATGCAGCATGTGCAAAAGCCAAAGGATGAAAGTTTAGAATAGACTTGGAGAATTATGATACTCAGAGCCAGTTAGATGCATTGGTGTTCAAGTTTATTTCACTTTTAAAAGTTATTTGCGTTCTTTTTCTCAACAAATGATCACCTACACTTTGAAGCAAGCCATATCACTGACTTTGTGGAGCCGATTTTCTGGCAGTAGAGATAGGCAATAAACAATTACTATAATAAATAAGTGTTTATTATCAAAGGTAGAAAAGTGTGAATGCTATGGGGAAAATCGATCATATGAATGGGATTGGAAGAGCAGAGAAGGACTGTAGTAGATGTTGCAGTATTAAGTAGTATCATCAGTACTTGCGTCATCAAAAGCTAAGCTATTAGCAAAGCTTACAGAGGCTGAGGAAGTTACTCAGGTTGACATCACTGGGAAGAGTCTCTAGGCAGAGATCAAAACTGAAGCTTGCCAGGTGGGTATCAGAAACAACAAGGGGGCCAGAAGTATTGGAAAGAAGTGAGTGAGGTAAAAGTAGAAAGGTGACAGATAAGAAGAAAGCAGAAACTAGAGAGCCTTGTATGTTATTTATCTACTTTGCATTTTTCTCTGAGTGAAATGAGGAGTCAATGAAAAAAAATTTAACAGAAAAGTGACACAGCGATGGAAAGTTTCATCAGCCTACAACTGTAGGATAATGAATTGTCCCGAACAATGTATATAAACTCTTACAATTATTTGCTCTCACAGCTAAGGTAAATGAATAATATCTTTTTACACTATTTACATTTTTAGAAGGAAGTGAATGGTAGGGGTTGAGAGTGTAGCCTCTGGAAATTGCACCGTCCATGTTAAAAATCATGACTTTAACTCACACTAGACTTATAATTTTAGTTGAGTTATTTAGCCCCTCTTTACCTGAAATTAGTCCTTCTTTTTTCTTCTTTTGAGACAGTGTCTTACTCTGTCACCCAGACTGGAGTGCAGTGGCACAATCATAGCTCACTGAAGCTTCGACCTCCTGGGCTCAAGCGATCCTCCTGCCTTAGCCTCCCAAAGTGCTAGGATTACAGGCGTGGGTCACTACCTGACCAGATTATTATTCTTTAATATGGATTTAACAAAAATAGATCTTTGTACAAAAGGGTTGTGAGAATTTGATCCAATACATTGTAATTGTACATAATAATGCCTGGAAAAAAGTTCATGCTCAATACATTTTAGTTGACATTGTTATTACCATTAGGAAGGAAAATAAGGCATGTTACCTAAGGCACATCAGTCTGGTACAAATGGAAACACAAAAACAAAAACCAGACACAACATAACACACACACACACACACACACACAGAAGAGAATGTCCATAACTCTGACTTCATGTACTTTGTCAAAACTCTTAATTTTCCTTAAATCCATCCAAATATTTCTGAATATATGTGTTTCTCCAAGCTCATGTTAAGTTACCACATGGAGGGCTCCTCTCCTGCTTACATTTGTTATAGACAGTCTCTTGTTTACTATATATGAGGACATGGATGTTGATGTCTATGACAAGGTCATCCAAGGACTGTTGTCAGCCTATTTCAATGGTCCTACTGTCATGATCACCAATGGCAGAATTATTGACTAGCCAAAAGTCTTCAAAGGAAAAGCTAGAGAATGATGTTCCTAGATAGTTTATAAAAGTTTAACATATTTCTGGGAATCTAAAAAGACAAGAGCAAACTATATATACTCAGGAAACACTTGGAAAGGCCCTAAGCTGTCATCTCTTGCTGACCTTGAAATTCTGCAAATGTAGTAAGTAAAGGTCAAGATAGAACAACTCCATAAAGCAGCTAGACCTAAAAGATATATCTATAAAACACTCTACCCCCAACAGCAGAATAAGTATTCTTCTCAAGTGCGCCTAGAATGTTCTTCAGTATAGATCATATTAGGCCATAAAACCAATATCATTAAATTGAAAATGATTGAAATAATACGAACTCTATTATCTGACAAAAATGGAATGAAAGTAGAAATTAATAATGAAGGAAACTTTGGAAATTCACAAGTGTGTGGTAATTATACAACATTCTTAAATAATCAGTGACTCAAGGAAGAAATAAAATCAGAAAAATACTTTGAGACAAATAAAAATACATTATAACATGTATTTTAATCTCTAATCAACAATGTAATGTTTATCACAAAGACATTGGAAAAGGTTAAGCAAACTAAAGAAGAAGAGCAGAAGAGAGGTCAGCTGTGGTGGCTCACGCCTATAATTCCAATATTTGGGTGCCTGAGGTAGGTGGATTGCTTGAGCTCTGGAATTTGAGACCAGTCTGGGTAATATAGAGAAACCCCATCCCTACCAAAATACAAAAATTAGCCCGGTGGTGTGCACCTGTGGCCTCAGCTACTGAGGAGGTTATAGTGTGAGAATCACTGGGTCCAGGAAGTCAAGGCTGCAGTGAGCCATAATCACACCATTTCACTCCAGCCTGGGTGATGGAGGAGGTTGGAGGTGACTCTGAAAAAAAAGAAAGAAGGAAGGAAGGAAGGAAGGAAGGAAGGAAGGAAGGAAGGAAGGAAGGAAGGAAGGAAGGAAGGAAGGAAAGAAAGAAGGAAAGCTAAACAACACAATAGAAATAATAGAGACTTCAGTGGAAAATAGTAAAAGAGGGATTAGGAAAATAGTAGAGATAAGAAATCAAGCCAAAATCAATTCTTTGAAATCATAAACATAATTGACAAATCTCTAGCTAGACTGACCAGGAATAAAAGAAATAAGATGCAGTTTACTAACTTGGAACAAAAGAGAGGACCTTCTATTTAGCTTACAGGAATAAAAAATGTTATAAGGGAATATTATATACAATTATGCCAACTAGACAAACTAGATGCAATGGACAAATTCCTGGAGGTAAGCTATTCAAATTGACCTCAGAAAAAATAAAAAATCGGGGCAGACTGATAACAAGTAAATTGACTTAGTAATCAAAAAGATCTTCCCACAAAGGAGAATTCTGCATCAGATAGATGCTTTACTGGTAAATTCTACCATTAGAGAACATTTAATACCCCTTCTCTGTTAGTCCATTCTTGCACCACTATCAAGAACTACCTATTACTGGCTAATTTATAAAGAGAAACAGGTTTAAGTGGCCTCAGGAAACTTTCAATCATGGCTGAAAGTGAAGGGGGAAGTTGGCGCATCTTACATAGCCAGAGCAGGAGAGAGAAAGGATGGTGCTACACACTTTTAAACAAACAGATCTTGTGAGAATTCACTCACTGTCACCACTGTTACCAGAACAGCAAGGGGGAAATGTTCCCCCATGATTCAATCAACTCCTACTAGGTCCCTTCTCCTACATTGGAGATTACAATTAACATGAGATTTTGGTGGGGAAACAAATCCAAGCTATATCATGAAACCACTGGCCCCTCTGAAATCTCATGTCCTTTTCACATTGCACAATACAATAATCCTTTCTCAGCAGTCTCCCAAGTCTTAACTGATTTCAGAATTAACTCAGAAGTCCACAGTCCAAAGTCTCATCTGAGACAAGGCAAGTTCCTTCCGCCTATGAGACTGAAAAAACTTACAAGATATAATGGGGATACAGGCATTGGGTGAATACACCCATTCCAAAAAAGGAAAAATCAGCCAAAGCAAAGGTGCCACAGTTCCCATGGAAATCCAAAACCCAAGAGAGCAGTCATTAAATCTTAAATCTCCAAAATGATCTCCTTTAACTTCATGTCTCATATCCAGGCCACACTGATGCAAGGGGTGGGCTCCCAAGGCCTTGCGCATTTCTGCCTCTATGGCTTTGCACAGTACAGCCCTGTTGTCTGCTTTCTTGGGCTGGTGTTTAGTGCTTGTGGCTTTTCCAGGTGCACAGTGCAAGCTATCAGTGAATCTACCATTCCGAGGTCTGGAGAATAGTTGCCTTCTTCTCACGTCTCCACTAGGCAGTGCCCCAGTGGGAACTCTGTGTGGGGGCTCCCACCTCACATTTCCCTTCCACGGTACCCTGGTAGAGGTCTTCCGTGAGGGCTCCACCCCTGCAGAAGACTTCTGCCTAGACATCCAGACATTTCCATGCATCCTTTGAAATGTGAGCGGAGGCTTCCAAGCCTCAACTCTTGTCCTCTGTGTATCCACAGGTTTAACATCACATGGAAGCTGCCAAGGCTAATGGCTTGCATGCTCTGAAGCAGAGGCCTGAGATATATCTGGGGACCATGTAGGCATGGCTAGAGATGGAATGGCTAGATGCAGGGAGCAGTGTCCTGAGGTTGCACAGGGCAGTGCAGCCATGAGCCTGGCCCACAAAACCATCATTTCCCCCTAAGCCTCAAGGCCTGTGATGGAAAAGGCTGCCATGAAGGTCTCTGAAAGAAAAGCATAATCTGTGGACCCCTTAATCATATATGGAGATGAAATTTCTGCTTCTAATTATGTTATCAAGCCTTACCATTTTTAATGTAAATGTTAATAGCTATCAAGCACTGTTTCAGCACTGTCATTAATAATGATATCATACAATATGTATTTCTTTCTAATAATACAAGAAAGTTTGCTGACTTTAGCTTGTAACAGTAGCTTGTAGTATTAGGTACTTTTATATGAGCACCTAATGTGTGAAAAGTAATATGTATTAAATATCATATATATGATTTATGTGATACATACTAAATTATAAATATTATTGTTAACAATAATTTTTCTTATTTTTCAAAGTATGATTATAATAATATTATTAATATTCTGGCAACTAAAATGTTGGTGCCACATATTAAGAATGGAGATACCAGAGCCAGAAATTTTGGTTTAATTTTTTTTTATAAACCTTCATTAACTCTGGTAGGTATTACAAAGTATTAGCACTTTCATGGCCAGGTATACGGTATAATCATATTGGAAATATGAAGAGAAAGACACATTTTTTATCCCTTCCTCAATGCATATATCACATTGAGAAGGGATGAAAATGTTCCTGGGCCTTACATTTCTTCTATGGTGTATTTCATATTTCACAGTTATCAGAAAAAGTCCATATTTTTTCTTTGTATCCTTTTTTGCTTTCTTATTTTTTGTTTATATTTTCTTTTGTTTCATGATCCTTGTGCTACACAACCAAGTTCTTTTAACTGAACACTTATAGCTGAGCACATGTGGTTTTTCAAACATTATGTAACCTTAAATATACCCCCTGAGGTGCATTTTTCCTCATGCCTTACCATTCTCCAGAATGCTTCTTCTAATTTTACTGTACTTCTACATTTTGGAAATTATTTTTTAAAGAAAATATTCTTTATAGAATTTATGTAAAATAGTCTGTTTAATCGTATGTGCACCTGCCTTTTAAGAAGGCAAAAGTGAAAGCTACCAAACTTCTGAAGGCCTGATCCCAGAACTGAATCAGTAGAAATAATCCGCCATCATATATTGGTCAAAGCAAGAACAATTCCTGCCCAGATTTAAGGTGAGAGGAATAAAAGAGTATTTTACTTGTTAGGAAACAAAAAATGTTTTCCATCTTAGATCTAATTCAAGTAATTCAAGGAGATGAGAAGGTTCATAAAGTGGAGCTCTGAACTTAAAGATGTAAGTAAGTTTAGGCAAGATTGTGTGTGGATGTTAGTGTATTATTCCATTTTCATGCTGCTGATAAAGACATACTGGAGACTACGCAATTTACAAAAGAAAGAAGTTTAACGGACTTACAGTTACACATGGCTGGGAAGGCCTCACAATCATGGCAGAAGGTTAATGGCATGTCTCACATGGCAAAACAAGAAAAGAGAGCTTGTGGATGGAAACTCCCCTTTTTAATACCATCACATCTTGTGAGATGTACTCACTTTCATGAGAAGAGTACGGGAAAGACCCACCTTCATGATTCAGTTACCTCCCACAAGGTTCCTTCCATGAGATGCGGGAACTGTGGGAGTTACAATTCAAGATGAGATTTCGGTGGGGACACAGCCGAAACCATATCATTGTTAATGATAACTACATTTTATAATGAATACATAATTTTTCTGATCCTTCATCCCATGAGTTAAAAAATATTTTAGAGTACACACTCTTAATATTTAAGAATTATACATGTATTTTATCAGTCATTAAAGTTTCAATGTTCAGATATCACATACAAAATGATTAATTGTATTACATATAAGTCAACATTATAAATAATTGTATTAATTACATCAAAATTGTCAGTTTGACTTTATTTATGGTCTGCCTGGATCGCTATGGTTTTGACCATGGTCAGGAATAACATGACTGATTAAGCTGTTTTAGCAGAGGAATGGAAAGTGATTTTTCCATCTCTGTTGGTGTTCACTTCTGCACACATCATTAGTGTTACTTTTAATCTCAGGTTTATTTGCAGACGTATTTCTCAGCTATTTCTTCATTTTTTGAGCTTTAGTTTGGTGTAAAATTAATACTGTAAAATACAGATCCCTTTACCTGGCCAAATGTAAACTAAAAGTCATTGCAATGTATTGAAAGCAAACAAACAGGAGAGAATGCTGCTTGTGATGCTTACTTTTATGTGTCAGCATGACTGGTTTAAGGCACATAGAAAGAGCTGGCAAAACATTATTTCTGGGTCTAAGAGATTGTTTCAAAAAGACACTAATATTTCAATCAGAAGACTGAGTGAAGAAGATCTGCTCTCACCAATATGGGCAAGCATCATCCAGTCCATTGAGGGCCTGAATAGAACAAAAAGACAGAGGAACGGTGAGTTCTCTCTTCTTGAACTGGAACTTCCATCTTCTGCCATCAAACATTAGAGTGCTTAGTTCTCAGGCTTTCAGATTCTGAGACTTATACCAGTGGCTCCCCTGGTTCTTAGGCCTCTGGACCTAGCAAAAAATGCACCACCAATTTTTCTGGTTCTCTAATTTGCAGATGGTAAATGGTCTTAGCATTCATAACAAATGATATGCCTTGGCTGTGTCACCACCCAAATCTCATTTTGAATTCCCACATGTTGTGGGAGGGACAAGGTGGGAGGAAATTGAGTAATGGGGGCAAGGCTTTCCTGTGCTGTTACTGCAATAGTGAATAAGTCTCATAAGTTCTGATAATATTTTCAAAAAGAGGAGTTCCCCTGCACAAGGGCTCTCTCTCTTTGCCTGCTGCCATCTGTGTAAAATGTGACTTGCTCCTCTTTGCCTTCCACCATGATTGTGAGGTTTCCCTAGTCATGTGGAACTGTAAGTCCAGTTAAACCTTTTTCTTTTGTAAATTGCCCAGTCTCTGGTATGTCTTTATCAGCAGTGTGGAAATGAACTAATACAGTAAATTGGTAACAGAAATGGAGTGTTGCTGAAAATAGACCCAAAAATGTGGAAATGACTTTGGAACTGGGTAACAGGCAGAGATTGGAACAGTTCGCAGGGCTCAGTAGAAGACAGGAAGATGTGGGAAAGTTTGGAGCTCTCTAGAGACTTACTGAATGGCTTTGACCAAAATGCTGATAATGATATTAACAATGAAATCCAGCCTGAGGTGGTCTCAGATGAAGATGAGGAACTTGTTGGTGACTGGAGCAAAGGTGACTCTTGCTGTGTTTTAGCAAAGAGACTGGCAGCATTTTGCCCCTGTCCTACAGAATTATGGAACTTTGAACTTGAGAGAGATGATTGAGGGTGTCTGGTGGAAGAAATTTCTAAGTAGCAAAGCATTCAAGATGTGACTTGGGTGCTGTTAAAGGCATTCAGTTTTATTAGGGAAATGGCATAAAAGTTCAAAAAATTTACAGCTTGATAATTTGATAGAAAAGAAAATCCCATTTTCTGAGGATAAATTCAAGCTGGCTGCAGAAATTTGAATAAGTAAGGAGGAGCTGTATGTTAATCCTGAAGATAATGGGACAAATGTCTCCAGGGTATGTCAGAGGTCTTCATGACAGCCCCTCCCACCACCAGCCTGGAGGCCTGGGGGAGAAAAAAATGGTTTTTGTGGGCTGTGCCCAGGATCCCTGTGCTGTGTGCAGCCTTGGAACTTGTTTTCTTGTGTCCCAACTGCTCCAGCTATGGTTGTAAGGGACCAACATAGAGCTGGGGCCCTGCCTTCAGAAGGTGCAAGCCACAAGCTTCAGCAGCTTCCACATAGTGTTGAGCCTGTGAATGCAGAGAAGTAAAGAATTGAGGTTTGGGAAGCTCAACCTAGATTTCAGAAGATGTGTGGAAATGCCTTGTATGTCAAGGCGGAATTATGCTTCAGTGGCAGGGCTCTCATGAAGAACCTGTGCTAGTGCAGTGCAGGAGGGAAACTTGGGGTCAGAGCCTCCACACAGAGTCCCTACTGGGGCATCACCTAGAGGAGCTGTGAGAAGATGGCCACCATCCTACAGAACCCAGAATGGTAGATCCACCAACAGCTTGAACAGTACGTCTGGAAAAACCACAGACACCCAACACCAGCCCATGAAAGCAGCCAGGAGGGGGCTACACTCTGTAAAACAACAGGGGTGGAGTTGTCCAAGGCTGTGGAAGCACACCACTTACATCAGTGTCACCTGGATGTGAGAAATGGAGTCAAAGGAGATCATTTCAGAGCTTGAAGATTTGACTTATCTGCTGGGTTTTGGACTTGGTGGCTGTAGTCCCTTTGTTTTGGCCAATTTCTCCCATTTGGAATGGCTGTATTTACCTGATGCCTGTATCCCCACTGTATCTAGAAAGTTACTAACCTGCTTTTGATTTTACAGATGCATAGGTAGAAGGAACTTGCCTTGTCTCCAGTGAGACTTTGGACTGTGGACTTTTGAGTTAATACTGAAATGAGTTAACACTTTGGAGGACTATTGAGAAGGCATGATTTATTTTGAAGTGTGGGGACATGAAATTTGGGAGAGGACAGGTGCAGAATGATATGGTTTGGCTGTGTCCCAGCCAAATCTCACCTAGAGATGAGATCTCACTATGCTACGCAGGCTGGTCTCAAACTCCTGACACAGGTGATCCGCCCATCTCAGCCTCCCAAGTGCTGGGATTATAGGCATGAGCCACTATGCCTAGTGGTAGATCTCATCTTGAATTCCCACGTGTTGTGGGAGGGACGATATGGGAGATAATTGAATAATGGGGGCAAGTCTTTCCCCTGCTGTTCTCAGGATAGTGAATAGTCTCGCAAGATCTGATGGTTTTAAAAAGAGGAGTTCCCCTGCAGAAGCTCTCTCTGTCTCTCTTTGCCTGCTGCCATCCATGTAAGAAGTGACTTGCTTCTCCTTGCCTCCCACCATGATTGTGAGGCTTCCCCAGCCACGTGGAACTGTAAGTTCCAATTAAATCTTTTTCTTTTGTAAATTGCACAGTCTTGGGTATGTCTTTTCGGCCGTGTGAAAATGGACTAATACAACAAATTTCCATAACCAATCAGCCAATTGATTGAGAGAATCTCTCTCTCTCTCTCTCTCTCTCTCTCTCTCTCTCTCTCTCTCTCTCTCTCTGTCTCTCTTTCTCACTGTCAGTACTAATATGTCCTTATAGCCTATTTGTTTTGTTTCCCTAAAGAAATCTGAATAATACACTGCTGCTTATCCCTTCACATTGTATACTTGCCACATCTCCCTCAAGATTCCTTGCTTGTCTCTAAAATATACAGAGACACACTGTCAGTCAGTATATAAAGCATTAGCTAAGTTTACCTTTGTATTATTTTATTTAAAGATAAATATAAAATTAAAGTCTGAATAGGAGTGGTAATAACATGGGTCTATGCCCCTAAAACATTAAAGCTTAAGATCTATGCATTTCACTATATGTAAATTGAATCAATCAATAAAGAAAAATACATTTATACTTTTTTTTCTCAATTTGATTTTAGGGGTTACCACAGTACACAATAGGAAAAATTTTGTCTAGATAATTGGACAATAAAAATAGCATTTTAGAAAGTTTCCTTCAGTGATTATAAGGGAATGGAATGCCAGAAGATATTAGTAGGCTATCACTGTGGTACAAGTATGAAATAACAAAGTTCTGAGTAAGGTAAGAGATTAGGACTATGACAAAGAAACACATGAGAGACACTTTCTAAGGTAAGAAAGAATCACTTGGAGAATGTATAGAGAATTGGCTAGTAAAAGTAACTTGAGGATTTGAAGCCACATAGTCAGAAAAAACGGTGGTACTATTAGCAATAACCTAGTTACTGAATTTTGTAATTATTGAAATGTTTAAAAAATAGATATGAACATATCATGTACCATGAAGAGGTGACTTTCAAACTTTAAAGGCTACAAGAATTCAGTGAGATTATTCAAAGTGCATTTTCTTGACCTCCCTTTTCAGAGCTTCTGATTCAGAAGATCTGGGACAAGATCTTGGTCTTTCTAGTGTGGGTATGCCTGAACTATACTCTCAGAAGCATTGTCATAAATATGCATAGGAAAAGCAACCCAATAAAATCTTTGGTAAAATTTTTTGAAGTTGAGATATTGGCTACTAATATAAGTTGAGATATTGGCTACTAATATAAGAATTTTAGTTCTCCTTAATAATATTAAAAACACTTTGGATAAGAAAATGAAGTTTGTTATTTATAACAAACAGCTGAAAAATACGTTTTGCAAAGGAGATTTAGAACTGAAGATTTTTGGAAGATGTAAAAGCAGGACAAAGGTAGTTTACTTTTTGCATTTATAATTATCAAAGAATGCACTAAGGAAATGTAGTAGCTGAAAAGAAAAACTGCTAAAGTTAAAATTAATGGAAGAAAATAATGAAAATTAGAGGTAATATTTCTAATATACATTTGAAACTAGGGATAACTTGATACAAAAACAAATGTGTTATTAGGGCATAGATGAAAATAATGGTTAAAATTATCAACGAAATTCTAGTTACGTAAAAGGGGTAGCAGATGAATTTAATGTCAGAGGAATGGAATATTAATATAATTAGTCCCAAGATCAAATAAAGGAATGACTAAAAAAATAAAACGCAGAGCTTTGGAGATGGTTCAGAAGCAGCTATATTTTTAGATGAATTAAGTTTTGCTAAATAGAGTTTATATTACATTTTCTAAGTGGGATAAAGAAGGGATTCTGTAGGGTCTTTGAACTTAGACAGGTATTTCTATTCTTGTACAATGTTTTTACATTTCAATACCTTGGCTTCTGCAGGGTATTCAGCATTCATGGGTCATTAAAAGATTTTCCCCAAAAAATTACCTGGAAAAAAGTTACATGTTATAATTGTTTTTGTTCTACCAAAGGAAATTGTGGGTGTTTTCATAAGCAGTATTTTATTGAAACTGACCATAATTTCTATATATCTAGAATGTGAAAATTTGAGGAATTATCACAAATCTTCATGGCACCCAGAAGACAGTGTTCTCTTTTACTTTTGTGTTAATCAGGTTATTAATTTTATATGTAAAGATATATATTTTTGGTGGAGAAGGGAAAAATTTGATACTGTATTTTTTTAGGTAGTGCTCCTTTGAAGTATATTAGATGTACATTTTCAAATATATCAAGTATTTAAAACAAATGCTTTCCTGAATGGGACTCTTTGGGTAAAAATTACAGAGGTGAACTTAAGTTCATCTTGGCGGTAAAGGAAATTCATTGAAAGGACTTTGATTTCTTCCAGAATTCAAGGAACTGTCAAAAACTATAACATTTTAAGAAGCAGAAACAGGAATTTCAAGATGAGGGATTAGAGGGCCTTTCCTCTAGACGCCCATTATTTTCGTGGCACAGATTGTACATCCATCTTCTGATTCTTTGCTCTAAATAAAAATTGTTAAAAGATGAAGTGATAATTATATGGTTTAGGTCAGGCATCCACACTTCCTTCCATTTACTATATGTATGGAATCAGAAGTTCTATGCTAATAAATGATGGGCAAATACAGCTATGAGAAAAAACTGTGAAGGTATAAACACTTTAAAAATAATGTGAAGCAAAAGGCAATTAAAAGAAGGAAAAGTTAATCTTTACAATCAACATTGCAGAACAATTGGACAGCCATATGTAAACAAATAAACTGCAATCCATACCTTACACTATGTACAAAAACCAACTTGACTTTCTATACATAATGTAAGAGCTAAAACTATAAAGCATCTAAAAGATAATATTGGTAAAATTTTTTATGAACTTAGGGTTGGCAACAATTTCTTTTTTGTTGTTGTTTGGAGATGGAGTTTTGCTCTTGTTGCCCAGACTGGAGTGCAATGGTGCAATCTCGGCTCACCACAACCTCTACCTCCCAGGTTCAAGCAATTTTCCTGCCTCAGCCTCCCGAGTACCTATGATTACAGGCATGTGCCACCACGCCTGGCTAATTCTGTATTTTTAGTAGACACGGGGTTTCTCCATG
Organism: Macaca thibetana thibetana; assembly: GCF_024542745.1. Classification (NCBI taxonomy): domain Eukaryota; kingdom Metazoa; phylum Chordata; class Mammalia; order Primates; family Cercopithecidae; genus Macaca; species Macaca thibetana. Next base: position 79,480,901 of record NC_065586.1, read on the forward strand.
TTGATCAGGCTGGTTTCGAACTCCTGACCTCAGGTGATCCCCCGACCTTGGCCTCCCAAAGTGCTGGGATTACAGGCGTGAGTCACTGCACCTGGCTGGCAACAATTTATTAAATATAACAAATGCAAATCTATAAAAGAAAAAATTTAAAATTTGACTTCATCAAAGTAAAAATGCATTTGCTCTTCAAAAGACACTGATAATAGACTGAAAAAGCAACTGATAGAAAAGGAGAATATATTTGCAAAATGTATCCAACAAGTGACTTGTTTGGGGAATATATGAAAACACAATTTAATAAAAATGAGACAATTATAAAATGGCAAAAAGGTTTAACAAATTATTACAGATTTACAAAAAAAAAAGAATGTGAAAAATTGCTCAATATCATTAGCTAATTGGGAAATGCAAACTAATACCTCAATGAATATCACTACATACACACCAGAATGGCCAAAATTTTAAAAAGACTGACAATATCAAGTGTTGGTGAAAATATGGGGGATCTGAAATGCCCATATGTGGCTGGTAAGAATGTAAAATGGTATACACACATTGGAAAAATAGTTTGGCAATTTCTTTACAAGTTAAACATTACTGAACAATTAAAATATTATATTATTGATACATAGCAACTTGGATGAATCTCTAATGCTTTATACTGAGTTGAAAGTAGCCAATCTCCAAATCTTTATACTATACAATTCCATCTAAATGTCATTCTCATAAAAATGAAAGTATGGTGGTGGTGAACAAATCAGTGGTTGCGAAGGATTAAACTTTGGGGTTGGAATACACAAAGTAGTTATTTCATCATAAAACCATTCTATATCCTGATTGTGGTATTGACTACACAAACGTATACATAACTGAAAATTAATAGACTTGCTACCTGCCCACAAATTCTTTTTTTTTTTTTTTCTTTTTTTCTTTTGAGACAGAGTCTGGCTCTGTGCAATGGCATAATCCCAGCTCACAGCAACCTCCGCCTCGTGGGTTCAAGTGATTGTCCTGCCTCAGCCTCCCAAGGAGCTGGGACTACAGGCATGCACCACCACGCCCAACTAATTTTTGTATTTTTAGTAGAAACGAGTTTCCACCATTTTGGCCAGCATGGCTTCAATCTCTTGACCTCGTGATCTGCCCACCTTGGCCTCCCAAAGTGCTGGGATTACAGGTGTGAGCCACTGCAACTGGCCCAAAAATTCTTAATGCAACATTTAGACATACACATAACACATAGCCTAGCCATTACACTCCTAGATATTTACTCAAGATAAATGAAAGCAGAGATTCATTCAGAGATGTATACAAGACAGTTCATAGCAGCTTTATTTGTGACTGGAGGCAACTCAAGTGTTCATCAACATGTGAATAGATAAATGAATTGTAGTATATCCATAAAATAGAATAACACCTAGGCAATAGAAATAAATAAACTATTGATAAACGAAACAACATGGACTTCACAATCATTATGCTAATCGAAAGAAGCCAGACACACCTAAGAAAAGAATATATACTGTAAGGACGAGCAGGGTGGTTCATGCCTGTAATCCCACCCTGTTGGGAGGCTGAGGCCAGTGGATCACCTGAGGGCAGGAGTTTGAGACCAGCCTGGCCAACATAGTGAAACCCCATCTCCACTAAAAATACAAAAATTAGCTGGGCGTGGTGGCAGGCACCTGAAATCTCAGCTACTCAGGAGGTTGAGGCAGGAGAATCGCTTGAACTCAGGAGGCAGAAGTTGCAGTGAGCCGAGACAGCACCATTGCACTCCAGACTAGAAGAAAGAGCAAAACTCTGCTTCAAAAAGAAAAAAAAAAAAAAAAAGAAGAATACATACTGTATAAATGATTCCATTCCTATTTTGCTAACAGAAAGTGATCAGTGTTTGCATAGAGTGAGAGATATGAATGGGGAAAGGAAACGTTGTCATAAGGAAATTTCTGGCAATTATGGATAGGCTTAGTGTCTTAATCATGGTGATACTATCTTGATAACATATGTGTTAAAAATTCTACATTTTAAATATATGAAGATAATCATGTAGCATTTTCTTCTTTATCCTACAGAAAACCTGAATTCATGTAAATTCACATGTTGGGATTGATATTTCTCCTAAGTCTCTCTTTTATTTTTCTTGAGTCAGAGTCTTGTTCTGTTGCCCAGGCTGGAGAGAAGTGGTGGGATCTTGGCTCATTGCAAGCTCTGCCTCTGGGTTCATACCATTCTTCTGCCTCAGCCTCCCAAGTAGCTGGGACTACAGGTGCCCGCCACCATGCCCAGCTAATTTTTTTGTATTTTTAGTAGAGACGGGGTTTCACCATGTTGCCCAGGATGGTCTTGATCTCCTGACCTCGTGATCCGCCTGCCTCGGCCTCCCAAAGTGCTGGGTTTACAGGCGTGAGCCAATGCGCCTGGCCCTAAGTCTCTTTTAATCTACAGTGGTTCTCTTTCCATGTATTTTTAAATTGTTTTCTTGTGATTCATTTATTGAGAAGTCAAGTTGTTTATAGTATGGAGTTTCTCATCATCTTGATTGTACTTTCTTTGGTTTAACTTTACGTGCTACTCTGTCCCATATGTTTCCTATAAATTTTGACAGTTAATCAAATAACATTTTTTGTTTGTTTCTCTGTTGGGTTTTCTCAAAACTGTTTCATAGATGGTATAATAGTCTGCTTGGGCTGCCATTAAAAAACACCCTAGACTTAGTAGCTTAAGCAATAGTAAGGTGTTTTCTCACAATTCAGGAGGCTGCAGGCCTGAGATCAAGGTACTTTTGTGGTTAGTTTTTGATGAAGCTTCTCTGGCTGCTTTCTTGTGTCTTCACATAGCCTTTCCTCTGTGTACCCTTGGACAGAGCAAGAGAGAAGAGAGAGAAAGAGAGACAAAGAGAACACCAGTCCCATCAGATTTAAGAGCCCACCCACATAAACTCATTTAGTCTAGTTACCTTCTTAAAAGGCTCTATCTCTCTATAATAGTCACACTGGGTGTAAGGGCTTCAACATAAAATTGTTAATGGTGAGGGGGACAACTCAGGCCATAACAGATCATGTTGAATTAATTATTCTATTGAGAGTTATATATGTGGCTTTATCTCTTTTTTTGTGATATTAGCAGCATTTGGTGCTCAATGCCATGATCCATTCATTTATGAGGGGTTGTAAAATGATGGCACTCTGATATTATTACTCTTCTTAAATTATTAGCTGAAATTATTTCTTAATGAGACACTTTTTAATCAATTGTTTGTTTACCCCCTGCTAAGGTCATATGGAAAAAGCATGCTATGTTTTCTTATTTACTAATTTTCAAAATATTTCTCTAGCATGCTCCAAAAGTGATCAATATGTTATTTAGCAACACTGCCATAAACTTATGAATTTAAACATATTTGATCTGTTTCATATCATTACTGATATTATCCTTATTGATGCTCAAATTGCCTTATCTTTAGCTAAAATTACCTTTTGGCTCTTGAAAACTTTTCACATCAGTTTAGTAGTCTTGGAATTCTTTCTTGCTACTTGGTGTGAGCAGGTGTTTCACAGCCATTTGTTGATTTTTCTGCCCTGGACCTGAAATCAGCTCTCTCTCAGAAATCTTAACTGCTTTTATTGGTAAATAGTATTTCAAAACCATAGTCTGATCATTAGAAATATTCATTGCTTCTTTAATGGCCATTATATTTAGTTCTGTGTTTCAGCATTCAGAACTATGTTGTATGCATTATGTTTCTTAAGATAAACTACAACCTGAGTTTAAACTTCCACTGCCAATTCAAAATAAAAACCATAGGTTTTCTATTTTACCTCTTTAATTTTAAATTTCTATCTCTTTATCATCCCCTGCCAAGAATGCAGCTTTCAATACTGAAAAGAATAGAATTAGAATGCCACATAATAATGTACTTATTTAATTTATTGTAAAATACTCCTATAACTATCTTAGAATCACAACATACCACCAATATGATTACTGTAGATAGTTTAACTTTTTGTGTTTTATAATTTCCTTGGTACTTGAGCTATATTACACAGTGGGTGTGATGTCAATACTACTTTTAAAATTCACCTGGGATAGTTATTTTTGTTTGTGCTTATGCCAACAACTGAATATACATTTAAATTGAATTATTTTATTTTATTTTTAGAGAAGTCCTTGAATTTAATTAGTTTTAAAATAATATATAACATATGTAGCTCTAAAATTTAAAAAACGTGATATAATTAATGAAATTTAGTTTCAACGTCTATCCTCTCCGCATATTCCCTCTCTTTCTCATAAGTAACAATTTTTTATGTTACAGTCTATCTTTGATTTTTTAATGTGTGTATGTATTCCTTTGTAAATATGCATATGTATTCTTCTTAAAAGTTAGTATATTATCGGCCCTTGTTTCCAAATTGCTTTTTTCACTGAATATAGCTGAAAATAATTCCATAGTAATAGGTAAAGATATATATCACTTACCATTACATTTGAATTATCATCTGCTTTAGGATATATCACCACTTATTTACCCAGACCACTATTGATATATATTTAGGTGGTCATTTATCTTCCATTATTATAAATGGGAAAATGTCCAGATGTGGGATTTATGGGTCAAAAAGTAAACATTAGTATCATTTTGATAGCTTATGCCATACTCTCCTTCATAAATTTTATAACACTCATATTAACACCACCCACGTCCAAAGTGTCTGTTTTCCTGCAGGCTCACCAACAGAGTACAGTGTCCAACTGGGACAATTGCTAATCTAAGTGACTAATGAAATCTTAATGTAGGATTAATTTATAGTTTTCTTCTTATGTATAGAGATAAGCATCTTTGCTTATCTTTGCTTATGATCAAGAGTCATTTGCCTTTCTCTTTCTGTGAACAGTTTTATCTTTAGCCCCAAACTTTTTTGTTTTGTTTTGTTTTGTGACAGAGTTTGGCTCTGTCACGCAGGCTGGAGTGCAGTGGCACAATCTCAGCTCACGAAACCTAGCCTCTCCCGGGTTCAAGTGTTTCTCCTGTCTCAGCTTCCTTAGTCGCTGGGATTACAGACACACCATCACGCCCAGCTAATTTTTGTAGTTTTAGTAGAGACAGCTTTTCACTATGTTGGCCAGGCTGGTCTCACACTCCTAACCTCAGATGATCTGCCCACCTCAGCCTCCCAAAGTGCTAGGATAACAGACGTGAGCCACCGTGCCAGGCCAGCCCCACACTTTTTAAATCCCTCACTGGCCCTCTTTTTAGCTAATTTATATATATATATAAATTATATATATACACACACACACACACACACGGTATGAACATTTTGTCTCTACATAAATTTCAAGTATTTTCTCAGTTTGTCACTTGTGATTTTACTTTTTTATTGTGTCTCACCATACAATTTTGCAATATCATTAAACTTATCTCTCTTTTTCTTCATGACTTCTTGACTTTGAGCCATAGTTAGGAAAGGTTTGCCCACTCTTACATTAGAGTAAAATTCATCCACATTTTCATCTATGACTAGTGTTCATTTTTTTATTATTTATTATGAATATCTTCTTCATTTGGGGTTTACTCATGTATATTCCGTGAAGAATGTAACTCCTATATAACCCCTTTATCATATGTTACATTTCATCTATAATTTTGACTATTTGTAGATTTTACAGTCGGGTTTAATGGTGTAAAATATGTTTCTGCTTTTTGTTTTCCCCTCATTTACTGCCCAGGAGAATTTCCTTTCTTGTCTCAGAGTTGAGGCAAATAAGTAGTAACAAGAAGCCCATTTTTGGATGTGTTGGAACATCTGGCAGTCTGGATTTTTAATGAAAGCTCTGTTTCAGATTGTCCCTTTAAATTAAATACATCATTTAATCTCCCCAGTCTCCCAAGTCATCATCTGTAAAATGTAAATGATTTACAGAGGTATTGGTGATTAGTTACATAAAGCATTTAGCACAGAGTAGGTTTCCATAATTGGAAGCTATATTATTTTACTCTTATGGTTATTAATTTTACAAATGTATATACTATACAGTTTTATGATTTGACTTATTCACTTTGGGAAAAGAATGTTGCAGTACACAAAGGAAGATTATACAATTAGAAGAAATTTCTTCATGAAGAAATGTATTTTGATTATTAAAATACATTAAGAAATACCATCTTGGCTAGGCTTGGTGACTCACACCTGTAATTCTAGCACTTTGGGAAGTTGAGGTGGGTGTATCACCAGATGTCACCAGTCTGGCCAAAGTGGCAAATCCCTGTCTCTACTAAAAATACAAAAATTAGCAAGACATGGTGGCGCACGCCTATAATCCCAGCTATTCGGGGGCTGAGTAGGGGAACCACTTGAACCAGGGAAGCAGAGGTTTCAGTGAGCCGAGATCAAGCCACTGCACTCCAGCCTGGGTGACACAGCAAGGCTCCATCTCATTCATAAATAAATAAATAAATAAATAAATAAATACCCTGTCTAGACATTAAGAGTATCATCAGAACCTATATTTAATTTACTCCGGTTAACATAATTAGCTTGATATTAATCTTAAGAAGTAATATATGGAACAAAATATGTTCATATTAATTTCCAAGCATCTCACTATTTGGTACAAATTACTGATAGTTTATTACAATATATGTTGAAAGACCAAATAGCTATAATTAAGATGTATGCACCATTAAAATAAAATTTCATAATCAAAAATGTACTCTCCCTCCACTTAATATCTATTTTCACGTGATGAAGTTTCAAATTAATTAGAGCCCTCTTAAGAAAAAAAATTTTCAAAAATCATCCAAACAAATATTTTCCATTTTCTTACTGATACACTAATTATGAATAACTATATACCACGTTTGTGTCTGCTTTCCCTGGACTGCATAATTTTGAAACTTAATTTAGTAATGAAATTGTAACTTTGTTCCTCAGTTAATGAAAGGAAATAGATGAAGCAGATACACATATTACTTATTGTTCTCAATTATGTACTGAAATCTCAATGTCTTCCAGGGACTCCTGAGGATTACCCACGGTTTTTCCATATGCATCCTAGGACAGCAGAACTTAGTCTCCTGGAGCCAGTTAACAGAGACTTTCACCAGAAATTTGATTTGGTTATTAAGGTAAATTAAGCTAATATCTTATTTCCTTGTGTTTATGAACTGCTAATCAGATAAATCTGTAGAGGCTACTGTAGGCAGTTTTATGTTATAAAATTAAAATTAATGTGGACAGCAACCAATTTTTTGTTTAAAAAAAGCAAAGTCCCGTTTTAATATATGGCATTGCTTTTCTCTAAAATAACTTTTTATAGTACCATGGGGTAAAATACTAAATATTCTTATATGTAACTAATGCCTTGGTTAAGTGTATACAATTCTACACAATTCATTACGTCTTCTCACATTTTTTTTCTACTAAAAGGAATTAGCATTTTACCACAAAAACATGACCAATTAAGACATCTAAAATGTGCTTGATTTATATGTTATTTTAATTTTGTTTTCATTTTTATTAGTTAATTTTATTTTAATGTGTTTTTGTGTTTTTAATGCTGATTTTTCCAACATAAAAATAAAAGGTCTTGCCTATCCAAAGATGTATTCAATACACATCTCATTATTTTCTTTATATTGAAAGATGATCTTCGACCTGAAATAATTTTGAAGCTAAGTTAATCTATTTGGCATTTCACTTTTGGTTTAATAGTATATCTGTATTTTAATATAATCATTAAATAGATACTGTAAAAATGCAGATATTCTTCTAATTAATTTCGATGGACTTCATTGAGATGGTGAGATTTAATCTAATCAGTGAAGGAAAAACAGGAATTTGACAGGCAGAGATGAGGACTGGGAAAATTTGGGCATTGTAGGTACAACAAAAGGCAAAAGCAAAGATTCAGCATAAGTTTTGTATATAGTACACAACTTTCTCATATTTAAGTATGCAAAAAAAACCTCTAGAAATGCATCCCAATGGTATTTTTCTTACCTTTTGAAAAATGTAAACATATTAAATGAAAAGGAAGTAAAGTAAGGAAGCTTACTGAGATGAACAATGTTCAAGCTGCTTTATGTGCATTTTTCATTGAATTGTTGCCACAACTTTAGTATTACTCTCATTTGCACGAAATGTGGAAACTAAAGTTCAGATAAGGTAAGTGATTACCTTAGAGTTAATTACTAATAAGGGGCAGAGTTGAGTTTCAAATTTAGTTTTATATACACTAAAGCCATGCTCTTTTCACTTCACAAATATGCAGATACTTAGAAATGGTTGTCTGGTTAACAATTAATAGATATGTCCTTAGCACAGAACCTGTGTTTATTTAGCAATCCTTGTCCTTGAAAAAGCTTATAGTCTAGAAAGGGAAACCATCATATAATGAAATAAATCAGATATAATACATCAAATGCTAAGAGGAAGACATGTAAAGAATGGTAATGACACACGGAATAGGGACATTTAAATTAATCTAGAAACTCACGGAAATTTTCTGGAGATCACCCCAAGCTAAATGTTGCTGGATTGAAAGAGTATGGCCGATGAATAAAAGTGGGAAATATGTTTGAATATAAGGAGGCGCAGAAGTGAAAGCTTGGAAACATAATGCACAGGCTACAAGCAGTTAACAGGGAAATGAGGTCTAGAGCCAGACCACGGAAGGAGCCTGAAGGGTGACTGCAGTTTCCTGGGATTTCATTTATTAAGGGTTTGGGACTTATTCAACAAAAAACATCACTTTAACCGATTGTATTAAATGCCATGCATGAGATTCACTTTCTTACATTGACTATGTTAATTGTTATGGGAGTATATAAAACTCCACAATGTGTACTGATTTTCTATTGTGGATCTCCCTGGAGTCTCGTGGTACTGCTTTCTATGGGAATTAAGAAATTTGACAAAGCACTGTTTCCAAACTGCCACATGTGAAACCAAAAATCAATTATTTTCCTTTATGATCGAATTCAGCTGTCCTGGTGTACCTGGGTACAGTGTAACTCAGTCCATCAATTACAGGAAAAAAAAAAAAAGCAATTACAACAGGTTACAGATTTTTTTGTTTTAATAACACTTTCTTTTATTAATGGAAGTTTTAACAGACATTATTAGATTCAAATTACTATGTTTTGTGTGAAGTCAAGGACATAATAAGCCAAGGTATCTAACTGTAATAATAATGTACCACCTGCTTGAATAATAACTGAGTATTGTGGTATTGTTCAGGGGACTATTGAAATGCTACAATCTCGCAGTTCTCCTCTACAGTAAATCTTTCCATTTCTTCTCTCTCTCTTTTACTTTAATAATACTTCATTTTTTCATTGGCCCTAAAAGTTTTTGTTGGACTAGATCCCAATTTATGTTTCAAAAGCAGAGAAAAAATAAAATGAAGTATCATCTCCTACATTTTGATGAATTCTGCTTTAAAAAGCTATGTGTGTATTTAACAGCTGGTGAGTGCCACGAATTAGAGATTTATCATGTTCATTTTTTCCTCTATTTCTCCCAGTGATTTATTCAGCATGCTGACAAATAAAAATGTAAAGGTGAAACTTGGAAGACAAAGTGGAATAGTTCACAAACTTTAGAATCTGAAAAGATTAAAACTTGCAACTGAAAAAGTTTGTTCCATTCCAAAACACTATCCTAAATTTTATATAATTGTAATCATGTAAGCATACTTTAAAATGTGATATACACTGTGAACAAGAATCATAGATTTGGTTTACCCAGGACAGTACATGTTTATGTCTGCTGTCTTTGTGTAATTATTCATAATACCTCTCTTGCTCTTTTAAATGTGCCAGTTTGTATAAGTTATTTGATCACTACACTCATAAAATAAAAACCACCTATGATGTAAAAATACGAAAGCACATTTGAGACACTGGTAAGAGTGAATTAGTTCACGTGTGGACCATCTATTACAAAGTCCATAAGATCACTTTCAGTATTATACGTGAAATATTTTAAAGTATTATTAGTTGATATATTTATACTTCAGGCATCTAATACAAAGCTACTAGTCATTAATTATTAAGATCAATTAAATGGATAAATTATGAATAATTTACTATCTCTCAGTTCTTCAAAGAACAATTGCATGTTTTAATCTAAATCCCTTTAATTAACAACGAAGAGCAAAGATCACAATGAAATTAGAAGCATAATTGTTTCATGTTTCCTCTGATTTTCATGTTGTTACTCACTGACCTACTTATTCTGTCTAGCACGCTACCTTTTAACTTATTTTCCTTCCAACTCATGGGCTCATTAACCCTGAGATCTCATTACTTCCCTTTCACACCCTCTGTTCCAGACATACTAAACCGCTTCCAGTGCCCTCCACTGACCATGCTGTTTCTGACATCTAAGCATTTAGAGATACTGTCCCTCTTCCTGAATCATTCCTCCCTCTTCTTGTCAACAGTCTAATTCAAACTGATGCTTCAGTTTTTAACTAAGAAGACGTTTGCCCTAGAAAGGCATAGCCACTGTTAGGAGGCCGCTTTTTTGCAGCCTGTTGGCCCCTAGAGTGGCCCCCAATTACTCTATTGAATGTACCTGTTTATTTTCTCGCAACTTTTACAGGGGGACAGATTGTGAAACATTTATTTACACTGTGTCCCATGCCCCTACATCTACCTATATACAGCACATAGAAGCTGCTTAATAAACATTTGTTGTAATGATTTTCTCCGACACAGTAAATCTTTTCAGACTGTTGAATCTGTACCTACATCTTCGCTCTATATAAATACATACACTTGAATATGTATGCATTTGATAAAATTTGATCTTGCATCTCTGTGCAGAAAAAAAAAAGATGTAAATGAGGCAAATAGATTTCCATATAAATTCAATCCCTAGAAAAAAGGTCAGACCTTTGTTACGGCACAACTAAAGCTATTTATGACTGCATCAAAAAAAGGTGTTGTGTTTCTTCTAAAGAAAAATTACATACTTGTCATAGAAAATGAGCCAGGGAATTAAAAACTAGTGAGCTTGACTCTTAGTGCTGATGTGCCTCATGCCCTGGCAAGGTGTGGTCCTTGAGTAATTTGAGAGTTACAGGAAAACAGCATTTGAGAAATGATTGAGGGCTAAGAGGACAGCTGCTACAACTCCTGTCCCTACATGAGTCACTAATGCCACAACTCTAGAAAATGTTTAGTCACTATTTGAGTAATGATAAAAATTGTATTTTACTTCATAGAAATTTAACAGAAAACTCTGATTCAATGATTTTAAAGCATATGGCATTTGCTACTTTTCAATTTGTCTAATCCTTGTTGAGTGCTTCTCAAGTGCCTGGCATTTTTCTTGGTGCCGAGGAGACATATTTTACTTCTGATGTCTACAGACATCTTTTCAATTATTGGTTGGATAACTACTCCTAGTATTATTTAATTATGACAAATTAAAAATGTAGCAAACTATATATATATCCTTTAAAAATTCCAAACCTTCTATTTTCTATTCTCCTTTTCAGTTAATCATATTTCAGTTGGTCACCCACCGAAGCTAGACACTGCCGCTTCTTCAAAGGTCTCTACTGTCGAATGTTCCCACTCAGTCACTCATAGAATCCCTTCTTGATACCTTTGAAATTCTCTTGAATATCTCAGCTCTGCTTATCCACTGCAATTCTTTAGTTCACATTGTCTTGGCTCATCATCTTACACAAGCAGTCTCTAAAACCATAGCTTCATTTCTGTGCATCTTATCCATCTTTTCACACTGCCAACAGAGTATCACTAAAACAACAAAAAATAGATCATACTGCTGCATGTTGCCTTCAAGCCAATTTACAATTTGCCCCCTACCTGAATTTCCCACAGAGACGTTGTCAAGTTGAAAGATCACAGGTGTCTAAGTCAGGCAGAGTAGCAAGTCAAAGATCATCAGTCATCACTTCTCAAAATGAAAAGGATGGAACCTACTGTGAAAATGAAAAAGCTAATAAAATTAATTAAATCTGTTATGGAGATGTGAAATATAAGTTATGTTCTTTCTACTCTAATGTGTAAATCATCAGTTTTCAAAAAAAAAAAAAAAAGCGAGAGAGAGAGAGAAGAGGCAAGAAAAGAAAAGGATTGGCACTCCCATAAGGTGAGATTGAACAGGGGCCATCAGTGACCCAGAGTTAAGACAAGAGGATAAAACATCAGGGCTGCTATTGCCAAGCTACAAGAAGGAAGACAAATGCTGCAAATGGCATATCTTCTATATCTGGAAATATTCTAGCAATATATTCCTACTCTTATTCTTATGGCAAGAATGAAACATACATACACACACACACACACACACACACACACACACACACGCGTACTATTAGTTCAGACCACTCTAACAAAGTACAAAAGACTGGGTGGATTATGAACAACAAAAATATATTTCTCACTCTTCCGGAGACTGGCAAACCATGCTCAATATGGTGGGTTCTAGTTAGGTTCCTTTTCTGGGTTGCAGATTGCCAACTTCTGTTTGTATCTTCAGTTGGAGGAGAGAGGGTGAGAGAGCTCTCTGGGATACCTCTTGTAAGGACACTAATTACTTTTATGAGAGCTCTATTCTCATGATCTAATTACCTCTCCTAATTGCATTACATTGGGGATTAGGATTTCAATGTATGAATTTGGAGAGTTACAAATATTAAGTCCATTGCACACCACATCTCAGTTCAATAGGTTACTAAATAATAAGTTTAACTTTTCTACCCCAATAGCCAGGTATCTAAGGTAAGGCAAAGTAAATTAAATGTCTCTTATACATTTTAGAGAAAATCATTCCACAGAAATTTCAGGCATTACTTGTTCTTAGTAATGAAGTAGCAATCTTTCCATGAATTTCCAAACAAACATTACAGTTTCTGAAATCAAGTGATCTTTGATACACTGATAAGTGTTTATCTTTTAATTTTGTGTTCTCCTTTTTGTTAAACTTAGCAGATTGCCACATAAAGCATAATTTTTGTCATGATGTGTCATAGTGTCCAACTAACAAAAGGGGATATTATCAACTGGGTTAAAATTAGAGGGCCAAGAAGACTTTGGGAGAAAACTATGTTCCACGAGGCTCTCTATATAAGATCACTAATGCTTCTAATTAATGGTGAAGAAAATCCTTCATGTTAGGAAATTTGAGCATATCACTAAATAAGCGGGAATGGTTAAGACAAATGACTATATCTGTTTTACCTTAACTGTAACAGAGTAAGTAAATGAGCTCAGAGGTAGAATATGGAATTTAAACTGCCTAAGGATGAAGCGATGCACGTGGATAGAATTAAGGGATCAAATGCCAGAGAAGGCAGCTAAGAGTATCCTTCAGGTTTTCTGCTACAGTGTGACGTTGTACACCACCTCCCACCAGAGACTTCCTCCACAGGGTGCCTGATACCACATCCAATAACACATCATGAGAATGGCAACAATTTGATTCAGATAACATGCTAAAATACATCACAGAGGATGTAGAAGCTCAAAAAGAAGTCAATCTAAAAAACTTAACCTTTTAAAATTTTTGTCTTAATGAGTTAAGTTTAATCAAACAAAAATATTGCTGAAGATTAACACTACCATGACTAGGAAAGAATAAATAATACCAAAACACAAAACAAAGGAACAACAACAACAACAAAAACAGTATTTGTGTTTCTTCAGAAAGAACACTGTGTCTTTTTATTTTCTACTGGTTGGTCTCTAAAAATTCTAATTACTGACTTAAATTAATTAATTATTATGCCAATTATGGAAGCTAATAAAAGGAAAAGAAGTATGATGTCCTCGTCTCATACCGCTATTCATGCAGGAGCATTAGAACACAAATAGAATGTAGCAGTTGAATATAGTGGCTGTCGAAATGCACAAACTGACAAAAGACAGAGGTGACATTTTACTTGGGCCTTTTTTCTTCCTCACAAGGTGACCTGTAACTGCTTGAGAAGAAGAAAGGCAATTTATCCATTCTCATCAGAGTACCTTGCTTTTTGCCAAGGCCTTCTTGTCGGCAAAGGTCATCGTAAGAGTAGAACAGCAAGACCAAACGTTGTAAAATGTTCAAAGGAAAGCCACTTTCTGAACCCTTACCATGTCTCCCTACTCTGCCATCCCCACACACATAAACATCCTTAGCACTCTGCACATATGTTCCCAAGTAATCATTCTTCATAAGTTTCTTGATTCCACAGTAATAATGAAAAATGAAAGAGCATACTGAAAAACTTGTAGACTGAAACTCTTTGTTATTTTTTGTCTCAAGAACAGTCTGGTAGGTGGAGGAACATTGACCTCTCACCCTCACTATCTTCTAGGTTCTGAAAAAATAACCGATTTAGATATAATTTTTATATTGATGAAGTTTTAAAACTTGCTTATTACAAAATGCATTATTCTAGTTGACTAATTCATAGAAGGTACTTTAGTGGGGTTTTCTCCTGGTTAAGAAAAAACTGGGAATCGGATCAGACTCCAGTGTAGGATAAGATGGCTTTGCTGGTTGCGGAGGCAAAAGGTAGGATAAAATAATAAAAATAAAACATAAGTTGGAAGATTCAGAGACAAAAGTGTTATTCCTTTCTCACTATCATAATTTTATATCTGGCTGACCTTGCTGTTTATACCCAAGATGATTTTCACATTCCAAACACCAGCCAAATCGTTCAACATGTTGGTGATAAGTGAGAGTTTTCAGAATCTGTGGTCTTCCCCAGAGTGGCAAGGTTATTTTTTCTTTAAATCATTCAAAATTCCTTTAGTCATTCCAGTGTCGATTTATATCTCATGCTCTAAGCAAAAAGAAAGATTTTTATCACTGAAAGGTATACAAGAGATTTAAGGATTCATGTTTTCATTGTAACAAGTTATAAACAGAATGGGCATATTCTTACTTGAAGTGAAGATAGAAAGTATTTTATTGTATGAAAAATATTCCCTAGGTGTGAAATGTGTCAGTATTATTTCGTTGTGACATTACAAAGCTTTTTAAAGTATGTGCCTATATTCTATCTAGTGAAGTTATCTTTTCCTTTTGTCATACAAAAAAATGTATTTGTTTCCAACCAAGAATGTATCTCCTGCTGTATAACCTTGCAAACAAACTGTACAGCATGCAACAGTTATTTATATTTTATCCCATGAAGTTTATATGTTTTTGAATTTATTTATAAGTTTTTGAGTATGTTTAGTAATAGTAATAAATTGGCTTAGAGTCAAACTGATTTTGCATCCTTTAATTTTTAGAGTATTAAATTTTAAATAAAGGAGGCTCCTGTAGGTTTTAAGACAGTTAATTTTACAAGTAGGGTCAATAATCAATGGTATATTCTTATTTTTATTAGGATGGTGCAAACATAATTGCGGTGTTTGCCATTACTTTTAATGGCAAAAATCTAACAATTTTTAATTAGTTGATAATATGTTCTTTGATTCATGGAGCACAGGTTTTTCACAGTCATCTCTCCCTAAGACATTTTTTTTTTTTTCTTTTTTTTTTTTGAGACGGAGTCTCGCTGTGTCACCCAGGCTGGAGTGCAGTGGCCGGATCTCAGCTCACTGCAAGCTCCGCCTCCCGGGTTCACGCCATTCTCCTGCCTCAGCCTCCGAGTAGCTGGGACTACAGGCGCCCGCCACAACGCCCGGCTAGTTTTTTGTATTTTTAGTAGAGACGGGGTTTTACCATGTTAGCCAGGATGGTCTCGATCTCCTGACCTCGTGATCCACCCGCCTCGGCCTCCCAAAGTGCTGGGATTACAGGCTTGAGCCACCGCGCCCGGCCTCCCTAAGACATTTTATACACACACACACACACACACACACAAACACACACACACGAAAAAAGGAAATATAATCTGATAACCTATTACCAATTACTGTTGCTTTGGACCCCTAGTTTTTGTAGAGCTTCAGTGAGCTGCAGGATCCTACAGAGAGTTCCCTTACATAAATGACTCTCCTCCATTCTGTTTCCAACTAAGTCCAAATTAAGAGACTTTGCTGAAAGTGAAGAAGAGTGATAATCTAGCCTTACATAAAAGGCTAGAGCAGAGTTGTACTCAGCTGCTCACCCTAGGCTTTTTTAGTGTAACAGCTACCTATAAGCCTGTGCGAGAAAAGCTAAAATGCCCGATCCAACTGATCCCAAACGACTACTGATTCTACATATCAGGACCATGGGATGTGCTCCTTTTGGAAAGGCAGACTTCAGGGCTATCCCTACAGAATCAAGATTTACATGTGATTTTCAGGATGCTAAATTTTAAGAGCAAATCATATATTAACATTACTTGAAAACTTAGGAAGATATGATAAAATTAAACTAATAAAGAAAACAAGTAAGCAATACAGCAAATACATGTCAAGTATTTTGGCTGAGCCCCTGGGAATCTGCTTTAACAATTACCTTGGATTATTTTAAGGCAGCAGATAAGAAGCAGGGCTTTGGAAACCACAGTGTTTGGGAAATACTAGTGGGAAAGTGCAAAAGGCCAAGTCTACTTTTGGGGTCTATCTTTAATGAATGCAGATGGTTGAAGAGGGGAGCATCTTTAATTTTCATGTATCTTTCATAATGCTGGTTTTCCATGTCACTTCCTAGAGCAGCCCTTATTAAATTAGCACTTGGACTTGAGTGCCCATATCCTAGTTTACTGTGATAGGAGAGGGAGGGATAGTCTAGGTACACTTTTTTGGGGAACAAGTTCATAGCTTATTTTTTTAGTAACATTTTAATTGAAATGCTGACATGCTACTGACATAGAGGAAAGTGTGTCTCTTGATGAATTTTCACAAAGTGAAGTTAATCATGTAACTAACAACCAGATTTTTGTTAAAAAAGATACCACAAACTTCCCATATGCCTCCTACACCTCCTCCTAGTCACTAATCAACTTGCCAACACCTGACACAACCACAAACTTCCACTATAGGATTCTAACAGCATAAACTACTTTTTTCTTCTTCTTTGCAACATTTTATAATTGGATTAAATGTTGATGTTTTTAATCAGATTCTTAAGAGTTTTATCATTCCTTCTATTTTTCTTTACTGTAACCAACTCAGGAAGCATATGTTCCACAATCATATACTTTCCACCTGTGAAAAAGCTCAATGGCAATGAATTGTCTGCTAAAGGAAAATTTGAGACTTTTATTAACATTTTGATTTCAAAATAAAAGTACAAGTAATTCACAGTTGAATCCCAAAACAAACATGTCCAAATGTCAGGCTATTTGAAGGTTATACACTAATAATGTTATTGCCGAAAAAAATAAATTGGTTGAAAGCTTAAGTAAACATATTTTACCTGTCTAAAGTGATTTTTAAAATGTTAAGCAAATCCAATTTCTATCAATAAAGAAAGAGAGGATGTATAATTTAGCCCTTCAACAAAATTAACCAAAGTGAACAATCTTCTTTGTCTACTTGAGAGTTGAATTTAAAATTGAAAATAAAGCAATAAAGGGATATGCATGAATCATTGGTAGTTTGGTCGACTAGCCAGTTTTTCAGAATCATTCTCATATAAAGATAAATATGCAGCCTGTACCTTGCTGAGTGAAGAAACTTGGAAAAATTATACCCTTGTATATTGAAGGCTTTACTGAAGAACTGTTTAGCAAGAGGTGTGGTCTCCAGGAAGGGAACAGAGGAAGAAGAAAATTTTGAATTACATAGTAGCCTTATATCCTATGTTTAGAGTCATTAGCAACAGGAATACACTATTACTCAGAACATTGTCATTATCTGCCTTCAGGGAACATTTTGTATGCATTTGTCTTTCTCTAACTAGATACCAGAAACCTTCTGTATGTCAAATTACCTTCGCTCTGCTTTTTGTTGTCAATCTGAGGTCCTTTTATTTAAAAATAACAAAGTAAAAATGGTGGCTTACACTCAAGACTATATTGATACTATGTATACACGTACATACATGCACACATACACCAACATACCTAAATTCTAATTAATTATGACTAATGGAATGCCAAGAGGATTTGACCATAACATATGAATAGTAGCTAATACTGAGTTTATTACTTGTAGAGTATTCCCACTGACATGCGAGCAATCCTTTGTAATGCTAGAGTCATATGACAATTTTCGTGTTGTTGAACCTACACAGTTGATAATTGTATAATTGTATGCAGTTTCAGTTACTAGACTCTAAGTCTTATGGCGTGACAACATTGGCTCTTGGATGCACTGTATTTTCCAGAGTTTTTACTCCAGATAATAATGACTATCCATTAGTAAAGACTGGTCCTCTTTACTAATCAATAGGGCTGAAAAGAAAGATTCTCCAACAATTGGAGTTTGAGTAGCCACACCCAGAATGATGTCTGTCAAAGTACATGCTGCTCACATTATAACCACCATAGAGAGTTTGATAAAAATGGAGATTCCTTGCCTCTAACACCAACATTTGAACCAGAATCTGTAGATTGGGTATGGGAATCTGCCTTTTTTTTTTTTTTTTTTCTTGTTGCTCAGGCTGGAGTGTAATGGCACAATTTTGGCTCACTGCAACCTCCGCCTCCTGGGTTCAAGTGATTCTTCTGCCTCAGCCTCCCGAGTAGCTGGCATTACAGGCATGCGGTGCCGCACCCGGCTAATTTTGTATTTTTAGTAGAGACAGGGCTTCTCTATGTTGGTCAGGCTGGTCTCAAACTCGCTGCCTCTGGGGATCCACCCCCCTCAGCCTCCCAAAGTGTTAGGATTACAGGCGTGAGCCACCGCACCTGGCCCAGGGAATCTGCTTCTTATTAGGCCTTCCATTCTATTCTTATGCACATCAGAATTTGAAAATGATTGCCTTGTGTGGTTGCCATGATTTTTAACGTTTATCTGTCCCTTACCTCTGGTGAAAAGAGAATGCCATTTGTTTTCCTTACCCACTCCCTCCATCCTTTATTCCCTCTTTTTCTTCCTCCCTCCCTCTTTTTTTTCTTTTCCTAAGATATCTAATGTTTGCAAAAATTGGCCAAGCAGATTCTAAGAACTAGGTGTTAAAAGCTATAGTTCAGTAAGTAAAGCAAGTAAATTAAATTAATAAATTAAAATGTGTTAAGTGGAATGTAAGAGTACACACAGTCGAAATCATGCTAAAGTCCTCAATTTGCCTCATTCTGACAGTAAAATGTATCTAAGCCATGTGTTAAGAGCAAAGTCACAACAAACATCTCATTCTTTTTTTTTTTTTTTTTTTTTTTTTTTTTTTTTTTTTTTTTTTTTTTGAGACAGAGTCTCGCTCTGTCCCCCAGGCTGGAGTGCAGTGGCACGATCTCGGCTCACTGCAAGCTCCGTCTCCTGGGTTCAGGCCATTCTCCTGCCTCAGCCTCCCGAGTAGCTGGGACTATAGGCGCCCGCCACCGCACCTGGCTAATTTTTTGTATTTTTAGTAGAGACGGGGTTTCACCGTGGTCTCGATCTCCTGACCTTGTGATCCGCCCGCCTCGGCCGCCCAAAGTGCTGGGATTACAGGCGTGAGCCACTGCGCCCGGCCCAAACATCTCATTCTTTAAGCCACTGTCCATTTAAAAAATCATATAAATAGGCCTTTTTGCATAAGTATTATATGTAAATGCATAAACTTTCTGTAAGATTATACGTTATTCTGTTCACAGCACCGTCCTTATAGAAATGGAATCATAATTGATAATTGAGGGGGCTGGATGAGGTCCATTCATAAGACTGGTAAGAATGTGCATCAGTATCAATTACCCATAGGTAAACTTGCAGATATCGCAAACCTTTAAAATGCGGGAATAGAGACATTCTGTAATCTAAGGTGTTCATGTTGTACATTCACATTAATTAATTTCTACTTTGTGTATGTTCACACACACACACTGAAAAAAAATCCATAAATATCTATGAAATGTGAATTAGAATGATGTCACATTCACTTAATTTAAAAAAATATTTAATGTAAAGCCTATTAAAATTAAAAATACAGAAAAGTAAAAATAAGTATATATTTGAGCTTCTTCCATATACCAGGGATTGTCTGAAATTTTAGCAGTGAATGAAACAGATACATTTACAGTATTTATGCTCATTGAATTTAAAAATTAATGAAAAATGAGGTTCAGACTAATTACAAGAAAAGTTTAGGTTTTCAATAGCATTGGATGATGGAATTTACTATACATGCAATATGATTATATTTCTATTTTTTGCATGCTATAAATACAGAAAAATATTTCATAAATTTATAACATTAGCCAAATTAAAATGTAGTACTACCTTAACTTTGAAAATTGCAATATTTATCTTTAATATTTAAGTAGGGTAAGACCATAATTTGCTACATTGATATAAGACCGTTTTTTCATCTCAAGTTTACTAACAGAATATTTCTTGGCATATATAATCTACTAATACTGTATTGTGAAATGAGAAGATGGAACTTCAAATTCAATTTTCAAAAAACTGGTTTTCACTTTTTCCACATCTATCACCTGAAGCAAGAGGTGACTTCAAGTTTCTTGTTTTCTGTACCTGTAAGTATGTAGCTGCCATTAAAGCGGGAAAGACTATGAGTGTAGGAGGTTCGTGGAGGGTAATCAGAATTTCATTTTTGCAGGCATTTATATCTGAAATGTCTGTTAGATATTTAAGCAGTGTTATGAAGTACACAGTTGGATATGGATTGTGGAATTCAGAGGACAAGCCCGGGTTGGAGATTAAAATTAGGAGTCATAATAGTACTGACATTTTTAATGCTATGAGATTAGACTAGATGAGCAAGGGAGTGAGTATAAAGAAAAGATGAATAACACCTCACTTCTGGGCCACTCCAAAATTAAGAAGTAGGGGAGAAAAAGGGAAACCACCAAAAGAGAATGAGAAAACATGGATAGTAAGATAGGAAGAGAACAGAGAAGCTGTTGCCATGAAAGGATAGTGAATAATGTTTAAATGCTGAAGATAGGTCAAGTAAGATAAGGACTGAAAATAAATATTGCTTTTAGCAATGTAAAAGACACTGGTGATTTTGACAAAAGCAGCTGGTTTTGAGTGGCTGAGGCAAAAGTATGATTGAAGTGGATTTAAGAAAACTTGGGAGGGTGAGTACAGACGAAGGTGAGAACTTGAGATCTAAGAAGTGGGAGTTGAGCAATAAGAACACATGAACACAGGGAAGGGAACATCACACACCAGGACCTGTCAAGGGTGGGGGCCTAGGGAAGGGATAGCATTAGGAGAAATGCCTAATGTAGATGATGGGTTGTTGGGCGCAGCAAACCACCATGGAACGTGTATACCTATGTAACAAACTTGCACGTTCTGCACGTGTATCCCAGAATTTAAAATACAAAAAAAAAAAAGTGGGCTCTGTAGATGAACAATAAATAATTCCTGGAAAACATGATTTCTTTCTTATATCTTACAATTTATTTAAATGATAAATAATTTGATAAGCTTTGCCATTATCTTTTTTAAATTGTTGAATCTACTTGAAAGGTTTCATATTAGAGACTATGAAATTGTTAAATTGTTTGCCACCGGTTAGCAAGAGCAAAGTTATTCTGTAGTCTCAGTCCTCTATTACAAGGTGCTCAGAAATTATCAGTATTTCCTTTTTTTAATATTGAAAATGGTTTGTCTTTTTCAGTGTTTGCCTTCCAAAGTAACAAAATAGTGTGCTTTTTATACTTCATTATTTTTTGGCTTTAGTTTTACTTCGGTCTCGTTACTGAAAATGAGACCCATGCCCAGACTCTTTTCAAACAAAACCCTAGCATTTAAATATAATGTTTAACTCATAACCATAGACTCTGTAGATATAAATAAGGTTACCTTATGAAAATAAATGATTTTTAAAATACCACCTTGTTTCAATTGAGCTGTTTTTAAAATATTTCTCATTTCATCCACCATGGATTTCAGGGGAACAGAATAATTCAGATTTTTGAGAACCCTTATTTATATGTAAGAAAAGATAATTGGATCAGAGTTTTGATGCATGGACCCACTAAAGAGCAAAGTATATTATTATTATTATTATTATTATTATTATTTAAATTTGACATTTTAACTCTTACTTAACAGAAGTATTTATCACAATATTTTTTCCTACTACTAATTTGTCCAATCTATCTTGTTTTTCAATATTCATTTGCAGTCTATAAATTTGAGAAACATTTGAGGAATCTTCCTGTGTAGACTCTTAAAAATCGGGAGACTTGAGTCTAGCTAGGCCCATGCTCTGTATGTTACTTACAACCTATGTGGCTTTGAATGTAAAACTAACCTTTCTTTTTTTCCATCAGTTCAAAAATATACATTTTCACATCTGGACAGATAAATGACATAAAGAAAGTGGGCTTTGGAGACAGATATCTGGTTAGCAAATTGAAACACCTCAAATAAAATATATAGTAGCAATCCAAAAATATTAATCATTATTAACACTAAACTAATATTAGAGTAAAAATAGGCAGAACCTTTATATGTTATTTCTTTTTTTTTTTTTTTTTTTTTTTTTTTTTTTGAGAGGGAGTCTGGCTCTGTCGCCCAGGCTGGAGTGCAGTGGCCGGATCTCAGCTCACTGCAAGCTCCGCCTCCCGGGTTTACGCCATTCTCCTGCCTCAGCCTCCATTTCTGTAGATATGAGGAAGTTAAGAATTAGATTATTTTCATAGATCTAATTTGAATTTTATTTCTCTTTTCATTGAGTCACTTTGTTTTCATCATGCAAATAATACATATTTTTACTGGCTTCACAGTTGGCAGTAAAAACTAACGACATATGATCTGAATGTAAAATGTAAGCTTATTTCATTATTATACAATTTTGCTTTTTTCATCCTCCTCACCACCTATATATTGTGTGTGTTTGTGTGTGTTCATTGGGGAAAGAGGAAAAATTATAGAATTTATGACTTTTCAAAGCATTATTTTGTCCTGGATATGACATGCTGGTTATTAGAATACTTAGATCTAAAAGAAAGAGAGATAAAAGAAGAGAGAAAAAAATCTGTTCACAGTGCCTTGCATGTATGAACTGCTCTGAGCCTGTAAGAGTGAAGCAGAGGATTCCTGCTTAAATCATTTCAGGGTCATTGGGTTGGATGCCCATATGGACCAATTAGTTTTAAACAGTGAAAAAACAATGTTTTCCAGGCATAGACTGTACCTCTTGCCCTGGTCAGCTGTCTCCAGAAAGTCTGATGTATGCCACAGAGGGAACTCCTAAAAGAACATCCATGGCTCAGCACAAATTAATCACAACTGCTGGATGCAGAAAGACCTCATCCATACTGATGGTGTTAGCAGCATGCCTGCTTATGTGCGATGGATACATAATTCCAGACAGGACCAAACGTTATTCCAGTACTGTTCTTCTTAATGCAGAGCAGGATCTCAAAGCATTTTGTGCCATGGACTAATTGGACATTCTGCTGCCAAATGAAAAGTTAAATGCATAAGAAAATCTATGTAATATTACTAAGAAAATGTAGCATATTATTTAATTAGTGATATCAATATATTAAAAATCAAATATAAGGTTTTTTAATCAATGCATTATGTGACATTACCTCCCTATGGGTTTATTAATTATCATAATTTCACATTAGTAATTGGCATAAATAATATTTCAACAAATCTTCAATATAAATAATATGAAGGAAAATATATTGTGATATTTCTTGGTGAAATGTCAGCAATCCCTAACAATATCACTGTAGTTTGTTACCTACCTTTTTAACAGATGAAAATGTTAAATTATTATTAGAAGGAAGTGAAAAATTGTCTTCTGGAGACCGAATTTCTTTCCTCACGTTTTAACAGAGATCTCTAGCTGAGCTACTTATAGAGTACTGTCGCTATCTGTCTAGAAAAGCACACTAGAGTTTAATATCAAATATTTTATTTTCATTTTAATTGATTTCAAACTACAACTGTTCTTATAATGGGGAAAACATAGCAACAAAAATTAAAGACAGTTTGAATTCATTTTAATAAATGTATATGCTATTAAATTATATCCATGTTTTCTCATAAAAGTTGGAGGAGATTTTCTAGAAGTCAATTGTGATGAAATCTTCCTTTAAATTAAACCTTCCAATACACATATAATACAATATATATATTTTTAAAAACAGAAAGTCTATGGACAGCATTTTCCTATTCACAGCATACCATGCAGAGATTTTCTAAGAAAATGTATCAGAAATATGGCCGGGCGCGGTGGCTCAAGCCTGTAATCCCAGCACTTTGGGAGGCCGAGAGGGGCGGATCACGAGGTCAGGAGATCGAGACCATACTGGCTAACCCGGCGAAACCCCGTCTCTACTAAAAAAAATACAAAAAAACTAGCCAGGCGAGGTGGCGGGCACCTGTAGTCCCAGCTACTCGGGAGGCTGAGGCAGGAGAATGGCGTAAACCCGGGAGGCGGAGCTTGCAGTGAGCTGAGATCTGGCCACTGCACTCCAGCCTGGGTGACAGAGCCAGACTCTGTCTCAAAAAAAAAAAAAAAAAAGTATCAGAAATAGAAATTTTTATCAATTTCTTAAACTTAATGGGAGAAAAAAAGAAAATGTATACATAAGAATGTTAATTTTACTTGAAAAAACATTTCTAGTTAAATAATACTGAAATTCCACAGTTTCTATAATATTACAATTAAATTTATTATTTCTGTTCTTTTAGGACGCTTTTGGGGACAATCAGTGGGCAATAAATATAACTTCAATCTCTTAATTTTATATAGAATTATGAATTATTTGGGAATTATCTGTTTCTTTAGGCTGCAATAACAAAACATCATAAGCTGGATGGCTTATAAACAAGGAACATTTATTTTTCACAGTCTTGGAGGCTGGACATTCCAAGAGTAAGACACTTGTAAATTTGGTTTCTGGTGAGGGCCCACTTCCTCATAGAGGGTGCTACCTCCTTACTGTGTTCTCATGT
Organism: Macaca thibetana thibetana; assembly: GCF_024542745.1. Lineage (NCBI taxonomy): Eukaryota > Metazoa > Chordata > Mammalia > Primates > Cercopithecidae > Macaca > Macaca thibetana. The sequence continues at coordinate 79,505,850 of NC_065586.1, forward strand.
GGTGTGAGGCAGGAAAAAGGAGCTCTCTAGACCCTTTTGTATAAGGGCATTAACCCCATTAATGAAGGCTCTGCCCTCACCACCTTACCACCTTCCAAATACCACACCTCTTAATATCATCACCTTTGGGGTTAAAATTTAAACTGATGAATTTGGGGGGTACAGCAGCATTCAGACCATAGCAGAAATTTAAACATTAGCGTAAAATGAGAAGACACAGAAGAGACAAAGTCTATACGTATAGTTCTTTCTTTGTGTTACTTTTTTTTTTCTGCCTTTTATTTAAATATTTTATCGACAGTACACTCAAGTATCTCCATTTGTAATTTTCTGACTAAATGTATTTAAACACAATTACCTCTCCTACTGTATTCAATAAAAATTACAATAATTTGGCCGGGCGCAGTGGCTCACGCCTGTCATCCCAGTACTTTGTGAGGCCGAGGCGGGCGGACCACGAGGTCAGGAGATGGAGACCATCCTGGCTAACACGGTGAAACCCCGTCTCTACTAAAAATACAAAATATTAACTGGACGTAGTGGTGGGCACCTGTAGTCCCAGCTACTCAGGAGGCTGAGGCAGGAGAATGGGGTGAACCTGGGAGGCGGAGCTTGCAGTGAGCCTAGAACGCACCACTGCATTCCAGCCTGGGTGACACAGCAAGACTCCGTCTCAAAAAATAAAAAAAATAAAAAAAATAAAAAAATAAAATAAATAAATAAATAAATAATTTATTACAGTGATTTTTTAAAATATACACTGGGTTTTAAAACACAAGGCTGAAGCAATTAAGCCTCTCTGGATTTTCATTTCCTCATTTATATTTTCTAATGGCCCTTTAAAGTATTTTTTCCTCATGTAATGATATTAGTTAAAAAGAGAACCCTATATATTGCATGAAAAGTGAAACTCCAAAAAGATAGCATAACATATACTTTTTAAATCTCTTTTCTTTTTAATTTTAGGCTGAACAAGACAATGGTCATCCTCTTCCTGCGTTTGCCAGTCTACACATTGAAATACTGGATGAAAACAATCAAAGCCCATATTTTACAATGCCCAGTTACCAAGGCTATATCCCGGAATCTGCCCCAGTGGGAGCAACCATTGCGGACAGTCTCAATTTGACCTCACCTTTAAGAATAGTAGCTCTGGACAAGGACATAGAAGATGTAAGTTAAATACATATTTTGCTCTTGTTTGTGTAACAAATCTCATGTTATATTTCCATTAATGGGAAATATGACAAAGATACGGCTACTTAAACTAGAGAAGAGAGAATTAAGTCACTATAAGTGAGTTCTAGTATCATAATTTAATTCCAAAACAAGGATATTTTTAAAAAGTATCTTTGAATTCAATAACTAGTCCTTTTCAGCTTGCAGATATTCAGTATACGTAAGAAAATGAATATTTTACTTGATGTTTATTAAACGACGAGGGCAATATTTTTATTAACATATGTTGAGAACTGTTTCATATAATTGCTGATAAAGCAAAAATAGTGGTGTTACTACATGAGTAAAAAATCATGAAAGCACCCCTAGATTGTGATTCTGGGAGTCTTTTCTTCAAGTCTGAGGGCATCGTTATGAAATAAAATATATTTGAGGCAGCTGACCCAATCATAATTCTGCCAGTGACTCTGTGGATGCTAACACTTCACACATCATTGTCGTTTGTTTTTCTGGCACTCACACTATTTACATGAGTGGGAAATGGTCCAGGCTGAGCAAATCAGAACACTTTACCTCCTTAGCCAGAGTCAATGTTATAAAGGGACAGAAAATCTATACCAGGCTAGCCAGAATCCTCCCGGGAATTTACAATGGAGAACAGAAGGGCTGAAAGACTTTGGCATCATGTATTAGAGAAGTGGAAATGAATCTGAAGCCTTTGTAGCCACATTTGCTGACATCATGAGAAAGCCAGTTATCAGCGGGAGAGAATGAAGCCTGAGAGATACACACAGAAAACAGACTCCCATTGAGTCCCTGTCTTTTAAGTTGTAAGTTCCCCAGAGGTATTCTAATTCGCGAAGATTTTCCTTTGAGTTTGTGAACTACCACAGTATCCTCACTGCAAAAATATGTATACATACGTTTTGTGTATATATATAGAGAGATATATAGATATATACACAGGTATACATATACAGAGATAGATAGATAGAGATATAAATATATACACAGGTATACATACACGCACACACACACATACATATATATATATATATATATATAAACAGCAAGTAAGAAATCCAACTGTGTTTGGATTATAAACATAACTATTTGTAAAAGATAGTTGGATTTCTTACTTGCTGTTATATAAGTCTTGACTCAGCCATTTCTCTGTTAACAGTGCTTGCTCTTAGATAGAACTTTTTGTGATGATGGAACTACTGTGTAACTGTACTGTCCAATATAGTAGCCTCCAGCCTTATATAGCTATTGAGTACTTAAAATTTAACTGGACTGAAAACATAACTTTTAAATTTTGCTTAATATTAATGAAATTAAATATAAATACTCACGTGCCACTCATAAGGCAGCAGTGCTCTAGAATGTTCCCTAATATCTCATTACACATAGCTTTATAATCACTTTAGGAAATTGGGAAGGTACTTTCAGATTTTTTTTTTCTCTTTCCAAACAAATTTTGTAACACTACGCAGAGGATATGACAATTCTTGTGGGCACTCCACCTTTGCTTTGTTTTCTTCTTCCATTCCAGCTTTTTTTTTTTTTTTTTAATCTTTCCTGGTCTCTCACATTTAGTGTCTTCTTAAACCACAAGTTTTAACAATATCTAACTGTCATTGAGTTCTCAGTACATGTCAAACAATACAGTAAATACGTTTTTCTTGCATTAATTCCCTTAAATTTCACAACAAACATAATAGATGCAATTATCCATATTTCAGAAAGGGACATTAAAGCTAGTTTAAATGCCTTACCATGATCAGAGAGTTAGTAAATAGTAGAGATGGACCTTAAACCAAGGTTTATGGAAAACAATGTTCTCAATTTTAAGCACTCTATATTTTATATACTTTGATCATAGTTTGACTATAATGATAGCTGAAGAATGCTCTAGGTTCTTTTCCTAGAAAAGTGAACACATTAATCCATATACAGTTTCATATGCCAATCAAGAGAATTTAGGGATTCTCTGATGTATAGTGAGTTTCATGAGTCACAGGAAAAAAGTCTTTACTGAATCCCCACTAGAAAACAAGTAAAGTCACCTTAAAAACATTAATCCAGGCTGAGCAAATATATTTTGTAGATCTAATAATGTCCCACAACTTTTAGTGCAGATTTTGCTTTTCAGTTGAATACATACTCATATTTGATGTAGTGACTAATCAACTTGAAAGTGTACGACAGCTTAGGTCATAACTGAATAGATATGTGGTTAGAAAAATATTAATTTATCTTAATAGGTAGGTGGTTAGAAAAATGTAAATCTTAAAGTTATGTAGTTTTAAGTTTACACGATAGCAAAATTTATGTATTTATACTTTCTCAGTGTGTTCATATTATCTAATGGTTACACACTAAGCCATATGTTTGCCTGTGTGTCCCCATACTTGTCTGGATTGTCTGTTCACTTCTAAGTTACAAATGTTAAAATTGTGTTCCAAGTAACTTTGTAAAACACAGTAGTACTCACAGGGCATTGATGAAATAAAGTGGAGAGAGCTCAGGGTTCTAAAACCTTTGAGGAACACTACTTATAATTCAACTCTTGGAGATTTACCATGCCAGTTAGTCTGTGACATGCTCTGAGGTGTTTTTAAGGTATGTCTTCTTGGGGGCTTGGGCTTTGGATTCAGACAGATCTTGGCTTGACTCCTGGTTCCGTCATTTAATAGCTGTATAACATTGTGAGTTTCATACTCATCTGGTACCCGCTCTTGTCCAGTCATCTATGTGGTAGCAATCATTGCTGCCTTGGCATGTGTCTTTTGTGGGGACTGGCAGGAAAGGGCATGGAGAGAAAATTTCCCTGAGATGATGCCATGTACATGGAGAGTGACATGCTTCATAACTTTTGTAAAAGTGTCAAGAAATTAATCGGTATAGCTGATCATTTGTTTATTACTTAGACTCACCCTCTTTCTAAAATAATCTATGGTGAGTGACTGTCATCAGGTGTTCAGAGAGTGAACAATTATGCCTAGTCCCCTAGTAATAAAAGTTTTAAAAATATCATATGTAGTTTCTGTATATAAAATATAAACAAGCTCATAGAATATTAGAAATAGTTTAAACTTCCAATACTATATGAAATCTTCTCCTAAAACCCATTTCCCAGAAATTGCTACATGTTTTATTATGGTATGCAACCTAGAAACCTAGAAGTCTTGCTTGATTTTTATGTTTTCTTTATTCACCACAACTAAGAAATCTTCTAGATCTTCCTATTTTGTCCCCAAATTATTTATTTAATCTCTTTTCCTCTCTCTATCCTTATAAGCATCACCTTATTGGTATGTTATTAGAATTACTTCCTGATATTCTTGTTCTCTTGATTTCATACTCAAATCTATCTTCTGCAGGGCCATTAGAGTGATTTATTCAAAAACTCAAATCTAACATGTAACTATATCCTTCCTTCCTCCCTCCCTCTCTTCTTTCTTTCTCTCTTTCTTTTCTTCGTTTTTCTTTTCTTTTTTCTTTTCTTTTCTTTTCTTTCTTTCTTTCTTTCTTTGTCTCTTTCTTTTTCTCTCTTTCTCCTTCCTTCCTTCCTTCCTTCCTTCCTTCTTTCCTTCCTTTCTTTCTTTTTCTTTCCTCCCTCCCTCCCTTCTTTCCTTCCTTCCTTCCTTCCCTCCTTCCTTCCTTCTTCTTTGTTTTCTTTTCCTTTCTTTTCTTTCTTTTGACAGAGTCTCTCTCTGTCACCCAGGCTGGAGTGCAGCATCACGATCCAGTCTCACTGCAACCTCTACCTCCCTGGTTCAGTGATTCTCCTACTTCAGCCTCCAGAGTAGCTGGGATTACAGGCTTGTACCACCATGCCCAGCTAATTTTTTTGTTTGTTTGTTTGCATTTTTACTAGAGACAGGGTTTCACCATGTTGGCCAGGTTGGTCTGGAACTCCTGATCTCAAGTGATCCACCCACCTTGCTGGGATTTACGGGCATGAACCATGGCATCTGGCCCACATTTCTATCTGATATAGTTTTATGACACTTATTCCTCTAGAGAAGAAATTTAAGCTCAGGCAGTTTTCTGTATCTTGATACCTGAGCATGTTTGCAGCCTGAATCTTGGAAACTTCCTAATTCACCTATAATATTTGGCAACTGCTTGTAGTTTCTTGCATGTGCCAAGCTACATCATTTTTGCTCATTATGTGTTCTAGGCTTTGAAATCTTTCATCTGTTGCACAGACTGGCTTGGATAACATACTCAGTGTTTAGAGCTCACCTCAGGCATTCCTTCATTCAAGAATCTTTCCACAGTATTCATTATCCAATTTTAGTTGCATGCCCCCCTCAGTGCATTTCTCTAATTCTATACTTCCAACTTGAAAATAATATCTTTCTCCCTCATGAGTTTACATCTGTTCAGAATAGGTCCTATATCTTAGCAACTTTTGTATCCTGAAAAACTAACACAGTTTCCAGCACTTAATAGGGTTTAGAAACTCTTCAATAAACTCATAAATCCAGTCATTATTGAATTAATGAGGATATCTAATATATGCTTCAAAAATCCTAATGATGTTGCATTAAATATTTCACATGGTGGCCCATCCCATGTCTGAACAATTCTAATTCTTAGAAAACTGTTCCTCATACTGAGTTGAAACCAGTTTTCTTGTGATTCATCCATTATTCCTTAAAACTTCCATTTGCTTGCACACAAAATAAATCTGTGAAATAGTCATTCATATATTAGAAGGTGGATTTATGTCCTGATTCATCTGTTTTTTACAGACTGAGCACCCTTTATTTTTATAAAGTAAATTAGTTCATTTCTGGGATTTTCAAAATATCTGTATTATCAAGAGAAAACTTTAAAGCCTTTTTAGTTTATGGGCATGAATTTTACTACAAGGTAAAATCATGCCGCTCTCGGCTGGGTGTGGTGGCTCACTCTTGTAATCCCAGCACTTTGGGAGGGTGAGGCTGGAGGATTGCTTGAGGCCAGGAGTTCCAGACCAGCCGAGGCTGCATACGGAGATGCAGTCTTTACAAAAATAAACAAAAAACTTAGCCAGGCATGATGGTTCATGCTTGTAGTCTCACTAATTGGGAGGCTGAGGCAGAAGGATCACTTGAGCCCACTAGTTTGAGGCTGCAGTGAGCCACGATTGCACTACTGCACTGTGGACTAGATGACAAATTGGGAACCTAACTCAACAAAAAAAACAAAATCCTGTTGCTTTTGAGTGTCAGAATTAGTGACAATGATCATTATAGGGATAAACTCTTTGAGAGAGAGAGCGTACCACCTCATACAATATCGGCGTAGTATTAGAGATTAAGCCTCAAATGTAAAAGTGGAAGTTGTCATTGCAGGGGTGGGCTCTCAATAGTTGCTTCAAACATAGCTATTCCAGATGGTAAATGCCAAGAAGGGGATAAGTTTGGATCCATTTGCTTAAAATTTAGGTTGCGTTTTTCCCTTTAATTTAGTGGAAAGTGAATCATGTTTTAAGAAACAGTAGCCAGGAATGTGAGTTGTGATAGTATTCACAGTGTAGATTTTAAGTAAGAAAGAATCCCGAGGGCCACAGTAATACTGAAAAGGAAGGAAAGAAAAATATTTGCACCAGTGTGCCTTTTTTATAGCTATACAGATGTATTCACATACATACATATATATATACACACACACACACGCATGTATACATATATGAATCATATCGGTTTATACAGTATGCATTTTAGGGTACTTGTACCACATCATAATTTCAAAATAACCCACAATATAAGTGGAATAGGTAAGGCAAAGGTTTTAAGAGACATATCTGAGTCCACCAGGTTTTCAGTGTCAGAGGTACTAAAAATTGATTATTGAATTCTGATCGTAAAAAAATGACAAGAAATAATCAATAAAGATTACCCATTCGGCTTGTAAAAAGATGCTTATTAATTTTTAATTTCATATAAATTTGTTCCCCTGCATAAAGTTACTTTAATATAAAGAGGTATCTTGGATATTTAATTCAATATACTCATAAAGCAGTATGCTTCATAAATATTGTTATTCCATTATATGTGGGTCACAATACGAATAGAATAATTGTATACTCTGAAAACAGTTGTCAGTCTAGTGTGCTGGAAGTGGTTTGCTTTTTCTTCATGTGTGCGGTTGTGATCATTTACATTTACAATATTTATTTCATGTTTAATTTGCAAATAGGTTCCACCCAGTGGAGTTCCTGTAGGTACTAGGTGTTAAGCTTGTGATTGTTCTGTTGTTAATTGCTGTGGTTTATTTCCTTGTTCTTTTTCCTCTTTACTAAAACATGTAGCTTTAATTCATTATCATTTATAAGGATATTTTCAAATACTTTATATAAATGTAAATATACTTTATTGGTTTAAAATTTAAAAATATTTTAAAATTAAAAAAGGTAAAAATATTTATATAATCTATTGGTTATAATACTATGAAATTTTGTAAAATCCAAATTTAATTGTCAACTGAGACAAAGACTGCTTAATTACTAATGTTTTCTCAGTCCACAACAAATATTGATGATTTATCATGACATTCTTTGTAAAACATTGTAAGTTTGAAATTGAATTTTTTTGAACTAAATACTCAGGCAACTACTATCAAGTAATTAAAACTGGCTGAGGAGATACATTTTTTGGTCATTTTTCTCTTATACTTTGTCATCTATATGTATGCTTATATATATGCATGCATATATATGTGCACATGTCTATACATGGCTGTGTTGTATGTGCCTATATATGTGCATGCATATAGTCTTGTGTGTTTGTGATATATTTATTCCCATTAGAAACCCCAAGTTGGTGTTTAAACAGTAGACTCTCATATTTGAACATAGTTTTATATGATAGAATGTTTGTTTATTTTGCATTCATATGTTTACCCGTGTGTTTGCGTATGCATTTACTTTTGCATTTTTTTCTGCTTTTATGTGTGCATGTCAGAGCTTATTTTATACTCTTAAAAAATAAGATGCAGATAAGTGAATTAATATATCATACTTTTGGTATATACTGCATGGATATTTTAGGCTAAAATAAATATTACCTAATATCAGGGGAAACTAATATTTTTTAATCAACTCTCTGTGTGCCTATTGATTTAACACTGAAATCCATTTAAAATAAACTTATAGACACGACAGCTACCTAAATTCTACTACCTCTATTGGAATATTAAGCCAGAGTATTATTTGTCCATATACATCCCAGTCTATGAAACTTATAAGCTATTAACTCTAACATGATTAAAAGAGTTGCAAATATACAAGTGTTGACTCGACTTACTCTTTAGGAATTGCAAAATTCAAATGTATTTGTGAAATTCAAACTGTTATCAGAATGCAGCTTGACAAGAAGGAACTTAAGTTTATAAAGAGATTTAGAGATGGATATTTGCACATTGTTTCTTACCAAGAATTTGATATGCCTTTCTTGTGAAGAGTAGCAAAGCCTTTAACTGTAAATAATGTCAATCAAAACAATAGGTTAGTTGGTACTGATATGTATCTATTAACATTTTATGTTGACTGTAATCCCAGCACTTTGGGAGGCCGAGATGGGCGGATCACAAGGTCAGGAGATCAAGACCATCCTGGCTAACACGGTGAAACCCCATCTCTACTAAAAAACACAAAACACTAGCCGGGCCAGGTGGCCAGGTGGCATGTTTTTCTGTTATTTTTCCTTTTTACCATATTGATTATACCTGTGTGTATTTCAGTATTTTGTATTCCACGATATAGGTCACCATCTTTTGAATAGTTTAGATCATTAATGAGTAAATATCTAGTTAAATATTTTTTATCTTTAGAAATTCTTAATATTTTTATCTGGATTTTTGCTATAAATTTCAAACATTAACTTCTAGGTGATGAACTAATAGCTACATTATTTATTCAACATTTGAAATGATGTCTTTTTTTTCAAAGACAAAAGACCCAGAGCTTCACCTTTTTCTGAATGACTACACCTCAGTCTTCACCGTCACACAGACTGGTATTACTCGCTACCTCACCTTACTTCAACCAGTGGACAGGGAAGAACAGCAAACTTACACCTTTTCGGTAAAGAGCTTTTGTATAAATATATATATGTATGTATGAATATATGTATATGTGTTTGGATGGATCTGAAAGAGATGAATGGTTAAAACTGAAAAGGTCATCGACTTGGGGGAAAAATACATTATTTTCAATACCAGAGAGAAGATCAATGAAAAATTATTTACATGTATCACTCTTTGTTTGTAATTTGTGTAGCTATATTAACATTCTTCCTTATAGAAAAAAAAAAAACTTTTCAAAATAAAAAAAGAAAGTGCGAATTTCAGTCTTTACCGAAGTCATAATTGTCTTAAATTGAGATACAAATAATTATTGCCTAACCTTTTTTGTTGTTGTTCTTGCATTTTTTATTTAGTCATAAGGTTGAGCCAGTGATTCTCAAGAGGGAATAAATTTTCCCTCCAGTGAACATTTAGCAACATCTGGAGGCATTTTTGTTTGTCACAATTGTGAAGGGGTACTATAGGCATTTAGTAGGTAGACATAAAGGATGCTGCTAATTGTAATACAGAGAACAACCCCCCACAATAAAGAGTTATCTGTCCCAAGGTGTCAATAGCACTAAGGTAAACAAATCATGGGTTACGCTAATCAAGAGGGAAAAAAGTAAAAGTTACTAAAGTTGTGCTGTAAATATGAGATAGGGAAATACACACGTAAACATACATACACATGCACATAAACACGTAAATAACAAGTATAGTAGGGTTGACAGTTAAATAAAAATAAAATGTAACTTCTAAGTATATTCCAATTTTTGAATCAGACACAGGAGAAAGATGAGCTAAGAGAAAGCACAAATTAAGATATATAGAAATTATTCCTGGAGAAGCCTACACAGAAACAGATGAGAACTTCCAGGAAAGTTTATGTGATGGTTAAAAGTTAGATACAAAGTGGATTTAGACAAAGATGGTGGTGCTGTAGCACTGATTTGGCAGGCATTGTTAAAATGTTGATAATGCATAAAATATCACAATTAAATGATGCCATTTAGTCCTTTGAAAATTGCCATTGGATAAATTACTGTGATACAGTGTGCATCTAGGGAGTCTACCTTCCTGATGGTATAAACATATTGACTGTAATAGGACTATTGTATGCAAAATATGTAAATGCAAATAATATTTTCCAATTAAGTTTTTAAGGATTAAATTGTAGTTAACCCTAAGAGTCAGCAATGTTACTGACCCACTTTAAATGATATTTTGCATATCTGATTATTTAAAATATGCCGGGAGTTGAATACCTTAAAACAAAATCTTCAATACTTGCTTCTTATCATATTAGAACACTTTTAGTATGTGTAATATTACATCTTTATTACCTCCTTTTATCAACAAAATATTTTTGCACCCTTTCAAATTGTAAGATTACCTGTAAGAAACGTGTTAACCTGTAAGAGCAAACTCTGTACTACTTATATTTGCAGAACATCTCTATTAAGTGTATTTTTCTACTCCCAAAGATAACAGCATTTGATGGTGTACAAGAAAGTGAGCCAGTCATCGTCAATATTCAAGTGATGGATGCAAATGATAACACACCAACCTTCCCTGAAATATCCTATGATGTGTATGTTTATACAGATATGAGACCTGGGGACAGTGTCATACAGGTAACTACTCATATGAGTGTACACTCAAAGTTGCTATGTACATGGGCATTATATATTGTGTTCTTTAAGAAATTACTTGGCCGGGCGCGGTGGCTCAAGCCTGTAATCCCAGCACTTTGGGAGGCCGAGACGGGCGGATCACGAGGTCAGGAGATCGAGACCATCCTGGCTAACCCGGTGAAACCCCGTCTCTACTAAAAAGTACAAAAAACCAGCCGGGCAAGGTGGCGGGCGCCTGTAGTCCCAGCTACTCGGGAGGCTGAGGCAGGAGAATGGCGTAAACCCGGGAGGCGGAGCTTGTAGTGAGCTGAGATCTGGCCACTGCACTCCAGCCTGGGCGACAGAGCGAGACTCCGTCTCAAAAAAAAAAAAAAAAAAGTACTTAAGAAACAAAAATTGATTTCACATTTATTGTAGAGCATAATTAGTTTAAATAGCTTTAAATTTCTGTTACTTTTCAAATAAAAGCACATCTGGCAGGGCATGGTGGCTCACGCCTATAATCCCAGCACTTTGGGAGGCTTAGGTGGGTGGATCACAAGGTCAGGAGATCCAGACCATCCTGACTAACACGGTGAAACCCCGTCTCTACTAAAAAATACAAAAAAAAAAATTAGCTGGGCGTGGTGGCAGGCACCTGTAGTCCCAGCTACTTGGGAGGCTGAGGCAGGAGAATGGCGTGAACCTGGGATGTGGAGCTTGCAGTGAGCTGAGATCGCGCCATTACACTCCCCCTGGCCATCTCAAAAAAAAACAAAAAAAGAACACAAAAACCAAAAAACAAAACACAACAAAAAAGCAAACACACACCCACACACACATAAATAAAAGAATATCTATATGGACTCTAAAGGAGACTTAACTGGTTATTAGAGGTAAACATAGCTATTTGTTGGTAGTAAGTGAATAAATGCTTGGTTGTTACTTTCAAAAAAAAAATAGCTATTTGACCAGTTTATATTTTATTAAAATACTGAATACATTAAATCTTCAAATTACTTTTCACTACTGTAGAAATTGATTAAATTTCACTTGGAGATAAATACAAAAAACTGCTGCCAGGCGCGGTGGCTCAAGCCTGTAATCCCAGCACTTTGGGAGGCCAAGATGGGCGGATAACGAGGTCAGGAGATCGAGACCATCCTGGCGAACATGGTGAAACCCCGTCTCTACTGAAAAAATACAAAAAACTAGCCAGGCGAGGTGGCGGGCACCTGTAGTTCCAGCTACTTGGGAGGCTGAGGCTGGAGAATGGCATAAACCCGGGAGGCGGATCTTGCAGTGAGCTGAGATCCGGCCACTGCACTCCAGCCTGGGCGACAGAGCGAGACTCCGTCTCCGAAAAAAAAAAAAAAAAAAAAAAAAAAACTGCTTTAGTAAATTGGTACATAATCCCACTAGATATTGGTTACCTAGATAAAATGTAATCATTACAGCAGAGAAAATTTAAATTAGATAGTAAATGGTACCTTTGAAAACATGTAAGTCAGGCAACATCTTCATTCCTGATTTATCTTATTTTTACCATTATCTGTGCTTATTACATTTAAATAAGTTATTTCAAACACACAAACACACACACTTTTTTTTCTCTAGATCTTTTCCTCTCTCATCAAGGTCATATCCCTTATAATATATGAAATTAACTTATTTTCTTCTTTCCCTCACTCCAAATTGAAAACTCAGGAGTTTAGTAACTTTGGCTGCCTTGTTTGGCACTGTAATGCCAGCACATGGCAGACATATTAGCCATGCAGTAAATATTTATTCCAGGGATAAAACATCGCTAACTTTGCATTAATTGCTAATTAAAATTAGAAATCATTCAGTGCGGCCGGGCGTGGTGGCACACACCTGTAATCCTAGCACTTTGGGAGGTCGAGGCGGGCAGATTTCCTGAGCTCATGAGCTCGAGACCAGTCTGGGCAATATGCTGAAACCCCGCCTCTACTAAAATAAAAATTTTTAAAAATTAGCCAGACATGGCGGCATGCGCCTGTAATCCCAGCTACTCTGGAGGCTGAGGCAGGAGAATTGCTTGAACCCGGGAGGTGGAAGTTGCAGTGAGTCAAGATGGTGCCACTGCACTCCAGCCTGGGGACAGAGCGAGACTCCGTCTCAAAACAAAACAAAACAAAAACAAACAAACAAACGCACACAAAAATGCGAAAGAAAAAAGAAATCATTCAATGTGATTTTTTTTGTTTGTGAATTAAGATATGCTTTCTTGAGTTCTATAGAAGGGGTGACATGATAGCCTGGGGACTGGGAATTCAACAGAACGTTTATTCCATTTGTAAATAGTGTCTGCTGTATATTTAGTAAAGAGAGAAAAAAACGTTTCAAACTGCTACAGTAAATTTTTTAATATATTGGTATGGTACTTGTCACATTAATGAAATGAATGTGTTTTAAAACATTTGATTTCAGGGCAGAACTCTAACTAGTTTATGTCTGTATTTGTGGCATCTGTATCTATAGTTCATGGTATATAGTAGATGTTTAATACAGTAGCTGCTGATGGCACAAAAGTTACTGGGGACTACTACAGAGGGAGAGAGGGAGAAGGGACAATTGAAAAATTAAGTATTGTGTACTATGTTCAGTGTCTGGGTGACAGAATCAATCATACCCCAAACCTCAACATCATGCAATATACCCAGGTAATAAACTTGCATATGTACCCCCTGAATCTGAAATAAAAGTTAAAATTATAAAATAAAATAAGTATAGTGTAGCTACCTAATAAATGCTTATCTGAGGATGAAAGAAAGGAAGACCCTTAGACAAGTAATAATGAATGAATAAAGATATGAAAGAATGAGAAGCTGTAGATACATGGCTATTAGTTCCAGTCAATTGATGGACCATGAGAGCTACATTTTTCTGTGCTAAAGCACCTTTTCACAGGTAGAAAAACCATATTTTACATAAATAAAAGAATGACAATTATTGTCATGTCCTTATTTAATTAGACCTGATTTTCATCTCTATGTCATAATTGGAAATGAAAGTAAGTTTACACAGAAAAACAGCCAACAGGGAACTACAAAGTGTGACTAAGAAAATCATAGCAATTATATGGAGAAACTGTATCTCAAAAATGTTTGCCTTAGGGGATCAAAGGCTTATTTCTCTCATTTGAAGTCTACAAAAGTTAATTTCCCTTATGTATCTCTTTGTAAAACGAATATTTCCTTGCCTTTAAAGACTTATATTTTACATATTTCCCTGAACTATACAGATTGTGAAGATAGATTGGTATTTGTGTCAGCATGCCTACAATTTAAAAAATTATTTAAAAGTCAACAAATGAAGCTTTATAATTAGTATTTTAATGTTATTTCTGGTATGTGGTAGAAGGATGGTCTTGCTATAAAACATACTCCAAGAACCTAGACATAAAATAGTTCTCATTGAGAGAATATATCTAAAACAAAGAAACTAATACAGAACTCTGATCTACATATACCCTTTAAGAGTCATGGCCTAGGTCCCTATGCTACACCTCGTCACAACCCTGCCTTTCCCCATTGACCTGACACAAGATACATCAGTTTACTCGGTGGTTAGTAAACTGATGTCAAAGACTGAAAGTGTCAGAAACAAAAGTGACAATGAGCACTTTCAAAAAAAAAGACACTCGGGCAACAGGTTTTAATTATTGTCATTTTTAATGTAGCCATGAGACTCTCTTAGCGTGATGTGAGCACATACTCAATTTTTTAAGTACAGTGTATTTTTCTTATTAAGAATTTACCCTGTCTGCAAGGAGCAAATGAGTTGGTTATAAAGTTTTACCCAGATCCTTGTTATAAGTTCTCAGTTATAAATTGAGCTTCTGACTTTATATATGTCTCTTACACTTGATTTTGGCCAAAAGGACTGGAGTGATTCCCACGCACATGGGTCATGAACAACACTTAGAGGAGTGCTGCCTTAAAGCATCAACATCATCTTCCATAACTGGAGCTGAAGTATAATCACATCATCTTCCATAACTAGAGCTGAAGTATAATCACATTATTAACACATATTTTGTTTAAGGGAAAACTACTGCATGAGATTATTTCATTTTTCATTCCATGCAGACCATTTTATGGGATGTCAATGCAATCTTATAGGTTGACACTAATAAATACCATGCTCCATAAATACCACTCCACACATTGCTAGTTTTCTTGAAAAGACAATTAGTCCCCATAAAAGATACAGATTTTACTATTTTGAAGATGTAGTTTTAAATACTAGTAGCTAGCTATCCAATTAATGCTCCATAAACACTATTCGTAAACATCTGCAATTCTCTTAAACTGTGATTCTCAATGACAATTGAATATTAGCATTCTGCCTGAGGAACTTTTAAAATATTGATGCCAGCACTTCATTCTAAGATGTTTGTATTTAAATGATCTGACCACCCATAACAGAGTCACTTAGACAGATTTTATTTAAGAAAATGAAACAGTTCTAATATGCAGCCAATTTTGAAAATTACAGTTTTAAACAACAACAATATTTTAAAAGTACCACCGAATAATTGTACTTCTTAAGTCATTAAGATAGAATCCCACATAGAGTTGAGTCCTCTGATCCTCACCCCACCTCTTTTCATTTTTCTTTTGTTTTTTAGTTCTCCTTCCCTTCTTCTGTGATGCTTCCTACTCCCCTTTCCTATCTTAGACTCTACTCCTTCCAATTTCTGTGCTCCACCAATTATTCCTTGACTGCAATAATCTTTCTCCACTGACTAATTCCTTCCCTTTGCCCAATTAACATTCTTAACATCCCCAGGTACTGGTCTAATCCCCACTCCCAGATATAATTCTTCATGCTTTTATCCCCCTCGGATTATTTTCCTTATCAACAAAAATGTATCAATCTCAGTGCCTGCATACATATATTGATCTATATCTATCTTCATATTTATATTTGTATTTATCTATCTTATGTATAATATAACCTGAGTTTAACTCACATCACACCACTAAAATCATGTAAAATTATATATCCCATCAGTCTATTTCTACATGTCAAACTCAAAAGTTCTTAATCTTGGTAAAACTCTCAACTATACCCTTTTATGAATAACTTCCCTGGTTTCTATCCTACTTCTTTGTTGGCTGAGAGATGTTACTGACCCCTTGTTCAATTATCACTCTTTAAAAATTAACATTCTTCAAATACCTCTATATACTTCTTTTCTTTTTCATCTATTCTCAAGTTTTCAATCATCACCTCTATGTACACTTGTCTGCCAAAGTTAAATGCCCTGTGATGACCTCTTTCCCAAGTAGCAAACTGACATTCCAGATATCAGCTGGACATGACAAAGTGGATCTTTCACAAACACTTCACATTGGACATATCCTAAAATACATTAATCCATTATCTTTATTTTAATAAACAAACACATAGACTCAAAACATACATCTAGTTGTGATGGAGGCAGCTATATTGTGATGCATGCCATTAATCTTTAAGCTTCACAGGCAGTAGGGTAGGCACCTTGCAGTCCTGTTTGTTTTCCTTCTGCTTTACCTGCCTACATCCCAACTATTGTTCAGTTTAGGCAATTCTTATTTTAAAATGTATTTGCAGATCATCATTTCCTCTTTTTTTTTGTTAAAGATTTTGTTTTCTGAGCAGTTTTAGGTACACAGCAAAATTGAGAGTAAGATACAGTGATTTCCCAGGTACTCGTTGTCCCCACAGATGCATACCTGCCGCATTATTAACAGCCCATACCAAAGTGATACATTTGCTACAATTAATGAACTTACATTCACACATCCTTATCATCCAAACTCTGTACTTTACATTAGGATTCACTCTCGGTGTTTCATGTTATGGTTTTGTACTAATGACTTATACCCACCATTGTAGTACCACACAGAGGAGTTTCACAGCCCTAAAAACCTGGACTCTGCCTATGCTTCCCTCCCCCTTGCTTCCTTCCTTCCCCTGACAATCATTGATCTCTCTATTGTCTCATAGTTTTGCCTTTTCCAGGATAGCATATATTTAGAATCATATGGTATATAGCCTTGTCCAACTGGCTTATTTCACTTAGTATTACGTACATAAAGTTCCTTCATTTCTTTTCATGACTTAATAGCCCATATCTTTTTAGTGCTGTATATTATCCCATTATCTAGATGTATCACAGTTTATTCATTCTTCCATGAAAGAGTATTTTGGTTGCTTTCAAGTTTTGGCCATTATTAATAAAGCTGCTGTAATCACCCATGCTAAGTTTTTTTGCTTGGACACAAATTTTCAACTCCTTTTGGTAAATACCAAGGAGTGGGATTGCTGGATCATATAGAATGAATATGGATATCGTTGTTAGAAACTGCGAAGCTGTCTTCTAAGGTGACTCTACTAGTTTGCATTCCCATTTCCACAACCAATTCCTTTTCCATGCCTGTGTGCTGCCATAATTTAGGCTACTACAGTAGACTATGTTGGGCAATCTGGCTATTTCTACAGAATTCCTACCACACTGTTCCAGATGATTACTCTGAAACTGAGTCAGAACAGATCCTCACCCTCCTGGAAAAGCTACCAATGGAAGGAACAAAGCTCCACACATACAGTCAAGGACATCTATGTAATACTATTAAATATATTTGTTTCATCTCCTGCTACATCCCTTCATATTGTGGATCTTGAGGATATATAGGATTTTGTTTTACTTGTTTTTAGCATGGAATATTCTTCCTATTCTATAACTGTTGAGAGCTCTCTCAGGTTGAAGGTTTGATCCAAGTTGTATCTTTAAAAAAAAAATTCTTTAACACATAGTACAATTGTTATCTCTTTAATACGGGCTTTATTTTCCTAGCTAGTCAAAATTAATTGCTTCCACACACCAGCTATCACCTCTATCTCCTACATATTTTACTGTGGCGTGCATTAAGGCTAGCTTTTACATGTCTGTCTCCCCTACTGACCTGTAAATTCCTTTAAGACAAAAATTTTTAATAATCTAACCACCAATGGTCAGTATAATGACTTACACACAGTAGGGATTCAGTTAATGTCCATAGAATTTAATTCCCTCGACTAATCTACCCTCAATAAGTTTAGAAAACACCTCATTCTAGATATATGCTCTATTTGGCTTAAGAATTCTATCACACATTAAGTATCATCTCACATAGTCCTTTCCTGAGATGATCTCTAACTTAACAGCTTTAGCCAAGCTACCCCTTCCTGCTCTTAAATTGGAAATATTTTAATTTCTTAGTTATGCTATATCATAGGTCATTGAATATTAGGACTGAAAAAAACTTTGAACATAATTATTTTTCATAGTCTAATTTTATAGAAAAATGTGAGTTAATATAATGATTAATGACTGTTCCAAATTAACAAGGGTTTTAAGTGACAGAGATTATGTGGAATCCAACTTAAAGACAATAGAATTGGGAGGCAGGCTAGTTAGTTGCATTTCTTTCTGCCATTTTGTACTATTACATGACATAACCTTCTGTACCTCAGTTTTCCAGTCTTTAAAATGGTAATAATAATAGTATCAACCTCGCAAGAGTGTTGTGATTATTAAACCAATTATATAAACTACTATCACATGTGTGCTTAGCAAATGCTGCATATGTGGTAACTTGCTATTGTTGTACCATTCTCATAAATTATGTAAAGCACTTAGGATTATTTATTAATATTTGTTACCTTATCTATGTATATCTCTGTGTGTCGTGTGTTATTTAGTGCTCTGTGGAGGACACATGTAAAGAACATAAAATTACATATTCAATTCTGTTTTTATAATTTCAAATATTCAAGTTTAAGATAAAACTATATAGTATTTTAGTGTCTCTTGACAATTTATTTCACACAAGATTGGGAGGGTTCAGACTGGTATGGCCATAGACAACAATTTGTTTCAAATAATGATTTTGTTTTCTTTGGTTTGTGTGTATAATGTCATGATTAAAGTTTGAGGATTATATTTACTTAAGGTCTTGATGGAGTTCAGTATTTCAGCAAATACCATATAAAGATTTGATGAGCAAAGCTTATAAAAATATAGACCTATTTTTTACATTAACACAATTTTAATTTATTTTTGATATTTGAAACATTTCATTTTTTTCTAAAGACCATTCCATTTCTTGGCTAAATCTATTTGTATTAGAATTGCAATATATACACCAACATGTAATTCTGAACTTATACAGGTTATTCACTCATGCTGAGAACTTTAATCGAATTTCAAGTTTGACTACACTATCTGAATTTTTTTCAGACAGATTATATTCCCCATCTAAGAAACTAGCAAGACCTCAGGAGGCTAAAGCGGGAGAATCTCTTAAACCCGGGAGGTGGAGGTTGCAGTGAGCCGAGGTCGGGCCATTGCAATCCCAGCTGGGTGACAGAATGAGACTCTGTCTCAAAAAAAAAAAAAAAAAAAAAAAAAAAAAAAAAGAAAAAGAAAATAGCAACACCTTCCATTTGGTTGGAAAAAGTTATTCTTGACACATTCTCATTTACTCCCATCTCCAATCTATTATCAACTCCTATCAATTTTTCCTCATATACTTATTTACTACATCTACCTGTATTTCTTTCACAGCCACCATCAACTTTCACCTAAACCCGTGAAATGTCCTTCTTGGAGTATTATTTATGTCTCCTCTCTCCCTCTTCTTCATGCATTAGCCAGGGGACTATATTAAATTTGAAGTCACATCAAATAATTAGCATGCTTGACCCTTTCAATGGTTTTCTACTGCTATAAAAATAAAGTTCATAATCTGTATCCTGGATTACTGGATTAGTGTTCAATTTCTTCACTTAGCATTTTACCCCTCTCTTATCTGTTATGATGCTCCCACTGTGAGGGGATAACTTTTATTCATATGCTTTCCATCTTTTAGGTCTTAATTTGAATGCCACTTCCTCAAAGAAGCCTTCTATGATTTCCTCTTCTCAACGTTACCCCTTTATTATCTTGGAGCATCCTGATTTCTTCTTCACAGCACATTTCAAAATTTATAATTATATGGTTAAACTATCTGTTTCCCTCACTTAATTATAGGCTCAAATAGAGTAAAATTATTGTCAATTTTTTTTGCGTACTTTTCTTCTTTTTCCATCACTACTGTATGCCTAACATCTTACCCAGTCCCAGCACATTGACCTTTAATAAATATTTGTTAAATGAATAAATGGATAAAAATAACTAATAGATGTAGGAAAAATATGTATTAGGAATTTATGTATGAATCATGGGGAATTACTTATATTTCAGGTTAATTCACTTTTAAAATTTTTACAAAGTAAAATATTTTAAACTACAGTTATATTAGTATCCCTAGAACATAGTACTTCCAAACTGGATTATTCAGAAGAATCATTTCAAAAAGGCCCTTGAGATGCTAAACTGACTGAAAACATAGGTCAATTATATATGATTTTAAAGAGGCAAAGTTGATTAACACATTTATTTGAAAATTATTTATTGTGTAGAGCATTTGAAGTATTGGGCACAATGCCAAATCATAAGAAATAAAGAAACTATCAACATATAGTTTATGATCTTAAGTAATCACTAGACTACTAATGAAGAAAGGCAAACTATATTTTGGTTTTATAATACATGACAAATATGACATATCATCAAATTCAACATTATTTAGTGTTTAGCACATATTTCAGTATATCTTAAAACGGTAGGGGCTATATAGTCTAGAGTAAGCTTTTCCATTTTATAAATTTGGAGAAAATGCTAATGCTAGCATTATAGTAATCACAATTTCCTGCATTTTGATTTTGTATAACTGAAAAAACATATTTAGGTTTTATATTATTTTTCAGACATTATCCCCTTTCCTTGATATATTTAACAGTACAGCTTTTTAAAGAAAACTTATTTGTAAACACGATTATTTACTTTAATATTTATCTATCATTTTTTTGTCAAGTGAAAGTTGTCCAATTTCATGGTCCAATTTCAATAATTAATGCTTAGGTGCTTGCATTTTTTTTTTTTTTTTTTTTTTTTTTTGAGACGGAGTCTTGCCCTGTCGCCCAGGCCGGAGTGCAGTGGCGCAATCTCCACTCACTGCAAGCTCCGCCTCTCAGGTTCACGCCATTCTCCTGCCTCAGCCTCCCGTGTAGCTGGGACTACAGGTGCCCGCCACCGCGCCCGGCTGATTTTTTGTATTTTCAGTAGAGATGGAGTAGAGACGGGGTTTCATCGTCACTGTGTTAGGCAGGATGGTCTTGATCTCCTAACCTCGTGATCCACCTGTCTCAGCCTCTCAAAGTGCTGGGATTACAGGCATGAGCCACCGCGCCCGGCCTGGTGCTTGCATTTTTTATCAAGCTTTTACTTATTTATATGTGATTGTTTTTACAATCATGTAAATTGTGTATTTTTAATTTTTACAATATTTACGCTCATACTTATGGTTCTATATATTGCTGGTTTACTAGATATTTGACTTGAAATTTGATATTGCTCTAGAAGAAACAAAATGAAAAATATATTTTATACTATTTTCTTTATTATGTGTCCTATCCTAAGATAAATAAAACATTTCCTTGATCAGTTTTAGCTTTTATTCACCTGTTGTTCTGCAAAAGAGCTCACTTTCTTTTCAGCTTTCTCTGGTAGTAAGTTTTGTTATAATGTTCAAGCATAGTCATCTGAGTAAAATAAAAATAGTTGGATATTGAGATATTTCAAATACAGGGGATCTTAGGGGAGAAAAAGAACATTTAAATAGAGCAGTAGGGATTTCTTAAAACCCTAGTACACTTGCTCATCCAGTTTGGCAAAGGAAACAAACAAACAAAAACACTATTGTGCAATTCCTAATATATGTATGTTGCATGTTGTATTACTTTCTTGGCTAGATTATAATTTAATCTACACAGATTTTTAGGTGATTCGTACTAAACTAAGTGCTCTGAAAAATACATAGAATGAATAAGGCACAGTCCTAATCCTCAAGAAGTTGACCATATTTGGCAAGAAATAATCCTTCTTCACAGTGAAATAATCAGAAAATGTCACAATTATTGAACTGTTAAATTTGATGAGCAAGACTAAGAGCACTAATGAGAATTCATCAAAAGTGAGTGGGGATGATGATCTGTTAGAGCTTCATGAATCTCTCAAGATGTTTAGTGCTCAGATAGGCAGGTGAAGATATGATGTTGAAGAAGAAATGATATGGCCAAAGGCATGAGGCCTTAAAGATACAAGTTTGACTGCCATTGGAGAGAAGAGGAACTGAATGCTAAAAGATTTGCTTTTCTTTTACTAAGCCAAATATATGTTGGTTTATTCTCTCAGCCCCTTGGTCATGACAGGCTTTTCTGTACCTTTGTAATGTATTTTTATGTTTCTATAACAGCATTTCAATTAAAGGTAAGTTTCTCTCTCATCTCCTTTCCTAGAGCACCTGCTGTTTGACAGAAGTTATTCTTTCTGTTTCTTTTCCACTCTTCATTTTTCAGAGTCAGACATTTGGTACAAATTAAGGTCTGAATAAACGGATGCAATTATTTATAAATTAATTTAAGATGACTACCTTGCATAGTAGAGTAGTTTAGATTTGGCATTGCATACAATATGAGATTTCTTGAAGACGTATGAAAGACTGGGTCCTTAAATAAATGAATTAAAGCTAATGAGATGGAAATTGATGAAAGTCAACTTTGAGGAAATCCTTTTTTGAGAGTGTAAGTTGAGCATGAGAGAATTTGATAGCATTAGAGCACTTAAGGTTCCAGTTTCCAGTCTCAGAGTTTGAGTAATTAGAACCAATGAACCTTTACAAAAGGATCACAAAGTTGCTGCAGAAAAGAAACAAGCCCTTTAAATAATCAGGCAGTGAAAAGAAATGCTTTAAAGTCATCTTCTTTTTGTTTTATTTCTTGGCTTTTTATTGGGAAGAAAAATGCATAAATGGAAGACTCATCTTCAGTGACAATTATTCATTCATACAAATATTTAATGATCATGTTATTATTAATGTTGTCAATATCTTTTTCCAAATTATACACCCAAAGTGATAAATTTGCCAACCACCTACTCTACTGAGGTGCCCATTATCTTGGATTATTCTAGGATGTGCTTAAGAGAGGGCGGAAACCTGGGAGCCTGTTACGCTTTTTAGCTTTAAAGCATCACTCGTTCACATTAAGGCCAGAGATAACAAATCTGAAAATAAATACTTTTTCAATACCCAATTTGCTGGACTGGCAGGAGTTATTGAAGAACTTCCTGAATTTTATTGACACATGAAGAAATCAACAAACATAAAAGCAAACCCATTATATCATTTTCCCATCAGAAATCACACTGAATAGTGAATTTCCAGTGATATTTTAATGAACAGCAACCTTAAGTTCAGACTGAATGCCAACGTGGAGAGACTCAGTGGACCTCACACGGTTCCAAGTTGATTTACCTTTAAGTAAGGATAATAGACAGGCAACAATATAGCTTTTATGGCAATAGCGTAGTAGAAGTCTTATAACCTTTAGATATAATATCTTATGTCTTCTAAGTCATCTGCACTCAGTATGTGTTACCCACTTGCTACACATTTCTGAGGAATCTTCTTAAAATTTTTGTTCCACTAACTTCTATAATATCTAGTGCATTAAAAATAGACGTTAAAACACTATCACCAGAGCATATTTCATACAGTAAGAAGTTGAAATTCCCTCTACAAAGCAAATTAACAACCATAGATAGATTCACCTAAATGTTCTGACATTTCTTTAACATTTGAAAGACTGTTTTTTTTCTACTTATCATCTATTACTTCTGCCTTTTTGTAAGTGTTGATAGAGACATTGAACTGGGTATATTAGTTTACAGATGTAAATGCAATTCTTTCTCTGGCAAATCTTTCTACATAAGGATTACCTAGCTTGTAAGTTTTATATTGCCTGTCCAAATAATCTTTCTGTCCTAGAGATCAATATGCACTCAAATTTCATTTTTATCTAACTACATAAATGAATTTAAATATCCCTTATTACATGATAGAGCTGAGGCAGAGAGATGAAATATTTAACACAGCACACTTTAATATCACCATATTGTTTTCTCAACTTTCCTAGCAAAAAATAGACTTTTCCTACATATCATGCATTTTACATTATCAGAGTAGTCATTAGATACTCTTTCTCAGACAATTCTGCATCTGGTCTGATAGCATAACCATAAACCATCCCTTAGGAATAAACTTTCACTTGCAAAAGCTTCTGCATATGAATGCAGTACACCAGTCACTTTTCTTTTATAAAGCAATGCATTATTGATTCTTAGGCTGTCCAAACCTCACCAAAGGTACCATGAAGAAGATAAGCTTGTTTCCTAGTTCATAGAAATATGACTGTGATGGAAGATTGATAATGCCTATACTTATAAATGACATCTTGATATAGTTTAGATTGTCTGTAGTTCCCAGAGATATGTCCCTCCTGACTTGATCTTCTAGTATAGCCAACTAAAACCATTTAAATACGTCAGAATTTATTATAATAATTGTTTCAGTAATCATTGATTACTCAGTAATCATTCCTGAGTAATGCCAAGTTATTGAAAAAGAATGTTCCCTTCGTTGCTTATTTGGGTTAATATGTTTGCCTAAAAGCCATCTCTACTTGATTCAATAAACTAATTTATTGAACTTAAAATCCCTCTTAGTACTTTATGTCCAGTGTTGATTAAGGTGACTCAAGGATTGTTCTGGTTTTGGTTTGGCTCTGTGTCCCCACACAAATCTCACCTTGAGTTGTGAACCTTAGTATTGCAGGAGGGGCCTAGTTGGAGGTAATTGGATCACGGAGGCAAATTTCTCCCATGCTGTTCTCATGATAATGAGTGACTTCTCATGAGACCTGATGGTTTGAAAGTGTATGGCACTTCTCTCGCTCTCTCTCTCTCCTGCTGCCATGGGAAAAAAGGTGCTTCCTTATCCTTTGCCTTCTGTGATAATTGTAAGTTTCCTGAGACCTCCCAGTCATGCTTCCTGTTAAGACTGTGGAACTGTGAGTCAATTAAACCTCTTTTCTTCATAAATTACCCAGTCTGAGGTAGTTCTTTATAGCAGTGTAAAAATAGACTAATACATTTCATCTAAGTATATATGGTATGGATACTATTAAATTATATTGTGTGCATACAGAAGTATTGTTTCTCCCAGAAGCTTGTAGATTAGGCATATTCTACTTCTAGGTGAAGTTCAACCTGAGTGTGCAAACGGATCCCTATAATTGCCCTTGAGAATTTCTAGGAACAAATCATCAGTGATATGGGATCACCATGTAACCTTACTATTCACCTTCTTGTTTACAATTCTGATTCCATAAACATTTGTTTATATTTCATCCAAATCTTAACCACATCTGGTGAGGCAAAAAAGAAAAATAGACTCTGGCATACTAGGAAACCACCAAAGAATGCCTTAAGTGATGTCATTTTTACGCATAGCTATACATGTATAAGCTATGGCTGCTGTCAGCCACTGCATATCAGATAAGGTCAAAGTTAGAATTTAACTCAAGGCTTCAAATGTAAAATTAGGATAAGTATAATCAACAATAAAAGGCCCAAGTGATACAATCCTATCTCATATTCTGGCATGTCATAAGGAGACATTAACCCAAAATGATTCCAGTAGAGTTCTCAAGTATATCTTGTACCTTGATTTGTGCCACATCTGTGCAATTCTCCAGCATTGGCTATTAATCATTACCACATCTGAAAGGAGCTGCTAAGAAGATTATACTGTTGCTATGAAATGTTCTCTCAGAGGAAAATATGAAGGTATCTTATCTTGAAATCTTTGTTTGCGTGCTGTCCATTCTATATTCCACAATTTCAACTTCTCTTCTATTTATTATTTTCTTAACTCAGACAGCCTTTCATAGTTGGATTTGCTCATTACATTCTGCTTTTCATCCATGGGTCTGGCTTTTGTTTGCTTGCAAGAGCTTTCACACCTGTCCATTCATAGGAGAAAGAAGTAGGTTTACAAAGGTAGCATGGAGTTCATGGAGCTGATAGTTAAGTCTCTGAAAGCAGAGGAATATACAATGGTTTAAAAGAGAAAGAAATAAACAAATAATCAAGACCTAAACTTTGTAAAGTACATAAAAAGGCAGGAAGAAGGAAGAAAGCTAGTCAAATGATGAAACAATACATGAACAAGTAGCCTGAATAGCATTCTGTAATGTAGCAGGAAAAAAAATGGATAAAGATCATTCAAAAGATCAGATGTGTGGGTAGAATTTTATTTTTTATTTTCAATAACTTTATTGAGGTATAATTGACATGTCCTCATATATGTATGTTACCAAAACGTCAAGGGTTTTGTCTAGGTCCTGCTGCTTGCTTCACAAAATGCCAATTGCTGAGACAACAAATATTGCCAGAGAAGAAAGCTTTAATCAGCTGCTGCAGCTGAGGAGAACAGGAGATAAAGTCTCAAATCCATCTCCCCAAATGATTAAAATTAGAGGTTTATATAACAGGGAAAAATACATGTGAAAAACAAATATTAGGGAAAGGTAAGGAAGAGGAATTGGTAAACTGGAATCATGATCCGTGGATGAAAGGTCTGGCATCTCATTTCTGGATACAGTTATCTGGTGAGTTTCAGTTCTCTGATTTCTAGGAGGGTTGAGGGTTAGTTTCCTGAGGAAGAAACTCAGATGAGACAAATGAGTTTCAAGCTTCAAGACAGGGTGTGGTTGGGAGGTGGGGTGTCAATTTCTGTGTTTATCCAAAAAACAGTAAACATCAGTTCCATGAAAGAGTTGGGCTGGTTTTAGTAAATTTAGATGGTAGTGCACAATGACCACAATCTAGTACTATATATTTCTTTCTCTTCCAAAATTTCCATCACCCCAAAACTTTACTCATGACTGCTTGTAGTCAATACTCACTCCCATTTCCAGCTCTAGACACCCCCTGTTTTGGTTTCTGCCTCTAAAAGTTTTCCTTGTCTAGGAATTAAAAAAATATGGTGTCCCATAGTTTGTATATTTTACTTTTATTTTGCCTGGCTTTTTAAATAGCATAATGTTTATGTAGTTCATCTATGCTGTGGCATGAATCCATCATGTGAAAACACATTCTGCTTATCTGTTCACCAGTTGATGGGCCTTTCAGTTGTTTCCAGTTTAATATAACTGTGAATATTCTATACATACAAGTCTCTTTTTGGAAATACACACACACACACACACATGTTTATTTTTCTGTTTGTTATATATAGACACCTAGTACAAAAAGTGCTAGATTACATGGTAAATATACACTTTTTAAATAAACTGTCAAACTGCTTTTTAATAACAGTGGCCTGTACCATTTTATCACCCACTACATCCTCTCTAATAGTATTGTCAGTTCATTTGTTAATGCCATTATACAGATGCATATTAGCATCTCATTGTGATTTTAATTTGTATTTCTTTAATGACAAATTAATTTGAGATACTCTTATGTGCTTATTAGCCATTTGTTGATCTTCTTTGGTGAAATATCGATTCAAATCTTTCACTCATTTACAACATTTGTGTTGTTTTCTTAGTGCCGATTGGTAAGTATTCTCTATAAATCATAAATACAAGTCCTTTGTCAGATATATATTGTGCAAATATTTTGCAAATACATAATATGTATTTTATACATCATGTTCTTATGTTTTTGGTAGAGAAAAGGCTTTTAATTTTGAGGAAGTTTAATTTATTTTTTTATTGTGTCATACTTTTACTGTTATATTTCAGAAACCTTTGCCAACCAAATTCACAAAGATTTTCTCCTATATTCTATGAATATTCGTAGTGTAGCTTTCACCTTTAGGTCTGTAATGCATTTTGAGTTAATTTTACATATGCTGTGAGGTAAATATCTTCACTTTTATTTTTACAGTATTTTCCCCTTGTCTTCAGTTTTGCTTTCCATGGTTTCTGTTACTTTTGGTTAACTATACTCTGAGAACATTAAATGGAAAATTCTGTGAATCAACAATTCCAAAGTTTTAAATAGTGTTCCATTTTCAGTAGTGTGATGAAATCTTGAGGTGTACTACTCTGTCCCCAGCTGGGGGGCGTGAATCACCCTTTTTTTCCAGCATCTCCATGACATCTATACTCCCTGCCCATGAGTCACTTAGAAGCTATCTCTGTTAGATTACCTGTGGTGGTACCCTTATTTTACATAACAATGGTCCCAAAGCACAGGAGTAGTGATTCTGGCAATTCATATATATCAAAGAGAAGCTATGAAAGTACTTCCTTTAAGTGAAAAGGTGAAAGTTATCATCTTAATAAAGAAAAAATATTATATGCTGAGGTTGCTAATATCTGTGTAAGAATGAATCCTCTATCCATGAAATTATGAAGAAGAAAAAACAAAGTAATGCTCATTTAAATATTTCCCTCAAATCAAGTCTGTCCTCTCTTGATGGAAATATTTACTAGTTAATTTATCCATATTTTTATTACTTACTGAGTGATTCAATATTATTTCTATACAGGGGCAACTCTACCACTTTCAAGCAATATCTTTGCCTATCATAATGAATAATTATATATTACATTATTGTATTAATGATTACATGATATCTCATACCAAGATCTCAAAGCACAATAATCCTAGAAAAATAATCAAAAAGCAAACCAAGAAGAGTAGTTAACAATAAAACTATTTTATATAATAGTTACAGTTCTTATGGTTGAAAGACATAATTTCAAAATAAATTAGCATTTAAAAATATGTTAATTTTTTATCGATCCGAAAGTGGTGAATTTGGCTTCAGGCATAAACAGAAACCATGTCATGAGTGATGTTTTCTGCTTATTTCTTGACATGTCTTCTTCTGTGTGGGTCTCAGTCTTAGGTACATCCAATGAAGACCAGAAAACCAGCAGAAACACCAGATATTAATTTAAGAGTTTAGTCCTAGAGGAAGAAAAAACCACTCTTTTCCAGTAGTTCTAGGAGTCACCTTGACTATACCAATTTGAATAACTTGTCTTTTTTTTTTTTTTTTTTTTTTTTTTGCCAAACAATTTCCAGGCATGAGATGCCTATCACTGGAGCTAAGTGTCAGCTCCATCCAAACATGGACTATGAAAAGAATTAATTGCTCTCCAAAGGAAAATAAGGGACTTTTACTGGAAGCAAGAGCCAAGGATGCCCAAGAGGCAAAAACATCAAATGATCAACACATTCATGCATTATAAATTAAGCCATAATTCACTTCTTTTTTTGTTTGTTTTTGAAATGGAGTCTCGCTCTGTCACCCAGCCTGGAGTGCAGTAGCACAATCTCTGCTCACTGCAAGCTCCGCCTCCCGGGTTCACGCCATTCTCCTGCCTCAGTCTCCCGAATAGCTGGGTCTACAGGTGCCCGCCACCACACCTGGCTAATTTTTTTGTATTTTTAGTAGAGATGGGGTTTCACCGTGTTAGCCAGGATGATTTCAAACTCCTGACCTCGTGATTTGGCCGCCGCGGCCTCCCAAAGTGTTGAGATTACAGGCGTGAGCCACTGCTGTGGGCCCATAATTCACATCTAATAAAAAATATATTTATTCATATAAAATACCACATTTACACTCTTGCATTACAATTTATATTCTTGTATATGGTTTATATCAACTGTGGCTTTAATTCTGTGTGTCATTTTTGAGACTCCAATTTGAATGTTTTTGTTCAGCTTATGTACAATTCAATCTTCTTTATATTTGTCCTTTTATATCAAGCTGTATTTTTTTTCTCAGAACCAGGAAAGAGCAGTTGAAGAGAGTAGTAAACTGCAGCCAAAATTTAAAAGGAAACATTAGGAGAAACTTAGATTATTTTGTGGCAGCATGGGTGACTGATGGTGATGTGGTTTGGCTGTGTCCCCACCCAAATCTCATCTTGAATTCCCACATGTTGTAGGAGGGACCATGTGGGAGTTAATTGAATCATGGGGGCAAGATTTTCCCTTGCAGTTCTTATAACAGTGAATAAATCTCCCACGATCTGATAGTTTTTAAAATGGAAGTTTCCCTGCACAGGATCTCCTGTCTTATCCGCTACCACCTTCTGCAATCATTGTGAGACCTCCCCACCATATAGAACTGTAATTCCAATACCTGTTTCTTTTGCAAATTGCCCAGTCTCGGGTATGTCTATATCAGCAACGTGAAAATTAACTAATACAGTAGAATGGGGTGATGTTGAAAACATACCTGAAAATGTGGAAGCAATTTTAGAACTGGGTAACAGGCAGAGGTTGGAACAGTTTGGAGTGTCAGAAAAGGCAAGAAGATGTGGGAAAATTTGGAACTTCCTAGAGACTTGTCAAATGGCTTTGTCCAAAATACTGATAGCAGTATGGACAATAAAGTCCAGCCTGAGGTGGTCTCAGAGGGAGATGAGGAACTTCTTGGGAACTGGAGCAAAGGTGAATCTTACTATGTTTTAGCAAAGACACTGGTGGCATTTTGCCCCTGCCCTAGTGATTTGTGGAAACTTGAACTTGAGAGAGATGATTTAGGGTATCTGGCAAAATAAATTTCTTAGCAGCAAAACATTCAGGATATGTCTTGGGTGCTGTTAAGTGCATTCAGTTTTATAATGGAAACAGAACATAAAAGTTTGGAAAATTTGCAGCCTGACAACACAATATAAAAGAAAATCCCATTTTCTAAGGAGAAATTAAAGCCAACTACAAAAATTTGCATAAGTAACAAGAAGCCAAATGTTAATCCCCAAGACAATGGAGAAAATATCTCCAGGGCATGCCAGAGGTCTTCACAGCAGCCTCTCCCATCACAGGCCCAGAAACCTATGAGGAAAAAATGGTTTCATGGGCAGGCCCAGGGTCCCTGTTCTGTGTGTAGCCTAGGGACTTGGTGCCCTGTGTCCCAGACACTCCAGCTGTGGCTGAAAGGGTCCAACATAGAGCTCAGGCTGTGGCTTCAGAGGTTGCAAGCTCCAAGTCTCAGCAGCTTCCACATGGTATTGAGCCTGCAGGTGCACGGAAGTCAAGAATTAAGGTTTGGAAACCTCTGCCTAGATTTCAAAGGATGTATGGAAACACCTGGTTGCCCAGGCAAAAGTCTGCTGAAGGGTAGGGCCCTCCTGGAGAACCTCTGCTAGGGCAGTGCAGAAGGAAAAAGTGGGGTCAGAGCCCTCACACAGAGTCCCTACTGGGGCACTGACCAGTGGAGCTGTGAGAAGACTGCCACTGTTCTCCAGAGCCCAGAATGCTAGATCCACCTAGAGCTTGTACTGTGCACCTGCAAAAGCTGCAGGCATTCAATGCCAGCCCGTAAACACAGTTGGGAGGGAGGCTGTCCACTGCAAAGCCAAAGGGACAGAGCTGCCCATGACAGTGGAAACCCACCTCTTCCATCGGCATGATCTGGATGTGAGACATGAAGTCAAAGGAGATCATTTTGGAGCTTTAAGATTTGACTGCCTCACTGGATTTCGGACTTGCCTGGGGCCTGTAGTCCCTTTGTTTTGGCCAATTCCTCCCATTTGGAAAGGCTGTATTTACCCAATACCTGTATCCCCATTGTATGTAGGAAGTAACTAACTTGCTTTTGATTTGACAGGCTCTTAGGTGGAAGGGACTTTTTACTGTGGACTCTTGAGTTAATGCTGAAATGAGTTAAGGCTTTGGAGGACTGTTGAGAAAGCATGATTGGTTTTGAAATGTGAGAACATTAGATTTGGGAGGGGCCAGGGTTGGAATGATATGGTTTGAATGTATTCTCACTCAAATCTCATCTTGAATTCCCACGTATTGTGGGAGGGACCCAGTGGGAGGTAATTGAACCATTGGGGCAAGTCTTTCCTGTGCTGTTCTTGTGATAGTGAATAAGCCTCACGAGATCTGATGGTTTTAAAAAGGGGAGCTTC
Organism: Macaca thibetana thibetana; assembly: GCF_024542745.1. Classification (NCBI taxonomy): domain Eukaryota; kingdom Metazoa; phylum Chordata; class Mammalia; order Primates; family Cercopithecidae; genus Macaca; species Macaca thibetana. The sequence continues at coordinate 79,537,652 of NC_065586.1, forward strand.
CCTGCACAAGCTCTCTTCTCTTGTCTGCTGCCACGTAAGATGCACCTTTCACTTTCTGCCATGATTGTGAGGCTTCCTCACCCACGTGAAATTCCAATAAACCTTCCCTTTGTAAATTGCCCCGTCTCAGGTATGTCTTTATTAGCAGCATGAAAACAGACTGATACATATGAGGACATTTGGAATATGCACATGTTGAAACACTGAGAGGAAGGAATTATGAAAGGGTAGGGCTAAAGTTCCTGAAAAGAACTGTAAAACATCATGGAAAAGAAATAAAAAAAAAAAATAGCTCACAATTTCTTACCATTTAGATATCACAATATTTCGATAAACACTTTAAAGTCATAGAATTGTTTTTACTTTCATCTGAAACTTGTAAGCAAAACGTTGGCTTCCCCATGTAAATAAATGCCCTTTTCATTTAGGACGCAGATTTCCCCACTAAATTAGAAATGAGCTTCATTTATTTCCATCTCATAGACACTATCTACTGGTCACAGAGTCATTGAACTATAATTGAATTAAATTCCTGCCATAGCTTAGCTCCAAAATTAGTATCGACAGCTCCATTCAACATCGTCTAATAGACTTCAGAAGGGGACATCTACTGTGTAATATCGTTGAGGTTTTGGATTTTTTTTTTTTTTAAGAGTCTCACTCTCTCGCCAGTCTGGAGTGCAGTGGCACGATCTCAGCTCACTGCAACCTCTACCTCTCAAGTTCAAGTGATTCTCCTGCCAATGTTGAGGTTTCAACATTTTGTATGATATACTCCATTTTGTATGATGTATCATTTTGTATGATAAATACAGAAAATACTGTTGATGTATGTAAAATGCTTCAAAAGGTCTTGAGTTTTCAGGATCTTACAAAGAAGACACTATTATGATTTCGGTACTCGGCTCATTTTTTCTGATGGTGGACTACCATTAATTTCCTTAAAATATCTTTGTTAGCATACGTGCAAATTATGTTGACTCATAACCCATTATTTTATTTAGTACTAAAATACTGAAAAATAGTGTTATTTAGGTAACTTAAACATAGAATCCTTGTTTTGTCTACTTGTTAAACTTTCTACCTCCTAATAATTTCTGCAGAGCTAGTTGTGTTCCTTGAACACCTTAGCTCAACTGTGGTTGACTAGCTCTGCAACGTAAGGGCTGTTTCTGTCTCCTGTATTTTGTAGTACTACTTGGTATTTCTAGCATCTCCCAGGTGGGTACCTTCCTCAATGTAATTATCATCCAGCTTATCCTCCTTTCCAACATCATTTATGAAAATGTTAAATAAGTCCAGCTATAATGCTGACATCCCTGAAGCACACTCCTTAACACCTTTTCTTAACTTGATGCATTGCCATTTATCATTACATTCCTTTAGCCAATTTAAGTCCCAGGAAGAATGTTAATATTGAATCCAATTTGAGCTAAATTTTAATTAAGATTTCCTGAGACATTTTAACTGATTTAAGTATAATCAAAATTGATATCTCCTCTGTTATCCCCATCCTCCAATTTTCTAATTTTATCCATACACAAAAGAGAATTAGTTTGTCTGGCTTGAATAGCTCTCTATAAATATATGCCATTCATTTTGACTGTTTCTGCAAATGTTTCTCCTTTGCCTTTAGGAGTATGTCTGTCAGGCTTATACAAGTCCCAGAATCATGTCATAAAATGCCTTTCCTTCTGGCAACCACAGCTGTCCACCCCCAAATACCCAGCCTCAGGACTTAGTTGCATTAATGCCATTTCCTTTTTCATTCTCAATTATGTTTTGCTGCTATTTATGTGGACATTATTACTCTAAGCGTGACACATAATAAAAAATAGAATATGCATAATATAACCCCTTCAGCATAGTGCAGTGTATAAAGTACTTTGTTTACATTTATTGAGGATATTAAGCATGAACTTTTGAATGGGAAATTAATTAACATGGTGTTCCTGAAATTGAATTCCAGTTTCAAGGTAAATGTGCATGTTTACATTTGATCAAGGAAGGTATGTCAGCATCTTCACCATATTTTCAAAGGAGTCTGCAAACTATAAAAACTACTACTTTTAGAAGTAATGTACTGAAAATATAAATATAAATAAAACATTTCTACATGTTAATTTACTACAATTACGTGTTTTCTTTATTCCACAGAAAACTTTTAATTATATTCACTCGTGTAAATTGAGACCACCTTTCTTTCATTCTTCACGTTTTGTATGATAAATACAGAAAATACTGTTGATGTATGTAAAATACTTACTTACTATAAGATTTCCCACTATAATCCCTTTATATCCTTTTTCTCCTTTAATTTATATTTATCAGCAAGTGAAGGAGCCACCTTTAATATAATAAATCACTGGTACTTTAATGTTGCTTGATGAAGTTAATCATTGTTATCTTTTCATACATAATAACCCAAATAAAGTCTTTTAGATATCAGTTGTATCAAAATGATTATAGATATATGTAAATTAGTTATACAGATGTCTACATGCTTAATTTCAAGGGCTCCAAATAGACTTCCTTTCCTCAAAGTAACATTTCTTGGGCTATGTTACCCTTGATATTCTTATAATGGGAGATGCATTTGTTTGATTGTTGACACGTTAATACTCTATGACTTATCAGTCCTTTATAAATCAGGGGGTGCAAGTTAAGAATCTTTCCTAGAGCAATTGCAAACAAAAAGGACACAAAGACGAGAGTCTCTGGGAGGAGACTTTATGAGGAGGAGAAAGCTATGGAAGGAAAAATGAGAGTAAAAGGAAGGTTGGGAGAAAGAAAAGCAGACTATGCCTATTTCATTTTTCCAGGTTCAGTCTGTTTTAATATGAGTTTATGTGTCAAGAACGCAAGGTGAGAAGGAAAAAAAATAAATTTCCTATAGGGATATTTGATTTTCTGTTAGGGCTTTCCTCTTTTCCCTTTGTTAAATTAAAATAAAGATAAACCTTCAAGATCCAAAGTTTGTTTCTTATCACTCTAACAGAAAAAAAAAAAAAAAAAATCACTCTTATTCTTGTGATTGCTTCAGTATTGTAACAGGACACAGTAGCCTCAGTTTAAAACAAAACAAAACAAAACACAACACCCAAGAGTATATATATCAAGCAAACTTTCCTCTTTTTTTTCTTTGAAAGCCAGCTCCTTTTGTTGGGGGAATAAATGGCATGGTGGTGAAAAGTTGTGTCCTAAGTGGATTTATGTTGTGATTTTCAATTCCAGCTCACTGCAGTCGACGCAGACGAAGGGTCAAATGGGGAGATCACATATGAAATCCTTGTTGGGGCTCAGGGAGACTTCATCATCAATAAAACAACAGGGCTTATCACCATCGCTCCGGGGGTGGAAATGATAGTCGGACGGACTTACGCACTCACCGTCCAAGCAGCGGATAATGCTCCTCCTGCAGAGAGAAGGTAATTTACATTAGAACCAATGCAGTCTTTTCATCGGGCCCATTTAACCCTGTAATTAAATTTAAGAACCGCGGCAAGTAGTCTTTTATCCTATAAACATCTAAATTAGATCAGAAAAGCAGAGAGACCAGAGTCTCAGGAACAGCATGCATAGACTGATTTGGTTAAATTGTGGGAAAAGGACAGTATCAGAGGCATATTTCAAATTTATTATGGAAAAGTAAGGCTGCAGACAGAGAGAGAAAGGCTCTTGTCTTCAAAGAAATTAACATATGTGTCAGTGGCATGTAATGTTTCAGGGTTTCAAAGTAACTTCTGAATGTATGGATAATTATATAAAATAATATATATATTTAAATATGTATATACACACAGAGACACGCACACAGACACACACACACGCACACACACACACACACACAGAGTGAGCTAAAAGATTTCCTATTACAATTACATCTTTCTAGTCTCCCACCTGAGAAATCCCTTTTGTTAATTTATTATTTCCAGATTTTCAGTATCATTCCAAGAAAATATGAATAAATATTAATATACTCCTTCATTTTGCTGGGTTTTTTTTTCCATTCACAATGAATGTATCATGGGATCCTCTCCATGTAAATACTAGATAAATCCTTCAAATTATTTTTTTCACAGTTATGTAATATTCCTTAATAAGTATAAAACTATGGAAGAAGTCTATTATTGATAAACTTGTATTCCTTAATAAGTATAAAACTGTGGAAGAAGTCTATTATTGATAAATTTTTCAATTTATCCTCTTTTACTGACAATGGAGAAATATTTAACACTGAACATGCATCATTTTGAATGTGTGCAAGTATATTAGTTTTTTATATTGGTATGTTAAGCCCAGATTACAATTATTCTGAATTTTCTACTAGTGTTTATGTGAATTCATATTGTATATTTAAATCCTTATTGTATTTGGGGTGTATCCTAGTACACAGTAGGAGGTATTAATGCAGTCATAATTTTTTCCAGTCAAATAATCTCTGGTCCCCACAAAATACATTGTGATATTCATCCAAAGATGAACAACATTGGATAGTTCATCTTTTCCTCACAAATTTGAGATGTTGCATTTATTATATCATATATTTTCTTATGTATTTTGATTTTGATCTAAATGTTCTATTCAATTCTATTATTTATATTTTATGAGCTATTACCACACAATTTTAATGATTAAGGTTACATAGTATGCTCTATCCTCCGGTGCTACTAACTTACCTCAATGCTGTTTTCCCTCCAAAATGTTCCTTCTCATTCTGTTAAGTTTTCTCTTTGACTTTAAATAAGCTAGTTCAGTGTTTCTGTTGTTTTTGTTAACTGTGTTTTTATTAGGAACATAGGAGATTTATAAATTACTTAGGAATATATTATATATGTTTGATGTTGAATCTTTCTATCCAAGAACATTTTGCATTTGCATTTTTGCATTTGTCCATGCATTTTTTGTGTTTTTAGCAGGCTTTTTCTCTTTTTATGTAAGTTCTGTACATTTCTTGCTTGATCTGTTTCTACATCTTTTGTTTTAATTGCAAATAGGCTTTTTTCCCCCCAGCCAAAGTCTAACTCTGTCTCTCAGGCTAGAGTATAGTGGCATAATCCCAGCTAACTGAAGCCTCAAACTCTGGGCTCATGCAATCTGCCCACCTCAGCCTCCCTAGTAGTGGGGACTACAGGTTCAGGCCACCAGTCCTAGCTAATTAAAAACAAATTTGTAGAATCAGAATTTTGCTTTGTTGCCCAGGCTCGTCTCAAGCTCTTGGCCTCTACTGATCCTCCCACTTCGGCCTCCCAAAGTGCTGGGATTACTGGCATCAGCCACAATGCCTGGCCTCCATTTTCTTTCTTTACTTTCATTTCCTAGTATACTTTCAATAAAAATGCTTATCTCGTTTGTGACTTGAATGAGACTGCCTCAGTGTTACCCCATTAGTTTGGTCTATGGTTTTAAAAACTATTAATAATACATTAAGAAAATACTCATCTATTTCTATTTTATTGACTTTTAAAAATAGTAATGGTGCTTTTCTCAGATAAAATAAATAGCTATCATATATGAGGACAGTAATGACTTTACTTCTTGAGTTGATGATATAGTGACTGATCTTACTATAGCTCCTGTTTTGCTTCCATGGTTTAGATGGATCTATTTTGCATCCATGGTATGGATTATATTAGGACATAATGTTTTTTTCTCTTGAAATAAGCTGATATTATATGCTTGCTGATACTTTATTTAATAAAATTAGTCTGTATTTTTTTTTGAGAAATCCTATCAAGATTAGGTATAGTTGTCATAATACTTCATAAAATAAACAAATAAAAACATAAGAAATCCCCAAAATAATAAGTATAATATCAAACATGAATGTATTATAAACATGTATAAAACAAATAAATGAGTCTGAATCTGGTTCTCTGGAAAGACACAACAAAAATAAAGACGTAATTAATTGGATAAAATGCTATCTAACCTAATCAAGAAAAAAAGAACGAGTAAAACTACACAATAAAATCTAATGAGGAAACTACATAGAAATAGAAAAAAGTAAGATTCATAGGAGACAACTTTGCTTAAAGGTATGCAAAATTTGAAACAGAAATGGATGATTCTTTTAAAAGATACAATTTACCAACATTAGTTCAAAAAACAACAACAGGCCGGGCGCGGTGGCTCAAGCCTGTAATCCCAGCACTTTGGGAGGCCGAGACGGGCGGATCACGAGGTCAGAAGATCGAGACCATCCTGGCTAACATGATGAAACCCCGTCTCTACTAAAAAATACAAAAAACTAGCCAGGCGAGGTGGTGGGCACCTGTAGTCCCAGCTACTCGGGAGGCTGAGGCAGGAGAATGGCATAAACCCAGGAGGTGGAGCTTGCAGTGAGCTGAGATCGCGCCACTGCACTCCAGCCTGGGCGACAGAGCGAGACTCCGTCTCAAAAAAAAAAAAAAAAAAAAAAAAAAAAAAAAAAAATCTCAAGAATCAGATAACTCAATATTACACCAGGTCCAGCAAGCTTGACAGAAGGACTGTAACTAAACTTTGCAGGGTGTGTGATCATCATTAATCACAGAGATATGGTTGGCGGAGTATTAGATTCTCATTTATATTTTTAAACTAGATTTCCTCCTCCTTAATAGTTTGTTTTCCTTTGAAGCTCATGTCAAAAAATAATTATAATGCACATTACCCCTCCTTGCTGTCATCGACAGATGATAGGTGTCTTCCCAATAACTTTTCTTCTTTCTAACCTCATATCCTATTGCCATCTACATAGTGGAAAGTCACACTTGGAAGAGTTTATTTCCTACCTGCCTGACATTCACTTCAACAGTACTCCTATCAAACTTCACATTGACTTTATATCCAATAAGAGGTTTAAGGCATCTCCCATCTTGCAGTCACGCTGACCAAACTTAAACTTAAACTCTACCAACTGAGCCTCATTGTTAAGATGAAGTTTCTATCAACAGGTGTAGCCCATGAATCCCACCTCTGTAGCCTTAACTCCTACTACCGCTTCGCTTATATCCTTCTCTTTAGTTCCACAAAACATACATTTCTTTTCTTCAATGCTCTGTAAATTGACATGTGAGTTTTCCTCTGTCTGTTAATGTTCTGTGGTATTTATATGTAAATACATCTTGGATCTGAAATCTCTGCCCCTGTAACTTCTTCTGAAAAGTTTTTTCCTTCCTCCTATGTTGGTTTTCAGTCTGAAGTTTTTGCTCCTGTAGATTTCTATATGTACTTCCAAAATAAGAGAATAGAAACTATGAACATTGAACTGTAAATATAGCTTTTCTAGCACAATATTGGTGGAAGACAAAGGAAAACAAAAACAGTAATTTTTCTGTCTGATATCTACCAGAAAAAGCAATATAAATATCTGTAACCTTCGTCTTAGAAACAAGCTAGAAATGCAGAATTACAAATAGACTCCTCGTAGCACATATTGACATATTTAATAGAAAATAATAAGATAATACAATCATCTATAAGCCAGGAACATTATCTCATTACTACTAATTACTATTGTCATATCAAAAAGTTGTCTTTTTAATTATTTTAATTATATCATTTCCAAACTTAAAGTATCTTAAGTCTATTTTTCCAAAGCTCTTCTTTATTCATATTTTATGTTATTCTTACAACAAATGTTATAGATGAAGTTTTATTCATGGTATTAATAATTTAAAATTGTGATTTCATAGTCTGAACCTCAGACTTGAAATTATTTATGGCTTCCTGTAAGGTAACACCCTTTATTACAAAAAAAAAAAAAAGTGTTTTATATTCACACATAGATAAGTACAAATTCTCCAATTTATTTTAAACATTTGTTCTTCTAGGATGTAGGGAGAAATGGAAAGCAGATTTTGAATTCAGAAGCCTTGTATTTATCTGCCATCATTAATTAATTTTATAATCTTGATTCAGTGAGCTAAATTTTTCCATTTTAAAATTCTCTTTTGTAAAATAAGAATCAAATTAGATTGTTTTAAGGATCTTTTTCAATTATAAGAGTGTTACCAAAACACCAAGTTTTCAGTCTAGGTCCTGCTGCTCACCACACAGAGAGCCAATCACTGACAGATCAATTATTGCCAAGGAAGAAGGCTTTAATTGGGTGCTGCAGCTGAGGCGATGGGAGATCAGTCTGAAATCCATTTTACCGACCAACTAAAATTTTGGGTATATATAGCAGGGAAAAAATGTAACAATGTGTAAAAAAGTAGGAACTAGGAACTAGGGAGGGGCAAGAAAGCAGTCACGATGAATGAGGGGTCTAGCATCTCATTGTCTGGATATGGTGATCTGGTGTGTTTCATTTCTTTAATACTTTTTTGAGAGGCTGCAAGTGGTTTCCTGAGGAAGGAACTCACATAAAACATGTAAGTTTCAAGCTCTAAGACCAGAAGGATGAATTTCTATGTTTATCAAAAAAAGTGATCTATGGGACTATTTGTTTGGTTTCAGTCCCCCCTTTCTAATTATCAGTTCCTCAATCATGGGGAATTTGGTTGTCAATCTCTCTGGCTGCTTAATGCTGAGGAGGGCCATCATGGGCAGCATTATACTATAGGTGATTTCATGGTCACCCAGAAATCAAAGGCTAATCTAATAGTGTCATTTTCTTCTGAAACACAGTATTTCTCTCCTCAGCCCCCAACTTCCAACAAAGGCAAGTCATAGCAGGACAAATCTACTTTCAAAATAAGCTTCAGGCCCATATGCTTAGCCTGACTAACCACCCAAAGTGCAACAAGAATCATTTTTTATATAGGTCCTACATTGGCTTGCTTGGAACCTTTCACAAGGCCATTTCAGTCAAAGCCCTGAGAAAATAACCACTTCCTCCAATTGTGTCCCCATTGTAGAAGAAAACATGTTGTTATTAAATGTATGCAAACAAACACATCACCATCAATTAAGAATATTATTCTGGAGAAATTAGGCAGAGAAAAAAATATGCCTCAAATTCTGTTTACAAAAGTATTCTCTACTTAATAAACTCAAAGCATAACTTTATAGGTTATAAATAGCTCTAAAATGTTATCCAGACTCTGTAGAACAAAACAAAAAAATCAGCAATATTTCAAAGATAAAAGCCACAAAAATTATTTCAGTCCTTCATTAGTTTAGTCCATGCAATCAGTTCTTGCCCTGCTTCATATTGGGTTAACAATCTTTATGAACACATCAGCCTTTAAATTAGTACCCTGGAATTTTCCTCTCTAACCCAATGGCACAATCTCCAAAGTTATCATTAGCCTGCATTCAAAAGTCCTTTTCACAAACTCCACCAAAGAAGCAAGCCCTGGACTATAGCTGATTATAAGTCACTTTTTGAGAAGGATCAAAGCAAAATAATAAATGTAGATGACAAAAGCCTTAAGACAGCCATAAAGACACAGTAGATAAAGAAATTTGGTTATTTCTGTGGCATCCAACAATTTAACATAATAATCATAATTATTACTGACAACACATATTGACATATCAGAATTTTAGGAATCTCATAAAATCCTCAATTAATAACCCATCCCTGTAAATATTAAACAAAGGAAGCTTAACATCACCTCAGATTTGACAATGTCTCCTTCATAATTCTAACATAACAACTAAGCCTAATAAGCCTTACATGTCTCTCTTGAACTTCAGGGAAACTAATACCCAGAAAGGTTAGTATGAGGTCAAAAAGACTGAATTTAGAACTTGAAATTTTGCTATTGGAAATTCTGTCAAATATGAAAGGTTTAAGACACCTGATAACACAAAATATGATCGCAGGTCACTATAAAATATTTGTTTATTTAGCCAAAATAATAAAACAAAAACATTTACCTTTTGATAGAGAGGTGACTGTTTCTAAACTTAAGACAGCATGAGGCCAACTAATTCTGTCTCTCACCTCTCCATTTTTTTCCCTGCAGTTTCCTCAAGAAGTGAACAAAAATATCTTACATGAAAATTTTATTCAAATGAGAAAACCAAATTTTATCTTTGTATGGTATATTATTAATGTTAAATCTAATTTTAATAAAATCTTACATACAAATCTATCTAATTTTAATCAGTTTGACTATAAGATTTTCACAAACTTCTTATAGCCTTTTATGATTATCCATTAAAGAGCAGATCAACGCTCCAAGAAAACTCTGTTATTCTGACATATAGGCCCAGACACTGGCCTTGCATGATTGTGCTTTTGATATTAATGTTTAATTTACAGAAACTCTGAACTAAGTTTATCCTTCAAAATTGCCCCTTACCATCTCACACACCCACAGCTTCCACAATAGTTCCTGGGTCCACAGGGATTGAATAGTTTTAATTTCTGGCCCTGTGTCTCGTGAAAGCAGTTCATTTTGATTGTCACCTTCTCCTGTATCTGAAGATGAGACTTTGACTAGTATCAGTGCTCAAAATTTAACAGAAGTCAGTGCTTTCTTCAGACCCAGGATTCAAAGACCTGGAAGTTAACAGCACAAGGATTAGTTAATAGGATATTTATACTACAGAAAGCCTATTATTCTAATATGTCACAAATTAAAACACAGTGGTTTGGAGTTTAACAGATACTACTTACAGCACTTCTAACCACTGTGTTAAAGCAGTTAGGTTATTCATTCCATATTTCTAATTGTTAGCATTTCAGGGACAGAACTGTGACCAAAAGCATCAAAGTTTTGATATGTCCTTTGCCAAACTTTTCAAAGTAAGGCAACTAATGTTGTTGTTTTTTTTCCATTATTGAAAAATGGCAAATGCAAATATCAGTTTTGGAAATTCAGAATAAAGATAAGAAATGTCATTTCACTTAAATACTACACAACAAAGCAAGGACAAAGTGAAAACCACACAATAATTTCTCTTTAGCTATTTAAAAGACCATCATTACACATTTCTAAGATTCACTTCTGGATACAGTACTTACAACTAATTAAGTAACTTTCACCACTTAAGTCTTCAAACCAGTGCAACACTAGTACATATTTTGTTTTCAAGTACCACATGAATGCCCATCAGAGATAAATGGATTTGGATCAAAAATTACAACAAAGTATCATACTTTTTAATGTAATTACTGCTTAATTCAGTTGAGTGTCACTTAATGTTAATAATGATAAACAAAACTAAAGTAGTTTGAGAGAAATTCCAATCAATTAAAAATTTCCTTAAAGAAATCTCTTTCCTGAACATTAAAACTTTGAACCCATATCACAGTTTTTCTTCATTAAAGGAACGGATCTGAAGTAACTCAAATTATTGATTGAATTGAATTACCTTGGAAATAAACATCATTTAAACACTTCTATTCTCATCTACTTTTCCAAATGACTAAGTATGTAATGTACTATTTTTGTTTAGAACTTATAAAAATAAGTCTTTTATGTGATTTTTGCCAGGAACCTTAAAGTTATCATAGCTAGCAATATAATCAGAGGTAAGAAAAAACAGTCAGATTTAAATGGCTGCTGTCCTTCATCAATGTTTTGAAGCTTGACAAAGGTAGTTTAGAAACTTTCAATAAATAGAGCAAATGATAAATTGTTGGGGATACATAGAAAATAAAATGACCATTCATAGAACCAAATAAAAGCTTTCCATTAGAAACTAAAAACCATCAATAGTTTTATATATATGTATATGTATACAAATATATATATGTGTATGTATACATATGTGTATATGTATAAATATAAATATGTGTATATGTGTATATATGTGTATATGTGTATATATTTGTATGTATAAGTAGAACAAACAGCAAATAAATGAAAATTAGAAGCAAAAATAGGCCGGGCGCAGTGGCTCACTCCTGTAATCCCAACACCTGGGGAGGCGGAGAAGAGGGGATCACGAGATCAGGAGATTGAGACCATCATGGCCAACATGGTGAAACCCCATCTCTACTAAAATACAAAAAATTAGCCAGGTGTGGTGGCAGCACCTGTAGTCCCAGCTGAGGACTGAGGCTGAGGCAGGGGAATCACTTGAACCCAGGAGACAGCGTTTGCAGTTAGCCGAGATCATGCCACTGCACTTCAGCCTGGCAACAGAGCAAGATTCTGTCTCATGAAAAAAAAAAAAAAAAAAAAAAGCAAAAATAAACAGTATTCCAACCCTCAATTTTTCTTCTACTTAATTTACCTCGGGTTACAGTGTTACCCAGAGCCAAAAAAATTCACCTGATGAATATTTTATTCCTGATTCAGTTTTCTGACATTTACTGGCTTTAAGTCCAGCAGTACCATTATATATTTTCTGTAATTAAGAAATTCACTTCAGGAATGTGATGCAGAATAGCAAATATACTATGAAATTTGGCTCCATGTTACATTCAGCTTTGGACTTAACTATATTTTAAAAATTGCCAAATTGCTAATGTATTTCTTTACAATAATTTATATTTTACTTTCATTAAGATATGAGCTTTAACTATGAACAATGTTAATTAGCCAAAGTATTCCAATTTTTATCAAGTTTCAAAGGATATTTTATTATCTAAGCTTTTACAACTTTGTATTTTCTTTGTATGGGCATGAAGGTAGACACACAGAGAAACAAGAAAAATGGCATGTGACTTACACAGACCATCCATGATATGCCTGGACTTTCTGTTTTGTCCTAGATTTTCTTTCTTTTCTATTTTTAATAACCAGTTATTTTAATTTAGGACAAACATTCATCGGACAAAAGCTTTTGTTATAAATTTTTTTTTTTTCATTATCAACTTCCTTACCAAAAATGTATTTTCATATCTGTAACTTTTTTCACATCTCTTTTTCTTCTACTTACTGGTTTTCTTCTACCTTGTTTCGTAAGTAACCATTTCAAGCCCATAATTTGAATTAACATTTAGATAACTTCTGAACTAGACAAAATGATTTGTTCTCAATAAAAACACATCTTCTTTAGAATTCTTATCCTTAGTAGCCTTAAATTTTAGAGAACAAAGTTTTAGTGAACACCTGAGAAGCAAGAATTTCTGGGCTATCAGATATTAGCATTTTACAGATGAGATCCATTCCACAGTTTTTAGAAATATGTTTCCCCATAACTTTTTCTTAATTAGAAATGACCCAGACACCCAATGAGCATCAAGAACAATTTAAAATTTTTGAATTACACAAAAAGTTTACCTACAACATTTATTCAATTTACAAGTACTTGATTTTTTTCATTTTAATAGTTTATCTAGATTACTCTGAAAACTGAAATATTTAGACACCATCATTTAAAGTTAGCTGTTTCCTTGTTCACTATGCTTTTTTTTTTTAATAGCTGGTGAATGTCAAGTCCTCAACTAAATCTTAAAATTAAATATATAGTTATTTTTGCCAGTAACTCACAAGAATCAGCTAAGAACATGCAATTAGTCTCATTTGTCAAAGAAGGTACACAAACCAAGATCATTTTATTTTGGCTGGGTTTATAGTTTTATAACCTTCTATGCCAAACCATGACACCTCAATTATATATAGCAGAGTCATATATAAAACCCAGACAAAAATGTATGCTGACAATTCTAAAGACATTTCTTTTTTTTTTATCAAAAATTTTAAAGCCAGCTTGTTTATTGTGGTTTACTTAAGTCATTTGAACTTGAAAAATACTTTGGGCTTACTTATTTTATGTGTACTCTTTTATTTATAAACCAAATTCGTAGACAAAAAAGAAAAAAAAAAAGACCCATAATATATGAACATAAACACATTACGACACATACAAACACACATAAAAATCCAATCCATTTTACCTCAGAACTCTAGCCGTGATATAGCAATACAAACTCACTGGTTTACATAGCCACACTTTCTTTAATCCAGTGAAGGCTGTGAATCAAAATTTTGGGTAGAACAGTTTTCATGGCAGTTTGATTTTTAAAGGCTAAACCTCCCCAGACTCCAAAGAACACTGGGACCAATCACCACCACAAGAGACACACGAGAACGTCACGTACTGACCAGGCCCAACTGTGGTTAGAGCAGTAGTGCAAAAGCTTGGATACATGGAACTCTGTCACTCTTTCCCATTCAATAGCAAACTCCAGATTCCAAAGAATACTGGAGTCAAACCGTGTTTAAAGAAAGTTAGTTTACTGAATTCTAGTTTCCTCTGACTATATCAAATTCGCACAATCACCAACACAATCCAACTACTGAAACAACAAACGAGCCCTAAGAGTGTCCAAACTGAAACAGTTGGGGTGCTTCTTCTTTCTATTGGTTGGGCTTGATCAACCCACAAACGAACATTTCTTAGGAATTTCTCAAATTGAGAGGAGCCAATCCCACTGTCTGGTACCCACAAAAGATACACACTTGCTTACACATACACACACACCACAATTACAAACAAGCTCCCAAGAGCGTTCATACTGAAATCCCCAAAAAGTGTCCATACGAACACAGGGTGCTTCCCACTCTCAGTCATTTGGGCTTGTTCAACCTACAAATAAAAATTTCTTTAAAAAATTCTCAAACTGAGAGGAGGGGATCCTGCTGTCCAGGACCACAAAGGAACTGACACTCATCTATCTGGATGCAGATGTCAAATTTCAAATGCTGTTCTGACTAGACAATCAGGAATGTAGTTGGGGGTAGCTGCTGTTCGGCCAGAAAGAAACTGAAACACCTCCAGTGAAAATCAGGTGGGCAACTGCTTAGGAGGCCTTCTGAGACACTCGACTCAAGGCCGCCAAGACACAAGCAATGTGTTCCGGTCAGGTAACCAAAATCTGTCACAGGAACACTAGGGGTTCAGTTTAGATTATGCTGCTGGTAATACAAAAAGCCAATCACTGAAACAATAATTGTTGTCAAAGAAGAAGACTTTAATCCAGTGCTGTAGCTGAGCAAATGGGTAACAATCTCAAATTCAACTCACTGACTGACTAAAATTAGTGTTTACATAGCAGGGAAGAATTGTTAATGTGTAAGAAAACAGGAGCTAGGGAGGGGCAAGGAAACAATCATAACGATTGAGGGGTGTGACGATTGAGGGGTGTGACATTGGATGTGGTGATCTGGTGAGTTTCAGTTCTTTGATACTTTTTTTTGGAAGTCCTGAAGGTTGTTTCCTGAGAAAGGAGCTCAGATAAAACAAATGTAAGTTTCAAGCTTTAAGATCAGAAGGGTCAATTTCTATGTTTATCAAGAAACAAAAAACAAAAAACTATTTATGGGACTATTGGGTAGGTTTCAAGAGTATATAAGAAATATATTACCTCTTTTGTTCTACTTTGACCTTTATTACCAGATGAAATATAATAAAGCTTTATGATGTTCGTTTTTAGAAATGGAGATTTATCTACATCATTCTGGCTATATTACAAAAATAAAATTTGTCTCATATATATGCTCAGTGTTATGCATTTAGCACTAGCTATAAAATGTGAATACAAAATGCTTGCATAAAGTATTTTTATTTATATAGTGACTGCCCTATTTTAGTAAGTGCTTAAATGATGCTGTTGAATTACTACTATTTATTACAGCATAAATGCTATTATTTTATTGTTAATACTATTGGTATTCAATTTTAGGAAAGCTAACTCTGACACTGTGCTGACATCAGGGATAAAAAGGAGATAGCATTTTAAAAGGCAATAACCCACAAGAAACCTGGTGCTTATTTAAACACATTGTAGGGGTGTGCCAGGATGTTGCAGATGAAAAATGCAAGACCTTGAGATATGATCTCCTCCAAATAACTAAGATTCACATCCAATAAGGGAGGAAAACATAATTAGCAATACTACCTTTTGAATTATTGTGGAAAAGAACAGAGAAGGCAAAGGAGTAAGGACAGATCAAGGAGATGGTCCTGTTGGGCTAAAATTTGTCTCTGTGTTCTGTCTGGGTCTAGAGTCCTCTTTGTTTCAGCATTTTAAAGTTTTCTTCTCTGTGACAAATATCCAAGTGCCTCATATGAGTTTAAGGTCCTTATTGTAGTATTGTCACACTTTAGCCCTCTAAAATGGGAAGATAATGAAAGGGAAAGGAATAAAGAAATAAAAAAGTGTAAGTGTAGTTTAACTATGCTTTCAGAAGCCTTAAGACACTGATATTCTTGTAAAACCTCTATAAAGTATTCTTGACCAGTAAACTGAAAATCTAAAGCATATCAGAAGCAGAAAGGGGCCTAGCTTTTGAAAGAAAGCTTCGAATCTGCAGTACAGATATGTTCCAGGTCAAAAAAAATAGTTAAACATTGAGGAAGTTTCTTGGATCCAGGGTTATTGAAGATGTTAGGTGAGTTTATAGAGTTTTCTCCTGAGGTAATTTAAAAAAACAGGTGAGTCTACGTATTGTACTTTTCATGAGATTCTGAAGCAGTGGTCTTCAAATTCTAGTTTCTATAAGTAGAACCTTGGAAATTTGTAAAAATTGTAGATTCTTGTATCCTACCCTAAAGATTATGAGACAACATGCTCAAATTCTAACACCAACATACCCCATGCTGGGGAGGGGTGAAGGAGTATCGTGCCTTTGTAGGAATTTAGCCAAGTGGAAGGATTCAATTAAAATATCTACAGTATTATAAAGGATGTAACTAAGGAAAATGCAAGATTGTTTACACTATTCATAAAGTAGACTAAGTAACCTTAAGCCTTATTTTGAGTAATTTATTAATAATAAATTATAAAAGTATGTTTCATATATATGTATACATGTACTTATATATACAAATATATAAACTTATTTCATCTTTATCATGACCTTAGATGTTATTATTATTTACATTTATTATGTGGAAATAATGAAACTGAAAGAAGTGATTTGCTCTAGATCACTGAGGGCAGCACCAAAATTCTAACTCAGGAATATCTGGTTACAAATTCTGTGTTCAACATCACTCACCTACTGTTATTACCGATAGTGTTGTAGGACTTGTTATGCATAGAGAATGTACTATCACAGAAAAGAAAGAGAAGAGATTCATAAAATGTTTTAAAAACTTGATCAACAACAGACGCTAAAATAAGCCAAGATCTTCAAGGGTAATATCAGGGAAAATGTTTTACATCTTGGGGCTGCTTCTGGGGTCAGATCACCACCTGGCAGGATGTTAGGTCTACCTCAAAATGACAATTCCTTTGTTCTCACAACATGGGAAGTGGGAATCTTTGCAGTATACTATAAATTTTGTAACTTCCCATTGTTTCGTGTTCACATTAATAATTATAATTATAAAAGCAACATTTCATCATCTGTTTGAATCCATTTAAGAAATATCTGATTAATTTTATTGGCAAATTTTGATACTAAATAGATAAAATCAGAGACAGAAATGAATACAGATATTTTAACTAATTACAAAAGTTTAAAATATTTCAATTTAAAGTGAGATTACTTTAGAACAATATCATGATAAATGTAGGTATGAGGGGTTTTTTTTGTTTGTTTTTTTGTTTTTTTTTTTGATTCAGAGTTTCTCCTGGTCGCCCAGGCTGGAGTGCAATAGCGTGATCTCGGGTCACTGCAACCTCCACCTCCCGGGTTCAAGCAATTCTCCCTCCCGCCTCAGCCTCCTGAGTAGCTGGGATTACAGGCCACCACAACCAGCTAATTTTTGTGTTTTTTAGTAGAGACGGGGTTTCACCATGTTAGTCATGCTGGTATTGAACTTCTGACCTCGTTATCCGCCCGCCTTGGCCTCCCAAAGTGCTGAGATTACAGGCGTGAGTCACCGCGCCCGACCATGAAATTTTTTAAAGTCACGGTAGCTTTTATGTTTACTATTCTATTGTTATCTATCTACTGATGATATGCTCAAAAACAACTTGAATTTAGGTATATTATAAAGTGACAAGCTATAAAACGAAATTTTAGTGCCCATGTTCTGAATTCGTTTTTTTTTTTTTTTTTTTTTTTTTTTTTTTTTTTTTTTCTTTTCTTTTTTTTTTTTTTTTTTTTTTTTGAGACGGAGTCTCGCTCTGTTACCCAGGCTGGAGTGCAGTGGTGCGATCTTGGTTCACTGCAAGCTTCGCCTCCCGGGTTCACGCCATTCTCCTGCCTCAGCCTCCTGGGTAGCTGGGACCACAGGCGCCCGCCACCACGCCTGGCTAATTTTTTTTTTTTTTTTTTTGTATTTTTAGTAGAGACGGGGTTTCACCGTGTTAGCCAGGATGCTCTCCATCTCCTGACCTTGTGATCCACCTGCTTCCCAAAGGGCTGGGATTACAGGCGTGAGCCACAGCGCCCGGGCTGAATTTCTTTTAAAAGGTTTTGAAAAGTAGAATGGTTTAGTTAATAAACTCAGGCAAATATTTTTGGTGACCATGTCTTTTAATTGAAGCATGTCATAAAGAGTTTGGGACTACTTTAAGAAGTTTCTAGGCTAGGCGTGGTGCTCAGGGCTGTTATCCCAGCAGTTTGGGAGGCTGAGGTAGGTGAATCACCTGAGGTCAGGAGTTCGAGACCAGCCTGGCCAACATGGCAAAACCCCATCTCTACTAAAAATACAAAAATTAGCCGGATATGGTGACACAGGTCTGTAATCCCAGCTACTTGGGAGGTTGAGGCAGGAGAATCGCTTGAACCCGGGAGGTGGGGGTTGCAATGAGCAGAGATCATGCCACTGCACTCCAGCCCAGCCTGTGGAGCGACTCTCCATCTCAAATAAATAAATAAATAAATAAATAAATAAATAAATAAATATTCTCATCCCCAAATAGAAATTATAACAAATGTATTTTGAACTAAATCATGACTTTGTTAAAATAAATTCAAACATACATCTTAGGCAGTGGTGGTATGTTTGTACAAAATGTATGTACGCATGAGTGTATATATGTATGTGTATATATTTGTGTGTATATATATCTGTGTGTGTGTATGCACACATATGTTTTTTCACAATAGAGGGCTAACCTTATAAATTTTCAGATTTCATTGATATATTTCAGCCAATGTTTCCACCTTACAAACCTTGACTAACATGCTTCTTCAAGTTTTGTTTTATAAAAATTTCAAAGTTCAGAGATATCAAAAAAGTTGACTATGTCAATGCTAATTTTTTTTCCTTGTAATGATAAGGTATCTTTTCCTTTAAGAAAAGCTCCTGTTAATATTAAGGGCTTTATTAAATCTGATTCCTAGCTTATCATATTTTGCTTTTTAGAGAAGATTTTAAAACATATTTAGTTTTGTTTGCAACTATTTTACATAGGATTCCTTATGATCCTGACTCCTGAGATACACTTACAGTAAGCCATTGACCTCAGCAACAGAACGGGTAAAACACAGCCCGTAATTTTTTGTGTGTGTTATTTTAATCAATACTCCCCCTGCTGTTTTAAGAGGAAAAAAGCCCCAAGGACAGCTCTTATTACCAGATGTTTATAGAATGATTTTGCTATTAGAGAAGCATTAAAAACAAAGTCAGAAGTCGAGGCAAGTTAATTTATTAACTTTATTTATATAGCTATTCCATTTTAATTTACACTATTAATCTAAGTAGGAAAAACAGATACTGGAGGCAATTACTTTTCTTTTACTGAGATAATTTCATAGCACCATTATACTTTGGTGGTAGTTTTATTTTTCTATCCTTTCATTTTGACTTTACTATTTTTCATGAAATTTGGAAATTTTTTCTCCAGTAAACCCAACAAGTGAATAAACAATGCAGCCTAACATTAAATGTGATGCAGATTCGTAACCATCTTGTTTGCCTCTCTTTCTCTGCAGGCACTCCATCTGCACTGTGTACATTGAAGTGCTTCCACCAAATAATCAAAGCCCTCCTCGCTTCCCACAGCTGATGTATAGCCTTGAAATTAGTGAAGCCATGAGGGTTGGTGCTGTTTTATTAAATCTACAGGTATGTTCCTTGGGGGTGTGTGTGTGTGTGTGTGTGTGTGTGTGTGTGTGTCTGTAAATTCTAAAGTGATAAGCTTGGCATTTAATGAGTTTATATTTGTGTATGGAGGGAAAACCCTCACATGCTTGCCTCCACTCTAGTGAATGAAAGTTCCATCTGGAAAGGAAAGCAAGGGTAATATGGATGGAGGGTTTCCACAGCTAATCTATTCTATTGATCACCACAATTGAAGAACTAACATTTGGCTGGTAGGGATTAGCTGCAATCATTACAGGAGAGAATGAAGGGATTGGAAACACGTACTTGAATATTTTGTACTTTGGATCCAAAGAGTCTGCAGCTGACTATTATTTTCTGTTTTGTATGCCTTTTCTCCAGCTGGATTTATTTTTGCTGCAGTCTTGTATAGGGGAATTAACTTTGTACTCAAAGGCTGATGGTAGGCATTTTAATTCTGAGACAAGCCCCACTTCATTTCATGGCCATAGGCAAATCTTGTAATTGCTGTTTTTTATTCATTTATGAGAAGGGGGTAGTTTTAGCTGATATTTTTATTTGTAGCTAGAGATTCATGAGCATATATATTACTTGCAAGATGATAGCTTGGTGTTCACTGTTTATATATTTCTGACCAAAGTATCTTTGGCCAGGAAAAGCTCTATCTTTGAATATGCAGCTTCAAGTTGGGCTAAATATGGTGTTGATATATTTTCACTTTGCTATGTCAATCATAAGAATCATAAGATGATGCATTGTTTTATACATGAATGTTCAGAGAACAGAGTTTATCTTCTGATGTTACATGGGAATTGCAGAAGTTGCAGATATGAGAATTCATGAAGCTGGCCTTGAAGCCTAGGGGAGATTTTAACATGACTGACCCAGGAAAATTCCAGCATCAATCTTTATCATCAGCTGACATGACATAAGGCACAGCTACATCTTGCTCAAATCCCATTCGAATATTAACACCCTCTCACTTAAATCTGGGTGATATAAAAGTGAAGATTTCATAGAATGCTTGTATTGAAAATGATGCAAAAATAACAGAACACATCAATCTTATTTTTGAGATGTGGAAAGCTAACCCCATAGAAAGTAATTGATGCTTAAAATCAGTTGATTGAGTTTTCATCACTTCTAAAACGGCGATTTCTGTTATATCCTACTGATTACTAATAGCTACTGAAATTTTCTTGGCATTACCAAGTACTTCTTTGGGTCTCTACGCTAATATTTATTCTGTTGCTTTTCTCCAGGTACTTAGAGAGAGTTTGCTTTAATTGATCATTTAATATTGAAACAAAATTATATGAAGGTAGAGATATTAGTAATATGGAAATTTGGAGGATTTTAGTGACATAATTAAAAGAAAGAGAATAAAACCTACAGTCTCTTTAGGAGAAAAAAAAGTCAAATTATTGTAATGATAAAGAATAGAAAAAAACAAATATTAAGACATGTTCATTTAATGGAATAATAAGATCTTTGTCTTTACATTCATGGGAATTCATTTATTGAAGCAAGAATAAAATAAGAGAAAGAAAAGGAAAATAAAATAAATCTTACATGTGTAAGATTCAGGTCAAGAAATTATACATTTTATATTTAAATATGTCTCAAGTATGTGCCTTTATGTAATTTAACTTCCTATGAAGTAAGACATAATTTTACTTATAAAGTGGCTCAGGTTTCATTTTAATAAAATCCAGGAAGATTTAGGAAACATATTATAGTTCAATAATTCTCCCTGTGAGTTAAAGATGAAAAGAAGTTGGTCTTTTTCATATTTCAAATTTCTCTGGTACAAAGGCTGAAAAAACACTTGAAATGACATTTCTATTCACCCTTTGTGCTTCTGGTATAAGGAAAAGAAAGGATGCCAACTGTAGTGGCAGTCTCTATTAGAAAGAACAAGGGTGATACCATGAAAGTACTTTTCACAGGCCACTAACCACCCACTTTTGTTCATGATCAACTGAGACTGCATTTAAGCTACTGACCTAAAAGTTGGAAAGCTTCCATCAAATTACTCTTCAAATAAGAAGATGCATTAGAGGTACCCTGGCTGCCTCTGTCCTCATCCTTTTCACACTCTAGCACTACCTACTGCTGACTCACTGCTCAATTTGGAAGACAGAATTTGTGAGGAAATATAGTTTTGAAGATAGCAGCAAATTGGCTTCAAACTAATCTGTTTTGATGGAGATCTAAGTGATTTCTTTTCAGACAACAATTCTTGTTTCCCCCCTTCCCACTTCTGCTTTTAAGAATGGGCCTTTTATGCTATCTAAAAGTTGTTCGAGAAGCAGTGATTTTCCTCAGTGCATGAATGCTGTTTTGCCTGACGGCTGTATTGATGGCGTTCACTTGAGGAAAATATTACTAGAGCTTTCTCAAACCTGTTATGCTGATCAGGGTTAGTTATAGGTAGATGTTTTTCCTCCAGAGTTCTGACCGGCCAGTGAAACTTGTCACAGTCAAATGCTGGAGCCAGACCACGGCGAAATCATGAGAGCCAGTCATGTGCATCTCTTCCTGACTCTGTGTGCAGTTATGTCTTGTTACCAGCTAAACATTGCTATGGTGGGCATACTTACGCCACAGAAATCATCAAATACAACGAATCAGTGTCTTTCACTTCAAAGTTTTTTTGTTAAGCATTCATCAGCACACCACCCAATACAGAGAGAATTCCCTCAAGTATTTACATCACCAGAGTATGTTCACTCAAGCAGCTTCCTCCCTCTTTGTCTCTCTGAATTTTTTATGTATTTTTATCATACTAAAGAGAGGCAAGGGTACTAAATAAAACTATGTTTTATACTCAAATATTCAAGTATTTCTCTTCTTCACAAAAGCATTATTTCCTTCCAAATTACCTTTTCATGTAACTCACATTCCATTTGGCCCACCCCACCACCATTTGCATATTTCTCCTTTTTTAGACATAAAGTTTCCATGTGTCATCTCTGCCGTCTCATCCCATAAAATAGTAACACAGTTGACCCTTGAACAACCCAAGTTTGAAATGCACAGATCCACTTATATGCAGATTTTTTGAGAAATATAATATAAATCCTGCCTATTTGGAGAGCCAATCTTTTGTATACAAAGGGTTCCATAAGACCCACTGTGGGACTTCAGAATGTGTGGATTTTTTATATACTCAGACGTCCTGGAACCAGTCCCCTGTTTACCTCCAAGGAGATGTAATTAACACTTAGTGTGGCACTTAATATGGGGTCATGCACTGTTTATTTACTTTAAATTCTTTGCTTATGGTATCATTAAGGATAGTTAGCTCATATTAGGGATACATACACAAACTCAAAATCTCAGTGATTTAAAACAAATAATATATATTTCTTACTCACACTGTATGTCCATCATGGATCATCTCCAGCTCTGCTTTTCATCATTTGTACTTCCCTTCAGAATAATGGAGCAGCTTCTATCTAGGGAAATGTTTTTCTAATAACAAACAAACTATAAATTTAAAAAATGGGCTAGTTCATAGAGTTTGATAAATCAGTGTTCAACAAGTTATCTTAATTCAAATTATTACTTGTTGTTACCATAATATGTATTGATTGTTTATTTCAGTTTATTTCTAATTTTTTACTTACAAACCGAGATATGTTACTGAACATCAGCTGCGTTAACTTTCTTTTAAGAGGCTATATTTCTTTGACAAATGTATAATGCATCATTTCACTTGGTCATTAACCTGCCCAAACAAACAGGTGGATCTTACTATCGTTATCATCAGGAAAATGAAAAGAATGAGACTCCGAAACAGAAAGGTTTATGAGTCATATTAGTTTTTCTCGTTTTGATTAAAAACTCAGGACCCTATCCACTACATCACATTCTTTTAGATTAGGCTGTAGAGAACTATTATGTTTATTTTACCTGTTTTGGGAAGGATGTAAATGTTTTGTATTACATTAGTTCTGTATTTTCCAAAGGTTAATTTTGTGATGTTATATTGGGGTAAATGTACTAATGTTTAAAAATATATACATTTGTTTTAAGGCTCTTATGAAGAAACACTTTAGAGAAATATGAATTGACTATTTTCCTCACTTGGAGATTATAGAATAGAATACAGATAAAAACCTGAATAAAGCACAGTTGAGCAAAAGTTATTAATTTCTCAGATTTTATCTCAAAAAGTTCCTGATTCTGAGTACAATACTCTAAAAAATCCAAGTAAGAGAGGTCTCAAATAGTACCAGATAACATTATTTTATAAATAGATGAGGTTGAAATTTTTGCTAGTCAAGTGTTATTATAGAAAAAGTCTGGCTAAGATTGAGAGAACAAAATCCAAGAGAAATTCACCCAAAAAGGGAAGATCACCATTCAATACTCTAATCGAATAGCTGCTTAGATTTGAGTCAGTACAACTAAAACAGGGGAGAGAACATTGGAGAGAAATGTGATGGTGGACTGGGCAGTTGACAAGAAAGCATGAGCTGTCCCCTTGAAGATCTTGCCCAGTATTGTAGGTGAGATCGATCCTGCCTGGATCCATAAATCTCAGAGTTTGTGCTTCTAATTATAAATTATAAAATAAAGAACACTGCAACATGTGAAGAAGAGAAGTATGCACATCAAGATGTAAGACGAGGCTACCACCTGGACATTAACTAAAAGATACATTAGAATTCCATAACTTGCCACTAGTTCACAGGATTGTTGCTTGATATTGAGCCTCTTAATGGTGGAATTTACTGGGAGTCATTCCTCTAGCACAGTAATCCTAGAGCAACCTCAATACAGATAATTCCTTTAACAAATACATTTTTTCTTTCTTCATCCTCTCTATCCCAGCAACAGAGGGAAAATAAAAGGAAAAAAGACAAGAACATGTGTGAGATGATCACATCCACCCACCTTGTTCCCAGTCCTTAGAAACAAAATTAGTTTCAAAATAATGAAGAAAATAATTAAAAAATAATGAGTAAGGCATCATATTAATTAAAATGAGACCGTTTTGCAAAATAACAATTATAGACATAAATTGAGACATCATTGATGAAACCAGCTACACAACAGAAATGGAGATGATCAATACAAAAGCCTGAAAGCATCTTAGACTGTTTCATTTTATTCTTAAGGAGTTGATATTCCATATTCAAACTGAGTATAATATAATGCGGGCTTAGACTTTTGTATTTACAACAAAAGCAAGAGAAAAGAAAAAAGATTTGGAAACTTTATGAAGGTACTATAAGAGTTAACAATTAAATATCAAACAAAATATTAAGCTGGCCCTGCCTCACTCCATTTCTAGACTCCTAATTGGATATTTTCCTACATTATGCGTTGAGCAAAGTTATAAAGTACACTATTCTCGAGGCCTTGATATTTGTTCCGACATGGCTTATTTACCGTAAAATTCTTAGTTCCTTTAGCACTTCTACAAATAGTCAAAATATGCAGTTATCAGCAGTGAGTGTGTGCCTGATTGAAAAGAAAAATCACTTATGAACTAGTGTTGAATTAAATGATCCATTCACCTACTACTGGTGAAGTCATCCCAAGAGAAATTCAACCACAATTTGCCAAATGGATAAAAATGTATATATGGGGAATGGAATAAAAGTATGACATTCTTTGCACTTAATATGTTCCTTTAGGAGTAAAGGATTGGGAATTAGGAGGAGATAAAAACTGGCAATTTTCCTTTGACTTAAAATGTTTTTCTTATTGTTCTCTCTCTCTCTTTTTTTTTTTTTTGGCTGCTACTTTCTTATTTATGTTAACCTATTGACTTACATCTGAAAATGAGTGGTAGTGAAAACAATTTACTTGAAATATGTCAGTATTGATTTTAAAATAACAAAGAACATGTATAGTGAAGCACAGATTGACCAAGTACAGTTCCTGGGTAAAATGGCTTGTATTTTGAGAGACAAGTAAGATAGAATACTTTTTGCATTTTAAAAGGTTTGTAAGAAACATGTAAACAAACAAAAATATGGAACCAAACGACGAAAATTGAAGAATAATATGCAGAATCCATGTGTGAACCACAAAGCCTACAATTTTTACATTTGACCTTTTACATTTTTTGTGAAAGGTCGGATGTACTGACCCTTTCAGTATGACATTGATAATCATTCAAAAATAAACAGAAAGTGTCCATTATATTTATGTAAAGTATAAAGCCAACTTTATAATATAAAATGTATTTTTAAAAATGTTTATACTCCTATAATGAAGCATTAGTTTATTATATTAAATTGGATTAAGGGATCATACATTTAACCATGTCAAAGATGTATCTCACATTAGCTAGCTAAAAATACAAGCAGGATCACGTGTCAAGAATATATTCAATAAATATTTGCTAAAATAATGGGGACTATTTTATCCTTTGTATTTAAAGTACATAAGGAGGCAGAATTTTAAGTGGTTGGTTAATAGGAGGGAGGTTGGTTGTGTGTAGGGTAGGGAAGAGGAGATTAAATGAGATAGCAGGTAAATTGCAAAGAGTTTGAAATGTAGAAAAAAGTGTTTGAGAGGCCTAAGGGGTTGGATCACCTGAGGTCAGGAGTTCCAGACCCATCTGGCCAATATGGTGAATCCCTGTCTCTACTAAAAATACAAAAATTAGCTGGGCGTGTGGGTGCATACTTGTAATCCCAGATACTTGGGAGGCTGAGACAGGAGAATCAGTTGCACCTGGGAGGCGGAGGTTACAATGAACTGAGATCACACAACTGCACACTAGCCTGGGCCACAGAGCGAGACTCCGTCTCAAAAAAAAAAAAAAATAAATAAATAAATAAATAAATAATAATAATAAATGGTAGTTCTTTTTATTCCAATTTTCGAAAAGGAACCTTTTTCCTGTTAACTCATAAACTCATAAAACATTTTAGGGTGAACAAGAAGGTAGTCGGCATTTGCAATAATGGATTAAAAAAGGTGAAATATAAAGGAATACAGGGGAATGGAGACATTCCAAGAAATATCATCCACTTTATGATTTTACTAGCTCTTCTATTGAGAAAGAAAGGTCACTTGCAATTTAAAGAACAAACTGACACTTTGGATGCTCAAGATACAGATGGCTAAGTGATCAATATTAATAATAAAAGCATCAGTACCTAATTTTAATTGATGCTACCGTAAGCCAGGAACTACACTAAGCACTTGAAAGCTTCTTCATTTTTAATATTCTCAACAAGTAGAAGTAACTTTTCCTATGTCAAATAGAATCCTGTTGCAGATGTCGTATTCAAATGCAAGCTGTTCTACCCTATACTCTCTGTACTATTATTCTATGCTGTCTATTCTAAGGACCGAAATTTCCTTATTCCCTTCAGCTTTGCTTAGACTTGCCAACAATCCCTTCAATAGCAAAGTACATCTACCTACAAGGTGAATCATTGTTTTTCTTTCAAACATCTACTTGATAAGTCTTGATTTAATTTTTTGTGGTTGCTTCATGATTCTTTACAAAAGCGAAATAAAATTATTATACAGAAAGTGTCCACTGACACTGAGAACATATAAATTTTGCTACTGCTTTAAAACTTCTGGTTCCACCTACCAGTGAAGTGACTAACTCTGGTGCTTTGATTCTCTTTCCTTTTCCTGTCTTTTCCTTGCTGGCAACTGCAATGACAGGTATAACCACTTAGAGATAAATAGCAGAAGAAAATAGAAAATGGTGAGAAGCAGACCGAGAAGGTGAATGTTGCCACCTCCAGTTACCTGAAGGAAAACAATACAAAACAAAACAAAACAAACACATACACATTTGACTAATGCACGAATTGGGTGTAAGTCTAAAAAGGTGTTTTGTCAGCTTACAGAATGTTTTTTCTTTTAATCTTTATCCATTCTTCTCATTTTTTAAATAGTTTCAAGAAGCCATGGAATTTAATGTCTGTGCCTCAAGGAATTATTATTTTTAGCCCTGAAGAAAAATTTCTGCTGCCTTGATCTCACTACAGAATTGATCTTATTCCAAAACAGTTTGAATTAAATGCAAACTGTCTTACAGCATGACCCTCTGCATTAACAGGTCCTGTCAGAGGTATTAATTTGTTTTTCTGATATCTTTGAAAGGTCCTAGAAATTTCAGGGTTTTTACTTCTCTTTCCTTTTTTTTGATGAGTATTTCTGGTAAAATAGGATGCATTTTTGCTCTGAAGATGATACAGGAGTTTATGATTCATGAATGTTTCACAGCTGGTTCAGGTACAGTGTGCATGAATCATAGGCACTGCACCGTACAATTTATAATGTCATTTATATTACAAGGATTACTTTGGATATTTGCAATTCACTCTTTTGCAATCAAAGATGCTTTTCTTATTTGTTTTTTCAGATTTCATTATGTTTATTTCACTGGCAATGCCCTTTTCCATCTTGTTCATCTGGCAAATTCCTACATATCTTTTTATTATTGTAGTTGTAATAAAAATATGGAATACAATACTTACCGTTACAACCACCTTTAAGTACACAATTCAGTGGCATTAAGTACAGTCACATTTTTTGTGCAACATTATCACCATCTGTTTCCAGAACTTTCTCATCCTCCCAAACTGAAGCTCTATACCCAGTAAACACTAACTCCCCAAACACCTGCCCGCAGCTCCTGGCACCCACCATATAACTTTCTGTCTCTATTAATTTGACTATTTTAGCTACCTTATATAAGTGGAATCATATAGTGTGTGTACTTTTGTGTCTGACTTATTTCATTTAGCAAAATATATTTTTTGTTTTTCTTTTAATTTTGCCATTCGTTATTTTTCCATTTTTATTTGGATTCAAGGGGTAAATGTACAGGTTTATTATATTGGTATATCACATGATGCTGATGTTTGGGGTACAACTAATCCTGCCAACAAGGTAGTTAGCATATCACCCAACAGTTGGTTTTTCCAGCCTTGCTACTCTCCCTCTCAGCTAGCCGCCTCTAATAGTCCCCAGTGTCTTTCATTAACAAGTTTATGTCCACATGTATGCAACATTTAGTTCTCACTTATAAGTGAGAATATGCAATATTTGTTGTTCTATTTCTGTGTTAATTCAGTTAGGATGGTGGCCTCCAGCTGCATCCAAGTTGCTACAAAGGACACGATTTCCTTTTTTATGGCTGTATAGTATTCTGTAGCATATATGTGCCACATTTTCTTTATATGCTCCACCACCGATGGGCACCTAGGTTGATTCCATTTCCTTGCTATCATGAAGAGTATTGCTATGAGCATACAAGTGCCTGTGTCTTTTCGGTCAATTTGTTTTCCTTTGGGTGGCATTGCTGGGTCAGATGGTAGTTCTATTTTTAGTTCTTTGAGAAATCTCCAAACAGATTTCCACTGTGGCTGAACAAATTTACATTCCCACCAAGAGTATGTAAGTATTCCATTTTCTCTGCAACCTCCCATCATCTGTTGTTGTTTTACTTTTAAATAGTAGCCACCCTGACTGATGTGAGTAGGTATCTCATAGTGGTTTTGATTTGCATTTCTCTGATGATTAGTGATATTAAGCTTTTTTTCATATATTTCTTGGCCACTTGTATCCCGTTTTGCTGAGAAGTACCTATTCATGTACTTTACTTATGTTTTGATGGAATTATTTGCTTTTGCTTGTTTAATTCTTTAAGCTACTTGTAGATTCTGAATATAAGACCTTTATCAGATGCATATTTTGGGAATATTCTCTCCTGTTCTGTAGGTTATCTGTTCACTCTGTCGATGGTTTCTTTTGCTGTGCAGAAGCTCTTTAGTTTAATTAGGTCCAAATTAACAATGTTTGTTTTTGTTGCAGTTGCTTTCGAGGACTTAGTCATAAATCCTTTGCAAAGAGTGATGTCCAGAATAGTGTTTCCTAGGTTTTTTTCTAGGATTCTTATAGTTTTAGTTCTTACATTAAAATATTTAAGACATCTTGAGTTAATTTTTGTATGTAATAAAAAGTAGGTATCCAATTTCATTCTTCTGCATATAGCTCACCAGCTGTTCAAGTTCCATTTATTGAATAGGGAGTCCTTTTCACACTGCTTATTTTTGTCAAGTGTTCCTTTTTTAGCAATTTTGTAGTTCTTCCTGCAGATATCTTTTACCTCCTTGGTTAGATTTATGACTAGGTATTTTACTTCTTTTGTGGTTGTTGTAAATCGAATTGTGTTCTTGATTTGGTTCTTAGTTACTGGTGTATAGAACTGCTATGGATTTTTGTTCATTGATTGTATCCTGATACCTTGCTAAATTGTTGATCAGTTCTAATAACTTACTGAGAGAGTCTTTAGAGTTTTCTAGGTATAAAATCATATCACCAGTGAAGAGAGATAGTCTGATTTTTTTTCACTGTTTGGATGCTTTTGTTTCTTCCTCTTGCTTCCAACAAATATATGAAAAAAAAAAAGTTTAACATCTGAATAGCACTTCCAGTGTTGTCCTGAATAGGAGTGGTGAGACAAGTCCTCTTTGTCTTGATCCACTTCCAAGAGGAATGCTTGCAGTTCTGATCATTCAGTGTGATGCTGGCTATGGGTTTTTTGTAGATAACTTTTATTATTTTGAGGTATGTACCTCTGATGCCAGTTTCTCGAGGGATTTTACCATGAAGGGATGTTAAATTATGTTGAAAGCTTTTTCTGCATCTCTCGAGGTGATCATATGGTTTTAGTTTAAATTGTGTTAATGTGATCGGATCACATTTACTGATTTGCATATATTGAAATACGATGAAACAACCTTGAATCTCAGGAATTAACCCTACGTGACCATTGTAAATTAACTATTTGATGTGTTGTTAAATTTGATGTGTAAATAAGTATTTTGCTGAGAATTAATTTGATGGAATATGAAATAACTTTTAAGTGTGGCATTTAGGCCATGTCTCTGTCCTTCAGAGACATGGGCCAGTAGTTTTAGTGTGTGTGTGTGTGTGTGTGTGTGTGTGTGTGTGTGTGTGTGTCTTTGCTAGGTTTTGCTATTAGGTGATGCAGGCTTCATAGAATGAGTTAGGTAGGAATCCCCCCTCCTTGATTTTTTGGAATAGTTTTAGTAGAATTACTATCAGCTCTTCTTTGGACCTCTGGTAGAACTCAGCTGTTAATCTAGCCGGACCGGGGCTCATTATTATTATTATTATTATTATTATTTTAGCTATTAGGTTTTTTATTACTAATTCACTTTTCAAACTCAATATTGGTCTCATCAGTGTTTCAATTTCTTCCTGATTCAATCTCGAGAGATTGTGTGTTTCCAGGAATTTATCCATTTCCTCTAGATTTTCTAGTATGTGTGCATAGAAATATTCATAGTTGTCTATGAGGGTGTTTTGTATTTCTGTGTGATCGGCTGTGACATTACACAACTTTTGTCATTTCTGATTGTGCTTTCTTGAATTTTTCTTTTTTTCTCTTTATTAATCTAATTGTCTATTGATCTTGTTTATCCTGTCAAAGAACCAACTATGAAACTATGGTTTCATTTATCCTTTATGTGGAATTTTGGGTCTCAATTTCATTCAGTTCAAGTCTAATTAGAGTTATCTTATTTTCCTTCTATATTTGGGATTCATTTGTTCTTGTTTATCTACTTTCTCTAGTATGATGTTTTATCATTAATTTGAGATCATTCTAACTTTTTGAGGTAGGCATTTATCACTATAAACGTTCCTCTTAACACTGCTTTTGCAACATCCCAGAGATTTTTGTATGTTGTTTCTGTTTTGATTTATTTCAAATAATTTTTTTATGTTTCTGACTTGATGTTGTTGTTTACTTAAAAGTCATTCAGGAGCAAGCTGTTTAATTTCCATGTAATCATGGGGTTTTGAGAAATATTATTGGTATTGCTTTCTATTTTTATTCCACTGTGGTCCAAGAATACGGGTGCTATGATTTCTTTTTTTTTTTTTTAATTTGTTGAGACTTGCTTTATGACTGAGCATGTAGTAAATTTTGGAGTATATTCCATGTGCAGATGAGAAGAACGTATATTTTGTGGTACATGGGTGGAGTATTCTATAGATGCATATTGGATCCAGTTGCTCAAGTGTTGAGTTTATGTCCAGTATTTCTTTGTTGGTTTTCTGCCTTGACAATTTGTCTAATGCTGTCAGTGGGGTCTTGATCTCCCCCACTGTTATTGTGTGACTGTCTAAGTCTTTGTATAGGTCTAGAAGTACTAGTTTTGTGAATCCAGACTCTACAATATGGGGTGTGTATATATTCTAGGTTAAATCTTCTTTTTGAATTGAACCCTTTATCATTATGTTGCTCCTGTCTTTTTTTTTTTTTTTTTTTTTGTTTTTTTAGTTTAATCTCTGTTTTATCTGATACGAAAATAGTAATCCCTGTTCTTTTTCTTTTCTATTTGCATGGTAGATCTTACTCCAATCCTTTACTTTGAGCCTTTGTGTATCATTACATGAAAGCTGGGTCTCTTGGAGATAGCAGCCATATGGGTCTTGTGTTTTGTTTTGTTTCTAATCCAACTTGCCACTCTGTACCTTTAAAGTGTGGTATGTAGGCCATTTATGTACCAGGTTAATACTGATATATGAAATTTTGATTATATCATTAAGTTGTTAGCTGGTAACTTTCTAGTTTCTATTTTGTGGTTGCTTTATAGGGTCTGTGGGCTATGTATTTAAGTATGTTTTTGTGGTAGCAGATATGGCTCTTTGTTCCCATGTTTAGAACTACTTTAGGGTCTCTTGTGAGGCTTTCTAGTGGTAACACATTTTCTTAGTACATGCTTGTCAGGAAAAGATTTTATTTCTCATTTGCATAAGAAGCTTAATTTGATGGAATATGAAATTCTTGGTTGGAATATGAAATTCTTGGTTGGAATTTGCTTTCTTTAAGCATGCTGAAAATAGGTCCCCAGGCTCCCCTGGCTTGTAAGTCTTCTGATCAGAAGTCTGCTTCAGACTGATGGGGTTACCTTTGTAGGTGATCTTTCCTTTTTCTCTAGCTGCCTTTAAGTATGAGTTGAATAATGAGAACATATGGACACAGGGAGGGGAACATCACACACCAGGGCCTGTCAGGGGGTGGAAGGCTAGGGGAGGGATAGTATTAGGAGAAATACCTAATGTAGACGGCTGGTTGATGGGTGCAGCAAACCACCATGGCACGTGTATACCTATATAACAAACCAGCATGTTCTGCACATGTATCCCATAACTTAAAGTATAATAATAATAATAATAATGAAAACAGAATGAAATTTGCTATTTTGATCATACTGCTTAAAAAAAAAAAGAAATTTTCTTTAGTATTGACCTTGGACAGTCAGGTGGCTGTATACCCTTGTGATGTCATTTTATATAGTATCTCACAGATGTTCTCTTGATTTCTTGTTTCTGGATGTCTACCTTTCTGACAAGATCAGGGAAATTTTCTTAAATTTTTCCCTCAAATGTAATTTCCAGGTTGTTTTCTTTTTCTTTTTCTCTTTCTCTCTCAGAAATGCTAATAATTAATAGATTTGGTTGTTTTACATAATCCCATATTTCTTGAAGACATTGTGCTTTTTTTTTTTTTTTTTTTTTTTTTTTTTTTGAGACAGTCTTGCTCTGTTGCCCAGGCTGGAGTGCAGTGATGTGATCTCAGCTTACTGCAAGCTCCGCCACCCGGGTTCACGCCATTCTCCTGCCTCAGCCTCCAAGGTAGCTGGGACTACAGGCTCCTGCCACCCCACCCAGATCATTTTTTGTGTTTTTAGTAGAGACAGGGTTTCACCGTGTTAGCCAGGATGGTCTTGATCCGCCTGCCTTGGCCTCCCAAAGTGCTGGGATTACAGGCCTGAGCCACTGCACCCGGGCAAGACACTGTAAGTTTTTTTAAATTCTTTTTTTCTTTATTTTTGTCTGACTGGGTTACTTCAGAAGACTTATCTTCAAGCTCTTAAATTCTTTTATCTGATAGAGCAAGTCTATTAATAAAGCTTTTGATTATATTTTAAAATTCCTTGAGAGTTTTTCAATTCCAGAAGCTGTGATGGATTACTTTTTAAGACGTTTATCTTTTCCTTTAATTCCTGAATTGCTTTAGAATTTTTTTGTGTGTCAATTTTCAAGTTTGTTTTGGATCTTATTGAATTTCTTTGCAATCCATGTTTTATATTATTTATCTGTCATTTCTGAGTTTCCCTTTTGGTTAGGGACCGTTGCTTAAAAGCTAGCAGAATCCTTTAGTGGTATCACTACATTCAGATTTTCATGATGCCAAAATTCTTGCACTGATGTTTTCTTATCCGGAGACACTGGCACTTTTATTTCTGTAACTTTTTCATGCAGGTGGGATATTTTCTTTATTCTTTCTTTCTTTTTATCAACTGGATACCATCATGGGAGCTGTTTGCTGGTGTTCACCTCTCCAGGATCTGGAGTATTCTTCATAATTCCATTGGATTCACATTTTTCTTCTTAAGTTAAAGTTCACAGAGCTCATTTTTAT
The DNA here is from genome assembly GCF_024542745.1 of Macaca thibetana thibetana. NCBI lineage: Eukaryota > Metazoa > Chordata > Mammalia > Primates > Cercopithecidae > Macaca > Macaca thibetana. The sequence goes on from NC_065586.1 coordinate 79,571,907, forward strand.
GGTTTATTTTGCTATTTTCAAGTGACTGAGGCACACCAAAGCCTCTAATTCATCATTTTGGCAAAAGAAAAAAATAAAACTTAACTAGGTTTTCTTCTAGGACTTATAGTTTTAGGTTTTAGTTTAAGTATTTAATGCATCTTGGGTTAATTAATTTTTTTATTTTTATTTATTTATTATTTTTGACACAGAGTCTCGCTCTGTCACCCAGGCTGGAGTGCAGTGGTGCACTCTCAGCTCACTGCAAGCTCCGCCTCCCAGCTTCACGCCATTCTCCTGCCTCAGACTCCCTAGTAGCTGAGACTACAGGCACCTGCCACCACACCTGACTAATTTTTTATGTTTTTAGTAGAGATGGGGTTTCACCATGTTAGCCAGGATGGTCTTGATCTCCTGACCTCATGATCCACCTGCCTCGGCCTCCCAAAGGGCTGGGATTAAGGCATGAGCCACCACTCCCAGCCAGGTTAACTTTTTTTTATACCATGAAAAGTAGGAATCCAGTTTCATTCTTCTATGTATGGCTAGCCAGGTGTTTTAATTTATTTAATAGGGAGTTTTTCGTCATTGGCTATTTTTGTGTACTGTGTCAGTGGTCAGATGGCTGTAGATATGTGGCTTTTCTATGTGTTCTCCCATATATTCCATTAGTATATGAGTTTGTTTTTCTACCAGTAGCATGCTGTTTTGGTTACCGTAGACTTGCAGTATAATTTGAATACAGGTAATGTGATGACTTCAGCTTTGTTCTTTGGCTTAAGATTGCTTTGACTATTTGTGCTCTTTTTCACTTCCACTTAAGTTTAGAATAGTATTTTCTAGTTCTATGAAAAATGATATAGTAATAGCCTGGGGACCCAGCTGTAAGTTTAGCAGATCAGAATGAGAACTTAGTGTGCTTATTTTGGTCTTGCCCCTGGCTGCCCATGGACCAATCAGCATGCACTTCCTCCCCTCCGAGGCCCATTAAAACCTCCAGACTCAGCCAGACTCCAGCAGATGACATGACAACTTGCCTGCAGAAAGGAGCCACACACTGTGGGTCTCCTCTCCACTGACAGCTGGACCTGGGACTACCTGTCTGAGGAAAGGAGCTACCCACTTTGGGTCTCCTGAGAACTGTTGTGCCACTCAGTTAAACTCCTCTGTGCCTTGCTCACTCTCCAGTTGTCTATGCTCCTCATTCTTCTAGATGTCAGACAAAAACTCAGGACCTGCTTATTGGGCAGGACTGAAAGAAGAGCTGTAAGACAAACAGGACTGAAACATGCACCCCCTCCCCCATGTCACAATGCAGACAACAAGAAAGAGAGAAGAGCTATGGCCCTTTAGGGAACCCAGATCTAAGGGCTTCCCAAACCAGGGCTGTGACATCTTCCTTAGGGTTCTGTAGTTCCTGGCATCTCTACGCTTCCACAAGCCACCGTATTCCCCTCATATAGATGCAGGCACCTTTGCCACTCTGCCTTTGGCTCACACTTGGCAGATGTGGGATCTGGGCCAGTAGCACAAACTGAGCACAGCTTGTCAGGCTAAGTAGGTAGAACAAGCCCAGCAGGTACAGGCCATCCTCAGGTAGAAGGTGCTATTGGCCACAGAAGTTTCCAGCTGGCGAAGCAACACCCTAACAATCCTGTGATACTTGTACTTCAGTAATTAAAAATTAGCACTCCTCATGTCTGTCTAAACCATTTCCTTCACTTGCATGCTAGAGCAGTGCTTCTTAAAGTCTCTATTATGAAGGGTACATTTAAATGAATTACTAGAAAAATGAAATACAAAAGATGTAAAATGAAAGCCATTTTTAACTATTAGATTCAGCATATATAAAATTACTGTCAAATCACTTTAAAAATGTCTAAACACAACTCAATATTTAATGTCTCATCATGATCCATAATCACTTTGCAGAATGACACTGTTTATTGGACCTCACTAGCACTTAGGACTGGAAATGTAATTGGCAAGGCCTAATGCAAATCCAAAACACACACCTTTTCATTGTAGGCTCTTTACTCTGACTCTGATCTGAGTGTATTCTACTGATTCCACTCTGAAGGATGTTGCTTCATAATTTCCCTATTTCCTTCTTATGTCATAAGCATCCCTTGCCCTACCTGATCATTTCCATCAACATGCAAAACTGCCATTATATCTTGTAATTGAACACAAAGCAACAACAACAAAATTTATCTTGGTCCCGTAAACCTTCTAGCAATCTATCCACTTCTGTGCTTCCCTTCACTGTGGAAACTTCTCAAATATATAGTTTATACTGGTCTGAAGAAAGTCGTGGTTATTCTCCTTTCCAGGATTATCTCTTGACTCCATTGTAACCAGGATTTCAGTCACATTAATCTACTTAAATGGCCTTTTTTTTTTTTTTTTTGGCGTTTTCAATGCCCATTCCATTGACAAATTAATTCTCATCTTACTCAACCCATCATCAAGATGTGACAGAATTGATAGTTCCTTCTTTATTTAAAAATTTAATTTGTTGACCTACAGTGTACCCCAATCTCCTGGGACTTTTTCTATACTCCCAGGCTACTCTATTTTTGTTTTCTTTGATACTTCTTACCCTTAACTTCCCTGACTTTTAAAAGTTGAAACACCCTTCTTTCAACTTTAACCTCTTCTTTTCCTATTTCCATTCACTCCAATGATTATTTCAACAGATCTAATGAGTTTAAGTGGTATATGCTGATAACTTATAATTCAATTGTCTAGTTAGCTCTCTGTCTCAAAACTGTAGAGCCATGTCAATCTGTAAGGTTAGTATTTCCCTTTGGTTACTAAAGAAACATCTTTCTTAGGTTGGGTTTTCTGGGAAGCAGACTTTGAAATTAAGATTCAGTTACAGGATCTTTATTAGGGAGTGTTTGGGGTATCAACTCCCATAGAAGGGAGGGGAAGAAAGCAGGATTACATGTATGGAGAAGTTAAACTTAAATGCAGTTCAAGTAAAACTTTCAGCTGCCTGCAGGGAAAATTATGGATGTGATATGGCCCTTCAGGATTGTAAGTTTGGGAAAAGGAGATAGATAGGCCGTTCATATGTCTGCATCGATGTTCATTAGACGCAGGTTGCCTCAGAAAGTAGCTTGACCTTGGGCTTTCTTCAGATAAGGCATTCTATGAATAGAACTGATAGCTGAAGCCTCTCAGTGTGCAACATTTCTTTCTTTTATTATTATTATTATTATTATTATACTTTAAGTTCTAGGGTACATGTGCATAACGTGCAGGTTTGTTACATATGTATACTTGTGTCATGTTGGTGTGCTGCACCCATCAACTCGTCAGCACCCATCAACTCGTCATTTACATCAGGTATAACTCCCAATGCAATCCCTCCCCCTACCCCCTCCCCATGATAGGCCCCGGTGTGTGATGTTCCCCTTCCCGAGTCCAAGTGATCTCATGGATCATTTCCCACCTATGAGTGAGAACATGCGGTGTTTGGTTTTCTGTTCTTGCGATAGTTTGCTGAGAATGATGGTTTCCAGCTGCATCCATGTCCCTACAAAGGACACAAATTCATCCTTTTTTATGGCTGCATAGTATTCCATGGTGTATATGTGCCACATTTTCTTAATCCAGTCTGTCATTGATGGACATTTGGGTTGATTCCAAGTCTTTGCTATTGTGAATAGTGCCGCAATGAACATACCTGTGCATGTGTCTTTATAGCAGCATGATTTATAATCCTTTGGGTATATACCCAGTAATGGGATGGCTGGGTCATATGGTACTTCTAGTTCTAGATCCTTGAGGAATCGCCATACTGTTTTCCATAATGGTTGAACTAGTTTACAATCCCACCAACAGTGTAAAAGTGTTCCTATTTCTCCACATCCTCTCCAGCACCTGTTGTTTCCTGACTTTTTAATGATTGCCATTCTAACTGGTGTGAGATGGTATCTCATTGTGGTTTTGATTTGCATTTCTCTGATGGCCAGTGATGATGAGCATTTTTTTCATGTGTCTGTTGGCTGTATGAATGTCTTCTTTTGAGAAATGTCTGTAATGTATGAGGGAATAATCCCTTCATTCCTTGAAGGAGGATGTGTGAGGCATATCATGATATTTTTTATCAGAGCATCTCAAAATTAATATTTCCCGTGCTCAATGCTTGACACTCACTTTCCACTATGTTAAGGAAAACAGGTGGTCCTTCTGCATTTTCCCTACCTAGTAAATGGCAACTTTGTCTTTCCAAATTCTTGGGTCAAAACCCTTTAAGTGAACCCTGACCTTTCTCTTTATCCACAGGCCCCCTTGTTACCAATCAATCAATAAATCTGGTAGATCCAAAGATATTTCCATGATTCTACCATTTCTTACCATTCCCACTGCTTTCACCCTAATTCTAGCCACGTCACCTACCTCCCACTAAGATTATTGCCATAGCTTCCCTACTGGACTGCTCCAGCCCACTGCCCTGTCCCTTTGTGGTCAGTTGCTGGCGACAGAATAATGCTTTTTTAAAAATTACCTAAGATGACTTCACGCTTTTGTTAAATTCCTAACATGGCTTCTCAGATTACCCAAGATAAAAACAAATGTTGTACTGATACATACCTGACCTCATCTCCTACTTCTCATTCTTTCACTGATTCCACTCCAGCCTTATTGACTTCCTGGCACACTGAGTGACTCCTACCTCTGGAACCATTCTCCTACCTCTGGAACGGTTCACTTGCTATTTCCACTACCTGAAAGACTCCTTCTTCAAATATTCTCATGACTTAGTTTTCCCTTCCTGCAGGCTTATGCTTTCATTTCCTTGGAGTGAAGTGGTCTTACCTACCAACCTTATAAAAAATAATAATATTCCAACATGCTGTGCTTTCTGTTAATTTTATCCTCTTTGCTGTCATCCTATGTGCACGTGTGCTTATTTTTTGTTATATCGTCATGCCAAATATTATATTAGGTCCATAATCACAGAGAGTTTGTTTCATTTGCTATTATATCCCTAGTAACTACAACAGTGCCTGGAATATACTATGTAATCAATAAAAATTTGTTGACTATCATGTGGATCTGATTTTAAGAAAGGCTGCAACCAAAGTTTCAAATGGTGCCATTTGTGTGTTTTTTCCTGTCTTCTTATTGGTTACCTCTGTATAGACTTCTTTTAAAGCAGCCTTTGTAATGAAGACAGTGATGATAACCATCTTGTTTTTTATTAACTCTGTAATGAGGACTTACTGTTATGTAGCCTTGAGATGACATCTAGAAAATGGTGGATTCAGGGTTTTCTAAAATAAAACGACACTCAAGTGATGAAGTATAATAAATACACTATAGAAACTTAACAAAATTAAAAAATTAAAAAACAGATAGAATATTGATATGGTTTGGGTTTGTGTCCCCACCCAAATCTCCCCTTGAATTGTAATAATCCCCATGTGTTGTGGGAGGAACCAGGTGTCAGGTAATTGAATCATGAAGGCGGGATTTTCCCATGCCATTCTTGTGAGAGTGAATAAATCTCACAAGATCTGATAGTTTTATAAAGGGAAATTCCCCTGCACATGCTCTCTCTCCTGCCTGCCACCATGTAAAATGTGCCTTTCTCTTCCTTTGCCTTCCACCATGATTGTGAGGCCTCCGTAGCTATGTGGAACTATGAGTCCATTAAACCTTTTTTTCTTTATAAATTACAGTTTTGGGTATGTCTTTATTAGCAGCATGAAAAAAAAAACTAATACAAATATATTTAATAGTAAAGGAATGAATTTCAAGAAGATATGTCTTAACCTTTTCTCCAGAGAATTATTGCTGTCCCAATAATTGTATGTCTTTACAAATAATGTATTGCTATTCTTTCTAAATTAAGATGTGTGTGTGTGTGCATGTGTGTGTGTGTGTGTGTGTGTGTGTGTGTTGGGAGGAGGACAGGTAGAGAAGTGCAGAACAGAGTATAAAGAACAAGATTTATTTAAAAGACTGTTATGGGGACTCTGGGACTCTCCCTTTGAGAAAGTGTGCATATGAGGACACAGTACAAATTAACAAACTCGAGCCACATTTCTTCACACTACAGATATTGCCCAAAGCACATTCATACTGTTCTAAGAAGGAGAGACTGCTGTAGTGAGGCTACTGAGTGTACATGTTTTGCTGCCTCAGAGAATGATGTAGAGTTGAAAAGTGAGGAGAGTCAAGATGAATGCTTAAACCTGCTGAATTAGTTATTGTTTGATCTGGAGTAAACAAAACTTCTTCAGTGATATAATATCTGCCTCTCTACAACAAATATAATAAAATGTATCCCCTCAAATGTAAATTTGTTTTACATGTACACTATTATACAAAGGCCTATTGGTATTGTTATACATATTTGAATTTGAATTTTGGAGAAATCCTTGCACATGACCAGTTCCTAGGATCAAACTTCCCAGAAATTCTCTTTCTTCCTGGCAATTGTCAGCCCCTAAAACTGCTTTAGGCAGCACAAAATATGCTAATACCAGATGTAATCTCTGTGATATCAGGATTTGGAGTGCTAGAAAAGTTTTGCAGTTTATTTCATTTCCCAGTAAGCTTAAATCATTTTCAAATTTGAAATACCAAACTTTTCTCAAGGGACTGAAGAAAACTTCAGTCTACATACCTAATCAGCAATAGTCCTCTCCTTTGAAGTTTCAGACATACATGAGACTTCTTGAACTGTAATGAACTGTTACCCCAGGTTCCATATCCCCAATATTATTGTGAGTTTAGATTAGCTTTAAATATATTATTGTTATTTAAAATTGTGCAGATTTTCACTCTGATTTTTTTTCTTATACGTAAAAATGGGTGACCTCTATTGGGAACGTTTTGAGAGAAATGGTAAATGATGCATTAGAAATTAAATAGTATTTATGTCTCCACTTGCCTGAAAACCAAATCATCAGAGTAGGGGAGGACTGTAGAAATCAGTGAATGTGTTTTGAGATGAGTAATAAGTGGTTGTTTATAATAACTCTGACTTCAGGAAGCATATGTCTCAGATTTCATGAGATAGTCTCAATTTTAAAAACTATGTGTTGTTTTAATTGGACTCTATGACAGATAATGTATTTTGAGATTGATAAAGGCAATGGATCTCTGTCAGATACAATTTTGCCCCCCCCCCACCCCCGCCACCTGGAGACCACTGGCAATATCTGCTGACATTTTTGTTTATCACAACTGGGCACTAGATCCTACTGATAACTGGGGGATAGAGGTCAAAGATGCTACTAAACACCCCAAATGCACAGGAAATCCCCTCTCCAACAAAGAATTTTCCAGTTCAAAATGTCTTTAGTACCAAACTGAGAAACCCTGACTTAGAGGAATATGGTTGCTAGAGGAATGAGGTAGAATACATGATCTTTATCTTTGTTTATTATTTGTTTGTTTGTTTTTGTTTTTGTTTTCTGAGACAGTCTCACTCTGTCACCCAGTGGAGTACAGTGGCCACCATCTTGGCTCACTGCAACCTCTGCCTCCTGGCTTCAAGTGATTCTCCTGCCTCAGCCTCCTGAGTAGCTGGGATAACAGGCACCCACCACCACGCTTGGCTTTTTTTTTTTTTTTTTCTTTTTTTGTATTTTTAGTAGAGACGGGTTTTCACCATATTGGGCAGGCTGGTCTGGAACTCCTGACCTCAAGTGATCTACCCACCTTGGCCTCCCAAACTGCTGGGACTACAGGCATGAGCCACCATGCCTAGCTAATATCTTTATCTTTAATAGAATTTTGTAGGCAATCACTAGGGAATTATATGTCATAATAAGGTATATTTTGGAGTTCTGGGGAAGAGACATTTCAAATAGACCTTTATTCCCTATTAACTGCTATGTTTTTCGATTTCTATCATATCTCTTCTAAAGCCATGAAAGACTCTTTCCAGTTTCCTAAATGATAATCAACCTATACTCCTTGTTCTCTTTTAGTCTATCTTTATAGAAATGGTAGAGACCTACTTTTATTCATTCCTTCTTATAAATGACCTGTCAGTAAAAGTTTATGACTATAGTAGAAAGTGAGAACTTCCACTTGCTTTATGCCAAAAGCCCATTGTATGACCGAAAGAAAAGCTTACAATTTTTTTTTTTTTTGAGATGGAGTCTTGCTCTGTTGCCCAGGCTGGAGTGCAGTGGCACGATCAAGACTCACTGCAAGCTCCGCCTCCTGGGTTCATGCCATTCTCCTGCCTCAGCCTCCCGAGTAGCTGGGACTACAGGCGCCTGCCACCACACCGGCTAATGTTTTGTATTTTTAGTAGAGATGAGGTTTCACCGTGTTAGCCAGGATGGTCTCGATCTCCTGACATCATGATCTGCCCACCTTGGCCTCCCAAAGTGCTGGGATTACAGGTGTGAGCCACCAAAAGCTTACAATTTCTAAACCTGTTTGAAATGGATAATTTTTGTTGTTTCTTGGTTATTTTGTTTTTCCTTTCTAATTGAACAGAGTTAAACTATTCTGTTTTTCTAAAGTTAAATGAAAAAAGACTAATTTGAATTCTGGGTTTGAATGTAGACTATTTGCTTGGGCAAGTTTTTAATAGCTTCTGGTATTTTAATATCAGTAATCACTATTACCTTTAGTAACTTGGCAATAAATGATTCTCACTGTGTTGTTTTGTAAATAAACCTCTGAGTTTATTGCATGTCTTGAAGCTATTTATTGCTTCACATGCTGCCCGCTATTGTTGATTAAAACTTAAGTATATAAAGGCTATAATTTTTCTGAGATTTTGATAAATAGAAAGGAACAAAAACCATGTTAGTGAAGTATACTCAATAAACTGCTAATAAGTATCAGTTGTCTAGGGAGAACAATGGGAGACTCAACTGATCCTGCAAAGTCCTTATGGTGTTTCTATACTTAACTACCAATAATTAGTGGATTTGGAGCTAAGAAAACAGTGTGTTTTAAATTGAAAAGTAAAGAATATTTACATTGGAAGAGTTATTAAGAAAACTGAAAAATTCAATTATATGTCTTGTGGTTTCAAATACTTTTTTAAAAAAACATAGATTCATTAAATCCAACAACAGTTTTTAAAAGAAAATAAGGGAAAAAATGTCATCTTCACCTCTGATTTTCCCAGTCATACACTTGCCTCACCCACACAAAAGAACAAAGCTTTTTTAAAAGAAAACTCCAGGTTAAAAAACATAAATTTCAGACACAAAGACACAATTATCTAGCAATAGAAGTGGACTGAGCCATTGTTGACCTGCCTCCTCCAAAAAAAGGTAGTTCATTTGGATTTTGGTAAATAAATGGTTAGAAAGCACAGCAAAACTTGATTGCCACTACCGTTGTCCTAATTTAACCACTGTGTGCTGAGTGATTTAGAATCAGAAGCTGCCTTCATGAGTAAAGATGAAAAATTCAAAGTGTAATGCACCAAATAGCAGGCTAAAAAGACTTGTTTATACTTATTTTTCCTTTGTTTACATACATATATATATGAGTTCACAATAAAACTTCAATTCCAATCTGATACCACACCATTTACTCTAGTTTTCTTTTTCTTTCCAAACTTTTATCTCTATTCTCTGATTATAAGAAACCTTCTTCTTACCTTCATTGTATTTACTTACTAAGTAAATGTCACTGGGTGAAACCAATCTCCTGCCTATGACTCCATACAAATGGTCTCCTCACTCCACTGATGCTCTGACCCCACACATCTGGCTGCCACTGGCCCAGCATAGATGCAGCCCTCACCCCGACCACAACCATGCAGACAAACTTATTACCAAGTTCAAAGTCCAGCACTTCACACTACATGCCACTAATACCATACCCCGAACTATTGCCTTCTTCATTGCACTTGTACTTTTATTTTTAAATTTTCCTTCATTTTTAATTTTTGTGGGTACATATATTTTGGGGTGATATTGAGATATTTTGCTATAGGAATGCAATGCATAATAATCACATCAGGATAAATGGGGTATCCATCACCTCAAACATCTATTCTTTATGTTACAAAAAAACTGATTATATTATTTTTGTTATTTAACACATATAATTAAATTGCTTTATACTGTAGTCACTTTGTTGTCCTAACACATACTAGGTCTTATTCATTCTTTTTAACTATGTTTTGTACCCATTAACTATCCCCACTTCCCCCATAAACCTACATTACCCTTCCCTGCCTTTGGGATCCATTCCTCTACTCTCTATCTTCATGAGTTCAATAGTTTCATTATTCAGCTCACATGAATAAGTGAGATAATTCAAAGTTTGTCTTTCTGTGCCAGGCTTATTTCCCTTAATTTTCTTATTTCACTTAATTTGATGATGTCCAGATCAATCATGTTTTTGGAACTCGCAGGATGTCACTTTTTATGGCTGAATAATACTCCATTGTGGATGCATACCACAATTTACCATGACAGATTCAGAGTTTGATGCCTTTGATTTTCTTTTATGTAGTGGGAGATAAGTGTCTAGTTTTATTCTTCTGTGTATGGATATCCAGTTTTCCCAGCACCATTTATTGAGCTGATTTTGCTGCCAAATATTGGCCATTGTGAATAGTGCTGTAATAAACACGAAATGCGGATATCTCTGCCATATTCCGATTTTCTTCCTTTTGTGTTTATACCTAAGAGTGAGATTTCTGGATCATGTTGTAGTTCTATTCATAGTGTTTTGAGGAATTTCAAATACTGTTTGCCATAGTAGTTGTACTGATTTACATTTATACAAACAGCATACAAGAGTTTTCTCAAGCAGAAGGAGTCTTTCCCATAGCCACCACAGCTAGACTGAGTCTCATCTGAAGCCAGCAAGTCTCATAACACTACGTGGGTATCCCTGCTGGCTATTCAGGGACCAAGGATTTTTTTTTTTTCTTTTTCACCAGATGATGGGTCCTACTAGGACTGGGATCTTGTCTTCAAGGCAGAGGTTTCTCTTTTTGCCCAGGGTGTGTCTAGAAATGTCAGCCATGAGGTAGAACCTGAAATGGAAGCCTTATGACTTAGACCAGTGTCCTATCCTACTGTGGCTGACCTGGTATTCAAGATGTAAGACAATGTTCCCTTTACTATTCCCTCTTCTGTCCTTGGCAGACGGAAAGAGTATCCCCCTGAGCTGTAAGTTGTGCTGCCTGGGGTTGAGGGAGGGGTTGCACAAGCACTCCCTTAGCTGCTCCAGCCATTGTCACCCTTGGTCACATGCCATCCTAGTCCAGTGGGTCTAAGCCCAGCTCAGTACTAGGACTTGCTTAGGAGTTGCAGTCTTTGTGACCTAGACTGTCTTTCAAATTTACCTAGAACCCCAGAGCCCTTTAGCCTGTGGTGGGAAGACTGGTTGGAACTTAAGTTTCAACTGCTAGTTTAGGTTATTCCACTCTGGATAGGGTTGGTTTATATACCCCTTCTGTGAGCAGGCATCAGCTGAATTCATTCTGGTTTTGCTTTCTGCTGTGGCAGAACAGCGCTGAGTTCAATGCAGAGCCTCACAGTTGCTACACTCTCCCTCTCCCAAGTGCACAGATCCTTTCTTCTGGCCATGTGTCTTCTGCCGGGGAATGAGGGAGGGATGGCATCAGCAATTCAAGACTTTCTTTCCTATCCTCATCAGCGACTCTTTCAGTGATATGTATTTAAACCCGGGTACTGTGAATGCTCACCTGATTTTTTCTTCTTATGAAAGTTGTTTGTTGCAGGGGATGATTACTGGGGGACCAACTTGCTTCACTCTCTCCACTCTTGCTTTGACATCCCACTATGGACTGCTGTCCCACTGACATCCTTCCCATGCAGACACCATCATTACCCTCATTATTCCCCAACTCAACACATATAAGAGTCTATGCAAATGCCCTTGTAACCATCTTTAGGCTTTGAAATCACACCAAGTCATCACTTCCATTCTGACCCACTCATAAACATTCTGCTTACCTGCTTTAGGTTCTGACATTCCATTCCAGACATCTTGAATACCCTCCTTTGCCTCTCTTGGGTTTGGTTACCACATGCCAGGCTGCTGTGGCAACCCTTTTCTAAGAAAGGCTTATTTGACACAATTTACCTTCTGAAACCCCACTCAGGCTCTGATTCCCTATACTGATCACTGCCACAACACCCCACCCAACCCAGAAAGCCTGATATCACTAAGTCTAGGACACCCCAAATTAGACTGCTGTTGTCCCCCACCTCATGGGCATGCCCTACTCACCCTCATGAGATTCTTAACAATTCTTGCTGGCCCTTCACTTCCATTCCATTTGGCTCCCCAAAACATTTCATCTTTCAAACATGGCCACATTTGCCTCCCACTGTCTCAGATGCCTTTCTCGTTTGACTAAGGCTCTAATACTTCATGCTATGCACATTGCTTCCACAAATACTACTGCATGTTTCTCCCTGTCTGGAGTTCTGATTCTACCAGACCACAGCCCATACCTGCAATAGGAGCAAAAGGTTATCATGCTAAGCCTTATAACGGTTTTTGAAATTAATTATTCAAGAAGAAAATCAGGAAGGAAGAAGTCAGGAAGCACACATATATTTAGGACGCTAAAGAGATGCAAACATTCAAAGTCTCTACAGCAGATTTTCACATCACACTTTGGATCACAAAATCAATTTTTGGTGTTAATATGATACCTTGTTAATGAAATCAAGTAGTATATAAAAGAACAGAACATAACAAAATAGAAAATTATAATAACACTATTAATTCTATTAATAAAATATTAATAAGTGAAAATACCATGTATAAACATTTGGTTACTGGTTCTAGAAGACAGATGAGATAGATAAGAAAGAGGGAAGAAGGAAGGAAGACAGGTAAGGTATCCAGGTTCATAGAGTCAAATATAATCTTCATATCACCAGATTCAAGATTTATTGACTTGAGTAAACTGATCTCTTGACCTGGATTATATGTGTATTTGACAAAATAACTTTCCAATGTTTTAATTGTTTATTTTTTACACTTAAGCCTTCAAGCTATCTAACATGTATTTTTGTGTATATAATGAAATTTGAAATCCATTTCAATTTCTTCTGTGTGAATAAAGACTAAGCAGCATCATATATGAAGGATTTTGCTTTTTCCTAACTAGTTGTACTGTTGGCTCTGTCTGTTTTGTGTGTGAATTTTCTTATGTGTATGGATCTACACTTCATATTTTACGAACCTAATTGTCTAATCCTATACCACTTGAAGCAAGTCCATTTTTTATGCTCCTTATACTTTTGTGGCTTCAGTAACAGGAGGAATGCTTTCCATTTCCATTCTATGTGGCTGTTTTTGATTTGGGGCTTTATAAAGACCAGATTCACTACTATAGGATCCATCTATGCTAACATTTCCCCTAGGAAGATACCTCTGTGTTAAGGCATCCCATGATCTGGCACTTTCTGTGTTTCTCTCTGGTCCCTGTCCCTAAGTCACAAGAAGCTCATTAGTTCCAGAAAATCAAATAGATTGCTACTGAGTGTGGACAGCAAGGAAGTTGTACTAACTCCATCATCTCTGTGGAATAATTCTTGCTTGTTATTAGCAGTTATATTAAGATATAATTCACTTACCCTAAAATCTACCAATTTAAAGCACACGATTTAATAGTTTCTAGTATATATTCATGTAGTTGTTCAACCAGCACCACAATCAATTTTAGAATATTTGTATCACGCAATAAACGAAGTCTATATTCATTAACAATTACTCCTCATTTACTCCAGAATCACCATGCCTAGGCAACTACCAGTCTGCTTTCTGTGTCTTTAAATTTGTCTATTCTGGACATGATGTTTAGGTGTAATCATGCAATATGTGATCTATTGCATCTGGTTACTTTGCTTAGCATAACATTTCAATGCTCATGGTGTAGCATATATTGATATTTCATTATTTTTTGTTTCTCAATAATTTGCAATTGTCTGCAAATACTACACTTTATACATTCATCAGCTGATAGTCATGGGGATTGTCTCTAATTTCTTTTTTCTTTTTTTTTGAGATGGAGTCCTGCTCTGTCGCCCAGGCTGGAGTGCAGTGGCGTGATCTCGGCTCACTGCAAGCTCCACCTCCTGGGTTCACACCATTCTCCTGCCTCAGCCTCCTGAGTAACTGGGACTACAGGCGCCCACCACCATGCCCAGCTAATTTTTTTGTACTTTTAGTAGAGACAGGGTTTCACCATGTTAGCCAGGGTGGTCTCAATCTCCTGACCTCGTGATTCACCTGCCTCAGCCTCCCAAACTGCTGGGATTGCAGGCATGAACCACTATACCCGGCGAGGAACAGAATATTAAGGATGGAGTTCTTTCATTATTTTGGGGGTTTCTGGAGTTGGCTGCTTAATATGATTGATCAAAAAATGTTAACTATTCTACTTCTAATAGTATGGTGAACAATGATAGTCCTTGCTCTGAACTATTTAGATAGTTATGTAAAATAAATGCATTTATCACTCCTGATTCACCACTTGTGAAAGGCAAAGAGTTCAGTGACTCTATACATAATACCTTTGACTATGAAGTTGGTTAGTTGCTCCTAAGTTTACTGGACAAAGTGATGAAAGAAAAGGATGAACTCAGGGATTCTAACTCCTGGCTTCAGAAGCAGATACTTAGCTTCAAATCTGCTAAGATTGCCCTGAGTGAGAGTCTTAGCTCCTGTAGAGAAAGAGCTGAAATTATGGAAAATCAGACACAAGTTCTTATCATGCTAATGGCTGACCTGCAACAAAAGCTGCATGCACAGCCTCACCAGGTGTCCACTGTTAAATTGAGGGCATTGATTGGAAAAGAATGGGACCCTGAAACTTAGAATGGGGATATGTGGGAGGACCCTGATGAATCTGTGGACACTGAGCTTGTAAACTCTGACGAAACTTTTTGTCAGAAGAAACTTCTCTGTTCCTAGTAGTGGAAACGTCCCCTCCCTGATCCACGCTGCCATCAGCCTTTCCACCTTTGTCTGAGGAGAAAAACCTTGCACTGCCTAAAGCAACAGTGATGGCCTTCCCTGAGGCAGTTGCCAGGCAAAATAATGTTGATTCTCCTCGGAGCCAGCCCCAACAGCCCTGTTTGCTTCTAAATCTATAACTAGACTAAAGTCCCTGTGGGACCCTAGAGCTAAGTTCAATGTGTGACCCGTGAGGAAGTGTGCTACACTCGAAAAGAACTACTTGAGGGTTTTTGGGTTTTGTTTTTGTTTTTTTTTTTTTCATATAAACAGAAATCTGGAGAACAGGCATGGGAATGGATATTATGGGTATAGGATAATGGTGGAAGAAACATAGAGTTCAATCAGGCTGAATTTATTGATTTGGGTTCACCAAGTAGGGATTCTGCATTTACTGTTGCAACTCGAGGAGTTAAAAACGGTTCTAATAGTGTATTTGCCTGGTTAGCTAAAATATGGTTTAAAAGAGGGCCAACTCTGAGAGAGCTGGAAATGCCAGATTTCCCTTGGTTTAATGCAGAGAAAGGGATCTAAAGGCTGAGGGAGATTGGGATGGTGGAGTGGACTAGTCACTTTACAGCTACTCATCCATGCTGGGAGAGTTCTAAAGATATATCCTTAACCAATGCTTTGCAAAATAGATTTGTGAGGGCAGCACCCGCATCTTTCAAGAGCCCTATAATTGCTCTTCTCTGTATGTCAAATCTAGCAGTGTGAACCACAGTCACTCTACTACAAAATTTAAATACAACAGGAATAATTGGATCCCAAGGTGGCACGGGCCAAGTGGAGGCACTCAACCATCAAAGGCAAGTTACCATAATGGACAGCAGAGGCAAAGCAGCATCAGAGTAGTCTGACTCATGTAGGGCTCTGGCATTGGCTAATTCATCAGGGTGTTCCTATAAGTGAAATTAATAGGAAGCCTACTGCATTTCTACTTAATTTAAGCAGAAAACTTCTAGGTCTAATGGACAAAAGACTAATTTGAATTATAAAAACGGAGAATCATGACCCTTCAGTCAATTTCCAGATTTGAGCCAGTTTACAGACCCAGAACTCCTTGAATGAAGGGGAGGCCAGGTCCCCTTGAGGAAGAATCCCATTACACTATCCACCAATTTATGCTGTTAATCTTTCTTTCATCCTTCTCCAAGGAAGCCTGCAGCCTTTTATCAAGGTCACTGTGCACTGGGGAAAGGGAAACGATCAGTCATTTTGGGTACTGCTGTACACTGGCTGTGAGCTGACGTTGATTCTTGGGAACCCAAAACTGTGGTCCTCTAGTTAAAGTAGGGGCTTATAGAGGTCAGGTAATTAATGGAGTTTGAGCTTGGATCTGACTTACAGTGGTTATCCAGTGGGTCCTTGGACTCATGCTGTCGTCATTTCCCCAGTGCTGGAATGCATAATTGGCACAGACATACTTAGAAGCTGGCAAAAGCCCCATATTGGCTCCCTGACTAGAGGGCTATTATGGTAGGAATGGCCAAATGGAAGCCATTAGAGCTTCCTCTACCTGTTTTTAATAGTAAATCAAAAACAGTATCACATCCCTGGATGGTTTGCAGAGAATAGTGCCACTATCAAGTACTTGAAAGATACAGGGCTGGTGATCACCACACCCCTGTTCAACTCTCCTATTTGGCCTGAGCATAAGATAGATGGATCTTGGAGAATGACAGTGGACTATTGTAAGCTTAATCAAGTGGTGACTCCAACTGCAGCTGCTGTACCAGATGTGGTTTCATTGCTTAAGCAAATTAACACAGTTCCTGGTACCTGGTATGCAGCCATTGACTTGGCAAATGCCTTTTTCTCCATTTTTGACCGTAAGGCCCACCATAATCATCAGACTTCTCAGCCACTGCAACACAGAGCTGGGGGTGGTAAGAAATTATGTGGCCTGCCTTTCATGGGCATTTACCCGAGTTTCAGACTGAAGCTGTGAGGAAGAAGTCCCATGTTCTTGACTACGCCTGCATTATGCTGTGCTGGATAGGTTTTTGGAAAGGGACAGAGACAGGCTGTTCTTAGTGAACTCACTAAGAACAGTTTTCACAGTTCTTAGTGAGATTTAGTAGGTTTTGTTGAGTATTTTTCCACTTGCCATATGTCTTGAGAACAATATTTAGAGACTATTTTAAAACTTTATTTATATTACTATTATGATTATTAATATTATTTTGAGACAAGGTCTCACTCTGTTGCCAAGGCTGGAGTGTAGTGGTGTGGTCATGGCTCACTGCAGCCTTGAACTCCAGGGCTCAAGTGATCCTCCCACCTCAGCCTCCCAAGTATCTGAGACTATAGTTGCACAACACCATGCACAGCTGATTTTTGTATCTTGTTGTTTTTGTTTGTTTGTTTGTTTGTTTTCTTGGTATAGATGGTTTTCACCATGTTGCCCAGGCTGGTTTTAAAACCCTATCCACAAGTAATCTTCTGGCCTCAGTCTCCCAAAATTCTGGGATAACAGGCTTGAGCTACTGTGCCTGGCTGAGACTTTAATTTTTAAGGTTTCTTTTTTAGCAGTTCTGATTGTTTTACTGGGAGATGGTCAATGTAGCTCCTCACTTTGCCATTGGAGAAGTGTCTCTGCTATGTGTTCCAATCCTGCTTATTTTTACTTTTTGATATCTATATCAACTGAAAATTTACTAAGGGATTATGTTAGTGTTTGATCTATTCATTTGCTTAAAATAATACATGCTCAGTATTGGTTGTGAATTGTGTATTTCACTCATTTGTCATTTTTTTTTTAGCTCAAAGTGTTGATGGCCAGGTTTATAAACATTTATTTATGTTCCCCTCCCGACCATCCACTGCCAATATAGTTGACCAATGTATTAGTCCATTTTCAAGCTGCTGATAAAGACATACCTTTTGGGCAATTTACAAAAGAAAGAGGTTCAATTGGACTTCCAGTTCATGTAGCTGAGGAGGCCTCACAATCGTCGTGGAAGATGAAAGGCATGTCTCACATGGTGGCAGACAAGTGGAGAGAACTTGGGCAAGGAAACTCCCATTTTTCAAACCATCAGATCTCATGAGACTTATTTGCTATCACAAGAATAGCTATGGGAAAGACCTGCTTCCATGATTCAATTTTCTCTTACCAGGTCTCTCCTACAATACGTGGGAATTAAAGATAAGATTTGTGTGTGAACACAGACAAACCATATCAACCAATATCTACCTATCTTAGACACATTTGAGATATTTCTTTCTATTTATCAGTACATAAAGTAGACATGGAGAAAAAGCAGTGCTAAAGTATACATTTAACCCTGCAGATGAAAATTTTTGTGTCTAAGAATAGGGAAAAAAAATTCCCCCCAAACTTAAGCGATTGGGGGGAATTTGATGCACTATTTCTGCTAATATGGTATCATATCACTTACAATATGTTGCTGAGTATTCCAGAAGTGAGAGTTTTATTGGTAACAGAGGTGTAGTCTCTTTAAGAAACACTACTTTACAAATAAATTTTTTGCCTAAATTCTATTGTGCATTCTTCTTTCTAAATGTTAACATCAATAGTAAGAGTTTAGTAAATGTGTGCTAAGCACTATGCTGAATTCTAGATAGGAACTATTTCATTCTATTATCATGACAGCCTTGTGCTATTTTATCTGAGTATCAGAATGATGTCACTGAGACATAAACACCTTAAGTCTTGCTCAAAGAGGACATGGCTTGTAAGTGAAAGAGTCCCATTTCACTCCAAAGCCCAAGATTTTAACTATTAAATTAATTCATTGAGCAATACCTTCTTTTTTTTTTTTTTTTTTTTTTTTTTTTTTTTGAGATGGAGTCTCGTTCTGTTGCCTTGGCTAGAGTGCAATGGTATGATTTTAGCTCACTGCAACCTCTGCCTCCTGGGTTCAAGCGATTTTCCTGCCTCAGCCTCCTCAGTAGATGGGATTACAAGCGCATGCCAACATGCCCGGTTAATTTTTGTATTTTTAGTAAAGACAGTTTTCACCATGTTGATCAGGCTGGTCTTGAACTCCTGACCTTGTGATCTGCCCGCCTTGGGCTCCCAAAGTGCTGGGATTACAGGCATGGGCCACTGTGCCTGCCCATTGAGCAGTACCTTCTATTTGAATTGAATTCTAAAGTGTATTAAGTATCTATTACTTCGTCTGATTCTATATCTACTATATGAAGTAGATGCTTGAAATATCTTTTATTTCATTTTATGATTTAGAATAGAGGTCTAGGGAACTGTTCCCTAGACCCTAGGTGGCTAAAAGTGAGAGAATTAAGACTAGGTTCTTAATCTTGTAGATATTAGACCTGGATTATTTTTACAAATACACAGTTAAGCAGAGTATAGTGAACACTATTTCTCAATGTTTATTTCACAAAGATTAATATTTTCTTAAGGTAGGGGCTATAGTGAATAGTTTTATATTATTTCTCATTTCTAGCAGTACATATATTATTTATAATGGGCACCAAATAAATGCTTTGTTTTTGTCTATTTAATTCAGAATATTGTGTGATTAACAGTTCCTAAATTGGATTACATATTTTTATCTATAAGTAGTGCTGTGATGTGTGGGGCTTGATGGACAATTGATCTCTGATAACTATGCTTGTTGTGTCTATTTTTTTGTGTGTTTGTTTTTCATGGTTTTTTTTTTATTTTTTATTTTTTTATTTTTTTCTTGAGATGATGTCTCGCTCTGTCACCCAGGCTGGAGTGCAGTGGCGCCATCTCAGCTCACTGCAAGCTCCGCCTCCCGGGTTCGTGCCATTCGCCTGCCTCAGCCTCCCGAGTAGCTGGGACTACAGGTGCCCGCCACCATGCCCGGCTAATTTTTTGTGTTTTTAGTAAAGATGGGGTTTCACTGTGTTAGTCAGGAGGGTCTTGATCTCCTGACCTCGTGATCTGCCTGCCTCGGCCTCCCAAAGTGCTGGGATTACAGGCGCGAGCCACCGCACCCGGCCTGTGTCTATTGTTTTTAAGGTGCACTTTCTGTCCACTTCTCTCACAGTTGTCAAGCCATTCACTATATACAGATTTCATTCACTGTCTGCCTGTGTCCGGATAACTTTATTATTATATATATCTATATAGTGAAGGCTGAGAAATCTAACTAGTTAGAAAAGTGAATAGGCTCTGAGGAAAGCTTTGAGAAAACCTTGAACTAAATTCTAAGAGTTTAAGTAAATTGCTTTGTAAGTGTCCAGTTTTTCATAGTTCTAAAACAAAGAACAAATAAACTTCTATTTATATAAATCTGGACAAGAGCTATATCTTGAAGAAATTTTTATAATGATATAAATGTTAATTCTGATTTTTTTCTGTTTGGTTTGTTATTAAATGTTAAGGGCTGTAAACTGACCAAAGCCAATTCTTTCCACAATAAATAGATTCTAAGTATTAATAGCCACCAATAAGTAGTAGTAAAAGAGGACTAGGATTCTCTGTCACAACATTCATAGAAAGGTTGGAAAAGTTTGTCTCAGACCAAATACTACTATGCACAGGTATATTTATTAGCAAGTAAGATTTGTCCTTTTAGAGGCCTGACAACATTTTTATTTCAGTTCACTTTAGGCAAACCAAACACTATTCTAGGGACAGCTCTCAGAGTAATGTTATAGTTAGTATTGGGCAATAAAAACTATGAATAATTGGGCTAAACTCATAGTTGTGGAATCATCTTTTCAGCATCATTCCAGATGACAAAAGGCTTCCTGGTTTCATCCAGTTTATTCATATAACTTCCTTTATCTTGAGCCATTCATTTTAGCAATGAATATTCATGTCCAATATTCATCAAGGTGATAAGCAAATATCTTACTAATTATAAATAAAGATAACTGAGATATTTATATCAGTGTGCCCAGAACAAACTGTTCCCTAATAGTCTTTTGGAATGTGTTTAACTTAGGACAAGTATTCTGAAAATGTAGATTAGGACACAAACACATACACACACACACACACACACACACACACACACACACGACCTTCTTTTCTCTGTCAAGTTTGGAAGCAATTAATAGAGAGACACACAGTATATACAATAGATAAAAAGCATGTGGGGTTTCTTTTTGTTTTGTTTTGTTTTACTGTAAATTCAGTTGCTTAAAGTACCAGATACAATTGAAATGCTGTACTTCCTTCAGTACATTAAAGTTCGGCTCCCAGTCACAGGAAGTACAAAGGAAGGCCGTTTATAATACTAGGAAAAATATGCATACACAGAACAGAGCTCTGACTGAGTTTCCTGGACTTAGTTTATCCTTGCAGTTTTATAAATCAGGGAGAAGCCAGAGTGTCCCATGCCCTCCCCTCCTGAGGTGCGCATTTTCCTGCCTCTCAATGAAAACAGGAGCAGGGAGAGACCAGTGTCCACTTAATACCTTCTTTTTTCATTTTTCCAAAATTCTCTCATTCATTTTTCTCATTATAATTATAATCATTAAGACACATGACTTTGCAAGGGCCAAATTATAAGTAAATATTAACTTCTTATTGTGTCACAACTAAAAATGCTAGGATATAACAGTAAACGAAGAAGACAAAATTTCTGCTTTTATGAAAGTTCCATTCTAATAGAGAAGAAAATTAACAAAATATATGTGAGTTATGTGGAACTTTAGAAGATGTTATGGGGAAAATGAAAGAAGGAAAGCTAGAGAGGAAGTGCATGGGAAAATACAATTTGATAGTGATTATTTCACAGAGAAAGTGACCTTACAACAAAGAATTGAATAAGGTAAGAGGATAAGCCATGGTTGTATCTGAGGAAAAGTATTTCAGGTTCAAGGTAAGACCTCAAAGTTTAGACCTGTCTGGTGTGTTTGAGGAAGAAGAAAATACTCCTCTTTACAAAGTAAAGTAAAGTAAAGGAAAGAGACAGTAGTAGAAATGAGATCATTCAGTAATAGGAGAGGGATAGATATAATTACTTTGCATGAAATTAGGTATAGTTAAAAGAATTTGAGTATAGCAGTGACATAATCAACCAAATTTAACAAAGGATAATTCTGGATGCTGCATTGAAATTGGTCTGTGGAGGAAGCCTGGGAAAAATTATGGAGATTTGTTGATATGCTCTATCAGTCCATTCTAGGCTTGGAGTGATCTTTCCAGAAATGATGAGACGTGATTTCAATCTGGTTATATTTTGGTGGTTAAAAACTACATGATTTGTTAATGAATTGGATATGGAATGGAAGGTAGAAGTTAAGAATAGGTATTAAGATACAGCTTGAGCAACTGGAAACATTGATTTGTCATTAGCCAAAATTAAAACGCTGTTAGAGGAAGAGTAATTCAATATTGGCCATACTGTATTTGAAAAGACTTTTTGACATCTTCTATGGACTGAATGTTTGTCTTCCCCCAAAATTCACATATTGAAGCCAAAATCCTCAATGTCATGGTATTTAGAAGTAGGACATTTGGTAGTTTGAGACACTTAGGCTATGAGAGTGGAGTCCTCACGAATGGCCACTAGTGCCCTTATGGGGAATGAAGAAACCAGAGCTCTCTGTTTCTACCATGTAAGTATAGAATGAGAAGACAGCTCTCTGCAGACCACGAAAGGTGCATGGGATCTACTAGTGCCATGATCTTGAATTTCTAAGCGGCAGAACTGAAATACAATTTTGAAGTCATGAGCATTTAACATATTATTTGAAACTTTGATATTGGATTAAGTTGATAATGACAGCAATGACAGACAATGAGAGAGACTGACAATGAGCAAAAAACAGGAAGGATGATAAATAGTGTAGAATATGACTTTAACAATGAAGAGTAGCAGTTAATACTGTCTAATGCTTATGGTATAAGAATTAAAGCTGATGCATTTCCAGAAGAATAATCTGGCAGTGTCACTGAGAAACAAGAAGGCTACTATGAGGCTCACCAATCAAAAGGGATATCGGAAAATTAGGTTCTTAAGAAGAGCTTGGTGTTGGTTCAAGCAAGCAGGTGAAGGGAACGTTGAGATAAGTTTAGGACATAGGGGACTTTGCTAGTGATAGAGAATGAGTTTCAGAAGACTTAGAATATGAATTCTATAGTCTGTAAACTTTGGCAAATTATTTAATTTTTAAGCTTAAGATTTTATTATCTATAAAATAGGGATTGCAGTGCTCTCCAGATAAGATTGTTTTGAGGATTAAATGAGATGGGATATTCAAAGTGCTTTTACATAATGGTAACCATTATTTGGATGGGTCATTTTGAATATTTACATTAGTTCTAGGTTTATTTTGTTGATTGTTCATTGAGCCCTGGACAAAATTAGAGTTCCAGGCTCATTTTAGCATTGATTAAATCTCTTTGTGTTCCAAGGTTACCCATTTTGTACGACAAAAATTTTTTGAGAGTAAGCCATCATAGAGTCTCCCTAAATCTAACGGAAGTCTAGATATTTTTCCTATTAAGGACTTCTTAATTTACAGAAATTTCTCTGGATATGACAAAGAAATTTATGCTCACTTTTAAATGCCATTTATTTTCAACACTACCAGTAGTGATTCTGCTATGCCTTCCTAGCATAAGGCATTTTACTTCGTCCCCGGGCAAAAGATCATTAATCCATACCAACATTGTAAGAAAAAGAGCAGTTTTATGGCTCTCCTATGTGCAGTTTCCCAACATCCTTTTATTTTTGAACATATGTATATTTTTGTCATTGTAGACTTAGCTACATTTCCATGTTTCATATATATGTATATTCTGTATCATATTACTCATTTGATGTTGTTTACAATATTTAATAAACTGACCTCTACTTACACTT
This sequence comes from Macaca thibetana thibetana, assembly GCF_024542745.1. Classification (NCBI taxonomy): domain Eukaryota; kingdom Metazoa; phylum Chordata; class Mammalia; order Primates; family Cercopithecidae; genus Macaca; species Macaca thibetana. Next base: position 79,595,624 of record NC_065586.1, read on the forward strand.
ACTTCAAAAGGACATTTTATATTATCATTATGAATGACAAAATAACAGTACTTGACATGAATAAAATATATTCATTAATTTTAAAAAGATATATTCATAAATATTATAACATTTTGTTAAAGGCCAAAAAATGTAATACCAGGAATGAATGTGTACATTTTTTGAAACACTGCTATACTGAATTGAAAGCTTTATTTGTTGCTCTCAAGTAGTTTAATAACATAAATCAGAACTTGTTTGCCTAAGTGAGAAAATCATCCAAATCCATTGATTTTTATCTATTTTAGAATCCCTAAGGGCAGTTACTTTGTCTTAATGTCCTGTGAAATGTGTAGAATCATTCTGTGCACATAAAGTGCACTCTACCAGATGGTATTTGATGGTTGTGTTCATCTTTAACATGAACAGAATATTAGTTTAGAGAAAATTTGTTTTCTTTTTCAAATTTTCCATTTGCCAGTGTCTAAGAACATTGCTTCCTTGGATAAATACTTTTGCTTCCCTATTGGTGCTTCTGAAAAATGAGGGACTCTTAAGTCAGATGCTGCAAGTAATCTGGTTGAGCGGACTGGAAAGAGTAATTTCTTTGATTGTTTAAAGGAATCATTTGTTCTTCAGGCAAAATTAAAATTAAATTTAAATTAAAGGAAAGACTTGCTTTAATCTTAACCATGTTATTAACCATATATTAGCAAACCAGTGGCTAAAGTGCATTACTTGCCAGCCATCCAAAATACACATCATTTATTCATTTAACCAGAGATATTAAAGTGGTCAAAGTAAACTGAGGAGCTCCTCTTCCACATGCTTGCCTCCAGATCTGACAACCTCCTTGCTGTTCTTGAAACTCACTAGGCCTGTTTCCACCTCATGACCTTTATCACTTGCTCTGACCTCTTGCTGGAATGTTCTTCCCCACGTGACTTACTCTTTCACCTTTTACAAGCATTTGCCAAAATTTCACATTTTCAGTAAGTCTGTCATGATCACTTCTCTGTAAGTGTAAATCCTCACCCTGCTCTCCATATATGTCCTTCGTGAAATATTTTGTAGTTCAGCAACACGTATAAAGATCTGAAAACAAAATATTCTAATTAATTTTTAAATTCATTTTCCTCCACTACCATGTAAGTTGTATAAGGGCAGGATTTTTGTCTGTGTGGTTTACCGCTGCAGCCTCAGTGCTTAACACAGTGTAGATGCTCGATAAATATTTGTTGAATTCATGAGTGATTACTGTAAATAATAGTATTATTATTCTCATTTTGTACTTGAGTGCATTATCTGAGAAGAGATGGTACAGCTGAGGTTGAATCCAGGTAGCTGGCTCCAGAATCTCCCCCGTTAAACTCAAAATAAGCCCCAGAAAGATAACTGCTATCTTACTTTTCTCAGGCTTTGAAGAAGAGATTTGGATATGACTTGATTTATCAAAAATAAACACAGAAAATGTTTAGTTCACTAAGAAGAAGCAATTTCTATCTCGTATATTATGGAAAATATTGAATAACACTATGCTCCCATTTTCAAGATGATACAGTTATTACTCTCTCTAGATAAAAAAGATGCATCTTTCAATTAAGTAAAGTACAGAGAAATCTGGTTGGAATGATGGCAGAAATAGTGATATAATTGAAGTCATATGCATTTTCTATTTACCAGTAAAGTTACTATTAGGTTTAAATGAGACAAGACATGCAAAATGTTAATATAGTTTCTGACATATTATAAGCAGTTATTTTGAGATGGCTGGTTAGATTTATATATTAAAAACCTTTAAATATTGCTAATAGAAATATATTTAGGGCACATATACACACATAATCAAATCCTAATACTTGAAGAGTAAATGCTTCTGTTGATATTTCCAGTTTTTCCTTTTATGGATTATTTCTCACCTTTGGACATTGACAAATAAAGATGACATTGTCTATACAAGTGCTAACTCATGTAATGGATAGATTGCAGAACTTTGATGAAGATTATACCATTTCCTTTTGCTTTCTTGGCTGAAAAACTGTAAATACTTCCTAATTATTATACCACCCCAGACCCTGGAACACCAATAAAGGATTGTGTGAAAAGATAAATATGAGGAAATAAATCAAATAAGAATTTCCTTTTAAATCCTAGGTCTTCAAAGTTTCCAAAATGGGCACAACCTTACATAAGAATGAAGTAGGCAAATTACTGACATTCACAATCCTTAAAAGACTGAGGTATTTGAGTGGTCAAAATAAAACTGAAGAAATATTTCAAACTACCTCTGGGATAGAAAGGAATTAACATAAAAATAATGAAATACAAATAAAAAACACAATACTCACAGTGCTCTCATCTTACATAAAGGATATTAAATATTAGAGTAGATCTGATATAATACAAGATTCAATATTAATCTGGACTTAAAATTGTTTACGTGAAGGTATCTTGTTTCAGAATGCATTTCTTCTGGCTTTTATGAAACACAAGATTATACAATATTTCTCAAGAAAAAAATTAAAACAGCAACAACATAGCAATAAACAAACAAAAAGAACTTGATCATATCTATAACAACATAACAAGTAAAATTTATTGACCGGAGAAAAACAACAGAAAAAGTTCAGTGTAAGCTTTTTAGGGTTAAGATATAGTCTCCAGATATAATTCTCTGTTTCTTCAAAATGTTAGCTGAGTATCATTATTTGTGGTTCCTATCTAGCAAATAACAGAATACAAGGAAAAATACCAAGCATCTACTATCCATTTTATTGAGTGCATTCTTAAAAATTTCTTTGCTTCTTATTTTCTACTCTTAGGCTTCCATTATGAGTAACTCAATGAAATCTAAAATTTTGGATTTTGGCTGACATGGAATGTTTAAAAAATATTTTACCCTAGCTAATTTATTACTTTCTTCTTCATTTACTATTTTTATTCCATTTTATTTTGGTGTGTGTGGCACGGGGAGGGTGGGGAGCTGGGGGAGAAAGCAATAGACTTTATCCCAAAGAAATAAAAGATTGGCCTGGAAAAACAAGTACTTTTGTTTGCTTAATTAAAAATTGACTATTGTGAGGATATAAGGGAAGAAGCTACACTTTAGTAAAATGGTTACTACCATAATCCATGAGGAAGATGGTGGTAGAGAAGAAATTCGGACAGAGCCAGATACAGCAGATATTTGAGATAAATCTGGTGGGATCTGCTGACAGGTTGCATTGGAGAGTAAGAGTGAGTGCTCAAAGTGTGGCTATGAGCCCTGAGAAAGTAGGAGAATGGAGTTGCAGGTATTTACTGAGATGATGAAGCAGTGAAAACAATAGGTTATTGTTTGAATATCTTTTATTTTTTGAGGTATGTCAAGATGGAGAGGAGATCTAGATTTGGGGTTTTTAACCTTTTAAATCGGAGTGGCTTATTATTATTCATCTAATGTGAATCCATGTAGGCAACTGGATACACATCTGAAATCCAGACGAAAGGGCTAGCCTAGAGATATGACCGTCTTTAGCAGATAGAGAGTATTTATAGCTACACTATTGAATGAGATGAGTAAATAAGTGAAGTTCAAGGACCAATCTTTGGAACAATCCAATACAAAATAAGTCTTATAAATGAGGAGAAATCAGCAAACGAAAATGAGGAACTACAGTTGATAATATGAGGATTTAAAGCAGGACAATATGATGTCATAGGAGCCATGTGAAGGAAGTATATCACTTTTATGAGACACAGATTAAATAATCTTGCAAAGCTTTTCTTACAGAACCTGGCCCAATATTCAGTAGTTTCTTACTGACTGAAATACTATTTTCAGTTGTCCCTTGATTCTGTAGTTTATGTGGTCCAATAGAGGCTTCTGACCATTAATCCAATCTGGTAGCTGATAAAGACATTCAATGAGCAGCACTGTGTAATCCATGTCAAAGCCAGCTGATCTACCACTAAGAACAATATGTTCTTGCCTGTCTGAACAGCGAATTTCACACTCAGCTTCTTATGGCTGGGACAGTTATTATCTAGTCACTGAAAGAAACTCACATACTTATTCTCTCAGGTCCTGCTAACTCCAGGGCAGTTCCTGTCTGTGGAGAGGCTGGTGTTTCTGCCAGGATAGTCACCTAAAAATAAAATACATCTGGACCTTTATCAGATATTTCCCCCCTTTGTAGCATCATGCTTAGGCAGATCCTTCTTTCAAATCTCTGACAGCATCCAAATTTCTTTCTTTATCCATGTCTTTTATAAGAGGATCAAATGACTCACTGGAAAAAGAACTGATTTAATGTTTTTGAAGGTAAAACTCAGTGCCATAAAACAAGAGTATCTTTATTTTGGGCAAGAGAAACTTGGAACTAAAAGTCAAACTATATGTTTTCTTCTCCAACTTGGGTGTTGAAGGGAAGAAAAACCAACAAAAAGGTTAATATTTATTTACAATGTACCAGATATTAGTCTGTGTGCCTTGATAAACATTATTTCAATTAAACCTCTCAAGATCTATTAACACTTGTATTGTTATACAGTCCTTGTTTTAGAAATGGGTACACAGAAATAATCACATAGGACAATTGGAGTCCAGTTTTGAAGTCATGTTTTGTGGCTATAAATTCAGGATTTTTAACCAGAAAGTTAAACTGATTTGAATTATTATCTTGATATATTCTGAACAGAAAAAGAAAAGAGTATATGTTAAACACTTTATCGACACTGTAAAAATGTATATAGAGTTTAACACCTTTTTTTTTTGTTTGTTTGTTTGTTTTTTGAGACAAAGTCTTGCTTTGTTGCCCAGGCTGGAGTGCAGTGGCATGATCTCAGCTCATTGCAATGTCTGCCTCCTGGGTTCAAGCAATTCTCCTGCCTCAGCCTCCTGAGTAGCTGGGATTACAGATGTGCATCACTGTACCTGAGTAACTTTTTGTGTTTTTAGTAGAGATGGGATTTCACCATGTTGGTCAGGCTAGTCTTGAACTCCTGACATCAAGTAATCTGCCCACTTTGGCCTCCCAAAGTGCTAGGATTAGAGGCTGAGCCACTGCGCCCGGCCAGCAGCTTTTATTTAAATTATAAACAGACATATAAAATAAATTTATTAATTAATAAGATAGGTAAACCTTGGGAAAATGATTATTTCCACACCAGACAGGATTATGTATTCAGAAATGGATCAGATATTAATGTTTAATTTTACACTTTGCCATTAGGCCATGCTTTAATCTTTATTCTTTAACAGTGTCATGGACATTCTATGCTATTAGTTTCAAGGTTTTGTATTACTCCGTAATGAGTGGGCACCATATCAATTACTTGATAATTGAATTATGTTTTCTCTCTGAAGGCAACTGATCGAGAGGGAGACCCAATAACATATGCCATTGAGAATGGAGATCCTCAGAGAGTTTTTAATCTTTCAGAAACGTAAGTAAAAAATGATTTCCTACTTTAAAAAAATGTACAGCAATGTACTGTTAGCAGGAGAACAGACTTCTAATCAGAGGCTTTCAACTGTGTGTAGTTGTACTTCCCTTTTTGTTTTCTATGAATGTTAATGGTAGCTCAGAGGATAATTCTGAGCCCAGAAATCTTACCCAGGAGACTGTCTATTTTTAACATTTTTACTAGGTAAGCTCTACTGAGGTGGAAACATTTCATTGGAAGGCATAACTGGGATTAATTAGATCCTTTTAAGGTTGTCAGCTACTAATAATGACAAGGACATTACTGCAAAGGGTTACTTAGCACTAAACCATGTATTCAAAGGGAGTCTTGCAGGCAAGATGTGTTACAAACACATCCTTCAATTTCAGATTAACATAGATAAATTTAAGAAAAAAAGCAAAATGAAATAAAATACATGTTCATGTCAAACTTCTTTGAGGTCTAGATCAGTGTCATTCTACTTATCTCTCCGAATACATCTGAGATATTGCTAATGATAACTATTGAGAAAACTGGGAGCAGACATTAAAAGGAGGCATTTAGGGCTTCAGAGAGACCATTTGCTTCCCATTTGCAATAGCAAGGTAGCTGTTCTGCTGTCACATGTGGCTGGTTTCTAAAGAGCTTGGCTCTCCTCTGGTATTTCCTGTGTACTTATGAATAGTTTTACTTTCTGAAAGAATAGAAATGTAAACTTGGCCAAGGATTATAAAGTTAAAACTTTGACAAATGAATACATTGCCACGTCAGACTCAGAAACATGTGGGACATAATTCCAAAACAAGAGAACTATGTGTTGGTCAATTAGTCTTCTCAGAAATACCTGAAATTTCATGTTGAATAGAATTATACAAACATAAGTTAGTAATGCTGGGAAACTATAGACAAGGACAGTATTTTCCACAGATAAGTAAACTTCTATTTGAAAAATAAAAAAGCTTAACAGTTTTCGTTTTTATCCCATAGCGACGTAGAAATCAAAAATTAGCTACAATTTACAATCATTAAACAAAATAAAAATATTAAAGAAAAACTTTAATCAAGGCTGTGTAATATTAGCATAAACATAGACATATAAGCCACCGGGTCAGACTTAAGAATCCAGAAATAACTCTAGTGTTTATGGTCAATTGATTTTCAAAAAGGGGCCAAGATAATCCAATCAGGAAACAACTTTGTTTCAATAAATGAAACTGGGACAACGTGCAAGAGAATGAATTTGAATTTTTATCTCACATCATGCACAAAAATGAACTCAAAGTGGATCATAAACTGCAATATATGAGATAAAACTACATTCCACATAGAAGAAAATACAGAAGTAAATCTTCATTATTTGGATTAGTCAGTACATTTTGAGATATGACACAAAATGCACAAAGGATTAATGATAACATTGACAAATTGGGTCTCATGAATTTTTTAAAAATGTATTTCAAGGATCACCATCCTAAAGTGAAAAACAACCTACAATGAGAGAAAATATTTTAAAATTATGTATATGGTGTGAAACATGTCTCGAGAACACATGAAGAACTGTTACAACTTAATAAAGAGAAACAATCTAATTAAAAATGGGCAAAATATTTGAATAGACGTTCCTTTAAAAAAGGATATGTGAATAGCCAACAAGCACATGGAAATGTGATCGTGATCACTGATCATTGGTCATTAGAGAAATGTAATTTAAAACTATAAAGAGATTTGACTTCATACATACTTTGTGTCTATAGTGAAAAAAGAAAGGCAAAAACAAGTACGACTAAGAGTGTGGAGACGTTGAAATCGGCATAAATTTATGTGGCCATGTAAAATGTGCATGTATGAGTTCCTTTTTGCACTGCTATAAAGAAATGCTTGAGATTGAGTATTTTGTAACGAAAAGAGGTTGAATTGCCTCACAGTTCTGCAGGCTGTACAGGAAACATGATGCTGGCACCAGTTCTGCTTCTGGGGAAGCCTCAGGAAACTTACAGTCATGATGGAAGGCAAATCGGGGAGTTAGCGCTTCACATGGCCTGAGCAGGAGAGAGAGAGAGGGAGGGGGAAGTGCCACACACTTTTAAACAAGCAGATCTCCTAACCTCTATCAAAAGAGCAGCACCAAGGGGGGTGGTGCTAAACCATTCATGACAAACTGCCCCCATGAGCCAATCACCTTCCAGCAGGTCCTATCTCCTACATTGGTGACAATTAGACAGGAGATTTGGGCAAGGACACAGATTGAAACCGTATGAGTACCCTTTGGAGAACTGACCTTTTCTCCAAATGGTAGACAGAGTTACTGCATAAGTGAGCATTCTGTTCATATACAAGAGAAATGAAGACATCCATCTATATAATAGTTTGCACAAAGAAAGTTCATAAAAGAATTATTTATAATGGTACAAAAGTGGAAACAAGTCAAATATCCATCTGCAGATGAAGGAATAAACAAAATGTTGCCTATCTGTAGTAATATAATATTACTCATCAATGAAAGGTAATGAGGTACTGAAACATGCTACAACAGGTATGAACTTTGAAGATATTATGCTAAGTGAAGTAAGTCAGTCACAAAAAGAGTACATGTTATATTATTTCATTTGTATAAAATTTTCATAATAGGCACATCTATAAGACAAAAGTTGATCAATGATTGCCTGAAAATGAGGAGTGGGACAGAATGGAGAGTGACTGTTAATAGATACAGTGTTGAAAATGTTCTAAAATTGATTATGGTGATGATTGAACTACTCTGTGATTATGCTAAAAACCATTGAATTGTACCCTTTAAATTGGTGGATTTTATGATATCTGAATTAAAATGTTAATAAAGCTGTCAGCAAAAGAAAAAGACAACAATGAAGTTTTCACTTTCTCTGGTAAGCAGGAAGCCTAGGTCTCTCAAGAATTTCCATTCCTGTTTTTCCCTTGATGCCAAGAGATTTTTCAATTGCTGATTGTGAAATCTAATGAGCTACTGGTTTTGCCAAATAAATTATCTGAATGCACTGCTTTCCTGTATCTCTAGTGCTCCTCTCATCTCTGCATTTGGAATGAAAAAGATAATGGCTGGGTTACAGAGGTTCTTAAAGGTGTAAATTATGTCAATGCAAAATCCTTTTAGTCTAAATTGACCATGATTCTTAATGTTAAAGCTCTTAGGTCAACCTGGACAGATATCTCCTTAAGACACAAACTGCTTCCAGGAAAACTAAAGCAGAACATGTCCTTGTAATGGTTGTGTGATCCCTTTGGATGATCATTCTTGATTCAGGGTCCCGTACACTGGGCCCATTGCCTTCTATCCTATGGTCACTTTGTTTCCACCACCTCATTGCTGTTGTTCCCATTGATATTTACAGAGTAGCCTGAACCCTAGAAATACATTTCAATGCATTTGAAATGGAGAACAATAACTGACATTTCAACTGCCACCTTCTTTGAAACTTCTGAGATTCATGTTCAAAAATTTGCACCATCACTTCTCTATAACTTTCAAGGATTTGAACAATCCGGGTACTGCTATAGTTTGAATATTTGACACTCCAAACCTCATTATGAAATTTGATCCCCCATGTTGGAGATGGAGCCTAATGGGATTTGTTTGGGTCATGAAGGCAAACAGCGTATGAATGGCTTGTTACCAAAGGTAACGAATGATTTCTTGCTTTATTAGTTCCCACAACAACTGGTTGTAAAAAAAGAGCTTGGCATCACCCCTCTTCTCTTGCTTCCTTTCTCACCATATGATCTCTGCACATGGCCTTCACCTTTGGCCATGAGTGGAAGTACTCTCAGCCCCTCACCAGAAGCAGATGCTGGCAATATGCTTCTTGTACAGCCTGTAGAACTGTGAGACAAATATACTTATTTTCTTTATAAATTATCCAGCCATAAGTATTCCTTTATAGCAACACAAATGGACTAAGAAAGGTACACTAAAAAAATAAGCAATGTTCTACCTCATCAGATACTTCAATATATGCAAATAATGTTTGGGTTCTATTTTATATCTTAAAGCAAAATGAAAAATATTTAAATGTCTATTGTATACTTTAAATACCACATTATTTTATGCTATAATGCAAATTATCCCGATAAGCATCATAATAATACCATTACTTTCCTTTTCTTTAATGAAATAAAAGTATGCTAAAGTTTTCTTGCATTTCTTTAAAAAAATTAGTAGTAATGAATAATCATCTTAATGTCAGTATGGGCTTACAAAGTACTGAATTATTATCATTTTAATAAATTGGCTTAGTCACACAGCCAAGAAAGAAACTGGGTCTTTAAAGAAAAGACCTTGGTTTTTTGAAAATCACAAACATTGGTTATAATAATCATTCAGTGCCATGTATTAAGTGGCCATATCTGTATGATTCTGTAATGCCCTATTCCAGTATCTTTTCATAGTGTCTGTCTTGATAGTGGCATACGATTTAGCAAATATTCCCTCAGCAGTCATCCACAAATAAGTACACATTTAAGTAAGATATATGAAAACTTCCCGTATAAATATGATGGCCTAATGTCATAGTTATTTATTAAGGGAGGTTGAGGAATTGCCATCTCTCAAGTATTTATGAGTTGTTATCTCTGAAGGATGGGATCTGTGATGCCAACATTTAAAATCAGTGCTAAACAAGATAATTTCAAAAATTATCTCCATCTCCGGTCCAAATTCTATTAAAATAATCAAAACCACAATGAGATACCATCTCACACCAGTTAGAATGGCAATCATTAAAAAGTCAGGAAACAACAGGTGCTGGAGAGGATGTGGAGAAATAGGAACACTTTTACACTGTTGGTGGGATTGTAAACTAGTTCAACCACTATGGAAAACAGTATGGTGATTCCTCAAGCATCTAGAACTAGAAGTACCAGATGACCCAGCCATCCCATTACTGGGTATATACCCAAAGGATTATAAATCATGCTGCTATAAAGACACATGCACACATACGTTCATTGTGGCACTATTCACAATATCAAAGACTTGGAATCAACCCAAATGTCCATCAGTGACAGACTGGATTAAGAAAATGTGGCACATATACAGCATGGAATACTATGCAGCCATAAAAAAGGATGAGTTTGTGTCCTTTGTAGGGACATGGATGCAGCTGGAAACCATCATTCTCAGCAAACTATCGCAAGAACAGAAAACCAAACACCGCATGTTCTCACTCATAGGTGGGAACTGAACAATGAGATCACTTGGACTCAGGAAGGGGAACATCACACACCGGGGCCTATTATGGGGAGGGGGAGGGGAGAGGGATTGCATTGGGAGTTATACCTGATGTAAATGATGAGTTGATGGGCGCTGATGAGTTGATGGGCGCAGCACACCAACATGGCACAAGTATACATATGTAACAAACCTGCACGTTGTGCACATGTACCCTAGAACTTAAAGTATAATAATAAAAAATTTTTTAAAAGGAATAACTTTATAAAAAAAATTTTTTTCTTCACTAGCATTTTAATGTTTTTCTTTGGTGATTAATTTGTTTTGACTTTAAAAGTAATGCTCAATTATGTTTTTCATAATAGTTTCAATTTTATGATTATACTGAAGATTCATGTATTAGAAAGATGATATTTATTTTATTCCCTGACAGCTCAGCTCTACTTTAAAAATATAAACCCAAATCAAACTACTCCTCACACTTCACTCTACTACCTTAGTTCATGCCACCATCGTTTTTCCCCAAACTGCTATCAACACCCAGCTCCCTCTATAGTATGTTTTTGTTAATTGCTATTTGCTATTTAATGTGAAACACCATGTCAAACTTGAAACAACCATATATTTTAAAGTATACTCTAATCTCTCTAAATATCATTATAAAGCCTAAAACTCAGTGCCCAACAACGTAAATCTGTCAAAGGCTCAGATACTTGCAAGTGTAAATGTTCAGTCACAAGCAGTAGAATTTTTAACAAAGTTTTAATTAAGCAAAACATATATATCATTAAATATGTGAGATAATCTTAGTTTATAATGATGCTGCATCAGTATTTCCTAATAAACAATGAATTTTGAAAAACAGTTAGTTATAGAAGCAGGTTTTAAATTCAGTAGCTTGTTTTGTTTGGAAGTAGATATCCACTACTACTTTCTATTTACATTGTTTAATTTTTTTTTTTTTTTTTTTTTTTTTTTTGAGACGGAGTCATGCTCTGTCGCCCAGGCTGGAGTGCAGTGGCCGGATCTCAGCTCACTGCAAGCTCCGCCTCCCGGGTTCACGCCATTCTCCTGCCTCAGCCTCCCAAGTAGCTGGGACTACAGGCGCCCGCCACTTCGCCCGGCTAGTTTTTTGTATTTTTTAGTAGAGACGGGGTTTCACCGTGTTAGCCAGGATGGTCTCGATCTCTTGACCTCGTGATCCGCCCGTCTCGGCCTCCCAAAGTGCTGGGATTACAGGCTTGAGCCACCGCGCCCGGCCTACATTGTTTAATTTTTTTAAGACTGAGTATTACTCTGTGGCCCAGGCTAGTCTCAAACGTCTAGGCTTACGTGATCCTCCCACCTCAGTCTCCCAAGTAGCTGGGAGTACAGGTGTTTGTTTATTTATTTATTTATTTATTTATTTTTTATTTTATTTTTTTTGAGATGGAGTCTCGTTCTGTTGCCCAGGTTGGAGGGCAGTGGTGAGGTCTCAGCTTGCTGCAACCTCTGCCTCCTGGGTTCAAGCGATTCTCCTCCCTCAGCCTCCCGAGTAGCTGGGACTACAGGAGTCCACCACCACGCCTGGCTAATTTTTTGTATTTTTAGTAGAAATGGGATTTCACTTTCCCATTTGACAAAAGGGAAAACTGATGGCACAGAGCTTTCAAATAAGCTTCCCAAGGAACCTGTAATCCCAGCTGCTCAGGAGGCTGAGGCAAGAGAATCACTTGAACCCGGGAGGTGGAGGTTGCAGTGAGCCTAGATCATGCCATTGCATTATAGCCTGGGCAACAGAGTGAGACTTCGTCTCAAAAAAATTTAAAAAGTGCACATAAAAAAACAAAAAGAGATGGAGTTTCACTGTGTTAGCCAGGATGCTCTCCATCTCCTGACCTTGTGATCTGCTCACCTCAGCTACCCAAAGTGCTGGAATTACAAACGTGAGCCCCCGCGTCTGGCCAAATTTTCAAATTATTTTTGAACACCATTTTTATGGTTAAGCAAACCCTATTTTCTAAAAGAATTTGAGTATGCCAAGCAAAATATGTTTCAGGAACGTAGCTCAAAAGCTTGGTAATGGAAAATTCTCTGCAATATAATTTATATAATTGAGGCAAAATTCACATAGCGTAAGATTAACTATTTTGAAGTGAACAATTCAGTGGTGTTTAGGAGATTCAGAACTCATGCAACTATTAACTCTGTCTAGTTCTAAAACAGTTTCATCACTCCAAATAGAAATCTGAATCCATTTAGCAGTTACTCCCTATTCCTTATTTCCCTTAGCCCCTGGCAACCACCAATCTGTGTGCTGGCTTCAAAGTACCTACTTTGAATATTCTACACAAATGGAATCATACAATGTGTGATTATTTGCGTCTAGCTTCTTTTTTGTAGCATAATGTTTCCAAGATTCATCTGTGTTGCAACATGTGTAAGTAGGTCACTACTTTTCATGACTACATTAATATTCCATTGCATGCATATACAACAATTTGTTTACCTATTCATAAATTGACAGACATTTAAGCTGTTTTTCTACCTTTCGGTATTACAAATACTGCTGCTGTGAACATATACATACATGTATTTAAGTACCTGTGTTCAGCTTTTTAAAGTATATACCCAAGAGATATGCTGGGGAATAGTGTAATTATGTGTTTTTAACCATTTGAGGAACTGTCAAGTGTTTTCCACAGTGATTGAAGCATTTTATATTCCCATCAGAAATATATGAGGATTCCAATTTATTCACATTTTTTGCCAACACTTACTTTCTTTTTTTGTTGTTGTTAGTAGTGGGGGTTAGTTTCTTTTTAAAAAATACAATTATCATAGTAAGTGTGAAGTGATACTTTGTTGTGGGTTTTCATTTGCATAAAATGACATGTTTTCATATGCTTTTTGATTGTTTGTGTATCTTCTATATCTTCTTTGGAAAAAACGTGTATTTGAGTCTTTTGCCTTTTTTTAAATGGGATTTCTTTTTGATGTTAAGTTGTGTAATCCTTTATATATTCTGGAAATAAGACTTTATATGTTCTGGAAATAAGAAAAAAGATGTGATTTGTAAGTATTTTCGCCAGTTATATGTGTGTTTTTTTTTTTTAAACTTTCTCGATAATGTTCCTTGATGCACAAAAGTGTTTTTTTGTTTTGTTTTGTGTGTGTGTGTGTGTGTGTGTGTGTGTTTTGACAAAGTTCAGTATCTCTATTTTTTCCTCTGCTTCCTGTGCATCTGGTGTCATATCTAAGAACCCATGGCCAAACCCAAGATTATAAATATTTACCTCTAGTTTTTATCTAAGAGTTGTTTACAGGTTTCAATTCTTGTATTTAGAAAAATCATTGATCCATTTTGAGTTAATAGTTGTGTATGAAGTGAATAGTCTCACTTAATTCTTTTACATATAGATTTCCATTTGTTCCAGTGCCACTTGTTGACAAGACTATTCTTTCTTATTGAATGATCTTGGCATTCTTGTTGAAAATCAATTGACTGTAGATGTATGGATGTATTTATGAATTCTCAACTATATTTATTGTTTTGTATTCCTCAGTACACTTTTGAGTGCCTGACTTTTCCATGCAACTATTTACCCAGACTTTCCTGGCAAGTTTTTGGCACTCTATTGTATGCCTCAGGTGGTTGTGGGCTATCCCCTGCCTACAATGTTTCTTTGGAATGCCCACTGCTTTTCTGCCTTGAGTGATTTCCAAGTTTGATGAAACAAGGATAAGTACCATGTGTCACTCCTTCATGCAGTCTCCAGGCAGATTAGAATAGACCCCCGCATTCTTTGTGAATAAGGATAGCTCTGCTCCCTCCAGAAACAAAGACCATGGTGTCACACTGGGAATGTTCACTGATGTTTTCAAGGCCGCTCTGAGCCAGTGAGATGGTAGGATAAAGACAAGTCAAAATGCCCCAAAGTTATTCTACCATATTTGATCTACCTTTTTTTAAAAGAAATTCTGCCTTCATCCAGTTGCTATAAACCTGTGACTGTTTTCCAGAGTTTTGTCAAATTTGCTTTTTAAGGTCCCCGCTTAATTGCGATTTTTTTGATGTGATTTTTTGATCTCTTGGAGCTGTCTTCTCCATTTCTGCTGACATCACTCCTGGGAAATGTATTTTCAATCCTATATAATTTAAGTAGCAGTGGTATTGATGCTTTGAAGAAGCTTATATATTTTTAATACGTAAACTTATAAGGTATATTGCATTACTAAATGTACCCCAATGTATCCTGGCCTGATAGCCTCCATCTAGCTGGTAATAAGACGTTTTGTGAGCTATTTCTCGGATTTAATAAAAGGATGCACATGTATACCCACAAACTAGTATTTCAGCTATGAGTCCCAAAATGCACTGCCTGTTTTTCTCCCCTTCTACATTGCCCAAATATACCACATAACTGCCTACAACATTGAATCATAAGGCCTGCATATTACATAAAAACTACCTCCATAATAATCACCAGATAATACACAATTAGCTGTTTGTGTTCAAAATATCCCTAAGTATGGATATACTGTATACTATATTGTATACAGCATATAGTATTTTTGGAATAATACATATAGTATTATATATTCTAAATAGTATATATAGAATATATATAGAGTGTGTGTGTGTATATATATTCCAAATACTATGTACAATTGGGAGGCAACATAGATTATTTATAAGAAACCATTCCTTGTCTCAAAGAATTCTGAATATGCTAAGGAATAATGGATCTTTTCTCTTGAAATAATCAAAAACAAGATATATATCGTTCATCCTGGAATGAATTAAGCAAAGTTTTGTTATGTTTTGTTTCCTGGAAGGTAGTAAATCAACTCAGTTATCACAGACAGTTTTGTAATTCATCGTAAATATGCAATATACTTTTTAGTAATTTTCTAATTTAATGTACAATGAGGAATATAGAGAATTAACTGAGAAAAGAAACAAAATGAAAATGGTAACTCAATTTTCTTTCTTTCTCTTATTATACTATGGCTAGGTTTTCAGATTTCCTGTTTCTTAAGATACTTGTGAATAAGCCTCAGAAGAAATATGTGTCTTACTTTTCTCATCTAATGTCATTTAAAAATGGGATTATCTGGACCCTTTATAGTGTAGGAAGCTGGTCCAAACTTAATTGTTGTGAACATGCTCTGGGAACTGGTTTTCAATTATTTTGACAAAGCATTTATAAAATGTACAGGAAGCAAAAAAAAAAAAAAAAACTGTTTTTCATGGGCTTGCCATATGTTCAGAACTTTTCAAAAAATCCATGTCAACCATTACAACATAATAAACAAAATGGAGTAACTGTGATTCTTATTTTGATTCATTGGCTTTGAATGTACTCAACTACCATATGTGATATGAATTGTTTAAATTTCCTTTACAATAAAAGCACTTACCTTAAAAACACTTATTCATCAGAAACAATTTATATTGGCCGGGCGCGGTGGCTCAAGCCTTAATGGAGTTGATACGAGGTCAGGAAATTTTTTTTTTTTTTTTTTTTTTTGAGGCAGGAGAATGGCGTGAACCCGGGAGGCGGAGCTTGCAGTGAGATGGAGTCTCGCTCAGTCACCCAAGCTGGAGTGCAGTGGCACGATCTTGGCTCACTGCAAGCTCTGCCTCCCTGGTTCACGCCATTCTGCTGTCTCAGCCTCCTGAGTAGCTGGAACTACAGGCGCCCGCCACCACGCCCAGCTATTTTTTTTTTTTTTTTTTTTTTTTTTTTTTTTTTGTATTTTTAGTAGAGATGGGGTTTCACTGTGTTAGCCAGTTTGGTCTCAATCTCCTGACCTCATGATCCACCCACCTTGGCCTTCTAAAGTGCTGGGATTAGAGGCGTGAGCAACTGCGCCTGGCTGGACTTGATAAATATTTTAATGTCTCATTATATTCAGATAAACTCTCCTACACAGTGGATGCTTGTTAGGCTCAATTAAAATGTGTACAATATCAGATTGTAAAATCTAAGAAATAAATATAGAACCTACATTAGAGAGCCATACAAATAGCCAAACTGTTATAAATTACATGGGTGAATAAAGTCTTAAATATTTGGAAACATTTATTCTGAACAGTGAAAAGGTAAGGAATAAGCATTAAAAATATTCTAAGTGCAATAATTTTCCCAAGTGCTGTTAATCTCCCATTATACATCAGTTAAATTAAGAAACAGCTAAATTTCCAAAGAGTAACAAAGTACTAAAATTGTTAGTGTAGCCATGAAAGGGGTTTCAAACAAATTATAAAATGAGAACATGAATTCTAATATACTTTTCTTAAAAACTGTAAAATATGCAGAATGATTCTTCTTCTGAAACAATAATATATTTAAATGTGGTTATAATAAAGTACAAAAAGAAACATTACATAAAACATAATTTCTGTAATTTAAAAAATTCTATTTTCTAATTTTGTACAAAGGGCCTCTGTTATTTTAAAATTAAGAAAAAAGAAAAACTTTTTTCCATAGAGTTTTTCAGAGATAAAATTTAGATGGGTTTTTGCATTTTCATAATAGACATATATATGACGTAAATTGGGAGGTGATATAGATTGGTTATAAGAAATCATTCCTTGTCTCAAAGAACTCTGAGACTGATAAGGAATAATGAAGTCTTTTCTCTTGAAATAATCAAAAACAAGATAGATACTGTTCTTCCTGGAATGAATTAAGCACAGTTTTGTTGTGTTTTGTTTCCCGGAAGGTAGGAAATCAGTTTAGTGTCAGTTTCATGGCTACTGCTAAGAAATTTGACAGCCTTAAAAGCCATTTTGAATTTTCAGGATGAATCTTAGTATTATATATCTAAAATACTCAAGCTATGATTACTGAGAGGGGAAAAAAAGCTATCAAGAGTAATTCGCTATACTAAGAAGACTCTCCTTGTGACATAATATCTCTTTTTGTCTTATTTGTTTGTTTGTTTTGTCACTAGCACGGGGATTCTAACCTTAGGGAAAGCACTGGACAGGGAAAGCACTGATCGCTACATTCTGATCATCACAGCTTCAGATGGCAGGCCAGATGGGGTGAGTATGCTCTGTGGGAAATGGTTTTAAAGATAGTATTAAGGCAACTGAGAGAGTCTTAAACAATTTATTACATACATGAATTAATGTTTTTCACGTGGAGCAACTTCTTATAATTACTAGAAGTGGTGCTCTTTTCTTCAACAGGCTATTTATACATGCACCTATATTCTGAATTTGTTAATGTGCTGCAACCTTTAACTTGACAGAGCAGATACTTGAGATCAGCATTCTCACCTAATTTGTAGGGAAAATGAAATCTACTTTATTCTAACAGGTATTCCATTGTGTCTGTCATTTGCACTGCACCATGAAATGTATTCTGGCAGTTTATTATGTTGGAACCTGTTTCACTTAGCATCGTTTTTTTAAGGGTCAGGGAGGAAGAGTGGATTTTGTGGATAAATATCTTCAAGCACTTAGGAAAGTGATTTGCTTGATTCCACAGGCATTTGTAAGTAGCAGTAAGAATCCTAAGTAATTTTTGGTTATCTAAGTAGTTTAAATGGGCTTATAATTCCAAAGAAGATAAATTCTACTTCCGTTGGACCTAAAACTCACTTTTAAAAGTTAAAAAAAAAAAAAAATTTTAGACATTCTGAACTGCTTTAAAATCACTTGTCTGTATTATTTGAACTATCTCATCCACAACCACCAGCATCCTGCTTTCTATGTATTGTAATATTACCTTTGTTAATAATTATTTTCACCATTTCTACGCCATGTGTTAGGTGATTCTTTTTTAAAAAAAAAAAATCAGGTGTTTATGTGTCAACTCAATGCTATTGTCTAGAAATAATTCCAAACCCATTACAGATTGATAAGCAAGGCTCACTCAATTTAAATATCAGCATATCTCCTGGTTCCTTGAAATGATTTTTTAATCTATATAATACATTGGCTGAAAGTATACAATAATGTACTCTTCACATTTATTTTAGGAGGATTTCTGAGATTTTATTACAATAAAAAATATAAAATTGATGCCCGAATAGTTTTCTCATCTTAACTAAAAGTGAGATAAATAGAAATAATTAAATTTGGTAATTGCAATCTGTCCATAGTAAGCTATTTAACATTTTTGATACATTACATAAATAAACATATATATACATATAATAAAATATACAGAACAGTTTTAGGAAACAGTGAGGATAATAGCAGGTACTAATATGATAGAAAAGTAAATAAAACCTATGGTTAATTTTTATATAGGCAATGCACCTAATTATTATTATTATTTTTTGAGATGAAGTTTCACTCTTGTTGCCCAGGCTGGAGAGCAATGGAGACATCTTGGCTCACTGCAACCTCTCTGCCTGCCGGGTTGAAGCGATTCTCCTGCCTCAGCCTCCCGAGTAGCTGGGATTATAGGCAGGTGCCACCACGCCTGGCTAATTTT
The DNA here is from genome assembly GCF_024542745.1 of Macaca thibetana thibetana. NCBI lineage: Eukaryota > Metazoa > Chordata > Mammalia > Primates > Cercopithecidae > Macaca > Macaca thibetana. The sequence continues at coordinate 79,614,671 of NC_065586.1, forward strand.
TGTATTTTTAGTAGAGACAGGGTTTCACCACGTTGGCCAGGCTGGTCTCGAACTCCTGACCTAAGATGATCCACCCGCCTTGGCCTCCCAAAGTGCTGGGGTTACAGGCATGAGCTGCTGTACCCAGCCTGTCCTAAATTATTATAGTATGTCTGTGTCAGATGTATATAAAGAAGTCAGTGAGAGAGTCTCTAGAGGAAGTAATTGAAGAACTTGACTTTTGATGGAAGTTTAGAGGGTAACTCAGCTAGGCAATAAGTGAGAGAAAATATTCTAAGGAGGAGAAGGAGAAATTATTTGGCATAGAGTAAGAGGTATAATTACAGTGAAGTGAAATTAAGAAAGAGCATTCAGGTCAACCATTAGACTAGGAAAAAATGAAAAGATAATACATAGCTTTGAAATATGTCACATTATAGATCAGAAACTAATGACAGTAATATTAGCTAGAACATTTTAAGTCTGTCCTTAAAATTTCTTAGACAAGGAAACAGATGGAAGGAAAATAGTCACAATCTACTAATAATATTTTTGCCTACTTAAAACCAACATAAGTTCTGGTTAAAATTAGCAGTTTTGTTCTCTCTAGTTCATTGTTCAGTAATTTATTTGTATATTTTATTTCTCCTTGAACAGGACACTTAGCATTTCTAGGTCCTCATTCTAACATTTTTATAATCACTCAGGTTTCATTTCCCTTTAAAATTCTGATTTTTTTGTAGTCCCAGCTACTCAGGAGACTGAGGCAGGAGAATGGCATGAACCTGGGAGGCGGAGCTTGCAGTGAGCCCAGATTGAGCCACTGCACTCCAGCCTGGGTGACAGAGTGAGACTCTGTCTCAAAAAAAAAAAAAAAAAAAAAAAAAAAAAAAAAAAAAAAAAAAAATTCTGATTTTTTGAGTAAATTTTGTGTTCATTTCTAAAGTTTTAATGAGAATATCAGTAGAGTATAAAGCATTTAGATTTCAAACAAAAGTTTATCCAGTTAATTTCATCATTTATATAATTTTAGGGATATACTTATATGTAGGCATACACAGTGGGATCCTGAAGAAAAAAAGTGATAATGTAAAAATAATATTCACATGTCTTAATAGCACTTTTCTTATCTAAATATTTAGTAATTACAGTAAAATTAATCTTTTAAACTTAAGAATCATGTGGTTTAAAACAGATATTTGATAAACACAGACAGATGGATGGAATTTATTTAAATCAAAATGGTGACAAGCAATTTGTGTGAAACAAATTGCCAGGATGAGTTTGAAAATTTTATCATGCGAATACGCTTTTTCTACCACCTCAAAATGGGCATGAGGGAGATAGGAGGTCACATTCTGTTGGTCATTGTGAGCTTATTTGTAGACAATATGAAGAAAGTTTGATTTGACTTTCCTTTTCTAAGTTTACTTTGTTAATGATAGTTGAAAAATCTGTATAACTTGCATATCTTGTGTAATTATTTTTTTTTAAGCTATCAGGGTGCAGATAAAACTTTTTTTTTTTTTTTTTTTTTTTTTTTTTTTTTTTTTTTTGAGACGGAGTCTCGCTCTGTCGCCCAGACTGGAGTGCAGTGGCGCGATCTCGGCTCACTGCAAGCTCCACCTCCCGGGTTCACGCCATTCTCCTGCCTCAGCCTCCGGAGTAGCTGGGACTACAGGCGCCCGCCACCACGCCCGGCTAATTTTTTTTGTATTTTTAGTAGAGACGGGGTTTCACCGTGTTAGCCAGGATGGTCTCGATCTCCTGACCTCGTGATCCGCCCGCCTCGGCCTCCCAAAGTGCTGGGATTACAGGCTTGAGCCACCGCGCCCGGCCCAGATAAAACTTTTTAGATTCTAATTTTTTTGAAGATTCAGACCAAGGTGTCTACTTTTACCGTTTATATTCAACATAGTATCAGAGGTCCTCACCAGAGCTATTAGGCAAAAAAAGAAAGAGAGAAAGATAGAGAAAGATCCAATTTGAAAAGGAAGAAGTAAAGCTATCTCTGTTTAGAAGTGATATGAGTTTGCATATAGAAAACTTTAATGACTCCATACACACATGTTTCATGTTTGTACACATGTACACAAATGTTGGAACTAAGAAATTTTGCAAAGTATCAGAATAAAAAATCAGCACACAAAATCATTTGCATTTTCATAGATTGAAAATGAATGAGCTAAAACTATTAAAAAAACAATTCAATTTACAATAGCATCAAAAAGAATAAAATACTCAAGAATTAACTTAACCAGGGAGATCAAAGACTTGTATAATGAAAACTACCAAACATTTTTGAAATAAATTAAATATAACTAAATTGAAATGTATCCCATGTTCATGGATGAGAAGACTTAATATTGTTAAAATGTTAATACTCTCCCAAGCAATCTACAGATTCACTGCAATTTCCATTAAAATCCCAATGATGCTATTTGTAGAAATATTTTTTTTTTAAATAATCAAACTTATTCTAAAACTTATCCTTAAAATTTCAAGGGACCCCAGATAGCCAAAAAGAAAAGTAAATAACAAAGCTGGAGAACTTGCACTTCCTGGTTTCAAACTTACTACAAAGCTATAGTACTCAAAACAGAGTAGTACTAGCATAAAAACAGAAATACAGGCCAATGTAATTTAATAGAGAATCCCAAAAATAAACATTAACTTAATTGGTCAAATAATTTTTAAGATGGGTACCATGATAATTCTACATGCAAACTAATGCAGTTGGACCCTTATCTAACATCATATGCAAAAACAAACTCAAAAGTGATTCATTACCTAAAATGAAAACTAAGTCTATAGAACTCTTAGAAGAAAACATAAGGCAAAAGCTTCATTACATTGGATTTGTCAGGGATTTATTGGCTATGACCCCAAAAACACAGACAACAATAACAAAAAATAGACAAATTGGAATAGGAAGAGCTCCAGCCTCAAGCTCCCAATGTGAGCCACACAGAAGATGGGTGATTTCTGCATTTCCAACTGGGGTGCCGGGTTCATCTCACTGGGACATGTCAGACAGTGGGTTCAGGACAGTGAGTGCAGCCCACTGACTGAGAGCCAAAGGAGGGCGAGCCATTGCCTCACCTGGGAAGCTCAAGGGGGAAGGGAATTCCCTTTCCTAGCCAAGGGAAACTGAGACACACAACACCTGGAAAATTGGGTCACTCCCACCCTAATACTGCACTTTACCAAGGGTCATAGCAAACAGCACACCAGGAGATTACATCCCACGCCTGACTCAGAGGCTCCCATGCCCATGGAGCCTCCCTCATTGCTAGCACAGCAGTCTGAGATCTAACTGCAAGGCAGCAGCGAGGCTGGGGGAGGAGCACCCACCATTGCTGAGGCTTGAGTAGGTAAACAAAGCAGCAGGGAAGCTCGAACTGGGTGGAGTCCACTGCAGCTCAAGGAGGGCTGCCCTTCTCTCTAGACTCCACCTCTGGGGACAGGGCATAGCCAAACAAAAGGCAGCAGAAACCTCTGCAGATTTAAATGTCCCCGTCTGACAGCTTTGAAGAGAGTAGTGGTTCTCCCAGCACAACATATGAGATCTGAGAACGGACAGACTGCCTGCTCAAGTGGGTCCCTGACCCCTGAGTAGCCTAACTGGGAGACACTCCCCCCAGGGACAGACTGACACCTCACACCCCACACGGCCGGGTGCCCCTCTGAGATGAAGCTTCCAGAGGAACAATCAGGCAGCAACATTTACTGTTCAGCAATATTCACTCTTCTGCAGCCTCCGCTGCTGATACCCAGGCAAACACGGTCTGGAGTGAACCTCCAGCAAACTCCAAGAAACCTGCAGCTGAGGGTCCTGAATGTTAGAAAGAAAACTAACAAACAGAAAGGACATCTACACCAAAGCACCATCTGTAGGTCACCATCATCAAAGACCAAAGGTAGATAAAACCACAAAGATGGGGAAAAAAACAGAGCAGAAAAGCTGAAAATTCTAAAAATCAGACCGCCACTCCCCCTCCAAAGGAATGCAGCTCCCGCCAGCAATAGAACAAAGCTGGATGGAGAATGATTTTGACGAGTTGAGAGAAGACGACTTCAGATGATCAAACTTCTCAGAGCTAAAGGAGGAAGTCTGAACGCATTGCAAAGAAGCTAAAAACTTTGAAAAAAGATTTGATGAATGGCTAACTAGAATAACCAATGTAGAGAAATCCTTAAATGACCTGATAGAGCTGAAAACCATGGCATGAGAACTACATGGCAAATGCACAAACTTCAGTAACCAATTCAATCATCTGGAAGAAAGGGTATCAGTGATTGAAGATCAAATGAATGAAATGAAGTGAGAAGAGAAGTTTAGGGGAAAAATAAAGATTAAAAAAAAAAGAACAAAGGCTCCAAGAAATATGGGATTATGTGAAAAGACCAAATCTATGTCTGATTGGTGTACCTGAAAGTGATGGGGAGAATGGAACCAAGTTGGAAAACATTCTGCAGGATCTTATCCAGGAGAACTTCCCCAACCTAGCAAGGCAGGCCAACATTCAAATTCAGGAAATACAGAGAATGCCACAAAGATACTCCTCGAGAAGAGCAACTCCAAGACACATAATTGTGAGACTCACCAAAGTTGAAATGAAGGAAAAAATGTTAAGGGCAGCCAGAGAGAAAGGTCACGTTACCAGTCAGACTAACAGTGGATCTCTCAACAGAAACTCTACAAGCCAGAGAGAGTGGGGGCCAATATTCACCATTCTTAAAGAAAAGAATTTTCAGCCCAGAATTTCATATCCAGCCAAACTAAGTTCCATAATTGAAGGAAAAATAAAATCCTTTACAGACAAGCAAGTGCTGAGAGATTTTGTCACCACTAGGCCAGACCTAGAAGAGCTCCTGAAGGAAGCACCAAACATGGAAAGGAACAACTGGTACCAGCCACTGCAAAAACATGCCAAAATGTAAAGACCATCAATGCTAGGAAGAAACTGCATCAGATAACGAGCAAAATAACCAGCTAACATTATAATGACAGAATCAAATTCATACATAACAATATTAACCTTAAATGTAAATTGACTAAATGGTCCAATTAAAAGACACAGATTAGCAAATTGGATAAAGAGTCAAGACCCATCAGTTTGCTGTATTTAGGAGACCCATCTCATATGCAGAGACACACATAGGCTCAAAATAAAGGGATGGAGGAAGGTCTATCAAGCAAATGGAAAACAAAAAAACTCAGAGGTTGCAATCCTAGTGTCTGCTAGAACAGACATTAAACCAACAAAGATCAAAAGAGACAAAGAAGGCCATTACATAATGGTAAAGGGATCAATTCAACAAGAAAAGCTAACTATCCTAAATATATATGTACCCAATACAGGAGCACCCAGATTCATAAAGCAAGTCCTTAGAGACTTACAAAGAGACTTAAACTCCCACACAGTAATAATGGGAGAATTTAACACCCCACTTTCAACATTAGACAGAACAGCGAGACAGAAGGTTAACAAGGATATCCAGGAATTGAACTCAGTTCTGCACCAAGCTGACCTAATAGACATCTACGAACTCTCCACCCCAAATCAACAGAATATACATTCTTCTCAGCACCATATTGCACTTATTCCAAAATTGACCACATAGTTGGAAGTAAAGCACTCCTCAGCAAATGTAAAAGAACATAAATTATAACAAACTATCTCTCAGACCACAGTACAATCAAACTAGAACTCAGGAATAAGAAACTCAATCAAAACCACTCAACTAACAGAAACTGAACAACCTGCTCCTGAATGACTACTGAGTACATAATGAAATGAAGACAGAAATAAAGATGTTCTTTGAAACCAATGAGAACAAAGACACAACATACCAGAATCTCTGGGACACATTTAAAGCAGTGTGTAGAGAGAAATTTATAGCACTAAATGTCCACAAGAGAAAGCAGGAAAGATATAAAATTGACACCCTAACATCACAATTAAAAGACCTAGAGAAGCAAGATCAAACACATTCAAAAGCTAGCAGAAGGCAAGAAATAACTAAGATCAGAGCAGAACTGAAGGAGATAGAGACACAAAAAACTCTTCAAAACATCAATGAATCCAGGAGCTAGTTTTTTGAAAAGATCAACAAAATTGATGTACCGCTAGCAAGACTAATAAAGAATAAAAAAGAGAAGAATCAAATAGACACAATAAAAAATGATAAAGGGAATATCACCAACGACCCCACAGAAATACAAACTACCATCAGATAATACTGTAAACACCTCTACACAAATAAACTAGAAAACCTGGAAGAAATCGATAAATTCCTGGGCACATAAACTCTCCCAAGACCAAACTAGGAAGAAGTTGAATCCCTGAATAGACCAATAACAGGCTCTGAAATTGAGGCAATAATTAATAGCCCACCAACCAAAAAAAGTCCAGGATCAGATGGATTCACAATCGAATTCTACCAGAGGTAAAAGGAGGAGCTGGTACCATTCCTTTTGAAACTATTCCAATCAATAGAAAAGAGGGAATCCTCCCTAACTCATTTTATGAGGCCAACATCATCCTGATACCAAAGCCTGGCGGAGACACATCAAAAAAAGAGAATTTTAGACCAATATCCCTGATGAACATCAATGCAAAAATCCTCAATAAAATACTGGCAAACCAAATCCAGCAGCACATCAGAAGCTTATCCACCATGATTAAGTGGGCTTCATCCCTGGGATGCAAGGCTGGTTCAACATACAAAAATCAATAAATGTAATCCAGCATATAAACAGAACCAAGGACAAAAACCACATGATTGTGTCAATAGATGCAGAAAGAAAATTCAACAGCTCTTCATGCTAAAAACTCTCAATAAATTCAGTATTGATGGGATGTATCTCAAAATAATAAGAGCTATTTATGACAGACCCAATATCACATTGAATGGGCAAAAACTAGAAGCATTCCCCTTGAAAACTGGCACAAGACAAGGATGCCTTCTCTCACCAGTCCTATTCAACATAGTGATGGAAGTTCTGGACAGGGCAATCAGGCAGGAGAAAGAAATAAAGGGTATTCAATTAGGAAAAGAGGAAGTCAAATTGTCCCTGTTTGCAGATGACATGATTGTATGACGTGATTGTAACCCCATCATCTCAGCCCAAAATCTCCTTAAGCTGATAAGCAACTTCAGCAAAGTCTCAGGATACAAAATCAATGTGCAAAAATCACAAGCATTCTTTCAATAACATTCAATAACAGACAAACAGAGAGCCAAATCATGAGTGAACTGCTATTCACAGTACCATCAAGGAGAATAAAATACCTAGGAATCCAACTTAAAGGGATGTGAAGGACCTCTTCAGGGAGAACTACCAACCACTGATCAATGAAATAAAAGAGGACACAAACAAATGGAAGAACATTCCATGCTCATAGATAGGAAGAATCAGTATCGTGAAAATGGTCATACTGCCCAATGTAATTTATAGATTCAATGCCATTCCTATTAAGCTACCAACAACTTTCTTCACAGAATTGGAAAAAACTGATTTAAAGTTCATATGGAACCAAAAAAGACCCCACATTGCCAAGACAATCCTAAGCCAAAAGAACAAAGCTGGAGGCATTACGCTACCTGACTTCAAACTATACTACAAGGCTATAGTGACCAAAACAGCATGGTACTGGTACCAAAACAGAGATATAGACCAATGGAACAGAACAGAACCCTCAGAAATAATACCACACATCTACAACTATCTGATCTTTGACAAACCTGAGAAAAACAAGAAATGGGGAAAGGATTCCCTATTTAATAAATGGTGCTGGGAAAACTGGCTAGCCACATGTAGAAAGCTGAAATTGGATCCCTTCCTTACACCTTATACAAAAACTAATTCAAGATGGATTAGAGACTTAAATGTTAGACCTAAAACCATAAAAACCCTAGAAGAAATCCTAGGCAATACCATTCAGGACATAGGCATGGGCAAGGACTTCATGTCTAAAACACCAAAAGCAATGGCAGCAAAAGCCAAAATTGACAAATGGGATCTAATTAAACTAAAGAGCTTCTGCACAGCAAAAGAAACTACCATCAGAGTGAACAGGCAACCTACAGAATGGGAGAAAATTTTGCAATCTACTCATCTGACAAAGGACTAATATCCAGAACCTACAAAGAACTCAAACAAATTTGCAAGAACAAAAGAAACAAAAGAAATCAAAAAATGGGCAAAGGATATGAACAGACATTTCTCAAAAAAAGACATTTGTACAGCCAACAGACACATGAAAAAATGTTCATCATCACTAGCCATCAGAAAAATGCAAATCAAATTCAGTGAGATACCATCTCACACCAGTTAGAATGGCGATCATTAAAAATTCAGGAAGGAACAGGTGCTGGAGAGGATGTGGAGAAATAGGAACACTTTTACACTGTTGGTGGGATTGTAAACTAGTTCAACTATTGTGGAAGACAGTGTGGCTATTCCTCAAAGATGTAGAACTGGAAATACCATTTGACCCAGCCATCCCATTACTGGATATATACCCAAAGTATTATAAATCATGCTGGTATAAAGACATATGCACACATATGTTTATTGCAGCACTATTCACAATAGCAAAGACTTGGAACCAACCCAAATGTCCATCAATGACAGACTGGATTAAGAAAATATGACACATATACACCACGGAATACTATGCAGCCACAAAAAAGAATGAGTTCATGTCCTTTGTAGGGAAATGGATGCAACTGGAAAACATCATTCTCAGCAAACTATTGCAAGAACGGAAAACCAAACACCACATGTTCTCAGTCATAGGTGGGAATTAAACAATGAGAACACTTGGACACAGGAAGGGGAACATCACACACTGGGGCCTGTTGTGGGGTGGGGGGAAGGGGGGACGGATAGCATTAGGAGATATACCTAATATAAATGACAAGTTAATGGGTGCAGCACACCAACATGGCACACGTATACATATATAACAAACCTGCACGTTGTACACTTGTACCCTAGAACATAAAGTACAATAAAAAAATAAAATAAAATAAAATAAACAGTTTCAGAGATTTGCTATACAGTATGTTGCTTATAGTTAGCAATACTGTACACTTAAAAGTTTGTCAAGAGGATAGATCTCACACTGAGAACAGAACATAGTTGAATGACATATTAAAAGTGTTGAATAACAAAATAAACAAATAAAATTAGACAAATTAGAATTTCTGATTTTGTAAAGAGGTCAAAGACACAGAATATAAAAGCAACATAAAAATGGGAGAAAATATTTGCAAATCATATATATGATAAGTCATTAATATTCAACATATATAGAGTTTTCATTTTTTTTTTTTTTTTTTTTTTTTTTTTTTTTTTAGACGGAGTCTCGCTCTGTTGCCCAAACTGGAGTGCAGTGTCAAGATCCCAGCTCACTGCAAGCTCCACCTCTTGGGTTCACACCATTCTCCTGCCTCAGCCTACCAAGTAGCTGGGACTACAGGCGCCCGCCACCATGCCAGGCTATATTTTTGTAATTTTAGTAGAGACAGAGACAGAGTTTCACTGTGTTAGCCAGGATGGTCTCGATCTCTTGACCTCGTGATCAGCCCGCCTCAGCCTTCCAAATGCTGGGATTACAGGCATGAGCCACCACGCCCAGCCCGAGAATTTTTTAAACAAAACAAAAATAACCTGATTCAAAATTATCAAAGGACTTGAATAGACACTTTTCCAAAGGAGATATATAAATGACCAGTAAACATATGAAAAAACACTTAGCATTACTAAATATTTGGAAATGCAAATCAAGGCCAAAATGAGGTACCACCTCATACCCAGTAGATATTATAAAAACAAACAGAAAACAAAACAAAACAATAACAACGAAATAACATGTTGATGAGGATGTGGAAAAATTGGAACCCTTGTGCACTATTGGTGAGAACATAAAATGGTACAGCCACTGTGGAAAACAGTGGCAGTTTCTCAAAAAATTAAAAATAGAATTACTATATGAGCCACCAATCACCCTTTCAGTTATATATCCAAAACATTGAAAGCAGAGTCTCAAAGAGATACTTGTATTCCCATTTTCACAGCAGCATTATTCACAGTAGATAAGATATAAAAGCAACCCTGTTTTCCATGTTTATGTAGAGTAATATATAAACAAAATGTGTTATATGCATATAATGAAATATTATTCAGCCTTAAGATGGAAGAAAGTGCTGATATACACTATGTCACCGATAAATCTTAAGAACCTTATGCTAAGTGAGATGAGCCAGTCACAAAATGTTAAATTCTATATGATTCCACTTGTATTTTGGTACTTAGAATTGTCAAAATCACAGAGACTCAAAGTAGAATGATGGCTGCCAGAGGATAAAGAAAAGAGAAATGGGGAGTTATTGTTTAACGTTATAGAGCTTTTGTTTTGCTAGATTAAATGAGTTTTAGAGATGGATAGTGATGATGGTTGCACAAGAATATGAATATACTTAATACCACAAAGTTTTACATTTAAAAATTAAGGTAGTACAAACAAAGAAAAAAATCTAGAGGTGGACAGTGAAGGGATGGTGCAGGGACACGACAGTGCCGTTGAGGATATCTGCTGGCTATTTTCTGCTTTGCCATTTTTATTGTCTACTTTCATTCCCATCTTCTGCAACTCTGGACGTCAATTCTCCATTCCAGACAAGCAAAGTATAAAGATGAATGCCAGAAGAGTCTGCACCCTCGCTTTATTTTAACAAAGAACCAAAGGTTTTCAGAAACTCCACCTAGCAGATTTCCTTTTAGATATTCTTATCTGTAAGTAGCAACACTGGGTTGAAAAATAGCTAGGAAGTAGGGCTTTTGGATTGCAGCTCTGTTAATCAACCAGTAACACAGTGAGAGATATAAATATGTGAAGAGTGATCAGGAATTTTTTCATTTAAAATGTGAAGTTACTCTGTAGCCTAGATATTTCTGACCAGATTCCATGTGTTCAGTGATATTATTTTCCTCCTGAATTGATTCGATAGGTAACTTGATTCCATCATGGTTTGATTTCTGTAAAATGCTCTTGAATTACTGGATTGAATTACTCAGTTATGGCTTTCAAACTGAACACTTGTAATATGTTACAACTTCAGATTGCTAGGAAACTTAGCATCTTTGTTTTTGTCTTGAAGCAATGTTATTTCCTAAATTTCTTTGAAATATGGCAATATAAATGAGCAATTAACATTTAAAAGTTGAGCATTTAACTTCATAATCAAAAGAGGAAACTTTAACAAGAGCAAAAATATGTGCATGAGAAAATGTGTGAAGTTAAAGTAACTTTGAATTTCAAAATAGTTGATTTAATAAGATTTTATAACACAGTACATATGGTTATAGAATAGTAAAACTTTAAACATTTAAGTCATATATATAAATCTTTATCATATATGCAATATGTAAAAATGTTTATGTATAAATAAATAGCTATATCTTTTTAGTATATATTACATATACTATAGTATTTAGTTATACTATATAAAAATACTTTCTGATATTTTTGAAAAAATATATATTTATATAAAAAACATGCACAATTGTATAAAATGTACATACATACATACACACATACATATATATAATCTTTACACACTACACTCAGATGTGCACAGAGAAAAAAAAGCTTCTTTGTTTTTTATATCTGATGTAATCTTCCTACTTAGACAATAATGTATAAATGTGTGTTTGAACAGGTGTGGAGTAGGTGTAATATGGGTCACACTTAAGTTACTTAGAACAGTATTTCAACATTATCTGTTTAAGACAATGTAAATACTCACTAGCTAAGCTGCCAAGCAAACCTCTCCTCCCTGACTTCATTCTAAAATTGTGGTCTAAATGTAACATGTATTTACCAGTCCTTTATGCTAGTAGAATTGCTTCTGTCTCTCTGGACACAGCTCTCAGACATAGCTATATATTCCGTGCCATAACCTATTAGATGGGGCCTCCCATGGAACGTATGGAAATTTTCTGGAGGCTTACATATTCCTGAAAACTACTGCGATTATTTCACCCAAATTTCTCTTACTTTCCCAGTCATCATTTCCTCTACTCCAAAATGTTTCTGCAGCTCCTCTTCATTTAAGGAGTGGTCCAAAGTGGCAGTGGGGGATGAGGAGGAGTACCTCTGCCACCTGCCTTCATGTCTCTTCTGTGTCTCCCTTTCTCTTCCCCATGATTCATAATAGAAGGAATTTCCCTTTTCTCTGTCTTTCTCGAAGAAATTCTAGATTTTCTATTCTTTCTTTTTTTCCTTCAGAGGGAAAGAAAGCCTCCTGGCTAATCTTTAATTTTAGGAAGGACCTCCACTCTACATCATGAATGAAACTCTATGATCTGAGTGAAGTTGACTTGTCTCATAACTGTTATAGCAACAAGATGACTTGCACTTAAGGATGAAAATGTTTTAAATTAATATTCTCTAAATACTACACCCATTATTGAATATATGTATTTGTCTTGTTTTATTGGCCTAAACAAAAAATGATTGAATTCTAAACTATAAATCCTCATTGTCCCATTGTTATTGAAAAGAATTTTAGATATAGTAGTGAAGATTTTTATTCAGACAGGAAAACCTTGTGTTCTATAAATAACATTTCTTGTACTTTCTTACAGATGGAAATTTTCAATATTCTGTCTAGCTCTTCTTTTTTCAGACATTTAAATAGAATAAGTTTTAAGATAATTTATTTCAGCATGTAATAAATAACATTATAATAAAAATAGCTATTTAAAGCATCTAACAATCTTCATTGAACTGACATTGTGTGTTCTATTAGTAAACATGATAGACACATTTCTTAATAAAATAATCTCAGAAATAATAATAATATTATTTCTGAGAATATATAGTGAATCTTGTTGACTATAGAAAAGAAATTGCACATTTGAAATTAAACACTCATGTTTTTAAGAAATAGATAAATGATAAGTGCTCCATAATTAAAGTGTTGCCTTATCTCTGATAGTTTTCTGCTTTCTTAATGAACAAATTGAAATATTCCTGATTGCTTTCTATACATAACATGAGTCTCTGCTCAGATAAATTCTAAGCATACGTGTATCTTAAACCATGTATTGAATGTCATTGAATTTCAATCATCTAATGTAAATGTAATAGCACAAAACAAATGGCTATGCTATGAGATGCTCACAAAATATAAAGAAATCAGTTTCTAGCCATGAAATGTTTAACAAATTTTGTGTCAGAAGCTGTAAAAATTAAATGATCAAAAAATAAATGATTTTTTGTGATTAAATAAAAAAAAACATACCTTCTCTTATCCTCTCTAGCATTAAAGCCAAATTGTTTATTAAATTCGTAATATTACACATTGCCCTTAAAAGTGTTCATTAAGTTGATTAACAAGAAAATGTGTTACAACTTTTTCATTAAATTATTGAGCAAAACACATTTCTGGTTTTCTTACATAGCTAAACATATGCTAATCAGAAAACCCAGTTATCTGACTTCCAGCTATTTACTCAGGAAATTAAAATTGTGTTATTTATCCATTGCTCAAAACTGTGTAATACAAGGCCCATTTACAAGGTCAAATTAACAGGACTTGGTGACTAATAAATTGCATGTATGAGATAAAATAACTTAGAAAATTAGTTGATTATTTTGCCATGTCATTTCCTGAGATAGGAAATACTAGAAGAGAATAAATAAGATACTCTTAATGTATGTTCTCATGAATTTGAAGCAATGCATTGTGTATTAATAGATGAATTTACACTGCTTTCTTTAACTGTGGCTTTATAACTCACTGTTTTTATACTATCACAAAAAATGAGCTGGATATTGTGGCTCAGGCCTATAACCCCAGCACTTTGAGAGGCCAAGGTGGGATTGAGATGAGAAGTTTGAGACCACCTAGGCAACATACTGAGACTTTGTCTCTACAAAAATAAAATAAAGAAATAAAAATTAGCTGGGCATAGTGGCGTGCACCAGTAGTCCCACCTACTTAGGAGACTGAGGTGGGAGAATCACTTGAGCCTAGGAGTTCAAAGCTGCAGTGAGCTATGATCGCACACTGCACTCCAGCGCGGGCAACAGAGTGAGATTTGTCTCAAAACAACAACAACAACAACAAAAATAAAAAATATGCTATATTAGTATCCTCCTTTCAGAGTCGTACTAGTTTATACAAATAAATGAGTATTCAAATTACAACAGTAGGCTGGGTCCGATGGCTCACGCCCGTAATCCCAGCACTTTGGGAGGCCAAGGCGGACAGATTGTTTGAGGTCAGGAGTTCAAGATCAGACTGGCCATCATAGTGAAACTCCGTCTGTACTAAAAATACAAAAATTAGCCAGGCGTGGTGGCACATGTCTGTAATCTCAGCTACTCAGGAGGCTGAGGCAGGGGAATTGTTTAAACCTGGGAGGCGGAGGTCGCAGTGAGCAGAGATCATGCCACTGCACTCCGGCCTGAGTGACAGAGTGAGACCTTGCCTCAAAAAAAAAAAAAAAAAAAAAAATTACAACAGAAGTATCTACTTGCATTTGAGACATATATTTTGAAAATTCTTCTAGGATATTAGACAAAATAAAATCTAAGACACATTTAAATTAAATAATCAACATGAAAGTGATCAATTATAGTATTTAGTACTAACATGCAAGTATTTCCAGCTAGTGCTATAATAAGTTAATACAGATTTTAAGGAAATATTCAGTGAGCAAACTCCTTTGATAGAAAATAGGTAACTTTTTGTTTATTAGGTTTATTAGTTTGAAATCTTTTTAATTTAATTGGCATTATATATATTCATATTTAAAATTAATTGTTGCGAACATGTGTTACCTGACATATTGTCCTAATAATTAATTAAAGTGATCTGTTTTCATTTACTAATTTTTAAGCTTGAAAAGTCTTCCCTTAATAAGACATAAACATTCTCTATGGCACAGATCCATATTGAAGCATATTGTTGCCATCCTTCTGAACCAATCGAGAAAAAATAAATAATTATGATTTACAGCTAGCCAATTTATAAATATTTCCATAGGTTCAGAACAATAGTCAATAGAACAAATGGATAGCCCTGAAATCCTCATTTTTACATAAGTATTTCTGAAGCAAGTGGTATTTAGAGAACTTTAAGAAATATATAAACTGGAAATTATTCTATTTATAGTTTTGACTATGTTTTCGTGAGACATGGATTTTTTTAATTTCATATAAAATTCAGTAAGAAATGAAGAAAATGCCTGCATAGTCCATAAATATCATCCCCTATTAGCACAAAATTATGGAATTGTTATTTGACTTCTTAGTTTACTTAGCAATCCAGTTGTATTCTTCATTATCCACTTAAGAGTCACAGTCTTAAACTGAGGATACAGAATAGTCTGAAAACATGAATAGAAATTTTAAAGAATAGGATGAGGAAAAACACTGGATTGATAAGTTAAAACAGTTAGGCTGGTACAAAAGGAGTCAGGAAATTTGAAGAAAAGCCAGCAAACTCCCGGGTCGCCATTCTTAGATTTTGGCTCCAGGCTGTAAATTTAAATGTCTTGTTAACCCTCAGGCAAACTGGGAACTACTGCAACTGTAAAAAACACATCTTCTTTACTGCTTTCAATTCTAAGGCAAATTTTAAAGAAACAACATTTGTTAAAATACTTTTTGTCATAAAAGCATGGTAGCATTTTGGGAGAACATTGGAAAACATATAAAAGTCACAAGAGGAAAATGAAATGATCTGGATTCCATCTAGTCAAGTAGCACTTGAATTTCTTTAAACATACTTACATATGTCAACACACATGTGTATGTTTGTGTGAATGCATCTTTTAAATTAAATAATTTTAAGAAAATGTAACACAGATAATAATGCGCAAACTATAATTCTACAGCTTAATGAATTTTTACATAGTAAACACACCTATATAACCACTATTCATAACAAAAAACAGAAATTAATCAGCATTCCAGAAGCTCAGTTTTGTGATCATTTCTGTTGCTATTCTATCTTCCTCTTCAAAGTGATCTGTATTATAATTTTTATCACCATGTAGGGATTATGCCTGTTTTTGAAGTTTATATAAATAGAATCATATAGTATGTATTATTTTATGTCCTAGAAACTTAGGTTCATGAAATTAATCTATGTGATTACTTATAGCAGTAGTTTGTACATTCTCAGTACTTCATGTGATTCCATTTCATATATAAAACACAATCTGTATAACCATCTACTATCGATGGACATTTGGGTTGTTTCCAGATTTTGACTATATAATGCTTTTCTGACCATCTTTGTATGTGTCTTTAAATAAAAATTTTATTTAACTTTAAATACAAAAATGTGTGTGAATCACATATGAATAGAAGCATAAATTTTCAAAGGGTAAGCCAATACACAGATAAAGAAATAAGCCATCACTAACACCCAAGAATTCCCTGGTATGCATGGTAATTTTGTAATGACTACTGAATACTGCGCATGAAAAAAATTATACAGGCTTGGGATGAAGTTACATTACTAAAAAGAATATTTGCTTTTGCTTCTGTTAAAATAGGGGCAGATCACCTTAATCCAATCAGAGTTACAATATTGGGTTTACATTTGTGTGAGGTCTGGTCTTTTTCCCAAGCACCATAACTCGCATGGTATAGAACTTCCATGACCCCAACAGAAAGCATTGGGTAGTTACCAAGATCTGTCTTGTAGCAGCTACAAAAAAAAAAAAAAAAAAAAAAAAAAAAAAAAAAAAAAATTCACTTGACCCCTTAGCCCCATGACTGCTGCAAAACCTCTTCAGCTTCACTCAAGTCACTTCTTAATGCTCAGCATTTTAGCCTCTCACTACAAAGCACTTACTAATTAATGGAAATTGCATTTGTTTTAAACAGAAGGTGGATAATTCTCTCATGACAGTATCACCTTGCTTTTTCCTCCTCCTTTTTATTTATAGTTACTAAATATTTAATACCATAGCATACCAGGTTTCTTACTTTCCAGGTTAATATTCTTTCTCTCTGTACCTTTGCTCTCAGCCTTCTGTGATCAGCCCCACACTGTGACAGAGTTAGGTAGAGGTTCTGTGCTGTACTCAGGCTTTGATTAGAGAGAGCAGTTTCCAGCTTGAGTCACACATGATGATAGTCATTGATTGTGAAGAAGTCATTGACCTACATAATGTTGACTGCAGCAGGCCAGGGATTTAACTTTTAATAGTGTGTGGTAGCACACACTATTGGTCGATTTACCTGCACATCATTTCCATAACGTGTATGCTTGTAAGATAATCATTTCATGCCTAGTACATGATACTCAAACTCTTGGTTTAAATGTACACCTAGAGAATTATTAAGGCAGCATTTTCTGATAGCATGAGCTTTCCAGAAAATGCCCATTTGATGTACCATGCTATTTTATAAAGTACTGTTTTTTAAAAAAAAAACAGTAAAAAAAAATACAAGCAGCAAAAACTACAGAAATGGCACATTTCAGAGATAAAGCAGCGTATGTGTGTATAAACAAAAGCTTGCCACCCATAAAATGTGAACAAGATAAAGGTAAAACCGTTTTCTGAAAGTAAGCCTCCAGGAAATACTTGACATTTCCAAAAAGATGTTTGCCCTTTAATATCATCATTTGCTTTTCCCGTCTGTTTTTTTGAAGTCGAAAGCTTCTTTGCAAGCTTCTTTTAGTTTTTTAGTTTTATTTATTTATTTTTTTTATTTTTTGGAAAGGTAAGGATTAGAAAGAAAAATGAGATGCTTTTCAGATAGACAAATGCCAAGATGACTACTTAAATGAATTCTAAGTAAAAATAGCTCTTCTCACATTTAATGCTTGTTTTTCTTTAAGACCTCAACTGCCACAGTAAACGTGGTGGTGACAGATGTCAATGACAATGCTCCAGTGTTTGATCCTTATCTGCCAAGAAATTTATCTGTGGTGGAGGAAGAAGCCAATGCCTTTGTGGGTCAAGTAAAAGTAAGTGGAATATTTATGTAGATCTTATATGTATTTTTATCAAAGAGCGTAAGTTTGTTTTTTCAAAGAGCGTAAGTTTATTACATTTTAATTCTGAAAAGAAACTCAGCTAATGTAATCTGTTAAATGACTGTGCTGGATATTCTTCAATACTTTAAAAAATGAATAATATCCTATATATTTTAATTAACTTTCAAGGATACAGATTTACATTTTATAATTATTGTGTAATTTAAACATTGATTAATATGATAGTATGCTAATTTAATACATATTTCTGAATCAAAACATTTTACAGAAGCATGTAATTAAGTATACTACTGGGTATGGATGTGGACATTTAGACCTCAAAAAATATAAAAAATACATATATTTAGATTTGAACTCATTTCATTATATAAATATTATCTTTAGAGTCTACCGTGTGTGTCTAATATTTTGCACAACCCCCTTTTCCAGCACTCAGAAGGTTTACTCTTCGTATGTTCTTCTAAGTGCTTCTGGGACCTACCTGGACATATTAGCCGGTTTCTGTGGTTCATTTGATGAATAATTCCTTTATTGTTAAAGCAGAGACAGTACTTCCTCATTTCAGCCATTCTTGGTCTTGAACATAGTAATTGGTCTAGAAGTCACAGAGAAGGAAAATTTTGAGGAAGATGTGCACGATTTGAAGCATCAACCTCAGATGAGGTGTTTATGTGGTCTCCAGGGAAGGAAAGAATCTTGCTTTAGTGAGGTGTGAGCCACCCAGATGTTCCAAACTCAGAGTTCAGGGTCCTACTCCTTCCCTGTGAAGTTTCTGCCTTTTCCACAGAAGGCTTGCTGGTGCTTTGAAGTGAGCCTTCTCTACTGTTCTACTATTCTTGTAACCAGGCACAAGGTCTGATTTTTAGTTTAATCTCCTTTAAACTGCAAAAGGAGAGGGTTGCTTTAAATGATGTTATAGAGATCTTGTGACATCACGTCCTGAGATTTTGACTGACCAGTGTAAGCTTTTTTGAAAGTCATTTTTTTTTCCCTTCAAATCACTGACAATACTTACAACTACCAACTCCACAGTCATTATCATTATCATTGTCACTATCTCAGTCAAATTCTGGAAATATTGCATAAGGCATACATAACCTTATATGTTTATGCCATCCCAATGCACATAGGGAATAATCTTGTTCATTGGGATGTTATAAAATGCCAACTGGTCTTGATGCCAACTGTTCCCACACCATAGTACCTCTGGTGTCCAATGTCTTACTGTGGATTCTCCAACAAAAAATCTGGACACAAAATATTCATGTACAAATATTTTTTGAGAAGTACAGATAACAGTGATAAGGAAGTGAGAAAGTGAGGCAAAGAAGAGAAGGCAACCAGTAACAAGTTTGCTATTAAACCAGCTATCACGAGGAGAACTGAAATTTCATTCCAAGGGCAAACTCTACAAAAAGATGCAAACTCATGCATCAAAGTTATCTCTCCTGATAATTGTAATTGTCCAGTTCCTGAGAAGTTATGGAACTAGAAAACATATACACTAAATCCTAAGAGTAGTTAGCTACAGTGTTGGGCAATGGGCTGCCAAGTTTTTGGATTTTCTTGCCTCCAGCAGAAGCAAGTAGTCAAATTCCCTCTGCAAAATCTGATAGAAGGGCATTGAGTCAGGCTGTAGATACTGATGGCAGCAGTGGCCCATCTGGAGCAGCCACTGGCAAGACACTAGCTACAGCAGAGGAGGTATGACCAGGGCTACATGCTCTAGGGAGACGGTGGGAGCAAGGAACAGGCAGGAACCTAACCCCCTTCCAAGTTGGAAGGGTGCGAGCCCTGCCATCCTGGGCATAGCTCCAGCTGCCCAGCTGTGGCTGCAGACCTAGGCATCTCTGTGCTCTCAGGGACCCAGGAAGCTCCCCTACCCCCCCAGAATCGGAAGTGCCTGTTCCCCCTGCCTGTTCTCTTCCAGCTCCTGGCAACCCTTCCAATTTTGAAGCAAAGTTGAGGCCGAGTCCACGTGCTGTCATAACCAGGCTGGGTGTGTGCAAGCTGGGGTTGGTGCTGACATGCCAGACCCCAGCCACCTCAGCCTCCTGTGGACTTTGGGCACCAACGAGCATGGAAGGGAGGCCAAGAGGGGACAGAGGGCTGCTCACTGTGGGCCTGCAGAAACTCCTCACAAACAGCCTGGGCACCATGAACAACATGATTGATGGCAGCAGGACACAGACAGGCTCCTGGGTGGAAAGCAGGGGGTCCCTGGTGAAGCCCCACCTTCAAGCCAGGGATGGCCTGAAGCCTGGGGACCAGGCTATTAGTTCCGGTGGAGTCCATGGCCTGGAGTGAAAACGTACGGTGCTTTTTCCGGGCCTGTCCATGGCCACCCGTAAACCAATCAGCATGTACTTCCTCCTTTCTGACCCCATAAAAACCCTGGAGCTATCCAGACACATAGACATCAAGACTACCGGCTGCAGAAGGGAGCTCCCCTCTTCGTGTCTCCTGGGACCACCTTCTGCAGAAAGGAACTACCCGTTCCAGGTCTTCTCTCTGCTGAGAGCTGGACACTCATGGGGACAACCTGCCTATGAATAGGAGCTACACACTTCGGTCTCCCGAGAGCCGTCTGTCGTTCAGTAAAGCTCCTCTACATGTTGTTAGCTCTCCAGCTGTCCGCGTACCTCACTCTTCCTGGCTGTGGGCCAGAACTCCGGACCCACCAAATGGCAGGAATGAAAGAGCTGTAACACAAACAGGGCTAACACACGGCAGCCACCCCACTCACCATGTTGCGGGCAGCAAAAAGGAGAGAAGAGTGGCGGCTCTTCAGGGAGCCCCTCGTCCATACGCGGATGCTCACAGCAGAAGCCGCTTGCCGTGTATCTGATTCAATCAAAGGCTTGCCCGGAGAGGGCGCCTGGAGCTACCAGTCCCGCCACAGCAGTCAGCGTGCCTGGCTATGCACAGTGACAAGACCCCGCACTTGCTCACTCATTGCACCCCTCGCTGCTCTGAGCCTGGCTTGCCCTGGGAAAGTGTGGGATTTAAGCCAGTAGCCTGAGCCAAGCACAGCCTGCCAGGTCAAGTGGGTGATACAAACACAGCTAGTCTGAGCAAAACTCGGACAAAGGCGCCACCAGCCACAGAGGCTTCTGGCTGGAAAAGCAACACCCTTAGGATCCAGAGACAGTAACAGGAGATGGAAGTTGGTCAAAGCATACCAGATGCTCTGAGGGACATGCATAGGGCACTGACAATTTTTGCTACGCCAAGAAAGCAAGGTAATAAAGTCTATAACAGGGGTATGTGCAAAAAATATCAGCAAAGGAGAAATGCTGAAGTTCACTCATGAAGGAAGAATACAGGTAAGAGGGAAGTGGAGAGGAGTTGGAATCTGTTAGGGAAAGTTAGTTGTATAAGTAAAGGCAGAGAGAAATGAGAGTATGACATAGTATAGTTACAATAAATAAGACATACCATGTCATAAACACTTTTCTGTACCATGTTGTAGAAGGTGAAGGGGGAACCACTAAAGGGTCTGAGGTATGGCAACATCAGATTTGTATTTTATAAAAATTACTCCTGATAGGCCAGGCACGATAGCTCACACCTGTAATCCCAGCACTCTGGGAGGCCGAGGAGGGCAGATCATGAGGTGAGGAGATTGAGACCATCCTGGATAACACGGTGAAACCCCGTCTGTACTAAAAATACAAAAAAATTAGCCGGGCCTGGTGGTGGGCGCCTGTAGTCCCAGCTACTCGGGAGGCTGAGGCAGGAGAATGGCGCGAAGGCGGGAGGCGGAGCTTGCTGTGAGACAAGATGGCACCACTGCACTCCAGCCTGGGCGACAGAGCCAGACTCCATCTAAAAATAAATAAATAAATAAATAAATAAATAATAAAATAAATAAATAAATAAATATTACTCCTGATATATTGAAATGGGAGATTCTAAATCCAGAAGACAGAACTAGAAGGAAATTTTAATAACCCAGGCATAATGAGGCTTGAACTAATGTAATAGTCTTAATTAATGCTAATTATATGTTACAGTTGTCAATTTAAAATGCCACATTGCTGAAAACTGAAAACCTTCGTTTAGCCATATATATATATTAACTATTCGGTTAAAAACAAGTATTGAAATTATTTACAAAAATGATCTTTCCCATTTTCTTAATTTATTCAGCTTGGAGAGATAAAGCCCATATGGAATATATAAGTAAAAACACACAAGTAGACATCAATGTGATGATTAACTTTTAGTTAAATTTCTTTTCCTTTCTTTCTTTCTTTTTTTTTTTTTTGCACTTTTCCTAGTGATTCTTTGTTCTTGAAGGAATTATTGTGTTAACCTTTTTGTTGTCTCCTGATTCTTAAATTTGATAAGCAATGGCCTCTATAATTTATTTCAGTTTTTAAAATTGAAATATGGACCTTAGCCTGGTCTTTAGGCAATAACTTGTTTTCATAAAAACTAAAATGATACTGAAAGTAAAAAGGAAGAGAAAAACATCCAAGACAGGCTGCATCCAACTGATTCTGCACAGTGTAATGTTTATGGGATGGAATTTTGATGCTCATAATGGTCCTCTGTTGCTACCTAATGATAATTATATATTAATTTCACTAAATGACTCATGCTGTGCTTTAAAATTTAATTTTAATTGTCATCAAAAACTATTAAGACTCACTTAAAATCAAGATACATATTGTTAATTACTATACTGAATTTGAGTTATCAAATTTGTGTTTATATTCTATTGATATTTTAATATGAATAATCCAACATTTGAATTAAAATGCTGAAGGGAGTTTTCATTTACTCTTTTTGTTTGTTTCTTGAGACAGAATCTCACTCTTGTCACCCAGGCTGGAGTGCAGTGGAGCGACCTTGGTTCACTGCAACCTCTGCCGCCCAGGTTCAAACTTCTCCTGCCTCGGCCCCTGGAGTAGCTGGGATTACAGGCACCCTCCACCATGCCTAGCAAATTTGCATACTTTTAGTAGAGATGGGGTTATGCCATGTTAGCCAGGCTGATCTTGAACTTCTGACCTCAGGTGATCTACCCACCTTGGCCTCCCAAAGTGCTGGGATTACAGATGTGAGCCACCACACCTGGCCTCATTTACTTTTTAAAGGTAGTGTTGTAGTAACAAATAATAACTAAGGAATACTTTTAAAGCAAATGTATGGATTACACATAGCAAAATGTTTTATCTAGTGTATTAAAAAATAACCTACCCATCAACAGTTTTTAATGTATATCTTTCTATTCACAAGGTATCATAATATACCTTGTGCATTTAGAATTGAAAACTGTAAAAATATGTATGAAAAGATGTACTCAAAATAAAACCTAGTAAATACAGTAAGTATGTACTCTATGTCAAGTGTCAAATGGGTGATATAAATTCTTTGCCGCAAGGAAAAAGAGACATTATAATAGACTGAGATGGCCAGGTCAGGGTTCGTGAGAAAAGCAAATTATTCCTGGTTCTTTTCAACGTATTATATAATTGTATATATAACTGACAACTGTAATATATAATTATCATTTAAAAAAGAAAATAAAAATATGAGCCAAAAAATGTAATACAAAATATAATCCAGCTGAAGAAGCAATTTGAGGACTCTAAGTCAATATTCTGACAATAATGGAAGTGCTGTTTAAAGGAGTTCTGGAAAAATGGTTAAAAATATGTTGAGTTCAGATGGGGCCTAATGAAATAGTGAATGATATGAAGACTTAGTCAGTATAATATTTTGTTTAGTATTCTCCGAAGTATTTCACAGGAGACAGAATCTAGAGGATCTGTATGCCTATCTTGACTGTGGACCACAAGCATGCAAATAATTGATCTTTAGAATGGATCTTAGATATGAGAGGCCTCTTACTAGAGGCCTCATACTCAACTGCAGAACTCTCAGATGATCCCAAGTCTTTGGGGGAGCAGATGCCAGTAGAAGTCCCAAAATGCAGTCACATTCTGATCAAATCTGCTGGCCTGGTCTTGGACCCCTCAAGTCTCAAAGGAACAGGCGTTTTCCACTTGGGAATATACAACAGCAGAGCATGATATAACTTCTGTGAAGGTCCATTCAGGCTTTAGATAGACTGACTCTAAGCTAGTCTCCTAAATCTGTGTCCAGCTTTCCAGTCACTTACCTTTAAAAGCCTGTTTTATACAGGAGCATGACTTCTAGACTCACCACACAGGGACCCCAGACTTCTCATCTTACCTAGCAACCCTCACCTCTTATGTTTCTTACATATTTTAATGAGAAGACAACTCCCTGGTCACTTGGTTCATCCTGTCACTAGATCACATGACTCCATGAATCCAGACCCAGCATCCCGACAAGATAGAGAACTTAATGAAGAGCTTAAAATATAGACCACGGAATAAAACTACCTGAGTTCAAATTTGACTTGCCAAAATAACTAATGCAATCTTGGATAACTAATGTAGCTTTTCTGGGACTGGACTTCACTATCTGCAAAATGGAGATGATAATAGAATTCATCTCAAGTAGTGATTTGAAGGATTAATACATACATGTAATATATGTACAGGTTTAAAATAAGGAATGGAGCTAATATGCACTTCATTTGCATTATTATAATTATGTTAAATACTAAATAATGTGTAAAGTATGGCTAACTATGATATTATAGAAAGTAATATTTTTTACAATACTATGAACTAAATGCAGACAATTGTTTATGATTTTTCAAAATGCGGTAGTTGCACTCTTGCATTTTCCTAATATTACCATATATAGAGAACATTTTAATGGAAGTACTGTTCTGAAGAAAGTATAAAATCTTAAACTGATAAATGATTCTCTTCTACTGCATCACTACAAACAATCATAGTCAGTCAGATCGTAAACAGCATTTATCCTTTTTAAGTGTATTAGCTGAAGCTTGGTCTTTGATAATAAAAAATGTACAAATCAACATTTAGTACATGAACATGTATATGTGTATAGTCACATTTGTAGGATGTTTTAGAAATTTAAAGTAAATGAAAAATATTTGTTATTATCAAAATAGAGCTCATGGTTGCAATCCTGATTTATGTATTTTTCTTTATTCATCTTAAAATAAGTCCAGCTAGTGGGATATGTAGAGCTTACATTGAAAAAAGCATATTGGATAGACTGACAGCTATAATAAAAAATCAGTAATAATGACTATCAATTTTTGAATTCTTACAATGTGTCATGAACTATTCTAAATGGTTTCCATTGTATATATTTGAATTACTTTCAAATGTTTGGTCTTAACCACTATACTATACAGGATTCTCCAATAACCATGCTTCCTGTGACTTGCCCATACATATGTGAACTGAAAAAGTACAAACATGCATTAGCTGGCTATCAAAGTGTTGTTCCTGGAAAAGCAGCATCAGCATCAGCATCATCACCAATGGGAACACCTTCAAAATGCCAGCTGCCATACTCTATACCACAGAGATTGAATCAGAAACGCTGGTGTTGGGGCCAGAAATCTGTGTTTTAACGAGCTCTGCCATTGATTCTGGTTTATACTAACCCGTGGCATGCACAAACGCATGTGTATATTTAAAAAAGAGAGAAAAAGGAAAAGGGAGATAAAGAAATATTATGTGTTAGAGGAAAAATATAAAATTCTTGTATGTATTGTGTATTTACTTTTTGTTATATAAGATAAATAGGGTAAAGCTGGGTCTGTTGTTGGGATTATGCATAATTATTATTGTTATTGTTATTGTGCATACTCCCAACAATAGACCCAATTTAGCCTAAACTCGTTACTTTACATAACAATAATAAATAAGTCAATTTCTTGTCAAATATTCATGTTTAAAAGTGGTATAATCAAAATCATTTTCATTTGTAGCAAAATGAATGGAAATGGAGGTTATTATGTTAAGTAAAATAAGTCATGAATAGAAAGACAAATATCACGTCCTCATTTATAAGCTGGAGCTGAAAAAGGTGTTCTCATGGAAATAGAGAGTAGACTGATAGACACCAGGAGCTGAGAAGAGTGGTGGTGGTGGAGGATGGGGCTGATGAAGAAAGTTGTTACAAACATACTGTTAGAAGAAATAAGTTCTGGCCAGGTGCGGTGGCTCATGCCTGTGATCCCAGCATTTTGGGAGGCTGAGGCGGGTGGATCAGCTGAGATCGGGAGTTCGAGACCAGCCTGACCAACATGGAGAAATCCCGTCTCTACCAAAAATGTAAAATTAGCCAGGCGTGGTGGCACATCCTTGTAATCCCAACTACCCAGGAAGACTGAGGCAGGAGAATTGCTTGAACCCAGGAGGTGGAGGTTGCAGTGAGTCAAGATTGCACCACTGCACTCCAGCCTGGGCAACAAGAGCAAAACTTGGTCTAAAAAATAAATAAATAAATATGTTCTAATGTTTGATAGCAGAGTAGGATGACTGATATGGTTTGGTTGTATCCCCACCCAAATCTCAAACTGTAGCTCCCATAATTCCCATATGTTGTCGAAAGGACCGGGTGGGAGGTGATTGAATCATCAGGGCAGGTCTTTCCCATGATGTTCTTGTGATAGTGAGTAAGTCTCACAAGATACGATGGTTTTATAAATGGGAGTTCCCCTGCACACGCTCTCTTGACTACCACCATGTAAGCCAAGACTTTGCTCCTCATTTGCCTTCTGCCATGAAAGCAGGCCTCCTGAGGAATGTGAAACTCTGAGTTTTTTAAACCTCTTTCCTTGATAAACTACCCAGTCTCGGGTATGTGTTTATTACCAGCATGAAAACAGTCTAATACAGTGAATTGGTACCAGTAGAGTGTGGTGCTCCTGGAAAGAGACCCAAAAATCTGGAAGCAACTTTGGAACTGGGTAACAGGCTGGGGTTGGAACAGTTTGGAGGACTCAGAAGAAAATAGAAAAATGTGGGAACATTTGGTACTTCCTAAAGACTTAGAGGGCTCAGAAGACAGGAAGATGAGGGAATATTTGGAACTTCATAGAAAATTATTAAATGGCTTTGACCAAAATGCTGATGGTGATATGGACAATAAAGTCTAGGCTGAGGTGGTCTTAGATAGAGATGAGAAACTTGTTGGGAACTGGAGTTAAGGTCACTCTTGCTATGCAAAGAGACTGGTGGCAGTTTGCCCCTGCCCTGGAAATCTGTGTAACTTTGAACTTGAAAGAGATGATTCAGGATGTCTAGCAGAAGAAACTTCTAAGTGGCAAAGTGTTCAAGAGAAAGCAGAACATAAAAGTTTGACAAATTTGCAGCCTGATGATGCAGTAGTAAAGAAAAACTCATTTTCTGAGGAGAAATTCAAACCAGCCATGGAAATTTACATAAGTAATGAGGAGCCAAATGCTAATCACCAAGACAATGGGGAAAATGTCTCCAGAGCATCTCAGAGACATCCATGGCAGCCCCTCCAATCACAGGCCCAGAGGCCGAGGAGGAAAAAATGGCTTCCTGGGCTGGGTCCAGGCCCCCTCTGCTGTGTGTATCCTCAGGACTTAGTGCCCTGTATCCCAGCCACTCTAGCCACGGCTAAAAGGGGCCAAAGTATAGCTCAGGCCATGGCTTCAGAGGTTACAAGCCCCAAGTCTTGGCAGCTTCCACATGGTGTTGATCCTGTGGGTGCAGAGAAGTCAATAACTGAGGTTTGGGAACCTCTGCCTAGATTTCAGAGGATGTATGGAAATGCCTGGATGTCCAGGCAGAGTTATGCTGCAGGGGCAGAGCCCTCATGGAGAACCTCTGCCAGGGTAATTCAGAAAGGAAATGTAGGATGGGAGCTCCCACACAGAGTCCACACTGGGGCACTGCCTAGTGGAGCTGTGAGAGGGATCACTGTCCTCCAGCCCCCAGAATAGTAATCCACTGACAGCTTGCACTTTGGGCCTGGAAAGTCGCATATACTCAACACCAGTCCATGAGCCCGTGAAAACAACCAGGAGTGGTAGCTTTACCCTGCAGAGCCATAGGGATGGAGCTGCTCAAGGCTGTGGAAGTCCATCTCTAGCATCAGCATGACCTGGATGTGACACATGGAGTCAAAGGAGATCATTTTGGAGCTTCGTGATTTGACTTCCCCATTGGATTTTGGACCTGCCTGGGGCCTGGAGCCCTTTTGTTTTGGCCAATTTCTCCCATTTGGAATGGGTATATTTACCCAATGCCTGTATCCCCATTGTATCTATGAAGTGACTAACTCGCTTTTGATTTTGCAGACTCATAGGCAGAAGGAACTAGCTGTGTCTGAGATAAGACTTTGGACTTGGACTGTTGAGTTAATGCTGAAATGAATTAAGATTTTGGGGACTTTCAGAGAGCATGATTGGTTTTGAAATGTGAAGACATGGGATTTGGGAGGGGCTGGGGATGGGATGATATGGTTTGGCTGTGCCCTCATGGAAAATTTCCCTTGAATTATAATTCCCATGTGTCAAGGGATGGGCCAGGTGAAGTTAATTGAATCATGGGGCAGTTTTCCCCACACTGTTCTCATGGTAGTGAATAAGTCTCTTAAGATCTGATGGCTTTAAAAATGGGAGTTCCCCTGCACAAGCTCTCTCCTGCCGGCCATCATGTAAGGTGTGACTTTGCTCCTCATTCACATTCTGCTTCCCCAGCCATGTGGAACTGTGAGTCAATTAAACCTCTTTCTTTCCAGTGTCAGGTATGCCTTTTTTAGCAACATTAGAACAGACTGATACAGTGACTGTAGTTAGCAGCAATGTATTGTATATTTTCAAGTGGCTTGAAGAGAGAACGTGGAATGTCCTTACACAGAAATGGTAAATATGCTAAGTGATGGACTCCCCAAATTCCCTGATTTAATTTTTATACATTCCAGCAAAATATCACATGTACCCCATAAATATGTGCATATATATCAGTTAAAAATGGCATAATCTCAACAATAGACTTGGATATGCCTCTCAGAATTGTATTTATTCCTGAAAGCAAATTGAAGGATTTCCTGGGAATAATTTATGCTAATGTGTAACAGCCAGACAGATTAATCTGGTCTTATTGTAAACCTGATGTCATCAGAAGTAGGAGATCATGATGCATAGCTCAGTGTGGTTTCTGTCATTTTCATTTGTTTTCTCAACCAATATTTTGTGAAATTCAGTCATCAGTCTGGGTTAGAAATCAAGAAGATAAAGATCTATTTCAGTAAATTCTGTCTAAGATACATGATCATGAGGAAAACTTCTTTGTACTTATTTAACATAATTCAGCATGAGAGAAAAAGAGGTGGTCTTTTACTTAAGCACACTTGTCACACTATATGCTTTAGTGCATTTCTGTATGTGAGACATGGGTGGATGGAGGTTGAGGGGAGGAAAGTGGAGGTAGGAAGGCTTTAGGTAGGAAGGCTTTCAGCTAATATCAGAGGTGTCTAGCCTTCATGGGAGTATCCCATTGAAGAGTTTGCTAAGGCTAGAATTTTCAAGTTTAAGGACTAAATTATTTATCTCCGTTTTTCGTAGCAACCCTGGGCATAAATGCTTGCACAAATCCATTACAGAAGGCACACTTGACAACTCTAGTGCCTGTTAAGATTAAACAATGTTCTCAGCATTGTATAATATAGAGTAAGCTGATTCCCAGTAAACTTCCATGTAATACCTTGTAGAAATTTTTCTACTGAACTAACTTCTTTAAGGTCTAGGTAACAAAAATAAAACCATAAGTCTACAACCTGTTTTTCCAGTTCTAAATAAGAGGCTGAATTTATTTAACCTAAAACACAAAGGTATTCCCAATATGAGACCTGCATGCTAAATCTTAGCTAACATATTGTAGAAATGTTTCTGTCTTAAGCACTTAAAGAAGTTTTAAAATCATTAGTAAACTACAATGTTTAGAAGGGTAGTGATACACTATTTTAAAAAATGATGTTTTCTTCAACTATACAATTTAATATTAAACAAAATAAATCTGAACTTCAGTAGCCTGACTCTGATTACTATAGTTGTTGTCTCCCTGTGTGGGGTTCTAAACATAAAATGAAGGTGGAGAGCATTATGGTGATTTCTTACTTTTTGTAGCTCAGTATGACACTCAACAGTGCCTGAAACTGTCATACTTCTTTTTTAAGTGAGCTGCAAGTGGGAAATTTTATGGGTTCTCTTTTTAAGCCAAACTATATAATGCAAACCCTGTAACTCATTCTGATAGAGAAAAAAAGCCCGCACAATTTGAAAAATTGGTTATGTCGATGTTAACATGCTACATAA
Organism: Macaca thibetana thibetana; assembly: GCF_024542745.1. Classification (NCBI taxonomy): domain Eukaryota; kingdom Metazoa; phylum Chordata; class Mammalia; order Primates; family Cercopithecidae; genus Macaca; species Macaca thibetana. The sequence continues at coordinate 79,644,915 of NC_065586.1, forward strand.
TAATATTTACAATAGAAATCTACCTAATTTCTATGACTATTTTTGAAATGTGGTCATGTTTCAGATATTCAGTTAGCAGCTCATAAATAGATTAGAAAATTTTATGAATATATTTTTACAATATTTGTTTAGGCCTACCCCTTTAGCAATGTTTAGTCTTAATGTCAGCTATTAGAAAAATACACATTATTGTGTGTGTGTGTGTGTGTGTGTAAATATTTATAGTTGTGAAATCCCAGCTATACAATGAGTGATATCTGTGTCCACTTTATGCTCACAAATGACCACTGTACTGTTAAATATTATCTTTATCTGAGTCACTTTACTTCTCTATTGGTATTAGATCTCTCTGTGTCTCTCTTTTTTCCTGAGATTCTACTACCAGCTTGCTGCTACTTTTCATGGTTAAGCACATCTAATTCTGTCTTCCCCTTATCTGTTTGCTCCTTAAACTTTGGATTTTGAAAGTATCATCTACGTTGCCCTTTGACTCTATGCATTCCTTTTGATGAATTGCAATTACATTAAAGCTGACAGCTTTACTTACATTGAGATGCTCATTTTCCTTCTACACCTTTAAGCTACAACCTCAAGTAGACATATATCTCTAAAATACCAACTTGAATTTCCTGAAAGCATCTAAATTTCAACATTTTTAAGATTGAAGGCTTATTTTCATCTTCCCCAGAAAGGGCTCCTTCTGAATTCTGCAAGTCCAAAATCCAAGAGGACAGTCATTAAACCTTAAAATTTCAAAATGACTTCCTGTGATTCCATGTCTCACATTCAAGTCATGATGTTGCAAGAGTTACACTCCTATAGCCGTGGGAAGCTTTGACCCTGTGACTTTGGAGGGTACAGCCCCCCTCCTAACTGCTTTCATGGGCTGCCATTGAGTGCCTGTGGCTTTTCTAGGCACATGGTGCAAGTTATAAGTGGATCTACCATTCTGATTTCTGGAGGATGGTGGCCCTCTTCTCACAGCTTCAATAGGCAGTGCCCCAGTCGGGACTCTGTATGGGGGCTCTAACCATATGTTTCCTTTCTGCACTACCATAGCAGAGGCTCTCCATGAGGGCACCACTCCTATAGCAAACTCCTGCCTGGACATCCAGGCATTTCCATATTTCCTCCGAAATCTAGGTGGAGGTTTCCAAACCTCAATTCTTGATTTCTGTGCACCCACAGGACCAACACATGTAAGCGGCCAAAGCGTAGGGCTTGCACCCTCTGAAGCAACACCTGGAGCTATACATTGGCCCATTTTAGCCACGGCTGGAGCTGAAGCAGGCAGGACATGGGAAACTATGTCCTGAGGCTGCATAGAGCAGGTGGGCCCTGGACCAGACCCATAAAACCATTTCTCTCCTAGGCCTCTGGGCCTGTGATGGAAGGGATGCTGTGAAGGTCTCTAATATGCCCTGGAGACATTTTCCCCAATGTCTTGGTGATTAGCATTTGGTTCCTTGTTATCTATGCAAATTTCTGCAGCAAGCATGAATTTCTCCCCAGAAAATGAGGCTTTATTTTCTATCACATCATCAGGCTGCAAATTTTCCAGACTTTAATGCTCTGTTTTCTCTTGAACCCTTTGGCACTTAGAAATTTCCACAGGATACCTTAAATCATCTCTTCCAAGTTTAAAGTTCCACAGGCATCTGGGGTAGGGGCAAAATGCGGCCAGTCTCCTTGCATAGCAAGAGCGACATTTACTCTATTTCCCAACAAGTTCCCCATCTTCATCTGAGACCACATCAGCTGGACTTCATTGTACGTATCACTACCAGCATTTTGATCAAAGCCATTCAACAAGTTTCTAGGGAGTTCCAAACTTTCCCACTTTTTTCTGTCTTCCTAGCCCTCCAAGTGTTTAGGAAGTTCCAAACTTTCCCACATTTTTCTGTCTTCTTCTGAGCCCCCCAAACTGTTCCAATCTTTGCCTGTTACCCAGTTCCAAATTTGCCTACACATTTTCAGGCATCTTTACAGCAACCCTACTTTCTGTGGTACCAATGTACTAGTCTGTTCTCACATTGCTAATAAAGACATACTGGAGACTGGGAAATTTACAAAGGAAAGAGATGTAATTGACTCACAGTTCAACATGTCTGGGGAAGCCTCAGGAAACTTATAATCATGGTGGAAGGGGAAGCACATACATCCTTCTTTACATTATGGCAGGAGAAGAGAAATGCAGAGTGAAGGGAGAGACAAGATGCTTACAAAACATTAGATCTTGTGAAAACTCAATCACTACTACGAGAACAGCATAGAGGTAACTGTTCCCATGATTCAATTACCTCCAACCAGGTCCCTTCCATGACATGTAGGGATTATGGGAACTACAATCAAGATGAGATTTGGGTGGGGACACAGCCAAACCATATCAATACAGTTGATTTAAAAAGCAGTGTTACAACACCAGAATCTCAGTGATGCAGCAAAAGTAGCATTAAGAGGAAAGTCTATAGTGCTAAATACATATATCAGAAAGATAGAAATAACTCAAATTAACACTCTATCATCATGCCTGGAAGATCTAGGGAAAAACAAACAAACAAAACCCTTTTATCTAGCAAAAGAGAACAAATAACTAGCATCATAAAGAACTGAATTAAATTGAGGCCCCAAAATCTATATAAAGGATCAATGAACCAAAAGTTGGTTCTTCAAAAAGATGAACAAGAGTTATAGACCTATAGCTAGATTAACAAATAAAAAGAGAGAAAATCCAATTAAGAACAAGCAGAAATGACAAAGATGGCATTACAATTAACCTCACAGAAATACAAAAGATCCTCAGATGTTATTATGAGCACATCTATGCACACAAACTAGAAAATGTAGATGAAATGGATAAATTCCTGGAAACACACAAGCTCCCATGATTGAATCAAGAAGAAATCAAAAGCCTGAACAGAAAAATAATGAGTTCTGAAATTAAATTAGTAATGAAAAATCTACCAATCAAAAAATGCCCTTGAAAGGATGGAATCACAGCCAAATTCTACCAGATATACAGAGATGGCACCAATCCTACTGAAACTATTCCAAAACTTCAAGGAGGAGGGACTCCACCCTAACTTGCTCTGTGAGCCCAGCTTTATTCTGATACTAAAATCTGGCAAATGCACAGTTAAAATGGAAAACTACAGGCCAATACCACTGATGAACAGAGACGTAAAAATCTTCGACAAAATAGTACCTAACTGAATCTTGCAGCACACTAAAAAGTTATCTCAAAATGACAAAGCTGGGCACGGTGGCTCACACCTATAATCCCAGCACTTTGGGAGGCCGAGGAGAGTGGATCACAAGGACAGGAGTTTGAGACCAACCTGGTCAATATGATGAAACTCCATCTCTACTAAAAATACAAAAATTAGCTGGGCGTGGTGGCGGGCACCTGTAGTGCCAGCTACTTGGGAGGCTGAGGCCGGAGAATCGCTTGAACCCAGGAGGTGGAGCTTGCAGTGAGCCGAGGCTGTGCCACTGCACTCCAGTCTGGATGACAGAGTGAGACTGTGTCTCAAAAAAAAAAAAAAATCATCACAATAGATTCAGAAAAAGCTTTTGTTAAAATCCAGCATTCCCTCATGATAAAAAAAAAAAAAACCCACAAGAAACTGGGCATTGAAAGAACATACCTCAAAATAATCAGATCCATCTATGGCAGATCCACAGCCAACATCATACTGAACATGAAAATGCTGAAAGCATTCACCTTGAGAACTAGAACAAGAGATGGATGCCTACTCTAACCCCTCCTATTTAATATACTACCAGAAATCCTAGTTAGAGAAATCAGGCAAAGAAAGAAATAGAAGACATCCAAGTAGGAACAGAAGAAATCAAAGTATCTCTCCTCACTGCAATTATTATTCTATACCTAGAAAACTAAAGACTCCACCAAAAGGCTACTGAAACTGATAACCTCAGTAAAGTTTTAGGATACAAAAATCAAGGTTAAAAAAAAAAAAACAGTGGCATTTCTATGCACAAATAACAGTCAAGCTGAGAGCTGAATCAAGTATGCAATTACATTTACAATAGTCGCAAATGAAAATAAAATACCTAGGAATGCATCTAAATTTGGAAGTGGAAGATCTCTACAAGGAGACCTACAAAACACTGCTGAAAGAAATCACAGATGACACAAACAAATGGAAAAGCATTCCACGCTCATGGATTGGATACTGCCCACAGCAATCTATAGATTCAATGCTACTCCTATCAGACTATCAGTACCATTTAACTGAATTAGAAAAAAAAAAAAAAAAAAAAAAAAAACTATCCTGAAATTTATATGGAAACAAAAAAGAACCTGAATAGCCAAAGCAATCTTAAGCAAAAAGAACAAAGCCAAAGGCATCACATTATCCTACTTGAAACTATACTACAAGCCTACAGTAGTATAGGCTACACATAGACAGACACATAGGTTAATGGAACAGAATGGAGACCCCAGAATTAAACCATTTGATTATCTGTAAAGTCAACAAAAATAAGCAATCAGAAAAGGACTTCCTATTCAATAAATGTTGGGGTAACTGGCTATCCATATGCAAAAGAATAAAACTGCACTCCTATCTTTCAATGTATATAAAAAGTATCTCAAGATGCACTAATCACTTATGTAAGATGCAAAACTATAAAAATCCTGGAAGAAAACCTAGGAAATATCATTCTGGACATCAGCCTTGGCAAAGAAGTTATGACTAAGTCTTGGAAACAATTGCCACAGAATCAAAAATTAATAAGTGGGACGTAATTAAGGAGCTTCTGCAAAGCAAAATAAACCATCAACAGAGTAAACAGACAACCTACAGAATGGGAGAAAATATTTGCTACCTATGCAGCTTTTAAGTGTCTAATATCCTGATTCTATAAAGCACTTAAAATAATTCAACACACAAAAAAGAAATAAGCCCATTAAAAATTTGGCCAAAGATATGAACAGACACTTCTCAAAAGAAGACATACAAGCAGCCAACAAACAAATGAAAAAATGATCCACATCATAAATCCTCAAGAAATGCATATCAAAACCAGAATGAGATACCATCTCACACCAGTCAAAATGACTATTATTAAAAAGTCAAAAGATAACAGATGTTTGCAAAGGTGTGGAAAAAAGAGAATGCATATACACTGTTGGTGGAAATGTGAATGTGGAAATCTCCAAACTGCTTTCTGCAGTGCCTGAACTAAAAACAGAACTATCACTTGAACCAGCATTCTTATAGCTGGATATATACCCAAAGGAAAATACATCATTCTACCAAAAAGACACATGTACTTGTATTTTCATGACAGCAGTATTCACAATAGCAAATTTATGGAATGAACCTAGATGCCCAACAATGGTGGATTTGATAAAGAAAATATGGTACATATACAGCATGGAGCACTACACAGTCATAAAAAATGAAATAATGTCATTTGCAGCAACATGAATACAGCTGGAGACCATTATTTTAAGTACATTAATACAGGGACAGAAAACTGAATACCACATATTCTCAGATGTAAGTGGGACTGAAACATTGGGTACACAGAGACATAAAGCTGGGAACAATAAACACTAGGGACTACTAGAGAAGGGACTAGGCGAGGGGCACAAGGGTTGAAAACTGAAAAAAACTACCTATTGGGAACTATGCTCACTACATGGGCGATAGAATTATTAGTACCCCAGATGTCAGCATCACATGATATGCCTTTCTATGAAACCTACACATGTACCATCCATGCATGAATCTAAATTAAAGTTGAAATAAAAAAAAGAACAAAATTATTATCACCGCCCCCCACCCCAACACACACACAGCAGTGTGAATGCAAAGAACAATTGAAATTTATAGTTGGTACTGGAAAAAATAGAGCATCTCTTTACCCACTCATGGACAGGTAAATATAAAGAAGGCGTTTCCCAGGTGTAAAAACTACATCGAAGAAAAGTATAACAGACATGCTACTAGCCTGTTTGGTCATGTATTTGAAATTGTGTTTTCCATTTCCCCATTTAAATTATATACTCCATTTAAATTATTTAATATATATCCAAGAAGAAATACCAAGTAATTTTGCCTCACAAACCGCTGCTACATCTATCTAGCTGTATATTTTAATGCTACATTACTTATTTATGAGATCCTACTTTATACAAATTGCACTTCTGTTTTATATACTGATGAAAATTCATGACCTATTCACTTTAGTTCAGTTCAGTTTTCCTTCTCTACAAATATTATAACTCACTACAATTACTTACATGGACTTTACTGCCTACCTGAGGAATAAACTTGGCAACCAACTTGGTTTTACAGAAAGAAGTCCACCTATAACCAGAGATTTTTATTAAGACCAACTCTTGTCCTTTAAACTTTAAGAAAAAAAAATGTAATATACATAAAGTGATTTAAAGATAAATGTACAATTTAGTATATTATTATAAAGTAAACATAAACGTAAGTCCAAATCAGATATAGAATGCATCATCGGAAAATCCTTCTTCATGCTCCTTCTCAGGCACAATTGCTTTCCTCCACCTAGAGTTAACTACTATGCTAATTTTCTGGGATTTTCTTTTGTTGTTGCAGATTTACCATCTAAGTAAGCATTTATAAACATTATAGTTTAGTCTTTTTTCGAAATCTATAAACAGAATTGTAGAGTGTGTGTGCATTAGTATCTGTCTTCTTTCATTCATACTTAACTTTTTACTATTCAGCCACATTCCTACCTGTTTATTCATTTATTTGCTGTTTGTGTCTATGCCACAGTTTATTTTCACATTCTCATATTGATGAGTATTTGAGAGCTCTCCAGTTTGAGGATGTTATCTTCAGTGCTGCTGTGAATATGTTTATATCATTTCTCCTGGCACTCATGTGCCTGAGTTTCTCTATGTCATGAACATGTGTCTATTCAATTTTGCTGGAAATGCAAAATTGTTTTCCACAGTAACTATTTCAAGAATTGTATGTGAGAGTTGGTCATGGTTCCTATCGGTGTGCTTGGTATGTCAGTCTTTCTAATTTGAGCCACCTGTTACAGTTTTAGTGATATCACATTATGATCATGATTAGCATTTTGCTAATGACATTGAGAATCTTTTCATATATTTACTTACTATTTTGAATTTCATCTTTTCCAAAATGCCTATTTGAGTTTCTTATCTATTTATCTATTGGCGTGCCAATGTGTTTTCTTCTTGAATGTTCTTTTTTATCTGTGGGAGTTCTTTGTTTATTATAGAAATGAGCCCCTTTTATTATATGTGTTTCAAACATTTCTCCCATTCTGGAGCTTCCATTTCAATTCCTGCAAGGTATCTTTTGACACATAGATTTCAATTTTAAGATTATCAGATTTATCCATCATTTTGTAAGTGTTAGTATTCTCTTGGCCTTGCTTAAAAACTAGCCTACTTCCTCAGGTCATGAAGGACCTGCTTTTTAAAGATTTATTGTTTTGTTATTTGTAATAGGTTTATCATCTGAAATGATTTTTGTGTATGTGGGGTAGGAGTATAATTTGTTTTCTTCTATATAAATATATATTTTTTCCCATTGACTCGCAATACATATTATCATAAATCCCATATACATGTGTGTGAGGGTTTGTTTCTGGGTTCTCTATTCTATTGTATTGGTTTATTAGTCTAGTCTTGCAGCAATAGCACGCTGTCTCAATTATAGTGATTTTACATATAGTCTTGATACCTAGTAGAGCAAGCTCTCTCATCTTTTTCATCAAGTTTTAGCTATTTTCATAGGTGTAGTGACTTCTTTCTGTACTTTGTGATTTGTTGGCATAAAGTGTGAATAATTTCTACTGATTAACCATAAATATTGGTTTAATGGGACCCTTACTATGTGGTCTCAGTGAAAACATCACCTCGGTCTTCAGAAAACCAGGATCTCTAGTGCAGCAGAGCCTAGCTTTGCAAGGACAACAGTATGCCTTTCCCAAATGGGTTAGTCAAGATGATGATGAGAGAGGCCATTCCAACCCTGAACCCTTGATTTGTCATTTCCATCTAGCCTTTTATCAAGAAAAATGTACCATACAATGGTAATTCCTTCTGCGGCCCTAAAAAACTTCTTTCCCAAATTTGTCCTTAGTTGTATCTTTAGGAGGCTTTTCCAGCATTCTACTAGGTCAGCAGTTCTGGGTGGTACTATATATTTGCGCCAACAGATCCAGTGGTCCTATGCATATGATTGCACCTAACTTTGCCATGACATGAACTTCTTGGTTGGAATTGATGTTATGTGGAATTTTCTGGACAAAGTCAGAATAGTCAATGCCCGCAGCTATTAATATTGGCCAAATCGCTGCAGGAATAAAAAAGCAACTCATACTTCAAATATGTATTAATCACAGGAAAGAACACAAGATGAGGCTTTGGTTTACTTGATTTTAATGTTTTTAGATTATATAAATCCAGCAATAGCCTTCTTGGCTGCCTTTCTGTCTTTGCTTTGGGAACACCATGGTTGGTTAGCCATCCCCATAGATCTTTGCACTTTATAGCAGCTTATGTGACGTTGTTTTTTGCTGATTGCTATGATACATTTCATCCATCTGCCTCTGATATTTGAGTATTTCCAGCTGGATTCTGAAGCCAGAATTCTTCCACTCACATTGACACTAAGGAACACAAGTTTCATAGCAACGTTCACTACCCTCTGACCTGGTGAGGAGAGCCATCACTGAACTTCTTGATGATATCAGAGCACCTCTTGTTGCACCTTTCTATATTGCTTCAGAATTGGGAGTGTTACTTAGGCCGTCCTGAGGGACAGAACTAATAGATGGTTTCTCTGGTCATACATAAGAAATCCATGCTAAAATGCTCACTTCTTTGTGCCTTTAACTTCAAATCCCTGTCCAAGCATTTTCACTACCTAAACCTTGTTTATTATAGGTCACTGTTTTTTACAAGCTTTGGGGAGTAATCCAGCAGTACCTTAGAATCAACTCCAGGTGTCCTGGCCACAATTATGACAAAGTATCTCCGTACCACTAAACTCCTGTTAAGATGTATTTTTCTCCCTTCAACACCTTCCAGCATAATCAAGATCTATTCTCAGTCATGTCCTCCTGGTGCTGCCAATACCTTTAAGGCATATTCTGCTGTTCTTTTTGGTGAATAATCCTTTTCTACTCATAGCAGGGACAGTTAGAACATGCTACAACTTGACTTTAGTTATTGGTACAAAAACAATGCAGGGATGTAGGTACAGAGGACATTTATCATCTTGCTTACAAGATGGTAAGGTATCTAATTCAGATGAAGTCATTACCTGATCTCCAGGTGAGGGATACTGTTCTCATCTAAAAATGAAAAGAAAGTGAAGTTTTCAGTCTAGAAGTTCCAGAGAATCAGTATGTTTTTTTGAAGTGTTTCTAAACACATGTGCCCAGACCAGCTCTCCTTCCCTGCCAGTACTGGTGTGGAAGACTTGTCAGGGAGTTGATTGCATCTTTCTTTGTAATTATGTCTTGAGACCAGGGGTGGTGGCTCACCTGTAATCTCACCACTTTGGGAGGCTGAGGCAGGTGGATTTCTTGAGCCCAAGAGTTTGAGACCAGCCTGAGCAACATGGCAAATCTCTGTCTGTACAAAACAATACACAAATTAGCCAGGCGTGATGGTGCATACCTGTAGTCCCAGCTACTCAGGAGGTGAGAGGATCACCTGAGCTAGGAAAGTCAAGGCTGCAGTGAGCTGTGGTTGTGCTACTGCATTCCAGCCTGGGAAATGGAAATGAGGCCCTGTCTCAAAAAACAAAGCAAACAACAACGAAGAAGAAGAAGAAGAAGGAGAGAAGAAGGAGAAGGAGAAGGAGAAGGAGAGGAGAAGGAGAAGGAGAAGGAGGGGGGAGGGGGAGGGGGGGAGGGGGAGGGGGAGGGGGAGGGGGAGGGGGAGGGGGAGGGGGAGGGGGGGAGGGGGAGGAAAGAGAGAGAGAGAGAGCAGACTGTAATTACGTCTTGAGCATGATTTTGAGTACAGTCTGTCATTGTCTGTGGATATGAAGCTTCTTTAAATGTGCTAATAGAGGTCTTTGGCTTTTACTCTTTACCTCTGAATTGATATTGCTGGTTCTGAGCTTCATTTTTTTCCAATACCTTTATTATATTTAGCAACGAATCAACTCTGTAAGTTTTATGAATTAATGTTCACCTGTAAATCTGAAATTATACAGATATGGCATTAAACCAGGCTCCCGATTCCCCCATATACCATATCAGTTCATCTCAGGTGAAGGCTTCAAATGAATCATGACTTACTCTGAATTCTTGTACAGTAGGAATACCATTTGGCCAGCAAATTAGCAAATTCCAAAGTGTCATCTTAAATATCTGCTTCCTAGGACGACTTCTGATTCTTGCATTATCAGTAAATCCCTCTGAAACATATTCCAAAGACAGGTACTCCTCACCTGTTCTAAACCACAATCATTTCTCCCCTAGATTATGTTAATAGTTTCTTTCTTTTTGACCTGTACTACCGTCTTACAGTCAATTTCTGCACTACAGCAACAGTGATATTTTAAAAATGCAAATTAGATGACACCATTATACCACTGAGACCTTTCAGTGGATGCTCATTATATCAGAACAGAATCCAAACTCCTTTTTTGTAGCCTTCATATCTCCACATGACTTGGCTCCGCCTGCTGTTTCCAACATCATTTCCATCACTCCACTCCAGTCACACTGGGCTTCTTGCTGTTCTTGAACACAGCTACCCTTACCAAACCTTCAAATGGATTTTGTACTTGTTGTTACCTCTGCCTGGAGCACTCTTTCTGTAACTCTCTGTGTAACTCACTCTTCCATTCAAAAAGACATCTTTTGCAAGGATGACTTCACTGAGTACCCCATTTCAATACCACTCTCCATGTCCTCCAGAAACAAGTATACCCCCCTTCCCTTTACCAGCATTAAATTTTCTTTACAACATTTTTGACTGCCTAGAAATATAGTATATACCTATTTAGGTTGTCTGCATTCAAATTCTAGCTGCATCACTTAGTAACTATTGACTTGGGCAAATGATCTAATCTGTATGAAACTCAGTTTCCTCAGCTATGAAATGGAGAGAGTAGTCCTAGTTAGTAGGATTCCCTAAAACTTAAAATAGAAAATTTACCATCACCCAAGACGTTACAAAAATGTCTGGCAATATTGCACCCATGGCAAATTGTTATAGAAAGCTGCTTCATGCCATCAGAGCCTCCCTAGTTTGACATTCAACTTGAGAAAGATTATTTGGTCATCCCTGAATCTAAGTTATTAAGCCATCATATAGAAAACATTTTTTTGTCTTAATTACTAAAAATAATCTCAATAATGTTGCTAACATCAAATAATCTCAAGAATGTTACTAACATCAAGAGGTACTGTATCTATTGTCATTTCCTGTATTTACAAATATTGTAAACTAATGGGAAAAAATGTAATCATTTTGTCATGACTTGTATTTAATACAAGTAATGTGAAAGTCACCATTGGGATTCCAAACTTCCTGACAGTGTGAAAGCTGAAGTTTAAGAGTTATGGATGCAGTTGAATGTCATTTTCTTTTTGAACCCACAATATTGGATTTAAGTACCTATATTTATGTGCCCTCATACTTTACTTTTTCATAATTCCCATTAAAATATGAAGTTGTTTATTTTCATAACTTATTTTTTTGGTTGACATTTGTCTTTCCCATTAGAATGTAATTTTCAGGAGGCCGGGTTAAAAGTCCTGCTGTATGCTCTTATTGTGCAACGCATATTTACTTCATTACTTAAGGTTATCACTGTACTACTTTTTAAAAGGCAATTATTGTTTAATATCTACTTTTTCACCTTGGTTCAAGTGACATAAGATCAAAGAACACATTACTCTTGTCCTTAATTAGAGACTCAGCGCTGAAAATGTTGTTCAATATAAAGTCAAAAATAAATGTGGGTGAATAAATGAATGAACTGATGCATGAAAGCATGTATGGTTGAGTTAAATCAAACTTATAGCATAATTATTTTGTAATGTTATGAACTGATGTATTTGGGAAAAGCAATACTAATTTTTAAATTTAGTTAACATTTACTGAGAGGCAAATTCAGTGCTACACTAAAGCATTAATGTGAACAAGGCACATTTTCTGCCCTTTAGAACTTACAATAGATAGTGGAGGTATAAATGCAAATAATTACGTACAATGCAATGCGAAAATGTTGTGACTGGCATGTAGAAAGTGTTATAGGATAACAGAAAAGTGAATTAATTAAGTTTAACTTAGCATAAAAATAGTTATATATATATTTATATTTATCTTTATTTGGTATTGTTTAATGAAAAACCAACCAACTGTTCTATGCCTACACAATCACGTTTTAGGAAAGTACTCCATTGATAAAATGTTTTGTTTGTTTTTTATTTGCATATTTTCTTGAAAAGCAAAAGGAATTCCCTGTGTCTTTATCCTTTCAGTGCTTATTCTACCTTATTTATACTCAAGCCCAGGCTTACTTGCTTGCCCTTCCCTCCCTCCCTCCCTCCCTCCCTCCCTCCCTCCCTCCCTCCCTCCCTCCCTTCCTTCCTTCCTTCCTTTTTTTCCTTCCTTTTTTCCTTCCTTCCTTCCTTCCTTCCTTCCTTCCTTCCTTCCTTCCTTCCTTCCTTCCTTCCTTCCTTCCTTCCTTCCTTCCTTCCTTCTCTTTCTCTCTCTCCCTCTCTCTCTCTCTTCTTTCATTCCTTCATTCTATCCTGCCTGCTTTCTTGCTTTCCTTCTTGCTTTTTTTAGACAGTGCCATTTGCTATCTAACCGGCATGTGGCACTACGTTGGCATCTGCATTCAACATCCGACTTTTTTGCTTGCTTTCTTCTTTTTTAATTTAGTGTGTTAAGCACAGATTTTCTAGTTTCAAACAATGTTTAATATTAAGCATACACCTCTACTTCAAGACTTCTTTAAATAGATTTTGTTTCCTGTTTCAAATCGTGTGAGATCCAAAAAGGCATTTTTAAAAGTTACCCGCAACCACATGATATTGATGAAGTTTTAGAGCAAACAATTGCATCAAAATCTTCATGTATTGGCATGCTCATCGTTTATGAAGCTTGCCATTACATGTAGACACACATATATGCTAAGTGTGGGAAATTGACATTTTTATAGAGAATTCAAAAAATCAAATTTGTAGTGTGACACTCTAGTGGTAATGTTTTTTCATCATGTCTCTGAAAGTTATAGTGCGCACTGACAGGCCATGCTTTTATAAAATATTTCTAAACAAGTACCCATATATATATATATATATATATATGATATATATATGATATATATATATGATATATATATATGATATATATAGATATATATATGATATATATATATGATATATATATATATGATATGTATATAGATAGATAGATAGATATCTCCACACATACATAATTGTGTCTAACTGGCATGTGGCACCACATCAGCATCTGCATTCAACATCCAACTTCGTTCACAGAACACATTTAGTAACTGAATATAGCTATATTAGTCCATTTTTGTACTGCTGATAAAGACATACCTGAAACAGGGTAATTTATAGAGAAAAAGAGGTTTATCAGACTCACAGTTCCACATGGCTAGGGAGACCTCACAATCATGGCAGAAAGTGAAAGGCATGTCTTACATGGCAGCAGTCAAGAGAGCATGAGATCCAAGCAAAGGGAAAACCTCTTATAAAACCATAAGACCTCATGATACTTATTCACTACCAAGAGAACAGTATGGGAGAAACCACCCCCGTGATTCAATTATCTCCCGCCAGGTCCCACCCACAATGCATGGGAATTAGGGGAGCTACAATTCAAGATGAGATTTGGGTGAGAACACAGCCAAACCATCTCAATAGCAAAGATGGCATCATTTGTCATATTTTAGTTTTATATTTTAAAGAACTAATTATGACTTTTTAAGAGTAATTAAGTAAAAAGTATTAGGAAATATAGTGTATGTTTTGTATAGTGCATGATTTACATGACTAAGCAACAAAATAACTCATTAATGAATGAGTTTAATGGATATATATGTTGTCCTTTTCTTTCCCGACCCACCACCCTCACATAGAATATTGGGATGTGAAGAGATTGTAGGAAAACAGACATAGTAGGAAACAAATATATTTTCTTTTTCATTTCTCTTTATGCTGCAATGATAAATTCTTCAGCAAGTTTGAGAACTAATTGCAATAGATGCAGTAAAGAAGGATGTAAGAATGCCAGAAATAGAGGCAACAGAGTCCCAAAAGCTCAAGTGGCATATATTCCCTTGAGAACCTAGGAGGGAGTAGAGTTTTCCTCAATTTTAGCAGCAGGAGAATGATAAAGATTAGAGATGTTGGATGGTTTATAGATTTATTTTGAAATGAACATCTGCAGGTTTCAAAATAATTAGTGGAATTCACAGCTCTGGCCACACTATATACTGTAATTCTCATGACTTCATGGTATGACTTTCATGAGTTATCTGAAGTATGTTTTTCCTTCTGATAGATCTCATGTCAGACTAGCCTGCCACAGAGTAAGGGAGACATTGAGGGAACCCACTGACAATTCTCTGAAACTTAGGTTTTTATTTTTCTAATCAAATATATGTAAAGTCTGAGTTTCTATGTAATGATAATCTTCAAGTGTGTATTTGTATGATATGGCCCTTAATCCCCATCATGAAAATAATTCAGAGTGAATTCTAAATTATGTCCAGCTCATCTTTTTATCTCTGTACTCCAATCTATCATGCAGCTAGAATAATTAATAATGCTACACTAGTTATAGCAGCATCTCCCACCTGCACAAAAATTACAAACAGATGGCACTTTCATACTCTAAATTCAAATCCATGTACTCTTATTTGCTAGCTAAAGGAAACTGAATTTATTTTTTGTTTTTCTGAAATATTCTTGGCTGTAAAATATGGGCAATAATAACTGCTTTTTTGGGTGTTTATAAGAACTAAAAGAAAAAAATCTAAAGCTCATCATATTTAAGACTTCTGTTTCTACTTGGGAAACAAATTCAACAGGAAAATATGAGTTATATCTCTGGGTACAGGGGTGGAAAAAAACAAACCCTAGATTTTTTCAACTTTGAGGTAATAATGTAGCTGGCTGTTTCATTTGAAAACAATGAATGATATTGTAATAATTTAATATATGTGTATATGTATTTAAAATGTGCTATATTCTGTTAAGCAAGGAGTTTATACTCTAAGAAAAAAATCCAATCCAATATATAGGCTTGTTATAAGACTATGTGCCACACAGATCTCCCTTGAAGGTAGAACTTAATGTTTTGGCTTTTTGGAGTGATGTAGGGATGAAGGAGTAAAGAGGGATGTACAGTTGCTAGCCACTTTAGAAATGACCTTATCTACAGAAGGCTGTCTTGCACATAGTCACATCAATTTCAGTGTAGCGCATATACTGACTGATGCCTGAGTGTAAACTCCTGGACATTTTACCCCAGCTCAGAAAAACTGCGACATGCAATTACAATTCTGCAGCTCCTTCCTTGGGTTGGCCAAGGCTGTAGTTGACTCTGTATAGTAGTTTGACTTTCTCCCTGAATCCAATTCTGCTCTTGTCCTTTGCCCTCCAAAAATGTTGACCCCCAAAGCATACCCCAATAAAACTCTTGCAGCTAATCTCTGTCGCCCATCGTCTGCTTGCCAGAGAACCCACATGCAAACACCTTTATACAGTGTAGCTTTTTCTTCAAGTCATACAAGAATCAAAGATGAGAGGCTCTTTTCTAAAATCTAAGTGCAGTCTGCAAAATAAATAAATCAGGCAGTATTTCTTTGGCTTGCTTTCCCACTATTTAGTTTATGATATCTCAGAAGAATTAGTTCATTGGGATTACGGAAACCAAGCTCTGGAAATATTCCCTATGTGTGTCATAATTCAAAACGTAGATATATAGCAAATACAGCCTCTTTTTCACTGTCTTATTCCTTCTGTGTGAACATTTTTATGAGGAGTTCCTCTGAGCCCAGTCTTTTCTAATGGTTTTATGACTTCTCAGTATCATACTCATCCAACTCTGCACAGACAGATTTCTGTCAAAAGCAATCAGTCTTTATGAAAGTAGCAGGAGTAATGTTTCCTCTGGGCAAACCAAATCAAAGTGGTTCACACTTGTCATGTTAGATGTAACTTCAGTCTCCATTTAGACTCCTCCGACTTTAAGTTTGAAATAAGTCAATAACTTCCTTCTTTATTACCTGCAAAGATTCTTGGTAGATAGATTATAGAGTTTCTGTTTCTCAAAGCAATACACTTGTTTTAATACAAGCATATTTCAGACATAGCGTGAGTTCTCTTCCAGGTCACAGTAATACAGCAAATGTTGCAACAAAGCGAGTCACATAGGGTTTTAGGTTTCCCAGTGCATATAAATGTTATTTTTACACTATACTATACTCACTCCATTCAGTCTGCAATAGCATTATGTCTGAAAAACAATGTCCATACCTTAATTAAAATATTTTATGGCTAAAAAAATACTGGCAATCATCTGAACCTTCAGCAAGTCTTGTTTTTTTTTTTTTTGTTGTTGTTGTTGTTTTTTTTTTTTTTTTTTTTTTTGAGACGGAGTCTCACGCTGTTGCCCAGGCTGGAGTGCAGTGGCGCGATCTCGGCTCACTGCAAGCTCCGCCTCCCGGGTTCCCGCCATTCTCCTGCCTCAGCCTCCTGAGTAGCTGGGACTACAGGCGCCCGCCACCGCGCCCGGCTAATTTTTTGTATTTTTAGTAGAGACGGGGTTTCACTGTGGTCTCGATCTCCTGACCTTGTGATCCGCCCGCCTCGGCCTCCCAAAGTGCTGGGATTACAGGCTTGAGCCACCGCGCCCGGCCTACAAGTCTTAATCTTTATACTGATAGAGGGTCTTGCCTCACTATCAGTGACTGCTCACTGATTAGGAGGGTGGTTGCTGAAGTTGGGATGGCTGTGTCAGTTTCTTAAAATAAGACAACAATGAATTGTGCTTCATTGAATGCTTCTTGCTTTCATTAAATTTTTATCTGTAGCTAGTGATGCTGTTTGATAGTATTGTAGCCAACAAAGTTTTTTTTTTTTTTTTTTTCAAAATTGGAGTCAATCTTCTCAATCCTTGCTGTGAAGTATATAAAATATTCTAAATTATCTGTTGCTATTTCAACAATGTTCACAGCATCTTCATTAGGAGTAGGTTTCATATCAAGAAACCACTTTCTTTGCTCTTCCATAAAAAGCAATTCCTCATCTGTTCAAGTTTATCATAAGATTACAGCAATTCATTCACATCTTCAGGCTGCACCTCTAATTCTAGTTCTCACTATGTCTACCACATTTGCAATTCCTTCATCCACTGAAGGCTTAAACCTCTCTTGAACCTCTCAGAGTCATTCATGAAGGAAGAAATCAACTTCTTCCAAGCTTCTATTAATGTTGATATTTTTACCTCCTTCCGTGAATCAAAAATATTGCTATTGGAATCTAGAATGGTGAATCACTTCCAGAAGATTTTTAGTTCACTTTGCCCAGATCCATCAGAGGCATAACTGTCAATGAACTTGCAGGTTTGTTGCATATGTATACATGTGCCATGTTGGTGTGCTGCACCCATTAACTCGTCATTTACATTAGGTATATCTCCTAATTCTATCTCTCCCCCCTCTCCCCACCCCACAACAGGCCCCGGTGTATGAAGTTCCCCTTCCTGTGTCCAAGTGTTCTCATTGTTCAATTCCCACCTAGGAGTGAGAACATGCGGTGTTTGCTTTTCTGTTCTTGCGATAGTTTGCTGAGAATGATGGTTTCCAGCTGCATCCATGCCACTACAAAGGACATGAACTCATCCTTTTTTATGGCTGCGTAGTATTTCATGGTGTATATGTGCCACATTTTCTTAATACAGTCTGTCATTGATGGACATTTGGGTTGGTTCCAAATTTTTGCTACTGTGAATAGTGCTGCAATAAACATATGTGTGCATGTGTCTTTATAGCAGTATGATTTATAATCCTTTGGGTATATACCCAGTAATGGGATGGCTGGGTCAAATGGTATTTCTAGTTTCAGATCCTTGAGGAATCGCCACACTGTCTTCCACAATGGTTGAACTAGTTTACAGTCCCACCAACAGTGTAAAAGTGTTCCTATTTCTCCACATCCTCTCCAGCACCTGTTGTTTCCTAACTTTTTAATGATCGCCATTCTAACTGGTGTGAGATGGTATCTCATTGTGGTTTTGATTTGCATTTTTCTGATGGCTAGTGATGATGAGTATTTTTTCATGTGTCTGTTGGCTGCATGGATATCTTCTTTTGAGAAGTGTCTGTTCATATCCTTTGCCCACTTTTTGATGGGGTTGTTTGTTTCTTTCTTGTAAATTTGAGTTCTTTGCAGAATCTGAATATTAGCCCTTTGTCAGATAAGTAGATTGCAAAAATTTTCTCCCATTCTGTAGGTTGCCTGTTCACTCTGATGGTAGTTTCTTTTGCTGTGCAGAAGCTCTTTAGTTTAATTATATCCCATTTGTCAATTTTGGCTTTTGTTGCCGTTGCTTTTGGTGTTTTAGACATGAAGTCCTTGTCCATGCCTATGACCTGAATGATATTGCCTAGGTTTTCTTCTAGGGTTTTTATTGCTTTAGTTCTAACATTTAAGTCTTGAATCCATCTTGAATTAATTTTTGTATAAGGTATAAGGAAGGGATCCAAAACATATGGCTAGCCAGTTTTCCCAGCACCATTTATTAGATAAGAAATCCTTTCCCCATTTCTTGTTTTTGTTAGGTTTGCCAAAGATCAGATGGTTGTAGATGTGTGGTATCATTTCTGAGGGCTCTGTTCTGTTCCATTGGTCTTTATCTCTGTTTTGGTACCAGTACCATGCTGTGTTGGTTACTGTAGCCTTGTAGTGTAGTTTGAAGTCAGGTAGCTTGATGCCTCCAGCTTTGTTCTTTTGGCTTAGGATTGTCTTGGTAATGTGGGCTCTTTTTTGGTTCCATATGAACTTTAAAGTATTTTTTTCCAATTCTGTGAAGAAAGTCATTGGTAGCTTAATGGGGATGGCATTGAATCTATAAATTACATTGGGCAGTATGACCATTTTCACGATATTGATTCTTCCTATCCATGAGCATGGAATGTTCTTCCATTTGTTTGTGTCCTCTTTTATTTCATTGAGCAGTGGTTTGTAGTTCTCCCTGAAGAGGTTCTTCACATCCCTTGTAAGTTGGATTCCTAGGTATTTTATTCTGTTTAAAGCAATTGTGAATGGGAGTTCACTCATGATTTGGCTCTCTGTTTGTCTGTTATTGGTGTATAGGAATACTTGTGGTTTTTGCACATTGATTTTGTATCCTGAGACTTTGCTGAAGTCGCTTATCAGCTTAAGGAGATTTTGGGCTGAGATGATGGGGTTACAATCACGTCATACAATCATGTCATCTGCAAACAGGGGCAATTTGACTTCCTCTTTTCTTGATTGAATACCCTTTATTTCTTTCTCCTGCCTGATTGCCCTGTCCAGAACTTCCAACACTATGTTGAATAGGACTGGTGAGAGAAGGCATCCTTGTCTTGTGCCGGTTTTCAAGGGGAATGCTTCCAACTTTTGCTTAAGTTGCTTAGCAGCTTAAGGAGATTTTGGACTGAGACGATAGGGTTTTCTAAATATATAATTATATCATCTGCAAAGAGGGACAATTTGACTTCCTCTTTTCCTAATTGAATACTGTTTATTTCTTTCTTCTGCCTGATTGCCCATCAGTACCGAATTTTTTGAGACTTTTTAGCATGAAGGGCTGTTGAATTTTGTCAAAGGCCTTTTCTGCACCAATAATATTGAGATAATCATGTGGTTTTTGTCTTTGGTTCTGTTTATATGCTGGATTATGTTTATTGATTTGCATATGTTGAACCAGCCTTGCATCCCAGGGATGAAGCCCACTTAATCATGGTGGATAAGCATTTTGATGTGCTGCAGCATTTGGTTTGCCAGTATTTTATTGAGGATTTTTGCATCGATGTTCATCAGGGATATTGTTCTAAAATTCTCTTTTTTTTGTTGTGTCTCTGCCGGGCTTTGGTATCAGGATGATGTTGGTCTCATAAAATGAGTTAGGGAGGATTCCCTCTTTTTCTATTGATTGGAATAGTTTCAAAAGGAATGGTACTAGCTCCTCCTTGTGCCTCTGGTAGAATTCAGCTGTGAATCCGTCTGGTTCTGGACTTTTTTTGGTTGGTATTCTATTAATTATTGCCTCAATTTCAGAGCCCGTTATTGGTCTATTCAGGGATTCAATTTCTTCCTGGTTTAGTATTGGGAGAGTGTATGTGTCCAGGAATTGATCCATTTCTTCTAAATTTTCTAGTTTATTTGCGTAGAGGTGTTTATAGTATTCTCTGATGGTAGTTTGTATTTCTGTGGGGTCGGTGGTGATATCCCCTTTATCATTTTTTATTGCGTCTATTTTGTTCTTCTCTCTTTTCTTCTTTATTAGTCTTGCTAGCCATCTATCAATTTTGTTGCTCATTTCAAAAAACCAGCTCCTGGATTCATTTATTTTTGGAAGAGTTGTTTTTGTGTCTCTATCTCCTTCAGTTCTGCTCTGATCTTAGTTAATTCTTGCCTTCTGCTAGCTTTTGAATGTCTTTGCTCTTGCATTTTATTTCTTTTAACTGTGATGTTAGGGTGTCAGTTTTAGATCTTGCCTGCTTTCTCTTGTGGGCATTTGGTGCTATAAATTTCCCTCTACACACTGCTTTAAATGTGTCCCAGAGATTCTGGTATGTTGTGTCTTTGTTCTCATTGTTTTCAAAGAACATCTTTATTTCTGCCTTCATTTCGTTATGTACCCAGTAGTCATTCAGGAGTTGGTTGTTCAGTTTTCATGTAGTTGAGTGGTTTTGAGTGAGTTTCTTAATCCTGAGTTCTAGTTTGATTGCACTGTGGTCTGAGGAACAGTTTGTTATAATTTCTGTCCTTTCACATTCGCCGAGGAGTTCTTTACTTCCAACTATGTGGTCAATTTTGTAATAAGTGCGATGTGGTGCTGAGAAGAATGTATATTCTGTTGATTTGGGGTGGAGAGTTCTGTAGATGTCTATTAGGTCAGCTTGGTGCAGAACTGAGTTAAATTCCTGGATATCCTTGTTAACTTTCTGTCTCATTGATTTGTCTAATGTCTCCCATTATTATTGTGTGGGATATAACACACATGTTTAAATGAACCTATTGGAGACATCCCAGATTAAGGTAAGGAAACGGCTGAAAATTATTATACTAGCTCAAGGAATGAGTGATGATAACATAAAGCTGGAACCGATATCTGGCTCTATCCCGGTGATGTTATCAAGGTAGGTAAAATTGTGACAATATGTGTAAAATAGAGAAAATCCCCTTTAATTTTATGATTACTGTTTGGGAAAAACTTGAGCTTATATTCAGCAAATGAAATGATTGATAGTATTGGGAAATTAAGAGATATTTTTTCTCTCATTAAATAGTTATTATATTAGCCAGAGGCACTTTTATTGCTCTTGTTTTACTTACAAATCTGTTAATCCTTTACTTGAATGTTATCCAGAAAATTTAATTGTATAGAATTTCACAGAGAATCCAATCTGGCTGTCACATTCTTTTCAGTTTCTAGTTATGATTTTGTTTTCTAGAAATGATACAAAAAACGATTTGTGAGACAATGTAATATACCAAAAAGCCCTGTGACAGACAGAAGGACAATGCTTAAAGTGTAGATTACTCTTGACTCTTCAGAGAAATGCATGAGCATGTTTATATTGAACCCAACAGAATACTAGAAAAAAGAAAATTAAAACTTGGATTAGTATATAGGACCTATAAAAACACCTGATAAGCAAAATGTCACATATTCAATAAGCATAGAGCAGACTATTTAAAATAGGTATTTAAGAAAACAAACCACAATACTCTGTGTTATAACTTGGCAGAAAATATAAGCACAATCAAATAAATAGGAAGACTGGGCTAAGCAGATTATCAAATAAAATGCAATTCATGGAGGTGGTGTTTTTCCCTTACTTCATTACTTAAGAAGTGATGAGTATTGAGTACAAGCTCAGAGATAACCTGACGTTGCCCCATATAGTAATATGGGCAAATATTTTAGAAAGTGATGCCACTGTAATGAGTGCTGAAAGAAACAATGCTTATGTGAAAATGTTTATGGTATATAAGGAAGTTACAGCGGACTCTCTTTTGGCTAGAGCATGCATTTTCAATGGTGGTAGATCGTTCCCAATGTATACTATCAGGTTTTGGGAGACAAAAAAACCTCACTTTTGTTATGTATAAAGCATGGGTAATATATATACATAAATATATCTGTGGAAGTAAAAATTTGTAAGGGTTCTATTAGAAAGAAAAAAATCTAAAAATCCTCTTTTGACGGGGGTTGATAATAAAAAAAGAGTTAAGCAATGCTAGAATAGACTGTTAAAAGTTAAACTAATATATTTAATTATACAAAGTAAGTATATATATTGCACTTATTTTAAAACTCACCTACAAATAGATGTCCTTAAAGAATTGTAGGTGACTGATACAGTTTGGCTCTGTGTTCCAACCCAAATCTCATCTCGATTTGTAATCCCCATGTGTTGAGGGAGGGATCTATAATCCCCACGTGTCCAGGGAGGGGTATGATTGGATAATGGGGGAGGCTTCCCCCATGCTTTTCTTATGACAGTGAGTGAGTCCTTACTAGATCTGATGGTTTTATAAGTGATTGGGAGTTCCTTCTTCACTCTTTTCTCTTCTGTCACCACGTGAAGAAGTGCCTGCTTCCCCTTCACCTTCCACCATGATTCTAAGTTTCCTGAGACCTCCCCAGCCATGTGAAACTGTGAGTCAATTAAACCTCTTTCATTTATAAATCCCCTAGTTTCTGGGGAGTATTTTATAGCAGTGTGAAAACTGACTAATACAGTGACAAAATTAAAAACAAGAAAGCGATAAGATGTAACAAAAGGACAAAGTTTAGTAAGTAATCATGCGATCACTTAATTTTTATTTAAAGAACAAAATGTGTCTTATTTTCTTACATTTTATCTAATAAACAGAAAACGTACCTTCTTTTAAGACAAAATTATAAATGCTAATTGGCAATTTTTCTTTCTTCATGTGTTTGAGTGGTTGGGGTGGGAACGCTATGTAATTGAAAAATAGAAATAGCTTCAGAAGAAATTTTGGCAGAAATTATTGCATATCTAACCTATATCAATGCAGAAGGAAAAATAAAACAGGCATTGTATGAGATAAATAAGCCATCCTGGCCTTAGGAATTCTTAATTTCATGTGGGCTGTTAAAAAATTGCAGAAAAAAAGCAATAGGGCATGTGGTAAAGAAACATACAATGAGCTTCAGGAGCACGAAGATGAGGCATTTTGTTTACTCAGATGCTTCTGAGAGAAGTGATACTTGGGCTGAAGAATAATCAGTTTTGGAAATAAGGGGAGGATTTTATGACTGGATAAAGCAGACATGAAATAGCATTTTTAGTATGGCAAAATGCACTTAAATTTAGATTTGGTGCTTAGAATATGTTCGCCCACAGAGAAAAAGATGAGACTGAAGAAGCTGGAGAAGTAGAAGTAAGAAGAGGTTGGAAAACTAAATATAATTTAATATATGATGTTTTTAGCATCACATAAAGAGGTATATACACACTAAACCTATAGTGCAGAATTATCAAATACAAAGCAATGGTGGGGAAATATGGAATGAGTCCTCCCAGGTTTTCAGCATTGTAAGGAATATTTGAAAAAGGGAAAAGACAGCCTTACTATGTAAATACATTTAATGAACATGAAACAACATTACTTTCTTTGTTTGCTGTATGAACATGAACATGACAACTCTTTTCCTGAAGCATTGAAGTAATAATCTTCAAGTGTTTACCATTAACATGAGAACTGAATATGTAAAGATTTTTAGTGCAAAGTTTCTTCCTAATGCTTACCTAGTAAGCGGTCTGCAAGCTATGTTGGAACAGCTTAAACTATCTTATTTAACTTGATGCCTTCAGTTCATTTGCATTAAATAACACCCAACTACAGGAATATCATTTATTTTTATTTACTTGCTATCTTTTTTTTTTTTTTTTACTTCTCTGCCATATTTCCATCCCTGCTCTGATTTTCCATTTCTCATACATTGTACACTCCACAAAACAATTTACAGATTCTTTTCTCTAATAGTGTCTCCTATTGTGTAATACATGGATACACTACAGATTTTTAGGCCAATTATTTAATTGCATAACATACATAAATAGCAATAAAAATCGAGTGTTGCTATGTGCAAAAGGGATCAGAAGGCTGGATGGAAAGAAGAGATTTCCCAGATGAAGTAGAACTGAAGCTAGGTTTTGAAGATTTAAGTTGGATTGGGGGAAAATAGAAACAAACAAAAAACTCTATCAGGGAAGGTGAGGGAGAGCATGGTCATTTCAAGGAAAACCAGGGTAGTACATTGTAAAAGTGTTTCTGATTTATCACTGTCCCATTATGTGAAGGAATGCTATTTCTGCACCCCTTGACATCAGACTTGTCATGTGATTTGCCTTGACTGATAAAGCAGAAGTATAGGTGATATGATGACCTCCAAGCAGAAACATTAAAAGCTGCAGCTTGACTATCTCATGTCTTTTTAAATTCCTGCACCACATGAGCTTCGTATTCCAATAGAGGCTGCTCCTTTAGCCTGTCTTCTAAGTAAAGACAGACAGAGTAAAGCTGGATTTGGAATTCACAATGGGTGCTGTAGAGGTGAGAAGGGAACATCAGTGGTAACAAACCACTGACACTTGAGAGTTTCTTGGTAGCTGATTGACACCGTAAGTATATTCCTTTGACTAAAACATAGAGTTTGTGTCAGGGAGTTAGTTGAGGGACATAAGTGCATAAAGATAGGTTAGAACAAGACCAGGTAGAGCCTTGAATGCTAGGATAAAATGTAGCTTATCGTGTATCTTAGAGTAATAGTTGATCCCTTGAATTGTGTTAATTGTGTGTTTTCTAGATTTCTAGGGACTAGTATTTGAAAGTTACAATATTTAATGGAAA
The DNA here is from genome assembly GCF_024542745.1 of Macaca thibetana thibetana. Taxonomy (NCBI): domain Eukaryota; kingdom Metazoa; phylum Chordata; class Mammalia; order Primates; family Cercopithecidae; genus Macaca; species Macaca thibetana. The sequence continues at coordinate 79,670,073 of NC_065586.1, forward strand.
GCTATTCATTCTGGTTATTTTTTAGTGATTTTAACTCAAGTTATGCAAGTTACCTTCTAGTCAGTAGGTCTACTTGCCATTGTTCAGTAATGATTATGAGGCATTTGTGTGCAGAGTGAAAAAATTTACCTGTATTTTGAGTCTTTCAATTGCTTGTCTCCTTTAGACTAATAATCACAGCCCTTGAAATAACTCAGCTTCTTAAAAGAAAAAAAGACAACTATCGTATATCTTTTTGAAGTTAATCGATAATGATTTTAAAAATGTATTTTCACTAGTAATGTCATGAAGGATGCACTGCCCAACCTCCCTGATCAACAGCTTTGATGGTTCCCACTTCAAAGTGAGAAAGATGTACATGACCTCTTAAATTACTGTAAAGAACAAACAAAAGGTAGAGCAAAGCACTCTCTCAGCTTCACACGGGGCCAATTAGGTGCTACACGGTAGTTTACACCTTTATAATAGCTATAACATTTTGGTTTTCTCCTCAAGTTATTTTGTTGGGGCTGATTTTTGTCATATAATTTTCTATCTAAATAATTAATCTAAATGGATATTTGACATATTTTAAATGGAAATGAGTCATTGTAAATTACACAAGTAATCTACCCAGGGACTTCTCAATGGAAGGAGTGCAAACATCAACCTCTACTTTGAGGTTTTATCTCAATATATTCCACCCATACAGGCATGCTTTTAGGTCTTCTCTACAGTACTGGTAACCCCCAGGGTAGCAATCCCAGTAATGAACTTCCACTTTTATAGATGGAAAGAATTGTATAACAGACCATTCTAAAAAGATAATGAGAAAAAAAGGGGTGGGGAATGAATTTAGTGTTTAAGAAATATATTTCCCGGCTCCCTTTTCAAGTGGAATGGTATAAAATTGGTTCTCAAAAATTATACAAAAAATCTTTGTTCAATAAATTCCCTTGAACATTGTCTGACTTTTTTTCTTAAGTAATTGTGTGGTTTTCTTTCATATACTCTAACTTTGGTGTTAATCAATAAGGTTTGTGAGTGGTGTTTCTGGAAATTATTCAAAGTTCTGTCCAGTGAGGTCTTTATTTGACTACAGGCTATCAGCCAATTTACCAGCAATATGCATTCACAAGTTAGTAGCCACAAATCAGGCCCCATAGTAACGTGTATATTACAAAAATGTGTTAACCATGGACAGATGATTATAAAGTTGCAGCTATTACTGTTTATTGTTTTGATGTAGTACAAGGGGAAAAGAGATGTGTTATTTTTCTTATTAACAAATTTAATTAACTTTTAATTGATTTCTAGGAAGATATATGTTTTCATTATAGCATCATACACTGAACTGCTTGACTAGATATTAAACATCAATGCAAAGTTCTTGACAGTACTGCTGATAATGAGGGGTTCTATGTTTGGTTATCTTGTTTAACAGCTACATGTTCATCTAGAATAGTAAATAAGTAAAACTGCCTTGCTCAGCCAGCTCATGTTGCTTAACTTACATTCCCTTATTTATGCTCCTTGATTTAATGGGGACATAGGAATAGATAAGGAAATAGCTCTGCATTTTATATTCTATTCCCTTTGTTTCCATTAGATGCGTGTCTCAGTCACCTTACAATTTTTAGAGTAGTTTTCTGGGGGATATTATAGTATTTTATTCCATAAGCAAATATACTTCTTGTCATGGTAGCTATGACTTCAGTGAATTAAGTGGTTATAGATTCAGTCCAAGTGTGTGTGTACTTGACATATCATAATTTATACCAATTTAAACTGATTATTTAAAATTATGAAACTCTATTGATGAGGATGCCCCATTTAGCATTTACTGTCAGTCTGCTTAATGAATATCTGCTTGGATATTTTCTCTAAAAACTCCTCTCAGGCTGAGTGAGATGGCTCACACCTGTAATCCCAGCACTTTGGGAAGCCAAAGTGGGAGGATAGCTTGAGCCCAGAAGTTCAAGACTGACCTGGGCAACAAGGGGAAACCCCGTCTCTAATAAAAATAAAAAAATTAACCAGGCATGTGGGCATGTGCTTGTAGTGCCAGCTACTCAGGAGGCTGAGGTGGGAGGATCACTTGAGCCTGGGAGGTAAAGGTTGCAGTGAGCCTAGATCACACCACTGCACCCCAGCATGGGTGACAGAGCAAGACCTGTTTCAAAAAAAAAGAAATCCCATCATAAAATCATCATAAAATATAGATTGCTATATATTTTTATATGGCAGTATACACACACTTGCACATGTGTGCACACACATATATCAAGGTTAAAGATGCTGTGATGGGGATTCTTTCCTGGATTGTCCAAGGGAGCGTAATGTAATCTTACATGCCCTTAAAAGTGGAGGAGGATACCTGAAGAGTAGGTCAGAAAGATAAAATGGAAAAAGATGGAGAGAGGGATTCGAAGAATGTGAGAGGGGCTTGACCACCATTCCTGGCTTTAAAAATGGAGGAAGTGTGTCATGAGCCAAGGAATATGGGGACCTCTAGAAACCGGGATTGGTCATCACATGACAACCATCAAGGAAATGGGGATCCCAGTTCTACAAACTCTAGCAACTGAATTCTGTCAACAACCTGAATGAGCAAGGACGTTGTTTCTCCTTAGAGTCTCCAGAAAGAAACATAGCCCTGGTGAGACCATCTTGAATTTCTGACCTATAGAGCTTTAAAATAATGAACTTGTTTTGTGTCAGCTGCTCAATTTGTGATAATTTGCTATGGGAGCAAAAGCAAAACTAATTTAGATATGTTTCCTAGTGGATATATAAACAGCTGGACATGTATAAAACACACAGACACACATACAGCCACATCAGTCAAATTGAGTCATTCTACCATAATAAATATTCAATCATATGAGTCAGTCAAAACAACTTGAACAAGAGTCATTTAAATTTCCAATTGCATAAATGATTAATGTTTTCGATCTTAAGATATTCCATAGACAGAAAAAGTGACTGAGATTTTAAGGGTATTATTGTTATGAAACAAGACTTATTTATATTTTGTTATTGGCCGACAATTTTTTCTATTTACTTGATGAGTAATTTCAAGTAAATAGAAAAAAGAGTTCACCCTCTTTTTTTGGTGAAAATGGGAGAAAACAGTGTTTGTTGTTTTCACTAAAATGATCAGCTTGACTGATTTGTCAATAATTCATAAGACAAATTCTAGGCAAAGTATAAAAGTAAAAGAAACTATATCGACAGAAACTATTCAACTCTGTCACAGTATTTTTTCTCTTCAGGTATTTCTGCAATTCTTCTATCTTTTCTCAGAACTAAACCTCAGAAATATTAAACTCCCAGGGGCAGTTGTGTTTTCATGAGTCAAAGAGACAAATCCTGCTGAAATGCTTGGCATTATGACATACAGGAGCACCACTGTAAACATGATTTTCACATCTTAGACATTCTTGTTTCAAAGAAGGCACAAACATTCAGCATCCCCATTCTGCATGCTTTACCAGTGCCTGTAAAACTGAATATACAACCGCATATGTGCTCTTAAAACACATCGTATTGCATTCCACGCTTTGTGGACCTGGAGCGATTTTTGTGTCCCTGGCTCATAAGGCAGCCAAGTGTTTTGTTTTGCTTCCTTTCCTGTTGACAGTTTGGGGCATAATTATGTAACATTTTACAGTTTCTAAGATTTATTTCAGTTTCTTTTACATGGAACTTTTCAAAGCAAAATATACAGTAGCTGATAGCGAGATTCATAATTAGTATCACAATTGAGTTTCAGCTAAGATTCCTTCTAATTACATTTCATTAGATGAATATTTACTCAATATTTTCTCATTGTATTTGATGCAAAGTGATTTTACATGACTTCAAATTTTCAGTAAATATGGGTATATTATGGTATCAAACATTCTCACTTATGCAGAGATGTGTTTTCTAATGTTGAAGAAGAGTTCCTTGCAGGTACATTACAGTTACTGTAGTTTTACTCCCATTTGGCTTTTGGAACAGATTTAGTTTCAAATCTGTTTCATTTCATCTAACATTCATTAATTCAACAAGCATTTGTTAAGTACTTTTATATATGAAGTATTGTGTTAAGAAGTGGGACACTGAGATATTTGTTTCTTGTGTAACCTTCCATAAGTCATAGTGTTCTCATTCGTAAAATGAGATTAATGATATTTACTCATAACAACATCATGAGGATTAAGTCAGGTTATACTTATAAATATTATTTATGATAAATATGATTAATGTTTATTATAATAAAAATTATTACATAAATAATAATGGCATAACATAATAAAATGTTATCTATTATAAACAAACAATGCATAACAATATTATTACTAAACATATATAAACATAAAATGAATATGTAAAGTGAGCAAAAACCTATGTAATCTTAAATTGTCACTCAGTAGATTATGTTAAATGAATTAAGAACAAAATTTTTTCTCACTTTAGAATTCAAAACCTATTAAAATCATAAGACATAAAGATTCAGTACTTTTATAATATGAGTTTTCTGTCATAATATAGTATTGTTATTGCTAATGACATTATAAGTTTTTGTTTTGTTAATTTTAAATTAAGAATATTAAATATATTTTTCATGTTTTATATTTTGCATTGTATAGTCATTGTCATTTCCTCCTTAACCAAATAATATTTGGTCAGAAAAATGCCATAATTTGTTAAGTATTACCTTCATTTACAGTAGCCCATCAAAACTTATGTGAATTTTCTTGCTTTTCATATTATTTAATAGGCAACAGACCCCGATGCTGGAATAAATGGTCAAGTGCACTACAGTTTGGGTAACTTTAATAATCTTTTTCGTATCACATCCAATGGGAGCATTTACACAGCAGTGAAGCTTAACAGAGAAGTCAGGGACTACTATGAACTTGTTGTTGTGGCAACAGATGGAGCAGTACACCCTCGTCATTCAACTGTAACCCTGGCCATCAAGGTTTTGGACATTGATGATAATAGTCCTGTGTTCACCAATTCAACGTACACTGTCCTTGTTGAGGAGAATCTGCCAGCTGGGACCACCATCCTTCAAATAGAGGTGTGTGGAAAAAGTATTTATTACATTAATTCTACATTAGGAGGTTTGCTATTAGGGTTTGTTTGCCAAAATTAGCAAGTAAAAATACAACACACCAAGCTGGATTTTAATTTCAGATAAACAATGAATAATTTTTTATTATTTCTCCAATATTGCATATTGTATTTAGTGTGGCAACCCTACTTTAAAGATATCCCAAAAATTAAAGACGGAAAGGTCTCTTTGTAAGAAATTTTAAAAATACTTTTTAATAGATTTTTTAATTTACAAAAGTAATATTCTGTTTATCCCAACAGTTGACAATACAATAGTTTATGAAACAAAAGTTAATAATCTCCCACATTGTGCCTCCAGAATACTTAGCATTAAATTTATTTCACATTTGTCTTTGTGTTCACACAAATGTCAAAAAAAAAATGTGTGTGTGTGTGTATGTGTGTGTGTGTATATATATATATATATATATACACACATTTGTGTGGGTTGTACATATATAACATAAATGTGTATACACAGGAAAAACACAGAGTTACATATTGGTTCCCCCTCTATTTTACAGATATCGTTTATACCCATTATTCTGTATTTTTTTCACATTCAATACACAAAAGGCATCTTCTAGTAATCTAACTCTCCTTTTTAATGACATCTCTGTATCAAGCCTCTTTTTTAAGTTTTCAATTATAAATTACAAAAAGTCCTGAACATTTTGATTCAGTAGGTTAGGCTGATCCATAAATCTGCATTTTTAAGCAGCCATCTCATTTAATACTGACTCAGTTGGTCTATGAGGTATGTTTTGGGGGGAAAAAAAAAAAGGTAGCCAATTTTCCACCTGTAGTCCACAACTTGAATGTTCTTAGCACAGTTTTCCAGACTCTGTATCCCTTCCATAATTGAACTCAGCAATAAACATTAACAAGTCTAAATAAGGCAAATACTGACCAGGGAGAGAACCATCATTCCTTCATCTATTCCACCATTCATCTATCAAATAATTAATTAGTTAATATATTTATTTAACAAACATATCTTCAGTATGTACAGTATGCAAAGTCTCCTGCCAGTGTCGTTAAATTCATGCTGTCCTAGGGGATACACAGACTTTGGGGATACAATGGTGAACAAAACAAATCTGCTGCTTTCTTGGAGTTTTCAGGCTAGTTTAGCAATCAGTCAAGAAAATTAGTAGTTAAAACGTAGGTCCTCAGTACAAAGGGCCTAGGTAATAGAGGTGGAGCTCCTAACCTAATCTTAAGACAAAGAGAAACTTATTTCTAAATGGTGAACTGAGGGACAAGTAAGAGCTATTCAAGAGGAAATGGAAGAAAGATTGTTTAAAGTAGTGGAGGAAAAAAAGTCTGGTCAAAATCATGGAAGACGGGAAAGTGTGAGGGGTGAGGGGCTAAAAGTCTAGAAAATGTAGTGACTCTTACCATGTTAAGGATAATGGCGTTGATTGAAAATTGAATTAAAAGCCAGAGGATTTTAAGCAGGAAAAATCACATAATAAAATGTATGCTTTAATAGCATCTTTCTGATTGTTAAGTCAATAATTGATTGGAGGAGACTAAGGCTGAGGTTCACATAGGATATTTTGCATTAAAGTATGCACATTAAAACATACTCTGAATCTTCCCCATTTTCATTCTTGCTCCATTTGGTTTTCTGTACCTGAGGTGCATTTGCTAGTCTGTACTGAGTGAAATAGCCATTCTACAAGACTCCCATGAAAACCCATCCTTTCAGCTAAAGGACATCGTTCCCAATTTAGAACATCTTTTAGATTTCATGTCACATTTTTTCCTTCCTATTTTAGTATTTGTGTCTCACTTCCTATTTTAGTATTTGTGTCTCATTTCTTCTCTGAGACCATAACCTGTAGGGAAATAATTGTGTCTTGATTCATTTTGGTGCTCTCTACAGCACCTGTGTGTAACTACTACTGAAATGCTAGTTAAATGAAGGGAAGTATAGTAGAGTGATCTCTAGAAATGTATTATAAGATCACTGTGAAAAAGAATTACTACTTACATTTTCTTAGTTTTCTTATAGTACTTTAGCCATCCATTATGTTTATGGAAATCACTCAGTGTTTATTTTTATTTAATATATTTGTTCATGATTATTAAATCAGCAGAAAATAAGAAGTAATCATTTAAGACTATTTTTTTTTTACTGTGATATAATTCATTTAGTGATTTTTCAAGTTAAATAGATAAAGTAATAACATCGACAATGACAAAATCTTATGGGAGTATTTCTCTCTCTCTGTCTCTCTCTCTCTCTCTTTCTCTGATTCTCCCTCTCACCGCCTCCCTCTTTTCCTCCCTCCCTCCGTCTTTCTCTCCTCCATCCCTCCTTCCCTCTCTCTGGTAAATTATTAAATAATGTATTTCTCTTTTAAAACGTGTCTTTTTGTCCTCATTAAATTCATGCTGTCCTAGGCACTGACACATGACTTCCATCCTTCCTGCATTTCTTTATTTTGGTAACATCACTAATAAAACCATTCTTTTGCTTATTACAGGCCAAAGATGTCGACCTTGGAGCAAATGTGTCTTACCGGATAAGAAGCCCAGAAGTGAAGCATTTTTTTGCACTACATCCATTTACAGGAGAACTATCCCTTTTAAGGAGTTTAGATTATGAGGCATTTCCAGACCAAGAAGCAAGTATCACTTTTCTGGTAGAGGCCTTTGATATTTATGGGACAATGCCTCCTGGTATTGCTACTGTCACAGTGATTGTAAAGGTAAGGACGAAAGATGACTTCTGGTTGCCTGCTTTTCTCTCTATACATGTAGGTTTTGTTTCTTCTATTATACCTATAAATATATTTTGATAATAATTCCTAATGACACAGTGGTACCAGACCCAGAACATGGATTTTTCCAACGGAAAATAGTTATGAATACATAAGAAATAACTATATTTTTGACTATAAAAGATCAGTTTTAAAGAGGCACTAAATATGAGTACAAGGACCATGGAAATTTGAGTCTGCATCAGCTCTCCATCAAGTCATAACCTCTCTAGACTAGATTTTAGTTCAAATTCCACAGCATCAGGCATAATTATTTGGTACAAATCCAACTAAAAAAATTTTGTAAATGACTCTGAAGGGCCAAGAGTTCTTAGGCCCTAAAATTAATTTATGGCCCAAACCTCTGGGATGAAATACGCTTCCAAGTTAGATGGAATTGGGGCTAAATTCCGGCTCAACCCTTTTTAAGCTCTATGATCTTGGGGACTTTGTAAACCACTCTGGATTTGTTATCTCATTTATTATAATACCCTGTGCCAGATGATTGCCTGAAAGAGCATGGCATTTTTAACCTTTTGAATTTCTAGTCATTTTTAAGAAACAACTTGAAAGTAGATATGAGAAGAAGTACTATAAGTTGATCAGTCCTCAAATAGTAGTACATACAATGATTATCTGAGCGTCATCTTAAACTTCCAGATTTCTCTACTCCTTCCCCAAAGAAGGACCTATCCCGATCATAAACATCAGCATTTGAGAAAAGTACACAGATGATTCTTATACAAGACATCTGAATCCCATATTGAGAAATTTACTTCAAATACAAAGATACACGTACAAAAATCCTCAAGTTACTTTACTAAATGAGTATATTACTAAAAAAATGACTTTACATGGCAGTAATTTCTTAGGCAATATAAAGTAAAAGTTCATTCACAATCATGGTACGTTGTAAAAATTTTTGTTTTGGTAAGGGAAGAAAATAGAAACTTGAAAGAGTCCTATTTAAAGTGTTTTTTTCCTGCTTCCAGAATAGATTTTGAATGATGAAAAAGGGCTGGTCAGAAAGAAATAGAGATACCCGCCCAGAGCAAGGGCAGTGGAGGGAGGAAAAAGACAGAAGATCTATAAGATAAATGAGGCACTTGCAAAGAAGCTTATAGAGTATTTCAATGGCCATGCATAAAATAGATGAATATGAGTAATTAATTGAATAAACAATTTAACTTTACTATAGATATTTTGGTTTATATTTTATTCACAGTTGTATCTATGTTCTACCCCCAAAAATATTATTGATAATTATGGCTCAGATTTTACCAGGTGACTATAGATATCAAGTTTCTATGTTAAAAAAAAAAAAAAAGAAATATACGGGCTTAGATAGAAAAATGTGGAAAGATGTGGACATTTTTAATGAATGTTTAGTTGCAGGATCATACCATAGGATTGGAATGAAATATTGGCAACTACATATTGTCTACTACATGTTGGTACTATTTATGATTCATATAATCACTAAAAATGTGTAATAGCTGAGTGGAATCAAAGTTACATGACTTGCCAGCTTTGTTAGGTTATCTAATCCTGGAGATCATGCAGATACCTCTAGGCATCTGTGTTTACTTAAACTTTGTCAGTATTACATTTTCAGGTTGTATTTTGTTTCAGTCAATGCTTTTTCATTTGTTCTTTTGAAGTGGTTAGAGTTACAGTCCATTATGTGTTTAAGGTGAATTGTTTAGCAGAATTTACATATGATAATTTACTAACAATTCCATATCATTTGGATTTTGTTGGCTACCTGAAGACGGTGGGACGGTGCAGATACATTTCTGCCTAAAATAAGACAACGTTCCTGAAGATTACTCTCTTTTTCTTTCTTTTTTTAATTTTTTTTTTTTTAATTTTAGTGTCCAGTACATTTATGTGAGATCATTCAGATTATGCATGTGCAACACAAATGTCTCTGAGGCACCTTAGTAGAAGACTATATGTATCCTGGGTCATAAGGTAAACAAGGTCATAGGCAACTTTTCTGCAATTCTCATATTATAGGGACTACAAATAAGATTTTATTTTATTTGAAATGATGGAAGAAGAATTCACTTTTCTTAGGTCGTTGTTTGGTTGTTGTGCTGCTAAATAGCTAGATATACGCTATGAGTTTTCTTAGACAACAAAGTAATGATGTGAAAAAATATTTCACCAATACATAATTAATATAACTATATTTTTCCAGTAGGTTAATGTTCTTGACCCTAAAATTTTGGGGTTTGGATTTTATTTTTTTAAGATAATTCTGCAATCACAGTTAAACACAGGAAGTATTCCATGACCTTTTCTTTTTTTAGTGTCTTATTTTACATTTTCATCTTTTATTTAGATTCAGGCGTTACATGTTCACATTTGTTACATAAGTATATTGCATGATGCTGAGTTTTGGGATATGAATGACCTTGTCAACCAGATAGTGAATATAGTACCCAATAATTAGGTTCTCAACTCCTGCTTCTTCACTTCCTATCCCACCCAATTTCTGTCTATTAATCTTCAGTGTCTATTTTTATGTCCATGAGCACCCAATATTTAGTTACCATTTAGAAGTGAGAACATTCAGTGTTTGGTTTTATGTTCCTGAATTTGTTTAGAATAATGGCTTCCAGCTGTATCTATGTTACTGCAAAGGACATGATTTTATTCTTTTTTAGGGCTTCATAGTATTCTATGGTGTGTATGTACCCTTTTAGATTTATCTAATTCACCATTGGTGAGTATTTAGGTTGATTCCATGTCTTTGCTATTGTAACTCATAAAACTTTGGTAAATAAATGTTATATCTTGGCTGGGCATGGTGGCTCACACCTGTAATCCCTACACTTTGGGAGGTCGAGGTGGGTGGATCACCTGAGGTTGTGAGTTTGAGATCAGCCTGACCAACATGATGAAACCCCATCTCTATTAAAAATACAAAAAATTAACTGGGCATGGTGGCGCACACCTCTAATCCCAGCTACTCAGGAGGCTGAGGCAGGAAAATCACTTAAACCTGGGAGATGGATGTTGCAGTGATTTGAGATCATGGCACTGCATTCCAGCCTGGGCAACAAGAGCAAAACTCCATCTCAAAAAATAAAATAAATTAAATGTTATATCTTAACATATGTTGTGTCTTGTAACTGAAGACATACTATTATTTTAATTCAAAAGGTTTATGGCATGCTCGGGTGAGTAATTCAAATGATTCTAAGTAATTTCCAACATGTTTCTTTCTTTAAAGTTTTTAATTTAGGCTCATGAATACATGTGCAGTTTTTCATACAGGTAAATTGTGTGTCACAGGATTTGATTGTACAGATTGTTTTGCCACTCAGGTAATAAACACAGTACCTTATAGGTAGTTTTTTTTTTATCCTCACTCTCCTCCATCTGTCCACCCTCAAGCAGCCCCCAATGTATGTTGTTCCCATCTTTGTGTCCCTATGTACTCAACATTTACCTTCAGCTTCTAAGTGAGAACATGCAGTATTTGGTTTTCTGTTCCTATGTTAGTTCACTTAGGATAATGGCTTCTAGTTGCATCCATGTTGCTGCAGAGGATATGATCTCATTCTTTTTTATGGCTGCATAGTTATTCCATGGCATATATGTGCCACATTTTCTTTATTTAGTTGACCATTGTTGGGCATTTAGGTTGATTGATTTCATGTCTTTACTACTGTGAATAGCATGATACTAATGATACATGTGCATGTGTCTTTATGGTACAACAATTTATTTATCTTTGAATATATACCTAAAAAATGGGATTGCTGGGTCAAATGGTCATTTTGCTTTGAGTTCCTTGAGAAATCGCCAAACTGCTTTGTTCTGTTTTCTCCTCAACCTCGCCAGCATGCTTTTTGTTTTTTATTTTGTTTTGTTTTGTTTTGTTTTTACTTTTAATAGCAATTCTGATTGGTGTGAGATGGTGTCTCATCATGGTTTCGATTTGCATTGCTCTCATGATTAGTGATGATGAGCATTTTTTCATACGCTTGTTCACCATATGTATGTCTTCTTCTGAAAAGTGTGTGTTCATATCTTTTGCCCACTTTTTAATGGGGTGGTTTGCTTTTGCTTGTTGATTTGTAAATTCCTTATAGATTCTGGATATTAGACCTTTGTCAGATGCATAGTTTGTAAGCATTTTCTCCCATTCTGTAGGTGGCCTGTTTACTCTGTTTATATGGTTTTTTTGCTATGCAGAAGCTCTTTTAGTTTAATTAAGTCACACTTGTCAATTTTTGCTATTGGTAAAATTGTTTTTGGCATCTTTGTTATGAAATTTTTGCCAGGACTTATGTCCAGAATGATATTTCCTAGGTTATCTTCCAGTGTTTTTATAGTTTTAAGTTTGACATTAAAGTCTTCAATCCATCTTGAGTTCATTTTTGTACATGGTGTAAGGAAGGGGTCCAGTTTCATTTTTCTACATATGTATAGCTGGTTATCCCAGCATCATTTGCTGAATAGGGAGTCCATTCTCCATTGTTTGTTTTTATTTACTTTGTTGTATATCAGATGGGTATAAGTATGCGGCATTATTTCTGGGATCTCTATTATGTCCATTGGTCTATGTGTCTGTTGTTGTACCAGGACAATGCGATTTTGGTTACTGTAGCATTATAGTATAGTTTGAAGTCAAGAAATGTGATATCTTCAGCTTTTTTCTCTTTACTTTGGATTGTCTTAACTATTCAAGCTCATTTTTGGTTTGATATGAATTTTAGAATACATTTTTCTGGTTTTGTGAATAATATCTTTAGTAGTTTAATAAGAATAGCATTGAATCTGTACTTTGCTTTGGGCAGTACGGCCATTTTAATGATATTGATTCCTTCTATCTACAAGAATGGAAAGTTTTTCAATTTGTTTCTGTCGTCTTTGATTTCACTGAGCAATATTTTAAGTCCTCATTGTAGAGATTTTTAACCACCCTGGTCAGTTGTATTCCAAAGTACTTTTTTGTGTAACTATTGTAAATGGGATTACATTCTTAATTTGGCCCTCAGCATGGATGTTGTTGGTACATAGGAATGCTATCATTGATTTTTGTACATTGATTTGGTGTCCTGAAACTTTGCTGAAGTTGTTTATTAGATCAAGGAGCTTTGGACAGAGACTATGGGGTTTTCTAGGTGTAGAATCATATCATCTGCAAACAAGGGTAGTTTTACATCCTCTCTTCCTAATTGGATGGATTTTATTTCTCTCTATTGCTTTATTGCTCTGGCCAGGACTTCCATTACTATGATGAGTGGGAATGATAAGAGAGGACATCCTTATCTTGTTTCCCTTTTCAAGGGGAATGCCTCCAGCTTTTGCCCATTCAGTATGATGTTGGCTGTGCATTTGTCATAGATGGCTTTTCTTATTTTAAAGTATGTTCCTTCAGTGCTTAGTTTGTTAAGGGTTTTTAACATGAAAGTATGTGGAATTTTATTGAAATCCTTTTCTGCATCTATTGAGATGATCATGTAGTTTTTGTTTTTAGTTCTGTTTCTGTGGTGAATCACTTCTGTTGATTTGTCTATATTGAACCAACCTTGCATCCCAGGCATAAAGCCTACTTGATTGTGGTGGATTAGCTTTTTGATGTGCTGCTGGTTTGCCAGTATTTTGTTGAAAATTTTTGCATCTGTGTTCATCAAAGATATTGGCCTGAAGTTTTCTTTTTTGTTGTTGTGACTCTGCCAGGCTTTGGTATCAGGATGATTTTGGTCTCATAGAGTGAGTTAGGGAGGAATGCTTCCTCCTCAATTTTTTGGAATATTTTCAGTAGGGTTGGTACTAGTTCTTCTTTATACATCTGGTAGAATTTGACTGTGAATCCATCTGGTCCTGGGCTTTTCCTGGTTGGTAGGCTCTTTTTTTACTGATTCAATTTCAGAATTCATTATTTGTCTGTTTAGGGATTCAATTTCTTCTTAACGCAAACTTGGGAGGTTGAATGGTTCCAGGAATTTATCCATTTCCTCTTGGGTTTCTAGGTCGTGTACACAGAGGTGTTCATAGTCTCTGAGGGTTCTTTTGTATTTCTGTGGGGTCAGTGGTAATGTCCTTCTTAATTCAGTCAGTCATGTCTGATTGTGTTTAGTTGGATCTTCTCTTTTTTTCTTATTTGTCTAGCTATTCATCCATCTATCTAATTAAGTCTTTCAAATAACTAAAATAACTAATTCCTGAATTCATTTATCTTTTATATGATCTTTTGCGTCTCAATGTCCTTCAGTTCGGCTCTGATTTTGGATATTTCTTGTCTTCTGCTGGCTTTGAATTTGGTTTGCTCTTGTTTCTCCAGTTCCTGTAGACATGATGCTAGATTGTTCATTTGATATATTTCTGACTTTTTTAATGTGGGCATTTAGCTCTATAAACTTCTTTCTTAACACTGCTTTAGTTATGTACCAGAGATTGTGGTATGTTGTATCTTTGTTTTCATTAGTTTGAAATATTTTATTTCTATCTTCATTTTATTATTTACCCAGAGATCATTCAGGAACAAGTTGTTTAATTTTCATGTAATGATATGGTTTTGAATGTTTTTCTTAGTATTGATTTCTGTTTTTATTGCACTATGTTCAGAGAGTGTGGTTGGTATGATTTTAGTTTTCTTTGATTTCTTACAGATTGTTTTTATGTCCAATTGTGTGGTCAATTTTAGAGTTTGTGCCATGTGGTGATGAGAAGCATGTATATTCTGTTTTTTGGGGGGTAGAGAGTTCTATAGATGTCTATTATGTCCATTTGTTCAAGTGTTGAATTCAGCTCCTAAATATCTTTTTTACTTTGTCACCTTGATCATCTGTCTATTACTGTCCATGGAGTATTGAAATTTCCCACTATTGTATGGAAATCAAAGTCTCTTTGTAGGTCTGTAAGAACTTGCTTTATGAATCTGCGTGCTCCTGTGTTGGATGAATATATATTTAGGATATTTAGATCTTCTTGTTGAATTGTACCCTTTACCATTATATAAAGTTTATCTTTGTCTTTTGTGATGTTTGTTGATTTAAAGTCTCTTTTGTCTGAAATTTGGATAACAACTTCAGTTTTTTTCTGTTTTCTTGGTAGACTTTTCTTCAACCCTTTACTTTGGGCCTGTGGATGTCACTGCATGTGAGATGGGCCTTGCATAACCTTGGTTCTTGCTTCTTTATGCAGCTTGTCACTCTGTGCCTTTAAATTGTGGCATTTAGCCCATTTATATCCAATGTTAATATTGATATGTACAAATTTGATCCTGTCATCATATTGTTAGCTGGTTATTATGTAGACTTTTTTATGTCATTGCTTTATACTGTGAGAGATCTGTGTATTTAAGTGTGTTTTTGTAGTGTTCACATTTAGCACTCCTTTCAGGAGCTCTTATAAGGCAGGCCTGGTTGTAATAAATTCCCTTAGAATTTGCTTGTCTGAAAAGGATTTTATTTCTTTTTTACTTATGAAGCTTAGTTTCATTGGATATGACATTCTTGGATTGAAATTCTTTTCTTTAAGAATGCTGAGTATAGGCCCCCAAACTCTTCTGGCTTATAGGGTTTCTGCTGAAAGGTACACTGTTAGCCTGATGGGTTCTCTTTGTAGATTTCCTGCTCCTTCTTTCTATCTGCCTTTAGAATTTTTTTCTTTCATTTTGAAGAGAATGAAAGAGAATCTGATGATTATGTGTCTTGTGGATGGTCTTCTTGTATAGTATCTTGCAGTTCTCTGCAGTTTTTAAATTTTAATGTTGGCCTCTCTAGTGAGGTTGGGACGTTTTAATGGACAATATCCTGAAATATGTTTTTCAAGTTGCCTACCTTTCCCCCATTTCCCTCAGTGACGCCAGTGAGGGGTAGATCTAGTCTCTTCACATAATCCCGTGTTTTTCAAGGGTTTTATCCATTCTTTTTTATTATTATTATTTTTGTCCATCTTAGTTAGTTCAGAGAGCCAGTCTTCACACTCTGTGATTCTTTCCTCAGCGTGGTCTCTTCTGCTGTTAATGCAATTACAATATGAACTTCTTGTAGTGTGCTTTTCAGCTCTGTTAGATCATTTTGGTTCTTTTTTATAATGGCCATTTCATCTACCAGCTCCTGTATTGTTTTATTGTAATCCTTAGTTTCTTTGGTTTGCATTTTGACTTCTTCCCTGATTCTCAATGATTTTCATTCCTACCCATATTCTGAATTCTATTTCTTTCATTTCAACCATTTCAGCTGAGTTAAGAATCCTTGGTGGGGAACTAGTGCGGTTGTTTGGAGGAAAAAAGACACGTGTTTTTTGAATTGCCAGAGTTCTTGCACTGGTTCTTTCTCATCTGTGTTTTCTGATATTCTTTCAACTATCTAATTTGAGTACAGTTAGTTGGCTTATTTGGATGTTTTCAGAGGAGTGAGTTTTTGTGCATGACCTTTATTTGTAATTGAGCTCTTGTCCTTGGTTTCACAGATGAATATATTAGCAAAGTATTTTTAATATTAAAGTTTGGACTGTGGTCCAGTGGATGGCACTTAACTGGAATGGCCAGTAGGTAGGCTATTAATCAGTCTCCTCTATTTCCTAAGGATTGTTGTGCCCCTTCTCAGTGCTCTGAAAGTGTGGACTCCTTTTGCACTTGACTCCTAGCTGTATATCTCAGTTTGGCACTCCCAGGCTATACACTGTAGCTCCAGGGCAAGCTCAGGCTTTATGTTCTTTCCCCAGTTACACACAGCAAGGGAAGGGACCTTGGCTGTGGCTGTGGCAGATGGCCTTTCACTTTTCTCTTGGTGCTCCACCCCAGAAAAATACAGAGCCACTACTAATCGGTACAATCAGCCTGGCGTGTGGTGGCTGCATTGTAGGCCCAAGCTTGTGGGTGATATGGCCGACTGGAGGTGTGGCTAAAGCACGCAGGGTTTTTGCTCCCACCACAGTCTGAGGGCAGCAAGGGCAATACCACTGCAGCAGCAGTGGCAGAGGGGCTTTTGGTTGTCCCTGGGTGCTCCACCTCAGGGAAACTCAAAACTGCTGCTACTGGGAATGTCCAGACAGAGAGTGGGGTGGCTGCACTGCTGGCCTGAGCTGGGTATAGAGGAGGAGGGTAAGGATTTACAGGTAGGAGAGTCTGAGCTTCTCTCTATATGATGACCATGTCCTCCTGGAAGAGTGAGTAAAACCTTTGGGCTCTTTCTTTCTTCTCCAGTCCAAAGGCAGGAGGGGCAGAACTACTGCCATGGCAGTGGCAGAGTGGCTCTTAGTTGACTGTTGGAGCACCTCCTTAAGGAAACACAAAGCCACTAGCAGTGGGAATGCTCAGCTGGAGATGGGGTGGCTGTTCCGTGGTCCTGAGCATGGGCCCTGCCTGGTAAAGAGTGAGAGGTGGGGGGCTCATGGGGAACAGAGACTGGGCTTCTGTCCATATGGCAGCTGTGGTGTCCTGGAGTTCCTGCATAGTGACCAGGCCCTTTGTTCCTCCCCAGTCCAAGGGCAGCTGCAGTCACAGAGAGGTTGCGAACTGTCTCTAGGGTTTTCTCACCACTGACTGAAGTATTAGGCATTGACAGGGTGGTTGTGCTAGGGGCCCAAATCCAGAGACACTGGGCAGTAAAGACTAGCAGAGGTGGAGACCTGCCTAGAAAGCAGTCTAACTGTTTTTCTGTAATGCTGCTGTGCTGTGCTGGGGGTTTGCATCAGTCTCCAACCACTACATTCCCTCCTGAGCCTGAGGGCAACAGGAGTGAGGACTGTGGAGCAGCGAAAAATGGTGACCTGCCTTGCCCTCTGGGATCTCTGTCCCAGGGAAGTACAGAGCTGCTACTGGCCCAGGAATCCAGGTGGGGGGTGGTTACCGAGGTCCTAGGATGGGAAGCCCTGCCCAGTGAGGAGTAGCAAGAGTGTGGACCCACATGGAAAACAGCCTACCCACTTCTCTGTAAGGAAATTATACTGTGTTGGGGGTCTGCATTAGTCCCTAATCCCTGCCCTTCCCAAGCCTAAGAGCAAAATGAGGGAGGGTTGCAGAGCAGCAAAAATGGCAGCCGGCCTCTTCCACCGGGAGCTCCATCCCAGAGAAGTACAGAGCTGTTCCGGACCCAGGAACTCAGGTGGGGCTGTAATGGACGGCAGGCCTTATCCTGCAAGGTGCAGCTGAGATGAGGCCTGCAATGTTTCACTGCTCAGCCTCGTAGATTTGGCCCCTTTACTGGGGGCATGCAAGTCTGGCCTCTGCTGCTACAGGAGCTACAGGCGCTGGTGCCAGAGTGTCTGGGGATGCAAGTCTCCTGGGACTCCATGTGTGCCTGAGTATGGCTCTGCCAAGACTCCACATGGTTCTCCATGTCAGCCTAGAGACACTGGTGGGGAGCTCACAGGGGAGATCTCCTGAGCCCAGGGATACAAAAGTTCATGGCAGAAGTGTGGGTCCCCAGGGACTCACTTACTCACAGTTTCCCCACAGTGGGAGGACTCCCCTGGCTCTGTGCCACCCCTAGGGCGGGCAGTTATCCAGTCTTACTCTCCTCTGTTCTCTATGTGTTATACTCTTTCCCTGATGAATTCCATTGTGTCTCCATCTGGATTTTTCAGATGAGCTAGTGTCCACTCGTCAGCCTTTCTTTTCTCCATGAGATTGACACACACCAGCTGCTTCTAGTTAGTTCTCTTGGTCTCCACCGCTTTCACTGTCTCTTTTTTTTTTTTTTTTTTTTTTTTTTTTTTACACTTGACTTAAGATCATCTGCTAGCACACAAATTGATGCCATTTCTTCTGTGGATACTGCCGCCACCTCTAAAGTACCTTGGAATGGAGATCATAAGCTCCTTCCATCCTCGGATGCCCTAAACCTGTTAGGAGAGTTTTATCAGGATCTGGGTTCTTTATTTCTCAGGGTTCCACATGTCTATATACTTAATTCTTCCATTCTTGTGTCTCTCTGTCCTCAGATACTTATTTCAGGAGGTAGGAAATGTGTCTATTTCAAGGAATTAAAACTTTAGTCAACAGTAAATTTCCTTTGGAAATAGGAACCCAAACTGTCAAAATCTTTTCTTGGGTAACCTTATTTTTATTTTCGTACCTCTCTTTCCTGAGACAATGATTGTCAGTGCTCTAGTGGTCTGGAAAAAGGATCAAGCAACAAGAAAAAATTATAGAGAGCCTGAAGGGAGGGCTTTGATTTTACTGTATTTTGAAATGTGATTTTGTCACACTATTGTGTTACAACATTTAGAAATCTGTTACAAAAATTTTTAGGGAATGTAATATTGGTGGTTATGAAGATTCCATAATATGTATGCAGATGGAAAAGACTAAGGTGAGAGTGATCTAAATAGACTAATTATAGCAAAATATCTTCTGGACAGGTGAAAAATTTACCTTGGTATACTCTTGTCTACTCATATGACTTGGTGGAATTGATCAGTTAAAACATTAAAAAGAGAAAAATAATTCATTTATTGATGACTTTGGACAAAGAAGAGAAAAAAAAAAAAAAAAAAAGACTTGCTATTAATGACATTCCCCCTATTCTTCCCAGATTGAAAAATAGATCATCAAATGGTATGGCCTTTTCTCCGATGAAGGTGTGGTTGATGATAGACAGTTATAATAAACACTCATACAGTCTGACTTGGCAGCTCTGGATTCAATTTCAAATTATGTCCAAAATTATCACCCCAAAAAGCAAGTTATGCCCTAAATAACCCTCATTCTGTATCTGGGACTTATCCCTCTTAAAAAGTTCTTCATGCTGCCTCACCACCCCTTTATTTCAATATAGAGATATTACTTAAGGCTTCTACATCAGCAGCTGGAAGATAATTTATTCCTCAGATAGAGAAGAGTGTTGGTCTAATTCATGTTGTCACAGTTGCTTTATCTTATTTAGAGAAGTAACACCATTCCTTTGGTCAAGGCGTCCTGACTCATGCAGTCATGGCCTGTTTATTATACATTTAAAGCAAAACTTAATGTTTAACTCTAGACATATGTGATACCACTTTTTATTTTTTCCAAGTTCATCTAAGCATAATAAAATTGGTAGGAAATTCTCCCAAATGTAGACTGACACTTGCTTTCCTCTTTTCTGATAACTCAGGGTGGTGATTATCACAAATAGAACTTTAAAATTCTAGTATATACTGCCAAGGACCATAAAAATATTTTTATCTTTTTTTTTTTTTAAAGAGAAGAATGGAGTACAATTCTCATTTTTCTACAAATATACTCTCTACCAGCTTTGCAAATTGTCTCTATTTGGTCTGATTACTTGCAATACTGAAAAGCTGTTTTGTTGATAACATAAGTGTATGGTATTTGCTAGGAGATACTTGGACCCAAAAAGTCACCACAGGAAAGCATCTTGAAGTTCTTTCTTTCAAAATGAGCAGAAACATAATTTCTTTTGTAAACAAGAGGAAAAAATAAAAAATGAAGTGTTCAATGTCTAGTCCATCAAACCTGTTTAAAATTGGAGCAAGAATGGGAAAATTCAAGTATTATTTGGAAGAACATTATTTCCACACTATAAATAAAATAGTTGAGGTAGGGCGCGGTGGCTCACGCCTGTAATCCCAGCACTTTGGGAGGCTGAGGCGGGCGGATCACGAGGTCAGGAGATCGAGACCATCCTGGCTAACACGGTGAAACCCCGTCTCTACTAAAAATACAAAAAATTAGCCAGGTGTGGTGGCAGGAGCCTGTAGTCCCAGCTACTCGGGAGGCTGAGGCAGGAGAATGGCATGAATCCGGGAGGTTGAGCTTGCAGTGAGCCGAGATCGCGCCACTGCACTCCAGCCTGGGCGACAGAGCCAGACTCCGTCTCAAAAAAAAAAAAAAAAAAAAAAAAAACTGAAAAAAGTTAATCAAGACACCTGCACACAGCTTTCTTAGTGCCAAGTTTTAAGAATCCAAAACAACAAAACCTGTCATGATTATACAATAACATAACTTTTTCTTGAAAAGATTTTATAGAACATCAATGCAATAAGGTTTTTTCCTCATATATTACTAGATATTTAGTTGTGTATTTTACTTGTAGATAATTTTGTTGTATATTTCTAGATATACTAAATATTTAGAAGAACTGAATCTGTGATGATAGTAAATTAGATTATATAAGCAAATCTCTGGAAAATGAAAATAAAATTCTAAACAATTTTAAAAGATCCAGAGTGATAACTAGCCTTACAAACTAAGTTATAATAGAAATCTGGTCTTAGAGTCTGTGTTGTAACATAATATAGAAAACACACAGAAAGAAAAGGTCCGTTCTACAGCAAACTGAGAATTGAATATGAATCTGAAAATCTGAATATGCAAATGGATATATGATACTAAGCAGCATTATAAAGAGTATAAAGAACTTGTCCGAGATAAACAGATGACCCAAGTCACTTTGCTCATTATAATTTTGGATGGAATGGCTGTATGGGAGTAGGAGAGAGGAAGACAGGCTTCTATGAAGAAAGGAGACTAGATTCACCCTTGGTTGTGTTTGCCTGTCTTAGCGTGCAGGTGTGGGAGTAGGCAGGGAAGGGTGAAAAGATGATAAATGAAGTATCATCAAGTTCATCTTGTAACAAGGGCTGAGGTTATTATTAAATACAGTGGGTCTTGGAAAATGAAGCTAAGATTTCCACCTTTCAGAGGAGTTTCCTTCTCCAGAAGGAAATATTCCTACCCCATAGAATAGAAGAAAAAGGACAGCTTTACTAGATGAAAACTCAATGCACAGTACCAAGGCAGCATTTGTGAAACCGTGGACAGCTGAGAGGCAGTTATGTGCTACTGATGCTCCGTCATGACAGTATTGATAGGGTCCTACTTTTGATTTCATCAGAGAAGCTGATGCTTGAGAGACCAGGAGGTTCTCCCAGACTCAAACAAAACAGAAATTCTGGACATTTCATCTACAGCATACTTATTGTACTTCCCTTGTCTGGAGGTAGGAATTTGAATAAATGATAATTTCTGTGACCCAGCTGGTAGGTGTTTGGTCAGATTTAATATTGTTTTTTAAAACTTGCTATTTGTTCTCTTGGGATTGTTTTGAAGTATGGCTTTCAAACGTTTCCCTCTATTCTATTCTGCATTTTCAGATTCCTATTGGTGTGCTCTTTATATCATATTTGTCACCAAACTTGGTGAAAGCAGGACAAAATATCTTTAATTCTACTATTCTAGAGTTTTAGGACTAAGATGTAACATATTTCCTATAAAGATGCAAACCAAAGAAAACAAAATGCACATGCCCAGGATTAAAAATAGTATATCTAAGTAGTAAAGAATCTCTCCCATGGCTCCGTAAATATCACCCACTGGTTGCCAGGAGACCCCAGAAAGTGCCTCTCTCATATACTTTTAACCTTCATTGATTATATGGTTGCACATGATAGGATCTCATTCTTCTTTATGGTTAAATAGTACTCCCTTGTGTACCTGTACCACATTTTCTTTATCCATTATTCCGTTGATGGACACTTAGGTTGCTTCCAAATCTTGACTATTGTGAATAGTGCTGCAATAATCATGGGAGTGCAGCTATCTCTTTCATATACTGATTTCCTTTCTTTTGGCCATGTATCTAGTAGTGGGATTTCTGGATCATATGATAGCTCTATTTTTAGTTTTATAGGAACTTCCATACTGTTCTCCATAGTCGTTGTACTAATTTGCATTCCCACCAACAGTGTGTGAGGGTTTCTTTTCTCTACGTTCTCATTAGCATTTGTTATTGCCTGACTTTTAGATAAAAGCCATTCTAACTGGTGTAAGATGGTGTCTCATCGTAAGTTTGATTTGCATTTCTCTGATAATCAGTGATGTTGAGCACCTTTTACATACTGGTTTATCACTTGTATGTCTTCTTTTGAGAAATTTTTTTTAGAACTTTTGCCCATTTTTAAATCGGATTATTAGATATTTTCCTATAGAGTTGTTTGAATTCCTTATATATTCTGTTTAATTCCTTGTCAGATGGGTAGTTTGCAAATATTTGCTCTCACCCTGTGGGTTGTCTCTTTACTTTGTTGATTCTTTCCTTTGATGTGCAGAAGCTTTTTAAGTTGATGTGATTCCATTTGTTCATTTTTCTTCAGTTATCTGTGCTTGTAGGGTATTACTCAAGAAATCTTAGCCCAGTCCTATCTCCTGGAGACTTTCCCCATGTTTTCTTTCAGTCGTTTCATAGTTTGATGTCTTAGATTCATGTCTCTAATCAATTTTGATTTGATTTTTGTATATAGCATGATGGGGTCTCTTTTCTTCTTTTGCATATGAATATCCAGTTTTTCTAGCACCATTTATTGAAGAGACTGTCCTTTCCCTGGTTACATTCCTGGCACTTTTGTCAAAGTTAACGTCACTATAGTTATATAAATTTATTTCTGGGTTCTCAATTCTGTTCCATGGATATTAGTGTATTTTTTTTTTTAATGCCAGTACCATGTTATTTTGGTTACTATAGCTCTGTAATATTATTTAACGTCAGATAATATGATTCTTCCAGTTTTTTGTTTTTGTTTTTGTTTTTGTTTTCCTTTTGTTTAATATAGTTTTGGCTATCTGGGTCTTTTGTGCTTCCACATACAGTTTAGAATTTTTTTTTTTTCTATTTCTTTGAAGAATGTCATTGGTATTTGACAGGGATTGCATGGAATCTGTAGATTGCTTTGAGTAGTATGGACATTTTAACAATATTGATTCTTGCAATCCATGACCATGAGATATCTTTTCATTCTTTTGTGTTCTCTTCATTTTCTCGAATCCATGTTTTATAGTTTCCATTGCAGAGATCTTTCACTTCCTTGGTTAATTCCTAGGTATTTTATTTTAATTGTAGCTATTTTGATTACTTTATTGATTTCTTTTGCAGATTGTTCACTTTTGGCATATAGAAATGCTACTGATTTTTCTATGTTGATTTTGTAACTTGCAACTTTACTGAATTTGTTTATCAGTTCTAATACTTGTGTGTGTGTGTGTGTGTGTGTGTGTAGTCTTTATGTTTTCCAAGTATTAGATTGTATCGTCTGCAAATAAGGATAGTTTGACTTCTTCCTTTCCAATTTAGATGATCATTATTTTGTTTTCTTTCCTGATTTTTCTTGCTAAGACTTCCAGTACTATATTGAATAACAGTGGTGATAGTGGGCATCCTGGTCGTGTTCCAGATCTTACAGGAAAGGCTTTCAGTTTTTCCTCATTCAGTATGAGAGTAGCTATGGGTTTGTCATATCACGCTTTTATTATGTTGAGGTATGTTCCATCTATACCCAGTTTTTGAGGGTTTTTATCATCAAAGGGCATTGAATTTTATTAAGTGCTTTTTCAGAATCAATTGAAATGATCATATGGTTTTTCTCTTTCATTCTGTTGATGATATATCACATTGATTGATTTGAATATATTGAACCATCCTAGTATCCCTGCGATAAATCTCATTTGGTCATGATTAATGATCTTTTTAATACAATGTCGAATTTGTTTGTTAGTATTTTGTTGAGGAATTTTGCATCAATATTCACCAAGGAGATTGCTTATAGTTTTCTTTTTTGGATGTCTCTGTCTAGTTTTGGTATCAGAGTATTATTGTCTTTATAGAATGAGTTTGAAAGTACTTCCTCCTCCTATTTTTATTATTATTATTTTTTTTTGGAATAGTTTGAGTGGGATTGGTATTAGTACTTCTTTAAATATTTGGTAGAATTCAGTAGCAAAACCATTGGGTTCTGGCCTTTCCTTTGCTAGGTGACTTTTTATTATAGCTTGATACTTGTTATTTGCTGTATCTTGTTACTTGATATTAGTTTGTTTGATGTTTTGGATTTCTTCATGGTTCAGTCTTGGTGGGTTGTATGTGTCTAGGAATTTATTTGTTTCTTCTTGCTTTTCCAATTTATTGCCATATGTTTGTTCATAGTGGCCACTAATGATCCTCTGAATCTCTGCAGTATTAGTTGCAATGTTTTCTTTTTCATATCTGATTTTATTTCTTTGGATCTTCTCTCTTCTTTTTAGTTAGTCTGGCTAAAGGTTTGTCAATTTTATATAACTTTTTAAAAAACAAACCTTTTGTTTCATTGATCTTTTATATTGTTTTCTTCATTTCAAATCCATTTATTTCTGCTCTGATCTTTATTATTTCTTTTCTTCTAATTTTGGCTTCAGTCTGCTCTTTCTTTTCTAGTTTTTAAAGATGCATCATTCGGTTGTTTTGTTTATTTGAAGTTTTTCTCCTTTCTTGATGTAGGCACTTATAGCTATAAATTTCCCATTTAGTAAAAATTTCAGTATATCTAATTGAGTCAAGAGTTTTTCCTGCTGATGGGTTCGTGGTCTCACTAACTTTGAAGAATGAAGCTGAGGACCTTCGCAGTTAGTGTTACAGCTCAAAAAGAGTCCACAGACCAGGAGAGTGAACAGCAGCACAGTTTATTGAACAAAGCAAAATGAAACCTTCCACATGGTGGAAGGAGACCTGGAATTGTGGCCGTTGCTGGCTCGGGTGCCTGGGACTTATATCCCTGTGTTACCCCCTCCCTTTCTTTCTTTTTGTCCATTGAGAGTGGTTATTTTTTCAGTCGTCCCTTGGAGTGATTAATTTTGAATCCTTCACTCGATTTGTTAAGAACTCAAAACCTTGAGTCACAGGGGTCTTTTGTGAAAGTCCCCAAACTGGCCCAAGAAGCCTTACCAACTCCACTCCTCACTATTGGTTTTGGTACTTTGTATTTTCATTATCATTTGTTTTAAGAAAGTTTTCGATTTTCTTATCAATTTCCTCATTGACCCCTGGTTATTCGGTAACATGTGTTTAATTTCCATGTGTTAGTGTAATTTCCAAAATTTATCTTGTTACTGATTTTTAGTTTTATTCTGTTGCAGTCAGAGAAGATACTTGATATTATTTCAAATTTTTGAATGTGTTAAGACTTGTTTTGTGACCTAAGGTATGGCCTATATTTGAGAATGATCCATGTGCTGAGGAGAATGTGTATTCTGCAGGTGTTGGATGAAATGTTCTATGAATAACTATTTGATCCATTTGTTCTACAGTGGACATTAGGTCTGATGTTTCTTTGTTGATTTTTCTTTCTGGAAGATCTGTCCAGTGCTGAAAGTGGAATGTTAAAGTCTCCAGCTATGTTTGTTTGGGGATCTATCTGGCTCTTTAGCTTTAATAATATTTGCTTTATATATATATGGGCACTCCAATGTTGAGTATATATGTATATTTACAATTGTTATATCTTCCTGATAAATTGATATGTTTATCATTATATAGTGACCTTCTTTGTATCTTTGTGTAGTTTTTGTCTTTAAATCTTTTGTTTCATATAATTGCAGCTATTCCTGCTGTTTATTGGTTTCCATTAGCATAGAATATATTTTTCCATGTGTTTATTTTCAATTTATATGTGTCTTTATAGGTGAAGCGTGTTTCTCATAGGCTACAGGTCATTTCATCTTTTTTTTTTTAATCCATTCATCCACTCTATGTCTTTTGATTAGAGATCTTAATCCTTTTATATTCAATGTTATTGTTTATGACTAAGGACCTATTGCTTCCATTTTGTTATTTGCTTTCTGATTGTCTTATGGTTTGTCTTCCTTCTTTCTTTCTTTCCTGTCTTCCTTTCAGTGAAGGTGATTTACTCTGGTGATATGATTTTCTTGACTTTTTATTTTTTATGTATCTGTTGTACATTTTTTTGGTTTGAGGCTATCATCAAGCTTGCAGATACTATCGTACAACCCTTTATTTTAAGCTGATAACAACACTTGCATAAACCGACAAGAAAAATAACTAGTAAAAACTCTGTACTTCATCCCCCTGCTTTTTAACTTTTTGTTGTTTCTATTTATACCTTATTTTACTGTCTATGTCTTGATAAGTGGTTGTAGTTATTTTTGTTTCATAATTTAGTCTTTCTACTTAAGATAAGAATATTTTATACACCACAGTTACAGTGTTATAATATTCTGTGTTTCCTGTGAACATACTATTACCATTGAGTTTTGTGTCTTCAGATGATTTCTTATTCCTCATGAACTTTCATTTTTTATTGAATAACTTTCTTTAGCATTTCTTATAGGACAGGTCTGGTGTTGATGAAATCCCTCAGCTTGTATTTATTTGCCTGGGAAAGTCTTTATTTCTCCTTCCTGTTTGAAGGATATTTTAACCAGATATACTCTTTAGGATTTTTTAAGTATGACATGCCACTCTCTCCTGGCCTGTAAGGTTTCTGCTGAAAAGTCTGCTGCCAAATGTATTAGAACTCTATTGTATGTTATTTATTTCTTTTCTCTTACTCCTTTAGGATCCTTTATCCTTGACCTTTGGGAGTTTGATTATTAAATGACTTGAGCCAGTATTCTTTGGGTTAAATCTGCTGGTAGTTCTATAATCTTTTGTACTTGGATATTGATATCTTCCCTAGGTTTGGGAAGTTCTTCATTATTATTCCTTTGAATCAACTTTCTACCTCTATCTTTTTCTCTGTCTCCTCTTTAATGCCAATAACTCTTACATTTGCCCTTTTGAGGCTATTTTCTAGATCGTGTAGGCATGTTTCATTGTTTTTTGTTCATTTTGTCTCTTGCCTCCTCTGACTGTGTATTTTGAAATGGGTTGTCTTCAAGCTCACTAATTCTTTCTTGGGCTTGCTCAATTCTGCTATTAAAAAACTCTGATGCATTCTTCAGGTTGTCAGTTGCATTTTTCAACTCCAGAGTTTCTTGATTTTTTAAATTATTTCAGTCCTTTGTTAAATGCCTCTGATAGAATTCTAAATTCCTTCTCTGTGTTTTCTTGAATTTTTTGAGTTTTCTCAAGACAACTACTTTGAATTCTCTGTCAGAAAGGTCACTCTGTCTGTTTCCCCGGGATTTGTTTCTGGTGGCTTGTTTAGTTCGTTTGGTGAGTTCATGTTTTCCTGGATGATATTGATGCTTGTGGATGTTTGTCTGTGTCTGGGCATTTAAGCATTGGGTGTTTATTGTATTCTTCACAGTCTGGACTTCTTTGTATTCATTATTTGGAAAGCTTTTCAGGTATTTGAAAGGATTTGGATGTTGCTAAAGATGTATCTGCTTTAGGAAGTACCACAAGCCCAGTAACACTGTGGTTCTTGGCAGACTCTTACTACCTTAATGGTCTTGGATAAGAGCTAGAAGAATTCCCTTAATTACCAGACAGAGACTCTTGTTCTTTCCCCTTACTTTTTCCCAAACAAACAGAGTGTCTCTGTTTGGAGCCACCTGGAACTGGGGATGTGGTGAGAGAAGCACCCCTGTGGACCCCACCCCTGAGACTGCACTGGGTCAGATCTAAACCCAGCACAGCACTGGGTCTTGTCCAAGACCTGCTGTAACCACTCTGGCTACCACTTAAGTTTGTTCAAGGCCATGGGTCTCCATAATCAGCAGGTAGCAAAGCCAGCCAGACTTGTGTCTTTCCCTTTAGGGTGGCAAAATCCCCCAGGACCTGAACAGGTCCAAAGGTGCCAACTGGAAGTCAAAACCTTAGAATTCTACCTGGTGTTCTCTTGTGCTGTGGCTGAGCAGGCACTCAACCTATGAGAAACAGTCCTTCTCCACAAGCAGAGGAGCCTTACTCTGTGCCACTATCAAAGACCCTTGGGGAGTATTGCCAGGCTACCACCAATATTCACTTATGGCCCACGGCCTCTTAAGTCAGCTTGTGGTGAATATGCCTACCCTGGCAGTAAAAACATCAAATATTTGCTTTAGCTGCAGATGTAGCCTTTTATGACTTTATATGCAGAAGCGTAAAAGAAAGGAAATAAGTCAGTAAAGACAAGGAGACAATACAGAAATTGAGAGAAAAAAAAAACAGCAGATGGCTAATAATGAGAGAAATATGAGAAACAGCAACTTGGACAGCAAATAGAAAGTGTCTAGTAGTGGAAAACAGAGCTGGTAACAGGCAAACAATCAACCGTACACCCACGTAAAATTAGGTATCGGCTCCATAAACCTCAAGGAATTATACAGCAGCCATATAGCTAAACAAGGATAATGCTAATGCTAGACCATATGACAGAAACAACTGAAGTCATTCCGCCCATTGTTTTATACTGTTTGTGTCTCCTCATAGAGCATGCATTAGCGTTAGTATGGTAAGGACTGGCATTTGCTATATACACATCTTTTTTTTTTTTTTTTGAGACAGAGTATCATTCAGTCAGGCTGGAGTGCAATGGCGTGATATCAGCTCACTGCAACATCCGCCTCCTGGGTTCAAGCAATTCTCCCTTCCTCAGCCTCCCGAGTAGCTGGGATTACAGGTGCCTGCCACCATGCCGGGCTAATTTTTGTATTTTTAGTACAGACAGAGTTTCACCATGTTGCCCAGGCTGGTCTCGAACTCCTGACCTCAGGTGATCTGCCCGCCTCAGCCTCCCAAAGTGTTGGAATTACAGATGTGAGTCACTGTGCCCAGCCTACATATCATTTTTAAAAATATGGGCAAGTTGTAACTAGTTAGAACTTTCTGCTTATCTTCTAAATAAAAACTGTTCTGTCAGTTTTTGCCTGTGATTCCAGAAAATCAAAAATTGTATCATCTTTTTCTCTTTGTTTTTATTTGTGTGTGTGTGTAGAACTTCAACTTGTCATTAAATTTACAAATTTACCAGCAAGTTCTTACCTTCCTAGCATGCTTATTAAAAAGATTCCTTACATCTTCTTGGTAGTCTGCTAAAGCAGAAATGGTTTCTGTGATTATTACAGACTCTAATGTAGAAAATAAATAAATAAATAAAACATAGTTTTCTCCTGTTAGCTGTCTGTACCTTCAGTTATAATTTTATTTGCTTGATACATGGAAACAAATTGCAAGCTTTATGATTATAACCATTTATTAAAGTTTGTCTTAAGAAAAAAATCCATAATGTTTTTCAAGTTGTAAACCATGACATTCAGAATATTCTTCTGAAGCATTAAAACTATTTTTCATTAAGACCAAGAAAAATTTTTACCAAAAGAAACAAACTATTATGGGTTTTAATGATACAATTTTTCAACTACAGGGGAGGATATATTTCTTTTTGCTAATGCTACCCTCTAGTGGAATAATGGGCAACAGAAAAGAGCGTGGTTTTGGAGTGCTGAGCGTATCCTTAATTTAACTGCAGAAGAGAACATTTGCACAGAAGCCGATTTATGTATATTTTTCTTCAGATGTCCCTGAGCATAAATAAAATTAACTATTGATTATGCTTGTTGGCATTGCATTTCAATACATTTCTCCTCTTGAAATAATGCATTGTGGAAAAACTGTATGCAACTAGCTGCATTTGTAGCCACAATAAAAGATTATAACCCCAAAGTATGTACAACGTGTCATTAAAAGAAATACTACTACAATAACTACGTTAATTTATTCTTCATCCTGTCAATAGAAAATAAAGGGGGAGGAGAAACAATCTTTTCATAGTCTTCAGTCATTGACAGCCTTAGGTGTCAGTTTGTGAATCCACTGTAATTTAAGTTAGAAGGGGAATCCAATTAATACTTCCCAAGCAAATAGAAACTTCATTGTATTCAACACTGTGAACAACCGTGTTGACATAACTGGAAAAGTATATACATTTTTTTTGTTTGTTTGTTTCTGAAGAATCAAGTTTTCCAAAAAGTACCTTGTGACATTAAGGTTTTAAATTTCCCCTGAGAGTAATAAAGAATAAAATGTATAAGAACATAACGAGCTCAGTGGAAACTCACCCATGGAAAAATTGCAGTGTTGGGCTCCTTCCTTTCTAACCTTCAGAAGTTACAATTTAGGGGTGCTACAGGATTTCCACACCCTTAGTTACCACATCCACTCATTAAGTTAATTGACACTCTTGGAAAGAGCACAAAAAAGTGTGAATGCTAATGTTTTACATATTTACCCCCTGCACGGAGCCTCAAGATCAATACCCTTCACAGTCCTCATTATAGAGAACCAAAGCTTCTAGGTTCATTTACTTGTTCAGATTCTAAAGTGCATAATTTATTTTAAAAATCTTTTTCATAGAAGAGATTGTGAATACTATATTTCAAAACAGAAGAAATGATATCTTTTATTTTTCAGTTTTGTGTACGGTTCAAGTTCTCCTATTGGAGTATGCAGGTTTATTCCTATTGACTACTCAGAATCCAACTCTATGGTTAATATAAAAGGAAGGACTGTTTGATAGTAAGAGATAATTATTCTGACTTCTTTGCAAAAAGAGAAGTTTATGATCTGTTAATTTATGTATTCCCAACCTAATACTGTACAGGAAAATTGTTGTGTCTAAGCAAATATCAAAGAATATGTAGAATTTTTTAAATTTTGTTTTTACTAACAAGTGAGAAAAAGGTGACTTGGAGGGGAAGAACAGATAATTAACAAATTTAAGTTTCAGATCAAATATGTTTGACCCACACTTCCCAAAACACTCTAGGGGGGTAAGGATTATTAAAATATTATAAATAAATAAATCTGCCATATGAATAAGCATTATTTATTGACAAAATATAATATACAATTGTCTATAAAAGGTAAGATGATTCAGAAAAAAATGGTTTTGCTTTCAGGGGACTTGATTTATTATTTTAGCTCTGACAAATAAGTAGATTAATTTAGTTAAAGTCACTAGCCTATCTGCGGATCAGTATTTTTACTAGCTTAATGGCAGTTAAATGACACAAAGACAAGGATATCTTTTCCTTGAGTCACAACAGTATCCTCACTGAAGTGCTAAATACCTGATGAAAATGGGAAATACCTGATAACTATTTATTTCATGAACTTGACAATGCATGAGTAACAATGTATATATAGCTCCAAATTGGAAAAATAAAATAAGATACATATAAATTGCTCTGAAAAAATTTTAGTAAATTAACATTGTTTTCTGTGTATAAATATATCTATTCTTAAGTGTCATTATTGTAGTGCACTGCAGAGAAAATCTCCTTTTATCGTGTAAAATGGCAACAAAGGATGTTTCTCAGTTTGTAGCTGAAATGTTCTAATCATAGTATTATGTTAAGTATATAAAATAATTTACATAGCTACAAAAACATATAAAGAGCATTTAAAAAAAAATACTTTACTCCTGCTTCACAGAATGTAGCTTTTAAAGAAACTTGTTCTTGTTTTCAAATGTTAAAATGTTACCACTTACCATTAGAAGTTTGAAAAAATTCAAGGGTCACTTCAGTCTCCAAAAGGTATGTTTTTGAGGGTGAAAAGCTGTATTCCAGGGCAATGGCCTTCAGTTGATATCCACACATTAATATTGTATGAGAACTCTGACAGTTTCCTCTGAGGTGCCAGTCTGAAGTGAGAGTAATGGAATTGAGAGGATGGAAGGCTGACAGTGGCAAATGAGTTGTGTGATATGAAGAGTGGGAGTCAATCTAGTAACTGTATCCCTAACCTGGTTTCAACGGAAGTAATAAACTCTTAATTGTGTTTTACAGGATATGAATGATTATCCTCCTGTCTTTAGTAAACGAATATACAAAGGGATGGTGGCTCCAGATGCAGTCAAGGGTACACCTATCACAACAGTTTATGCTGAAGATGCAGACCCTCCTGTAAGTAGAAGGCATTGATTAACATTCTGAACTGTACTGAGAAAAATCCTTAACACTCATAAATGACCCAATCACAAGACAGCAAAAGTAGTCTCTGTGAATTTCACCCTATTTATTCGTACATTTCATGTTATTTTGCTTATTTCTTCCACAGGTACACAGCGTATTTCAAATGACTATTACTGAACCTAGACAATAAAGAATACGCTTTTTGTTTTTCCAGAATGCACAATGTAGTATTTACTACTTTATCTAACAATGATAAATATAGGTAAAAAGAATTGTCTACATTTGTAAGCTTCACTTAATCTGGATATGTTTTCAATTTATGTATTTTCCATTGTATGCATGTATGACTATTTTGTTAGCAAACTCCAAATCAACACATCACATAAAACTTATATTGAATATGTTTATTTTGGTAAATTAAAAAGCTTAAGATTGCTTATAGAAAATAAGTAACAGATTCTTTTATCATACAGAACTTTACTTCTTTTGAGAATTCCGAATTATATTTCAAGGCAAGGTTTTTAATTATTATTAGAGCAGGAGTGATAAAATACCATATAGAATTAATAGTATACATATAAAAAATGCTTTCTATAAATACCTTGAGTGTTTTATAAATATTAATTATTATCCTAAGAACTGAATGATGACTTAAATTTTTCTTTGAGTGTGTAGGCTCACACTGTAAGTTGGTGGCTGACAAATTTTAGAAAAATGCAAATAAAAGTTAAATTAACTATTTTAGAAGAGTAAGAAAATAAAATCCTGAATCTTATAATTTAAAAGTTCTGTTTTCTATTGCTAATATAAATAGTATTTCTTTTAATGCTTGTATTTAATTAAAGGTGAATGGCCATCATAACATTTTTCACCTTCAATTTGGACAAGTCTTTATAAACTCTATTGTGACTATAAAGAATCAAAATATACTAATGTTAACATGAAAGTGGTGGGCTTTAATTCAGAAACTCCTTTTCTTAAGTGTGTTAAAATGTCTTTGAAACTGCTCTATTGCGTTTTGGGATATATGATAGTCAAAATTTCATAGACTTGAACCCATCAATAGAGATGGTGAATGTGAAACTGGCAATTTGTCTGTTTTTTAAGTACATTGTAACATGTACAATATACTTTGAAATTAGGAATATGTATTCAATTTTATTCAACATATGTGTTTTTAGCACCAACTATATACTGGTCATTGTGGTAACCAGTTTTTGCTCTCAAGAAACTGAAAATTTTATAGAAAAGACGGAATTGCAAATAGAAACCATAACACTCTGTAATAAATAAGTATAAGCAAACACAATACTCACATACGTTTTTTAAAATTTTTCATCAGCACAGAATTTAATATAGAGTTTAACGGCGTTAATGATGAGAGACTAAAAGTAGCGCTATTTTTCACCTACATAGGACAGCCCTCAAAGTCTTCATATAGACAGTAAATTCCTTACTTCCCTTTTGGTACTAATGACTGTGGTGCCTGGCTTGGCATGCAGAGCACAGCCACCAAGGTGCAGAAAGTTGTCTTGGTCTGCTGTCTGTTCTATAAAGAAGATAAATACTTATCGATAGTATTTATCTAAAGAGAAAGCTCTGTTTTTACACTTTGAAGCCCTTTTAAATAAATTTGCCAGATTTAAATTTCATGTTTCTTTGGAAGAGGTTTTCAGTTTTGCATTCCCAGCAGTAATTTTTAGAGTTTAATAATTGATGTTGGCCTTTCATTAGATAGAAAGTGGATACCAGTCATTCAATTGACATACGGAGTCTATTTACTTCAGTTGAGTATATATTTATTAGACTCAGTTTTCCCCCTTGAAATACCAACAATCTTTTGATATAGCTATGAGCAGAATTGAGGTTTTGAATCGTTGCTGCAAATTGGATCCCTTAAGTGAGCATAGTTGCAATTTGGTTGCACCTGCACGAATCCTAAATTAAAGCTCAATTCCAGGAACATTTTTGAAATTACTATATTACATAATTTTTTTAATGTTATGCTTGATTTTTACCCTTATTTTATGTTGGTACCATAAAGACAGAATAATTATTATTCGGATAGGCTTGCCAAGTGTTTTCTACTCTGTTACTGTTATAAATGTTTATTAGTTAGAAGAAAATAGTTTCAATTTCATGTTCTTCAGGGATCTTGTGCCACTACCTGGGGCTGTAAGTATCTATCTTAACACTGTAGGTTTATTTGATAGTCTCTCTTCTGAACTAGAATGTAAGGTCCTTGAGGGCAGGAATCAAAATTTATTTCAGTTTGTATTTCCATGTCTAACTCTAAGCCTGCTACTTACTAGTCTGCCAGGAAACATTTGTTGAGTAATAGGTGAATACATAAATGGTTATTCTGTATTCTTCAGGATTGACAAAATGTGCCAGATTTTCAGAAATTTAGTTTTATACTACCCTAGAAAAAATTCTTAATATCTCCAAGACTTAGTTTGGCCATTTAAGGGCTAGGAGAATTAAATGATTGATGTATATACATGCTCAACCAGGCTTCTGAGCCGCATATATTAGGTATTACTATTATTAAGCAATAATAATTTTCATTTATAGAGGTTGGCCACATTGTTTTCAAGGCATCCTCTTTCTTTTGAATGAAGTGAGAACCACTCATTTTAAACTATAAAATGACACCACTGAAACTTTTTGAACTATCAGAGAAACTGGAAAAACTCTGAAAGCCAGAGAGAACGATGTTGTTGAATATAAATTAAGAATTATAAAATACATGTTTTGCAAAACTGAAGTGCTCCAGAGGGAAGAAAAACATATTCCAGGAACTTTTCCCCCTACTGAATTAAAGCTGAGAGGTTCTGTTTTTTCTACCTTGCTTTTGTGACAGCATTGACATTATGTAGTTCACATGGGACATGGATAGTGAATGACTGATCATTTTGGAAATTAAAAATGACTAACCTATTATTTCTTTTCACCACAGATGTCTCATTCCCAAATTTGACAAAAAAAAAACTGCAGGTGTAATATTTATTTGCATAGTTTTGTTCTTTTTGAAACTGATACCATTCCTTACATTTGATATATTTTAGGAATTTATAAGGTTCTTATTTAAAGTAGGGTAGTAATTGGAACATGTTTAATATGAGCAATTTTGCCCAACTTATATATATATGCATTGTGAGAATTATGTAGACATTTAAGACTTCTTTTTTCAGACTTTGATACTGATTTGTGAAATAAATATGCTACATAAAACTTCTTACAATTTTTAATAGTTATGGAGTTTAAAATGAGTTCCCAAATACTTAGTATTCTCACTATACTTTTTCAGAAAGTATACATATAAAGATAAAATCATTACAACTGTGAAGTATTTTATTTCCCTCTGTTGAGATTTTGAGAGCTATTGCAGCCTTTCAGAGTTTAGATGAGCTACCTGAGGAATTATTTGCAAAGGGGTTTTAACACCCATCTGTCAAGGGTACTTTTGTTAATTTGTAGAGAATAAAAAAAAAAAATGGCCAGTTCTTCTTTTCTATAATGTATATGTGTTTTATTAAAATGTCATGATGTTACCCAACATGCTATGTAATTATGGACATCTCCCAATGCTTAACCCTCCAAATAGTCATTCTGTTACAATCTATTTGTGGAGAGTGTTAACAGTAGAAAGTAAGTCATCTTTATCTGTAATTTGCTGCTTGCTTGGTTTCGTGTGCCATATTTAAAACTATTCAGGACCAAGAGTGTTATAAAAATGTATTTTTCTTTCCAGATAATATAGTTTTTCTGTATCATTTTCAATTGATATCACTACTGATCTATTTTTCATGACTCACCACATACTGGCTTGTGTTATTGTGTATTGATTTAGGTTATTGCTAGCAATGTAGTAGAAACTCTGATTTTTAAGATCAGCAGCTACTAACTATGATTTCTCACCCAGGAGCATGAGGAGGGAATATACACAGCTCAGTGTTGTTGTTGCTTTTTTTTCCCCTTAACATCAAAGCTGTTAGGGAAATAATCAAGAACTACTTTTACTGTGAATGTCAGCTTGTGAAAATTGACATGATATAGTCCCAGCCTGACTCCCATTGGTCTCAAATACTTAATTAGAAAGAAGGCACATCGTGAAACAGTTGGGGCTTGATCTTTAAAACGGCAATGGAATAGAATTAGATTTGAAAGTGTAAACGGGTATAAAAGGGAAGGGAATTATAAAAGGGAAGGGAATTATATTTCCTAGGCATAATAATTTGTGGTGCCTTAATTATATTTCCTAGGCATATTTACAACAGCTATTTATATTTTCCATATTTAAACCTATGTATGACATACAACACTCCTTTTATATTCTGACCCATCCACTCTTAACCTCTTCATTTGCTGCATCTCTTAGTTAATTATGTCTTCAATTTATTGAGGATATACACTTTGTAAGTTCTTAATGAAAAATGATTATATTATTAATAATACTTGAAATTAACATTAGAATTAATAATTCAGATGTAAATAATGCTCTTTTAATTTAGAAACTGTCATACTTACCAGAGCTAAAGGGCATTTTTCTTTTGTTATAAATGGAAATGTGGGTAAAATGTGTTTGTTTCATCCTTTACAAAAGTGTCCTTCAGATCCCATAATGTATTACTAAATAAAATTAAATCTAGCCTGAAAAATCTCCATACTCACATACTTACCAGGTAAACAAACTAAAAGCCTAACTTTAGTAGCATGTTTCCCTGTAACAACAGCTTAGTCCCAGCCAATCCCAGTAGCTATACTTTAACCACTCACAGAGGGCCAACTGTTTAAACTTTGTTTAAATAAGGCAAATGCTGAGCTGTAACCAATGCAGCTGTTTCTGTCTCTCAGTTTTGGTTTTTCCACATCACATTTATTTCCCCATAGATGTTTGACCTTGCAACAGTGCCAAAGTCTCTATGAATTTTCTAGATTCTAAGGGCTGATTTGCAAATCTTTTTTTTTTTTTCTTTTCTCAAACTCTTAAATTTGTCTAAAGTTTTTCTTTTAACAGTATCAATAATTTACATACTTTGGGGGTAGGGAGTAAGAATATACCTCACAGAATCTGGGTCCCAATATACTTTAAACAAGACAGGTTTCCAAGAAAATTGAGTGAAATATAATAGGCTTTCTCTGGGACTGGCCCACAGACCTCCTTTATGGCTTAAATGATATTCTTTATTCTGAATGTCTTTTTTTTTTTTTTTTTTTTTTTTTTTGAGACAGAGTCTCGCTCTGTCACCCAGGCTGGAGTGCTGTGGCCGGATCTCAGCTCACTGCAAACTCCACCTCCCGGGTTCACGCCATTCTCCTGCCTCAGCCTCCCGAGTAGCCGGGACTACAGGCGCCCGCCACCTCGCCCGGCTAGTTTTTTTTTTTTTGTATTTTTTAGTAGAGACGGGGTTTCACCGTGTTAGCCAGGATGGTCTCGATCTCCTGACCTCGTGATCCGCCCGTCTCGGCCTCCCAAAGTGCTGGGATTACAGGCTTGAGTTTATTCTGAATGTCTTGCCAGAGGAAATGGAAACAGACCCTCTGAAAGGGTATCATGGCTTCTCATGACCTGGATTCTTGGCCTTAACACCCTGTAAGTTAAGCCACTCATAATTCCTGGTCTTATCTTTGTCCTCTTTGCAATTCGTTCATTTTCTTGCATGGTGACTATGTTTGGACGGTTGCCCTACAATCAAACACAGACCTAACACAGCCTAGACACTGTGTCACAGTCTGACACATGAGGTCAATTTTAGGACAAATTAAATTTGATATTATTTCAAAAAATCTATGTGCAACTATCTATAGAATGATAAAAATTGGCACCCACACCCTCCCCCATCCCCTCGGCTTCAGGTGTGGAGGATGGAGGCTGAAAGAGCTGTACCGTGGGGCTGGCAGAAACCTTATCTGTTGCTCAGTTATCAAACCAAGGAGTACGTGAAACCTAACTCTGAAAGGAGGCTAGAGGCAGATGGCAGCGTGAGGCTAAGGTTGCCTTCACACAGATCAGCAACTCCATGAGGAGGACCCTATAGATGATAGGTATTGAGTTGCCGCAGCTAGTTTGATCTGATGTGGGGATGATGTGGTTGCATTTAAAGGGCCTGGGATGGATCAGGCAGAAAATATCAGACTAAGAGCTTAAAAAAGAAATGTGAACACAGGAGTTACCTGAATTGAGGTTCAAACTCTGAGAGTAAATCCATTCTCCAAGAATGAAAACATAATCAGATAAGAGACAAACCTGGAAATAGACTCTCAGAATTTGGGGATACGTCAGGGACTGATTACTGGAAAGAGCCAGAGAAAGTAAAGACCGACAAGATGGAAAGGAAATCTGCTAGTGATGCAGTACAGGTGAAAAGAAATTTTCAATGGAGAGAAGGAAATGAATGGTGAAAAACTTTGCAGACAGGGCAAGGACAATGAAATTTAAATGAAGGACCATAGTTCTGTTGATTAGGAACCCATGGGCGGCCTTCATGGTAAATGGCCTCTGGTCTCCTGATGCTGCCTTCTTAGTCTTTTAAGTTTCATATGTCTGAGTCATTTGGGGATACAACATTTATTTATACCTCACCTTTTTGTTTTTAACTGTGTAAGTGCATTTTCATTCTTTGAAGAATTAGTCACGTACATTTTCTTTAAAAATAATTTATGGCGCCTTAATTATATTTCCTAGGCATATTTACAACAGCTTTTTATATTTTCCATATTTAAACCTATGTATGACGTACAACACTCCTTTTATATTCTGACCCATCCACTCTTAAGCTCTTCATTTGCTGCATCTCTTAGTTAATTATGTCTTCAATTTATTGAAGATATACACTTTGTAAGTTCTTATATGACACTTTTTTTTACTTACGCTTGTAAAACTTGAAAGACTACTAGAGTCTTGGGTCAATTTTTTTTCCCTTTAAAGCTATATAGATGATGTTTCACTATTTTTTATTATTTAATAAATTATAAAATGTGAAGCCAAATTAATTTTTCTTCATTTTTCAATATTTTATCTTTATCTGCTTATAAAAATCTCCATTTTTATATTAAAGTTTTTTACTAGTACATATTTAGATATTCTTTCTTTGTATGAATTGTGTCTGGTGTATGATGGCCCCTCATATGCAAATTTATATAGTTTACCAGCTCAATAAAATTTTAAATGGTTTCAAGATTGTGGGCTCAGGAGCAAGAATGTCTGGTTTCAACTTCAGAAACTCCCACTGACTAGCCCTGTAGCCTTGGTCAAGTCACTAATTCACTGTAACCCTCAGTTCTGGCATCTGGAAAATGAGAACAAAAATAGCACAATTAAAACTTTATACCCCGTGAACAGCCACTCCTTATGTCCTCTTTCCCTTAGCCCCTGACAACCACCTTTGCTTCTCTAAGTTTGACTGTTTTAGATATCTCATGTAAACGCAATCATGCGGTATTGGTCCTATTACTGGCTTAGTTCACTTAGCATAATGTCCTCAAGATTCCTGCACATTGTTACAAATGGCAGTACTTCCTTCTTTTTAAAGCTGAGTAATGTTCACTTGTATGTATATACCACATTTTCTTCATCCATTCATCTATCAATGAACATTTAGGCTGTTTCCACATCTTGGATATTCTGAATAATGCTTCAGCACACATGAAAGTACAGATAGATATCTCTTCGAGATCCTGATTTCAGATCTTTTGAATAAATTCCTAAAAGTGGAACTGCTGGATCATATGGTAGTTATATTTGTAATTTTTTGAGGAAACCCCATACTGTTTCTCACATTGACAGAGCCATTTTACATTTTCAGCAACAATGCACAAGTGTAGCAATTTCTCCACATTCCTGCTTTTTTAAAAATATTTTTTCAAATAATAGCAATCCTATAAGGCATGAGGTGATATCTGATTGTAGTTTTGACTTTTATTTCCCTGATGACTAATGATGTTGAGCACGTTTTTATGTACTGTTGGCCATTTGTATGTCATTTTTTTTTAAGTGTTTGTTCAAATCCTTTACCCATTTCTTAATTGAGTTATTTGTCGTTTGTTTTTCTGGTATTGTTCTAAGGATCTGCTTTCCAACATTGTGACTATAGTTAACAATACTGTGTGATACACTTAAAAAATTTGTTTAGAGAGTATATTTCATGTGTTCTAAAAACAAAAGAAATATTTTATAGGGTTGCTCTGAGGTTGAAATGATGTAATTTATGTGAAACAGTTGGTGCCTATCATATAGTAAATAATATATATTAACTATCTTTTTTTATGTTTACTCTGACCTTTTTTATGCTTTAAGTCTATGAGATCTGTCATCCATATTAATATTTTGTGATCTGCTTCCTTCTTTTTGTGCTTCTCCCCTGCATTCTGGAAAATCCTGTAAAGGTCAGAGGTCCAGGAACCGAGCATAAGTTGTAGAGAAGAAGGGGGTGGCATAAGGTACTGGGGAGTCAGGAAGGTGCTGTACCTCTGAAACATGACCACGACAATTTTTTCCCTGCTTGATCTTTTCTCGGGGTGTGTTTATAATCTAAGGACTGGACCTGAGTATTCTGTTTCAAAGTTTCTCTTTGACTAGACTACCATGGTAGCTAAATGCTACAGCTTGTTTGGCTTCACACCTGGCTGTTTCACTCATCATGATAATGCAGAGCGTGCCACCCCATCCTCTCTCCAACCCCAAGCCATCTTTACTACAGAGTCAAGTAAGTTAAAAGCATTCAAGATAATGCAATTGTCAGGAACATTATCTGTCACATTAGGAACTTTCTAACGTATCACAGAGATTCCTATACAACTGTGATCATTAGTTAGTGTGAAGTACCCTGTGAACTTCTGGCACGGCAGGATTTGATTAACACATAGCAAAAAGAATGAAATGTAAGAACTTAGTGCTCAGTGAAAACAGTGAGAAAAAGAAAGCAATACCATTACACATTTTTTTTTTAAGCACACAGTAGCATCTATAGGTTTTCCTACAAAAATAATTCTTAGTAAACACCACCAAAATCTCACTGTTCTACAATGGCAAAGATCAATATTTTTATTTATGGGTCTGTGAGGCAGCTAGGAATTGGCTGACTTTGACTGGGCTCATGTCTATTCCACATACCTCTTTCTGCAGGGACGCATGGCTAACCAGGCCTGCTTTTCACATGATAAGAACAGAATCCTAAGAGAACTTCCCTAACCACATGATGACATGTAAAGACGGCTCCCATGTCACAGTTCTTCATGTCTATTGACCAAAGCAAGTCACATGGCCTAGCCCAAAAAATCAGTAGAACAGGAAGTGGAGGGGGAAGGGGATATTTGCTAAACTATAATAAAATGTACTATAAATGATCTACTTAAAAGATATTCCTTAAATGTATTAAAAAGATTGCCACTGGTGGCAAAGAGAGGTAAGAAAAGAAGGTATGAAAATAAAAGGAGAGAAAGAAATGAATAAACAAATATGCCTTGACGACCCATCAATGATAATGTTTCATAAACTATAGATTATATTTAACTCAAATATGTACCCTTGAGATCCAAACAATAAAAATTCCTCAAGATTTACTATATGTTTGTGCATTGAATATTATTTAAAGAGCTTCTATTATATAAGAGATGCTAGATTAAGCAAGAAGGGAAAACTATCACGGTTCCAAGCCTCAGTATTTCAAACCTAAAAGGATAAAAGTTAAGTCAATCAAATAAGGCCAGCCGCGGTTGCTCACGGCTATAATCCCAGCACTTTGGGAGGCCCAGGCGGGTGGATCATGAGGTCAGGAGATCGAGACCATCCTGACTAACACGGTGAAACCCCATCTCTACTAAACATTACAAAAAACTAGCCGGACGTGGTGGTAGGCGCCTGTAGTCCCAGCTACTCTGGAGGCTGAGGCAGGAGAATGGCTGAACCCAGGAGGCGGAGCTTGCAGTGAGCAGAGATCTTGCCACTGCACTCCAGTCTGGGGAACACAGGGAGACTCCGCCTCAAAAAAAAAAAAAAAAAAAAAAAGGAAAAATTAAAAAAATTAAAGTTAAAAAAAAAAAGAGAGAAAAGTACTTAGAATATGTTTAGGGTTCTGTGAAACCAGATAAGAGGGAGCATGATTGTATCTAGAGAGTCAAGGCAGGTTCTAGAAGTGATTCTGAGCTGAGATCTGAAGGTTATGCCAAGACAAAGTAACGTAACAAAAGAACCAGGCCCTGAAATATGAGGAAGAACAATAAGTTTCAAAAATCCAGGGCCATTTTGTTTTTCAGGAGGATGGAG
The DNA here is from genome assembly GCF_024542745.1 of Macaca thibetana thibetana. Taxonomy (NCBI): domain Eukaryota; kingdom Metazoa; phylum Chordata; class Mammalia; order Primates; family Cercopithecidae; genus Macaca; species Macaca thibetana. The sequence goes on from NC_065586.1 coordinate 79,712,779, forward strand.
AGGGAAACCTAGTTGGATCCTGCGTAATCTGGTAGATTGTGAAGACAGTATTAAGAATCGTTTTATCCCAAGAAAAATGGAAGGGCTTTAAGGCATAGAATATGGGGTCACTAATTACTAGCTCAGGCAAGATTCATCTCTTAAGTTCCTTTGACTACATGAATTTTTTGTATTAGGAAAGTCTGAAGGTGTGCCAAATGACAACTTCATAAACTTAACTGTGTTTAAATAAATACATTTTACAAGGAATGTGTTATCTGATGCCTTTAAGGGTCGAGTTACAATTACCTTTGAAAAGCACATTTCCCAAAACATTTAGTGGTAAATAGCCTTAAAGCGAATATTTTTTACAATCTTTAATAGCTGTGTCAATATCCTATCTATAGAAACTGAACTATACAAATACCTTATATGAAGTGTCAAACTGCATAAGGAACTTGCCAACATGTTGTCAAAACATATTGATCATTCCAGATGTTAAAAACAGGGAAGAGGGAGGAAGAAGTAAAAAAAGCACATGACTTTCTTAGTGGTTACATGAAGAGTTTGGCCAGGTGTTTCTTTTTTTTTTTTCTATTTTCTCCTTTAAGGATACCTTGACATCCAGTTAAATTCACTAAAATATAACTAAGTCACATGCCTGCAAAATATATATATATAGTGTGTGTATGTGTATATATATATATATATATAAAAAAAATACACATGAGTTAAACACAAACACCAACACTAGTGACATTAGTCAATAATTTTCATAAACTCTACAGATGTTCACCAAACCTAACATGTGTATATATGTAGATACACATATATATGTATATATACATATATGTGTATATACACATATACATACATGTAGATACACATATATATGTAGATATACATATATGTGCATATACACATATATATGTATATCACATACATGTGTATATACACATGTTATATGTGTATATGTATATATATGTATACACACACACACATATGTATAAACACACACACCAAAAAACCACTTTGTAGTAATTCCTTTATAGTAATTCCTGATGTTAAATCATACTTGAGAGATTTTGTGAATTGCATTGTTACAAAATAAATCAGAGTAGTTGCTTCAAAGACTTTGGGAAAAATAATTTTGCAAACCCTGTCGGGGTAAAATTTTTGTGTTCTTGAAAACAAATTACTTAATGTTTGTTTTTAATGATAATAGTAAATTTAGTATTCCCTGATACAATGTGATGGCTATAATTATGAAGAAATTATGAAGGAAACGATGTGAGCCTGAATAAGTAATTTCTTGATAATTATGTTTTTAAGAAAAATGACTAAATCAAGATGTCCCCTGATATTAAGGACCTAATTATTTGGGTCCATTATATTCTCATTGAAATTCCCTAAGTTTTCAAGTTTGAAACATCCTTCATACAGGTATGCAATTACCTTCTGTAGTAATTAATTATATTCTCACTATAATTAAGCCAAAACATATTGTGTTTAACACACTATAAGAATAGAAATCAAAAGTAGAAAACATGCTAAATAATGAAGAAAATAATTGAAATCTTATTATTCTATTTTCTTCATGTAAATTTATATTTATTCTGCTATATTAATTATTCCCACCTTATTATTGTGTAGAATTATATCACATTTTGATTTTAAAAATCTAACGTGAGCATCATCAATGCAGGATTTGTCTGCCATGTATTATTCATATTAATACAGATATAAGTAAATATTCATATTCATAATTATTGAATTCTACACAATTCAAATTTAGCAGATAAAATTACATCACAAAGCTGATATCATTTCTTTCATATTTTGGAAACCGCGTAATATTTAAATGTTACCTCCTATCCCCAATCATATTTAGAAATATACCTAAGTCATGAACCAAAAAAAAATTGATTCTTTCATAATAGATGTCATAAATCATGTTCTTCCTGAGTGCCGTTAGGTTTGGTGAACATCTGTAGAGTTTATGAAAATTATTGACTAATATCCCTAGTGTTGGTGTTTGTGTTTAACTCATAAACTTATATTGTACAGCAGTTAATTAACTTCTTTAAACCTTGTATCCATATAGGAATAAGAAGACCTATTTCGCTGGATTACTGTTTGGGCTTAATGGAGAATGACACACTTAGCTTATGTGAAGCACATTGATATTAAGTTTTCCTCTTCTTTCTCCTCACTTTCAGAGTGATGGAAAAACACAACTTTGCCTCTCGTTTGGTATAGTGCTTACATCCTTATCAACTGTAAACTTTAGGATATTAATGCCTGAACTCTTGAAGTAATTTTGATGTCATCTATGGCACTGTAATATTTGAGAAGAAAGTTTTCATGAAAATATGCTTATAGAGTCTTTAGAATCCCACACATTTTTAAAAGATACATATTTTAATAAAGTTCTTACTGAAAATTAGTAAGACTTTTTGTTTAAAAGACAGCTTTTAATTTATGTAACTTCCTACTGATACTTGTCTACTTTTACCCCTTGTTCAAAATCCTAATAAAATTAAGTTTTTTTTTTCTTTCTTTTTTTTGAGATGCAGTCTCACTCTGTCACCCAGGCTGGAGTGCAGTGGTGTGATCTCAGCTCACTGCAACCTCCAGCCCCAGGGTTCTAGCAATTCTCCTACCTCAGCCTCCCAAGTAGGTTGGATTACAGGTGCCTGCCACCATGCCAGGCTAATTTTTTTGTATTTGTAGTACAGACGGAATTTCACCACGTTGGGCAGGCTGGTCTTGAACTCTTGACCTCAGGTGATCTACACACCTCAGCCTCCCAAAGTGCTGGGATTACAGGCATGAGCCACCACACCTGGCCTAGCTTATCATTTAATACTAAAATGGTATGCTAAATTAGACTAACACAATTACTGTACTCTCTATGAAGTAAAATACACTTTGTGTATTTTGTGATTTGTGAGTGTCTGCAATGAGTTATAAAGTCTGCTTTACTATAAATCTTAAGATCTGTTCTCTAGTTGTAACACCTCCATTGAATAGCACCACATGCTTCCTTTTCACAGTTTTAATCGAAAATTTTGGGAGATAATTGTGTTTTTATGTGTACCTTCTGTCTCTCCAACCCGTCCAATTGTGAGGCCCATAAGTACAAAAGCATATCTGTGTTTCTCATCCTTGCCCACCAACTTAAGAGACAAATATGAGAAGCTGTAAATGAGAAAATGAACAGATATTTATGGGTTATAAATTGAAAACTTCCCAACAATTTATCCACATTCTTAGGTAAATTAATTCTTAGAGGACAATATGGTTTTGCTGTGTCCCCACCCAAATCTCATCTTGAACTGTAGTTCCCATAATTCTCACGTGTAGTGGGAGAGACCCGGTGGGAGACAACTGAATCATGGGGGGTGGGGGGGTTACTTCCATGCCCTTCTCATGATAGTGAGTTGGTTCTCACAAAATCTGATGGCTTTATAAAGGGTTTTTTCCCTTACTTCACTCTGCACTTCTCTTTACTGTCATCTTGTGAAGGATATCTTGTAAGTTTCTGCCATGATTGTAAGTTTCCTGAGGCCTCCCCAGCCCTGCAGAACTATGAGTTAATTAAATTTATTTACTTTATAAATTACCCAGTATCTGGTATGTCCCCATAGCAGTGTGAGAACGGATTAATACAGTAAATTGATACCAGGTAGAGCAGCACTGCTGTAAAGACACCTGAAAATGTGGAAGTGACTGTGGAACTGGATAACAGGCAGAGGCTGGAACAGTTTGGAGGGCTCAGAAGAAGACAGGAAGATGTGGGAAAGTTTGGAACTTCATAGAGACTTGTTGAATGGGTTTGAGCAAACTGCTCATAGTGATATGGACAACAAAGTCCAGGCTGAGCTGGTCTTAGATGGAGATGAGGAAGTTGTTGGGAACTGGAGGTCACACCTGCTATGCAAAGAGACTGGCAGCATTTTGCCCCCGCTCTAGATATCTGTGGAACATTGAACTTGAGAGAGATGACTTAGGGTACCTGGCGGAAGAAATTTCTAAGTGGCGAAGTGTTCAAGAGGAAGCAGAGCATAAAAGCTTGAAAATTTTTTAGCCTGATGATGCAGTAGAAAAGAAAACCCATTTTCTGGAGAGAAATTCCAATTGGCAGAAGAAATTTGCATAATAATGAGGAGCCAAATGTTACTCAGCATGACAGTGGGGAAAATGTCTGCAGGGCATGTCAGAGACATTCACAGCATCTGCTCCCATCACACACCCAGAGGCCTAAGAAGGAGAAAGGGTTTCCTGAGCTGGGTCCAGGGACTCCCTGTTGTGTGTAGCCTCAGGACTTGGTTCCCTGCATCCTAGCCACTCCAGGCAGCCTAAAAGGGGCCAAGGTACAGTTCAGGCCATTGCTTCAGAGGGTGGAATTCTCAATCGTTGCAGCTTCCCTGTGGTATTGGCCCGGCGGTTGTAGAGAAGACAGACAGTAATTGAGGTTTAGGAACCTCTGCCTAGATTTCAAAGGATGTATGGAAATGCCTAGATGTCCAGGCAGAGGTGTGCTGCAGGGGCAGAACCCTCATGGAGAACCTCTGCTAGGGAAGTACAGAAGAGAAATGTGTGATGGGAGCCCCCACACAGAGTCCCACTGGTGCACTGCCTAGTGGAACAGTGAGAAGAGAGCCACTGTCTTCCAGTCCCCAGAACGGTAAATCCACTGACAGTTTGCTCTGTGTGCCTGGAGAAACTGCAGGCATTCAATGCCAGCCATGAAAACAGTCAAGAGGGGGCTATACCCTGCAAAGCCATAAAGGTGGTGCTGTCCAAGGCCAGGGCAGTAAGAGGTGCCAATGTGCTAGCAGCCCTCACTCTCAGCGCCTCCTTGGCCTCCGGCATCGGCGTCCACTCTGGCGGCGCTAGAGGAGACCTTCAGCCTGCCATGGCACCGTGGGAACCCTCTCTAGGCTGGCTGAGGCCGGAGCTGCCTCCCTCTGCTTGCGGGGAGGTGTGGAGGGAGAGGCACCGGCAGGAACCGGGCCTGCGCTGGAGGACCAGTGTGAGTTCTGGTGGGTGTGGGCTGGGCGGGCCAGCACACTGAGCCACCAGCCAGTGCCTCCAGCCCAGGGCAGCGAGGGGCTTAGCACCTGGGCCAGCAGCTTGCAGAGGTTGCGCTGCGTCCCCCAGCAGTGCCAGCCCGCCGGGGCTGTACCCCGCTGCACTCCCCAGGCCCTAGCTGCCTCCCCATGGGGCAGGACTCAGGACCTGCAGCCCGCCATGTCTGAGCTCCTTCCCCTGCCGTGGGCTCCCAGGTGGCCTGAGCCTCCCAGATGGATGCCGCCCCCTGCACCGTGGCGCCGGGTCCCATGGACAGCCCAAGGGCTGAAGAGTGCAGGCCCGGCTTGGGACTGGCGGGCAGCTCTACCTGCATTCCTGGTGCAGGAGTCACTGGGTGAAGCCAGCTGGGCTCCTGAACTGGATGGGGACTTGGAGAATCAGCACTCTGTGACTCTTGAGTCTAGCTCAAGTATTGTAAACGGACCAATCAGCTCTCTGTAAAATGAACCAATCAGCTCTCTGTAAAGTGGACCAATCAGCAGAATGTAGGTGGGGTCAGGTAAGAGAATAAAAGCAGGCTGCCCCAGTCAGTCAGTGGCAACCCACTGGGGTCCTCTTCCACACGGTGTAGGCTTTATTCTTTGACTCTTTGCAATAAATCTTGCTGCTGCTTACTCTTTGGGTCCACGATGCCTTTATGAACTGTAACACTCACCACGAAGGTCTGCAGCTTAACTCCTGAAGCCAGGCAGACCACGAACCCACCGGGAAGAAGGAACAACTCCAGATGCACTGTCTTTAAGAGCTGTAACACTCACCCTGAAGGTCTGCAACTTCACTCCTGACAGTGAGACCAGGAACCCACCAGAAGGAAGACGCTCCAGACACGTCTGAATGTCTGAAGGAACAAGCTCCGGACACACCATCTTTAACAACGGTAACACCACGAGGGTCTGCGGCTTCATTCTTGAAGTCAGTGAGACCAAGAACCCACCAATTCTGGACACAGCAGCACACCTCTAGCATCAGTGAGACCTGGATATAATATGGAATAAAAGAAGATCATTTGGGAGCTGTAAGATTTAACTTCCCCACTGGATTTTAGACATGCATAGGGTCTGTAGCCCCTTCATTTTAGCCAATTTCTCTTGTTCGGAATGGTGTATTTACCAAAAGCCTATATCCTCATTGTATCTAGGAAGTAACAACGCTTTTGATTTTACAGGCTCATAAGCGGAAGGCACTTGCTGTGCCTCAGATGAGATTTTGGACTTGGACATTTGGATTAATGCTGGAATGAGTTAAGACTTTGGGGGTCTGTTGGGAAGGCCTGATTGTGTTTTGAAATGTGAGGACATGAGATTTGAGAGGGGCCAGGGTGGAATGATGTGGTTTGGCTCTGTTCCCACCAAAATCTTGACTTGAACTGTTTTTCCCATAATCCCCATGTATTATACATCTTGGCAGCTCATGATACACATACACATAAGTGTTACTGAAATACCAGGGGTTTGGACTAGGATCAAGCTTGTCAAACCCATGGCCCATAGGCCACATGCAGCCAAAAAGAGCTTTCAGTGCAGCCCAACACAAATTCATAAACTGTCTTAAAACATTATGAGATTTATTTGTGATTTTTTTTTTAAAGCTTTCAGCTATCATTAGTGTTAGTGTATTATATGTGTGGCACAACATAATTTGTCTTCCAGTGTGGCCCAAAGAAGCCAAAAGATTGGACACCCTTGGTCTAGGTCCTGCTGCTGACTGCACAGAAAGCCAGTCACTGAGACAAAAAGCATTGCCGGGATTGGGTTTGCTGTAGCCCAGGAGATGGGAGGCTAATGTCAAATCCATCTCCCGGACTAAAATCAGGGGTTTATATTGCAGAGAAGAAATGTAACTACATGCAGGAAAACAGGAATTAGGGAGTGATAAAGAAGATGAGTTGGTCAACAGGAAACAGGTGGTCAGTTAGACAGTCATGACAGTGAGGGGTCTTGTATCTCATTGTCCAGATGCAGTGCTCTAGGAAGTTTCAGTTCCTTGATATTATCTGGGAGGCCCGATGGTTGGTGTCCTTAGAAAAGAACTCAGATAAAACAAATGTAGCTCTCTCAAGTTTTAAGACTGGGAAGGTTAATTTCTTTTTTTTTTTTCTTTTTTTTTTTTTTTTTTTTTTTGAGAAGGAGTCTTGCTTAGTCGCCCAGGCTGAAATGCAGTGGCGCGATCTCAGCTCACTGCAAGCTCCGCCTCCCAGGGTCACGCCTTTCTCCTGCCTCAGCCTCCCAAGTAGCTGGGACTACAGGTGCCAGCCGCCACGCCCGGCTCGTTTTTTTTGTTTTCCGTTTTTGTTTTTTTTTTTCCGTTTTTAGTAGAGACGGGGTTTCTCGTTTTAGCCAGGATGGTCTCGATCTCTTGACCTCGTGATCCGCCCACCTTGGCCTCCCAAAGTGCTGGGATTACAGGCGTGAGCCACCACGCCCGGCCGGGAAGGTTAATTTCTATGTTCATTTAAAAGACACCATAAAGGCCGGGCGCGGTGGCTCAAGCCTGTAATCCCAGCACTTTGGGAGGCCGAGGCGGGTGGATCACGAGGTCAGGAGATCGAGACCATCCTGGCTAACATGGTGAAACCCCGTCTCTACTAAAAATACAAAAAACTAGCCGGGCGAGGTGGTGGGCGCCTATAGTCCCAGCTACTCGGAGGCTGAGGCAGGAGAATGGCGTGAACCTGGGAGGCGGAGCTTGCAGTGAGCCGAGATCTCGCCACTGCACTCCAGCCTGGGTGACACAGCGCGAGACTCCGTCTCAAAAAAAAAAAAAATTAAAAAAAAAAAATAAAAGACACCATAAATATCAGTTCTATGGGACAATTGAAATCACTTGTAGTATTCATTTAACAAATTATTATTGCCCTCTTAAATAATGCAAATCAGAAAAAATCTACTTACAGCTCACAGATGATGGACAGAGACAGCTGCAAAACCATACACAATTATATATGTAACATAATTTCACATAAGAATATGTACTATGAAGGCAATAGTTATAGACTTAGAGTGGTTTATGGATGGGTATATGCAGAGGAGTTGGTGTCATTTGAGACCAGAATGTTAAAAGAGGCTAATGATGCAAGAATCTTACAGGCAAAGACAAAAGCAAATGGAAAAGCCTTGAGGTAGGAAGGAGTTTGGTGTTTAATAAGGTCAACATGGATGAATTATTTCTAAAGAACATGTGGAAGAAGGGGATATGAGATGAACTCCATCTCCCTGTAAGCTTTTTCATTTTTTGTACTCTCACAACTCAGTAATTTCTATTCAGTGAACGTGTTAAATGAGTGAATGAATGAATGAACCCCACATTAGCTAGGATTAAGCATGGTACTATAAATCATATTAGCAAAGCGAAAAGAATAACGCTGGGAGCATCACACTACCCTACATCAAACTATATTATTAATACAAGGCTACAATAATCAAAACAACATAGTACTGGTACAAAAACAAACACATAGACCAATGGAACAGAATAGAGTTCTCAGAAATAAAGTCACACATCTACAACCATCTGACGTATGACAAAACTTAGAAAAACAAACTATAGAAAAAAACTGCCTATTCAATGAATGGTGCTGGTGTAACTGGCTAGCTATATGGAGAATAATAAAACTTGGCCCTTCCTTCAACCACATACAATTTTTTTTTTTTTTAGTAAGAATCAATTACTTAAATTTAAGACATAAAACTATAAAAACCTAGAAGGAAACTTAAGAAATATCATTCTAGACATTGCTCTTGGCACATAAGTTATGACTCAGTCACCAAAAGCAATTACAACAAAAACAAAAATTGATCAGTGGGAACTAATTAAACGAAAGAGCTTTGGCCCAGCAAAGAGACTGTCAACAGAGTAAACAGACAATCTGTAGGAGAAAGTGTTTATGAACTATGCATCTGACAAAAGTCTAATATCCAGCATCTATAAAGAACTTAATTTGACAAGCAAAAAGCAAACACCCCATTAAAAATCAGAGGACATGAACAGACACTTCTCAAAAGAAAACATACAAGCAACTAACAAACATATAAAGAAAAGCTCATCACTAATCATCAGAGACATGCAAATCAAAACCACAGTGAAATACCACCTCATACCAGTCAGAGTACTGATTATTAAAAAGTCAAAAAATAACAGATGCTGGTGAGGTTATGGAGGAAGCAAAAAAAAGCACTTATTCATTGTTGGTGGGAATGTAAATTAATTCAGCTACTGTGGAAGGCAGTTTAGAGATGTCTCAATTAACCTAAAACAGAATTACTATTTGACCCAGCAATTCTATTAGTGGTTATATAACCAAAGAAAAATAAATTGTTCTACCAAAAAGACACATGCACTTATATGTTCATCATAGCACTTTTCATAATAGCTAAGACATGGAATCAATCTGAGTGTCTATCAGTAGTGGATTGGATAAAGAAAATGTGGTACGTATGCACCATGGAATACTATGCAAACATAAAAAAAGCATGAAAGAAGTGAGAGGTGAAGCCAGCTGGGCTTCTGGGTTGGGTGGGGACTTGGAGAACTTTTCCCTCTAGCTAAAGGATTGTAGAAACACTAGTCAGCACTCTATTTAGCTAATGGGGTGGGGACCTGGAGAACTTTTCTGTCTAGCTAAAGGATTGTAAATACACCAATTAGCGCTCTGCATCTAGCTAAAGGTTTGTAAATGCAACAATCAGCACTCTGTAAAATGGACCAATCAGCATTCTGTAAAATGGACCAATCAGTGCTCTGTAAAATGGACCAATCAGCAGGATGTGGGTGGGGTCAAATAAGGGAATAAAAGCTGGCCACCAGAGCCAGCAGTGACAACCTGCTCAGATCAGCTTTCGCTGTGCGGAAGCATTGTTCTTTCGCTCTTTGCAATAAATCTTGCTGCTGCTCACTCTCCACACTACCTTTATGAGCTGTAACACTTACCTTGAAGGTCTGCACCTTCACTCTTGAAGCCAGCAAGACCACGAAGCCACCACGAGGAATGAACAACTCTGGATTTGCCACCTTGAAGAGCTGTAACACTCACTGAGAAGGTCTGCAGCTTCGCTCCTGAACTCAAGTGAGACCATGAACCCACCAGAGGGAAGAAACTCCAGACACATCTGAACATCAGAAGGAACAAACCCCGGACACACCATTTTTAAGAACTGTAACACTCACCATGAGGGTCTGCGGCTTCATTCTTGAAGTCAGTGAGACCAAGAACCCACTGGAAAGAACCTATTCTGGACACAAAAGCATGCCCTTTGCAGCAACATTGATGCAACTGGAAACAATTATTCCAAGTGAATTAATGCAGGAACAAAACAAAATACTGCATTTCACTTATAAGTGGGAGCTAAACATTGGGTACACATGAACATAAAGATGGGAACAGTAGATACCGGAGACTGTTAGAGGAGTTGGGGGAAGGAGGGGAGCAAAGGCTGAAAAACTACCTATCGAGTACTATGCTACCTCAATAACAGGACCAATTGTACCCCAAACCTCAGCATTATGAAACATACCATGTAACAGACTTGCACATGTATCCCAGAACCTAAAATAAAAGTTGAAATTAAAAAAAATAGTGAGAAAAAGGGCAGAGGCACCTGTGGTCTCCATCACTTGAAAGTTGTGAAGATCTAAACGAATTAGCAAAATAGAAGAATGAAGAGTGGTTACTAAGGCAGCCAGTAGTGTGGAATATGATATTCTATAACCCACACAAAGAGTGTTCCAGAAAAGATAGAGTGATTAACTATCAAAACTTTAGACAGTTTTCATATAAACAAGGACTGCAAAATGTTATATTTCACAAATAAATAGAAATAAAACATATGACCATGATGACAAGTGATAGTAAAAATTTGTAAAATTTTTAATTGCTAATATTTTAGACAATTTTTAAATTTCTCTTACAAACATCTTATATAAATATATTATTACTTAGTCGTATGATACTAATCTTTAAAGTTAAATATATTTTATTTAATGGAAAACAAAAAGCCCTCAGAGATTTGTTTTAAGTTGTGTTTAATTTCTGGCTGGGTGCGGTGGTTCATGCCTATAATCCCAGCACTTCGGGAGGCCAAGGTGGGTGGATCACTTGAGCTCAGTAGTTTGAGACCAGCCTGGGCAACATGGTGAAACCCTGTCTCTTCTAAAAATGCAAAAATTATCCAAGCATGGTGCGTGCCTGTAATCTCAGCTACTTGGTAGGCTGAGGAACGAGAATCATTTGAGCCTGCAAGGCGGAGATTGCAGTGAGCCGAGATCACGCCACTACCTTCCAGCCCGGACGACAGAATGAGACTCTGTCTCAAGAAAAATAAAGTAAAATAAACAAATAAACATATAAATTGTGATTAAATTAAGTTGTTATATTTATATTGGCAAAGTTTTTAGCTCACCTTGATTTATTAAGCTTTCTGTAATAGCGTGCTGCTACTTTGAATATTTTATTTGTAAAATATATGTATCCTTCTGTAGGATCCTGACTATGTTACTTATTTGAAAATTCCAGAAAAAATATCAAAGAATGTTTGGGAAATGAAAGCTGGAACTAAGAAGGATTGTTATACAGCAACTCATCAGTCTTTTAAAAACATGGTTATCTGAAGTAGCACTTACACTGATACATGGGCTTGACTCCATCTATAGAAATAGCTGACATGGTTAATGAGAAGGTTTCCAAAATCTGTCCTGCTATGCTTTTCACATGTCCTCAGTTTTCATTAAAAAATTAAAGAAGAAATGTATTGTATTTATTCTTCAAAAGACTCCAAGAAGCAGAAAAATTGGGAACTCGATTTTGGCCACCGTTGTCTTCTGCGAAGAGAATCCTTGCAGGTAGTTTTCATCATTTTTCTATTAAATTGGTGTTTATCTCTTGCTTAATACTTTCCTCATTTTTTTTCCTTTGATAATCCCTCTTCATGGTGACTAGGCAAATAGAGTCCTCAAATTGTTTAAATGCAGCTTCCCTTTTAATGTGATACTACATACATATTACAATACTACTTTCTAACTTTTGGTAAATCATTTTGAATCAAAGTCTATTTTATAGTCTTCTTTTGATATTTTACATTGTCTGAAATGGCTACATATATTTTACCTCATGATATTAAAATATCTGTGCTAAGGAAGAGATTTTAATTAAGCCAGTTGAACTAAAAAATAAAATTAAATTGATTCCATTATTTGAATAATAAAATTAAATAGAGAACTAAAGTATTTGGTTTCCCTAGTGCATCACATAAAAAAATAAGACAATTTGTTTCATTTCATTTTTTTTTCTTTTTGAATGCAGAGTTAATACATTTGCAAAACTATGATAAATTTTAAAAAGGCATACAGAAAACATGTAATGGCAAGAAAACAATGCCTAAGGTAATTCAAAAATAACTAGAAATATCTCTCCTAATAAAGAGAGGCTCAGGTGAAAACACTGGTCTTTATAGGAGCTATATTGCCCTGAAGAAAAGAAGCCACTATGTTCTTTCACTGCTGAAGACAGAATGAGATTTGGTTTCAAGAAATATTTAGATATGAGGAAGAGCCTTTCTAATTGGCAAAGTCCTTAAATGCTTCTGTGGGTTTCTTTCAATGGTTGTGATTTTTTTTTTCCAAAAATTTTTTAAAAATCTATTTAAATGCTGTGGTCTAGTGGTAATAGTGTGTGAATACAGAGAAATAACTAATGACTTCAAGATTTTTTCTGAACCTAAATAGAGAACACTATATTTGGTTGATGAGAGTATGGAACCAAAGAAGTAATTTACTGATCATTTATAAACCACACAACAGCCTCATTTCAGTAAAAACTTTAAGAAAGTAATTCTGTATACTGCTTTTAGGGTTCATAGTAAAGCAATTTTATCACAGTTTCAAAATGATATAGAAAATAAATCTATTGCAGGAGTAACACAATTTTAAATATTGATTTGTTTGTAAAAAGATAGCTTTAATCATTATTCATGGTCCAAAAAATTTCTCTTGACATATATACAGCTATACATAGAGAGATACAGTATAATATGCATACTATATTATCATGAATGAAGTAGAAGTTAATATTTTAAAATTTTCATCTTGATTTTAAATGTTTTCTATACTTTACTTTTAAAAATAAATATGATTATTTGAAGTATTTCATTGGTTAAATATTAAACTTATGGGGACTATATAAAGGAGAGATCTGTCTATTCCTAATACAATTTAAAATAAAAGCAAATATTTGGTAGTTTAATGTTTATCTAGACCAGGTGCAGTGATTTACACCTGTAATCCTAATACTTTGGGAGGGCAAATTGAAAGGAACACTTGAGGCCAGGAGTTCTAGACCAACCTGGGCAACATAAAGGAACCCCCGTCTCTACAAATAATTTAAAATAATTCGTTCAGCATGATGGCATGCACCTGTAGTTCCAGCTATTTATTAATCTGCTCACACATGGCTATAAAGAACTGTCCAAGCCTGGGTAGTTTATAAAGGAAAGAAGTTTAATTGACTCACAGTTCCAGAGGGCTGGGGAGGCCTCAGGAAACTTACAATCATGGTGGAAGTGGAAGCAAACACATCCTTCTTCACATGGCAGCAGCAAGGAGAAGTGCCAAGCAAAAAGGAGGAAAGTCCTTTACAGAACCATCAGATTTTGTGAGAACTCACTCGTTGTCACAAGAACACCATGAGGGTACCCTCATGTTCAAGTTACCTACCACCAGCTCCCTCCAACAACACGTGGGGACTATGAGAACTACAATTCAAGATGAAATCTGGATAGGGACAAAGCCAAACCATATCAAGCCTCTTGGGAGGCTGAGGCAGAAAGATTGCGTGAGCCTAGGAGTTCAAGGCTGCAGTGAGCTATAATCGTGCCACTGCACATCAATCTGGGTGACAGCACAAGATCCTGTCTTTAAAATATATATATACATATATATGAATGATAACTGAAATATTTGTCACATATATCGTAATTATTAAGATATATAATTCATAAACTCATTTACTATGTTAGTTTTTAAAACATATCCAATAAGAGTGAGTTTTATACATTAGAATACATTGATCATATCTAGTATATTTTAGTGGAATCAAGTGTTAAAGGATATTTAAAAAATACTAATTATTAGTAATTTTAAGTGATCAACTTTATAACTTTTTTATAGAGTACTTGAAATTCTGGGTTTCAAAATGAGAGGTTTTTCCAAGATTAAAGCCACAGCTATTTTTATGATTTATTAAAACAATGAATTTGACTTGATTCATGTTGTAAATTTCCCAGAAATAATGTTAGTACTAGAGCTGTTTCCCAAAGCTAATTACCTTTACCTATTATACAGTGTAATTATACAACTATTTTAAAAAGACTTTGGAAACAAGTAAAGAAAGAAAAGGAGGGAGGAAGGGAAAGCAAAAAGAAGCAAAGAAGAGAAGGAAGATAGTAGGAAAGGACAGAGAGAGAAAAAAAATTTAAAATATTTTCAAATGAAATTCTACATCATTTTAGTTATTTAGTTATCATAATATGTGATATCAAATAAAATGTGGTACTTTGATAACATGGGTGATAAAAGAATCAAAATGTTTCTTGTAGGCTAACTGAATCCTATCAGGGCCACACTTTCATGATGGTGTGGTAATCTATAGAATAATAGCAATCTTAGAATAAAAAGTTTATTGATATAGTCACTATGTAACATGTATGTTCATATTTATATACATAAGTCGTATCTGTAAAAATCATTTAGGAAGTTCTAAGATTTTCTGGATAGCAAACTATTTTAATCATATGTTCATATTTATATACATACAATCTTATCTGTAAAAATCATCCAGGAAGTTCTAAGATGTTCTGGATAGGAAACTATTTTAGGCATCTGAGAGATAATATTCCATAATACCAGCATGTTTTCTTTTTCATTTTATCAATTACAGACATAATTCCATATGCATTACAAATATGTTGGCTTTATTAAAAAGAAGATTTTAAGTATAATTAACTTATTTTATGTTTTCGAGAGCCAATCTGTGATTGTCATAAGTAATTTTAGTCACTGTACTACAGACTGAATGGGTCCTCATGCTAGCAAAAACTCTAAAAATTTGTTCTTGAAACAGTGGGTGCTATAATTATGTTTTTTCATCATTAACCTCCTGTTCTGGAGGTGACTTGGATTATGTGCTGCATAACCTCTTAGAAAGTGTTCTAAGGCAAGATTTACTAGGGCATCAAATTCTATAGTATCTTTGCCAAGTAATTTTGCTCAATTGTGTTGCCGCCTTATTTTCCTGGTAAAGGACTATTGCCTTTAAGATAGTATTGAAAAAATGTTAAGTTGATATGATGTTAAAAACCTCTGTTTTAGTGTGAACCAAGTTTCTTCGAGAAATAACTTTGCCATTTTCCAGCTAAGGAAATTTCAGAAAATAATTCTTAAAGCCTAGATTTTATTATTTTAAAAATACAGGTAGTAGGGCTGGGCATGGTGGCTCACACCTGTAATCCCAGCCCTTTGGGAGGCCAAGGCGGGCGGATCACGAGGTCAGGAGTTCAAGACCAGGCTGGCCAACATAGTGAAACCCGTCTCTACTAAAAATAGAAGAAATTATCAGGGCATGGTGGCGGTCTCCGGTAGTCCCAGCTACCTGGGAGGCTGAGGCAGAAGAATCACTTGAACCCAAGAGGTGGAGGTTGCAGTGAGCAGAGATCGCACAATTGCACTCCAGGATGGGCGATAGTACAAGACTCTGTCTCAAAAAAAAAAAAAAAAAAATGTAGGTACTATTGATACCAACTTCTGAACTTATCATAAGTATGAAAATGCATGTAATACATACAGTCTGATACATAGTGAAACACTCAAACTGATAGCTAACAACTCTTGTTATTATCATTATTATTAAAATGCAAGCAAAGTTGCTGACATTGCATGACACTATGCCCCAAGTCCTACGATGTGTTCTGTTAAACCCCCGCTCTTTCTCAGGCAAGTCATACACAAGGTTAGCCATTGTGTATGATTATAATAAGTCTGATTATGTCCAAATAGGCAAAAGTTTTTCTTAAAAAAATGCCCTTGTTTCTATACATCTTCAGTGGGTGAACTGACCATCCACCACTAGGTGAAATCCGTGGTTTATATAAAAATATTATCCCAGAACTGACAGTTCCCTAACATGCTTTCAAGGTGTATTCAATGTTTTCTATTTCCCAAACCTTGAAATATATGAATACTTTAGATATCAGTTGAACTGTCTGGGCACCCTTGATATGTGGTTATCCATTCACCTATTTATGCATTCAGTCAAATACTCCTTGAATATATATATGGTTCAGGTAATATTCAAGGTACTCAGCTAGAGTCCCTACCCTAATGAAGCTTGTATTCTTATGTGGGAGACAAATAGTAAACAAGTAAATACATAAAATATATGCTATAATTTCAGACAGTGTTGCTGAAGAAAGATAATTTAGTGGGAGTATTAGAGAACACCTGGAGAAGAGGAGGGTAAATGTATTAACCAACAATTTGTGAGATGAGTATATTGTATTGCTACCTTATTTTCCTGGTAAGGGACTATTGCCTTGGCAAAGCCAAGGAGGCAGGAATAAGGAAAATGTGTGAAAGAGAAATGAGCAAGGTGAAATCAGATGAGCAGGCAAAAATTAAATGTTTTTAGGATCAGATTGCCCATACTAACAGCTTTGTATTTATTTTGTGTGTGTGTGTGATGCAAAATCATTGGAGGGGTTTAAGCAGGAGTCATGAGATAATTGTAATAGAATTGAAGCAGAAAGTCAATTAAGATACTACTGCAGAAAATACAGAGGATATGAGTAGACATTAGGGCATATATTCATTGAGGTACTGGCAGGATGTGATGATTATTTGGCTATGGGTCTTAAGAGAAAGGATCAATGATTAACCCTAGGCTTTCAAATAGAACACCTTAGTAAAAGGTAGAGCCATTATCTATAGTAGAAGAGTTATAAATTTGGGAGATGAAATCATTCTGGTTTTGAATATGTTTATTTGAAAATAGCATATCTGCAGACAATTATATGTCCAAGTTTGGACTTAAAAGGTTCAGAGTTTAGCCAGATATTAAAATTTGGTATTCATGAACAAATAGAGGATATTTGAAGCTATTGGACTGGGAGAGGTTCCAGGGGCCAAGAGTAGAAGTAGAAAATATAGAAGTTCTTGTAACAGAGCCTTGGAAAACTCCAGCATTTAGTAGCCAGAAAGAGTGAGAACAAGCAAAGAGTCTGAGACAGAGCACCAGATGGGAAGGAGAAAAGGCAGAAGAGTGGAAAAATGTTAAACAAAGAATGTATTCAAGGAGACAGTGATCAGTGGTGATGTGTAGTATATGAAAGGACTGAACTTACAGAAAATAAGGAATTATACAAATACTGAAGATTCACATACTTATCTCATAGCCCAACTGTAATTCATGAACCAACATGAGCAACAGATTATTTTCAAGGACAGTCATGAAGAAAATGGCAATATAAAAAACAACGTTCTCCAAACTGTTTTTACACCAAAGTGTCAAGTCCAGGCAAATCAACACCCTGTGGGGATAATGTTCTTGCTTTTTCTGCATCAGAATAATGCCAAATAGAAGTGTTTCTTTCTCTGAAGAAGTTAATATCGTAATTTAGTGTTTAGGTTTGAAGTCAAACTTTACCACATACTAGTTCTCTGCTCAAGATATTTATTTGACTTCTAGTTCTTAAGATATTCACGAGGCCTAAGCACTGTAAATGTTATAATGCTCACCTCAGTGTCACCCTATGTAGTTCCAAATTAAACCAATCTAAAACCTAATATAAGTGAGGACAGCCAGCAAAGTTTTAACTCTTCCTTTATCATCCCTTTGATTCTTTTAATATCTTACCAAATTTTAATTCAAATTTTAATTGTTTTCTTTAAAAGTGAAATACTTTGGTGTTCCAACTTATCTTGCCTATACCTGGAATATTTCAGCATTCTTTAACTTATTGTAAGCCACAAGTTCATTAGCTCTAACATGGATAACAGAGTACACATACATCATCTTTACTATGGTTGCGGCACATGGTAAGCATCTAGCAATTGTTAGTGATCGTTAACTTACCCATTATTACTATCATCTTCATTATTAATGTAATTTAAAGGATCGAGCATTAATTTAATGATGTATAGAAATACCTAGCATTGTAATCAACACAGTGTAGATGGTAAATAATTTTTGTTTTTTTAACTTTCATGCCTATTCCTGCACTTTACCACAGTCCTCTCAAATTAGCCAAGCATGGTAGCACACACCTGTATTCCTAGCTACTTGGGAGGCTAGAGTGGGATAGGAACACTTGAAACTGGAAGTTTTGAGGTTACAGGAAACTATGGTGATGCCACTGCAGTTCAACCTGGGCAGCAAAGAACGACCCTGTCTCTGAATTTAAAAAAGGAGATATTGGTTGTCTTGAGTGGCAGATGTAATTCACATAATTAAAGGAAAGTGGTAGAGAAGATGCCCAAACCAACCATTAATTTTTCCCTCATATAAATCATTTTAAAATAACCTGTAGTAGAGATACTTCATTGATTCAGATTGAGTTATCATGAAGAAATAATGATCTGTCTACATTTCAATCCTGAAAGAATGAAATTATGGAAATACGATTTTCACTTCTGAAAGACCATGAATTTTAAAAATCCATTTAATGTTATGATTACACTTTGTTTTAACTTGGTGACAGCAAATTAATAATTAATAATTTTATTTTAGGGATTACCTGCAAGTCGTGTGAGGTATAGAGTAGATGATGTCCAGTTTCCTTACCCTGCCAGTATTTTTGATGTGGAAGAAGATTCTGGAAGAGTGATAACACGAGTCAATCTTAATGAAGAACCTACAACAATTTTTAAGGTCGGTGTCTCTTTTCATTTTGTAGTCTATTTGATGTTTAATTTTTGATAGAGAATTTGGCTTAACAGACGACAGCACATTTTTTTATTTCAATTTTTCTCCTTTCTAATTTTTTTAAATTACAATTTTTTTTTTTTTCTTAGAAACTTACAAAATAGTAAAAAGAAAACCTCTTGGTATCTCACATCTTGGAGACAGCCAGAATTGGCAATTTTGATCTCTATCCTCATGATGACATTTCATACAAATACAAATATGTAAATATATGTTTTCAAATCACATAGTCTTATACATACTGCTTTTTAAATTCAATATTATATTGTCTATGCCAATAAATGGCATTAATGCTGTTATTTTAGTTGTTTCATAGTATTTTACTATATGAGTATAACATTGTATTTTTCTTTTTAATATAATATTGAGTTGCTTTGCAATTAGACTGTTTCCATTTTTTGTTACAATAAATGCTATCCTGTAGCTATGTGTATGAATATCATTTTTCCCTTACTCATTTTTTTCTTAAGATAAGTACTCTTGATATATTATAATTCTAGAAAACTTGAAAAAAAATACTCCTTTCTATGCATTCTTTATCTTTCCTGAGAGTATCCATTTTCCTAATACCACTCAACAGTTGGATGTTGTTATGTTAATCTTTGCATATATCTAAGAAAATATCTATATCTATTTGATTTTTGTCAAATTTTACTTTTCTTCAAAAACTAATGAAACAGAACATATTTACACTTTTGTTTTTTACATATTTAAAAATATATTTGACAAAATAATGCCTGTCTCTACCTGGCAAGGTATTAAAAACATATTTTGCATTACCATAAGTAGACAATTTTATTAAGTGTTTGAACATTTCCATTTATAATAGTTACTTAGAATAATTTTTGTTACTGTGAATAAAGCGTTTGACTCTATAGTAGGGAAATAGCTTTATCAGTTAACCACGTAAGTATCAGTGAGCACTGTGTCGCTCATGATTTTAACACTGTTTGGAACAGCTGATCAGTTTGTAAATTAGCATTAACCCAAAGGTCACTTATGGCTCTCAGGATGAGATCCTGAGATCCAGGATGGTTCTGTGATCTAGGTTGAATTAGTTTACATTATTAACCTGCAGATTCCAAAAGAATTTATATTTCAGAGGACCACATAGTTTTGAAAGTATTTAACATATCTTAAAGTAAACATAGAATTGCTTTGATGTAATATAGGTTATTAAAGAAAATCAATTATAAACCCTATTGCAGTGATAAATAATATCAGACATCACACCTCAATGCTTAAGCTTTTTCTTAATTTTCATCATTTGAACAATTTCTGCTATGCCAAATGAACTTGGCCTAATAATTTGTTTTTAAGAGATAGTATACCAAAGAATGTTAAACTACAAAGGTTTCCAATTTTATCTTCTAAAGTATTTCTGCCCTATAATCTCGAAAACAACTAATTCACTAGGAAAATTAATTTCTTTTTTGAGCAAGCTAATTAGCTTTTTATGTGACGGAATTTAACACTTTTTAAATAAGTGTATTTGTGCTATAAAATCATGTGTATTTACTGTAGGCCCCAGTGGAATTATGGAAATGAGTTTTTAATTGGAGAGATATCGTATAATATACTTGTTTTAGTGGTAGTTGTTTTTTAATCATAGAGTTAGTTACTTCTTTGAGGATTCGAGGATTCTCATCTGGCAAGTGAAAATAATAACATTTATCTGGCTGGATTATTGTAAAGATTAAGTGAGAACGTAGTATATTCTAGCATAGCGTCTGCCACCTGGTAGGCAGTGAAGAAATTGCTCCCCCATCTGAAACCAGGGAATCCAATAATTAAAAACCTACATATAAAAATTATGCTGTTATGTTGTTCTTATTTATAATCTTTAAAATGAATTTTTATTGCTTTTTAAGTTGGTGGTGGTTGCTTTTGATGATGGGGAGCCTGTGATGTCCAGCAGTGCCACAGTGAAGATTCTTGTCTTACATCCTGGTGAGATCCCACGCTTCACACAGGAGGAATATAGGTATTGATTTCTGTCTGATTTTGAAATACATAAAATGTTTAGGGCATTTTTGAAAGGAGTCTCTCAAAATTGATGTAATACGAATTTATGAGTAGACTTCCAATTTTGGTTTTGGCATTTCTAAATTAACATATATTTTAAATTTTTAAAAATAGTTAATATGACAATTTAGTATAAAATATGTTTTAGTAATGGTTTAATGTATAATGGATACTTTAAAAAATTGATACAAACTTATTAAAATACAACATTATATTTTGGGGATTCAATTCTGATTAATGATCTGAATGGTTAGAAATAGACCTTTAGTTTCTCATTATTGCCAGGTAGAAAATTTCATTCAATTTCCAATTTTGGCATGTAATCTGCAATGATATTTTCCATCTAATCAGTGTGTATGTGTGCATGTGTGTGCGTTTGTGTGTGTACATAGTGTGTGTATATATATAGTGTGTACATATATAAAAATGTAGTGTATTTATATATATACTGTGATACTATGTGTATACATAAATTTATATATAAATATACTGTATATATATACACTATATATACACACATATAATACATATACATTTATATATATAAAATATGCATTTACGCCAATATTATATATTATAGTTTATGGTTTGTATATATACTGTATTAGTCACCTGATGCAGCCATAACAAAATACCACAAACTGGGTGGCTTAAACAACAGAAAATTATTTTCTATTTTTTTTTTTTTTTTTTTTGAGATGGAGTCTCGCTCTGTTGCCCCAGAGTGGAGTTCAGTGACATAATCTCAGCTCACTGCAAGCTCCACCTCCCGGGTTCACGCCATTCTCCTCCCTCAGCTTCCCAAGTAGCTGGGACTACCGGGCGCCCACCACCCCGCCTGACAAATTTTTTGTATTTTTAGCAGAGGTGGGGTTTCACCGCATTAGCCAGGATGATCTTGATCTCCTGACCTCCTGATCTGCCCGCCTCGGCCTGCCGAAGTGCTGGGATTACAGGCATGAGCCACCACGCCTGGCCACAAAAGAAAGTTAATTTCTTATTGTTCTCATAGCTGACAATCCAAGTTTAAGACCAGGGTGTCCACACGGTCAGGTTCAGGGTCTCTTCTGGTCTTACAGGCAGCTGCCTTTTTGCCATATCCTTACCTGGAGAGAGAGAGAAAGCAAGCTCTCTGGTATCTCTGGAAACAAATAACTGTATGAAAAATATAATACACTGTGAGAACACAGTGGTGAAAATAAGATCACAGTATTGAGGAAGCAGCCTAAGGGACACTTAACTATGTTTGAACATGATTAACATAGTTTTAAGTTGTATCTTGAAGGAAATGTAGAGTTTAATCAATCCAAAAAGATATAGACAGAAGTTCCACACTGAATAATCAGCATATGCAGAAATATAAATAAGGGGTGTGGGAGTCTACATTTAATTCCAGAATATTTTGGTAGTTTAGTCTATCCAAAGAAAAATTGAAAGTTGGATGATGATAATAATTGAGGATAATTAAAAATGAATATCTCAGATAATGGAGAACTTGATCATGTTCTAGGATGATTTTAGTGTTTTACAATTTCTTAGATTGAACTAATAATTTTAAGCTACAGGAGGAGCTAAGGTACTGAGGATTAAGGTAGGTGAGGGACACATCTGCAAACACTTAACACACTGAACCAAGCAGTTTTATCCTTTCATACAAATCTGCCTTTAGAAGAATCTACACAAAAGTAAATTGTGTAATATAATTACCAGAAAATCCTCTATAGCATGTATGTAAATCATTGAGATGTAAACCATATGTAAAACAAATAAGAATTCTTGTTTAATTGTTTTAAAAGATTATTCTCACCCATATGTACATTATTATCTATTAGTTTCCTTTTTTCTGAAATAGTAACCTGTGCTTCCAATCCTTTGGATTGGATTCCAATTCCTTGCTATGGGATACAATAGTCCCCTCCTTATCCACAGTATCATTTTTCACAGTTTGTTGCCCAAAGTCAACCGTGGTCAGAAAATATTAAGTGGAAAATTCCAGAAATAAGCAATTCATAAGTTTTAAATTGTATGCCATTCTGAGTAGCGTGATGAAATCTTATGCTGTCCTGTGCCACCCTGCCCTGGAGCAGAATCATTCTTTTGTCCATTGTATCCAGGCTGCCCATCAGTCACTTAGTAAGTCTGGTTTATCAGATTGAAAACAAACAAACAAAAAAAGAAACACATAGTAAATACAGGCTTTGTTGTCATCTGAAGTTCCAGGCCTCTAGTGGGGGTCTTGGAGTATATCCCCCATAAATAAAGGGGGACTCCTGTGCACAGTTTTCTGTTTTTGAAGAACTTCTCTGAATGTGTTAATTTTGAAGTTCTCAAGAACAGGACGGATATAAACTCACTATGTTTCTCACTAAATTATCTAGATCAGGTATTCTCAAAAAAATATACTTACTCTTCTAAGTGAATCCAAAAAAACGCTCACAGTTTTAACTTAAAATTCCCATCTGTGTTCTTCAAAGTCCCTTGCGGCAAGTCTAATTACCTTTGGAAACTCCAAGAGAAGAAGAAAGTGATAAAATGCTTAAACTTCCTCTTTAAATAAACTTAAGTGGTGTACTGTTTCTGTAGGTTTTCATTTAGAACTCATTTCCTTGTTAATAGAAATATGCCTCTAGACTTTTCTTTTAGCTAAAATATCCAGGCCAAGGTCATAAATTGAAGCAGGGCATTGTTCATTTAACTCTCTTTATTAAGTATCTTTGCTTAATGCCGTGTTTTAAAAATGCAAATGTGTTGTTCAACGTGTAATTTACCATTTTGTACCATCTCTGCATAAAACTATTAACTTCAAATAGATTCTCTTAATAAAGTTGTTGTTAACTTAGAGAACAAAAATTAGCCAATTGTGTGGTACTAAAATTAGCAACAGTCACATAGATATATGTGGGAGAATTTTGATCTTTCAGAACTTTTCTAACAATTACAAAATTGCCCTTGATTATCCCAGTTCATTTGGTATTCTGAATTATAAAGATAATTTGGTAATCTTGTTGCATCCTACTGTGTATTAATAATATGCACAATTGTACACACATAACTCCCAGAGATTCTAAGAATCAGTATCTTGGTCATAATGCATTTAGTAGTACTTGAATACTTAAAAGGATTAAATTTTTATCAAATAACCAGAAAATTTAAAAAATAAATGTTATACCAAATGTGAACAAGGACACTACTTTTTGGATAAATGCAAGTAATTGAATATAATTATGTTTATATAGGTCTAAATTTGAACCAAAATTTTAACTGAACTGTAAAAAACTTAAGTCTAATGATTATCATCTTCAATTATCTCTTTATTCTTTTTGAAGATCATTGAGGAAATACATAGATAGCAGTATCTGGATGCCTCCTAAATCCTTTTTCTCATGGGTATATAGCTGGATTACATTTCCTCTCCTTACTAACTACTGGTGAATTCTGAATTCTGCCATTTGACTGTTTTCTGGCCAAAAAAAATATGGAACTAAGTGGTCTGCATCATTTCCTTAGAAGGCTTAGTCCCATTAGCTACTGCTGTTTCAACTAATATAAGTTGTTCAACATTTTATTAGTTTCCAACAACTAATCGCATAATTAATTAATCATATTTAAAAGTCATTCTCATTCATATTGCAGTATTTCCCAGCTTGACATTTTAAAAACAATATTCATGGTAGAATATTTTTATTTCTGTATAATATTTTCTTTTAATATGTTTAGTTGCTAGTTTGGCAATATGCCTGTGCCATTTCAGGTTGCTTTGGAGGCCAACACACTTTCTTTTCTCAATGAAAAAAAAGTGAAGCACATAATGGTTTCTGCCAACCTCATATGCCTCATTCCCTCTCTAATGTTTTTAAATTCATTTTACTGCCTCAACTGGATACACATAATTCCCAGAGATGCTAAATTACATTATTAATTTTTGATCATTAGGATGGTCCTTTGTGTTGGAATTACTCCTGGTGAAAAACCTTCTACTTCTTGTGATCAAATTTGGGGGAAACAAAAATGATAGCTCAGGATTTATGTTCTTTGTAGGGTGTAAGAGAAGATAATGTGTTACAGATGGAAAGCAGTAATCTGGCACTGTAAGCTGAGGTACACATGGTTATTACATCTCAGGAATGTCTTCATTCCAATACTTGTATTTGAATTCCATAGGAAAAATTAGCATTTAACAAATGATTAGGTAAAAAGAGAGATATTAAAGATAAAATATTTATTTATCGTAGAATATTTAACTGAATCATTGACCCATACCTCCCCCTCCCGTCACTGACTCCATTGACTTATATCTATTAGATAGTCATTAAATCATTAAATTTCAGGGCAATCAGATTGAGTTAGGGCTAGTTTAGGCCACTGTAATAGGATACCACCAAATTTCAATGATTTAGAGTTCAGGGACCTGGGACAACTCAGGGGTGACCATCTTCAACATTCTGTTTCAAAATAACTCATTATTACCATTTTAGTCAGGGGAACGGGGAAAAGAGATAGAAGTCCACATCTAGAGATTTCCTTAATCAATTGAGGTGAGAATTGATTTCACCTCATTTCAGTTCAGTTCACATTTCGTTGTGAGAATCCAGGTACAGGTCTACATTTAGCTCTAACAAGGGGAGAGGAATGCTGTTCCTTGCTAGGCAACTGTGTCCTAGTTCTACCTCAATTGTTGAGGAAAAAGGGGAAATGGTATAGGCGAAGACCTTGCACATTAAATATGTGATTGTAAACAATTTACAGATTTATAGATTTTAATTGCCACAGTGATTTTAAAATGACTTAGAATGCACAATGTGGTACATGAGCTGATGATATAATAGAATAGAAGTATTTTTACATTTAAATATGTATTAATGAAGTAAATTGTTCTTAAAATAACAAGAAAATGAATATTTATTTTTTTTTAATTCAAAGCAAATCTCAGATTAACATTTCTGGTTGGTTTTAAAAATCTGTATTTTTAGTAATTTCAGTTTAATGAGTATTAACGTTACATATTCCAAGCCAAACCTTTCTGAATTTCAAGCTAAAGATTGGATATTTGATACAACCAATTACCTTCTCCAGTTTTCTGAGAAGTTTCAGTGTCTTGGTCACAAAAGTAAAATAAAAAGAAAATAAAAATGAAAGCATAATGGCAAAGTGTAAATTTGAGTTATGAGCTGAAAACTAGCATGGCAAAGACCATCAAAAATGTTTGAGAGGTTGCATTTACTATTTGGCATAACATTTTTCAATATACCAGTTCTAGCTAGACAGAGAAACAAAATCCATTGTTCTTTTTTTAGAATTGAAAGCACTTTTATGTTGTTCTATTGGTAATTGCTTAGTTGCTGGAATATAACAATAGATCTATCATTATCTTCTTCTAAAATTATAAAAGAATAAAATAATAGGCACAAGTAATAAACACCATAGTAAGTACTTTAGTATTTGCTAAAGGAAAATCCTACTGGTTTGCCTGCAAAGTTTTGATGACAGATAATTAATAGGTTTTCTGACTTATGTAAAAGTAACAACATAATAAAAAGTCAACCCCTCCTTCCACATAGTTAATAATGGTATGCCTCTGTTTCGTTTCCATATTTAAAAACTTCTTTACGGCTGGGCATAGTGGTGCTCACGCCTCTAATCCCAGCACTTTGGGAGGCCAAGACGGATGGATGACAAGGTCAGGAGATCGAGACCATCCTGGCTAACACGGTGAAACCCTGTCTCTACTAAAAATACAAAAAAAAATTAGCCGGGCCTGATGGCAGCACCTGTAGTCCCAGCTACTCATGAGACTGAGGCAGAAGAATGGTGTGAACCCAACAGGCAGAGCTTGCAGTGAGCCAAGATTGTGCCACTGCACTCCAGCCTAGATGACAGAGCTTTTTTGAGACTGTCTCAAAAAAAAAAAAAAAATCTTTACTTTCCTTTGAAAAAGAAATAATGAAGTTTGAAAATCATTCAAAAATTTTACAAAGACAACCCTATACTCAATAAAGTAGGTTGTCGGTATTTAAAAACACATTTCTTAAGAAAAATGATGTTTGTCTGGTTTATAATTTATAATATTAAGATATTTTATATGTATTGGAAAAAGATTTGAGGTTTTTTTTTTTTTCAAATCCTGTGAACTATATGTTATTTCCTGATGGCTGACTTCAAATAATCAAGGGTAGGAGTAATCACATAATGGGAAGAAAATTTCCCCATAGAGATATATGTTTACTTTTATAATGGCCAGAGTTATAGTAGATAAGAATTACTATACACTTGATTCTCTTTGCTTTGTAGGGTTGTTATAGTAATTGAAGCAGACTCATTTTGTTAATTTCATGACCTTTTCACATCAATCTTTTATGGAGTCACTTAGGTGAAATGGAGGATCAAGACATTGTGTGTTCATTTGTCATTAATGAACATCTGTTCTATCCAGAAAACAATGAGTTCTTCTTAAAACTTTTGAAATATATAACTCTTCATACTGTATACTATTCCTTTTGATGACAGCAGCGACCTGTCTGAAGCATTTGCTGCAAAGACGCTGGCTGCAACCAGGGAAGCGCAGCTGGGGCTGTGCACTCTGCAGAGTCAGTGAGAGCTGGGAACAGGCAGGGGCCCCATGCATTTCTGAGTTGGTGGGACCAGAGCCCAGAGCTCCCAGCTGAGACTGTGGACCTGGGTCCGCCTCCTGCTACAGGCTCAAAGTGTGTTCTCCCAATGCCTGGCCTCTCCCTGCTTCCGAGGCCTGCTCCAATTTCGGAGCAAAGCTGTGATCAAGCCCCGAGCATTGTCACCACATGGCTGGGTGTGCACACACTCATGGTGGTGCTGACACACAAGCCCCTTGCCACCTCAGCCCCCTCTGCACTTTGGCCACCAGTGAGCATGGGAAAGAAACCAAGGTGGAGCTGTGGGTGTCCTGGAGCAGGCCTGCAGTCGCCTCTTGGGCAAAAATGGCCTGGGTGCCATGAATGGCAACAGAAGGCAGACAGGCTCCTGGGTGGAAAGGGATGGGTCTGGTGAAACCTCATCTTCTAGCCAAGGATTGCCTGAAGTCTGGCACCCAGCCTGCCAGTTCCCTGGACTGGGGTGAGAACTTATGGTGCTCTTTCCAGGCTGCCTATGGCTGCCCATGGACCAATCTGCAATCACTTTCTCCCTTCTGAAGTACATAAAAACCCCAGACTCAACCAGACTCAGGCAGACATCAGGACAACCTGCTTGAGGATAGGAGCTACCCACTCTGGGTCTCCTCTCCACTGAGGCCTACAGACATCAGGACAGGCTGCCTGCATCTAGGAGCTACGCATTTCAGGTCACCTGAGAGAAATACTGTTGCTCAATGAAGCACCTCTTTGCCTTGCTCACCCTTCAGATGGCCACATACCTAATTCTTCCTGGATATGGGACAAGAACTTGGGACCTGCTGAATGGCAGGACTGAAAGAGCAGTAACACAAGTACGGCTGACACATGTCTCCCTGCTTGCCACATTGTAGACGATGAGAAGGAGAGAAGAGAAGCAAAGTGGCCTTTTAGTGATCCCAGACCTTGGGGCTCCCTGAGCCAGGCCTATGACACCCTCTTTGGGACTCTGGTTTCTGTTGTCTCCAAGCTACCAGGTGCCACCACATTCCCCTCATCCAGACATGGGTGCCCTCAGTGGAAGCTGTTTGTGGTGCACCAGATCCAGCCACAGGCTTGCATGGAGTTGGCATCTGTGCTGGCTCCTGGAGCTGCCCTTCCCACCACAGTAGCCAGCGTGCATGGCTGTGCACAGTGGTGGACTCCGCACTCACTCACTCATCCCTACCTCACTGCTCTGTGCCTGGCTCGCCCTTGGCAGGCATGGAATCTAGGCTGGTAGAAGAATCCAAGTGAAGCCTGCTAGGCTGAGTGGGTGAAACAAGCCCAGTGGGCTTGAGCAGAATTCATGCAAAGGTGCCACCAGCCACAGAGGCTTCCTACTGGAAAAGCTACACCCTAAGGATTCTGTAACATTTTCTACAACTGTAGACAAACGTTTGTATATTTTAGAAGCATACACACAACCAAAAATCTCAAATTTTAACAAATCTTCCACATTGTTCCTCTTTTATTTCATTCCTTCAGTTTCTATTTTTGACAAAGATACAACAATGATATTAGCATCTTAGAATTTTCATGCCCCATGTGATCATTCTTCCTTCTTGCTCTACTACCTTTCCCTGAAACAAAGAGCTAAACAAAGAGTTCTTAACAAGCTAATGGCATTTCTTCATTATTTATTGTTGAAACATCCTCCATCTCTCTTTCTCAAAATTATCTCCAACTAGTTTCATTTTTTTTTGGTGGGTGGGGGGGGCAATGAATTAAGTCCAAGTAATATCCCCTATTACACATAAACATTCCAAATTTAAACTTTGATTTTTTAACCATTCAAGTGATTGGGTAGTTTCTTCATATCTATTTACAATTACATATATTTGTTTAAATAATTTTTTATAATTTGTTTTTCATTAGAAATTGAGAAAAATGTTAATCTTATCTATAAAAATTATATTCTCAAATTCACATTATACAATGAATGAAATAGACTATAGAGATCATTTAGTTGGCCTAATAAGTCAGCCATTCAATACTTGACTCCTTAGGCAGCCCTTAGGAAATATGTCCTTCATACAAACATAAACAGATTTCAGAACACAGAAACTGTGACCTTGACCAACTGTGCTTCCTGTAGTTGCAGATCTGAGAGGCATACTCTTATTGTCACTGCATGTTCATATTTGCTAAGGGGTTTTCAGTCAATTATCTATTTAGAGATTTTGGAAATTAGTTACACTGTCAGAGTCAGTAAATTCCTTTTATGTATCTTTCGTTTAAACCCTACAGAAATAGAAAAATCCTAATAGTAGTTCAAACACATATTACTTGAGATTACATTGACTCCTGTAGGTGAAGTAAGTTAGCTTTCTGAAGAATGAGAATGACATTTGACCTTCATCTCAGGGTGATGGACTAAGACTTACACACACTGAAATTCACTTGTCATCAGTTTTAAAAGTAAATATCGTGAAAAGGTCAACACGTCTGGAATAGATCATAGAATCTAAATGTGAATATTGATTTTGAGTGGGAAAAGCAGTATGTTACACAATTTATCAAAAACTTTGCCAAATACAATTAATTGCAAAATTTTCAAAGATATATGCCACCTATATAGATAGGCCTTTGTTATTTATTTAAAAATGGAAATGTATCAAATTTAATATTAACCATTGCATGATTTAATGTCACATGTTAATTTTTAAGATTTGAGTATTTTCAAGTGTAATTTCCATAACAACCTAAATTCAAAATTTATACTGGTATATACATTATAAAAATAAGGGCAAATATTCCTAAGTTATATTTGTTAACCTCTTGTTGATATATTGCTAAACTCAGAAAAAATATTGTAAGTCCTTTTCAATTTATATTATTAAAATTTAATATATCAAATTCAAAATCAGAATGTTATACATGTGAACATTCTGAAATTTTGAAAAATTTTAACTCCTTCCAAAGATAATCTTATCACTTTCTCTGTTAAAATAAAACATTGGTAGTTGGTTGATTCGTATGAATTAATTTTGTAATAAATGACAGGTTGAAAGTTGTATACAATTTATATTTAAAATGAATTTCTCAAGAAACTTTATATTAAAGAAAAAAATTAGAGTATATTTAACAAAGGATTAACATTTTACCTCTTGATATACAAAACAGAAAAAGTATAATTTATAATCAAGACATTCATCTTTGTAAACTATGAAAATGTAAATAATGTTATCACAGTGGCCAAAGAAATAGCAAGTGAGCAGTTCTAGTTAACATTTCATTATAAAGAGAATTAAAATTACCTTATGTTGAGGAGCATAGCCATCATTTTCTTTTTCTTTCTAGAGGCAGGATCTCATTCTGTCTTCCAAGCTGAAGTGCCATGGCTCGGTCATAGCTCACTGCAAGCAGTCTTCCATCTTAACCCTCAGCCTCCTAAGTAGCTATGACTTTAGGTGCATACCACCACGCCTAGCTAATTTTTTTTTTAATTATTTTGTGGTGACAGAGTCTTGCTATATTGCCCAGGCTATCATTCTTATAAAACCTTCCAAGTTTGGACTTACAGATTTTGAGAGAAGATTTTAATAAGATGAACAATAGTTTGGAAAGAATGATTTCTCTTGAGTGCAAATAAGTTAATGAAAGCTATCTG
Source organism: Macaca thibetana thibetana (assembly GCF_024542745.1). Classification (NCBI taxonomy): domain Eukaryota; kingdom Metazoa; phylum Chordata; class Mammalia; order Primates; family Cercopithecidae; genus Macaca; species Macaca thibetana. The sequence goes on from NC_065586.1 coordinate 79,744,076, forward strand.
AAGACTGTAAAATAATATAAAACAAATGCACATGCAGAGAGCATAACTTGATTGCTAACATTGTTTTCTATTTTAATTTAGATTTGTTGTCCAATATAAGAGCTGACTTTACCTGAAGATAGCCTTTCCTGTCTTTTTATGGCACTATTAAAACCTTGCCTCAAACATAATAGGTTTTGCCCATTTAACTATTGATGGAATGATTCTGACAATCTTTCATTACAGTTTTCATAGGCTCTCTGTGTACCCATATGGAATTTAATTTCTCTTTCACATTTCCAAGGTTGTACACATTTTGGCATTTGCTCATGTAGCAGAGTGAAGCAAGTCTTTCCATCAACAAAGTACTCAAGTCCGAACAGTTCACTTTACATCCACTGTTTAGAAATTAGCACAAACTTTTCAATACAAAGAGTGATTTTATAGGTGGTCCCATTATTTCACTATATTGTATCTATGGGAAATTTTGATCCAAGTGAAACATATAGTAGGATACATTAATTTTATTTTATTAGTGATCAATGCAAACATATTTGAGACAAAAATAACATACTAAATGGAGTCCTATGGTGATGAGTCTGGAGAAATAGGGAGAGTTGGATTGTGAAGGGACTTACTGAGCCATATTAAAAACTTTGTTAATTATCACAGAGAAATTTGAAGACATTGAGTGGTGTTCAACAGGCAAATGACATATGCATAGCCTCTTTATGGAAGTCACTTTGTGCTTCCACAATCTCCATGGAAAGTAGAATTTTACACTGTTTAAATCTTGATTCAAAATCATGAAATTTTTATCACCAATTTATAATGGGTAAGTTGTTCGTCTCCCAACTCCTTCAGTGCTTAATAGCTGTGCTATTTACTTAATCTTCTGAGAATGCCTTTTACTTCTGGTAAACTTTTCACACATGGTTTCATGCCATTAGGTAATGTACTTAAACCAAAATCACATGCACAAAAAGAGAGTGAACAGGAAATATATATCAGGCAATTGCAAACAAGGGAAAGCAGAAATCACTATGTTAATGTCAAATAATGTATAATTCAAAACAGAATTATGATTACCTGTACACTCTGTCTCACTAAAAAAAAAAAAAAAAAAAATCGTAAATTTTCAAGCGAGAGGAATAAATTTGCTATTTTAATATATCCATATAGTTTCCAGCATAGATAAGACCATACAATTTATTGTCCAAAGCAGGACACTTTTGAAAGTAAGAAGAGCCCTCTATAATAATTAAGGTAAGGCAATAGACAAATAGGGATGTGTTTATCAGGACCTAACCCCATTGTAAGTCGAGGAGCATACTGAATGTATATCACTTTCATACAATAGTAAAGTCAAAAATTGCAAGTCAAACCATCACAAATCAAGAATCTTCTGTACTTTAGTAAGTTTAAAAAATTTATCCAGCACATTCTTATGAATTTAAGCTTTAAGAACCAATGGCTATGAGAGATTAGAACACACTATTTTAATGAGAACAATATAATAATTTAAGCAAAGGCAAAAACAAACACCTTAGATTGTAGTTTCTGCTTTCAAATATTTTGATAAATTGTTTATACTTCTGTTTTTATATCCTCAAGATGAAGATTCTTTAAGGAACTGAATAGAAACGAAACTCTTAATGACAGGAAGCAAGCATTCTTTGGAACATATGTAAAAAGCAGTGTCTAGCTTTTTGGCCCTTAATTAATTTTCTTGTCTAAAATCCATCCTAAGAATTCTGGGAGAACTGCATCTCTCTCCTGATTCATGTCTTTTTAAAACTGTTTTTCTTATTTAAATATGTAAAATTAGATCACTCTGATGCAATTACTCCAAGGTTACAAATAATCGGAGTTCTAGTGGGTGTTTTCTTTTTTTATTCTTCCCTTCCCATTTTCATTAAATTCCCTCATAGTAGATATAAAAACAGTACCTTAATTGGTACTGATTTGCAAATATATTGAACTCAAACATGTCAAAATAAATTAGATTTGTCTCTCAGTACAAAGAAAGCAATAGAGCCAGATTGAATCCTAGTGAAATTTTATAGCATCTATTTACAAACACTTTTATATCCTAAATTGCCTGGCTTTTAAAATAATTAGAAGCTTTATTCGACATATACAACATTTACTTTTATTGTTACTTCTTGAACTCAACAATAGTAGATTTTAAATTGTACAGTAATTGTTTCATCTATATTTATACTATAAAAACTGGGTCTAACATTTAGACATTGCAAATTATGTTATTGTAGTATAGTCATTATTCAGAAAATTACTTAAAATATACTTAATTGAAAGATTTATTGTAATATATATTTTCAAAAAACACTTAGAAATATTAAAAGGGTATGTATGGGCCAGGTGCGGTGGCTCACACCTGTAATCCTCCTGCACTTTGAGAGGCTGAGGTGGGTGGATCACGAGGTCAGGAGTTCAAGACCAGCCTAGCCAAGATGGTGAAACCTCATCTCTACTAAAAATACAAAAAATTAGCCAGGTGTCATGGTGGGCGCCTGTAATCCCAGCTACTCGGGAGGCTGAGGCAGAGAATTGCTTGAACCTGGGAGCCACAGGTTGCAGTGAGCCGAGATCGTGCCCCTGCACTCCAGCCTGGGCGATAGAGTGAGACTCCATCTTAAAAAAAAAAAGGATATGTATAAATTAGTTTATATTTTCATGAGGTTATATTGTAAGTATTGTGCATGTAAATTCCGAAGCAGTTAACTTTTTTGGTTTGCATTTAATCTGCAAAGATTTACTTTTAAACAACAGATTTGGAGTTATTTTGATCAGTTTTCTTCTTATGAAAGTGCAGTTATTTGTGACACATCCAATACAATGTAATATTATTCAGCAATAAAGTGAAATGAGATATCACACTACAAAAGACATAGAGGAAACTTAAGCGCATATTGATAAGGAAAGAAGCCAGTCCAAAAAACTACGTACTGTATGATTTCATCTATGTGACATTCTAGAAAAGGTAAACATATAGAGGCAGTAAAAAGATCATTAGTTACCAGGGGTTCAGGTGAAAAGTGAGATGAGTAGATGAAAAACAGAAACATTTTAGGTCAGTATGAAGGACGTTCACTAATTGTGATTGATCCTAAGGGAGAACTCACTGTGTGGAAGATAGCACATAGTGTCACTAGGTGAACCAGCTGGAACAGGAACCCAAACGCTCCCCTCCACTGCATTCTGGGCTGCAGTATTACCAGTGCCTGAACCTGGTGAGAGACACATTGAAACGCAAGTTATATGAAGTGGATTTTTTAGTAGTTACTCTAATAGATGTGAAGTGATATCTTATTGTAGGTTTAACTTTTATTGTCCTGATCATTAGTGACAGTGAACATTTTTTCATATATTTACTGGTCATTTGTATGTCTTCTTTGGGAACTATCTATTCTGGTCCTTGGTCCGTTTTTAAATCAGGCTATTGGTGGAAGAGATATCTGCACTCCCAGGATTATTGCAGCATTATTCATAATAGGATATGGAATCAAACAAAATGTGTCTATCAATAAATGAATGGATAAAGAAAATGTGATATATATATATATATATGTATACACACACAATGAAATACTATTCAGCCTTAAAAATGAAGGGAATTCTTTTATTTGGGACAACGTGAATGAACCTAGACTTTAACTAGTATTCTATTTTGTCTCAAATACGTTCATTTGTCTCAAATCTGGATGACATTATGTTAACTAAAATGCATCAGGCACAGAGAAAAAAACTGCATGTTCTAATAATGATCTAATAAAGCTAATATATATGGAATCTAAAAAAGTTGAACTCATGAAAGTAGAGCATAAAAAAGCGGTGACCTGGGGCTGGGTAGGAAGGGAAGAATTGGGGAGATATTGGTCAAAGGATACAAAATTTCTGTTAGACCAGAAGAATAAATTGAAGAGATTTGTTTAACAACATGGTGACCATAGTTAAAAACAATGTACAATATTATACATTGCTAAGGGAATAGATTTTAAATGTTCTCACCACTAATAAACATGTGAGGTAATAAAATGGAAGGAGGTAGTTTAATTTAGCCATTCTACAGTGTATACATATTTCAAAACATCATGTCATGCACCATAAGTGTATAAAATTTCTATTTGACGAATAAAAAATAAGAATACAAAAAATTCTGAGACCATTGAACTTTTCTGGGAGGAAGTATAAATACTGAATGCATAGGCATAGTGACATTATTTTTATCTTAATTTATTTCTCAATAACATTATTATTAGAAACAAAAAAATATTAATTTTTAAAATACACAGCTGTTTTACATATAAAATTTAGAAGGTAAGGATAATGCAATAGTAACATTAATGAGGAAAAACATTTAAAATTACTCTCATAAGTCTGTTTTTAAAATCAAAATATTATTTAGGATTCTCTTTAAGTATTAGTTGAGGTGATTTTGGAATTTTAGTCAAAACCTGTAGCTTTTGTTTAAAATGGCCAATAAAGTTAGAAGCATTGCCTTTGTGGAGTAAATAGGAACCAACACTGCCATCATGGATATGCAAGGACATCAAACCCAATTCAGGTCAAGCCTTGTGAAAGGGCCTTTGAGGAAGCCTTTCCTGAAGGCCATTATGAAAACATGAAACCACTAGCCTCTCCCATGTTCCAGGTTCATATCTGCTAAATAACCATTTCCTTTAGCATCCTCTTAGCAATCTTTGGAAAATGACCATCTAGTTGGTATCTATCTCCAGCTACATCAGTGAGCTGTACAGTTCCGTTACTGAAGCTGTCTGTTTCAAGTGTTTCTTTTATTTTAAGAGTGCAGTTTGTCACTTGTATTGGCAGTAAATTTAGCTATGAAAGGTAGTATTCTTCCATTTCAGACACTAAGAATTATTTGTTATAAATCAGGTGTGAAAAACTTAAATTGGAAGAGAGCTAGTGATGCATTTTTCTTCATAAATGGATGAATTGAAGATTTATGAATTTAGTAGTCAGAGAAAATATTTTTTAAAAAAAACCTTCTGAGAAATGTTTCATTTGGCCATAATTCATTGCTTCTGAAATTGAGCAATAGATTTTGATTATACTCAACAGAAAGAAGAGTGAATGATAGCTCAAATTATATCAGATTCAGAATGGTAGAACTAGAAAAGACATTAGAGATAGTTTATCCGCTTTAAAAATCATAAAGTGTCAGCCCATAGATCAAATGTAGTCATTTGATGCTTTAAAAAAATAAATCCCCACTGGTTGTTCACAAATGTATACAAAATTTTAAATTTCCTTTATTGATTGACAAATCACACTAGACTTGAATTATTGTACATTAGCTACATACTGTCCCATTCCTAACTTCCATTCCTCTCCCTATTAATTCATATTCAGCCCATTTTATTAATTTGGTTATGTTCCTACCTTCTCTGTCCATCTGGCTTAATGAATCCTGATTTATACCAACTCCATCATTTTGTATTCAAGACGTATGTGACTCCAAAGAGAGTATGCAGTTTGCCCACATCATGTAACTGGTACTTTCCACAACGTAGAACAATAATAAAAATATTATTTTTTGTTAATATTGTACATTTTAATCCTGCCAAAGAATAGAAAATAGTTGATATTTTGTAATCTATTACTCATTATCATGGAGGTTCATTTAATTCTTTTCTGGAGAAGATTGTATAGTATGTTTTAATTCTGACAGAAACAAATATACTGGAACAAATAAGACAAAAGTTAATCAGGAAAAATTTTGTCTAGGAGTAAATCTCTTTTAAACATTTACTAACAAATAGAATTTTAAATGCTTTTAGTAGTATGCATAGGATTTAAATGTCTTCTTAAATTATGCCAATTACTTTTTCTTAGTATTATTTCTATCCTAATTGTCAGTTAAGGTTAGCAAAAATGCACACATGTATTTTTTAATATTTGAAAGAAGACATAGCATTTTTCTTTTCTGTTATTTATTTATTTATTTATTTATGGAGACTTAATCTTACTCTGTCACCCAGGATGTAGTGCAGTGGTGGGGTTTTCAGCTCATTGCAACCCCACCTCCTGGGTTCAAGCAATTCTCATGTCTCAGCCTCCCAAGTAGCTGGGACTACAGGAGCACACCACCATAACCAGCTAATTTTTGTATTTTTAGTAGAGATGGGGTTCTACTATAGTGGTCAGACTGGTCGCAAACTCCTGACCGCAGGGGGATTGATCCAGCTCAGCTTCCCAAAGTGCTGGAATTACAGGTGTGAGCCACTGCACCCGGCCCGACATAGCATTTTTCTCATGTTAAAGCTAAAGGTGCATAAGTTGCAGATGTCATATTCCCATACTGTATAAGGATTAGCAAAGAGATGAATTATGGAAAGTATAAAATTGAGCTTCTATCTTGTGTACTAACACAAGATAGACAAGTAAACAATTTAAGTAATGACTACTTCCACAAATAGGAATTCAGTTTTTGAAAATTATCCCCTAATATGACTGACATATTTTCTTGTATTAAACTTTTGATAAGAAATATGTATCTTAATCTATCATAAATTAACAATCCATTGTTCAAATATTAGTTTTGCATTGTGGCATAATAATATTACCACGAACTTAATGGGTTAAAACAACACATACATTGCTTTGAATTTCCTGTAGGTTAGGAATCCAGGCATGGGTTAGCTGTGTCCTCTCCTTTTAAAAGGACTTGCATAATCTTTCAATCAAGGTGTCAAATAGGGCTAGGGTCTCATCTGAGGCTCAACTACGGAAAGATCCACTTCCAAGTTCATGTAGTTGTTGGCAGAAATCAGTTCCTTGTGGCATGTTGTACTAAGGGCCTCAGTTCGTTGCTGGCTGTTAGTCAGCCATCACCTTGAGTTTCTTGCCACGAGGACTGCTTCATGTGGCAGCTTACATCATCAAATCCAGTGAGGGATATGGCCAAAAAGTTGACTAGCAAGAATCTAGTCAAGTCGTAATCTTATGTAGTATGTCCATTGAATTTACATGAGACATATACATCACATGAACACTGAGCAAAGGATAAAGTGCCCCCATTGACCAGAGTTGGTTAATGTGTTTATGCATGTGCTATGGGGATTGGCAAAGCCTTACCCAAAGCACTTGTACTGAGAAGGAAAGAGGCAAGATTATCAAAAACAATACTTGGATGTTATCAAAAGAAGACAAAAAAAAAAAAAAAAAATAACAAAACAAAACATACAGGACAGTAAAATAAGTAAGCAAATAAATAAACTAATAAATTAAATATCTATACATTCCATTTAAAAATTATACAGATTGGTTCTTATTCTTCAGCAAGAAGCAGTTATTGCTCATGCAGTGACTATATGGACCACCATTAGGTGCTAGAGTATCTGTGAGGAAGATTGCTTTGCATTGAGATAACCTAGTCAATTAAGTGTGTGGATGGCAATGGCAAAAACAAAGCAATTTGGACAAGATGTTTGTAAAACCTTGTATGCAATTTATACTTCAGACTAAATTTGTATTTCAGGATTTTTTGTAAAAGCTTTCAATGAAAGCACAATGTAATTGCATAATGTAGCTTAGAAGAACCACTGTGTCCATTCTATTAAGTTCAAAACTCTGTCATAAAAATGGATAATAAAAATAAATAAATAAATAAATAAATATCACCACACACCTATTAGAATGTCTGAAATCCAGACTATTTAACACCAAAAGCTGGCTGGAATGTGGAGCAACAGGAACTCTCATTCATTGTCAGTGAGAATACAAAATGGCACAGTCAGTTTGGAAGAGAGTTTGGCAGTTTCTTAAAAGACTAAACAGTCTTACTATACAATCCAGTAATCATGCTCCTTAGTATTTACCCAGAAGAGTTGAAAACTTAGAGTCACAAAAACCTACACACAGATGTTTATAGCAGCTTTAGTCATAATTGCCAAAACTTGGAAGCAACCAAGATGTTTTTTATTTATGGAAATAAATGGTGGGTACATTCAGACTATGAAATATTATGTAGTGCTAAAAATGAAATAAGCAATCAAGCCATAGATGTCGAGGTACATTGAATGCATATTACTAAGTGAAAGAAGACAGTCTGAAAAGGCTACATACTGTGTGATTCCAGCTATACAACATTCTGGAAAAGACAAAACCATAGAGACACTACGAAGATCAGTGGTTGCCAGAGGTTGAGTTGAGGGGAGGGATGAATATAAGGGCACAGAGGATTTTCAGGACAGTAAGAATACCCTATATGATACTACATGAAGGTAGATACATGTCATTACACATTTGTCCAAACTCATAAAATGTACAACAGCAACATGCACCCTCATGGAAACAATGGACTTTCAGTGATAATGGGGACAACGTACGTTCATCAGTTATCACAAATGTAGCAGTCGGGTGGGGGATTTGATCATGGAGGAGGCCATGAATGTGTGAGGGCAAAGGGTATATCAGAAATCTCTTATCTTTCTCTCAATTTTTCTGTGAACCTAAAGTTACATCAAAATTATACTTAAACATAAATACATCATCTTCTCTAAACCTGCAGACCTCCTCCAGTAAGTGAACTTGCCACCAAAGGAACCATGGTTGGTGTAATTTCTGCTGCTGCCATTAATCAAAGTATTGTGTACTCCATTGTTTCAGGAAATGAAGAAGGTGAGTAGACTTTTAGTTTGTGTTCTCACCATCAACCAGTAAACTTAGATTTGGACTAATTTCAGATTGAATTGATATTACTATCTATCCTATTGTTTTCTAATAAAATTGTGCCCATCTTAGATGTAATTGGTAACCATGTATCCTGAACTTAATTAAAAATCCAGTTATGTTAGCTCAAGTGATTTTTTTCCCTTAAGAAATATTAAGTGTCTAATTAATGAAACCTTGCCCTTTTCGTCATTTGGTAATATTTTAATGACATTTCCTCAAAATTAATGCATCATGAAATTTTCAGCTTTTGGCCATGATCATTGCCTACAGTAGCTTCGTCCACTCCACTGTCTGAACCATCCATGACCCTTACTCCATGTTGGTCATACCTTAACTAATCCTGAAGGAATTTCAAAATTGTAAATAAGTGTGAATTTTAAAAAGAGTCACATCCATGTTAAAAGCCATGCATGTTATATGATTCCCCAAATAGTCAAATTAGACATATAATTAATGATTATAAGCAAAGATATAATGTTTGTATATTAATCACTTTAAGAATCATTGGAATTTGCAGGCCTCTGGCAATAAGTTCATAGCTCAGTCTTTCACATTAATCTTTGTTTTACCTATTCTTCACAAGTTCTCCTCTGTTTTCCATTTTGGTATGTTAGATAGCCTAGCGTATTGTAGGTAGTCAAGAAATAGTTAATATATATGTAATAAATTAATCAATAATAAATATTTAAGAAATGACTGAATGTATGCTTCAAAGCAGTTTGCAAGGAAATTATAAAGGCCTTTTTTAGCTTTTTAATGACAAACTATTACTAGGTATTGCTGCTTGTGCAGTGTAGCAAGTGATCAATATCTTACTTTTATTGCCTTTCTTTCTTCATTATTACTGTGCTACTATGGGTCCTCCCTAAAAATAACTAAACTTCCTTTTTCCTTGAACTTTGAATGTCTGACTAAAGCTATAATTTCTCAACCTGTTCTGTTCCAAAACTTTCTCTTTATGGTTCTATTTATTCTTTCATTTGAAGACAGCGGAGTGGCTGTATTTATTAACCTCTCTCCCCCACAGTGACTATTTTACATTCATTTATGTATTAATTCATTCAACAAATATGTATTGAACATCTATTATATATTAACTACTCTTCTAGCCACTACAGATAGAACAATGTACAAAATAGATTCCTGCCCTCATGGAAGTTAATGGTCCAATAAGGGGGGGGTTAATAATAAAAATGTAAAAATTATTAAACAAATATATAGTATTATAAGTGATTATTAATTCTATGAAAAAATAAAGTAAGGAGACAATATGGAGAGCTTAAGAGAAGGAGATGTATTATAAAGTTTGCCAGTGTGCTCTGATTTTCATTCAAATTAATTTTAAAAGACATAGGGCAACATTAAATTATCTGTTTTTTTTTTTCCTCTCAAGTGTTCTTAACAAAACACTAAATCTACAAAATGATAATATTCATAAATTACAAACAGTATAATAAGCCAGTAAGGTCAGAAAATTTTGGTTAAACAAAATTAGATGGTTTTCTTTAAAACGGAACTTCTGAAAGCCTTTAGTGTGGTAGAACACCATCTGAATCTAAGGTGAAGAATATATTATTCAGTGTTTCCCAAATGTAATTAACCATAGAACATTGATTTCCAGGATTATCTCAAAACAACAAAAACAAACAAACAAAAAACCCCTACAATTTCAAGGCTGATTTTAGCAAAATATTGATGGTGATCATTTAAGGAGCTGGAGCAGTTTCCAGAAGCCAGCATTTTGTCACTTTCATGAATCACTCTAGTTATAAATAGGTATTTTTAGTGTTTTTGATATCACAGTGCTTTTTAAAGAGAATTTCTTTCCTTATAGCCTAAAGACAATGACCAGGTAATTGTATTTTAATTTCTAGATACATTTGGAATTAATAACATCACAGGTGTTATCTATGTGAATGGACCTCTGGATTATGAGACCAGGACAAGCTATGTTCTTCGAGTCCAAGCTGATTCCCTGGAAGTGGTCCTTGCCAATCTCCGAGTTCCTTCAAAAAGTAAGTTATACTACTTAAAGCTTTTATGAGAATTGTATGGTGTCTCTGCTAATTTTTTAATGAAATACGTATGTCTAAAATATCATTCTCAGTGGACAACATAGAAAGATCGTTAATACTCTGAGATGATTGCCTATTTGTTTAAACAGCTAATATATGACAATGCAATGAGTGATTTCACACTCCTGAAATGTCAAGAAAATAAAACACTGTTTTCAAATTGTGTATCTAATATTGTTAATATGCCACCATTGTCTGTGTATGTTAAATAATAAAAGTTAGTCCCACTGTGAAAGCTCTGGATAAACCTTGGGAAATAGATATTTTTAATGAATGACTACTAGAAATTGCCTGAATTGTATGGCTTCTTGTATTTACATATTTTCTTAGAGAAAAGAAAAATTCATCTTAAAATTAGTGATTAACCTTTACTGTAATTCATATATAGCATCATTTTTTATTTTTAATTTACACTTTTTAACCTACATTTTTAATCTATGACATGAGAATTACTATCCTTTTACAAAGGCAAGATTTTATTAATAATTAAAAAGATTAATTTTTTTAAATGACAGTAAACAAAGCATCACAGATTTAAGACCACGTTCTGTGACTCTAAACTTCAACATTTCTGTGGCATACAGTTTACCCACGCAGAGAAGCATGTAAAAGCCAATTTGTGAAAGGAACTGACACAGATTCAAAGATGTTATCAATAATGTGATAAATGCTATTCTTTTCCCATCTATTGAGGTAATACTCTTTTGCATTTAAGCAGTCATCCTTTTGTAATCAAAGCAACCCTTTTAAAATCTAGAAGACTCAAGATAATCAGGTTTAATTTAACTATTAATAGAATAGAGGCCCAGACAGAGTATGAAGTGAGAAACAGAATCTGGAACATTCACCCGGGGACTATCCCTGGACATCATTTCAAGGCATTTCATCAAGCAAGCATTCTTAGACGGGGGAAGAGGAAAAAAGAAGAGGGGAGAGGCATAAAGCGAGAACCCAGGCAGTGTGAGAGGAAAGAAAGCAAGACAGGAGCAACAGGCAGAAGATGCAGGATAGAATTTTTCTGTGTCAATTTGGCAATTGATCATAAAAAGAAATCACTCCTTTTCATTTATCGCAAACCTCATTTACTGATTTAGTGTAGAGAGCTGCTCAGTTGCTTGTAGAGGTACAACCAAATCATTTGAAAAATCAGATTATGCAGGTGTCTTTGAAATAAAAGGAATTCAATTGTCCTCAATAATTATGCATCACTCACATCATTAAATTGTTTAAAAATAGCAGATAAGTTCTTTGAGTTTCTAAATTCTTTGAACTACAGGCAATTATGTTTTTAAAAATGTAGAGGATGCTTCTAATTGTAAAGTGAATTGGATAAATGAGGAGTGAAAAGGTTGGAGTAGCTCTAAATTATATAATGTAACCTATTTTATTGCAAATGCAAATAAATGGGAAAGATTAATTGAAAACTATACCTGCAATCTTTACTCAAAACAAATGAACAATTTAAGAAAGAAAAAATTTAGGTTGTAGAACTTGACATTTCTCAAGTAATACCTGTGGTTTTTCTGAATAGAGGTGCATTAAGTTCTTATATGTGAACATAATACAACTAACTCCCATTACTTTAATTTACATGTAAATCTGAGGCTAATAAAAGTTTATCTAATGCACATGTATATACTTCCATGTGCCCCAGTATGCGTGTAGAGGTGAAACCAATTCATGAATTATCCTGTCAGAAATGCATGAAGTCTAAAAGCTGAAGTATTTACGGCCTGATTCTTTGAATATTGTTATTAACCTTTTATGACTGACCTTTGCCTCCCAAGTTTGAAATAAAAACCCATATATTTCTAATTTGATCTTATTAATTAATAACTGTTAATGGCCTATAGTCAATCCCCAGGCCATTAGCTATGCAAATAAGACCATTATGTAAATTGAGGTTAATTAATTAGTTAGCTAAATGTTCATCTCTGCTGCAGAATTCGTTGCCCTGCCACATATCATTTGATTAAGATAATAAAAATACAAAGTTTAATTCATTAAGGAAGTATTTTATTGTGACTTCTTTATCAAAAATTTGTTAATGAAATTATTTTCAAAGTAGATTGTGCAACCATGATGTGATTAGATTTAATATTTAAATGCAAACTAATTAAAATATAAAATTTTAGAGCTCATTTCATAAGTTTAACACTAGGAATATTTAAATATTTTAACCTTTTATTGAAAGGTTGGAACATTTCAAACATACAAAAATTACAGAGAATATTACAGTGAACCTCTATGTATCAACTGCCTAACTCAACTTAATCATGCCCTGGGAAACAGTCTTTCATCTTTGCTCTCAACTACCCACTATTGCATTATTCTGAAGCAGGTCAGAGTCAGAACATTCAATCTGTAAATATTTTGATATGCATATCTTAAGGACTCTTAAACCTTAATTAAAATATCATGATTACTCCTGCCAAAAGTAACAAATTATTTGATATCAACATATATCCAGTTGGTATTAAACATAGTTCATATTAAAAATATCCAGTTCATATTAAACATGTATTTACATCAGAATTCAAATAAGGTCTATACATTGCCATTGGTTGATAGGTCTGTTAAGTCTCTTTTAATCTGTAGGCTTCACCACTACCACCTCTTTTATTCACCTTGATATTTATTTATGCAAGAGACAACATTTCTGAAGCCTAGATTGATGACCGTCTCTCCAAGTGATCATTTCATGTTCTTTCTGCTTCCTTTATTTCCAGGAAATAAGTAGTTAGATCTGGAGGCTTGATCATATTCGTGTTATTTTTGGTTTTGTTTTTAAACAAATAAATCATAGGTGATATTCACTCATTCCTTAAACATTAAATCTCTTTGATTCTCTTTTTGTGATACAGATAGTAGCAACCACCAATAGTAATGTTCTAAATCCATTATTTTTTCTTTTTATTACTTCTATATTCATTAGCCAAAATATTTCTATAAAGAAAAACGTCTCCATAGCAAATATTCAGTTACTCTGAGGTGCAGCAACTATAGGAAAAACAAGGAAAAAAACCCTTTGATTCTTTCCTTTTATTATTGATTTTCAAAATAATGAGTTGATTCACTATTACACTCAAAATGAGAATACTGAGATGACAAATATCTTTGGTTTTCTGGGTCATATGGTCTCTGTCAGAACTACTCTACTCCGTTGTAGCTTAAAAGCAAGAAGAGATAATATGCAAATAAAAGGGTTTGGCTATGCTCCCACAAAACTCGTTTTACTAAAACAGGCTGTCTGTGGGCTGGATTTGACCAAAGGGCTGTAATTTGCCCACAGTTGTTCTAATACTTACTTTTACATTATATGATACACTATATATATATATTGCCCTGTTCATATCGTTCCTGTTGTGAGCAATGCTTCTGCTTCATCCCTTATATTTTCCCACACATCTAATTGAAAGTCATATTGTTTTATCCCTCGTAATATCAATAACACATTCGGTCATTTCGTTATCAGTAGCCTATTCTCAAGTAAAGTCCTCAATGTAGCATTATAGGGACACTATTTCCTATGTTTTGGTGCATTAAGAAAAGAAGCTTATCTTAGGGCCTTAACATTGAAGACCAATTTGACTGGATAACTTGACTAATTTTCTTTTTTAAATTAACTTTTTTCATTCCATTTTCTTATTCTTTGAAGCATTACTGTAAAAAAATGTGTAATGACAAACTGGTCTTATTTCTGAATTTCCAAATAATTGCCTTTATTTTTTCTTTAAAGTTCAGTATTTTTGTCAAAATATTTCTACATGTTGGCAATTCCGGGTCATTTTATATATATATATATGTGTATATATATATATAGTGTAACTGGTCAAGTCTCACTCAAGGATTTTTTTTTTAATTCTAGCTTTTATTATTTTTTATTAATTTGACATCTATTCTGGTGTTACTGGCCACAGGTTCTTATGCTCTCCTGTAATAGAAACTGACATAAGGCTAAGGAACTTTCCCAGACTCCAGGCATTATTGGAACTTACGCTAGAGCACAAGGAAAGCATTCCAGAAGAGAGAAAGTCCTCTTGCTGCCTCCTTGAAGATAGCCAAGAGAGTAATTTTAACAGGCCTAGCCATGAAAGGAGTGACATTGAAGCATGCAGAGACGGGGAATTTATAGCACTTGCACAGTTTGATAACATGCTTCTTCATGTGTCCCATGTCTCATTAACATGTTACATCTCCCCTGCTGGGTGTGATTTTTTTTTTTTTTCCTTTGAGATGGAGTCTAGCTCTGTCTCCCAGACTGGAGCTCAGTGGCGTGATCCTCATTGCCAGCTCCACCTCCTGGGTTCACACCATTCTCCTCCTCTCCTCCCAAATAGCTGGGACTACAGGCACCTGCCACCACAGTCATTTTTTTAGCCCTCTGTGCATGTGGGTATTGGGGGCCAACTTCCTTGAGTAAGATGTATGGTGGAATGTCCCTCATCTTGGTTTCTCTAGGTAACTTACAGCTTGCAAACTCTTGTGGTCAGTGGGGATGGCATGAGTGGGGTGACGTTGCCATCACCTTACCGTGGTGCAAGTTCTGGTGACTAGTGTGACTGCATGAAATAATACTCTAGTGGAGGTGATCTGAACCCAAAGTTCCATCCCTCCTCTGTCTCACTGGGAGATTCCTAGTACACAAGTGTTGAATCTTCTCATATCTTTTCATCACTTTTTCGCTAATCTCTTTGTATTAGAGCACATTACTGTAAAGAAATACCTGAGACTGGGTAATTTATAAAGAAAAGAGGTTGAATTGGCTCATGGTTATGTAATCTTTTCAGGAAGCATGGTGCTGGCATCTGCTGTGGTTCTATCGAGGCCTCAGGAAGCTTATAATCATGGTGGAAGTCAAAGGGAGAGCAGGCACATCACATGGCAAAAGCAGTAGCAAGGGAGAGAGAGTGGTGGGGGAAGGTGCCACACAATTTTCAACAACCAGATCTTGTGAGAACTCACTATGGCGAAGACAACACCAAGCCATGAGGGATCTGTCTCCATGAAACTGATCTCCCACGTCCTCAGCTGCAGCACCCAATTAGATTAAAACCTTCTTCCCTAGTAATACTCATTGTCTCAATGATTGCCCATCTGTGTGGCAAGTAGCAGAACCTAGACCAAAACCATGGTGTTTCAGTAACAAGGTTTACCACTCTGAACACCATTACTCTCAAGGAGAATTGAAAATGGTCAAGTGAATTAAAATTTAGAAGTGACTTTGTGTGAGTATTCCTTTGTAGGGGAGGGTTGTTGTAAAGTTGTACTTGAATTCACTTCAACAGTGTACTTTCCCAAAAAAACGAAGTCTGGGGAAATATATGCTTTTGCTTCTCAAGTTTAATGTTGGCAAGTACAGTAAAAAACACTGTGCCCTTATGTTGGCCTAGCACAGCAAATCCATGTTTGAGACATATCAGATAAATGTAGAGAGAAAAAGAGCAACAAGGGATTACAATGACTGGAGTGTTACATTGTATTACAGCTACATCTAGATAGGTCTGTGCTTCTATAAGTATGCAGGCAAAGAACCTGTGACTGTCCTTTGCCTGCATAATTATACACAAACCAACCCAAAGGACCAGATTTGGGACACATGTGAATGCCAGTTTTCTTAAATCCTGTTCAGTAGGATTACCTGAAGAAGTGATGATACTGCAAAAGGCAAAAACTGGAGATAGACTGCTGAATTCCTATTAAAATGACAAACTGGAATTAACTGAAGTACACTGGCAAACTGAAGTTGCTGCAGGAAAGCATATCAGTGCTGAAGATGCTCTCACTGACAATGTCTGTTTTAAACCCAGGTCTGACCCAAAAAGTATTCAACCATTTCACAACAGTAATATTTAAGTAGTAACTCTGCTACCTACCTTATGTGCCTTTTCTCCATAATCTCCAAGGTCAGATAATAGAAGTCTGAGTGATAAAAATCAACTGCTAGTGAATGAAAGACATGGTGGTAGTTAATAAAGAAAAAAGTAAAAAGAAATCTCTTATAGCCTCTTTCCAAAAGGCAGAAGAACTTCCATTAACATATCTAAGCTGGGGAAGACAAAAAGTTTTACCTTTAAATGAAATTTGAAGTATTAGATTAATATATTGAACTAGAGAATCATTTTTAAATTCTTTTTAAAATTACCTTTACCATAGTACTTTCTATTAACAATTTTTTAAAAACTATAAAATTTTTTGAGCTTTTATTCAAGAGCAGGAAAAGTATTAGCCCATATTAGCAGGATAAAATAGATAGTATGAAAGAAAAAAATAGACTTTTATAATTGTATTCCATATGTTCATATTAAGCATATTATTTCAGTGAGACTGTAGAACAGAATTTAGTGGATATTGTTAAAATGGATTTAGTCTGAACAAAGACAGAAGTTTTTATCTGTTTTGTTTATTGATGTATTCCAATAGCTTAAAATGCATGGTGCATAAATATACAAAATAAAGATTTTTCCAATGCATGAGTAAGTCTAGAAAATTAAGGCCAGATTGTGAAGGGTTTTAAATATCAAGCTGACAGTATGCAAATTTACAGCATACATATCACTCATACAACCCACCTGTGGCTGACTGCTAACTAAGCCCCAGTTCTGCCCATTGCCACCTCACCACCCCTGATTTGCAGCCTGTTCATAATAGTGGTTTAGTCGTTACTACAGATGGAGCCAGTACACTGTTTTAATCATGGGAATGTGCTTAGGAGCTTCCTCCCAGTACTTGAAATTGCAGGGAATCTGAAAAGCTTTGTTTTCTCTCTCTTCAATTCAGTTAGAAATTAGGTGTTGATTTTTCATTCCTCCTGCACTGCAAACTTTCTGGCCCTCTAGACTCTCTACCTTTTATCTCTTCTTCCCATCTCATTCTGTTAGGCATCCATATTTTCTTCCTTTACTCCAATATTGACCACTAATTTGATCAAATAATTATCTTCATTTTACAGTGTTAATGAAACACCAGGAATTTGGTCTAGGTCCCGCTGCTTGCTGCACAGAAAGGCAATTACTGGGAAAACAGTCATTGCCAAGGAAGAAGGCTTTAATCGGGTGTTGAAGCTGAGGAGATGGGAGCTCAGTTTCGAATCCATCTCCCTGATTGACTAAAGCTAGAGGGTTTATATAGCAGTGAAGAAACATAACAGTGTAAGAAAACAAGAACTAGGGAGGAACAAGGAGGCCTCTGGGGCAGTGATCTGGTAAGTTTCAGTTATTTGATACTTTTTTTTTTTTTTTTTTTGAGAGGCCTGAAGGTCCTCCTTTCCTGAGGAAGGAACTCAGATAAAACAAATAAAAGTTTTAAGCTTTAACAGCAGAAGGGCCAATTTCTATGTTTATCTGAAAACAACTGTCTATGGGACTATTGGACTAGTTTCAAAAGGAAATACAAATGTGAATGCATTGCTATTTCTAATACATTATTTCAAAATTATGAATCATCTTTTCTTCCTATCCATAGTCTCTTTCTTTGCAGAAAAACTCAAACTCTCCTGGGTTTTTAGGATAAAATGTTATTTGGTCCCAAAGAAGCATCAAGAAGCCTGTACCCAGAACATCTATAGAAATTTATGTTAATATTTCTGTCACAGAGTCATTCCCATTCTTTTATTTTTATGTAGAACAAAAGCAGTAACATGCAAGTTTACAGCACAGATTAATTTATGTAACTCCATAATTGAAGCGGCAATTTTTGCTTTATGGTAAAATTATAATTATCTTTAAACATGAAAAAAGAAAGCCATAGCTTTCTATAAATATGTCATTGTGTTTTGATTCAATAACTAGACTTTCAATCAGGAATAAATGACAGGACAATTAAGATAAACTTTAAACTGGTGGTAAAACAGCTCAAACACTATTGATTTCATTTTATGTTTTAGCTGTAGGGTACGAGCTTGTAATGCATTTCATTTTTTTGACTTTTATGGTTTCACACAGAAGGTCTGTGACAAATAATGCTAATGACTCTTTACTTATGATTGACTGACTTACAAAAGCATCCCTGTTATAACTAGGGTAACAATATTGTAGCCTGTGACATATTATGTTTTAGTCCTAAAATCCCAGGAATGATCATAGCCTTATATTTATACTATAAATAAATGGCCACAGATTTAGAAACTGTATTAATAATTTATTACTTTAAAATATGGAGAGCAGTTTATGAAAATTAACACAATAATATTAACAGCATTTTTCTTTCAGAAATGTTAAGCATCTTATATAAATACGTGGTTGAAAAAACTATATTTTCAGCAAAACAAAAATGTATTCCAGTGGACTCATAGCATAAAATTGTCCAAGAACAGGCCGGGCGCGGTGGCTCAAGCCTGTAATCCCAGCACTTTGGGAGGCCGAGACGGGCGGATCACGAGGTCAGGAGTTCGAGACCATCCTGGCTAACACGGTGAAACCCCGTCTCTACTAAAAAATACAAAAAAAAACTAGCCGGGCGAGGTGGTGGGCGCCTGTAGTCCCGGCTACTCGGGAGGCTGAGGCAGGAGAATGGCGTAAAAACCCGGGAGGCAGAGCTTGCAGTGAGCTGAGATCCGGCCACTGCACTCCACCCTGGGTGACACAGCGAGACTCCGTCTCAAAAAAAAAAAAAAAAAAAAAAAAAAAAAAAAAAAAAATTGTCCAAGAACAAATTACATTGTGCACAATAGGTTTCCTGGGAAATGTGATTTGAAAAATGGTTATAGACTATTATTAATACATTTCTGAAACCAAATGCATTGAAGCAGTGCTCTTCCATTGATCCCAAATTGATTTGCTGAACTGATGACAATGATATATAATTAAACTTTTCAAAATAGAAAAAAAGTACATTTCTGCATATATAATACGAGAAAAAAACATATTTCATGAGGGAAACATTTTGTATTGCTTCCATGGGCAATCAAAATTAAAATATTGAAGAATCTAGGAATGCATAAAATAGTTTTCCTTCTTATACCTAAGAATAAGCCTGGAACTAAAGAGAGGAGATACAATTTTCTTCATTCCTGGAAACATATTTATAATTAATATAGTAATTAATTTAGATTTTTTTCTAAGCCTTTTTAGTCCAAATTTAAGTTGGGATTCAAAATGAGACCATTCATTGAATGCCAAATATCTTTACAAACTTATGTTTTCCATAGAGTATTAATTACTGATTAATAATGAGGCCCCAGAATGATACAATAGTCACTCTAAACCTCTTGCTTTAGAAAAATTCTTATTTCAATAGAGGCACACCTATTAAATGCAAATGAAGCTATGCACAGAAGAACTGGAATCTATTAAGTCACTTATGTTACAGAAATAACAACACTTCCAGAAATAGAAAACAGGTGCAACTACATGAATAACATAAGCATAAAATGTAGCTTAGCAATCATAGATATGAGGGAAATTATCAGAATTTTCTTCAAAAGCACATTAATTCTTCATTATTGATTACGGTTGTAGGCATTGGCTATCCGCATTCTGTTGTAATATAATCAAAGTCGGGTCTTCACTATAAAGTAATAACTTGCTAAAGATTTAGCATAGCTATTATATTGGTTTTTATTTATTTTTATCACTTATGGATAACGCAGTTTTTTCTGTTAATAAAATTATTTACTTTCCCAACTTTAACAAGTAGCTGATCTTACTGGTTGACTATTGAAAGAAGAAAAAAGAAAAGCTTCCTATTAAGTAGACAAAAATAATTTCAGCATTATGCTTAAATAATAAAAAGAAATATGGAGAAAAGTACCATATAGAAAATATGTACATATGAGTGAACATTCAAAAGGTTTCATTGTCTCCACTTACAAGTCTCTGAAGTTCTGCTGGGCATATCCTATGTAACTGCTCTTCTGAATTTCTATATTCATTGTATTCTTTTCACTTAGCCTCAAGGAATGTCTACACCTAAATGTCTTTGCTTCCACAAGTCTCTCTTTTTAAAAATGTCCTTTCTTCACTGTTTTTCAGATCAGCTCAATTATTCTACAAGGGTCAGTTTAAAGGTCATCTCATTTTTGAAACTTTCCTTAATCATCTATTTTCCTTGTCATATAAGAAAAAATACATCTAGCCTGTGAGTTCTCTTCAAATAAAAAGATGTAGTATTTATTATTCAATTTTATCTTGTCCCAGATTTTATCACAGGTGCCGTGTGGATGATAGCAGAGAAGATGAAACTGTGAGATAGATCCCAAAGAAGAGAATAGTATAGATAACACTATGAAGATGAAAGATATATTTCAAAAATATTAAATACTCCTTTCTTGCACAATACAGAAATTGTCTAGTAAATTATGTTTGATGCCATGTTCTAATGCTTTAGAGAAATACTGTCATAATATCTATTGTACTACTCTACCTTTTTGATATTTATTGTTTATATAAAAGATCACATTATAATTAACCATATATTTTCATGATTGATTTTGTCCAAAATGTATCTAATTTTGAGCTGGTCTAATTAATAACAGTATAATTTTATAATTCTTCACAGTGAATTGTGACTTGTGTCAGATTTGCAAGAACATTTGGTGGGTTAAACATATAAAGTGGTAATAAAATAATAGATACTTGGACAAACAATAGAATTTAGTGTATTCCAAGGTAAAAGTGGTAAAGAATGACTGGGGCAATGCTCTTTTGATCTTGAAATTAGATATTACTTATTATCTTTGACAATATTACATGGATTGGTAAAGGATTTGTGGGTCCCCTTGTCATTCTTCTTACTCTTTGACTAATGTTAACATTCTTACATACATACACACACACACACACTTGCATTTACATATGAACAAAGCTTCCAAACAGACTAGTACTTTTTAAGTTATTATTTCACTTTCAACAACTATGTTCCCTTTATTTTTGAGGCACATCTAATGTGATTCTCTTTTTTTGTCACATGGCCCCTAAAACATTATTTTCGTGCCACAGAGATAATGAAAAGTATGTTAAATTAACAAATATATATCACGTATTTGCAAAGCATAAACATTTTTTCTAAGTGTTGTAAGGGGATACATATCCACGAGGTGAGCTTAGCGCTTTAAAGAAGTTTCTATCCTGTTGGAGAAGCTATGTATAAACAATAAGTAGTAGCATGAAGTACATGACTAAATTGATATACAAGAGACATAGACATGCATGATTTGAAATTAAAGTAACTTTGTCAATGAAAAAAAACTCAAACTCTGCAAAACATTTGAAGAAATTTATTCTGAGCCAAATATGAGTGACCATGGCCCTTGACACAGTCCTCAGGAGATCCTAGAACATGTTCTCAAGGTGGTTGAGGTGCAGCTTGGTTGTATACATTTAAAATTCTTCTAATTGGCAATTGGCAATTGGTTCAAAGTGGCTTCAGAAGACAGTGAATTGCGAGATCGTAGTAAACAAGTTAGTGAAGAGCAAAAGGAAGTAGATAAGTAAAAGAATCATAAAATAGTGTTTCTCATAAAGCAGCTGTTTGAACTACCGGTGATAATTACCTGAGATACTCGTTCAATAATACATATTTTTGTGATCTCTTTTCTAAACTTAATTAAGATATCTGGAAATGGAAAATGGAAATCTGAATGTTTAGTATTTTGTTGTTGTTGTTGTTTCTTCACAACTATTTGAAATACTGATAGGAAGATTAACTGCTTGCAGTTTTTTGCTTTGTTTTGTTTCTGAAGGCAGGGAATTAACATGAGAAAGTTAGCTCAGTTATGTAGAATAGCTTGGAGAGAGAGAGAATGAATGCTAAAGAGAATTGGATAAATAGGCCAGGCCCAAACTAGAACTAGTATTGGGCCAGTGCGATGAGGAAAATGTAGGACAATTGCAAAAAATAAGTTGGTAGGACTTGATGACTGGTTATAAAGAGAAAGGAAGAAATCAAGGATGCTTTTATACTTTTGATCTTGGGTGACATGAATAAGATCTAAAAACTTGTAGGAAACTAGGAGCTGCACTTCCAAAGGTGTTCAAGACTGATAGGCAGATTTTGAAAAAAAGTCATATAGCATGATTACTTAAATCAAGGAATTGTTATGCAAAGGGTCGCTAGTCTCACATGGTATAAATGTAAAATAATGAGGCTTAAGTGAGGAAACTAGGCAAAGAAAGCATCAAATGAAAAAGTATCTCTTGACCTCCCAAAACCACAGAGAAAAACTTAATTTGCACATGCCCGAACACACCATAGAAAGGGCTCAAAGCTAGAAACCAGGGACTGGAAACACTACAACTCTACAAATATAAAGGAAATATGGAAATAAAGGTAAATAAAAATTCACTGGCAATGTAATGATAGGAGATTCCCTGTCGAGGCAATGATCACTTTAAGAGGAGATGAGCTAGTGAAGCTTGTATCGGGGAGAAATGCTGTTTAGATCCATTCTGCTATCTCAGATCCAATGACCAAGTTGAGCTGTCGGGAAAAAAAAAAAAAAGTCCCTTGAGGCCCCATCTGGTTTGTCTCTCTGAGGCTGTCAAGAGAAAAATGAAAGACTGAGTTTGAGAAAACCACTTCCATTTGGTGAATGAGAGGAAAAGAATAGCCATTGACGAGCCCAGTGGAAAAAATGAATACAATTTATGTAGTGATGACCTGTTAGCCAAAGGAAAAGAGGGTTTCAAGAAAAGTTGAAAATGGCTGAAACAGCAAATGTTGCAGATACTCCAGAAAATTATGCCTAAGGAAAGTATGTTGGATAATAGTTAACTTGGGCCAACAATAACTAAAGCTAGTGCCAAATAAATAATAAAAGTCTTGTATGTGGAAGAAAACAGGGGAATTAAGTAGGTAAAACAATTTTTGGTTTTATCGTCACAATTTAAACTTTAATTTATTCTTAAATATTCCCTAATTTCGTTAATGTTTACATTTTCATAAGGCATGCATTTCAATTTAATGTACACATTACTTCAGTGCAAAAGCAAAATCTGAGAATTTTATGATTCAGAGATAAGAAGCAGAAATTTAGCTTGTCATTCTTTTTAATCATTATTCAAAACACAAGTCTAGTAGTCAATTCTTCCCAATCTAATTCATTTTTTATTCCCAGGAACGTTTGTAAGTTCAATTAATCAATCTTGTTCTTGTTTTTATCCCTCTTGGTATCTTGTACCTAATTAGTCCCCCATGTAATGTCTTAAAAATAATTACAGACAAGCAGTTTAGAGGAAATCATTATTTTAAATGCTGTCACTTTCAATTTTGAAAGTCTGTTACTATTTACTTACAGCGTATGCTTGTCATCAAGACTCTTTAATAGAGGTTGCTATAATTGTGTTTTATTAAAATACACAAGAAAGTTGGATACTTTAACCAGTTTAGTGGCTCAGTTTTGCTTACAGATGATCCCTATTTGATGATATTTCATAAATGCTCAGATATACCTGAGTTTAAAGGACAAACAGTAAAGGAGAAATTTATCAAAAATCTATACTAGGAAAATTCTATATAACTCAGATTATTAAACAATTAAATTGTTCTCATTTAAAATTACCTTAATAGAACAGCAGAGAAAAAGTAGATACACAAAAGTTTTATATAAGAAATTACTTAAGACCCATGATTTTGGTATCAGGCTTGAATTACATACCCAGTTGTGATCTTTACAAACTTCTCTCACCTTTGTAATCTTCAGCTTTCTCTTGGGGTAAATATGTCTACACCTCATAAGGATATTTGAGAATTTTAAGGATAACCATACCTGAAAAGTACTTAACTTACTGTAACATAAGAAATACTCTATAAAAAAGTATTTTTTTATTACTGCTACTAGATGTGATATGTTTGAACCACACAAAATTATATTAAGCACATACTAAATATGCTTCATCTACTCCTTTAGTAAGTGTACAGAGAGATATCTCATGTTTTCCTCTGAATTCTCTGTATTACCAGTGATTGTAGGTTGTGACGTTAGAAAAGCAGCCAGGCATCTTTTGAGGGTTTTAGATTTGAATATCCCTATCTTGATTGACAACCAGATAATGTATATACAAAGACACAGACAACTTTCTTTTTCAAGAAAAGATTAATGTAATAATCCGTGATGATAAAGAAGAAGATATACTAAAATTTAATACTCGATTAAATTTTACAACACAAAATGAAAAATCTACACTTCATAATGTCTTTCAGGAGGAAAGAATCCAGTATCTTTTCTGTAGGTAGGAAGATATGGTGTCCATTCTCTGCTATGGACTGAATTGGTCATTCCAAACTATTTTTGGCATGGTTAATAAGTTGGAAACAGCAGAAACCACTTCTGACTGGCTTATACTAAGGGAATCATATCAGAGGAATACTTGGTGGCTTGTACAAGCAAGAGAGAAATTGAATAGGGTCTACGGAAAAACAAAAACATGGAGAGGCTTCAGCAATCTTAGAAACTCAAGTAGCAATTCCTTTTTGGGCAGTGCTGTTGAGAGAGCTGGGGTCAATGGCCTTCAAGCAACTGGCAGTCAGTTCAAGGATCACACATCTGGAAGTAAGAGAATCTGATTGGCCTGGCTTGAGTTACGTATCCTTAGCCAGGGGTGAAGTGAAGAGTACAATAGTTGGCATTTCTATTAAAGGCTCATGGAATGTAGAGGTGATAGTAACCCAGGAGGGGAAATGGACTTCTGTGGCCAGAATAAAGGAGGAAGTGATACTGTTTAGGCAAATTTAAAAAAAAAGTCCTATTATGGCTGAAATGTGGTTGAATTAAGTGTTTGGTAAGCAGTATGGAGGTCGGTATAGAGGGGTGGCATATTACTTGAAAGTTACAGTGTTAAATTTTTACTTTATATCATAAGGGAATTTTAATTTCCATTTATACTGTGACTAGTGCTCAAAAATGTAAGTAGCTGATTACCTCAACTTTTGAAGGTTTATCAGTTTATGTTGCTTCAAAAACTATTTTCTCCTCTCAGAAGTTTGGGAGAGGATTAAAGATAATGCTTGGAGTTAATTACACGTTGCAAGAACTATGAACCCCTATTTTGCAAGTATTAATTAAGCACTTTCCAAAAGCTCAATTTAGAATGTTCATTACACTAAGTAGTTGGAGTTAAATTGATCCCACTTATATTGCTTCTAAAATTGCTGCAAAAAGTGAATGATATAATATGCTGTATACCATATGACTAATGAACACAGTGAAGATATATAGATAAATGATAATTAA
Organism: Macaca thibetana thibetana; assembly: GCF_024542745.1. Taxonomy (NCBI): domain Eukaryota; kingdom Metazoa; phylum Chordata; class Mammalia; order Primates; family Cercopithecidae; genus Macaca; species Macaca thibetana. The sequence goes on from NC_065586.1 coordinate 79,770,020, forward strand.
ATTGTGTCTTGCAAGACCACTTCTCTCTTTATTCATTGCTTCTTGGTTGAATCTTCACAAGTAAATCAAATATACCTAGAGAAATATCTTCTTACAAAAAGCAAGCAAATTCTTATTTTATTTTAGGAGGAAAAAAAATATATGCTTTACTAGCATAAGCCAGGGCTTGTTGATGCAGGAAAAAAAAATGAAGATTTGCACATAATATCTCCACATGTTCTTCAGATGAAAGAGATGATATTTTAGAAATGGCATAGAAAGGAACAAAGTTCAAGATTTTCATGTACATTATGCTTTATGACTTCTGTTTTCTCTCTACTTCTAGTCTTCCATCATGATATTAACATTAACTATTTTAAATTAGAAAAGTAGTACTTATCATTATATACAATGAAAATAAAATATGAAAAGAAAATTAAAATAATCTATCCCATGATTTTGATTTTTTAAAAAATTTATATATCTTTTTCAATTATATTGTAATATCCTAATATATTATTATATAGTGTATATACATACACTTATATGCACTTGCACATAATTTATCAATTTTTATTAAAATATGCAAATGTTTTGAAAATAGAATATATACCATAACACTTTTCACTTTTTATAGACAATTATGTTTTTTAGGTGTATGGTGATTATAAACATACACCTGTTTATTATGACATTTAATCATCAAAGTAGTCTTATTGCTTGTCTACAGTTTATACATGAGAAAGCAGGCCCTTGTATTCAACTGCCTCGTCCAAGATCAAAAAGTCCTCAACTTTATAGAAATGGGATTTCTCATCTTATATCCATACTGTTTTTAATTTGCCTCCAGCTGTTATGAGGTGAGCGAAAGGGTTATTTTCAAATGAATGTATATAGAAACACTTCCACTGGGAGGCTTTAATTCCAACCAGATTATCTACATATGCCTTAAATTATTTTCCTCATGCCGTTTAGAAGTAGGTTTGCTTTCCCTGGCCCCATTCTAGCAATCTGTATTCTCAGCTTCCTGCATATTTATAAAAACGTAAAAAGTTTTAGAAATTTCCCAGTGAAATGTTCATTTTTCTTGTGGTTCTAGGCATAGAAGTATATACCTAAATACCTAACACCTAAATACAAATAAATTATTTTTTTGCTATAGAAATAAATTGCCCTACTCCCCACTCCCCATAAATCACAAATTTTAGAATTATTCAAGGATTACTTCAGGTTTCTTAAACGACTCAAATTTAAGGCCATAAAGTGAAATAGTTATATCTATATATTGTTACAGGTTTGATCTGCATATTATTTATGCCTTCTCCTAGTTGAGTAATTTTAGACATGCTATTTAATCCCTCCAAGCCTCATCATCTTCATTGATAAAATGTGAGCAATCAATAATCTGTACAATGTTATTATAGGAGTAAATTGAAATAATGCACAGAAAACACTTAGTCCAGAAACTTCTCAGTGATTAGTATTACCATTAAAGCATCCTGTCAGTGATGTTGTTTGCACATAAAAAGAGCTTCAGAGCTCCCACCTTTGTATTAAAACAGAAATTTGTTTTTCCTAAATTTGTCATTTGGGAACATCCTAACACATTTCTGTTTTGAAATATAGTATATCCTTAGAATTTTACATTGAAAAGAACACAAAAATATGTCTCTTGTATGCAAAATGATGCCCCCCTTCCCTTGAGACATCTGTGCCCTAATCTCTGAAATTTGGGAAGATGTTAATTTACATAAGATAAGGGACTTCCCAGATGTGATTGGATTAAGGATTTAAAAAGGGCGATTATTCTGGACTATCTAGGTGGACTCAATGCAATTACAAGCATCCTTATAAGTGAAAGAAGGCAGGACAGTCAGTGTCAGAGTGATGCAACAGAAGATTCCACTGGCCATTGCTAGATTCGACTGATGAAAGGACACTAAGCTTAAAGAATGCAAGCAGGCAGCTTCTAGAAGGTATAAAAGAGAAGGAAACAGATACAGCCCTGGAGGCTCCGGAAAGAAATGCAGACCTGCTGCCTCTTAATTTTAGCCCAGTGAGACCCATTTGGACCTACATACTATACAATATTACATTGGTGTTATTTTAAACCACTAATTTTACAGTAATCTATTCCAGAAGCAATAGGAAGCTATGGTGATATCCGTGTGTGTGTGTGTGTGTGTGTGTGTGTGTGTTTGCATTAAAGGACAGAGGCACTTATTTGAGCAGCATTAAATACTTTAGCACATTGTTTCAAAAGAATTTTTTTCTCTTCCTTCGACAATGCCATAGACATTTATAAATCCTTTAAATCATTTGTAGTAACTCTTCAGTTGATATCCAAATGTAGAAGGGGCAATGGTATTTGTCTGCCTTTTGAAATAGATGTAGCGTTTTATTCAATAATTCTTTATTCAGTACTACTATTTGATTGCCTGTGTTCTAGAAGCTGAGCAAAAGTGTCTATCGGAAGTTAACTTTGCTGTTATTACAGGGAGAGAAACCTGGGCATTAATTTTAACCATGTCTGGGAATGAAGTCTGGCTCTTCTGTATAATAGTTGACTAGTTCCTTAATCTCCTTGAGTCTCAGTTTCTTTATCTACAAAGCAGAAATGAAAATACCTATTTCATGGATTTGTTGCAAGGTTTTTAAATAAATCTTGTAAGTAAAATGTCCAATGTAGAGAAACTATTGAAGAAAGAGTAATGCATCTTCCATTCCTTCCATTAAATGTGGAAAACCATAGTTGGTTTGTGTATTAGGCCATTTTTGCCTTACTATAAAGGAATGCCTGAGGCTGGGTAATTTATAAAGAAAAGATACTTTATTTTGGATCATGGTTCTACAGGCTGTACAGGAAGTGGGATGCTGGCATCTGCTCTTGGTAAGGGCCTCAGGAAGCTTCCAATCATGGTGGAAAGTGAAGGGAGAGCCAGTGCATCACATGACCAGAGCAGAAGCAAGAGGGAGTGGGGAGGTGCCACACACTTTTCAATATCCAGATCTCTTGAGAACTCAAGAGTGAGAACTCTCTCATCACCAAGGGGATGGTACTAAGCCATTCGCAAGGGGTTCACCTCCATGATCCAAACACCTCCCACCAGGTCCCACCTCCAATAGTGGGGATTCCATTTCAACATGAGATGTAGGGGAGACAAACATTCAAACCGTATCGGTGTATTCATTTCATTTTGATGGATTCTTCTCTTATCTTTTAGACAAAGCTCCTTTATAGTCTCAAGAAAAAAAAGAATATAGTGTTAATATCTGTTGTGTGTGTGTCTGTGTTTAGGTGCACATATGAAAATTCAAAACTGCCCATGTGACAATAACTACAGTCCATGTGTCTTTTCAAATGCTTAGCAAATTGCATTTCCACAACACAATCTTTTTGCATCTTTGATTGTTCTTCTGTTAGCCTTTATTTTAGTATATTTATTCATCATTGTTTTTATTTAAACAAAGCATTAGTTTTGGGACATAAATCTACTTTTATTTTTAATTATATGTCAAAGAATTCAGAGGTCATGTAATGGTCTATTCAGATATAATAATTTTGTCTTTCTCAGCTGTGATCCTGCAATTCAGTGTGCAATAATTCCTATTAGCCTTGTAACATCAACAGAATAGTGTTAGGTCGAATATTATATACAGTCTGATTTTCTTGAACCCTTGGTTTTTGAAATAAATTTTCTATAAATGTGTGGTCTTGTGTAAATAAAAGTATGCATATTTAATAGGACACAGTACTTTTCATATGTTTTCCAATAGTATTTCATTATGATTTCATAAAATTATTTTACTTGCATGAAAAATATGTATTTTCCACTACATTATTTGATGTATACTATATTCCTACATAATATCTCATATAAAAACCATTTTCTTTTAAAATTCAGTGCTAGGAAATTTTATTTCAATTTCATGCTATTGGTATTTTTCTTCCTTCTGATAATAGTAATAATGTTTTATTATTATATTATTATATTACCTATTATAAAATATTAGAAAACTAATATTTTCTCCCTCCTGCCTGGAGAGCCAGGAATCTCTGAGGCATATATGAAATAGTAAAGCTACCATGTATTTAATGCCTTACCTGCATTTGCTCATTTAATCTAGTTATTTATGTAAAATTATTATCATGTTTTGAATAAGAAACTTTACCTCAGAGAGAGTAAGTAACCTATATAAGGTCACATAGCATACATGTGGTATTATCAGGTTAGACCAAGCTCTGCTTCCAAAGTTTATGCTTACATTTTTATTGCCTAGATTACAACTACTACAGTTTTGTTGATCATTATGAGTCCTGTAATAGTGTAATAGCTGCTTTCTGTAGGGAACTAGCGTTTAATAAATAAAACTGATTTAAAATAGTGTCTTTTTTATCTCACAGAAACTGACTGACCTAAAAGTCACAATCACTCGGTTGCAGAGGCTTTTAAATGTATCCGTTTGAACTCAGGAATAACAAAAGGTTGGCAGTACCAATGAAAACAAGCAATTTTGCATCCTTAACTCCTATTTTGGTGATTACAACTTGCAGATAAATTTAGTCATAAAATCTTTCCAGGAGGAAAAAATGTTAAAATGGATTTAAAACCAAAATTTAAGTAATACTTGGAATATTACTGTTTTTTTCCTGATTATTTCCTCATGACTATACAGTTGGCCTTCTGTAACCATGGGTTCTGCATTAATGAATCCAGCCAACCAGAGATGGAAAATATTCAGAAAAGAAATGGATAGTTGTGTCTATAATGAACATACACAGAATTTTTTTGTCATTATTCCTTAAACAATATAGTATGCAACTATTTATGAAGGATTTACATTGTATTAGGTATTATAAATTATCTGGAGATGATTGATATGGGAAGATGTGTGTAGGTTATATGCAAATACTATGGCCATTTTCTATCAGGGACTTGAGTATATATGGATTCTGGTATCAGAAGGGGGTCCTGGGACCAATCCCCCACAGATAGTGAGGAATGACAAAGTGTCAGTGTTGTCATTTTCTTCATTTAAAGACTTAGCTAAAATCAAGTATTATATATTATACAAATATGGGCCAGGCACAGTGGCTCACACCTGTAATCCCAACACTTTGGGAGGCTGAAGTGGCAAATCACAAGGTCAGGAGTTTGAGACCAGCCTGGACAACACAGTGAAATCACGTCTCTACTAAAAATACAAAAAGTAGCCAGGCATGGTGGCAGGAGCCTATAATGCCAGCTTCTCCAGAGGCTGAGGCAGGAGAATTGCTTGAACTCAGGAGGTGGAGGTTACAGTGAGCCAAGATCATGCCACTGCACTCCAGCCTGGATGACAGAGCGAGACTCTGTCTCCTGCAAAGAAAGGAAATATGAATGTCACATTTGGGAGCCAGTAGTGACAGGCAGTTATTTACTCAATTCAGTTATTAACCTCTCAGCCAAACACATACAGAAAATATTTCTTTTAGATACAAGCAATTAACATTATGCAAAGTCTAATTAATTCAATGTCCAAGGTAAATTTGAAAACTGTTGAAATGAACCACAAAAGAGTCCATCTATCTTTCTGCCTAGCCACTCAAAATAAATAGTATATAAAAATATAGCTACAGGCCGGGCGCGGTGGCTCAAGCCTGTAATCCCAGCACTTTGGGAGGCCCAGACGGGCGGATCTTTAGGTCAGGAGATCGAGATCATCCTGGCTAATACGGTGAAACCCCGTCTCTACTAAAAAATACAAAAAACTAGCCGGGGGAGGTGGCAGGCGCCTGTAGTCCCAGCTACTCGGGAGGCTGAGGCAGGAGAATGGCGTGAACCCGGGAGGCGGAGCTTGCAGTGAGCTGAGATCCGGCCACCGCACTCCAGCCCGGGTGACAGAGCGAGACTCTGTCTCAAAAAAAAAAAAAAAAAAAAAAAAAAAAGCTACATATAATCTCTGCAGAGCAAAAGCTGGGAAGAAACAGTGAGCTTCTCATCCTAAAACACTTAATAATTTATTTTCTAACTGTTTTGTAAGTATATTTTATTCCTGTTAATTCTCTCTAGTGGACACACTATATTTTCTCTCTTTTCTCTCAAATTCTACTATATATTTTTAGTGAATAACTTAAAAATATACCAATTAAGATAAATTATTCTACTTGTAGTAAAAATATGTATTTCCACCTGTATATTCAAAAATATGTATCTATAGACCCATTAGTAAGAACGGCTTAAGCATTTCTCTCAGATGATCCTTTTGTTTTTAACATTAATTTGCCTATAGAACCATTAATTTGCCTATAGAATACAAACGGGAACAGGGGAACATAGAGAAAATTAATAATGATATGAAAACCAGAATATTCAAGATGTTTTCAAATAGCCCATCAAATTACAAAATGATTTCAGAGTCAATATTTTCCTAAAGTTAAACTTTTTAGAGAAATCTGTTGTTTTTAATAGATTGCTTTTAATTGAAACAACATGCAGTTTTTTGTTATTATGATTTTTTTTATATTCTTTAAGTTTTAGGGCACATGTGCACAACGTGTAGGTTTGTTACATAGGTATACATGTGCCATGTTGGTTTGCTACACCCATTAACTCGACATTTACATTAGGTATTTCTCCTAATGCTATCCCTCTACCAGCCCTCAACCCCATGACAGGCCCTGGTGTGTGATATTCCCTGTCCTGTGTCCACGTGTTCTTATTGTTCAATTCCCACCTATGAGTGAGAACATGTGGTGTTTGATTTTCTGTCCTTGTGATAGTTTGCTGAGAATGATGGTTTCCAGCTTCATCCATGTCCCTGCAAAGGACATGAACTCATCCTTTTTTATGGCTGCATAGTATTCCATAAAGTATGGAATATATGTGCCACATTTTTTTAAATCCAGTCTGTCATTGATGGACATTTGAGTGAGTTCCAAGTCTTTGCTATTGTGAATAGTGCTGCAATAAACATACATGTGCGTGTGTCTTTATAGTAGCATGATTTATAATCCTTTGGATATATACCCAGTAATGGGATCACTGGGTCAAATGGTATTTCTAGCTCTAGATCCTTGAGGAATACCCACACTGTCTTCCACAATGGTTAAACTAGTTTAAACTCCCCCCAACAGTGTAAAAGCGTTCCTATTTCTCCACATCCTCTCTAGCATCTGTTGTTTCCTGACTTTTTAATGATCGCCATTCTAACTGGTGTGAGCTGATATCTCATTGTGGTTTTGATTTGCATTTCTCTGATGATCAGTGATGATGAGCATTTTTTCATGTCTCTGTTGGCTGCGTAAATGTCTTCTTTTGAAAAGTGTTCATATCAGTTACCTACTTTTTGATGGGGTTGTTTGATTTTTTTCTTGTAAATTTGTTTAAGTTCTTTGTAGATTCTGGATATTAGCCCTTTGTCAGAAGGGTGGATTGCAAACATTTTTTCCCATTCTGTAGGTTGCCTTTTCACTCTGATGGTAGTTTCTTTTGCTGTGCAGAAGCTCTTTATTTTAATTAGATCTCATTTGTCTATTGTAGCTTTTGGTGTTTTAGTCATGAAGTCCTTGCCCATGCCTATATCCTGAATGGTATTGCCCAGGTTTCTTCTAGGGTTTTTTATAGTTTTAGGCCTAACATTTAAGTCTTTAATCCATCTTGAATTAATTTTTGTGTAAGGTGTAAGGAAGGGATCCAGTTTCAGCTTTCTACTTATGGCTAGCCAGTTTTCCCAGCACCATTTATTAAATAGGGAATTCTTTCCTCATTTCTTGTTTTTCTCAGGTTTGTCAAAGATCAGATGGTTCTAGATGTGTGGTGTTATTTCTGAGACCTCTGTTCTGTTCCATTAATCTATATCTCTGTTTTGGTACCAGTACCATGCTGTTTTGGTTGCTGTATCTTTGTAGTAGTTTGAAGTCAGGTAGTGTGATGCCTCCAGCTTTGTTCTTTTTGCTTAGGATTGTCTGGTCTATGTGGGCTCTTTTTTGGTTCCATATGAACTTTAAAGTAGTTTTTTTTTTTTTTTTTTTCAATTCTGTGAATAAAGTCATTGGTAGCTTGATGCGGATGGCATTGAATCTGTAAATTACCTTGGGCAGTGTGGCCATTTTCACAATATTGATTCTTCCTATCCATGAGCATGGAATGTTCTTCCATTTGTTTCTGTCCCCTTTTATTTCATTGAGCAGGGGTTTGTAGTTCTCCTTGAAGAGGTCCTTCACATCCCTTGAAAGTTGGATTCTTAAGTATTTTATTCCCTTTGTAGCAATTGCTAATGGGAGTTCACTCATGATTTGGCTCTCTGTTTGTCTGTTATTGGTGTACAGGAATACTTGTGATTTTTGCACATTGATTTTTGTATCCTGAGACTTTCCTGAAGTTCTTATCAGCTAAAGGAGACTTTGGGCTGAGACGATGGGGTTTTCTAAACATACAATCATGTCATCTGCAAACAGGGACAGTTTGACTTCCTCTTTTCCTAATTGAATACCCTTTATTTGTTTCTCCTGCCTGATTGCACTGGCCAGAACTTCCAACACTATGTTGAATAGGAGTGGTGAGAGAGGGCGTCCCTGTCTTGTGCCAGTTTTCGAAGGGAATGCTTCCAGTTTGTGCCCATTCAGTAAGATACTGGCTGTGGGTTTGTCAGAAATACCTGTTATTATTTTGATATGTTCCATTAATACCTAGTTTATTGGGAGTTTTTAGCATGAAGGGCTGTTGAATTTTCTCAAAGGCCTTTTCTGCATCTATTGAGAAAATCATGTGGCTTTTGTCATTGGTTCTGTTTATGTGATGGATTATGTTTATTCATTTGTGTATGTTGAACCAGCCTTGCATCCCATGGATGAAGCTTACTTGATCTTGGTGGATAAGCTTTTTGATGTGCTGCTGGATTCAGTTTGCTGGTATTTTATTGAGGATTTTTACATCAATGTTCATCAGGGATATTGGTCTAAAATTCTCTTTTTTTGTTGTTGTGTTTCTGCCAGGCTTTGGTATCAGGTTGACGCTGGCCTCATAAAATGAGTTAGAGAGGATTCCCTCTTTTTCTATTGATTGGAATAGTTTCGGAAGGAAAGTAGCAGCTCCTCTTTGTACCTCTAGTAGACTTTGGCTGTGAATCCGTCTGATCCTGGACTTTTTTTTGGTTGGTAGGCTATTATTTATTGCCTCAATTCCAGAGCCTGTTATTGGTCTATTCAGAGATTCAACTTCTTCCTGATTTAGTCTTGGGAGGATGTAAGATTTTATTGGTCTTGCTAGCAGTCTATCAATTTTGTTGATCTTTTCAAAACACCAGCTCCTGGATTCATTGAGTTTTTGAAGGGTTTTTTGTATCTCTATCTCTTTCAGTTCTGCTCTGATCTTAGTTATTTCTTACCTTCTGCTAACATTTGAATTTGTTTGCTCTTGCTTCTCTAGTTCTTTTAGGGTGTTAGGGTGTCGATTTTAGATCTTTTCTGTTTTCTCTTGGGGGCATTTAGTGCTATAAATTTAGCTCCACACACTGCTTTAAATGTGTCCCACAGATTCTGGTAGGTTGTGTTTTTCTTCTCATTGGTTTCAAAGAACATCTTTATTTCTGCCTTCATTTCATTATTAACCCAGTAGTCATTCAGGAGCATGTTTTTCGGTTTCCAAGTAGTTGTGTGGTTTTGAGTGAGTTTCTTAATCCTGAATTCTAATTTGATTGCACTGTGGTCTGAGAGACAGTTTGTTGTGATTTCTATTCTTTTACACATGCTGAGGAGTGCTTTACTTCCAACTATGTGGTCAGTTTTAGAATAAGAGTATCTTGTGGTGTTTTCTGTATTTCCTGAATTTGAATGTTGGCCTGCCTTGCTAGGTTGGGAAAGTTCTCCCGGATAATATCCTGAAGAGTGTTTTCCAACTTGGTTCCATTCTCCTCACCACTTTCAGGTACACCAATCAAATGTAGATTTGGTCTTTTCACATAGTCCCATATTTCTTGGAGGATTTGTTCGTTTCTTTTTACTCTTTTTTTCTCTAAACTTCTCTTCTAGCTTTATTTCATTCACTTGATCTTCAATCACTGATACCCTTTCTTCCACTTGATCAAATTGGCTATTGAAGCTTGCACATGTGTCACGTAGTTTCCTGCCATGGTTTTCAGCTCCATCAGATCATTTTAAGTCTTCTCTACACTGTTTCTTCTAGTTAACCACTCATTTAAAATTTTCTTAAGGTTTTTAGCTTCCTTATGATGGATTCGAACATCCTCTTTTAGCTCAGATAAGTTTGTTATTACCGACCATCTGAAGCCTACTTCTGTCAACTCATCAAAGTTGTTCTCCATCCAGCTTTGTTCCGTTGCTGGTGAGGAGCTGTGGTCCTTTGGAGGAGAAGAGGTGCTCTGGTTTTTAGAATTCTCAGCTTTTCTGCTCTGGTTTCTCCCCATCTTGTGGTTTTATCTTCCTTTGGTTTTTGATGTTGGTGACCTACAGATGGGGTTTTGGTGTGGATGTCCTTCTTGTTGATGTTGATGCTATTCCTTTCTGTTTGTTAGTTTTCCTTCTAACAGTCAGGTCCCTCAGCTGTAGGTCTGCTGGAGTTTGCTAGAGGTCCACTCCAAACTGTTTGCCTGGGTATTACCAGCGGAGGCTGCAGAACAGCAAATATTGCAGAACAGTAAATATTGCTGCCTGATCCTTCTTCTGGATGCTTTGTGCCAGAGGGCCACCCACCTGTATGAGGTGTCAGTCAGCTCCTACTGGGAGGTGTCTCCCAGTTAGGCTACACAGGGGTAGGGACCCACTTGAGGAGGCAGTCTGTCTGTTCTCAGAGCTCAAACATGGTGCTGGGAGAACCACTGCTCTCTTCAGAGCTGTCAGACCAGGGCATTTAAGTCTGCAGAAGTTTCTGATGCCTTTTATTCAGCTATGCCCTGCCCCCACAGGTGGAGTCTACAGAAGCAGCAGGCCTTTTTGAGCTGTAGTGGGCTCCTCCCAGTTCGGGCTTCGCCAGCCACGTTGTTTACCTACTCAAGCCTCAGCAATGGCGAACATCCCTCCCCTGGCAGGCTGCTGCCTCGCATATCAATCTCAGACTGCTGTGCTAGCAGTGAGCAAGGCTCTGTGGGCATGGGACCCACCAAGCAGGTGTGGGTATAAGCTCCTGGTGTGCCATTTGCTAAGACTGGAAAAGCGCAGCATTTGAGCAGCAGTGTCCCTATTTACTAGGTACAATCTACCATGGCTTCCCTTGGCTAGGAAAGGGAAATCCCCCAACCTCTGGTGCTTCCCAGGCGAGGCAATGTCCTGCCCTGCTTCGGCTCACCCTCTGTGGGCTGCACCCTCTGTCCAACCAGTCCCATTGAGAAGAATTAGGTACCTCAGTTAGAAGCGCAGAAATCACCCGTCTTCTGCACCAGTCACTCTGGGAGCTACTGACTGGAGCTGTTCCTATTCAGCCATCTTGGAACAGGGATGTCTGTTATTATGATTTTTAAATGCTTAAAAATCTGTTACCTCATTTAATTTACAGGAATAAAATAGAGCAATTTATTTTATTTAAGAGGACACTTGGGAGTAGTGAAGTGGTAGCAATTACAATTTAATTTAACATTTATTGAACACCTACTGTATTAGTCTGTTTTCACACTGCTATAAAGAAGTACCCGAGACTGGGTAATTTATAAAGAAAAGATATTTAATTGATTCACAGTTCTGCATGGCTGGGGAGGCCTCAGGAAACTTACAACCATGGTGGAAGGGGAAAGAGAAGCAAGTACCTGCTTCACAAGGCAGCAGGAAACAGAGAGTGAAGGGGGAAGCACTCCTTATAAAACCATCAGATTTCGTGCAAACTCACTACATGAGAACACACTGGGGAAAACTGCCCCCATGATCTAATCACCTCCCACCAGGTTCTTCCCTTGATATGTGAGGATTATAGTTCAAGATGAGATTTGGGTAGGGACACAGAGCCAAACCATATCACCTACTATGTGGAAGTCACAATGCTTCCAGAACTAATTTACCCATAAAGCATAAACAAAAATTTTCTTAAAAACAGCATAAAAAATTGTGTACTTTTAGAGTCAGGAACTGACTTCAATCTCTTGATACCAACAAATTAACAAATATAAATCTGATATTCCAGGCCTTTAAAAAATTATCTTCAATAGGACTGTTTGAAGACTCTATAAATCATTTACCATGATAACAATTTAAAAAATCATTTAATGTGTTAGGCAAGAAGGATATATAACAATAAGAAAAACACAGTCCTTTCCTTTAAGGTGTTGAGGAAAATATAGTCTAGTGTAGGTTTTCTAATCAGACTAAACTCCTACATTCCCAAGTACAGGAATAAATATTTCTATAATGTGTATTTGCCAGCAATGACTAAAGAAATGACTTAGAGTTAAGAATATTTTAGATTGAGAGAATGTCAGGAACAGAGGCTAGGAGGCAGTGACAGGAGTAGAAGTAAACAGGCTTGAACCCTTGACTTTATAGGACACAATCAAAAAGAGTATAACCAATGTGTGATCAAATAATTACAGCATATATTGATAAGTTCCACATTAAAGGCATATACATGCAGATGGATTGAGGAGGGTGTTACTATAGCTTTTTGGAAACTTTCCATTTTATCTTAACTCATCTAATTCCTCTTTCTCTTTTTACTTAACTTGGGGTTTCTCAGCCTCATCACTAATGACATTTTGGGACAAATATTTTGTTTGTTTGTTTGGGATGAGGACCCATTCTGTTCATCACAGAACATTTCTCACCATCCCTGACCTCTACTCATTTATTTCCAGTAGCACTACCTTCCCCTATCCACACAGTCATGACTACCAAAAATGGCTCTAGAGAAGCCAAATTGATCACAGTTGAGAACACTTTTAACTCATCGGCTTTCTATTCAGTAAGGCTTTCTTTGAAAATCCAGTGCAATGTAGGCACTACATTAGTCATGTGGATAAATGAAATGGATTCATCTTGAGGATAATAGGGCCTTCCTAAAAAGAAAAAACTAACATTATGGTATTGATTATCAAAAGTAAGGGAAGGGAAAAATCAAACTAAATTTGGTCTTAAAGATCATAGAGTCAAGTTGAGGTTAATAGGTATTTAAAATCACTCTTCTGAACTCCTTCTACCATGTTTAAATGTCTAAAATAGAACAGAAGAAATATTCAAGGAGGTATCTATACTAAGTCTTACATTTTTCTCTGAGCTTGACTACATAAAAGTATTATTTTCTCTTTCTTTAAAACATTGCAAGAAGGTATCTCACATTTTCTTACCTCAGGAGTCATTTTTAAAACTTATGGCTTACTAAAGCCAAATGTTCTGGCCAAAGAAAAGATTGTCCCATAGAAAATTGGAGAAAAAAATTAATAATGGAAGAAAAATAAGTCAGGGTGCCCTAAAGCACACAGAAAAATTATAATGTCTCTTAACCAAAACACTTTCCAAATAACTCTTTAGCCTAGTTTGTAATTTCTTTCACTGTTTTTGGTTCTCTTTCCAATACTTGCATTGTTTAGATGAGTCAGAAGGGAGACTGGAGGAGAATACTAGGATATTAGGCACGCATGTTGGTCCCCTAACATTTTTCAATCTGTTTTATCATGGTGCTTTTCTTTTTCTTTCTAGCATCTTTCTTTGGTTATATGTCTGATGTCTACATTAAATAAAGGATACAACATGGAAAAAAAGTTTTTGTAAATTCTCAAGGAGATAAAAAACAGGCTATCTTAAAATAATTTAAATCAGAGTTGCTTCCAAGTTTCAACCTTGAAATAATCAATATCCAAATCTGGTGGAAGAACATGGTACAGTCCTTAGTGGGGAAGCATGTGAGCCGAGGAAATTGATGATGTCAGGTACATTGTGTATACATGAATAAAAAAATCGAAAAGAACGCTGTTCTAGTGATTTAACTATAGGTGTACATTTATTTGCATTTACTTTTTTTACTGGCCAACATTTATTTTACATTCTTTAAGTAGAAACACTACAATTTCTTGTAATTATCCCAATAATTTCTCAAGTGGATGATCTGGTGACTTCTCCTCCCCGAGACAAGGATCAAGCACATGACCCAAATTAGGACAATCAGGTAATGTGTCCCCAGGGTATGATTCTTAAGCCTAGTGGGTTGTTTTTTTGTTTGTTAAAAAAAAAAAAAAAAAAAAGAGGAAGAAGTAGGGTAAAAGAACATAGAAGAACAGAGTTTGCTGTTATTTCATCTGCAGTTACCTGCAAGAAAATCAAACATCTGCTGCTTTAAAGACTCTGCAACTTCCTGATTATTTTGTGGTACCAAAAGCCTTCTTTGGACTTCACTTTGATTTAGTGAGCTCCCTCATATCCTTCTAAGAGTTAACTTTTTGTTTCTGTTAATCATAATCTCATGATTATAATCAAAGAAAACTAGCAAATTAATTGAATATCAACCTTTTTGTTCAGCAAAAATTAAGAAATTCTGTTAGAATAATATCTGAGGGGAAAAACTATCTACAAACTGAAGCATTATAGTACTAATAGATGTGGGAGATACAATTTCCATCTTTAAGCGTATTGAAATCTAATAAGAATAAAATCATGCTTATAACTAAATGCAATGTAAACTAAGCTCTGGAAAGGTTATTTATAGAAAGAAACATTTTTAATACACTATAGCATTTCAAAGGAGGGATACCTGACAACTGCCTAAAATTATCAAGGAGAAGGAAAAAAAAGAAGACTAGTCTACTTTACATTATAGAAAATAAAAATTAACAATTTTATTCTAAGCCACAAACTTAATGAAAACACCTTTTTCACAATTTTATATTTATTTTTGGTTGACTATTACAAACTATCCTATATAATTAGATATATAGCAAACATCATAAATTTCAAAATTCATGATACAGTATTGTTATAAATCACATTATAGCTGTTTCTTTTTTGTGAAAGGAACTAAATGATCGTGGCTTTTTAAAATAAATAAATAAATGTATAAGTTCTTTTAAGTCTAAACAATGTTTTTGAGTTTTTGTTTGTGTGCTGGTTGTGAAGTATTCTGGAATTTAGTATTGTATAGTCATTAATTTTTGTATAAATAAATATTTAATTAAAATATTATAATTAAGTATAATCATCTCTCCCCATTATGTTCAGGTTATATAATCATATTTTGGGTTATCCATAGACCCTTTTCCCACAAACCACTTAATAACTGATACAGGCCACTGAATCAAAGGAGCTTTCATAGGAACAATTTGGTATTTGAATCTTAAACTTATATGCACAAAGTATACATGTAAGTATGTATATGAATATACACATAATATTTTAAAGAATTGTTGGCCAGGCATGGTGGCTCATGCCTGTATTCCCAGAACTTTGGGAGACTGAGGTGGGCGAATTACCTGAGGGCGGGAGTTCGAGACCAGCCTCACCAACATGGACAAATCCCATCTCTACTGAAAAATCACAAAAAATTAGCCGGCCATGGTGGCACATGCCTGTAGTCACAGCTTCTCAGGAGGCTGAGGCAGGAAAAACGCTTGAACCCAGGAGGCAGAGGTTGTGGTGAGCCAAGATTGCGCCATTGCATTCTAGCCTGGGCAACAAGAGTCAAACTCCATCTCAAAAAAAAAAAAAAAAAAAAGAATTGTTAGTACTTATTAATCTGACATATGAACACACCTAAATAAATACCTGACTTACAAAAGAAAGCCCCTTAGCTTTCAGTAAACCAGGGCCAAATAAAGTTATTCTTCTATAGACTATACTACCAAGTTACTTCCCTAGTCATAGACTTTTTAAGGATATGGTGAAAAATTCACTACGTATTAAAATGTATTTGTCAATTAAAAAATGGATTAGTGTAGTATTGTTTGAAAAAAAATGAGTAATCTGATAACTCAAAATCACGAGTTTCTTAAAGTTCTACCTGTAATAGAGTCCATGTATTTTATAATACCCTTCTTTTTTCTTCAAGACTTTGTAAAGTTTGTAGGTTTGCGTGCATACATGCATGTGTGTGTGTGTGTGTGTGTGTGTGTGTGTGTGTCTGTGAGGGGTTTGGGATTATGTACGTACACACACAGTTACAGCCACAAACTCACAATATCTGTCAATGATAATAAAATTGAGAGAAGAGTAAAATAAAACCAAATAACCATGTTAGATTATTAAGAGCCTTATATTTTATGCTAAATGGTTTAATATAAATTGTTTATGTTTTGAAGATTATATATTTTATATTTTATCTCATAGTGGTAACCAGAGTAACTAACACATGGCAGTCCCTCAAAAGTTATAATGAATGTTTAAAGAAACAATTAAATGATAGAATGTACATATAAATGGTGGTTGGTTTAACATTTGCTTCAGTGTATCCTATTTGTATTTTGTAATGTCTCTGTTAAACGTACATATGAGACTGGGTGAGGTGCCTCACGCCTGTTATCTCAGCACTTTGGGAGGCCGAGGCGGGCGGATCACGAGATCAGGAGATGGAAACCATCCTGGCTAACGCGGTGAAATCCCGTCCCTACTAAAAATACAAAAAAATAGCTGAGTGTGGTGGTGGGTGCCTGTAGTCCCAGCTACTGGGGAGACGGAGGCAGGAGAATGGTGTGAACCCAGAAGGTGGAGCTTGCAGTGAGCCGAAATTGTGCCACTGCACTCCAGCCTGGGCGTCGGAGCCAGACTCCATTAAAAAAAAAAAAAAAAAAAAAAAATGTACATATGAATGGTGGTTGTTGGGTTAACAGTTGATTTAATGTATCCCATTTGTATATTTTGTAATGTCTTTGTTATATCAGAATGCAGGACACATTAGAAAGACATGACAGGGGAACAGATGATGTTTAATCACTCAGGTGAGACAACAACAGACTTAAGTATATGGGCAGCTGTGGAGCTGAGAGAAAAATGACACAAGATATATTTATTATGCATTAATTTACCTGCTTATAAGGTTGACACGTAGGATTTGGTTACCATCCAGATATGAAGTTAGGGCTGGGAGGTAAGGGAAGAGATCATGACAAAGTTCTTGTTCTTTGAAAATTGTGTAACATTTTAAATGACTCATCCCATTTAAAGAAGAAAATATACATCATCAGTATTTTTCTGAGACTTCTGTCATTCTAAGAGTTCTGAAAAGAAATAGCACATGTGAATTGTATATGTTTCTGAATGAAAGAGGATATAAGTGATTGGAAAGGTGATATATTCTAAAAGTCCTCTTTTATTTTTAAATTTAGAGCTGTTAGCAGTTTTCATTCTAGAGATAAAATTGGTCTGCTACTAAACTAAATATGATTTCATTTTGGATGAATTCTGATTGACTGACTAGGGTACAAGTCAGAGCCCTGGCACTACAGGATAGAGAAACATAATCTGCTATTAGCCCTACTTCCCTGCTGGGTTCTCTTCTCTGTTGAGCTAGCATGGTTTTCCTCTTGATTCTACCTCTTCCAGGTCACAGATGACAAATAGAGAAAAACTGAATGAGTATCAGCAGGATAGGAGCAAAATCATAGGGTTAACTCCCTGTTCTCTCTGACCTTTCCCAGGGCAACCAAAAAAACAAACAAACAAACAAACAAACAAAAAGACTATTTCTAAGTTCTTACTAATACAAGCTATTCATTCATTAGTTTATTCAACCAATACAAATGTATACCCATGATGTATCCTGCAAGTACACTGGGGTTAATTAGTTAAAATTGTACAGGAGACATTAAACACAGGTAAAACACCAAAATAAGGACATCCTTGATAAATAGTATTTACATTAATTGCCATATATTTGATCATAACTGAAATGCATCAGAAAAATTGACTTAGGTAATACATTAGCAATACTTATTTGACTTTATTTTTTTATGAAATAAATAGCCACTTATTTCCCATTTTATTTGGTTTATAAGTTAATTTTATACATTAAATTGTTTTTTAAAAGGTCATTTTTGGATTAGTGACAAGTACCACATTTCTCATTAAAGGTGTAATGATTTGAGGGAGGTTCTAACATTTGATGATGACATGTATCATTTATGGTACATTTACTGTTATTTAAATGGCAAAATGAAGCATTTATGAGTCATAATGTTATCTTCAGCTACTTTGTTTTCAGTGAATGTTAGCCTCTAACATTGACAGTTTCCAAGCATGATAATACTTGTTTTCCATTTGGAAATAAACACCTCACCCAAATACTGTTCCTTTTAGTCTTAAAATAAAAATGTCATAGTACAATTTTAAGCTAAAGAAATGCCATTTCTGATTTTATACTTAAGAATAAATAAGTATATATTCATATAATAGTTTATGGCAGTTTCTATTATTTCATAAAGGGTTTACATATTTGTGTCCCATTGGTATAACTAGTATTGTGTGTGAAGTGTTTGTGAACAAGAACAGTTGAATTGTTTCATTAAAATTGGCAGGGTGAAATGTTTTAGCGCCAAATTAAATCAAGTAAAATGAATTACCAGGACATTGTAATTAAAAGAAATAACAGCAACTTAACATTTTTATACCAGAAGCAT
The DNA here is from genome assembly GCF_024542745.1 of Macaca thibetana thibetana. Classification (NCBI taxonomy): domain Eukaryota; kingdom Metazoa; phylum Chordata; class Mammalia; order Primates; family Cercopithecidae; genus Macaca; species Macaca thibetana. Next base: position 79,788,518 of record NC_065586.1, read on the forward strand.
CATTATCAGGGTCCCCCTGAATTTGGGGATACTAGGCATGCCATCTAGAAATGGCTTTTGATTTATTTTCAGTGTTTCCCAGAAAAAGTGCAACAAGTATTTACTTTGGTGCTTTTTTTCCCCCATGAACAACCACCAGTAAAAAATGTATCATTTCTTGTCCTCCAGGCAATACAGCTAAAGTATACATTGAGATTCAGGATGAAAATAATCATCCCCCAGTGTTTCAGAAAAAATTCTACATCGGAGGTGTATCTGAAGATGCAAGAATGTTTACTTCTGTACTCAGAGTGAAGGTATGAGAAATTATGTTAATATAGAGAACTAAAATAAAAACAAAGCTTGGGTTTTGCAGATAAGCTGTAACCCTATAGTTGGCATTAACTGCATACTTACGCTATATAAACAAAAGCCTGAAACTTGGAGCTATATTAGTTTAGTTATCTAAACTCAATACAGATTATATCAGGTAAGCACTTAGCAACTTTTTGAGTTTTATTTTACTATGAAAATAGTAACAAAATATTTATGATGTTTTACATTGAATAAGATGTTGAAATGTATATATTTTCTTAGTGGTTTGTATTCCTCCAGTAGGATAACTCAAAGGATTCTCAAAATGGAATCTCTAATGACAAATATTAAATTACCACTTCTAGTAGAAGAAATAGTGTAATAAATTAAGTAACAATTTTTTTTTTCTGAAATAAATGTTTGAATTTTAAATGCTGATTGAGTGAAAGTAAAAAAATAACTCTACCAATTTTAGTACTTTACTAAAAGTTACAAAGATCTTGATGTCTCAGAAAATGTTGGCTTGTTTGGAATTTCAAAAATGCAGTATCTAAGACCAAAGTTGTAAATTTTCAATTTATTTATTTATTTATCATCAAATGATTATTACTAATGACTATAATTGTTTATAATCAAATGTTTATGACTATTTCTAATCAACTGTGTGTTACTAATGTTTTATTATTTAGAAAAAATTTTAAAGGTTGCATTTTACTGAGGAAAAAGTTTAGATGCTAAACATTTTGGATTCTCAATTGCAGAGTTAATTTTGGACAGCATTTCAATGGTTAACTTGTAAATAGCTGTAAATTGCACATAAAACCTAAACATCTCTGGCAAATCTAGCTTTTGATTGCCTCTAGTTTTGCACATGAGTAATTGCCTTTATTTTCCTATTACCAGGAGCATCATGATTAGAGCTCTTCTTACGTGTAGTTTTATCACCTATCAAACACTCTCAGTAAGAAAAAAATTCAACCTAATTGTGTTGGGCTTGCAAAATAGCTCTTCCACTATGCCAAGTACAGACCCCTGATCTGAATCAGCAGTTTAACTAAAAGTAGTCCACAAATCTGTCACTCATTATATTTAATTTATGTTGTTATCCACAAGTAAGCATCCTTTGTAGCTGATTTTTATCTCATTTTGTATTTTAGTCTTATTAACTTTTAATTGATTTAGTTCCATCATTTAGTCAAATATGTTTGAGTACCTATAATGTGCTAAACACTGTTCTAGACGTTGGATATAGAGCAATTGAAAAAGCAAACAAACAAATAATCAAAGTTTCCACCTGAGTAATGCAGGCAAACTAGTTGAAGAAATGAATAAATCAGTAAGTTATGTAGTGATAAATTCTAAGGGGAAAAAAAAGGTTGACAAGGGAAGAATGAGAGTGGTGCTATTTTAGATAATAAAGTCAAGATAGTTCTTTTGGGATAAAACTGAAACAGTGACCTGAATAAAGGAAAAGATCAAGACTTGTGGATTCTTAAGTGAGCAGCATTCTGGGATTACTTTGTAAAGCCCTAAAGGCAGACAGGGAGCTGGAGGCTAGTGTGAATGAAAAAGTCTGATAGGAAATGAGATCAGAAATGTACCTGGGGCTAGAATATGGGATTTGTTCTAGGTGTGTTGGAAAGAAAGCTTTTGAATGATTTAAACAGTTACGACATAATCCAATATAAAAAGATTATTGTAGATGCTGTGCAGGGAGGATGTCGGGAATGGGTAACACAGTGTTTTGGACAAGTAGAGTTAAATGCATGACAAGTCCAGGCAAAATTTGACAGTAGGTTGAATGATGTTGATAGGCTATGGAGACCTTGAGAAGGGGGTTAAAATATAGAACATATAGGATTTGCTGATGAATTATTCAGGGGACATTAGGAAAAATCAAGAATGACTTGGTGGTTTTTGTCCTGAACAGATCCCCATATCTCCTCCACTGCCTATTGTGATGGCAGTAATCAAGGTTCATGAGGCTTTTTCAGTACGAAAACCTAATTCTTGGCAAGGCAGTTGCAAATGCTGACCTAGACTTGAGAGCAAAAAAAGGGGTCAAGATGAAATCACCCAGAAAATGGGTTTGACAAAAAAATACAAAGACTAAGCTTTGGGAACTTCGGCACTTACAGATCAGGAGAAGAAGGGTGTGGGGATACTGAGATGTTGCTGCCATGAGGTGGCAGGAATACGGGGAAAATACAAGGCCCCTGAACCATGGAAAGAACAAGATTGATAAAAGAGAATCATTGACTGTCAAATGCTACTGTGATTAGAATGTCATTGCAGATTTTTACATCACCACTTATGCTACTAATCCTATAGTGTGATGTAGGAAAAAAAGGTAAGCCAAATGTTGTTTTTTTTTTTTTTTTTTTTTTTTTTTTGAGACGGAGTCTCACGCTGTTGCCCAGGCTGGAGTGCAGTGGCGTGATCTCGGCTCACTGCAAGCTCCGCCTCCCGGGTTCCCGCCATTCTCCTGCCTCAGCCTCCTGAGTAGCTGGGACTACAGGCGCCCGCCACCGCGCCCGGCTGATTTTTTGTATTTTTAGTAGAGACGGGGTTTCACTGTGGTCTCGATCTCCTGACCTTGTGATCCGCCCGCCTCGGCCTCCCAAAGTGCTGGGATTACAGGCTTGAGCCACCGCGCCCGGCCGCCAAATGTTAAACTAGTCCACTAATAAAGGAGATTACTCAAAAGGCATGTGATGACTATAACAAGGAAATGTAATGGGTGGTATTATCTGATGTCATTCACTTCAGAGGAATTGGTACTGAGTGTCAAAGGAGTCAGAAGGATGCTTGGTCTGTACTCCTAGGCTCTGTGCTATGTAAATTATGGGAGTCACTACTGGGGGATCTACAGAAAGCAGCGTCTTTTGTCAAGGAGGGGTATAGGGAGAAAGAAGGTATCAAAAAGTATAGGTAACACTAAGAGGGAAAGTTGAATATTTAGGGGATTTTGTTGATGATGGACTGTGATTTCCAAGGAATTCTGAGGAAAGTTTGGTAGTAGGGTAAAAGTCCAGTGAGATACTGAGTCTCAATGAGGTGTGTAAAGACATTGCATTGAAAGAAGCATCTGGGTGGGGAGATATGCCCTGGACAGTATGCATGGACTTCTTGTGATGAGGTATACAGTGATGGGAGTGATTGTGTCTCCAGACTACTGAGAACTCTAAGGAACCCTCCCCCTTCAAACAATCAGAGGGTTATTCAGACTAGGGAAAGGGGTCCTTTCTAGGAAACCAACTTCATGCAATATAATATACTAGGTACTTTATACAAGAGTCAGAGAAAGAAGGGAGAGAGAGAGGCAGAGAGAGAGGGGGAGAGAGAGAGACAGAGAGAGAAAAAAAGTTTAGTAATGTGTTGATGTAAGCGTATGCTATAATAATAAAGTCAAGTAGGAGAGCACAAATTGTCATGTGGATTCAAAGGAAGAAAACATTTCAGTTGGTGAATGAACATAAAGGTTTTCTGGAGGATGAAGAATTTAAGACTAGCACTGAAGGGTGGTTAGATTTTTTTTTTTTTTTTTTTCAAAGTGAAACCTATATGAGGAAGACAGTCTAAGTAGACGAAACAAACTAAGTAAGCCAAAACCCAGAAGAAGCAAAGTGCAGAGCATATTTGAGTGATAGGAGGCAAGGGATTTAGGAGGGGACGGGAGTAATAAATCCTTAGTGTTTAACAATTCCATTTGCTGCCTTTAGCCTTGAAGCCTGGAATCTTCTCCTTTCCAGAATTTAATCAGAGCATGAGTTAAGCAGTTCTTCTCATTTTATACTTAGAGCAACAAAAATATTAATGGAAACAGCACTGAATCAGGGCCAGCTCATCTGTGGTGTTTGAAGGAAGGAAAGATGATTTTAAAAATGGGAAGTAGCCCATGATTGTGAAAGAGGTGTTTCTACCAATTGCTATACAATATTAGATAATGGTAGATCATCTACTATGCTAGCAAGTTTGTGGGGTTTTTTTGTTTGTTTGTTTGTTTGTTTTGGTCCATGACATAATGCAGAATGATAAAAGTTAAATGTAAATATGTACTTTGTGTAAGAAGGGAAAGAAGAATTGTTACATAGAATAGGATTGACAAAGTAAGAGAAGACTTTGAAATAGCAATGAATAGGCTATACTAGCTTATAAGATGAGTAGTGAATTTGGGGCATTATTTTTAAAATATGCTACAGGTAAAGTGACACAATAAAACCATTGTAGAAATGAAATATCCAATATAAGTAATAATATAGTAAAAACAGTTGTACATCTGCTCTGAAGTGGCATACCTAATACACTTAAAAACTTGTTCTTAGTTCATTTTTTAAAGAAAATATATACTGTTCTTACCCTGTACTGAAAATATGGAAGCAGACAAAATAGACTCTCTCTTCCCTTATAGAAGCCACATTCTAGTAAACTAGACCCCTCCCCCCAAAAAAGTAAATAAATAAAAACATATGTTATAATTAAATCTAGATGGACAAAATACCTAATATAGTTTCAGTTCACATTTACACTATACTGAGTGGAAAATAATATAATTATCTGAAATTTAGGTGAAGATAAGTTTTAAATTATTCTGTTTGTACCACTGAGTTAATTTAAGTGAAGTCTCCTTGGATTTTATGTACTCACTTTATCTGAGTGTAGTAGACACCATTAGTTGGCCATTTCTCCTTCCTCATGCTTTAACAGAAATTCAGTTTTATTTAGGCATTATTTTGGGGGATCATGTGCTTCAGGGGAAGTGAAGCCTATTCCAAGGTGGTGGTCTCTTATTTCTTACAACCCATGGTATATGGCACTGCCAAATTAAGGTGTAGATGTCAAATTATTATAGTATTTCTGTAGTTTTTAATAACTTTTCTTTTTTTGAAGATCCTATATTCTTTTATTACCTATGAGTGTGGCTCTGTCGCCCAGGCTGGATGGAGTAGAGTGGCGCCCTCTCAACTCACTGCAAGCTCCACCTCCCAGGTTCATGCCATTTTCCTGCCTCTGCCTCCTGAGTAGCTGGGACTACAGGCGCCCACCACCACGCCCGGCTAATTTTTTGTATTTTTCGGTAGAGACAGGGTTTCACCGTGTTAGCCAGGATGGTCTCGATTTCCTGACCTCGTGATCCGCCCACCTCGGCCTCCCAAAGTGCTGGGATTACAGGCGTGAGCCACTGCGCCCGGCCTGTTTCATGAGTTTTAAAAAAGGCAGGGAAAAGAATTGAATTATCATGAGAGTACTGTAATATACTTTAGGAAACAACGAAGAAACGTGAACCTGTAGAGATATAATTTTAAAAATGTACATTGCATTTCTAAAAATGTTTAACAAGCTTGAAATTAAAAAAAAAAGGAAAAAGATTATTCAGCTTTCTGTTAATTTTAAGTTACTCTTCATGGAAGATAAAATAATTCTGACAAAAGGGGAGAAGCTAGTATTTTTCTCATTGGTTAGCAAAGTTTATTCCATCTAACTATTAGTCTTCTCTTAAAGTTAAGGAATTCTCGATATTTAATGTTTGGTAAAATAACGCCACATAGTGTTCTTGTCATTTATAGCAAGAAAGCATGTTTTAGGAAGATGAAATACTATATTACAGGTGGTAGTAGCTGAGAGGTGCCAATAATCAAATACGTAAGGTTGGATCTGAAAGGTTGGTAGGGAGAATGAAAATCAGTATGAACTAGCGTATGTGTTTACTTTGGTTCTTGGTTTCAGAATCCAGGATTATGAGCTACTATAGTATCATTTGGACCTGAAAAAAATTATGTAATCATGCCAACATGTCAAAAACAGATTCATAAATCCTTCAAAAACACAAGCACAGACGCAGTCCTTGCGGATGTTTTATAAATAGGGCGTTGATAAAGAGCCCAAACTGGGCAATAAAAATAAATGAAAGGGAACAGTCTGCCTCTTAGAAAAAGGCAGTTGGAGGGATGTAGACACTCAGCAGAGAACAAATATCATAGGAAAAATTAAACAGTGTGGCTTCCAGAACCAGAAGGCCCTGGCAGTGAGCTCTGAACATACTCACTTTGAAATTAAGTAACATTTGAATAGGGCAAGACCAGTTGATACTGAAACAGCCTCTTTTGAGGAAGGGGCTCTTTTTGGGCTAACTATTCTAGTTCAGAGCGAAGGTGAGAGTATAAGATGAGGCTGAGCCCAAAGGTGCCAAAAAAAAGAAAAAGAAATGAGGCATACCTGTGGGCAGGAAACGACTAGCAGCTCCTGCTCCAAAAACATGAAGACATGATAGGAATTGCTACAAGAACATTTTATCTAAGTCAATGTTGATTAAAGTTTAATCAAATGTTATGGGTATACTAAATCCGAAGACTGTGGAAAAAAAAAGGTTAATGAATATATTATATAAAGGATATAAAAATAAAGTTTTGATATATTTAAGTCTAAGTGTTTTCCAAAAGCATAAAGAGAAAGACAAATGTGAGGTTTTATTTAACCATGAGTGGGCTGTATAACCAGGAGTGGATAGGTCTCTTACTTTCTGTAAGCAGCAGGTCTGCAGAGTGAGGACAACACTATCTAATGAATTTTATATGAATATAAATGAGACAATGCGCATAAAGCACTGAGCACTGTTTGTTGCTCTCTCTGAAATCTCTCAATAGACATTCTCTAAGTAGACATTCTCTCAATAGATCTCTCAATAGTCATTGTTACCTATATTACCTGAGTTCTTTTTACCTATAAGATAATAGTAATCTCAAAATCACAATGTTTCAAACTCAGCATGCACAGTGCATACATGTTATTAAAAACACAGTTTTATTGAATGCACAGCGATATTTCTTTGCCCTTGAAACTGAATACTGGGCCTCTCTTTCCAGAATTCACCTTCAGCATTGGTATAGAATGCTAATTTGTCTTCTTAATAGTAGAATAAGGAATAATTATAAGAAGCTGAATACAACTAATAGATTCCTCCATTAAGTCACGACTAGATGAGTTCTCTTTGAGATACAACTAAGTGTATTATTTTCATGAGAATATTATTCCACTGAGGAATACTCAAAGTAACTTTTCTAAATCCTTGTATATTTTAAATGAGATAGTTGGTTCTCTTATATGAATACTGACCAAATTAAAATGTTTGAGGCATATTTATATGTTTTAAATGAGTACTAGTATCTGAACACCATGTTATAAAGTATTTCTGTATAGAATTTTCTCGTTGTCAATGGTTACAGCTTGATATTTTTCTTTGTGGGAGTATGGTAAGCTTAAGAAAAAACAAATAATCTCTATATGTCCAGGTATGAAGTCCTGAGAAACAAACCCTAATAACACAGCTGGAAACACTTCAAACAGTCTTTAAGCAGTATCAGTATCAACGTATCCAGAGAACAGTTTTTGAAAGAATGTTTCTTTTTTTTTAAGAAAAAGGCATATTGAAGGTTTTTTGGTCCTTGTCATACCACAGCATATCATAAAATTGAGTGAGATTATATTATAGTAATTAATATACATCTGCTAAGTGCAAATAAATCTTGAAGTTCTCTTAATTAAAGTAGAAAAAAATGGAAAAAGCAATGAAATGTATTAAATAAGTTTCTTTAGAAGGAAGGAGCACAATCCATATGAAAAATAAGCTCAGCCTGGGAAAGGCCAGCAAGTTAAGAATGTTTATAGAGAGCCCACAAATACCCCATTGTATATAGATATGGTGAAAATTGCCATTTTTCAAAGTATTAATAGAGAGTTCTGAATGGCAGAAAATTTACTTTTCATTATTAAAGAATGAATTACCTGTAAAATATTGAACAACAAAGCAGTTTTTTCTCTGGCATTAATGAATCACAGCATGACACGTTATCTTTTCTGGCACCTCTTGAGAGTATTAATGTTATGTTATGTTAGTAATCATCATGAAAATTAGGGGTAACTAATGAGAAAAGAAAAATAATACAATGAGAATGTGTGTCTCACCTACATTTATAAGGGTCTGATTAGCATTAAATGCAATTAAAACATTGGATTATCTTTCAACATGAAATTTAATGAAGTAACATCACTAATAAGGATACAAGCAACTCTATGTCCTGCCAGTGTTTGTCTTCTGCTGTGTCCTGAAAAAGAGGCCTAGAGATAAAGCTGCTTGTCTTAATGTGATTCCTACTGGACTTAACAGTGTCTACACAGAAGGAAAAACATGAGAAATATTATACTGCAATTTTTAATGAGAGCTATCTGTTCAGGACCGGTGTTATCTCTTTCTGAACCAAGGAACCTGATAATAATCTTCAGCCCACCACATTCTTTTCTCAGTACAATCAGTTTTTTGGCAAACTCTGCATGGGACTTGGAGTCAGAGACTATATATTCTGCTCACCAGCTATGTGATTTGGGGTCATTAATTTAATCTTCTATGGTTTAGAAATGGAACCTAAGGACTGACTTTAATTCTTTCTAACTACCAGAATTAAGAAATGTTTGTGATACCCTCTTTGTAAAGAGTGTAGAGCAGAGCAGGACACTGAGTCAACTTTCAGATGATTTCTTACCTTTCCCAGATGTTCCTCAAACATAGTCTTCTGTTCCTTACTCCTTTTTAGTACGAAACTCAACCTGCATTTAATCACCTTGGTAGATGTCAGTGTCAGCCCCTGAAGATTTGGCTGAAGAACAATTTGGATTACAGCAAGTTGGCCAAAGGCAAGTCAGTTAAAGATAGATTGAGCAGTGCTATTTTTTGGCCAAATCAAATCAAAACAAACAAATTTTTTACAAAAATAGGCCGGGCGCAGTGGCTCACACCTGTAATCCCAGAACTTTGGGATGCCAAGGCGGGCAGATCACCTGAGGTCAGGAGTTCAAGACCAGCCTGGCCAACATGGCGAAACCCCATCTCTACTAAAAATACAAAAATTAGCCGGGCGCAGTGATGCGCACCTGTAATCCCAGCTACTCGGGAGGCTGAGGCAGGAGAATCGCTTGAACTCAGGAGGCAGAGGTGGTGGTGAGTCAAGATCGTGCCACTGCACTCCAGCCTGGGCAACAGAGTGAGACTCCATCTCAAACAAAACAAAACAAAACAAAACAAAACAAAGGACTATTAAATGTGAATGTTATTTAGAAACTATCTTTCAAGCTTTGGTAATGTTGATGTTCTCTGGGGGTTATTTTACAACAGTTTATAGATGTGTATGTATTCACTTAAAAATATACATATCTTTCTTCCTGCCATGCAAAGGACATTTGTGAGGAACCTAGTGTAGATGACCTGCTTCTGGGTCAGAGTTTTTTCAGTGGCAGAGCAATTTCTTCCCTGCAGTCTACTGAATATCAGCCCTTAGCACAGGGATTTGTAAAATCAAAGATTTAACGAATAAGAAAAGAGAAAAAGGAGATGATGATGCAAAGAAAAACATATATCTCTATGAATAATTTTACTTGATCATTATGATATTTTTATCCTACTCTTTTTGTTGTATGATGTTTAAAATAGAAAAAAGTTAAAACAAAAAAATTCTTCATGGCTGGCTAATGACAAAAAAAAACACAACTAGATTACAAAGGTATAGGATGGCATGATCCAAGTTTGCTGAAAGAATATACACACATATATACATATATGAATACGTAGACTACACACACAGTTGTATATGTGTATGCATATGTGTGTATATGTGTGTGTGTATTCTTATGTATTTTTATGTGTATACATGTGTGTATTCTTTCAGTAAACTAGGATCATAATATCCTATATGTATATGTGTGTATGTAGATATATGTATATACATATGTACATCAAAAAAACATAAAGGAAGAAACACCAATATGTTAATGATGCCTGTAAATGGATAAAATTATAAAGTTTTTGTATTTCTTGGTCCATTTACATTTAATGGTATTTTTCTAATAAGCAAGAAGCAATAAAGCATTTTATATATTAAACGCATTATCAAAGACTACTGGCCATTCATATTTTTACAATTTTTCATCTTTACACATAATACAGAGCATTAATAATCAGATGTAAAAGATTTGGGAATATTTTAAAAGAAAAACAGAGGGAAAAGCAAATACATTCTAATAACTTTGCAAAGAGATATGCATAAAGTATTACAATTCCATCAGTGATTCATGAAAAGTAACCATATTTTTAAAAAATAGCAGTTGGGGCCAGGCACGGTGGCTCACACTTGTACTCCCAGCACTTTGGGAAGCTGAGGTGGGCGGATCACTTGAGGTCAGGAGTTTGAGACCAGCCTGACCAACATAATGAAACCCCATCTCTACTTAATATAGAAAAATGAGACATGCGTAGTGGCACATGCCCATAATCCTAGCTACTCGAGAGGCTGAGGCAGGAGAATTGCTTGAACTCGGAAGGCGGAGGTTGCAGTAAGCCAAGATTATGCCACTGCACTCTAGCCTGGGCGACAGAGCCAGATTCCATCTCAAAAAAAAGAAAAAAGAAAAAAAAAGAAAAAAGCAAGAGGGCAATTGGTAATATTAACAATTAACCAAATTGTCTCAAAATGGAATTGTAATGTTGACCATCCTTTATAGTAAATTGTTTTGTGGCCAACTCTTTTCAGATAAAAATTGCTGCAACCTCTGATCATGGATGCTTCCACAGTATTTTCATCTCAGTTCTGATCAGATCCATGTAATTTACCTGTTCTATTTTTTTTACTTAGTTCCCAGTATATTCTGAGCCACAATTCACATCAAAATATTGCAAGTGTTAAAAATATGTGATATTTTACATAGACAAAAGTAATCTAACATAGACATTTTAGAAATATTATGCTTAAGAAAAATACATGGTGGCTTGGTTTTTTTTCAATGATAAAAAATTTTGTATGTCTAATAATTTAGTCCAGGTGTGAACTTCGAAACATACATTTGATTATGTTTACTCAATTTTTCTGTTTGCTCTATTGGCATATTGGCATAAATATTTTGTTGTTGTTGTTGTTGTTGTTGTTTTTGAGACGGAGTCTCGCTCTGTTCCCCAGGCTGGAGTGCAGTGGTGTGATCTCACTGCACTGTGCCCCAGGCTGGAGTGCAGTGAGTGGCACTCACTGCAACCTCCGCCTCCTGGGTTCACACCATTCTCCTGCCTCTGCCTTCCGAGTAGCTGGGATTACAGGCGTCCGCCACCATGCCTGGCTAATTTTTGTATTTTTAGTAGAGACAGGGTTTCACCGTGTTAGCCAGGATTGTCTCGATCTCCTGACCTTGTGATCCGCCCACCTCGGCCTCCCAAAGTGCTGGGATTACAGGAGTGAGCCACCACGCCCGGCCTGGCATAAATGTTTTTGGTTATGCCCAATTACTTTCTACTGCCTAAGCTAAGAAAATTTTATCAATGATTATTTTTACTTTTTTATTTTTATATGTTTAGGGGTTACAAGAGGATTTGTTATATGTATGTATTGTGTAGTGGTAAATTCCCAATTTTATTGTAACCATCACCCTAATAGTGTATATTGCACCCATTAGGTAGTTTCTTATCCCTCACCCTCTCCAACCCTTCCACCTGTCTGAGTCTCCAGTGACTGCTATTCCACTCTCTATGTCCAGGTGTACACATTATTTAGCTCCCACATATAAGTAAGAACATGCAGTATTTGAGTCTGGCTAACAAATCATGAAATTTTAGGTAGTACAGCTGCATCCAGCAAGACTATTTCACAGAAATTTTACTGGTGTTAGAGCCATTTCTTTTTAGCAAACTTGTTAGTTGGTACTCATAGACACAAAATACATGTTATAAAATATGAAAATAACTATATATGTGTGCATGTGTATACATATGTGATATATACATATGTGTGTTTATACACAAACACACACACACATATATATATACAGAGAGAGAGAGAACACGAGGGAGAGCTCCAAAATACCATCAATTTAAATGAAGGACACTGAGGACGGACACTGTTTTTGTTGAGTGTTGTTTATATTAACATGTTAAAATTATATAAATTCAAGGAGACCAATCTTATTGTCCCATATACAAATAGCACCATTCTAGTCCATAAATGCAGTCTTCTTTACAATTAGTGTCATTATAACAATACTAAAGGCATTTTGTTTGGTAATAATTACTTTCATCGTAGCCCTTTATATCCAGTATATTTTGAAAATTACAAATTTATTTTCCAAGGTAGAATGTTTATACATTGAATTCTATTTGCCTCGAATACTCTTTTTCTATAAAAGCAATAGGAAAGTTTTTTTTTTTAAATTTTTGTAATAGAGCTTTTTGTTTCTGTTTGTTAATTTATTAGATAGGCAGTAAAATTGTCAGAATTACAGAGGATTCAACATTCAGATTTAATTTTCAATTGCCCTGCTATTACTTTCCCTTGGCTTCCATTAAATTTAGTAATTAAAAGATGAGTAGACTTCTTATACACTATTCATATTTGAAATCATTTTACAGTAAGTTCAAGCTTGCTTCGTGAACCCTGTGTTCTTAAAATATTAAATTGTTTTATCTCTAGGTCAAATGACTTGTACTGTTAGCATATTAAAATACAAGTAATCCTTCTCTATTGCAAATATTGGGCCCATGGATTGACTCTGTGGCCATATAATTTTAAAATAGATGTTTATTATGGACTGTATATATGACATTCATTATATGTAATATGCATATAACCTATTTTATTTGCATTTCTAAATATTCCAGTGGTTTCTCAGTAAAATTTTCAAAAATTACAACTTAATATTGAACACTGCATTGGAATACAAAATATTTGTTTTACATGAACCAGATTTAAAATGAATGAAAAAGTACAAATACAAAATGTAGAAATTACAAAGAGGACTTATCAGCTTATCATGAAGCAAATTTTAAGTATAGAATATAAGGCTATGGCCAGCCGCGATGGCTCAACCCTGTGATTCCAGCATTTTGGGAGGCCAAGGCGGGCGGAACACATGAGACCAGGAGTTAAAGACCAGCCTGGACAACGTGACAAAACCTCGTCTGTACTAAAAATACAAAAATTAGCTAAGCGTGGTGGTGCGCACCTGCAGTCCCAGGTACTCAAGAAGCTGAGACACATAGACATATTAACAAAACAAAACACATGTATAATTTGAGCTTTCTATTTGAGAGAAAAAAAAAATTGAATGTTGGTTTTGAATCACAAAATGCTATTAATTTTTACCAAAAATACCTGCACTTAAACTGCTTATGAATGGTATACCTTTTGCAATAATTCTGTAGGTATACATCCTAAATCCTTCAGCATTCAAAGCAAATTAAATAATATACTTTTTATTTCAAAATTCCAGATTATTCCTTAGTTACATTAGGCTTCATCAATCCAAAGTGAATTCAGCTATTGCTTCTTGGCTCCCACCCTCCTGATAAGCATCTTATTATAGCTGTATCATAATAAATATTTTCTATTTAAGAACTTTTGCTTTGCTATCAATAAATTATATAGCATTCAGTAAGGAGATCAATAACTATATTTTCCTCAGTGGCAGATTTATTCCTTTAACAAATATTTTCTAATTACATTCTACTGGCCATGAGGCTTATGAGATCCAAAGACGATTCAGAAAATAGTCCTGCTTCCAAAGAATTTATAGCCAATGACACAAGGTAGAAAGTGAGAGGTGCCTTTAAGTGTACAAAAAGGGATTTAAAAAAAAAAAAGGACAAATAGAAGAGATCAGGAAGATAGCTACAAAGTATTCAAAGATCTCAATAGTAAATGCAATAGGAAAACAACAGCTAATCTTGATTTAGGTTTACTTTGTACCAGGCACCACATTTTACACCCAAGTGAATATTCACAGCCAACCTATTCAGCATGTCCTATTTTCCTCATTTTACAAATGAGGAGCAAAGCTTTAGAGAATGACTTGCCCAAGCTCATATACCTAATAAATGGTAGAATTAAACTCAAATCTGTCAATTCTAATGATTGATGTCTCAACCACTATGATAGTCTTCTATAGACATTTAAGCCAAATATTATTTGATCACTGACTGCACGTGGTACCACAGTGAAAAATATGAACTGAAACAAATTTGATATGTAATGGAGATACAAAATTAAAACGTGTCATGGTAAATGCTAATATACACACACACACATTTATATAACATAACAGTGAAAATATGTAAGTAGAAGCAGCCCTCCCTAGTAGAGATAAGAACACCTTCAGAAAGGGGTCATTTAAGCTGAGGTTTGATTGCTTTATTCAGTGTTTTATTTTATATATATATATATACACACACACACATGTTTTTTATATATACCATACTGTGGCATACACACACACACACGATATATATATATAACAAGATATATGTATATATTCAACGTGTGTATGTATGCCATAGTATAGTATATATAGATATATATAGAATATATATAGTATGTATATATATATTCAAAGTGTGTGTGTATGCCATAGTTTAGTGTGTATATATAGCATATATATGTAGCACATATATATATATATATTCAAAGTGTGTATATGCCATAGTATAGCCAAGAAGTGAACATCATTTGGCCTAGCAGACAAAAGACATTTCATTTAAGGTAGAAGAAACAATGTATACAAATGAATAGCAACTTGAAAGAACACATTCTTCAGAAAAAAACAAATAATGTGGTTCTGGGAAATAGAACAAATATAAAGCAAAAAGTTGGAATCATGAACTCTAATCAGTTTGAGAATATTGAAAGGACTTGTTTTAACATTCCTCTCTGGCGAGTGGGAGCTATCAGTAATTTTTAAGCTATTACCAGAGTTAAAAGTGAGATCCGATGAGAGCCTGAAATTGGCCAGTGTAAGCTGGACCTAAAGTATTATACAGAACTGAGAAATATTGTATAGGTAGAAATCAGAATGCTTGCTTATGGACTAGAGGTAGGGAGGAGCAGGTGAGATTAAACCAATGGGGAGGATGCTGAAACTGTTGAGAACAGTTCAATTCATAGATGATAATGCCCTTCCTATGCAAACAGGTAACGCAGAAGGATAACCACATATGGTAGTCAGAAGAGGGACAGCAAGGTGGGAGCCAAGAAGCAGCAGCTGAATTTGGTTTGGACTGATTGAATCTAATGTAACTAAGGAAAAATCAGGAAGTTCAAAAATAAGAAGTATGTTATTTAATTTGCTTTGAATGCTGAAGGATTTAGGATGTATAACTACAGAATTATTGTAAAAGGTGTAACATACTTAAGCACTTTAAGAGTGGGTATTTTTGATAAAAAATAATAGCATTTTGTGATCCAAACCAATGTTCAAACTAGTGTTTCCTCTCAAGTAAAAAGCATAAATTATACGTGTGTTTACTTTTTTAACTTGTCTGTATAATAGAGCACAATTTATTTCTTTTTCACATGGTTGAAAAGTTAGAACAATTAGATCAGAGTTTATTTTAAAGCATCTTTGAGGGAGGTATAATCATTTTGTTATTAGCAATAATGATGAAAAGAACAAAACCATTTATAGGGTAATATTTATTTTACAAAACACTTTTAAAAGAAAGGAAAAAAATAAAAAAGGAAACTTCAATTATAACATAAATGCAAGTCCTGCTTTTATGGCAAGTCCTCTCATGCTTTATATAGTTCACAATTTAGTATATAATTTTTTAAAATAATAAAAGGAACATTTGGTGTTTCTGTAGTTTCTTTAATTTTCTAAATCGATGTTATCCTGTAATTTTTTGCACCATGATTTAAATTAAGAATTAATTTTGATAAATTCTAACTAAAACTCAGCCCTGTAAGGGTCTTGTAATTCAAACTATGATGGCATGTCTCTATTATTATTACATTGGCATGTCTCCATTATTACATTGCTGTTTCTACACTGAGTTGTATTTTACTCTTTAGAATTTATCAGAATTGTATTAGACTTTTACTTAACTGTACAAAAAATAAATAGGTATGTTGAACTTAGAAATTATTAATATTGCATTGTAGTCACTGTTTGACATTCTTATGCAAAATCAAACACTTGAGCTTTCATATTTAAAATGTTTCTTTTCTCTTTCTCTTCTTTTTTTTTTTTGCAAAAGTTTTGAATAGCCCTAAAAGTAGATCAATCTAACTGACATTTTTCTTACCCACATTTTATCATGTTCTGGGTATATTGTCTTTAAGGACTTTAAAATAAAGATTTCTTTCTAGTTCCTAAAACTACAAGAGTTGGCCAGGCGTGGTGGCTCACACCTATAATCCCAGCACTTTGAGAGGCCGAGGTGGGTAGATCATGAGGTCGGGAGATCAAGATCACCCTGGCCAACATGATGAAACCCCATCTCTACTAAAATACAAAAAATTAGTCAGACCTGGTGATGTGTGCCTGTAGTCCCAGCTACTCAGGAGGCTGAGGCAGTGGAATCACTTGAACCCTGGAGGCGAAGGTTGCAGTGAGCTGAGATCACGCCACTGCACTCCAGCCTGGCGACAAAGCAACTTCATCTCAAAAAATACATATATACAAGAGTCAAGTTAAAGTGGTTCTAACCTGCCAAAGCTCTGTTACTATTTTTCCCCTTTGTAAACACAACTTGACATAGTGACCTTGGTAGGTGGAAATGTGAGATTTTAGTATTTTTATCCAGATATTCTAAAACACTTTCACTCAATTTCAGGGAAAGTAAGCCTTCAATACCATTAAACGTTAAAATGGGTCTAATTGAGGAGCTGAAGTTAAACGTACCATTACTGAATGTTAATGTGTTTGAAAGTTCTTAGGACATCACTAATTATTTCACTAATATTTCTGCATCCATGGTATTCATTTAGGCAACAAGGGGAACAGTTATTTAGGCTATTAGAAAATTAATGGTCTCCCCTACTCCCCTGTAAGATAGAGGCAATTATTTGGTGATTTTCTTTTAATGTTGTACATCTGTATCCATTAAAATTTCCAGATGAAGCCTTAGAAATGGGTAAGTGGGTGCCTCTATCTAAACTTTCATTTAAAATATAATTACAGCAAGTATAATTATTATATTCATTTCTGACTTTTATTCTTTTAGAACAACTCTAGACATAACTTTTTTTGATTTTGTTCACTATGGGAAACTCATAAAAGTCAGTGAATCAAATCTTCCAGAGTCACCTCTCCCACATATTAATGACTTTGTTGTGAACTCAGCATAAATGTTTAATTATAAAGAAACTGGTGGAAATAGTAATATTGTATTGATTCTTTAGTAAATTGTATTCATTTAGCACTTCCATAGTGAGACAGTTTTAATTTTTATGCATGAATTTAAGTCAACTTGTTAAATGTCCCCTTATTACTATTAATAAATTATAGAGTATATTTATGAATTATTTATGCCATTACTAAAATATGTCTATGAATTTCCCCCAAATATTAAGAAAACAACACTTATTATATTTACAGCATGTGGTTCTGTAGTTTCTATATAACGTGTGGGTTCTAGGTATGAGTTACTTGTTATTTACCCCGTTTGCAGTTTATTGGGCTTCTTAATAACTGTGGATAACAATCTTTTATCAGTTCTGGAAAATTCTGTCCTATTCTTGCTTCCTCTCTGAAACTCTGATTGGATGTTTGCCAAAATTTTCATTATAAACTCCAAATTTTTTTTTTTTCAGGTTTTTCATCTTTGTAGCTCTGCAAAACATTCTGGGTCACTTCCTTTGCCCCATCATTTCATTTACTAATTCCCTGGTCAGCTGTGCTTATCCTGCTAACAATCCCATCTTGGGGTATTTAATTCTATTTTTTTTTTATTTCTAAAAGATACTTTTTATTTCTTTTCAACAAGTCTCATTTTTTATTCCACATTTTACAGCTCTTTATTAGTGAAACATATTAAACATATTTGCTTTATATTCCGTGTCTACTAAGTCAAATATTTAAAGTCTATGTTGTTATGAATTTGATTTTTTTATATCAACAGACTTTTTGTGATCGTTTGTTTCCTGTTTGATTTGATAATTATTATAACTTTTCATCTTTCTTGGAACTTTATTTGTTAGAATTATTTTAGGCATGGCTTGGAGGAGTCGTTTTTGAAAAAGCACTTCCTTCTGTCAGGAGACTAGCCCATTGTCAGTCATAGATGATTTATCTTAAATTCTCAGGTTGTGGTTTGTCTATTCATTCAGGTGGAGTTCAGGGCTATTAGACTTTACCAACCCAGAATATTATGATTTCTCTTTGAGTTGGGCAAACTGGTGGCCTGCAAATAATGGCTGCAAACTAAAATGAAAGCCTCTTTTTGGTCCTAGAGTCTCAGTTTGTTTTCTCTTCATTGCCCTCAATAGCAAAGTTTAAGTTTACAGTTTTCTTTGCAGTTTCGGGTGATAGCAGCAGGGAAAAATAAATAAATTTCTCTTTATTCTTACGGTGAGAATTTAACTTTCTGGGGAGAGGATCTTAATAGACTCGCTTTCATGAGTAGGCTTGGGGCCTGGCCTCCTGTTGTCTGAGCCACTGAAAACCAGACAAGTTAAATTTTAAGTTTATCTAGGCCGGAAAAAAAAAAAAAAAATTCTAAATGAAAGCCCCCATCAGTACTATGATTTTTATATTCGTATCCTTGTGCATTCAGACTTCTATAACAGAATACCATAGACTTGGAAGCTTATATACAAGACAAATTTATTTCTCATAGTTCTGGAGGCAGAGACACCCAAGATCAAGATGCTAGTAGATTTAGTGTCCAGTGAGGCCTCCCTGGTTCATGGATGGCTGTGTTTCTACTGTGTCCTCTCATGGCAGAACGGGACAAAGGAAGTCTCCGGGGCCTCTTTTCAAAAAGGAACCCATCCCTTTCATGAGGGCTCTGCCATCATGACTTAATTGCCTTGCAAAGGCCAATCCTTGAAATGACATCACATTGGGTATTATGTTTCAACATATAAATTTGGGGAGACATAATCAGTCTATAGCACTTTGTTTTTGACTGGCATATTTGTTGTCTTTCCATCTTCTTGATGCATCTAGGAAGATTTTTTAGAATATTTTATCTAACATTTGTTGTTTTATTTTTAAACTGCAATTTTATCCCTGGTATTTAGTCTGATATGTGGAGTGTAGTGGTTTTAAAGTGAGACCTATCCCACTGTGCTAACAACCATATGTGTGATTATGAGCAAGTTACTAATCTCTCTGTGCCTCCATTTCTTGGCCTATAAAATAATAATGGAACCTACTCAATGGAAAGGATGTCATGAGATAATGTAATAATATATGTATTTACATAGCATCTGGCAAATTGTAAGTGTTTAATAAATGTTAGCAAACACCGGAAGCAGCAAGAGCATTATACAAACAACATAAATGGACTTGGTAATTTAAAGAACGCCAGGCTGGTTGTTGATCTGAGACGGAGTCTAGCCTCAATCACTGATTTTAGCAGATTCAATGGCGTGACAGGGGCAGAGATCTGTCTGCAGTTAAGGAATGATTGTAAAGTAAGGAATTACAGACGGTGATTCTATAAAAATTTTCTAAGGAACTTAACTGTGAAAAATAGGTATGGAAGTTTGGGGGCTAGTGTCACAAGTGTGGACTCAGTAAAAGAAAATTTCATTTCATTTTAATGAGAAAGACATAACGTGTTTTATAGTCTGTAGAGAAGGTGAAAAGGACAGAGACAAATAGAGCTGATGAAGCATTAAATGCAGAAGGGATGGGAGTGATTCAGATTAAGGCATAAGTGCTTTCAGTGAGATACGTGTGAGCTGCTTCTCTGAGATTTGAAGAAAGTAGTAAAAGTAAGTACAGATATAGGTACTTTTTTAGTTATGTGATGAAAAGCTGAGAGTTCTCACATTTGATATCCTCAAATTTTATGGGAATTAGAGCTTCCTTATCTCTGGAAAAGACTGAAAGAATCTGTGAACTAAAGAAAAAGGCAAACTTCTGGAGTGAGAAAGATAACTTACATATAGCAAGGATTTCCTAAATAGACCAAAGGCACAGTTAAACTCAGAGACCATGGACTTACAGTAAAACTAGTCTGACTGATTATGTAATTTCTCTCCACTCTCTTCAGTCACCAGAAGTAAACTGATGGTTAGTTTGGTCCAAGAGGAGAAAGGTCTAAGTGTTGTGGAGGGAAAGAGAAATGAGAACAATGTGATCGACTCTGACTTCTATGATAAAGCAGAAAGGGACATAAACCCTGAAGTAATGAGAGCAAAAGGCAGTTTGCAGAACTGAAAATTCACTGATATCAAAGAAGAGATCTTAACTAAGTATGGTGATTAAAGTTGTGGTCAGAATTTAGACATGAAAGTTTAATATATAAATTAAATATGGAGTGTTTCTTTAGGAGGAATATCTCCCTAAGGCAAAAGACTAAAGGGTGACTGTAGAATTAAATCGATGCAGTGAGGTTGTTCAAAGACTGATGAATGTTATTCATGCCTAATACTTTAAAAATAAGTTGCTGGATGTGTCATCTCAGTGAATACTGAAATTTGTAAAGAAGGAGGAAGTTTAAATAGAAGGGGTAGACTGAGAGCAAGATAGCAACATCCTCATTATGTTCAGCAACAAGGAGGGGTAGAGTGTATACTGTACAAAAGTGCATGGATTTCGACTGAGGAAGAGGTTTTGCAAAATTGCTTCAAAAATGAGCTGGAAGCCACGCCCGGCTAATTTTGTATTTTTAGTAGAGACAGGGTTTCTCCATGTTGGTCAGGCTGGTCTTGACCTCGTGACCTCAAGTGATCCTCCTACCTCAGCCTCCCAAAGTGCCTGTAAACCCAGCTACTCAGGAGGCTATGGCAGGAGAATTGCTTGAACCCGGGAGGCGGAGGTTGCGGTGAGCCGAGATTGAGCCACTGCACTCCAGCTTGGGCAAGAGGAGTGAAACTCCGTCCCAAAAAAAAAAAAAAAAAAAAAGAAAGAAAAAGAACTGGAAGCAATAAAGGAGAACTGCAAAAGAAAATTAAGAAAAGTAGAGTTATTATAGCAAAGTGCTTGCATCTGGAGTTCTATAAGAGAAAAATGGTTAATGCATTATTTTGTTAAGGGAATTATAATTGTGTGATAATGTGTCTGAAGTAATAAGGGTCTAAATTGATTGAATGCATAAATGTACATATTCATGGTTAAACATAATATGGAAAAATGTTAAACCTTTTGAATCACTATTATGAGAACTTAGGTAACTATAATAGTTACACCAGACTTGGCCATATTTATATTTTTGTGTAAAAAATACACATATATATGAATATATATAAAATTTTCAAAAGCTATTTTTGGGCATCCTTATTTTTATTTTATGAATAAAGAAATCTGAAATTTTGAGTTATTAGTTTTTCTTTCCTTTTTTTTTTTTTTTTTTTTTTTTTGAGATGGAGTCTCACTCAGTCGCCCAGGCTGGAGTGCAGTGGTGTGATCTCGTCTCACTGCAAGCTCAGCCTCCCAGGTGCACGCCATTCTCCTGACTCAGCCTCCCAAATAGCTGGGACTACAGGCGCCTGCCACCTTGCCTGGCTAATTTTTTTTTTTTTTTTTTTTTTTTAAATTTTTAGTAGAGATGGGGTTTCACCGTGTTAGCCAGGATGGTCTTGATCTCCTGACCTTGTGATTTGCCTGCCTCAGCCTCCCAAAGTGCTGGGATTATAGGTGTAAGCCCCACCCCAGGCCTTGAGTTATTCATTTTTCAGTCACACCTGACACTGGAGTCCACCTCACTCCAAAACAATGCAAAAAACAAACAACCAAAAAAGTAAGTTTAAAATTATTTAAAACCAAATAGAGACAATATGCTCTGCTGAAACTCTCACTTACTTTTCACATTTGACCCAGATTTAAAATTGTGCTCTGAACTTTATTATTGGTGTGACTCAGTGTGTTTTTAAATATATCGTATCTTGTTATTGAGTTTATGGAAAGAACATTTGGTTGTTATCTATGTATGATGGTATTACATATGCTCAACATCAGTCAGAGCCACATCTTACCGGATAGGTTTTGGGTTTTAAAATATGTATTTGTTATAAATTGGGTAGACTAAAAATTAAAAATCCATTCAATTGCTCTTAAGTATGGCACCCGTTGGAATTTTCATCATTCAATATTTAAATTACTAGTATTCAACTGAAAATACTTGAGGAAGAGGGGAGATTTGGAAAATATGCTAATGATCCTGGCAATCGTCTTTGATGAATATCTCCTGAAATAAGATCTCTAAGATCCCAAAGACTATCATATTCATTCAAAGAAATAAAAATTAGAGTCCTTACTGTATAACATACATATGCCAATAGGGTTTTATTTTTTTAATTCTACTAAACATGATTTTTAAAAAACGTTTATCTCATTCTTGACTATTTTCTGCAAATATTAGGGTATTTATATGAAAAATCATAAAAGAAAATAGTTATTTCTGAGTTAAATTGTCTAGTTCTACACCCAAACTTTTGCATTAAGTGATTGTTTGTTTCCGGAAAGGCACATTTAACAAAACACTTTAATCTTTTAAGATGGAATATGACTATTTTGTAGTTATCATAATTTAATAAATTAGGCATATTGCAAAGTGAAATTACTTGCTTACTGAAATTGGAAGTTAATCAGTAAGAACTGTGTAAAGTAGCTTAATATGCCAAGCAATCTCTGTGATTTTATGGTAACTATCTTTTCTTTTCCAAACGTGATTGTGTTGTTATACAGTATTTATTTTAAATATAAGGGTTTAGAATCTTACAATGCAAAACTGAAAGAAGTCAGAAAACAGAACATATTTTATGATTCAATCAATGTAAAGTTTAAAAAATAGGCATAACTAATCAACAATGTTAGATTAGGAAAGTGGTTTTCCTTAAGAAGGCCTCAGATTGTGACTCCAAGTGCATGAAGTACATTCTGGAATATGGATAATGATTTTGTTTTTTCAAGAGATAGCATTTCACTGTGTTGCTCAGGCTGGTCTCAAGCTCCTGGGCTCAGATGATCCTCCAGCCTTGGCCTCCCAAGTGTTGTTATTACAGCCATGAGTCACCATGCCTGGCTTGTTTTGTTTCTTGATGCAAATGCTGGTCATGTGGATGTGTGTATTTTGCAAAATTTTATTGAGCTTTACATTTATAATTTGTACACTTTTTGCATGTTTGTTATCCCTTTCTAAAGTTTACACTAATAATAAAAAGTTTGTTTCAGAGAAATATCCATGTTAATAAGAAGATAGAGAATAATGTGTAACTAAATCTGACTGATTTGACATTTGTCCCAAATTTGCTCATTCTATGTGGAAGAAATGTCTTGGATACCTTGATTCAGACTTTGACTTATTGTAGCTGGGAATATGCGTTTTCTTTCTTATGCTATCCTTTGTTAAATGATTATAAACCTGTGGTTCAAAGTTTAAGTACAAAAAATTTTGATACTATTTTTCTTTCTTTGTTCATTTTCTTTTTCCTTTAAGTAAGAATGTGACCTAACATTGATAACTAATTACTATTACTCTAATACCAAAACTGAGCTCTGCCGTGCTGTAAGCCATATAAACTATCTAAAGAGATTAGCCAGTAGTTTGAGCTTGTCCTCTTCTAAAGATAGTTTTAGGCTTGGCACAGTGGCTCATGTCTGTAATCCCAGTACTTTGGTAGACCAAGATGGGAGGATTGCTTGAGTCAAGGAGTTCAAGACCAGCCCAGGCAACATAGCAAGACCCTGTGTCTACAAAGAATTAGCCAGGCGTAGTGGCGTGCCTATAGTCCCAGCTACTCAGAGGCTGATATGGGAGGACAGCTTGAACCTGGGAGACTAAGGTTCAGTGAGCCGAGTTTATGCCACTGCACTCCAGCCTGGGTGGCAGAGAAAAAAAAAAAAAAGAGGGAATATTAACTCCCTAGAAAATTCATGAAATAACTGATCCTGAAGTGAAGTTATCTGGGTTGTGTAGTTTAAATTACCTTTTCTAACAAGTGATATGATTATCTGGAAATGTTTTAAATGGTTCACAATATATATAGAATTTGAAGCTAAATCAAGTTCTTTCTGTATTTAATACACATTTGCTATTATTTACTATTTTAATCATTTGTGTCTCAACTTTACCACTTATGTAGTCTTTCATTATGTAACTTATATTAAAATTAGATTAAATTGAAATTTCAGTTTCTTGGTCACATCAACCACTTTTCATTTGTCATATTTGGCTAGTACCTACTGCATAAGACAGAGCTGATTAAGAACATTTCTATCACTTCAGAAAGTTTTATTGGATAGCAATAATTTATATAAGTAAAACAATATATTCCTCAGTTTTTTTATTGTTATTAGATAAGACTATTTTTGTATGATTGTATTTTGTATTTTGTATGATTCTTAGCAATTCTTAGTAATGGCAGATCATAAATACATACTCATACTTAATAATAATAGCATAGATAAAAATAAGAATAAACAGATAATAAAAATAGTAATTATTGTTATAATAAATGAAAATGTCTAACTTACATATCTAGTATCATGAATAAGGTATAATCATCTTTTATCAAGTCTGTAAAACTCTCTTATCTACCATTTATTTTCCAAGTATTTCACTATGTAATAATTCTGAAATAGACATTCTAAAAAATTTCCCCTAATTTGACACCATGAAGCTGGCCCAATTTAAGATTCTCATAGCTGTATTTAAAAACAAATGAAAAAAGTCTAAACAATGTGTCAGTCCTTTTTAATTCTAAATGGTAGGAAACTTTAATATGTGGATTATAAGTACCTATCACCAGGAACAAATATGCTTAATCAGGATACAAGATGATTAAAAAGGAAGTCAGATGGTACTTTATTTTATTTCATTCCAGATATTTTACTACATTCTTTTATATTTATCCCCCTTAGGCTATGTGCTACATCAAAAATACCATCAAATTGTATGCCTATTACAGCAAGACAAACATTAGGTAGACAACCAATCCCATCCTTCAACCAATTTGGATCAACACACAGAGTTGAACTCAACAAACACGTAAACCAAAAATCTTGATTCATTGACTCTGTTTGTGTCTATGTCTGTTTTTTTAAATCTACTTTTAAAATTGACAAATAAGAATAGTACTTACTTATTGGTATCATAGATGTTTCTGTATGTGTAATACATAGCAATCAAATCAGATTAATTAGCCTATCTATCACCTCAAACAGTTATCACTTCTGTGTGTTGGGAAAATTCACTATACTTCTTATAGCTATTTGGAACTATATACCATTGTTAACTATAGTTATTCTACAGTGGTATACAGCACTAGAACCTATTCCCCCTATCTAGGACATTATGTTACATGAAATAAGCCAAGAACAGAAAGTTAAACACCACATGTTCTTATTCATATGTAGAATCTAAAAAAAGGATGATCTCATAAAAATAAAGTGTAGAATACAAGATACTGGAGGCTGGGAAGGGTAAAAGGAAAGGAGGGGTAGGGAGAAATGTGTTAAAGGGTACAAAATTATACCTATGTCCTTTTTATTCATATGTCAGTAGTTATTATCATTCTAATAACAACCATTCAAAACTGTGAACACAAAGTCTATGCATCTACATAACTATATCCAGAAAAAATAGACATTTAGGAGGGCTTTATTATGTTATTATTACATAAGAAACCTCATTCTTACAAACAAAAATAAGCCGTTTCATAAAGGTTATCTTTTCCTGCTTAATTATAACCTCTTTTTTTTCTCCTCTTAGGCTACTGATAAAGATACGGGCAATTATAGTGTCATGGCCTACAGACTCATAATACCACCAATTAAAGAGGGAAAAGAAGGATTTGTAGTGGAAACCTATACAGGGCTTATCAAAACTGCTATGCTCTTCCATAATATGAGGAGATCCTACTTCAAGTTTCAAGTTATTGCAACTGACGACTATGGGAAGGGACTGAGTGGCAAAGCCGACGTACTTGTAAGTAGATAAAACTTCAGGAAAGGGAAGTAGCTGCAGTACTAGCCATGGGTCAGTGTTTTCAGCTTATAGAACTTCTAAGATTAATTTAAAATGGGTTTTCAAAAACATAATTATTGTTAATTTTCACCCAGATTGTTAGTCACTATAGTTTAGGAATATGTAAATATATGGTTCATATATATAACACCATAAGGTGTTTATTTTTCTTGACCTTTGAGAAAAACATTTTAATATTTGAAAAAATATGATTGTAACAACCAAGGTATAAGCATTGGATTTCTATTTGGTCTTCAAAGCTCATTTTTAATATAGTGTTGTCCAGTGCTACATAAAAATTTTAAATGCTTCACAGAGTTATACTATGGAAATTAAACTATGAAATTATTTGTTTAAATTACTTTCAGCATTTTGTAATTGAGAATACAAAGAAAATGTTTGGGGGCAAATTTTGTTCCAATAGTATTTATTTCTTTGTTTTATCTAAATCCCCAATGATGACATTGATTAACTTTGACTAAGTTATATTTGGCTATAGTCAATAATATCATTGTTCTAATTTTCACTTAGGCTGTGCAGAAGTTCAGTGATAGATCATTTGAAAGGGAAGTTTGATACTAGCTTTTATTGAAAATATTTAACAGCAGTGCATATATCCTATGGACTCTTTACCAACTTGAAAGCATGGGTTATTTGGACTATTGTCTGATGAATCTAATACAAAATATATTTATTGGAAATATTTGTCACATAAAGACAGATCAATAATAAGTTGTCTTTTGTTCTTTGCATTGTACATTTTCATTTTTTCACAGTTCAGCTCATTTAGTTCCCTGGACAAGCGTAACCTTCATGTACAGGCATACATTAATGATCAAATATTTTTCTTCTTAGATAATGGTGAAGAACAATCACCATGATTGTGGCCCAAACAGTCCTCCAGGAGCATTCTCTTTTTTAACAGTAAAACTGCAATAGAGTAAATGAAGGCCACTCTAAGACAAGAAGTTTTGACATAGGAGATATTAAGTTTGACATAAATTTATGATCAAATTAATATCGGTAAACCTTATAGAACCTTATACACTTATTTTTATGAGATCATCTTTTTTTTAGATTCCATATATGAATAAGAACATGTGGTTTTTAACTTTCTGTTCTTGGCTTATTTCATGTAACATAATGTCCTATTCTATGTTCTATTATTTAAGATATGCACATTTTGGTGCTTAAAAGCTAAACAATAGGCCAGGCATGGTGGCTCACACCTGTAATCCCAGCACTTTGGGAGGTCGAGACGGGTGGATCACTTGAGTCAGGAGTTTGAGACCAGCCTGGCAAAGATGGTAAAACTCTGTCTCTACTAAAAATACAAAAATTAGCTGGGCGTGGTTGTGCGCACCTGTAATCCCAGCTACTGGGAAGCTGAAGCAGGAGAATCGCTTGAACCCAGTAGACAGAGGTTGCAGTAAGCTGAGATCAAGCCACTGCACTCCAACCTGGGTGACAGAGCAAGACTCTATCTCAAAAAATAAAAAATAAAATAAAAACTAAACAATAAAGTCACTACACTAAGTGTAATTAAAATACTATAAAAATCAACACAAAATATATATAATCTTTACATAATATATAATTTTAATATATAATCTTTAAATATATATCAATCTAATTATATATGTATATATTATGTACATATTAGTGTACATATGAGATATAAAGTTTATTTTTAATATTTGAATTCCATATCTATTGTGTGGAAATTTAAGAATATGACTTTTAATATCATTCAAAATATATTTACAAAGAAAGAAAGTTAATTCAAAAAGCCATAATTTGTTATATATATGATATCATATTCTGATGCAAACTAATAACATCTGGTATGCCATCCCAGCCAAATGATATTTTTGATAAGCTTTGTAATCCTACCAGTCAAGAGAAAGGAGATATGAGATAAATAAGAGGTTTATCTAGAGAGTATGAGTGCCCAAACCAAGAAGGAAGAGAGATGATGACAAGTCTGAATAAATTACAAATGTGTACTCAGCCCGGAACAGTATGTGAGGAAAAATGAATGAGGAATGGCCTGAGAAAGGGGGAGGGTTTTAGGGAGAGTAGGCTTTGATCCTTTGTTACTCAGGCGGGGTGTGGAGAGATGTTTTTTTTCTTTCTTTCTTTTGGTTTAGCTTTAGGAAGTTGGCGTTAATTGGCTTAGGTTCCCTGCTCCCAGACCCAGGAGTTTCCTGTTTAATCCACCATTAGAAAACTATCATGAATTGGCCTTAGATTCCCTGGCCCCAGACCTTGGTGTTTTCCCTTTTCATTCAGCTTTAGGAAGTCAGCACAAATTGGCCTTCGGTTCCCTGCCTCCAGACCCTATTCTCCTGCGTCAGTATCCATTTAAATTAATGACTAAAACCCTCCAAATGAGCTTTTGCTTTGTTCAGTAATCACTATATTTTGCCTCGATGTCACAGAAAATCTTCTTTGCTCCTAATTCTCCAATACCTTGTCCTCATTCTCACTATGGCCTGATTAACTGGCATGCTATTTCACAGAAAACTAATACTAAAGCATTTAGAAGGACACTTCTATGACTCCTACTACTAAATCTACCTACCCTCCAGGATCTAGGCCAATATTCTTTGCCTTCTTTCTAGCTCCTTTAGGTGAATTCTCTCTGTTTTTATCTAAAGCCTGTACATCTACTTATGCAGTAGATTCAATTCCCACTTACCAGCTCTTGGACATTGCCTCAGCAGCTCTCCCATTTCTTTTCTACATTATTAATATAAATTTCCTCCTTATATCAGATTATTCCCACAACAATGCTTTTTTCCTATCTTCCAAAAATTCTAAAATATCTCTTGATCTATATCACCTTCTAGCTGTCATCCATTTCTCTATTCTTCTTTCTAGCAAAATTCTATGTTAGAATTGACTTATTTCTCACTATTGAATCTCTCTTAAACCCTCTCATCATAGGAGTGTTTTCTCTCCAATCACTCTTCCAAACTATTCTTGTCGATGCCACCAATGACTTTCATGTTAGGAAATGTACTGATAATGTCAGTCCTTATCTTACTTGAACCATCAGCAATGCTTGACTATTACCCTCACTAAGGTTTCAGCCCACCCACCATACTCCCTTGTTTACTCCTTCCCAGTCTCCTTTATTGGTTCATTTTCTTCTCCTGACCTTTTAGTATTGAGGTTTCTCAGGACTCAGACATTACCTCTCTTTTCTATCTGCATTCACTCACTTGTTAAGCTCACTTAGTCCCATAACTTAAAAATATCATCTACATAGTGAAAGCTCTCAAACTTACATCTTTACCTTAAAGCTCATTCCTGAACACCAGACTCACATATTTATTTGTACATGTAGCCATTCCACTTGAGTATTTTTAAAAAGGTGTTTATTTAGTGTTTCCTAATGGATTTCTCTTCTTCATCATATTTCTTCCACCTATAGTCTTCCTCATTTTATTTGATGACCAAATCACTTTGAGTTCCTTAGGCAAAAAATTTCTTGACTCCTTTCTCTTCTAAACCTCACATTCATTCCTTAGTAAATACTGTATATCTATCTAGGCAGCTGGCTAACCTATCAATGAAAGTGTCCTAAACACCTTTTCAATATTTGTTGATGAAATGAGAAGTAGGCAAAAAGTATATCTGCTGTATGTGGAAGATGGTTGCCTCAAGGAAAAGCACTATGCAAGCTGAACTAGCTGCTTTTTAAATGGACTAACATTGTCATATGAAAGAGCAACCTAGAGACAAAATATGGTTATTCACACTTAAGTATTTGGTAGGCATTTACACAAAATGGATGAAGGGAGCCTGTCATTTCAATGTAAACAAGTAATGATAATACTGAAGCTTTCAAGGACAAATTAGAATATTAAAAAAATTGTACCTGTCACTGTAAACTTTACTAGCTTCTGAATATTTAGACTTTCTTGATGAGTCAATGGTTTTATTAAATAATGTGATTTATTTAGTGATATTGTGTAATGAAATGTGTTGATATTTGCAAAATCTGCAGTGTTCTGTAAACTTGTATTTTCTAAGTGGCCAATGCAAGATGTTAAAAAGTTATACATGTGTAAAAGATCTATTCAGAGTACAATGGCTGAGTGTGTTGGCTCAGCATGTAATCCCAGCAACTTGGGAGGCTGAGGCAGGGGGATCACCTGAAGTTAGGAGTTCAAGACCTGCCTGGCCAACATGATGAAACCTCGTCTCTACTGAAAATACAAAAATTAGTCGGGTGTGGTGATGGACGCCTGTAATCCCAGATACTCGGCAGGCTGAGGCAGGAGAATCGCTTGAACCCAGGAGGCGGAGGTTTCTGTGAACTGAGATCACGCCATTGCATTCTAGCCTGGGCAACAAGAGCAAAACTCCATCTCACCAAAAAAAAAAAAAAAAAAAAAAAAAAAAAAAAAGTACAAGACAGACAAACAGATTTTAGTGTAACTGAACATGGTTTTAGATTTCATGTGGAAACTAACCTTGAATTTTGGTATAGTATTTTAAAAAGAAAATACATAATTATCTAAGTGGACTATTAAAACACCTCTTTTATTTAATAAAAAGTGAGTTTGCAGCAGAGACCAGTTAGGAAAGACGGTTCAAGCAGGAGGTGATGAATATCTCTAAAGTTGGGTTGTCCAATATGCTAGCTATCAGCCAAATGTAGCTATTGAATACTTGAAACATGGCTAGGTCACACGGAGATGTGCTATAAGGATAAAATACACACCAGATTTCAAAGACTTAAATAATAATATGTAGAATGTTCTTTACATGTTAAAATTATATTTTACTAAACATGTATTAAACATATTGGGTTAAATGTGTTATTGAATCAATCTTATTATTTCTATCTTTCTAATGTGGGTGCCAGAAAATTTAAAATTACATATGTGATTTGCATTCGTGGCTCACATTATATTTCTATTGGACAGCACTATTTAAAATGTATAAGAAACTTATGAGAATAAATGGAAAGGACATAGACATAATAACATGTAAATTTCCAGCCATTTTTTTTTTAATTTTGTGCTTCACAAATGTTATTTCTCTTCTTTTTAACAATACCTAGTAATTTTAATCCATTACAAGTATAAATCTCAATGATGATGGAAACATATTTATAAAGCCTTCATTAGTGGTTAACCTATGGAATTAAATAATTTTACAAAAAATTACTAAATATTTGGTGTAATAAACTGACATGCAAAGTTCTGGAAATATTTGCATTTTTGCAGAAGGTATACTGGAAAAGTAGCATAAATAAAATCTACTAATCTTAAACAGCTAAATATCCTTGTTATAGATGATAAAACAAACCAGAATAAAGTTGTAGAATTTCTGTGGAAGACTAAAATGTAAATTGTAATATCCTATTTTCTGCATTTGTGTAGTCAAAATGTGTGTGTTCTATATAAATCAGACATTAGCACTTTGAGGAGATTTAAAAATTTTAAAGTAATTAGTTGGA
Organism: Macaca thibetana thibetana; assembly: GCF_024542745.1. NCBI lineage: Eukaryota > Metazoa > Chordata > Mammalia > Primates > Cercopithecidae > Macaca > Macaca thibetana. Next base: position 79,820,227 of record NC_065586.1, read on the forward strand.
GGTAAGTGTGAGACAACTACTCTTGGAGTTAAATACAGTGCGACAGTGTGACCTTTGTTAATTTATCAGAATTAAATATTTTTTCTTTTTGTATCTTTAAAAGAAAATACAAAAGTATATTTTCAAAATATATTAACATCATAATAAAGTATAACTTTAAAATTGATATATTCCAGACACCTTAAAGGTTAACTCCTACTCTTTCAGTCAGAATTTTGCTCAAAATCTCACTTTTTTTCTTTCTTTTTTTTTTTTTTTTTCTGAGACAGTCTGTCGCCCAGGCTGGAGTGCAGTGGCGTCTTGGCTCACTGCAACCTCCGCCTCCCAGGTTCAAGTGATTCTCATGCCTCAGCCTCCAGAGTAGCTGGAATTACAGCCATGCACAACCATGCCTGGCTATTTTTTGTATTTTTAGTAGAGACAGGGTTTTACCATGTTGGCCAGGCTGGTCTCAACCTCTTGGCCTCAATTGATCGGCCTGCCTCAGCCACCCAAAGAGCTGGGATTACAGGTGTGAGGCGCCACATCCGGCTTAAAATATTTTGAATAAGTAACTTATCTTTCTGATGAAGGGAAAGCACTGACTTTCCTTCAGATTTAACAACATTCATTCTTTCCTTTCCACTAAGTTTACATTGGACAGATCTCCATCACATGGCTCCATTAAACTACAAAGAAGGCTGAGAAATCTATTGTGTGTTCCCAATAGGAAGATAGATAGAGCTGGTGAACAGCTAACCAGTCTATACTTCTGATTATCAAATATTTCATTATTTTCCACACAAATAGAACAAAGTCTTATCAAAGTTAACACCTGAGTCTTAGCTGTCATGCTGTTCTTTTTATCAGGTCTAGAGGGAACTCCTGGTATTTCAGTGATCCAGAAAATAAATTCACCCAGTATAGATGGTGGAAAAATACAGAATATCCAATAGAAATTCCTATTTGAAGAGGACAATAATGGTAGACATACAGAATTGTCCAGGCCAATTCTGAAATCCTGTTGGGTATATTTAATGTAGATCCCCATCCTTGGAGCAGGAGATTTCCTTGATTAAATCCTGTTTCTACCCTAAGATAGAAAAGCTTATGTTTGGTCTTCCTCTGTGGCTGCTGAATCTGTCCTCCACTAGTTACTACTTAGTTCCTTTCCCACCTTTGTTTTTGTTCACATCTTATATAATATTTGCAAAGTGTGACAGATTTCTGGTATATACAGCCTGACACCAGCTTTTATAGTTTTTTGGATCTGTATCCATAAGAACCTTGCAGAAAATTCATGCACATTGGAAACAGATTTTTTTAAAAATTTTAAGTCTACATTGCAAGAATCAGATAATTTGAAGACAGTTTACTGAAGGGTCTATTTTTGAAGGCCTGGGCAGGATGAATGTAGGGAAATAAGAGACATTGGAGAATTAGAGGAATACTAATAGTAGGGATTTCTAACAGTCTGTCAGCCAGAAAAGGTGGGTTGAAGCACATGCTTACCAGACCAGGAGACAGATGTGTGAGAAGAGAACAGTTTGACAGGTCAGACAGTCCTAACAATTTTCCACTGAAATACTCAATAATAAGGAGTTATTTCTCCTACTCATTTTCCTCTCTTTTCCATTATCCTGCTAATGCTCCCTACTACTCACTGTATCCATGACCCACATCATGGTCCAGGGGCCTTCTCCCAACAGATGGTGGAATTAGGAAGTGCTTCAGCACTAGTCCCACTACAAAAGCTCCTCTGTCCTGAGGCCAGGACTCCAGTACTTCTGAGTCCAGCAGTTAGAGGAGATGAAGGGGGCTTCAGGGAACAGAGAATGAGGCCTAGTGATTATAATTCTCATTGGAATAACACTGTATAGTTACTACCTGTTCCAGGTGGTTTGCTTTTTATCAAAACTTTTAACCTTTTCTGGTCCAATGTTAAAAGAAGAAAAAAAGAAGGAGAAGGAAGGAAGAAAGAAGGAAAGGAGGGAAGGAGGGAACAGTTATACAAGTTTCATATACATACTTCTAGAAATCTTTATCATGTAATTTTACTGCTAAAAACTCAAAAACAATAAAACAAAAAATATTTCTATGCAACTTCTATATCCTTTTTTACTCAATACCAATAAGAAAAGACAAAGTGATACAAAAACTGTAATGATCCCTTTTGCTAGTGAAGTTAGATGTGTTTTGTAAAAAGACAATCAAGACTCATTTACACGTTGAAGGGAAATTTAGTCATTTGGTCCCGGACTCCTATAACGGGTTAGGGGCACAAAGTTAAAACTGCCAGCATAAACTGCTTGCTCAGAAGTAGTAATCAGACCTACTCCTGTCTTAATAAAGTCTTCAGACATGATTGATTAGGCTCACACAATGGTTTGATACATTTCTAACTAGTAGCAAACATTTTACATAATATTTTGGATTTCTTTTTTTCCTGAAAAACTGAAAGATCTAGGAAATCTGGATTTTTTTTCCCCCACATTGCAATATTCCTTAGAGGTGAGTAGTAGCTGACCTCTTCAGCTGAGTTATATGCTCTCGGATTTGTGTTACTTCCACTTCTTTCTATTATTTCATATTTTTGGCTACTTTTCTCTTTTAAGTTACCTGCCTGGTTCCTGAAGACATCTGAGTTTGTGACCCCTAATAGGGGTCTCTATATGTAAAGAACCTGGAGCCCATAAAAAAATGTATGGCAACGTGAAATTACTCCCTACTGTAGATTGTATTGAGATGCGGTGCTAAGTATGCCTAACCCAGAGTGTTCAATTTATGATTCTGGTACAAATGCATTTATATTTTAATAGTATGTAAATGTATGTGCATGATAATATATGGCCTTTTAGAATTTTTATATCGGTATTGAAAAATAGTAAAGAGCACAAGCTCTGGTGTAAGACAGACTGCATTTAATTAGGATTAAGTTATTAAATATATCTTCCATTTATGTTTCTTATTTTAAAATGGAAATGATCTTAATAACAACCTGATTCTTTCTATATATTTCAATGAGTTAAACCTGTAAAATACTGAGGAAAAGAATAAATGCCATGTTGTAAGCACAGAATAAATATTTTTATTTTTCTTCTATTTTTCAAATGTAAGATCATAGAAGAAATTCAGTAGATTTTAAATGAATGAGACATAGTTATCAATAGCCGTTAAATTAGCAAATTTAACCCATAGGTAAAGTTCTAAATATATATCTCTACCTACACAAATTTAAAGTTGGTTAAATAGATAAGAAAACTATATGTGATGACCTCGTAGAATGAATTATTCTAGCCAGTCATATCTCAGATTCTTAGTTACAATGAATAAATGATCTCTCAAGACTTGTAAAATATAAAACATATTTTTCATTATCTTGGGTGTTCCTTAACAATCAAATTTTTTAAAAAATGCCACACTTCATGTCTCAGTAAATACCCAATAAAACAAACACAAAACCAAAAACAATTGAAATAACTCAGAATTTTTAATTTCTAGGTAAACAACAAATAGTTTCTCATGCTCAGTCTGCCCCAGTTAGTCTCCAACCTCTTGTGTAGATTGTATAATTTAAAAAAAAAAAAAATTGTTCCTGAATTTGAAAATGAGAAACCACTGTGTCTATGCATAGTAGGGAAGAGGTAATGTGGGGGTTTTCTGATTATGGAAATTTCAGTGAGTAAAAATTAAATGAATTCTGTTTTTTCTTCTTTCAGGTCTCTGTGGTCAATCAGCTGGATATGCAAGTCATTGTTTCCAATGTGCCTCCTACTCTAGTGGAAAAAAAGATAGAAGATCTTACAGAGTAATTGATTTTGTTTCCTTATATATTTATTTTTATGTGACCATGATTTTTAACTTTTTTATTTTTTAAATTTTATTTTAGATTCAGGGGATACATGTGCAGGTGTGTTACATGTATATATTGCATAATGGTGAGGTTTAGGCTTCTAGTGTGCCAACCACCCAAATAGTGAGCACTGCAGCCAATAGCTAATTTGTCAGCCCTCATGCCCCTCCCATCCTCCCTCCTTTTGGGTTACTTGATTTATTTTAATTTTAATTTTTTAAATTGGGTTACTTGATTTATTTTAGCTGTTTAGTTGTTGGAGTCTTTTAGATATTATTTTACTAATCCCTTGTCAGATGTAAGATTTGCAAATATGTTCTCCCATTCCATAGGGTGCCTTTTCACCCTGATGATTGTGTCACTAATTGGGCAAAAAGTTTTAAAATCAGAGGTAGTCCATCTATTTTTGCTTTTGTTGCCTGTGCTATTGGCGCCATATTCAATAAATCATTGTCAAATCCAGTGTTACAAAACTCCTTTCATATATTTTATTCTAGGCATTTTATGGTTTGGAGGTCTTATATTTAGATGTTTAATCCATTTTGAGTTAATTTTTGCATATGGTGTAAGATAAGGGCCCAACCTTATTTTTTTACATATGGATATTCCATTTTTTTTCAACACTAGTTGTTTAAGAAATTATCCCTTCCATGTCTGATTTCTTTTTGTAGATTTTTTAAAAACCTATGTAAATGTAAATTTAGAGTTTTCTTAAGCAGAAGTATTTCTGATCCCTTTTTGAAACCTACATTAGTAGATGGAAGTGGGAGTGATAAGAACCGTTAAGACCTGAGTCAGCACTCTGAAGCCAGCACTCCCCCATCCGTGTCTGGGGTGAGTGATGAAAATACACACATAACTCAGGTAGCCATCAGGGTGCCAAATAGTTAATTAAATAGAATAATTTATTGTTCTAGTGACGAGACCAATAAACACATTAATTCCCTATGACATTTTTAGGTGACAAGTTATATTATCATCAAAGCCATTTCTGTATTTCCCTCGAGACATCCCTATCTGATGAAGTGGAAAACTAGAATATCATGTGATCATCATTTTTATTTTTATTTTTTGGTAGACCAATATTTTAGGCAATAAGATAAAGTTCCCTTGGTAAGTATATAATTAGTACAAATGAGGACACTTGATGAAAGGAAAAATAATGACCTGACATATCCATTTTACAATGGAGCAGGTTTTACAAAGATGAGTATACTCTGATAGCTAAGACCACAGTACCTGGAAAATGGAATGATTGTAGTAAATCTTAGCTGCTATAATAATGATGATTACTCCTCACCTCACTGAATTGGCTGAAATGGCTATACTGAATTTTGTTTTTTTTTACTACTTTTTAGATTTTAAGCTTATAAAATTGAACAGTCCCCATAAGTAATAAAACATATTCATTTTTGTATTCCACAAATTCCAGTGAGGATCTGCACCACTACAGATACCCTTGAATATCTATGCTCTGATGTATTTTCAGTTGATCTTAGAATTCACCTCTTTGTATTGGCCGGGCGCGGTGGCTCAAGCCTGTAATCCCAGCACTTTGGGAGGCCGAGGCGGGCGGATCACAAGGTCAGGAGATCGAGACCACAGTGAAACCCCGTCTCTACTAAAAATACAAAAAAAAATTAGCCGGGCGCGGTGGCGGGCGCCTGTAGTCCCAGCTACTCAGGAGGCTGAGGCAGGAGAATGGCGGGAACCCGGGAGGCGGAGCTTGCAGTGAGCCGAGATCGCGCCACTGCACTCCAGCCTGGGCAACAGCGTGAGACTCCGTCTCAAAAAAAAAAAAAAAAAAAAAAAAAAAAAAAAAAGAAACAACTGTGAGAATAACAGTAGGGACACCTAACCACAATGGACAAATAATTGGCAAATAATTGTCTAAAGAAGAAACTATGAAATGTTTGCATTTTACAACTTCTTTCTACTCCCAGTTCACCATGAAACTCAAATAAGAGGAATTTGTGGCTCTAAAATTTCAATCCTTAGGAATCTATAAAAGAGACATTTTGAAAAGTATAAACTTGAGTTTAGAAACACAGAGTTACGGTATTTCTGTATGAATCGGAACTGACAACTTATTTCTCAGAGTTGCTCAAACCCATCTCTTACCTTCTGAATAAAATATGAAAATTCAATTATGGTAGAGCTTTACTGAAGTAGTTACTGACTTGATGTGGAAGAGCCTCAATTTTATGAAATATTTATGTAACACCTGAAATGTGCTGTGTAATCAATCTATAGTTCCTAGAATTAAGCTTACAAAACCTATGTTAGAAATGTAGCCAGGATATATATCACATATATAGAATTTATTTGTATAGTATATATAGTGTGTGTGTGTGTGTGTATATATGTTTGTGTGTGTGTGTGTGTATATATGTTTGTGTGTGTGTGTGTGTATATATGTTTGTGTGTGTGTGTGTGTGTGTGTGTGTATATTTCTAGGAGGAGAATTGGAAGGCCTCTCGGGAAGCATACCTATGAAATAATAACTGCTAACACATTTTCTTAAATCAATGTAATAAAAATTTGATTTTAAGGGGAAAGGTTGAGCTCCTTTTTATTTCAGAGAACCTAGGCTCATTTCCCAGACCACCAAAGACTAGCTAGGAAGTCTTGGGCCACTATATCAAACTCTTTGAGTTTTTGCATTTGTATCTTAAAGCTGGGGATTTATTAGTTAAAAAATAGTTACAGATTGTAACTGGAAATTTATCAGTGAACAAAGTGAAGTCCCTGTTGCCATGGAGCTTCTATTCTATTGCATAAAAATGGGGATATAAAATAGCAATATTAATAAATTAATATGTAATATGAAGTTATGTAGTGATAACTGCAATAAAGACAGGTAAATACAAGTAGGAATGTAACAGTTATGAAATAAACTGAAGGCAATCATAAAAATAAAATACAAACCACAAATATAATAATAAATCCTACCATTTATTATTCAAGGTATAATTTACTATTCTTGAAAAAAAGGTTTAGTGTGACTCACCTTTATTCAAAGCCTTGGAAATTCATGGTTTTGACAGAAAGAAAATTTATTTACTACTTTTTGAAATATTCAGTTGGGGCATTATTTAGTAGAGAAATAACCTCTTTTTACAAGAAGAATGACTTGTCTTTAACTCACTAGGTTAATTGTGATTAAAGAAATCATAGTTCTCTACAGAACTGAAGATACCCCAGTATGTAATTATACAATTAAAACCTACTGTTTGATAATAATAGTTGTGCACATTGGAGTAGCATCTTTAATGCTTATCTATTTGAAATGTAGAAAAAGTACAGATTTAAAATTCTGTTTTTAGTTAAATATGGCAGGATTTTTAATTATTTCCAAAACTTTAGTATTCAATTAATCACATGGAACAAAGATGATTATAAACAAAGGTGCTCCATGACTTTCACTTCTGTTCTATTTTTGAGGCTTAAAATGTTTTATTTTACATGGATTCTTAGTTATTATTAGAAGGAACATTATCTTAGTCCAATATGAGTAAATTGTTTAAGGATTAATCATCTGCAAAATGGCTTAAATTCACAATAATTAGTGTTTTATCTCAGATAACATATTTCACATATATTAAGGTAAGATTTTTTTATTTTGTATGAGTTGGTTTTTCCAAATTTGTACACATTTTTCTATAAGCAAAGTCTACCGAAAGCAAATTACTTATCAAGTCTTAAGATTCCATTGCATATTGATTCCATAAAGAGTCCTGTATGCTGACATGTTTCTTCCAATAGATGTGTTTCTTATTTTAGTGGTCATAATACTCATCATTCATTCACTCATTAACACATTTCTGAATGCTTATACTCTATTATACCAGCTTCTGTTTGGGAAAAAAAATTTATATATAAAGAAAATAAATCAACTTTCTTAATTAATATTTGCCATGAGAGATGTAACATAAAAAAAAAAAAACAAGTCAATCATATTTGTGCCCTTTCCCCATGCCTTCTCAGCAACATAGAAAAAAAAGAAGATTGAAAAAAATAAAGGATGAGGCATGGCTGCTACATTTAGGCAGTGCATTTTGTTGAATCAATATTCTTTCTACTTTTTATCTTTTTTACTTTTTAGTATTCAACCTTTTGGAGACAATGGAAAGCCAAAAGAAACAAACAAATAAACGAACAAAATAGTTTCTATTATCCATTGAGGACATTTTCATTTTGCTTTGAGTTGAAAAAAGTTTAAAATCTTTGCGCTATTGTTGTTGTTTTCAAAAAGAGATAAATGGGATCTTGCCAGATTAAAAATACATTTTATTGGAAGATCAATTAAAAACACTATGTTTAGTTTTAAATCAAATATAAACATGTTTATGTTGTCTTTATTTGCTCTGTGAACATAATACAAACAAAATTTGGGGGCAACTATTTTGTTTAAGAAAATAGCATGATCAAAAGATATAGATTACAGAAATAAAATTACTAATGCAAAATGAACCATTGTAATGAAGGTATCAATATATTGACTGAATCTTTGAATTGAGCTTCAAAATTTTAGAAGTGTTTGAAATGTTCTTATCAACTTATGATGGAGAAAAAATAATTGATACAGGTATATTTTTTCCTGAGATTTGAAGGGAAGGGGTTATTCATATTCAAAAGTGAAATTCACTCATAAAACACTAAGAAAAAAAATTCGGGCCAACTTTATTTATGTTTTCATTTTAAGATCTAGAAATTCAGAAGAAAAGCAAAGAAAGACTGAGTGGGTAATCTTAAGTTATATTATAATCTGTTTTTCTCCCCTCAAATATCATTCAGTTCAGTTTATTTTTAAGATCTTTTGTTTGTACCAACTAGAAGATAACTAGAAAATAGTTGTGTAAAAATAAGGACATCATTATATATTGTTTTATCAAAACATTTGAATCACAGTTGCTTTATGGAGATCTCCAAAATACGTAGTGGACATTTATTTCTTTTAAAATTCTTTCCTCTCTTCCTCCTCTTTTTTATGTTTTATAGCCTAGAAGTTTTGCAAAATTGAACAGCTTATTATTTTTATAATTCACCCCAACCCATAGTACAAGGTAGATATATCACTTTCTTGAGAGACCACTTTAATCAGCAAGAGGCAATTCCTCTGTTCTCTTAATCCTATTTATTATTCTTTTCTACACTTTCTTTAATTTATTCAATTTACCACAGTCTGTGCTGCTGTTTTTTAATGTGAGACATAAACTCCACAGAATGTTTATGCAAGAGAATTCCGTTTGTATCAGAAAGTCATAAGTTATATTTTAGATGCTTTCATATATGTCTAATAAATATTAAAGACTAAATTTAATTTTGTTTTAATTGTCTACTTTATTCCAAAAGAAATACAAGTAGTTTACAATGATTCACACAGGAAAAAAAGGTAAAATACATTAAAAATGAGTTTAGAAAAATAAAGCAAACAAACAACAAAGAAATTAAAGAAAGGATCAGAGTAAGAGTAAGTAATTACAGAAATGCTGCAAAGGCCTGTATAGTACATATCGAGTAATCACAAACTTGACTTTCACCTTGTTAGGGCCAAAGTGAAAGACGCAAACAAGCTAAACAAAAAGAACAGATTCAGTTACAAAATTAACAAAACCATATCTCTTCTGGTACAAAAGAACTCCTTCTAAATCTGATTCCAGATTAGGGGAAAATGTTTTTATCTTGTGGGATACCACAGAGAGGTTACCATGTAATGTAATTAACAAAATGTTCCGTGGCTGGAGCACCATTTAGGTAGAGTCTAGGTAGAGTCCCTGTGGGTCTGTGTTAATGGGGGAAAGAAATTCAGAACTGCAGGAACTGCATTCCTGTATTTTTATCCCTCCAGCCATCTGCAATGCCTGTTGATTCATTTAGCAAAGCTTTTGAAAAAATATTGATAAGGACTTGGGGTGGAACTCTCTATGATGCTAGATAAATATAAGCCATTTACCTGAACAAAAGGCTAAGTAGGGTTTATAATCATGAAATCTGAAGAGTTCTTGTAACCACAACAAATAGCTAACATTTATAGCATGCTTCATATTGGTTAGATTATGTGCATTTAATGGATGTAGTCTCCTTAACCTATCGTAGAGGCTCTTTGAGGTAGGTTTGATTACCCACTGTATAGATAAATTCCCTGAAACTTTGAGAGGTTAAGTAATTTCCACGAAGACCCAGTAGTGGAGTTTTAATTTTAATCTACATCTATCAGCCACCAGCAGACGGATTTCCCTCTGTTACATTGCCTCTTAGGAGGCAAACCTAATTAAAAACCCAACCCATCTTTTCTTGAGAGTAAGCTGAGCATGCAAAACCTGAAATTCTCATCACATGGTAATTTTAACTCAACTTATCCACACAGACAAATGGGTAATTGAGAAGATGGCTGCTGCAATAATTTTAGTGTAAAAAAGTAAATAAATTAAAAGCTAAATCGACCATGAGTAAATACCTGTCTCATCTATAAAACTATCAGTAAACACCTTACACTACAGTTTTCCATAATGCAATTTCTCGTTGAAATTAACTGAAGATGTACATACAGGTAACTGGATAAGGTAATGCTGTAAATTGAAATTTAAGGGCATCTACCAAAAATAACTTGGCTTGAGAATAAGTAAGTTAAGCGAATCAGTTGTTTATTGACACTCTTAGTTTGTGATTTTAAAATAATGCTATCTGCATAGGAAAAAAAATCAGTTAAATAAACCTTTCAGCATTTATTCTAAGAAAGTTATTTAGATAAACTTTGTATTGGACATTAATTAGTATGTGGTACTATACTAAAATATGTTACATAAAATATATTAGCTATATTAACATATTTCTTTAGAAGTTTTCTGTTTTTAAAACTTTTTCTAAAGGTGACATGATTAAATAAACATTAACAGGAGTATGTTATAGAGTATTCAAAGTAAAGTGGAACAATAAAACCTTAAATTAAAATGTAATTTTTGTTCAATAATTGTAATTATCATTCAAATTTAAAATATTTTTTTTCACTTTTTAGAAGACTAATCAAAGCCAGTTTTCTGTTTTGAGAATGTTTGACATAATCAGATACTGTTTTGCTTCATACTTGATTGTACTATTTGCATTTTAAATAGGTATATTGCTACCAAGAAGTCAGATTCAGGGCAATTTTTGGCATTCACTTTTAATTATTTGTGTGTGTGTGTGTGTGTTTGTGTGTGTGTATACATACACTATTGATATAACCTAGTTGTGCGTATTTTTGGGATATATGTGATATTTGGATTCATATATATAATGTGTAATGATAAATCAGGGTAATTGGAATATCCATCAACTCCAACATTTTTCTTTGTATTGAGACCATCACAATTCTTCTTATGTAGCTATTTTGAAATATACAATAAATTTTTTTAACTATAAATTACCTGCCATACTGTTGAATACTATAACTTATTTATTTTCTCTATCTGTAATTTTGTATCTATTAACCATCTTATCATTATCCCAATCTTCCTCCCCTTCTCAGCCTCTGGTAAGCACCATTCTACTCTCTACCTCCATGAGATCCATTTTTTAGCTCTCACATATGAATCAGAATATGTGATTTATTTCTTCTGTGCCTGGCTTATTTCACTTTACATAATAACCTTCAATTTTATCCATGTTTCTGCAAATGACAGGACTTCGCTCTTTTTTATGGCCAAATAATATGTACCACATTTGCTTTATTCACTTATCTGTTGATAAACATTTTGGTTGATTCCATATCTTGGCTACTGTGAATAGTTCTGTGATAAACATAGGCATGCAGATATGTCTTCAATATATTGATTTTCTTTCTTTTGGATGTATACCTAGCAGTAGGATTACTGAATCATTTTATAGTTCTATTTTTAATTTTTTGAGGAGCCTCCATACTGTTTTCCATAATGGCTGTACTACTTTACATTCCCCCCAATAGTGTATAAATCTTCCTCCTTATCCATATCCTTACCAGCATTTGTGATTTTTTTGTTTGTTTTTTTGATAATAGTCATTTATCATAATAAATGATAATAGGATGACATTTTGATAAATGTCATCCTGTTGGGATGACATAATATTTCATTGTGATTTTGATTTTCATTGCCTTGATGATTGGTGATGTTGAGCATTTTTTCATATGCCTATTGGCTATTTGTATATATTCTTTTGAGAATTGTCTATTCACATCTTTGGCCCATTTTTATTTATTTTATTTTATTTTTATTATACTTTAAGTTCTAGGGTACATGTGCACAACGTGCAGGTTTGTTACATATGTATACTTGTGCCATGTTGGTGTGCTGCACCCATCAACTTGTCATTTCCATCAGGTATAAATCCCAATGCCATCCCCCCCCCCCCCCTCCCCATAATAGGCCCTGGTGTGTGATGTTCCCCTTCCAGAGTCCGAGTGATCTCATTGTTCAATTCCCACCTATGAGTGAGAACATGCGGTGTTTGGTTTTCTGTTCTTGCGATAGTTTGCTGAGAATGATGGTTTCCAGCTGCATCCATGTCCCTATAAAGGACACAAACTCATCCTTTTTTATGGCTGCATAGTATTCCATGGTGTATATGTGCCACATTTTCTTAATCCAGTCTGTCACTGATGGACATTTGGGTTGATTCCAAGTCTTTGCTATTGTGAATAGTGCCGCAATGAACATACGTGTGCATGTGTCTTTATAGCAGCATGATTTATAATCCTTTGGGTATATACCCAGTAATGGGATGACTGGGTCATATGGTATTTCTAGTTCTAGATCCTTGAGGAATCGCCATACTGTTTTCCACAATGGTTGAACTAGTTTACAGTCCCACCAACAGTGTAAAAGTGTTCCTATTTCTCCACATCCTCTCCAGCACCTGTTGTTTCCTGACTTTTTAATGATTGCCATTCTAACTGGTGTGAGATGGTATCTCATTGTGGTTTTGGTTTGCATTTCTCTGATGGCTTTGGCCCATTTTTAAATTGGATTATTTGGTCTTTATCAGTTGAGTTCTTTATATATTCTGGTTATTAATCTCTTGTTGATTAGATAGTTTGCAAATATTTTCTCTTATTCTGTAGGTTGTCTCTTCACTTTGTCAATTGTTTCATTTTCTGTGTAAAAGCTTTTCTGCCTAATGTAATCCCATTTGCCTATTTTTGCTTTCATTGGAAAATTCATATTTCTTTGGAGTCTTACAAAATCTTTGCCCACACCAATGTCCTGAAGTCTTTTCCCAATATTTTCTACTATTAGTTTTACAGTTTCATGTCTTATGTTTAAGCTTTTAATCCATTTTGAGTGGATTTTTGTACATCAAAAGATCGTATTTTGTTCACTGATATATCCCACGTGTATGGAATGGCATCTGGCCCAGGATAGGCATTCAATAAACATCTTTTGAAGGAATGAATAAATGAAAATTTTCCTACTTAACACTTGCCTGAGTTTTGCTATGATTTTATGACACAGTCCTGAATCCAATTTAACTTTTTACATTTTTAAACTAGAAAATATAGATTTATATGAAGAATTTTACCATGAAGTTAGAGAGGAAATAGGGAGTTAAATGTATTTTTTAAAATATAATTCTATTGTTCTTTTATTCCCATTATAAAGAAATTTAAGCAATATAATATATGAAGAAGAAAGTTATAAAAGGTAAACTCAAAATCATAACATCCAGCTCTAAGCCTTATTAACATTATATAAACATCACTGTGGACATCTTTCTTGATATATGTGTGTATGATACAAATATTACGGGTTAGATAAACATCATTGCAAATATCTTTTTCTTTGTGTGGGGGGCTATAGGTATATATGTAAGGAAATCTATGTACATATAGGTAATGAATATAGATATAGAAAATATTTAGTATATAGATACAGACAAAAAGTGAAAAGATAGATTTTTACAAAATGTGTTCTCATTTAAAAGTATTAAATTTAGTTTTACATAAATTTACAAGAAAAAGATACAGAAGTAGTTAAGATTAGGCTATATCTCTTTTTATCATAAGGTAGACTTTATCCCAAAAGATCTTTAAAAGTTTAACAAAAAAGTGCTCAAGGTGAAGACATTATTGCATGTTTTAAATGACATAATTTGTTTTTAGATTTATTTTTTTCATTGTTCCCTGCTACCATGAAGATATTAGTACAGTTATATTTTATTCCACATTTAATTTTTTTTTTATGTGCACGTGTTTGTTACATATGTATACATGTGCCATGTTGGTGTGCTGCACCCATTAACTTGTCATTTACATTAGGTATATCTCCTAATGCTATCCCTCCCCCATCCCCTCACTCCACAACAGGCCTCAGTGTGTGATGTTTCCTATCCTGTGTCCAAGTGTTCTTATGTTCAATTCCCACCTATGAGGGAAAACATGCGGTGTTTGGTTTTCTGTCCTTGCTATAGTTTGCTCATAATGATGGTTTCCAGCTTCATCCATGTCCCTGCAAAGGACATGAATTCATTCTTTTTTATGGCTGCATAGTATTCCATGGTGTATATGTGCCACATTTTCTTTCTTTCTTTCTTTTTTATTATTATACTTTAAGTTCTAGGGTACATGTGCACAACGTGCAGGTTTGTTACATATGTATACTTGTGCCATGTTGGTGTGCTGCACCCATCAACTCGTCAGCACCCATCAACTTGTCATTTACATCAGGTATAAATCCCAATGCAATCCCTCCCCCCTCCCCCTCCACATCTAATTTTTTTAGTGACATGAGTCTGCAGTATTGCACTGAGAAATAGAAAAGAACCCAAGCACAATAGATCTGTTTCTTCACTGTCGGATGGCACACAATTAATCTATGCATATAAGAAGGATTTCCTTGGAATATGTCAAATCAATGCCAAAATGCACCAGAGAAGGCATAAATCGTTAGAACAAAGTATTGAGACAGCCACCTATTGCATTGTATTTAACTGTGTACTCCTGTTTGTGTTTTGATTTGTGAACTGATTATACTAGTGAAAAAATATACTTTCCTATTAATTCCACAAATTAGTTAAAGGTCTTGAATGAATTTGAGACAAGGAAGAAGCTTATTAATGGAAATATTTAAGTCAAATTAATAAAAATAATATTCATTTTATAGAATAGTTACTGTGTGCTAGGAACTGTGTAAAAGCTTTATTTCATTGAATGCACATTCAACCCCATGTGGTACATTATTTACTTGTTTTCTATTTAAGGAAACAGAGATGGCCAGATATGATGCTCATACCTGTAATCCCAGCACTTTGAAAGGCCGAGGCGGGCAGATCACTTGAGGTCAGGAATTTGAGACCAGCCTGACCAACATGGTGAAACACTGTCTCTACTAAAAAATACAAAAATTAGCCAGGTGTGGTGGTGCCTGCCTGTAATCCAGGCATGAAACAGGAGAATCCCTTGAACCCAGGAGGTGGAGGTTGCAGTTAGCCAAGATTGCCCCATTGCACTCCAGCCTGGGTGACAGAATGAGATTCCATCTCAACAAACAAACAAACAAAAAAACCTGAGACTTTGAGAGCTTAAGATTACTTGTCTAAGGTTATGCAATTGATAAGCAAAGGAAATCAAAACTGAAGCCAAACCTCTGTGCTCCTCAATATTATATCATTATTGTTTGTGCCTCCTACAAAATGTCAAGAGTATAATATGGTTTGACTCCGAGGCCCCTTATTTTTGTTAAATGGCATAAATCTCTCAGGAAAAAAAATCCGAAAAGCACAGTCCAAATGATGTTAGACTATGTCTCTGAGTACATCCATTATCTTCAGGTTTCCAGTTTGGTTTTTTTTTTTTTTTTTTTTGAGATAGAATCTTGCTCTGTTGCCCAGGCTGGAGTCACTGCAACCTCTGCCTCCCAGCTTCAAGCGATTCTTCTGTCTCATCTCCCAAGTAACTGGAATTACAGGCATTCAACTATTAACTGGTATTTGCCAAGTGAATTTGTTCCTCCTCCTTTTTCCCACATCATCTTTTCTTTAGTCTACTTCAAGAATATCATCAGAAAAGAAATTGCAAAGCCGAGAGACCAGTGGGCGTGGTGTGGTGACGAATCTTCAATAAGACAGATTTCAACAGTGCTGGGTTACAAACATTTAAAAACAAGCAAACAAACCAACATTTCACTGTTATTGGTAGTGTCTCCTGGCCATGCACTGGTAGAGCCATTTCCTCCAAAGTTTATAACCTCATCATTCTAGTAACAAGGACAAACCAAGCACATGCAAGACTCTTAAGGCAATATACTTTCAATAGAGCAAGAAATATGACAATTGTGGCATTAGAAGGAAAAGTTATTTTCTGATGTATAAAAGAATTTGAGAATATATTGCCATTCTCCCCCAAAAAAACCTCCAAGTATAGACTCAAAAAAGAGCATAGAGTCTATAAATTTTAGAATGTTTATCATATATAGTAATTAAAATTAAGTTATTTAAATTTAAACATCTATAAATAGTGAATTATATGTTCTTAATGTTTATATACTTGGATTAATAATATAAAGTTTTTAATAAGGAATGGGACATTTGTGAAATGGTAATAATTCATACTTTCAATTAAAATCCAGTAATGCGATGGGAAAATTATTTATTGATTAACATTGTCTCTGCTTTTTAAATTGAATATCAGTAATTTATACTAGATAGTATATGTTGTTTTTATTCACCTAAATAGTGTCTGAGATTTGCATGCCATATTTTTATCTTAACGTGGTTATCCTTCCATTGCAAAATATCTCCACATTCTCCCATTGCTGTGATTCTGCAAGGATTTTTATACCTTTGGGAAAACAGGCATCCTAGTCCTGCGTCTTAGCATATAGCTTCGTGTCATGTGTCACAGACTCTAGTGGGAGATGTAATTTATGACACCAACCATGTGAAGTCAAGGGTTCTAAGACCCCATGTCTCCTATAAAGTATAGACAGCTTTATTTGTACAGCATATTTGGCATTTCCCATGAGCCATGTAAAAGCTCAAATGGTATCATAAATTCAAAAAGCTTAAAGTTAAATAGGACATGGTTGGTGACCTTTTCTACCTTATTCAGCTTCTAGCATCATTGGGAGCTAAATGCTGAAAAAATATAGAGAATGTTTTTCAAGGGTTTATGTTCAGTAAACATTAACAAAAACCAGGCTGTCATCATTTTTCATTTACTAAATGTCTTTTCAAATTGAGAGTAATTTTTTTTTTCCCCAGAAAGCCCATTGGACTGTCATGTTTGTACTTCGCTTGATTTATAGGATCTTGGATCGCTATGTTCAGGATCAAATTCCTGGTGCCAAGGTTGTAGTGGAGTCCATTGGTGCTCGCCGACATGGAGATGCCTTTTCCCTAGAAGATTACACCAAATGTGACTTGACTGTCTATGCAATCGACCCCCAAACCAACAGAGCCATCGATAGAAATGAGCTTTTTAAGTAAGTGTTTTGTGTTATCTGTAACAGCTCTTTGGTTACAATA
The DNA here is from genome assembly GCF_024542745.1 of Macaca thibetana thibetana. Classification (NCBI taxonomy): domain Eukaryota; kingdom Metazoa; phylum Chordata; class Mammalia; order Primates; family Cercopithecidae; genus Macaca; species Macaca thibetana. Next base: position 79,837,538 of record NC_065586.1, read on the forward strand.
GCAACCATAGATGCTTCTGATTTGAGGTTATAAATACTTAACGTTTAAAACCCACCAAATAGTTGTTGAAAGTGAAGTGTAAGCGAAGAAACTGAAACAATACCTAGGGTTCTCATGCCTAAAAGTTTTCAGGTCTAGGTGTGGGCTACAGTGACTTCAGAGGGCCCATTTTCTTTATAGGCATCAAATGACCTGTTGTACTTATGAACAAGGAACAGTTCCTTGAAGTCACCTGCTGCCAGCTCTGCACTCTTGCTCAAGGGCGCTGGCTATTTGTGAGGAAAGCACAGATTCTTAAAGTGGCAGTTTTTCTGCAATGATTTTCATCTGCTTGCATTTTAAGAAGAAATCCAGCTTTCTTACAGGTCTACTAAATCAGCAAAAGCCAGTATCTGTTTTTTTCTTTAACTTAGAGGTGGAGAGCAGGTGGGATAATCATTCCCATTTAAGTTAATGCTGTATGTGAAATTTATCCTAGCATGAACTTAAATATTTGAGTTATAAATCCTAAAAATAAATAAAATGCACAATCTTAAAATCCTGCTACTTACTTTCTTTGGATGTTATTCAAGCACACTTGAATACTTAAAAAAAAAAAAAAAATTGTTAACAGATTTTTCTTTACTCTAGTGACACCTAGTGTCCAACAGGGTCTTGGAATGAAATTCTATCTAAATGAAACATTTTTAGTTAAAAATATATATTGATATACAATCATAATAGCTTATATGTGCCTGTATATACAGTCATGCCAAACTCTATAAGTGAAACATCATAATTTAGTTTTTCTTTGTCTATACTTTTTAAACAGCATATAAATATATCCATATACACATTTACAAATATATCTATATTATGTGTATGTAGATTTATTTATTTTGTAAATACCTATTTATTCAATTTTTATTAAAATTAATAAATTCTAAATTTAGTTTTATTTTTAAATGTGTTCATCAACAAAATTTCATCACTTCTATTTTGGCAATAATAAAATAACGATTTAATATCAGCCAAAATTTTTTAAAAAACAGTTATTTAATATGTTACTCATCATTTTTTTTTTCTTTTTTTTCTTTTTTTTTTTTTTTGGAGACAGAGTCTCACTCTGTCGCCCAGTCTGGAGTGCAGTGGCACGATCTCAGCTCACTGCAAGCTCCGCCTCCCGGGTTCACGCCATTCTCCTGCCTCAGCCTCCCGACTAGCTGGGACTACAGGCCCCCACCACCATGCCCAGCTAATTTTTTTGTATTTTTAGTAGAGACAGGGTTTCACCATGTTAGCCAGGATGGTCTCGATCTTCTGACCTCGTGATTCGCCCGCCTCGGCCTCCCAAAGTGCTGGGATTACAGGCGTGAGCCACTGCGCCCGGCCTCATCAATTCATTTTTAATGGATATTTGGGCCATGTACAAAAGAGGACACTAATTGTGGAGGAAATATAGATGAATGAAGTAATAGCTCTCACTCTGGCTTTATACTCACCACCAAAATGAAGCAACATTTAGATCTACCAAGCCAATTTTTTTTTTTTTTTTTTTTTTTTTTTTTTTTTTTTTTAAGACGGAGTCTCACCCTGTTGTCCAGGCTGGAGTGCAGTGGCGCGATCTCGGCTCACTGCAAGCTCCACCTCCTGGGTTCACGCCATTCTCCTGCCTCAGCGTCCTGAGTAGCTAGGACTACAGGCGCCCGCCACCGCGCCCGGCTAATTTTTTGTATTTTTAGTAGAGACGGGGTTTCACTGTGGTCTCGATCTCCTGACCTTGTGATCCGCCCGCCTCGGCCTCCCAAAGTGCTGGGATTACAGGCTTGAGCCACCGCGCCCGGCCAAGCCAATTTTTTGTAAGTTTTATTAATTTAAAAAGTTGATTTAGGGATAAACTTTCAAAGTAATTCATATATTCTTTCCATTAATTGTCAGAAAATTAACACATTTCTTTTTTATGTGAATCTACCTGCATTCTCTGGTTTTTGCATACATTAGTTTTGTTTTTAAATTTCATGATTGATTGAGTTTAGCGTGTTTTTACCTGAATATAAAAATATGTATTATATTTGGGCTAACTTTAAAGAGTAAAATAATGGTGATTAGAATTCGAATTTAACTGGCAAACCTCCTAGTGATTAAATATTTGGGGGAAAAAAGCCACTTGGGTTTCAACTGACACCATGAAATACAAGATCAACACCTTTAATTCTAAATAAGTTTTCCCAAACCCAAATTATATTATGGACAGTAAACATCTAAATTCAATAAAATAACTATCATAGCCAGCAGGCAAGGAAAAAACAGAGAATATATATAAATCATAAAATAAATTTTTATATTGAAGAAAAGATAGAATAGCTATGAAATATGAAAATTTTGCCTTAGCAGTCTTCACCTTGAAGTATTACAATAAACTTAGAGTCACTGGTCTATTCGAAACTCTAGAATTGTTTCTTGAAAGATTTTATAATAAAATTGTATACACATACATATACGTGTGTGTGTGTGTGTATAGTGTGTGTGTTCCAAGGTTGATAATGCCTAAGTATTAGTATCTATTCTGTAGTTGTGAGAGTTATTGATTATTTAGTTTTTAACGCTGAATAAATGTACTAGAACCTTAAGATGCCTGTTCAGGTCAATGGAAGTATTCTCTCAATTTCCTTTCATCTTAAAATCTAAGCTTCTGAGGATATTGGAGTTCTCAGGTCAAAGGATTAGAAATCATAATAATAACAATTTGTCCTGGGAACTTACTTTGATTTGAAAAAAAGATTTTGACAATCAAAAATAACAAAGCTCATAAATGCATAGAGAGGACTGGAATGACTTTTAGTGACATGTTAATAACTTGTTTGGCAAGCTTATTGGTATTTTATTTTTTTATTTTTGGTTACCTGAATTGCTTAGATTTCTGCAATAATTATATATTACTCTTATCCTGCTTTTTTATCCTTGTAGTTCTCAACTCTTTGGAGCTGCATTTTTGGTTGGTTTTATTTTGAGTTTTTTGCTTTTTTATTTCTGGAATATTCTCAGACATTTTTTCTAATGTTTCTTATGCCCATTTTCCCTTTATTCCTTTTCTGGGATTCCAATTATAATTTGCTTTTTCTCATAACTTTTTTTCTGTTCTGACTCTGCTCCCCTCCCCCACACATATACACACACAGTTTTTTCTTTGTATTTTAGTGTGAATAATATTTACTGCCCTATTTCTAAATTCACTGATTCATCTGTGTTAGCCTATTGATGAGCACACTGAAGAAATTCTTCATCTTGTTATCTTTTCAGAAAGATATTTCTAGCATTTCTATTAGGTTATTTCTTATTTCCACCACTCTACTGAATTTCTCCATCGCGTCAGGCATATTTGTGCTTTCTGCTATTCTGTAATGTGTTTCAATCAAAGTTCCTGTCTGATAGTTCCAATATCTGGGTTATCTCTATCTGGCTCTGTTACTTCATTTCTTGAAAATGGTTGTTTTATATTTTGTAGCCTTTTTGTGTCCTACTTGGTTGAATGCCAGACATGGTATGGAAGAACAGTAAGGAGTGAGGTAAATAGAGTTTACGCCTGTAAATGGACATTACAGGCATTTACTCTGTTGAGTAAAGCTATTCAGGAATTATTTGGATTTTGCTGTTGCAATTATTACTTCCACTGTGCCAAAAGCTTCCAATTCTTCTATTGGTGGAATGGTATCAATTCATTCTTAGAATAGAGACTGCATGCTGTAAGATTTTCTCAGTCTTCTTACTCAGTCCTCAGTTCTCAGTGTTCTCTACATGCTTGTGCCACAGAAGAGGTTCTGTCCACACTCTGATCTGTCCCACAAGGTTAACTGCTCCTCCTTGTTGCTGCGTTCCACTCTTATAAGGAAGAGATGGAGCATGGAATAGGGGTTCCTCTGTTCTCCTTGTACAGCCTGCATGTGTAAGCCCTGGTGTGGGCTTTCTCAAGTTTTTTTCCCCCTCTTTCTTATGGCATCATGGCAGCCATCCTCTGCTTCACATTTATGGGGATCTTGGGTGCTAGAGAATTTTCTGCCCCTTCTCAATCCACAGTAGACCTCTACTTTGTAGTGGTACAGGATCTTAGGCCTAAGAGGACTTCCAGTTCCTCCCCCAGGGGTAGAGGATTTTTGCTTATACCTCTTTTCCAGAAGCAGTAGACCTTTGCCTGAGCACCAGGAATGGGCACACTTACTCCTCTTCCCTATAATACTTACCGTCCTTCTTTCATATGACATAAAGGTCTGGGGAATTGCATAAGAGTTTCTGCCTGTGCACCAGTCTTAGCTGATTTTTTTCTTATTCTTATACCATGAAGGAATATTCTCCTGTGTCCTGCCTTGTCCCCCAATCTATCTTAAAGAAATCTATGCAAACAAGTTTTTGAATGAGTGGAGACTCCCCTTGTGTTTGTGGGTATCTATAATGCTAACCTTATTTATTACAATTTTCGCTGTTTTGTTTTGTTTTGTAGAGACACAGTCTCACTTTATTGCCCAGCCGGGTGTCAAACTCCTGAGCTCAAGTAATCCTCCCACCTCAGCCTCCCAATGTGTTGAGATTACAGGCATAAGCCACTGTGCCCAGCCTAGGGCGGCCACTTTTAACCTGTTCTGCCAAAGGTGAAACAATGTATATGGTCTCATCTCACCTTGAAATTATCCTAATTGTCACTCAGTAGAATTTGGGGGTTTTTTTGGCTCACATTTTGAATTCAGCTCAAGGAAATTTATGATTTTAGTATTACCTGGCATTTTTTGTCATTTTGTTGTTGCTGTTAATAGCCATATTCTCTTGTGGTTTTCTGCATTCTACACAAAACAGAACATATTACTTTAAAATATAGTTTAATTAAAATTTAAAAATAAGCAAATACATTTTAGCTTGTGTATCTGTCTTATATCCAGCCTATTTAAAAATAGTATGTCCAAATAGTAAGAGAAAGATGGAGAAGGCAGAAAAAGACTCTAGACTCTATACACTGCCTTTAAAACCACAATGTTTAAAAACACACTTAGACCTTAAACAGTATCTGATTACCAAACTCTGATAAAGCATCTTTCCATGTTCTAAGTAAAAAAAAAAATACACGTAAAAATTCAAAACACTGAAAATCCAAATCAATGGAATGCTAATTATTAGAATCTAGTTAAACAGTTATGGAACTGTGAAAAGAAAATAGTTGATGATCTAACCACGATTTTCTTGATTAAGCAGAACAATCTTACGCAGTGCAATGAATGTGGGTAGATATGTTAACCATTGCCCACTCTGTAAGCCTAAATTGTGTACCTACAAAGCAAATAGGCAGTTGTCCCTCTACTATATGGAGTACAATCTCCTGCTCCTCCTTTACTTATTTCTACATTCATATGTACATTGCAGTATCAAAATCAGCATCATCAAGGTAATCAGTCATGAAGGTGACATGCAGGGTGGACAATTGATTATATATTGTATGCTGAGTAACACAACATTAGCCCCATATCCACCAATGGAGGAAGAAATACATGTTTGCATGTGCTTGAGAAAATAATAAGACATGACATTAGTTTAGCAACTTATCTCATCTCAGGATAACATAACAGTAATCAATTCATGTTGGCTACATCCTGGGAAGGGACCTGTATACCTTGCCCTTAGAATTACAAAAGGTTTGCATACAGTAACTGAGTACACTGAGATAAAAATGACGAGAAAAAAACCACGTTTCTGTGTTGATGCTGGATTTGGATAGATCTATCTATTTTTTAAGATAAGTAAGCAGTGGATAAACAGGATCAGCAAACAAGATAAATATGGAAAATCAGGAAATAACAACCTAATGACCCAGAGGGAGAATATATAACTCTGGAAGTTTTCTCCTACAGAAACCATTGGAAAACAGTTTAACATTTTTAGTAGAAAACAGAATGGTATGGATTGGTGAAATGGTGTGTGTGTTTTACACAGTCTGAATCCTTCTCCTGTTTCTGGTAAAAGAACTTCACCTTCTCTTGTGAGAATTGACTCTTTCCTACATGGTGGCAGTCTTTAATCAAGTGCCTTCCCCTCAGTCCAACTGGAGTATAGTAGTTAACCCTCTTCTGTGGTTTTGCTTTCTTCAGATTCAGTTACCAGTGGTATAATACAATAAGATATTGACAGAGACAGACAGAAACCACATTTGCATAACTTTTATTACACTATAGTTCTATAATTGTTCTATCTTTGTTATTCGTTATTGCTGTTAATATCTTACTGTGCCTAATTTATAAATTAAATTTTATCTTCTAAAATCAACTGAGCACCTGGATTCAATCTTTCCTGAAATGAGAAGACATGTGAAAACTAAATTGGCAACATGAAGTGTATCCATTGAAAGCTTATGCAATATTAAGAAAAAGGAAAAAAGATATAAGTAATCAAAGAGATCAAAATATATTTATAGGACAATTAAAATACAACCTGATAATAGTTATTTCTGAGGTTAAAATTGTAGTATGTATAACAGAAGCAAAAAATCAAAAAAAAAAGAATTAAATAGTTTATTATATTACAGGCAAAAATCAATGAAAAGGTAGCCATGTTTCTTTGAATAGTATCTGAATACTGAATATGTTTAAAAATCACTGAAACAGATATAAAAATATCTTACTCATAAAGGAACAAAAATTAGGTAAGCCCTGCGTATGTCATTTGCATGATAAAATGACAAAAGGCAAGGGAACCAAATTCACTGTTTTGTAAGGGATAATGTTATGACTCAAGAATTTTTACCCAGGCAAGTTGTTTTAAATACACAAAGTGGACGAAAGATAGTCTAGATCAGGTGTGGATTCAAAAGTGATCCATTATTCTACTAAAAAAATTGCTTATGACATCACACTGATAAGTGAAAATAAGTAAGTAATAGGGCTGTTGTAGTGTAAAAGACTAACAAATCTTACTTTAGAAAGTTTGGATATGAAATCCAGGAATCCAACAGAATTTTGATCTGTCAACTGAACTCCACATTTTAGGGGTTATATTCTTCCCTTAAATTAATGATCCTCTTCTGGATCTGATTCTTCCTAGTTTTAATAATATAGTTCCTGGGAAGCAATTCTTGATCTACGCCTCATTTAGAATCTCTTCCTTTATCTGATTAACAATTCAAACAAAAAGTTTTACTATTCTATTTCTAGTAATCATAAAAATGGCTAAGTTTTTATTTTCTTTTAACGTGTAACAATGAGCTTGGAAAATTGCTATAAAAAGTACCCTTTTAATCTATAAAAGCATTATCTATTTAAAAAAAAAGCAAAAAAGCATTCTAATTGCCACATATGTGATATGAATTAGTTGATGAGTTCTATATGTGATGGAATTCATATGTAATACCAGGCACTTATATTTTTAAGCAATGAACAGTGTGTTAACGGGATTTAAAATCAGTGTGGTCACTGAGAATATTAAAATTAAAAGCTTCAAAAGGGCATAAAATAGACTGAAAAAGTGTATAAGCATGGCATTGATTATATTTTGATAGTGAAATTTAGGACCATTTTAATTTTTTCTTTTGCTTTTTTTGTGTTTTCTGTATTTTTCAACATAAGCACTTTATATATGCAGTATAATCAAGTATATAAAATATTTAATACCACCCCTCCAAAAAAAAAAAAATTATACTTAAATATACCAAGATGTTAGCAGTGATTATAGTTGTCTGTAGATCATGGGACTATGATTAATTATATTTTTCTTGAACTATTTTTGTTTGCCAATGTTCTATAATAAGACATTTGACCTTTATGGTCTATTTAATTGTATTAAAAACACAATTGTTGCATTAATATGTAGAGCTTATAAGGGACTGTTCAAAAGTTCCCAAGGAATTATTAAAAAAAAAAAAAAAAACCTGCTAATTATGACATTAAATACATAACAAAATTTTTCAGTCTCATCAGATTAGGAACAATTATTCCTTGATTCTCTTCCACAATTCAAGATTCGTAGTTGGAATTGCATTATTTAGAGGAAGGAACTGCATTGACTACCACTTCCTGTCATTCTTACAACACCGATATACTACCTGCATCATTTATTTAGTCTTTTTTTCCTAGGCAGAAAGGCTTTTTAAATGTCTTCACCCTTTGACCATAAAACATTGTTTTGGTTTGAAACTTGAGAATGTTTACATTTAAGATGGCGTTATGGCAAACAAATACAGAATTTGAGTCTGAAAACTTAGTTGGGTGCCTCAGATTTGTTTTTGTAACTGTATAGCTTTTTGGCCTGCAATAAATCAGTATTGTAATGTTCGATCTTTACAGGCTTATTCTAAGGACCCAAATAATGAAATGCATAAATATAATGTTAAACTATGGTATATAATTTAGGATATTATACTTTATTCCATCTAAAATCTTGTTAAATTATTTTGACACAGTAATATTAAGCTTAATGATACTGATAATTAGATTTTTTAAGTCTATAAGCATAGCAAGTAAGAGCTGTGTTTTTAAGTATTTTTGATATTTATATACAGATGTGTAATTACTCTTCTTTATTGCTCATGCTTTTTATATATGCTTTTCTTATTATTCATGAGACTTCCGACTCAGCTTGTGTTTCAATTACAGAAAATTTTAAAAGATCTCACCAAAAGAGATTTTATTTTTAAAATGTTCTTTCTCTGCTAGCATCATTAATTTTACTATTTATTTAACAATAAAGATTTTTGGATGGCAAACTGCTTGATATCAATAAAGACTTTCAGCCGTATTATGGAGAAGGAGGACGCATTCTGGAGATCCGGACTCCAGAGGCAGTGACCAGCATTAAAAAGAGAGGAGAGAGTCTAGGATACACAGAAGGGGCCTTGTTGGCTCTGGCCTTCATCATCATCCTCTGCTGCATTCCTGCCATCTTGGTGGTTTTGGTCAGCTACAGACAGTAAGTATTCAAGGATGGTAAACATGGATAGTTCCTAAGAAGTCATTGCGGAAAACCATGTCTGGTAACATGGCTTTGCGTTGTAAAATACTGATGCTGCAACTACTCTGAGATTGCTTTATCTGTCTCGTACCAAATGATTTTCTTCAAAAGGAAAACAGTCCAAACTCCCAGTACATTTTTCACTGATGGCCCAATATCCCTGTGAGTCTGATATGGTCTCTTTCAACAGAAATATCACCTTAGTTCCTGTGACTTTGTTTATGCTCTTCTTTTGTTTAAGAGCCAACTCGGGAGAGAAGGTAACAGGTATCCTGGGATAAAAGCAATGGAATGTCACATGCAGATACCCACTCTGCCCAGCTCCAAGGGAAGGTCAATAACCTCGTGACATTGTCATGATAGCTTTTTATCCAAACTGTTAAATGTGCCTTTTTGCAAATGATCACAGTGTTAGCAAAAGCATTATAAAATCATAGCATATAAGATGTAATTTTCGATGTGGTCTCTTCCTTCCTGGGTGCTTTGCCAGAGTTTTTAGTGTAATATTTGACATCATGTTCTGGCTGTGCAGGCTCTTAATTTTTCTGATTCCTGCAGTCAAGTGAATCCATTGACAATATCCATATTTTAAAATTGTATTTAACTTATCTACAGTAGTCAAATAATTATCACTAAGTTAAACATCCATATTTGAAGTAGGTTAGTAATATATTCTTTGTCTGACACTAGGTCTGAGGAAGCTTTGTGATAGAGAGCCACACATTTTAAGTATATTTCTATTGACAATGACTTGAAAAAATTGGGGAGCTGATTAAGAAGAGAAGTAGCCCTGAGTGTGCCACAAAAAAAAATTAGCAGACAGGAATAATAAATTATGTAAATTACTTTATGTAATAAACAATAAGAAATAATGGTAGAACTGCTATTCATCATTTAAACTACCTACAGAGGAACTACTAAAATAGTCTTTATGTATTCTTTACTTTTTTTTTTTTTTCCCTAGTCTGGCTCTGTTGCCTAGCTGGAGTGCAGTGGTGTGATCTCAGCTCACTGCAACCTCCGCCTCCCAGGTTCAAGCAATTCTCCTGTGTCAGCCTTCCAAGTAGCTGGGATTACAGGCATGCGCCACCATACCCGGCTACTTTTTGTATTTTTAGTAGAGATGGGGTTTCACCATGTTGGTCAGGCTGGTCTCCAACTCCTAACCTTGTGATCTGCCCACCTCGGCCTCCCAAAGTGCTGGGATTACAGGTGTGAGCCACCGCACCCAGCCAATAGTCCTTATGTATTCTTAAACTGTCATCTTTGTTCTCAAATACTTAAAATTTTCTTGTGAATTCAGTAAGGTAAAGAAATTCCAATCTGAAATTCAAAAGTATGCTCTGCATGAACTTTGCTATGAATGGAAACTAAAAAGCAAATATGAAAACAAGTATCATGAATTTATTACCCAGAAGTGGGACCTTCCAATTCTACCTTCGGTTTCTTAGTGAGGCCAAGAGTATAACTAGGGCTTGCCACATGACTCCATCCCTTTAATATTTTGCAAGCAGGTCATGACTTTTCAAGTAATTCCAACCTGAAACTACAGAAATATTTCTTACCACAAAAGCAATGTGAAGTTGCAAATATAGAATTAGGGTTGATATATTGGAGCTTAATGTATCCTTAACCAATCAATTGATATGCTAAATCTAAAGCTGATGAACAAAATTAATACTGAACAAATTATTTTAAAATTTTAAGCCATCAGCCCATTATTAATTATCATGTTAAATCCATTCCGTCTTACCAGTTATCCTTTTACACTTAACTGTTTTCCAAAGGAGCTTTATTATATCCTGCTAGCAATAAAATCAGTGAGAAAAATTCTTATATTTGGCACACTATGCAATAATCAAAACTGAAGCACTCTGGATGGTATACACGGTCATCTGAAATGTAACAAAAACTTAAGATGTTTAATATTTAAATAATTTATAGATGCATTATTTAATTATCCTTTAGTTTGATAATCAGCTCAATACCATATGAATTTATTTATGTTACTGCTTTTTATAGATTAACATAATTAAACAAAATGAGTTTTTCTCTGCTTACATAGCAAAGTAAAATTCTAATATTTAAAGCCTAACAATTGTCCCTTGATATTTGCTTGCAAATAAGGTAAGAATGAACAGCTATTATTTTATATAATGATATGCCTTTGAACTTTTCTATGAATGGAAACTAAAAAGCAAATATGTAAAAACTGTCATAAATTTATTACCCAAGAGTAGGACCTTCCAATTCTAGCTTCAGCTTCAAAGTGAAGCCAAGAGTATAACCGGGGCTTGCTACCTGACTCCATTCCTGTAGTATTCTTCAAGCAGGGTAGACCAAGAAGCCAATTATAAAAATCAGGTCATCTTTAATATTCCATTTTTCTACTAGAGTTGAAATTCTCATATTTACATTTCAATCCAGTTTTCTTATTCCATGTAGTTCATTTCTTTATTTTTCTGTAATGGATATTTTAATGGCTTTAATAACTCTAATGATAATAATACTATTTTCACCTTTCGAATTGATATGCTTAGTTTTCTTAGTCTGTCATTAACTCTGTCATTATGAATTTAACCTATAAATTTTTCATTATTTAGAACAAATCAGATGTTAAAATGTTATTAATGCAATATTTCTAATGCAGCTTTCTATTTTTCTTACTCATTGCTTTCCCAAACAGGTTTAAAGTGTAAGTATAATTAACATTTTACACATCCTTTTCATGTAATAGGAAAAGAGAAACCCGAGATTTTATCAATCAAGTCAGCCTGCTCAGAACCACATATTATTCCTTTGTTTTGCATTTATAATAGTTTATTTTTTGGTTTGATATATATATAGAATAGAGCTGATTTTAGACAATTGGACATAACTTGCGTAAATGTGAAAAAGGTAGTTTGCCTATAGCTTCCATCCTGTAACATCTTGGTTTTGAGGAAAAAATTAATCGGTGTCCAGGAAATCCAAAAACAGCAGTGTAGCTGTAACATGAGACTCACAGGCATTCCTAGGAATCTTTATTTATTTTATTTTATTTTATTTTATATTTTATCTCACATCTTATCTTATCTTATCTTATATCTTATCATGTCGACGGTGTTTTTGCTCTTGTTGCCCAGTCTGGAGTGCAATGGTGCGATCTCGGGTGACTGCAACCCCCGCCTCCCGGGTTGAAGCGATTCTCCTGCCTCAGCCTCCCGAGTAGCTGGGATTACAAGCACGTGCCACCACACCCAGCTAATTTTGTATTTTTAGTAGAGATGGGATTTCTCCATGTTGGTCAGGCTGGTCTCAAACTCCTGACCTTAAGTGATCCATCCGCCTCGGCCTCCCAAAGTGCTGGGATTACAGGCATGAGCCACGGTGCACGGCCTGGGCACTACTAGGAATCTTAAAGGATATACAAGCTAACCAAATTTCCCTTGTACATGTGTGTACCGCCTCTGTGAAATAACGTCAAAAATGTTTCAAATCATTTCAAATAAAATAACTTAGACAAATAATAAATAAAAATTATCTATCTTTAATATGCCTCATCTTATGAAACAGATTCATTAAACAACTACCAATTATCCATCCCATTTTAATAAACATTTTGCTTTCTCTTTTTAATATTATCATTTAATTTAATTTGTAAATATGTCTGCTGAATTCTACACCTTATTCAAGAGATAACTATTTTCAAGAACAAAGCAGGGATTATATGCAAATGATACCCTGTGGGGATGTAATTATATCGGTGTATAAATGGAATTGTTTGTGTAAAAGAATTTTAGTGGGTTCCTCTGATAACTGGACCCCATTATTAAAAGGTAGCTTATTGATAAGCATTATGATTTCTAAACTGAGTTTTACAAGCCATCCTTACTTTATCCAAGACGTCAAGCTGAGTGCACAAAGACTGCACGAATTCAGGCCGCGTTACCCGCGGCTAAACCAGCAGCGCCGGCCCCTGCACCAGTGGCAGCGCCCCCGCCGCCGCCGCCGCCTCCACCAGGTGCGCATCTCTATGAAGAACTTGGAGACAGCTCAATGTAAGTAGACCGTTCAGGAACTCTGAGAAGTAGTTGGGTTTTACTGAATGTTGTGTGGTGAGTATTTAATTTCAATCTGATGTGGAAATGCCTACATGGACTATTTTATTCTGGTATTTTAAAGAGAAAATTTGTTAAGACGAGAATCTAAGAAAAGTTAGGTTGAAAAATAATAGCCAAAACCAAACAAGAAATTAAAGAAAGCTAAGAGAAAAGTAGAATTCAACTTCAGGAGACAATTGCAGATTTATAGCTTGAGTATAATATTTAATATCTCAATCCTCAGGGTCATGCATTTTTACATACCTATAGTACGTATGTATATATATGTATAAATATATAAATAGATTCTGAAAATATATTTTTGCATAGGAGATGAGAGAAATAAAGCACAATCATAAAATAGTAATCCCAATTAGGTATCCAAACCGATCCCTATTTGGTAATCAAAACCAAATTCTATGGTTTAAAATCATAGTATTTTCTAAGAAACTACTTTTAGGACGTTACAAGAAACTAATTTAGAAATTAAAATCTCATGAAAATAAAGAATTTCTGTATTAAATTCCGAACTACTTAGAAAATACTTTTTTCACTATATTACTGTCAGACTGCTGTGATTACTGAACATTTCTCCTGCACGATTTGAAATTTGTAGTCAATTTAAAAATCATACATTTTTGAAAGACATTGGTAACTGTTAAAAGACCTTACAGCTGCTTGTATAATGATGCTACCCTCATAATTGGATTCCTTATGGTGATGTTCAGTTTGTCAGTATTTTAAAAATTCAAGAATAACTACTTTTGGACATGATATGTAAAACAACCAAAATATTGTACAATTTTGAATATGACAATTAAATCCAGAAAACCTTTTATTAACTGGTATTTGGTGGAGTAGAAGGACTATAACATGTTCTTACATGTGACATTCGTAGCAGTTACTAGTAGGAATAAAACAAGTCTCAAAAATCATGAAATTGACCTGGTAATGGAAAAACTGGTTTTAAACAAATGTATTGAGGTTACTTACCATATCAATAATGTTATACAAGGTTTTGTTTAGGATAGTCATGAATGTTAAAATTGATCTTAATGCTATTATTTTATCACATAATCTAAATTTATAATAGGTTAAAGCATGATTCTGTTTCCAAGATAACAACATAATACAGGGTTCATGCTTTAGATATATACTTTCACTTTTTTCGTAAGTTGAAAACTGATTGTTTCTTTTGTAATTATTGGTGAATGTAGGAATTGAGCCAATATGATTTGATTCTATTTGATTATGTTAATGACCTCTCTCAAGCAAAGATCTTTAGAAGCTAAAAAAGTACTATGTATAAAGTTAAGTGTGTTTATATGTGACATTAATGAATTATATATTCATTTTAAATTAATAAGAACAGGTATACTATAACATCATCTGGAATCAGTATAATTTGATGGTAGTAATTTTCAAATAGCAACACCTAAGATTATTTTTACTTGAACAATTGTAGTAGACTCACTAGATTTTGGAATTGTAATATATGTATTCATTGAAATAGCTTAAGTTCTACATATGTAATTATCGTATCTTTAGGAAATGTTTAACCTATCCAAGAACTTTTTACAGGAATTCTAAGCATAAGTTACTAGAAAATGAATTCGCTTCAAATGAATTATTATCAATTATTTATTTTAAAAATAACAAAATCAAAGATCATTTTGGAAAAAAATACTTCACAAAGTAATAACTTCATATGAATTCTATAATTACTTTGTAATTGTCTTTATAGTAGTTGTATATTTACTTTCTTCAAAACAAAATTTATCTACTTTAAAAGTCAGTGTGCATTAACCAGTTTTACAGAGTTAGGACATAGAAGCAATTTTTAAACTCTCATTTAAAATTTTTATTTTTGGATTGGCATCATCCGGGTTTAATAGAAGTGAATTTTACCTATATGTAGTAAACAGATTTTATTAGATATAATTTTCTGTGAAAAGAAATTCAAATAATGTCATTTGATTTCATCTAATATATTATTAAATGTCATTCTTATGAATAATAACAAAGTATAAAAACATGCCTTTTATTTTTTTGATATACATACTAATTATTTAAAGCAAGTTCCTGCTCATATTTTCAGAATTGTTTTAAATTAACTATAGTTAAAACTTCTTTTTTTCTATCACATGTTTTCTGTTTCTCACCTGTGGATACATAGGCATAAGTAAGTAAACAATATCACTTTAATAGAAGAGCATTAGAAAATAGATACGATAGAATAGATTAAAATGCTGTTGTACTGTAAATACAATGATCTTCACCTTTTGCCACAGACTCGCTTACTTTTAAAAGAAAAGCTTTGTCTTCCACACCCAATTTCCTTTTGATGGCATGAGCTTAAAACTGTGTTCCCTGTGATAGTACCTGTGCCCACTGAAAAGAGTTTCAAAATTCTCCTTTTTTTAAAGTTTTTAAAATTAGTTTTTAAAAATTCTTAAATTTTAAGAACCTAAAATTTACAAATCTATAAATAGAAATCTATTTATATATTTCTTTTAGTCAAAGTGATGTGATATTGTTATATCCTTCGGGTGTTTTTCCAAGAGAAATGAAACCAAGAACAAATGCATATAAAAACAACTAGTATATAATATCAAGCCCAGTTGTTCGTGCCATATTTGAAAAATACTTTTCAAGATTCGAAGAGTAAAAGTGTTTGCTCTCATTTAGTCCAAATTGTCTGCATTTTCTTTGTTGTTCAAGTAGGCTTGATGCTCCAGGTCTACCTGTGTGAATTGTTTCTTACAGTTCGTAGCTTTACCAAAAGACACATTAACAACTGTGGCTTTATTATTTTGTTTCCTATCACCCTAATTTTTCAATATGGCTATTTAATTTCTATTCAGAATATATCTTTTTTATTTCATTCCTGCTAAGTGGGTAAATATTAAACAGTAACTAAAATAAATGTTATTCTGTTTTGGCTTGGAGAGTAAAACCTAATGAGAGACTATTCAGAACCACCTATCAGCCAACATTCCTGGGAGAAGGGTCCAGATGCTTTCCTTAGAGCCATTTAATTTGTGATCTTTGATGTATACAAATTTATTTATGACTCACAGCTACCTATGATTCAGTTTCCATGCATAAGTAAGCCTTTCAGTGATATCAAAGTGATTTTTTTTTTTAGCATCAATCTTTTTGTTAAGGTGAGCTTTAATTAAAATTTGATCCAGATCAGTCTAAGAAATTACTGACAACACCTTTTCTGATTAGCACTATTCATGTTTTAAAACAAATTTTTCTGTTTGGTATTATGTATAAGGTTTTAAAACTAATTAAGCAAAAAATTTAAACAGAAGAAAAACTGTGCCACATTTCTAGTGCACATTCAGTTTCTCAACTGTGATTTTTGAACTCTGTGAGACAAACTCCCATCTGTCCTTGGTGATTTCCATTCTCTTAATTTGAAGAACAGGATATTCCACATGTTGGCTCAGAGAGGAGATTACTTTTGGCTCTAGGACAGAAGTACTGACATGAGAGATAAGGGACAGGTACTGAATCACATACAGCTAAGGATCTTCTATGCATAACAGGCAGCCCTGAGCATCCTCAGGCAAGGTAAAGATACGAAGTTGGTAGCTTTGATGGTATTCTGCAATGGGAAGAAGTGTGATTTGTGCATAAGGGGACTGTTATGTGTGGACATGGATGCTTTGCTGTATCACACTAACTGAGAAAAACAAAAACAAAAAATACTCTTCCAAAATAATCTAGAGATGAGTACTTGTTTTTTTCATTTACATTTCTCATTCTACTCACAACTCTAAGATTTTTCTTCCCTGCCTTTCTGAGACCAGGGACTTAAAATAATGTCTTGCTTAGGTTAGTGTTGTTTGGCCTTTGATGTTTCTAAGTATTTAATAGTAATGAGAGCCATAAAAACATCTTTCTCATGAAAGCTGTGTCACAACTTGTTTCCTCACATTTCATTATCTTCTTTTCTTTCAAGTCTTTTCCTTCTCTACCATTTTCAACAAAGCAGGGGAAATCACTCAGTCTCAGAAGACAGCAAACATCAACAAGTTGTGATGCCCTTTTCTTCCAATACTATTGAGGCTCACAAGGCAGCTCATGTAGACGGATCACTTAAGAGCAACAAACCGAAGTCTGCAAGAACATTCACATTTCTATCTGATGAGGATGCCTTAAGTGCCCATAATCCCCTTTATCAGGAAAACATAAGTCAAGTATCAACAAATTCAGACATTTCCCTGAGAACAGATTTTGTAGACCCATTTTTACCCAAAATACAAGCCAAGAGTAAGTCTCTGAGGGGCCCAAGAGAAAAGATACAGAGGCTGTGGAGTCAGTCAGTCAGCTTACCCAGGAGGCTGATGAGGAAAGTTCCAAATAGACCAGAGATCATAGATCTGCAGCAGTGGCAAGGCACCAGGCAGAAAGCTGAAAATGAAAACACTGGAATCTGTACAAACAAAAGAGGTAGCAGCAATCCATTGCTTACAACTGAAGAGGCAAATTTGACAGAGAAAGAGGAAATAAGGCAAGGTGAAACACTGATTATAAAAGGAACAGAACAGTTGAAATCTCTCTCTTCAGACTCTTCATTTTGCTTTCCCAGGCCTCACTTCTCATTCTCCACTTTGCCAACTGTTTCAAGAACTGTGGAACTCAAATCAGAACCTAATGTCATCACTTCTCCTGCTGAGTGTTCCTTGGAACTTTCTCCTTCAAGGCCTTGTGTTTTAAATTCTTCACTCTCTAGGAGAGAGACACCTATTTGTATGTTAACTGTTGAAACTGAAAGAAATATTTTTGAAAATTTTGCCCATCCACCAAACATCTCTCCTTCTGCCTGTCCCCCTCCTCCTCCTCCTATTTCTCCTCCTTCTCCTCCTCCTGCTCCTGCTCCTCTTGCTCCTCCTCCAGACATTTCTCCTTTTTCTCTTTTTTGTCCTCCTCCCTCTCCTCCTTCTATCCCTCTTCCTCTTCCTCCTTCTACATTTTTTCCACTTTCCATTTCAACTTCTGGTCCCCCAACTCCACCACTTCTACCTCCATTTCCAACTCTTCCTCCACCACCTCCTTCTATTCCTTGCCCCCCACCTCCTTCAGCTTCATTTCTGTCCACAGAGTGTGTCTGTATAACAGGTGTTAAATGCACGACCAATATGATGCCTGCCGAGGAAATTAAGTCCTCTATGACACAGCTATCAGCAACAACAGTGTGTAAAACAGACCCTCGGAGAGAACCAAAAGGCATCCTCAAACATGTTAAAAACTTAGCAGAACTTGAAAAATCAGTAGCTAACATGTACAGTCAAATAGAGAAAAACTATCTATGCACAAATGTTTCAGAACTTCAAACTATGTGCCCTTCAGAAGTAACAAATATGGAAATCACATCTGAACCAAACAAGGAGAATTTGAACAATATTGTCGAGGAAACTGAAAAGCAATCTCACAGTCAATCTACTTCACTGTAATGTTACTTTTCTTATTTTAGTTGGGCAAACCCTTTGTTGATCACAGTCTTCAAGCTGAACATCAAATTTGAACTTCAAAGAAGATTCTATTATTTTACCCCAAATTCAATGAAATGCAGTTTTTTCTCATTTTTAATTTAAAAAGATATTAACATCATCACTACTAACTCATATAATAGATTTACCTTAATTTTTAAACTACAAAGTAGCATAATTTGTTCTACATTTATTTGAAAAGTAAGTAATTTTAATCTCTTTCTTAGTGGGAATATGTGGGCATGAAAGTTAGATACCCAACTTAAACCAAAGGCATGTCTATCATGTGGATGCAGTAACATTTACATTTAGTGTTTGAACGTAGTTTTATCTGAATGTTCCAAGAAAAAAGCAGACTGTTACAAATAAGTTAAAAGCGATATCATAGGTTCTGTTTTTTCTTGAAGCCTATGTATTTGGTAAGAAGAAATACTACCAAAGTAAAATACAATGTACCTAGATTGTAGGAGATGACAGATACAAGGTATTTCAAAATAAATCTCAGGTGCTATAACATGTAGTCATCTGTTTTCTGATGAGAACATCTTTTACTCTGACTTGCTTTTATCTTAGTAGTATGCTTATGGATTTGATAAATCTTATACTTTTTCAATTGCTGTCTTATTCTCTTTATTTCTCATTGTGCTTTCCCTTCCCTTCTTTATAATGAAAATAAATCTTGAGTTGTTGACTTTTGTAAGGCATTTCATTGTTCCAACAGATGTTTAAAGTGCTATTTAATTTTGTTTGTTCACATTATTAATCATCTCCTTAATTTAAATTTTTTCATAAGATTTCTTTTTAAAGAAAGTACGATCTTCAGTTTACTAAATGAAATATAAAAAGCTTAAATAGAAAAATCAAGAGAAATGATATTTGATGAACTATCACTTTTTTTACATAGGTTTCTGCTCTTTGTTTTAAACAAAGAAGGTAAAACTTTATACTTTGGGAAGAGATTTCTGTAGTTGTAGTAATAGTTCTCAGAGCTCCAACTGTTAAATTTGAACAGCATCACTTAAGCTGGGTACTCTCTCTCTTCCTTCCTAAGTAAACTTATACTTTCAATATTAGTATATAATGTATAATATGTGACCAACAAGTAATTACTTTGTTTTTCCCATGAAACACATGGAATACCTTTTATTTACTGGAAGTTCACATTTTGAATGCACGTATAAGTATTTGTTTTACTCTGGAGTTTTAAGATTTTAGAAGATGTAAGCTTGCTCAGAGAAGGGTACAATTCTGAGATACAGGCAAAACTCATACCTAATAATTACTATTGGAAGTATATGAATATAGGTTGAGAACCCTGCTATGCAATATTTCAGAGGTTTTCTTCATCCCTCATATTTCTTCAATAATTTGACCTGGCATTCCTAATTAACAAGATCAGACAGAAAACAATCTGTAAATCTAATTATTTTTATAGCCCATCTGCTTCAAATTTTTTTCATCCAAATCAAGAGTAATTACTTTCTTGGGGTTCTTGAACATGATTTTTTTCTTTCTTTCACTGAAAAACTTCAGTTGGAGTTTTTGTTGGCAGCTGGTCATATGCATGAGAACTTGTGCTATTTGGCGGACTCTGACAAGGTATTATTCACAATTGTTAAGCCTTTAATGTGAGTGTGTCTTTTCTAAGCTAATATCTACCAGCTTTTTGCAAATGTAAAATTTATAGTTTCTTGATAAATCTATAAATAGTAACAAAATAAGTATAAGAAATCCAAACATTTTTGTGTAGATACTTACAGCCTTATTAAATTGTTACATTGCCTTTTACTATAACATTTTATTATTTGCATAATCTAAAAGTTTTATTATTACTCTATACTTTTTAATTGAAACATAGATACCCATGTTTTATACTTAATCTAATCTTTTTCTGACACATTGTATTTGGAGAGTACTAATGTCATTATGAAACATTATAAAAGTCAGTTAAAATATCTTCTATATGAGACATTTTAGTATTATTTGACTGCACAAGCATAAATATTCTTCCTCCTCTCAAACGCTAACTGCTTACAACCTGAGAAACAGACAGTAGAAAAATAACACTTTTTTTCTTAATATTTATTATGACCTTAGTAATGCATAAGAAATTATTAGATACCTTTTAAATAAAGACTTCAGAAAGATGACCATACATTTTTCCTTATTGTTAAAATTAAACAGTCATACATATAAATGATATAAAATAAATAATACAATTGATTATGAATTGCATGAAAAGGTGCATCAATATTATATAAACTGGCTTTGTAAGTATCAATAGCCATGTTTTGAAAGCACACAGATAAAGTAAGTAGTGGTTCTGTTATGTACCTCTTTCAAGTAACTTTCTGCCTTTGAGCCAAGACAAGCAATACAAATAACCAAATAAAAGGCAACAAAAATGTTAATGGAAACATTAACATTTAGTTATAGTTTATCTATTGACATTTTATTTTCCACATTGATGGAAAACATTACTAATAAAAGGAGTCAGAAGAAATATGCTAAAAACTAAAGCCTGGCTTTGGTTGGATATTTTATAAGGTATATGACTCAATTGTCACTATTAAAACCTAAATATGAACTTTCTCTACCTGAATTATTTCTAAAAAATATAAATTTGGTAGAAGTTGAAAATGTCTACAATTCTAAAGGTGCTGGAAGGATTATCAGTGTTATAAATATTGGCAGAACCATGTAAGCACTCTACAAAGTTCACTGCAGAACCATTTTAAAGAATAAATTGAGAAGCTTTAGTAAGCATTGTGTTTACTTTTTTACAAACAGTTTCAATATACAATGCATTAACCATATAAGATGCTTTCTGATCAGTAGAATTACTTTGTGAAGGCCTCAAAATTAAAAAAAAAAATTCTACAGAGATCATTTTGTTGGATTTTAGCAAGTTATGCATGTGCCTCTTTGTAATAATTATTCATTACACTGATTAATTCTACCTATCATGGTTGACAGCATCAGTTTAACACTTTAGATTAACTGCTTAATAAATAACAAGTAGAACATTTTCATTATTAGTAACATTCAGCTTTGAAAACGCTATATTCTTTTTTCCCCTCAAGTATAGTCAAATGTTTCACCATCTTGTGATGTGTGAACCTTATAAATCTTTATGTAATGTTGAATATTTGGCTATTAAATCTCTAAAAACCTCTTCATTTAATTTCTAACATTATAATTGACCCTGAAAGGACAGTCAAGAGTTTGTATTAGTTTTAGAATTAAATTGACGTAGAGAAAATATCATACAATCATTTGGAAGAATATATTCAATCATAGACATAATTTTCATCCTATGTTTATTACATTCTTCATGTATAAAACATATCTCTTCCCCTAAGGATTAGTATATGTATCAATACTTGTGTACAACAGAGATCATGTATAATATTTTTTTATCCCAACTGATAATAAGAGAGTCACATTTTGTCATGATGCACTATTGAAATAAAATAGATTTTGCATGTTTTGTTGCTCATATGGAATGAGTCTCTGGGTTGATCATTAGTTTAGTAATTCAGGCATGAAACCATGATCTTCCTGTTTTGATAATGCCACAAAATATATTTTCCACTGAGATAGTGTTTAGTAGAAATTATCTTTTCAGTTTTACTCAGACTTTTTTTAAAAAGCCCTTATCTGTCATTTTATTTAATATGAAAGTCTAAGATGTTTAATACTGATTTATTTATTTCTGCCTTGCAGGAGAGGTTATGGATCAGAGGTAAGGGCTTTATGGTATTGATGTCATAACAAGCGTAGTAGGAAAGTACTTGTGTAATAGGCAAGACTAAGGTACATTCTTTTGAACTAGGTTGTTTTCTTTGATTTCAACAAAAACGTATTAGTATGTTATGCTATTTATTTTCTTTTATATATGTTGCTTCCTTGTTTTGAGGTTTTAAGTCTGTTATTGAATGGTCAATGATCAACTTGCTTACCTTTTTAAGGATGCATTTCTTTTGTTCTGCATTGCTGTTACTCAGTATTCTGACATTTCCCCAAAATTCATTTGTCTAAGGCTAGACGTCTAATTTAGAAAGTAGGATTACTGCCTGTAGTCCCAGCTACTTGGGAGGCTGAGACAGGAGAATTGCTTGAACTGGGAAGGCGGAGATTGCAGTGAGCCAAGATCATGCCACTGCATCCCAGCCTGGGCGACAGTGAGACTCTGTCTCAAAAATTAAACAAACAAACAAACAAACAAATAAATAGGACTACTTAACTTCTGATCTTTTTACCAGTTCAAAGCTCCATCCTATCACTGTTGAAGCTTGAGATCCTAAAGATTTTAAAAATAATCAGAATGGTAGAAAGCTCTGGGTTTTCCACTGTGTTCATTTGATTGTGTCTTCAGAGAACCTATTGGGCATTCTGGCCAACAGTATTTGGCCAGCTGTACTGCAGGTGATGTTATCCATGAAGTCATTGTGAACCTAGTTTGATTTAGCATACAGCTTCTCAATCAAGAGAAGTATGTGACCTAATAAGTATATGACTTAATTGGATTACATTTTGGAATTCATTATGAGTAAAATAACTAACTCACCAACAACTGTATTATAAAAAGGATATCCCTTCAGTCAAATGGTTGTTCTACTAGCCAGTTTAAACAGTGGGTTCGATGATGGAATTACCTCCCAGAACCTCACTACCCAGTTTTCCAATACTTAGTCTAATATGCTGTTTTCCCTCCAAAGAGTTACCCCAAAATTTGAATTGTGTATCTTGTTTTTATCTGTTTGAAGTCTGTATTGTTATGAAACGGATCAATGATGACTGTATTAGCTTTAAATAAGTACAAGTGAAAGAAGGAAAAGTCAGGAAGCAATTCCTACCAAATCTGATAATTAATGACTTTCCTAATCATTCTGAAAACACACTTAATGTTTTAGTGCAAGAAATCCACACTTTGGTAAGGAGAAGAAATGGAGAGCATGTCTTAAATATGTTGATAAATACATTACAACTTTATCATTTTGTGTGTTCTACTCTTCTTCCCAATGAACCTTATCATATTTAATGTGATTGGGAAGGAAAAAAAGAAGGGCAACTTAAAACAAAGTTAAACTTGATAAAAGTATTTATATGACACACTTTTAGAAACATAAATAACTCTTTGTACTGTGAAGCTTAACAAAACAAAAATCTGTATAGATTTCCTGTTTATTAAGGCTATTAAATTTGTCATTAACTAAAAGAGTGATGAAATTAAAACAAATGAATTATTATTTTATGTTCCAACATAAAGAATTAGTTAAAATATTTAATGCTTTTGGTAGCTAACACATGAATAATGAATAATCCCAAGGAAACACGTTTTAAACTGTCGCCTTTTTTTCCTCTCTTCTCAATCATGATCTACCTTTCCATCTGAATTATTTTCTAAATCTTTCTCTATTTTAATTTCCTTTGACAGCAACAGCAACTGCTGAGGCCCTCTCTTCTTAAACCAGAGGTATCAATTTTCATTTTCTTTTCAACCTCACTGAGTCTTCACTGTGACTTTAAGATCTATTGTATTAATTCAGGTAGGCAGAGTGGGTGTCTGCCAATGTGGCATAATTTTAAAGGAAAAGAAAAGAGTCTTTCAAAATAACTTAAAAAAAAAAAGAAAAGAAACCGAGAAATCACCTCCTGAAGTTGTTCCACATGTTTAGCTTCATTCTCTGGGAATTAGACAAATAAGGCCATTATTCCTAATAAATACAAGCCATTCATTGAATGAAGCAGTTAATGAACCTGATCAGTAGTTACTTGTCTTAATCAATCTGAATTCATCTATCCATTCCTGACGTCAGATTTAGCTTATGCAAAGTTTAAAGACAGAATGCTGATATCTGTACATAAATATCATTTTATGTGATTCAAAATACCTCTTTTGGACACATACATTACAAATTACCTATGGCATTTTCTTCTGCAATGTGAAGAAGATTGTATAATAAATACATATTATTTTATTTACTTATATTTATATATGTAATTAAAAATACAGTCATCCTACCTTAATTTTATGGCAAATTTAGTATTTCATAAGCTCCACTTACAAAAATTTTATTCCTTTTCCTTTAGTACAGAATTCTATCTTTGCTAAAGAGAGGCATTTCTTGGTTAGAATCTACTCTCCAAAATCTGGAGGTTGGGTGGCAGGAATATTAAACTTTTATAAGGTTTTAGCAAAAATTTCATGGAGAGGTCTCCAGAAAATTTGAATTGGAAAATTCAGGGTTGAAATCCAAACACCAATTACTTTATGCAAGACCTTAGTCAAGATATACATCTGCTGAACATCAGTTTCATCTTCTATAAGATGTTGGCAGTAATATCTACTATGTAAATTCCTAACTCTACAACTGGAATGTAACAGAAAGAAATTCAGTAAATTACAATTATTGTTGTTGTTTTTGTTTTGCATCAGTATAAATGTTTATAATAATTAAATATTAAGTTAATTTATGTCTTCCCTATGTGGACAGCAAAAATGAATTTTAAAAATCACATTAAGTGCTTGATCTACCCAAAAAAATCACTTTGTAGTATGTTACTTTGCATACTTTTCTAAAATCTAGGTTTCACCAACTAAGGGGTTGTTATAGTCAACTGGGACTGTGTGGAACGGCAAAAAGGGCCAGGATTCCATTGCTGGTTTAGGTTGACTCATGGGTCTGACTGGTCATGAGTTCATTCCTCGATTTTTTTTTTTTTTTTTTTTTTTTTTTTTTTTGAGACAGAGTCTTGTTCTCTCGCCAGGCTGGAGTGCAGTGGCATAATCTCAGCTCACTGCAACCTCCACCTCCTGGGTTCAAGCGATTCTCCTGCATCAGCCTCCCGAGTAGCTGGGATTACAGGCATACCTCACCATGCCTAGCTAATTTTTGTATTTTTAGTAGAAACGGGGTTTCACTATGTTGGCCAGGATGGTCTCAATTTCTTGACCTCTTGATCTGCCCACCTCTGCCTCCCAAAGTGCTGGGATTACAGGAGTGAGCCACCGCACCCAGGCTCCTTCCTCAAATTTTTTTTTTTTTTTTTTTTTTTTTTAAAGGAATGATGCTCTACTCTTCATTCATGGGTGGTGAAAGCATCCAAGAGGTACCTTTAGATTATTTCCTTCTGCTAGTTCCTATCCCTCTTTACCCAATTCAGAAATACAGAGTGACTGAATCAAGGGCTGTCTCGCTGAGTTTCCTGGGTTCCTATCCCCATCCCTTCTATCCTTCTTATTACATTTTTAATGCAATTGATGTCATATGCATTGTAGCTAGCAAGAGCTGAGTGTTATTTTCCCTTTATGAAAAAAAAAAGTATTTATGTAAAGAAAATTCTTTGATGCTGACTTCTAAAATCCAAAATCCACTGAGTTGCATTATTTCTCCATAAATAGTTACTTGAAATTTTTATTTTGTCTTTCCTACTATTTCTTAATGTTGTTAAAAGTCTACTTCAAAACTGTTAGAAGTTATTTTCTCAGTATCCATATGTATTTAATTACACATTCATTGGTCAAGCAGTTTGGAAATATTAGTTCTGAGACCTATTTCCTTCTTTTAAACCAGTATCTTTACACTGGGTTTTACATACCTTAAAATTCTTAGCTTTCCTATAGGAAACATGTTTTTACAAAGTACTTAGTTTGAAATAACTTAAATCTAGACTTTAACTTTGTCCCAGTTTCTTCCAGGTCTTTCTTAACCTCATTCCTTCACCCGCCTCAACCTTCCTATAATAAATACACTTTTGTTGAAATAAAACCTATGCCCATGAAAAAGTATAAAGCATGCTATATAACTAGATGAATTTTTACAGAGCGCACATACACCTCAAGCTCCTGTGTGTCAACACCTAGATATCAGTTTTTCTTCCCCTACCACTGACCTGGCCTGTAACATATTCTTTAGTCTGTTCTTGAAATTTATATAAATAGAATGATACAATATATTTCATTGGTACCTGACCTATATTCTGTTTGGGAGAATCATTTATGTTGTTGTGTGATGTAGTAGCGTGTTTTTCTCATGGACTTTTGCATTGTTGCCAGTTTGGGACTGTTACGAATAATGTGTTTTCTCACAAATGTTCATGTTTCTGTTGGGTATTTAACTATAAATTTAAGTTCTGCAAAAGAAGAAATGATTATATTTAATTTAGTACTATTGCCAAACATATTCTAAAAAGTTTTACCAGTTAGTAATCTCTAGAGACGTAGATGAGAGTTTTAGTTGTTCTGTGTCCCTGCAAATACATAGTATTGTTCATCGTGGGTTTTTCTAAATATTAGTCATTCTGGTGAACAAACTATATTAGTTTTAACATCAAACTTGGATTCCTTTAGAGTAGGTTCACAAACTATTTGTAAACTGCAAAATTGTAATATAGAAGAGGTAATGCAAATGTAAATACCTATAGGATCTAGGGTAGTAATGTAAGTGAATGGAGTTTATTAGACACAAAGCAATAGCAGATGGCAGATTTCATAGTGACTAAGGTGTAAATGTAGAAAAATGTTGTTGGGGATACTGTCTTAAAAAGGAGAGAACATGCTTACTGTAAAAATTAATCTGGTCAACTAGATTCTTGGAATGTAAAAATATGATCCTAGTGTTTCTATCTTTTTATTTTTCATGAGAAACCAACATCCACATTTTTGATGTCATTTTCTGATTAGCACTGTTAGTAATGAATTCAATTTTTAAAAATGATGTTGGCCACACCAAGCACAACTGAGGATCCTTGTCCATATCGATCATGCAGGCTGCAAATTTCCACACTTTGTAAATTATATATTTGTGCCCTCAGAGGATGGCATTTTTTTCCTGACTCATTACTATTCCTGGATCAACAAAATTAAATTTTTATAAATAATAGATGATATAAATATGTACCAATCTATTTTCCTGTGAGTACCTATCCTTTTCTCTCTCTTCTCTTATTCCATTGCAAAATAAATTTGGTTAACCTTTGGCATTTAACCTGCTTAACATGTTAAAGTAGAATTGAAAAGGGAAATGTAGAGAAATTGCATTTGATAGTTATCAGAAACTGTCTTCACATGTATGTCTCAAGAAAAACACCTTTCTCTAAGAGTAGAGTTTGACAAAAATCTGTATGTTTAGAGTTTAGAACTAGAAATATTAAAAGTGCCTCTATTCTAACAAATTCTTTTTTTCCTTTAAAAGCCTTAAATTTAGAGGCGGGGCGCATTGGCTCACGCCTGTAATCCCAGCACTTTGGGAGGCCAAGGTGGGGCTGATCACGATGTCAGGATCAAGACCATCCTGGCTAACACGGTCAAACCCCGTCTCTACTAAAAATACAAAAAATTAGCCGGGCGCGGTGGCGGGCGCCTGTAGTCCCAGCTACTCAGCAGGCTGAGGCAGGAGAATGGCGTGAACCCGGGAGGCGGAGCTTGCAGTGAGCCGAGATAGCGTCACTGCTCTCCAGCCTGGGCGACAAAGCAAGACTCCATCTCAAAACAAAACAAAACAAAAAAAACCACTTAAATTTAGAGTTAGCAGTATGTTTTAAAGTATAAACATCCTTGGGAAGCATCACACATTAACTTAAATTCTTGTTATCAGATGATTTTATCAGAACAGTTTTAATGAATAGAAGAGTACTGGGTACTAGAAAACTGTTAGTGGGGAGATGAAAACAATGCTGTAGATAGTGTTATAATTTTTCTTAAGGCCAACATCACATAATAATTTATCTTAAAATTGAGTTAAATATTAACTGTCTATTGATAATTTTAAAACACATCCAACAACAAGTGAAAATGCTCATCTGCAAGCTTTAACAGATTTGCCATCAGAAAAAATCTACTTTTTCCCCTTCAGGTCAAATTATATAACCTTATTTTGTATCAGATAGTTACAGCCAGAAAAGAAATGAATAGGTTTGACTAACACTTTTAAATAGAGTTATTTTAATTGCTTTAACTGACACTTGTATTTAACATTATTTTGGCAGGAATGTTTTGAGAATCATCGAATTCTAGGTGTGGAAATCTGACTTTGAGCTGAAACGTGATAAGAATTTGTTTTCAAATATAATTTTTCTTTTTGAACAATAGGAATTATCCATGGAGTCTGGAATTGATCCTGGCCAGGAATATGGACAAGATTATTACAGTTATGAGCATGGGTACATCTTCATATTTTTTAATTCAGATTCTTATTTTAATATTTTATTAATAGGAAATTATTAAATGATTATTATTACTAGAATTTGTAATGTCATGTCAATCTCGCTAGTATAATGTCTGAAAATGAATAGTACATCAAGCTTTAATTTTAACCAAGTTTTAACCATTTTTCTATATTGAGTTCCATATTGATATTTTACATTAACGTTGACTGCAATTCTAGAAATGCGGTAAAATTATTCAAAATTATTTGTATGGGAAATAGATGTCAAACATATTTGCTCAATTCCTAAATTCACCATTTCTTTCGTATGAGATGTTAATGTTTTATCTGATCAGTTTAAAGTTTTGCCCAAGAGCAGTTGGGAAGCAGAAAACGTACCTTAGAATTCACTGATAAGTGTCTCAAAAGTCACTTATACACATATAAATTAGCTGCTTTCAAAAAAAAATACTGTAGAAAATTGTGAAGACCATTACAGACCATGTTCGAAACAACTTTTTGCTACCAAGGTACAGATTTTGTGTTGTGAATGAGCCATTACACTTTTCCAAAGCATCTATTTTGTGTTCTGGATTCTTCAGCTAGTTAATACACAATATGGCTTTTTCCTCGTTTCAGTTTCTCCAAAAACGAGTATCTGAAATAACTCAACTGTCTTTATTGTTATTCCAGGGTACCATTATGGCAAAAAAATCACTGGTCATCAGGTAGCAGTTCTTACTTTATAGTTTTGTAACTAGTTTACAGGGAGCCTGATAGGTGCTGTGTAAATATCTGTCTATTGAATGGTGGAAGAGAAAGAAGGAAACAGATCACTCATGGTAGATTCTACAGAAATCACATGACAAACTGTTTCAAGCTGTAAGTTTATATTTCAGGTATGAAATGCCTCAATATGGGAGTCGCCGTCGATTGTTACCACCAGCTGGACAAGAAGAATATGGTGAGGTGGTTGGTGAAGCTGAGGAAGAATATGAGGAGGAAGAGGTAACTACTGTAATTTTATTATGTAAGATAATCCAAGAAAAATATTGTTTAACCCTACATGACTAGCAGCTATAGAACATTTCAACTTTTAGAAATTCCTTTCATTTAGCACGTATTTTCCATAGAAATTTAACAATGCTGACCATTTCATTGCCTTGTTTTTGGAGGAAAATTAATTCTTGATAATTTAATTTATGTCCTTGTTAAAGTGTTAAACATTTGGAAAGGCCACAATAAAAATTATGTTTCCTAAAATTCTAAATCATGCTCCATAAAGATATTATAATCAAATATATTTTAAAGTTCTGCAATACAAAGGTTATTTTTGTTCCCACATTATCTAGCAAACTAAAAGTCATGAAAAAATATAGTCCCCACCTTTCAATTATCAGAGAAAAGTAAATTATTTCCACTAATAATTTTCAAGGAATTATGTAAATTATGTTTAAATTAGCATGACTCATTTCTATAACATTCTTATACTTTGTCTTCACTATTTACCTGGCAAATATATACAAAAACAACACTAACAACAAATAAATGTCACTGTGGCTTTAACATGTGTAAAATTTCATAAAATAGATTTATCATAAAAAAAGATAAATCATCATATTTTCATGATTATTGAAAATTTAGTTCAAGGGAATACAGAAAGCTATTAACCAAAGTCTAATGACAGAAGAAGGAAGAGGCAATAATTCTTTCTTTTTTATTTGATCTAAGATGCAAAATAAACTTTGAGTAACAAGAAGGAAATTAATGTATTTGGGTATTGTAAAGTACAAGCTAAAATAAAATAATTTACTTTCTCTTAATCACGTTCTGTCTATATACAGTAGAAATTTTTGTGATTGTTTTCTTAAGCCAGTTATATAACATTCATGAAGCTATCACCCACAGATTCATTCCTGCGTAACTTACGTGGGACAAGGTCATATCATAGCTATCTCTAAGCTGACACTTCAATTGCATTTTCACAATTTTCAGGAAGAGCCAAAGAAAATTAAAAAACCAAAAGTTGAAATTAGAGAGCCTAGTGAGGAGGAAGAAGTAGTTGTAACTATCGAAAAACCACCAGCAGCTGAGCCTACATATACAACATGGAAGAGAGCCAGGATATTCCCCATGATTTTTAAGAAAGTTAGAGGATTAGCTGATAAAAGAGGAATCGTTGACCTTGAGGGTGAAGAGTGGCAGAGACGCCTTGAGGAAGACGATAAAGATTATTTGAAACTCACTCTGGACCAAGAGGAAGCAACAGAAAGCACTGTAGAATCAGAGGAGGAATCCTCCAGTGACTATACTGAATACAGTGAAGAAGAGTCTGAGTTCAGTGAGTCTGAGACTACAGAAGAGGAATCTGAGTCAGAGACACCCTCTGAGGAGGAGGAGAGTTCTACCCCTGAATCAGAAGAATCCGAATCCACAGAGTCAGAAGGAGAAGAAGCAAGGAAAAACATTGTGCTTGCAAGAAGAAGGCCCATTGTTGAGGAGGTCAAGGAAGTCAAGGGTAGGAAAGAGGAACCACAAGAAGAACAAAAAGAACTTAAGGTGGAAGAAGAAGAACACTCAGAAGAAGAGGAAAGTGGACCGGTCCCTGTGGAAGAAAGTACAGACCTTGAAGCTCAAGATGTCCCTGAAGAAGGCAGTGCAGAATCAGCTTCGGTGGAAGGAGGTGTGGAAAGTGAGGAGGAATCAGAATCAGGTAGTAGTAGCAGTAGTAGCGAAAGTCAGTCTGGAGGTCCATGGGGCTATCAGGTGCCAGCGTATGACAGAAGCAAGAATGCAAACCAAAAGAAGTCGCCAGGAGCAAACTCTGAAGGTTACAACACAGCACTTTAAAAGAGATCACAGTAGGTGGGAGTTTTGCTGTGATGAGTGCTCTCGTGTGCAGTGCCTTCTGTGTGTTCTCCAAAGTGACACTTGAAAGGGAGGAAATTGATCATGATTTTGGTATGACTTATGATCAGAAGCATACCAGAAAAGTGAATATATATGCTGTCCAAATCGATTTGTATATTAGACTGTATTAGAGTAAAACTGACTAATCCTTCCTATATTAGTAAATCAGAACACATGCAATCAGCTAATCAATATTTAATATTTACTGGTAGGATTTTTGTTAATGCAATGTGGCACTATGTATTATCAGTGATACTCTGTCTATTGGAATGGATGGCATATATATATATATATATATACACACACACTATATATATATGTTTTTATATCATCTTTCAAAATAAATACTAAGACAAGCTTCAACAAATTATCTTTAACAGATTACTTTTGCATATATGTACATTTCAACTGGCAAAGGTATTATAAAAATTATGAACATCTTCAAATAAGTTTGTATCTGCAACTTCAAATATTAGGAGTTCAATTAAATAACATTTTCAATTAAAAATTATTACAGCTTATTTTCTGTTTATTATGAGCTACAGTGGATTTAAAAATAAATGTAACAGTTATAAATTTTTTTCTAGGTAAATAAACTATAATTTTGAAATATAGTTCTGAAAATCAGAATGCATGCAATGTGTTGATAGTTCACATATTCCAAAAATGCAATAGTATTTTGAGAAAAACACAGTATTGCTTAACCCTTGCTTCTTGCTATTTTTAATGTTGATTGGTAAAAGTCAAATGAATTTGTGAAAACGTCCAGTTGCTTACAAAAGGAAAGTTTAGTATAATTAGCTTTCAGTTTTGTGTATTACTAGGTAAATGATGCAGACTGAGAAGATATTTTCTTTTAAGTTAGTGTATTTAATTGGACAACCCAGAAAACCCGGATACATCAAGTAAATAAATGCATTAAATTATGCATCAAGTAAATAAATAAAGTCAAGTAAATAAATGCATCAAATTATACAAAATGCATTAAATTATACAAAAGTTTTGGCTAACTAGAGAATACATTACAAATTAGAATCATGTGGTTTAAAAATATTTTTAAAATATTGGGAATAGAAGCATTACTATGAATAGAATATACTAAAGCTGTTCATTCCTTTCAGTTTAACTTTCCTGAATAGTATAGCAGCTGTCAAATAGTGGATCAGCTCCTTAAATAAAAGTAATACATTTTTTTCCATGTGGATCGGCAATTTGATCTAACAGAATACATGTGTTTCCGGAAATGTCTGCTTTCCAACTCAACAATACATTTTTCAAACATTAATAAGCCCTGAAGCCAATAAAGGATTGGTGAAAAGAAATGTATGTTAATAAAGACTGGCTTCCTTCTATCTCTCTTGAGTGATTTACCTTTGATAGCTTTCTAAATGTCATGGTTTTGGATTTCACAGGCAATGTAATTGTTGCCTTTTTAATTTATTTGATAGTGACTCACATATTTTTGTTTATTTTGTCAGTGGGCAAGAAAAAGAATGATCAAGTTAGTTGTAGATCGGGAGTATGAAACCAGCTCAACTGGAGAAGACAGCGCTCCTGAATGTCAGAGACACCGTCTTCACCATCCTAGTATCCACAGTAATATCAATGGCAATATATATATTGCACAGAATGGTTCTGTGGTGAGAACCCGCCGTGCCTGCCTCACGGACAACTTAAAAGTTGCTTCCCCTGTTCGATTGGGAAGGCACTTTAAGAAACTAGACAAGTTGGCAGTGACACATGAGGAGAATGTGCCTCTGAACACATTATCAAAGGGGCCATTTTCTACTGAGAAAATGAATGCAAGACCAACTCTGGTTACATTTGCCCCTTGCCCTGTGGGGACTGACAATACAGCAGTGAAGACACTAGGGAACAGGCTGAAAAGCACAGTTGAACAGGAGTCCATGATTGACAGTAAGAACATCAAGGAGGCTTTGGAATTTCATAGTGACCACACACAGTCCGATGATGAAGAGCTTTGGATGGGTCCCTGGAATAACCTCCATATACCAATGACAAAACTGTGACCAATTTTTTTAAAAGATATTTTAATTTTTACTTCTGTTTTTAATAAACTGTGCTTTTTATTGTCACTGAGAAGACAATGTATGGAATTTATATCGTGCACACAAGCTAAAACTTTGAACAATATGCTTTAAAATTTTAAAAGAGACAGATTTGCATTCATATTGTTATCAATTAATTGTTTTTCCCAGAAAATCCTTCTGGACATACTTTCACTAAATAACCTATCATTTAAACATTTAGCTGTTTTGTTGGGTCTTGAATTTTTTTTTCGTTTTAATAAACAAGAAATAATTACTAAGTAATTTATATTTTATTGATTAATATAGATTATGCCTCATTTCTAGCTCCACAAAACCTTTTTAGTACATGTAATTTTATTTTCCATAGCCAAAAGGGCAAAAAGGAAATGGAGGATATTTACAGGCAATGAGTTTATACAGCTGCTGTCTACACTGCCCTAATTTTTAAAATGAAATGAGAGCTAGAATTGCAAAGTAAATGAGGGAATCACCTGTAAATTATTTTAAATCATGAGTTTGTTTTCTTTATTGTCCAGTATAAAGGTTTTCACATTTTACCATAAATACATTTATATCTTGACCCTTTAGGAAACCACTTGAAGTCATATGTCTTTTTATCAATATTATTTACAATATTCCCTGGTCCCTCTATCTCATATCAAATATGGTAGATAATTAAGTTTAATCACTCGAAGTTAAATAATTGTTTGGAGCAACATGGGAATCTCACCATTAGCAAAGCTTTTAGGGAAGTGAGAAAGGTTCTAGTAAACAATAATGCATCTAGAATGACAATTTCATAACGGAAGACATGATGAGAATAGGGAAGTCTCCCATTAATGTCACTAGACTTTAATAGTTTGTAAACCCAGCATATCAGAGTAAAGGAATTTGGCAGGGTTGAAATTTATATAATATAGGAAGCCTATGAAGGCTATGAATTCATAACTTCAAATGTTGTGTTTAACTTCTTCCATTTTCAGTTTATTTATAGAATATTTTAATGCACATATTTATGTGCCTAAAATCCAGAACCAGGAAATCATTGCCTGGGCATTTTTTAAAATCAAAGAACATAGTCTTGATTTTTTACCATTGAACAAAGCACAGTGTTTCATCATAAATAGAAATGAAAACAGAATATCCTTTAAAAAACTTGCCTTGTGTGTTGCTTATTTTCCAGATGTAAAAAGAATGAAACAATATAGATTAAGAGAATTCAGCATTCTATTGAATATTACTTAGTATGATATAGATGTAGCTCACTTCAAATTTTGCATAGTATTGACCAAGTTCAGGTTTTAATGAAATTTCCTCATGCATGCTTAATATATGGTTGAAGGATTGAATAATGCACTATTATTTATTTCCCCTTACATGTTTCACATCTTAAAAATTGGTTATTATTATGCTATTTCCTTATTTCCAAAGTGAATGAATTCTTTTAATATAAACTTGCCAACTTGTAAGAG
This sequence comes from Macaca thibetana thibetana, assembly GCF_024542745.1. Lineage (NCBI taxonomy): Eukaryota > Metazoa > Chordata > Mammalia > Primates > Cercopithecidae > Macaca > Macaca thibetana. The sequence continues at coordinate 79,872,666 of NC_065586.1, forward strand.
TAGTATGTTTTTACTTCAGATTTCCAAGAAAATATTTGAGATCAAATACAGTAACATCTCGTCTGCCTTATTTTATTGAAAATTAATGCATTCCATACCCTTGCAAAAAAAAAAAAAAAACCTAGTGGCATCAGCTAGGAGATTAGAAACATAGAATCATGACCATACTTCCTAGTCTACCAAACAAGCATCCACATTTTCATAAGATCCTAAGGTGGTTTATATGCATATTAAATTTTGGAAGCAATGAAGTCTGGGGCTTATTCCTTCAAGCACCAAAGCAAGGGTTTTTAGCATAGGATACTTTGTATAGGAATTAGATTGAGCATGTATTTCTCTACTAATTCAATCAGAGGTCATTGAATATAATTTATTATTATCTTGATACCCCCAGATCATCTCAGTCAGCATCCCATGATATTCTCTCCATATACAGTTTCATATTGTGTTTTTGTCCTTTGATTTCTGACTGTGACATTTAACTTATTCTGTTATTGTGCCTTTCTCACAGTTTTTTTCTTTCAGTTTACAGCTTCTAGTATCCTGGTGGGAAAGTTTGTGTTTTTGTTTGTTTTCTTATTATTGAAAAATCATGAAGCTTAAGATGGGAATTAGGTACATGGATTCAAGCAAATGTTTTGCGACTCTTAGATGCTTTTTTTGGTTACCAGTAAATTTGGAAATCTGATGTTGGCGGAAGTCTCATGGCCTGATATATGAGATGTCACTGTATTTTAAACTACATTTTTTTTAATGAGAAAATATGCAAAATTTTACAAACCACTTAGCATACACATTTCAGTAATTTAAACTTGATTATTTCCTTGCAAACAATCATGAAGTCAATCTATTACTTAATGGAGATAGCATAAAGAGAAGCAGAATTTACACAGAGCAACCAAACCAAATATTTGGTCAGTATATTTTGGGTAGACGAGCAGCAAAATTATTACTAACTAAATAAATCCGAATCAATTTAATAGTTACTTTAATAGAAATTTCACTAGTCTATAAATCCCTGACTCAGGATTAAAACTGTGGAACCCAGGAGAAATACCCAAGTGTGTTTAATCTTAAGAATACTTCATATAAATAATGTTTCAATATTTATAAAGAAATTGGTTGTTATTTTTCCTAGAAAGGTGTAGGAAGGTTTCCTTGTTGTTCTCAATCATCACTAGCTTCAGTCAGGCAGAAGAAACAGCAGGTCTTGGCTAATCAAGATGAGAACAGATGATGTAATGACTAATATTGCAACCTGTTGATTTTAGGTCTTGTGGGCATTAAGAGAAAGCAGAGGAAGAATGAGAAAATATAGTCAGAGTGACATAGGACATTTGTGACAATGACCATCGAATCACAGATGTTAATCTCCCTCTCTCAATTTGTCTTTTTCACTAATTACAGACTCTGAGAGTTGTAATAGAATTGCAACTGTAGGTTGGCCAAAACCATCTTTTTAAAATACAGAGAAAAGTTTGCCTTGAATTTTATATGTGATATGTCATTTATGTTATTATACCACATTGTTCACAGGGATGTTAAAACGTATTATTCACTTAAGTGGTTGTTCCAAAGGTGATTCAGTAGTTACTATAAAATATTGTTTTAAAACATTTTTATATCATAGAGCCAGAAGTAATTGAATATTGACTCTCAAGGGAAGACATTTTCTTTCTTTTATTTCATGAGCTTTGATTTTTCTCTTTCTCTGCTTCACCTTCTTCGTTTTATACCATAAGTGAGATTTATATACCACTTGAATTTAATTAGTAAAATAGGCAAAAAGTGCTAATAATCTTTTCTCAGGGCAGATGCCTATTGGTGCCTGCAAATTACATAGCGATAAGGCTGAGGGATAGGTTCAAAATAATACTGAGTACTTACACATTTTATTGATAGTTTCTTTCTATTCCCAAATGGTATGTGAAATTTTTGTTCTAATTTTTTTATTGGTTTTCAGTAGTTAACTCTGATCTTTATCATAAGAATCTTTAGTTATAGATTGGAATTTTTTTCATTGCAATCTACTTTAAATTTGTGGTCAGTTAAGCACATGTATGGAAGATTCAAACATTGTCTATAGTTTGAAAAATCTATCGACACCTTCACTGCTTTCCAATTTCTTTATCCAAATACCTGTTCTTCCTTAAAAAATATTATGTTACTGTATGAAGAATCTGAATTAGAAGTTTTAAGTTAAAATGCATTGTTATTCACTAAACAATGTTTCAAAAATAAATTTTCATTTGAAAAGATGATTTCTCATTACTCTGTCAGGTGGGGATAAAAATCAGTAACTATTTTCACATTTATATGTTGAGTATTTCAGCCTGATAATAAAAGCCTGCTCTGCAACCTCTTATCTTAGAACAATGTGGAGGAAAGAAGTGTATTTTAAAACTTCTACCCATTCTTTTCTCATTTCAGTCATGTACTCATGCCACCAAGTTCTGAGAAGAGTGGAAACTGTGTTTCCTAACATACCACCTATTCATTTATATTTTTAAAATGTAATTACATAAACATTAAGGTTTTCACATATGATCAGTTTATGATGTTTATAGAAATGCTAAATGACAGCATAAATGTGGCAAGAAGCAGAGTCAACATGAAGTTATATTCTGCATTTTAACATGGTTGAGTCTGACATTTCAGAGACTCATAATTTAACTCTCTCTACCCCCAGCTCCCACCCTCTATCTGTCTCCTTCTCTGTTAAAATATGCTCCCATTTCGCTGGTCACATGCAGCTTCCTGATTTTCTAATGCAGTTGATGATATAATAATTTCAATTGTCTTTTATCTCAAATAATCAGGAATGAGAGAAATAAATTTTCTAAAACAGCCAACTTGGACATAGACGGAATTCTTGGTCCATTGCCTTTTTTCTCTGCAATTGTAGAAGAGAATTTTATATATCTATGTATTTCCAGTACCCAGCATACCTACTTGCATAAACAACGCTGCTGAGAACAATATTGCATTAAATAGAATGAATTAATTCTAGCCCTATCACCATGTAACCTTTGGCACATCATTTTATAATTTATCCTTATATAAAAATTGTAAAATGGTAATAATATCCACTTCAATTAAGAGATGAAATCAGATATTTAATCTGAATATATTGTGATTGCTATAAATATATATGTACAGAATAAAAGATTACAAAATTGCCTTCATGTTCTTCTCCACAGATTTAGCCAGAGTCTAATATTTTCTGGCAAAATGCCAGTGTAAATTTTATTGACCTACCTTACATAGTAGATATTTTAAGTTATAAGAAAATACAATATCTTCCCCATGCTAATACATGTATATGTTTTTAAAGAGAAGTAAAATAACCCTGTAGTACTTTTTGTCTTTTGAATTGGCCTATTGCACAGTTTAAAATTTTAAAATGCAAACACTGTTGAAAAGAGCACCACACAAAATCGTGGCTACACTGAAGACTGTTCAGCAGCTTCATGTCTGTGAATGCAAGGAAATACTTAGAAGTCTGTCCTAAAATATGTCATATTTCAATTTAAGTACTTACCCTAAATATGCCTTTAATGTAGAGTAATTGCTGAATTAACACTGGCTCTTTTGGATTTGTTGTAAAAGAGGCTAGGTTTATTTCAAAATCTAGACCATGCTTACCTGTTCTTTCTCTCTAATCCCAGCATCATTATTTGCATATATAAGCCTATGGACAAAAGCTGATTTTAAAATATCAGTGTCTATAACTTTGTATGTATCCCCTTTGTTTTCTATTCCCCATCAAATTTCTTTACCTTGCCATCTTCTATAAAAGACTCTGAATTTTCTAACCTTGTAAAAATATCAGTTATAGTCCAATGAGAAGAAAAGGGGGCATTTTAGCTAGCTAAAGTATATGTACATGATGTAAATCAATATCTACTTATATTTAAATTACTTTAGGTACAAAAACATTTAAATTCACAGAAATAAAACAGTATATCAATGTCAACATTGATTTTAGGGACTCTTACATGTCATATTTTATTTATCCTATTGAATTAACATCAATATAGACGCGACATCTTTTCTCCAGAGGTACAAACACTCATTCACATACTATTAAGACAGTTTGGGGTCTTTCTGAGTGATGATGGCTAAACAGGTAGCCTAAAGGTATATATTCTGATGGAACAAACGTTTGCCTTTTAAAAGTAAATCATGCATACCATAAGACTGTTAAAATCAATATGGAAAGCCTTATTTACACTAACATGTATAGTTGAGCTATCATAACTATAACTTAGATTGTGGAGTAGTAAGTATAGGCTAAAAAGTATCTATATTGCATCATTAGGTTAGTATCAGATTCCTGTTACTGGGAGAAAAGTTTACCCAAAGAACCATTATCCTTGTCATCAAGGAAGACATAATTTGCCTAAGCTACCAACATGTCATTAACCCGTCATTTTCCAATGTTAGTAACTACAGGTGGGCTTAAAGGATAAATCTTGGCCTCTAGTAATTCCTTTGTTACCGTACTACATTGATCACACCCCAGCCTTTTTAATTTAATTTTCATAACTACAAAATTAGTTTGGCTATCAGTATCCTAGGGCCTTTTTTAGCAGAAGCTGAAATAATGGACACAATATTCCCTTGAAACCAGCACTGCAACTGTGGTTTACAGAACCAGCTGCTGTGCCCATCTCATGCCTGTGCTACTTATTTAGACCCCATTTCAGAACAAAAAGGTCTTAGGGTGATTTACAAAACTGCATACACTACAAAAGAAGTAAAGGTGAAAGACAAAAGGAAAATAGAGAAGAGTAAACATGGAGCTTGGGTTAGCATTCACACTTATGCCCTCATGGTTCCATACCTTAAATATTTAGGTTACAAATACAGCTCTAATCTCCCAGACATCAGATCAAAAAAGGAAAACAGGATTAGTTACAGGATTCATAGTGTACATAAAGTTAGAAACAATTAATGATGAAAAGTCAGCTTTGCCTGCTACCAGGATCTGAGGGAAATTTTTCCTAAGTGTCTTTATTAAAAGTATGCTATAATATATATTGGCTTAGTAGCGGTCAAATTTTATTTCTTTGCTTCTTGTTTCTTCTTGTATAGCTTGCAAACATCAGCCTTTCCTCCAGGAGATCTTCAAGTGTTTGACTCTATCATCCTATTATCAACACCTCTTACAATGACTACTGAAAGGGTAGATTGCCAGAATATTTTCTACTCTGACTAGCATTCTTTCTTGCCAAAAGATTTCTATTAATCCTATTTAATTAAGTTACCAAAGGCCAGGTTGTAAAGGTCTGCACAGTTATATAACTGTGCTGTTTGCTGATGATAGTGTATGTAAATGCAGACCTATTTCTTCAGAATACAGATTTTTTTTTTCCTTTGAAGTTCTAGCCTGACTATAGGGAACTTTTCTTAGAGAAATGAAACTGTCTTTTATAAAGTAGGCAAAAATATGAAGAATATAGCATCACCTTAATTGCTTGCCTAATTTAGCTTAATTACACTCACCATAATATCATTTTATATAAATATATATTTGTATGATAGACATATTATCTTCATAGATGTGCTGATAAACCTGCTCTCCAGAAGAACAAAACAAAACAATAACAAACAAAGATTTGTTGTGTTTGCAGATTTCCATGATACAAATACACCCACCATGGTCAATTTCAAGCCACTGATGGGCCTAATAGCCAGTTTGCCAAATTCTTGGAAAATTTCAACATTGGTTCTTGCAAGCCAGTATAGACTTGGCTTACATGTGTTGTACTAGTGCAGTTATTGAGAGTGATTACTTTCATTCTCAAAAAAGGAAGCAGAAACTTTCTCTGGAAATCAAAAATGTCTTGGCTGGGTGTGATGGCTCATGCATTTTGGAGAGGTCAAGGAGGGAGAATTGTTTGTGTCCAGAAATTTGAGATTAGCTTGGGCAATATAGCAAGAACCTGTCTCTACAAGAAAAAAAAAGTTAGCAAGGCATGGTGGCACATGCCTGTAGTCTCAGCTACTTGGGAGGATGAGGCAGGAGGATCATCACTGGAAACAAAGATTGTGAGGTTACAGTGAGCTATGCTCATGCCACTGCACTCAGTCTTGGTGACAAAGGGAGATTCTTTCTAAAAAGAAGAAAGAGAAAGAAAAAGAAAGAAAGAAAGAAAGAAAGAAAGAAAGAAAGAAAGAAAGAAAGAAAGAAAGAAAGAAAGAAAGAAGAAAGAAAGAAAGAAGAAAGAAGGAAGGAAGGAAGGAAGGAGAAGAAGGAAGGAAGGAAGGAGAGAGAGGGAAGAAGGAAGGAAGAAGGAAGGAAGAAGGAAGAAAGAAAGAAAGAAAGAAAGAAAGAAAGAAAGAAAGAAAGAAAGAAAGAAAGAAAGAAAGAAAGAAAGAAAGAAAGAAAGAAGGAAGGAAGGAAGGAGAGAGAGAGGGGAAGGAAGGAAGGAAGGAAGGAAGGAAGGAAGGAAGGAAGGAAGGAAGGAAGGAAGGAAGGAAGGAAGGAAGGAAGGAAAAGAAAGAAAGTCTTCACAAAAGGGCTGATGCCTAAAGGACAACAGAAAGTGCTCAAAGAGACAAGTTTTTCCATACAATGGGAAAAGAGAAGAGGCCAAGAGAATTCTGTAAGATGCCCCTTAAGCAGAAAGGCCATTTTGTGCAAAGGCCAGAAATGTAAGGGAATTAAGATACATATTTAAAGAAAACTACCAATAATTCAGTTTCACATTTTCATAAAATGCAATTGCATGGTGTGGGGTTAGGAAATAGAAAAATAAACCTATGTTTTAGGCAAGAACTAAATTACTAATAAACCTATTTCTATCTTATCACATAGACAATTTGCAATCACTTCAAACAAATCTAAACAAGAGAGAAGAGCACTTAAATGCTTATATAAGATGAAAGGCAGACTTCATAATGAAAAGAATATGAGGAATAGAAAGAGGAGAAAATTTCAGCATAGAAGGCCTGGATTCAAGCTTTAGTTCACCAATGAATGTATTAATGGACCTTTCTATTGTTAAGTCCAAGGACCATTTCTTAATGTTATTTATGTACTCTTCATTTTTTTTTAAAGTTAGCACCACCTATTCTTATACCGTGAAGTTCTCCTCTTTCTCATCTCTCACCATCTTCAGGACTTACACAATCTTCTCATATCCTCTTGTTCATTTTGATACCTTAAGAAAAAAATGAGCTTAAATAATATTTTGAAAATATTAAATTAAAGAAGGTTTCATGCATGTGTAATTCATATTTTCTCACAGTCATGCCACCTAACCACCTAACAATGAAGAAACACAGCGTAGCGATTAAACTTTGATTTGAGCAAGATCGTACGGGTCCAAATCCTGGCTTTGCTACTACCTAGCTAAATCCTTTATCTGTAAACTGATAATAATAGTCCTTATCCTGTGGGCTATTACGAGGATTAAGTTAGTTAATTTTTGTAAAGCTTTTCAAACAACTCTTGCATATAATAGACGCTACATAAGTAAAACAGAAATGTGCAGGGGGAAAATCACTTCAAGAAAGAAAGGGGTTTGGGTGCAGTGGCTCAGGCCTATCTACAAGGGAGGCTGAAGAGGGAGGATCCCTTGAACCCAGAAATCGGTGGCTGCTATGAGTCTTGTTCATGCCACTGCACTTTAGCCTGGGTGACAGAGTGAGACTCCAATTCTGAAAAAAAAAAAAAAAAAAGAGGTAGACATAGGGAGAAATTTCATCTAGCCAAGAATAGGAAACAGAAAACCTGCTTATTCCATCTTTGGGTAGATTGTGAGAAGGAGAGAAGGAGAAAGTGGTGACATGTATGCACTGTTATTTTCCCTCTCCTTTTCACCCTTGCCCCCACATCTCTGAATGGTGAAAGACAGAAGTTTTTCATCTGAGTCCCTGTTTAAGACATTGAGGACCTTTTCTTTGTGTGTGGGATGGGGTGGGCTGGGAGGGGGGTGTTATGCCAACCTGGACAGGCTAGTCAGAGTATAAACAGTAACTATATAGGCAGACAGAAGCCAGAGTTTATCTCCTGGGAATCTACCCTCAATCTCACATTATATGGAAGATGTACAGATGTTTGCACAAATTCTGTGCATGAATGTGGGAGAGGTGAGAACGTTCAAGGTGTGACCTTAGTAGGCTTTGAGTTAGGTCTGTATGGAAAGGCTCAAGTCTTACAAGGAGAAATTGGGAATGGACAAATGTTGCAGAGAGACTTCCAGGGTATAACTAGTACCAGCAGGAGCTGCAGCCATCCTGAGTCAACAGGGAAGACCACAGTATCCAGACCAAGCTGAAAGAACATGTCACAAGTTCACTATCTGAAGACTGTAACGTCATATGTGTGCAGGTAGAGCAGTGGTCAGAGGACCACAGAAAGCATCATCAGAAGTCAGCAAGAACCTGGAGAGCAGCAATAACTACACTTGCATTTAAGATCCTATTCCTACATTATTGTGAACAAAAAGTGAGCAGCTCTGCAGTATATTCAGACACCATCTTGGATTGCAAAAGGTTGGGAGGGAGGAGCTGAATATCTAAGCACTTACTAAAAGGTGGACTATTTAAACCAGAAAATATTGATGTCTTGTTAATTGAAATGTTTACGTCTTTTCTCTGAGCATCTGGATAGTGGATTTTGGCAAGGTTTAAATCAGCTATGAAAAAAATAAAGACACTTTTCCTTTTCCCATGTCTGCTATAGCAATCTTGGGAGAGAGGATAGCTGTTTTTCACTCTATTTGTTTCTGATAAATAGACTTGAAGACTTTCGAAGATTGTTACCATGTTATAATTATCTTAGGGTCCTTATACATGTTCAAATTTTGTAATTCTGATTGATATCATGACACAATATAATTATAGGCCTCTTCCTGCTCTTATTCACACAATCTTTTCTCTTTCTCCTTCAGAGAAGTACGTATCTCAGAAAGTAAGCTCAAATATACAATTAACATGAACCCGAGAGTCAGATCATTTGCATCCTGACAACTTCCAAAGTGATACATTTGTCACAGTGAATTTCGTATTTATTTTTTGGTGTTTGGAATATAGCTTTAACTGGAACAAGAAAAACCTCCACGGAGCTTATAGTTTGCTCCAGTATTCAAATAGTATTAAATATTCTGAAGGACATAAAGACAAACAGATATATTTTACCAGTGCAAGATGGGACCTCCCTCCCTGCTTCTTAGGTTTCAGTTATCAAATCAGGTGATATCCAATAAAACTCTTAATAAATTGTGAAGTGATATGCCAATTGCTATAAATAAAGATAAGTAAATACATTGCCACACATTTTTCTGGGGTGTTATTAACATGTACTGCTATTACTGAAAACGTCAACTCAAATCTCTCTCCTGAGATCAACTGCCATATAGTGCGCAACGTGGGCTGGCAATCTGTCCCGACTCACTTGGGATAGTCTGAGCTTATGTCAATTGCTATTAATAACGATGCACAAGCATTCATTTCACTTTAAAATATGCTCATTTGAATGATAGATAAATTATGTAGTCACTCTACCAATTGGAATTTCCTCTTAAAATTGCACAGAAACTTCAAAGTCAGCAGTCTATTTTATCCCTTTCACGCAAATCCTATCAAGCTTGTTATCGCTCATTTGTATCCTAGACCCTTTAATGGCTCTACCCTCCTCTAAGGCAGCTACACTTTTCTCACACTGCTTCTTCTGCTTTACCTCCCTTCCCATGCCATTAACAGGCAACTTGCCCTGTTTATCTTTCTTTAATATACCCCCTAGAGGAGTAGTTTTTCCATTTCTGCGGTTTCATCCCCGGCCCAAGACTTCAACATCTCTGCTCAAGGCTAGTCTAATGGATTTTTAATGGAGATTCTTTATTCCGGCCTTTTTATTTATTAAAAAATGAGTTGTAATGCTGCTACAGTAATCTTAATGGAATATAAACGCATCACCTAAAGTCACTTTTAAAGACTTTCTTTTTTCTCATAAAGAATACAATTAATATCCTGTAGTATTTAACAACTTCTAAAATATAGCTCAACCTATCTTTCTAGACATATATCCCATCTTAATATATAGACAGGTTTCCTCCAAAAATACCAGAAAAAATCTTTCCAGAGAGTGTAAGATATGAGAACATTTGAGAGATTTTGCTCAGTCGTTAGTTGGGCAATCATAATTTCTATTAATTAAAAAAGGTTTTGCCTTAGAAATTTTGAGTCTCAAATTCTCATTGTGAATTGAAATTTCTCATGCCTAGAGTGCTGCATTAGAAGCAGCAAGATTTCATTTAAGTCAAAGATCCCTGTAGGCCAGGATCATGGATGACTCAGTGGTATTAAATTGATAAGGCAATGATCAAAGCATTCATTCACTTTCATATTTGCATTTGACGAAATTAAAAAATCTCCACAGCCTCTGTGTTCTCAGGGTTGGCACTGCAGGCTGCAAGGAAGAGAATATACATTGGGAAAAGGAGGTTAAAAAAGAGACTTCTGGGCCACAACACTTGAAAGAATTTGAAGGTATGCCGAGGATGAGGTGGCATCCACCCAGGGGGACCAAAAAAGGCTTTTAAGCCCCAGCCATCTTTCTGAAGCTAATCTCCGCCTCCACCAACCAACCCTTATTCAGTAGCTTCTGCCTATATTCTTCTTGCTAAGCCAGGGCATAGCATACTATCTTGGCAACTATTTTAGCCCCCTGACACAAGGGACATATAAATCCCCATTAGAAAAAAAGAAACAGTGCCTGAATCCAGCTGATGGGTGAATGGAGGCCTCTAGGTTAAATCAGCACATTATTGTGCAGAAACATATAACTGATATTAATGTGCCTTATTATGATTCTACTCTACATATTAATAAAGAATCAAAGGAGATAGTTCTGTTCAGGAACTGTGCATGTGGAGTGGTGATTCTTGCTCTCTTTCATGCAGTCTAACAAAATAATAGAAAATCCCAGAAGAAGAAGGAAAGAACAACTTTTATTGAAGACTTGGTAGCTCCTAAGTCTTCAAGGTTGTTTTTCAATACAGCAGTGCCACCAACCTGATGTAGGTATGATGTGTTATCTGTCCATTTCCTTCCTTCCTTCCTTCCTTCCTTCCTTCCTTCCTTCCTTCCTTCCCTCCTTCCTTCCTCTTTCTTCCTTCCTTCTCATCCTTCCTTCCTTCTCCCCTCCTCCTTCCTTCCTTTCTTTTTCTTTCTTCTTTCTTTCTTTTTTCTTTCTTTCTTTCTTTCTTTTCTTTCTTCTTTCATCCTTCCTTCCTTCTCCCCTTCCTGCCTTCCTTCCTTTTTCTTTCTTCTTTCTTTCTTTTTTCTTTCTTTCTTTCCTTTCTTCTTTCTTTCTTTCCTCTTTCTTTTTCCTTTCTTTCTTCTTCCTTCTTTCTTTCTCTCTCTTTCTTCCACTTCCTTCCTTTATTCCTTCCCTCCCTCCCTCTTTCTTCCTTCCTTCCTTCCTTCTTTCCTTCCTTCTTTCTTTCTTTTCTTTCTTTCTCCTTCCTTCCTTCTTTCCTTCCTTCTTTCTTTCTTTTCTTTCTTTCTTTCTCCTTCCTTCCTTCCTTCTTTCCTTCCTTCTTTCTTTCTTTTCTTTCTTTCTCCTTCCTTCCTTCTTTCCTTCCTTCCTTCCCTCCCTCCCTCCTTCCTTCCTTCCTCTTTCTTCCTTCCTTCTCATCCTTCCTTCCTTCTCCCCTTCTTGCCTTCCTTCCTTTTTCTTTCTTCTTTCTTTCTCTTTTTTCTTTCTTTCTTCTTTCCTTTCTTCTTTCTTTCTTCTTTCTGTCTTTCTTTCTTTCCTCTTTCTTTCATTCTTTTTCCTTTCTTTGTACTTCTTTCTTTCTCTCTCTCTCTCTTCCACTTCGTTCCTTTATTCCCTCCCTCCCTCCTTCTTTCTTCCTTCCTTCCTTCTTTCCTTCCTTCCTTCTTTCTTCTTTCTTTCTTTCCTTTCTTTCTTCTTTCTTTCTCCTTCCTTCCTTCCCTCCTCCCTCCCTCCCTCCCTCCCTCCCTCCCTCCCTTCCTTCCTTCCTTCCTTCCTTCCTTCCTTCCTTCCTTCCTTCCTTCTTTCTTCTTTCTTTCCTGCCTTGCAAATGCCTTGTTGCTTTCTGTCTTAATATCTCCACACAGAATCGATGACTAGCAAAGAAATGGTCCACTCGGACTTGCTTAGTCAAATGAAAATGGTATACCCAATTGCAAGGTCCTGGTGCCATCTTAGTTTTACACAAAGGAGTAAAACAACTACCTACTTGGGGGAAATCTTATCTCCTTCTCCCATAGGAAATGAAGCCCCTGGCTCAATTAAGCCTTCAGTTCACATAGATTCCCCTAAATATGTGGACAGACATGGTTTACTGAAATTTGGGTAAGTTGAAAACCCAATCGTGTCCACTGGTCTGTCCACACTCAGTGCTAGCGATGCAGAATTGAAAATTAAGTTAAGCACTCAGTTCAGTGGGTAGAACTCAATCTCACACTCATAGCTCTAGCCAATACTTTCCTTTACAGGACTGGCTATACTATTTTTGCTGACTTTTGAGCAGGAAGATTATAGGCTAGAAGGTAAAAGACATCCCTCTGTGGTACCGTAAATTGTGGAAGCAATTGTACCACTGATCAGATTTCCTAGCTAACTAATGTAAGATCCTCATGGTATGATTCCATTTTCTGATGAGTTGTACTCCTGATATAGACACGTTATACTTGACCCCTGTCTAGAGTTTCTCTATTTGTCTCATTGTAAAGGAGGTCACAGTGCATGGGGTATGACACCTATAGACATCTGGAATTGCTGAACATTAGGATGATAATATTTCTAATTCTACCTCTTTCATCTCCTCTTGGTTCATATACTTTAACAAGATAGTTTGCTCACTAAATATGGGTGTCCTCCCTAAAAAGTGTCAACGTCTCTTGGCTGTTTTCTGAAAAACAGAATAAAACAGTTATGGTGGGGGATACATAAATCTATTTTAAATTTTGGAATTTTGTGTTGACAATTCTTGGATTGTCAACCTCAGGCCAGCTTGGTTTTATAAATTTCGCATGGCAGCATGAACAAAAGGAGCCTGGAAGATTCTAATTTAGTTCTAATTCATTCATATGGATTAAAAATGCTCTCATCCTTCTTGATCCTGACCCTTTCAGATGAAAAATCTGGGTGCAAATAAGAGGTAATTAGAGGAAAAGTGAAATTATCGGTACTAAAAAGGAACACACCAATTTTGTGATGGTGGAGGGAGAGCAACAACCTTAGTACCTGAGGTTGGATCCAAGGGGTTAAAAGGGGACTGGGATGGACACCACTGCCTAATCAAACTGCAACTCCATCTGCCAGTGTGACTTGCTGCTGGAATCGTAACCTGTCCATGTGCCACAAAAACAGAAAACTGCATGTGAACATAGCTGGTCTTAAATTTTTCTGCTCTTCCTGAAACAATACCTGACAGTCAAGTCTGCAACCTCCTGTTGATACTGCCTGTGTTTTTTCATCAATCCAGTGTGATGGTGGTCCAAATCACATTTTGCAATAAATCCCAGTTACTTGTGCTCCTTTTTGTTCTGTGTTTCTATGTGGGTGAACTGGCAGCCACAGAATCACTCCCTTAAACTGGGATTCTTTGTCGTCCATTTATTGTCCTCTTAATTGTTGTCAGTGACACCAAAGTTTGGCAGATTAATCTAAATTTCTTTGCACAGGTCACATCTGATATAGTCTGGGTTTAAACGATGTCTTAGCTATCTAAGATGAGACCTCCTGATCCCTTCTTAAATTTATTCACAGTTGGCTAAGTCTAGCTTCCTTGGGGGTGGTGTATAATTGCAGGCAAAACTACAGGTTGGCCTCATCATGATGCATGGAATTCAGTTGAGAGTAGCCTTAATTAAGTACTATAAGAAAGATTTAGTCCTAGCCTCTGTCAGTCAGATTAATTAGAATGGTCAACGAAGTGGCATAATCCTTGGTTTTTGTTTTCAGCCAAGAACATACTAGGAAGGCATAAGAATATATTATTGAGAAAGGAAATCCACCAGAGTTCCTGAACATCCCTCAAAACTGCTCCCTGCACCCCAACCCTTGGAAATGGCCCAAGAGAACAGTCATCAGGACCTTGCATTCCTCCAGTGTCCCTCTAAACCTATTTTATAACAGAGTGCTTCCAATGAGACACCTCCTTGTGAATACCTTTTGCCAGTGCTCCCTAGAGGGAAGATTAAACAGCGAGTTTCAGATTGCAAATCTCTAGCAGATATTGACAATGTACCATCATATGTGTTCTTTGTCATTAGGGAGTCAAGATCCTGCCTTACCCAACATGATCTGGATCTCAGAACTGAGGAGAGGGGTCTTCCTTGTGTGTTCTGTCTCACCTCTAGGAGTAAAGTCTATTATATATTGTTATGCATTTAACATATCTGCTATTGTATTATATATTTCATCTGCTATTATATTTGTTGGAGTTTCTTGACCTTTTACTAGTCAATTCCGTCTTATTCTGATCCCTTGACGTATATAATAATAGGATTATCATGGCGCCAGCATGAGGTCAATTCTGATACCTTTGTTTTAAAATGCTACGCCACTCCAAGCTGAATATCAGGTGTGCTATGTGGATTGTGTTGAAAAGTAATTAACGGTGAAATATTTCTACTAAATGCTTTTTCAACCAAGCAGTAATCATTTTTATAGGAACTTAATACTTTTCTCCATAGGTTTGCAAGTTTCACTTTTCATTTGCTACTTCTATGTTTAGTAACTTTTCAAATTTCTGCAATAGTTAACACTGTTTTTGACAATCAAAGAAGAGAAACTTAAATATTTTAATATCATTAAAAACATTGACCTAGCCAACAAATTGTAATGTAGTTTCTTAAAGATAAGGCCTAAGCTTTTTGAGAATCCTTTATGTGCTGATAGTTTAGCTATCAAATTTCCCCCTCAATGTTATATATAATTTATTTATATATAAACTATTTATAACATAAATTATACATAGTGAGCAGACAGAATTATCTAGATTTTGAAATTTTTGTCATTTTTCTCCTGAATAAAAAATAAAATTTGGCATATTGTTTATAATTTTATTCATTATCATTTTACTTTCATAGAACAAATGTGCTAATGGGTGCCTCAGGGAGCATTGCTCTGGAAATGAACATATTTAATGTTCTAATTAATGATCTGGAAGAGAGAAAACCTGGCCTTTAATAAAATAGCTAGCATGACTAATTTAAAAGGTGCTAAACATACCATCAGGGACATTTAAGTCATTAAAAAAACTTAGAAAAAAACATAAATAATTGAAAGAAATTCATATTTTGCACAAAAAACTCAGGGCAGCCTAACTAAAATGAAAATAACTTTCCCATACTAGCAAAAGTCACAATTAAATAAGATTAGGAAGCAAATTTTATTCATAATAGAAGGTGCTTTGATTCAATGATAACATTTTTACTGTTTTTGAGTATTTTGGATTTATATGTTTGCATAAGTAAACAACTGTTTTGTTTTTGGAAGCTTGGTTTTCTTTCCTATGACAAAATAGAATTGATTTTATATTATTCTTGTAGCAACTTTACTAATTTATTTAGTAAGCTCATCCCCCCTCTACTCATCAGCAGTGTCTGACTATTCTAATTCTCCATATCCTCCTAAACTTTAATATTATCAAGATTCTTAAAGTGTTGTTAGTTTAATAGAAGATGAAAATATCTTATGGTTTTAGTTTTATATTTCCTTGTTTATTAATGAGGTTGAGCACTTTTTTCATGTCTTTACTAGCTGTTTGCATTACATTATTTATAACTTTTCTGTTTATATATTTTGCCCAATTTATGTTGTTTCTTTGTTCTATTATTAAAAATATATTTTGGGCAGGGTGCGGTGGCTCACGCCTGTGATCCCAGCACTTTGGGAGGCCGACGCAGGTGGATCAAGAGGTCAGGAGCTTGAGACCAGCCTGGCCAACATGGTGAAACCCCATCTCTACTAAAGATACAAAAAATTAGCTGAGCATGGTGGTGTGCGTGTATAATCCCAGCTACTCAGGACGCTGAGGCAGGAGAGTCGCTTGAACCCCAGAGGCGGAGGTTGCAGTGAGCCGAGATCTCACCATTGCACTCCAGCCTGGGCGACAGGGCGACTATATATATATAAAATTAAGAATATTAAATCATTGTCATGTAAACACTGTTTCCAGTGTACAAGGTATATTTTGATTTTGTTTATGAACCCTTTCACCATGAGATTGTAAAAAGCATAATTTTTAAACATATTTATTTCTTCTTAATTCTTTGTCTTTGCTTCCGAAGGTTTCCCTTATCTCAAAGTCAAAGAAATATTCTCCTAAATTTTATTTGACTCATAAAAATTAGATTCATAATACATCTGAAATATCCTTTTAGAGAAATGACTTTAATATCTACAATAGTGAGAGACACAACAATGCTTCAATGTGGTTTACTGGGAAGAATACCAACTGTTTTGGAGAGCCTGTAGTATTATTCCAGGCTCTGCATTTCTACATTTGCTCCATGACCTTGAGGGGTATGTTTATTTTCTCAAGCCTTAGTTTATTCAATTAAAAAATAAAAAAAGGAATTAGGTCTATGTTATCTCAAGCAGAGCCTTCCCTAGGTTGTGTGGTGGTGCTTCAGGAACGTATTTCTTTTGGCGCTCTTATCTATATAAATAGTTGGAATCACTCACGTAAGTCTTTGGTCACTCACTTTAATTAGTCTGTTGGTATATATTCTATATACCTAATCTCCTGAGATTCTTCAAAAGCAATAAGGTGCTGGCCCATGGGAAAAATCTGCACGGGGGTGCATTGCATTCCAGACCTTCTTGGGGGCATCTGGTCAACCCCATATAGTGGTAGGATAGACTCAAGTGTTCCCTGAAAGAGAGCAATGGGATCTCCGTTCCTGTGAATTCTGGTCCAGACTCAGGGTTTCATGCCAGAATGGCAATGCTACTTCTTGGTGCCAGAGGGAGACAGGACATTTTGAAGGGAGCACGTCAAAGCAGACTTCCCACCTTGCACATGTCTAAAGGCTTTTTATGATGTCAATGTGTTCACCTCTGTAATCCCAGAATGAGGACATTCAAATGAAGAGATAAATGGACATGCTTTTATTCTTTCATTTGAAAGTTCCACTTCAATTAAAATAGAGAATATATATACAGTTTTGTGTTCTTTCTGGTGTGGGTGGAAGGAAGATTATGAATTCCACTCTTCAGAAGAAAGTGGAGTTCACTAGGTTGTGGGGGCTAGAGGCTGTAGAATGGCTAGAGGGCTGGTAAATCTAGAGGCGCTGCCAGTTATAAAGCAATCAGGCACACATGATTTTATGATAGGAATGCAGAGAATGAAATTACAAGCACTAAAGGGAGGAATCTGCACTAAAAAATGTTGATGATAGTTAGGATTTCACAAAATAGATTCAGTTTATACACATTAGACGTTTTCTGAAAACAAATAACTGAAATGATATAATGAGAAATTTGGAGTTAAGAGGCTTTTCTGGCTCGACTCTGATATTCATATAGAAGCTTCCGACTAACCTCAAGGTGCCTTTCAATGTTGTCATGTGCGTGAAGTTTGCTATGTTTATTGTCTGTTTTTGCATTCCTATTCTGTTTCCAAATATATTACTGGATCTCATATTGTTAGTTATCCCCTTGCACTTATGCAGCCTAAACAAAATTCTTATAGAAATGTCCCTAATAATCACAGTAATTCCCTCCCCATTAAAAAAAATTTTACATTCAGAAAATATATAAAATTGTGAATGTTGAGCTGGTGTGACAAAGAGCCGAAGAGCTTTTTCTGTGAAAACTTCAAAACCACATTCTGCTAGGTTTTTTTTTTCTTCTTCTCTCTCTTTCTACCTATTGTTTCATTTTAAGGAATTGACCTTCTATTTTTATTCACTTTCATAGATATTTTATAAATTAGATACTTTCCACCTTCACCAATCACATTCCAAAATCCAATTAACTTGAATAACATGTGTATTTATTAACTGAGATACATCACTTAGGTGGTGCGGGAAGATAGATTTACAGATAAAGTGCCAAAAATATGATGGGTATTTGATCAAGTGCCAAGCTTTCTTCGCTGAGAATAATTCAATTGAACATATATTTTATTAAAAATAATCATTTGACTTTTGAATGATCCTTCTCTCACACAAAGAATCACACTAACCTCTGAGCCATGCATGTATTGTCTTGACAAGAATAGACTCACAGCTGATGACGAACTCACTTGTAACAGTAAATACTGTAGCTTAAAAACCTTCCTTTTTTTGTTGTTTTGTAAATATTCGCTGAAGTATTTGATGGGGAAGAGGTGGGTCTTTGAAAGTAGTACTTAGAACCATGTCACTTATGGCGGCAAGATGGCTATTCAGGTGGTTTCGTGGATAACATACTTTTAAACAGAATGCATGAGTAGAGATTCCAGCAAAATTCTGAAGTCTGATAGCATATTTATTAGTTTTCAGCAACGTATTGATCTACCAACATCTATTACATTACATTATGTATTCCATTATTCCCCTGTTCCAATGACTTCTCTTATTTATTCCCTCTCCACTCAAGAGTACTCAACACACATAACCTACCTTTTGAAGCATTCTGGAATGGTACCTCTCTTTACTGATCTTTTTGTTATTTGTTCATGAGTGTTGCAGGTCCTGCCTTTCTTTCCCATTCTGGCTCCCAGGTTCTACTGCTTCAATATTAATTACAGTTTTAGTTCTTCAGTAGGCTAACTCACCACTCATAACAATAGCTATCACTGTCTGGGCACAGTGGCTCACGCCTGTAATCGCAGCACTTTGGGAGGCTGAGGTGGGCGGATCACAAAGTCAGGAGATCGAGACCATCCTGGCTAACATGGTGACACTCCGTCTCTACTAAAAATACAAAAAATTAGCCAGGCGTGGTGGTGGGCACTTGTAGTCCCAGCTACTCAGGAGGCTGAGGCAAAAGATGTCGTGAACCCGGGAGACGGAGCTTGCAGTGAGCTGAGATCGCTCCACTGCACTCCAGCCTGGGTGACAAACAAGATTCTGTATCAAAAAAAAAAAAAAAGTTATCACTTATTGGACGTATAAGTTGACAGTCATAGTACATTAAATTATACGATCTTTACAACTCTATGAAAATGCTATCTCTGTTTTACAAATGCGTGCTAAGAGAAGCACAAAAGCGTGTGTTCCTCATGCAATATTACATATCTGCTAAGAGGTGAAGAAAGGATTTGGAAGCACATGTTCTGACTCCAGAATCTAGGTTTAATCATTTTGCTAATAGAGATAGAGATATGTGGTCTTGGGCCAACGTGGGTAAGGGATATCTTTCAAAGAGACCTCATAGGTGTATGATAGGATAGTCTGCATTCCAGGCACTTTGTAATACTGGTGCAACTCCTGCTCTGAATGGATTTGCAGCTAGGGATTCATTATGCACAGACCCAGTCCTATATACTTTGGTCATTGTTAGGTGCCAGACTTTTAAACTGATAAGGTATATCATAAAAATACATTTGGTATTTATTAATAATATATGTAACTATAGCCTGTAGAAAAGTTTTATTGTACCTACTTCAAAAAATTTCTGTAAGTCTTTGAATTGATGCTCATTCTTTCATCAGTTAAAACTAACATATTTCAAATTATTATTAATTTTGAGATGGTTATTAACTATCTCAAAATAATAATAATATCAGTCAATGCACTGAATTTTCAAATGAGTAATGGTTTTATATTTATTATCTTCCTCATATTATTTTTTAACATTTTTTCATTGTCATGTTTGTCTTCTAAATGTTGTAGAAATTAAAATCTCATAGTGCCCTACTCATCCAATAAGAGTGTGGGTAACATTAGGCCTTGTAGCTAGCACGTATGTTAGCACTGAGTGCCTCTAGCTCATTAATGGGCATTCCGATTCAGATTTTCAGTGTGAGAACATCCCCTGTCTAACGTCACCTAGACTGTCTGGGAAAGACAGTCTACTTTACAGATGATCGTTATGACAAGACTGAACTAATGAAATGTAAATAAAGTAATTCTACATTTTTTCTATTCCTTTTGCATTTGGGCACTTACACATCTTTAAGAGACTGGTTAGGTATATCTTTTCACACACCATCAACTAGGATTATGGCAATCGACATATAAATCTTTGATGAAGCAATTTTACAAATTGCTTAATGGCAACTGGGATTCACAGTGTTAGATTATGCATTCACACATAAGCTGGCAGAAATAAACCCAGGGAAGGAAAAGTGATAATTGCTAGATCTGCTGACAAGCTTGAAGTTTATCTGTCTCCTATGGACTCAGTGGCAAAGTAAACTTGATCTTTTTTATTTCAAGCTGGACAATGAGGCTACAAATTGGAAGATTAACAGTAAATATTTATTAATCTATTATAGTCTATTATACACAGGCTTTCCATTACACAATGAGAAATTCTTAAAAATGTAATAGTTATAAGTCCCTTTTTTGTCTGTCCTTTAACAATGTCTTCAGCTACCCAATGGCGCAGGGAGAAGTTGGTAGACAACACAACTTTATCATCTCTACAGCTGGAGCATCTGAGTTGAGTATTTTTTGTCCTCTGCAATTGTCTGTGGGTAGATACCTCCCACTGTGCAGTACTTCACTCTGAGATCCTTTTCCACACTATATAATGGAAAAATTAGATACATTTTCTGGCAGATTGCTATTTTCTTCAGTTTCCAGTGTTGATGTGAGTTTCCATTCCTCCAAGTCTCCTCTTACCTGCACTTTTATATTAGGCTGTTCCTCTCAAAAGAACATCAGAATGTTTGAGAGGTTTGATAAGTGTGCTTGTTTATGTTTCTCCATTTTAGGAACCTGTCCTTTCCCCTTACCTTCTACTAATTCTTCAAACTGTCACCACGACTGAGAATCTTTCTCTTGTATTTCCTTCTGAGTCTATGAGTCTATGTATCATTTTATTTTATGATTATTCATTTATGTATTTATCTTCTGCCATCAAGCTGAGAGCTCTTCCAGGGGGTGAATTATGTCATATTCATCTTGCAGGCACAGTGGAGTATCAAAATATTTTGCTGAATAAAAGGCCAAATAAATGGTAAGCTCATAATAAAAAATAGAAGAAGAGCTATTGTGTTCTTCAGATAACATTTCTAGTCATTTCCAATGAGTGTTGAAAAACAGCTATATAATATTTTGTATGAAGCAAAACAACACTAGTTACTTTATTTCAGTATATGACTTAGTAGTTAATTTTTATTCCATCTATTTGTTTTAAAACATATTTCACTTAGAAGAAAGCATTTGTGTAAAACCTCTGGACAAAAACCACACTACCCTAATATGTATTTTACATTTTTTTCTTAAAAACTTCTCTGTAAACAATGGTATTAAACGTAAAATGGAAATGAAAGTCTGTCCTTCTCCAATATCAACTGCCAGTCAAATGTCACAAGAAAAAGTGCTGAACACTCATCAAATGACATGAAGTTGAGAGAAGAAACCCAGCTTTCTCTATATACTGTCTTTGTGACCCACTTATACAGTAATTTATGTTACGTCTCACAATGTTTAAAGGGTTGGACAGACTTTGGCATAGGGAGAAGAGCCAAAGGCTTTTTATTTTCCCTTTAGAGAAAAAATAACATGAGATAAAGCTAGGGTGGGTAGTGGGCCTTACAGTTTGTCAACATTAAATCCATTTACAGGATCTAAGGGGAAAAACACCTTAAATTTTTCAAAAGTTTTTTTATGCTTGAGGATCTTCATATTTATCACCATCTAATTCGGAATCTCATTGCATTATCTGTTAATCATTTTAGAATTGGACATTAGTAGATGAAGGCAAAGCTTCCAGTAACACAGTACTTATGTTTAACCAAAAGAAAGTTCCCCCTAATGCCCAATAACAAGATAGGAATTTTGATAAGGGTAATAGGGCATACAGTGCTAAGTGTGAAAATATGCTGGAAGTAGGATTTACTGGGTAAAACTAAATGAAAATGCCTAAGGAAGTGGAAGGGCAGATGAAGAAGTTTGTGTAATATCAAAAACTGATTTTGGTTAATCCGACTACAGGGCCTTCGATATGGTGGTAAATAAGCTGAACAATAAATGTAACATTCAGAGTTTCTCAAATAACTGTCAGAGAACTATCTACATTTGAACAATTGATTCCTGCTGAAAATGCACATGTCTGTTTTCCGCCTATTTTTTCCTAGAGTAAAACATCATATAAACATAAATATTATGTTCTTCTCTTATAGTTTACACACAGAATTACTGTATCTCAGGATCTAGTTGAAAAAAAAACCTCAGAATAATTATATATGAAAACTAAAAAGAAATTTAGGTAAATGTTGAACCCTCTTTTTGGTTTCAAATAAGGAAATGACACAGAAGCATTAAAGTGACTTGCCAAGTATTATTTATGTACAAAATATTAAAATACTTGCCAAGTATTATTTATGTAAAAATAATTTATGTAAAAAATGTTGAAAAATATTATGTAAAAAAAAGTTTACAAGTCATGATGGAATTATATTCAAATATAAAGAAATGTTTTGAGTGTTCATCAACAAACCATGCACCAGGCACTTAGTCTCTGAGAATACAGCATTTAATAAAGTAAAGATCCTGCCCTTGTAGACACATAGTTAGCTGCTTATCATTAATAGGAATGGAATCAGACACATATAAACGACAAGGAATGTGGTACAAAGGAAGTATGGGTCAACTTTGTACTAGCTTCTTCTTTCTGTTCAAATCCATTATGATAAATTTGAAATTTGGGCTAGATATGTTTCAGACTATTTGTTGGGCCTGAATGGTGTTTCTAGTTGTGTTTTTTCTTGGGATTACCTTGTCTTTCCATGAGGTGAGATAAAAATGTAGGTGTTCTTGGAACTGCTTTGTCTCAAAACCTATTTCAGATTCTTTATAAGAAGCAATAGAAAAGTCTAGGATTTAATCTACTGTTCAAAAATAAGATGGCCCTTCAAAATTGTTAGATTTAGCCAAGATAAATACAAATAAAAGAAAATTTATAAGCACAAACAGATAGTGTTATGTCTATGTTATATGTTTTATGCTATGTTATGTTATGTTATGTTATGTTATGTTATGTTATGTTAAATTAGGTTTGTTATGCTATTTTTTCCCCTACCAACTTTTATTTTTTAGGTTCAAGAGGTACCTGTGCAGGTTTGTTACATGGGTAAATTATGTGTTGCTGACATTTTGTATACAAATTATTTTTTCACCCAGGCAGTGAGCATAGAACCTGATAGGTCCCTTGATTTTTCCTCACTTTCTGCCAAGTTTCCCACCTCAAGTAGGCCCCAGTGTCTATTGTTCCCTTCTCTGTCATATGTACTCCATGTTTAGCTCCCACTTATAAGGGAGAACCTGTGGTATTTGGGTTTCTGTTCCCGAGGCCATTACCCTAAGGGAAGAAGCCAGTTTGTATACATAACAATACATTCATTTTCATATGGGGGAAAATTTTATTAGAATTTTTTAAAGGTAAACAGTTACTGTAAATTCAAAATATTAAATCTTAGTATAGAAGTTTTGTGAAATTGGTTTCAACTTGCTAGATGGGAGTTGGAATCATCTGGAACCTCCTTCACTAACATATTTAGTGTCTTAGCTGGAGAGATGCAAAGGCTGGAGTCAGCTGAGACCATAGACTAAATGGTCTGCTCATTGCCTTTCCATTTGTCTTGGGCTTGCTTACAGCATTATGGCCTCCTGGTAGACATACATATCATTTGGTGTTCCAGTGAACAATATTAACACTGCATATTTTTGTCTGTTTGTTTCTTATTTATGTGTCACCTCAGATGTTACATAGCATCATTTCTACCATATTATAAAAATATAATCACAAACTCACTCAGATTCAAGGTGAGGGAATCTATAATCCAAATTTCTCTCATTTTTTTTTAAAATTTGTACTTGAATTTTTGCAGCCACTTTTTTTAAACTTTCACCTGACTCCAAGTTATTTCTATTCCTTCCACATCCAAATTATGCTCACTCCATCTAAAAACCCTCCAAAAGACCTCATCCCATTATGGCACAAAATTCAATTTTGAGGTCCAGGAGTTCTTCATCTAAATCAGGTTCAGGTTTAGTTGAGGTTCCCCAGGCATATTTCTTCTTGTCCAGTTTCTATCAGTAGATCTGTGAAATAAAGGACCAGATTATATATCTTCCATGCTCAACATATAATGGTGGAAAGTGGAAATATAGTAACTACAGTAGAAGTTTCCATTCAAAAAGAGGGTGAGGCAGGAAGAATCTAGTAATCATTGTTTCACAGATAATCTAAAATCTAGACAGACAAATATCAGTTTCTGTAATAATGCATTCATTTTTCTAAATTAAAGAGAAGTCTTACTCGCTGGGATTTTGCTCTCCATTGTTCTTGATCTGCCCTCTAATTCTACCCTCTCACAATTATCCTCTCATAAGTGATAATTTGGTTGTTTTAGCCTACTTCCTGCTCACAAAGGTTTGGGGTCCAGAGGCTCTTTTCATTTGGCACTCTCTGGCCCTTATATTTTAAGCTTTTGATGTTTCCACTAGGAAAATGATCAACAAGGTCTTAATGGCAGGGTCCGGTGGCTCATGCCTGTAATCCCAGCACTTTGGGAGGCCAAGGTGGGCGGATCACGAGGTCAGGAGATGGAGACCATCCTGGCTAACGCAGTGAAACCCCATCTCTACTAAAAATACAAAAAAAAAAAAAAAAAAAAAAAAAAAAAAAACTTAGCCGGGCATGGTGGCAGCCGCTTGTAGTCCCAGCTACTTGGGAGGCTGAGGCAGGAGAATGGCGTGAACCCGGGAGGCGGGGCTTGCAGTGAGCCGAGATCGCACCACTGCACTCCAGCTTTGGTGACAAGAGAGAGACTCCATCCCCCACCCCCTCAAAAAAAAGAAGAAGATTTGAAGATTGTTAGAAGTCCTTTCTAGACTCACACCCATAACATCTCTATAAGTCTTTTTATTTGTCTTCAGGATTCCATTGGATACATCTTGGATCTCTCTAAGGTCTTAGCAAAGGCCTCGTTTTTACCCTGATACCATATTTCACTTGTAATACCCTCAAATTTATGTTTGCCTGAGTCATTTGCCATCTGGAACAATAGGACATGGAGAATCGTTTTGTTGGTAAAAACACAAAGTTCTGGCACCTTTATATTTCCTCTGCATTCTACTTAAAAAATAATTACTTGATTTTCTTCTATTCAGACCTTATGGTCCTTGTATGCTTAATAAAATAAGTTGACACTTTCCCCCTTTGAAATCTCCTTAGCCAGATCCATCCATTCATTTAGTCACAGTCTCTGTTTTTTATGTAATTGCCTGTAACAGTTGTAATAATCTTTCCAAGACTACGCTGAAAGGGAATCCTTTTGTCCACCCTCCAATAACATTGTTTTTGCATTTTGTTCTCATGGCCGTCTTTTTTCAGGCTCACTAGACTTCCTCCAGATGCCTCCACAAAGCTATTCCGTCTTCTGACTGTCGTGTGGTACCAAGAACAGTAACACATATTATAGGAATTTCTTATGCCAGCAACTCACCACCAGATATCAGAATCAGGTATTAGATTTTAAATACTATTGTTGTGCACAAAATTATTTCATCTGATTTTCAAATGTATTCACAAGAACTTTTCGTCATCTTTTTTATTATCATTTTGATGTTTATAGAAACTCTAATGTTCTTTTCTATTCCAGATATTGGTTGTTTCTGCTACATGATTATTTTTCTTCTTTTCTTCATCGGTCTTTGATTCGATTTGGATTTGTGTCAAATTGTAATCTCATGTCAAATTGTAATCCCCATTTTTGCAGGTGGAGCCTGGTGGGAGGTAGTGCTTGGATCATGGAGGTGAATACTTCATGAATGGTTTAGTGCCATCTCCTTGGTGCTGTTCTTGTGATAGTGAGTGAGTTGTTTTGTGATCTGATTGTTTAAAAATGCATAGCACTCCCCCACCTCCTCTCTTTCTCCTACTCTGGCCATGTGAAGTGCTGGCTCCCACTTCACCTTCCACCAGGATTGTAAATTCCCCAGAGCTGGCGCAGATGCCAGCGTCGTGCTTCCTGTACAACTTGCAGAACCATGAGCTAATTAAACCTCTTTTCTTTATAAATTGCCGAGTCTCAGGTATTTCTTTATAGCAATGCAAGAATGGACTACTACAGTCCTACCAGGGGTTTATCAATTTTTCTCTTTTTCAAAAAATCAATTTCTGACACTGATTTTGACCTTTGATCCTACTAGATTAATTTTTAACTTATCTTTATTATTTCATCATTCCAATTAGTTTATTTTAATGTGTTGTTGTTGAATAAGTTTTAGAGATGAATGCATATATCATATACTTTTATACTTTTAAAATATATATGCATTTTAGACAAAGTTCAGTGGTTTATGACTGTAATCCCAGCACTTTGGGAGGCTGAGATGGGAAGATCACTTGAGGTCAAGGGTTCGAGACCAGCCAGGCCAACATGGTAAAACTTTGTTTTTACTAAAAATGCAAAAATTAGCCAGGCATGGTGGCACGTGCCTGTGATCCCAGCTACTTGGGAGACTGAGGTGCGAGAGTCACTTAAAATGGGGACGTGGAGGCTGCAGTGAGCCGAGATTGCAGCACTGTACTCCAGCCTGGGTGACAGAGAGAGACTCTGTCTCAAAAAATAAAATAAAATAAAATGTATAAAATATATATGCATTTTAAGCTATAAGTTTCTCTCAAATCATAGATGTCTATATAGTTTATAATTTTGTCAATAGTTTCATTATCATTTAGCTCAAAATCCAATATAATTTTATTCAAATCTTTTTTCCATTATCTCCAGGTTATTCACAATTAAATTGGTTAATCTAAAAAACACATGAGATTTTTCTGTTTTGGTTTGTTTTAGAATCGTTTATGTTGATATTTTTTCTTAATTCTATGCTAGTCAGAGAGCATAGTTTGATTTCCATCACTGAAAATTTTTTGAGACATGCATTATGGCCCCAAATATAATCAGTCTGTAAAATGTAGTAGATTCCCCAGAAAATTATACATTCTCTGAAGGTATTAAATGAGATGTCCTATGTAATAATGACAATTAGAGCATGTTTGTTAGTTTTTAATTCAAAACTTCTCTACATTTACTGATTATATGCTTACTTGCTGCATCAGTTACTGTGAGAGATGTTATTTTTCATCATGATTTTATGTCTTTGAATCCTGTCAATTTCCTGCTTCATATATTGAGACTCCATTATGTATGCATTCATATAAAAAGGTTACAATTTCCTGGTGGATTAATATTTTATGAATATTAAGTGTATCTATATCTAATAATTTTTTACCTTAAATTATATTTCAATTTCAACATATTTTCATATGCCTTTATCATTTACCAGGAAATTCAATGATTGCAGAGTATCTTAACTCCTTTTCTATTCTCCTAAATTAAATATTATAGATATCATGGTATGTGTATGTATAATCCTGCTATGATTTTTATGTACTTATACACATATTCCACTGCACATACTATCGTTGTATGCAGCCAATGTTTGTGTATATCCACTATTATCATTTTATAGAGTGAATTTATTTATTAAGACTGTCAAAAAAACTTCAGACAAATTAAATTTAACAGAGTTTGTTTTATCAAATAAGGTTTCATGAATTAGACAATACTCAGAATCAAGAAAGGTTGAGAGAGTTCCACCAAGCAGCATAAGCAGTGAGCTTTTATAGGACAAATACAGAGACAAAGTGTCAGAATTACTCAATTGGCCACAGCTAGGTGTTAGCCCTTTTTGGGGTATGATGTGATCACTTGGCTGCCTGTGATTGGCTGAAGCGTGGCTGTTTGTAACTGGCAAATTCACTCTTTCAATTTCCTTTTATTTTTTTTTTTCTGCTGAAGAAATTATACAAGATCATTTTGTTTCTGCCAGAAAAACACTCCTTAGTATTTATTTAATTTTGTTCTCTTATTGATTATGTGTTTTTGTTTGTTTGTTAACTTCATTATTTGGCCATTATTTTGACAGAAACATCAATAAGTATATAATTCTTGGTAGCTGTTTTCCCCAAGACCACTTTCCTGTTGGGACATTCGCAAAGTGAGTCAAGAGACTCAGCATATAATGTACTCATGGCCAAGACTCATTACAGTGATCCAGTGAGGATATGTACCTAGGATGCAAGGGAAAGATAGAGTCTAGAGGCATCCATGAGCAGGCTCCCTTATGCTCTTTAATGCTTCCTTATGCTATGACAGTTAACACAGAGCACTCTCTTACCCTAGCTATAAAAAAGCAGCAAGCTGAGTGTTAAATTTCTTCCCAGAGAAGCCCCTAAGAGACTCAATCTCCAAAGTCTTTATTAGGCCTGTATGTTACCACCCACTGCCTAACACATACCTAAATTCCAGGCTCCCAGGAGGTAAGCGAGTGTTTAACATAAACCATATTGCTTTTATTTAAACAACAAAACTAATTATTGTGAGCCGCTTTTTTTCATGTAACTGTTTACAAGGAACACACTGAAAATGACATGTCTGAAAATGCCAACCAAGGGCCAACCTTACAAGGTCTTTCTAAGCATAGCAATCTCAACCCTGCTGTGTTCATCGTTTTCTGCACAGTTGACAATTATTATTTTAACAATTCGAAAATGTGATTCCACCTGTCTTCTGCTTTCTCTTGCTTCTGTTTTTAAGTTAGAGGTCAGTATGTTTTATTCTCCTGTGAAAATAATATACTTATTTCTATTTAAGATTCATCTCTAAGATTGCTTAAAATGTGCTTAGATTTGGTTTTCTCTACATTTATTCTGCTTTGTTGTTTATTAAATGCAGTGCTTCAAATCTGTTGCTGGATATCTTTAATCAACTTGGAACATTTTTCCAGTGTTATCTTTACATGTATATTTGTTCCTTTTTATTTCCTCTCTAGTCTGAGATCCTAATTATTTGCATGCTTGATCTTTTTGACATAATTGACACATGATAGCCATCATAAAGATAAAGAAACACCCTTACCAGCAACTCAGAAGCCCTTTTCAACCTCTGAAATCATTACCAACCTTTCAAAGATAACCACAATTGTGACTTTTACATCGGTTTGTTTTTTTAAGCTACTCAGATTGCCTTTATGAATATTAACGTCTCTCACCTTTAAATCAATATGTCAAAATGGTGATAATAATAAAAATAATACAATTTATTTCCTCTTTTTAAATGAAAAATATTATTTTAAAATGAAAAATTAAGATTTGTATAGCAGGCACTGTTACTCTTTCTTCTCACATCCTGCTAGTTCACGTCTATGTTCATCTGCTTCTGGACTATAATCTACATCTATGAATTAAATAACATAGATAGTATTTATCAGACAATTTGCTTGAATATTTTCTATTAAGCAGTGCCACTATATTACTGAAATTTGCTTTTCAGTGCAAAACTTATACTAGCTATACCCTGCTTAAAGTCTCCAATGGCTTTTAGCTGGTCTTAGTCTAAATTCCAGAATTCTTGCACTTACAAGATTTGTCTATACTTTCCTCCAAAATAATCCAGCCTTTACTCCATGCTTAGTGTTAATCCTCTCTGTTCCCATATCCCACGACAATGACTCATGCTTATTAAAAGACTCTGCATTCCCTAATCATAGTCTCATACTTCATATGTAGATATTGGAATACTTGAAATGCTATTTTTTGTGTTCATTTGCCAAAACATGTTCTTCAAATATTATAACTATATTACATTGCAACCTTTTGAGAAACACCATTAATTTCTACCAAAAAAGGGTGTGAAATGTTTCTGGCATAACCCACTCTCTAAATTTTATGCTTATTTTAAGAAACATTTCTAAAATTAGTATATGCTTCTTTACCAGAAATAACCTTACCTTAATTCTTAACTTATTCAGTAAATTAAAGAAATTAAAGGTTAGAAATTGATACTTCATATATACCAAGAAAATGAACTTTTAAGGTGAAAATACCTTGAATAATACCATTCCTCTTTCATCTACCTATTATATGACTTCTGGCAAGTCTCTTTGACTCTCTGAGTTTCAATTTTATCAACTATATAAATAGGAGTCATACGAGTGTCTCCCTTGTGTTGTTTAATTTATTAAATATATCTATTTAGCGCATCTATATCAATATCTATATTAATAATAAGTATGATGTCCACATCAAATTATTAATAAACACTCAACAAAGGAAAGCTTTATTTTTTTAAAGTATTATATTACTAGTGAGACACATTTATAATCATAGATCAAGCTCTATTTAATCAGTAAGTTCTTATGACACATTATCAAATAAACATATTATCAAGAACTGTCTTTAAAATGTTTTTTAAAACTTTAAATAACTTAATTACTTTAAATTTAGCCTATGAACATTTTTTATTTAGCCTTCTTTTTCATCATCTCTGTGATAACAAGATTGAAATAATATATTGGAGAAGTCCATTAAATCCTTTTATTATTTGTCAAGAATCAAATAGAAACCAGCCCATGATTCTCTGATTCCTACATTAGCCTTTTTTCAGTCTTATAACTAAAATTACATTATGAATGAACAGAAGCTATCTTTTAATGATGTTCCAGGAAAAGAAATTAAAGGTGTGAGAATGGGAAAATTCATGAATGTTTACACCATACTCTATTATTTTCATTCATTCTTCCCATCTAGCCACAGAGTCTGTGCAAGATCTCATTCATTCCAATGTAATCAAATGCAAAATTTGCCCTTAGAGAGAAGGGCTCACCACCATTTACAATAATATATCAATGTTCTTTTAAGGAAATAGAGGGGGAATTTATGAGGGCCAAGGAAATTAATGATGCAGTTTCATTTTAGAAATATGCCTGTTTTCCTATATTTGTACCAAATTATAATAATCATAAAGAATGAATTCCATACATTCAAATAAAACTGCAAATTCTGTTGATTAAATACGCTAATCATGTAGAGATTTAAGATCGTGTTGAGAATAAATATGTTTAAATCCCATTAGCATCACTTGTATAATGTAATTCAAATTTGTACCAAAAAAAATGTAAACACTTGATAGTTCCAATTCCCACTGCTAACTTCATTAGGTGAAATTTCATTCTGTATGAGATATGTCTCTAAATTTGCATTCCAGAAGTAATAATTCTGCATGTATTCAAGAAATAAATCCCTTTCACAAAAGGTAAAGAGCAGGCCTCATGCTGGTAAATTATTGTCTTTAATTTGTTATGATTCCTCGCCATTAAATTAAGAAACTCATGAGATTATAGTTCATGTGTAAGTATATGAACAAAAACATCACAATCCTTGATCAAAACCACCACCAGTACAATGATGCCAGATTTTTGTTGATGAAGCAAGTTGGCAGCTCATTATGTAAGGATGCACATTTATCACTTTAGGAAACCCTTGAACCTACCTGCATGAGCTCAAAAACTGGGAGAGAGTCAAAGC
Source organism: Macaca thibetana thibetana (assembly GCF_024542745.1). Classification (NCBI taxonomy): domain Eukaryota; kingdom Metazoa; phylum Chordata; class Mammalia; order Primates; family Cercopithecidae; genus Macaca; species Macaca thibetana. Next base: position 79,904,194 of record NC_065586.1, read on the forward strand.
TGAAGAGAAATTGAAACATAATAAGCATTTCCAAATTAAAATAAAATTAGCCTCTTGGAATATGGCTTTATTTGGCAGAAAATATTTTGTTAATATATACGGTCATGTACTACATAACGATGTTTTTGTTAAGGATGTGATGTGATGGTGGTCACATAAGATTATAATCCCATATTTTTACTGTACCTTCTCTATATTTAGATATACAAAAACCACTGTGTTGTGACTACCTACTGTATTCAATACAGTAACATCCTATACAGATTTGTAGCCCAGAAGCAATAGGCTATCCCACATAGCCTACTTGTATAGTAGGCTATACCATCTAGGCTTGTGTAAGTATTTCTATGATGTTCACGCAATGATGAAATCACATAATGATGTGCTTCTTAGAACATATCCCCATCATTAAGCAATGCATGACTGTATGGTATGGTTTGGATTTGAGTCCCTACCCAAATCTCATGTTGAATTGTAATCCCCAGTGTTGGAGGACCGTCATGATGGGAAGTGATTTGATCAGGGGAGTCAGGTTTCCCCTTGCTGTTCTTGTGATAGTGAATGAATTTTCACAAGATCTGGTTGTTTAAAAGTGTGAAGCACCTCCCTCTTCACTCTGTTCCTCCTGCTCCAGCCATATAGGATATGTTGCTTCCCCTTTACCTTCTGCCATGATTGTAAGTTTCCTGAGGCCTCCCCAGCCATGCTTCCTGTACAACCTGCAGAACTGTGAGCGAATGAAACCTCTTTTCTTTATAAATTACCCAGTCTCAGATAAGTATTTCTAGCAATGTGAGAATGGACTAACACAGTGTACTATATATGTGTATATATGTATATCATATGTTTATATATGAGGCACATGACACACCTTATTCTCTACTTTCTCTTGTCTCCTTGTCTTTGCAAATTTTAAGCAGTTTGCTTTCCTTTTCTCTTTTACTATGGACAATTGATTGATTGTGCTTCAATTTCTAGCACAAACCTCATTTCCTCTGTCAAAAGTTGTTTCACTAACTCTATCAGAAATCTCTCTCCCTCTGCATATTCATAGCACTTTTTACTTATTATTGTTCATTTGGTCATCCTCTATCAAACATGCTGCTAAATATCTACCGTGTGTGAGGCATTGGCCAATAGGGACATAACAATGGATAAGACTTAGTATCTCTAATGAAGCTTACATTCTATTGGAAATATGGCTAAATATATATATATATATATATATACACACACACACACAGTTACAATAATAATATTAGATGTATTTTTGGATCATTCATCTATCTTCTTAGGTTATTAATCTTTTTAATGATAGAGCCTCTATTTTATTGACTGTTGTATTATCTTTTCCCTGTCAGCATCTAGCAAAGTGTCAGATATATAGTTATTGCTCATTTATCATTTGTTGAATTTTATTGACAGTAACATTCCATGTACTTATAGATTTGCATGTGCTCATACCAATGAGCATAGATTGATATATGCAAATTAGTGATGAGAATGATATATGCAAATTAGTAAGAGTACTTTTCCACATAGGATGACTGATATTTCTTTTCTTTCTTTCTTTTTTCTTTTCTTTTTTTTTTTTTTGAGATGGAATCTCACTCTATCGCCCAGGCTGGAATGCAGTGGTGCGATCTCGGCTCACTGCAAGCTCCACCTCCCGGATTCATGCCATTCTTCTGCCTCAGCCTCCGGAGTAGCTGGGACTAGAGGTGCCTGCCACCACGTCTGGCTAATTTTTTGTATTTTTAGTAGAGACGGGCTTTCACCGTGTTAGCCAGGATGGTCTTGATCTCCTGACCTCATGATCAGCCTGCCTCGGCCTCCCAAAGTGCTGGGATTACAGGCGTGAGCCACCACACCTGGCCTGATATTTCTTATAATTGGGTAACTGACAGTCTAAAGACCATGATGCTGAGCCTGGGAAGGATCTTCATTCATCCACAAACTAACCCATTGAACTGATGATACAAACAATCTTACCGAAAGTATAACAAAAAACTCAAATTTGATATATATGAAGTTGACATATTAACCTTAAATCCTCTTTTTAAGGTCTATATTACTTATTTTTCCCCTGCCTATGGCTACCTGTTTGTTCCTCTGCTTGTTTTTCCTTTCTTCTGTGTATCATAGATTTTCAATTTCATTAGCTATTTCTGTTGTCTCATCCTTCAGCCTCTGAATGTCAGCCGGCAGCTTCTATTTTCTTCCTTGGATATTGCCAGTTCTTGACACTCTTCTGAAGTCAGATCTCTGAGAAGATTTTCATCCCTTTCAGTTAGGAGACTTCAGGCTGAGTTTTAATCAGCTATTATATGTAATATTTCTGCTTGATTTAAAAGATCTTATTATTGTTTCATACTGATAATCTTATTTCTTTTAAGGTATTTATTAGACTAATTTTAAAATCTTATTTTGTCTGTTCTAATATTTCAACTTGTTATTAAATATAAATATGAATATTTATTTTGAAATAGCTATATGTCTTGTTACTTTGATATGTGAGTCAAATAGGGGTGGCATTACTGTCTGGAAGTTCATATTGAGGGAAGACCCAATTGTCATTCATATTAAAGTAAGGGGGCTCAGTGGTAACAAGCAGAGGTCATCAGATGCCTTAGAAGCCTAACCATCATCGCTTTTCATTCCCAAAAAAATTTTTTTCAGGTTAGAACTTCCTTCTTTGCCCCCTGGGGAGAAGTGTTCTTAGAAAGAAATACTGTTTAGTTTTCTTTAAGAAGTGGCACTAAATGTAGCATTCAAAAATAAAATTAGAAAGACATTCTGTTCTATTTTCTTAGCTCCTAATCATATAGGGATTCTGCAGTGTCCCAATTTTAATCCTGAAGATTAAAAACTCAATGGAGAGAGAGGATCACAAGAAGAATTCCAAATTTATTGTTTCTCTCTTATCCTTGTATAGGCATTCTGGATATCCTCCTGTTTCAGGCCAAAGCTATCATCGTATAAACAACTGCATTTAAAACAACTTGTCATCAATCGAGGGATGCCCCACAATTTCTTCCATATTTTGCATCTTGGTCTTTTCCCTTTATAGTTTATCTGAGATTGATATCAAAGGAATGATCTAGTAGCCATGATGAGTCACCATCTTGGTAAGAACCAGGAACTTTGAAGGCCCATCTGTGGTTTATGAATATAGTTCTACATAGCTGGCTCATGAAACACATTAAGAAAACTTTTCTCTCATAGACCTTTCTTTCTTCAACTTTTTTCCCATGTGTATGATTTTACAAAGATGGCCATTAAAAATAAAATACTACAGACTGTGTGGCTTGAGCAAGAGCAGTGTATTTTCTCTTACTTCTGGAAGCTAGCAGTCCAAGGGTAAGTGTCAGCAAGTCTGCTTTCCACCGAGGCTTCTCTCTGTTGTTTGCAGTGGCCACCTTCATTCTATTCCCTTACATGGACTTTTCTTTGTTCACAAGTACTCCTAGTGTCTCTTATTTGTCTTTATTTATTTATTTATTTATTTATTTATTTATTTATTTATTTTGAGATAGGGTCTCACTTTGTTGCCCAGGCTGGAGTGCAGTGCCATGATCATGGCTCATTGCAGCCTCGACCTCTCCAGGCTGAGGTAATTTCCCACCTCAGCACCCCAGGCAGTTGGAACTACAGGCGCATGCCACCATGCCTGGCTAATATTTGTATTTTTTGTAGAGACGAGGTTCTGCCATGTTGCCCAGACTGGTCTTGAATTCCTGAGCTTAAGTAATCCATCCACCTCAGCCTCCCAAAGTGCTGAGATTACAGGTGTGAGCCACCACACCTAGCCTCAAATGTATTCCCCTTATAAGGATGCTAGCAAACTGAACTAGGGCCCACACTGCTGGCCTCTTTTAACTTAATTACATCCTTAAAGGCCCTATCTCCAAATACAGTCATAGTCATCATTTTATATATAACACTTATATATGCATGAGGATAGATTTTATAGTTAAGCCAGTAGAAAATTAGAAATTAAATCAAAATTGAAATGATCAAGTCAACCAAAGTTGAAACAGGAAGGAAGGATCTCAGCAATGATGTACAAGGAAAGGAGAGAACCACAGAGCATCTGTTGTAGAATTAGAGTTGTTTTTTCTGAGCATGTTCTCCCTTGCTTTGTCTTTTTCCTTCTTGTCTTTTGTTTACTCTGCTTCTGATCTGCCAAGGAAAATTTTGTAAGAAACTTTGTGAGAATTCTGTGTTCAGTGTGAATATTTTCTTATGTTTATTCAAGCCTGTAGTTTGCAAATTATAGATAGCTGAATTATTTATGTTTAATTTCACGATTAGCACACTTGATTTTTTTCTTTATTTTTACTCCTTTTTACCTAGTGCATTTGTGATCCCCAAAGGAAATGATTTATGAAATTAAGTTGGCTTATAACTGAACACTTCATAGCTCTGATAGTTTTTAGTCGATAAATACAACTTTCACCGATAATCTTATATGAACATAAGCCTCAGAGTATTTCCTAAAGCTCAAAATAAATCAGTGCTGATTTCATTGTACAGTTTGTGTTAGTCCATTTCTGTATTGCTCTAAAGGAATTCCTGAGACTGGGTAATTTACAATGAAAAGAAGTTTAATTGGCTCATAGTCCTGCAGGTTATACAGGAAGTGTGGTGCTGGTATCTGTTTCTGGTGAAGGCCTCAGGAAGCTTCCACTCACAGCTGAAAGAGAAGGTGGAGCCAAAATATCACATGGTGATAGCAGGAGCAAGAGAGAGAGTGAGGAGATGCTACACACTTTTAAACAGTCAGATTTCACATCAACTCAGAGCAAGAACTCACTCATCAATAAGGGGATGTTGCTAAGCCATTCATTAGTGATCCATCACCAGTGATCCAAACACCCACCAGGCCCCACTTCCAACACTGGGGATTACATTTCAACATGATATTTCGAGGGGACAAATATCTATGCCCTAGAACAGCTATTATAAAGTAAGTGGTTGTGTGCAGTTAGACAACGACTGCCACCAAGACCTTGCTGTGAGTATATCCATTGTTAGAGAGTTGAAAGATCTCCTAGGAACATCATGAGTAAAGTGAACCCAGCCACACAGTCAACTAACCAAAAGTGAAGCCGTAAAGTTATTATTTCAATAATAACTTTAGCTAGGGTATTTTGGTGTTCTGGGGGAGCCCAAAATAAGTAAGACATCTACATTTATTTGTGATAAATACTGTTGTTGTTTTTTTTATTGAGGAGAGGGTTGAAAAGTAGGAAGGATTGTTCTTGTTTCCATATACACCTGAAAAATATGGAATGCAGTTGCTATAGGGCCATCCAAATCTGCTTTTCTTGGCTCACTGAGTTGGTATTGAACCCAGAGAAACAGGTCAAATCAGAAACTGAAGAGCTCATTACTTGAAAGACTTCATAGAATTCAAATATAAGCAGCATTAATTCAGTGACCAGCTGACAAAGCAGGGCACAGACTTAGGGACAAGGTCATCTCACCATAGTTCTGAACTCTTCAGGAAGAACTATAGGCATTGGGGGTATCACAAGGCAACATCAACACCAACATCAATGACATGAATTGTAGTATCCAAACCTAGAACCCTATCAGCAATATCAGTTGTAGCAAAATTCTTTGAAACAGTGCTGCCTATAATAATTTTACAAGAAGGAGGTTTCTATGATTTGGATATTTATCTCCTCTAAACTTCATGTTGAAATGTGATCCACAAGGTTGTAGTTCAGGCATAATAAGAGGTATTTGGATCATGAAAGTCGATCTCTCATGCATAGATTAATGCCCTAATGTGAACACGTTCTCACTTTATTTGTTCCTGCAAGAGCTGATTGTTGAAAAAAATTCTGGCACCTTCCCCACCCCAACCTGCTTCCTCTTTCACCATGTAACCTGTACAACCAGCTTCTCTTTGTCTTCTGCCAAAGGTGGAAGCAGCCTGAGGTCCTCACCAGATGCAGAGGCCCAATCTTTTTAGGCACCAGAATTGTGAGTCAAATAAGCCTTCTTTCTTTATAAATTATCCAAGCCTTGGATATTTTATAGCAATGCAAAATGGATTAAGATAGAGGTAAGACTGGAGGGAAAAGCAAAAGCAGGAGATATCGTATACTAGTGAAATATTGAGCTTATATGAGGCGTGCACTGGGGACTCTACACAACAATTGGAACCTTTGGATGGAAAGGATCATGATGAAGGGTTAGAGGATCCTGAAACCTCATTTTATATATAGGCTTATGATGATGAAGATCTTGTAGATAAATCTTCTTTTTTGATAACTATCAATGGCACAAAAGCTGTTGAAAACGTGCAAGATGGAAGTCTTTATAACATTTAGCAAAGACAGAATGCAAGCTGACTCAGGCTGACTTCAGCAGTAAAAGAATTTAATGAAAACATCGGGTAGTTCACTGGATTATTGAGAGAGCTGACTCTCCATCCGTAATAAAGGAATATTTCTCCACATCATGGTATAGAAGTGTTACATGTAGGTAATGTGTAACTGCCAATAGAATAAAAGAATTAACTGTTGTATTTAATTTCCAAGTATCTGGTCTCAAATTTTAATTAGTCATTACTATGGTTTGAACGTCCCCTGCAAAACTCGAGGTGAAATTGAATTGTCATTGTAACCGTTGAAAGGTAAGACCTTGAAGAGGCGATTAGGTAATGAAGGTTCTGCCTTCATGAATAGATTAATGCTATTAGTGAGAAAGTTGGTTAGTTTTCAGGGAGTAGGTTACTGATGAAAAGGATGAGTTCAGCAAAATTTTCTCTCTCTCTCACTACCTCTCTCTCCCCTCCGTGTGGTGCCTTCTGCCATATTATAACACAGGAAGAAGGTACTCACAAGAACTGCTCCCATAATCTTGGATTTTCCACTCTTAAAACCATGAGCCAAATAAACTTCTATTGTTTATTAATTACCCACTCTGTGGTACTCTGTTATAGCAGCAGAAAATAGACTAAGACATTGAGACTTATTAATACCTACTGTTTGTTATTGATACCTACTATTTGTTAGGGTGGATCTGATTTTCTCTTTCTTCTTATAATGCCCTTTCTCTCCTCCAACACCCACCAAAAGACCCAACCAAACTATTATTTCTATAAATTTTTGAATATATCCCCCTCATAGAAAAAAACTTTGCTGTAATTTCATTAACATACCATTGAGAAAAAACATGATCCTTGTATTCTTAAAACTTCCAATATTTTAATTTGCCATATTTTTCTATTTATGGAGGTTATTTTTTCACACATTTATAGCATTGAAAAACTTTCTCTATAAATATACTTAAATATTTGATTAAGTTGATTCCTAGGTATTTTATAGTTTTTGTTGCTCTTGTAAATTGTCTTTTTTATTACATTATATCAATCATTCTTAATGGTGTGGCAAAATATCCCTGACTTATTGATTTGTATTCTGCAATATTGTTAAAATTTTCTAATAGTTTTAATAGGTTTTTGGTCTTTCAGACTTCATATAGGTCATTATGTTATCTGGAAATGACCATAGAATTATATCCTCCTTTCCAAATGGTTAACTTCTTTTTTCCTTTTTCTTATTGCTTTTAACATATTTTACATAATATATTGAGCAACAGCATAGATAACGGAAGTCCTTGTCTCGTTCTTTCTCTTTAAACTAAGTTTAAAACTTTTTCCCACTGAAAATAATGTTTGCCGTAGATTTTTTTAGCTAGTCTTTACATATTATAATTTTTTTAAGTCTTCATTTTCTATTAAGTAAATATAAAACTTTAAGCAGTATCTTTGTTAATTCAGTATGCAGATTTCAATATAAGTATGAAACTTGAAGCAGTACTTTTCTTAATTTACTTCACTTATAATTACTTCTTTCATCAAATAATCTAATGGATCTTAGTAATATATTTTCTTTAAAAATTACTTCGTTGGATATGATTTACCTATAAAAATCCATACATATTTAATATATACAGCTTGATGAATTTGAAGATAATTATATACCTATAAAACCATCACCAGAATCTATACCATAAATGTATGCATTCCCCCTCCTGTCCTCCTGTCCTCCTGAATTATTATTACTTTTGTATGTATTAATATCATCTAGCAAAAGACCTACACTTTTAGCAGTTGTTTAAGTATACAATACAATATGGTTTACTATAGATACTATGCAGTAGATAAATAAAATGATTTCCTCTTGTGTAATTGAAACATTATACCCTTTGACTAATATCTCTCCATTTCCCTCTCACTCCAGTCTGTGGCAAACACCATTCCCATCTCTGCTTCTATGAGTGTGACTATTTTAAATTATTTGTATAAGTGGTATCCTATTGTATTTGTCCTTCTGTGTCTGGCTTATATCACTTAGCATAATGTCCTCTAGGTTCATCCATCTTGTGACAAATGGAAGAATTTCCATCTTTTTAAATGTGGAGTAAAATTTCATTGTATGTATTGTTTACAAAAACAGACAAATTAAACTTAATACAGTTTCTTAGAGCAAAGAATAATTGATGAATCATGAAGCACTAAGAACCAGAGGAGTTTCAGAGAGTTCCACCCAGCTGCATGAGGAAAAAACTTTTGTTGGCTGAACATGGAAGAAATGTGGAGAAATCGTCTGTTTGTCTACATTTACACATTGGGCTTTGGGGCATGGTCTGATCGGTTGGCTGCCTGCAATTGGCTAAAACTCAAGTGTTTGCTATAGTGCTAAATTATATTTTGGATTGTTTACTTTGTAAGTTAGGTTGCTGTTGGTTATACAGGAACTCAAAGTAATGAGATAGCCTGAGGCTAATGGCCTCCTGCTTAGTTAATGGTGTATATATACATAACATTTTATTTATAAATTCAGCCATCAGTGAGCATTTTGATTGCTTCCATGTCTTGACTATAGAGAATAATGATGCAATGACATGGGAATCCATATATTTAACATCCTGATTTTAATTTCTTTGGATATATAACCAGAAATGAATTAGATAGCTCAAATGGTAGATCTATTTTTAATTTTTGGGAAACCTCTATATTGTTTTCCACAGCAGCTGCACCGATTTACATTTTCAGCAGTGGTATTTCTACATTCTCACCAACATTTGTTATTTTTTGTTTTTGTGATAATAACTATCCTAACAAGTGTGAGGTGATATCTAGTTATAGTTTTGATTTACATTCTATGATGATTAGTGGTACTGAACACCTTTTCCTATACCTGTTGGCCATTTCTATATATTCCTTGGAGAAATGTCTATTTAGGGATTTTATTGTCCACTCTTCAATTGGATTGCATGATTTTTTGTTGTTTTTATTTGTTTGTTTTGCTATTGAGCTGTAGAAGATCCTTAAGTATTGCGGATATGGACTCTATCAGACCTATGTTTTACAAATATTTTCTCCCATTCTGTATATTACCTTTTCACTCTTTTTATTGTTTCGTTTGCCATACAGAAGCTTTTTAATTTTGATGTAATTCCAGTTGTCTACTTTTGGGTATTTTGCCTGTAGCTTTGATGTTATATCCGATAAATAATTGCCATGGCCAATGTTAAAAAGCTGGTTTTCTCTATATTTTCTTCTAAGAATCTCATTGTTTCAAGTCATTTAAGTCTTTAATCCATTTTCAGTTTACTTTTCTGTAGGGTATAAGAAAAAGTGTTTAATTTCATTCTTTTGCATGTGGATGTTCAGTTTTTCCAACACCATTTATTGAACACAGAATCCTTTCCCAATTGCTTATTCTTGGCACCCTTGTGGGAGATCAGTTGACCATATGTGCATGGGTTTATTTCTGAGCCCATTATTCTGTTCCTTGTGTTTGTTTTAATGCCAGTAACATAGTGTTTTGATTATTGTAGCTTTGTACTGGGCAAAGGGATGATTCAGATTCTGATTTAGATCCCCAAGTGGAATGGGGAGGGATGGAGCAGGACAAGGAAATATTTTACCATGCTACTCAAAATAGTGCACAATTTAAAACTTATGAACTATTTATTTATGAAATTTATCACATAATATTTTTATACCATATTTAACCACAGGTAACTGAAAGCACAGAATGCAAAATCACAGACAAAGGGAGGAATACTGTAATTTTAATCTATGACAGGGATGAAAATCCCTTCAATAAATGCAGCATATACTGTAGGAGAGATTGCCTGTGCTCCAAAATGTGATAAAAAATTTAGGACCCTTTTCCCAGTGTTGTATGCTTGAAATTTACAAACCAGACAAACCTAAATTTATTTATTTTCGTACAAAAGAACGAAAACGATTTTATGTCATTCAGCAGTGTCTGTTCCATTTGAGGCAAATATTTGACTTTATTATAATCTGACAAAGTTTCATTCATTTCCATCTCAGATATGCACAAATGCAATCATCAACATGGGTTCTGCAATACAGAAATTTCTTATCCTTTTACAGTGACTTGAAGATTTAAGTGAAGAAAGTGAACCTGTAAATTAGTCAATGTGCATCAGATAAGAGGACTGGATTGGTTATCTACAAATATCAAAACAATTGGTTCACTGAAAAGAAGCATTTGAAGCTGCATTTTAAGAAACAGAAGCTGAAAATAGTGTTCTTGCTTCTAATTATAGCAACTCTCCTTCTCCCCTATATTGACATCTTGGAAGCAATATGTTCTAATTATTTTGTCCACTGATATCTAAGGAAGATTTAAAAAAAAATTATCACGCAACAAACCTCAGTTTAAATTAGGGATTTTTACTGTTATGTGTTGTTTCAGTATAATGAGTCTCCTTTTTTATCAAAGAAATATTCAGTGTAAGAATTAGAGGGTTCTGTGGATTTAGGTTACAGTGTTAATATCTGTGTCAGAAAAATGTTAAAGAAACAGACATAAGATGAATAACTGAAGGTTTTCAGCATCTGTGATTTTATTGAACCAAAAAATTTTCAAAGGTAATGATTTTCAGCCTTTATAATGAATCCAAACTATGTTTAATAATTTTCTGGCAAACTGCGGTAATCTCAAAGGACTCCATAAGTTTCGAAAATGCCAATGTAATGAGAATTTAAATAAGGTGGCCCAGTTGTGTGAAATTAAATTATACAATAGTTATAAGTTTAACACTATAAGCTCCAAAATGCTATCAAGTAGCTTTATGAATTATAGAAGATGAAAGAGGATAAAATAATACATAGGAGTTGAAAGTGATTATTTCTTATCTTACTGTCTTTGTTAGATACAGACAGCATCTGCTGGTTATAATATTTAACGAGTAAAGCTGAGCTGTCATAATTCCTGCTTCTATCCTTATCTATCTCATTATAAATCTAAACTCCAGTCATTCCATTGTGGAATTCAGGGTGAGCAAATCAGTCTTGTATGTGTTCATTGAAGCTCAGGGTAGGAGTTTTAGTACATAGATTAAGTGATGTTACAAGGAAAACAGTAACAAGGAAAAGGTTCTTTTCACTTTCGCAATATATATTCACCCATTTTTGGATGCCAACATGATTTGGGAGGCAATGATATTTTGGAACATTTTTATTAAAATTTTCTTTAGCATATGTAACTGAGAGTTTAAGATTGTCCTATCCTTTAAAAAGAAAATCTAAGTATACCATAAACATGGCTCAGAGGAAAAGAGTATAAACTTTCTATTCAAAGAAATTTGTGTGTTTTTTTCTCTCTTCTTTCTCTCTCTGTTTTGTATTCACTCTTGTTAACTATAATTTAACAAATATTTTGGGGGCATGCCCTGTGTGCTAGGTTCTATGTGAGGCACCGACCCTTCAATGCAGTAGCTAACAAGGAGTGAACAGCTACATAAATTCACTACACTTCAGTCTCCTTACATTTTTAATTGAAATCATATCATCAGCTTAATTAAATTTTGCAAAGACCAAGTGAGATGAAGTAGATATAACAGAGTAGCCACTAAATGAATTACTAGCCATTACTCTTGCGACATACTAATTTTAACTTGAAAGTATTTCACTGTATTCCCTCCACAGTACTTGCTTCAAGCAACTATTATTTTGCTTCCTCTCTGGATAGGCAAACTTTTTGAAAGCAGCTTTGCCTCCCAATGTCTAATTCTTCACTTGCCATTCAATTCTTAAGCCATGAACTATCACTTTATTAAAACTTTTCCATTTTTTTTGTTACAAATGTCCTTTGTGTAAAATCTAGCTATTGCTTTCTAGACCTAATTAGTGTCTGAGGCATTTGAAACTCATCCATTCACTCAGTCCTCAAACACCCCTTCAATTAGTGTATACTTGCTGCTCATTACTAAACCATATCCTGGGAATACATGGAGAATAACTTGGGTGCTATCTTGATGTTCATAGATTTCAGGGTCTGAAGCTACTGTGACAGATTTGACAATGCACCACAATGTTTCAGTTTTGTTGTTTGAAGTAGGACCTGGAGTTCTTTGCCTCACCACCAAGAAAATTAAGAGCAGGAACACAAGGATGAGGTCAGAGACAAAGTTTAATAAGCAAAAGGAGAAAAGCTCTCCACAATGGAGAGGGGGCCTGAAAGAGGGTTGCTATTCTACAGTCAAATACAGAGGCTTTTATAAACAGCCTAGTAAAGTGAGATATTTCATTTACATAAGGTATGAAAACCCGGTTAGGACTAGGTGATTCATTTACATGAGGCATGAATTCACAACAGCTCCTCCCTGTCCGTTTAGTGCACATGAGGATTCTTAGCCTAGATTACTCCATGTTGTTTAATTTCTCTTACTGTGCATGTGTAAGGGAACAGAATTCTCCATTGCAGACATGCTGGGTTCTGTGTTACTCCTGTTAGGCATGTTTCAAGCAATCCCAACCCTCTGCCTCTTCCCTGCAAACACCCTTATCTGAGTATGTCCAGAAGAGGAAAGGAATGTGCTCTGAATCATACCTTGTATACGTGACCCTTGTTGGTTACACAAGAAGGATCTTTAGGGCGGACCTTGCCTCCTTATCTATGCTTGCAGCCTGATCTTTCAGACTGTTCCTTTGTTAGAAAAAAAGAAATTCTACTGAGGACTTCTCCTAGCTATCTGCCTAAGTGGTTCCTTTCTCTTTTTTCCCTCACTACTGTTCACTCCCTGCTTCTTTCTTTAGACCTCATGAAAATACATCTCCCCTTGATTCAACTTTTATTTTTTGATATTTTTTTAAACAAATGTTTTTGGGAAAAAATAACATTAAACATTGAAGTGGAAAGATCATTAACATATAGCTACATGAAGTCCCAAAGTGAACACACTGACGTGGCCACAACAGACAAAAAAAGTAGGGTATTATAATTATCTCAGAAATCATCCTTAATCACCCTCCTGTTATCACCCCACCTCTCCCAAAGCTAGTCACTATCATGACTTCTCATGCAATGGAGTAATTTGCCTGTTTTAAAATTGTAATCAGTGGGACCATGGAATATTTACCCTACTGTAAGTCTAGGCAAAGGAAAGAGAAGAGTAGTATAAATGTTTTCTTAGTTACCTGAGATAATATTTTCGCCTATTTTTCTCTATCATCTTGTCTTAACATCCCCCATTCCCCCATGGCAAAATGACTACATTAAATAAGCAAATTAATTTTTATTGAAATTTCATGAGGACTTTTTTAAACTTTATTTTATTTAACATTGTGTGTGTGTGTGTGTATATATATATATACACATATATATATTTGAAATATATTTTATGTAAAAGACAAAACATTGGGATCATGAAATAACTTTTCTCATTGTTCTAATAAAAAGTTGAGGATGAATTCAAGAATAACATCCCCCTCCCTTTTTTATGGCAGATATTTAGCCTCAAGAAATAACTATTTTCTTATATTTCTTTCATTTAGATAAAATTAAATATGTACATTTTAATAACAAAGAAATGCAGATATATTTTACTGACACTGTGTAATGGGTAATATATTTGCCTATCTTTGAAAACTACAGAGACAGGGACATTGACGTCAGTATTCTTGAATCATTAAAGATGTTATTTATAACCCCAAAGTTAGGCATTTCTAATTAGTATGATATATAATTTTTCAAATTTGCTTTTATCTATCAAAAAATTTATATATTGCTGAGGAAAGATGAGTAGTTCTATTTAAATTTTAAGCAATGAAAGACATATGTTTTAAAGTATTTTTTGGGGGGGATTTAAAATAGATAAAAATTGAGTCGTTCTCTTATTGAAGTTGGGAATTGAGTATCTCAGAGCTCAGCTGGTTTACAGCATTTGCCATTTAATCCCAGCCACAAAGTTCTTCTATGACCCCTATAAAGCAGTCTGTAAACAATTATTTTGGATTACTAAGACAGTAATGGCAATTTGGAAGGGAGCTTGCACATTTCAAAAGTTTCTCTTAACTATATTATGTTCGTACTGTATGATCCAAATCTGTTCACCAACAGTTGAATGGACTATCAGTGGATACATAGCTCAACTACAAACAATCAATTTGCTGGTGGGCAAATATTTAACTTCCCTCATACAGAAGTTCTGAGATGAAGCCTATGTTGATAATGGCCTCTTGAACAGTAGAGTCTTTTAGGTAGGGCTGATAACAATATTAGGCTACGTCCAAGCAGAGGGTGCTAAGAAAGGGAATATTTAAAGATGAAGATATAAAAGAAAGAATACTTCTCTAGAATGAGACAAACGAAAAAAGAAGTTGCATGTTAAGAACGTTATTTTAGAACTGGGTTGGAACAGCTATTTGTCTCTGGATATGCCCCCAAAGACTGCTAATTACCCCTTTTCAAAATAAAGGCAAGAAACGCTAAGCAAGACGGGGCGTGGTGGCTCACACCTGTAATCCCAGCACTTTAGGGGACCAAGGTGGGCAGATAACCTGAGGTCTGGAGTTTAAGGCCAGCCTGGCCAACATGGTGAAACCCCGTCTCTACAAAAATACAAAAATTAGCCAGGCATGATGGCGGGTGCCTGTAATCCCGGCTACTCCGGAGACTGAGGTGGGAGAATCGCTTGAACCCTGGAGGCTGAGGTTGTAGTGTCCCAAGATTGTGCCACTGCACCCCAGCTTGGGCAACGAGCAAAACGCTGTCAAAAAAAAAAAAAAAAAAAAAAAAAGGAAAGAAAAAGAAGAAGAAAGAAACACTAAGCAAGTTGATTTTATTGTGGTATTTTAGACATACCCAGAACTAGCTGTCTACATTGTTGATTCACATTGACAACTGAAATCTCATTTTACTAGTTATGTAACCTGATTTGGATATGACCAGTAAGGTACAGAACACCCTGCTGGAAAACTTTTTCCTGATCTCCCCTGGAACCCAAATGCATTACACGCAACATGCTGTTTCATATACCAGAGAAAAAGTGTGTCTTGTGTGAGTAAGATCTTAGGGAACCTCTCCTAGAAGTCTCTCAGGCCCCTGGTGGTTGCCCGTTGCCTTAAGTCATCTGTGCTGCTATAACACCATACCGGAGACTGGGTAATTTATAGAGAACAAAAATTTATTTCTCACCATTCTGGAGGTTGCAAAGTCCAAGATCACTGTCAGTAGAATTGGTATCTGGTGAGGGCTACTCTCTGCTACTAAAGTGGCACCTTATTGGTGCATCTTCCAGAGTGGAGAATCACTGCGTCCTTGCACAGTGGAATGTGAAATGACAAGAGAGTGCTCCCTTCGATCCCAAGACCCTTTAAAAGGACGCTAATCCCATAAATGAGGGTTCTGCCAACACCGCACAAAGGCCACATCTGTTGCATTGGGAATTACGTTTTCACTTAAAGTTTAGAGGAGGCACCATCAATCAAATCATAACCTATCCCTTCTTTGTCTGGTTCTACCACATCCTTTACTTTTATTAAAGTCTCACATAAATATGTTTTAGAAGTCTGGGAGTCCTTTTGATTAGCTGAGGCAACGTAAGCTTACACCTCCTTTGGATCACAATACCTTCCCAGTTTTCAGAACCAGATTCGCCGTCCGTCCTTATTACCCATTTACAAAAACACATTTATTATTTATATAATTTAAGTCGAGTTCTACTATAGCCAAAACAACAAAAAGGTACAGTTGAGCCAGGCCATAATATGTGTTGCCCAGGAGAGTTGCCAGGATCAGACAGTTAAAAATTTGGGTGTTTAAACTTTAGATGACTTTAAGATCTATAGTAGGCATCTGCAGATGAAATGGATCATGGCATTGAAAACCAATTTAGTGTCAGACTACGCAGTAAAGGAGTAGCAAGTCAGAGTTGAAGAGTGGCCTGCAGAGTCACTGACCACAAAGCTAGGGGCAGAAATATTGTTTAAGTTTACTCTATTTTTTTATTCCTTGGATAAGACTCTAACGTTGCTGATATTGAACATGCTGTTCATGAACTGCAATCCTGTTATGTGTAAATAATATCATTAAACTAAAAAGGAAAGAGCACTATTGTCAGTATAAGATGTTTCTAAAAGATAAGGCAAGCTTTGAACATGAAAGGCAGTGAGGAAGCAGGAACCATCTCCATGGTTGGTAAGGAGTCCCTGGCTCTGACAGTGATAGCAGTACAAGTGGGACTCCCTTTACTGTCTTTGGCTGTCTTTGGCTGTGTAGAGGAGCCAGACTTTTCAAGGCTAGCTAGGTGCCTGAAATTTCCCTTGAAGACACTCAAGATTTTCCTGTATTTTCATACTTGGAAGGGTGGGAGTCAGCAGACCCTTAAGAGGAAGCTCTGCTCTGTCTCATAATTCCCCGTTGAATGACTTTTTTTTTCTTCAGTCCTTCACTATTATAATTAATGTTGCAAAGGATATCTTCACTCCTAGGTCTTTCTGTCTTCATTCTTATGATTGATTCTGTTAGTGTTTTTTTGCAAATGGATTCATGGAAGTGAGATTACTGGGATAAAAGGAAAATGTGCAAGTAAATTTTCTAGATATTGTCAAAATCCCTTCATAAGAGTTGTTTCATTTTACATGTTCATCAGCAAAATATAAGCATCTCCATCTCAGAGTATATATGTCCATCTTTTGGATGTTTTGTCTCATAATTCTGAGAAATGATTTATTTGTGCAGTTTCAAATTCACCATTTTACTATGTTGATGGGCCAATTGCATTCATTTTCTCTAAACTGCTAATAATGTGAAGTAAATAAACATATTTTACCCCAAAATATGTTTATTTGACCTATTTTGAGATGACTGTCACAGGCCCAGTCGACTGAAGTGGGCTTGCAAAGCTGTTTCAATCTGGGGGAAATTTGCATCTGAAGAGAATCTCTATTGATGAATCCAAGTGTTCTCTTGTCCATATCTACAAGAGATTAATTGAGACTGATATCTTTAAAGGTCTGAAGAAAACATTTATCATTTATTCTTTCTGAGAGCTGCTACCAGTGAGGTTTCATCTACATAGCAAGACCACCTTTGCTAGCCAAGCCTCCTTTTCTCTTTCTCGTATTACCTGTCTTGCCAGTAAAACCCGATGTACCACCATAACCTGTTTGGGGCCATGCTCTGAGCCAGCATTATTTCTGTAACCTCAAGATGGTATATAAGTTTCTGTACCTTGTTGTGGGGTTGGGCCTTTATTATGAAGGCTCTCATGTATACATGTTAAATAAATTTTGTATGCCTTTTCAAATCTTTTTAATCAATCTGCCCCATGTCAGTGATTTTCAGTAAATCTCCATGTTTTTTGTCTAGTTTATCGGTCTTTTTATAACAGCCTGATGGGTTCATTTTGCCTGCTACCCAGAAAAGCTAGAGGGTACACTAGGAATAGCAGGCATTGCAGCAAAGAAAGAGTTCATCACAGGGCCAGCCACACAGAAGGACAGGAGACAGTTCTCAAATCCGCCTTCCTGAGAATTCAGAGGTTAGCATTTTAAAAAGATGTGTTACAGCACATACACAATCCCACAGCAAAGATTGTAAGACTTATGAACTTTTAGCAGTTAAGGGGCAAAATGATAAATTGGATTTTATCTTAATTGAACATTTCTCCTCTGAAGAAAATGAAAAACAAGGAGCAAACCAGAAGAAAATATTTGCGAATCACTTAGATGATAAAGGATTTGTATCTAGAATATATAAACGATACGTAAAACTGAATGAGAAAACCAATCTAATAGTATATTGTCACGAAATTTGAAAAATACTTCCGTAAATGCAAATGGATAGCAGGTAAGCATATGAAGTGATTCTTAAGATTGTTATGTTTTTTTAATTAAAAATTAAAACTACAATGAGATTCCACTGCAACCCTATTAAAATGGCTAAAGTAATCATGGCTATTGTTATCATGTTAATCAATTACCAAATAATCAAATACCAAATTCTGAGGAGGATATTGAGCAAATGCAACTCTTACACATTGCTGTTGTAAATGCAAAATGACACCAGTTTTGGACGAAGCTTGGCAATTTATTTTACGTTCATTTGTTTTATTTTTGTTTTTTGAGACAGTCTTGTTCTGTCACCCAGGCTGTAGTTCAGTGGCATGATCTCAGTTCACTGCAACCTCCACCTCCCAGGCTCAAGTGATTCTCATGCCTCAGCTTCCTGAACAGCTGGGATTACAGGCATGTGCCACCATGGCCAGGCACTTTTTTTTTTTTTTTTTTTTTGTGTGTGTGTTTTTAGTAGAGACAGGGTTTACAATATCAGCCAGGCTGATCTCAAACTCCTGACCTCAAGTGACCCACACACCTCAGCCTCCCAAAGTGCTGGGACTATAGGCTGTGAGTCACTATGCCTGGCTGACAATTTCCTTCAGAGCTAAACAAACACTTAATATATAACCCATCAATCCCACTGCCAGGTACTTACCCAAGTGAAACATATTCACCAAAAAAAAAAAAAAATTGTACACACATGTTGATAGAAGCTTTATTCACAATCGCCAGAAAGTAGAATGGCCGAAATATTATTCAACTAAGAAGTAAATAAATAAACTGTGGTATATCTACATAGTGGCATATTACTAAACAACAAACAACAAAAATGAATAAGCTAATTATTGATACATGCAAAACATGAGTAAATCTCAAATGCATTATGCTGTGATGAAGACAGAGTTAAAATTTATATATTGTTGGATTATAATTATAGGACCTTCTTGGAAAGTTAAAACTACAACACCAGAAAACAAATCAGTGGTTCCCTGGGGCTAAGGACAAGGGCAGTGGTTGAGCACAAAAGGCCATGAGAGATTTTTAGAGGGTGATGCTACCATTGTGTTTCTTGATTCTGGTAGTGCTTACATGATTATATGTATTTGTCAAAACTCACTGAACTGTAATATAAAAAGGTGAATTTTACTGTATTTAAGTTATGCTGCAATAAAAAAGGAAAGAAAAAAACACTACCAACTGCATTTATGTAAATCACAACATCTTTGATAATGTGAGGAGAATGGAATATTATTAAATTCAGCATTTGGTAATACTGCAAGATAAGATTTTAGTATAGTATCTACATTTTAAAAATAATAATTCTGCTTTTGGTGATTGCTAAGTATATCCCACAGAAACAGATAATTTTAGTAGCTGGTTTCATGTATTCCCTGAAGAAACATCTGTTTTTCTGGAAGACAGTACTTTCCAGGTCTGCTAAATTAAATAGAATATTACACACTTGAATCATTATTACAGCAGTGAATGACAATACCTCATCATGTTTCCCACAAAAGGAGCAATGTTTGTTTGGAAGATAATTTTTAAATTTATTGCTTCCACTACTATTAGCACTCCTTAAAATTATTTTTAAAGTATTTGTATGTTTTTGTAAGTACTCAGAGCTTAATGCTTACTGGTACTTCAACCCACATACATAATTTCATTCCTCAAGAGACACAGACATGCATATGCATAATTTTTACACCTCCATTCTCTATTTCAATAAAAAAAGCTATTTATATTCTTCTTACATATATTACCATTGAAATGGAAACCCTTTCATCTTTTCTTATTATCTTAGTACTGAGAACTCTGTCTCCCAAGTAGAAAAATATCCATGGATTACTTCTTGTCACTTACCTAGAAATAAGACAGTATTCTTTTACGATGTCTTTACTTCTGCTTCTTTTATCTATTTCTCTTCTCCCCTCCACCTTACTTATTTAATTTGTGACTTAATCATAGCACTAGATTATGAGACAGCTTGATGTCATCTGTGGGTGCTACTGCTTGGTCATGTGACCTCAGGAAACTTTTTCCGTTTGTGTCCATGGGGATGTACAAAACAAAACATATTAAAGCATATGCTAGTAGTTATTTTAATTATTAAAAATATTCCTTTTGTTAAGATCTTTTGCTGATTAATATAATAACTTAATATATTTCTACCTTTGCCAAGTACTATTACAAGTGTTGAGGCTACTCCAAATAAGACAAAGTTCCCTTCTCTGAAGGCACAGTCATTTTACCTCACCTTGTTCTAGAAAAATTTAAGATGCACAATGTATTACATGTAAGAGTGAAATACATTGAATTACATGTAAGAGTGAAAGAAAAACAGCAGTGGAGACATAAAGTATAGCAAACTATTTTTCTTAAGAAATTTATTTTATTTTGCTAAGCACCTTTGCTCTTTGTCGTTATCCAGTTCACCCCACTAAGCACAAGGGAGGATTGTATTTCCCTGTCTCCTTGAAGATCAGTGTACTAGTTCATTCTTGCATTGCTAAAAAGAACTACTTGAGACTGTGTTATTTATAAATTTATAAAGAAAAGAGGTTTAATTGTCTCATGGTTCTACAGGTTGTACAGAAAGTCTGGCTGAGGAGGCCTCAGAAAGCTTACAGTTATGGTGGAAGGCAAAGAGAAAAGAGGCACATCTTACATGGGTGGAGCAGGAGGAAGAGAGAGAAGGATGAGGTACCACATACTTAAACAACCAGGTCTCATGAGAACTCACTCACTATCATGAGAATAGCAAGGGGGATGTCTACTTCCATGTTCCAATCACCTCCCACCAGGCCCCTCTTCCAACACTGATTACAATTTAACATAAGATTTGGGTGGGGACACACCAAGTAATTGACTTGGGCCAATATAATGTGAATATGAGGTATGTCAATTCTAGTTAAAAGCATGTAGAAGCTGTTATGCAGTTCTCTGTTGCACTGCCACATTATCAGGACACTTATTAATATGAACTGTCATGAAATCAAAGCAGCTTAGAAGGATGGGCTAACCCATGAAGGAATGTTGGCCTAGTGAGACTCATTAGTGGACTTTGCATGAGCTAGAATTTTCTTTAAATAAACTACCAAAATTTGGAGATCATTACTAACACATAAGTTGGCCTATCCTGATAATTACAGATACGTTTATGGGAGAATCATAAACAGTTCCCTAAAATACTTAGCAGTTAGGCAATCTTACTGATATGGTTTGGATCTGTGTCCCCATCCAAATCCTATGTTAAATTATAATCCCGAATGTTAAAGGTGGGGCCTGGTGGGAGGTGATTGGATCATGGGCGTGGATTCTTCAGGAATGGGTTAGCACCATCCCTTTGGTGCTATTCTCATAATAGCGTTTTCACGAGATGTGGTTGTTTAAACGTGTGAAGCATCTCCCCCTGACTTCTTGGTCCTGTGCTGGCCATGTAAGATGAGGCTGCTTTCCCATCACTTTCCACTATGATTGTAAGTTTCCTGAGGCCTCCCAGGAAGCCAAGCAGAGGGCAAGCATCGTGCTTTCTGTACAGCATGTGGAACTATGAGCCAATTAAATCTCTTTGTTTATAAATTATCCAGTGTCACATATTCTTTTTACAGCAGTACGAGAATAGGCTAATATAGAAAATTGGTACTGAGGAGTGAGGCTTTCTAAAAACCTATGCTCATATGCATGAGCAAAAAAAGTAACCTGAAACTAGAACTTATATTTAATAGGTTTGGAAAATTTGTACCATGGCCATATGATAGAAAAGAAAAGCCCATTTGCAGGAAAGGAATTCAAGCAGGCTGCAGATATTTGCATAACTAAAGGAAGGCAAGTGCTGACAGCCAAGGGAATGGAGAGAAAGCCTGGAAAGCTATTCAGAGAATTTTGTGGCAGTCACTCCCATCACAGGCCAGGAATTCTAGGAGGGAAGAATGGTTTCTTGGGCCGGGTCCAGGGCCTCATTTCCCTGCATAACATGAGGACACTGCTCCCTGCATCCTAGCCACTCTAGCTCCAGGTGTGGCTCAATGGAGTCCAGGTACAGCTCAGGCAACTACTTCAGAGTTTGGAAGCTGTAAGCCTTGGTGGTTTCCACAGGCTGTTAAGCCTGTGAGTACAGAGTATAAGAGCTGAGGCTTCAGAGCTTCTGCCTAGATTTCAGAAGATGTATGGAAAAGCCTGGATGTCCATGCAGAAGTCTGCTGCAGTGATGGAGCCCTCATGAAGAACCTCTACTAGGACAATGTAGGGGGGAAATATGGAGTTGAGTCCCCACTGAGGCACTGCCTAGTGAAGCTGTGAGAAGAGGGCCACCATCCTCCAGACTCCAGAATGGTAGATCCACCAGCAGCTTGCACCCTGTACCTGGAAAAGCCATAGGCACTCAATGCCAGTCCCTGAGAGCAACCACAGGGGATGAATCCGGCAAAGTCATAGAGGCAGAGCAGCCCAAGGACTTGGAAGCTCACCCATTGCAGCAGTGTGCCCTGGACATGAAACATGGAGTCAAAGAAGATTATTTTGAAGCTTTAAGGTTTAATGACTGCTCTGCTGGGTTTTAGAATTGCTTGGTGCCTGTAGCCTCTTTATTTTGGCAAACTTCTGCTTTTTGGAATGGGAGTATTTGCCAAATGCCTATACTTTCATTGTATCTTGGAAGTAACTAATTTGTTTTGATTTTACAGATTCATAGGCAGAAGGCAGTAGCCTTGTCTTAGATGAGACTTTAGACTTGGGATTTCTGAGTTAATACTGGAATGACTTAAGTCTTTGGGGACTATTGGGAAGGGATGATTGTATTTTGCAATGTGAGGACATGAGATTTGGGAGGGGCCATGGTGGAATCACATGGTTTGGATCCATGTCCCCATCCAAATCTCTTGTTCAATGGTAATTCCCAATATTGGACATAGGGCCTGGTGGGAGGTGATTAGATCATGGGGGAAGATCTTTCATGAATGGTTTAGCACCATCCCTTTAGTGTTGTTCTCATGAGATCTGGTTGTTTAAAAGTGTGTAGTACCTCCTCCCAACCTCTCTCTCTTGCCCTTGCTTCAGCAATGTAAGATGAGCCTACTTCCTCTTTACTTTCTGCCATGATTGTAAGTTTCTTGACCCTCACAAGAAGCTGAGCAGATGGCTAGCATCATGCTTGTTGTACAGCCAGTGGAACCATAAGCCAATTAAACATCTTTGGTTTGTAAATTACTCAGTATCAGGTATTTCATTATGGCAGTGGAGAATAGATTAATACATTTACCAATAACATGATTTGTAGGCTTTAAGATTCAAGAGAAAACAGTTTTCAACCAAAGTACTTTAATACATAGTAGTAAGATGAGCATAAATTGTTCCTAAGATTCTTATAAACATGTACATTGCATGCTATAATAAATAAGAACAATGATAGAGAGGCATAATTTTATATTTCTATAATCGAGAAATTATGTTATGCACATTTTTGCTAGATAATTTTACTTAATCATTACAAAACTCCAGTGAAGAACGCACTATTATTATCCATAATCTACAGATATGAAAAGTGAGACAGAGAGATCAAGGATTTTGTCCAAAGTCAGGCAGCTAGTAAGTAGCTGCAGAGGTAAACCTTACATGCTATGTAACTTAAGAAAATTTAAATAGAAAATTATATTAGCTTCCCTTTTAATCAAATAGAATATAAAATCAGAAAAATAAATACCCTTTTAAGCATGGATTAGCTTTAATTAATGAGAAACTATAAAACAAATTGTGTGGCCTTATAACAGCTCTATTGTTCAGGCTCTATATTATAAAACACGTCTCTGCTGATAAGAGTTGCTTACAATATAAAATACTGAATACTCAGGTTGTTAAATAATGAATTCACCACTAACTAACCAGAACAGGTAAGAATTAAAGCTAAATTTGTTTCTACATGTTCATATTTCACAAATTTGCTTGACTGTATTTTCTACCAATGAATTTAAAATACTAAATGTCTGATCAACATTTTACTAAAACAGGTGAATCTTCAATGCATTCATTAATATTTAAGAAAACTATTTGAATAATCAAAGGTATTTTCATACAAACAGTATTAGTTTATATTATTGTTTAAATTAATGAATATGACATAATTTTTCATTATTTTTTCTTCAAACATACATAAAGAATATTTTATTTTTCTCTAATAACTACTCTTACCTATTATCTTCTTTTTTGCAAATGATTAAAAGATAGATTATTTGTGAATTGTTAAAAATATTGAAGATCTCTAATAGTTTCTGATAAAAGCAAATGCAAAAATTTACAAGTCATCTGTCAACAGATTTTTTTGACTCAAGACATATGATCTTATCCAACAAGAATTACCTACATGTAATTTGGAGATATAAGAATATTTCCAAATACTTACTTTAATTCTTTTTTTTTTTTTTTTTGAGATGGAGCCTCACTCTGTCACCCAGGCTGGAGTGCAGTGGCGCGATCTTGGCTCACTGCAACCTCCGCCTCCCGGGTTCACGCCATTCTCCTGCCTCAGCCTCCCGAGTAGCTGGGACTACAGGTGCCCACCACCACACCTGGCTAATTTTTTGTATTTTGAGTAGAGACGGGGTTTCACTGTGTTAGCCAGGATGGTCTCGATCTTCTGACCTCATGATCCGCCCACCTCGGCCTCCCAAAGTGCTGGGATTACAGGTGTGAGCCACCGCGCCTGGCCTTTAATTCTTATTGTCTTTGGAGAAATAAAACATTCCTTTACTTCCAATGTTTTGAATTATTTCAACTTTATAATAATGTGAAAGCCATGCACACTATGTAGAAACCTTACTTCAAGTGCCCATACAACCATTCTGTTTTTCACATTCAGTACAGTATTCGATAAATTACATGAGCTATTCAACACTTCATTGTAAAATAGACTTTGTGTTATACATTTTATCCAACTGTAGGCTAATGTAAGTATTCTGAGCATGTTTAAGATAGGCTAGCATGTTTAAGGTAGGTAGCATGTTTAAGGTAGCATGTTTAAGGTAGGCATTTGCATGTTTAAGGTAGGCTAAGTTTGTATTAAATGCATTTTTTTTTTTTTTTTTTTGAGACGGAGTCTAGCTCTGTTGCCCAGGCTGGAGTGCAGTGGCCAGATCTCAGCTCACTGCAAGCTCCGCCTCCCGGGTTTACGCCATTCTCCTGGCTCAGCCTCCCGAGTAGCTGGGACTACAGGCGCCTGCCACCTCGCCCGGCTAGTTTTTTGTATTTTTTAGTAGAGACGGGGTTTCACCGTGTTAACCAGGATGGTCTCGATCTCCTGACATTGTGATCCGCCCGTCTCGGCCTCCCAAAGTGCTGGGATTACAGGCTTGAGTCACCGCGCCCGGCCTAAATGCATTTTTAAACTTAGCAATATTTTAAACTTAAGGTGAAAATTTAATTTATCAGGACATAAGCCCCTTGTAAGTCAAGGAGCATCTGCACTAATGGGCGCTCACTGAGAAGTCAATAGGTAACATTTATAAAGGAGCTGCTCAAGGCTGGAGTCCTCATGTTTTCCAAGAAAAGTAGAGAATTTTATCAGGTATCCTTGCTCTTAATACAGATAGAATAAAACCATAAAAGTTTTCAACCTCACTGAAAATTTCCATAATTAGTCCCTGTTGTTTGGTGATAAAGAAGCACACATTTTGACTTAGATTATGAAATTAAGGCAACATTTTTACATGGCAAAATTTTCCTTGCAAAACTCGAGCTACAGGTTACCTGAAATTATCTTGACAAGAAGTAGAAAAATTCTTTCTATTTCTCAGAATTAACAGTATTTGCTACAAGTGTCATTATTTTGTAGGTAAATTTGATTCAAGGTAAATTATCTTCTTGTCAGAATTTAAATTTTAATACCAGCGAAGTCATAAAGGTACCAATTTTGAGTATACCATTTGGCATAAAAAATCTGTTATTATCTATGTTAATCTGGTTTTGCCCGTGATTCCCATTTTCCCCTTTTTCTCTGCAGCTATTCAGCTGTAAATGCCATCTGTATTCAACTATATAGCCTACTATACTTCAGCACTGTAAGCCCTTAATTATAAGGTAAGTAGACATACAATCTAAGAGAAAAATACCACTTTTCTTTTTTTTGGCCTTTAAATTTTTAAAAATGTTTGACTGAGTAAATGCATAAGTGATAGAACGCTTTTTAAAAAGAGTGTATCTTAATTATTTTCATCACGGAAGTGCAATATATGAGAAGTTAAAACAGACATTTAGCAGTTACAGGGATTCTGCATTACTAAAAAGTGAATGAACACAGCAGATTTTGAGACAATTTAACTCATTTTTTAAGTTAGATTTTGTATGCAGTATGCATATAGCTTCAATTATTAGTAGTTGCTAGTCAAATAATTTAAAACTTTTCGTAAAAATATAATATTTTTTACTTGTTGAAGCACTTAGTCATTTCAAATTCTCCTTTTATCTGTGCTAGTTCTTTTATTTTTATTTTTTTATTTTTTTTTATTTTTGAGACGGAGTCTTGCTCTGTCACCCAGGCTGGAGTGCAGTGGCCGGATCTCAGCTCACTGCAAGCTCCGCCTCCCGGGTTTACGCCATTCTCCTGCCTCAGCCTCCCGAGTAGCTGGGACTACAGGCGCCCGCCACCTCGCCCGGCTATTTTTTTGTATTTTTTAGTAGAGACGGGGTTTCACCGTGTTAGCCGGGATCGTCTCTCGATCTCCTGACCTCGTGATCCGCCCATCTCGGCCTCCCAAAGTGCTGGGATTACAGGCTTGAGCCACCGCGCCCGGCCTATCTGTGCTAGTTCTTTAACATTTGTTGAGGTTTATATTCATGCAATAGGTTAATCATTGCAAGATGATAGTAAAATAGTGTTTAGATAGATCTTCATATTTTATAGAATGCCTAACACATTTAACAACAGATTTAACACAGTTTAACTAAACTTTCATCATTTTTACCAATAGTTTCTTTTTTTTTTTTTTTTTTTTGAGACATAGTCTCTCTCTGTCTCCCAGATGGGAGTGCAGTGGTGCGATCTCGGCTCACTGCAACCTCTGCTTCCTGGGTTCAAGCGATTCTCCTGTCTCAGCCTCCTGCATAACTTGGACTACAGGTGAATGCCACCACACCAGACTACTTTTTGTATTTTTAGTAGAGATGGGGTTTCACCATGTTGGCCAGGCTGGTCTTGAACTCATGACCTCAGGTGATCCACCTGCCTTGGCCTCCCACAATTGGGATTACAAGCGTGAGCCACCATGCCTGGCCTCATTTTTACCAATAGTTGAATGCTGGGCATTGATATAATAGAAAAACTCATGATAAATGTACTAATATAATTCTCGTTTTCAACAGTGGGGAATTTTTATTCCACTCACTTTTTTCTTTGTCAGATTTTATTTTTTAACCACCCAACAGTGGAAAAAAATACAAGCACAGTTGTTGATATTGCAATGTGCATAAACACTTTGATATCTAAATTTTCAATTTAAATTACCTTTATCTCAAAAACATTTCACTGATGTGCTTAGGTTGTAAGAGAGGAAGTATCGTTCCTCACACGTCGACCCCTCTCAGCCTTCCTGCTACATAAATGACTTAATAAAGTAAGTTGGAAACTTCTTTTACAGCGGAAAATAAAAATATCCAAAATTAATCTGAACTCTAACAAGACAATCCACTGAGGTAATTATGCCATGGCTCTAATACGTGGTTAAGCAAAAATTACTATTTCGCATTTTAAAAGCCACTTGTATTAGTAGAGGCATAGCTCATTTTATTGTACTTCATTTTGTAGTACTTTGCAGATGCTGCATTTTTTAAAACATTGAAGGTTTATGGCAACCCATCATGGAGCAACTCTATCAGTACCATTTTTTCCAACAGCATGTCCTCACTTCATTTTGGTATTTACATTTTGGTAATTCTCAAATTTTAAACTTTTTAATTATTATTATATCTGTTATGGTGATCTGTAATCAGTAATCGTTGATGTTACTATTGTAATTGTTTGGGGGTGCCATAACTATACCCAAACTTAAAAAAAAATGTATGCACTCTGATTACTCCACCAATCAGTGGTTCACAAATCTCCTTTCCTCTCCTCAGGCCTCCTTAATTGCCTGAAGACAACAATATTGAAATTAGGCTAATTAATAACCCTACAATGACCTCTAAGTGTTCAAGGGAGAGTTACACAGCTCTCAGGTTAAATCAAAATAAATGATTTTAAATTGAAACCACGGTTCATTCACCACCCAGAAGATCCTATAGCCCTTAAGAATTATACAAAATCTATTATGCCGGTGCTCTATAAATGCAACACCTAAGCCCGGATGAGAGCACACCTGTTTATAGCATGGTTTACTGAATATTCTAAGCCCATGTTTGAGACCTATTGCTTAGAAATAAATATATTTATTTCACAATATGACTGCTCATTGACAATGCAACCAGTCACCAAAAAGCTCTGATGGAGATGTACAAGGATATTAATGTTGTTTTCATGCCTCCTAATGAAACATGGATCAAGGAGTAATTTCAACTTTCAAGCATTATTATTTAAGAAATATAATTTATAAGACTATAGCTGCCACAGATAGGATTCCTTTGATGGATCTGGTAAAGTATTGAAAACCTTCTGGAAAGAATTTACCATTCTACATGCCATTAAGAACATTTCATGAAAGGAGGTCAAAATATAAACATTAATGGGAGTTAGGAAGACATTGATTTCAACGTTCATGGATGACTGTGAGGGATTCAAGACTACAGTGGACAAAGAAACTGCAATTGTGGTAGAAATAGCAAGAGAATTAGAATTAGAAGTGGAGCCTGAAGATGTAACTGAATCACTGCAGTCTGATGATAACGTTTTAATGAAAGAGGAGTTCCTTCTAAGGAATAAGCAAAGAAAGTGGTTTCTTGACTCCTGGTGAAGATGTCATGAACAATGTTGAAATGACAACAAACAATTTGGAATATTAAATAGATTTAGTTGATAAAGCTACTTCAGGCTTTGAGAGGATTGACTCCAATTTGGAAAGAAGTTTGACTGTGGGTAAAATGCTACCAAATAGTGTTGCTTGCTACATAGAAATATTTTATGAAAGAGTCAATTGATACAGCAAACTTCATTGCTTTCTTATTTTAAAAAATTGCCACAGCCATCCCAAACTTCAGCAGTCACCATCCTAACCAGTCAGAAGCTCCAGTAAAAAGATTAAGACTTTCTGAAGACTCAGGTGATCTTTAGCATATTTTAGCAATAATACCTTTTTAATTAAGATATGTACATTGTGTTTTCATACATGTTATTACACACTTTATAGACCATTATATAGTGCCCACATACTTTTATATGCACCAGGACAAAATGTTGCCTCACTGTATTTTGATACTCAGTTTATTGTGGTCGGGAAGCAAACCTACAATATCTCCAAAGTATGCCTACATTTATTATAATAGGCATACAGTTAATTTTCAAATGTGTTTATACTTATGTTTAAAAATTCTTTGTACTGTAATTATTCTTTCATTATTTACCTCATGCAAATCTGGTATAATTGTTGCCACTGTTACATTTATCATTCTCCCCACCCCCTTAAGCTCCACAAGTATATTTTGAATTCTTAAGTTGTTTGAACACAGATGGAAAATCAATTCAAAGGAAGAGATGATATCCACTTCCAGAAAACTATGCTAAGCAAATGAATCTGCTGCTAGGATCTTTTTGATTTTTATATTTAATGCTTCTGCATATTTTCCAGGAAGCCTTTTGACATGAGCACATGGTCTCTGCAGAGCTAATTAATAACCCATGAATGCTAATTATATTAAGCAGGTTAATTTTCATCTAGAACTAAATTACAGGGGAGGTTTAAAGGTGATGAATATTCTGTCATTTAAGAGGTCATTTGTGGAACACAGAGATAGAACCAAGGATATGGCCTCTCCAAGGCTGGGAATCTATCTTGAGAATGGAATTTGCCACTTGTTCAAGAAAATTGCTTACACAAGATTTGTCTTTGGTCTCCTCAATTAATTTTGTCTGCAGAAAAAGTTATTTTACTCACTTTATCTCTACTCTTTGAATCTTATTAAAGTTTAAATATTTTTATATTTACATTGCACAATTTGATTAGTTTTTACACCCACACATACACATAAAACTTTCATAACATTTGACATATTCATATTATAGTAATTAACATATCCACTATTCCCCACACTTTCCTTGTGCCACTTTGTAATCTGTGTCTTCCATGACTCTATGCCCCCTCCTATGCTGAAGCAACCGTGGATTGGTTTGTATTTTCTAGAATTTATGAAGTTTCGCCTAATTTATTGTACTCAGCATAATTATTTTGACATTCATACATGTTATAATGTGTATCAATATTTCACTCTTTTTTATTGCTGAATAGTGTTCCATTTACAGATATACCACAGCTTTCTTATCTTCTTACCTCATGACAGACATTTAAGTTGCATCTAGGTTTTGGCTATTACAGAGGCAACTGCCACGAATATGTGTGAAAGCCTTTGTATGGACACATACTCTCAGCTATATGTGTAAATGCCTAGGAATGGAATCACTGAATAATATGGTAGGCATATGTTTAATTTTCTCAAAGAAAAATTCAAACTTTTCCCAAAGTGTTTGTACTATTTTACATTTCTATGAGAAGCTTATGAGAGTTATAGTAACTCCATGTTCTCACCAATACTTGGTATTGTCAAACTAAGCCTTTGTAATATGTGTATAATGATATATCATTGTGGTTTTAATTTGCCTTTCCATAATGGCTAATGGTGTTGAGCATCTTTTTATGTGCTTATTTGCCATCATCATATTTTCATAGCTGAAGTGTAGCGTTTTCATTAATGTTATTATTTCTTTTATTTCAAGTTCAGATTGTTACCAGTATGTAGACATTAAATGAATTTTTGTATACTGATCATGTATCCTAAACCTTGCTAAACTAATATATTAGTTCAAGTACTCTTTTTTTTTTTGTAGTTTCTTTGAAGATTCCATGACAATGATATTGTCTTTATGTATGTAGAAAATCTCATGGAATCCACAACCTTCATTTATTTCTATCATAAATAAAGACAGTTTTTCCTTTCAATATGGATACCTTTTAATGTTTTTTTTTCTTTTTGCCTTATTGCACTTAATAGAATCTCTAGTGTAATGTTGAATTAAAATGGTGAACAAAGACATATTTGCATTCTTCTTGACCTTAGAAGTAAAGCATTCTACTTGTCATCATTAAGTATGTTAATGAGTTGCTTCTTTTGTTTGTTCATTTGTTTTTTGTAGACCCTGTTTTTTTTTGGAGGGGGATGGAGTTTCACTCTTGTGATCCAGGCTGGGGTGCAGTGGCACAATCTCTGCTCATTGCAACCCCCACCTCCAGAGTCCACGCCATCCTCCTGCCTCAGTCTCCAGAGTAGCTGGGATTACAGGTGCCCACCACCACACCCGGCTTATTTTTCGTATTTTTAGTAGAGACAGGATTTTGCCATGTCGGGCAGGCTGATCTCAAACTGCTGACCTCAGGTGATCCACCCACCTTGGCCTCCCAAAGTGCTGGGATTACAGGTGTGAGCCACCGCACCTGACCGGTAGTTCCTGTGTAAAGACTGAGGAAGTTGTTTCTTTGTACTCTTAGTTTGCTGATAATTTTTTTAAAATCATAAATGGATGCTGAGTTTTTCAAACACATGTCTATTAATATAATAATGTTTTTAATATATTAATATAGTAAACTATTTACAAAACTTTTATAAATACAGAAAGTTCTCCTTCTAAATTCAATTATCTTTAAGAATAAATTATACACATATAGTGTACATGTTATAATTACTGAACTAATATTGATGTGTTATTATTATTAACTAAAGTCCATAGTTCATTCCTTTTTTTTAGGTTTTGCCTAATGTCCTTTATCTGTTCCAGAATCCCATCTTTACATTTATATTTATTGTCATTTAGTTATTGGGAGTTCACAATTTGGCTCCTCATGGCTGTGACAGTTGCTCAGAATGTCCTTGTTTTTCATAACCTGAACAGTTTGAGATGTACTAGTCAGGTATACTGTAGGATGCCTCACTAAAGGAAACTTTTCTAATGTTTTCCTCATGATTATGCTTCACTTATAGGTTTTTGAGAAGAAATCACAGAGGTAAGTTGCCACTTTATCACATCATATTATGGGTACTGCTATGATTTGACTGTTTGTGTCCCCTTTAAAATTCATGTTGAAACTCAGTCCCGAATCCTGTCTTTATTTATGTAGAAAATTTCACAGAATCTACAATCTTCATTTATTTCTATCATAAATAAAGACAGTTTTTCTTTTCAATATGGATGCCTTTAACTCTTTTTCTTGCCCTATTGCTCTCACTAGAATCTCTAGTGTAATGTTGAATAAAAATGCTTCTGATACTGCTTCCAAGGCATTCATTTTGGAGTATTGTTTTCTGAGCCCCATCATGATATAGGAAGATGACAAGGGGCTGGAATTAAATAATTGCACTTCTTTGAGTTCAAATAAAGCTTGATAAATTTCCCTTGGACAGAAACCTTTTTATGGAGAATTGTTCATATTTGTAAATGGTTCTTTCTCCTTTCTGTCTATAATGTGAGGATTTTGCTTTCTCTTTTTTTTTTTTTTTTTTTTTTTTTTTACTTTTTGCTCTTTACTGAGAGAACCGGGTGGGTTTCCTGGGGGTACAATCCAGGAAAGTATCTCCTTTCTCCAAATATATTTGTCAAAATTACCATTAAAGTGTGTTTACTAGCTTGTCCTTCCACTAGCCTCTGCTCAGACCGATCTCAGTTGCATTTCTCTCACTTGCTTTGCTCTCTAGATGTCAGAGTGGCAGGTTGCCCTGAGACCTAAGTTCTCTGATGAATTGCACAGAAGTAATTTATTTTTTGTTTTTATTTTTTCTAGTTGTAAGTATGAGAGTTACAGCTTCCAAAGTGTATACATGATACAGCCAAAACTATGTTTGTTGATTGATTTAATTTTTTAATGTTAAAACTGTTGGTGCAAAACCCAAATTCTGTCAAAGTATTTTAAAAGCTTTATTCTGAGCCAACATGAGTGACCACAGCCCAGGGAAACACAGTCTCAAGAGGTCCTGAGGAAGAGCTCCCATGGTGGTTGGGTTGTAGTTTGATTTTGTACATTTTTACATTTCAGGGAGATCAAAATCATTGAAAATCAGGTAAAATCGTGAATCGATGCATGGGAGGAATATATTGATTTGGCCCCAAAAGGCAGGGTATCTCAAAGCGGAGGCTTACAAGTCATAGGTGAGTTTAGGGATTCTTTAGTAAGCAATTGTTTGAAGAGCTAAGCTTTGTCTAAAAACTTGATGTCAGTGGAGAGAAATGCTTAAGTTTAGATAAGTGGGTCTGTTATCTGTTATGTGATGCCATATCAGAATCAGTCTGGAAAGTGAGTCAGAATATACTGGATCTCAGAGACCTGTTTAATAAGATTTTATGTCTTGGAAGGCATAACTTTCCCCAGGCACTTTGGAAAAATATTTGAGCGAGGATTAAAAGTCAGAGTTTAATTCTCAAATGCTTGGTAGAATTTAACAGTGAAGCTACCTAGCCCTGGAGTTTTCTTTATGGGAAAGCTCCTAACGACAGATTCAATTTTTTTTTTAACAGTCATGAGACTATTTAAATATTTCTTCTCGATTGAACTAAGCAGTTTGTATATTAAAGGGACATGTTCATGCTATCTAAGTTGTTGAATTTTTGTCATAAATTAATTTACAATATGTTCTTAATTTCCTTTATACCTATAAATTCAGTACAGATATCACCTTTCTAATTTCTGATATTTGTAATTTGTGTCTTTTCTTTATATCATTTTATAGATTAATTTTATTGGTCTTTCAGATATCCAATTCCTTTTTGTTTTATGTTCTATTGATGTCAGTTCTAATATTATTTTTTTGCTTATTTTTGGCTTACTTTTAATTTAATTTGTTCTCCTTTTCAGGACTTATATTGGTAGCTAAAGTCATTGGTTAGACTTCTTTCTTCATTTCTAACATAGAAATTCATTGTTCTAAGTGTCTCTGTAAGTACAGCATAATAGCATCCTCACACATAATGTGTCATACTTTTATTTTTATTGATGAAGTTTCTTATTTCCCTTTTGTTTTTCTTGACTCATGGATTACTTAGCATAACCATTTAGCTTCCATGTTTTGGAAAATTTTGAAGATCTCTTTCTCATATTGATTTCTAACTTAATTTAATTATATTCATATAATAAGTTTCTATAATAAGACTTTAAAAGTTACAAAAATGATCCTGGCAGTTTGGGAGCCCAAGGTGGGCAGATTGCCTGAGCTGGGGCATTCGAGAATAGCCTGGGCAACATGGTGAAATCATATCTCTACAAAAACATACAAAATTAGCCGGGCATGGTGGTGGGTGCCTGTAGTCCCAGCTACTAGGGAGGCTAAGGTGGAAGTGTTGCTTAAGCCCAGGAGGAGGAGGCTGCAGTGAGCCAAGATCACAGCACTGCACTCCAGCCTGAATGACAGAATGAGACCTTGTTTCAATAAATAAATAATTCTTACAAAAATGTATTTTGTAAACTGAAACTTGCAATTCTTTAGTAAATGCTCTGTGTCCATATAAAAAAAAATTGTATTTTGCTATTTTTGGGTGAAGTGTTTTAGAAATACAAACTAGGTAAAGTTGGTTGGCAGTACTGTTCAAATAGCCTATATCCTTTTTGATTTTCTTTGTACTTTTTCTAACAATTATTGAAATAGGAGTTTTGAAATCTCTTAATATTTTTGTGAAAGTTTCTCTCTCTCATTGTGGTTCTATCAGCTTTTGCTTTCTGTATTTTAAAGCGATGTGATTAAATTCACAAACAATTGGTGTAGCTGGTATAGCCAGGTTACCAGCTTACTCTACAGGTAAGCTTGCTGTGTTTCTTGCTACGCATATATCTAACTACTTGTTTGCTTGAGAATTCCAAAGGCCAATCTTGAAACAATCCAGGCATGAAGTGGAGATGGCAGTTGCAATTTTCTCCCTTCCAAGAATAAATTGACGCGCAGTTAACCCAAAACCCAGCCGCTGCCAAGATGATGCCAACTAGCCACTGGATAGTCCATGCCTCAAGATAACCATCAGAAAATAAAAAGCACACCTGCACCCCACACCACTCCTGCACATAGTTTCCACGCCACCTCTCTTTTTAAAAACTCTTTAGCTAGCTGTTGAATTTGAGATAGATTTTGAGACATGAGTCTGGCCATCTCTCAAGCTACTGGCACTTCAACAGACCTACTTTTCTTCTACCACACCTTGCTTCTCCTGTTTTGCTTTTCAAGTGTCAAGCAGCTGAACCTGAGTTCAGTTTGTAAAACAAATATAAAATTTTGAACTCCTCAACCAACTGATAGACACCTCTTTCAGCCAAGAGCAGTCCAAAGTAAACCTGAAAATCTAGTTTAGACCAGGATGGGAAGGTGGGTTCTGCGGTGTCTCATACTCTCTTTGCTTTGCAGTTTAGGCAAAAATGACCAGCATTAAACTTAAAACAGAGATCT
The DNA here is from genome assembly GCF_024542745.1 of Macaca thibetana thibetana. NCBI lineage: Eukaryota > Metazoa > Chordata > Mammalia > Primates > Cercopithecidae > Macaca > Macaca thibetana. The sequence continues at coordinate 79,939,928 of NC_065586.1, forward strand.
TGTGACTGGCAAAGTAGACTGTAGCGGTAAGACACCAAATTCCAACCTGATTGTAGTATAATATCACATGACAGACAGCAGGCATTGAAGGAAATTGAAATTTTGTATTATTATTATTATATTTTAAGTTCTAGGGTGCATATGCACAATGTGCAGGCTTGTTACATATGTATACAACTGTCATGTTAGTGTGCTGCACCTGTTAAATCATCATTTACATTAGGTATATCTGCTAATGTTATCCCTCCCTCCTCCCCCCACCCTGGGTCACACAGGACCCAGTGTGTGATATTCCCCACCCTGTGTCCAAGTGTTCTCATTGTTCAATTCCCACCTATGAGTGAGAATATGTGGTGTTTGGTTTTCTGTCCTTGCGACAGTTTGCTCAGAATGATGCTTTCTAGCTTCATCTATGTCCCTACAAAGGACGTGAACTCATCCTTTTTTATGGCTGCATTATATTCTGTGGTGTATATGTGCCACATTGTCCTAATCCAGTCTATCATTGATGGACATTTGGGTTGGTTCCAAGTTTTGCTGTTGTGAATAGTGCCACAATAAACATATGTGTACATGTATCTTTATAGCAGCATGATTTATAATCCTTTGGGTATATGCCCAGTAATGGGATAGCTGGGTCAAATGGTATTTCTAGTTTTAGATCCTTGAGGAACTGCCACATTGTCTTCCACAATGGTTGAACTAGTTTACAGTCCCACCAACAGTGTAAAAGCGTTCCTATTTCTCCGCATCCTTTCCAGCACTTGCTGTTTCTTGACTTTTTAATGATTGCCATTCTAACTGATATGAGATGATATCTCATTGTGGTTTTGATTTGCATTTCTCTGATGGCCAGTGATGATGAGTACTTTTTCATGTATTTGTTGGCTGCATAAATGTCTTCTTTGGAGAAGTGTCTGTTCATATCCTTTGGCCGCTTTTCGATGGGGTTGATTTTCTCTTGTAAATTTGTTTAAGTTCTTTGTAGATTCTGAATATTAGCCCTTTGTCAGATGGGTAGATTGAAAAAATTTTCTCCCATTCTGTAGGTTGCTTGTTCACTCTGATGGTAGTTTCTTTTGCTGTGCAGAAGCTCTTTAGTTTAATTAGATCTCATTTGTCAATTTTGGCTTTTGTTGCCATTACTTTTGGTGTTTTAGTCATGAAGTCCTTGCCCATGCCTATGTCCTGAATGGTATTGCCTAGGTTTTCTTCTAGGGTTTTTATGGTATTAGGTCTAACATTTAAGTCTTTAATCCATCTTGAATTAATTTTTGTATAAGGTGTAAGGAAGGGATCCAGTTTCAGCTTTCTACTTATGGCTAGTCAGGTTCTCAGCACCATTTATTAAATAGGGAATCTCTTTTTCATTTCTTGTTTTTGTCAGGTTTGTCAAAGATCAGATTGTTGTAGATGTGTGGTATTATTTCCAAGGGCTCTGTTCTGTTCCATTGGTCTATATCTCTGTTTTGGTACCAGTATCATGCTGTTTTGATTACTGTAGCCTTATAGTGTAGTTTGAAGTCAGGTAGCGTGATGCCTCCAGCTTTGTTCTTTTGACTTAGGATTGTCTTGGCAATGCAGGCTCTTTTTTGGTTCCATATGAACTTTAAAGTAGTTTTTTTTTAATCCTGTGAAGAAAGTCATTGGTAGCTTGATGGGGATGGCATTGAATCTATAAATTACCTTGAGCAATGTGGCCATTTTCACAATATTGATTCTTCCTATTCATGAGCATGGAATGTTCTTCCATTTGTTTGTGTCCTCTTTTATTTCATTAAGCAGTGGTTTGTAGTTCTCCTTGAAGAGGTCCTTCACATTCCTTGTAAGTTGGATTCCTAGGTATTTTATTCTCTTTGAAGCAATTGTGAATGGGAGTTCACTCATGATTTGGCTCTCTGTTTGTCCATTATTGGCATATAGGAATACTTGTAATTTTTGCACATTGATTTTGTGTCCTGAGACTTTGCTGACATTGCTTATCAGCTTAAGATTTTGGGCTGAGATGATGGGGTTTTCTAAATATACAATCATGTCATCTGCAAACAGGGACAATTTGACTTCCTCTTTTCCTAACTGAATACCCTTTATTTCTTTCTCTTGCCTGATTGCCCTGGCCAGAACTCTCAGCACTATGTTGAATAGGAGTGGTGAGAGAGGGCATCCCTGTCTTGTGCCAGTTTTCAAAGGGAATGCTTCCAGTTTTTGTCCATTCAGTATGATATTGGCTGTGGGTTTGTCATAAATAGCTCTTATTATTTTGAAATACGTCCCATCGATACCTGATTTATTGAGAGTTTTTAGCATGAAGGGCTATTTAATCTTATCGAAGGCTTTTTCTGCATCTATTGAGATAATCATGTGGTTTTTGTCTTTGGTTCTGTTTATATGATGGATTACATTTATCGATTGTGTATGTTGAACCAGCCTTGCATCCCACGGATGAAGCCAACTTGATCATGTTGCATAAGCTTCTTGATGTGCTGCTGGATTTTGTTTGCCAGTATTTTATTGAGGATTTTTGCATCAATGTTCATCAGGGATAATGGTCTAAAATTCTCTTTTTTTGTTGTGTCTCTGCCAGGCTTTGGTATCAGAATGAGGCTGGCCTCATAAAATGAGTTAGGGAGGATTCCCTCTTTTTCTATTGATTGGAATAGTTTCAGAAGGAATGATACCAACTCCTCTTTGTACCTCTGGTAGAATTCGGCTGTGAATCCGTCTGGTCCTGGACTTTTTTTTGGTTGGTAAGCTATTAATTATTGCCTCAATTTCACAACCTGTTATCAGTTTATTCAGGGAATCAACTTCTTCCTCGTTTAGTCTTGGAGGGCGTATATGTTCAGGAATTTATCCATTTTTTCTAGATTTTCTAGTTTATTTGTGTAGAGGTGTTTATAGTACTCTCTGATGGTAGTTTGTATTTCTTTGGGGTCGGTGGTGATATCCCCTTTACCATTTTTTATTGAGTCTACTTGATTCTTCTCTCTTTTCTTCTTTATTAGTCTTGCTAGTGGTCTCGGTATTTTGTTGATCTTTTCAAAAAAACATCTCCTGGATTCATTAATTTTTTGAAGGGTTTTTTTTGTGTCTCTATCTCCTTCAGTTCTGCTCTGATCTTAGTTATTTCTTGCCTTCTGATAGCTTCTGAATGTGTTTGCTCTTGCTTTTCTAGTCCTTTTAATTGTAATGTGAGGGTGTCAATTTTAGATCTTTCCTGCTTTCTCTTGTGGGCATTTAGAGTTATAAATTTCCCTCTACACACTGCTTTAAATGTGCCCCGGAGATTCTGGCATATTATGTCTTTGTTCTCATTGGTTTCAAAGAACATCTTTATTTCTGCCTTCATTTCGTCATGTACCCAGTAGTCATTCAGGAGCAGGTTGTTCAGTTTCCATGTAGTTTAGTGGTTTTTGAGTGAGTTTCTTAGTCCTGAGTTCTAGTTTGATTGTACTGTGGTCTGAGAGACAGTTTGTTATAATTTCTGTTCTTGTACATTTGCTGAGGAGTGTTTTACTTCCAACTATGTGGTCAATTTTGGAATAAGTGCGATGTGGTGCTGAGAAAAATGTATATTCTGTTGATTTGGGGTGGAGAGTTCTATAGATGTCTATTAGGTCTGCTTGCTGCAGAGCTGAGTTCAATTCCTGGATATCCTTGTTAACTTTGTGTTGTTGATCTGTCTAATGTTGACAGTGGTGTGTTAAAGTCTCCCATTATTATTGTGTGGAAGTCTAAGTCTCTTTTTAGGTCTCTAAGGACTTGCTTTATGAATCTGGGTGCTCCTGTATTGGGTGCATATATATTTAGGATAGTTAGCTCTTCTTATTGAATTGAACCCTTTACCATTATGTAATGGCCTTGTCTCTTTTGATCTTTGTTGGTTTAAAGTCTGTTTTATCAGAGACTAGGATTGCAACTCCTGCTTTTTTTCTTTCTTTCTTTCTATTTGCTTGATAGATCTTCCTCCATCCCTTTATTTTGAGTCTGTGTGTGTCGCTGAATGTGAGATGGTCTCCTGAATATAGCACACTGATGGGTCTTGACTCTTTATCCAATTTGCCAGTCTGTGTCTTTTAATTGGAGCATTTAGCCCATTTACATTTAAGGTTAATATTATTATGTGTGAATTTGATCCTGTCATTATGATGTTAGCTGGTTATTTTGCTCATTAATTGATGCAGTTTCTTCCTAGCATTGATGGCCTTTACAATTTGGCATGTTTTCGCAGTGGCCGGTACCAGTTGTTCCTTTCCATGTTTAGTACTTCCTTCAGGAATTCTTGTAAAGCAGGCCTGGTGGTGACAAAATCTCTCAGTATTTGTTTTGTCTGTAAAGGATTTTATTTCTAACACACTGTTTTGAAATTATGTATGTCAATAATGTATGTCTCAAATAGGCTTTATTTTTTTATTAGATAAATTCTTTGAGTAAAGGAATATTTTTAAAATACCTCGTGGAGCCTCTCACACTTGAAAGAACGTGGCAATTCAATACTCATTTAAACTTAAAATCAAAGAAACATAGCATTGTGTGTGTTTGTGTGCATCTATGTGTGTGCATGTGTGATTGTAATTACCTAGCTCTGAAATTTAAGTGTAATTTCCTCAAAGAAGTCTTTGTGCTATGCTTAATTGTTTAGGAATTTTTAAAAATAATTTCATTGAATTCTAAGGTAGATCCCTATATTATTTATTACAATTGCAATTAAGTAATCACCTGTGCTTTATTTCCCTCTACTCTCTGCCTCCCCATAAGTTAACAAGCACCATGAGGTTTATAACAACTATGCTTTTTCTAGTTTCAAGCACATCATATGCACTCAGGAAATAATTATTGAATTAAAAATATAAGTGGTTAATTTATATAGTGAAGGTTCTATCATACATTGACAAAAATCTCTAATGAAAACTTTTAATATTTGAATTACTCTATATTTAGTTTGAACAAATAACTTTTTTTAGTCTGCCATCAACTTGATGATTATCTTATTTCATCATCTGACTAGACACACAAACTATCAAACTGAAAAAAATCACCGTCAAATACTTCAGTGATTCTGATGAAAGCAATAGGAAATGTTGATCAAGGAGATAAAACACAGCAGAATAATAACAAGAAACTACAGCCTGCCAAGTTTTCTAAGGTATAGAGAACTAATGCTCCTCAAATTTATAGAAAAAGATAATGTGACTTTTATAAAATAAGATAGATAAGAATAAAAAATAATCAAAAGACATTTACCTATGACTGATTTTATGAATTATTTAAACCAAAAAAATTAAAACAATTTGCTTTTGAATGTGGCTTTGCATCTGACCTTTTTGGAAAATGTGAATGCTTCCTAAAAAGACAGAACCAAAGCTACTAAGGTAGTATACATATAATTAATACATATAATTTGTTACGACTCGATCTTTTTACAGATGGAGCCTATGAAACTAAGAGTATTTAAGTAACTTTTCCAAGCACACATGGATAGTGACCATGTACACAAGCAGTGTTTGAACAAAGAGATTTTGACTTGTGCAAGATAATTTCCACTGGACATTTCCAAGTATGTGTTATTGAACCAAAAAATGCAATTGGATCTTCAGTCACTTTGAATTTTTGAACTACTTGCTGCAATGTAGTAGAGCCTTAGATAGCTAGAAAGCCATTTATGGTTGATTTTATGGTGTCTCCTGTACATATGGTTAAATGATTAACTTAAACAAAGTAATGAAATGTTGTGATAGAGAGGAGAAGTGTTATTCAGTTTGGGGAAATAACTGCTCCCCACTGGCAGTAATAATAATAATGTAATAACAACATTAATAACGGCTAATTATATGCTATTTTTGTCCGCCAATGCTTCATTTTTCTTCCGAAAATAGCACCCAGATTTTGAATCTTCTTGCCTTTACCTGCCTTGGATTATGAGGATTACATGACCTTAACCAAACTGCTAAGAATGTTAATTTATACAATTTATTCTCAGAACAATCCTATGAGGTGACAAGAATTTTTTATTTTTTTTTATTTTTTTTTTTACTGGAGAAGGTTTAGAGAGTTGAAACACTTTGCTCATTGGTCTCACTACTAGTAAGTGACAGTGACAGGGTAGGTATGAAATGCAGGTTATCAAAGTAAAAGTTGCACTGAACAAAGTTCAACAGGCAAGAAAGATTTTATTCAAGACTATTGTAATAAGGGCAAGAGACTAAACTTCCCTGGAAAAAAAAGGAGGAGCATTTTAAACACTGGGATGAGATAGTGGAAAAGTACTGGAGATGTTTAGGGAAGGGAGGGAGAGGTTGACAATGGGATGTGTTGAGCATATTTAGTTATTCGTGAGTTGCAAATGTTTTTCTCTGTGATCTCCATTTGCTAATTGGTGCCCATAGAAATTAGGCTCCTATCCTCCCACAGAGACTGAGAAACAGGGGTGCTGCCTTGTTCAATGTTTTTTATTTCAGGAAAATGAGTACCAGGCCCTTGAAAAAGACATTTCTGTGGTTCTAAGACAGTCAAGAGTCTGGGAGAAGATTTACATATATTACAAAGGGGCAAAGAAAGAATGGACAATTGTGAGTTCTCTAAAGTAAATGCTCTAAGAATAAAGAAGATCAGGGCCAATAGAAAGATATTTGTCTAAACTTTAGGCATGCTGAAGGGAATATGAAGGTCATACTAATCAAGGTGTATCTCACAGTGAAGCCCACTTTGGTAACCACGTTAGTGTATTTCCACCTTTGAAGGTTCACAGTTTTAGGGGAGGAAAACAAATCTCTGATGTACGTGGCTTAAAGAAAGCAGTGTCCTCAGAGCATACAAGAAATTAAACTAGGTACGTTGCTTCTCAATAATAGAGAAAATCTTTGTTTCAGTTGGGAGGAGATGACCTTTTTTATGTATCTCTAGAGGAGTGATTGGTTTATACTTATTTTTAATAGTTATCCCACATATGTATAAAATGTTTATGTGCTATTTTGGGGTAAGATCGAAAAGCATCTATGATATTAAAAACACCCTAAGAGACACTGTTGAGAACTCCTGTCCTAAAATGCTGGTCAGTGAGGGAGGCCTTGCATTCTCAAAAGACTAGTCTTCAAATTTGGATGTATATTAGACCCACTGGGGAACTTCAAAAAGTAGTGGTGCCTTTGTCCTATGTGCAGAGATTCTGATTTAATTAGTCTAGGGTGCAGCTTGGGTATTCAATTTACAATCTCTCAATGTGATTTTAATGTGTAGCCAAAGTCAAAGATCTCCAAAATGCTAGAAAAAATTTACATATTAAGAGAAATAATGAAGAATATTTGCTCTTGTATGAAAACATTCAGCAAAGCCAATTTATCCTTGAAAAGAAGAGTAACTTGTACTCTTTGTTTTTTAAATTCCTTTGTGACCCCAAATACTGTTCTAATAAAGAAAATTGACAAACAGGAAAGCAATCGTTTGGCCTAATATTGTATTAATTCAGGTGGGGTTCATACAGCTTACTTTTAGTTATCACACAGTTTCATATAACACAGGTGTAATATTAATAGAACTTTTTCTACTACTTAATTCACGTTGATTATTATTTTTGAGATAAAAAATATTTCCTCAATATAAATAACTGATTTCTTAGAGACAAATTATACAGTGACCCAGAAAATTAGGTTATAATTTCATATTTGCTTTTCACTAGAGAACACATTAAATGGTGAGACTTTTCTATCCTTAATTTTCTTTAAGATATTACACAATTAACATTCTTAAAGACCATTCTGTACTATATTACATTTCTAGAATAATTCTAACAAGTTCATGATTAATTAATGACATTTGAAATGTCTGATGTGTGCAAAAATAGTGGAGTTGATTTCTTAACATTAACTTAAAATATTTTCCCCAAAGAGTCAATTAAGTGTTAACCAATGGAAAAAGTCAATAATATTTCATATATTTCTTTTTGTGATCACATGTTACATATTTAATATTTCAAAGTCAATAAAACTTTCTTTTGAAAGAGAAAGTTCATTTGCATTTTAAACGAAAGTCAAGCCAGCTTTCCAACCTAATTATCCTGTTACTCATCCAGATTATTTTTCCAAGGCCCAGCAGAAACTTCACTGTAGTGAGAAACTCCCCCTAATTCCAGTTCAGCATCAACCTTCATGTTCTTTTGTCATTCCAGTGGTGTATGCCTTGACTTTACAAATAAGATTATAAACCTCAGGTTTTGGATGATGTCATAAGTTTTGCTAACTGCACTATGCCTAGCACAGGTATAGGCATGGAAGAAACATTCAAAAAAATTTTTTATTCACTGCGGGTTACTTTTCTCAAATTAATGAAACTACTTTTTAAATCATACTGTGTTAGATATTGAGGGCCTATGTCTTATCCTCTTCAGATTTCTGTCAAATAAAGAATATATTCAAAAAATTGCAGCTACATAGGATAAAAAGTTGCTTAATACATCCCAATGCAGATTTGTCTGGAGAAAAATTGACTTGTAGAACATGGCTTAGGCCTGAAGTTAAATTTTTAAATTTAACTTCTTCTGACATTAACAGAGAGAGAGCTTGTAGCAAAGGCTGACTTGATTTCTTGCTTCTGCTCAAAGAAGCTAGGAGGAAGTGAGGAAAGGAAAAAGGGAGAAAGGAAAAGGAGAGAGAGACACGGAGAGAAAGGCAGATATCTGGTTGTTGACAAAGACCAGAGGAAAACATGAGCATTGGCAGGTCAAAGAGGAAGTAGTTTTCTGCCACTGAGGCTCAATATCCTTGAGGAACAATAGAACAAGATTCAATCGTAGGATGTTAACAATTAAATTAGCTTTTCCTTTTCCCTTGTGGATAAGAGAAAGACCAGAAGTATTTAAGCTTCCGTTCTTACCCTGTGGACATTCATAGACCTGTTAAAACATACAAGTTTCTTTAAAATTACAGTACGACAGAAGAAATATCAAGGAGATACCAATTTTCAAATTAGAAAATGTGAAAATCTTAGAAAAACAAGACCTTTCTAATAATTATTTTAAATAAAATATTAAATATATATCAGGCTCATAAGGAAAAATATACTCAATTATGATGGGAATTAGTTAAACCTTACGCAGCAAAATGACTACATGGTAAAAGTAATAAGGTTATTGTAAAACAGAAAATGAAAAAAATGGGGACAAGTCTTCATAAGCAATGAAATGTAGGGAAGTTAATGGTTTTTTTAAAAAAAAATTCAGATCATATTCTGTGGTGATAGACTTTACTAAGCATAATCCTTTTTGAAATTAAATGTTAGAAGTTGCCAAAAAAAGTATTAAGCAAGAAGAAAGAATTAAAGAATTAGGAAAAAACATCAGCTCACAAAGAATTAAATATGCAAAGTCTTATCTCTCCTACTGGGCTCCGATTTACACAAGAAATCTGACTGTGGTCTTTCCTAAACTCCATGCCTGAGCCTTTTAATTCAATACAATTAAATGCTCAGGTTAAGTACCTTGTCTTTGAGTATGTAGAAAGTTTTTTTGTTGTTGTTGTTGTTGTTTTGAGATGGCATCCTGCTGTGTCACCTAGACTGGAGTGCAGTGGCGCCATCTCCCTTTGCTACAACCTCTACCTCCTGGGTTCATGCCATTCGCCTTCCTCAGCCTCCTGAGTAGCTGGGATTACAGATGCCTGCCACCACGCCTGCCTAATTTTTGTATTTTCAGTAGAGATGGGTTTCACCATGTTGGCCAGGGTGGTCTTGAACTTCTGACCTCAGGTGATCCACCCTCCTCGGCCTCCCAAGGTGCTAGAATAACAGGCGTGAGCCACCACGCCCGGCCGCAAGTTTTTAAGAAGAAAATTATTTACTTTTATCTTGTTAATGTTTTTTTAAAATACTAAGTTCATCAGAACTTTCACCTCTCAGTTTAGAGGCTATGGCTTGTATCAAATAGTCATTGTACCACTAAATCCTGTTTAGTCGACAGTCACATGCACTCATAGAGTCTTGTTTACTTGATTGATTGCAGTACTATACTGTTTCTTAAGAGCGGGAACTGTGTCATACTTACCATTGCATTCTCAATACCTAGCACAATACCTACTACAAAATATTTATTGAATCACTATGATATAAATAGACTTTCTCACAATATAAAATATAACACTTGTTATCATACCATATATTTTATTTCCTTTTCCTGTCATCCAAGAGTAAATGCATAACACAAAAATTAATGTAACTTATCAAACAATATAAAATTGGATAAAGAAGAGGGTAAACATTTAATTAAAAGGATATTTTAATTATTTTAACTTGAATTTCTTAGAACAACTTCTGTTCACATAACACAATATAGCCACTTTTTTTTTTTTTTTTTTTGAGATGGAGTCTCGCTCTGTCGCCCAGGCTGGAGTGCAGTGGCGCAATCTCGGCTCACTGCAAGCTCCGCCTCCTGGGTTCACGCCATTCTCCTGCCTCAGCCTCCCGAGTAGCTGGGACTACAGGTGCCCGCCACCGCGCCCGGCTAATTTTTTCTATTTTTTTTAGTAGAGACAGGGTTTCACCATGGTCTCGATCTCCTGACCTTGTGATCCGCCCGCCTTGGCCTCCCAAAGTGCTGGGATTACAGGCGTGAGCCACTGCGCCCGGCCAATATAGCCACTTTTGATGAAATATTCAGGGCCAAAATTGAGCTAGAATAAAACTTTCTTATTTTAATCTATGCACACGAGTTTCTGGCAAAGCTGATTATTTTGAAAATCTAGGTTTGTTTTAATATATAACCAGGTAGTGATTTTAAAATAATGTAACTCATTTCATAAGCTACATAAAAAGATAAATGTAAGTGTCTTAATCTGGGTTTTCCTGAATGTAAAACCTGAGTCAAAGCTATTGTTAAGAAATTTGAGAATTTGATGCCAGGAAAAAAGACTGAGATTCTGGAAGTGAAACAGCCAATACAAAGCTATGTTTTCAAGTTGGCCACAGCTATAGTCACTCTGTTGCTTGACCTGGAAGGAGATTCCTAGAGGGATTTTAAAATTTGTCTCAGAAATATCGGCTCAATGAAAAAAGGGTAGAAAGTTTTATTACTTGATTCCTGTTCCCCATTGGTCAAGCATCGCCCCCATGAAGCATAAAGTGTCTAGCAGTTCCAGCTTGTTCATAAGTGATTGCTGACAGCATTCCCAGAGGTACCCATCAGTCAGAACACCAAAGGAATCCCTAGGCAGGAAGCAGGCATGCACTGGCTCCAGAATTGTCTAAGCCTATGTAAGCTAGTTGCCAGAGCAGTGGATAGAATAAGAGGTGAGGCCACGAGGATTTAAAGTGGTACAAAATAAATATCCATTGCAAAAAGTATCCAATACAAAGATGTTTTTGGCTTACTATTTGTCTTTCTCTAATGAATTATCTGATTCCTGAGACCACTGATTATTTTCATTTCCATTCATATTTCCAGCTTGGTAATGTATTGTTATCCTTGGGCGTGATTATGTTGTTATTCCTTGTTCATACTCTTCTTTTCTTTAAAAGAGCATATTCTGGGTGATTACAGATACCTTGACAGATGTTTTTGCACAACAACAACAAAAATTACACTAGCAGATTTAGCACATCTCTCTCTCTCTCTCTCTCTCTCTATATATATATATATATATATATAAAATAAAACATACAACTATTTCTTATAGAATGTGTCAAAAGAAATTTGCCGCTGCTGGAAAAGTGCTTTTATCCCAACATAACATGACGACTTTCATAAGTAGTCATAAAACCATTGTGTATCCCATAACATTCAATGCAAGAGATTTTTTTGTTTTCCTCCTAATCTTTGAACAGACTATTAAAAGGAAATTAGCTAGAGCTGGCATATCAGTTATAATGGTATTACTCTGTTAATTACAGTGCGTTTAATTGTGGTCCCTCAAAACTTATGTCTGAGTCCTAACCTCCCAGTGTCTGTGAATGTGAATGTGACTGTATTTGGAAAATGGTTCTTTGCAGGTATAATTAGTTAAGGATTTCAAGATGAGGTCATCCTGAATTAACTAGGATGGCCCTAAATCTAATAAAAAATGTCCCTGGGAAAAGAGAAGACAGAGCGAAGAGGAGACATAGAGGGAGAAACTATATAAAAGGGGAGACAAAGATTAGATATGCAGCCATAAGCCACAAAACACCAAGCATATTGGCAGTCACCAGAAAACTAGGAGAGAAGTATAAAAGGAATGTCTCTCAGAAACTACAGAAGGAACCAAGCCTGCTGACACATTGGTTTCTGATTGCTACCCTCCAGAGCTGTGAGAGAATAAATTTCTGTACTTTTAAGCCGCCCAATTTGTGATAATTTGTTATGGCAGTCCCAGAAAATCAATACATTAGTCAGGAGAAAATGGGTCATGAGTGTTCCAAAAATAATTCCAACTTGCTATTGAATGCATTAACACATTTCCTGTTCAATATGCACTACATTAGATGGATCTTCAGGAGGAAATTTGATTGGGCTAGTGGAAAAGTTTACATGGATTTTGTGAACACAATTTGACAAATGGCAGAATTGATCCTTGAGATGGTACAGGGGATGCTCATTTGAATAAAATTATTTTAAATCACCCAGAAAGGTAATTAATGGCCTTGATTGCATTGGATGGGCAGAATACCTATATGCATATATGAATATGTAGATGACCTGAGACTTAAATTTGAAAATTTATTTGAAAATTGAAAGTTTGAAAGAACTTTTCTATTAATTTTTTTTGCTTGTTTTTAATCAATCTCTGGCATTTCCCCTGCCTGTCAAGATTTGCAAGGCAATGCAGTCTTTATATTTGTAATATTCATTTTCACAATACTATTAATATTCATTAACTTTAGTTATTAATTGTCCCTGTGAGGATCTTTCAGAAAGTGAAAGTGCAATATAAAGAACATGGGGATGTGTGTGTACTGCTGGCTTGAAAAATGGAAGAGAAGTTGTTTGAGAGGCAGCCAGGCTCATGACCATTTAAGAATACTGTGCTCTTGGCAAAAGACAGTTCACTTAAGTTCCAATTAATGTTTCTAGTTGTTATCTAATGTCTTCAGGGTTTGTGTGCTCATTAAACTCATTGAATAGTTGTACAAATCTCATCTAAGAATATATTTAATTCATGAAATTGAACATTCATGCAGATAAGTAACCCATGGCTGATGGACTTAGAACCATCATACACTACCGGTTAAATCTTTTTTGTTACTAACATCAGGAAAGAGAGCCAACATTTTCTTTAAAACTTACCACTTATATCACATTTATATGGTTAGCACTCTTTCAAGAGGTTGAAATTATTTCCTCTGATTATTATTCTCTGATTATTTCCATGTTCTCTGATTATTTTCACCAATGACCTTCTACATTTTGTACTAGGTTCAAACAGAACTTATTTGTAGCTATTTGTATCTGTGCTTGTATTGTCTTTTATATATGATCTATTCTGAGAGTTTCTGAGCTGTGATTGGTTTTTCTAAAGGAGGTCACAAGCAGAGCCTCCCTGTTATGCTTGGTTGGTTATGCTCTGAGAGTGTGAGGGTGAGATTGGGTCAGTTCTCTTGATTCATTGTTCTCACTCCACCAGGTAAATATACATCCAGCACTCATTTACCTATGAGCAACCAAGTGAGAGCGTAATTGCTGCTTGTTGGTCATTTGATACTATCTCAGAAGACAAATTGTGTGGGCCAGAAGAGAATAAGGAATAGAATAATCTAGAGATAAATTCTGGAGAAAATTGCACTTAGCAATACCAAATCTTTATCTTTGAAGCTGCTGCATCATTTCAGTGCCTTATTAAGTTATTTAAGATTCACAGTTCAGCAGAAATGAAGGCAACTGATACATTATTTCACTTGGCTAAATACCAAAATTATATTGTTATCATGATACATGTGAGATCATATGTGCTACTTATCAGTATAAATGATTTGGATATAGTTGTCAAAGTTTGACTTTAAATTTAAGGCTTCATCCAAGTTTCAAATCTCCCCTTTATTACTAATGTAAACTTATAGGAAATTGTCTTTCTTCATCCTCAGAGGGTAAATATACTCCCTACATCACAATATTTTTATAAGGATTAAATTAGATAATCAGTGCAAAACACTTAGGCCAGAGCCAAGAGCATGGTAAGTGCTTAATAAATAATGCTCATTGTGGAAATGTTCTGCACTTTTTTTTGTACTTGAGAATCAGAAGGGAAAAAAGGGGGTGATTTTATTTCAATCAGAGCAAAAGTATTTTTTAAATATAAATTCATAGCATGCATACTATGCTTCTTTTTAACCCACCAAGGATTTCCCCTTAGATTCAATACAATCCAATTTCCTTATAGGGGTATGCAAGACCCTACATGATTTGGACCCGGTTTCAGTTCTTTCACTCTCCTGCTGACTCAGCATGTTCCAGCGCACTGACCTCCTGTTACCTCTCAAGTGCATCCATCAAGAGTATCTCTCACTTAGCTCCTTAGCACTAGTCCTTCCCACGGCCTAGGTATTTGCATGGCTGGCTTCTTAATATTCTTCAGAATTATCATGTTCTCAGATAGGTCTTTACTATAAATCCTATTTAAGTAGAACCTCCTCTGTCTTCTTAGTTTGCATATATATTCACAAGTCTGGCTTAGGGAAATAAATAGCTGCTTCCCTTACTCCAATGAAATATCCATGAGATCAAGGATATTGTTTGGTTTGCCGCTGTAGCCTCAGCAACTAGAATACTGCATTTCACATAGTAGAAATAATATATGTTGAATAAATAAGTGCGTTCTGAATCTATCATTCTCTCTTTCCAAATTGCTACTTGATATGCATTTTATAGTCATAAAAGAAGCCAAGATGATTAACTGTGTAGCATGGTATTATGGAATAATGGAAGGAGAATCCTAGGGATTGAATTTGAATTATTGGGTTTGAATTCCACTTAGCCCTCATACCAGCCACAGAGTATGGACAAATCTGTTTCCTCATTTATACAGATTCTAAAGGCTACAACCTTCTTAAGGTTGTGTTGATTCTGAGGGGTTAAGTGATGAAATGTTTAAAAACAACTATTAATAGCATGGTGCCTATAATGCTTAGAAACTTAATAAGAAAAGGATATATAGATACATGAAACAAAAGATTAAAAAATAAATTTTGGTGTGCTTCTGATCACAAGAGTATTGCAAAGCATGTAGTATTTTGAACCTCACTTTTACAGATGAGGAGACTGGGGTTTACAGAAGTTTAGAAATCAAAGAAATGATTAAAAGTTTTACTTTAAAATTTGTATTCCTACAAGGTAGGTTATTATATTAGGATTCTCCAGACAAACAATACAATAGATATAGATATAGATATATGAGAGGAAATTTGTTATGGGAATTGTTTCACATGATTATGGAATCCAAATCCCACATCTGTCATCTGCAAGCTGGAGATCCAAGAAAGCTGGTGGTATAATTTAGTCTGAAGCCACAGGCCTTAAAACAAGAGCAAATGTCCAATTCCAGGAGAAAATTGATGTCTCAATCTCAAGATGAAAGATAATTTGCCATTCCTCTGTATTTTTGTTCTTGGCAGGCCCTCAGTGAATTGGGTGATGCCCTTCTACATTGATGAGGACAGATCTTCTTTGCTCAGTCCACTGATTTACCAATATTTTCCAGAAACTCCTCCACAGACATACCCAGAAATAATGTTTCATCAGCTGTCTGGGCATCCCTTAGTCTTCAAATTAACACATCAGAATAACCATCACAATAGTTGTATGTGGATATTTTGGAATTTATTTTCCAGTCATTTATTTATTCATTTACTCATTTGTTAAATAATGTTTTACTAAGTGTTTATTCTGTGCTAGGCACTGGATTTATCAATATGTGCAAGTAAGATATAACTATTATAGATGTAAGTTGAGGAATTATGTCATATTTCAATGTGTTTAAAGACTGGACAGGGAACAACATGGCATCTCATATTCCTTTCATTCTTTTCTCTATATTGTCTTTTTATTGGTAAAGGGAGATTTTTTTAACCAATTTTTTTGAACAGTTAGAAAGTTTAATTATTAAGGGAAAACTGTGACCAAACTGACATCTTTGAATGAATGTTTCAATATTTAACTTTTAAAGCAGTAGTTAAAACTGAATTAACCTGTTCAGATAAAAGCAGTTAATGGACAATTTGAGCAGTAACTGGATAAATGATTCAGAGGGACTGCAAAATACCAAGAATACCTTCTCGTATTAGAGACTTGATTTAGAATCTATTTAGCAGTAACTCATCAAATGAGTTCTGGAGGAAGTTCTCATATAATAACCACTAGTTCGTATGGTAAGGTCTTAAAAGTTTTAGAGACCATCTTCTGATTGAACTAAGCATTTGTTAGACTCTGACATGGTTTCAACCTCAAAAATGACCATGTTTTGCAACTTTTTAAAGATCATGAAGGGTGAATAGCTCCAGAAGTTGGATATAGTCAGAGAATCACTTCCACAGACCGGGAAAAATCCACCATTGAATAAGTGGCATATAGTTGCTGCTGATTTAAAATCATATATTAAAATCAACTGAGTCAGTTTCTGTAATCTGAATAGCTAGGATATGATAACAGAAGGCAGTTCTCCACCAAGATGATAATATGAATATCATAGGACCCTTTAAACAATGACTGAGTAATAATGGATACTACTAGGGTACAAGTTTGCTAAGGGGACTGAAAATGTGCCCTTGGCCATCCGACACTTCCTGGTATACTCTAAATTCCCCAATTTGTTCCTCTGTTGTTAAAACATTTTATTTGCTCAAGGAATAAAAATGTCTTTAATAATTAACTAATAATTGGTTCTTGGCATGCAATAAATCTGTGTGTCTGTGGCACTGCCTAGCTTCTACTTTAATCCACGTCAAACCATCAACTTTGCTGGGACTAGCATAACAATCTCCTAACTAGTCTTTCTGCTTTTGCTCAAAGGTTCTGTAAACAGAAAAGTGATTGAGGCAGATCTCAATCGATTTAGAGGTTTATTTTTGCCAAGGTTGAGGATGTACTCAGAAAAAAGAAACACAAGTCACAGTAGGACCTGCGTCCTGTGTGTTTTCCAAAGAGAGGGTTTTGGAAACTTCAGTATTTAAAGGGGAGAGAGCAAGATGGAGGGGATAGAAAAATAAAAGGAGGGATAGTAAGCAATGAGGCAAGTGGTTACATTCTCGTGTGGCTCTTATGAGTGCTCCACGAATGTACATTTTACTTGTGAAAAGAACAGAGTGGGAGAGAAGTCAATTATGTATTCATCTAGCACTCATTAAATCTACATTTTACATAAGATAAACAAGCATGTGAAATTGCAGCTGCTTGCAAACAAAAGGAAGGAAATTTTTACATGACTCATAAGTTTAACATAAGCTTAGCTTAAGCTTAACTTAAGTTCTCATAAGCTTAACTTTTCCCCTTGGTTTAGTGAGTTTGGGGTCCTGAGATTTTATTTTCCTTTCACAGTATCTTATAATTCAATTCTTTTTTATTCAAAAAATATTCATGTGGAGATGGTATGAAGTCTATCTTATCCCTGGAGCAAATGAACTCCTCTAAAAGCACAGAAATACATTAGGGGTTCAAAGGGTATCCAAAGAATTCAGGTGAGGCATGCTTCTCTCTCACCTTTCCCAGTGTCTTCTCCTTGCATTTAGAATGGTTTTGATTTATTTCTCTATCTTCATATCCTAATATTTTCTTCCTTAACATTCACCAGGCATAATATCTTCTTTCTGGTTCTCCCTTGAATAAACCAAACTAATTTGTGCCTCCGGCCTTTGCCCTTGCTGACAAGCTTTGTACTTTTGAAGAAATATCTAACTTGAGGGACTGCAAGGATAATACCTTCTCTTGTTCAGACTCATTTACATGTTCCTTCTTCAGAAAGATCTTTCTTGAATTTCTAAAGTGATAATTATTTATTCCATTATACATTTTTATTTTCTTTATACATTCTATTGATATTTTAAATTACATTATTTATTTTACTTATTTTTATTTGTTTATATTCTGTTTCTCAGCTCTAGAATGTAAACTCTAAAAGGACAAGGATTTTTACCTGTCTTGTTTACAGCTATACTCTCAACTTCTGGAATCACAACAGGAAATCAATACAAATATGTTGAATGATTAAATTATCTTCCAATATGAAAAAAAAAAGAAAGAGTTTTTTTTTTTCAGGTATCTAAATTGTATTTTTGTACACTATAGATACTACCATGCTCTTCCAATGATACTGTTTATATACACAGTGGTCTCCAAAGACTAGAAAGGCCTGAACCTCTTAATTTTGTGGGTCCTAGTGTGTTTAAAAATTAGTCAATGGCAAATGATAGTAATAAAATATGGGTTATTAGCTGTATTAAGAAATGAACACTTTACTCATAAAAAAAAAGTTGCAGTGACAGTATTTAAAATAATGTCAAAGTTTAAATTCAAGGCTAGTGAGCTCAAGGCCAAATGGCCCTCCTGCATTTCCCTGTTACAATGAGTAATAAAGCACATCAAGGCATTATAGAAATGAATAATTCAGAGGAATTTGGTGGTTTTGCCTTCACCAAAGAGAAGAACCAAGATACAATTTTCTCTCATTAGTAGAAAAAACTCAGTAATTAGAGTTGTTCAAAAACAGATTTGCCTCGGGAGGAATGAATTTCTAGACTTTGAGGCATCCAAATCACATCCAACAGCTATTTGTCACAGCTATCATGGTAAGTAGAAAAGCATACACTAGGTACTTGACTGGGATGGCTTTTAAATTTCCTGCCTGTGCTGACAGTCTATTAATCTAAAATCGGCTTACATGTTAAACAAATATCAAATTTACCTTAAAATTTTTAACACTTTAACATTGACTTAATGTCAAACTTTCTCCATATATGACCCCTTGATTCTATTAGTGGATTCCTTCAAACTCTGTGTGTGCTATTTTTAAAAACGGCATACTGCTAGGACTTTATTATTTAATCTAGCAAAATATATAGCATCTTCAAAGTTTACAGTGTGTTTCCATAGCAACAATTCACACATTGCCAGTCATTCTCTGTTTCTACTCTTAACAAAACAAAACTTTGAATGTTTTACTACTCTTATTTATTTGGTATATAAAGCAAAAACTCTGTCTGATGTATTTTTATAAGTATATCGAACTGATATTTAAACTTTTTCATATTATTAATTATTCCTCTATGCCAGGGATAGGCACACTTTTGCTGTAAAGGGCCTGATAGTAAATATTTCAGGCCTTATGGGGTATTTAGACTGTTTTATAACTCTTACACAGCAAAAACAGCTGTAGACAATATACAAGTGAAGGAGCATGTCTGCATTCCAGTAAAACTAAATTTACAGGAACCGGCAGAAGACTGGATTTGGTCAGCAGGCTAAACCCTGCTCTATCTGTCATTTTAATGCTGTATTACATAGTATTCAATTGTTTTGTAAATCCCAATATATTTGCTCTTTGACTGAACATTTAAATTATTTTCTCTTTTCCACTTTTAGAAGTAAAAATAAAATGTCCGGCCGGATAGATTGGCTTACACTTGTAATCCTAGCACTTTGGGAGGCCGAGGTGGGCGGATCACCTGAGGTCAGGAGTTCAAAACCAACCTGACCAACATGGCGAAACCCTGTCTCTACTAAAAATGCAAAATTAGCCAGACATAGTGGTAGGTATCTGTAATCCCAGCTGCTTGGCAGACTGAGATGAGAAAATCACTTGAACCCAGGAGACGGAGGTTGCAGTGAGATGAGATTGTGCTATTGCACTCCAGACTGAGCAACAAGCATAAAACTCTCTCTCAAATAATAATAATAATAATAATGTTAAAAAATAAAAACATAAAAATAAAAATGTTCTTTTAGTAAAATAGTTTGGTTTGCAAAATATTATGCTTCCAAGATTGATTCAGGTTGCTGAGTGTTGTTCACTAATTCTCATTGCTACATAGTGTTACATTACATGCCTATGCAGCAACTAATTTAATCTTACTTTTGTTGAATACCTGCATTGTTTCTCACTATTGCAAAGGATGCTGCTATGAACATTCCCTATATCCCTTTTGGCAGCTGTAAATAAATGTATAATCTATATGTTGGTTGCCGTATTGTAGGCTATGCCTATGTTCACTATCATCTAGTGTTACCAAACTGTTTTCCAAAGTGGTTGTACCAGTTTACAATCCTCCCATACATGAAGGTGAGTTCTAGTTGCTCCATATTTTTAACAATACATGGTAGGCGCTATTCATTTTAGCCATTCTGGTATTGCAATGTGATTTTAATTTTTATTTCTCTCAGGACTAAAGGTAGCAAATGGCTTTTTAATGTTTATTCATCATTTGACCATTATATGTTGTGAGGTGCCTTTTCAAGTCTTTTTCCCATCTTTCTATCAGATGATGGGATTAGTAGAAGTCCTTTATATATTCTAGGTATAGTTTTTTCCCAGATATATATATTTCAAGTATTACCTCACACTCTGTGGCTTGTACTTTCTTTATTTCAACAGCATTTCTGATAGACATTCATACCTTTAATGTAATTCAATTTGCCATTTTTAAAAATATTAAGGTTTGTTATGTTATTCTGTTCAAAATGTCTTTTTCTAATCCATGTTAATGAGATACTCGTTTTATTGTCATTTAAAATATTTAAATTAAATCTGTTTGCTTTGTTTTGTTTTCGAAACGGAGTCTCACTCTTTCCCAGGCTGGAGTGTAGTGGTGCGATCTCATCTCACTAAAACCTCCAACTCCTGGGTTCAAGCAATTCTCCTGCCTCAGCCTCCCAAGCAGCTGGAATTGCCGGCATGTGCCACCACACCTGGCTAATTTATATTTTTAGTAGAGGTGGGGTTTCTCCATATTGGTCAGGCTTGTCTCGAACTCCTGACCCCCAGTGATCCACCCGCCTTGGCCTCCCAAAGTACTGGGATTACAGGCATGAGTCACTGTACCCGGCCCTGTTTTGTTTTATTAGTACATTTAAATCTACAATTCATACTTTATTAATTTTTCGGACATAGTGTTAGCTTGGGATCAAGATACTTTTCCTCCCATTCAGTTGACCCACCACCATTATTTAAAAAAAAAAAACAAATTATGACTGCATTGCTGTTTTCTTTATCATAAATAATGTTATCTTAAGACTATATATCTATTACTCGGTGTGTTGTAAATATTTATTCTAGTTTATCAAGATTATAATTTACCTTTTTCTTTTTTTCTTGAGATGGAGTCTCACTCTGATGTCTAGGCTAGAGTGCAGTGGCGTGATCTCGACTCACTGCAACTTCCGCCTCCCGAATTCAAGCGATTCTCCCGCCTCAGCCTACTAAGTAGATGGGATTACAGATGTGCAACACCCTGCCTAGCTAATTTTTGTATTTTTAGTAGAGATGGGGTTTCACCATGATGGCTAGGCTGGTCTCTAACTCCTGACCTCAGGTTATCTGCCCACCTTGCCATCCTAAAGTGCAGGGATTACAAATGTGAGCCACCATACATGGCTATAATTTATCTTCAAATTGATTGTGCATGTATGTTTCCACATAGAATAGTTTTAAACTTTAATTAATACAAATAAAACTCAGTTTTTTCATTATGTGTCTACCTTCAAAAAATTTTCCCGTAATAAGGAATATAAATATCTGTTCAAATGTGCCTTTACAAAGTTTCTTTTTTATTCTTTAAATATATCTTGGGCAAATTACCACAATATGAGGTTACATTTGGTCAATAAAAAGTATTACATTTGAACTAGATTTTGCTTCATTTATTTCCTTTCCTCTGTCAATCTAGAACAAATGTGAGAGTGTATACTGCTTGAAGTGGCCAGGGCTCAGAGTATGTGCATGCACCCAGCTTACACATGCGAAAGGGGGGAATGGGTGGTCTGGTTCTGGGACAGGTCTTCCTCCAAGTCTCTTCAAGAATATTCCAATGCATTGAAATTCAGTGGAAGGAAGTGTTTCTTGATTTAGCTTCCTTCTCAGTCTTCTCTTTGGTGTCGCTGATTCTTTGCATAACAATGGAGTGACAGGGGTACAAACACTGATCTGTAATAGAGTATTTCTGTGAATTATTTTGTACCTTTACACTGAAACATTCTCTGTCATGAATAACTAGCCCCATTCAAATCCAACTCTGGTTCTTCACATCTTCCTTCATCCATCAGCTCCTATACCAGGTGTATAACCTGCAGTCTCTTACTGTTAAGAGTCTGTTCTCCATTTGAACATTCTTCTTGGTGGAGGGTGAAGTTTGAGGAGCTATACTAGAAAGATGACTTAGGATCAGCTACTTGCCCCTTGACCTACAAGATACAAACACTGTTTACCATGCCAAGTAGTGGACTCTCAATTCTTTTATTTATTCCTGCTGCTTCTTTTCACGGTGGAATCTCTTAAAGATTCTCTTTTCTTGTGTATAGATTGGTTTGAGCCAAATAGGATCAGATATGGGAGCAGTGGCAGTTTATCAGGTCTGCTACTTAACATTTGTCCTTCTTGAAAAAACAAAATAAAATAAAACACATGGTATTGTATTATTGAAAACACCCCGATCTTTAAGAGTAATATTCTGAAGAGGCAGTATCCTTCTCCATCACCAATGGGAATGACCTGGTATCAGGAGCAGTGCAGTCTCTACAAAGCTGACAATTCTCTCTCTCCTCAGTCCTGCAGTATTTAAACTGGATGTGGTGATGTGGGAGTTGATTCTGGATGGGCTATTTCTGTCAAGACTGTAAATATAACAGGAACTTCATGCCACGTCATTAGAATGACCACGTCATTAGAATTGACCACGTCATTAGAATGCTTAAGTAGTGTTTCTTTATCCTAGTTTTGGACATTAGTGTATAGTTGTCATAAAATAGGAAAAGTCCTACTAAATATATTTCTTTGCATGATATAATGAAAATCTAAAAAAGAAGTTATGCTGTGTGCCCTTTTGTCTTCTGTATTTTTACACATGCAGTTCTATCTCTCACCTTCTCATCCTCTCTTACTACCTTGCCTTGATAACTAGACTCACCCCTCATAGCTTAGCTTAGATAACGCCTCCTGTAAGAAAATATTTCCTGACCTTCCTCTCCATCATCATTTTTAGGTTAGGTGTTTATTGGTAGTCCCCCTACTGTTATCTACTAATCCATATAGCTTCCCTATTATAGTGCCTTACATTGTATTTCTTGCCCGTTTAAAAGTCTGCTTTTCCACTGAGGACCAGCTATATCATTGGCATGGTTCAGTGCAAAATGTAAATGGTGGAGGAGTCTTATTCAAAAATTATCAAGAAATTTAAAGCTGGCAACATCAGAGAATTAAACCACAGGCAGATCCCTTCTGAGCATGGATCCCTGTACATGTTTGTGAAGCTAGTCTTTTCTCTACTGAATACATTCTTCCCGGTTAACTACATCATTCTTTAGGATTTATTGTATCCCTGTAACTATCACGATACCTAATATATAGTTTATGCTTAAATTAATAGGAAGATGTTATCACTTTCAGCACATTTAATTACATAAGAAGGACTAAATAGAATAAAAGAAAAAACTTGAATAATGATAGGATGTCCACACTTAGGGAAAGAACAGATGTGAAAAATACATGGAAGATTAAATGGGAGTTGAATAATGAGAACACATGGACACAGGGAGGGGAACATCACACACTGGGCCTGTCAGTGGCTGGGGGGGTAGGGGAGGGATAACGTTTGGAGAAATACCTAATTAGGTGACGAGTTGATGGCTGCAGCAAACCACCATGGCACTTGCATACCTCTGTAACAAAACTGCGTGTTCTGCACATGTATCCCAGAACTTAAAGTGTAATAATAATAATAGAAAAAGAATGTTAAGAGGTAGAGTAAAAGGTTAATGGAAAATGTAAAAATTTAAGTAATGCTTGAAATATTAAAATAAACTTAGGGAAACAGAGGAAGACAGAAACTTTATAAAGGATTGTATCATAAAAAGGGACTAGAGAAAGTGACAGATTATTTTGAAAGTCATAAACACCAAATGAACATACCATTTCAAAGTTGTACTCCTATCGATATTTAAAGGGATAAATTCATGACTTAATGAATGTACTAGACAACTAACAGGCTTATCTTTTTGAAATAAAATTTTCTATGTGGCAGAGAAGGGACTTAAGTAATATTGTCTCCTAGCAGACAATTATTATTTTAATTCACATTTAGAGTATGAAAAAGCAAAAGGTCCCTTTCCAGTACACTTTTCTCCATTGAATTTCTTGTTCTCTTTCTTGCCTGTGTCCAGGTTTTCTCCTAGAGATTACCTTTTCCCTGCAATATTTCACTGCCATTTCTAGATTCAGGTTATATATGTCTGTGTCTGGGTCAAGAATAGATGCTACTACATCAAAAAGTATTTCTAGCTGGAACATGCACCCTGCATTTTTCCTTGTGTTGACTTGAATCATACTTTATTTTCAATCTAGCAGTTCTGAGTATGAATAAATAATTCTCCATCATAACAAAAAGTATCTTAAATTTAGTGTTTGAGATGGTGGTATATTAGGAGTAAATAAGAATTTCTTTTTTTCACCTCTGAAGTTCATTTCCATTAAAAATGAATTGCCTTGAGCTTTAGGTTGATTTTATTATAATAAGACTTGACCCATTTCTTTCAATATTTTGCTGGCTTCTAAAGGAACTACCTTGAGCAGCAGCCATGGTGATTGCTATGGGGTGTCTAGTCAGGCTAATTGCATTAGAATATCTACTGTATCATTTATTATCTCTGCGTCTTAAGTTACAAAACTTCTCTCTGTATCACTTATCTTCTATTAAATTGGGTTAAAAATAGAGCTAATATTAATAATAGCACCTACTTCACAGGTTTGCCATGAGAAATCAGTTAAGGCATATATTTTTTGACAAATAAGCATTCAATAAATGTTAGCTATTATTATGATCATCTTGAAGAATTTTGTTTTGTATTTTGTTCACCTGCCCAAGAACATAAAGCACCTCTCCTATAGAAAGCACATGGCTCTGTGCAGGCCTTTGTGGCAGCTGTGGTTCATTAATCTCATGTCATTTTATTCTCTCAAGTGGCCCTTGGGGTCCTGCCAGCAAGTGTCTCACTGACCTTGCTTTACTGTGCTGTCCCTGCCTTTCAAAATGCCTATATTCTTAGTACCCTCTTCTTCCCCCAAGGTGTGCTTCTGCCCTTGTGAGATCCTTACAAATAATTTGGATCTCAAGAAAGTCTTTTCTGAATTCCATCTTGCATCTGACTCAGAGGTTATTTAACTTCTGGTCCTCTCAGTCTTCGAATTGTATTTATGTACACTTAATAACACTATATATATATATATAACACTATATATATAAAATATGAAATGCCATATATGTAGATTTATGTGTGTTTGTGTGTGTGTATATGTATAGTCACTAGATATACACTAGATTTTTATTATTATTATTATTGTTTTTGAGACAGAGTCTTTGTTGCCCAGGCTGGAGTGCAGTGGCGTGATCTTGGCTCACTGCAACTTCTGCCTCCCAGGTTCAAGTGATTCTCTTGCCTCAGCCTCCCAAGTAGCTGGGATTATAGGTACCTGCCACCATGCCCAGCTAATTTTTCGCATTTTTAGTGTATATAGTATATATATTATGTATATATAATTCTTTTTCATCTATTTATTTTCGTGAAATAAATTATCATATCATTGAGAGAAAACATGTCTTTTTTTCATCATCTCCAATCTATTGAAGAGCCTATTCCAGAGGATACTATGAATTATTATAAGGTAACTTAAGATACACATAGATAATTATTATAATTTTTTTACATTAGATATTACAATTTATTTTAGCAAACAAAGTCTAACCTTCACATTCCTAAATATTTTGCAGTAACCATGAAAGCAAATTACTGAACTTTAAGCAGTTTACAAGATTATTACACTTTTGATTTTGCAGATAGGGTAAAAAGCCACAGAGAATACATCTGTTTTAACCATCTGGTAGCTTCTGTTATAGAGCCTTATCTCATAACTCTAAGGAGATCTTTGTTTTTTCCATATCGAGTCTACTTTTCTCTTTAATCCACTAGTTCACACTCAACAAATGAATGGGCATTAAGTCAGAAATTGCCATGATTAAAACACGGTCTCATTGAACTGTTTAGATTGTGACTGATAAATCTCACAGGTTGCTGGAAAATATTAATTATATTTCAGGAAACTGCTGTTATATAAATTACCCCATTGTTGTATCTTGAATGGATTTCCAGTTGACAGCTAATTCTTCTAATGACTCATTCCAATTATTAATGCAGTTGTCTACTTAATAGAAAATTCATCTCTAAAATGGCAAATCTTGCCTCAGAATAAGAGCCTTAGAGGGTAAAGTGGCTATACTTCCAAAGAAGAAATAGATGCTATTTATCTACTAGTTCAAGTCTCGAGAATAATGAAATTGTTACTCATAAAAGTTATTTCAACAAAAGGTCATCAGCTCTACTTTATTAGTTTAATGTATGTAAAATTATAACTGTAATAGAGTATCTTAAAATTGATTGACCTGCTCAACATGAAGGCCAACATTAAAATTACTGAAATGATTGAACATATTATAGTCTAAAGATCAGGTAGCTTTGAAATTCCTCAGAAAAATATGAAAGAATGGTGTTTATATTTGTGTTTGAGTATATTTTATTTAAAAACACATATTTGCTGAGTGCCTACCAGCTGTCAAATATTGAACAAGGAGTCAGGAAAGCAAAGTAGAAGGAATACGGCCTTCAAAAATCTTACAATGTAGTGAGAAAGGTAAATAGTTCAAGACATTTAATATGTGAAAAAAAATAGGATATAAGAATTAAAATGAGGTTATTTGAGAGCACAGAGAACAAACATTTAGTACAGTTTTGAAGGTACTGTTGCTGCAGAAGAACTTTGTGCTATTAACCAGAGGTAATGTCTTGCCACTTCTACCATTGATTCTGTGCTCTAATTCACTGTATCTCAATAGTGACAAGAACCAAGCTGAAGGATTGCTAGATGATGTTGAATTACTCTTTTTATGACAGAGGAGGGCTCAGCCCCACCTCACACATTTCTGTTGCCATGGATTTCAAATTAAATGTTTCCTGATCAAAGCATATACAACCTTGTTCTATTCATCATCATTTTACCACACAGTCAACAGCACATATCTTTGATCTCTGTTGCTTGTGACAGCAGATGAGCTGCGCATGAATGATTAGAAAACACCACCTGCTCAGTGCTTAATACAAAGGAAAAATTGCGGCTGTGCTGTTTGGAATGGAAATTCATTAGTGTAAGATCAGTATGTCACTTATATTCCCAACCATGAAAAGTGTAAGTTACTGAGTGTGTGGGATAAAATATTGTGTGACAGATACCTGTTTTCTCTTTGAGAATTCCCCTCTGAAGATGTTAAGGACAGAGTGTGACTGATGAGACCGCTATAGGTCTTTCTCTAGACCTCAACAGTTGCTGTTTAGAGCATGAAAATGACAGCAGTTGTTTTGAAAGTAACAACGTATCAATAAAATGCATGAGGTCCCCAAAGGTGGCCAGTACTCAATAGTGATCTAAGGCGGTACCGATGGAAAGAAGGGGAGAAAAGATGGTTTCAATTCCAAACCCAGAAACGTTTTATTTAAGTCTCCATGTAGAATTGAGGAACACAAATCATGTGGATTTGCTATAATTTTTGAGCAAAGACAGTTCAAGGGAACCAATAAACTAGAAATAAACAGAAAGTACTCAGCATAATCACGATTAGATAGATAGCAAGGTAGAGTTTTGTCTGCCTCTGCCGTCTTCCACCTTGCCTTACTCTTCCCCACTTAAATTTCTCATTTTGCTCAGTAATCTCTTCCAGATTTCCATGTCAGTTCTCCACACACTTCTTAATGTCATACAGTTGTATTTGAATAGCAGTTTGTTGTTTCATTAGGACATATAATAGAAATCTGGCCTTACTAAAATTTTAACGGCATGCACAGGTTTATTGTTGTAAGAAAGCAGATCAGATGCTACCAAGACTCAAATCTAAAAATAATTCAAAAATCAGTAATCTGTTTTCTGGTCCTTTGACCACCAGTTTAGCCCTCATAGTAATGTTATGAATTCGGTATCTGTGGTAGGCAGAATTTAAATAGGGTCTCCAGGGTTCCCACCCCTTGGTGTTCATGCTCTATGTAATTTCCTCCCTGATGTGTGAGCAGGTCTCATAAATAAAATGTAATATTACTCCCATGATTATATTACTTTATGTAGCAGGAGAAATTTTACAGATGAAATTAATGTTCCTTTTATTTGACTTATAAGTTAATCATAAGGGAGATTATCCAGGGTGGGACTGTCCCCGTTAAGGGAGATGTTAAAGAAATTTGAAGCATGATAGATTCTTCTGCTGGTCTTAAAGGAGCAAAGTGCTACTTTGTACAGGGAATGATTGGTGCATCTAGAAGCTGAGAATGGCTCCTGCTTGACAGCAAGCAAACAAGAAAATGAGGCTGGGCGCGGTGTCTCACGCCTGTAATCCCAGAACTTTGGAAGGCCAAGGCGGGCGGATCACGAGGTCAGGAGATCGAGTCCATCTTAGCTAACATGGTGAAACCCCGTCTCCACTAAAAATACAAAAAAATTAGCCTAGCATGGTGGCGGGCGCCTGTAGTCCCAGCTACTCGGGAAGCTGAGGCAGGAGAATGGCATGAACTCGGGAGGCGGAGCTTACAGTGAGCCGAGATAGCGCCACTGCGCTCCAGCCTGGGCGACAGAGTAAGACTCCGTCTCAAAAAAAGAAAAAGAAAGAAAAAGAAAAAGAAAATGAGAACCTCAGTCTTCACCACCGTAAATAACTAAATTCTGCTAGAACAGGTGACTTTGGAAGAGGACTCCAAGCCTCAGGTGAACTTGTAGCTCTTTCTGACACCTTGTTTTCAGCCTGGTGAGCCCCTGAATCAAGGAACCAGTTAATTGACCAACAGAAATTGTGATATGATAGATTTGTATAATTTTAAACTACTAATTTTATGAAAATTTGCTATAAAATAGTAGAAAACTAATAAAATGCCTTATTATATTGAGTTTATTTCAGTTATTGAAACGAGGAAACTAAAACTTAGGAACATCAAATAACTTGTCCAAATTCACATAGGCTCACAAGTCAAGGCTGTTTGCCCCAGAACCCATAATATTAGCATTTCCCTTTATTGAACAACAATGTCCCTAACAGACACTAATCCAAGAGGGAGAATATATCTATAGGCTTGGTAGAGAAAGATACCAGTAGGTAACAAGATAGAAGCAGAGATCCTAAAACGTAGCAGTCAAAATGGAGAGTAAAAGAAACAAATCTGAGAGTGAATTCTCAGGAAAGAGGTATGGTACAGCAGTGGATATGCAGGAGTATGCAGAGTAAATGTAAAGCCCATTTACCTGCTTTAGTCTACTGTTGAACAACTTATCCCTTCATTATAATAGCTAGAATGGGAGGCAAAAGAAAGAATTGTCACGAGTTATAAAGTGTGTTTTATTCTATTCAAGAGCATAGAGAGGAATTGTGGCTTAAAATGAACTTCAAAACAGTAATAAGAGAAATGGTACAAGTTTTAGAAAAAAAGGATAGTGATTCGGGAATTTGAGAACAATTTGTAAATAGTGGAGCCAGCAGTTCTGAGGAATGAGAAAAAATATATGTAAATAAACAAAAGATGTCTTATAGAGATAGGATTTAAAAATAACATACTTGAATAGAGCCAGTATTCAAAACCATGCAACTTTCTCCTGAAATGTTCCATAAGACAGAAGTAGGGAAAAGGGACAAAGAAAGGTGCTCAGAAAAGTGGTTTGGTGGGAAGAATGTGGTAGCAAGACAATGGGTTGAGATAATTGGCTGCTGAATGATTAGAAAAATATGAAGGTCCTATATTTGAGAATCAGTTCCAATAGAAGTTTAATGAGGAAGAAGTGACTCCTCTTCCTTATTAAGTGTTATTAAGTTCCTTATTAAGTTGTGTTACTTATCCACTGAACTAGAGAGTTGTGTCACTAATCCCCTGAACTTTGTTTTTTAGATTGAAAAAAGCACTCCCATTACAAATGTGTTCTTCTTAGGACTTGCAAAGGAAAGTTCATCACCCTGTCTTATCCTTTTACAAATTCAGGCACATGCTGGAAATGAGAGAGATCCCAAAATCTATGTCTGTATGTCACTGGCCCCTCTACACGGCCCACAATAAGATGTATGTAAATCTGTTAAAATCCACTCAAATGAAAAGCCCACATGCCATGTATTGCCCCATAAATAAATAAGAAAATTTTTATGTGAAGTTAGATAGTGATACATGGCTCTCCAAGTCGTGGCTAAAACTGCATGCCCCTGAATGACCTCCTAACGCCCTTAACACAGAGATGTAGGGAAGATGTGGATGATGCATTGCTAAGGGCTGAAAATGCCATGTTATGTGACTCACTCAGGGTAACATTACCTCACCACCTGACAATTTATCAGGTTCCTTATGTCCTTGGCAGGGTGATAGAGTTTTACATAACGACTTCTTAATAAATAAAAAAAGTATAGCCTAGAGCTGTTCTTAGTGATGCATAGATTGTTTCCCTCAAAGGAAGAATATACAGAACATAAGAAGGAAAGGTAAAATAATTAGAATAAATAAAATCAATTGGGAAGGAAGTAGTGTTAAGCCTAGATAATGTTGTCATTGGCTGTTATCAAGTTGATCACTAAGCCTTTTTCTCAAACATGGACTGACATTGATTTAGAGCCCAAAGAGGACCTGATTTTAATATGCTATTCAAATTACCCCAAATTCCATGCTTGGGATCTCACAAACTCTATGCTACTTCCTAAGATACATGTGAGCTATCTCAAATTTCTGATGAGCAAAAAGAAAACTTTGTCAGTATAAATTCTTATAGGTCTAAGAAACATTTTTTTACTTTTAAAGGAAAATTTCACAATAATCTTTTAACAAATGTGTTTGATTTTTAAAGAAAAGTTACAAAGCAATCTTGTAGATTATTGTTCAAAACTATGACCAAAAATACTAAAGACATGAATAAAACATTATAAAAATATAAACAACAACACAAACAACTTTTCAACTGTTGGGTAATACTCTATAACATGAGGCTGAGTCTTGAAAAATTGTACTGAATGTAGGAAACTGAAGATATCACTTTATAGGGTCAAGTGCCATAATCTATGAAGAAAAGTCAGAAAACAAAAAGAATAGTGATGTTAATTTGATAATTGTAACATTTAATTTGCATAGCAAAGTAATTCTAGAAGCAGAGAGATGTTTGTGTGATACATTGGTGTGCTAAAAGGATAGTGGTTCAGAACTGGCACTGTTCTGATAGATCTCACTTTAAACCGGAATCCCCAACCCCCAGCTGCTGACCAGTACCAGTCCTTGGCCTGTTAGGAAAAGAGCCACACAGCAGGAGGTGAGCGGCAGACAAGTGAGCATTATCGCCTTACTTTGCTCCCTGTCACATCAGTGGCAGCATTACATTCTCACAGGAGCCTGAACTCTATTGTGAACAGCACATGCGAGGGATCTAAGTTGCACATTCCTTATGAGAATGTAGCTAATGCCTGATGACCTGAGGTGAAACAGTGTCATCCCAAAACCATCTCCTCCACACCCCACCCTCCTAACCTCCCTAACCCCATCTGTGGAAAAATCGTCTTCCACGAAGCTGGTCCCTGCTGCCAACAAGTTTAGGAACCACCGTTTAGACTACAGTATTTAACTCTGTCCTGAACACTTTTAAGAATACAGAGAGGTTCTATAAATTCGTTTCGACCAGAAAGATGAAGAAATTCCAACTCTATGTGAAATCATTGAAATAAGAAAAGATGTAGATCTTAATGTGGGGATAGAGATGCAATAATTTTCTTCAATAGATTAAAGAATATGCAGATTAGATTTTCATCATGGCTTTTGAAGAGGAAAGTAATTTACATCTGACAATTATTGGTACTAATTTTAGCAAAAGCAATACAAAAAAAATAACTTTCTTGTAAAACTGTCTATAAATAATAATTGACCAAGCTAGTAATGAGCATATCATTTATAACATTGTATAGACATACAATAGATAGTAATATGCTCATTACTATCTTAAGTTATTAATAGTAATGATCACTTCTTAGGAATTTAAGAATTCCTAAGGGATCCCTTAGGGAGGAATTCAAGTGCTAAATGGGAAACTATTTGACCAGGTGACAAATTGGTGGTCCTTGCGTTGAATGTAGCACCATAATCTGTTTGTGCGGCTTTAACATATTATTTTTAAAAACCCACATATTTGCAAAAATATAGAATTCCAAATAGTTCACATGAAAATCTTAATTTCCAGCATCTCTTAGCATTTGAACATCAGAAAATCTGGCAAAATTGCACTATGTTTTTCTGTGGCAACAACAAATAGGAAGTAAGGAAGTAAGGAGTTACTGCCCCTTATAGACAAGTTTTATTTTCTCTAATTAATCATAGATAGAAACATTCCTATAGCCACAACCCTGACTGTTAATTCCCATTTATAATCTTGCTTGAGGTACCGTTGCTACACTTTCTTCATTTTCATTACCTACATAGCTTTATAGGCATTCCAGTTTGAACTATGTAACATAAGATCCCTTCTGACCTGAATTTTTCAAATTATTTATTCTGACTTGATACTAGAACTTGCTAGGCTCCCATTAGTTCATTTAAGCTAGTGTACATCTAGTAAAATGATCCCAAGTCATGAAGAATTAATTACATAAACAATTCACACAAGATCACCAACTCTGCAGTGACAAATCTAAAATAGAAACCCTTGTCTCTTGACTTGTGGTTTTTAGAAATTATAAATTGTTCATCTGATTCAATCATTTTAACAATTATATTAAATTACACTAAATAGCTAAGAAAAAATCATCAAACACATAAAAAGCCTAGAGTTCAATAAGTCAAAAGTTTCTGCAAATTCATTTCCAAAGAGCCTTGCTATTTAAAAAAAAAATTCCCAGTGTATCTTTATATTAAATAAAATGACCTACTCTTGTATAGATAAGTCCTTGTAAATGCATCTTACATTACAATACTATCTAAACTAAAGATTGTCCAATGTCATTTGTGGATACATAATTCCATTAATGAATTATTAATTAAAACATATTAAAAAGTGTAGGAAATTAAAAACCCTAATAGAACACAATATATTGTTTAATAATATCATTAAAAAGGAAAATTCTAAAGCCACATGCAATATACACTGAGTTATTACCTCTCATTTGACACTGCACAAAGGGACTGGGTAGATTTATTATCCACTTTAGTCATCACAGAAATACTATTAATTAAATATTATTATTGCCTTTATTTCACAAATTAGAAAACTGAGGCCTAGAAAGCTTAGGTTCACAAGTTAGAGTCAGGCAGTCTGGTTCTGGTAGAAAGTTACATATATTAACTCATAATAAAGGGAACCTTTTTATTGTGGTTGAGCTAAACCAATCTACAGTATCATCCCTACACAACTGTCCTTCTCTTTCATTTGTCTTTAATGTAATCTCTCAAGTGGAAGTGGTAGTAGGCCCATAGGATCATAACTGGGTGTATCAGGTTTACAGTCTCTATGTGTTGGGGAGGAGTGAGGGGCATGGTAGATTGGTGGATTCAGAGTCCGGAAAATGCTAACAGAGACACCATTATATCTAGCATCTTTGAAATATGTT
This sequence comes from Macaca thibetana thibetana, assembly GCF_024542745.1. Lineage (NCBI taxonomy): Eukaryota > Metazoa > Chordata > Mammalia > Primates > Cercopithecidae > Macaca > Macaca thibetana. The sequence continues at coordinate 79,973,717 of NC_065586.1, forward strand.
AGGACCTGGTTCTACTTCAACCTCATTTTGTGGTGACATTTGCTGTATTATTCAGATACTACAATCAGGGTGTATTATGAAGTTAGAGTTTATCTAGTGTGGTAAGTTGAAACTCACATGAAATCTTTCAGAAATGTTTTTAGCCATTGCCTTGCATTTGATCAGAAAGAATCTGGAAGAAACTTTTGCTTCTAGTCATAATGGAGTATGGCAAGAAACACAGTCTTCAGAGGTTTATAGGTTAACGAGAGGAAACCCTCCTGCAGTGACAAATACAAGAAATAAAACAGCCAGTGCCAATTAGGGATAAGAAAAAATATTCATAGTAGTGTAAACTACCTAGTTCTTGTCTAATTTATGTTTATACAATAAGAATTATGGATGGATTATCAAAAGCAATGCAAAAGAAAACTAATTATGGAAAAAGACACTACCACAATGAGTGTTTTCAAAGCCAATATTTTCAATACATATAAAAGTTGTGAATAAGATTATGTGGGAAAAAATGAAGGATTGAACAAGGAAATCCCGTGTGTGTGTGTGTGTGCATGCACACATCTACATGTGTGGTGTGTCAGGGGTGTTAATAACTTTAAACAAAACTCATTTAAATAAATAGCACAATGATATTGTCACCAAAACCATAAAAGCATTTAATAAAAGAGAAAAGGCATTTAAATTAGCCTTGATGGAAATATTGAAAATAAATTTGTGTAATTGTATTTAAAGTGATAGTACCTTCATGCCCTACTGTTGTAGAAAAGTAATTAAACAGAAATTATTTTGGGAGCTTGGAAGGCTTTAACATGTCATCATTAAGGCTAATTTGAATATTGCTCAAAGCATCCTTGAACGTTGCTATTTCATACATCAGAAAGTATTCACTTCTGTGGCAAAGACATGTATGCTTTCATATTGGAAATTTCAGGACAGAAACAATTTCTCAATTAAAATAATTTTTCTAAGTCTTCTGGATGTAAATTTATTACACAGCTATACTCAGTGCAAATTAGAAATTTATACTTCAGATGTAATCTTTGTAAATGACAGGTGATTTTATCTGCATGACAGGACTTCTTTTTTTAGTTTTGAATTTCTTTATAGGTTTGTCTGATTTGTTAGATTTGAATAAATACAAAATGAGAGAAAAGATAACTCTGGATTTGCATGCATGTCCTTACAGAGTTTTGCTAGTGTGAAATTTCCTGAAGTCAGTGAAAGATTCAACATGGACTTTATCTACTGAGATTTACGATCACATGAGGTTTTTTGGCAGAGTGGTGTCTTGGACACAGGCCCTGGGGCCAGAGTTAGAAACATGGTTCTAACACTAATTGGGCTTCTGGTTACTTGACCTTTCAATACTGTAGTTTCCTTATCTAAATATGGGAAACAAGAAAACACCTCCCTTTATTATGAGTTAATATACATATACTCTTAACCAAGAAGACCAAGAAGAGAATCATGGCATATTAAACAAAATTCAGTCATATTGCTTGACTGTTGGATAAGGAGCTAGATAACAGGTAATGCAGATGCCCTTCTGACTTTCTGCCAGATGCTTCCTGTCAGGTCAGCAGCAGGCAGAATGCCAGTCTGTTTACTATCTACATTACGTGCAAGTGCTACCTTCAGCGATGACATGCAGGTCAGGGAGGGAGGCACTTCACACATACATCTGTCCCCCTGTCTCCCAGATGTCAGGATGCTTCTACATGCTTGATGAAACTCATGCATAATCTGAGCTCAGGGATGAGCCCCGATTACTCATGTTTTTCAATTACACGTACTTTCTTGTCAAATGCACCATTATGGTTTAATTTCTATTTTCCTGAGATAAAACACATCAAGTTTTAACATCATCCTTTTACACTGACATCTCAAAAACATATCCTTTTTTTAAATAAATGTGATACATTTCAATACTTTTCCATGCATATTTTGCTATTTTCTTTCTTAGACGTGTAAAAGGAAAAGAGAATTTGCCAGTGCCCGTTTGCCAGTGAATAATTTAGTAATTTCAATGTTGTGACTTTTATTTCTTAAAGACAGAAGAGATTCTGCTGTAGATGTGATGAAACACATTTAAGTTATAAAGTTTTCCTTTTAGTTTCTTATAAAGTAGCTCCCTGGGAAAAGGAAAGGATATGATTTTTGTTTAATACTTGTTTTCATTTAGAATATCTTCTAGATTTCAGTTTTGAGGAAATAGGCTTTAAGACGTCAAACACTATCATTATTTTGATATTACATTTTTCTAAACCTGGATGATTAAATAGAGTGCTACCTTTTTTTTTTTTTTTTTTTTTTTAGCTGGAGTCTCACTCTGTCACCCAAGCAGGAGTACAGTAGCATGATCTTGACTCACTGCAACCTCCGCCTCCCAGATTCAAGCAATTCTCCTGCCTCAGCCTCTCACTTGTAATTGGGGTTACAAGTGTGCACGACCATGCCAGGCTAATTTTTTTGTATTTTTAGTAGAGACAAGGTTTGACCATATTGACCAGACTGGTCTCATACTCCTGACCTCAGGTGATCTGCCAGCCTCAGCCTCCCAAAGTGCTGGGATTACAGGTGCGAGCCACCACACACTACCCAGAGAGTACTACTTTTAATGGTGAGAAAATACCATGTCAAATCAAACTTGATCTAAGACCTTCTTTTATTGGATACAATGGGATGATGACTATATTTTGAAACCTCAATCTGTTTGCCTCATTGGCTCTTTCTGGTACACATTCAGTCTTTAGCAGATGTAGGCTGCAAAGCTGTTCTCACTATTCTGAAGGCAGGCAATGGTAGGCAGTCATGAGCCTGTAGCTAGCATATCTGGTAAAATGATCCCTGTGTTTAGATTCAGTGTCAGTGAGATCATGTCTGCCCAGTTAATTTTAAACAACAACCCCTTTCACTTTGTTACTTAAGACCTGAATCCATTAACATTTGCTGACTTTTTTCCAAATGTATATTTATCAGAATTGGAAGAGATGAGAAAGTGTTCATTCATTAACACATGATTGTAGAACTGGTGCCAGATATTAAAGGTGAAGTCAATTGAATCAAACAATCTCAAAGATATATCCTTGCCTTCTAGTGGGTAACACTGATAAAAAGAAATACAGTTAGACCCTCCCTTTCCACAAGAATCTGCACATTCAATCAACCATGGATCAAAAATATCCAGAAAAAGAAAACAATAAAGATAACAATTATAACAATTTAAAATTGTACAAAAAATACAGCATAACAACTATTTATATAGAATTTACATTGTATTAGATATGATAAGTAATCTGAAAATGATGTAAAGTATATGAGAAAATATGAGTAGGTTATATGCAGATAATAGCTATATTATACAAGGAATTTGAGCATATGCTGATATCCTCAGGAATGACTATAGGAAATTATAATCCAGTGTAGCATGTTTTACTATAAATTTAAGTATAGTATATACACAAAGGAGTCATAGCAGTCAGGAAACATACAATTCAAGAGAAGTCACTACTATAACTGGGAAAAGAACAGAAAACACATATTGACTTAAAGAAAATCATGTTCTTATCTACCCATTTTATAACTTAGATATTTGATTCCTACATCAGTTATTGCTTGCCCAAGATCAGAAACTATATGACAACAGAATAGAGAATGATTCCAGGACTGCTGAGCTGCCTCTATGAAGTAGTTTACCTTTTTGAACTACTGAAAGTTGAAGTGGAAGTTGAAAAATGAAAGATAACTTTTACTTACAGTCTCACTTTTTTCATAGGTGTGTGTATAATAGTTAACATTAAAAATGGCCTACCTAATAAATATCTTTAATCAAATATGAGAAAAATCAATCAAATGGATAGCTTGCGATCAAGAATAACTATTTCCTATTAATGTTTTAAAAATAACCTGATAATTCTGGAATTTAAGTCATTTTGATAGAACTTCTATATGGAGTTCTTGTTGACAAATTATTCTATCTCTGGTAAAAGTAGGGAGAAATGTAATTCCATATCTAGCCAAATACTATGGTATTTTGTGGTGTTAAAAGATTTATTATAACCTGAAATGATATATTGTGTATCCTCTAAAAAATGTTTCCCTAAAGATTTAGTGGAAAAACACTTTCCCCCAATCTGTGCAACTCTAAGAAAGTAACTTATTATTGTGACAAGTAGATCTATCAGTGCTACCTGCAGGACCAAGCTGCCCAGATTACTAATGACCTGCGAAATAAATTGACCATTCCAGAACTCCCTATTCAGTTGTAAAAGAGGTGGTGGCATCACAGGCTCACTATAGACTCTAGTTGATGCTCAAAGTAACAGGCTTGGATCCCAAGGGCTTATTGAGCCATGTTGGCATAATGTCCTTACCTCACAAACTGATTTACAGGTCAAGTGTAAGACCAGCTTAAGAGTGTCTAACAAAATACCAGCTGAATGTTCTTTATTTAGAAGGAGAATAAATTTAAGCCGAATACATGATTAAAATGATTAGAGATTGAACTCTGGAGTCAGCCAGATTTGTGCCTGGATCACAAGGCTTCTATTCACTAGATTTATGATCCTCAGAAATTGTCTGTAATGTTCTGAGCCTTGATTGTCTTAGCCCCCAAAATAAAGTTACTAAAGGTATGTCTCATAGAGTAGTTGTGAGATTTCATTTGTTCATTCATTGAGTCACTATTTATTAACAGCTAACCTGTGCTATGCATGCTTGTAGGCAATGTCCTTTCTCCTTTGTAGTTTGCATTTTAGTTTATGGTGATAGCCAATAAAAAATTAATCAACAATATGTGTCTAGGTTATAATATGTACTACATGTACTATAATTTGACAGACAGTAAATGAAGAAGATGATTTTAGATAGAATTATCAAGGAAGGCCGTATCAAAAGGTGACATTTTGTGAACAAGAAAATATCTTCTATATGACAAGCTTCGAGGAAAGTGTTTCACATCAAAAGAAGAGCCTATAAAAAGTTCCCGCTCACGCCTGTAATCTCGGCACTTTGGGAGGCCAAGGCAGGCGGATCACGAGGCCAGGAGATCGAGACCATCCTGGCTAACACACGGTGAAACTTCGTCTCTACTAAAAATACAAAAAAAAAAAAAAAATTAGCCGGGCGTGGTGGCAGGTGCCTGTAGTCCCAGCTACTCTGGAGGCTGAGGCAGGAGAATGGCGTGAACCCCGGAGGCGGAGCTTGCAGTGAGGCGAGAGCGTGCCACTGCACCCAGACTGGGCGACAGATCGAGACGCCGTCTCAAAAAAAAAAAAAAAAAAAAAAAAAAAAAAAAAAAAAAAAGAAGAAGAAGAAGAAGAAAAAAAAAATTCCGGTGCTGAGAAACACCTTGGAACATTCAAGGAACTGAAACATGAAACATGGACATTGTGGGGGAAGGAAATGAACAAGGGAAAATAGTTTTGAGAAATAAGATTGGAGAGTTAGGGGTTTTTGTAAAGACCATAGGGTTCAATTTAAAATAAATGAGAAGATATTAAAGCAATAAATAGAAAATGATAGATGTTTTCAAAAGAATACTTACATTACCTCAAGATTAGGGAGTCAAGATTAGAAGAAGGAAAACTGATAATGCCAAAATAACAGCAGATAAGGCAAGAGATAATGGGATGTGGGTTATGGTGGTGGTAATAAATATGGAGGGAAGTACTCGGATTTAGGATACATTTTGGAGATTTATAGTGACAGGGCTAAACAATAAATTGGATGTGGGAGACATGCAAAAGATACACAAGTCTGACCCCTAGGGTATTGTCCTGAATAATTAGGCACCTGCTTGTGCACCATTCTGAGATGGAGAAAAGTAGAGAAAAAACAGGTTGTTGGAGAGGATGTCAATCTCTTAAATTAGATATGTATAATTAGAAGTGAATACTGGGAATCCAAGTGTTATTGTCAAATAGGTAGCTAAAAGTATACATCTGGAGTTTGGATAGCAATCAGGGCTAAATGGCATAACTCATAATGCATAGCTGAGTGCTTGATGAACTCAGTAAATGTAAATTCACAAAATGTGAAATGTTTTAAAAGTAGGATACACAGAAAACTTTATACTGGGGACTTATTTTTAAATTTGGCCTTTTGGCAGAGAATGCCACTTCTACCTCTTAAATGCAATTGTTATTTAATTTCTCTAAGATAAATTGGGAAAGTGATTTTTAAGTTGTTCTAACCCAATCATATTATCTTGTCATAGTTACGTTTAGTAAAAGAACAACAGTGACAACTTTGCAAATTCAACATCATTATCAAATGTCAAGATATGGTGACTGCTTGGGCCCTGGAGTCCGAATAAAATTCTAATTCTGCCACCTTTTAGCTTTGTCATCATGAGGTAGCTAAGAAAACACTCTGAGCCTCAATTTTGATACCTGAAAATGCAGATAATGATAGCAACTATGTCTGGAGTTTTATGATGATTAATTAAATAAGGCAATTAAAATAGGTATCACACGATGAGTACCTAAGAAACGTTTATAAATGCAAAGGGATGAGGTAAGGAATAGTATTTGTGATACGTTAGTATGACAAAGACTGTCAAGAAAAATTATAAAACTATGGAAGAGTATTTTAATTAAATTATGAAATTTATTATAGATTTTATTATTACTTATTAAATTTATTATTTATTAAATTATTATAAATTTATAAAAATTATTATTAAAATTAATGTTTGAAAACAAAGCTCTTATGCCTTCACAACACACACTGGGACCTTAAAAAGGGACAAATATTGTAGTCTTGATTTTCAAATTTACTAATAATTAAGGATGTTGAGCATCTTTTCGTATACTTGTTGCCTATCTGAACATATTCTTTGGAGAAACATCTGTTCAAGATTTTTGCTCATTTCTTAATCAGGTGTTTGCAATTGAGTTGTATTTTCTTACATATTTGGGGAATTTGCTTTTTATAAGCTAGATAGGTTGCAAATATTTTCTTCCTTTCCATTGGTTGCCTTTTCATTCTCTTGATTATTTCCTTTGCTGTGCAGAAGTCCTTTAGTTTGATGCAGCCTCATTTATCTAATTTTGCTTTTTTGTTGCTTTTGCTTTGGGTGTCATATCCCAGAAATCACTGCAAAGACCAATATCAAGCTCTTTCCTCCTATGTTTTCTTCTAGCAGTAATACAGTTTTTGGTTTTATGTTGGAGTCTTTAATTCTTTTGAGTCAATTCATTTGCTGAAATCGAATCCCCAATGTGATGGTGTTAAGAAGTGGGGCCTTTAGGAGATGATTAGATCACGGAGGGATCTGCCCTCACAATGGTATTAAAGTTCTTACAAAAGAAGCTTGAGGGAGCTCCTTTGTCCTCCTGCCATGTGAGGGCACAACAAAAAGTTTCATGTTTGAAACAGAAAAGTCTTCACCAGGTACTAAATCTTCTGATGCCTTCATCTTGAACTTCCCAGCTGCTACAACTATGATCAATAAATTTCTGTTGTTTACAAATTACCCAGTCTAAAGTCTTTTGTTATAGCAACCTGAGTGGACTATAGCAACCCGAGACTATATTACATATATGTTTTTTCTGTTTCTTCCATCTTTCTGGAGAACCCTAACACACACATATTAGAATGACTATTATTAACAAACTGAAAGATAGTAAGTGTTGACAAGGATGTGGAAAAACTGGAACCCTTGTACACTGATGCTGGAAATACGAAATGGCACAGTAGCTATGGAAAACAGTATAGAGATTTCACAAAGAAATATAAATAGAACTGCCATATTATCCAGCAATCTCACTTCTGGCCATAAATATAAAAGAACTGATATCAAGATCTCAAAGAAATATCTTCACTTCCATGTCCATTGCCACATTATTCATAATAGCCCAGATATGGGAAAAAATCTAAATGTCAATTGACTTGTAAATAAAGAAAATATGGTATTCACATACAATGGAATATTATAATCTTTACCAAAATGTAACACCCTATAATTTGTGGCAACATAAATGAACCTTTAGTATATTATGCTAAATGAAGTAAGCCAATCATGGAGGAACAAATGCTGCATGATTTCACTTTTCTTTTTCTTCTTCTTTTTTTTTTTTTTTTTTTTTTGAGACGGGGTCTCCCTCTGTCACTCAGGCTGGAGCATAATGGTAAACAATCTCTGCTCACTGCAACCTCCACCTCCTGGGTTTAATTGATTTTCCTGCCTTGGCATCCCAAGCAGCTGGAGTTACAAGCGCCCACCACCACGCCCAGCTAATTTTTGTATTTTAGTAGAGATGGGTTTTGCCATGTTGGCCAGGCTGGTCTCTAACTCCTGACCTCAAGTGATCCACCCCCTCGGCCTCCCAAAGTGCTGGGTTTATGGGCATGAGCCACTGCCCCCGGCCGCATGATTTCACTTATTTGAGGTATCTGTAATGGTCAAACTCATAGAAACAGAGAATACAGCAGGTTAAAGGGCAGGTTGGGGAAAAGGCAGCTGGTTGCTCAGTGCGTAAAAAGTTTTAGTTATGTTAGAAGAAAAGTTATCCAGAGGTGCTGTACATGGTATTACCTGAAGATAACATGATATTGTGCGCTTCAAAGTCTGTTAAGGGTAAATCTCATGGTGAGGACTCATTACCCTTATCTGTTCACTGTACATATGTATTGAAACATCACTATGTACCCAATGAATATGTCTAATTATTTGTCAACTAAAATAAAAAAAAAAATTCTTACCACAAAAACATAAACAAAAACAAAAAGCAAAGGTACACAAAACCTTTGGCTGGTGTTGAGTGTGTCTGTTACCTTCACTGGGGTGACGGTATCATCGGTGTTTGCATATGTGCAAACACAACAAAGTATACACATTCAATATGTGCAGTTCTTTACATATGAATTATATCTTTAAAATATCTGTTAAAAATAAACCGCCAGACCTAACGTCTTTTATTACTATGATAATCTGGGGCATGCTCAGCTGTATCCTTTAGCCAGGTTATGATGTGGCAATTTTTCTTTTTTAGATTAATAACATCTGATTTGATTTTCAGCTCTTTGAATTAACCTAAAAATTGATTTAATCTAATTGACGTGCGATTACATAATAGACTTAAATGTCAATTCAAAAAAAAATGGTAAAATACCTTTAAAAACACGGACAGACATCTTAGTAAAAAGAAACAGTGTAGAGTCAGAGAGAATCTTCTTAGCAATATGTAGTTAGCAAAATAAGCAGCAGCTTCACTGTGGCGCTATTCACCATAATGAGGAGAACATTTCAGCTTATGAATTATTTACATTTTTCTGAATATGAACTAAACATGAAAAGGGATGAAAGGGAGAAGCTTGTAATAGATTTTTTTTTTAGAGCAAAATACAGCCTTGTGTTGAGTTTACACTTCGCTGTCATGAGAGTTCATGGAAGCATTACAATTCTGTCGATTTCTCTTGGTGAGGAGATAACACATTTTCCTACTTTTGAGATTGCTTTTCATATTCCTTTAATTATTTTCCTTTGGAAAAAAAGGCCAAAATCCATTCAAATGCACTCAGAAATTTCCCTTTTTGGGCCCCAATTTAATTATCAGAAATTTACATAAGCTGCTATTTTGTTATCTGAAGGCGGGGTTCAGTTTCTACAAAGCATTTTCGTTCGGCGCTTTTGTGTGTGGAATTTTGTATCTGAAGATCTTTGTTGCAGATGTTTCTCACACGGGCTCCAACAGAACTGAAAATGGCGAATTCTCAGTCCCTTGTTTCCTAATTCTGCTCAGATGTTGTTTACAGGCTCTCTTGCTATTGGTAGCTGAGCTTAGTTGCCTCAAGAACTTTGCTTCCTTTGGTCTTTGTCTGTGATGCTTATGTCATATTTCTCTTTCAGGAGCTTTTCTCACAAAGCAGTTCTCCTTTCCAAGATTGTATGTCTAGGTAGATTTATTTCTTATGAAATTTTCTATACCTGGGAGAATTTTATTCATTCTGCAAATATACACTATACTCTTATTACATGCTCAATACTGCACTGATTAAGTGAAAGAAAAGTTGACACCTCTTCCGCTCAAAAGTAAAAGCAAGACCTCTGTCTAAAAAGAAGAGAAAGTACAATACATGTTTGCAACTTCTAGGAATATTTTAAAGCTATACCTTTGACACTGTGAAAATGTATAGGCAGAACTGCAGAATATTGGAAACCTATGTGCCTATATCTAGGAATTAAATTCTGATAAATCCAAAAATAGAGTACCAGGTAGCTATAAAAGAAGAAGAAGAAGAAGAAGAAGAAGAAGAAGAAGAAGAAGAAGAAGAAGAAGAAGAAGAAGAAGAAGAAGAAGAAGAGGAAGAGGAAGAGGAAGAGGAAGAGGAAGAGGAAGAGGAAGAAGAAGAAGAAGAAGAAGAAGAAGAAGAAGAAGAAGAAGAAGAAGAAGAAGAAGAAGAAGAAGAAGAAGAAGAAGAAGAAGAATGTGATTGTTCATACCTATAATCCCAGCACTTTGGGAGGCCAAAAAAGGAGGATCACTTGAATCTACGAGTTTGAGATCAGCCTGTTAACATGATGATGTCCCATCTCTACAATTTTTTTTTTAAAGTCAGCCAGGTGATTTGGCGTGTGGCTGCAGTTCCAGCTACTTGGGAGGCTGAGGTGGGAGGATCACTTGATCTCAGGAACTTGAGGCTGTAGTGAGCTATAACTGTGCCACTGCACTCCAGTCTGGGTGACAGAGTGAGATCTTGTCTCTAAAAAAAAAATAAATGAAGTATGAAGTAGATCTTTCTAAACTGGTATGGAGGTGTGGAGTGATTTTCATGTTATATTATTAAATGAAGAAAGCAAAGGATGATACATTATTCATATTTCATACTGTTCTACTTTTATGGAGGAGAAATAAAAGGAGGAGAAATAAAAAATGAAAATAAACACACAAGTGTCTGCTCATTTAAGCAAAAATAAATGATGGAGGGATAAACCGAGGAACAATAAGAACTTGTCACCTACAGGGCATATAGAGCATGAGAGAGAAGCGGTGGAAAGGGCAGGGAGTGAAGGGAGGAGGTGAGTACTCTCTGAATATACTTTCCGGTATCGTACTGACTTTTTGAATCAATGTTTTACATACTGTAAATGAGAATAAATAAACAAAATCAACAAAGAGAGGGAAGAAAGTCAAAATTAAATACAAATGGAAACAAATTAACAGAAACATATGGAAATGGTAGCGTGAGGGAAGAACTACCGCAGGTAACTTTGAAGTAGTTTTGGGACTACATGTCCTTAGGTTACAGGAAAAAAAAAAATCTAATATTAAACTTTAATATATAGTTCTTTTTTTGTTCTCAGAGATATATATTAGTAATTCTAAAACTTTTACATATTCCAGAATTGAGCAAATATGTAAATATATTATGGATAATGACAGTCAGCTTTTTCCTATTAGATCCTTTTTCCATTAAATATGGAAGCGAAAAAGATAAATAAATCCTACCATGTTGAATTGGACTTGAAGATGTCAGTGAGAACTCCTTGGGTTTAATATATTAAGTGTGTAGATAGAAAGACAGACATAGAAATAGATAATAGATGTGTGTGGGTATATCTGTATGTGTGTGTGTGTATGTATGTGTGTTATATTTCCTAGGCAGCAATGGCAATACTTGTTTGTATATCTTGTTTTCTAAATACCATTCTCCCCTAAAAAAGAATCAAGGCTCCTTACAGAAATGACTGATTTCATGTCAGGATCTGGTAAGGATAAATTGAAGTTGGAATATCTTTATGTGTCAAAAAACATAGATGTCCTCAACGAATGATGGAGACATAAAAAGACTTAGAAGTCAGTTTGAAGAGACTCTAAAAAGTCAAATCTTGAATATTTTGACAATTGAAATAAATAACGGTATTTTTTTTTACTCTATTGAATAAAGTAAGCCTCCAAACAAACAAATAGAGATGGTCTTCGTTGCACTAGAAAACCAACCACTAGATGTGGAAGGTATGATGCAATTAGAAAATCACCACTTGGCAATCACCGTAATAATTGATTCAGGCAAAAATAGTCAATAAATTCTGAAACTAGATAGTGAAAGTTTGAGGAATACACAATATTTATACAGTCTCAAAGTAGCTTCTAACAACACATTTACTAATTGTTAAGTATAAAGTTGTAACTTTATATTGGAGAAATCTGGCTGGCAGCCTTCTGGCCTAATTACAAAAGTTATTAATACAAGTAATGGTGTTACAGTCAACGACATGTGCCCCTGACATGATGCATTAAGAATGTTCATCATCCCTTCCATAACATTCAAAACAAAAGTGATTACCTTGAATTTAACCAAAAATAAGAATCAGATAAATTCAAGTAGAGGAACATTGTACAAAATAATTGCTCAGTAGTCTTCAAAAGTATTAAAAAATAAAAAACAGTTTGAGATTAAATATGATTAAGACTACATGACAACTGAATGCAACACATGACCTTAGATTTTCTTTTGCTATAAATGGCAGTATCTAGGAACTTCTGAAGAAGGTTTATATATTAGATCAGGGGTCAGCAAACATGACTTATGAGCCAAGTGATCCTACTGCTTGTTTTTGAAAATAAATCTACATTGAGCACAGCCATGCCTTTCATTTACATATTTTCTCTGGCTGCCTTTGCACTGCAACAGCAGAATTGGGTAGTTGCAACCAAAACCGTATGGTCTGCAAAACCTAAAATAATTAGCTTCTGGCCCTTAACAGAATAATTTACTACCCCCAGAAATAAATATTGATATTTAATCAATATTAAGTTGTTTATTTAGCCATTGTAAACATTGTGTAAAATAAATCCTTATTTATAGGAAATATACATGAGTACTTTGTGGGGGAAGGTAAAGGAATATCCTGTCTGCAAATTATTCCTCAGTTGTTCGGGGGAAAACATATACGCATATAACCGCTTTATATATATGTATTTATCTTAGATTACAAGAAAGATAGTAAGATAGGTAGGTAAATAGAACGATAGATAGAATACATAGATAAATAGATAGATAGATGATAGATGATAGATAGATAGATATAGATAGATGATAGATGATGATAGATAGATGATAGATACATAGATAGATGATAGATATAGATGATATAGATCGATAGATGATAGATAGATACATACATACATAAATAACTGTGGGAATGACAGAGAAAGAAGAATAAATAAATATCTTTATTAAAAGTTGTACTTAAATGTTGACATTTGATAAATCTGGAACTAGGGTGTCTGAGAATTCTTTGCACTATTTTGTCATATTTTTCACAGTTTCATATTTCTGAAACTGTCAAAAATATTAATAAAGGAAAGTGAAGTGGCAAGTACTTAGCTGACCATTTCCTCTGTTCTGTGTTTCTGCCAAATACTCCTCCTTGGCTGTATTTCCTTGGCAATACTTTTCAGTCTCTTTTGTAGCTCTCTTTTCCTTTGACTTCTTATATCTTATTGTAATTAGATGTCAGCAAAGGTCAACTTATTTCTAGGTAATCAAATACATTTTCAAGATTTCACAGATTCTATAGGAAATCTAATGTTCATAAGATTTCTTCAAGTTCTAGGAGGGTTGTGGGAGTTGTGGGGAAGGGAGCCGGCTACGTTTGTAATCTCCTATACTGCTAAGTTTCCAGTGTTGCTGAAATTTCATTTCACTTATACTGCTTTTACTATATTTTCTTTGTTCCTCTATTCTTTATCAACCCACACATGGAATTTTGCCTCCTTTCCAGGATATTCTAACAATAAAACTTCATATATATGTATATTAAATGGAAACAATGTAAATTGAATATTAGACTTTCTTTACCTACTAAGTGTTCCCGCTATTTCACTATGCACTATTAGGAACATCTCAACACTTACATTTCTCATATTGCATGGCCTCTTCTCTTGGATTTTCCTCCCTCAAATTCAATTTCTCCTATCTTATTTTAAAGAGTCACTACACTCTGTACTCCCAGCTCTAGGCCCCCATTTAGATTTGTATAAACCCATTAATGTCTCTGCTAAAACAAAAGGCATCTTGATTCTGGAGTCTCATCCTTCAGCATAAAATTACAGGAATGTGTTTTTATTCTAAGTAGGTAAGGAGTACATGACGTTGTTGGAGTTATGAACAAACCACATAATTTTATTCAGATAAAAGCTCTGAATCTCATGAAACAACTCAGGGCTCATCTTGAAATGCTGGACATAGGAGGCACCAGCACAGCCACTTTTGTCTGCTAGAAATATACATGGTAGTGTTTAAGATCCTGGAATCTGAAGTCAGACTGCCTTTATTTCTATTTTGACTCCACTAGGCAAGTGAGGGATACCAGGAAATCTGCTTAAATGCTCTGTGACTTCCTTTCCTCCTCTGTTAAATAGAAATGACAGTGGTACCTCCTGCACAGTCAGTCACAATGTGACCATCTCAGTAGTTATGTGATAATGAACCTGAAGGCAAACAAAGTGACTATTGATAAGCAATTAATTATTTAACTAAATAATACTCCATGAAAACTATAGAATACTTTGTGGTTATTACATAGTGACATGGATTTTTATTTGCTGATTTGAAAAAAAAACATATGATTAAAATAATGATAAAAGATGCATATTTGTAGATATTTGTAACCTATTTTTAATCTGGGAAGAATAACCAATATTTTGATTATCTAACATTAAGAAATAAGGAAGAAAGTTTCTCACGTTTTATTTTGTATTTTTTCATACTGCTTAAACTGTATAATATAGTATTATTATTGAAGTAAACAAGGCAGTGAAATTATGAGTAATTTTAATTTTATTTGTAGTTTACTATGTAATGAAAAAGCCAATGTATGTTTTAGTTATATATTATGAAAGGGAATACATTATTAATAACCTGATGCCAGGAATTGGCTATAAATTGAACAATGTGCTTGTGAGGTTTTGACTTTTACATAAATAAATGGAAATGAATGTGGTTATATTGCCAAAAGAAACAAATAAGCAAATCCGTATGCATACAAACAACAAAATATTTTGCAAAGTGTTTGGTACAGAATCAGTGAATGGAAACTTCAGCTGTCATTAGCTCTCATAGGTGCTTCATGAAAGAGAGAGGTGGTGTGTGTGCTGAAATTGAATCGAGTGTCTCCTTTTGAACTAGTCAATTTAATTCAAATATCGCATATGGTAACACCCAGAATGGAAATATTTTTGGAAAAGATTCTTCAGAATTTACTATAGAGTCATCCTTGAAATTAAGATAAACTATATCTCATAGAAACTTTTGTCACAGGGAATTGACTTGATTTCTTGTTTGAATGAAATCTTAATCCATGCAATTTTGCTAAAAGGTGAAATTAGGTTGTGCTTCTTGTAGAAGCTATATGTCATCAACTGACTAGATTCTTCTAAAGATGGTCTTTAAAAAGATCTCTTGATTACAAGAAACCTGTAATATCTTATTTTGATATGCTCAACTTGACTTTTAAGGATCCTGTATTTCAGGGCTTTCGATTTTTGTCTTCCATACTGGGATGATGAAGCAGTATCAACGCACTCATGTTACAACATAGCAGTCTTTATGAAAGTAAGGAAACTTTATATTTAATTAGGAGGTTGAACAGAGAGATCATCTATATTTCATGACTCTGTATATTAATTGTACAACATCTTTTCAGAAATATATAGCAGCTCAAGACTAGAAAACAAGTTTGGTAACAGTGTGCCATTTTTTAATAACAAAAATAAGCCTAACAAAACCCTGCCAGCTTGAGAATATGTCACAGTGGTCTAGATTATAGTGTCCTTGTATACATTAGAAATGTCCCTTACTTTGTCAAAATCAGGTATTCAAATGTTACAGCTTCATAACTGCCAAACAGATATTAAATCCCAATGCAGTTAAAAATGTATACACCAACTATAGCCATAAGCAGTGTATACACTTACATACTGACCAAATTCTAAGGACGAGGTTATTGACTTCTCAAGATGTGAATCAAAGGCAGAGTTTAATAGAGTCACTCAACATAGACAAGCTATGAAGATAGATTTTACAGCAAAAACTGATTGAATGTTTTCTTCAAGTGGATTTCCTATATTGTACACTCACATATTTCTTTTATGATCAAGCATAAAATTATTCTTTACAGTTTAGAATCAATTGTCAGTAATTGAAACAAACCATAAAATCACAATCTGTAAGACCCTTTGACAGCTGCTGCTTTACTGTTGCATAAAAGAGATAATACATCCATCAGATTAAAAAAAAAAAAAAAACTACTACTACTTCTTAACTGGATTGAAAGGGCTATGTCTGCCATTACAAAGAGAACCCTTACTTTTTATGGACTGAAAGAGTCTTTTACTCTATCACTGATATAGTGTTTTTGATTAACTATATCAGATGACTTAATACAAGAAACTCTGAAAACTGTACAAAATTTATGCCAAATATTAAATCCATATTACATGGGTCCTTAATGTTAGAAATTACATGACAGAGCCTTTCATTTTCAACAATCTTTCCAGTTCTTTAAGTGACTGCATTGTTAAAATGAACATAATGAATGTTTGCACAACAAAGATGTCTTAGATTCAATTTACTGAAAAAAATATTTGAAAATATAAGCATTTGATTAAGATGTTTGATAAAGACATACTATTGTTTTATGGGCACAGCTCTTAGGGAGGCTCAAGAGACCTAGGCTTCCATGTTTAATGTAATCTTGGTAAAGTGTGCGAGTCTCACTTTAATGATTTAAAGTCATTAGAAAGAAAAAGGAAGAGAAGAAAAAGAACATTTACTTGTAATTATTGTCTTTAGTGTTTGTGAAATACATGCAAGGTAGAAAGATTGGTATTATCCAAGCTTTTACAAACTCTTTTGATAGAATGCTTTTCCCCAAGGAAAGTAAAGATGGAATTAAGCCACCATTTACTTAAGGGATCAAGCTTTATTTGTGTCTCCAAAAATTTCCTAGATGGAAACAGGGGATCATAAATTAATTACTTAGCATCCTTCATATCTAGCATAACAGGTGCTCAAAAATGTTTCATGTAATTATCAGGAAAACTCAACAAAATTCTAAGATTTGAAGTACATGCAGTAAAATATTTATTATAATACATATTAACATATCCAAAATTTTAAAATATTTTTGACTACTACAGATAACATATAGTTGTTTGTATGATTGTAAATTTTATGGCATTAGAATTCCAGAAGGAAAAATAACATTGAATTGGGTTCTCATGAGATAAATGAATTGTGAATGTGACAATTACATAGTAAATCTGGGCTGTAGGTAGCAAACATGGATAATTAAAGCTGAAATTTAAGCTTAATATGTGCCTTTTCTTCAGACGTACTGCAACCTATCCAGAAGCTGTGCTTTATCTTGACAATAATGAAATGTCAAGACTACAGTGTTTTCTGGTACGTGATAGATATTGAATACATTTTTACATAACCAAAATCTAGCATTAAAATAAAATAAGTTTTCATAATACTTTACGTAATATTTGGTTCAGCTAATGCATATATAACCCAGTAGGTTACACTATCTTTTAGTCTAATTAAATAGAATCTTCATATGCTGTATTCTCAAAATAAATCATGAAAAAATATAATTCTGCATGGTCATATTATCCATCCATTTATGTTTCATTCTATCTTATCATTTATATTATTGTTTTAGCTACAAAAACTAAGGTGGATTTTCTTAAGCAGGGCAGTTAATTGGTTTGAAACTCTCTGGTCAGTGTATTTATTGTAGCTGCAAATATTTTCCTTATGGAGAAAGAAAGGGAAAAAAATGACTCTTGAGAGAAGCTGTAATTAAAACAGATAACCAGGAAAAGATGGTAAGAAAAATATAATTAGACATCAATTTCACAACCAAAATATAATTGACCTCGTTTTTGATGGAAATTGTTTTCTTATAAAGGCATTTATAGAACTTTCTTGGATTCTTTTTTAAAAAGGCAAATTATTTGGTTTCTACAGGTTTTATTGCTCTGTGTGTCTGAAGTAACAAAATCAAATACTATTCTAGTTTTTATAGTAAAAAAACAAAAAGAATACTGTTCAGGCATGGTGGTTCATGCCTGTTATCCCCACGCTTTGGGAAGTCAAGGCAGAAGAATTGCTTGAGCTCAGAATTTCAAGACCAGCCTGTGCAACATAGGGAGACCCCATGTCTACAAAAAAAAAGTTAAAAATTAGCCTCGCTCAGTGGTGTGCTCCTGGTAGTCTCAAGTAGTCAGGAGACTAAGATGGGTGGATTGCTTGAGCCGAAGAATTTGAGGCTGCAGTGAATTACAATTATGCCACTGCACTACAGGCTGGACAACAGAGGAAAACCTGTCTCTAAAAAATAATAATAATAATAAAATAATAATATTATTTTAGATAATTAAAATAAATAAATAAATACAAACAAAACTCCCTCCAAAACTCAATCTGAATTGCTTGTAAAACTTTTGATTTGGTAAAACATTTTATGAAACAAGTCTCAGAAGAGTACAAGCAATTCAATTTTAGAGAAATACAGGTTGATGTATTCGTGTAAAAAGCAAAATAAAATTATGTTTGGAAAGGAGCACTTTAAAGCCAATTACCATCCAATAACCATTTGTGTTGGTTATATATGTGTATATGATGCAAACAAATCATTTTATTAAACAAGTTTTGACACATGCCAAGTTTTTTACCTCTTCAAAGTTAGAAATGTACACAATATACATACGTTAAAACACCCTCTCTTCTACCTGGGGTACTGATGGGCATTGTTTTTTAAGGAATCATCCAAATGGTCTACTCTCTTTATCCTGGAGGTTAGATAAGAAATTAGAGTAGGAAAAGTAGGAGGACTTTTCTTTCTCTAATTAGGGAATTGTATATTCTGAAAAGTTTGGTCTGGTCTCATCTTTCTAATAAAGGGTGAATGGAAGTATTGAATTATCTTAATTTAATCTTTCATTTGGTAATCATTTTAGTATAATGAAGGAAAGAGAATGAAGTGAACAATAAAGATACAGGAAGAGAAAAAAGAGAAATAATGTAAATGATAAATTAATGTCTATAGCCATTCTCTTCATATGCGTTGTTGTGTATAATCCTCATAGTGTCCTGGGTGTGGGTTGGGATTGGGTCAGATGGTACTGATTCCATTTCACTAATAAAGGAAATGAATGCCTGTGCGGTTTGCTAAAAGCCACACTGAACATTAGTGAAGAGCAAGAACCTCTAAATTCAAATTGAATTTGCAACCCCTTTTCCAGCATTGACTTTGAAAGTAGAAAACTTAGGGAAATGAAATAAACACAATTATTGTTTCCTTTTCTAATATTTATAAAATTGAGTTCCTACTCCATATGGGGTTGTGCAACTTTTATTTAATATAACAGCATTCTGCATCATTAAATATATATTTTTTTAAATGGTATTTTTCACTCCTGCATATAACTCCCTTGGATAAATACATTATATTATTTTAACAATATAAATGATGCTGTAGCTTTCAATCTTATAACTTACATCTCTGAGCATCTCCCTG
Source organism: Macaca thibetana thibetana (assembly GCF_024542745.1). Lineage (NCBI taxonomy): Eukaryota > Metazoa > Chordata > Mammalia > Primates > Cercopithecidae > Macaca > Macaca thibetana. Next base: position 79,993,251 of record NC_065586.1, read on the forward strand.
GTTAATTTCTGTCCTGAGACTAGAATTGCTGGGTCAAAGGATATGACTATTATAAAGACTTGTGATGCATATTATAAAAAATCACCACTGAAAACTTACTAATTTTTATTTTACCAGCAATACAATGAAAGTACACGAAGTTTCACTATCACTGAATGTTATTTGTCATATTTCTCTTTTATGTGTTCTTTCTTTTTAGAATTATCTGTTTATATCATGTGCCAATATTCTATTATAAATTATGTCAATTTTCATATTTTTATTTTGTTATTTTATATACCTTTAATTATTTTCCTCTTATTTGTTAAGAAACAAAATAACCAGTTCCTTAAAGACAGTACCTCTCTGTCTTCTAATACTAACATATCAGTTATATTAGTATACTAATTAGTTACACTAGTAGTATACTAGAGTATAGCTAATACTATGCAAAGCACGCAGCAAGTACAAAATAAACTACATTTAATTATTTGGATAGTATGTTATTTCAAATGGCATTTTATGTGTTTATGGAAGGGAGGGCATCAGAGCATGACACCACATCACTCATTCATAATTCATTGTCTCATTTAATGTCAGAAGTAGAAAAAAAAAAGTAGAGGAGCTTAGGTTAGTAATAGACTGGTTTTTTGAGCTCTTTACTATATTAATAAAAATTATGCAATGTTTATATTTCTATTATACAATAATTGTGACTTATCCTTTACAGTTTATATATTTGATTCCTTTTCGTTTACTGCTTACATCTTTAATTCAGTACATTAGAAGTCATATTATTTTGCAACATATGGATTTAATTTTTATCTAATTCAAACAAAAAGATACATTTATAAAACAATGAGAGAACTATGAACATTGATATGTGATGGTGTTAAGGACTTATTGAGATTTTTCTTTTTTTCTAAAAAGTGTAAAAAGTGTGTGTTTTTTTAAAATAGTTTCAACTTTTATTTTAAATTCAGCAGGTACACGTGCAAGTTTGTTACATGCATATATTGCATGATGCTGAGCTTTGGGATATAAGTGATCCCATTACCTAGGTAGTGAGCATAATACCCAACAGGTAGTTTTTCAACCTTGCCACTCTCCCTCCCTCCAGTGTCTATTGTTGACATCTGTCTATGAGTATCCAATATTTAGCTCCCACTTATAAATGAGAACGTGCCGTATGTGGTTTTCTGTTCCCGCACTGGTTCACTTAGGATTATGACCTCCAGCACAATCCACGTTGCTGCAAAGGACATGATTTCATTCTTTATTATGGCTGCGTAGCATTCCATGATGTATATGTATCACATTTTCTTTAGCCAATTCACTGTTGATGGGCACCTTGGTTGGTTCCATGTCTTTGTTATTGTGAACAGTCTGCAATGAATCTGCAATATATAGATATATACACAATTCTATATATCTTTTGGTAGAACAATTGATTTTTTTCTGGATATAAACACAGTAATAGAATTGCTAGGTCAAATGATAGTTCTAGTTCTGTTTTTAAATTCTTTGAGAAATCTCCAAACTGCTTTCCACAGTGGCTGAACTAATTTACATTCATACTAACAGTGTATAAGCATTCTCTTTTCTTCACTGCCTTGCCAGCATCTGTTAATTTTTGACATTTTAATAATAGCTGTTCTGATTGGTGTGAGATGGTATATCATTCTGGTTTTGATTTGTAATTCTCTGAGTATTAGTGATATGGAAAATTATTTTGTTTGTTGACTGCTTGTATGTTTTCTTTTGAAAAGTGTCTGTTCATGCCTGTTGCCCATATTTAAGTATTTTAATTTGTCTTTTTCTTGTTGAATCAATTACTTTCCTTATATATTCTTAATATTAGACCACTGTTGGATACACAGATTACAAATATTCTCTTCTGTAGGTTGTCTGTTTAGTTTCTTTTGCTGTGCAGAAGCTCTTTAGTTTAATTAGTTCCCAGTTTTCAATTTTTTTTGTTGCAATTGCTTTTGAGGATTTAGTTACAAATTCAGTCCCAAGGCCAATGTTCAGAGTGGTGTTTCTCAGGTTTTCTGCTAGGATTCTTATAAGTTAGGATCCTACATTTGAATCTTTAATCAACCTTGAGTTAGTTTTTGTATATGGTGAAAGGTAGAGGTTAGAGGTCCAGTTTTATTCTTCTGCTTGTGGCTAGCCAGCTATCCCATCACCATTTATTGAATAGTCCTTACTCTATTGCTTATTTTTGTTGACCTTGTAGATGATCAGATGACTGCAGGTGTGCAGCTTTATTTCTGGATTCTTTATTTGTTCCATTGGCCTATATGTCCATATTTGTACCAGTACCATGCTTTTTTTGGTGACTGTAGCCTTATAGTATAGTTTGAAGTTGGGTAATGTGATGCTTCTGGCTTTATTCTATTTGTTTAGGATTGCTTTGTCTATTCGGGCTCTTTTATGGTTCCATATGAATTTTAGAATTAGTTTTATTTTTTTTTCTAATTCTGTGAAAATTGACGGGTAATTTGAATGAAATAGCATTGAACCTGTAGATTGCTACAGGTAGTACAATATTAATTTTTCTAATCCAGGAGTATGGAATATTTCTCCATTTGTTGTGTCACCTATGATTTCTTTCAGCTAAGTTTTGTAGCTATCCTTTAAAGATCTTTCACCTTCTTGGTTAGATGCCCAGGTGCCTGTTTGTGGCTTTTGTAAGTGGGATTTGTGTTCTTGATTTGGCTCTTAGCTTGCATCTTTTTGGTGTATATAAATGCTACTGATTTTTGTACATTGGGTTTTGATATTGTTTAGATCTGTGTCCTCACCAAATCTCATGTGAAATTGTAATCTCCAGTGCTGAAGGTTGGGCCTGGTGGGAAGTGATTGGCTCAAGGTGGCAAGTTCTCATGAATGGGTTAGCACCATCCTCTCGGTGCTGTTCTTGTGATAGTGAGTGAGTGAGTTATCATAACAACTGGTTGTTTAAAAGCATGGAGCACCACCTTCCGTTCCGTCTTTCTCCTGCTCTGACCATGTGAGGTGCTTGTTCCCCTTTTGTCTTCCTCCATGATTGCAAGTTTCCTGAGGCCTCCCCAGAAGCTGAGCAGATGCCAGCATCATCCTTCCTGTACAGTCTGCAGAAAAGAGACAATTAAGCCTCTTTTCTTTATAAATTACCCAGTCTCAGATATTATAGCAGTGCAAGAATGGACTAATACAATTTTGTATCCTGAAAGTTTATCAAAGTGGTTTATCAGTTCCAGGAGCCTTTTGGCAGAGTATTTAGGGTTCTCTAGGTATAGAATCATGTAGTCTTTAGATAATTTGACTTCTTTTCTTATTTTGGGCACTTTTTATTTCTTTCTCTTGCCTAGTTGCTCTGGCAAGGACTTCTAGTACTATGTTGAATAGGAACTGTGAGAAGGAGCTTTCTTGTCTTGTTCCAGCTCTCAAGGGGAATGCTTCCAGATTTTCAATTGTATTTTGTAATTCCTTAAGTGAGTTTTTCAATTCCAGAAGCTCTGTTGATTTTTATTTAAGACGTTTATCTCTTCCATCATTTTCTAATTGCTTTAGACGTTATTTGTGTTGATTCTCAACCGTGTCTTGCATCTCATTGACCTTCCTTGCAATCATGCTTTGAATTCTTTATCTGTCATTTCTGAGTTTCCATTTTGGTCATGGGACATTGCTGGAGGGCTACGGTGACCCCTTCATGGCCAATGCATTCAGAATTTTCATAGTGGCAGGATTCTTATGCTGGTTTCTTATCATCTGGAGATGCTGGCACTTCTCATTTTGTATTTATTTTCTTGTGGGTAGGATTTTTTTCTTTTTCTTTCTTTCCCTATAATATTATTGTTTTCATTTCCCTTCTCATTTTCCCTCCCTTTAGGAGTGTGACTATAGACAATGCTTGGGGGAGGGTCTTTTGGCTTTGCTTGTATAGCCTATTGCACTTCTTGTGGCAGGTTTTATATTGGGCTGTGAAGTTTGACCTACAAACCAGTAGATGGCACTTATCAGTAAGAACTAGCTGTGGCCAAGGTGGCTGGGTATATAATTGATCCTTCTTTACAGGGGAAGCTCTCTGTTGCCTCAGGCAATGGGTTGATCTATGGAGCACACAGTGGTCTGAGCTCCCTGCTCAGCCCCAGGGGTGTGAGGCTTAAGACAGGCAGGGCCAGACCAGGCAGTACCACCTGCAGGTCCTGTGATGTTAGACACACACAAGCTCCAGTGCTGAGACAGAATCCAGTGGGTGGCCACCGAGTGCTTTGAGGTGTGCCTAGGCATGAAGCTAGGAGACATCTTTAGCCCCAAGTCCCTGCATGGGTAGGGAAAGCAGTCTAAATTCCCAATTCAGAAGAGTGGGTGCTCCAGGTGCCTGGAGTTTTTTGCCTGGGCATGGAGTGCTGAGAGCCCCACTATAACACAGTATCTAGAGAAAATGTGGGGTGGTTCAGGCTGGTAATCTGAGTGAATGGGTGCTCCAACAGCCTGGGTATCTGTGCTTGGGGTGGAGAGGGCAGCTCAGCTTCACCACAGTCTCTGCACAGAGAGATTGGGCTAGCTTAGGCTGCTAATTCGGGCTAGTGGATGCTCCAATTGCCTGGAGATCTGTGTGAGTGTGGAACAGAGGGACCCCTGTACCACAGTCACCACAAAGATGGGGTGGGGTAGCTCAGGCTACTGGTCCAAGTGAGTAGATTCTCCAAACGCCTGGAAATCTGTCTGGGCATGCAGCAGAGAGCTTCCTGCTTCACCATGATCTCCATGCAGGAAGGGTGGGACAGCTCAGGCTGTCAATCCAGAAGAGAAGTTTCTCCAGATGCCTAGAGATGTGCCTGGACATGCAGTAAAGAAGACTTCCTGCACCCAGATCTCTGCCCAGGAGAGGTGGCTCAGAGGTGAGCAGTTGATTTTAAAGCCTGGAGATCTACCTGGATGTGAAGCAGAAAGGTGCCGACTGGACCATGATTTCTGCACAGGAATGGTGGGATGGCTCAGGCTACTGATCCAGGTGAGTAGGTGCTCTGAATGCCTGGCAATCTGCCTAGTCATGGAACAGAGAGGGCCCCACTGAACCATGATCTATGCCTAGGAAGGCTGGAGTCGCTTAAGATGCTAGTCCAGGCAAGTGTGTGCTCAGCTGCATCACAATCTCAGGGGGCACTCGGCAATGGCACATGCAGACCAGTTCCAGGTTGCCAGGTTGGCTGGCTTCAAGTCTCATCACCAAGGAGAAACTGTAGCTGTAGCAGCTCTCCTTCCCCAGACCTGCAATGGAGAGCACGACTCCAGTACCTATTGCTGAGGCATTTTCCACAATTTTGGTTGTAACGGCTGCTACTCCATTCTAGAGTGAGCCCCCTAATCTCTGGCCCAAGACTAAAATGCCTCTGTGGCCACTTGCCATGTTGCCAAAGAATGGCTGACTTTGTATGCACCCAAATTAAAAATGGCATCCTGCTCTCCGCCCAGGTGTGGAAAACTGCCTGCAGCTATTTTAGGTGTCTTTCCCTTTCAATGCCTCCAATTCTCTCTCCATGTTAGCTCCAGGGCTTTGGCAAATAAAGTGTTCTCTCTTGGCCTGGGTTGATTGGTTCACCAGTGGGAAGGTGAGTTACAGAGGGAGGCACTCTGCCTCTTTCAGATACTGGGGCTTCACTCCTTTATGTTACCTGGATGCTGTCACAAGGACTGTTTGCCCACATTTTCCTCCCTTGGATCTGAGTGTCCTTCACAATTCTGATGAATTTCCATTTTTCTTCTTGAATTAACTCAGAAAATTGATCTTTATACACAATCTTGCTACTTTCAAGTGGTTGAGGCATGCAAAAATCCTCTGATTTGCCATCTTAGGAAAGAAAACATCTTTTTTATAGTTCCATATTTTTTCATCATTGTGAAATATCAAGATAACCTGAGATTTGGGAGGCCGAGGCGGGTGGATCCCCTGAGGTCAGGAGTTTGAAACCAGCCTGGCCAACATGATGAAACCCTGCCTCTACTAAAAATACAAAAATTAGTTGGGCATGGTGGTGGACGCCGATAATCCCCACTACTCAGGAGGCTGAAGCAAGAGAATCCCTTGAACCCAGGGAGGCGGAGTTTGTAGTTGGCTGAGATCCTGCCATTGCACTGTAGCCTGGGCAACAAGAGCAAAACTCCATTTCAAAAAAAAAAAGACAGTCTGACAGTAGAATGGTGTATAAATTGACAAGAAAACACAGAAAACATCTTCCTGTGCTTCTAGAAAGACCTTATCCTTTGAGAGATATATTTTATAATGTAACCAAATAAAATAATTTTGATAAACATATTAGACTTTTCTTATGAGTATTATAATTATTTTTGTATATACACATAGAGTGATGCAGGGACAAATCTAGGCTTCATTATTATATGAATCAAAAGTTAAAATTAAAATTAAAATTTAATTAAACCTTAATCAAATAGTAATTAGGTTTTAACTTATTTATCATATAAGTTATGTCGACTCAAGAAACAAAAAATGTTGCACATATGGTTTAACTTATTTAAAGAAGACCTTTTCCTTAAGATATTCACTATTGTCGGCCGGGCGCGGTGGCTCAAGCCTGTAATCCCAGCACTTTGGGAGGCCGAGACGGGTGGATCACTAGGTCAGGAGATCGAGACCATCCTGGCTAACACGGTGAAACCCCGTCTCTACTAAAAAAAAAAAAATACAAAAAACTAGCCAGGCGAGGTGGCGGGCGCCTGTAGTCCCAGCTACTCAGGAGGCTGAGACAGGAGAATGGCCCGAACCCGGGAGGCAGAGCTTGCAGTGAGCTGAGATCCGGCCACTGCACTCCAGCCTGGGCGACAGAGCGAGACTCCGTCTCAAAAAAAAAAAAAAAAAAAAAAAAAAAAAAGATATTCACTATTGTCATTATATCTTATATATAAATATAATATAGAATATTTTATGTATTATGTTGATATGCTAATTATAAGTATATATTACATTAATTATATGAATAATTTATATAATTGTATATTATCTATATTTTTATCTCATACATATATAATCATATATTTGTATAATCATGTATGTATATAATCCTGTATTATGACCATTAATTATAATCTAATTATGAACTTAAGATTATATTAATAGGAATATATATAATAGCATATATATATAATTTTTATATAATGAGGGGGTACACGTGCCCTCATTCTACCACATTTGATATAGCAGGTCACTAGTCAGACTCAGGCAGGTCAGGAGAAGCATCCTTCACCAGGAATGTCAGGCAACCGTCAGGTATCTGACAGGTCAGTTGGTTATTAAACTGTCTCTCTAAATAATAATTGGTCACAGCCACCTCCATAATAATAATAATAGACAGAGACATCTGAAACTGGTAATCAGCAGCTTCCCAATAAGATCTCAAGAGTCAAACAAGTGGGCTCAAGCATGCTTACTAAGAGGCAAAACAGCAGAGTTTAACTGGTAACACTCAGCTGGTAAGGGAAAAGTGCCTCAAATGAGCATGTGTACATCTTCAGTAAACGCACTCCACATGCAGCCCCTCCCAAGTGCTGGCAGCCATTGTGCATGCAGACAGCCCACATCAAAAGAAGAATCAGGGGAGAAGTAACTCAAAAGCCTGGAACCATGCCAACATATAAAACCCCAAGTCAAAGGGCAAACCATACACTTGATCTCTCAAGTTGCCCACTTGGCCCTCTTCCAGGTGTATTTTACTTCCTTTTGTTCCTGCTCTAAAGCTTTTAGATAAACTTTTACTACTGTTCTGAAACATACTTCTCTCTCTCTCTCTGCCCTATGCCCCTTGGTCAAATTCTTTCTTCTGAGGAGGCAAGAATCAAGGTTGCTTCAAATCCCTACGGATTCACCACTGCTAATACTTTGACATTTTGAGATTCTTTTTAGACCATCATTTTCTATGCGTAAAGGCAAGATGTGTCTCAGTCAACTATTGTGGGGATTAAGGCATCGAATGAAGAGTGTAGCTGAGAGGACTGTAGCATATTTGGAATAGAGTTTGTCCTCAATCTGTAATGTAATCCAAGTGGCTCATTGAAAACTTTGCTCCACAGTAGGAAACCAATCCTCCAGGAAAATCTTTTGCACACAAATGTCATTGCATTTAACAGGAAAAGCCTTGTTTTTGGAAATCAGTGTTCCAGAAAATGCCAAATTAAATGGACAGTTACTCTGACTTGCCTTGAAGATAGTTTCACATATTAGGAAAATGGCCCAAAAAAGTAACTTTTGTTTAAAAAGAGAAAGCATCTGATATGACTTTAGCACTACACAAATGGCACTACAACCCCAAATGAAAATATTAAAAATCTGAATTGCATGATGAAATTATGGCAAATGATTGGAGAAATAAGAAAGGAGATTAACACGCATAAACTCAACTCCTTGTCTTCTAAAATATTTATATATGTAAATATAGGAGCTCTTCCTTTCTTGAAATAGTCAAGCAGCCAGAATTTCTCTGGGTAACACCATTGCTTTTTCAATTCAAAATTCCTGTCAAGCACCACAAATGTATGCAAACGTAACTGGCAGACAAGATTGTAACAATGTTTCATGGCTCAACTGCATATGTTCTTCAGTGTACCAAGCAAATAGTAGGTAGAATATAAATGCATGGATTTTACTCATTTTTATTAAGAGATAATCACATTCACAGGTAAGGATGAGCTGAAGAGTTTGTGATTGTCAACTTGCTATTTACTAATATTCAGATATTGCTTCCTCTCTAAAGCTTTCTCTGGTCCTAACAGACTAATCTGTTTCTGTCTTTTCTGCTCTATTTTAATTACATGTTTTACTTACATATCTTAATGACAACTTTAATTACACTTTTTTTAATTCCAAATTTTATTACAAAATGTTAAATGAAACAAAACTAGGCATGTTCATGTATAGTAAGGAATATTTCATGGAATATAAAGGCAAAGATACCAATTTTTATTAACATGTGAGCTCCATGAGATCAAAGACTTGTGTCTTGTTCGCTGCTTAATTGCCAATGCTTAATGAATGAGAAGGTGCATCAAAAGACAAGCTGCCCACAGACCCCCTGGGATGTGCAAGAGAAGAGTGGATGGAGATAGGCAAGAGGTGAACTATTATGACTTTAAAGAGTAATTAAGTTTAAGGGGAGAGAAGCAGGGTGGAAAGTGTCTGTCATTGAGGTGCTTGTCAAAAAATAAATGTGCAAACATTTGTTGGTAGACATCCTAAAAAAAAAAAAAAAAAAAAGAAATGTAGAATATGGTAAAGGTGCCACAGAACAAAAATGCTCTGGGCTTAATGGTTTTGCTGAGACCATTCTCTGAGACTCGGATGCTTTAGCATTTGGATTGTTAACTTTATTTATGGAAAAAAAGATAGAACCGTCCAGACAATTTATATTTTTAAAGGTAATAAGGTAGTATGAATCAACAAGGATGTCCTCATACACATAACTTACTGGGGCAGTTTGTTCTTCCCTGATAGGTCCTTTTTGAATCAAGCTCTTCATTTTGTACTACAGAATTAAGTTATCAAATGTAGCCCACTTGGCTCTGCTTTTTTTTTTTTTTTTTGGTTTTTTTTTTTTTGGTTGTTTTTTTTTTTTTTTTTTTTTTTAATGCAATTTCCTTTGCCTTGTAACTGGACCCAGGTTCTGCTGCTTGCTGCTTGAAAGCCAGACACAAGAGGTAAGAATTGGTGGGAGGAGAAGCAGGTTCAATTGGAGAGCAAGCAAACTGAGAAGATGGCAAATTAGCATTCTAAAGTACCATCTTACCTTTTAAATTTTACCAAAGGGTTTTTATCATTAGATATTCAAGATTTTCTTATTGTAACTAATAGGGCAATAAATACCTTTATGAATACAATTTTTCTCTTTTTTAGAATATCTCCCCTCTCAAGGTAAATTATCATATCTATAAGCAGATAGTTTCAAAAAAACAAAGAATCACAAAAATCTAAAACCTTTTTCCAATACTTTTAGCATATTTTCAACCACTAACCAAAATAATTGTAACTATTTACACTATCAACAGTAATATATGAATTTTAGTATACTCTAGAAAGCAGATAGTAGTGTTATTTTACATTTTTATTAATTTTATAGGTGTTTCATTATTCTTTTATTTGTGTTTTTTTTTTTTTTTTTTTTTTTTTTTTGTTTTGAGACGGAGTGTCGCTCTGTCGCCCGGGCTGGAATGCAGTGGCCGGATCTCAGCTCACTGCAAACTCCGCCTCCCGGGTTTGCGCCATTCTCCTGCCTCAGCCTCCCGAGTAGCTGGGACTACAGGCGCCCGCCACCTCGCCCGGCTAGTTTTTTGTATTTTTTAGTAGAGACGGGGTTTCACCATGTTAGCCAGGATGGTCTTGATCTTGTGACCTCATGATCCGCCCGTCTCGGCCTCCCAAAGTGCTGGGATTACAGGCTTGAGCCACCGCTCCCGGCTATTTGTGTTTTCTAAATGTAAACTCTGGTTGTTAAATATATTTTGTTATATTCAGTATTAGTTGTATCTCTTCTTATGGAAACAGTCATGTTATGTCATCTATTAAATTTATTAATGATATTTTTAAGGCTTAATTTGAAATCAGAAATCTAAGATAATAAGGTTTTCTCTATTATATTTCCTGTAAACACATTTACCTTAGTACAGTTTTTTATAACTTTATTCATGTTATTTACATGAAAACAATGTTTTATTTGCATATAGATGTATGTATTGTTCATTTCCTTTGACTAATTATTTCTTATTTCAAATATGTGAATTTCTATTAAAGATTAGTTTTACAAACACAAGTATATTTATTAATTTATTTAAGAAATGGGGTTTTCTCTATTATATTTCCTATAAACATATTTACCTTAGTACAGGTTTTTTATAACTTTAGTAATGTCATTTACATTAAAACAATATTTTATTTGCATATAGATGTATGTATTGTTCATTTCCCTTGAGGAATTATTTCATATTTCAAATACATAAATATCTATAAAAATTAGTTTTAGAAACATAGATATATTTATTCATTTTTTTTTTAAGAAAAGGGGTCTGGCTATATTGGTCATTCTTGTATTGAACTCCTGGCCTCAAACAGTCCTGGCACCTTTGACTCTCAAATTGCTGTTATCACCATACCTGGTCACACAGATAGATACATTTAACTTTATCCTAAAAAAATACTAGCTCTGTTTTTGGGGGGGGGGTTTTGTTTGTTTTGGTTTTTTTTGGTATAAATTACACTCAGATGTGATTCCATTGGAACACCCCTATTTTTCTAGAAGAGGCATTAAACCATGTACTATCATAAAGTTCCTTTTGTGTTCTGCATACCCGGTAATAGCTCAGGCTTTTCTTAGATCTATTGAATGACTTACTTACCTACACAGCATGAAAGAAATAAAGATGATGGGTAGAGATTTACTGTAGATATCAGAAAAGATCAACGGAGGGGGATTTATAGTTATTTGATGAGTGAAATGGGAAAATGAGAATAGGCAATTCTGAAGTATACCTTTTTTCTCAAAACAGTCAAACTTACCAGAGTGATAGATTTGTCTAGATGTGCTGGGTATTTTGCCATAATTTTGTATTTCTTCCACAGCACATCAGAGATCTAAATAAAGTCCTACTCATCTATCTGGTATGGAATCCTAGGATACTCAAGCCAGGGAGTAGGGTCATACTCTACAAACTATATGCCTATATTTTAAGAATATTGTATTTGCTTGGTTTAAACTACATCTATTTCATATATTTAGTAGCACATCATCAGTCCTTTCATGAGAAACCTAACACTTTTCTTCTGATACCTTTCATAACTTCTCCCCTGATCTCCCCATCCTGAGTTACATTAAATGACACTGTACCATCATTTAGGTTATACAATAGTTCTCTGGAGATTCAGTGTTACCAATATTTTGTATGGTACTTGACTCTATGAACTACCTTATAAGCACTTATATTCTTTATTCTTGTTTTTTTCTTGTTGTTTTTCTTCTTAATAAACTTCTGGCCAGTTTTCAGAATCATTTTTGTTTTGCATAAGTTATTTGCATGCTTATCAACATATTTGCTGAATTTTTACAGAACTTTTCTGATAATTCCAAGACCAAATAAGAAGTATCTAATTTTTAACGATTATTGCTGTGGCTTAAATAGTTTCAGTGTCATGATATCATTTCAATGTGGTTATATTCTATGATAAGCTTCCTTATTTTTTCAAGTCTTCAAACATAAATTCATAGACATATGGCTGTGTGGCAGTTCTACACACTGCCCAAGCTTCAATCAGTCCATTCCAGGGGTAGTGATGCAAGGAAAGTGAAGTTTAATGGTAACTTTTATTCCTCTAATAAGTGGTAGATGAAGTAGTGACGGGCCTTAAAAGGAGAAAACACTAATTTTTTTTTCCCCAATCTGGTGAATTTTCCCATGCACAGTGCTCAAATTTCTTCTACTCAGGGAGATTTTCCTAGAGAAGGATAAATTTAAATTATAGAAGATAAAAATGTGATCTCATCAAAACACTGTTTACATATATATGCACACACATTCACAGAATTTTAAAAATTTATTTTAATATGGATGTTTTAAGTTACTTGTGGGGACATTCTTTTGAACAGACATGCCTGTCTCCCTATCTCTGTCCCACAGTGGAAAATGGTTTATTGCTACACAAACTTTCTCAGATCAGTAACACTTGGCTCTGTGTGTTGAACCCACAGTTAAGGCCCAAAAACCGAATCTTGTTTGTCAATCACTTGCTCTGTAACTTAAGACAAGTCATTTCGTGCTTCTACACTCTATGTAAAAGTATAATTTTCCTGTTTGACAAATAATGACCTTGCTACTTACTAATGAGGTAACTATATTAAATGTCTCTGAGCCTCAGTGTCTTACTATCCCTGTTCAGTGGGAATAAGGATATACATTCAGCACATTTGTCAAGTAGTGTAAGATGTAAGCCTGACACACAATAGGTGTTAAGTAAATGGCAACTTCTACAGCATTATACACATATAACATAATATACACACAGAGCACACATACTTTAAAAGACAAAAATATCCCATAACAAATGGTGGGTCTAAAAATAATGTTTTAGAATAATATTTTAAAATGTTTAAACTTCCAATTTATCATGCTTAAGCCTGTAAGACTTCTATCAAAGCATCATTATTGTACATTGTAATTTAGTTTGGTTTCTGTATTTTTAAAAGAAATCCTTGCCATCCTCCAATTTTAATGTTGGAATGTAATCTGAAAGCATTTTATCTGAACTGTAATCAAGGAAGTTGACTCCTGATCTCTTCTCGTATTACGCGGAAGGATGTCACTGTCAGTGTTAATGGTAGGATGGAGCTGCCCCACTTCTAAGAGTAATATTTCTTACTTTATTTAATTCACTCTTCCTGACTTTTAGGGTCCGGTCTGTAATTCTACTGAATGGCAGTCAATGCTGTAAGCACATTGAGTCAGCATGGATGAAGCTGATCGTTTTTACCCCTCCTTTTCTGCAGTTATTTTTAGCAACAGATTACAAACTATTTATAATATCAAAAGTCACTGCTGGATGTGTTAAAGTATTTTTATCAACTGCACTGCTGCCATTGTTTTCTCAGTCAATGTTGTTTCTTGGGGAAACTATCAGAAATGTCATGTTTTCGTCACACATTTTGTGATTTAAATTATTATCCAAAACTTTCTATAAGAGCATAATGTGCTTTAGCAGATAGAAAACAAAAAACCCCACAGAAGAAACATAAAAAGTTTGTTGATATTTTTCAAGATAAATGGGGCATACTTTAATGATGATTATAATAAATATTAATCATGGTAAAGCTTAGAAACACTTTATTAATTTTTCTTAATCACACTAATAAATCTAAAAAGCATAAAATGGTTCCTATATTATTGCATTAAATCCTTACTGCATTATTGAAATTCCATGTAAAATAGCCCACACACATCTAAGAAAAATAAAATTTGAGCCTGGGCGTGGTGGCTCATGCCTGTAATCCCAGCACTTTGGGAAGCTGAGGTGGCCGAATCACGAGGTTGGGAGTTTGAGACCAGCCTGGCCAACATGGTGAAACCCCGCCTCTACTAAAAATACAAAAATTAGCCAGGCATGGTGGCGGGGGCCTGTAATTCTAGCTACTCCTGAGGCTGAGGCAGGAGAATTGCTTAAACCCGGGAGGTGGAGGTTTCAGTATGCTGAGATCGTGCCATTGCACTCCAGCCTGGGCAATAGAGGAAGACTCTGTCTCAGGGGGGGAAAAAAAAATGAGTAACACAAAGACTTACAGCAAAAGTCATTTTTTTAAATATATTTTGTCACTTCATTTGTTTCCAAGTTCTTTCACATCAATTTCACGTTGACAGAATCTCAGTCTTGGTTATTAAAAAGAAGCCAGACACAATGGCTCATACCTGTAACTCCAGCACTTTGGAAAGTCAAGCAGAGAGGATTGCTTGAGGCTGGGAGATCAAGAACATCCTAGGCAACATAGAGAAACCATGTCTGTACAACACAGTAGCCGGGTGTGGTGGCATGCACCTGTAATTCTACCTACTCAGGAGGCTGAGATGGGAGGATCACTTGAGTCCCAGGTTCAAGTTTAGTGGCTTTCATTGAGCCACTGCACTCCAGCTTTGGTGACAAAGTGAGATCCTTTCTCAAAAAAAAAAAAAAAGCATATCAAATATAAAATGATATGAGATGGCATCATTCTAATAAAACCAGATCAAAGTGTTGCCAGAGTTGATTTCTTCTGAGGCCTCTTTTCCTAACTTGTAGATGGTCATTTTCTCTCTCTCTTCTTATGTGGTTTTTCCTGTGTGTTCCTGTGTTCAATTAAAGAGGCCAGTCATATTGGATTAGAGCCCACTCTAATAACCTCATTTTAACTTAATTGCCTCTTTTTTTTTTTTTTTTTGGTTTGGTTTTGTTTTTTTGAAACGGAGTCTCGTTCTGTTGCCTAGGCTGGAGTGCAGTGGCACAATCTCAGCTCACAGCAACCTCCACCTTTGGGTTCAAGTAATTCTCCTGTCTCAGCCTTCTGAGCAGCTGGGATTATAGACATGTACCACCATATCCAGCTAATTTTTGTGTTTTTAGTAGAGACAGGGTTCACCATGTTAGCCAGGCTGGTCTTGAACTCCTGACCTCCGATGATCCACTCACCTCGGCCTCCTAAAGTGCTGGGATTACAGGCGTGAGCCACTGCACCCAGTCACTTAATTACCTCTTTAAAGATCTAATCTTTAAACATAGTTATATTCTAAAGTACTGGGAGTTAAGCTTCAACATACGAATTTTTAGGGAATACAATTCAACTCATAAGAATATGTAATATTCTAGTAATAGTGATAATAATAATAATAATAATAATAATAATAAAAGACAAAAATGTGCCATTATAACCTGGCCTGCATTGCTCTCTCTCATTAGAGAACCCTAACCTTCTTAGGAATGTCCCCATATTCAACTATAAAACTGTATTTCCCAGATTGCCTGGCACTGAGAAGTGATTGTTTGATCCAACTCTGCACAATGGATTTTAAGTGAAATTGTTGGGAAAGACCACTGTGGCCGCTGACAGACAGTACCCGCGTCCATGGGTATGCGTCCATGGGCATTTGTCCTTTTAACCCTCCGTGATTTCCAGCAGCCACTCCAAAGAAAAAAGTGGCAAGCTACAATATTCCTTGTACTGCTGGTTTGTGGACTTATTTTATGTGGAGAAAAACGTATTGTATGTAAGTCATTACTATTCAGTGTTCTATTACATGAGCTAAAATGAATCCTTTTTAATATTGAGAATTTAAGGAAAAAGACACCTGAGATGATAAGAATTTGTTAAAAATGGTTCAATTGTTTTTTCATATGAAGGGGGCCTAATGACATTATAATCAAGACCAATAGTAGAAATTAAGATATAATTAACATCTTCTGGCCTTTGAAAATTTTCACATGACATATGTCTGGCCATTTCTATAGTAATATCATGGACCAATTTTTATAATTGACTTGTGAAAATGAATTTATATCTTAAGTTAACATTAATTAATGAAGAAAATGATCCTGCAGAAGAGACGAGCCTATTTCAATATCATCTTTGGCTCATAAGCATGAATGACACTGATACATTTTACAATTACTATGATCTGAATAATTCCACTCTAGTGAATTCACTACATTTAGCCCACGTGTCATGTAAAAATAGGTCATGACAATTGATGTTGCTAAAGAATTATGTAATGGAAGCTCTAGTCAGTAATTTTAGAAAATAGCCAAATAGGGTCATTTAATACAAACTTTTATCATGACTCTTTTCCTTTATTTTGGAAGTATATGTAATGGTATGTACAGATCACTCTTTCTAAATGGATTTTCATATTTAAAATATATAGGAGTCCATGTAAAGGCAAAATGTAAAGTAAAGTATATATAGTTATATATCTGAGTACATTTTACATGCAAGATATAGTTACATAGTGATCACATATCAAGTGCAAGACTTGTAATAGGTGCTTTGAATTTTGTAATTAAATTTGACAAATTTATGCTATACTTCATTTTCCTTCATAGTATCTATGGTAGTATATCAAGTCTTTCATGCATAAAGCTAAAATATTTACTCAACCTCTAAGTGAATAAGTAGATAACCTACACTTGCCTTTTTAGGGAGATTCAAACCTTCTTTTTCTAGTCCTTCAATTCTCTATGTTGCTTCAAAGGAATGAGTCAGAATCCAGGGGAAAATGCCCTACTGCTAAGAAGGACATATATTGTAAAATTTGAAGACACCATTATTGTCTAGGTTTCTAAGGGCGAGAATTTTAATAGATTTTATAGATCAACATGCCTTGAACGTGATATTTTATACCCCTTTCTGACATTTACACTGATTAAGTCATTGAGTAGAGGCAATTCCCCCATTCTATACATAAGAGAAGACCCAATACTTAATTCGTCCTCTCTCCCTTCTTTCTCATTTACACACACACGCAAACCTACCTTAAGTCTCCTCCTCCACAAAACAAAACAATAAAAAAACAAAATTGTAATAACCTTGACAAGAATAAAAATAAAAACTACCCAATGCACAGAAGTAATGTTACTTAGATACTTTCCCTGATTTAAGAAGGCCCTGAGTCTGCATCCTAAGACAGCCAGCATCAAGATATTGAGGCATGTCTCCTCTCTCCTCCCTGTATGTTTGGAGAGCAGGACTCGGCTGCACAGGCCTACTTAAGTAGAGAGACGTTGAAAGAATTCATTCCAGTCTAGCCTACTGGATTGCATTACTGGCTGTTGAGGCCAAAGTCCCAAATAATATGTAGGGGTGCCTTGCTTTCTCTGATATGGTTTTCGACACATATTTCTCAGAAACTATATCATAACAAATGACTGGTCAGGAACAGAATTTTGTTTGCCTGGAGTTGGCTGGCCGGAATGTGATTGCTAAATGTCATCTAATATTTGTTCATATCAGCATCCTGTTTCATCATTCACAGCAGAGCCCAAATCTGTTTGATTCTAAATTCATTGTCATTCATCTACACATTGCTATCTACTCCATCTTTAGAGTTACAGGCAGGTTTCCAACCGTTCCTCTGTCTTTTGATGATGTTCATATAAAGTTCCCATGTTCTTCTCACCTTATTGTAGTCAAAACTTGTTTGAATAGGGACTTCTCAGACTAATGTCCATTCCCTAACTGTAAATGTCAATGAAGTTTAGGGCATCTAAATATTCCCCATAATTGTCCAAAAATTTGTGCATCTCTGTTAATTTGAGCCAAGTCAATAGAATCAAATTATTTTATCAGATTTTAAAGGGAGATCACATTCCCCTACCCCACATCTAAAAACAATTGTTCTACAAAATATTTAGTAATTACAATAATGATGATAGTAGAAATATAACATACTGATAATCATTGTTATTAATTGAGGTAGTAATATGAGGGTTTTATAGAAAGTGGCATATTTAATTATTATAAGAAACCAGAATACAGTGTTAATGATCCACATCATAATGATGAATAAATTGAAGCTGAGAAAGAGTAAGAAACTTTCTTACAGTGTCATATTAAATAAAAGTAGTGCCAAAAGTACACACCAATCTGTTCAACTCTCCTTGACATATATGTAGCATACTGTGTTGATGTCACGGCAAAATAACTTGCAACGCTGAGTCTACACTCTCTTTCAGGACGGGTAATGGTAGCCAGCATAGCATACACACATACAGTATTACACTAAGGAAAAGCACTTCTATAATAATTGAGCTTATCCATGAATGGAGAGATAGTTTGTTCTTAGATCAGGGAACTGTTTTTCTAAACTCCATTAATTCCATAGCAAATTGACTCCATAGTCAAATGTTAGTGTGATTCCAGTTAAATTTGTGTTTTATCTTTTTAAAAACTGTAAACAACCAGATATTATTTTAAAATAAAGTTTTTTTATTAGAAAGCAATGACAATGTATATTAAAGTTTGATCTTCTTAATTGACTTGTATGCTAAAGTTCATACAAGGAAGGTCAGGATTATTGGCTACAGTTTTCACACTGGTATATAAAGAGATTGTTAAACCAAGAGTCACAGAGGTTGGCCGTATGCTGTATGATACTGCATAAGTCAGCACAACTCTTTCAGCTTCATCAACTTCACACATAAAGAATGATAAGATGGTGTGGTGCAGTGGCTCACGCCTGTAACCCCAGCACTTTGGGAGGCTGAGGCTGGTGGGTTACTTGACTTGAGGTCAGGAGGTTGAGACCAGGCTGGCCAACATGGTTAAACCCCGTCTCTCCAAAAAAGTATAAAAATTACCGGTGCGTGTGGCACTTGCCTGTAGTCCCAGCTACTGGGGAGGCTGAGATAGGAGAATCCCTTGAACCTGGGAGGTGGAGGTTGTAGCGAGCTGAGATTGCGCCACTGCACTCCAGCCTGGGTGACAGAGTGAGACCCTGTCTCAAAAATAAAATAAAATAAAATAAAATAAAATAAAATAAAATAAAAACAAAAAAGAAAGAATGAAAAGAATGATGAGATGGCTTTTGTGTCTTTCCCCTCCAAGATGAGGTAATATGACTCAATTACATGCTTCTTGTTGCCAGAGTCTGATGAAATGCATTGTTAGGGCATTATTTGACTTTTGTTTTATGCTATGCATGTGCCTAAATTATCATTTAATAAAGCAGCAACTTTGCAAGGAATTTAGCTTTTGAAGCTTCCTGTACTCAACAGCAGCTTACATTAAATGTGTATTATTTTTCTTTTTAATTAATTTCCTTCTCAACTATAATAGTATGCATATGGAGGCACTTCAAATACTTATCCTAATAAATGCCTTCCACAGGCATTAAATATGGTTGCCCTTCACTCTTTCTCATCAAGGATCAGCTTGTTACATAATAGACTAATTAAATAATTAAAAGTTTTAATATGATTCCCTGGATGAATTGTGGAAAACAGTATATTAGCAATCTGTTTATAGAAAAAAATAAATAAAACTAACAAATTTTAACTAACTAAAACTAACACTACATCCTTAAACCTTTATTGAGGTTTCAAAATGGCACATATGGGTGAGTTTGGTCACTTCAATCAGGGGAACCATTTCATCTAAGGTGAAATGAAATGTATGCTATTTTACTTCACAGGGCCCAAATTTGACAATGGATAATAACAATCCATAACAGAGAATTATGAACATATTTTTAAATGGTAGAAAGAATCTTAGGGATTTCACGAAACATAGAAATATGTGTGGCAATCCAAAGCTGAAAATTACTTTGATGGACAGCATTATTTTTTGAAAACCTGACCTCATGCTCTTTGTAATCCATTTTCTGCAGTTCATAAACTTGTACAGTTTTAAAAACCTGTGTGTGTGTATATATATATATGTATATGTGTGTGTGTGTGTGTGTGTGTGTGTGTACAAGCGCATGGTTTCTTAAATGTTTCTTTTTTTTGCTCTGAAATTCTGTACAGTCATATAGTATTTACTGACTAATTTTTGTACATACTATGCTAGACATCGTAGGCATGTGCTATAACACGTTCTAGGAAAGTTAATACTCACTGAATTAAGAAGCTGATGATTTTTAATATGATAAAGTAGAAGCAAGAAAAAGAAATGGACAATACTGTTTACTAAATGATAGATGACAAGAATGTGTTAGCTATTTCTGTATGTAAACATAAAGCATTTAAAGGCTAGACATTATCCACTGGACTTAAGAAACCAACACAAAAGTAAACCAGAGCAAATTCTCTACTTACAAAGCATTTACTAATGATGTCGTGTCAAGCTCTGGACTTGCCATAGTTTGACTAAAGAATCAATAGCTTCAGCATTAATGATCTGCAGCAGTGACAGAGGAAGCTCCACTGCTGATGTGATTCTTCAAAGCCCACAATGTTCTGTTCTGTCTGCTTATAATACTGAGCTGTAATTACCTATCTAGGGTCATAAATAATAAAGGCAGACCATTGAAATAACATCGAGAAACAGAGTTTGTCATTTAAGATAGGGGTCAGAAGAAGATCTAGTCAAGGGCAACTGGCTTATAAAAGGAAGTGTGATCATCAGGATAAATGAAGTGTCTTTTACTAGAGATTCCAATAGACTAGAGACTTGCTGCTGTTAATGTGTCATTTATATCATACACAAAGGAGAATAAAATAGTAGAGAAAAAGAACATTGAAATATTCATGGTCAAATTTCCACTGAATCTTTATTAAGTCACTAATTTTGGATGAGAGTTCATCTTATATATGAGATATTATATAGTTTGCACTTAAATCTATTTAACTAGTTATAAAGACTTCCACAGAACAATCTACCTCTCTGACATTGTCAGTAAATTAATGATTCCTTTGAATTAAATCTTCCTTAAAATAGATATGCCTTTACCTAGAAGTACATGCTCTAACCACATATGTAATCTTGGTTTGAAAATCAAAGCAAAATTAAAATCTGAGTAATATGGAGTAAGAAAATAAAGCCTTTGATGTGTTTGACAGAAAAATTCTATCAGTACATACAAATTAAATTACAATTTTATTACCTTTATCTTATACATATGTTGCATATTTATATATTTTTAATAACAGTATATTTCATATAATGTTCTCAATTATTTACAATAACATATTAACTATCCTTTCAGGGCTAATACTTTAAGAGAGAATTTTTCCCATGAAACTGTACCATTTCTTTATGAGAAAATTTTAGTTAGTTTGCTTATTGTTTGCACAGATATAAACATTTGGAAGAGTGGTTCTTTACCAGGGCTGATTTTGTGCCCTAGAAGACATTTGGCAATGCTTCGGGACATTTTCTATTGCTACATCTTGGAGGGAGATGCTATTGGTATCTAGTTGGTGGATGCCAAGAATTCTGCTAACCATCCTGCAATGCACAGGAAAGACCTCCACAATAAAGAATTATTCAGTCAAAAACATCCATGTGCCAGCATTGAGAAACCCTGATTTAAATATATATTTTAATCTTCCATTTGGTTTCCAAAACTCCTCAAGTCCTAGACATTGTTTCAATGGAATATCATAATAATGTACTATGAAGTCACATGATATGTGTGTTTTGGAGTTAAATATTCTCTGACTTATGATTGTTTTGACCTAAATGAAAAAATGTAGTTTTCATATTTAATAAATCTGGAAAGAATATTAAAATGGGCGGATTCATGTTGCCTTGGTGCTGATTAATATTCAGGGTATTGCAGTGATCGGTTTCAAGTCCCAGTTTCTTTTTCTTTTTTATTTTTTTCTTTTAGAAACAAGGTCTCTCCATCACCCAGACTGGAGAACAGTGGCACTATATTGGCTTGCAGGCAACCTCCGCCTCCCAGGCTCAAGCAATTCTCTTGCCTCAGCCTCCCAAGTAGCTGGGATTACAGGAGTGTGTCAATACCCACCTGACTAATTTTTGTATTTTTAGTAGAGACGGGGTTTCGCTGTGTTGGCCAGGCTGGTCTTGAACTCCTGAGCTCAAATGATCCACTCGCCTCGACCTCCCAAAGTGCTGGAATTACAGGTATAAGCCACTATGCCTGGCCGCAGGTCCCAGTTTCAAATGACCCCTTTGCAGGTCCACATCTTTAAGAAACCCCTAACCTGGCCATGTAGGTTATAATGTCACTGTCTCTTGATAAATTTGAATAAAAAGTCCTTTTATGAGTTAAAGTTAAAGAAAATGTTTAGTATTTCCCTTTCTGGAAAAAAAAAAGTGTTGTGAATATGAAATCTCTTATATCCTATTCGTTAATACTTGCTGAAAACAATGTTTAAACTTTAAAACTACTTCATTTTTCTGAAATGAAGTACATTTTAAAAACTAAAATTCAGTTTGTATGTATGCATATATTTATCACTCTACATAGAAGAGCAGAGTAGACAAGGATGAAAAGTCTAGAATTAGTGTACTTGAATCGAATCCTGGCTTAATCGCTTAAAAGTTATGTGAACTTTGTGAACATGTGTGTGCTGTCTCTGGAAGGAATAAATAGTTATAGTGTGGGACTGCATCTGCTCATGCAACACGCTGTCTGGCACAGGTTTCTGTCTCTGATGGGAACCACGTGGTGGAGAGATACAAGCAAAGTTCTGGAAGCCCCTGGTGTTACTGAAGAAGGTGCTACATGGTCGCAGAGATAGAGTTATTAAGGCATAGAGACTGTGTTTGAATGCAATTTCTACTACTGACTAGATGGTGTCGGTGTGACATAATTCCACTTACTCAATCAGTTGAAATATAAACATTTAGAGTGTTTAAATCAAAGAGAGTAAAAATTAAACTCGGCCCAAGATAAACATCAAAACATTACATCATGTCATTGCAGATTGACATGTTTTCACATAGAGAATCCTAACATAATTAAAAAAATAATAATATTTTTGAAATTCACACCAAAAGAGAGTTTGAATACAGGATAATTAATTGCGTTTCCTCCAAACAAAATCATCTATATGTTATAAATAGTATAATACAATATAGAGAGAAAAACTGAATACAACTTCGTCATTTTAGTATATTACTTTGGAGCACAGATTTAAAGCATCAAGTCATAACTACAATGCCAAGACATGCGATTCAAGCCTTAAGTGGAGCCTGAGAGAAAAAAAGTTCCCATAGCAAAAACAGGAATCTGTCACAAACTAAACAGCCAGAGAGACTAGATATCCAAAAGACTTAGTTGTCCTGAATCCAGTCTGAAGTTGTTTTACGAACTCGCTCTACCCTAGACCTAGGCTTGCATATCTACTCAGGGAAGGAGAGGGGGCCATGAGGTGAAACTCCCAGTCCACTTCATAAGGAATCCCTTGGACGCAGGGCTTCTCTGCACAGGCTGAACTCTGAGCCTAGAAAGGGAAGGCAATATCATACAGCAATATCAGTAGCCCAAAGAGTGTATCACAGGGCACGGCAAAGCCACAAAAAGTGGCCTTGATTATTTGTGACACCAATGGCCCTGGCTCCCACTCGGGCTCACACCTTGAACCACAAAACGTGCTATTTAGAAAGTGTTAGAGGAGAAGCATGGTAGGAAGTGGTTATTTTATCAATGGAGGTTAGCGATCATGTGTTAAAATGACTTTATCTAGATACAAGAACTTTATGGATATGCCTACCTATCTGCCTATCTATATCTAGCTAGCTAGCTAGCTATCAATCTATGTATCTTCTGTCGATCATCTATCTATCATTTATTTATCACCACTACATGTATACACACATATACTAATGCATACAGACAGGCAGATTGATTGAAAGCTAAAGGCTGTATCTATAAAACTTGCAGTAAGTAGATTTAGAAAAAATAAAATAGACTCTTCATATTTTCCCAGAAGGTAATGCATAGAGAATTTTGATTTTCTTGACAGTCAACTATTTTAATTGGATGTTTTCTCAGTTGCAGAGGACTTTGAGAGTTTACGATGTAAATAAATAGATGATGAATTGCCTTCAGGCAAGAAAGAGCATCATTCTTGATTCTGTATGTTTTCGTCCTAAGGGCTGTTGCCTTCAGGACAGGGTTTACATCATTCCTCCTAGGGATCTAGCATCTTCCCTCAATGTGAAGTCAGCTTCCTCTTCTATTTTCTGGCTGACTCTTTTGCTTAAAGCAGCAGGAATAGTGTTCAACGATACGTTTTAAAGATGTACTTCTTGAACTACTACAAAATAGCCACAGAGTAAATCTATATGAGGTTATGTTTTATTTCTAGTAATTTTTCAATAAAATCATGACAGATAACTTAAGCCATAAGTTGCTAAAATACCAGACACATTTGAAAAAAGTTGATTCTTTTTACCCTGTTTCAAAAAAGGGCACAGAATTTCAGCATGATTATTTATAACAATATAATAAGTAGTTTTTCCACATAACTGAATTATCTAGGCAACTGAAACTCAACATTTAAATGTAAATTTTTTACTCTAAGTATTTATATAAGAGTTGTTTTAAAACATTTTCTTAAAGTGCATGGTTCCTATTTCAGCTTTCTATTTTGATAATTCAATACAATTGTATTATCAGGTTATTATATAGGACTGTCATTCATTAAGAATTTTATTCCATTGACATACTTAAGGCTGCTTACCCTAACTAAATTTACATATTTCATGTGTTTATTTTGTTTGTTTTTATCTCTCTCTTCCTTCTGTTGGAATCTTAGGCCAGAAAATTTTCTGTGGTGGCTGCCATGTATAATCCTAAGAGCCAATTTTTAGGAAAAGCCTAACAATATAAAAAATTTCAGAAAAAGTTACATATGTCATTAATGCATAACATGTATGTATGTTGATAATAGTCTATTGTATCATTTACTACCACAAAATATGTACACAATTATTGCTAAAAGTTAAAATTCATTATAAATTACACACAGACACTTAAAGACCATACCTGGGGTTATTCAGTCAAGAGAAATGTAAACAAATCATAAAGATGAAGTATTAAATCACAACTGCATAAAATTAACTGTAGTGCATACTGTACTACTGTAATAATCTCATAGCCACCTTCCGTTGCTATCTGATGAGCTCAAGTGTTGCGAGTATCTGCTAAAAATGCCATGTGATACTCATTATCTCTGTGTGAGCAGTGTGTCTCTTCAGTAAATTGCATATCACGGTAAAAAAGCGACCTGTCAGAGTTCTGTGTCTCTTTCATCATGTTAGTGCAATATTATAAACTTTGAATAATGCCATGGAACCCATGTAAAGTGCCACTGGAGATGCTGGAAGTGCTCCTAAGAAGCAGAGAAAAGTCGTGACATTACAAGAAAGAGCTGAATTGCTTAATATGTACTATAGATTGAGGTCTGAAGCTGCAGTTGCTTGTCATTTCAAGAGGAATGAATTCAGCAAAAGAAGCATTGTAAGAAAAAAAATGAAATACATGAGGCTGTCACTGCCATCATTATGCTAGTAGTTGTGAAAACCATGCACTTTTTGCAAAATACCTTTTTTTTCTTTGAGACAGTCTTGCTTTGTCCTTCGGGTTGGAGTGCAGTGGCACAATCATGGCCCACTGCATCCTTGACCTCCTAGGCTCAAGCGACCCTCCCTGCATCCTTGACCTCCTAGACTCAAGCTACCTTCCCATCTCAGCCTCCTGGGTAGCTAGGACTACAGGTGCCCAGCTAATTTTTAAAACATTTTTGTAGAGATGGAGGTCTTGCTATGTTGCCCAGGCTGGCAAAATGTCCTTTGATCTTGCAATGAAAAGTTAGCTTGTATGTGAGTGTAGGAATGCTATAAGAAAGGCATATCTGTAGACACCAACATGATTCAAAACAAAGCAAAGTAAATACATGACAACTTAAAAAAAAAGGTAAAAGATCTAAAGCTAAGGAATTTAATGCCAGCAAAGGATGGTTTGATAATTTTAGAAACAGTTTTGGCTTTAAAAATGTCCGGATAATAGGAGAAGCAGTTCTGCTAAGCAAGAGGCATCAGACAAGTCCCCAGCTATCAATAAGAAACTCACTGAGGGCCAGGCATGGTGGTTCATGCCTGTAATCCCAGCACTTTGGGAGCCCGAGGCAAGTGGATCACAAGGTCAAGATTTCAAGACCAGCCTGGCCAAGATAGTGAAACCCCATCTCTACTAAAAATATAAACATTAGCCGGGTATGGTGGTAGGCGCTTGTAATCCCAGCTACTCAGGAGGCTGTGGCAGAGAATTGTTTGAACCCGCAAGGCAGAGGTTGCAGTGAGCCGAGATCACACCACTGGACTCTAGCCTGGGCAACAGAGTGATACTTCGTCTCAAAAAAAAAAAAAAAGAAAGAAACTCATTGAGGAGAAAGCATACTTACCTACACAGGTTTTTAATGCAGATTAATGTATCCTATTCTGGAAAAATAATTGCACAAGGGATATTTATTAGTAAGGAAGAGAAGCTAGCCCCAGGGTTTAAGCCAGGAAAGGAAAGGCTAACTCTACTGTTTCGTGTAAATGCAATAAGTTTTATCATTAGGATTGACCTTAACTATAAAGCTGCTAATACCTGAGCCTTGAAAGCAAAAGATAAACACCAGTTGCCAGTCTTTTGATTGTACAAAAAGAAGACCTGGACAATGAGAACATAGTCTCTGAATTAGTTCCTTCAATGTTTTGTCCCTAAAGATGAGAAGTACCTTGTGAGTAAGAGACTGCCTTTTAAAGTACTTTTGATTTTGGACAGTGCCCGTGGACACCAAGAACCCCATGAGTTCAATATTGCCCCCAAACACAGCATCTCTAATTCAGCCTCTCGATCAGGGGCTCATAAGGACCTTTAAGGCTCATTACAAATGGTACTCTCTGGAAAGGATCTATGTAAGATACTATGTACTATGGAAGAGAACCTCAAAAGAGAGAGCTTCATGAATGTCTGATAGGATTACATCATTAAAAATGTTATTGCTGTTACATAAAAAGCCATAAAAGCAAATCAAACCTGAAACAATAAATTCTTGCTGGAGGAAACTGTTCAGTCGTTGTTCGTGCCTGTAGGATTTGTGAAAGAGTCAATCAAGAAAATCATGAAAGAACTTATGCATGTGACAAAAAAAAAAAAAAAAAAAGTTGCAGTGTAAAGAGTTTTAAGACATACACCTTGGAGAAACCTAAGAGCTAATAGACACCACACCAGAGGAATTAACAGAGGATGACTTGATGGAGATGAGTGCTTCTGAACAAATGCCAGAGAGTAAGGAATAAGATGTAAAAGCAGTGCCAGAAAACAAATTGACATTAGACAACTTGGCAGAAGGGTTCAGATTATCTAAGATTGCTTTTGGCTTCTTTTACAGTCTGGACTTTTTAATGATACAGGTAGTGAAACCAAAGTAAATGGTGGAAGGATTGATACAGGAATCTCTTTAAAGAAATGAGAAAGCAAAGAAGCCAGAAATAAATTATGATGTATTTCTGCCTTTCCTGCCTCTCCTGCCTCTCCTTCCACCTCTTTCACCTCTTCTGCCTCTGCTACTCTTGAGACAGCAAGATCAGCATCTCTTCTTCCTTGCCCTCAGCCAACATAATGTGACAATGGTAAGGATGAAGGTCTTTATCATGATCCACTTCCACTTAATAAATGGTAAATATATTTTCTCTTATAATTTTTAATAACTTTTCCTAGATATTTTTTCTAAGAATGTAGTATATAATGCATATAACATATAAATATGCATTAATAGAGTGTTTATGCTATTAGTACGGCTTCTGGTCAACAATAAGCTATTAGAAGTTAAGTTTTCAGAGTCAAAAGTTCTACATAAATTTTAAACTGCAGGAAGACTCATTCCCCTATTCCCCACAGGGTCAACTGTATATTTTGAACCCATTTTGTCAGATACATCTTTTGCAAGGATTTTCTTGTAGCCTTTGGCTTATCTTTTTAATCCTCTTAATGGTATCTTTTGCGGAACAGAGATTTTAATCTAATGAAGTCCAACTTACTGAATTTTTTCTTTCATGGATCATGCTTTTAATGTTGTATCTAAAGAGTCATCACCAATCCCAAGGTTTCCTAGATTTTCTTCTGTTATCCTCTGTGTTTTATAGTATCGGATTTACATTTAGGTTTATGATACATTTTGTTTTAATTTTCGTGAAAGATGTAAGGTTTGTGTATAGATTTTTTTTTTCTATATGTGGATGTTTAGCTGTTCAGGTACTATTTATTGGAAAGACTAGTGAATTGCCTTTGCTTTTCTGTCAAAGATCAGTTGACTATATTTGTGTGGGTCTATTTCCAGGTTCTCTATCAGTTTCGTTGGTCTACACATCTCTCCTTTTGCCAATATTATACTATCTTGATTATTTGAGCTTTATTTTAAGTCTTAATATTTAATAGTGTCAGTTGTCAGACTTTCTTCTTCTCTTGCAATATGGTGTTACCCAGTCTGGGTATTTTGCCTGTCTATACAAACCTTAGAATCAGTTTGCTGATATTCATAAAATAATATGTTTAGATTTTATTTATAAATAGTTTATTATA
This sequence comes from Macaca thibetana thibetana, assembly GCF_024542745.1. NCBI lineage: Eukaryota > Metazoa > Chordata > Mammalia > Primates > Cercopithecidae > Macaca > Macaca thibetana. The sequence continues at coordinate 80,021,778 of NC_065586.1, forward strand.
AATTATAAATTGTCTATTATAAATAAATAGATTGTTTCAATCTATAGATCAATTTGGGAAAAACAGACAAGTTAATACAAACTGATGTGATGACTTGAATTTAGTCCCCTTAAAGATTTATGTCCTATATACCCTTTGGTGAATAATGTATAAAGGAATTATAGTCTTTATTCAGGGAGGATTTTTAAAACATGGTTTCTTAGGCTATATTTTTTAAAACAATTTTAAATTTGCAGAAAAAGAAATGGAAAATAGTAAGAGAAGTTCCCCTGTGCCCTACATCCAGTTTCCCCTATTATTAACTTACATTTGTATTATACATGTTACAATCAACAAAGCAATATCGATTATTATTATTGACTGAAATTCAAATTTACTTAGAGTTCCTTGGCTTTTATGTAATGTCCTTTTTCTGTTCCAGAATACCACATTAAGCTTGGTTGTCAAGTTTGTTTATACGTCTCTTGGTTGTAGCAGGTTTAACTTTTCATGGTTCCTGATGACCTCAACAATTTTGAAAAGTATGATCAGGTGTTTGACAGACTGTCCCACTATTGGGGTTTACAATGTTTTTTCATGATAAGACAGGGAATATGGGTCATTGACAGGAAGACTACAAATGTGATGGGCCATTTTTAGCACATCATATCACGTTTACATATTTTAAACATAATTAATGATTTTTTAGGTTGAGCTTGATTACCTGACTGAGGTAGTGCTTGTCACGTTTTTCTAATGTAAAGTTATTCTCCTCCAAACCCCATTTCCCCACCATCCTTTCTCATAGGGTACTCTTTGGAAGAAAGTCACAATGCACAGCCCACACCTTACAGAGTGGAGTGGTCAGGGCATTTCTCATGATTACTTTTCCTGACATTTTTTTTTTTTTTAATGCATTTACCAGACCAGTGAATGTCAAATATTTGTCAAATGACAAATGCATAATATTACAAGATTATGAACATGTTAAAGGTTCATTCTAAGTTGAAGTGAAATAAATGTAATGTAACAGATTATGAAACCTTTCTTGATATGGTTTCAGATTTTACATTACAACTAATCTTTAATAATCAACTACTAGGCTTGGGACAGTGGCTCATGCCTGTAACCCCAGCACTCTGGGAGGCTGAGACAAGAGGATTGCTTGAGTCCAGGAGCTCAAGACCAACCTGGGTAAGATAGTGAGACTCCGTCTTCACAAAAAAAAAAAAAAAAAAAAAAAAAAAAAGAAAAAAGAAAAAAAAAGGAAAAAGAAAAAGAAAAGAAAAATCAGCCAGGTGTGATGGTACACACCTGTAGTCGTAGCTACTCAGGAGGCTGAGGTAGGATGATTTCTTCAGCCTAGGAGGTCAAGGATGCAGTGAGCCATGATCGTGCCACTGCCCTCCAACCTGGAGTCTCACAACGGAGCAAGACTCTGTCTCAAAAAACAACAACAACAACAACAAAAACAAAACAAAAAACAACTACTTGGTGAGTTTGTGCATAACATCAGAGGAGTATATCCACAATGATTTGAAAAGACTATTTTCCTACTACATAACTCTGTGAGGCTAGATTTTTATTACACATTTCAAAGAAAACAATTCATCTGAAGATACTGAATGCAGAAGTGGATATGCAAATACAGCTTTCTTCCTTTTAGACAGATAAGGATATTTGCAAAATTGCAAAACAATGCTACATTTCTCAGTGTTTTGAAAAATATTATTTTCACAAAAATGCATTATTTGGGTTAATATGCACTAGATTTTCATTTAAAAATTAATAATATATTTTTTATTTCTCAACTTTAATTTCATAGGATATGAAATAGAATAAATATCAATAGATATAGCCATATCTATGAAAGCACTTTTGGATTATTAATTATTTTTGGAGACCAAAATCTGAGGAACACTGCACTAAACCAAACCGCTTTGCCTGAAGTCTAGGGAAGGTTTGAATCTCTGAGATTTCTTCATAACCTTCAAAAAAACTACTGCTTAATTTTCCCCTTGAGCATGTACCAATAAGCTCTCCCTTTCACCCTTGGTAAAAGGATACCTGTACACACCTTAAATTTTACCTCCCAATCCCTCTAGTTAGTTGATAAAGCGAATCCTTGGAGGTTGCACCTTCTCTTGCTCACTTCCACCTGCTTTATTCTGCTTGCCTGCAGCATGTTAAATTATTTAATGATTGTTGTTGTTTAAGCCAAGTATATAATTAGCTTTAACTACTTTCCTGAGATCCTGCTTAAGACAATACATAAGCGAAATCTCACACTATCTACTTGCTCCTATAGACTGCTAAGTCCTCTTATCTCCAAATGTCCACTTCTTGTTTGGTTTTTCACTTGATTTCACTAAATTCTTATTTTCAATCTGTTTTAAGTATCTCCAGATGAAGTTCCATTTTGAAAATAGATTAAAACACCATTCAGATCATGTCCAGTCATTATTAAAACTAATGACGAAAGCTTCAAAATAAAGTTCAAGCTTTTTAGTTCATACTAAAAAGGTTCTTTGTGTTTGGTCTCTGCCAGCATTTTTCAGCCTTATTTCTCACTAGAAAGTCATATATATTTTAGTTTATGGCTATTCTCACCTAGTTAGAGTTGTTGAAATATGCCAAGATTTCTCTTGCCTCTAAGCTTTATTGTCTGACACCCTTTTTTTGACCCACCCCTTCTTCATTTCGTAGGTAATGCTACACTAATTAGTCAAATATCACCTCCATTTGGAAACATTTTTCAATTCTCCTTCTTATCTCAGCCTGAATTAGATGTCTCTTGCAGAAATCTCATAAAGTCTTCTAAGTTGCTCTATTTTATCATTTATTATACTTTTTTTAAAAAATATTGATCTTATGTAAACCATATACTAGACTTACACTTGAGAAGGGAGATTGTGCCTGGTTCATCTCTGAAGTTCATCCTTAGTTCAGCACATTCTGGCACGTTTCAGGTACCAGATTAATATTTATCGAATATAAAAAATTAAGACTTTTTAATAATAATACTTAAAAAGTAAAAACTAGCTATAAATATTGGCTGATTGCAAAAATTGATTTCATTGTGACTCAATTACAAAATTGTACTACACAGCAACATGTGCCTTTCTAAATTTGTTTTGCATAATGAAATATGAATTTCACTACAATGATTAAAATATGTCATTTGCTAAATACATATAATTATATTAGATGAATTAATCGCTTGGTACTTGATTCAACAGTTTTGAAGTGCTTTTTGACCTTTCAAATAATATTTGTGATATCAATTATACTTAACAAGATATGTTATATCCTTCCCTTATATATTTCTTTAATTAGCTCCTTTACTCATTGTAAATGTTTTATTTTTTAAATTAAAAATATACATCTAACTAGACTGTACAAGGAACTTTCAAGAGTGGTTTGCTGTGAGGCATAAGCTAAAAGAGAGTAACGGATTAAACGTGGGAATTTTCCTCTAACTATGAATCTTGTGATCAAATGTTCTTTAGAAAAAAGTCTACTAAATCTGTAGTTTCCTAGATATAAAAGTAAATTCTTTGAATAAATCCATATCTTGTTTTCTTCTCAAGATGTTGCTGTCATTGGAAGTGAATTAAATTATATTTATCAATAAGATGTTTTACAAACTAGTATATTATATTCAAATGAATACCAAACAGGAAAAAAAAAAAAAAAAGAATTCTTTTTATAATATATTGAACCTTGAAAATACAAAAAAAAAAACTTGAATTTTTATTTCAATTTTTTAAAAAAATATATAATTATTTGTACTTATTTTTAAATCTTAAGAATTCAGTGCACTTCAGTATTGGCACCTCTTTTTTCTTCTGCTGTGTTTTGATAAGTTTTATTGTGTATACTTGAAGTTTACAGCATCTTGTTATATAACACATATAGATAGTAAAATGGTTACTATAATGAAACAGAACATATCTCTAATTTCACATGGTGACTTTTTATGATTAAAACTTCTATGTATAAAAAATTATAAATTTGCCATATTCGAAGGGTAACGTTTCAAATGATATATTAAAGTGGATCCTTCAATTCTTTGCAAATGTGGCTCATATTTAAGAGAAATATTTTCCAGGTTATGCCCTAATCTAGGATCTCATCATGCCATATTATTGATTGTTATGACAAAAAATATTTTAGTATAATTCACAGATTTTCTTCTTGCATTGTACATGTCCTTTAGACCCTTGTTCCTTGCTCTCTCACCACTTCAACAACATTAACCAGGTGCCAGTGTGGAGTCCTAATTAGGGAAAAGGAGTCAGGCTGGCAGGACCAGGGGAAAGCAAAGAGATAAAGTAAATAAGCTATAAATATGCCTTTCTTCATGGTTCAAGACATATAAACAAAAAGAGGAAGCAAATGAATTATAGATGTTTTTCTTTATGGACCAGGACATATAGCCCTCCTGAACAAATAACGTCCATAACTCACAAACTTCCTGCTTACCATCAAATGCCTCAATTTATCAAGCATCCCACTGACAGAAGAATGCAAGTTCCCAGTTCCCTTTCTATAAAATCCTCAGCAAGACTTTGTCTCCTGGCAGTCAACTTCTCTCATGCTGAACTGCCTGTTGCTTTCTTGTAATGCATTTTCATACTTTCTATAATAAATCTGCTTTTCTTTACCTACAACTGTCTTGGTAAATTCTTTTACCCCCATGCTGCCAGCCCAAATAGTCATCACTCCCCCACTACAGCCATTCCTACTAATTTATATAGCTTCCCTCGAGGGAGGGATATGACAACAAAAAGGAGAGAACACAAAAAATACATTTTTAAATTTTCAAGGCTAGGCCCTCCTGGGGAATGCAAGAATTTATAATGAAGAAAATAGAATTGGAGGGGAAGGGGGACAAGTTGACAGACAGACAATGCTTCTCATCCATGAGTCTAGAAAAGGGAAAAGGATTTCCTGAGATGCAGGGAATTTGGGGAAGAACCATGCAAAAGGAAAACAATAAGTAGTGAGTTCCTTTTTCTGAGGCTGAATTCCAGAGGAAGAGCAAAACCAATCAAAGAAAGATACAGATAGATTAAATAATTTACGAGAAAAGGGGAGTTATGTTCATTTATGAGTACTTCTGACACTTGGTGAGAGCTTAAAGGTATAAGAAGGCTGAACCTTAGAAAGAGTCCCAAAGCAGCTTGATGTCCAATGGATTCCTAATAAACCAAGGAAAAGTCATGTGCTCCTAGGATTAACATCATGCAGGAAGAGACTAACAGATATAAAAAGAACTGTAGATGGGAACTTGGTTAATTTGTATGGAATAATGCTCAAAGTCTAGACTAGATAATGCACATGAAGATGAAAGCATGGACAGATGTCTCTGAAGGCCTTTCGTTTTGCCTTATTCCCTTATGGTTTGATATATTGTAAGCCCGTGCTTGAATCTTAAATACAGACACAGGTAATGGGTGAGAATGCAAAATCGACTGAATGTATTTATTTATTTATTTTAGTTTCATGAATAAAGAAAATTAGAAAAATATAAATTAGTTATCACAGAAAAAAATGAACAAAATGATTACATATAAAAACAGTTACATTCCCAACACTCTTAGTCACTGGATTGAATTCTGATGTACTGTTTCGTGTGATCCTTTTCTTGACATTTCAGTATCATGTCATGCTCTGTTTTTGCCTTTTCTCTCCCATCAGATATATTGCTACCTAATTACCTTATTCCATATTATGACTTCCCTGGCCTTGGACTTTATTATCCCTGTCTACTGTTGGGTGACCAATCAATTGGCTATGCTCATAACATTATTTAGAACACTGATTCAGAAAAATCAGTCAATCATATTAAAAACTCAATGACAGTTGGTTCCAGAGTGATCTTAGTACCTATTCTTTCATTTCTATCATTAAGTGGTTGTTTCCAGAAACACAAATATACAGATGCATACATGTAAACTCATACATACAGAACACATTTTACAAATATGGATTTTAGAGACAAAATATTATATGATTATAGATATAAAACTAAAAATACCCCTTTTATTTATACGTTTCTTACCTAGGTTTGCATAGCCTTGTGTGCACTGGCCCATGCCTCTCTTTTAAACCGAAGCAAGCGTGACAGTGCTTTCTGGGCCTTTAAAAGGCATATCGGCCTATTAAATTTGTCTCTCACTTCAGAAATGCACATTAGTTTCTGCGTTATAGACTTTGCACAAATGTTCTTCCTGCCTGTCTGTGATCTTGCAAATAGATGCCTCCTTACTCTCACTCAAATCTCAGCAATTGTTACTTCCTTGGAGATATTGCACTATTTGTGATACATCTCATAGTAATTCTCCGCAAGTCCTTTTAATCCTTTCCCCATCTAACACATAATTCCATTACCGAGATCAACTGACTTACATAGCACAATTATTCCAAAATTTACTTATGTATTATCGAATTATTTCTAGAATGCAAGATCTCCAAGATGAATATTGTTGTCTGTTCAATTGTTCAATGTTCTTTCCCCAAAGAGAAGATGCTAAACAATTGTTTCTTGAGTGTTAATAAATTATCTGTTGTTGTTGCTATTAATCTGTTAGTTTATTCATGCATCCCATCAATAGAATTTAAAGTATCTAAGATCTGTGTCTCCCACCATAAATTTTAGTGTACAACTTCGCTTGCCTTCTTAATCATATAGGTCCAGTATTTATTTTATACCTAGTAAACATTTTCTTAGTTCATGTACTGAATTTATACTTCTCTTGCTTCAGTCCAAAACAGGACAATCTCATAAATGTGTATCTGAGAAATTAAAGTTCATTTTGTTAGCTTCCCCTTAAATTCATCTATAGACAATTATCAGAGATAAAAAAGAAATGATAACACTTAGCGCTGGCAAGGATGTATGAAAATGGGTACTGCTATACATCATTAAGACAATATAACTTGATACAATCTTCATGGAGAGCATTTAAAATTGTGCACATAAACTTACAATGACATTGTCCAGGGTATGGCGAGTATTTCAGGTACCAAAAGAGTTTTAAGTATAAAGAACCTTTAAAATTCAAAAGTAAACAAAAGCAAAAATAGACAAAAGATCTGAATAAATACCTTACAAAGAAGATAATACAGGTAGTAACAATTAGCATCATATGTATTAAGGACTTATAAATTAAAACGAGATACCAGTGCACACTGATTGAATGGCAAAAAACCCAAACATTGAAAAGACCAGATACTGATTGAGATGTGAATCAAGAGGGATCCCCATTCATTGCTGGCTGAAATGCAAAATGGAGATAACACGGTGAAACCCCGTCTCTTTTGTGGTCCCAAAGTCAGTTTGGTACTGAGATTGCTTGCAAAGCAAAATATGGTATTTCTATACGTATATATATATATACATACACACTTTTACCATAAGATCCAGCAATGACTATCCTTGGTATTTACTCAAATGAATTGAAAACTGACATCTATACAGAAACCTCTACACAAATGTCTATAGAAGCTTTGCTCATAATTGCTAAAGTTTGAAAGCAACTAGAGTATCTGTCAATATGTGAATGGATAAATAAGTTATCATACATTCATACAATTGCAGAGTTGTTTATTCAGCAATAAAAAGCAATGAGCTACAAAGACATAAAGAAACCTTAAATGCATACTGTTAAGTGAAAGAAAGCAAGCTGAAAAGGCTACATAATGTATGATTCCATGCTTCTACATTCTCAAAAAGATAAAACTATAGAGACAGTAAAAAAATCAGTTGTTGTCAAGAGCTCAGAGTGAGGGAGAGGGCTCTGAATAGATGAAACATGGAATTTTTAGAGCACTAAAACTATTACGTATGACACCATAATGGTGGATGCAGCCATTATACACTTGACAAGACTCCCAGAACTGTACAATATAAAGAGTAAACCTTAAATGCAAATTATAGATTATAGTTAATAATAAAGTATTAGTCATGATTCATGAATCGTAACAAATTTTACTACACTAATAACGTTGTTAACAATAGGGGAAAATGTGCGTGCAGGCAGGGTTTGGGATTAGGCTCAGGGTTAGAGTTGAGGTTAGGGAAGTCTGTGTACTTTCTGGTCAATTTTTCTGAAAATCTGAGACTGCTTTAAAAATAAAGTATTAATTTAAAAACATTTATAAGCTTGTGCAGAGTTAGCACTCTAAGGAAAAAGTTTAGATGCTCCTTTATTTACAGTTGGCTTTGATTTTTCGTGCAGAAATATTTAACAGCAGCTACAGAAGAGAAATGATGAACTGAGTTTCTAAGTCTCCTTAAATGCAGAACAAGACAAAAAAAATCAAATAAATGAAAGACTAAAGAAGTTAATAACTCAGATCCTTAGACGTTTAATTAAAATGAGACTTATTGTCTAATAGCTAAGGACACAACCCTTTCATCCTGTAGTAAACTCAAATGCCACTTTGAATGCAATTATTTCTCATGCATTCACTTACTGATTCATTCTAGAAATATTTATTGAGCACCTGCTAAGGGAAAAAGAATATATTAGACACTATGTGTTAAATACTAGGTATATTACAGTTACGTAGGTGGGCATAGTCTCTGCCCTCAAAAGGATTATGGTATAGAACTCAGAGAAGTAACTACAAAATTGCTATAAACCCGGTAAAATGTTATGGAAGAGAAATAACAAAATTCTAAGAAGGTGCTAGGGGATAAATAATGGAAGAGAATGAGTTCAGAATTGGGGGAAGAGAGGAAATACACGATGGAAAAGAATAGTAGTTGGAGTTAGCAAAAAGGAAAGTAGAAACATGGAGAAAACATTCTAAACATAGTCAAGAGCTGTTACCAGAGGCAAGAGAGAGGTTTATTCCAAGATTTTTTTTTTTAAGTGTAGTTGAACCATAGATATGGGAGTGAAAGAGAGAAAGCAATGGCAAATGTTGCTAATGAAATGGGCAAGTTCAGATTTGCAGAACTAACTCTCCCACTGCAGCATGGTAACTGGATTGTATAAGGGGAAGGAAGATCAGTGAAGAGGTCATTGAAGTAATTTCTTCCGGAGATAACAACAGCATGAAGTATGGTAGAAGTGGTGGTGATGGAAAGTAGTATACTAATTTCACAAACGTTTAGGAGGTATATGATCTATAACTCAATAAATGATTGGATTGGGCAGTTAGAAAAATGAACATATTGAGAAGTGCTCCAAGTTTCTTCCAGGGGCAGCTGAGTAGATGGCAATGTCCTTCACTGATATGGAATTCATGAATTACGCAGGTGGAAGATAAAAAAAAATTGAATGTCCCAGAACTTTATAGCTAAGACTGAGAATTCTAAAAAATACAGATTTTGGAGTTACTGAATGGCAAATAAAGTCATAGAAATGGATGAAATTTTAAGATCCCCTTATGAGATAAGGTAAGTAGTCTAAGAATTGAAAAAAAAAAAAAAAAAGGAAAAAACTTCCAGTGATTTCAGAATTTTGAAACAGAAAGAGGAAGAAATTCATTAAAGGAAACTGAAAAGGCCTAATCTAAGCAAAAAGAAAAAAAATTCTCAATAATGAGGAAACTAGGAAGCCAAAGGAAGAAGATGGTGCCCTTAATTCCTGCACTTTGGGGGGCCAAGGTGGGAGAATCTCTTGAGACAGCAGTTTGACACCAGCATGTCCAAAATAGCAAGACCTTGTCTCAAAAAAAAAAAAAAAAAAAAAAAAAAAAAGGCTGGGCATAGTGTCCCTTGTCTGCAGTCCTAGCAACTTGAGAGGCTAAGGCAGGAGGATTGCTTGAGTCCAGGAGTTTGAGGCTACAGCAAGCTGTGATCACACCACTGAACTCTATCCTGGGAGGCAAAGTAAGAACCAATCTCTAAAAAAGAGAAAACAGACAAACATGAAAAGGTAGTGATACTTGTGTTGAGTGTACTAAACCAGTTAAGGAATTTCTAGCACACAAGCAACACTACAATTCAACCCTGTCCTGACTAGTTTCTCTTTTGTTTTTAATAATCTAATCTTTGGTGCAAAACCCTTTGTTCAGTTCTAGGAAAGATGTAAAATATATTTAAGGTGAGAATTAATTAAATTCTAAGCTTCTATTTTGACCACCTTCATGAAAACAATAGATATTTTGACTAAAAATCTTTTCAGTCAGGAAGCGAAAAGGGTAAAATACAAACAAATCCAAAACAGCAACTGCTTCAGGAAATCCTGATTTAACGATAAAGATAATTCCTACTATGTCTGCATAAACTGATACATAACTTCTCAAAGCATTTGTTATTGCAAAGACTTAAAAAGTGAGCCTGATTAGGAGAAACATTATTTTCAAATTTGTAGTTAGGTGCTATATCTTCAATATCCTCTTTTACAATTAGAAATTTGAAATTATCAAAATTTAGATGTATTATATCTCATAGATACTTTCAAACCCCCCACCTGAATCATTTAAAGAAATACAGTGAACATTAAGATTTCTTGAAAAAGCTCCTCTTTAATTTTCTATCACAAAGCTCTTTAAGAACATTGAAGTTCAATTTTGATTATAGAATTGTTTTTCACGAGATTACATTATTAACCTTGTAACTAAAGCAGATTAAATTGTACCAGATTTCCTTCTGCTTCAGTCAGTGGCAGAAGGCTGGATTTAAGATGCACTATTTTACCTTCTTTTTACAAGCTTTGTCACAGGAATTAGGTTTTAGGAGTTTATGGCTTCATAGGTAGCCTGAAAAATAACACTCAACTGTATTACTATGACCTTTTCCATGTTCCACTGATTCTTCCCTTTACAAAGTAGCTCAGTGGGCAGCAACAGTAAAGGAGAGGGAGACAAAGGCACCGAAGATGCTCTTTGTAATTGATAAGTTGCCAAAATCAGGCAGTCCAGGCCTGTGTTTCCCAACAATTCTTGACTTTCTCAGATTGATTTCTTATTCTTTAAACATAGTCATTAAAAGAAATACAAAACAAAATTCTAAAGTAATTCATGAAGAAATTCATGGCATGAGGATTCTGTTATTTCTTTTATTTTACCGAAGAATCTGCCCTTTAGATAAAATGATTTCAATAACCTGAGCTGATTTAAATAACCTGAGTTGCATCAAGAAACAAGGCTAATTCCCTCACAGTCCCCACACATGTGACACAATTAGCTATTATTTAAATCAACAGGTACATCTTGTCATCAAAAAATATTATGTACTTACTATAAGCCAGGGGATAAGGATATAAAGAGATAAAAGATGTAGTTCTGCTATCATAATATATTTGAAATTATACAGAGATGCTGTCTGAAGACTGAAGTACAAACAAAATTGCTCTCCTCAGCAACAGAATTCTGACAAAGATGTAAAGTTCCAGATTTTCAAGAGTTGTAAGAACATGCACTTTGTATGATGGCTTTCTCATGTGCTGTAGCTGTGTGGGTCATTCATCTGTGGATGAATGTTAGGAACCCAGGCCACATGAAAGTTGAACGGTTGTTTAGTTCTTGGATTCACTCCATTTATTCCTGTCAAACTGTACCACTACCACACAGCTACTTTCTGTTTACCCATGTTCTGTCTAACGAAAATGATACAGATCCTACATTTGCATTCCAGGTAAATATATGGGCAAAGGCCAACATACACAGTGCTCTACTCTTTGTTAAAGAAAACACTGGCAACCTAGCCATTATGACACAGAGATTAACATACATGATGAAAAGATTTGAGACTAAGAGGAAAAATGGTTTGAAAGTGAATTACTTTGAGATCTCTGTTTTGAAAACTGGCTCAAGAAGTGGTAGGCAAGGCAATAAATACCTTAGAAAATTTTAGGTCATCTTGTTTCCTATGACAAAATTATCCAAGACATTTAGATTTTAATGATTCCTTTTAATGAACCCATAAATTGCAAGTAGAGCCAAAGTTGCTCTTGATTTTCTTTAGGCAAAATGGCATAAGTGAAATAAATCAGAGTGAATTTGGTTTAAAGTATTCAAAGATGAACAGAAATATTTAATATTTAGTTTGTTATTCCCTAATCAGAAAGAAGAATCAGAGAACCGTATGAATAAAATATATAAAGACTTTAAATAAAATGTGATATCCCCTTTTTCATTCCACATCAAAATACAAAATTTAACTCAATGCTCCATGAGTTCCTTTATAATGTAAACTAAACACATAAAATCTTCGTATTTCAGGTATTACTTTGGTTATGTCTTTACATTAGTTCTAATTAGGTGATACAAGAACTTTTATCTGAGGAATGTGAGTTTTGTTTTGTTTTGTTTTTTTGCTTTTTTTTTTTTTTTTTTTAACAATCAGACCCGGAGGGACATTAAAATGAGACAGCAATCATCTCCTATTTTCCCCCTTCAGCTACGTATTTATCTCCTGAAACTGCCTGCTATTGTCACAAGTAGCTATTCGTTAACCTAATAATGCCACACTGGACACTATAACCCATACCCTATAGATCAATAATGCATATCCAATCACTAATCAATGTTTTTTCTATAAATGTGAATTTCTGACAAATGAAAACTTTGTAGCAGCCCACTGCCTCTCCCTCTTTTTTGGCCTTTAAAACCCTGCTTGTATCATAAGCCAAATAGAGCTCATATCCAAAGTGACTTGGTCTGAGTTTTTTGGGTAGCTGCCCTCACTTTGGGTCAAGTAAACACTTTAAATTATATTTTGTGCCTCAGCCTCTTCCTTTTAGGTCAACATAGATCTTTGTTTAAAATTAATAAGCAGAGAAAAAGAGTACTTTTTAAAAGTTCAACAACTCAAAGTCACTGAATGATTTTTTATAAAAACAGATCTCTTCTTTTCTCTTCTATTTTTTTGAAGTTCCCAGCTCAAAATTTGTAGAAAAGAGTGCCTTTACGATTCAGCCTGATGCAAACTTATGCCTAAAAGATCTATTTTTTTCTACTTTGTTGTTTTCTATTGTATGTATCTTCCATACTAATCTGTTTCCCAGCCTTATATTTTTCCCCTTAAGTTAAAATCAAGTTTGTTGGTTTATAGTTAGTAAGTACTTTAAAGATCCATTTTCACTCTCTCTCTTAACATAGAAACTGATATATATTAATGTGATGTTTTCTTCTAGTTATTAAGTAGCCCTCCTCTAACTCCATGTCCCTAGATCTTATTTGGAAATTGCTTAAAGACATTACTCAAGCATAATATTATTCTTCTTGAGATTATGAGAAAAATAATTATACTTCTTATATTTTACTAAGTACAAAATACAATTGGGATAAACAGATTTTTCAAATAAAAGATGTAATGAAAACACCACTCTTCCCTCTACCCGCCTGTATTATTATTTTCCTCTCTGGCCCTTGGTTCAATACCCTTCAGGTCTCAACTGAAATATCATTTCCCTCATTTCCCTCTCACTCCTAGACACCATTCGCTGGCCCAGCAAAATATCCTAATAACACAACGTTTCATACTTGAGAGTCATTACTTGTTTAATCATTATTTGTCTTTTGTAATATGCTCAGCAAGGAAAAAAGACTGTCTACCTATTCAATGTTGTATCCTTGGGGCCTAGTATCATGTCCTGTTCAACAAATATTTTCTTTAAAAAACGAATTAGAAAATGAATAAATAGGAAGGCTACTGTCCGTCTCATAAAACAACTGGAATCTCTGTTACACCAATGAAAAACAATATCCGGTTACTTAACCAACTAACCTATTTAATAAAGACTTAAAAGAATTGGGAACCACTTTGTTTTTAGCATTATGCATATGTGATTTTCACAGAATGGTCTGTCACTAAAATGTTTAATCATTGTAGTGAGCTATCACTAGTATAGGGAGGCTCTCAAGTAATTTGGTTTGTATTTTTAAGTTGTTTTCACATTCAGTGCTTTCCCATATCAAAAGAAGGAAATTTTGGTGTAATTGCCTTTTGGAAGGGTTCTTGAGAACTCTTCTAAAACACTTTATAAACTCTTTTGACAATAAATTTTTGAATGTCATAAAAGATGGCCATTTACATGGCATTTTGCTCACAATTTCAGAGCACTAATGGGCACCCTCAATCTATGTCATATAATGAGCAAAGACTGACTATTTGGAAAGATGATGACACTCTTTAGCCCAGAACATTTTAACCTTAATTATAGAACCAAATATACCCTTTACTCAATTGGAAAAATCCCAGGTAAGGACTGTAAAGTAAGTCATTTCATTTCCTCACTTAATTGGCCATCAAAGTTAAATTGCCTAACAGGTTCTTCCTGTCCATTACACAGACAAAACCAGTTGACCAAGACCATGGTATTACAGTAAAGACAGAGTTTGTTTAATGTGAGGCCAGCCACGTGGAAGAAAGAGTGATTACTCAAGTTAGTCTCCTCAAAGGCTGTGAGGTTAGGGATTTTCAGGGATAGTTTGGTGGGCAGGGAACTAGGGAATGGGTGCAACTGATTGGTTAGGGATGCAATCACAGAGGTATAAGAAATGATCCTCATGTACTCAGTTTACCTTTGGATAGGGGCTATAGGACTGGCTGAATCATGAGTCACATGTCTGGGTAGAATCAGTCAGTTGCCAGAATGCAAAAGTATGAAATACATCTCAAAAAACCAATCTTAGGTTCCACAATAGTGATGTTACCTATAGGAGCAATTGCGGAAAACAAAATCTCTTCACCTCTGGCCACAAGACTTTTGAGCAAGAAGAGATTATAGAAACCATTCCTATGTTTTAGCAGAATTCAGGCACCCGCTTGTCTTGTAGCCATTCATTAGTTTTACAAAGGCAGCTTAAGTCCCTGTCCAAGGAGGGGATTAGATTTAGGAAGGGACCATTATTATCCCTGCTTCAAAGTTAAATTATAAACTAAATTCCCCTTTCGGTGTGCTTGGCCTATGCCCAGGAATGAGCCAGGACAATCAGCCTGTGAAGGTAGAAGCAAGATGGAATCTGTTATGTTAAATTTCTCTCACTGTCATAATTTTTGCAAAGGTGGTTTCACAGTTGTAACAGAAAGAATCCTTGTACTGTATTTGTAAGAACATTTTAATGCAAGTTGAAAATCGTGTCTGAATGCTTAGAAAAAGGGTAATAATGGTAATCATGGTTTAACAGCAGAACCTAGTTTGACAGCACCAGGCAAATCATTACATTTGGTATCTGGCATATACCAAAATTCAAGTTACAAACTGCTGTCAAGAGAACTAGATCTATATTCAGGGACATTTTTCTAAACCCTTACAAAAATACTTCATTTTTATATTTCCCAGAATTCCTTCCCTGACGAAGGAAAATATGCTCTCATGAGCGAATGCTTATATAACAGTAAATACTTCAAATTTAAGAACTACTAATAGATTCTTAATAATCCACCATTCATTTGAATATTCATGAGCTCAAATTAAGATATATGTCTGTATTATCTTTGTAGCCACGTGTGGCCAATGGATTCTATGTTACCGACACGTTAAAGTGGTAGTTACCAGCCAAACGTGGTGCCTCACGCCTGTAATTCCAGCACTTTGGGAGGCCATGGCGGGGGGATCACCTGAGGTCGGGAGTTAGACACCAGCCTGACCAACATGGCGAAACCTCGTCTCTACTAAAAATACAAAATTAGCCGGGTGTGGTGGAGCATGACTGTAATCCCAGCCACTGGAGAGGCTGAGGCAGGAGAATCGCTTGAACCCGGGAGGCGGAGGGTGCAGTGAGCCAAGATCGCACCCTTGCACTCCGGCCTGGGCAACAAGAGCGAAACTCTGTCTCACAATAAATAAATAAATAAATAAATAAATAAATAAATAAATAAATAAAGTGATAGGTACCAGGACAGTCCTGATAAAATAACTGAGAGCTCTTTTTTTTTTTTTTTATTTGTTTGTTTGTTTGTTTCCTTCTTTACTGTGTTTTCTATGTCTCTTTATTTGCAGGCACGGTTGCTTCAAGAAATCAGTTAGTTCAGGATGGTGCCAGAGCTTCTTGACCCCTGAACACATACCAAAGCAGGATAAGACCCCATGAAACCAGCACAAACTGGATCAGACAACCCCTCATTGCCTTCGGATCATTAATATATCATTACAATGCTAAGATTCCCTCCTCTGACAGAAAATCTCTGCCATTTTTTGTATATGTGATTAGGAAGATGTATGTTTATGAATTGCACCTGCAAGCCTGAAGACTCACCCTGCATGTGCTGACATTCTTCTCCTGCCCCCACAGCTAGTCTTTAAATATCCCTGCCTTCTCTTGTTCAGAGAGAAGATGCATTTGGAGTAAGAGCTCACCCTCTTCTTTCCCTGGCCAGTGAATAAAAACCTTATTGCTTTTCCAATTGAATGCTCTTTCTGTGCAACCAATACAAATGGGGACAGAACTCAGTTTACTGGTGACAGTACCTTTTTCTCTCCTTAAACTTACTATTTTTAATTTCAAATGTTATCCCACAAGTTTGGCATGTTGTGATTGTGTAAATTAGCAAAGCAAGGAAACAAGTCATCCAACAGAGAGGAATTTATAGAGTGTCTACAAGGTGATGCTAAGAATCAATTAGCATCCTGAATCTCTGAGGACAGAGTGTAAAAGGGCTACGGGAGAAATTTCTCTTAATACTTATACATTTAAAAAACCATGTCTATTTTGCATTTTGCTATGTAAGTCTACTGATGTTTCAGACTAGTCAAGCCACATGAAAGATTTAGTAATTTATAAATTTGTTACCAGTTACCATGTGTAAATAATTTTGCAATCCTTAACATCAATAGGTAATGATCACATTCAGCACATGTTTGATTTTGCTTGAGGTGAATCAGAGAAGGAGGTGATTTAGGTACAGCATTCAGAGTGAGGTTAACTTTCTTGTGTCCAGAACATTTAGCTTTATACCTGAGCTTTAACTCCCCACTAGGCAAAAGAAAAACTTTGTGTATAATCAACAATATTCACTATTCTAGTAGACAATTTAACCGACATCTCTGGTTACGGTTGCATAACAAGCATGTCCCATGGTATTCTAACACTTGAATAATGCTTTTCCTGAATGACATTTTCTTATTTCATTTGATATGCTAACATCTCTATAAACTGACACACCAGGACCTTGTGCAACTAAATATCCTTTATTCTCTTTATCTCTCTCTCTCTCTCTCTCTCTCTCTATATATATATATATATATATATATTTTTTTTTTTTTTTTGAGATGGAGTCTCACTGTGTTGCCCAGGCTGGAGTGCAGTGGCACGATCTCGGCTCACTGCACGCTCTGCCTCCCAGGTTCAAGCGATTCTCCTGCCTCAGTCTTCTGAATAGCTGGGACCACAGGCATGTGCCAAGATGCCCGGCTAATTTTTTGTACTTTTAGTAGAGACAGGGTTTCACGGTGTTAGCCAGGATGGTCTTGAACTCCTGATCTTGTGATCCACCCGCCTCAGCCTCCCAAAGTGCTGGTATTATAGGCATGAGCCACCGTGCCTGGCCATTCATTCTATATTTTAGCAAGATGCCCCACGTTTATTCTATGGCTTTTTATATATTCTGAAATATTATTTTTTAGTTGCATTGGCACTTGACCCTCTATTTAAGAAACACAGAATGAACCTAATTCTAGCTATTTTACAGGTGAGTAGAGTGAGCCAGTGATTCATAAACTCACTTATTCAGAGAGTTCACCAACTAACTAGCAACTGAGTTCATGACTTGATTGTTTTTTCTAGAAACAAGTTAGAAGAGTCACAGATCTCGCATTTTAATATAGATGTTAGAAAATAGAGTGCCCACAAAGAACAAGAAACTGTAAGAGCTAATTTATTGTGAGTCATTTAAAATATGTGAGAACCTGCATTGACTATATCTTTGCTACATTGGGATATTGAAAATATGTCAGATATTGTCATTTGTTTCTAAATATTGTAATTTATAGCCAAGGAATAACTATTTTTGGCTACTTCTTGATTTTTATTGTTTAGTAGTGCTTTTTCCCAGAATTTAAATACAATCTATTCTTAATCATCTGATTTATGATTGATTAAGAAGACTAGTTAGTATTTTGGAAGTGCTTTTTTTTTTTTTTCTATTCTATACAGCATCTATTAAAAATAGAACATTTCCCAGATAGATCATTCATACATTTTGGACTTCCTGAAATTTCTAGGTGAAATACTTTATGAAAATATTTATTCTTTATCAGATTGTACTTAATTTTGAGTTTTTGATTTGGTGTCAGTGTATTTATTTGGTATGTGTTACACATGTCTCATGGAATATATTCATTCTAAAAATATTATTCATTGTTTCTCTGAAATTTACATTGAACTGGACATCCCACATTTTATCTCACAAACTCATGTTAAATTTCTTTGGTCCTTAGTATATTCATGATTAAACCTGCTCTTCAAGAATAATTTTTAAATAAGTAAAATTATGACACACACAATATAAAAACATATAGATTTCTATGGTCTACTAATTTTGTTTTTTTTTTCTACTAATTTTGTATAGCAATAAAAAGATTGGTGGAAAAGTCTTGATTAAATGGCAATGTCTAGCTTTGATTTCCTCTCATGTCTCCTTTTAGTTGTGAAAATATGTTAATACCCCATTCCCTAATTATGGATTGAATTTCTTTAGTAATATTAAGGCTATTCAGATAATTCAGTTCATATGGTTGAATCTTGGTAGTGTGCGGTTTTCAAGGAATTAATCAATTTCATGTAGGTAGTTGCATTTATGTGTATAGTTTTTCATAATATTTCTTTTAATCCTTTTAGTGACCATAGAATCTGTAATGAAATCCTAGTTTTATTCCTGATATTGGCAATTTGTATTTTTCTTCTTTTTACCTTTGTTAGTTTTGCTAGAGGTTTATCAATTTTGCTGTTCTTTTTAAAGATTCATCTTTTAGTTTTCTTGATTTTCTCAATCGTCTTCCTTTTTCCAGTTTTATTCATTTTTGTCCTTATTTCCTTCTCTTAGCTTTCTCTGGGTCTGCTTTTCTTAAAGTGAAAGCTAAAATTTTAGATTGGATATATATTTTTCTTTTATGAGTATTTTAATATAATACATATCCTTCTAGTCACTACTTTTGCTGTATCCCACAAAATTTGCTATGCCATATTTTCATTTCTTTTTGCACTTCAAAGTATTTTAAATTTCCCTTGAGAATTTATATTTGATCAATGTTTGACATAGAAGCATGTTATTAAATTTTCAAGGATCTGGAGTTATTCCATTTTTTTTTCTAGTTTACTTCCATTATGGTCAGAGAATATACTGTCTATGATTTTAATTATTTTGAATTTGTCATGACTGTGTTATGACCTATGACATGGTCTACCTTGGTGCATACTTCAGGTGCACTTAAAGAGAGTAGTTTGCTGTTGGTAGATGTAGTGCACCTATAAATGTCAGTTAAATCCAGTTGAGTGATGGTGGCTTTAGTTCTATGACCTATTTGATTTTCTGTCTGTTAGTTCCATCTCTGAGAAAGGAGCACTGAACTCTCTAAAATTTATATCATTATATTGCTTTCATTTCTGTGTGTTTGTGTGTGTGTGTGTGTGTGTGTGTGTGTACATGTGTATATACTCATTTTGGATTGCTATCCCTTCCTGGTGAACAGCCCCTTTATCACTATGTAATATGCCTCTTCATACTTGGTAATTTTCTTTTTTCTGAAGTCTAATCTGTCTGATATTAATAAAGCCACTACAACTTTTAAATTAGTGTTTGCATAGCATATTTTCTCCATTCTTCTTGTAACCTACTTATTACATTACATATGAAGTGAGTTCCTTACAAACAATATATAGTTGGGTCTTACTTTTAATATAATCTGACAGCATCTCTTTTTTAATTAGCATTTTTAGACAGTTTGCAGTCAAAGTAATTATTGACATGTTTGGATTTAGGTGCACCATATTATTTTTTGTTTTATACTTGCTCCCTCTTTAAAAAAAAAAAATAGTTTATTTCCTCTTCCAATCTCCTTTTGTATTATTGGAACGTTTTGTGTTATTCCATATTGATATATCTGTTGTGTTTTTGGTGAGATCTCTTTGAGCACTTATAACTGAGTTTAAGGAAGAATGTCAGGACTCAGGCTTCAGGCCAGCCCTTTGCCACACTTGCTACAGTGGCCATCCCCTATTGATAGAGGCCGAAGAGAGCCAAATGCCTAGGCAGAGAGAGAAGGGTCCTTGGAGAATCTCCAACTTATCCCACAAGTGCTTACGCTAGAAGATTTGTGCAGATAAGGGAACCTGCAAGGGGACCTGCCCAGGCATGACTGCAGAGAACTGGAGGCCCACAACCACTGGGGGAATGGGGTGGAGCTACCAGGAATTTGCACCTTATTCAATGAAGGAGCCTGGCCTCTTCAGCTCCTGTATAGTGGTCCTAGTATTCAATTGGTGAGGTGAAAACCTGCTCACAGGACCCCCTGTCTTTGCTGAGAGTTTTCCTTTCACTTAATAAATTCCACCCTCCTCATCTTTCAATGTGCCTGCATGCCTAATTCTGCCTGGTCGTGAGACAAGAACCCAAATTTAACTGAGCTAAAGGAGCAAAAATTCCTGCATCAATATTGGTGTCTATGGTCTCAGCCATTTCCCTGCCCCGGATTTTAACTTCATTATCTTATGACTTGTTCACACTCTGAGGATCTGGTTTCATATGGGGCCACCAGGACAACTGCACAACCTATAAATTTAGAGTTAGAATCCACCATGGAGATGAAAAATCCAGCATTTTTGTGATTCAGATAAAGCCTCAAAGGTCAATTAAAACAGATTTCATCTGAAAAAAAGTGACTTACCTGCCAGTTGTGGTCCCTTAGAAAGAACTTACTCTGTGACATCCATTGGCCAAGAAGAAAAATAGCCCAAATGACACTAATGAAGGCCAATGTAAGTGAAATGAGGTGCACTACTCAGCAGAAGAAAAACAAGACTACCAAAGAATTGAATAATAATCTTAGAATGGAAATATCTAAACAGCACATAGATGTTAGAAAAAGTTGGCCATTTAATACCCACAGCATGTCTAAATCTAGTTACTTTAATAAAAATACATGATGAGGGTGACAAGAGCGAGACTGTGTCTCAAAAAATAAATGATGAAATATGTGATAGGTATAAAATATATTTCTAAGCACCAAAGACTGGCCCTGATTTTCTTAAATTTTCTGAGATATCATATTTATTATTTTTTTTCCCTTGGAAACCCTCCTAACAATAAGGAGAATTTATCTGAATGTGCAACAAATTCAGAAATAAATTCCAAAATATCTCAAAAATTAATGGATTCCATGGTGTGATTCTAGATTATGAGTAGATAATAAAAGAATAATGGCAGCATTTGGAGAACTCAGGTCAAAATGATTTACTGGGAAGGAGTGTGTAAGCTTCAGCAAACAATAAAAGGGTTTTAAAACAATTTTCTGGTGGGAAATCTTCGAGTCAATTTGGATACAAAGAAAGCAATACTAAAGGAATTCAAAGCTTATTTCTTTTGGAGGATAATTTTAAACTTTCAGAGGGAAAAGAGTTCTATATAAAGGTAATTCAAGGACAGAAAATATTATAATCTCTCCAACATTGCCACCCGGGTAAGAGACCTAGCCACTACCATTTTCAGAAGGACATATTTTTCTATAGAAAACAGACTCCACAAAAAACTTAGAAAGAAAGAGAAAAGAACATATCAGATGATAATAAGAGATGCTAGTACAGAGTGCAAAAACCGAAGACAAGTACTGCTTCATCAAACTCTTACATTTTAAAGACATAACCTATAACCATTTATTTGTTTTTTGTGTTTCAGAAAGAACTTTTTCTGGAGAAAGATGCCAGGTGTCACATCAGAGATACCTATGAAAACCAATAATCCAAAATAAGGTTCTTCAAATACCAGCTTCTAGAAGATGTGTTTATCAAATCTTTTCAGAGAAAGTAGTTCTAAGCCAAGGGGCCTTCACTTATTTTTCCATTGTAAATGATGTGCCTGCAATATTTCCTCTGTTCTCAATGAAATACATGGGTCTGTGGCTAAAAAAGGAAAAAAAAAAAAGCCTTCATCTGGTATAGCATAATGTCTACCTTGGATCTAAAGTCTGGGGCAGCTATGTTATCTTTTTTTATTTTTTGAGACAGGATCTTGCTCTGTTGCCTGGCTATGGTGCAGTGACGCCATCACAGCTCACATTGCAACCTCTGCTTCCTGGGCTCAAGCAGTCCTCCCATGTAGCTGGCACTACAAGCAAATGCCACCATGCCTGGCTACTTTTTTTTTGCTTTTTAGTAGAGACCAGGTCTCACTATGTTGTTCAGGCTGGTCTGGAACTCCTGAGCTCAAGAATCCTCCCACCTCGGCCTGCCAAAGGACTGGGATTACAGGTGTGAACCACAGTGCCCAGCCTAGATTATCTCTTTATTCTAAAAACTGATGCACCAAACCTCTGACTTTTCCCACATATTTCCTACATTAATTTTCCTCTGGAACAACCCCCGTCGTATTAATTTGGACCACCTCCTCAACTATGGGGAACTTACAGGTCTCTATCCCTTTTTCCACCTTCTATTCCAACGGAGCACTACGTTTAAGTCACCTCCCTTAGGCTTTCATCTGGAGTAAAGGGTTTGCCTGATAATCTTTGAGTGTATAACATATAGACACACACTTCAAAGATTTGACTCTGAATTTTGCTGTTTAATTAGAGAAAAGGGCACTCACTACAAATGAAGGATACTTTAAGCTTGAAAATTCAGTAGATTTAGCCAGCTATTGTAACTTACATCCTATAGCTCATATAAATAGTGAATGATTTAGAAATTATAACAAATACACTTTGAAATATGTCCTTTTGTGTTATACATGTAAATTATCTCTTGCTTCAAAAATGATTGCAAATCATACGTTTATCTCAGAAATTGAACTTGCTTTTTTGAACATTAAATATAGTTTTTATAGTTCCTAACATATAAAGGTCATTTACATTAAAAATCCAAAATTTGACTTGTCTTGTGTACTTCAAATTCGTGGTTGTAATTTGATTTTCTAGATAATAAATACTCTTAGATTATCACATTTACCATAGATAAATTACATGCTGCTCTTTTCCTAAAAATGCATTACAATACATTAAAATGTTGTTGTCTTCTAAACCATAATCATTTGCTGCTGAAAGTTAGTGTACAAAGCCTTAAATGGTGAAATGGCAGGCATAAAGACCAAATGGTCCTTTAGTCACCTCATTGTAAACGTTTACAAGAAAGATTATTGCAGGCCTGATACGTGAAGTTTTTGTTCCTTTTACTCCAATCTCTAATGAAATTATCGTTAAATGCTTTGCTAAACTGCCCCATTTACTACACATGTTCTTATATTACTGCCATTTCTTTTTTTGATGGAGCTATACATCCTGGATATGTGCTGAAAGAGAGCGTATCCACGTTACTACAGCTGTATGAGCAAGTTGTTAAATAATTTGTATACTAACCATTGTAACATCTAAGGGAATGTGTTTCTTTAAGCTAAATTGAGTCAGGCTATAGAATAACAAAATGAGGATTTCAAAAATAAGCTTGAGCTCCTTAAGGATATAGACAATATTTTACACTTTCATGCTACAATAAATAAACAAAAGCAAGACCATCCAAAGAACATGGTAGTGATTAAAGTTTAACTTGCTTCTCTATAAAATGTAATAACAAATTCTGCTTGAGGATACATGCATATGCTATAATCTATGATTCTCTTCTGTCATCTTTACTCAGATATAATTTACAGTGATATCATCAGAGCATTTGTTGGTGTAGCACATAAATGGATATAATGGCTAAACACCAGCAAAACTCTACACTTACTATGAAAAATAAGTGTTTTTATTTAACCTAAAATAAAAATTTATTTTTCATATTATGTTTAGAAATGTTTTCTTTTAAACTTTTTTTTAAAAATTATATAAACTGATCAAATAAAAACAAATCTGGTTATATGCTTGCTTAAATATGAAGGTGTCAATTTGAATTCCATTCTTTATATTGACTCAGGGCACTTTTTAAAGAACCTTTATCTACTTAAAGGGTCATTTCATGTCAATTATTTCATACTTTTCTGTCAAAATTTAAGTATATTTTTATTACATTTTTGGGTGGTTAGATATAACCCTGATGTTGTAGACTCTCCAGAGGAAAAGAAAAGCACAGATGATTTTTTCTGAACATAGCCTAAATGTGCCTAAACACTGAGGACAAAGAATTGTGTATAAGAATCAGTCTCAAGGTAGGGATTGGAAACTAAGTCTTTCAGGATTTATGAAGGAAGAAAGTTTGCACAAGGAATTAAGTGCTTACAAACTGTTGTAAGGGATAGAGAAGCAAAGTTCGGGGAAAGTCATCCCTTGCTCTCAGGTTTTACTCAAGCTTTCTAGATAAGGGAGCACCGATTGTCACAGGTTGATGCAGCCCCAAGAGGAGTAATTTCCACTAAACTACTGAGACCTCTGCAAAACTATGGATCTGCCAGACTCTACCATCTATACCATAGGTTTCAGGAAGAGAAGGACAGTTTTTGTTTTTCTTTTGCCTTCCAAATCCCTTGCAAGAACTTCCCATTGGAGTAATTTGATTTCAAGACTTTCAGCCCCTCCAGGACAGGAGAAATATGAAAAGGGAATGTAGCTGAAACAAATATTGGAAACACCAAACTTTCCATGTCTCAAGTCCTTAACACAAAACTTGACAAATAGTAAGGGTTGAAATTAGTAGTATAATGATGACTTCATGTTTTTACGTCACTGATGAGTTAAAAAAAAAAAAAAAAAAAGTTTTGTTTTTGTGGGTTTTTTTTTTTAGCTACTATCAAAGTGGAATTAACAGTCTCTTGAAACTTTATATAAATATAATTATCTGTTTGGAAGCATCAGTTTGAAAAATCATTTTTAATTCTAACTCTATCACTTAGTTTGAGAAATACTTTTATTTTAGGGCCTTTTCCCTCCTGCATGGTTATTCTTTCCTGTCAGCAATTGGTACATGTTTTCTATATGGAAAACTCAATAAATGCTTGTAGAATTAATTTTCCTTTTACAGCAATAGAGGAACCAACCCTAAAATAATTGAAACCTCAGAATAATTTATTTTAGCCTGGGTCTAAATACAGAATTTTGTGGGATATTTATTGGGATAATCTGAACATTCAAAATATATTTACAACAATATTTCAATTGAGAAAGAAGACTTTCTTCTCTCTTTAGTCTTAGAATTACTTTAGTTCTTTTTTCTTTGTAGAAAACGTCTTCTTTATTATAGAGAGAAGCAAATCAATTCGCACCCATTTTCTACGTCATTTTGAAAATAAATCCTTTACTTTTCACCTTTAAGTTTTATTAATTCGATAGTGCTCATGATTTAAAAAACTATGTTAAAGAAATAGTGAAGAAATTAATAATAACAAATTTGATCTAAAAATAGAAAGTACCAGCTGGAGTGACATGGCGAAACTCCATCTTTACAAAAAGCACAAAAAATTTAGCCCGGTGTGGTGGTACACACCTGTAGTCCCAGCTACTTGGGGGACTGGGGTGGGAGGATCACTTGAACCCAATAGGTCAAGGCTTCAGTGAACTGAGATCATACCACTGCACTCTAGCCTCGTGACAAAGTGAGACCCTATATTTAAAAAAAAAAAAAAAAAAAAGTAGTTTGTTTCATATATTACTTGTACCACATTAATTTGCTTTTATTTTGTTTTATTTATATTATCTATTTTTGGTAATTCAAAATTTTAGTACAGATGAGTGAATTTGGGGCAGATATATAGATTTTGTTTATACTAAGAATAAACTGTCTTTAGCACTGGAGAGATTCATTTGCAACTTGCTGTTGAGATTGGTTACAATAATTACTACTGCAAACAAAAGGAAATTTAGCCTAAAAAACAGAAAATACTAACTTCATAAACAGTTACTTAAACTGAGATGAGAGTCTGAATTGGTAATATAGCTAAAGCCATCCTGACAGGATTATGTTTAGATTGAATTTACGAATCATTGGAAATCTCTGGAAAATGAATGACTGCATTTTAATTACCATGTCTAAAGAACACCATTTGGGGGTAATTACAAGGTTTACTTCTGAAAGTAGAACTTAAATTTTACTTATCACTGAAAATCAGCCAAGATAGGGAAGCATTTCTAGCAAACCTACAAATTATTTGGTAAATTATTGCATGGTTCTTTACCATAAATTAATATGAAAAATCAATAAATGCACCAGAAAACAAAGAAATGATTTGTCTTTTACTATTTTAATGCATCCATTTTAAACAGGGTGAAAATTCTTTACATTTTTATTACCTAAAAATCAGTAGAAATATTAATCGTTTAGAGTTAGGGTTTGCTATTATCAATTTGTGGGCAGCCCACAGTATTTCTCAAACTGTTATCAAATAATTACCTTTACCTAAATTATCTGGAATGTTTGTTTATTCTCCTGATTTCTGAACCCCTCCCCAGACTTACTGAATTGATATTTTGAGGATATGACACGAAATGCTGCAATTTTAGCAGACTCCTCTATGTTTTCTTACCACATTGAGGTTTGAAAATTGCTGTTTTATGAGATAAAAGGTATTAAGTTCAATTACTGTTTATTACCTTGAGGCATGTTTGTAAAACAGGAAAATTTATCATGGATGTAATAATAAAAGACAACTTTAAAGTTGAAGGAAAGAAAACCTCCACAAATTATAGATACATCACACACACACACACACACACACACACACACACACACATACACACAGAGAGAGAGAGAGAGAGAGATTTAGGTATAAAACACTGTAATAGTAAAGTGAGAAGAAATGGAGGTACTACTTTCTCATTTATTGATCCAAAAGTGCTTCCTGAGTGGCATTGTTTTAGAAACTGGGGATCAGCATTAAAAAGGAGAAAAAAACATGTATGCACTTGTAAAGCTTATAGGAGTCAGACAATAAACATAATAAACTAAAAACTACGTTAGAAAAAAAGAGAACTGGATAAGGAGGACTCAGATTGCTAGGGAGAATTTGTAGTAGAATTTTAAATGGGTAGTCAAAGTCTTTTATAATGAGAAAATAATCTTAGAACAACAATTTGAATGAGATGAGAAAATTAGCAATGGTGAACATTCTACGTAGAGGAAACTATGCAAAGGTCCTAAGGATTATATATTCTTTTCAATTACATTTTCTTAAATATCACTTACTTTACCAAAAAAAAAACAATATGGGGTATTAATTTTGTTGATCAATGACCCCTTTGATGCTTAATGTAGAGATATCTTCAGGTTGTATTTCTTTCTAGAGGCCTTCAAATACTAAGTAAATGTTAAATATGTTTCCCTGGGGCATAGATTAGTTAACTTATAGTGATAATGAAATATTTTAAACTACATCATCAACAATATAATGGACACTAACTTCGGGAGTCCTCGTGGAAATAGCAGGATAATGGTCCAAATAATGTAAATTTTTTTTCTTTTTTTTTTTTTTTGAGACACAGTCTCACTCTGTCACCCTGACTGGAGTGTATTGGTGTGATCTCAGCTCACTGCAGCTTCCGCCTCCTGAGTTCAAGAGATTCTCGTGCCTCAATCTCTTGCATAACTGGGACTACAGGCAAGTGACACCACACCCGGCTAATTTTTATATTTTTAGTAGAGACGGGATTTCATCATGTTGGCCAGGCTGATCTCCAACTCCTGACCTCAAGTGATCTGCCTGCCTCGACCTCCCAAAGTGCTGGAATTACAGGCATGAGCCACCACACCTGGCCCAAATAATGTAAATTCTTCATGTCTATTCCTTTTTCTTTTTATACTTTACTAACTTTTCTTGCCACAAAGTATAAATATATTTTAGTAAATTATATAATGAGACACCATTTACTACTGGTTCAAGCAAAAGTAAATAGACCTTGTGCCTAAGGATGCTAATGTATTAATCAGCTGCCATACAAAATATATGTTCAAATTCAGTAACAGATTTTTATTTGAGATATAAAATCAGATGTACCAAAAATATAAGCAGTCCAGCAGGATGAATTAAAAAACAGATGAAATATGGATCTTAAAAAACAGCACATTGAGGTGAGGCCAGATGAGGGCTTCAAGATGACTGACTAGAGGTGCCTGGCATTCGCATCCTCCACAAAGAAGAACCAAAGCAGTGAGTAGATAAACACAGATGCAACAGAGCAGCTAAGAGAGAGCAGTGAAATTCAGCAGGGAAATGACCGGAAACATCCAAGGGATGGGGGAATAGGGAAACAAAGCAGCTGGCCTGATCAGGATCAGCTGACAGAAGAAACTCCCCATTTTGGAAAGCAAGAGATTCCCAGTGGTCCATATACCCACTGTGGACTCCTGCAGTTATAGGCACAGGAAGGCCCCTTGCCCCTCGAGGGCTCTGAGACCAGTACTGGGAGCTGCCAGAAGTCCACATAATTGTTCCAGAGAAGGAGTTCCCACTGGATCACATGCACCCCCTGAACCCAAGCAACTGCAGCAAAACACCATTTTGAGAGCCCAGCCCCTGCTAGGCTACATTTTTCCTAAAGACTGAATAGTCACTACATTCCTACATTCCTGGATCCCTGCTGACATACCACAATGTTCACCCAGAGGGCTGCAGCATTTTGGAAAAAAACAGGGAAGTATCATACTACCTGACCTTAAAATATACTATGAAGCTATCATAATACAAATATCATGGTGTTAGTATAAAAACAGACTCATAGACCAATGGAACAGGATAGAGAACACAGAAATAAATCTATATATTTGCAGCCAGGTGATTTTGACAAAAGCATCCGGAGTATGTACTGGAGAAAGGACATCTTCTTTAATAAATGATACTTGGAAAACTGGATATCCATACGTGGAAGAATGAAATGAGACCCATATTTCTCACCTGTACAAAAATCAATTCAAAATGGATTAAATAATTAAAATAAATCATAAAAACATAAAACTATTAGAAGAAAATGTAAGGGAAACACTTCAGGGTACTGATCTAGGCGAAGGTTTTATGGCTAAAGCTTCAAAAATACAGGCAATAAAAATAAAATAGACAAATGGGCCTGTGTTAAACTACAATGCTTCTGCAGAGTAAAAGAAACAATTAATAGAGTGAAGAAACCACCTGGATAATGAATGAAAATATTTGCAAACTATTTATCCAACAAGGGACTAATATTCAGAATATACAAAGAACTCAAAAAACTCAACAGCAAAAAACAAATAACGCCATTAAAAAGTGGGCAAATGATCTGAATACACCTTTTCTGGAAGAAGACATATGGATAGCCAACAGGTATATGAAAAATAATGCTCCACATCGCTAATCATCAGAGAAATGCAAGTCAAAACCACAATAAAATATCATCTCACCCCAATTAGAATTGTTACCATCAAAAAGAAAAAAAAATCAACACTGGTAAGGACGAGGAGAAAAAGGAACTGTTACACACTGTTGTTGATGGAAATGTAAATTAGTACAGCCATTACGAAAAACAATATGGAGATTTCTCAAAAGCGTTAAAATAGAACTACCATACACTCCAGGAATTTCACTACTGGTTATTTAGCCAAAGGAAAGGAAATTGATATATTAAATGTTTATTGTAGCACTATTCGTAAGAGTCAAGATATGGTATCAACCTAAGTGTCATCACTGGGTGAATGGATAAAGAAAATGTGGTGTATATGCAAGTGGAGTATTATTCAGTCACAAATAAAATAAAATCTTGTTATTTGCAGCAACATGAATGGAACTGGAGCTCATTAAGTGAAATAAGTCAGACACAGAAAGACAAATATTGCACGTTCTCATTCATCTGGTGGAACTTAAAGATTTGATCTCATGAGTTAGAGAGTAGAATGATAGTTGCCAGAGTCAGGGAAGAGTAAAAGGGGGGATGAAGAGACATGTGTTAATGAATATAAATATAAAGTTAAATTAAAGGAATAAGTTAATAATATAGTTATTATCAGTTAATAATTATAGTTAATAATTTATAGCATATTTTAAAATAGCTAGAAGACTTGAAATGTTTCCAATATGAATAATTGATAAATGCGTGAGGTGATGGATATTCTAAACACCTTAATTTGATCATTACACATTGTATGCATATATCAAAATATCACATGAACCCCATACATTTGTACAATTTTTTTAGGTATGAATAAAAACCCTGAATATAAAAAGCAGCATATTTTCATGTTGGTTACTAAAATTATAAATTTGCTGATTTGCATTGAATCCTCTGTGCAATAAGAAAACCAAAGTGTGCCCTCCATAAAAGTTTTACTTAAGGATTAATAGTGCTAATAGTATTCTAGAGAATTTAAGGGAACACACTAATTTTAATCTATGATATTTATCCTCAATCTTGGTTAATAGGACCATCATCAACTCAGAAGAAGAAGGGCAAATATTTCAACTTCCATTTTTCTGATGAGAACATGAAACCTAAAGATTAAATCATTTCTTTCTGATGATAAAGTTAGTTTTCAAACTGAAGTATTCTGATTCTAAAAGCTGCACATTGTGTTTTTTAAAATAAGTTAGACTGTGACTTAAAGTAAGGAAATATTTTATTTTACAAATCTTTGCAGTAGTTATTCTCTAAAAAATCACTCCATGGTCACCATCTCCTGCTATTTTTACCCATCTATAGTCTTCCCACATGAAATAGGGACAACTTATATAACCAATATGAAATGGTACTGGGATGTGCCATCAAAGGTGACTGATAAAAGATATGAAGCTTCCATGTTGCCCTCTCTTTTAATCTTTTACGCTGGAATAAGCCAGCTGTCACGTCATAAGAGATGGAGGCATTTTGTCACAGCCATGTAAATGAGCCCTACTGGAAGGAGATTCTCCAGTCCAAGTCCAATCATTAGGTGACTGTAGCCATGGCTTACACCTTAACTGAAATCATATGAGAGACTTTGAGGCAGAACAACCCACTTACACTATCCCCAAATTTCTATAGTGTTACCCACTGTGAGTTAATAAACTTATTGTTTATGTCATTTTGGGGACTAGATAACTACTACACCCAATATAAACAACGTACAAATTTAAATGAGTAGATGTTTTCCAAGAATCTCTGCTTGCCCTTAAAATGTGTGATGTACTTATTCTTCAATCAATCCTATTATATTTTCCTAAAATTATTCAGCTTATGAGCCTTAAAAACTCATTATTCTATGAGTTAATTCACATGATTATTACTATTTTACAAAGAGAATCAGGTGAGTGCAGCTTTAAGTCTTACTTCAATGCATTTGGTATTCTTGAGCCATTTCTTTTGAAAAATTTAGAGTATTTACTGCTTTTCATTTATATCTTTTTATTTTTGAAACTGTGACATCACTGATTAAATTGCATGTGGAATCTGAAACTAAAAGAGAAAAATTTTTTCCCTGTGTAAATGAAAATACTCTATCTCAAGTTAATTTATTTGATGATCTTTTTAGAAGTGGCATCATCCCTTGTAGGCCTCTGGAGTTTAATACAAAAAAAAATTGTCATATAACATTGGCAATAATTAATTATTTTTGAAGAATATATCAAAGAGATAACAAGTTACTGAAGTCAAACAGATATAGTTCCATCGAAATTCTATTTTGGAAACATAATTTAAACCCTGAAATTTGGTTTTCCCATTCATAAAATTACTGACCCCTAATAAAGATTTAAGGGTCTGAGAAAAAAAAAGAATCTATTACAGTGAATGGTTTTCTGATGCCTCTTCTCAGCATGAGAGGAAGAATAAACTGATGATACCAGGAAATGAAGCATTTGCAGTTGACTTTGGGCATTTCAGGTGAATGGGGCTGATTGAATCTTGGAAGGAATATAAATTGTGTCTGATACATATCTTATAAATAACATAAATAAAACACATTTCCTAAAGAGTTTTGAAAAGTTATTCCAAACTGAGTTATTCATAGGGTTGGCTGAGGTATTCCATAAAATGTTCTTACTGCTTCACTTCATCCTCTGCCCTATCTTTCCTTCCTTTCTTTTATCCATAGACATTAATCTTAAGAACACTTCGAATAGAACTCCTGAATGCTAATCTCCATTTTAGAGTCTGTTTCCCAGGGATTCCAACTGACTAGGGCAAGCTTATTAGAGTGTATTTCCTCTCTAAAGCAAACCTTCTGCCAAACATTCTATTATCAAATATTTTATGGGCTGCCACAGGAGTAACTGCCTTATACTTGGAAGAGCACTTCACTGAAATACAAATTTGTTCCATTCTAATTTTCAGTATTTGTTTATGTATCAGTCTGGCTCAATTAGGCTGGCTAATGCTGTTTTTAAATATTTGGCACTCTAAAGTTTGTTTCTGCTTGCAATTCTTGCAAATGCCAGATGACCCAACTTTTTGCATAAATTCTTTTCTTGATAATTCCTAACTCTGGACATCAGTCATCCATTAAAAAAAAAAAAAAAAGAATTGTTGAATAAACCTTTCTTGTGGTTGTATAGTAGGGGGACTTAGAAATGACAGTGTTTACATCTCCTATTCCTTATATAAATATTAAGATATTGCAAATCCAATTTTGTTTACATTTCTTTTTATTTGGAGATTACATTATATTTAAATCTGACCTTTTGGCAGATGAACAATATATGCCTTGCAGTGGGATTTATGATAAGTTATAAAACACTTTTGTAGTCAGATTTTTCCTATTTCTTAACAACATTTCTCCCCTATTGCATATATGAAGCCACTGTGGCAGGAAGAATTTGTTCTTATACATTTCGTGGTAAGGAGATATTTAATTGGATTTTAATGATTCAACGTAAGCAGAAGGCAAAGGCACAGTCTTCTAATATTCTAATATAAAGGTTAATTATGTGTAGGCTGGTGACCAGATGTCTTCTCTTCCTCTTAGGCTCAGAAAAAACTAAAGTAGTTTAAAGCTTAACACGAGTGACTCAGAAGATTGCATACAGAAAGTCATTAAGTAGTCAGGCCAGTCTCAGAGATGACTACATTCAAAGCAAACAACTCCTTTTTGCTAACCCTATTTTTTTTTTTTTTTTTTTGAGACGGATCTCGCTCTGTCACCCAGGCTGGAGTGCGGTGGCCGGACCTCTGCTCACTGCAAGCTCTGCCTCCTGGGTTTACGCCATTCTCCTGCCTCAGCCTCCTGAGTAGCTGGGACTACAGGCGCTCGCCACCTCGCCCGGCTAGTTTTTTTTTTTGTATTTTTTTTTAAGTAGAGACGGGGTTTCACCGTGTTAGCCAGGATGGCCTCGATCTCCTGACCTCGTGATCCGCCCGTCTCGGCCTCCCAAAGTGCTGGGATTACAGGCTTGAGCCACCGCGCCCAGCCTGGCTAACCTATTTTTAAAAGGACTCTACATATGATATGAGACAAAATTTGTAAAAAAGAGTTAATATTTTGAAAAATAACTATAGATTGTTTAGTAAAAGTGTTACTGGGAATTTCCAAATACAGTTCATGTTATAGTGTTCAAATTGTATTGAATCAGATATCTATTGAATTACTATTTATTAAATGTTATGCTAATGAAGAAAGTAAGAAGAATAATGTAGCCTATTAGGATTTCTTTTATACTTTAATGTTCAATTTCAGGGTTCATTTAAAAATCAAATCAAAGAGCCCAATTTCCTTTCTGCATGTAAAGTCAAAGAAACTATTGTCTGGAAGCCATATGCCAAAAGATATCCATACTTGACTACATATTTATTCTAAATTTTGATGTGAAAATAAATCAAAATCTCAATTACTAAATTATATAACACCTGAAGTCTAGAATCAATAATCTAAGGCTGAACTTATATAAATTGATGAAAAAATTCCATAGAAAAATTGACAAAAAAATTTTAAAAACAGATAGATTAACTAAAGAATTGGTAAATTTCTAGCTAATATAAAAATCATTATAAATAAAAATGTTTGCTGAAGAGTGATATCAGCAAGATGGCAGAGTAGGAAGTCTTAGCCCTCATCTCCACACATAAACACTGATAAAACAATGCTATTTGGGTCAAAATACCTTTATAAAACCTATAAAATCCAATTAAGAACTTGAAACAGCCTAGAAAGGTGAAAAACCTAGAAAAATCTTTCTGAAATGGATGAAAGGAACAATTTTACTTTATCTGTGTCAACCTCTCCCACAAGCCACTCTGGCTCAGGGACAAAAGAAATTCATTAGGCTCATGATTTCTCCCTTGGGGGAAGGACTGAGGGAAGAGTCCATCTGACATTCCCAGGCTTTTGGGTTCTCCCCAATAATCCTAATTTTGTTTTACCCCAACTCCAAGCAGTCAGGGAACCAGTAATAGAATGCCTTGGGGAAGGCTAACAACAAAGAAAGGTACTGGGTCTCTCAGCAGCCTGCATAGCACTGTGAGATGGAAAGAAGATGCAAATATTTTAGATTTTATATTGAGGAAGAGGGGAGAAAAGTGGAGCTCTACTAGGGAAATGGGGCAGGAAGCTTTCAAATCTGCATAGCACTGTGACATAAAGAGAAAGTTTACAATCCTGAGTCTTACCCTTCAGGAGGAAGGGAAAGAAGTGGAGCTTGCACCCAGCCTCTCACCATTCCAGTGCATTCCTTTCAGGAAGATGAGTTACTGTGGCCGTCACAACATGTTGAGATTGGGAGAAGAGGCACAACCCTGAAATGTGTTCACCAAGAATAGGAAAGGAGTGGAATGTGTATAGCCACAGAAAATATTTGAGAAGCTTCCAGCTTGGCTGATTAGTGAAAGATTTTCTCTGATGAAACCAGCTGATAAAGACTGGAAGACATGACTGATTCTTCAAATGTGAAGATGCAAATGCAAAGCTACCAGAACCACCAAGAATCAAGAAAAGATGACACTACCAAAGGGAAAAATAAACCTCCAGTAACAGAATGTAAAGAAATGAAGAACTATGGTTTGCATGAGAAAGAATTCAAAATAATTACCTTAAAGAAGCTCAGTGAGGCTAGCTGTGGTGGCTCATGCCTGTAATCCCAGCCCTTTGGAAGGCTAAGACACAAGAATTTCTTAAGGCCAACAGTTTCAGACCAGACTTGGCAACAGAGTGAGTCCCCATCTCTACCAGAAAAAAAAATAATAATAATAATTAGCTGAATGTTGTGGCACACATGTTGTGGCACACATCTGTAATCTCAGCTACTTGGGAGGCTAAGGTGGGAGGATCGCTGGAGCCCAGTAGGTTGAGACTGCAGTGAGCCATGATTGTTTCAGTGACCTACAACTAAACAAAATCAGAAAAAAGACTCATGAACAAAATGAGACTGTCAATAAAGAGATAGAGACCATGCAATAACTGGACTGAAAAATCAAAGAGACAGTTTCAACAGCAGACTTGATAAAACTGAAGAAAGTATCAGCACGTTCAAAGACAGATAATTTAAAATTATCCAGTCAGAAGCGGAAAAAAGGGCCAGGTGCGGTGGCTCACGACTGTAATCCCAGCAGTTTGGGAGGCCGAGGAGGGCTGATCACCTGAGGTTAGGAGGTCAAGACCAGCCTGGTCAACATGGCGAAATGTCATCTCTTCTAAAAATACAAAAAGTAGCTGGACACAGTGACACATTCCTATAAACCCAGCTACCCCGGAGGCTGAGACAGGAGAATAGTTTGAGCCCGGTAGGCAGAGGTTGCAGTAATTTGAGATCGCACAACTACACTCCAGCCTGGGTGACAGAGAGAGACTTCATGTCAAAAAAAATAAGAAGGAGAAAGAGAAGAAGAATAAATAAAATACAATAAAGATAGTTATAGGATTAATGTGACATAATAAAAGAAATCAATATATATGTAACATTCCAGAAAGAAAAGGCAGAGAGAAAGAGCCAGAAACTTATTTTAAAAAATGATGGCCCAAGACTTCCAAAATCTGGGGAGGAAAATAGACATCACATTTATGAAGCTCAAATTTGTCCTATTCGGGTAAACCAAAATGTCTATACTAAGATGCATTATAATCAAATGTCAAATTCAAAGATGAAGAAGTATCTCTTTATCTTTTGAAAGCACGAGAGAAAATTGATTCATTATGTGTAAAGGAGGTCCCATAATACTATCAGTGAATTTCTCAGCAGAAACTCTGCTGACAGAAGGGAATTAGATGATTTATTCAAAGTACTGAAAGAAAAAACACAAGACAAATCTGCCAACTATGAATCTATACCCAGCAAAATATTCTTTCAAAAATGAATGAGAGATAAAGACTTTCACCCCAAAAAGCTGAGTTTGTTTAAAAATGAGTTGCAAGAGATATGAAAGCAAGTTCTTTAAGTTAAAACTAAAGATACTAAACAGCAACAGGAAAGCGTTAAAAGTGTAACAATTGCTAGTAAAGGTAATCATGTAAACAAATAAAGGATATTGTAATACTGTAATGATGGTGTAGAAATCACTTTTAATTGTAGTATAAAAGTTAAAAACCCCAAAATATAAAAAGTAACTAATTACAAAAATGTGTTAATGGACTCACCTTGTTGAAAGATGTATATTGTGATAGCAAAAACATAAAGTATGAGAAGGAAGTATATTGTATTGTAGACTGTATGTTATTGATAATAATTTGCTATTAGTTTAAAATAGGCTGTTATCACTATAAGGTATCTATGGAATGCTTCATAATAACCACAATATAAAAACACATACAGAAACACACACATACACACACACACACACACACAGTGAAAAGAGAATCAGACCTAGAATAGCCAAGGCCATTTTGCACGTGTGCGCGCGCACACACACACACAGTGAAAAGAGAATCAGACCTAGAATGCCCAAGGCCATTTTGTGCACGCGCACACACACACACACACACAAAAGCACAACCTAGAAGAATCACATTTACCTTACTTCAAATTATACTCCAAAGCTAAATGAACCCAAACAACATGATAATGGCATAAAAATAGACACATAGGCCAATGGAACACATTGGAGAACCCAGAGATAAATCCATACATTAATAATCAAGTCATTTTCAACAAAAGTGCCAAGAACATACATTGGGGAAATAACAGTATGTTCAACAAATTGTTGTGGGAAAGCTAGATATCCATATGCAGAAAAATAAAACTAGAACCCTGTATCTTACCATGTACAAACATCAAAATGGATTAAAGACTTAAATCTAAGACCTGAAACTATCATATTATTAGAAGAAAACATTGGGGAAACACTCTAAGACACTGATCTGGGTAAAGATTTCCTGAGTAATACCTCAAAAGTAAAAGCAACCAAAGCAAAAATGAACAAATTAGATCACATCGAACTAAAAAACTTCTGTAGAGCAAAGAAACAACCAAGAAAGTAAGAGACAACCCACAGAATGAAAGTAAATATTTACGAATTATCCATCTGATAAGAGATTAATAACCAGAATATATAAAGAGTCCCCCAAAAACACAATAGGAACAAAAAACAAATAATTTGATTTAAAATGGCCAAAATATCTAAAAAAAAAAGCTGAATAGATACTTTGCAAAAGAAGACATACATGTGGCAAACAGGTATAGACAAAAATGCTCAACATCACTAATCATCAGAAAAATGAAAAATCAAAACAACAAGGAGATATCAGCTCAACCAGTTAAAATAACTTTTATCTAAAAGACAGGCATTCATTATTGCCTGTCTTTTAGATAACAGGACTGTGGAGAAAAGGGAACCCTTCTGAGGATAAAGTGAGGATGGTTAATGAGTACCTAAATGGAATGATTAAGATGTGGTATTTGGTAGCACAATAGGTTTACTGTAGTTAATTTTTTTTCTTTTTGCATAATGTATAATAGCTAAGAGTGGAATTAAAATGTTCCTTACATGCAAAAAAGATAAAAGCTTGCAGGCAGTTAAGGCTACTCCCAATTCCCCTAATTTGATAATTTCACATTGTATGCCTATATCAAAAATCCCATGTGTCCCATAAATATACACAACTATTACATACCCACAAAAATTAAAAAAAAAAAAAAAAAATTTAAAGCCAGTAAAACTCAAAGAAAGACAGCAAGAAGGGAAAAAAGAAACTAAAATACTACAAACCAGAGAGAAAATAATTAACAAAATTGAAATAGTAAGTTCTTCCATATCAATAATCACCTTAAATGTTAATAGATTAAATTTGTCAATCAACGTACAGTTAATGGTTGAAAAGATTATGAACAGGACCCAACTATATGCTGTCTACAACAGACTTACTTTCGATTTAAGGACACACATAGGCTGAAAGTGAAGGGATGGAAAAAGATATTCTATGAAAATAGTAATTAAAATAGTGCAGGGGTGGTTATGCTAGTATCAGAATATATATATATATACACACACACACACACACACACATATAATTTAAGTCAAAAATTATCTCAAGGGACAAAGAAATACATTATGTAATGATAAATTGATTCAAATATCAGGAAGATATAATAAATATATAAAAATATATAAAATAAATGTCTATCCACTTGACATTAGAAAACCTGAATATATAAAGGAAATGTTAAATATAAAGGAAATATTAACAGAACTGAAGGGAGAAATAGACAACAATACAATAATAATAAGAGACTTCAGTATGCCACTTTCAACAATGATAATCCATTCAGACAGAAAACCAATAAGGAAATAGTGAACTTGAACAACTGTATAGACTAAACAGAACTCAGGTATATCTACAGAACATAAATTCAGCAGTAGCAGAATATACATTCTTCTCAAAGGCACACAGAACAGTCTTCAGGATATGTCACAGGTTAAGTCACAAGATAAGACTTAGCAAATTTCAGCTTAAAATATCAAATTTTTAGCCAAAATTATATGAAAGTATAAACCAATTACAGAAGGAAAATTGGAAAACTTATAAATATGTTGAGATTAAATAAGCTCCTTAACAACCAATAGATCAAAGCAGTCAAAAGGGAAATCAGAAACTATCTTGGGACAAGTGAAAATGAAACCACAACCTATCAAGACTTAGGGGATGCAGAAAAAACAGTACTAAGAGGGAAGGTTATGATAAAAAAAAAAACACACTATATAAAAAAGAAGAAAGATCTCCAATAAACCTACTAACTTTAAACATTAAGGAACTAGAAAAAGAACAAACTAAGCCCAACATTAGTAGAAGGAAGGAAATAATAAAAATTACAGCAGAAATAAATAAAACCAAGACTAGGAAAACTGAAATTAACACGGTTGTTTCTTGTTGAAACATAAACAGAATTGACAAAACCTTAGCTATACAAAGAAAAACGAATGAAGACTCAATA
This sequence comes from Macaca thibetana thibetana, assembly GCF_024542745.1. Classification (NCBI taxonomy): domain Eukaryota; kingdom Metazoa; phylum Chordata; class Mammalia; order Primates; family Cercopithecidae; genus Macaca; species Macaca thibetana. The sequence goes on from NC_065586.1 coordinate 80,061,085, forward strand.
CAATCAGAAATGAAGAGGAGACATTACAAATAATGCCATAGAAATAAAAGAAGAATCATATCAAACTACTATAAACATTTACATACTGTGAAACTGGATAGCCTGGAGAAAATAGATAAATTCCTAGATATGTTCAATTTACAAAGACTAAATCATGAAGAAATGTGAAATATGAACAGAGAATAATGAGTAAGAAGATTGAATCAGTAATAAAAAGTCTCTCCCCGAGATAAGCCCGGAACTTGATGGCTTCACTAGTGAGTTCTACCAAACTTTTAAAGAAAAATTAATTCAAATTCTTCCAAAAAGTTGAAGAGAACTCATTTTATGATATAAACACTACCCTGAAACCAATGACAAATAAAAACATTATAAGAAAAGAAAAATACAATATTCCTGATGAACATAGATATAAAAATCATCAATAAAATACTAGAAAACCAAAATCAAAACACATTAAAAAGATCAATCACCATGATCAGATGGGATTTATCCCTGGGATGTAAGGATAGTTCAGCATGCACAAATGAATAAATGATATACATCATATTAATAAAATGAAAGCTAAATATTACATGATAATTTCAATACATTCAGAAAAGGCATTTGACAACAAACATTCAACATCCTTTTGTGATAAAAACATTCAACAAGCTAGGTATAGAAAGAATGTACCTTAACACAATAGAGGACACATATGACAAGCCCATGGATAATATCATGCTCAATGTAAAGATTAAAACATTTCCCTCCAAGATCAGGAACCAGACAAGGATGCTCACTCTCCTGACTTCTATTCAGCATAGTACTGAGAATCCTAGCCAAAGGGACTAGACAGAAAAATAAAATGAAAGGAATCCAAATCCAAAAGGAAGAAAAATTATCTCTAGTTTCAGATGACATAGTCTTATATGTAGAAAATCCTAAAGGCTCTACGAAAGAATGAAAATATATGTGTGTGTGTGTCTCTCTCTCTATATATATATATAAAGAAATGTGTATTATTTCCTGATACCAAAGCCTGGCAGAGACACAACAAAAAAGGAGAATTTTAGACCAATATCCCTGATGAACATCGATGCAAAAATCCTCAATAAAATACTGGCAAACCGGATTCAGCAGCACATCAAAAAGCTTATCCACCATGATCAAGTGGGCTTCATCCCTGGGATGCAAGGCTGGTTCAACATTCGCAAATCAATAAACATAATCCAGCATATAAACAGAACCAAAGACAAGAACCACATGATTATCTCAATAGATGCAGAAAAGGCTTTTGACAAAATTCAACAGCCCTTCATGCTAAAAACGCTCAATAAGTTCGGTATTGATGGAATGTACCTCAAAATAATAACAGCTATTTATGACAAACACACAGCCAATATCATACTGAATGGGCAAAAACTGGAAAAATTCCCTTTGAAAACTGGCACAAGACAGGGATGCCCTCTCTCAACACTCCTATTCAACATAGTGTTGGAAGTTCTGGCTAGGGCAATCAGGCAAGAGAAAGAAATCAAGGGTATTCAGTTAGGAAAAGAAGAAGTCAAATTGTCCCTCTTTGCAGATGACATGATTGTATATTTAGAAAATCCCATTGTCTCAGCCCAAAAGCTCCTTAAGCTGATAAGCAACTTCAGCAAAGTCTCAGGATACAAAATTATGTGCAAAAATCACAAGCATTCTTATACACCAGTAACAGACAAACAGAGAGCCAAATCATGAATGAACTTCCATTTACAATTGCTTCAAAGAGAATAAAATACCTAGGAACCCAACTTACAAGGGATGTAAAGGACCTCTTCAAGGAGAACTACAAACCACTGCTCAGTGAAATAAAAGAGGACACAAACAAATGGAAGAACATACCATGCTCATGGATGGGAAGAATCAATATCGTGAAAATGGCCATACTGCCCAAGGTAATTTATAGATTCAATGCCATCCCCATCAAGCTACCAATGACTTTCTTCACAGAATTGGAAAAAAAAAACTGCTTTAAAGTTCATATGGAACCAAAAAAGAGCCCGCATCTCCAAGACAATCCTAAGTCAAAAGAACAAAGCTGGAGGCATCAGGCTACCTGACTTCAAACTATACTACAAGGCTACAGTAACCAAAACAGCATGGTACTGGTACCAAAACAGAGATGTAGACCAATGGAACAGAACAGAGTCCTCAGAAATAATACCACACATCTACAGCCATCTGATCTTTGACAAACCTGAGAGAAACAAGAAATGGGGAAAGGATTCCCTATTTAATAAATGGTGCTGGGAAAATTGGCTAGCCATAAGTAGAAAGCTGAAACTGGATCCTTTCCTTACTCCTTATACGAAAATTAATTCAAGATGGATTAGAGACTTAAATGTTAGACCTAATACCATAAAAACCCTAGAGGAAAACCTAGGTAGTACCATTCAGGACATAGACATAGGCAAAGACTTCATGTCTAAAACACCAAAAGCAACGGCAGCAAAAGCCAAAATTGACAAATGGGATCTCATTAAACTAAAGAGCTTCTGCACAGCAAAAGAAACTACCATCAGAGTGAACAGGCAACCTACAGAATGGGAGAAAATTTTTGCAATCTACTCATCTGACAAAGGGCTAATATCCAGAACCTACAAAGAACTCAAACAAATTTACAAGAAAAAAACAAACAACCCCACCAAAAAGTGGGCAAAGGATATGAACAGACATTTCTCAAAAGAAGACATTCATACAGCCAACAGACACATGAAAAAATGCTCACCATCACTGGCCATCAGAGAAATGCAAATCAAAACCACAATGAGATACCATCTCACACCAGTTAGAATGGCAATCATTAAAAAGTCAGGAAACAACAGGTGCTGGAGAGGATGTGGAGAAATAGGAACACTTTTACACTGTTGGTGGGATTGTAAACTAGTTCAACCATTATGGAAATCAGTATGGCAATTCCTCAAGGATCTAGAACTAGAAGTACCATATGACCCAGCCTTCCCATTACTGGGTATATACCCAAAGGATTATAAATCATGCTGCTATAAAGACACATGCACACGTATGTTTATTGCGGCACTATTCACAATAGCAAAGACTTGGAATCAACCCAAATGTCCATCAGTGACAGATTGGATTAAGAAAATGTGGCACATATACACCATGGAACACTATGCAGCCATAAAAAAGGATGAGTTTGTGTCCTTTGTAGGGACATGGATGCAGCTGGAAACCATCATTCTCAGCAAACTATCACAAGAACAGAAAACCAAACACCGCATGTTCTCACTCATAGGTGGGAACTGAACAATGAGATCACTTGGACTCGGGAAGGGAAACATCACACACCGGGGCCTATCATGGGGAGGGGGGAGGGGGGAGGGATTGCATTGGGAGTTATACCTGATGTAAATGACGAGTTGATGGGTGCTGATGAGTTGATGGGTGCAGCACAACATCATGGCACAAGTATACATATGTAACAAACCTGCACGTTATGCACATGTACCCTAGAACTTAAAGTATAATAATAAAAAATAATTAAAAAAAAAAAAAAAACTTCAGTTTAAATTTCAACCAAAGAAAAAAAAAAAAAAAAAAAAATATATATGTGTGTGTGTGTATCTCTCTCTCTATATATATAAAGAAATATGTATTATATTTTATATTTATATATTGTATATATTATAAAATATATAATAAAATATATAAAATACTATATCTAAAATAATTAAAAAGCAGAAATATTATATTTTATGCTTATATTTTATAAATGTATAATATTACATGTTATATATAATAAAATATATAAATATATAAATTCAGTAAGTTGCAGGATATTAAATCAATATATAGAAACCTGTTGTTTCTGTACATTTATAATAAACCATCTGAAAACAAAATTAAGAAAACAATCCCATTCATATAACTATTAAAAAATGAGATGTTTAGGAAACAAATTAACAAGAAAGACTTGTACACTGAAAATTACACATACCACCCAAAGCAATCCGTGAAGTGAATACAATTTCACAAATGCCAGTGGTGTTTTTTACAGAAATCAAAAAAAAAATTTCTAAAATTCAGATGAAACCACAAAAGACCCAGATAGCCAAAGTGATCTTGAGAAAGAACAAAGCTGGATGCATCAGACTTCCTGATGTTAATATACATTCCAAAGCTACAGTAATTAAAACATTGGGGTACTGGCATAAAGGCAGACATATATAACGATGGAAAAATAAGGGTCAATGAAAAGAACATTATTGTTTTGTAATTATCAATCTCATAAAGTTTACAAATTACTAGGATGAACCCAATGTTACCTATACATACAATAAAATATTATTAGCCTAAAAAAAGAGAAAATTCTGCCATTCGCTGTGACATACATGAACCTTGAGAACATTACATTAAGTGAAATAAACTAGTCACAAAAAGACAAATATCATGTGTTTCCACTTATATGAGGTACCTAAAATAATCACATTCATGGAAACAGAAAGTAGAATGATGGTGGCTAAGAGCTGGGATGAGGGGAAAATGGGGAGTTATTTAATGGGTATAGAGTCACAGTTTCACAAGATGAAAAAAGCCTGGAGTTCTGTTATGCAATGTGAATATACTTAACACTACTAGACTGTATGCTTAAACATGATTAAAATGGTAAATATTATGTTATATGCTTTTCACAACAATTGAAAATAAATTTTTAAAACCCCACACATATACAAAAATTAAGATTACCTAATGGATATGAGGACTTTAGAAAAAAGATATTTTTATGAATTTCAAGTAGATATTACTGCCTTCAGAATTCATCTTTGTACCATTATTTTAAAAAAAAACCTTTCATGAAATAATGTCAATATATATTTATTAATAAAATTGGCAGAAGTAACAGAAAAACCCACAAATTTTCATGGTTTAAAATAATAAACATTTATTTCTCTATCATGTAAATCCAGTTGGTTACTTCCACTCAGCATTAGACAAGCATGCTCCATGCAGTCATACAGCAATCCAGGCTGATAAAGACCATATTAAACACTTGGTTTCCACAGTCATTTTCAGCTGACAGAAAGATAAGGAGGAAGTGAGGAAGTGGCAATTTGGGGTATAGGAGATTTATATGGTCCATGCTAGATATGGTGTACCTCCTTGCTACAGCCAAGCACTGTCTACAGAATAGCAGCAGTGTCCCCACTGAGGGATTTTAGAAATGCAGTTGTCTAAGCCTCATGCCAGACCTACTGAATCCAAATCTGCATTTTAATACCATCCCCTATGTGAATCATACGCATATTAAAATTCGAGAAGCAGTGGTTTAGAGGAGAGATGGGTAAACTTGCCAAATAGGGCCCGTTATACTATCAAAGGTTTTTATCTTTAAGAATTATTAATAGTTGGTCAGGCACAGTGGCTCACGCCTGTAATCCCAGCACTTTGGAAGGCTGAAGTGGGTGGATCACCTGAGGTCAGGAGTTTGAGACCAGCCTGGCCAACATGGTGAAACCCCATCTCTACTAAAAATACAAAAATTAGTTGGGCGTGGTGGCATGCACCTGTAATCCCAGCTACTTGGGAGGCTGTGGCAGGAGAATTGCTTGAACCTGGGAGGCAGAAGTTGCAGTGAGTGAAAATCTCACTACGACACTCCAGTCTGGGAGACAGAGTGAGACTCTGTCTAAGAAAAATAAATAAATAAATAATAATAATTACTAATTGTATAAGGAAAAGGATATGGAGAACTTGACAAATTACTTTTTATACGTCTGTTTGAGTGAATATGTCTTATTTTCCACATTGAAAAACATAAGAAATTACTATCTTAGTGCTCCTCTTGATCTCTGATGATAGATGAATCGCTAGTATATCTGGATATGTCAGGTTTAAACCCTTGGAAATAACTTCATTTAATCTTTTGCGATCACATTTATGCAATAATATTCTGGATAACAATATTCCACTTTAATAATACTTGGATAAATTATATATAGAATTATGCTAACCCATGTTGAAAAGCAATCTGGCAAAATTGGGAGAAAATTATTTCAATCAGAGGGAGTAAATTTAATTGTGTGACCACTTTGAAAGATTATAAACAGGTTGACAATTCAGTTACTTTATTTTTCAATTTGGAAATGCATACATATACACTTATTCACCCTCACACACATCTGTGTTCGTATAGTTCATGGAACTTTTGAATAATCATGGAATCGTAGTTTTCTAAAGACACATTTGTGAAAATGGCTGACAAATTTTATTATCAGTTTTAATGTTACATCAGAACTTTGATTGAGCACGCTCATTTTCGTGGTACTATTGTATTTGGAGGACTATTACATTTAGATATTAAATTACAACTAAATTATAAATAAACAAATCTAAATCCATAGTGAACATAAAACAAAACAGTATTAGAGCTCCCCCTAGTGTCATGTAACAGCAGCAGCTAACATGCTTGTGCAAATACCATGTTACATTTCTAAGCAGTTGAGCCTTGAGGTTTACACCATGAATAATTAAAAGACTTCTACATCTTGGTTTTTTTTAATTGATCCTTTAAAGTCTGTATTATATAGTTAGTTAATTCTGTAAAACATTAAATAGAGAAGCTCTTTACAAAAAGAAAAAACACTTGGGCACCTATTTCTCTCTAGCACTTGAATTTTTTTAGGTGACTTTTTTGTTGTTGTTCTTGAAAAGAATGCTTGAGAATATTTACCAATCTTAGAATTTTATAGCTGAAACAGATCTTTGAGTTCAATTCTCTCAAAATTTTATGACCCAGTTAAAAATCTGAGAGATGAAAGTGTTTGCTAAGATTTGTAAAACCAGGTTCTAACAGGATCTGGACTAGAACTTAGGTTGATGTCCACTGTATTGACTATTCCACTGTTGTACACTCCATCTCTGTTATTTACAAGTTAGTTGAATACGTCGGACCACAGTCTGATTATTTTGTTTCCAATTTTTAAAGAAAGTTAAAAATTTTTGCAGAAGAAAATTAATAGAAGATAATTGATGTAGGAAACATTCTTTATTAATTTCATACATTATGAGTATTTGTACTTAAATTATTAATTTTTATTTTGAATATCATGACCACAATCATTAGTTTTGTATAATAAAAACTACTGCATTGATTTTCAGTCTGTTAAATATTTTACTCGATTGCCTGGATATTTTGGTAAGCAGTTACCCCACCAAATAGTGAAACTTCCTTTGCAAATATTATAACCATGAGAACATTATGACAGTGAAAGAAAGATGACCTAACCAATTGTATCTTTCCTTTAACCTCCCAATTGCTCTTGGTTATTCCTGGATGTGGGCTAAACTAATTTTGGGGAAAATTTAGTTTACAGTTTAAAGGATAATAGCCTTTCCTCAAACTAAACCATCAACACAATTCTTTCCTCGTCCATTTTAAATGCCTCACCAATTTTATTGATAAGATAGTAAAGCTTTACTACAGTAAAGGGTACAATCTCAAAGACTTTCAAAGCCTTTATTTTTTTCTTTTGTATTGAGGTGATTATTTTAGGATCATTCAGAAAGGATCATTTTCTTTCTTCTTTTTTTGAGACAGAGTCTGGTCCTGTCACCCAGACTTGCAGTGGTATGATCTCAGGTCACTGCAACCTCCACCTCCAAGGTTAAAGTGATTCTCCTGTCTCGGCCTCCTGAGTAGCTGACACTACAAGTGCACACCATCACGCTCAGCTAATTATTGTATTTTTAGTGCAGATGGTGTTTCACCGTGCTGGCCAGGCTGGTCTCGAATTCCTGATCTCAAGAGATTTGCCTGCCTCAGTGCTGGGATACAGGCATTAAGGGAGAAGACCACCCCTCATATCATCTTATGCCCAGTTTCTGCCTCCAAAGAAAGAAGAGTAAAAACTAAAAGGCAGAAATGAAATTCACAGGCAGACAGCCCGGCGACGCACCCTGGGCCTGGTAGTTAAAGATAGACCCCTGACCTAATTGGTTCTGTTATCTATAGATTACAGACATTGTATGGAAATGCACTGTGAAAATCCCTATCGTGTTTTGTTCTTATCTAATTACTGGTGCATGCAGCCCCCAGTCACGTACCCCCTGCTTGCTCAATCAATCATGACCCTCTCACACGCACCCCCTTAGAGTTGTGAGCCCTTAAAAGGGACAGGAATTGCTCACTCAGGGAGCTCGGCTCTTGAGACAGAAGTCTTGCCGATGCCCCCGGCCGAATAAACCCCTTCCTTCTGTAACTCGGTGTCTGAGGAGTTTTGTCTGAGGCTTGCCCTGCTGCAGCGTGAGCCACTGTGCTCGGCCAGCTCATTTTAGAATAGTATATGTCTGTGTATGTATGAATGGTCGATAATGGTTTCATTGCGTCTATCCTTTTCTTATCTTAGGTTCTATAAGGACATACAATAGTAGACTTGTAAACAAAACTATTTAAACCCAACATGATACCCAGGTCTGTGAAAAGTGACCAGAGAAATGTGTGACTGAGGCATAAGTCTCAATCATTGAGGTTTATTAAGCCAGACTTAGGGCATTTCCAAGAATAATATGAGCCACAAGCACATCTGTGGTTGTTTTTCCCAAATAGGTTTTCAGGTTTAGTGTTTTGCCATAAGGTTTAACTACCATAAACTATAAACTCTACCATAAACATTTCCTTAGGGGGCGGTGGGAGGGGGGGGTGATGCGGAAAGGCATGTAGGAAGAGGGACAGGCAGGCAGTAAGGTGAATAGTTACATTCCTGTGAGACTTCAGTTAGTGCCCAGTAAATCCACATTTAACATAAGATAATGTGGATGTCTGCAGAAGAAAAGAGAGTTAAAGAAGAGTCAATTATGCAGAAGTCTCTGAGTATGAGTATGGGAAATGAGCCCTGACTTTGTTCTGCACCTCGGAAGATAAGTGTGTAATCAGTGTAGAATTTTAGGAGATAGAGTGCAGACCTAAAGTTACAATTGGCATGTCTTTGTCAATGGGAAAGCAGCAAAGAATTTGCCTATGAATAATACGTGGGGGCAGCCCTTCTCAGGTGCCTGAGGTTTCTTACCTTTCCGCGGAGACTTTGTAGGTGCATAATGTTACTAACAGCTATTCATTTGGAAGAGGGTATTGTAATGAGTCAGCTTCAGGGCTTAATCTTCATTCTTGCATACATTTGGAGGGTCCTGAGATTTTACTTTTTCTTTACATAGGCTTTCTTTCTAATGGAAGATCTGTTTTTGACCAATGTGTGATACTTTAAGGATGTGCTTTTTCAAAACATTTAGCCAGCAATGTCAAGAAACTGTAATAGAAGATTTCTAGATGAAACCTGCATATTCATAATACTATTATATTCAGTAAGGTAAAGTTTATGGTATATAGGAAAGTAGTTATCCACCAACAATGAAAGCATATAATCCATCAGCCAAGAAGAGAAACTGAAGAATCTAACATAAATTGATCCATGTTTTGTTTGCTCAGAAAAAGCTAGTTTGTTGTTGTTGTTGTTTCTTTGAGAAAAAAACAGTAATTATATCTTCAATTCAATATTACATAATGAAACACAAACTTGTGAAAAGAGATTGTAGCTTTTTGGTCAAAATAATTAATGATACTACAGTCTACAAACACAAAACGAATTGAGGATGCTACTTCTTTTAAAGAGCAGGAAGCTGTGGAAAGTGATCTTAACCAAATCAGTGAGTTATTACAAAAGAGAAAATCAAAATATGGGAATTATGGGTTATGTTACGTGAAAGGAAAATAAACTCTTGGGACCGTAAACTCACTACCTCACAGGGAAAAGTTAAGCTTGGGAACTGAGTCACACAGAACTGCCTCCCGTTTTGTTCTTAAATGGATCGCTGCAAAGATAGAAGACAGCATACGTCTGCTCAGGGATTCTTTCCACAATTTGCTCTCAAGGAAATTCCTGTGGGCCCCAAGATCTTTAGGCTGAAACAGAGTTCTTTTAAATTTTGCCTTGGCAATGTAAATCAACAGCTTATCTTCACAGCACAAAGGCAGGACTGAAAATCCTCCTTCCACTCCCTAAGACAGATGCATATTTGCTTCCTCTACTCTATATTTACTTTATCTTATGTGAAAATCCAGATTCACTGGGTGTGAGACATGCATGGTTGACTGGTCCTCTACCCACTCTTTTTACATGTAAAATGTGAATTCAGTGAACACGGTGAAAAGCCTCAGAAGAATGCAGCTGCTTCAACTCTTTTATTTATTCCCCCTTTTTTCTTCTCTCTTTTCCTTATTTAAAGCTTGTTCCCCTTTAACCACTGAAGTTTTCAAACTCTCTTTGGAATAAGCATGGATCACAGATGTTCCTGTGATTTTGTGTTCCTTCTTCCCAGGCACATCCTCAACTCTGGCAAAATAAACCTCTAAATTGATTGAGATTCATCTCAGGCATTTCCTCTGATTTTAGAGTTATATGGGAAAAATTATTTAAAAAGCCAAGAAAGTATGTCTGCAACATACTTTCTTAAATTCAAAGCTTAGTTGAAAGCTTAAATTAAAATTGAAGCATAAATCATATACTCTTCTCTAGGGTGGCTTTCCCAGTGCTAAGGTTCTCCGGTGTATCAATGATGCCATGACATGTAGACAAAGAGACTCAGGCAGCTGAACATTTGTCTTATATTTGAGTTTAAATGAGGGCCTCTTAAGCTCAGACATGATTTGGTTAAGTTCTTTGAACAGTGCCTTTGTGGAAACACACTTATTAGAAGGTGATCTAGTAAAAGAAGACATGTAGAAAAGGCATTTTTCTTTTTTTTTTTTTTTAATGTTCCCAGAATAATAAAGAGATCAAAGATCTCTTTGGGCACTTGTATTCACTAACAACTGTTATTCTAATTTAACCACCTTGTCCTCAAGAGGAGAAGGGTCAAGTGAGTTTCTGAAGATTTGGTAATTAGCTAAAGGGGTAAACTTATACTGAACTCTACTTTTTTTTCTTTAAATAATTAAATCTACTTTTGATTATCAGGAGTTCTTATCTCTGATTTGATCAAGGCTAGTCATTTTTAATTAATTGAAAAAGTAAATTAATATAAAACATTATGATTCATAATGCATGAGTACTTTAAATGCTGCATCTGAAATTTAAACAAACACACTAATACAAATATACCATTTGATGTACAGCCAATGCCATTCTAAGGCTGCAGTTCCCTGTTGGAGTGCTATATAATTTTAGAGTAACTCATCATTTATGTTAGTTGTTTTTGTTTTTGTTTTTTTAATGAAGTAAGAAGCTAAAGAACATTGCAAAGCAATCTGGGGGCAGAATCATTTAGAAATTTATTTATCCTTGTCTCTCTTCCTAGTATTTTACAACAAAGTTACCTATATGTTATTCAACAGAATGTATTTTTTCAGTTATTTGCCTTTGGCCTGTCAGCTCAAAGCATTGATTTAAATTTTCATGAAGCAATTCTCTTTCCTGTGTTATATTTCTTTGGTTTGCACAGCACTCAAATGAATTATGTAATTTCAAGTAGCTAGTATGTACTGGCTTAGTGACTATGGTATTTTGCAATTTTTTTGTTTTAGCAAATATTTGTGTACCCCTGCCTCCCACTGTGGGCACAGAATGTTTCCATGTCCCACCAATGTTGGGTTTGGGTGTTTGACTTGATTTGATCAATGAGAAGTTATTTGAACACAGGCTTGAAATATACATGCTCTCTTGCTTTTCTGTCATCAGAACAAGAATGAAATGTTCTGTACAGATGCTTCTGCCTGAAGAATGAGAAATACATAGAGCAGAACTATCCCAGCTGACGCAGATGGGTAAGCAATACAAGACGTGCTACTACTGTATGTCACTGCGTTTTGAGGTATTTGTCATACACTAATAGATGATGACACACACAAGAAATAAACTCAAATGAGTTTAAGAAAGGTGTCTATTGGACTTGTGAGAGCAGATATATGTGGACTGAGATTCTTATTAGCTGTAAGTATAAGGATATCATGGCACCAAAAAGTAAAAACTAAGAAGAATCTTATTTTCATTTGCCCCAGGTTTTTGCATCCTCTGCTTGTTTTATTCTTTTCTAATCAAAAGTAACTTGACCAACAATGTTTATCACCATAGTGTTGGGTCTAAAGATGCTGCTGCATGACACAGTGTTACTTCAAAGTTAATTCGGAAAGACCATATTTTGATTTTTTTCTACAGCCATTATTGCTAAACCTGTCACTAAATTTGTCTTCTGAAAATCCTAATGATCTTGTGATCTTACTAAAAAGAAAGCCCTATTAATCTGGGTTGCTCAGCATTTTGTTTCCTTATCTACTCATGATCTCATCTTAATGCCTAACCTAGGTCTTCTGTATTGCTCTTGAACCATGCTCCTCATGTTAGACTAAGACATTTCTAGATCCTCAGAGGGCAATGACATGAGGTATAATATTGATTAACTGCAGAGGACAACTGACATGACAGAAACACACTCACATGTTACAGTTCACATGGCTCATATTCCTGGCTCCTAGCTTTTAGCCTGCTTTGCTTCATGTCCAGTAGATCCTGTTCAATCACTGTCACTTTTCACAGCTAACTACCTCAATGAAACAAGTGAAAAAGGAAAGAGGAAGGTCATTTTAAAGTTATTTTCATGTGACCCCCTAGGCAGTTCATACATGGATGTTTGCTTTCTTCCGCATCAGTCAGCATCTCTCTCTGACTTTCTCTTTTTCAACTAGTTAGAGAAAAACTTCTATTTTATGAGATTAGGACATGCCTAGCTAGTCTCTCTGTTTTAAAGTCAACTGTACCATATAAAATAACCTAATTATGGGAGTAAAACCATCATTTTTACAGACCCAGGGATTATATAGGACATATACACCATGAAGAGGGAAATCTAGGTGGTCTTAGAATTTTGTATAGTTTAGGAATATTCATAATTAAATTAATAACTTAATTCATAAAGTACTAAATTATGAATAATCATAATTAAATTAATTTAATCCATAATTAAGTTATCAATAATTAAATTATGTTGTGATGTTCAAAAATGTTATTGAATGTATTTTTTTCCCTTTTTGTCAAAAGGCTCCCAAATAAGATATAGATGAGTATCCCTAAATATCTTTTTTTTTTTTTTTTTTCATTTTTGAGATGGTCTTGCTTTGTCACTCAGGCTGGAATGCATTAGCACAACCATGGCTCACTGCAGCCTTGAACCTCCTGGGCTCAAGCAATCCTCCCACCTCAGCCTCACTTGTAACTAGAACTACAGGCATGCACCACTACACCCAGCTAATTATATTTACTTTTGTAGAGATGGGATTTGGCCATTTGGTACAGACTGGTCTCAAACTCTTGAGTTCAAGCAATCTGGCACCTCGGCCACCCAAAGTGCTGGAATTATGGGCAAAAGCCACTGCACTCAGCATAACTATCCCTAAATATAATTTATACATTTCCTTCCAGTTTTGCAATAAACTTACTTTTCAACATTTCACTACCTAGAAAAGCATTCTTGCCTTTGTCTAAAGTTATGATTCTAATCTGCCTAAAAATAAGGAAAAAATCAGAATCAGTCAGGGCCAAGGAGGCAGATCAGAAGGAGCTATTGTGTGTGGCACTCACAGTGAGGAACAAAAGGGATGAGTAAATGCAGCACTTTCGACTGAAACATCCAGGTACTTGCATTGGGACTGTTCAGGGAAACTACTCAACCCATGAAGAATAAAGAAAAGCAGGGCAAGGAGACAGCCTACCTGAGAGCAACATCAAGCCAAGGGAACTCCCACCCCCAGCCAAGGAAAGTGGTAAGTGTACGAGTGACCTGGGAAACTACGCTTCTCTTATGGATCTTTGCAACCTTGGATCAGGAGAGCCCCTCATGAACTAACTACATCAGGGCCCTGGGTCTGACACACAGAGCTGTGTAGTCTCAACAGACCTGCTACTCAGGCATGCACAGGGACCCAGGAGTTTTACATAATCCTGCCTGGGATCCCCAGCAAAGGTGACTGCAATTCAGGCAAGGCAGGAAGACTGTATGTACCACTAGGAAGCTGACTGAATCTGGGGCCAAGCAGTGTCACTCTGTGGGCCCCACCTCCACAGCACCTCACAAGACAAGACTGACTGAATTGGAATTCTAGCCAGCCATTGGCAACAGGGTAGTGCCTACCTGATACAGGAAGGAGTTCCTGGGGGGAGGGGCGGACTGCCACCTTTGTTGTTTGGACAGCTCAGCCATTTCAGTCTGCAGGCTTTGGAGAGTCCAAACCAACTAGGGCAGAAGTGGTTTCCCAACACTGTATAGCTGCTTTGCCATGATGTGACCAGATTGCTTCTTTAAACAGGTCCCTGATCTGTTCTTCCTTACTGGGTGGGACCTCTTAGCTGAGGTGTCCGGCCACTGCTGCCCATGTTCTATGGCTGAAAGATTTTTGATTTCTCCCTGGGATGGAGTGCCTTGAGGGTGAGGTGGGTTGCCACCTTTGCTGTTTGGAAATCTCAGCCTTGGAGAGCCCAAACTGATTGGGGGCTGAAGGAATCCCCCAACACAGCACAGTTGCTTTATCAAAATGTAGCCAGACTGCTTCTTTAAGTGAGTCCTTGATTCTGTTCCTCCTGACTGGGTGGGATCTCCTACCTGGGGTCTCCAGTCACCTCCTACAGGTGCTTTTGGGTGAGCAAAAGTTCTGTACCCCCTGGGATGGAGCTCCCAGAGGAAGGGACAGGCTGCCATATTAGCTGTTTCACAAGCTTCACTGGTGATATCTCCAGGTACTGGAAAATCCAGGGTGACTAGGGTTTACAGCAGACCCCCAGCAAACTACAACAGATCCATGGAAAAGTGGTCAGACTGTTAATAGAAAAACAAACAAACAAACAAAAAAACACACACAAAAACCCCATCCAAACGCCAGCAACCTCAAAGATTGAAGATAGATAAGCCCACAGAGAAGAGAAAGAATCACTGCAAGAATGCTGAAAACTCAAAAAGTCACAGTGTCCTCTTTTCTCCAAATGACCACAACACCTCTTCAACAAGGGTCCAGAACTGGGCTGAGATTGAGATGACTGAAATAACAGAAGTAAGCTGCAAAATGTGGGTAAAAAGGCACTTTACTAAGCTAAAGGCATACGTTGTAACCCAAAGCAAGGAAGCTAAAAATCATGATAAAACAATGCAGAAGATGACAGACAAAATATTCAGTATAGAAAAGAACATAACTGACCTGATAGAGCTGAGAAACAACCTACAAGAACTTCACAATGCAATCATAAGTATTAACAACTGCGTACATCAAGCAGGGGAAATAATCTCAGAACTTGAAGACTGTCTTTCTGAAATAAGACAGGCAGACAAGAATAGAGTAAAAAGAATGAAAAGGAATGAACGAACCCTCCAGGAAATATAAAATTGTGTAAAGAGACCAAATCCATGACTGATTGGGGTACTTAAAAGACACGGAGAGAATGGAACCAAATTGGAAAACATATTTCAGGATATCATAGAGAGGAGCTTCCCCAACCTAGCTAGATGGGCCAACATTCAAATTCAGAAAATCCAGAGAACCCCAGTAAGATACTCCATGAGAAGATCATCCCCCAGACACATAATTGTTAAAGAATCTAAAGTCTAAATGAAAGAAAACATGTTAAGGGCACCCTGAGAAAAAGGCCAGCTCACCTGCAAAGGGAACCCTATCAGACTAACAGCAGAACTCTCAGTGGAAACTCTGAAAGCCAGAAGAGATTGGGGGCCAATATTCAGCATTCTTAGAGAAATGAAATTTCAACCCAGAATTTCATATCCAGCCAAAATAATCTTCATAAGCAAAAGAGAATAAGATTCTTTTCAGACAAGCAAGTACTGAGGAAATTTGTTACCACCAGACCTGCCTTACAAGAACTCCTGAAGGAAGAACTAAGTATGGGAAGGAAAAACTTATGAGCCACTACGAAAACACACTGAGGTACATAGACCTGCAACACTTTGAAGCAAACACATCAGTCCATGAAATTAGCCAGCTAGCATCATGTTGACAGCATCAAATTCACACATAACAATATTAACCTTAAATATAAATGGGCTAAATACCCCAATTAAAAGCCACAGAGTGACAAACACGATTAAAAAAAAAAAAAAAAAAAAAAAAAACCATTGGTATGCTGTCTTCAAGAGACCCATCTCACAAGCAAAGACACACATAGGCTCAAAATAAAGGGATGGAGGAAAATCTACCAAACCAATGAAAAAAAAAAAAGTGCAGAGGTTTCAATCTTAGTTTCTGACAAAACAGATTTTAAACCAACAAAAACCAAAAAAGGCAAGGAAGGGCATTATGTAATGGTAAAGGGTTGAATTCAAGAAGAGCTAAGTGTCCTAAATATATATGCACCCAATAGAGGAGCACCCAGATTCATAAAGGAAGTTCTTAAGAGACCTTCAAAGAGACTTAGACTCCCACACAGTGATAGCAGGAGATTTTAATGCCCCACTAACAATATTACACAGATCATTGAGACAGAAAATTTAAAAAGATACTCAGGACCTGGACTCAGCTCTGGACCAAATGGACTTTACAGATATCTACAGAACTCACCAACCCAAAACAATAGAATATACATTCCTCTCATTGTCACACAACACTTACTCTAAAATTGATCAGATAATCAGAAGTAAAACACTTATCAACAAATGCAAAAGAACTAAAATAATAAAAAGAGTCTCTCAGACCATGGCACAATCAAATTAGAGCTCAAGATTAGGCCGGGCATGGTGACTCATGTCTGTAATCCCAGCATTTGGGGAGGCCGAGGCGGGTGAATCACCTGAGGTCAGGAGTTTGAGACCAGCATGACCAATATGATGAAACCCCATCTCTGCTAAAAATATAAAATTAGCCAGGCTGTGGTGGCACATGCCTGTAATCCCAGTTATTCAGGAGGCTGAGGCAGGAGAATCAGTGGACCCGGGAGGTGGAGGTTGCAGTAAGCTGAGATTGCACCACTGCACTCCAGCCTGGACAACAGACAGAGACCCTGTCTCAAAAAATAAAAAAAACTGAAAACAAAAAGCAAAAAAAAAAAAAAAAAAAAAACCCTCAAGATTAATAAATTCACTCAAAACCACACAACTACATGGAAATTGAAAAACCTGCTTCTGAATGACTTTGGGGTAAATAATGAAATTAAGGCAGAAATAAAAAAGTTCTTTGAAACTAATGAGAACAAAGAAACATTGTACCAGAATCTCTGAGATGCAGCTAAAACAGTGCTAAGAGGGAAGTTTATAGCACTAAATGCCCACATCAAAAAGCTAGAAAGATCTCAAATCGACATCCTAACAACACAACTAAAAAAACTAGAGAAACAAGAGCAAACAAACCTGAAAGCTAGTAGAAGATAAGAAATAACCAAGATCAGAGCTGAACTAAAGGAGATAGAGACAAAAAAAAAAACCTTCAAAAGATCAACAAATCCAGGAGCTGATTTCCTGAAAAAAATAAAATAAAATAGACTGTTCACTAGATTAATAAAAGAGAAAAGAGAGAAGATTTAAACACAGTCAGAAATGATAAGGGAGGTATTACCACATTATGCACATAAACTAGAAGATCTAGAAGAAATTGATAAATTCCTAGACACATATATCCTCCCAAGACTGAACAAGGAAGTAACTGAATCCCTAAACAGATGAATAAAAAGTTCTGATATTGAGGCATTAATAAATAGCCTAGCAACTAAAAAAGTCCAAGACCAGATGTATTCATGCTGAATTTTATCAGAGCTATAAAGAGAGCTTATACCATTCCTATTGAACCTATTCCAAAAAATTGAAAAGGAGGGACTCCTCCTCATGCTATGAGACTAGCATCCTCTTGATACCAAAACCTGGCAGAGATACAATGACAAAAAAAGAAAATTTCAGGCCAATATCCATGATGAACATAGATGCAAAAATCCTCAACAAAATACTGGCAAACCAAATCCAGCAGCATATCAAAAAGCTTATCCACCATGACCAAGTAGGCTTCATCTCCAGGATGCAAGGTTGGTTCAACATATGGTTCAACAAATCAGTAAACATAATTGATCACATAAACAGAACTAAAGATAAATACCACATTCAACACACCTTCATGTTAATAACTCTCAATAAACTAGATATTGAAGGAACATACATCAAAACAATAAGAGTCATATATGACAAACCCACAGCCATTGTCATACTGAATGGGCAAAAGCTGGAAGTATTCCTCTTGAAAACTGGCACAAGACAAGGATATCCTCTCTCATCACTCCTATTCAACATAGTATTGGAAGTTCTGGCCAGGGTATTCAAGAGAAAAAATAAAGAGTATTCAAATAGGAAGAAAGGAAGTCAACCTATCTTTGTTTGCAGATAACACGATTCTATGTCTAGAAAACCCCATAGTCTCAGCCCCAAATCTTCTTAAGCTGATAAGCAACTTCAGCAAATTTTCATGAAACAAAATCAATGTGAAATAATCACTAGCATTTCTATACACCAACAACAGGCAACCTAAGAGTGAAATCATAAATGAACTCCCATTCACAACTGCCACAAAAAGAATAAAATACCTAAGAATACAGCTAACAAAAGAAGTGTAGGATCTCTACAAGGAGAACTACAAACCACTGCTCAAAGAAATCAGAGCTGACACAAACAAAGGAAAGAACATGTCATGCTAATGAATAGGAAGAATCAACATCAGTAAAATGAGCATACTGCCTAAAGCAATTTATAGATTCAATGCTATTCCATCAAACTGCCATTTACATTTTTGACAGAAATAGAAAAAACTATTTTAAAATTCATATGGAACCAAAAAGGAGTCCAAATAGCCAAGGTAATCCTAAGCAAAAAGAACAATGCTGGAGGCATTACGTTACCCAACTTCTAAGTATACTATAGAGCTACAGTAACCAAACAGTATGATATTGGTACAAAAACAAGCACATAGATCAACAGAACAAAACAGAGAACTGAGAAATAAGACTGTACACCTACAACCATCTCGTCTTGAACAAACATGACAAAAACAAGCAATGAGGAAAGGATTCACTGTTTTAATAAATGGTGCTGGGAGAATTGATTAGCCATATGCAAAAAATTGACACTGGACCTCTTTCTTACACTAAATACAAAAATCAAACAAAATGGATTGAAGACTTAAATGTAAAGCCCAAAACTATAAAAATCCAGAAGAAAACCTAGGCAATACCATTTAGGACATAGGCATGGGCAAAGATTTCATGATGAAGATGACAAAAGCAAATGCAATAAAAGCAAAAATTGACAAATGGGATCTAATTAAAGAGCTTCTGCACAGTAAAAGAAACGATCAACAGAGTAAACAGTCTACAGAATGGGAGAAAATTTTTGCAATCCATGCATTTGACAAAGGTCTAATATTCAGAATTTATAAGAAACTTAAACAAATTTACAAGGAAAAAACCAAACAATCCTATTAAAAAGTGAGCAAAGACACGTCTCAAAAGAAGACATACATGTGCCCAATAATCATATGAAAAAAAGCTCAACACCACTGATCATTAGAAAAATACAAATCAGCCAGGCATGGTGGCTCATGCCTGTAATCCTAGTACTTTGGGAGGCCAAGGTGGGTGGATCATGAGGTCAAGAGATCGAGACCAGCCTGACCAACATGGTGAAACCCAGTCTCTACTAAAAATACAAAAATTAGCCAGGTGGGGTGGCAGGCACCTGTAATCCCAGCTACTCAGGAGGCTGAGTCAGGAGAATCACTTGAACCCAGGAGGTGGAGGCTGCAGTGAGCCAATATCATGCCACTGCACTCCAGCCTGGGTGACAGAGTGAGACTCATTGTAAAAAAAAAAAAAAAAAAAAAAAATGAACAATACAAATCGAAACCAAAATGAGATACCATCTCATACTAGTAGAAATAGCTATTATTAAAAGCCAAAAAATAATAGATGCTGGCAATGTTGGGGAGAAAAAGGAATGTGTACACTGTTGGTGGGAGTGTAAATTAGTTCAATCACTGTAGAAGACAGTGTGGCAATTTCTCAGAGACCTAGAGACAGAAATACCATTCGATCCAGCAATACCACTACTGGATATATACCCAAAGGAATATAAATCATTTTATTATAAAGACACATGCATGTATATGTTCATTGCAGTGCTATTCACAATGGCAAAGACATGGCATCAACATTAATGCCCATCAATGATAGACTGGATAAAGAAAATGTGGTATACATATATACTATGGAATACTGTCCTTAATGAGATCATGTCCTTTGCAGGGACTGGAGACCATTATCCTTAGCAAACTAAAGCAGGAACAGAAAATCAAATACCACATGTTCTCACTTCTAAGTGGGAGCTAAATGATGAGAACACATTGACACATAGAGGGGAACGACATACACTGGGGCCAGCTGGAGGGCCAAGGGTGGAAGGAGGGAGAGAATCAGAAAGAATAATGGATGCTAGGTTTAATACCTGGGTGATGAAATAATCTGTGCAACAAACCCCCATAACACACATTTACATTTGTAAGAAACCTGTACATCCTGCACATGTACCCCTGGACTTAAAATAAAAGTTTAAAAAAAGAAAAAAATCAGAATCATGAAGAATGATAGAATCATATGTCAGGAGAGTACAAATGTCTTTCTGTATGATGGAAATTTCTTCATATGTATAATTAATACACTTTTAGTACATGAGTCTGATAACACCAGTTTTAATTACTTGGAAGTATTTTGGCTGCCTTACTAGTTATGTGCTTCCTTCCATTACATAATGTTGTAAGAGAATGTCTAGATATGTGATGTATTACTTACTGTTCGACTATATGCTTTAAATTGTGTATTCTGAAATGGTTCTGAGAATGCAGTTTGAATTGTGATTCCTTTTGCTTATTCGCCTTAAGCTATTAAGTTTGAGAATGTAGAGAACATAAAAATACTGAGTGCCTGAATACTTTTAAAGAAATCAATAAATGATGGATATTCTCATAGAAAAGCAGAATGCTAGAATAAAAGAACCCAAATCTTTTGCTCAGCTGACCTGGATTTAAGCCTCAGATTCACAACTTACTAACTGAGACACTGAGAAATATATTTCATGTTTTTACATCATGACTTTCTCCCTGTGAAACAGTGATGGCAATAGCTCACTTCTATGTTATAACTACATGATTAAATAAAATAATCAGTGTAAAAAAATCATAAATTTTGAAGGTTTTTTTTGGTCAAATGATTTGTTTTGTTTTGTTTTGTTTTGTTTTTGAGACGGAGTCTCACTCTATCTCCCAGGCTGGAGCACAGTGGCCAGATCTCAGCTCACTGCAAGCTCCGCCTCCCAGGTTTACGCCATTCTCCTGCCTCAGCACCCCCGAGTAGCTGGGACTGCAGGCGCCTGCCACCTCGCCCGGCTAGTTTTTTGTATTTTTTTTTAGTAGAGACAGGGTTTCACCGTGTTAGCCAGGATGGTCTCGATCTCCTGACCTCGTGATCCGCCTGCCTCGGCCTCCCAAAGTGCTGGGATTACAGGCTTGAGCCACCGCGCCCGGCCTGTCAAATGATTTGTTAAACATTCTACAGAATAAACATTTCTCAAAACAGTCTGTAGCAGCACACCCTTGAATCTTTGAGAAGATATTTCATTGCTTGTCTCTTGTATATTATCAGCTTTCCTTTTGGGAAATATTGAATTTCTCAATGTTTGTTTTTGAATTAGAATCACAGACTAATGGCTGGCATTTACAGAGAATACTGTATCCCATTAATTAGAATGAGTACTAGAGAATGACAAGCAGAGAAAATGTATTTTTTATGCTGGCTTTAAGCTCTGAAAATTTGAGGTACCAAAGGATGATATCTTAGCCCTTTTCAGAAAGTAACACTTAAAATAATTCTTATCTGTTGAGGTGTTACAGGGATTAGTATTTGTGAAACATTCTTAAAATCCCAGTTTAAAGCTATTTTATGAGTATCAACAAATGATTGCACAAGCTTAGTTTCCAATTCCAGGAAAAGATATGCATGAACTCCTTATTATTAAATAATTTTGCTGGATGATCCAGCTTAATGTTATTGTAACAGTCTACTAGTTAACATAAATTTCATTCTTATAATGTTTACTGGTGGACACTTTTATGCTCCAAAGTGCAGAAACAGAACCTGGACACTCAACTGGAGTTTGAAGCAGACAGCTCAAGGCAGTGATCCGCAAAGTAATCTAAAAGAATTTCCATGAAAAATTATAAGTGGTAATCTCATTCTCTTAAACTTAAGTTTTAGAAGTAAAATTACTCCATATCACAAATCCGTATTGGAACTTAAAGAAAATTTCAAATGCATGTCCAGCTCCAAGAATCTATCCCTGCCATTCACACATATGTTTAGTTCTCTATTTCTGTATAAGTAAATATGAACCAATTTAGATGGAAAACAGAATTCACAATGAGTATATGGATCAGAGAGAAAGATGATGTTGTAGGTGTACTAAAAGGAATGATTTTTATTTATGACAACCCAGGATGATTTAAAGTAAATTATAAAGATAAAAACTGTAGAAACATTAAACTGGAAGAAAATTTCATAATAATGCATTGCAAACTGTATAAGAGTCTAAACCATTTCTTAAAGTTGGAGGTTGGGAATAAAACTTTAAATTTATAATCATGTGTAGACATTATGGAAATAAGAGATAGCAAACTTTATGTGGAAATATATTTAATTTTATATTGCAAAACAGAAACAAAAAATCAGAATATACTTGACAGCATAACATAACACAGCAAAAGTAAGTCTCACCCCATCATACCTTAACCCCATCAAATTTTTTACTTGATTTTGAGGGCATCATTGGTGATTTAAAAAGAATTACTTGAATGTTAAAGAGTCCTTAACCATTATTGAATCGTTAACTTATTGAATCATTAATTTAATTTCAAAGACGATCTCCATAGAAAGCATACATTTTCAGAAAAGGCCAAAGGTAAATGTAGGCTGCATAATTACATCTCAGAAATGGTGAGCTGAATATAATGACTATTAGACAAAAAAATCAAAGATTCCTGTTGAGCTTCATATCATACCTTAGTGATCTTTGTTCATTCATTTAGTTTCTCTGTTACTCAGATTATTCATAAGTAAAATCAAAATTATAATTACTGTATTGTCTATTCAGCAGGATTGTAACAAATCCTGTGATTGTGATAAATCACTGTGATAAATCAGTGAAATAATAGGTGAGAAATTACTTTGAAAATTAACAAATACATTATATGTATGGAATCTAGACCAGGCTACAACGTATGTAATAATGACAGCTCCTTAAAAGAGCACCCAGTTAAAAGATAGGGCCACTGTCCATAGGGACAAGTATTGCCTGCTGACCCTGTCTACACTCAGGACACATGCTATTGGAATTATTTTGGACAATTGAAAGATGGCAGCCAAGCTATGGGCTGGGTTGTGACCTATATGGAATGAATACATTACAATCCAGTGTACTATAGGAAGTGAAAGAAGAGGAAAGGTGAGGCACCTGCATCTATTGTCCTCCACAGCATATGAGTGATGAAAACAAACAAAAACCATGTTCAAATTTTTTGTCTTGCTCATCATTTTATCTCCAACTCCCAGCATAGAATATGATAATTCACAGCCTCTTTATAAGCACCAATTAAATTTGAGTCAGTTAAAATGGATACATATATGAGTTTATCAACATTTCTAATCCTTTGTGATTACTTTAGAAAACAAGAAGAGGACTTTGCATCTTAAGAATATTTGATGAATCATGTCGACCAGTATCTCTAATCCCATTGCTATACTTCATGCATCCAAAACCTCTTAATTTTCATGCCATCTAAGTCACAGTGTCAACACTTACTTTACTGATCCTTGTCTTTTCTTATTAATGATATATTTTTTTTAAAAAAATAATCAATTCTTGTGTATCATTGGTTAGAGAAATATAACGAAAAAACTTCAAGTAAAATATTTCTACTTTGGCTAGTATATTCCAACCAGGTTTTAAATTCCTTCAGGGAGGGCAGGGTCCTATTCATTATTTTAATAAGTTTTTTTGTTGTTGTTTTAGAAAAGTTTTAGTTTCATGGCAAAATTGAGTAGAAAGTACAGAAAGTTCTCATATGCCGCCTGCTCCACCCAACACACACACACACACAATCTATCTTTCACTATCCACATTCTACACCACAGGAGCACATTTGTTACATTCAATAAACTTACATTGACATATCATTATCATTCAGAGTTCATAGTTCATGTTAAGATTCACTTTTGATGTTGTGTATTCTATGAGTTTTTGTGAAAGTATAATGGCATGTATCCTTTTCTCTGTAGCTTTTTTCACTTAGTGAAAAATATGCCTTGAAGTTGGTTAGTGTTAATCGTATGACTTTGTTCTTCTTCAATATTTTTTTGTCTATTTCTAAGTCTTTTGCTTCCCTATACAAACTCTAAAATTAATCTGTTGTCATAAAATAATATGCTTGGATCTTGATTGATATTGTATTCATTCAACTTAGGAAGAAATTACATCTTGACAATATTGACTTTTTCTATTTTTATTCTTCCGATAGGAGGTACTGTGATCTGGAGTATATAATGTGAAAAATGTCTCTAATCAGTTTATTTAGTGATAAAAGCAAAACAAATAAAAATAAAAGACCAGCTTTTCTTGATTTTTGTTTTATTTTGTATTGTGAAACATCTTCCCTCTAGCTATAAATGTTTTTGTAAAACATGAACATACAGAGAGTTCATCCATTTGGGTATTAGTTTACTAGGGCTGCCGTAACAAAGTCAAACAAATTGAATGGATTAAACAATAGAAATGTATTGTCTCCAATTTTTGGGAGAAAAGTCTAAAATCAAGATGTTGTCCGGCTTGATTCCTTCTTAGGGCCAGGAGGAAGGAATAATCTGCTCCAGACCTCCATCCTAGCATTTGGTGTTTTGCTGGCAATCTTTGGCACTCCTTGGCTTATAGAAGAAGCATCGGTCCATTTGTGTCTTTATTTTCATATGGTGTTCTACCTGTGTACATGTCTGTGTTCAAATATCTTTATATAAGGATACTGGTTATGTTCCATTATGAGCCCACCCTATTCTATTATCTCATCTTATTTGGAAATAACCCCATTTACAAATAGGTATGCGTTTGGAGGTACTGGGGATTAGGATTCCAACATATAAATTTGCGGTAGGGGAGACATGTAATTTAACCGTAACAGTACATATAGTATATCCCACATAACCTGATAATGTGAGAAAAGAAAGGACTACGGCTTTAACCTGATTCCTTATATACAATAGTCCATTCTCATCCCAGTAGATTAAATTCAGATACCCTTAGTTTCTTATCTCAAAGGCAATCTAAAAACCATGGCATTTTTTATTTATAAATACCATGATACTACCTTAAATTTATTTTACTAATATTTTGTGACATGGGGAATCATAATTCAGTGGTTTCAACTTTACCTCCTCTTCATGCATTAAACTGTTGGCAAATGATTCTAAAGAAAATCACTTAATATTAGAACTGGAGAGACTTTAGAATTCAGGTCGTTCTCTTCCTTTATTTTACAAATGATAAAAAAAAGAGATTCATTCTGACTAAAAGACTTGGCTAAGGTTACACAGAAAACTAATTCCAATCAGGACTAGAACTTAGACATGTGGCACTCAGATAAGTATAGTTTATATTAGTAGTCTTCAAATCGGTACAATCCAATTTTGTGGTGATGGAGCCAGCTTGTACTGGCTCATTGGGAATGTTAGCATTCCTTCCCCACCCCAGAAACATCACAGTTATGGCTTTTAATTGGCCATGATAGAAATAATTACACCATAGAAATCAGAAAACATTGCAAATCAGGGCTCCACCCTTTCCAGAGAAGATTATTAAACAATTACTAGCATTCTATTCTCGGAAACTTCCAGGGGCAAAATTTTTTTAAAGGAATAAATTTGCAGTGAAATAATATCTTCTGGAAAACATGGGTACAGCTTAACAATTCTAAAATTGCTATACCTGGACACTGGCATTGAATAATTATGTAAAACATGAGAGAGGGCTAGAATAATCCCTGTGTTATGGGATTAGAGTTGGAGACACCAGGATGAACTCCTGTTCACTTTAATGTAGCTATGGATAGATACATGTAGAAACATTTACGGATATTTATGTCTGTGTGTATATTAGTATACACACATACATTTCTTTTCTCTGCCAGCTGAGAAGCATCTTTTATTGCCAGAAACTAAGTACTGAAAACCAAAACAAAAACAACTCTACAATGATGAGATTATAACAAAGCAACACAAGAACCAACTGAAAGAGCTCCCAGTGGCCAAAGATGGAATGACTGCAACAAAATAGACAAATGGTAATGAATTATAACACAAAATAAAAATAAATATATTTTAGTAATTAGTAATTGCCGTAGTTCTCACACTGCTATAGAAAAATACCCGAGACTGAGTAATTTATAAAGAAAAGAGATTTCGTTGGCTCACAATTCTGTCGGCTGTGCAGAAAGCATGGCAGCCTCAGGAAACTTACAACCAAGGCAGAAAGTGAAGCGGGAGTCTGCATGTCACGTGGTCAGAGCAGCAAGGGGGTAGGGGAAGAGGCCACCCACTTTTAAACCACCAGATCTCACGAGTATGCATTATTGCCACAACAGCACCAAGGAGGATGATGTTAAGCCATGAGAGACTGCTCCTATGACCCAATCACCTCCCATAAGGCCCCATTTCCAACATTGCGGATTACAATTCGATACAAAATTTATGTGGGGACACAGATCCAAATCATATCAGAAATATAAATAAGTGATTGGATAAGTAGGTATGTGGGAGAGCAGAGACAAGTCTCCTCTACAAAAGAATTTCATAAAACTTTTGTAGATACTGTGCCTTCCAGGAAATGGCATATAAATTCTCACTCCTTACGTGTGGACTATGAATACTAGCTTCTTTCCAGAAAGTACAGTATGGTGGAGGGCAGAGGGAATAACTTCATAAAAAGGAAATTTGACAAGTGCTGATGGGAGATCAAGGTCAACATCAACAGAGAAAACTCATGTTGATACTATGCACCCTTCATATGATGTGATAAGAATGGCAATTTACCTCTGTGGTTTTCCTCCTGAAAACCAAAAAACACAGTCTAATCATGAGTAAAACATCACACAAATCTAAACTGAGGAACACTGTACAAAATATCTAATCAGTACTCCTTAAAAAAATTAAGATCTCAAAAACAAAGGAAGTCTGAGAAACTGTCACAGCCGAAAGAAGCCTAAGGAGACATGAAAACGTAATGCAATGTGTATACTGGATGAAATACTAGGACTTAATAAGGACATTAGGTAAAAAATAAGGAAATCTGAATAGAGTATAGATTTAGTTAACTATGTGTCCATATTGGTCTATTAGTAATCTTCTAATGTCAGATGTTAAATACAGAACAAACCCTTCGTGGGGTATATGTGGACTCTACTATTTTTGTAACATCTTTGTAAATCAAACTATTCTAAAATTAACAGTTTACGAAAACAATGATGGAATGTTCATAAAATTATGAAGAAAAGAATGATAATTAATGATCAAGAAAAGAATGACATATTTCTGATGGCTCATATATCTGCATATTTTTACTTGATTTAGAAGTATCAAATAACTGTAATATTTGAATTATATTTATACACACACATATATACATAAACACATATTATATATATGAAAGAAAGATGTAACTGACTTACAAATGCAAATTGCAATCTTATAAATTCTTTAAACTTGTGGTAAAAAGTTTTAGAAACAAACTTAGGACAAGATAACCTGGATTTTTCAAAGTATTTTTGTGGTTTCTGGAACAAATATATTTGAATATGCTGGTATAAATACTAAACACGTCATGATTTCAGAGTCATTTTAGAGTGTGCTAATCTCATAACACTTTTCAAGAAGACAATTTTTTATTCTTAGTACAAGACAAGCCTCAATTTCTAGAAATTTTGCAACAGCTTTTCCCCTTTAACTCTGTATAAACATGATCAAGTTATTAATACTTTTTTGTTTTATATTTTGATGTAACTGACAATATGGCCTTTTTGTTTTTAAGCAATACTGTATTCAGTTTGTCTATCTAGTGCAGTATTAGCCATCAAATAAGTCACATAGATAGCATGGAATACTTGGTGAAAAAGTAAGTAAGAGTGACATATGGAGAAATGTAAACACAGAGGTTTTATTTTTTAAGTTCTTGGATACATGTGTAGTATGTGCAGGTTTGTTACCTAGGTAAAAGTGTGTCATGGTGGTTTGCTACACCTACCAACCTATTGCCTAAGTATTAAGTCCAGCATGAATTAGCTATTTATTCTGAGGCTCTCCCTCCCCCACTACCCACAACAGGCCCCAATGTGTGTTTTTCCCCTCCCTGTGTCCGTGTGTTCCGTTGTTCAGCTTCCACTTATAAATAATAATATGCTGAGTTAGGTTTTCTGTTTCTATGCTAGTTTGCTGAGGATAATGGCTTCTATCTCCATCCATGTCCCTGTAAAGAACATGATCTCATTTCTTTTTATAACTGCAAAGTATTCCATAGTGTAAATGTACCGTATTTTCTTTATAAAGCCTATCATTGATGGACACTTGGGTTGATTCCATGCTTTGCTATTGGGAATATGCTGCAATGAACCTATGCATGCATGTATCTTTATAATAGAATGATTTATACTCCTTCAGGTATATCCCTAGTAATGAGATTGCTGGATCAAATGGTATTTCTGGTTCTAAGTCTTTGAGGAATCACCACACTGTCTTCTATAATGGTTGAACTAATTTATGCTCCCACCAACAGGGTATAAGAGTTCCTGTTTCTCCACAGCCTTGCCAGCATCTGTTGTTTCTTGGCTTTTTAATAATGACAATTCTGACTAGTGTGAAATGTTATTTCACTGTGGTTTTGATTTGCATTTGTCTAATGATCAGTCATTTTGAGCTTCTTTTAATATGTCTGTTGGTTGCATAAATGTCTTCTTTAGAGCACGGTCTGTTCATGTCCTTTGCTCACTTTTTAATGGAGTTGTTTGGGTTTTTTTCTTGTAAATTTGTTTAAGTTCCATGTAGATTCTGGATATTAGACCTTTGTCAGAAAGATAGATTGCAAAAATTTTCTTCCACATTGTCTGTTTACTCTGATGATAGTTTCTTTTGCTGTGCAGAAGCTCTTTAGTTTAATTAGGTCCCATTTGTCAATTTTTGCTTTTGTTGCAATTGCTTTTGACATTTTCATCATGAAATCTTTGCTCGTGCCTGTGTCCTGAATGGTATTGCTGAGATTTTCTTCTAAGGTTTTTATAGTTCTGGATTTTACATTTAAGTCTTTAACTCATCTTGAGTTAATTTTTGTATAAGGTATAAGGAAGGGTTCCAGTTTCAATTTTCTGCACCTGGCTAGCCAGTTCTCCCAGCACCATTTATTAAATAAGGCATCCTTTCCCCATTTTTAAACAGTTTCAAAGCCATTTTTACTAACTAAATTGGGCATAGAAAAGAGATATGTACCTCTACATTTTTGAAATGCTGAGCTTCTGAAATGTTTACAGTACCCTTGATTGCTAGAACTGAACAGGCACTTTGGCATACTTCCTGCATTTCATGAGTAAATTGAGGCTCAGCAAGCTAGTCACATATTCCCAGTCTCACAACTACTTAGGAGAGGCAGAGGAATCCACTTCGGTCACTAGAGGCTGTCCTCAGCTCCTAGGAGCCACAAGTTCCTCTACATATTGTTGTTTCTTTTACCAAACCAGCATAGGGAGTCTTAAGAACACCCCATCACCTTTGCCATATTGGTTAGAAGCAAGTCACCCATCCTATCCACACTCAAAGAAAGAGAATTACACATGAACATCAGAAAGTGGGGATCATGGAAGATGAGGATGGTGGCAGCACAATCGTCTGTCCATCAAACCTGAGAAAATAGGTTTTTATAAGTATATATTTTTAAGTTAAATTTACTTTATTTAACTGGTACAACAGCACTGCCTTTAGTGGATGAGAAAACTAGTTTGTAGTGTATCTAGGGCCAAATATCAAATATTCAAAGTTCAAATACCTTTATGGAACTCTTGCTTTACCAATTAGACTGATAATTTTAAGAACATGAACTATGACATATACACCTTTGGCACTGCTATGAAGCATTTTAATGCTCAATCCATGCTTTATTGTTTGATGTGTTCATGTGAATAATGAGAAGCAATAATAACTCTCTATGAGGTTAACAGAATAATATAAGTTGAACCCAGGTGTTTCTGGAATCTGATCGAGGCAGCCTTGACCTTTCCCTAATCTTGGCTGAACTTTGGAAAGGCTTCTTACTGACTTAAGACCCATGACCTCCCTTTTCTTAGAACATTTATTTTAGAAAACTTATTATTATAAACACTTCTCTGCTGTCTGAGATGTAAACTTTTTTAATAGCTTCTTGACAGTTTTACAACCCAGAACTGCCTTTGTCATGGACCTGGAAGACATCTTTTGAAACGTTATCATGAAAGAAGACAGGACTCCTATCTCCCAGTTTCTGAGGGAGGGTAGATCAATACCAGCAGACACCTAGTTGTAAAATCACTTGATCTCCTGAAGATACCAGAAAGTCTACATTTTCTTTGGGTAAAGCCAATCAGAAAACATAGATAGCCTATCTCCCCATCACCCCATCTTTGGAAAGCCCTACTACCTTTGTTTCAGTGGAGTTCAGACTCAATTCTAGTCTCTTTCCCCTATTGAAATAGTCTTGAGGCCGGGCGTGGTGACTCAAAGTGCCTGTAATCCCAGCACTTTGGGAAGCTGAAGTGGTTGGATCATGAGGTCAGGAGTTTGAGACTAGCCTGGCCAATATGGCAAAACTGTGTCTCTACTGAAAATACAAAAATTAGCCAGGCGTGGTGGCACGTGCCTGTAGTCCCAGCTACCTGGGAGGCTGAGGCAGAAGAATCACTTGAAACTGGGATGCCAAGGGTACAGTGAGCTGAGATCACGCCACCGCACTTCAGCCTGGGCAACAAAGCAAGACTCCATCTCAAATTAAAGAAAGAGTCTTGAATAAAGTCTTCCTTACCTGTGTTTCCAGTGTAATTTTTGGTTGACAAGTCAAATCTCAATTTCTAGCCTTCAATTAATATACACTTCAGGAGATAAGTCCAAAATGAGTCCTTAGATTCAAATAAGATTTCTGCTAATTTAGAAGAATTCTGTAAATGTTAATCAGCACAGGTAACTTGTAAAGGCTGGTTTTGTTTTGTTTTGATGGAATTTAAATCAAAGTGCACCTCTCCCACCAATCTTATAAGTAATTTTCCATACACTTTAATCAAAGCAATCAAGTTACTGTTTTCTAGGCTCTACCATCACTGTGGCTTTTCTTTGCTTCAGCTCAAGTAGTTTTGCACATAAGCTTTGCCCTCAGTCAAAAGTCATTTTCCTCCTACACAGGAATAAAAGATGAAGGAATGCCCAGAAATAAAACTCCTCTTTGTAGTTTTAAACCAAAAGGTGTCTGAGACAGGTGTCAATCAATTTAGAGATTTATTTTTTCAAGGTTGAAGACATACCTGGTAAAATAAGACACAAGTCACAGTAGGATCTGGGGCCCCTGCTTTTTGCAAAGAGGGTTTTGAAGACTACAATATTTAAATGGGAAAGACTGGTTTGGGTGAGGGGAAAGGAAAGATACTGTATTAGTCCATTCTCATACTACTATGAAGAAATATTTGAGACTAGATAATTTATAAAGAAAAGAGGTTTAGATGACTCACATTTCCACATGACTGTGGAGGCCTCCATAAACTTTCAATCATGGCAAAACGCATTTTTTCACAGGATGGTAGGAGACAGAATGAGTGCCAAGCGAAGGGAGAAGCCCCAAATAAAACCATCAGATCTTGTGAGAACTCATTTACTATCATGAGAACAGCACAGGGGGAAACTGCCCCCATGATTAAATTATCTCCCACTGAGTTCCTCCCACAGCATATGGGGATTATGGGATTACCATTCAAGATGAGATTTGGGTGGAGACACAAAGCCAAACCATATTAGATACAAAGGGGAGGGTAGGTAGTGAGATAAGTGGTCACATTTTTGTGAGGCTTTGATTAGTGCTCACTGAATCCATGTGAAAGGAGAGAGTGGAGGAACAGTCTGTTACACATTCATCTCATGGCTTACTCAGTGAATCTGCTTTTTATGTAAGGAAATATAGAGTAGAGAAAACAGTCAAATATGCATTTGTCTTGGGGTAGGAAGAGGGATGATTTCCAGTCTTGTCTTTGTCCTACAACTGTAAAGATAAGCTGTTAATTTACACTATCGGGGTGAAATTCAACAGAACTCTGTTTTAGGGTAAAGATTTTGAGGCCCAAAACAGATTTCCTTGTGAGCAATTTGGGAGGAAGGTTATCTGGGGAGATATGTGGCCTTCTATCTTTGCAGCTGTCTATTTAAAATGGGTAATGTTAAAGTTTCCCTTTGGTAGAGTGAGATTAAGGTCCTGAGATTTTACTTTCCTTTCACATAGTATTTCACTTCCATTGTGTACCCCACTCTACCCAGATATTGCAAAAGGAGTAAAAATGACACGAAAAAGTAATTGCCAGTTGAAGTAAAGTCCTACATTAGAACACAGAGTGTTCACTGGATATTAGTTTTGTAACCCTGGGCAAAGTTTAAATTTGTACCAGCACAAAGCATGTAAAATAGGATTTAATCAATTGTCACAGAAAACTATAATTTAAAACATTTGCATTTTTAATTAAATTATTCATGAGTAATACAAAAAAACAAACTTTTCTTTTCTTTTGGATTCATGGTTGTACTTAAATACACCCATAAAGAGAGTTTTCAATCAGGCTTCATGGTATTACAATACCTAAGGTAATATTATTATTATTCTTTGTTATTGGTATGTTCCTAAACAGTAGGTCCTAACGTAATGAGGAAGTTTGACCTTAGGGCTTTCTTATTTAGGGTGAAGGTCTGAGAATACTTTTCATTAAGGTCAATATAAGAGCACATGGTACAGAAATTTGACAGGTTTCTGATCGCCAGACCTCATGCTCTCACTCAAGTGATTTGTGAAGAAATTCTAGATAAGAGTAGAAATGTGAATAAATATGTTTGTGGTGCCATACACACAAAGTGGGTTGTTGTTTTCATGATATATTCTTATAAACTTTTATATTTACCTTTTTTCTTTCCTCTTGTTTACCTGCAGGAGATTTTATAACTTTGTACTCTTAGTACACACCAATCATTTAACTTGAGTTGTTGGACAAATTTAGGCAAAACTGTTTTTCTACAGTAATTTGTGAATAAACTTTTATTGTCTTTCAATGTCTCTTTGGGTTGCTCCGGATTTCTGTTTATTTTTCATATTTTCAAAAGGGGGAGCATCTCACATTCCTTGTGATTATACTTTCTCCCCTATATATCTCTTTTCTTCAGAAACTCATTTGAGTTAGAGCAAGTGTATCCCTTGTGAGGTATAGGAGATTTGTGAAGAACAAAAATAAAACACTTAACTCTTTCTAGAAGCCAAAGAGGTTACAAGTGAATGAAATAGTCTTAGTTTGAGACAAATGGCATCTGTTTTACATATGACTTTTTAAAATTCTTCACTTAAAAGGAAAATGTGTTCACGAATCTTCCCTAAAATATATTGCCTCTAAGTCTAAATTTTATTTTATTTTTATTTATTTATTTTTTTGAGATGGAGTCTCGTTTTGTCGCCCAAGCTGGAGTGCAGTGGCACGATCGCAGCTCACTGTAAGCTCCACCTTCTAGGTTCACTCCATTCTCCTGCCTCAGCCTCCCGAGTAGCTGGGACTACAGGTGCCTGCCACCATGCCTGGCTAATTTTTTGTATTTTTAGTGGAGACGGGTTTCATCGTGTTAGCCAGGATGGTCTCCATCTCCTGACCTCATGAACCGCCCCCTTGGCCTCCCAAAGTGTTGAGATTACAGGCCTGAGCCACCACGCCCAGCCTAAATTTTATTTTTCTAATTGTAATAGGGAATTTGTTACAGAGAAATATTTTCCTACCACAAAAGTATAGTTGTTCAAGAAAAACAATAAATGATAACTGATTTTTGGCATCACTGTTGGACAGTTGATTATTAACAAGTGTTGGAGAATGTTTTGAAATAGAATGCACATTGCAGTTTCTCAATGGAGGGAAGTTGTTATTTATGTTAAGCATCTTTTACTTTGTGGGAATATGGGCCTAGTAATGCCAAACTGTGTGCTATTTCAGGAAAGACTAAAAATGTTGATTTTTCTTAAAAAATGTGGATATCCTAGATTTATAAAATGTTCTCTCCACTTACTTTAAAACACATTGAGAGCCAAGCAAAATATGTCTGCACATCATATATAGCCCTTGGGATAACAAATTTGAGACTTACTCAATACAAAACAAATCATTATATCATCAGTTACCACAGGCAGTTCCACTGTGTTCAATCAACCAGTGTATATTATTGAGCACAGTTGTCAAGCTTACAACTCACCAATGTACACAACTCACCAACCCACAACTCAAATCCCTTCTAATGACATGATAATGTGCAATGACTACTCAGGAGAATACTGCTTATAGCAAAATTGTGATTGAAATTGAGTTCTTGACTCCTTGTTGTGCTTCCACTTGTTAACATATAGTGTTATATTACAGGGTGTTTTTTTTTTTTTTTTTTTTTTTTTGCATGCACACAGAACTTAATGTGCAAAATTATAATGCTTCCCAATTCATATATAGTCTAATGGGAACATAGTAAACTGAATCAGATAAGATCATATTTTTTTGGTCTATTATTTTGTGCAAAACCCAAAACAAAAACAAAACTATACTAAGAACACAATTGTTTTGATACAAAAGGGAATACCAGATGCCTACATATTTGAAGCAGTTTATTGACCTGTCATCAACATCAAGAGAGGGCGCACTTGTAATTGTACATCTTGATTGTACACCCATGTAACAAGCACTCAGTTTACCAGCACGTCAGAATCTTTCATTTTCCCTCCACACAAGATCACCACTATCCTGACTTTTCATACTATATATACTGTTTCAAATGTCATGTAAATGAAATCATACCACATTTACTTATTTGTGTATGACTCCTTTCACTCAATATTGTGCCTGTGTTTCACTCATATTGTCAGTTGTAGCTATAATTTGCTTATTCTTATTGCTCCATAATATTCCGTTTGGTGAACATAAAACTTTATCCATTTTAATGTCTGTAGGCATTTGTTCATTTTATTCCATGTTAATTTTGTTCCATGCAATTACAAGTAGTATGAATATTCTTTTACTTGCACTTTGATGAACATAAGTATACAGTCCTATTGAATATAAACCCAGGAATGAGATTGAATTTGTAGAGTATGCATTAGCCATTCACCTCTGGTAGATCTGCCATAATTTTCAATTGTAGTTGTACCAATTTTTATTTCTTACCAGAAATGTATGAGAATACTAGTTGCTCTACATACTCATCAATACCTGGTATTTTCTCTTATGTGAGCCATTCTTCTAGGTCCATAGTTATAGTGAATTATACTTATAATTGGCATTTTCTTCTGATCTCTAATAAAAGTGAGTGTCTTTTTATGTTTACTGATCATTTGGTATCCTTTTCTGTAGTGTCTGTTCAAGTCTTTTACCATTAAAAAAAAAATACTGGTTACTTGCATTTTTGTTTTGCATATAATTATACCTAAATCTCTATAATTTATTTCAAGTTTTATTATTTTATTTGAAAAATCTATAACATAAGAGTTTATTAGATTTGAAATAGTGGTCTACTCTAATTCTTCCATAAAAATGACTAGTAACCACTTGTATCTTTCTTTTGCAAATGAAATTCTCAGAATGTATTTATCCATAGCTGAAACTCTCTTAAAATTATTTACAAGAGAAAACTAAAACTAGAATATAATAAAATGTAGATATAGTTTTCATTTTTATTTATAAACTTATTTGAGTGACATTTACAAGGACTTTTTATTAGGCATCAGGGGCAGAGCAGTCCATCACTTTTTGTCCCTGCTATGTGAAGAATATTTAAGCTAATTCAATTCACATAGGAACTGGTAATTTTTTTTTTTTTTTTTTTTTTTTTTTTTTTTTTTTTTTTGAGACAGAGTCTTACCCTGTGGCCCAGGCTGGAGTGCAGCAGCACATCTCGGCTAACGGCAACCTCCGCCTCCTGAGTTCAAGCTGATTCTCCTGCCTTAGCCTACCAAGTAGCTGAGATTACAGGTGCGAGCCACCACACGCAGCTGATTTTTGTAATTTTATTAGAGATGAGGTTTCACCATGTTGGCCAGGCTTATCTAAAACTCCTGATTTCAGGTGATCCACCCACCTCGGCCTCCCAAAGTGCTAGGATTACAGGTGTAAGCCACCACGTCTGACTGGAACTAGTATTTTTATATAGACATCAGAGAAAAATGGTCACACATCCTAAAAACTTGCCCCTAATAGCTTTATAAAAAACAGAATCCTGAGTTGAAGGAACCAATATC
Organism: Macaca thibetana thibetana; assembly: GCF_024542745.1. Taxonomy (NCBI): domain Eukaryota; kingdom Metazoa; phylum Chordata; class Mammalia; order Primates; family Cercopithecidae; genus Macaca; species Macaca thibetana. The sequence continues at coordinate 80,097,748 of NC_065586.1, forward strand.
TTTTACAGCGTGATTCCTTTATGTTGCTGTGTTCAGTATCCCCAAGTCCTATGTAATTCTTTTCCTGGGAGAAACAGACTAGAGATAAGGCTAAGGAGGTATTGGCTTGAGGACCGTGTTGATTTCCTATGAACTGCTTGTGGTAGTTTGTGATGATGAATTATGTTCTGTTCAGAAAAGAAAGTCTTTTATCCCTCTACTTGGTTGATGAGTATCCAATGTTTCAGAGTTACTGCACAGATTTTTGGATGCCTTTCAACCAAATAAAACCTGTCTCTGGCTCAACATTCAAACTGCTTATGAGAAAAGACAACACATTCAGAGTGAAGAAAATAAGCAAGGGGTGAATTTAAGGTGTTCTTTTCTTTGACACAATAAGAGCAAGATTAGTCACAGGTTTCTGTAGTCATTAAACATAATTAGTCTTGCCATAATAACTAGCTACTTTGCAGCATATATTTAAAGGAGAAAAGAGTAGCAAAATGGTTAAATAAATTTAAAAAGGCATCATTCTCATTCTAATGCATATTCAGTTAGTAAAAACATCACACTTGTCTAGGACTTAGTCATCGATTTCTTCTCTATATCGGTGTTTTGTGGTTGTTCATTGGTTTATTTTATCAATGTAAAATAGGAAGGCTCTGCTTTGGGACTGGATTATTTGTCCGAGTGCTACTCACAGGTCACCTGCTCTGAAAAAAAACACATGTATGGCTTATGCTTTTATAGGTTATCTTATTATGAATTCAGGTTGGATTTCTAACAGTAGGTTTGTGATAGCAAGATGATGCCGGATATTTGCATGTGAATATTTTCATTCTCTTTTCACTTCTCTCATCTCCTCCCCTCCTTTTCCCTCTTTTCTCCTCTTCCCTTTTTCTTTTCTTCCTTTCCTGAGTCCTATCTCTTCCCAGATCCCCCCTCTCCGTGTTTTATCCACAACTCTTATTCAGACCACAGAGCTGGGGCATTAAAAGCGCATTGTCTTCAGTGTAAGGGTGTTACTTCAGAATCATAGAAGGAAATGAGTCAATATGCAGCTATTTAATTTTAATTATTTCACATTTTCTTTATGTATGGAAGACAAGTCAAAAAAATAGAAGTGGTGGTCTTCAGGGGTGAATTTAAGGTGCACTGCATTAGCAACCCCCATCCCAGTCACCGTATTTACACAGACAAACCCATAGTTCTTGGAGGATTTGTTAATTTTTTAAATTATTTTTTCTCAAAACTAGCCATAATTTAATGAAAGTATTAAATTAATAATTATATAAAAATAAAAGTAAATTATTATGTTATTAATTAAAATAATATCATTGAAATGGTTTTATGCAAATTAGAATGGAAAATAATTTCCTAATTCAGATTAAGATGCCCTTCTGCATTAATATGGGATTCAACTCTTTATCTAAGCAACAGAAATCTACTGCTCCACAAAAGGAGCAATTTTTAAAAGCATTACTTTGAGTACTATTGAAGATCAATTTTGAGAAGCAAAAGTTTAAAGTATGATCAATATTTGACTTTTAAATATGAATCTGTGAAAACCCTAAATTAAAAATGACTCATTAGAAATACCCAAATATAAAGATTTTATTATTAACTAGTGGTACTTAATTTCTACACATTGTATGGAAAGCACTGAACTATTAGTCTATATTAAAAAATAGTATTAATCTACTGTAAAATATATAGCTACTTATGCAAAAAATTATTTAGCATATACTGTTGAAATTATGTTGTGAGGAATATACAGATTTAGGATTTTGAAATGTTCCTATTAGATTGGTTTCATTATTTTTCTGAACTATTCTTTTTAATCTCTAATATTTCTTCTTGCTTTAAAGTCCTCTTAGCCTGATATTAACATTTCACCAACAGCTCTCATTAATTTAGTGTTTATAGGCTACATCTTACTTCACCATGTCTCACTAAGCCCTTCTAACTTCTTACACTCTCAAGATATCCCTCTTATAACCATCACATATTTTTAATTCAATTAGGCAATTTTAAACATTTACTTAATCTCTTATTTATCAATTTAAATGTAGACCATTTATATGTAATGTAGTTACACATACCTTGGAGTTTATTTATACCTTTCAATTAGTTTATGTTCTTTTATTCTCCTTTTTTCCCTTTTTGTAACAATATTATTTTTCTTTTACTATCATATTTTTCCTTTATCAATTTGCTAATTATATTTATTTTGCTATTTATATAGTTCTTACCTTAAAATTATAACATGCATCCATGACATGACAATTTATAAATAATTATTTTTAATTATTTTTTTGACATCAGCTTATAAGCTGCCAAGTAGGTTACAGTTTATTCCATATATGCATTCTTGCTTTTTTATTATTGTGTATTTCATATTGTATTCCAATTTAAAGCAAATGTTAAAATATACAAGACACTACTAGGATTATTTTGTATTCTATATTTACTTGAATTCATTCAAATGTATACCTTTTCAGTGCTCTTTATTCTTCCATTCATTTATTTTGTTTCTTCATAGAATCTTTTTTTTTCTGCTTCTATGTTCAGATGACATACAGAAATTTGGGAGATTCAGAGAGAATTATCCCCCAACAGCTTTAATAGGACATATATTTATAGTTATGCATCATACCCTTTCTCAGCAGTTAAAATTGCCTTTTTTATTTGATTTTCTGCGTGTCATCATCCACAGTTATAATTAGTTGTCAGTTTAATTACCGTTTCTTTGAAGCAAATGTACCATTTTTGTCACTTTTAATATTTTCTCATCTTTTTTGATTTCTAGCAATTTCTTTATGATGTGCTTAGTTGTGGGTTTCTTTATTCTAATCTTGTATACGCTTTTTGTGTCTCTTTGCTGTTGTTTAAACCATATGTTTTATTGTTAATTTTAAGTAATTAGTGTTCATTTCTTGAGTCTGATTCTGTTTTACAAATCTCAATGTCAGGTACATTTTTTTTCATCCTCTCAATTATTTTGTCAAACTTCTCCTCTATTTTATTGAACAAACTGACCATAATCTTAAAATCAAAGCCTGATCATTTTAACATGTAGACGATCTGTAGCTCTATTTCCGTTGTAATTTTATTCTCCTTACTATTAGTCTTACGGTCTTATCTAGTCACATTTGTGTTATTATTTTTGTGTTATAAGCCATAAATCTTGGATAACTCAATTGCAGAGTTTTCAGATGAAATTATTTCCCTCTCAAGGGGACAATATTTTTCTGTATTCACCTTAATGGTGGAAGAACTGTAGTAGAAAAAGATTAGGTTGCAGTTCTGGTAAGCCTCAGTCTATCTGTAGTTTTTTTTTTTCTCTTCCTGGGATATGACTTACAAGACTTTCAGCTTAATTCCAGGTCGGTTTTCTCTATATCTCTGAAAAGCATCATATGACTGAATTCTGTCTTACAGATGTTTTAAGCTTAGCTTTCATCCCTGGCTTCATTCGGTTGAAGAATCTGACAAATGTGTTGAGAGGGAGAATTACTTTCATTTTGATTCCTCTCAACTTGCCAGTTTCGTCAATTCAGCCTAGTGTGACCACCAACACTTGTTTCTCTGCTACCTAAAAGTTTCCCTGTATTTGGGCTAAGTCCAGATTTTCAACATTAGTGTGCATCAAATACTTACAAATTTCCTCAGAGAAATTTGGCCTTGGACAGAAAGAGTCATTGTTAAATAAGCTTATAAAATTCTAAAAAATTTGTTCCCCCTTTTCAGTTGTTCTGAATAAGATAAAAAATTGTACTACATATATCTATGTAGAATTCCAGCCCAACTAGCAATAGTAGCCTTTGTCTACCTGTATTTATTCTACCTTTCAAGTGTTCCTTGCTTCAAAAGATCTTTGAAAGCTTTAACAACAATTAGTTTATCTTGCAATTTCTTAACTTTTCCATTTGAGTTGCTGCAAAATTGCATTTTATCCAGAAGCAGAATTCACTGTATTTATTTATTTATTTATTTGAGATGGAGTCTGGCTCTGTTGCCCAGGCTGGAGTGCAGTGGCATAATCTCAGCTCACCGTAACTGCTGCCTCCCGGGTTCAAGCAATTCTCCTGCCTCAGACTCCCAAATAGCTGGGATTACAGGCATGTGCCACCACACACAGCTAATTTTGTTGTTGTTGTTATATTTTTAATAGAGACAGGGTTTCACCATGTTTGTCAGACTGTTCTTGAACTCCTGACCCTAAATGATATACCTGCCTTGGCCTCCCAAAGTTCTGGGATTACAGGCATGAGCCAATGCACTTTTAAATAATAAAGAAAATATTTTGAAACAATACTGAACAGGACATTAAGATTTAAAAATAATTTTAAGGTATTCTATACATATTTTTAAAATAATTAAGAGACTAGTGTTTTTTCAGGTGTCTCTGCTTTGAAACAATTTTTAGTGTAATCCCCGTTATCTTCACTGGGATTGTTAATTATGCAGTTAATCGGATCCAATGTTTTTTGAATGAAACTTGGAGTTAGGCTAAGTCTAACTTAATTATATAATCAGGTTGACAGTTACTGGCTTTATTTTTTTCTTAATGAATATTATTGTTTTCTAATTCATTATTCACCAAAGTGCTCCTGTCAAACCCTAGATCTTTAAGATGGCCTTGAATAGAAAAAGAGTCATTGTTAAATAAAGCTTATAAAATTCTAAAGAATTTGTTTCCCCTTTTCAGCTGCTCAGAATAAGATAACAAAGGCTTTTTAGAAGTCTTACAATAAATGAATCCAATTAATTTGACTTCAACATTTCTAAATGAATTAATTCATGATAATTATACTAGTTTGTTAGGGATGCACAACAAAGTATCACAGACTGATTGGTTTAAGCAGAAATGTACTTTCTCAAAGTTCTAGAGATTATATGGCAGTGTTCTTTCTTCTATGGCCTATTTGTCTTGGAGATGGCAGTCTTTACCCTCTGTCTCCTTATGGTCTTTCCTCAGTGCATATCTATGTTTTAATGTTTTCTTCCTATAGAGACATTAGTCACATTTGATTAGGACCACTGTAATGGTTCTCATTTAAACTTAATTACCTGTTCAAAAGCTCTGTCTCCAAATACAGTCACATCCTGAGACAGTGGGAGTTAGGACGTCAACATACACATTTTGTAGAAATATATCCCCCAAAAGCTCATCCCATACCAGGAGGTATTTGATTATAACGTTTGTTAACACATTTCCAAAACGTATTTAGGGAAATGTGTCTGAGCATTTTGAGTCTTTTGACTGTACTTCTTTCATAATTCTTCCAAAGGAAAGTATTAGGAATTTTATACAGCCTAAAGGCAGAATTCAAACGATTAGTTGTTTTTTTTTTTTTTTTTTAATCTACATTCAGCTATCTGATAGGTGTGTGGAGAGATCTCAATGTAGTTTTAATTTGCTTTTCCCTGATGACTAACAATGTTGAGCAACATTAATTTGCTAATTGGCTTATTTGCCATCTGTATATTTTCTTTTATAGTATCTGTTCAAAGCATTTGCTAACAAATATTATAATTGGGGTGATTTTTTCTTATTATTGAATTTTTAGAGTTTTTAAAATATATCCTGGATATTAGGCCATTATCAGAAATATAATGGATAAATATTTTCATTTAGTCAATGGGTTATCTTTTTCTTTTAACAGTGTATTTCAAAGAGCAGAACATTTGAAAATCTTGATGAGTTTTCCTTACAAATGTGTTTTTTATGCTTCATGCTTTTAGTGTTGTTTCTAGAAGATCTTTGCATAACCCAAGATCACAAATAATTTATCCTATATTTTCCTCTAAATATTTTATTGGGTTTAATTATGAACTAATTGTGTGTTGATTTATTTCAATTTTGTATTTGGTATGAAGTGATGATTTATTCCATTGTTTGGATATAAGTACTTAATTGCCTCATCATCATTTGTTGAGAGATTATTCTTTCTTCACTGAACTGCCACTGCACTTTGGTTGAATGGCCTATGTTTGGATCTCTTTGTGAATTTTATATTGTTAAAGTCTCTCTATTCTTCTGTTTATTTAGAAAGCAAATATTCTAAACACAGGGACACATAAACAAAGTGCCAACCTTCTCAATTAAGCTTCTCAATATTAAGGAGTTCTGTGACCCCTCTTATCACAGTCCCTTTAAAGAGATGGTTGTATAGTCAAATTATAGATCTGTAAAAATTTCCAGATATCTTTCATATGGAATAACATATGATAAAATCGATAGTTAAGGGCAATTCATATGTAAAGAAACCCTTCCACAGAATAAATGGGAATTAGTAAAAACTGTGTGAAAAGACCTTCTGCTCCCATTTGTGATAAGTCAATGCAGCTGACACTGACTAGCAACAACTAGAAAGGCAGAATAAAAAATTAGAGCAGAACAAAAAATTGCATCTCAAAGAGATTAGATAAGTAATGGGGAAACAGGAAATGAGGAGATGACATTTCAGAGGAGGGAAGACTTTGTTTAGCAGTGAGACCCAGCTTTTCCCTTTGGCGCATTTTCTAATGAGGGGTGCATGACAGGAAGCTAAATATCTGGACCAAGAGCCGAAGCACTGCACTCTATTTAGAGGTAGACAAACCTAATGAAGCTTTTGTAGATCTTACAGGGATGAAGAGACAAAAATTAGAGATTCTAGTGAACTGTTATTCCAGTAGAACAGAAGGATAGAGAAGTGAGATCAACAAGTCACTGAATTTTCCCTTAAGAATATTTACAAATATTCTGAGACTATTTGGGACACATACAGACTTCTATACTAAAAACTACAAATAGTAAGGAGAAATTAAAATAGACAATTAAATGAAGTGACTTTGTATGATAGACCTGAAAATTCTCCCTAAATTTATCTATAGATACATTTGAATTCCAACATAAATTCCATTAAATTTTTTTTTATAAATAATAAAATAGGTAATTGTCTTTATCTCTAATTATAAAGTTCAAACACTAAGTTCAAGAAACTTACAGAAAAACAATTCTGGAGGACTTATAACACACGATAAATATCCAGATATATCTTAAACCTACATGAATTAAGACAGTATGCTATTTGTGTGAAAATAGACAAATTGACCAGTGCATTAGAATCCAGAAACAGATCCACACACGTACTGACATTTGAATTACAAAGATGGCATTGAATAAGAGTAAGAAACAATAGATTTGTTTTTGTTTTGGTTTTCAATAAATTGCTTTGGGTCAATTGGATATCCATGATAGGGGAGAATGTTTCTGAACTTCTGTCTTATATTTTATAAACAACTAAATTCTTAAAATATTTTAAACTTAAACAGTAATAAAAAATAAAAATACTTTAGGGGAATGACAGAAAATTTTGGTTATAATTTTAGTTTAGACAAATATTTTTTAAGCTATAAATAGTATTAACAATAAAGGAAGGATAATAAACTAGACTACATTTAAACTTCTACATTCAAACTTCTATTTAATCCAAAGGTATCATCAAACAAATAAAAAAACCCACAAAGTTGGAGAGGGTATTTTATTCAAACTTTGAAATTTCAATTAATTTCTCTAATAAGTATGTGTTTTAGTTGGCTGGGGATGCCATAATAAAATACCATAGACTGGGTGACTTACATAACAGAAATTAATTGCTCACACTTCTGGACCCTGGAAGGCTTAGATGATGGTGCAAGCATGGGCAGGATCTGTTGAGGGCCCTCTTCTTGGCCAGCAACAGGCTGCCTTCTAGTTTTACCTTCACATGATGGAGAGAAGATGCACTGACTCTCCTCGTCATATAAGAGCACTAATTCCATTATAGGGGATCTGCCCTCATGACTTCACCTAGAACTGATTGCCTTGTCATGGCTCCATTTCCTAATACTATCAGATTGGGTGTTAAGACTTCAGTTTATGAATCTGAAGGGAGACAAATATTTAGCCAATTATAATATGTAATAATAATTTTTATAAGATTAAAAAATATTTTTAAATTATATCATTAAATAAGATTTTGTAATTATAAAATTACACACAACAAAATGGACAAATTTCACAAATAATACTAATTAAAATAAGCCAAATTTGATGCAGTATATACTATACAATACCACTTACATAAAGTTTAAGAACCTGTAACAACTATTTATGCTGTTAGAAAAGTCAGAGTAGAAATCATTTTAGAAGAGGTGACTGGGGAGGAGGCATGAGGCCTTCTAGGTGTAATATTCTGTTTCTTGATTTGGATACTGATTACAGAAATATGTTCATTTTGTGAAATTCATAGATGTATGCATATAATATATATATAATATGTACACATATACACACATATGTGTGTGTGTGTGTGTATTTCTACAATTGACCCAAAACCACATCTATATACTGCCTATTCTGGCAGATATTTCCATTTTTATTTGAGAATGTTAATTCCAGTTCCATCATAATATATTGGAAAAAGGAAATGGTGTCACTCCCAGCTATCTTTTGGCAACTCTTAACTACAACTTTTGTGCTGCTTAATACTAACCAAACACATAGTCGGTGATCAATATAAGGATTATCTGTGTGATCTGAAATTCATTATTCTCTGTAAATAGTTTACCTCATATACTTGCATTATACAAGATCATGATATTTGTGTACAGAAAGAATTATTTAGCTTTCTCATTGACTGGATTTTATGAAATTGAGCTGTGTTGTTATACAGAAGATATACATTAAATAGTGTATTGGCAAATAGGTTTTTGATGTTGCTTTATGCATTTATGGGAAGAATTTTATTGCCATGTTTACTCATTACATAGCACCCTATAGAAAACAAAGAAACGTCTTACTTAAAGTCTTTAATACCCTGAGCAAGTTTTATTTTTTTAATTTATTTTCATTTTTGTTTTCACACTGTTGATCTTGTAAATCAATGCATTTTTCTCCTTTCTAGAGTGGCTAGAAAATAGCAAGTCAAATTTTGACCTTCTGTTGACAAGTTACATGATCTGACATGTACCTTGAGATAAATTTTATCATTAGCTTCATCTAACATACCCATCTATATTTTCTTTGTATCTCCCATATCTCACCTCCAAATAAAGTTTTCATATCTTGTTTTCTTTTTCTGTTTTACAATGCACAGAGTAATTTTTGAAATATAGGGACAGTTAAAAAAATAAACATACAAACTTACTGTACTCGCCATTTTAAAAAATAATCAGTTAAAAATATATAATTCAAGTTATTTCAAGTTTTAAATAATCCATTTACTTTCATTTTTGGTTTATATTGAATTCAACTTGAGCACAGAAAGGCTTATCACAGAAAAGATTTAAACATACCTTTGATGTAACCCTTTGAAAACAGTTTTCCATATTTTTGCATTGTAATCTCTTTCTATAGATTTCACCACAGTATAAGGAAGTGAATATCAAGTGAAATACCCCATAATTAGATTGTTGTTCATAGGTTCTAGCCAAATGTGTTCTGATGTACAATCGTTTAGTTACTCTAATGCAGCACTGCTCAATAAAAATATGACATGATCCACAGATGTCGTAAAAAAAGGTAAAATTAGTTTTAATAATATGTCATAGCTCTATATTATTATTTCAACATACAATTAAAGTAAAAAATACTGAAGGAGTTTAAATTCTTTTTATATTTCTGTGTTTCTATTTCTTCTTTCAATTCTCTCAGTTCTTTTACATATTTTTAAGATCCATTATTTGGTATATAAGCATTTAAGATTTATCAATTTTCCTGGTGAACTGATATTGTTACTTATATATATTTTCCCCCATTATTCTTTGTGATACTTTTAATTCTAAGGTCTACTTTGTCATATGGTTAATATAGCCAATCCAGCTTTCTTTTGATTATTGTTAGCATGGAATATCTTTTTATAATCTTCGATTTTTAACTTACTTAGGTTTTTAAAGTTACAATAAGAGTCTTGTTGAAAGCATATATTTATCTTTTTTGAAAATGTCTTTACTTTTAATCAGGGTGTTCAACCATTACATTAATAAAATTTCTTATATAGTTGGATTTAATCTACTTTGCTAGCTAAAATTCTTAGTTATTTCTCTTTTTATATTTCTTCTTCTCTATATCTATTTGCCTTCCAGGAGTTCAGTTACATATATGTTAGGCCATTTGATATAGTGCCAAAACTTGTAGATGCTATCTTCTCTGTTTGTTTTTCACATTTTTGTTTGGTTGTTTCAGTTTGATAACTTTTATTGATATATATTTAAGATGAACAATGCTCTCCTTAGTGTTTTTTTCATTCTACTGGAAATTCCATTATGGGAATATTTCATGTCATAATGTGTGTGTATGTGTCTGTGTATAGGAATTTGTCTCATAGTGTGTGTGTGTGTATAGGAATTCATCTCATCTCGTAGTGTGTGTGTTTTCCTGGAATTTCAATGTGACATTATTATATTACCCATCTCTATTGAAGTGTCCTATCTGTTCATAAATGATTTTGACATTTTTCTTTAAATAGCTTAACATATGGAGCATAGTTATTGGAATGTCTGTGTCTGTTATTTCCATGTGTGACATGTTTGACTATGTTGTTCCTGGTTGCTTATCTTGTAGCATTGTTGGGTTTTATTCCTGCTTTTTCAGTCTCTTTTATATATTTTAATTAACTGTCCAAAATCCTTTGTAGGATATCAGTAGTAACAGAGATAAATACTATTTATGCCTGAATATTTGCATAAGTCTTTTTCAATGAAGTCATTAGTGTCAGACATGAATTGTTCTAATCAGGAGTTGAGAAGGGTTTGGGTATTATTGTCATTATCATCATCTTTAGAAGAAAGTTGCTGTTACTCATGCTAGGAGAGGGTATGATGTGTTGAACAATTTTTCTGTGTATTTCTGCCCCACTGTCAGGGTTTTTGACAGTCATCATAGGCCTGTGCAATGAACACTAACTCAAAACTCTTGCTCCTCCTCCAGGAGTACTTGTTGCTCAATACAAGGATTACGAGGGGTACAGAGGACTCTCTTTCCTTCTGGACCAGCCAAGTTTTAGGCAGGCCCAATATGTCTTCCTTAGACATAGGGTTTTTTCTAGAGAGTATTTATCACTCTCCTAATAGCAAAAATCTATCTTCTATTTGTGGAAAATCCCGTGTGAGAGAGTCTTTATTGCCCCTCTCCAAGTGCAAGCAAAACTCTGCTTTGAAATCATGCAAAATCCTGGACCCAAGAGATTGTCTTGACCATTCCTTAGGGTTAAAGAACTTTTGCTTATTTATTTCCCCAGAAACAGTGGACTTTTTTGTGAGTTGTAAGGGTAATAAAGTTTTATACCTCATCTCCCAGAAGCAGGCGGGTTTGCTGCACCACCTTCCCGCAAAATAATAGATCACTGTGTTGGACTTGAAGATGAGCGGTTTACTGACACTAGCAGTTCTCAGGTTGACATACGACACATACCCGCTCACACCCACACCGTATTACTTATTCCTTGATAACACCACAAAGCAAAACAGCATCTTATATTGGAGATCCCATCAGGGTACTTGGCGACTGTCTCAGAATGAGGGGTTTCCGGTAGAAAATTCTCACAGAAATTCATGCATTAAAAAACAAACAATTCATATGAAAGAAGAGTTTAGGGAAATAGATTGTTTCACTACCTGATCCTTAGGAAGAGTTGATTACCTTCTGCACACCTGAGTCACCAAAAAGGGTCCTCTCTGTTCTCTAGCTCTGCCTCGTCCTTCTTTGTGATTACCCATTGAACCCTACGGAAAAGGATTTACAGATGTTTACAAACTTTACTCATAGATGTAGTCTACAGATGTTCTATACTAGCATAATGATTCCCTAGTAAACTTTAAGAATGTTTTAAAATTTATTTTATTTTTTTCTTACCCATTTGTGCTCTCCTTAGGTTTTACTGAACTTCTTGGATCTTTGAAATGATCATTTTCTTTAATTTTGAAAAATTCTCAACCACTATTACTTCAAATGTTTCTTTACCCCATTCTTTCTCTTCTTCTGAGACATTAATTACTCATAGGTAGAAACATTGATATTGTTCCCCAGAATATGTAATTATTCATATGTAGGGACATTGTGTCAAAAACTCTTTTTCTATTTTCACTCTTAGGTCTTTTTTTTCTTTAAGTGACACTTGGTTCTTGTACATATTTATGGGCTAGTATGTGATGTTTTGATACATGTACCCACTGGTAGTGATCAAATCAGAGAAATTAACGTATCCATCACCTGAAACATTTATTCTTTCTTTGTGGTAGGAACATTCATAATCTTATTTCCTGGCTATTTTGAAACATACCACACCTTATTGTTGACTACAGTCACCTCACTGTGTGAAAGGGAATCAGAACTTATTCTGCTTTTCTGTTGTAACTTTGTACCTATTGACCAACCTTTCCTCCTCTCTCCTGTCCCATGTCATCCCCAGTCTCTGGCAAACACTGTTTTATTCATGAGTTGTATGAAAACAACTTTTTAAGATTCCACATATGAGTGAAATTATGCAGCATTTGTCTCTCTGTGTCTGGCTTATTTCACTGAACATCATGTTCTTCAGGTTTATCTATGCAAATGACAGGATTTCCCTTTTTAAATGACTGAATAGTATGTCTTTGTACAGATAAACCGTTTTTAAATCTATTCATCTGTTGTTGGAGACATAGTTGATTCAATGTCTTAGGCATTGTGAATAGTGCTGCAGTAAAAACATGGAGGTGCAGATGCTTCTTCAATATACTGATTTTACTCACTTTGGATATATAGCTAGAAAACTAGATTGCTGGATTATGTGGTAGTTCTATTTTTTAATTTTTCAAGAAACCTCTTCACTGTTTTCCTTAACAGCTATATTAATTGCACTCCAACCAATAGTGTGTAAGAGTTCCTTTTTCTCCACATCCTCATCAACATTTGTTATCTTTTGTCTTTCTGATAACAGCCAACCTGTCTGGAATGGTGATATCTCATTGTGCTTTTGATTTGCATTTTTCTTATAATTAGTGATGTTGACCTTTTTTTTTCATATACCTGTTGGCCATTTGTATGTCTTCTTTTGAGAGATTTCTAGTAAGGTCTTTTACCCTAATGAAAACATAGAGAAAACACTGCAAGATATTGGACTGGAGAAGGAGTTTTCAGATAAGATTTCAAAAGCACAGGCAAAAAAAGAAAAAAATGGACAAATGGGATTGTATCAAATAAAAAGCTTTTGCACAACAAAGAAGATAATCAACAGAGTGAAGAGACAACTTGTAGGATAGGAGAAAATACTTCAAAATATACATCTGGCAAGGGGTTAATATCTAGAATAAATAAGGCACTCTCATGTCTTTTGTATTTTACTTTGGATTATATCTAAAAATCTATATTTAACCGCCCTGATCTTTCTTCTGTTGCTAAGCAAATCAAATGAGTTTTTCATTTCTAATAGCATTTTTTTCATCTCTAACATTTCCACTTTGCTTACTCTGATAATTATCATCTGTTTGCTGAAATTTCCCATTTCTTCACATATTTTTCCAGTTGATTCTTTAAAACATTTATTACAGCTGCTATAAGATCTCTGCCTAATAATCCCAACATTGAGCCATTTCTTGATTTGCTTTACTGAATTATTTTTTTAAACAAAGGCAACATTTTCTTTCTTCTTGTCATGTCTCAGAAATTTTAATGTATGACAAATATTGTGTAGGAAATAACTGTGGAGACTGAAGTGAATGCCATTTACCCCCAGACAAAGGCACACAAATATGTAAGGCTCTGTAAGGGTGATGGGCTATAATAGAACCCAGTCTGGTTTTTCATGCAGCTTTTGTTAGCTTCGCTATGCCACTGGTTTCAAATGATTTGAGTATGAGATTAGGAACTTTTCTTCAGGAGAGCTCAGGTTCTGAAGACTGCAAGTTCTCACAGGTCTCTGTGCTTAATAACCAAGTTATTATCTTAATTATATTATCTCTCTCTCTCTCTCTCTCTCTCTCTCTCTCTCTCCTTGCTTCCCAGTCTCACTTTCAACTTTTCAGGTCACTATGGAGTTCTCTTTACTCTCCAGTCCTTCCAGAGACATTCTGCATGTCAGAATATCTTTTCTCATCTATTTTTTCCCTTCTTCTTATCATTGGAGGGCTCATAGAGTACACTCAATGACTGTCTAGAGAACCTTGAAGTGATTTTCCACAATTCTCTTACTCAAGCCTTAGCCTTCACAGCCTCTACATTACCACTGGCAAAAATCTTATGGGTTTAAGAGGAATTTATCTCTGAACTCCAGGTTTCCTTCAAGGCTTCATCAGGCTCTGTACAACTTAGTGCTGTGGCCCAGTGTTTGGCATGTTAACCTAGGCAATGAAGAAAAATTGCTGGCAGTCAAATGTAGTAGGATAGAAACATTGTGTCAGCCCACAAAAATCTATTAAAAGTTTGTTAAAACATCTGTTTTTCCTGACATTGTCTATGGTACATTTCTCCTCATTCTACCACCCATTCGTTTGCTTTGGGGGTTTCCTTGGTGTGTTTGTTTTTCTAGGAAGTTTTGTCACTTTTTGGAAATTTGGTGTATTTAAAGTTCTTTACATCTAATAGGAAAAACAACACACACATGTAGATACAACTCACAGACAACAGTGAAACTCTGATTTTAAACGTTATCTGTCAGGATGAAAGTGACAGTCTCATATATTTCTGTATTCTAACCCAAAACCAAGATAACTATTTCTTGAATAAATTGTTTGAATTGAAATTGGGTCATACAATATTACTTGAGTTTCTGTGTGCAAAAAGTGATAATTTAGTTCATGAGATTAATGCAATGGTTGATTATTTACTGATTTATTTTTACATTAGTAATTGGACTCCTGTTGTTACTATGAGGTGATCAAATTTATTTCCCTCTGAGTTCCTTAAATGGTTCTTCCCATTAAAATTGCATTTCACATTAATTTTAGTTAGATAAATTAGCTTTCCTTTATTCTGCTTATTTTCCAACTCATATCTGTTTTATCTCAAAGAATTTTGATATGTGCTTTTATTTTTCAATCTGACATTTTAGTGGATTAAATTAGTGTATTAGTGTATTACTATCTCTTCCAGCCAGCTTTACTTACAGAAATAGAAAAAAAAAAATGTGATTAAAGGGTATTCTTTAAAACACATTATTAAGCATTTTTTTATGATTTTATATTTTAGTTTTTATTTTTATAGTATTTTATATGTAAGCCATGTGTATGTATGTGTGTATATATATGTATGTGTAAATATTTATGTATTTGTTATATGTACTATTTTGAAAGTTGATTTCTAATGGTAAAACATTTTAAAGAAAAAATGTCAAACTAAAAAGAAAAGATAAATGTGTAGAAAAAAATGTCTAAAAGAATTTCAGATCATAATTGCTCTACACATATCCAAATTCTGGTACTCATCACTATAGGTCTTTGGCCAAATCACTTTGCTTCCTGTTTCTCAATATCAACAAATATAAAATAATGTGTTCAGGCAATATGAATAGTAAGACCCTTTACAGCTCTCATATTTGATTAATTATCTGGCAGTCTCCTTACAGATCAAAAGTATACAGTTTATCCTCCTTTCCATACAAAAGAAAATGCCACTTAGAAAAGAATCTCTATAAAATTTAGCCATGAGATAGTTGTTATATTAAAAAGTCAAATTGTAAAATATTCGAAGAGTTTTATTCTAAGCCAAATGTGAGAGTCATGACCCATGACACAGCCTCAGGACGTCCTGAGGACATGTGCCCTAGTGGTTGGGTTAGGGAGACAGAAATTACAGGCAAAGACATTAATTAATAAGTGTAAAGTATGCATTGGTTTGGCCTGGAAAGGTGGTGCATCTCAAAGGGCAGTGTGGGAATTGTTAGGGGTTGGGGAGTGGACTTCAGGTCCTACGTGGATTTCAAGATTTCCCAATTGGCAGTTGGGTTGAAAGAGTTTAGTCTCAAGAGTTGAAGTAAGCAGGAAAAAATGCTTGGGGTGAAGATAAGGAGAATTGTGGAAGCCAAGCTTCTTGTTATGTAGACATGTAGATGAGGTCTTCAGGTAGCCGACTTCAGAGAATAGATGGTAAATGTTTCTTATCAGATTTTTTTTTTTTTTTTTTTTTGATGAAGTTTCAGTCTGTCACCCATGCTGGAGTGCAATGGCGTGATCTCGGATCACTGCAACCTCTGACTCCCGGGTTCAAGCAATTCTCCTGCCTCAGCCTCCCGAGTAGCTGGGATTACAGGCATGCATCAACACAACCAGCTAATTTTTGTAATTTTAGTAGAGACAGCTTTCGCCATTTTGGCCAGGCTGGTCTCAAACTCCTGACCTCAGATGATACACCGGCCTCAGCCTCCCAAAGTGCTAGGATTACAGCAGTTAGCCACTGCACCTGGCTTCTTATCAGATCTTAAAAGGTGTCAGGCTATTAGTTAAATCTCTCCGGTATCAGGAAAAAACCTAGAAAGGGAAGGGAGGTTCTCTATAAGATGTAAATTTTCCCCACAAGAGATGGCTTTGTAGGCCCATTCCAAAATATGTCAAATAAATATATTTTGGGGTAAAATACTTTGATTTCTTTTAGGCGCTGTCATCTGTCATGTGATGTTATTCCAGAGTCAGGCGCCAGTTGGTTTCTTATTGCTACAAAGAGTCTGTTTGTTAATGCTGCTCATTGTGTCTAAACTCTAAAAGGAAGAGGGTGTAATGTGGCATGTCTGGCCCCCTCTTCACAACATGGCCTGAACTAGTTCTTCAGGTTTCTTTGAAATCCCCTTGGCTGAGAGGAGGATCCATTTAGTTGGCTGGGTGAATTTTATTAGAATTTTACTTTTGGTTTACATAGTGAAAATTGAAATATTCATTAACCTTATTCAAATTAAGTTTTGAAACCACATGATTTACATTTGTTAACCTTTGAATACTATGTTATTGTATTTGTATTATTAATAGTAAAAACACAACCACAATTAAAAGTGACAAAAATATAAAGTAATCCTGGGATATTGAAATGTGTGGCTAAAATATTTCAGGGAAAAATTAAAATGTACCCCACTACAAAATACATAGTGTGGTTGTTATAGTAGGTAGCTAGTCAGGCATGAACAGGGCAGAAGAGGGCTCCCCACACCCACCACGAATGTCAGGCACCCATCAGGAGATGGTTCAGCAGTTGTCACACTGCCTTTCTGAAAATGATAATTGGTCACAGCCAGTGTGAGGGAAAGGCAATCTCTGAATAGATTAAAACACTTGAAATTGGCAATTGGTAGCTCCCAATAAAATCTCAAGAATTGAAAGAGTGGGCTTGAGCATGCATATTAAGAGATAAAATTGCAGAGTATGACCTTCCAGGGGCATTCCATCAGAAAAGGGAAGAAAGCCTCAGGTGAGCATGTGTACATGATTCCTAAACACGCTGTGCATACTCCCCTCCCTAGTGCAAGAAGGGTACAATGCATGTGGGCAGCTCACGCTAAGGGAAGAATCATAGGAAAAAACATCATAGGAAAAGGAATGCAAGACCGTGGAAATATGCAACATATAAATCCGCAAGTCAAAAGGTCAAACACCACACTTGACCTGCAAAGTGCCCACTTGTGTATTTTCTTTCCTCCTCTAAAGCTTTTTATCAAACTTTCACTCCTACTCTGAAACTTGCCTCGGACCCTTTTTCTGCCTTATGCCCCTCAGTTGAATTCTTTCTTCTGATGAGGCAAGAATTGAGGTTGCCACAGACCCATAAGGACTCACTGTCAGTAACACAGATATTCACTGACCCTAACATGGTGACAAAAATATTGAAGAGGGAATTAAAAGGAATGAGGAAATGTGTTCCTGTTCCTTATAAATTCATTTTATTTTTAGGGAAGTACATTCTATGATGCACAAAATAGGAGTTTTAACAAACAAACAAAAAAAAATCGAAAGTATGTAATTGTTTTAAACTCCCATGATCATGATCCATTTGTATGATGAAAACTAAAAAACATCGATGAAAAAAACTGAAGAAGACACAAATAAATATCTCTGACTTAGGGATCTGAAAAATTAATATTGTTAAAATGTCTATTATACCCAGTTGGCCTACAGATTCAATGCAATCCTTATCAGATTTCCAATGACATTTTTCTCAGAAATATTTTTTAAAATCCTAAAATTTATATGAAACCACTAAAGACCCCAAATAGCTAAAGCAGTCTTGAGCAACACAGAACAAAGCTAAAAGTCATCATACTACCTGATTTCAAATTATATTACACAGCTAGAGTAACTGAAACAGCATAGTACTGGCATTAAAAAAAAAAAAAAAAAAAAAAAAAGAAAGAAAAAAAGATATTTAGTCCAGGGAACAGAATACAGAGAGAGCCCAGAAGTTAATCCATGCATTTATAGTCAATTGATTTTCAACAAGGGTCCCAATAACACAAGGGGGAACGGACGGTCTCTTCAATAAAGGTGTTAGGAAAATTAGATATCCACATGCAAAAGAATGAAATTAGATCCTTACCTTACACCGTATACAAAAGTCAAGTCAAAATGAATTAAAGACTTAAATAAAAGACTTGAAACTGTAAAAGCACTATAAAACATAAAAGGAAAACTTACTGATGTTGGTTTGGGCAATAAGTTTTTTTGATATGACTCAGAGCACATGCAACAAAAGCAAAATAGACAAATGAGATTGCATCAAACTAAAAAGGTTTTGTAGAAGAAAAGACACAACCAAAGAGTGAAAAGACAACCTACAATGGGAGGACATATTTGCAAACCACACATCTGATTAAGGGTTAATATTCAATGTAAGAAAAACATATATCTCGATATCAAGGAAACAACTCAAATGCAAAATAAGCAGAGGAACTGAATACACATGTCTCAAAAGAAGACATGCAAATGGCCAACAGGTATATGAAAAAATGTTCAACATCACTAATCATCAGGGAAATACAAACTAAAAACACAATGAGATATTTCCTCATACCTGTTAGAATGGTTTTTACCAAGAATACAGAAGATAGCAAATTTTGGAGAGGATATGGAGAAAAGGGAACTCTGGTACACTGTTGGTGGGAATGAAAATTAGTATAGCCATTATGAAAAACGGTATAGAAATTCTTCAAAAATTAAAAATATAACTATTATATGATTCAGCATGATTCAGCAATCTCCCTACTGGGTATATAGGCCAAATAAATGAAATCAGTATATCAAAGAATTATCTCTGAGCTCCCATGTTCATTGCAATATTATTTATAATAGACAAGATATGGGATCAACTGATGTAACCTTTGACAGATTAATGGATAAAGAAAATATTGTATATATACACAAGGGAATACCATTCAGTCTTAAAAAGGAAGGAAATCCTATTATGGATGAATCTGGAGGACACTATGCTAAGTGAAATAAACCAGGCACAGAAAGATAAATACCACAGGATCTCACTCACACATGAAATCTTAAAAAAGTTTATCTCATATAAAGAGTAGAATGGTGATTACCAGAAGCTGGGGCAGCTGGTGTGTGTCTGGGGGGAAAGGCTGGGAAGATACTGGTTAAAGGATACAAAATTACAGTTAGATAGAAGAAATAATTTTAAAAGACCCGTTGTTCAATATGGTGACTACAGAGACTAATGATATATCAGCCGTCTTGAAAATGCTGGGAGAAAACAATACAAAAAAAAAAGAAAATGCTGGAAGAGTAAATATTAAGTGTTACTATCACAAAAATGATAATTATGTAAAGTGATGAATATGTTAATTAGCTGGATTTAACCTTTCCATAATGCATATATGCTCCAAGACATCCAGTTATATATAATACACACAGAAAATTTTATCTGTCAATTTAAATGCACGAATTTGGAAAAGAAGTGTGAACAGGAAGGGTAACTCACAATTTCAGAATGGTAATTTTCTCTGGGGAGAAAGAAAAATGAATCTGATAGAATGAGTGATCTCACTTGTGTTTGTAAGGACATTCTACCAAAAAATAAAAGATGTGAAGAAAACATGAAAATAATACTATCTGATACTACACATCCCATATTATGTTCAAGGTATTTTTTTTAATGTTCATATGCCTGTAACAGGAATAACATTGATTTTGGAATAATAAAAAAATACTGTGTTCAAATGATAACTCTGAAACATTATATCTAGCCCAAACTTGAATTTAAACTTGGTGATCTTCATTTTCCTTATTTTGAAATGCGGATAATTAAATTTTGAAATTACAATTGTTCTTAGATTTTAACGAAAATACAGAGTTCCTTATTTCTCTAATATCTCTTGATCAATCTTTATTTAGGTTTTGACCAGGATTTTTTTGCAACCTCCTCATTCTTGACCAAATGTTAAACACTGGATTTTTTTTAATACCCAGTCATTAGTCTTATTTTCTCAACATATACTTTCTCATTGTCTCTTCCACTTTAAATAATTTAATTGTAATATAATCACAGGCAACCCTCAAATGTATGTCATTAGTCCAGACCTTTCCTCCTCTCCTCTAAAAGTCATTAATATACATAACGGCCTTACTGATGTCACCACTGGAAAATCTTATTGAAATTGTAAACCCAACATGTACAAACCCTAATTAGTAATCTATTCCACATTCTTGCACTTTAGGTTTCTTTTCTTAATTCAGTGAATAGTACCACCACATGTCTAGTTGCACAAACCCCGAATTCATGGATCATGCTTAATAACTACATCTTCTTATCACTTAAGCCCACAATATGACACTAATATGACCATTTACCTTTAAAATATCTCCAAATTTCATGTAGTTTCCTCTGTCTCCACCACTACAGTCTAAGGAATTACTGTCATCATTCTCACAAACATTAGAATAGGATACGACAGGACAGGACAAGATAGCACAGAACAGAACAGAATCTTTACTTCTTCTCCTTTGGATCCCTTTTTACTTTCTATCCATGTTGCCTGAGTGATCTTTATAAAATAAAAGTCTGCCAATGTCATTCTTTAGATATTTAGTCTTAGATTTTGTTGATTTATCATTTTTCTCACAAAGAAGAACAAACTTTTAGTGTAGCTTTGAGGAAATTTCTTGGTTTGCAACCTACCCACTTCACCTGTCAGTTTACATTGCTGTTCTCTTACTCTCTATACTCATCTTCCCTGAGTATCAGCTCCTCAGATTTGCCTTATTATTTCCCCTTCCTCAGGACCTGAGCACATATTGCATAGTTGTGAAAATAACATGCTGTATTAGGTAGAACTATGTACATGCTTGCTACAGTGCATTCACTAACATTTTTGTAGTTTTTTTAAGTTTGTTTCATTATTATACTTCAAATTTAGGCTTCAAACTTATTAATATCTTCTAAAATTATAAATTTAATAGTGAAATAGTTATTTTAATACATATTAATTGCTATGCTCTAAGCAAGATTAGGGGTGCTGTTGGAAAGTCAAAGAATTATTAGAAAAATCTTTATTTTAAGCAGGAATATCCCCTCCTGGGAGTATTCAGTTTCACCCCATTAGTTTAGCTGACTTCTCCTCATCTTTTAGCCATCATCTCAATTATCAGTGTATCATCAGTGAATCAAAGTTTTAGACTGTGCATAATAGCAACTCAATTAATAGTGCCTTATGCAATTGATACATTCAAAAATCTCACATAAGAAGATCTGGAGGTAGGCAATCTGGGACTGATTCAGGGGATAAACAATATACTCAAAGCTAGATTTTATTTTTCCTACCTCCTGCCATCCCTGGTATGTTGTATGTGTGTATGTGTGTATGTGTATGTGTGTGTGTGTGTGAGAGAGAGTATGTTTGTTTATGCGTGTATGTTTAACTCAAGGAGGAGGCAAAATAGCTGTTGTAGCATAAGGAATCACATCTGTGCTACAGATGTTAGAAACAAAAGAATGGGTTGTATCAGTTTAACTTCAGTTTAAGTCTAGAACTCTAACACTTCTCAGTTCATGAATTGAAACTATCAGCTGGACAATTGAGTCTAGTTTCAAGAAAATCTAACTCCCAAAGAAGTCTTGATTGTAGAGGCAAAGAAAGGGGAAGTGGGTTGGACAAAGATGTCAGTCAGATAACACTGCATGATGACACCATTACACTTTTTTTGAAAACCTGTTTGATATTCTTAACTGTGTCACAATCCTTTGATATGCTGTAATATAGCAACAGGTCACTGTCCTTTTTACATGTAATGCAGTTGTGATTTTGGCTTTATCTGTATGTTGTTTTATTAAAATGTATCACTTCCATTAAGTAATAATCTCCAGGGAGGGCAATAATATATGCTTTTTTTCTCTTACTATTTTAATCTCAGCTTCTCATACATATTAATAACTTTATTTAATTCATTAGTCAGTATACATTACACACTTGAAACAACCCACTGAAAGATTATTTTAATTAATGCCTATTTATCTTCTTCATTTTCTTTTAGAATTTTTATCATAGTTGTATCAAATAATGTATTCTGTTTTATGTTGTTTATTTTGTCACATAAATTAGTGTTTTATATGCAATATACTGCAAGAACCTTAAAGGTTAAGCTATTTCTAATATTTCTTTGACTTTTCTGTAACAAATGCTATCATGCTTAGAATATAGTTATTATGTATGAAAAAATAATATTTTATTTTTAAAGCATTTTTAAAATAGTAACAATGCAAAATGCTTAATGATTTTTTAAAAACTATTTTAAAGTACTACAAAATGATGGGCAATGCACTGTAGCAAGCAGGTATCTGATTCTACTTGTTGCACTATGTTGTTTGCATTTTTTTCTTACATGGAACTTTTGATAAATGATCATCTAATTCAATGAAACAAGAAAGTCTATAGTGATGGAAAATATAAATCTCTAGTGAGATTGTTTATATCTAAGTATCAGCAGAAATTGATGATTAAATATAGATTTTTAGTTTTAGAGTAGAAACTAAGTAACAGAGGAAAATCAAACTGAGGTAATCATCTACTATATTTGGAGGTGTATTGACTAGTTACAGGAAAGTAATTTTAAGTCTACCCTCCAGTCTAAGTGGAAACCTTCCACATATATACTTGGTCCAACCTATAGCATGGAATTAAAGAACATATTGGGTAGGACAGAATCCAAACTTGACGTTGTAGATTAGCCAGGCCAGATGTAATAAGATCAAAGCAAGTGTAATATAGAGGGCCAGTAAAAGGAATAATTTGTTTTTATTTATTTATTCAACAATGGTTTATTAATTATCTGCTACTATATTTGGTGTTGGCCATGCAAAAGAAAAAGAAAAAAATAGAATATTTGTCATCCCAGTCATCATAAAGCTCTCATCTGGAAGGATAGAATTAATACATTTTCCCAAAGTAATCGTAATTTACCTGGAGATAAAATTTAAAATTTATTGTTACAAATACTCTGTGTTTCTTTTCCTTCCTTCTCTCTTGTTTTGTTTGTTTGTTGTTGTTTGTTGATTTTGACCATGGGTAGGCACTGACCACAGTAGCCCAGATGTCTTGAGTGTGCTATTTCATTAAATTCAGGTTTCTCTCTCTTTCTTTTTCTCTCTCTCTGTAAATATATGTATGTGTAAATACATATATAGTATTTCTAGCATATATAATTGATTCCTTTATATATTATTTCAATGTATTAAATTGTAATATATGATTTCTCATCTTTACTCACTATACAGACTGTTGCTGACTAACAATTTTTCAATTTATGATGGTATGAAAGTGATATGTATTCATTAGAAAGCATACTTTGAGTACCTATACAACCATTGTTTTTCACTTTCAACACAGTATTCAATAAATTACATGAGCTAATCAACTCTTTATTTTAAAATAGGCTTGTGTAAAATAATGTTGCCCAACTGTAGGCTAATGTTAAGTCTTCTGAGCATGTTTAAGGTAGGCTGTGCTAGGCTATGTTTAGTAGGTTAGATGTATTAAGTGCATTTTTGACTTAATAATATTTTCAACTCATTATGTGTTTACGATGTTATAACCCCATTGTACTTTGAGGGGCAACTGTATGAACTATTCTAAAAATCAAAAAATATTTTTAATTCCATATAATTATCTCCACAATGTGTACATTCAACAATTTTCTGGTAATTTGATTGTGCATACATAAGTAGTCTCCTGAAAAGAATTAAATAACTTCAAAAGACTTGTATTTCTCAGTACTTTTTATGAAGAAGTAAAGATTGTTTTACAATTATTTTGTTGTTGTTGTTTTGTTTTTTTGTTTTACAATTCTTTATGTGTAAACACACCAGCATTTTTCCCATTGAAATTCAAGACAAATGATTTAGTGATAGTGTTGTTTCTTGTTATTAAAAAAGATATCATTTGTAAACCTAAGTAGTTTGATATTAGTAACAAACTTATTGTGATACATTACAAATGACCTGGGTACACAAAGATTTTAAAGTCTGAAATGGAACCTCTGATCTGAATAGGCTCTTACTATTTTTTTCTGTCCTACATTTTAGGTAAAGCTCAGGTGCCTAAATTTCATAATAACTTTTGTTAGGAAATGAAAGAACATTCTCTTCTTATTTTAAACACTACAGTATTGGTTTTACTGACACTTCATTAATGAGACTCTCTTTTTTTTTGTGATAACCTTCTATTGACTAAAGTGAATATGAGCGATGTAAAATCAAACTCAGAGAACAAAATGTGTTTTTCTGCAACCCACATAATTAACAAAAGGTCATTTAGACACGTTGTCTATAAACATTTTTTAATAACTCTTTTTATAAAAGCGTAAATTTATATTTTTAGATGTTTCAAGATAATAATAGCCAGGAAACTTATTTGGCCAAAGTCCAGGAAGGCCTGCCTCTGCAATCTTCCCAGTGTCCTGAGGGCAGAGTTTCTTTTGGCATGATCAGTTTCCTGCTTGGACAGGGGAGGGGCCGCTAATCTCTTTGAGCCAGAAAGAATTCACCAATAAATAATTATATCTCAGAAGATCCCTTTCAATATATGTAAATATTTTAAATGTATTCAGCTGAAGATAATCTGAATTAGCATTTTATTATAAATGAGCTATTTTAGCAAACATTTTATTGTTGCTGGAGTGCCTAATATGTGCAAAGCACCATGCTAGATTGCCGAACTAGTGCTTACAAAAGCCAGCAGAGATGGCCTTTAATATCAACATTTTACAGCAAATGAAATACATAGACTGAAATGCACCAAATTTGGTTATATAGGGCAAATGTTTTGTACTGTAATAAAAAGATATAGGCACAGTGTTGAGGGAAAAGCAGGTTTATTTTTGTTTGTTTGTTTGCCTAAAGCAGTCAGCGCAACTTATGTGGAGAAGGTTACCTTTCAGGTAGGCTTGCAGAAATCAGCAGACTGTCTGTAGACAGAGAAAATTAAGATTCAAAGTTTTTGTTGGAAAGAAACTGTGTGTGGAAAGTTGGAAAAGTGTGAAATTAAATAACATCTTTGAGAAAGAATCATAGGGCAGTGCAACGTGTAAGATATAAGATATTCATTGTAACATGAGGGATAAGAAAAGAAGAATGGCAGGTTGGGTATGGTCAGATTGTGAAGGACTGTGAATGCCAGCCTGAATGATAAGCATTTTATTTCAGGAAGTTGTAAAGAAGTTTGAACAGGACAATGACATTGTCTAAATTGAGCTGTGTAAACTTATTTAATTATTGTGATGAGATTGCTCAGGCAAGATTTGCTAAGAGCAGAACTGGAAAGTAGGACATAAGGAGCAATTTTATTTGAAAATAAATATCAAAGTAATCTGTGGTATATAACGAATGAATTGGCCAAACTGTTTTCTCTGATATCAGAGTAACATCAAAGTTAAATAGTTGTCCTGCACTAGCATAGTCTATGTTACCTAATAAGCACATTTGTACCCTTCTCTCTAAGCATGTACACACTGATGACAAAATTAGCCCCCCAACAATGGCAGTAGACAGTAGAGTTGGCATTAGCATATGATTTTGCTGCCTGATTTCCAGCATGCCTTTTAGCACCAAGATATACAATATATGCTATGTTTAATCTGGGAAGGTCATTCTCAATGTGATTAGAGTAGGTGACTAATCTTGACTCAGGACCAATGACTAAGCACTTTGAGTATAACTTTGGTCAAATCTAACTGAATGTACCTGCTTCTGTCACACTGTGAATTGCTTCGATCTGAGAAGTTCACATCAAATTCAATTTTATGGATGTCTAACATGCTTATAAGTTAAACAAACAAACATGAAGAGAATGAGAATTATTGACCAACTATGATGGCTCACAACGGTAATCTCAGCACTTTGGGAGGCCAAGGTAGGAGGATAGTTTGAGCCCAGGAGTTCCAGATGAGCCTAGACAATGTGGTGAGAATTTGTCTCTACCAAAAATAAAAAGTAAATTAGCTGGGCATGGTGGGGCATAGCTGTAGTCCCAACTACTTGGCAGGCTGAGGTGGGAGGATTGCTTCAGCCCAGGAGTTTCAGGTTGCAGTGAGCCAGGATAACACACCAACAACCCAGCCTGGGCAACAGAGCAAGACCCTGTCTCAGAAAAAAAAAAAAAAAAAAGAATAAAAATTATTGAAAGCAATTTGCAGGAAAAATCATTAATATTGTAACTTTTAGAATGGAGGGTGAGTCTCATATAATACCAGAGAAAAATACAATCCTTCAAAATATTTTTAGTAGTTTGATTGAGTGGTCACCTCACTTGAGTATTTAAAAACAGAGGAAATAATAATTAACTTTAATCTACAACTAAGAATGGTTCAGGCAGTATGTTAAATGCTGTGCCTGAATGATATTTTTTAAACTCTTATAACTACTTTGTGAACTGGATATAATTAATACAAACATCTTGCAGTTTCAGAAATTGAAGTATATAGAGGCTTTGTTGTTAAAATCACAAAGCTGAAAAAAAGAAGACTCAGCAGAAACAAAACCTCCCTGATGATGAACCCTGGGCTCTTGGCTATTCTTTTATAATGTATTTGCATATATTATAGTATCTTCTTTATGTTTTTTCTTTTGGAGACTGAGTCTCACTCTATTGACTAGGCTGGAGCGCAGTGGCACAATCTCAGTTCACCCCAACCTTCGCCTCCTGGATTCAAGCAATTCTCCTGCCTCAGCCTCCTGACTAGCTGGGATTACAGGTGCCTGCCACCATGCCTGGCTAATTTTTTTATTTTTAGTAGAGAAGGGGTTTCACCATGTTGGCCGGGCTGGTCTTGAATTCCTGACCTCAGGTAATCCACCTGCCTTGGCCTCCCAAAGTGCTGAAATTACAGGCATGAGCCACTGCGCCTGGCCTATAGTATCTTCTTAATGAAAACCTAAGTCACCGGATGCATTTCATTGCATTATTTTCCTGGAGTTCTTAGGCCCTTCTCAATCTCTATGACTGCTAACTCTTACCTCTCCATTTTCTTAGGACATCCCACTAGCAACGGGATTCTGGTATATTGATGTTTTCTGAGATTTTCTGAGTCTTACTGACAAGTGGCTCATTTCATCATGGCTCTGCACCTAATGTTGCTATTTTCTACTTTAGGGCCTTTTTTTTTTTTTTTTTTTTTTTTTAAGAAAACCATGGAGAAACTCACAAGGTATCGATGATGCTGATGATGATGATGATGATGTGGTGATAAAAAATTAACACATATTAAGCATTTAATGCATATTAAGCTCTGGAGTAAATTGGTCCTTGACCACTTCAAAGCTGGATACAAAATATAAAAACACTCCTATATAAATGGTCATGTAGGAATTAGAAAGCTTTATTTTTTTTTCCTACTGAAAAGCATTCCACTCTGTGATTGCTTATGTAATTCCAACTAAATTTTCATGCTTAGTTTAGAAATCATTTCTTCAAGCAACCATGTGTCACCCATTTCAGTGTGTGCCAATTCCTCTTGCATTTCATTTATACCCTATATGGCCCTTACTATGACATTTATCCCATAAATCAAATGTGATTTGATTGCTGTCATCCATCTCCACTGTGCCTATTGCATTATGGACTCCAAGAAAGTAGGAGCTTGCTCATCTTGTGTTATTTCCAAACAACAGTGTCTGACAGATAACAGGTACCTGATAAATATAGATTAAATAGATAAACAAATAAATTGGGCTACATTTCTATTACTTCACAATCTTTTGGCATTCAAATTAAAGACAATTCTGTATCGAGGGAAGCTCAGCCTAGCTGGAGTCACATCCTCTTGGCTCATCTCCTTGTTCGGCCACAGTTATGATAGACGATTCTAGGTGTCACTAACAGTGGCCCACTCCATTATGGCTCTGCACCTGATGCCCCATTTTTCTGCCTCAGGGCCTTTTCTGGAGGAAGTCGTATAGAGGCTCAGCATATGAAAAAGCACAGATTGTAAATGGAAGGCAATTAACTAGGGACAATTCTTAACTTCCCATCAGTTTGATGGATCATACAGGGAGATACCTTGCAAATTTCTTAGAGGCCCTGGCATAAAGCATAGTGGTGGCCTACCATGGTGTTCTCAATAACACATCTTTCCTTCCTCCATAACTATCTCAGCTCTCTCTTCATTGCTTCTTTGGATGAAGTCTCAAATAAACTACCTGAATTCAAATATTTGACTAAGGCTCTGAATAAGAGACAACAAGGCATAGTGGCTTACACCTGTAATCCCAGCAGTTTGGGAGGCCAAGATGGGAGGATAACTTCAGTCCAGGAGTTTGAGACCAGACTGGGCAACATGACAAAACCCCATCTACAAAAAATACAAAAAATAGCCAAGTGTGGTGGTGTGTACTTGTAATTCTAACTACTTGAGAGGCTGAGGTGGGAGGATCACTTAAGTCTGGGAATTCGAGGCTGGAATGAGCCATGACTGCACCACTGCACTTCATCCTGGGCGTTGGAGTGAGACTCTGTCTCAAAAAGCCAACAAAAAAAAAAAAAAAAAAAGAAGAAGAAGAAGAAGGAGGAGGAGGAGAAAGAAGAAGAAGACTAAGACACTCAGTAAATGTAAAATTCCTTTTTATTTAAAATTACTTTAGATTATATCTTTTATGGTCTCTTTTGCTCACTACTCTCTTAACCTAAACTCTTACCTATTTGCTACTTTGAGATTAGATTACCATACTATGAAAGCTACAGTGGCAGGATGGTGACATTAATGTAGCAAATGTAAAGTGTATTTTGGATCATTCCTCCCATGCAGCTCAACAATGTCTATATCCATAACCAGTTCTTACCCACAGCTTTAGGACAACTCTCCTCATCACTTCCACAACTTTTCCTCTAGACACTAGATGAAATCCTAGCAAAGGAGAAGTAGAGAAACTGAAAGCAGTTCCAGTTGCAACTGAATCTTCATGAAGATATCTATTTTTATGTATTTATTTATTTATTTATTCATATTTTTTGAGATGGAGTCCTTCTTAGTCGCCCAGGCTGGAGTGCAGTGGCACGATCTTGGCTCACTGCAAACTCCACCTCCTGGGTTCACGCCATTCTCCTGCCTCAGCCTCCCAAGTAGCTGGGACTACAGGCACCTGCCACCACACCTGGCTAATATTTTTTGTTTTGTTTTGTTTTTGTTTTTGTTTTTAGTAGAGATGGGGTTTCACCATGTTAGCCAGGATGGTCTCAATCTCCTGACCTTGTGATCCACCCGCCTCGGCCTCCCAAAGTGTTGGGATTACTTACATATACCTCTTGCTTTTTGGCATATGTGGATGACCTTTGACTTCTTAGTCATCACATAAAAACATTATATATCTTAGGCTAATTGTGCAATTATCATTATAATTTTACATTATTACCATGATTCATTTTTACAAAAACCACAGCCTTAGAAGAGGTCAAAGGGACTGTGTGTTTTCTTTAGGGAAGAGTTAGGGAATCTTTATGAACCAGTGAAAAAAGAAATGTAATTAGGAGTACTAGGTAATGGCCAAAGGAACAATGGCTGTGAAACCAGTCCCTGTGGTAGAAGAGGAAAGATACCAAGTAAATGAAGACAGTCAGCTAAGATGAAAAAATCTTAGCCCTTATGTATAGGGGCTTACTATTGTAGGCCATGCTAATTCTAGTGGTTTCTTGTCCCCAGCTCCCACTTTCCTGGTTCTCACTGCCCCTCAATCACAATCTTGCTTCTCATTACTGAAGTGCCACACAGTCCCATTAGATTCATTCATCGTCCTTGTCACAGCCTCCACTTTGCTGAAGCCCTACTCTGGTACCTTCAATGACTTAGTGCTGGGAAAAATTATTTACTGTCACTGTATAGCTGGTCAAATTGGTTGGAAAAAGGAGTTATTCCTTCAGACAAAACTGGGAAAGCTGTAATCTCAACATTAAAAGTTATATGTATTGAATCTCGATTATATGAAAAACTATGTGTTAGATACTTTTTCTCAAAGCATTTCATTACATCATGAAAACAACTTTGTAAGGATTTTTCCATTCTAAATACATTTTATATAACGAGATCAAGGTTTTATTGCTAATTTAGGGCAAAGAAAGCTTTTTAAAATTTATACACATTAAAAGACTAAAAAAAGTGCCAATGTCTTTGGAGCTTTTTTACCAAACGCCAAAATAAAAAAAATAAAAAAATAAAGTTTTTTGGAAAAAGCACAAAAAATTCACAGAAAAAATTTTAAAGCCAAAAATGACAAATTAGTTAACAGATACTTAATCTCATTTATGTTGAATTAACGGCCTACCTCTATAAATGTCTCTTCATTTAACACTGTTGTGTACTCATTTGTTTTAGACTGTCTGACCTATGTGCGTATATATATATGTGTTTCTAGAAAAATAAATTAGCAAAGTTAAAGAGACAGACAGGGCTAGAATTGGAGATGGATGAAGAGAAAAGGAGAGCCAGCAAGCGAGAGAGAGAGAGTATGGAAATAACCCAGGAAGGAAAACAAAGATGTTAGGCAATAAAACATATATTACATTGAATGGGGAGGTCTGGCATGGTGGCTCAAACCTGTAATCCCAGCACTTTGGGAGGCTGAGGCAGGCAGATCACCTGAGGTTAGGAGTTGGAGACTGGCCTGGCCAACATGGCAAAAACCAGTCTCTACTAAAAATACAACAATTACCTGGGCGTGGTGGTGGGCGCCTTTAATCCCAACTACTCAGGAGGCTGAGACAGGAGAATTGCTTGAACGTGGGAGACAGAGGCTGCAGAAAGCCGAGATCATGCCACCGCACTCCAGCCTGGGCGACAGAGCTAGACTACATCTCAAATAATAATAACAATAATAATTTTTCTTTTAATTACATTGAATGGTGTATTATTAAAGGATGAAAGAGAAACAAGCATGGAGAGAAGATTCAAGGAATCTTATTTTGGAAAAACAAAAACTAATATAAACCCAAATATTGTTTCTATACATGTATTTGAAATTCAGACTAAGTGCTCTTGGATTCATGTTTCATAAAAACAGAGAGAAAATAACAAATTCTATTTATTTATAAAGATTATTATTATTATTATCATTATTATTATTATTTTGAGACAGAGTCTTGCTCTGTCACCCGAGTTGGAGTGGAGTGGTGCAGTCTCGGCTCACTGCAACCTCCGCCTCTAGGGTTCAAGTGATTCTCCTGCCTCAGGCTCTCATGTAGCTGAGACTATAGGCGCCCACCACCATACCCAGATAATTTTTTTTTTTTTGTATTTTTAGTAGAGACAAGGTTTCACCATGTTAACCACAATGGTCTCGATCTCCTGACCTCGTGATCCACCCACCTTGGCCTCCCAAAGTGCTAGGATTACAGACGTGAGCCACCGTGCCTGGCCATGAATTACTTTTGAATTAACACTAATCACTCACCATGTTTTGTGCAAAATCTCTTCCATATTTGAAAAAGTTAACTGCTAAAATTTGTTTATAAATCTATGCTTTCTTAAATCCAAAGTGATTAGAAAAAGATGTATTTGGTATTTCCTCAAACTGAAATGTGCCAGTTCCACAAAATTTTCAAACTAGGAATGTTAATCTCTCCTTATTTATTTATTTATAATTTACAGAATAGTTTTTTAATGAGTAGTTATTATCTATATTAAAATATATCTACTTCTCTAAAATCATTTTTATCTTTTCCTTAATAGCTTTCTAATTTACTTTCATTTTCCTCCTTTCAACTTCTGTTTCTAATAAGAATTGTATATGGTGTTTATTTGATCTTCTGTGTGTATGCTTTTATTGTTTTGTTTTCAATATTGAAATTTTTCTTGTTATCTCTTTTCTGAGTACTGATAGTTTTAATTTTGGATAATGCGTCTTTGTTTATCTCATTTCTAAGTTATTAATTCTGATTTGTGCTGTTTTTGTAGCCTTTATTGTTTTCTTATTTCAGCTTGCTTGAAATACAGTATTAGTTTAAATTTGTAGTTACGTGAGCAAGTTTTTTGTGACTTCATTTTAAGAAAGATTTATCTTTTTACTAGTTTTGTATTTTTACAAATTTCATAAGGAAAATGTTAAAAGGTAGGCCCAACTTTTGAGCTTATAAAAATTAAAGAACAGTAGACCTAGTAGAAACATATTATAGTTTCTGTGATCTTTAGCACATAATTGATGTTTCCAAATGATGAGTGTTTGTTCCTTTCTTTTTTTGAAAATCATTTAATGTTAGCAACTTTTTCCTGTCACAGCCTTTTTTGACATTAGACATCTTTTCCTCAACTAAACAGCAACTCTTTCCCTTCTTTCTTTTGTTCCACATCAAATTAAACCATCAACTAACTCTCAACACTCCCACCTGATGGCAGTTCATCAATATTATCTCACCACAGTCCACCATGCTAAGCGGTAAGCGACATGCTTTTGCAAGGGTCTCTGTAAATCCTCTTCAAAGTTCTTTGAAAAAATGATATAACTTCCTACTAACTGGTCAAAAATTAAATGGAAGGTCAATTTTTGGAAAAAATATATTTTTATGAAAGGCATTATTTGTCATTACAGTAAATACAGCAAGTGTGTAAGGTAATCGTACTCATCATGGAAATAATGATGGAAGTAATTTTTGTCTTTATTTTTAGTATAGCTCAAAAGCTAAATACATCACGGTCTATGTTTATTTGGCTGCATACCATACTATTTCAACTAGAAACTATAAGAGCTCAAAATGTTACAGCTCTGAGTAAAGCAATTGCTGACATAAATCTGTCAGCTTCATAAACAATTGATAAAAAATATAAAGGATAAATTTTGTTTGCTAACTACAGGCATATGGGGAGTCAACATGTACCCAGAAAGCAAAATATTAAAATGAGCTATACTAACTGACAAACTGTTATGAGCATTTGGAAACTAAATCATTATAAAATGTTTTCTTTGAAATAAGAACTCATTTCGGTAAAGCAGCAGTAGCATATGTATGTGTGTGTGTGATACGTGTATGTGTTACATGGGAGCTTTTACATTGATGTTGTTATTTAGTATTTTGAAATTCTAATGCATTGCAGATCCTCTCACAAACAGACAAATTATATCAATGACAGGGAGACCCTGTTTTGTCTAACAGCTAGGCAACGTTTTGTTTTTTTCCAAAGAGGATCAGTTAAACAATTTGTAAATAGTGCAAATCCTTATAAAATTGCTTTTCTTCTTTTCAAGTCTCTATTAGCAAACCGATGATAACAATTACCTCTTCAGGGTGATCAATAATGTAAGAATATAAAACAAAACAGAGCAATAAAAAAGGCTACAGAAGCATATGGGTTATTTTCTTTGCCCTTGGTTATTTTTTTTTTCTTTTTTTTTTTCATATTTTCCACTGAATAACCTATGGAATCCATGACATGAAAATATTTTCTGGAAACGTGATACAGAAATGTAGTACTTTAAACTCTCTGTCACTTTAAATCATTTTCTAGTGAGAAAAACAGTGAACATGAGGAATTGAGCATAATTTTTATTTTACCATCAATAAACTTGGGCGTATTGATCATGCTCAAAGTCACAGGACATATTTTAGAACAATGCCAAAAAAGTATCTCTTCACATAGCAAATTTTGAAGAGAAAATAATATAAAATACTGTTTTGGTCGAGAGAAAAGTATTGTGTAAATATACTATACACATATACATATGTATTATATATATAAAATCCTATTCCTGTTCACCAGTTTTCCTCAAAATTGAACAATATTTGGGTCATTTTAACAAAATAAAATCATATGATTTTCTGAATAGTGACAAATTATATTTATTTTAACATTAATGTTATATGTATAAATTTTCAACACCTTCTGCAGAGTGTTTATTCAGCTATAAAATCAAAATACATTTACAAATTAATCACACACAAAACCACCAAAGCATGTAAAATTCTAATTAACAATATTTTAGCATGATGGATAATGAATTGGAAATAAATCATGATTTTGGACATGAATTTTTAAAATGTTCATCTTCTGTTAGATTTTTAATCTTTTAATTTATTTTCTTTTTTGACTTACATAATATTGTACTTTTATTCTTTTTACAGGATTGTAGGCCATTGGAACATAAAATTAATAATGGTAACTTTTTGGTTGCTAGATAAAAATAAGTCAGACTTCAAACTTCACCAAAATCCCCTTAACAACTTATTGCCTCTTGTAAGGGCTTCTGATTTAGTAACACCAAAGCCATATTTTCCACTTAATATAATGCCATTAAAAAGTCATTGTTAATAAAATATATATTGAATAGATACCTAATCCAAATTTTTGTCTTAGAAACAAAAGATCTATTGCATACGTTATATTACTTTGTAGGACAATATAACAAATTGATACATCTAAGTGTCTAATAAAGATTCAAGAATTGTACTAATTCAAAATGTAAACAAATGCTGTTACTTTAAAAAATAACCTTTATTTAAGCTTTAGTGAGGTGTAGTTTACATAAAATACAACTCACCAATTTTAAGTATACAATTCGATGTGTTTGAACTTTATAGTTGTTTAAATACCAAAATAATTATAAGATGTTTCAATCACCACAAAATAACAATTCTGCTGTGACCTTCTGCAGTCAGCTTTATATTTTGCTCTTATCTCCTGGCAACCTCTGATCTGCTTTCTGTCATTGTAGTTTGCTTTCCTTAGAATTTAATATAAATTAAATCACAACATATGTAGTGGTTTGTATATGACTTCTTCCACATAGCTTAATAAAGATTCATTTATGTTATTGACTGTGTCTGTTTTTTGTTCTTTTTCTTTCCTTTCCTATTTGCTGAATAGTAATCCATCGTATAACACAATTTGTTTCTCCATTCACATGTTGATGAATATTTACATTCTTTTCAGTTTTGATGGTAAAGAATAAAGCTGTTATGCACATATGCATAAACAGCTTTGTGTGAACATATTTTTTTTGTCTGGATCTTATGGTATGTTCATTTTACAAAAACATACAAAGTGTTGCCAAAGTAGCTGTATCAGTATGTATTCCCCTACCAAAAACACGAGAGTTCCCCTTTCTCTATTATCTTATCAGTTCCTGGTATTGTGAGATTTTTCCTTTTAATTTTAGACATTCTAGTGGATGAACAAAAAATTCTGCGTGACTTTAATTACATGAGAAATGATGTTCACATCTTCTTGTGTTTTCTTGATATTTGTAAATGTTCTCTGGTAAAATTTGAAATCAAATAGGTACTCATTTTTATTATTGGGTTTGTGTCTTCTTAATATTGAGATTTTTTAAACTATATATTCTGAAAGTAATTCTTTACCAGATATATATCTTGCAAATATAATCTGCATTTGTGGCTTGTAATTTATTCTTCTTTTTTTTTATTTGTTATTTTTTGAGACTGAGTTTTGCTCTTGTCACCCAGGCTGGAATGCAATGGCATGATCTCAGCTCACTGCAACCTCCGCCTCCTGGGTTCAAGTGATTCTTCTGCCTCAGTCTCCTGAGTAGGTGAAACTACAGGCATGCACCACTACATTCGGCTAATTTTTTTGTATTTTTAGTAGAGATGAGGTTTCACCATTTTGGCCAGGCTGGTCTCGAACTCCTGACCTCAGGTAATCTGCCCACCTCAGCCTTCCAAAGTACTGGGATTACAGGTGTAAGCCACTGCACCCAGCTGTCATTTACTCTTTTAACAGTGCCATTTTAAGAACAAAATTTTAAATTTTAACAAAATACAATGTATTAGTTTTTTTTCTGGTAAATTCTTTATTTTGTAGCCTATCTAAGAAATCTTTCACTTTTTTGGAAGTTTTATTATTTTGGCTCTTACGTTTCTGTCTGTGATACATTTCTAGTTAGTTTTTTGTTCCTAGAGTAAGAGAAGGGTTCAGTGTATTCCAATTGATCTAAAACCATCTGTTGATTATTTGTTTCTCTTTGCTTTAACTTGAACAATATTATCAACAGAAATATACACTTGAGTATATATCTGGATTCCCTTTTTACTGCTCTGTATATTTAAGCCTATGTCAAACCAAACTGTAGGGGTTTTTTTGTTTTGTTTTGTTTTTTACTAAGTCAAGTTCTACTCTTGGTTACTCCTATCCAAAATTGTTCTGGTTAGTTTAGTTATGAGGACTAAGCTCTGATTTTTTATCTTGCCCAAATTCCTACCTAAGGGGTCTGGGGAGTCATGCCCTACAAACCAGAAATTCTCATCAGATGGGTTTTATTTGACCCTGTATATCATGACTTACTTTCCAATCTGACTCTGGCATAACAATGAAGAAAATCAAAATGTTTTACCTCAAAATAAATTTCCTTGCCATACCTTGAAATTGCCCTCCAAAGTCTCTTGTTGGAAAAATCCACATTCTGTATCCCCTTTCCACTTTTTTTCCTTCCTTCCTTCCCAGACCCAGGAGATAATCAACTAAGAGCCAGGCACCCTTTTAGGTCTGATAAGAAATATTTTACAACCTGCCCTCTCTCTGAAGTCTGCTAGCTCAGAGATTCTTCTGCACAATAAAACTTAGTCTCCACAAACCTTTGTTTATTTTAACCTGAACATTCCTTTCCATTGATTCCAGGTCTTCAGATAAACTCAACCAATTGTCAACCAGAAAATGTTTAAATTTATCCAGGCCTGGAAGCTCCCATCCTTTGAGTTGTCCCACCTTTCTGAACCAAACCAATGTATTTCTTAAATGTATTTGATTGATGTCTCATGCCTTCCTAAAATGTATAAAACCAAGCTGTATCCCAACCACCTTGGACACATGTTCTCAGGACCTCCTGAGGGCTGTGACACAGGCCATGGTCACTCATATTTGGCTCAGAATAAATCACTTAAAATATTTTACAAAGTTTCACTGTTTTCCTCAATAGTTCTTTGGAAATTCAACGGAAATTTTAGATTCCTGTTGTTAATTTTTGCAATAATAGACGTCTGGGAATTCGACTTGGATTGCCTTGGATCTACAAGTCACTTTGTTGGAATTGACATCTTAACAATATTGAATCTTAATGTCTTTGAATGCAGTTTATCTTTGTATATAGATTTTTTTTTAGTTCTTTCAGAAAGATTTTGTAGTTTGCAATTTGCTGGCACTTGTTTTGTTAATTTTATTCTAAAATATATTATGCTGTTTGACATTTTAAAAGGTATTTTAAAATATTAATTTCTAAATTTCATTGCTAGCAGGTAGAAATATAATTGATTTTATCTATCAGTCTTAAGTCCTGTGACACTGCTAAACCTACGCATTAGTTCTAGTAGTATGCTATAAATGCTTAGGCTTATCTATATAAACTAACTTTTTTTAAAAAATAAAGTTTTGCTTTTTCTTTGTTGTTATGACTCTTAAAAAAAATTTGCAGATAGCACGGGCTAGGACCTACAATGCAATAGTGAATAGAAGTGCTGAGGCCGGGCATTGTGGCTCACGCCTGTAATCCCAGCACTTTGGGAGGCCAAGGTGGGCGGATCATGAGGTCAGGAGATCGAGGCCATCCTGGCTAACACTGTGAAACCCCATCTCTACTAAAAAATACAAAACAAAATTAGCCAGGCGTGGTGGCGGGTGCCTGTACTCCCAGCTACTCGGGAGGCTGAAGCAGAAGAATGCCGTGAACCCGGGAGGCGGAGCTTGCAGTGAGCCAAGATGGCGCCACTGCTTTCCAGCCTGGGCGGGGGAAAAGAAAAGAGGTACTGAAAGTCGATATTGTTGCCTTGACTCTGATATTTGGGGTAAGAAATTAGTATTCAACTTTAATTATATTATCATGAGTTATAAAAAATTAGCAGTTTTTAAAATACAGGCCTGTCATTAGTTTGAAAAAGTTATCTGTTATTATTAATTTGTTGAGAGTTCTTATAAATTTGTATTAACTTTTGTCAGACTGTTTTCTGTGTATGTTGTCATGATCATATTGTGTTTTTTTTTTTTTT
This sequence comes from Macaca thibetana thibetana, assembly GCF_024542745.1. Lineage (NCBI taxonomy): Eukaryota > Metazoa > Chordata > Mammalia > Primates > Cercopithecidae > Macaca > Macaca thibetana. The sequence continues at coordinate 80,136,123 of NC_065586.1, forward strand.
TTAGTTTGGTTATAAGCATTGTGAAGTGGGTTGATTGATTTGCAATGTCAAACCAATTTTGCATTTCTAGGATAGTTACTGTTCCTATTTGGTACTCATATATTATCTTATTTATTTTTTATTTATTAGCAGATTTGCTGTTTTAAAATATTCTTATTTGTTTATCTAAGCTCATGTGAGATATTAGTTTATAGTTAGTTTTCTTCTAATGGCTTTGTCTAGTATTACTGTCAAAATAAAGTGGGTCTCATAATGAGTTAGGCAATGCTTCCTATTCAATTTTTCAGAAAAGTTTGTATAAAATTTGTAATAGCACTTCCTTAGATATTTTCTATATCATCATTTGTGTTATTTATTTTTTAAATGTTTAGTAGAATTCGCATACAAAGCCATTGTATTTTGAAATTTTCTTTGTGAGACTTTTAAAGGCAAATAAATTTCTTTGTAGATACAGGGTTGTTCAGACTATTTTTAAATGAACTTTGACAATACATGCCTTTCAAGGAATTAGCTCATTTCATTTAAGCCATCAAATTTAATGTCATACTGTTATTCATAATACATTGTCATTATATTTTTAACTTCTATAAGACATGTTTTCATTCCTGACATTGCTAATTTTATTTTCTCACTTTTTTCTTGATCATTTGAGTTATATGTTTATAAATTGTATTGATCTTTTCAAAGAACCACCATTTGATTTCATTTATCTATTGTTTTTCTGTTTTATATTTTACAATTTTATAGGATATGTTTATTATTTTTTCTTCAACTTTTTTTGAATTTAACTCACTCTTGTTTTCCAGTTTTTAAGGGAAAGATAATTCATTCTTAATTATTTTTCAATACAAGTTTTTTTTTTTGTACTATACATATCCCTTGAAGCATTGCTTTTGCCTCACTGAATATAGTTTGATATGTTTTTCTTTTCCCTTCATTTTATTCAACATATTTTCTAATGTACATCTTAATTACTCCTTTGACCCATGTTCTTTTAATAGTACACTTTTTAATTCTCAGAAATTTGGAGATTTTAGAGCACTTCAAACATTTTCAAACATTTAGTGATTTTAGATTTAAACTTTACAGATTTTAGATCTTCTAATTTGTATGATTTCTGAAAACAATTTGCTGTCATTTTTATAATTGTTCTGCACGTGCTTTTTTCTGTTTCTGATGTTTTCTATTATTTATTCTCAGCAATTTGATTATGATGCTCTTTGCTAGAGTTCTATACACTTATTTTGTGTCTCAATCACTGAGCATATTGTACTTGTGGATTTAGTTTTATATTTCTTCAAACATATTTTTAATCCCTTTCTTATGAAAGTCCAGGAATGTGTGTTAGTTTGCTAATATTTTTCCATATGTCACTGGATGCTCTGCTGAACTTTTAAAAACATTTTTGTCCTTTATTTTAGATATGTTGTTTTTCTGCATTCAATTATATATTTTTTTTCCTTTGGGAATATTCTTCTTTTAATCTTATCCAGTAAATTTTTTGCAGATATCATATTTTTCATTTCAAGCATTTTCAGTTTTCAGAAACTATTTATTTTTCATATCATAGTGCTCAGGTTTTCCTCTGTATTCTTGAACATATAGGATATACATGTATCTTGAACGAATAGAATATATTTATAATGATTCTACTAGCTTTCTAAATCTTTTGTTTGCTAAATCTATTCTCTCTATGATTTTGGTATCTGTTTCTATTAGCCTTCCTTTGATTACTGGCCATATTCTCCTGCTTTTTCACATGTGTCTTAGTTCATTTATGCTGCTATAGCAGAATACCATAGACTGGATAATATCTAAAGAATAAAAAATTTACTTTCTCAGAGTTCTGGAGGCTAGAAAATTCAAGATCAAGGCACTGGCAAGTTTGTTTTTTGGTGAAGTCTGGTCTCTGCCTGCAAGACAACGCCTTGAATGCTATATTCTCCTGAGGGTAGGGATTCTGTGTCCTTGTATAGCAGAAGAGTGAAAGAACAAAAGAACTCCCTCCATTAAGCCCCTTTATAATAGCACCTAATTCCATTCATGATTGCTGAGTCCTCATGGCCTAATCATCTGTTAAAGTCCCCACCTCTTACTGCTATCACATTGGCAAAACCTGAATTTTGGAAGAGACACCTTTAAACCAAGAAACAGGGCAGGTAATATTTGTTTGGATGCTAGACATTGTAAGATTTACATTGTTATCTCCTTGATTATGTCGTGGTCCTTTAGAGAGAGTTAGATTTTGTTCTGGCACAGGGGTAAGTGACTTGGAAGTAGTTAGATATCTGTGAGGCTTGTTTTAAATAGGGAAAAGCTATTGTGCAAATAATATAAATCAATTAAATGAGTTTTTTTCAAGAACAATTTTCCTTCCTAGGCTTTGCATTTTCAAACTCAGGAGAAAGGATTTGTGATATTTTTTAGGTAGAATAGAGAGTTGTAGCAAGTTAACAAAAATGGGGCATTTATACAGCAAATAAAATGTTCTAAATCAAATAAATAAGCATGTTAACCTAAATCATTAAGAAATAAGTTATGATTTATAATCAGATATACCATGAGTCTAACATTATTACACAGTTTGAATACAGTTACAAGTAACAACTACAAATTATTAAAATTTATATTAAAATTGCTACTTGCTATTTGACAACGTAAACAATGTTTACCTCCCTGTCAAAATGATCACAATTACTCTTTGAGGACACACAAGGCAAGCTCAGTTATTTTCAACTTGGCATTGAGGATATGCTTATCATAATGACAATGATGCAGAATCTCCTTTCTGGGTTCATGACCTGAGTGTCAGCTAATAACTCTGCAATGAGCGATAGCACTAATAAATAAAGAAAGTGACTTCTGTGCTCCAAAGTGCTCTCTTGCTGTGTGACACTTGGCAGTATATTATTAAAGAATCATTGTACCAGTGATGTATTGAAATAGAACATCACCAGAGAGTCATTCCCTGGTTGATGTATTGTACCTTCTCAGGGTCTTGGAGATCTAAGAATGCATTTCAAAAGCCAGGCTATGGGCCTATTTGAAGAATAAAATGGATTTTTTTTCTAATAATGTTAAGATTGCAATGAGTGTCTATGATAGCTGGAATCTCAGGCAATCCAAACTTATAAATAATACATTTTGCTTGATATGTATGTCATATATCACATATCATAAGTGTGATTATGGCCCAGGAGATTTAATGTAAGCAGTATATATGAATGTAGGAAAAACGGTTTTCATAGAAATTCAGACTTACTGTGGGGGAGACATAATATAGTGTAGGATTTTTAACTTTAAAATAAGTTTTGAAACTGCTCTGTCCAAACCTTGAAGCCTACGTATTCAGCTTTACATATTTATTTATTTATTTATTTTTTTATTTTATTTTATTTTTTTTTTTTTGAGACGGAGTCTCGCTCTGTCGCCCAAGCTGGAGTGCAGTGGCCGGATCTCAGCTCACTGCAAGCTCCGCCGCCCAAGTTTACACCATTCTCCTGCCTCAGCCTCCCGAGTAGCTGGGACTACAGGCGCCTGCCACCTCGCCCGGCTAGTTTTTTGTATTTTTTTTAGTAGAGACGGGGTTTCACCGTGTTAGCCAGGATGGTCTTGATCTCCTGACCTCGTGATCCGCCCGTCTCGGCCTCCCAAAGTGCTGGGATTACAGGCTTGAGCCACCGCGCCCAGCCTTACATATTTATTTTGAGGGTAAAACTAAGAAGAGCACAGAACAAATAAGGACAAATGTGAGCAATTTTTGTATGCTTAGCAAAATATGGGATATATAAAGGTTGTGAATTCTGTCTGGGCTTCTCCACAGCTGCTCAGATATAACATTATTATACAGTCTGGATTTTTCTGTGCCAAGGCAGTCAGCCAATATAATCAACTCAGTCAAACACTGAATGCTCTGATTAAAATGGGTTCATCAGAATCTGTGTATGAAGTTGTAGGCTGTATCCTGTGTGGAAATGCTCTGTGAAGGTCTTAAGATGGTGGTGGCGGGCAGACCTTGAAATCTAGGACATCCTCTGCTCTACAAGTTTCTGACATGGGGATCCAGCTTAGAGGAAGTGAGGCATTTTTCTAGTTTTTCTAGATGAGGATGCTTTTTGGTTTTTGATTTCCCCAGAAGGAGTGCCTTTTTGTAATTGAAACAGGAAGCTAATCAACCCCTTACCTCTCCGTATTTTTTTCCATACTTTCTATGTTTATTAATTTCATATATACAGCCATGGACTCTATTTTGAGCTGTAGCTTGGGTATTCGCATGTGGGGACCATTAAATTCTTGGAGAAGGGAAAAACTATTTGCATAGGTAAAAAGCATTTAATAGATCTAATTTAACCTCCTTCTTTCTTAAGTGTCATATTATTATTCAGTAATCCCTTACAAGTCAGCAAAGATTTGGTGGTCTCTGTTCCTAACCTGAAAGGTTGTCTTCATCTTCCCATGTATCTATTACATTACTTGTTATTTGATTTTCCTCTAAGCTTTATGATCCCTGCATTTCTGATGGCTATCTAAATTGGTTTATTTTCCTTTTCAGCTTACCTTAATACATGTCCTTTGTTTTAGAGCCTGGATTCCCCAGGTGAGCTGGACAAGGCCCTTGGTTCATAACTATGTTTCGACTCAAGTGTTATTGCTTCTCATCTTAGTGGACTCTGGGATGGTATTCCACACTTAAAAAATTTCAATACATCACGTGGAGGTGTCAAAGTGGTATAGAACTTGGAGGTGGAGTTGGGTCTAGAGGCTCCGTATTTTGCAGTACCCCTCTATCTGGATCAAAACAGAGGTGGTAGATACCTACAGAGGATGCAGGGAGATTATAGCAGCAAAAGATTGTTAAGGACTGAGAGAAGTGGTATATTTTTTTCTTTTACCGAGAGTATAAACACATTTTAATATTTTTAAAATGACTACAGTTGTTCCAGTGCATATGGGCTGGATATCAGCCAATGTGGAACTGTGTTAGTTCTTCTCTACCAGATCCTTCTCCTATTGATAGTTCAGTCCTATTTATTTGCTGGCATTTTTGATAGTTTTTAGCATCATTCTTCCATTTTCTTAACTTAGAAAAATCTTAATTCCTCTTATAATTAAAAATTGTGAGTAATTTACTTAGTTTGTAAACTCTTAAAGATTATTCTTGAATTAATTTAATTTGGATTTTCTCTTCTGCAATGAAAGAGCCTTAATACATATTCTACCCACTGAAGAGTTGTATCTAGATATTACATATTTTATCTTTTATATTCCAATCTCTCCCTCTACATTTTGTTTTTGTTTTTTTTTTTAGACAGAGTCTTGCTCTATTGCCCAGGCTGGAGTGCAGTGGCACGATCTCAGTTCACTGCAAGCTCTGTCTCCCGGGTTCACGCCATTCTCCTACCTCAGCCTCATGAGTAGCTGGGACTACAGGCACCCGCCACCACGTCCAGCTAATTTTTTGTATTTTTGGTAGAGGCGGGGTTTCACCATGTTAGCCAGGATGGTCTCAATCTCCTGACCTCGTGATCTGCCCACCTCGGTCTCCCGAAGTGCTGGGATTACAGGCGTGAGCCACCATGCTCAGCTGTCTCCCTTTACGTGTATTTTTCTGTTCCGTACCATTGTTCTCATCTTAAAATTCTACTATATCCTTGCCAAGATCCAGATTTGGTGCATGAGCCATAATCTGCTGACACCAAGAATAAATTACAGGGACATGCAGTTAAAAGCAGGCAAGTTAGAAAGGTAGAATGATAGTCCACGTGACAAGAAATAAGGACTGGTCATTATATTCCCAAAGATAGTTTTTGTCTAAATTAGATACAGCAAACTATGACCCATGACCTAAATTTATTCCCTGGCTGCTTTTATAAATAACATATTATGGAACACAGCCATGCCCACTCATGTAGATGTCATATTTGGCTATCATTGTACTATAATGGCCAAGTTGAGTAGCTGTGATACTGCATGGCCTTCAAATTCTTAAAGATTCACTCCTTGCTCTTTTATTGGAAGCATACCAACCCCTGGTCTCTCCCTAAGTTTTTCAATACTGTCTACATCTACCAATTTCATATACACAGTCATGAACTCAACTTTGAGCACAGACTTCAGTATAAAACTGCTTATTTTATGATTCTATCTAGATATCATGTGAACATTTCAAATGTTGAATAAATGAATACAAAATCTTCACTCTAATATTTCCTCTCCCCCATCTCAAGCCTGGTTTCACCAAAATAGTCTTCTATAACTTAAAAAATAATACATAAATGCAATGATTGCAATGTTCTCTATGTCCAGGATTCAGCTTAAATATCACTTTCTCCAAGAGCCCACTCTAACTTCTACATTATGATTAAATATTTTTTTCCTGAATTATCTTCCTGCTTTTAAAAATGTTTTCATTGTTATATATTTCATATTCTTATTATCACTCTTCTACTACTTTTGTCCTGGCTAGACTGTGAGCCCCAGAAGTAAAGGAAATCTATTTAATGTATATGTAGATTGTACTATAATAGTAAATACTTAATAAATATCTGTGGAACATATAAATATTGCTCAGAATTATGCCATCTCTTAAAACATATAATTCAACACCTAGTTTTTTTTCACTGTTGGTTTTTAAAGAGTTATATTTGAATTAAATCATTTCTGTTTATAATAAATATACCCTTGGAAAGTCTAAGCATTAGTTACACAAAGACATAGGAAGTTTTATTAGTGCAAATTATCCACATTGAAGCAAATTATTTAGAAGGAAATTATATAGTTTCTGAAATAATACTCACACAACTTTAAACAGTTTTGACAAGTGTTCTTGTTAAATCATATAATAGCTTAAGAGTATGATGATCTGTATGTTTTGCTTTATAAGTCTTTAAAAGATTGAACTATAGATACTCCTCAACTTATAGTGGGGCTATGTTCCAATAAACCCATTGTAAGTTGAGAATGTATTTAATACACCTAATCTACTAAATGTTATGCCTTAGCCTAGACTACCTTAAATGTACTCAGAACACTTACATTAGCCTACAATTGGGTGAAATCATGTCTAAAAAATGCTGGCAACACAGCAAACTGTATAGTATCAGTTGTTTACCCTGGGAGTTGAGACTCAATGCTGCTGACCAGCATTGCAACAACATATCATATTGTATATCATTAGCCTGGGAACAAATCAAAATTCAAAATTCCAAGTATGGTTTCTACTGAATGTATATTGTTTTTGCGCCACTGTAAAGTCCAAAAATGTATTAGGTTGGTGCAAAAGTAAATGCCATTTTTGCCATGAGCTACTCAAAGAAAGAGCTCAGTCAGGTAACTTTTGCTCTTTTTCTCATTTCTATTACCTACTCCTAAAAGTATTTCTAGGATGCATGCTAAACAATAATAATTGCACATACTCAAATAAACATAGCATTAAAGTTTAACCTCAGGAATTTGGAAACACAGTAGTAAAGATAAATATTATGATGGAAGATATGATTACAAAATGAATAAATGTGAGTTTATGAAATCCATGTCATTCCTTAACAGATGTATATTCATACATTATTTTATATTGTGGCAGGATAAGACACATCAAGAATAGGTTATATTTCAATAAATTTCTTTTATCAGTAGTTTTTAATCCCGTTTCAAAATTATATTTTCATCTCAAGTTCCATAATACCTTAGAGACAAATTTACCATGCAAAATAAAAATGGATTGTTATAATAACAAAATACTTTCTGCAATCATTGAATTGCCAGTATCAAAGAAAGTTCACTGTAAATCTAAGATCTTGTACAAGTAAAATACAAATGTTTTAAATTATTATTTGCATTTGAAAAAATATTGTGTTGGTGATGAACAAAACTATCTTAAACATTATTGGGATTAGAATTATAAAGATTAATATAAAATATTGGATGACTTCTAACAAAAAAGATGGAGCCCAAGCAAAATATTTATTTTTGTTGAAAATATCTTCATTTACCAGCAAATACTTACTTCAATGATTGGTTATTTGAAAAACAACATTAAACATCATCTCCTTTGCTTAACAGCATTTGATTTTGATTATCCCTTCTAAAACCTTGACTTTTTTTTTTTACAAAATACAGGTATTTGAACAGAGACATGGCACAATTGTTTTCATGCAGAAAAAGCTAAGGGTATCTGACATTCAGAAATGTTGGCAATCAATGAACTATATTTAGTAATTTTAGTAGTTATATATTAAGCCATTAAATATTTACTATGTACCAGGTACTATGATTGACATGGATCATAAAAGTAAAATATCTGATATATCCCCAATCATATGACTTACAGTAGAGCAAGGAAAAGAGACACTGTACTATACAAAAAAATTACAAAAACTAATTTGTTTATGTGATAATAATAGAGCATTATTTTTTTTTTAATTTATTTATTATTATTATACTTTAAGTTGTAGGGTACATATGCATAACGTGCAGGTTTGTTACATATGTATACTTGTGCCATGTTGCTGTGCTGCACCCATCAACTCGTCATTTACATCAGGTATAACTCCCAATGCAATCCCTCCCCCCTCCCCCCTCCCCATGATAGGCCCCGGTGTGTGATGTTCCCCTTCCTGAGTCCGAGTGATCTCATTATTCAGTTCCCACCTATGAGTGAGAACATGCGGTGTTTGGTTTTCTGTTCTTGTGATAGTTTGCTAAGAATGATGGATTCCAGCTGCATCCAAGTCCCTACAAAGGACTCAAACTCATCCTTTTTTATGGCTGCATAGTATTCCATGGTGTATATGTGCCACATTTTCTTAATCCAATCTGTCACTGATGGACATTTGGGTTGATTCCAAGTCTTTGCTATTGTGAATAGTGCCGCAATAAACATACGTGTGCATGTGTCTTTATAGCAGCATGATTTATAATCCTTTGGGTATATACCCAGTAATGGGATGGCTGGGTCATATGGTACATCTAGTTCTAGATCCTTGAGGAATCGCCATACTGTTTTCCATAATGGTTGAACTAGTTTACAATCCCACCAACAGTGTAAAAGTGTTCCTATTTCTCCACATCCTCTCCAGCACCTGTTGTTTCCTGACTTTTTAATGATCGCCATTCTAACTGGTGTGAGATGGTATCTCATTGTGGTTTTGATTTGCATTTCTCTGATGGCCAGTGATGATGAGCATTTTTTCATGTGTCTGTTGGCTGTATGAATGTCTTCTTTTGAGAAATGTCTGTTCATATCCTTTGCCCACTTTTTGGTGGGGTTGTTTGTTTTTTTCTTGTAAATTTGTTTGAGTTCTTTGTAGGTTCTGGATATTAGCCCTTTGTCAGATGAGTAGATTGCAAAAATTTTCTCCCATTCTGTAGGTTGCCTGTTCACTTTGATGGTAGTTTCTTTTGCTGTGCAGAAGCTCTTTAGTTTAATGAGATCCCATTTGTCAATTTTGGCTTTTGCTGCCGTTGCTTTTGGTGTTTTAGACATGAAGTCTTTGCCCATGCCTATGTCCTGAATGGTACTACCTAGGTTTTCCTCTAGGATTTTTATGGTATTAGGTCTAACATTTAAGTCTCTAATCCATCTTGAATTAATTTTCGTATAAGGAGTAAGGAAAGGATCCAGTTTCAGCTTTCTACTTATGGCTAGCCAATTTTCCCAGCACCATTTATTAAATAGGGAATCCTTTCCCCATTTCTTGTTTCTCTCAGGTTTGTCAAAGATCAGATGGCTGTAGATGTGTGGTATTATTTCTGAGGACTCTGTTCTGTTGAGCATTATTATTATTACTACCATTATTATTTCTGAGATGGAGTCTTGCTCTGTCACCCAAGGTGGAGTGCAGTGGTGCAATCTCGGCTCACTGCAACCTCCACCTCCTGGGTTCAAGCAGTTCTTCTGCCTCAGCCTCCCAAGTAGCTGGGATTACAGGCATCCACCACCGTGCCCAGCTGATTTTTGTATTTTTTTAGTAGAAACGGGGTCGCACCTCTTCTGCATTTTTAGACCTTAAAAAGTCCCAGATACATATTCATAAGTCAAGAAGGTTTTTAGTGAGTTTTTAGTATGACTTATCTTTATTAAAAGCAAAGATGACAAAGAATGAAATGCATCTCTCATTAGAGACTTTGTAATTTACATAGTATCACATTTAAATGTCTTTCAACTTATAGCTTTTCTATTCTAATTACATCTGAGTTATTCACATTAACTGTGTTGATGTTCTGTAATCACCATCTCAATCTTTCTTTAAAGCTAAGCAAGTAGGCTTTATATCCTACTTCTTCTCTATATTTTCATATATTCTCAGAAAGAAGAGGTTGTATGTGCCTAAATTTAAGAAATTTTACTTGAGGAGGTGGCATAGCCATTGCTTTTCTAATTAAGTCAAAAGCCAAAGGGGAAAGCAATGATTCTGTAAAACTACATGAAAGGAGGTATTACTACAACTTGAGTTTTAAGGATACAAGTGTCCCACAGATAGTATTACTGTATCAATAGTTTGCCCAGAAGAAAAAAAGTCAAAGTAGGCCAACATTGGTGAGACATTATTCAAGGCTATATATTTTACATGCCCTCTCAAACTAACAAAAAGAAAAATATCAACTCATCAAGACATCTGAATCAACTTTGACATGGGAAAGCTATCAGAGAAACACTAGAATAATCTTTTTTCATGAATTCCAAAGCAACACAAATAGACAGAACTTTGTGTTCATGTAATACTAGAAATCAAAAGAACTTTCAGTAATTGAATCTAGCAGTTGCCTCAAGGAGTTGTCAAGCTGGTCTAAGATTAATAAAAAAATTTAGATTGTCTAGGTTAACAAAATAGGCTGAAATTTGAACAGACAATCAGACAATCCTGATTCCAACAGAAAACTGTGAGCAAAAAAAAAAAAAAAAGGAAAAGAAAAGAAAACGGGAATGACATCAAATGTGGTATGACTTGAGCTGTCATAGAAAAAAATACCATTGAGCAGCTTAAACAATAAAAATTTGGTTTTTATAATTTTGGAGGCTAGAAGTCTGAGATCAGAGAGTCAGCAAGATTAGGTTCTGATAAGAGCTCACTACCTGGCTTAGTCCTTTTCAGGCTACTCTGTGTGCCCCCAGAGTTTTTTCTCAATGCATGCACATGAAGATAATGTTCTCCCTCTTTTCATTTTCTTATAAAGCCACCAAGGGTGGGCACTGTGGCTCACACCTGTAATCCCAGCACTTTGTGAGGCCCAAGTGGGTGAAACACTTGAGGCCATGAGTTTGAGACCAGCCTGGCCAACATGGTGAAATCCTGTTTCTACAGAAAATACAAAAATTAGCCAAGTGTGATGGTGCACGCCTGTAATCCCAGCTATGTGAGAGTCTGAGTCATGAGAATTGTTTGAACCTCAGAGGCTGCTGTTGCAGTGAGCGAGATTGTGCCTCTACACTCCAGCCTGGGAGACAGAGCAAGACTCTGTCTCAAATAAATCAATCAATAAATAAAAATAAAGCCACCAATACTATAAGATTAAGACCCCACATTTATAATCTCATTTAATCTTAATTATTTCATTAAAGGCCCATCTCTAATACAGTACTGTGAGATTTAGGGCTTCAACATAGACTATTTTTGAGGAGAAATAATTCAGTACAGTGAATTCAGCATTAGCACCCCCAAAATTGTGTTCTTTTTTTTTTTTTTTTTTTTTTTTTTGAGATGGAGTCTCGCTCTGTCACCCAGGCTGGAGTGCAGTGGCCGGATCTCATCTCAGCTCACTGCAAGCTCCGCCTCCCGGGTTCACGCCATTCTCCTGCCTCAGCCTCCCGAGTAGCTGGGACTACAGGCGCCTGCCACCTCGCCCGGCTAAGTTTTTGTATTTTTAGTAGAGACGGGGTTTCACTGTGTTAGCCAGGATGGTCTCGATCTCCTGACCTCGTGATCCGCCCGTCTCGGCCTCCCAAAGTGCTGGGATTACAGGCTTGAGCCACCGCGCCTGGCCAAATTGTGTTCTTATTATATGGAAATATTCCAACAGCCCAAAAGGCTTAACTAACTCTATATCAACTCTAAAGTCTAAAGTCCAAAATTTCATCAAAATAACACCTAAATTAGACATTGGAGAGATCTTGAGGCAGAATTCCTCTCCAGCTGTGAAACTGTGAAACCAGACGAGTTATGTGCTTCTAAAATACAATGGTGGACAGGCCTAGGATGGACATTCCCATTCCAAAAGGAATAAATCAGAAGGGAGAAAGAGGTGACAGGTCCCATACAAGTCAGAAACCTAGCAAGGCAAATTCCATTAGATCTGAAAGCTCAAATATAATATTCTTTGGTTTGATGCTCTGCCCTTCAAGGCCAGTGTCATCCCCATGACAGAGATGGAAGTGTCCCCTCCATGAAACAAGGTAGGAGTCACACCCATGCAGCTCTGGCAGACCAATGTCCCATACCCAAGGCTCTGTCAAGCAGTCAAAACCCCAAAGCTTCAGATAGAGGCTGTCTGGCCTCTTGAAACCAAGGTGGTGGCGCTGATCATCTCTGAATTGCCCATGGGGACACTTTTCCCTCTACTTAAAAAATATCCATGTTTGTAGCTAAATAACTCCATCACCCTGTCCCTCAAATTCCAGAAGTTTCTGACAACGTTTATTCATATTGTCCCATTTCCATCCACTTCAGTTTAAACTGACAGTGTTTCTGCTGATATAAAACCCCATTAGTTCTTTATTGAGTGATAGTCCAGCCACACTTTTGGTGTTCTCTTCAAAACATGCTTGCTTTTATTTCTCCCCAGCATAAAATTAGGCTGAGTATTTACCAACACTTTAAGTTTTTATTTATTTTTTTCTTTCTTCAGTTCATGTCTCTCCATTTGCATTTTCCTATATGGAGTCAGAAAGAACCAAGCCATTCTTTTGATATATTGCTGAAAAAAAATCTCTTCAGCTAAATAAATATCTGATTTCATTACTAGCCAGTTCTACCTTTCAGAAAACAATAGAACAAAGTCCAACCAAGTTATTTGCTATACATTTTTAACAAGGCTCACTTTTAGTTTATTATAATGTGTGACTCATTTTTGTCTGAGATCTCACTAGAATCAACCTTAAAATTCATATTTCTAACAATGGACCTCAAAACTCTTTCAGCCTTCACCCATGACCCATTTCCAAGGCTGCTTCCACAGGTTTCCATATTTGTTATGGCAACATTCCACTTATAAGTGCCAAAATCTGAATTAGGGCTCTCTAGAGAACCAATAAGGGGTGTGTGTGTGTGTGTGTATGTGTGTGTATGTGTGTGTGTGACAAAATTTATTATCAGAAATTGGCATACGTGATTATGGAGGCTGAGAAGTCTCAAGATCTGCAGTTGACAAGCTGAAGACAGGAATGCCAGCGTTTAGTTCTATTCCAAGTCTGAAGACCTGAGAACCAGCAGAAACAATGGTGTAAGCTGTAGCCCAAAAACTACAGCTTGGGTTTGGGACCCAAGGAATGCTGAAGTTTTGATTTGAGTCTGAAGCCTAGAAGAGACCAATGTTTCAGCCCCAAGCAATCAGGTAGAAGGAATTGCCTCTTATTTATGGGGAATTCCGCCATTTTGTCCAAATGAAGGCTTCACATTGAGAAGATGAGGGCCACCCATATTAGGGAGGACATACTGTTTTACTAAGCCTATCAATTCAAATATTCATGTCATCCAAAAACACATTCATAGACACACACAGAATAATATTTGAACAAATATCTGGACATCATGTTGCCTACTCAAGTTGATACATAAAATTAACCATAATACGGTATATTTTTTACCTTGACCTTTTTGACTATCTTTTGCTCTTCTTTTTGTAGTTTCTTAAGGTGAAAGATTAGATTATAGATTTGAGATCTTTGTTTTTTTCTCACATAAGAGTTTATAAATGTCCTCTAAGCACTGCTTTAGCTGCATTCCATAAATTCTGGTATGTGGTATTTTCATTTTTATTCAGCTCAAAATGTTTTCTAGGTTTTTTGCATGTGATTTCTTCTTTAACCCATTTTGTTTAGGAGTTTGTTGTTTGATATTTACACATTTGTGTATTTTCTGTTACTTTCTGTTCTTGATTACTAATTTAATTCCATTTTGGCCAGACTACATACTTTGCATGATCTCAATCATTTTAAATTTACTGATACTTTTTTGTCCTCTAGCACATTGAACTACCTGAAGAATGTTCTATGTAAGGTTGAGAAGAATAGCTATTTTGCTGTTTTTGACTGAAGTATTCTATACATGTCAGGTTTACTATTCTGATATTATTCAAACTTTCAGTATTTTGGTTGATCTTCTGCCCACTTGTTTTATTCGTTACTGAAACCGATGTATTGAAGTATTACCATGGAATTATCTTTTTCTCTATTTCTGTCAGTTTCTGCTTTATATAATTTGATGCATTATTATTAGGTGCGTATGTGTTTTTACTGGTTATATCTACCTGATGCATTGACTTTTTTTTATTAATATAACATAGTTATCTTTAACTGTAGTAACATTTATATTTTAAAGTATATTTTTTCTGATACTGTTATAGTCACACAACTTCTCTTACAATTACTTTTTCATGGGATCTTATTTTCATCTTTTTGCTGTAAATCATTTGCTTCTTTGGATCTTAAATGTGTGACTGATAGACAACCTATAGTTGGAACTTTACTTTTTATCCAATCTGAAAACCCCTGACTTCTTTTTGAAGTGTTTAATGTATTCATATTTAAAGTTATTATTAATATGGTTGGGTGTAAGTTTGCTCCTGCACTTGTATGTTTTGTTGCAGCACTATTTATAAGAGCAAAAGCATGGAATCAACCTGTTTATCAATGGATGATTGGATAAAGAAAATATGGTATACATATACCACTGAATACCACAAAACCATAAAAAATGAAATCATGTATTTTGCAACAACATGGATGAAGCTGTAGGCCATTATCCTAAGTTAAATAACCAGGAAACAGAAAGTCAAGTATCACATGTTCTTGCTTATAAGTGGGGGCTAAGTAATGGGTAAGCATGGACATACAGAAAGGAATAATAGACACTGGAGACTCCAAAAGAGGGAAAGATGGGAGAGGAGTAAGGGTTGAAAAAATACCTATTGGGTACAATGTTCACTATTAGAGTGATAGGTGCACTAAAAACTCAGACTTTACCACTGTGCAATATATCCATGTAACAAAACTGTACTTGTATACCCTGAATATACAAAAATAAAATAAAAATGACAAAAAAAAAGTATTTTGTGAGATTCTTTATGAAAATATTCCAGCAAAGCTAAGTTTAAAAGATCCTGTATGGCTAATCACTATACATGTTGTTCTTTATGCAAATATTCAGACCAATTTATAATAAGACCAAAACTTTTCTAGTAAATAAGTTGATCTTACAATGACTTCTTGGTAGAAATATGGAACAAAAGAGAGAAAAGCTGTATTTCAGACAAACTATAGTACACTTGTTATTAGATTCTAGCACTGTCTATTGTTTTTGAGTTTTTGTTATTTGTCTAAAATCTGGGCCAAATTCTGAATTCTTCCTGACTAATAGTCTCAAAACTAAAGTTTTCAAAAATTTCTACCATTTTTCTCACTTGGAATCACTGGAAATTATGACTGTGCTTTCCTTGAAGATCTCCAAACTGAAGCTAGAAAATTTAATGTAACCTTTGGAGAAAACCAACACAGCAACTTATATATAAACAGTCTTCATGACTTCCGATGTGTGTTTGAACTACTTAGAAAGTTCACTTGAACACCTGATCTAAACCACAATTCAGAAAAATCTGGTTAGATTTCTACTGTAATTTGAAGAAGCTTTAGACCCTCTAGAAAAACCAGCTTACAGATTACTCTAGACATTAGCCTTTGTTTTTATTCTGTGTCCAAAGATATGATATGCCTCTTATTAAAGCTCTGTGTGCTCTCATTATGCATAGAAGCCTAGCTCTGAGAGCCCATCTGGAATGCTACCTCCTGGAATGGGACACTACTGTTTAATCAAACTGATCCATTCTTGGGACTGAGAGACTGATTCAAGAAGACATGGGTCAATATACTTAATTTTTTTCTTTTCTACTTATCTCAATTGGTTTTTCCCTCCTTTGTGTCTGTTATCTCACAATCTCGAACTCAAATCTTTCCGAAGGTATCAATTGGGCTTTAAAAATGTGAAACTTTATGAAAGAATTTTTCAATTTTTCAATATTTTATGTCCTAATATACTTGTTTGACTATTCTGAGATGCTTCTCAGAGGGCCTGAAAACAGAAGTAGTCCTAAAAAGACTGTTTTTTGTCAGGGAGATATTTCTCTGTCTTTTGTCAGAGAAAATCTGCAGGACTATAGAGATTATTTAACCACAGAGTGCATACCCATCAAATATTTTAAAGTGGAAAACAGGTACTTGAATTAATGACAAGATTAGCTTGAAACACAAACTGGAATTCCACATTCCCAATGCACATTGTGTAATATCCAAATAATTTTAAATGGTGGT
The DNA here is from genome assembly GCF_024542745.1 of Macaca thibetana thibetana. NCBI lineage: Eukaryota > Metazoa > Chordata > Mammalia > Primates > Cercopithecidae > Macaca > Macaca thibetana. Next base: position 80,152,642 of record NC_065586.1, read on the forward strand.
TTATGATTATTTTTTGTGTGTTTAAATCATAGGCGTAACTGCCAAGACAAATGTGAAAATAAACAATTCAATATCATCTAAATTCTCAAATTAAAGTTTCTATTCTGTTTGTCATGTGATAGAATAAGAAATACATTCATGATACACCTTATTACTCTGTCGTAAAATAACAATTAAAAGTTTCTATCTAGAGTAGCTAGGATGTAATATCACGTATCATACTGATGTCTACATAATTCCTTTGACTAGAAATGAGAGGAAGATCACTGAATAAAGATGGCTAGAGAGATACAACCTGTTAGGCCACTTTGGTTTCTTAGCCTTTTTAAGTCATGTAACAAATAATAACCCTGCTATTTCACTGAATACCATAAAAAAGTAGCAATTCATTCAGTTTCCCTGAAGAATGTCCCTAGGAATATCGAGAATATTTTATTTTTGACATAATGATTAGAAAGGTTTTGCTCTGAAATATCTGAAATTGAAATTTGAGAGGGGTTTTTTTTTTTTTTGGCTCTATAAGATTAATTGAAATTAAAATTAATTATTATGGAAATTGAATCATGCATGTGCCAAAATACTGACAGTGGACGTTTTTAAGTGTTTTCCCAAATAATTGCTAAGTAAAAAATAGACATATCTACACCCAACCCACTAAACAATATGCAGATTAGTTTTACTCGATAGTCATCTTTGATTCTCTAAGCAACAAATTTCAAATCTGTGCAAAATGTGACACAACCATTTTATATTCCAGAAGTTCCTAACTTCGCAAGTAATTGATTTTTTATTCTTTGATCCTAATGCATTCATCCCTGATATTATATCCATCACCAATTAAACACCTGTGCTATACAATTTTGTGCTGATCCATTATAAAAATTTCCAAAACAGATACATTATATTTTTACAGATTATACACAGCACTCTCATTAAAATTAATGGGAATTACATAGCTAATTCCCTAAGTGCCAGAATGAAAATTGCCTTATTCTATTCAATAACCCTCAAAATTTCTCACTGCTTACCTGGTATGCCAAATGCTGATAAGTGAATTGAGCCACCTGCTTCGAGCACATATTTATCTAAATGGGAAAGAAAAAAGAAAGATTCACTAAGGTGGCATTTGTCATATATGTATTTAAAACATTTTAGAGACTAGAAATATATAAGTAAAGTTTTTTGCTGGGGATGAATTAATATTCTCAAATTAATTTTATTATGAGAAAATTCTTAAAGAAAATTTAATTCTAAGAAGCACATAGGTCACAATACTTTTCAACCAGATGCTTCATGAAAATGATAAAGATCTTAATCTTAATATGAAAGTAATGTTTGCCTTCACTACTAGCAGAGGAGAAATTTCCTATGTTGATTATTGAGACCCATTCTTTTCATCTTCTTAGAGTTTACATGAAAGCATTTTGTGTGAAATGCTAAAAGCTTTAATTTATAGTTAAAAAATCAGGTTGTAAGTCCTAGTGTAATAAACAACCTCAAATAATCACTAAATAACTGTAAAGCAGACAAATAAATGAAGAAGAAAAGAATAAAAGAGCACCTTACCTGAAAGAAGACAAGAAAAAAAATAAAGAAACATATAACAGGCAGAACAAATTTAAAATGATTAATTTGAATCCAAACATATTAGCAGTTACATCAAATTTTGTCTATTTTAATTTTAATGAGCCTATTATATGCTGTGCACAGAAAACCTAAAGAAAGTTTGTGTAGCTATATTACTTCTTTATCTCTAGTTTTAGCAATAAGTGGTTAATGTATCATTAAAATGTAACAACCCTCAATTTAAATTCACATTTGCTTTACAGTATAGATTCAAAATGTAAAAGGGAAAAAAGAAAAAAACATAAATATTATGTAGTATCAGTGTTTACAGACTCTTTTAAATTTATGGTTTTAAAAAAATCATAAACCTAATTTATGTAGCACATTACATTAAAAACTGCATAACCTGTAGAATATCTATTTCCCTCTAGGGCACCTAAAACACTTGCCAAAATTGACCATGTTCTGTGCCAGGAAATATTTAGACTGACTGATAATCAAGATGCTACGTGTCACAACTTGTAGACTTGGCTAAAGTCACAGTTAGAGGGAGACTTGGAACTACAAAGGTACATATTTCAATAGAAAAACTGAACATTATTATTTGCCTTCATGGAGCCTACATTGTTCTAGGTGTAAAGAAATAACAAAAAACAACAAAAAACTATCAAATAAACGATTACCTTAAACCTACTGTAGGGCAGCTTGTGATAATTTCTACAGAGAAAACTAAAGAAAGATATGGAAAGAGTCACGCATTAAGCAGTACAATTTTCAGCACCTTATTCAGAGTAAGTTTCCATGAAAATGTAACATTGTGCAAAATGGGATGGAAGAAAATGAGTGGAACTTTTACAAGAAAAATGTTCTCCAAGAAGAGAGAGAAAGAAGTATAGACATCCTAGAATGGATGTTTGCTTGGAGTATTGAATAAACAACAAAGAGCCACTTTATTTGTGTGGAATCAGAGAGGGTAGAAAATCATGATCAAAGAGTGAGAGGTAAAAGTGTGCAGATCTGAAAAACTTTGTTGACTATTTTAGGAACTCCAGAAGATAGGAATGCAACTGACGAAATGAGAAGTGTAGAAGAGAGAGGAGGCTCAAATATGACTTCAATTTTGAGCAATTAGAAAGACTGAGTTGTATTTTACTGAGATAAGCAAGACAGTGGAAGGGGAAATTGCCAGTTCTGATTGAGATATTAAATCTGATATTGCTACACATGGAGACACTGGGGTGGCATTTGGATACATGCCTCTGAAGTTTAGGCAAGAAATCCTGGCTGGAGACATAAATGTGGGAGTTTCAAGAGTTTGTTTTAGAACCATAAGGGATCCATTGGAAATAAACTATAGAAGTAAGAAACACAAGTTTGACTAGACTAACTCAAAATCTACTTTTACCCCACACTTGCTAAATATTGTCTCTAGTTTCCCATAGTATTTACTGTTCTAATATTTTTTCTTAATTGTATGATAAACTGTGCATGACTTATTTTTCAGTATATTAGTAGAGTCATCTGTTATCTTTCTTCTTCAAATAAAAACTTCACTATGATACGTATAAAATGTGTGAGATCAGTAAGTTACTTATTTGTGACTTGGTTCTCAATCTGTAAAATGTGCTAAGTTATAGTGTTGGTGTGAGGATTAAAAATGTTAACACATGGAGAATAAACATCATAGTGCCCAGCTCAGCATAACCCTTTAACAAATTCTGTCTCCTATTATAACTGGTCTTTGCAAATACTGCTGTTATCATACTCTGTAAGTAAAAATTTCCATATAGGCCTTGTTGCATATAGGTACTTGAACTAAAGGAACCAATGGAACATTTTAGTCAGAATCTGGGCTTTCAGATAAATCAAAACCAGGGATGAAGTCCCTCATACACAGCAATGCCAATGCCAGGTATATCTCATGATGAAAACAGTGTTTTAGAAGTGATGAAACTTAATTGAAAGAATTTAACTGGGATGGTTACAGGACACCAGTAGACACTCATGCCTGACTTTTCCTACATGTGTCACTCACCATTAAATGTAAGTTGCCAGTCACAGTCTAGAAAGATCAGTAAAGATCACATTGACGTTATGGAAAATTATATTAGATATATACCAATACACACGTGTTAACCCATGCTATCTTAAGTAAGTTACCACATGACAGAATTATAAAAACATTCTCATTTTATAGATAAGGAAATGGGCAGAGGATGGTTAAACAGTTTCTTCAAGGTCTCACATACACACACATCTAGAAATCATGTAGTCGAAATTGTGAACAAGCAGTCTACCTTGAGAACATAAGCTGTTAGTCATTAAACTATAATGCTTAATAAGTAATTTGCCAGATGTCAAAGAAAAATTACACTAGGCAAATTAAACAGCAAGGAAGACTTTATGAAAGACTAGCAGTAAAGGTCAAGGCTATTGCACTAGGAAAAAGAGATTGAACTCAGCTATGCTGAAACAAAAGGCAGGAAAGTTAGTAAGTACTGCGGTGAGCTAACGGAAGAGTATAGGAAGACTTTATCAGAAGGTTGGTCAATTTCCTTAGGCCATCTGTGTTTGAAAATTGGTACTTTTAATCTGTGTTTGCTAATTAAGTAGGCTTCTGCCCACCCACATAGAGACTGAGAGATAGCAGTGATACATTTTTGTGTATTTATTTTACTATAGTTATATTTCAAAGGGATGGCTCCCAGACTCATGAGAAAGACATTACTGGGTTGTAAAACTGGGGAGAGGCCAGGCGAAGATTTATACCTTAAAGATTTATACAGTAAATTCGCTAAAAATAGGGATGTCAAAGACCTATAGCTAGGAAGAAACCTGTCCAAGATTTAGTCAAGTTGAAGAGAATGTTAATGAAAGCCATTTTGGTCACAGTTTGGGCTGGTATTCATTTTTTGGGTATGAAAACAATTTTATTCAATTATAGAATGAATTTGGTTACTGAGGGAGGATTATTGGGCTTCTGGCCATAAAAAAATGAATTGTGTGATTAGGTAATTTAAATAATTTAAATTTAATTTGTCTTTTTAATTAAATATATTCTGACAACAAAATTTTTGTTATTTATTTATTTATTTTGAGAAGGAGTCTTGCTCCTGTTGCCCAGGCTGGAGTGCAATGGCATGATCTTCGCTCACTGCAACCTCTGTCTCCTGGGTTCAAGTGATTCTCCTGACTCAGTCTCCTGTGTAGCTGGGATTACAGGCACCCGCCACCACACCCAGCTCATTTTTTGTATTTTTAGTAGAGATAGGGTTTCACCATGTTGGCCAGGCTGGTCTCAAACTCGAACTCAAATGATCCAACTGCCTCGGCCTCACAGAGTTCTGGGATTATAGGAGTTAGCCATCGTGCCTGGCCAATTTTTGTTAATTTTTAAAGATAAAATATATGAATGACTAAGAAAAATGTTTAATGAAATTCTAAGCATTTGAGTTATTAACACAGAGGACTTTCACTCATATTACCAATTTAAAAGCATATAACAATGTTTTCACATTTTAAAACATATGACAACAATTAATCTGCAACTTCTATGTTTCAGGTTATCATTTTTGCGTATCTCAAACTTTCCACATTGAAGTTTTATTTGTTTGTTTGTTTTTTGCTTTTTTTGTTGTTTGTTTTTTGTTTTGTTTTGTTTTGTTTTTGAGATGGAGTCTTGCTCTGTCTCCCAGGCTGGAGTGCAGTGGTGAGATCTTGGCTCACTGCAACCTCCACCTCTTGGGTTCAAGCAATTCTCCTGCCTCAGCCTCCAGCTAGGATTACAGGCACACGCCACCACGCCCAGTGAATTGTTTTTTTTTTTTTTTTAGTAGAGACAGAGTTTCACCGTGTTAGCCAGGATGGTCTCAATCTCCTGACCTTGTGATCTGCCCGCCTCACAAAGTGCTAGGATTAGAGGCATGAGCCACCGCGCCTGGCCTGAAGTTCTTTTACTTATGATATAGTAAAACGAGAAATAATGCATAAACCTTACAGTATGACCTATAATTTCTTAAAATGAAACAAATTTTAAGTTGAGATGAAAATTAGCATTTAAATATTGATATTACATCATATACACATTGATTGCTACATAGTTATTTAATGTAACATTCTATTTTAAAATACAAATTTATCAGAATCATACATTGCTACAGTAGTCTCTCTTATCCACAGGTTCATTTTCTATGGTTTCAGTTACCTACTGTCAACAAGGGTCCAACAATATTAAATGGAAAATTACAGAAATAAACAGATTGTAAGTTTTAACTGTGTGCTGTTCTGAGCAATGTGATAAAATCTCATGCTGTTCCTCTCTATCTTGCCTGAACATGAATTACCCTTTGTCCAGCATATCTACACTATATATGCTACCTTCCCATTCGTCATTTAGTAGCTGTTTTGGTTATCCAATAGAAAAAAACACACAGTGTATATAGGGTTTTTTACAGGGCAAGGGAAAACTTCCTCTTTGTCCCCTGAAGATTCACTGAAAACTCAACTCACAAAAGGCAGACTAATAGGAATGAAGCTAAAAAAAAAAAATTAACTTCAATGGAGATAACTACAGATTGATTATTCCATTGGGCTACAGTGGCTTAAATATCATTTTGAGGTTACAAAAAGAGTGGAAGTCTTGCATCTTGGCAAAACAGGTTATGGGAAGAAGAGAAGAGAAACCCTGGTTAGCAAAGGTGGTCTTGTTATGTAGATTAAAACCTCACAGGTAGCAGCTTTCAGCAAAAAGAGAGATGGTAAGTGTTTCTTTCAGTCTTTTAAGGGTGTCAGACTCTCAGTTAATCTTTCCTAGATCCATACAAAAAAGGGGGGGTCAGAGAAAGCTTGGCTGCATCAATGCAAATTCTCTACAGATGCAAATCTCTCTTACACAAGTCAACTTTTCAGGGATACTTCTGTTTGCTGGCTCTCTAAACAGCGATCTCAAAATATGTCAAAGAGTATATTTGGAGATGAAATACTATTATGTCCTTCAGTTTGGTACTATTAGCAGTTTCAGGTATCCAGTAGGGGTCTTAGAATGTAATCCCTATAGATACGGGAGGATGCTATAGCTTGGTTTTTTGACCTCTCTAAATTTCATATTGAAATTTGATCCCCAATCTTAGAGGGTGATACCTATGGGAGACATTTGTTATTAGGGCAGATCCCACATGAAGAGATTAATGCCTTTCCTGAGAGTGGGGCAGTGAGTGAATTATCACTCCATTAGTTCTCTCTAGAGTTGGCTGACTGTTAAAAAGAGCCTGGGACCTCCTCTCTGTCTCTTGCTTCCTCTCTTGCCATGTGATGTCTGCACATGCCAGCTCCCCTTCGCCTTCTGCTATGAGTGTGAGCAGCCTAAATAAAGTCCTCACAAGAAGCAGATTCTGGTTCCATGGATTCTTCAACAGCCAACAGAAGCATAAACCAAATAACCTATTTGTTAATATATAAATTACCCAGCCTCAGGTATCCTTTTATAGAACACAAACAGATGTAAGACAAGGGACTAGTGTATTTAAAATTAATTTACGTTCTATATTTGTTAGTATAAATTATAATTTTAAATTCTCCCTAGTTTCAATAATGGTGATATAAAGTTCAAAGAGAGTACTTACTAATTGTATGTAACTGTTATTTTTCAAACCACATTGTATTCGAGTGTCAGTGTATCTTCATTTCTGCAGCATAACCAAGTCTCTTTAAAATTTCCGAAAGTATGTGTTTGCATATTTTAAAAGTATTTTTGAACAAAAAGACACAAAGAAAGCTAGAATAAAGTAAAATACTCAGTGCCTACATAGCATTAGAATTTGTAAGGTCTGTTCATATAACTACACTGAACAAAACCCTCTGGACTTATGTATCGCAAGCATTTGTCTCACCTATTAAGCTTTTTGTGTGGAGTTCAGGAGGAGAAATTTAAAATCGCCTTTGAACTTTATTTGGTAACACTAGGTTAGAGTACTTTCTTGCCCCTAGCTAAGTTCTCACTTAATGGAACACAATGATGCACCCTGTGTGTTTAGAAACTGCACAGATAACTGCCTACTGAGCAAATTGAGTCAAAGATGCAGAATGGAACAAAACTAGCATTATTGAATGCTAGCATACAGAGTGAAAGCTTCTTTTAATCCAAAAGATAGGTAAGATCTGTTCAAAAGTGATGTGGTTCCTGCTTCCTACGGCTTTAAGCAGTAGGAAAATATATCTAAAATGTTAAAAATTGTGCAATTGTATTAATAATTTTACAACTTTTGTTATTCTTGTTTCCATTTTTACTATTTTTAAAGTATGCAACCCAAAGACAATCATGTCTTTTTAACAACATATAATGCAGAGTTAAGAAGCATAACACTGATGACAGTATCCAAAAACTGAGGCATTTCCTTCTAGACCAAACTTATTTGTCAGTAAACCACATCATTTTAGAATAAGAAAATATAAAATTTCTGAAAAAGACAATTTCTGAAAAATACTTTCTCATGTAGAGATATCATCCACTGAGAGTAGTAATGTACTTAGGAAAGTAATGTGACCAAATTGGAATCTTGTAGGACTGACAAGTGGTGGGTTGGTGGAGAAAGAAGAAAGATCAAATAAGGGAAAGAGGAAAAAATACTCTAAGACTAAGGAATAGTACTAACTAAAACAGAACAAAAATTACCTCTTTGCATATGGCTATTCCACTATCCTGATAATATTTGCTTAAAAATTTATATTTTCCCAATGCTTTGAAATGTTTTTATCATTAAATTCCCAAGTGTGTTTTTTTCCAGTTTTTGCACATTTTATTTTAATTGTTCATCTATTCAAGCTGCAAAAGTTGGTTTTAATTTTTAAAATTTGTGTATTTTTATTACTGAAAATTTGCTCTTTTTCAATCTTTCCCTGAATAGTCTTGCTTATGATTTTATTTCAAATTAATTTGCTTGTTCTCTTATTGATAGGGACAGGGGGCAGAGAAATTCTAGCCAGGAAAGGGTGGGTCACTGACAAAACGCCACCCTCAAGCCAAAAAACTTGAAACCTCAGCCAAAAGTGAGAGCTTATATACCTGTTTTCCCACTTGATTGTTGCTTTTCCCTCAACCAACCCTGGCCCAGCCCTGCACCATTCTGTGCCTATTAAAACCCCAGACGCAGCTGGTACATGGAACTATGGCTGGACGTGGGAGAGAAGCAGCTTGACTTCAGAAGGACAGCTTAACAGCGTAACTTTGGAGAAGAATCTGGGTGGAGATGACCAGACTTCATGGGAAGGTAACGTAACCTTCCTACCCTCTCCGATTTACAGCTCCCCTTCCCACTGAGAGCCACTTTCGTCAGCAATAAAATTCCCTGCATTTACCATCCTTCAGTTTGTTCCTGTGACCTCATTCTTCCTGGATGCCAGACAAGAGCTCAGGAGCCACGGGTGTGGATATAAAAGATTATCTCATTGGCTCTTTGCCTTCACTGACAGAGAGCAGCTGCCTCACATGAAATGGCAAAGGGGTCACTGAGCTGTTAACACTTAAGCTGTCCATGGATGGCAGAGCTAAAAGAGCACTGTAACATGCCCTCTGGGGCTCCAGGAGTTGCAAGCATCCCCACCTGGATACTGCTGCAGGGACTGCATGGAGTTTATTCCTGCCAGCACCCAAGAGCAGCCAGCTGGATCCTCACTCGCTTGCTCTTGCTCGTGCACTCATTCACTCACATGCCTCCTCCCACAAGGGATAGACAGGGGAGGGCTGAGTAAATGAGGAACCCCGTCACAAGTCCCATGAAACAGTCAAGAACATATCCTGCTTCATTAATTCCAGACAAAAATGGAGCTGTATTATGTGGGAATCACATTACATTTATAGGTTATTGATATGGCTTAGCTGTTTCCCCAACCAAATCTCATCTTGAATTGTAGTTCCCATAATTCCCACGTTTTGAGAGGGACTTTCTAGGAGATAATTGAATCATGGGGGCAGTTTGCTCCATACTGTTCTCCTGGTAGTGAATAAGTCTCCTGAGATCTGATGGTTTTACAAGGAGTTTCTCCTTTAGTTTTGCTCTTTTTCTCTCTTCTCTGCTGCCATGTAAGATGTTACTTTGCTGCTGCTTTGTCATCTGCCATGATTCTGAGGCCTCCCCAGTCATGTGGAACTGTGAGTCCATTAAACCCCTTTTATTTATATATTACCCAGTCTGATGTATGTCTTTATCAGCAGTGTGAGAACAGACCAATATGGTAAACTGGTACCAGAGGACTGGGGCACTGCTGTAAAGACATCTAAATATCTGGAAGTAACTTTGGAACTGGGTAACAGGAAGAGGTTAGAACAGTTTGGAGGGCTCAGAAGAAGACAGGAAAATGTGGAAAAGTTTGGAACTTCCTAGAGACTTGTTGAATGGCTTTGACCAAAATGCTGATAGTGATATGGACAATGAAACCCAGGCTGAGGTAGCCTTAGATGGAGATGAGGAATTTGTGGGAAAATGGAGTAAACATGACACTTGCTGTGTTTTAGCAAAAAGACTGGTGACATTTTGCAACTGTCCTAGACATTTGTGAAACTTTGAACTTGAGGAAGATGATTTAGGGTATCTGGCAGAAGAAATTGCTAATCAGCAAAGCATTCAAGAGATTATTTGGGTGCTGTTAAAAGCGTTCAATTTCAACACAGAAACACAGCATAAAAATGCAGAAAATAAGTAGCCTGACAGTGCTATAGAAGAGAAAAACCCACTTTTTGAGAAAAAATTCAAGCCGGCTGTAGAAATTTGCATAAGTAACAAAGACCCAGTGTTAATTGCCAAGACAATGGGAAAAATGTCTCCAGGACATGTCAGAGACCTTTGCAATGGTTTTGTGGGCAAGGCCTGGGGCCCCCTGCTATGTGCAGCCTAGGGACTTCGTGTCCTGTGTCCCAGCCACTATAGCCATGGCTAAAAGGGCCAAAGTATAGCTCAGGCCATGACTTCAGAGGGTGAAAGTCCCAAGTCTTCCAGCTTTCATGTGGTGTTGAGCCTGCAGATGAGCAGGAGTCAAGAATCGAGGTTTGGGAACCTCTATGTAGATTTCAGAAAATGTATGGAAATGCCTGGATGTCCAAGCAGAAGTTTGCTGTAGGGGTGGGGACATCATGGAGAATCTCTGCTAGGGCAGTGTGGAAGGGAAATGTGGGGTTGAAGCCCCAACACAAAGTCCCCACTGGGGCACTGCCTTGTGGAGCTGTGAAAAGGGGGCCACTGTTCTCCAGGTGCTAGAATGGTAGATCTGCCGACAGCTTGCACCATGCACCTGGAAAAGCCACAGACACTCAATGCTAGCGCATGGAAACAGCCAGGAGGGAGGCTGTACTGTGCAAAGCCACAGAGGCAGAGCTGTCCAAGACCATAGGAACCCACCTCTTGCATCGGCGTGACCTGGATGTGAGACATGGAGTCAAAGGAGATCATTTTGGATCTTTAAGATTTGACTGCCCCACTGAATTTCAATCTTGCATGGTGCCTTTAGCCCCTTTGTTTCAGCCAATTTCTCCTATTTGTAATGGATATGTTTATCCAATGCCTGTATTCCCATTGTAAGTAGGAAGTAACTAACTTGCTTTTGATTTTACAGGCTCATAGGTGGAAGTGACTTGCCTTGTCTTAGATGAGACTTTGGACTGTGGACTTTTGAGTTAATGCTGAAATGAGTTAAGACATTGGGGGACTGTTGGGAAGGCATGACTGGTTTTGAAATGTGAGGACATGAGATTTGGGAGGGGCCAGGGGTGGAATGATATACTTTGACTGTGTCCTCCTCCAAATCTCAGTTTGAATTATAGTTCTCATAATTCCCACATGTTGTGGGAGGGACATGGTGGGAGATAATCGAATCATGGAGTCAGTTTCCCCCATACTATCCTCATGGAAGTGATAATCTCACAAGGTCTGATGGTTTTATAAGGGGAAACCCCTTTCACTTGGTTCTCATTTCTATCTTGCTGCAGCCACGTAAGAAGTGCTTTTTGTCTTCTACCATGAATGTGAGGCCTCCCCAGACACATGGAACTGTAAGTTCATTAAACCTCTTTTTCTATATAAATAACCCAGTCTCAGGTATGTCTTTATCAGCAGTGTTAAAACAGACTAATACAGTCATTATAAGGGGAAAAAATGACAATTTTATGATGTGAATCTTTCCACCCAAGATCATAATACGGGATTCACTTGTTTCAGTCTACATTCCTATGTTTCAGAGCAGTTTTATACTTTTTATTATCCAGTTAGTTTTTGCTTGTTTTCATTTATTTGTTTGCTTTGTTTTTAATGTATGCAATGGTTGCTTATGTTTGCTAAATGATGGCATCTTCTTCCTGAACAGTTTTTGTTTCTATTCATTGAGGGTCTGGTTTATATAGGTTTATTTCACAAACTATTATCTTATTATATTAATTTATTGCATATAGTGCTGTTTTCATGGATTACATTCAGTTTTCTAAATCTATTATTATATGGTCTGCAAATAAATATAATTGTACTTCTTTTCCATTTCTTATTACTCTAATTGTTTTCTCTTGTCTAATTGATCTACCTAATAAATCCAACACAAAGTAAATAATAATGGAAAAAGTGTCCACTCTCATCTTTTCCCTCATATTAGTAAATATCTTTATTTTTTTCCATAGAAGAAGTTGCCTGCTTTTTGGATAAGAAAAATAAATCATGTTGCAAATGCATTTATTAATTTTAGTTTTTTGACTCTGTTTCAAAATTCAACATCCACTGTGCTTAACACCAATGGATGTTGAATTCTGTCAAATGCCTTTGGCATTTAAATTAATAGTTACATGATTTTTCTTTTTAGCTTCCTTAATAAGTGGATTATATGAATATATTTCCTAATAGTGAACCAACTTTGCATTCATAAAATAAACTCTACTTTTCATAAAGTATCATTTATTAAAAATGATGGAAATTATCAGAAAATGTATGGAAATGCCTGGATGTCCAAGCAGAAGTTTGCTGTGGGGGTAAGGACATCATGGAGAATCTTTTTAGCTTCCTTAATAAGTGGATTATATGAATATGTTTCCTAATAGTGAACCAACTTTGCATTCTTAAAACAGACTGTACTTTTCTAAAATGTGCTGTTCATTTTCTATTTGGTAATATAATATTTCTTTCCCATCCATATTCATGAGTGAAATTTGGTATTTTATATTTCAGTGCAATTTTTATCAGTTTTGGAGACCAATATCAACATTTTAAAATGGAAATTGTCATTGTATGTTTGGAGTAGGTAACCACTTTCACTGATACTTAAAAGAAGAAGAAACAATTGAGCCTGGTCCTTTTTCGATGAACAATTATTTGGTATTTAATAATTTTATTACTTTTATTGTAATTAATCTGTTTAGAAGACTAAAGTTTCTCTAGAAGACTCAGTTTTGTAAAGCTTTATTTCTAGGAAACATGCTTTTCTCATCTAGTTTTCAAATGCATTTGTATAATGGTGTACAAAATTGGTCCCTTATGATTTAAAATTTTCTCTGATTCTTATCATTACTTTTCATTTCCAATTTATGTATTTAATGATACTAATTAGTTGCTGCACTATTCTTTCAGACTGTGAAAAGAACTTTTGGCTTTAAATAATATGTCTATTGTGTTTTCACTTTATATATCATTAATGTCTGTTTTTGTATTTAGGTTAGTGCAAAAGTAATTATATGGTTTTTGCCATTACTTTTAATTACAAAAATGAATAAATAATTTTATTGTTATTTGTTATAACATTTATTAACTTTAGTTTCTTAAAATTAATTACAAGTAATACTAATATTTTACTTCTATGTTCTATTGATTTACTTTGTTTTACTTTACCACTCTTTTGGAGCTGTGTAATAGGTCTAGCAAACTAAGAAAATTAGACTTTTCTTATTGACTTCATGTTTACTAGCATTCATCACTTGGATGTGGAATGGCAAAGAGGTCCTGCCTATTGAGGCACAAGCATTCCTGTGGTCCAGGTTTAAACCGAAGAACAAGTTCACGTGTAAGTCAGTATCTCATATATCTATCTACTTTATTGTATGCCTTAAGTACATCACTACAACATGGATATTGCCACAAAAATATCTTTGTCTGACTATTTTCCCACTTGAGTAACACAGCCAGGGGAGTAGAAATTGGTGTCTAAAGAAACCCCAAGGAATTTTATGCATGAACCAGGAAGACAAGAGATGGTCACTCTCCCCAAGATAACTGTAGGAAATCAGATTAGGGGTTTAGGTACATAACACAAAATTAAACCAAAGCAAAGGCTTCTTCAGTAATCTATCAGGATTTGTTTCTTGAAAGTAAAGTAGACTTTGTTCTCCGAACTGGTGTATTGATTGTGAAACAATCAATTTGTGATTTGTGAAACGTCTGTTTTCCCAAGTAGTCATTTAGGTTATAATTGGTCCCTGTTACGCCAACCCCATGTCTCATAAGAATACCTTTCCTAGAATGACATGAACCCAGGAGACAGAGCTTACAGTTAGCCCAGATTGCGCCACTGCACTCCAGCCTGGGTGACAGAGCGATACAAAAAAGGAATACCTCTCCTCTCCTCTTTCACTACCACACAACCTTTTGCCTAGTAAGAAGACTGCAACTCAGCTGTTACAGAATCATGTTCCAGAGCCCAGATTTTTCTCTTAAGCCTGTACTTGCCCAACTGTTTTAGCCTTATCATCCTAACCTTAAAAGTAGCTGAAAAGGGAAGAGAAAAAGCAGATGAAAATGGAAAATAGACCTCCCCCAGGGATTATGCCAAGTTATATCTTCCCCTTTGAATAACACAAGCATTACCATTCAGAAAACTTTCCTCTGTAATTCATGCAATGTGGAAAAAAAAATGCACAAAATCTAAAACCCCGTATTTGAATGTCAGTCTAAATAATTGACGTTACTCAAAAAACTTGGTATTCAAATACCAAGTTAAAAGAACAAAAAGGAGAAGACTAGGATTGAGGGGGTTGGGAGAGGAATGGGAGGAGAAACAAGAAAGAAAAGGGAAAACTGGAGGAAAATTTATAGTTGAAATGAGACAAAATTATTATTCTTCATTTTTACTAAATGAAAAGAAATTTCATTTATATGTGTCATTTAAATGAAACATAACATAACTCATATTATGGGAATTGAAAAATAACATAACTCATATTATGGTAACTTTTTTCCTCATAAATCATATATATAATTATATATGGGTGTCTGTGTATAATTAGTTCATATTCCACAGAAATAATTCGAAAAAATGTCCTAAGGAAATCACCTCTTATTATACCTCTGCTTGACAAAAAGATTAATATGAAACTTTCGATTTCTTTTCTAGTATTTTTGTAAGATAATTTAATATAAAACTTGTATTTTACATATTCACTATATACTATGTTATATATTCACTTACCTACTATATATCATTTGTATCTTTTTCCATTATTAAAAACACATATATCATTAAAATTGACCAAATATCACAATGACTTCATTAGATTTTATTATTTTTCAACTGGTTCTCTAAGGTATTTTGGGTAGATCATGTTTTCTGCATATAATGATTATTAAACAAAACTATAAGAGGCCATTATTTCAGGCTGAGCTTGAGCACTAGGCCCCAAAAGACCAGACCAAACAAAATGGAGTCATTCCTGCTAAATGCCGTATGATCAAATGGAAACTCTAAGGAAGCAAAGAGACCTCAAAACAAACTTCTTTTTGTCTTCTGAAAATAGGAGATCAAAGAATAATAAGGAAATCCTTTCTGCTCTAACCTTTAAAGAAAAGTGACCTGAAGTAACCAATCAGTTATTTATCTTTTTTTTTACTGTTGTTCTCTTTGCTTACAAAACCCACTGTTTTGCTATTTTCCAGTGGAATTGAGACAAAGTTACTTTATTTACAATGGTGAAAGAATGACATCAATGCCTAAAGTTTTGATCAACGTCTTAATTTTGAGAGATTAACCAAAAGGGAGGAATTATTAAATTAAGTTTAGCCTAAAGCTGCTTCCTTACATATTTTAAGTTCAGCCTAAAGGTCTCTCCATACATAGTGAACTGTAATCTAACTGGAAATGTAAATGGACTCTTGTAACAAGTAGCCAAATCTCCAACCACGTGGAAGTCCCAGAGTCACTGTGAACCTATTCTGCTTGGAAGGTGGAGGATTGTCCTATTAGCAAATCATTCTTTTTTCAATTAAAAACTGTTAAATTCAACTGATCAAATGTTTTTCTTTTAACATGATAATTGAATATCCTCATTTTTGAATAAATATTACTCTTTAGGTGATTGCATTGACTGGAATTTTCAGATCAATATTTTGTAATAAAAGTAAAAATGTATTGATAGAAATTTTCATATTCCTGAGGGCAGTAAGATGGTTCTTGAGCTTTATTATTAACATTCTCTCAATTCTACAGAATTTATAGATAGCAACCTGTTTTTTTTTCTGTTGAGTATCTTCACCATACATATGACTACAACACTGATACTTGTCTTATTTATGCTTCTATTTTATAACAGTAATATATTATCTAATGTTCTACCAGAATTTTATAATTCTGGGATAAGACTTAATTAATTACCTGTAAATATTATTTGGATATACATTTTGTTTTTAGAATTTAAGTTGGCTTCTAGCAGTATTTTCAAAAGTTTATCATTTAAGATAGCCAATTCTATGAATACTACCTTAAAATCTTTTCTTATTTTACAAATGGCTTTGAAAATGCCATATAAATTTAACAATGCACACATGGCATTTTAATGCAACAATTAAACCCAGCCAATTTTATAAATAAAACCTAGGTTATTGAACATTTATTTGACTACAAACCTTTTATCCCCTGAAGTAATCTATTTAAATTCTGCAGATCTAGTGTTTTAATGAGAATACTTAGTAAAAACTGACTATATTACTATCCTAGGGTTGTGGTAAAACATTACCAGAAACCTGGTGGCTTAAAACAATCGAAATTTATTCTCTAATACTTCTGGAAACTAGAGTTCTGAAATGAAGGTGTCAACAGGGCCATACTTTCACTGAAGGCTCCAGGAAGGAATCCTTTCTTGCTTCCTAATTGGTTTCTGGCTGTTGCTGACAATTTGGCAGCAAGTTCCTTGGTTTATGGCAACATCACTACAATTTCTGTTTCTGCCTTCACATGGCCTTCTTCTGTGCATCTGTGTCTCTGAGCGTAAATATCCCCAGAGTTTCTCTGATGAAAAGCCTAGTCACTGCATTAGAATCCACCCTAACCCGTTATGACCTCATCTTATCTAGATTATATCCACAATGACCCTATTTCCAAAAAAAATAGTGCATATATAGGAATCAGGGGGTAGGGCTTCAACGTATCTTTTGGAGGACACAATTCAATCCACAACATGGACTTAACCTCATATTATTTTATTATGTCATATTAGATATCATCATATCGTATTACAATTATCCTCATTACTAATTTGGGGGCTTTAATTTCTCCCCCTCACCACAAAAAACACTTTGAGTCTCCCCCTCACCACAGAAAAAACTTTACCTTTATACTGCTGCTTTCTATTTTTACCCATTTGGGGCTTGGTACAGTATAGACCATGTCCGGAATGTGAAATGAAATGTCTCATATCAGAAAATGCCTTCAATAAATGAATAAAACCTAACATAAAAAAAACAATTTGGAAGATTTGAATTAAAAAGTCCCCATTTAGACAAAGTAACCAACTTTATTATGGGTAGTGTCATGTTGGTAGGAGGCCTGTAATAGTAAAATATATTCTGATTACATACATTTAATATGATATAGTATATAAGTTGTTGTTTCAAATGATTAGTATTTTAAGCTCCAAATACATTTTAATATAGTTATATCACCTTTACTTTATAGATTAAAAAGGTATCATCACTGAAAAACTGAGTTTTCCGAAGTGAAGTTTGGTCCTGCTGGTTTTTGCCCAGTGCTACTATCTTTGTCCAACCTGCTTTTACCACAGGTAAAACCCCATAGTTGACTACATGGCTTGTATCCATGGTGTCTGGGGCTGCTGATGGTTAGCAAAGTCAGCCATTAGGAAGAGGAGGTAGATTAAAAACAATGCAGACATGAAGCACTTTTATATCTGATATCACTGTACTTGGACACAAATACTGCTTATACATAAAAATCTCTGATTTCTTGCCCACTCCTGAATTTTGTGCTAGTTTCTCTTTTGACCAACTATAGCCCAGAAACATATCCCCCAAAAAAGATTCTAGGAAACAATTTCCAGTTTAACCAAGTTGATAATGAGACAATTAGCACAAAGGTGAAACTTTTAACTAGATGTTGTTTTAGTTAATTGCTTGAGTTGAAGTTTCTGAAATTATTAAAATGGTAAGAGTAAGCAGTGGCTAAAGATTATACAAAAAATTACTTGTAGGATGTATTATTATTATCTTGGATTCAGAAAACCCTTTATTCTAAGTCATCAATGACATCACCCTTATTGTAATTATTATGTCAATATTATTGAGACCATTTTAAGCTAAATTTATTAAGTTAGATGAAGATAACATTGTAGAATTGATATCCAAAAGTTAAATCCTTTTCACAGGAAGTTTCTGAAAAATAATGTATGTGAATTAAATAATGTTGAAAAGAAATTTAGATAACAAAATGTATTGATATTTTATTACAGAGAGGTAATTTTTAAATTTAAGACTATATGAAATGCTTTCAGAATCATTTTTATAATTGCTTGGGAAAGAAATAGCTATTTTCTGATTCAAAATTCTGCATGATTTATTAGAATGTCTTAATGTTGGGAAACTTGTCACTCAATTTAAAATATTAAATAAATATATATCAAAAGAAGAATGTAGCTGTACATGTAGCAATACTTAGAAATATTACATTAAAACAGGAGGTTAATAATGTATTACTTTTTTGAAATGTTAATTCAAAAATAAGCACAGAACATCTTCAAATGGATGGATTAATTTTATATGTTTCCTACTGAGAGAAAAGAGGATCTGCACATGAATGGGATCATAGATCTTCGAATGAGATTTTGTATCTAGTAATAGTAGATATTTTTAGCAAATCTCACTGAAGTGAATATGGGAAAATTGGCTTATCTGGGTTTTAGAAACTTAGCTTTAGTTATTTATATTTATCAGGAAAAAACTTTCCCCCCAAAGACATGCATACAAATGCACATAAGCACACATGTGTGCACACACACACGAACATATTTGTTAGATAGTGGAACTTAATGCTTTGAAACAAACAAAAACGTTAAAATATTTATAGTGCACATAACCTAAAGAAGTAAATACATGTTTAAAAATTTTCTAATATTAAAAACCTATTGATTTTCTATCTAAGCTTCATGTCCATATCTATGAATTCAGAAACATAAAAAAAAAAACAGAGAAATATTTCTTTTAAATATCAATGAGAAAAATGTAAAGTACAATGCATCTATATTCATGAATAATTTTAACTCTTCTCTTGGCATATAATTAATGTTTGATGGCTCAAAGGAAATGTCGTACATGTTAAATTTCAGGCTGTGACTAGATGAGATGTCCAATGAGTATATTTCAGTTTTAACCTTAGATTATTAATCCCCTCTGGCCACTGAGGCACTCCAACCCCAACTAGTTGCCTTTGGTGACAAACAGCCTGATTAAGAAATGTCTGTTGAGCATCTCAGCTAAGTGATGTATTATCAAATTAATTATGGTCCTTGAAATAATCTGTCACTCACTACTTCGAAGATAGTGAACCCAGCATCAAAATGTAGTGAACACAGCTAAGATTCTGGGCCACCACCTAAACATATTCTATAGATTACCGTAGAATTAATAGTTGCCTAATTTAGACAAAAAATTTGGGGGAAGTTTCCAAAAAATGTGATGTACTAAATGCCTAAAGAAACGTTCCCAAGGTAGAGGGAAGGGGTTTGGAAAGGTTTTCACCAGGAAGAGAAAGAACTTCAGAGGAGAAAGAAGAAGGCAGGGGCAGCTCCATAAAGTGGCTTTGAGTCTGTCTTTGCATATATTTAGTAATTGTCTGTGGCTGACATACACTTTTAAGTGGTATCTAAACATTGAAGAATGTGCACTTTTACAACACCTGTACCTGAAAATTCAAGCATCATTGTTGTTTTCAAGTCATTGATATAGTAATGTTCAGCTGGATTCAGTGTCCATTTATATTGTCTCAAAGGATTAACATTATATTTATCAAATCACTTAAAAAAGAAATGAATTTCTTTTCTGTACCTAAGGTCTTGGCTCATGGAGCATTCACTGGGGTACAGTTTGGATTCATGGAACTAAAGTGAATGAACATTTCAGCCAAATCAGTTTCACACCTTCCACTATTAGCTGTAGTCCGTGTATAGGGGAAGCCTCTAAATTCTTGACCTATACATTTTGAGAAGAAATTTATAAAATAAATGAATTAATAAATAATTTAAAAACAAGAACAGGCCGGGCGCGATGGCTCAAGCCTGTAATCCCAGCACTTTGGGAGGCCGAGACGGGCAGATCACGAAGTCAGGAGATCGAGACCATCCTGGCTGACACGGTGAAACCCCGTCTCTACTAAAAAAATACAAAAAACTAGCCGGGCGAGGTGGCAGGCACCTGTAGTCCCAGCTACTCAGGAGGCTGAGGCAGGAGAATGGCGTGAACCCGGGAGGCAGAGCTTGCAGTGAGCCGAGATCTGGCCACCGCACTCCAGCCTGGGCGGCAGAGCGAGACTCCGTCTCAAAAAAAAAAAAAAAAAAAAAAAAAAAACAAGAACAAACATATATCGTGATTCATCTAAGAATTCTGAAAAATGTAACTGCTATTTTGAAATATCCTAGTGTATTAATCATAATTGGAATTATAATATCTATGTCATAACAACTAAATTACTAAATTTTATAGTATTTCAAGTTTCCTTAAGAATATTCTTTCTCTGCTGAAAACTAAGAATACATGAAAAGGAATGATGAGCCTGAAATACTTTCATCAAGATTTAAATAAACATCTCTTTTCTAATATCAATAAACCACCAATATAAGCATAATCTAATTCTTATGAATTTACTATATTTAGGGAGCAAATAAACAGACAAAGAATTCTGTCCTCATTAGTAATCATATCATACTATTAAACATATCAACCTGTTACTGCAGCTTGGGCCTCCAAGTTCTCTGGCTCTCGTGTAAATAAAAATTAACACTAGGACAAACATGCATTTTTCTTAGACAAGGTTTAATAGGCTTGCTACTCGAGAAATTTTAAGGGAACAGCTGCAAACTTGCACAAACATTTACAGCAGCACAATTTGCAGTTGCAAAAGTATGGAACCAGTCCAAATGCCCATCAATCAATGAGTGGATAAAGAATTGTGAATATATATACACACACACCATGGAATACTACTCAGCCATAAAAGAAATGAAATAATGGCATTTGTAGTAATCTGAATAGAACTGGGGACCATTATTCTATCGAGGGAAACCACCCCCAATATTTCAACATAGATTCTATTTTCCATAAGTGTCGGCCAGCTGAGAAATAAAGAGAAAGAGTACAAAGAGGAATTTATAGCTGGGCCGCTGGGGGTGACATCACATATCAGTAGGACCATGATGCCCACCTGAGCCTCAAAACCAGCAAGTTTTATTAAGGGTTTCAAAAGGGGAGGGGGAGTAAGAACAGGGAGTAGGTACAAAGATCACATGCTTCAAAGGGCAAAAAGCAGAACTACTACTAAGGGTCTAACAAAGATCACAAGGCAAAGGGCAAAAGCAGAACTCCTGATAAGGATCCAACAAAGATCACAAGACAAAGGGTAAAAGCAGAACTACTGCTAAGGGTCTATGTTTAGTGGTGCATGTATTGTCTTGATAAATATCTTAAACAACAGAAAACAGGGTTCGAGAGCAGAGAACTGGTCTGAACACAAATTTACCAGGGTGGGGTTTCTCCCTACCCTAGTAAGCCTGAGGATACTGCAGGAGACCAGGGCATAGCTCAGTCCTTATCTCAACCGCATAAGACAAACATTCCCAGAACGGTCATTTATAGACCTCACCCCAGGAATGTATTCCTTTCCCAGGGTATTAATATTAATATTCCTTGCTAGGAAAAGAATTTAGCAATATCTTCCCTACTTGCACGTTCATTTATAGGCTCTCTGCAAGAAGAAAAATATGGTTCTTTTTGCCCGACCTCGCAGGCAGTCAGACCTTATGGTTGTCTTCCCTTGTTCCCTAAAAATCGCTGTTATTCTATTCTTTTTCAAGGTGCACTGATTTCATAGTGTTCAAACACACATGTTTTACAATCAATTTGTACAGTTAACACAATTATCACAGTGGTCCTGAGGTGACATACATCCTCAGTTTATGAAGATAACAGGATTAAGAGATTACATGTGTAAGAAATTATAAAAGTATTATTTGGGAACTGATAAATGTCCATATTAAAATGAAATCTTCACAATTTATGTTCCTCTCCCACGGCTCCAGCCGGTCGCTCCTTTTGGGGTCCCTGACTTCCCGCAACATTATTCTAGGTGAAGTACCTCAGGAATGGAAAACCAAACAAAGTATGTTCTCACTCATAAGTGGGAACTAAGCTATGAGGATGCAAAGGCATAAGCATAATACAATGAATTCTGGGGACTTGGTGGGGAAGGGTAAGAATGGGGGTTAGTGATAAAATACTACACATTGGGTACAGTGAGCACCCTTGGGTTATGGGTGCATGAAAATCGCAGAAACCACCACTAAAGAATCTTTAGTGGTGTAACTAAATGGTGTAATTAATGTAACCAAACACCACCTGTTCCACAAAAACCTATTAAAAATAATAATAATATAAAACCCCACAGTATTGCAAAGGATAAACATTTGGGTAACCAACCACAACAACCAACTACTAGAAAAGAGATCCTCATGCTAACTTCCTGAAAGACTGAGCTCTTGTCATTTTAAGGAAGCTAAGACAAAGAAAAGAGTGATGTGTAAGCATCTAGAGATGGAGAGTTTTCAACTGCATCTGGTAAAATTCTTATCAGGAATGTCAGAGTCCTGACTTAGCAACCTTGGGAGGCGTCACTCAAGGAGATAAACGATTAGGTTCTTCCTTTTGTGGTTAAGAATTCAGTCTAGTCAGCTAAGTTAGGAAGGGGTAGCTTTCTACTAGGTGACTTGGGTCAGCTTGTTAAGAGAGGCAAGAAGGTAGGGGAGGGAATATGTCCAGACATGTGAGACTTATTGGGAGTCTGCTCATGTCTTTTGTCTGCCCAAACCAAGTCTCTTCCCTACACTGTCTCAAACCCAAGACTAGAATGCTATTTCTTTGTATTAGAACTAGGCTGATCTTTATATTTGTAGTAATTATTATGTTTGGAAACTGTGTACTGGCTTTAAGAACAATACAAAAATTAGTTGTTAAATGATCTGGAAGGGTGCTGAATGTTTTTGTGTACAAATAGCTCCTCAATTTTACCATTACTAATTAATTTAAGCCTAAAGAGTGAGTTAATTTAGACTTTTAAAATTAAAAGATAATACCTATGCCCATAAACCGAAAATAAAATTATAAGCCCCTCAACCATCTGAATAGACGTTCCTCTCTACCAAGGGCATTCCATTGTTGCCTTGAAAAACTAGTTCAGGCCATGATGGGAAGTTGAGAGTCTGACATGCCTCACAGCTAACCAGCATTAACATTCAAACAGGGATTTTAAGACTGATAGAAGAGACTCTTTAAGTCTGATAAGAAATCTTTACAATCTGTTCTCTCCAAAGCCTACTACCTGGAGACTTCATCTGCATGATAAAACCTTGGTCTCCACAAGCCCTTATTTGTAACCCAGACATTCCTTTCTATTGATTCTATGTATTTAGATAATAACTCCTTCAATTAATTTCCCATCAAAAAATCACCTGGAAGCCCCTATTTCCAGTTGTCCCATCTTTCTGAGCCAAGCCAATGTACATCTTACACATATCAACTGATGCTTTATGTCTCCTTACAATATATAAAACAAAGTTGTAGTCCAATCACCTTGGGAATGTATTCTCAGGATTTCCTGACAGTGTGTTACAGGCCATTCATCACTCATATTTGGCTCAGAATAAATCTTTTCAAATATTTTACAGAGTTTGACTCTTTTTATCAAAATGCCTTAGTCATATAACACTAAATTTATAAAATCAATTTGGAGAGAATATGATTTTACTTTGTTTTGATAGGTATTGAATTGGAAGACATTTGGCAGAATTTGATAGTTAGAAATATTCAATGCACAGAGTATGGTGTTTTTTTTTTTTTTTTTTGAAAAGTATATCCATGTATAAAAACCAAGAGATTTTACATAAAACATTGATTTTTACTTCTCTGGCAACATATTCCTCATAATAAAATATGGAAATATCTGAGTAAGGGTTTCCTGATTCAAACGGTACAGACATTCATGCTCTTCAATTTTTTTATTGTGATACAAGTTTTATTACTCAGAAAGCACACAAATATGTATATGTTGTAGTCATTTTTCTCATTATTATATACCTCAACTTTGTAGATATTTTAGCTTGTGGCTCCTGCAATATGACTAGGCGCGCGCACACACACACACACACTCACACACACACACACACAGACACATACAGACATCATTATTGCTGGAATCACAAGCTACATGTATTATGTATACAAACATGTATAAAATCTATACATATATATACACATATAGATTTATATGTATGTTTCTGACAGTGTACAGAGACATAAAATGAAAATAAAGCCTCTGAAAGGAGAAGGGTGAGGGCTCTGGGACAAAAGAGGTTTTTTTTGTTTTGTTTTGTTTTTTTCATTACCATTTTATAAGCCCTACCCTTCATTTGTCAGGGACTAGCAAGCAGTATTAGGTTAGCTACTTGCAGAAAGCCGACACTGTTTCTTTTAAATGGGTTTAGAGCGATTCTGTCAACACTAAGTTGTAATATCCTTTTCTGTTTGATCTCAAGTTGACATTTCCTTCAAACTCTGTCCTTTAAGTTAACCAAAGTGTGCCAGTGCAAAATAAAATGTAAGGGATTTCTATAATATATCTAGTACTTTACATACAGGGTCATTTACACCAGAGTGTTAAACTAGCTTGGCAACCATGTTACAGACTTTCACAGATATATTTGCATTAAAACACATTGTTAACAACTGATAGTCACTTTTATTAGTATCAAAAGTATCCCAAAAAGAAGAACATATAAATTTGACAAATATCCCTTAATTGAAAAAGATAAATGCACAGTATTTCTACATTTTTCAATCTTGAGGATTAATATATATGAAAAAATAGATGACACATTTTACGAGAAAATGAAGTGGGAACTAGTCAATAAATGCCTCAGAGTCTGCAATGTGTCAGCTTTACTAATAGGAATGTTGTGATCTGTTCAATAAAGGGCAAAATGTCTCCCCCCAAAATCGACTTAATTTATAGGGTAGTGTGGTTCCAAAGGGAAAATCTTTTCATTTACAAATCAAAGTACTAAATCTAACAGCTGTCTTTATAGTTCACAATTTATATAATTACATTTATTTAAAAATCCCCATTTTATTCAGTCTTCACAATCTTCACATATCTGTAAGGCTAAATTGAGGGCACCATGAAATTTTCAAGTAGACTGTATTTGAGTTTGTAAATCAGCATCTTTTCTTTCTATAGGAGATGCCTACTGGGCATTCTGAATACTCAGAACACTGGACGCTGAATCTATGGCACCTTTGAAACTTTTGAAAAATAAATTCACCTTTCTGGGTTTCAGTTTCTTCAACTACAAAATGAAACATTTGGAGAAACAGTCTGCAAATTTCTTCCCCACTGTAATTCTGTGATTTAATTCTTCTAAGGTAGCTATCTGAATGATCTAATGCAATCTGTTTAGATAATGAAAAATAGGAAAATAGAAATCTTCAATATTCCACTGTTTTTTTCTTCTAACCTTCATACCCATGCCACCTTTGAAGTTAGAGTTTAATCAGAGTATATCATGAATATGGCAGATATATTTGGTTGGTATTACTTCTGTAACTAAGACTAAATTAGTAGCTTAAATGAATACAAGTTTACCTTACAGTTTAGGAGATTCAAATTTCAAATCAACTTCACTGGGATGAAGTCAAAATGTCAATTGCACTGATCCCTTTAGGAGACCAAGGAGACGATTCATTTTATTTCCTTGTTCAGCTTTTAGAGGCCACCTGCATTCCTTGGATTATGGTCATATCCTTGCATCACTCCAACCTCTTGCTGCTATTGTCATATCTCCCACTGCTAATTTTTACCCTCATGCCACACTTTTATTAGAAGTCTTATCATTACATTGGGCCCACTTGGATAATCCAGGAATCCAGGATTATCTCCCACCTCAAAATCCTTAAATTAATCATGTCTGTAAAGTTCCTTTACTATATAAAATAACACAGTAACTGATTCCAGGGATTAGGACATGAACATTACTGGGCAACCACTATTAAGCCTACAATAGCAGGTAATAAAACAGGTAATTAAAGTGTTCAAAATTTTAAAACTCCATTAAGAGAAAGACACAATCTTCTGGCTCCTTCCTGTCATTGTTTTATTGGGATTTCCAGAAAATTGAAGGATGATTCTAAAATGGCCTTAAACCACTGTCACTATCTTTTATGATCAGATTAAAAGTAAATACAGCTTATCAAGATAAGGAAATTAACATATGCTTTTTCTCAGGCCACACCTCTCCCACAAGAATAAGCACTGTTCTGATGTTTATCGGGCATTAGTTTTGCCTGTTATAGAACATTATGTAAATCATACATTATTTTTATGATTTATTCATCCAGCATATTTTTGAAATCATGTTGTATCTATCAGTTCTTTGCACATTTTTATTGATGAATAATATTCCATTAACTAAATATGCCACAGCCTATTTAACCATTCTACTGATGGATACTATATCCATTTTAAGTTTTGTGCTGTTATGAGTAAAGCAATGAGCATTCATATAAATGTCTCTTACGTATCTATAAAAGGACAAGATAGGTATAACTATAGGTTATGGTTAGTTTTATAAGAAACTAAGGTGTAACATTTTACCCTCATATCAACAATGTATCAGAGTTTGAGTTATTTCACATCATCAATAACTTTTAGCAATATTTGGTATTGCCAGTCATTTTCATTTTTTCTATTGGTTGTGTTTTTGTACTTCATACTGGTTTTAATTGCTTTTTTCTTATGACTATTGAGGCTGAGCCCTGTTTTTATGTGTTTATTATTTAATTCACGTATCTTTATTTGTGAACTATATTAAAATACTTTGTTTTTGGAGTGTTTATCTTATCATGGTATGATTTTAAATATCTCTTGTATACTACTCTTTGTTCTCTGTATAACTTCTATATGCTAGTCTCTATCAGATATCTGTTGTGTAAATATTTTGTTCCTGTCTATAGCATCTGTATTCATTTTGGTAATCATGCCCACTCACAGCAGAATTTGTTACTTTGGAGATATTGAATTTATCTGTTTCTTATATAATTATGGATTTCTAAGATTTTTTTTTATTATTATTTTTTGGACAGAGTTTTGCTCTTTTTGCCCAGACTGGAGTGCAATGGCGATCTCAGCTCACCGCAACTTCCGCCTCCTGGGTTCAAGCGATTCTCCTGCCTCAGCCTCCCAAGTAGCTGGGAGTACAGGCATACGCCACCACCCCGGCTAATTTTGTATTTTTAGTAGAGACGGGGCTTCTCCATGTTGGTCAGGCTGGTCTTGAACTCCCGATCTCAGGTGATCCACCTGCCTCAGCCTCCCAAAGTGCTGGAATTACAGGCATGAGCCACCGTGCCCGGCCTCTAAGATATTTTAAGAACTTTTTTGTACTACCAACTCATAGCAACACTTTTTTCGCCTCATTTTTCCTAAAGGCTTAACGAGTTTAGCTTTTATATTTAGATTTAGGTTTATGATTAATTTGCAATTTATTTTGCATGTGGTAAAATATAAAGTTCATTTTTTCCATATGGCTATCTAGGTACATGAAAGGCTGATAGCTGAAGGCAGAATAGGAATATCGAGAAAGTTATTTGGCAACACATGCCCCAACTTAGTCAAAAGACAGTGCTATATAAAATTGAAGCTAGTGATGAGGAACCACTGAAAATAATCACCTAACTCTACTCTTGCTGAGAGTGACTCAACCTTTACAATAATTCATTGCAGATTTGTGGCAGAAGGAGAGGCGTGCCCATTTCCGGGGAAACCATTTATCTATGTCTCTACTCTCCTAGTCTCCTACCTCATGATGCCTATGATGCCTGGCATTCAACAAAATCTTAAGAGATTTACAAAACAAGCAAGTAAAAATAACCAGCTATTAAAAGAATGGCAAATAACAAAGACATTTACAAAACTGAATTATTCTATAATCATCAGACAAGGAGCAAATGTAAAAACAAGCATTTTTTTTAAATCAATGAATTTGAATATACCAAAATAAAAATAAAAAAAATAAAATACTAAGAGATAAAAAGGCAAAAACATTTTATCTGTCTCTTATATTATTATGGGTATAAGAGACATTTGTATTTAGATATTTATTGTCTAAAAGTAAAAAAAATATGATACAAAAGCATCCAAGGGTTGTGGAGCAATATCAAACAGTCTAAAATACATTCAATTAGAATCTCAGAAGGTTAAGAGAGAATAAATATAGTCACTTTATTGGTTAGACTTTTTCTCATAAAAATCTGTAGGCAAGTCATGAATTATTTTGATTAAACTGTGCCTGACCTTGTCACGTCCACGCTGTATTTTGCAATTCGGTGTTAGTTTTTTTTTTTTTTTGGAGACGGAGTCTCACTCTGTACCCCTGGCTGGAGTGTGATCTCGGCTCACTGCAAGCTCCGCCTCCCGGGTTCACGCCATTCTCCTGCCTCAGCCTCCTGAGTAGCTGGGACTACAGGTGCCCGCCACCGTGCCCGGCTCGTTGTTAGTTTTAAGCTATTGCAATATATCTATAAATAAATAATCTTAAGTCATTTTTGAATGGCCTAATAATTAGCCAATCATTTGAATGTTTGTTTTTTTTTTTTTTCAGATCTTTCCTAGTTGGGTGATTTTTCTCTTTCTTGCTTGCTCTCTCTCTCTCTCTCTCTCTCTCTCTCTCTCTCTCTCTCTGTGTGTGTGTGTGTGTGTGTGTGTGTGTGAGAGAGAGAGAGAGAGAGAGAGAGAGAGAAGACACTTTCATCTATTGAGCTTATTTCTTTACTAAGAATGCAGGTTGATATTTATTTAAATTAATTATGAAGGAAGAAATTTATTATTTATAACTTTACTAGTGGGACTTCACCCTCAGGTTACTGCTTCTTGTCTTCTTGCACTGTACTTTTTTCAAAATCAGTTAAACACACATGCAAACAGACACCTGTGCAGTAAACAGATACCTGCATAATAAACAGACACCTGCACAGATCCAGGTAGCATACCCATTTTCAGTTTGTTATCAGTAGAAAATTCCAATGTCTTTTGGCTTGTGTTGTTTACTCAGCCTTATCATAGTTGGTATTAGGTAATGATCAATAAAGTGAAATTCTATGTTTTATTTAGTAAAATATACAATAAAATATTTTTAGTATATCTTAAATCATTAAAAGTAGGTTTTATCCCGTCCTCATTGCATTCCAATTGCAATTAGGGAAAAATCAAAAGAGGGGATAAATTATCTTTAATTATCCCTCCATAACAAGTTTAAATTGTCTCTGGTAAAATAAGGAAGTTGGGAGTATTTTAAGTTTAAAAGAACTCTCCTATATCTTTATGGGAAGCGCAAAATTATTTTATTGAAACATTAGGGCCGGGTGCGGTGGCTCAAGCCTGTAATCCCAGCACTTTGGGAGGCCGAGACGGGCAGATCACGAGGTCAGGAGATCGAGACCATCCTGGCTAACATGGTGAAACCCCGTCTCTACTAAAAAAAATACAAAAAATTAGCCGGGCCTAGTGGCGGGTGCCTGTAGTCCCAGCTACTCAGGAGGCTGAGGCAGGAGAATGGCGGGAAGCTGGGAGGCGGAGCTTGCAGTGAGCTGAGATCCGGCCACTGCACTCCAGCCTGGGCGACGAGGCGAGACTCCGTCTCAAGAAAAAAAAAAAAAAGAGAGAGAAAAGAAAAGAAAAGAAACATTAAGAACTATTTCTGTTTTCTACTACTTCTCAATCATGAAGTCAGAATAAAATGAAAACTAGGAGTATATAACTATATACCCTCAAGTTTCATTTTGCCTTTTTAAGTATAATGGCAGGTAAGTTCCTTATCTTTTCTTACTTTCACTCCTTTGTTACAAAAAATACTTTTTGTCTCCTCAGAATGATTTTTTTTTTATTTTTTACTTAAGATACATAGGTCATTTAAGAAGATGCTCTTGCATCTAAAAGAAGATTCTACTTTGGTAGAACAAAACAAGGTATCACGTTGGACAAATTTTCTTTTGTTTTGTTTTGAAGGCAGGTCTTGCTCTGTTACTCAGGTTGGAGTACTGTGGTACAATCAGGGCTCACTACAACCTCAACCACCCGGGATCAAGCAAATTCTCTCACCTCAGTCTCTCAAGTAGCTGGGACCACAAGCGCATGCCACCATGCCCAGCTATTCTTTTTATTACCATTTGTAGAGACGGGGTCTCCCTGTGTTGCCCAGGCTGGTCTTGAACTCCTGGGTTGAAGCGAGTCTCCTGCCTCTGCTTGAAAGTGCTGAGATTACCGACGTGAGCTACCATGCCCGGCCCAGACAAATTTGTTTAACTCCCTGCATTTTAAGATTCTTGTTAAATAGTTGGACATACTAGCGCCTACATTAAAAGATTGATAATTAAAGAAAAGAACAAAATAAAAGGCCTTGTTAAGGACCTAGCCGTAGACCTCAGAAAGTATTAGGAAAACAAAGAAGGAAAATAAAAGGTCTACAAGTGAATAGTGAAGAAAAGTCTCACTTTCTGTAGGTTTTTATAACATTAGTGAAGGAGTTTCCTTAGAGACTTATTCTAGCCTACAGCTTGAAATTTAGTGTTATCTCCAATATTTATGTTTTTTTACTCTAATACTTGTTATGCTTTTTGGTCTTCTATTTGAATCTGATATTGTGAAAAAACAAGTTAAAAAGACCCAGTCCTCACCTCATAAGACTTCACAATGGGGGTAGAAGGTGATATATGCTAGTGAAGTTTTTGCTGCCATATAATAGTGGTCCAACTTAGAATTTGGGTTAGTTAATATGGATTTCCTTGTTCTGCTCAATTTCCAGTACAATAGGCATATTTTTCTTTTTTCATATTTTTTCACTCCTGCTTTGATCTTCTGATTACTTTGACTCTATTTCTGAAGACTCCTCAACTTCTTATATTACTTGTTTTACTTTTATATGTAAGAAGAACAAATGTTTACACATAAATAGCGAATTTGAGTGTCATCTAATCCTCTTTTCCCATACTCTTCTGGAAGAGATACTATATTTTTCTCTAGTCATTGATAAAAAATGTCTAAATCAACAAGAAATGTTTAAGTGCTGCTTTTTTCTCCTTTCCATTAAGTGAAACTTTTTATTCCTTTTCTTATGTGACTTTGCATTTGGCTACAATGGTGTGGCATTATCATTGCTTTCCCATTACCACTATAAGAACACGATTATTTTTACTTAATTAAATTTGGTTTTCAAATAACTATTGTTACCACCAGTGCAGTGGTTCTCATGGTATACAAGAGTCAGTTAGCAGTGTGCCACAAAGAATGCGTTAGTAATAGAAGTATCAAATGTGAAAGTGTGCAAACAAATCGCAATATCTATAAAAGCTATTCTCTCTCTTTTTTTTTTTTTTTTTTTTTTTGAGATGGAGTCTCACTCTGCTGCCCAGGCTGGAGTGCAGTGGTGCAATCTCGGCTCACTGCAACCTCCGCCTCTCGGGTTCAAGCAATTCTCCTGCCTCAGCCTCCTGAGTAGCTGGGATTACAGGTGCCCACCACCATGCCCAGCTAGTTTTTGTATTTTTAATAGAGATGGGGTTTCACCATGTTGGTCAGGCTGGTCTCAAATCCCTGATCTCATGATCCACCCGCCTTGGCCTCCCAAAGTACTGGGATTACAGGCGTGAGCCACCGTGCCCGCCAATCACTTTCATTTTCATTGTGTGTACCTTCTTGAGTAGACGAAAACAAGTTGGTACTAAAGCCTGTATTTGAGGAACAATTAGGAAGTTCAGTTGTAATGTGAGGGTAAATTTTAAAGTACTATTGGTGGACATTGCATAGGTGGTTGTTATCCATCATGTTATCTGTGTTTAATGGTAAAATTATTTACTGCTCTAAAATGCCTGTTTCTTCATGGAAACATGGATTTAGTTTAAAAAGAGAAAAATAATAAAATGAAATGCTTGTTCCTGACACTTATAATCAAGAAAATTATATATTTAATTATGTATGGAGAGCTAATTTTTTTTAAGGTTTCTTGCCACGGTTCATTGTTCCATCTGTGTGGGTTAGAGAACACATTTAAAGTTGCAAATGGTTCTGAAGTCTCCCTTGTTTTGTTGGTGTGTGTGTGTGTTATTGTTGTTGTTGTTGGTTTTGTTTATTTTATTTGTTAACGGGCCACTCTCTTACCACCCACATTTGTGTGTAGTTTCATTTCACCCAGAGATGTATAGAAAACTTACATCACACCAATGGACTCTCATTTTTGGTGATTCTGATTACATTTCTTGTTTCACTGCTCACCTTGTATGATTACCACCATGTTGAACTAACAAACCTGAAAATGTTTATTGTCCATTTCCAAATAAGTTTGGTGATCCACCCACCTCGGCCTCCCAAAGTGCTGGGATTACAGGCGTGAGCCACAATGCCTGGCCTCAGCACTTCTATTCACTATTGCATTGTAGGTCCTAGCCCGTGCTATCTGCAAAAATTTTTTAAGAGTCATAACAACAAAGAAAAAGCAAAACTTTATTTTTTTAAAAAAGTTAGTTTATATAGATAAGCCTAAGCATTTATAGCATACTACTAGAACTAATACGTAGGTTTAGCAATGTCACAGGACTTAAGACTGATAGATAAAATCAATTATATTTCTACCTGCTAGCAATGAAATTTAGAAATTAATATTTTAAAATACCTTTTAAAATGTCAAACAGCATAATATATTTTAGAATAAAATTAACAAAACAAGTGCCAGCAAATTGCAAACTACAAAATTTTTCTGAAAGAACTAAAAAAAAAAATCTATATACAAAGATAAACTGCATTCAAAGACATTAAGATTCAATATTGTTAAGATGTCAATTCCAACAAAGTGACTTGTAGATCCAAGGCAATCCAAGTCAAATTCCCAGACGTCTATTATTGCAGAAATTAACAACAGGAATCTAAAATTTCCGTTGAATTTCCAAAGAACTATTGAGGAAAACAGTGAAACTTTGTAAAATATTTTAAGTGATTTATTCTGAGCCAAATATGAGTGACCATGGCCTGTGTCACAGCCCTCAGGAGGTCCTGAGAACATGTGTCCAAGGTGGTTGGGATACAGCTTGGTTTTATACATTTTAGGAAGGCATGAGACATCAATCAAATACATTTAAGAAATACATTGGTTTGGTTCAGTTAGGATGTGGGCAAAGTGATCACTCATAAGTTGCTGGTGGAATGTAAAATAATACTCTACAAAACAATTTGACAGTTTTTTAAAAAAAAACTTAACATGCAACTACCATACAACCAAAAAATTATATTCTTACACATTTATCCCAGAAAAATGAAAATTCATTTCACACAAAAATCTGTACACAAATTTTAATAGCAGTTTCATTTGTAATAGCCAAAACTTGAAAGCAACTCATGTGTCTGGCAATAAGTGAATGGTTAAACTATGGTAGATTCAAATCATTGAATACTAATCAGCAATAAAAATGAATTAGTTATAGGTACACAAAACAACTTGGATGCTGGGCGCAGTGGTTCACACCTGTAATACCAGCATTTTTGGAGGCTGAGGTGGGAGGATCACTTGAGGCCAGGAGATCGAGATGAGCCCAGCCAACATGGTGAAACTCTATCTCTACTAATAATACAAAGAAATTAGATGGACTTGGTGGTAGGTGCCTGTAGTCCCAGCTAATCCGGAGGCTGAGGCATAGGAATCACTTGAACTCGGGAGGCAGAGGTTGCAGTGAGCTGAGATCACACTACTGCACTCCAGCCTGAGTGACAGAGTGAAACTGTGTCAAAAAAAAACAATGACAAGAAAAGCAACTTGGATGAATTGTAAGGTAATTATGCTACATTTTAAAAAGCAAGTATCAAAAGGTTATATACTTTACATACTGTACATATGACTTCATTTATATAAAATTTTTGAGATAACAAGTTAGAAATTTGGAGAACAGTTTAGTGATAGCCAGGATTTAAGGAAGGTATTGGGTTTTACCTTAGGCAAAAAAGGGGTAGCACAGACAGTGGGGATGTGATAGTTACATGCATACACACGTAATAAAATTACATAGGTCTGTAAAAACACACACAGACAAATGAATATATGTAAAATTGATGAAATCTAAAACAAGTCAATGTTAACTTACTGGTTTTTATGTTGTACTAAGTTATGAAAGATGTTACCACTAGGCGAAACTGAAGGAAAGGCATATGGGACCTCTGTATAAAATATTTTTTTCAGCATGCTATGAATTTATACTTACTTCAAAATAAAAAGTAAACAAAACTAATAAAAATATACTATGACATAAATTAGCATGAAATGGACCAAGTTTAAAATGGTACATTTTTATTAAATATGTATTATGACATATGTAAAAATAATATCAAAGACTAAAATGTAAAACCTATAACTAGAAACCTTCTACAAGGAAATATAGAAAGAAATCTGCATGGCTTTGGTTCAAAGAAAAGGCAAAATTATTGCAAAATGATAAATTCTGATAAATTGACATTCATAAAAATTTAAAAATTCTCCTCATCAAATGATACTGTTAAGAAAGGTAAAGTAAAAAGACAAAAACTGAGATTAACCATTTTCAAAACACCTATATAGTTAAGAATTTAATATGCATACAACATATACAGAGAGTGAGCAATGAAAATAAATAATATGTGAAATGAAAAATGCGTTAAAGGGTGCTTCACCAAAGAAGAGAAACAGATGACATGAAAATATATTTAAAATATTTAGTCATTAATGAAATGCAAATTAAAATTACTTTTAGATATCAGGCATAGCTATTAGAATGGCAAAACTGAAACAAACAAAAATAACAAACAACAACAATTTAGCTAACAATGCCAAAAATTAGAGAGGATGTGGAGCACCTGGACTTTCATACGTTGCTGGTGATAGTGCAGGATGTGAACACCATTGTAGAAATCGGTTGGGAAATTTCTCCTGTTCAAGTACTAACCAGGCTCTGCCCTGCTTAGTTGCTAAGATACATGAGATTACTTGCCTTCAGGATAGTGTGTCTGTGGGCTGTTGGGGAGTTTCTTATTAAAATACTGACTATGCAATCTGTTACTCCCACTCCCAGCTATTTACTCAAGCAAAATTAGACTATATTTGCACACAAAACTTGTATTAGAAAAAGACCCAATGTCCATCAATTTTTGGATGGGTAAACAAATGTTTTATTCCTAAGTGCAACACTACTCAGCAATATAATAATAATAATAATAATAATAATAATAATAAACAAACAACAAACAAATAAATGGCACTAATTAAACAATTGACAAAACTGATATTTTTCAAATGAATTATGCTAAGGGAAATAAGCCAAAGACAGGAGGATTTATACTGGATGGTTCCATTTATATGATATTCTGAGGAAAAAGGCAATATTCAAGAGAGAGAATAGCAATTGCCAGGAACTGAGGGCAATCAGAAGGAAGTGAGTAACAGGGAAGGGCAGTCAGAAGGATTTGAGTAACAGGGACCTTAAGCAACTCTTTGGAGTAATGGAAATATTCTATATCTTGATTTGTGGTGGTGGTCACAGATGTAAATGTTTGCTGTTACTCAGAATAAATCTAAAAAGGTTTGTTTTCACTGTATGTAAATTATACTTCAGATCCTAGGAGAAATGGCAGTGATGTATGGTGGTCACACCTTTTTCAGTGACAAGAACATACATATCCATAAAAAATATATTGCCATATTATATGGTATATACTACATATATTTCTATCCAATATAATATGTGAGCAACTTTCTAATAGACCTGGCTGGAGGTGAGAAAGGTGCCTTTTGAAGAGATGTGTTTGCGAACTCATTGTGATTTCAGTTTGTATCCTTGCCAGCAGAAAAGATACTGTTCCATCAGAAGAAATGAGGGACGAGAGTAAAACAGATTATTCTTTTTAATGTGACCTATTTTAAAAAAAACAAAAAAACAAAAAAAAAAACTCTTGAGTTACTAAGGCCTGGGGGAGCTAAGATTACATTCACATCAGAAGGACATTGACTTAATATTGGTTTAAAACTATAGAAAAAATATATTTTTCCTGTATTAAACTTTCATATTCTTCTGCATGTAATATATCTACCTACAAGAAAGTCTCCAAACAGCTAAGTATCAACTCTTGCTTTCATAATTACCAAAGAAAACAAGAGTGAGAGAACAGGTTATATAGAAAATCCTGCACTGCATCCTGCAAATGGTTTCCCTAATAAGATTTAAAGCAGCCTTGAAAACATTCCATGGCCTAGTCATGGCTCAGCACACGTTTTCAGGCAGATACATTTCTGTAGTTACAAAAAATTTCAGCCTGAGTTATTGCAGCTCTGTAAATAAGCATTACTTAGGAAATATCAGTGTTTGTCAGGGTAGTGATGAATTGAAGAGAACTGGATTACTTCAACCTTTAAAAGCTAGCCAAGGCTGGGCATGGTGGCTCACGCCTGTAATCCCAGCACCTTGGGAGGCCGAGGCAGGCGAATCACCTGAGGTCAGGAGTTCAAGATCAGCCTGGCCAACATAATGAAACCTCAACTCTACAAAAATATAGAAATTAGCCGGGCATGTTGATGGGTACCTGTAATCTCAGCTACTCGGGAGGCTGGGGTGGAAGAATAGCTTGAACCCGGGATCCTGCCATTGCACTCCAGCTTGGGTGACAGAGCAAGATTCCGTCTCAAAAGAAAAGCTAGCTAATACAGGATAATACTTGATTCTTTTAAAAAATCTTTCAAATACTTTCCCTGCAAAGTCTTCCCTATGGTTGAAGGACTCTTTCTGAATATTTCAAATATTACTCCTTAATTTAAAACTCCACAATCAAAGACTTCTTTCAGATATGTCATCATCAAGGCACTTAATATACCATGATGTGGTTAATTGTACCTAATACCTTGCCATAATATTTATTGTTATGTTATTAATATATTTATCTTTTGAGATTTTATTGACCATTAGATAATAATTGACTAGTATTTTTTCATATGTGCTCCATTTCAAATCTTATAATTTACCTTAATATTAAGCTTCTAATCTAAACCGTTCTACTCTTCCAGCAAAAATATAAATTGATTCTAAGAGAAAAATATAGAAGAGACGTAATTGTCAGCATTTTTGACCTGATTGAAGTAAAAATATTTTCAACACAAACCACACCAAGGATCTTATTACATTTTTTATAAAAGCAATGCATTACTTATATACATGTGTTACATTTTCATATAAGTAATATACTACTTATGTACATTTTTTATTCCAGAGACCTGAATAAGGTTGGAATTATATTCACGCAATCAATGGACTATAATTATAAAGTCAATTTCTCTCCAATTATATGTAATTATCTTTTCTGTAAGGGGATGTTCTTTTGAGGTGGGAAGAGGCAAATGTTGGAGAGATTGCTGAGTTGGTTATTTGAACACACTGAAGCATCATGGCACAATAGGAAATGTACATCATAGCAAGACTTCTTTGAACTGAAAAGTTCTATTGCCTTAATCATTAAACTAAAAGTACAGACATATCTTCCCAAAAAAGAAAAGGGAAACTAACTGAACAGGTGTCCCTGATTCCTGGCCCACAGTCTGATTTATATGTGGATAAAGTTAATTGCCATTTTCATAGAAAAACTTTGAGAAATATTGAGATTTTCTTGGTCCATAAGGTCACATTCAAGTCTGTCTCAAAGCCTGAGACACAACAAAAATATTACACTGAGTATTTTTCTCTGTCCTTGACTTTGTTCTTTCATTTGCCCTCAAGGTCACATAAAACTACTTACTTTTTAGAAATCATACATTATACTGGCTTATACTTTAACTGCCTTTAAATGTTTGTTGAGGATGGAGGATACTGAGTATCTCAGGATGCACAGAATACTCATGTGCATCATGGAAGGATGTGCAGGATGCTCATGGAAGATGCCTGAAAAAGTGTGGAGCAGAGTTCAAGCTTGTGGACTTCAGGTAAGCTCCACAATGACTATTTTGAAGTGGCTCACGATTTCCTTCCTGGGGAAAATTAGAAACTGTAAAATTATTTACTATTATATATAATAACAGATGCTCAGTTATCTTGGATGATACTCTAATCATACAGTGCCAGCATCTGAAACATTTTAAGTATAAAGGCATTCACTATGGACAGATACTGTTAATTACCTCTAATTTAATAATTCACTAATTTAACAAATGCTTACCAAGCACTCTGCTCTAGTTATTATACTATTACTATAAAATGTAGCAAATATACATAGAGGTATGTACTATCTCTAATAAAAATGAATGTAAAAACAAGCCCTTCAGATTCTGCTGATAACAGCTTTCTTATAAGGTTCAGATATGAATTCCTGAGGCCACAGATATCTTGCTGTTCTTATCAGTATGCGCTGACTATGTACCCAAACATATGCAATACACAGGCACTATCCATCCAAGAAAATTACCTCAGTTAACTGAAAGCTGCAGGAAGCTCACCCCAATTACACATCAGATTTTCCCAGACATTTCAGAATCCTAGAGATAGACAAATATTTATGTTAAATTTCTATTGGTTCCTCAAGTGTGTGTCTGTTTACAAATTGTATATTTCTTTTGCATAAGTAAATATTTTACCAGAAATTTTTTTAAGATAGAGTTTTCACAGATATAAACCAAATAAATACAAATAAACAATTTTTAAAAGTGAAGGGGTGGCCTGCACCTCCACACTTGTGGGCGTTTCTCATTAGGTGGAACGAGAGACTTGAGAAAAGAAATGAGACACAGACACAAAGTATAGAGAAAGAAAAAGTGGGCCCAGGGGACCGGCACTCAGCATACAGAGGACCCACGCCGGCACTGGTCTCTGAGTTCCTTCAGTATTTATTGATCATTATCTTTAACATCTTAGAAAAAGGGAAGTGGCAGGATAATAGGATCACAGGGAGAAGGTCAGCGGTTATATGAATAAAGATCTCTGTGACATGAATAAGTTTAAGGAAAAGTGCTGTGCCTTGATATGCATATACAAACATCTCCATAAACCTTTGTAGTGCATAAAGAGCAGCATTGAGCTAGTAAGTCCCACCTTTCGTCCTAAAGCAGTTTCCTCCCATCTTAGTAAATAGAACATACAATTGGGTTTTACACCGAGATGTTCCATTGCCCAGGGACGGGCAGGAGACAGATGCTTTTCTCTATCTCAACAGCCAAGAGGCCTTCTTTCCTCTTATACTAGTCCTCCTCAGCACAGACCCTTCACGGGTGTCAGGCTGGGGGACGATTAGGTCTTTCCCTTCC
The DNA here is from genome assembly GCF_024542745.1 of Macaca thibetana thibetana. Lineage (NCBI taxonomy): Eukaryota > Metazoa > Chordata > Mammalia > Primates > Cercopithecidae > Macaca > Macaca thibetana. The sequence goes on from NC_065586.1 coordinate 80,192,051, forward strand.
CACGAGGCCATATTTCAGACTATCACATGGGGAGAAACCTTGGACAATACCTAGCTTTCCTAGGCAGAGGTCCCTGCGACCTTCCACAGTGTACATGTCCCTGGGTACTTGAGATTAAGAGAATGGTGATGACTTTTCACAAGCATACTACCTTCAGGCACTTGTTTAACAAAGCACACCCTGCACAGCCCAAAATCCCTTAAACCTTGAGTCACCACAGCACATGTCTCTTGCAAGGAAAAGGTTGGGGGTAGGGTCACAGATTAACAGCATCTCAAATACAGAACAAAATGGAGTCTCTTATGTCTACTTCTTTCTATATAGACACAGTAACAGTCTGATCTCTCTTTTCCCCACAAAAAGATAATAAAACATTGTAAACTCTGAAGAGAATCAACAAAAAGTATTTTTAAAAAAAATTCCACAACATGCTTTGTGGGAGCAGATTTCCCTTTCCAGGCATAGTTTTCTGTTTGTTTGTTTGTTTAGGTATTTGAAAGAAACGAGTGTACCCAGAGGAATTACCATATGTTGTAGTAACTGTCACCCAAGCTACCGATGTTAATATGAACATGTATTTTGATTGTTAGTAATAGCACAATAATGTTATAATAAAAAAAGTAAATAGATTGTATTTGCATGGCTAATAGACATTTCTCCAGAAACTATGAACAGTATTTCAATGACTACAATATTTTAGAATAAGAATCCCATCAAAATCCTGTAGTTTGCATCACACTGAAGATATTGTCTATACAAATAAGAAAAGTCATAATATTCTTTTAATAACCTGCTCTGAATTATGGTTTGTAATTAATTTAATGAAGGTTCAGTTTAATAATTTGATTTGGAAAGAGAGCATTGGAAGGGAAGCTCAGACCTAGACATTGAACTACTACAATTTATTCATTAGAATGGAAGAAATCTAAATAAGATAAAAGAGAAAAATTAAGAAGATTTTAATTAAAGTGCATGCTTGCCCATAACTTGTATTAATAAAAAGGAAACCCTATGCCTTTTATTAATAAAATATTTTATAAAAGTGAATTTTGTGGAGAGGAAGAAGTTGAATAATGCCCTCTTTTCTATATCACACAGACAGAACTGATCAGTTGATCACTTATTTTATTGGAGATCACCCCTTGCTTCAGATAGACACATACTCTGTGGTTCAATAATTGTTCCAGTTGCTGTTAACAATGAAAATATCTTCCCTAATTAAAATGAGCCAAATTGCCTAAATGATAAGCCAATTTGTCATATTAAGATTCTCATTTTCATTAAAAGCATGTTTTTAAAAAGTAAAAATACATTTTATAATAACACCTACATACTTTATTCATCTTTGTTTTTCTTTTTTGGAAACTTCTCTTGCAGTTATCTTGTTTATTTAAGGTTAGAATTGATGGACAAATATGAAATTGCTGATATTTTTGACAGAAAAGTTTTCAGTATGTTAAGGGCAGGCTCTCAATATGTAATGGTAGAGTTTCTGTCCTATACACTGTTTTCTTGTTCTTTCACTCTGCCCTGCCTCAGCATAGATAAGAAATGCAGAACAGTGACCCCTATCTACAGGCCTAGGGGTAATCAGCTAAAACATGCAAGTGTGTCTTCTAGTTAAGACACGAAACAAAATTCTCCTTTCCATGATCAGTGTAAGTTTCTGTGTCAAAGTTTCATCACTCTTGATGTTTTATATTTCTTTTTTCTTGAAAGGGTTTAAGAATGTGTGTGTGTAGTCCATCAGAGAGATAGAGAAGGTGGCAGACTCACAGCTAAAGTTTGCAAGATAAAGGCAAATAATTTGGTCTTCTAGGATGTGCTTGTATTCCATCTTCTCCTTAGTGCTACGTTTCAATGACTGGTCATAGCATCTTATGAGGTCAATCCAAACTACCACCAACTTTTGTCTAATTAATACATCTGAGATACCAAGATAAGCCTTTAAAATGAGGTTTTAATTCAGATGTGAACAGGGCTGGGGGAAAATTTTCTTTCCTTGTGAAAAAAATCAGGCTTCAATGATGTGCCCTGTACAACAGTGGGTTTTCACTAATGTATGTACTTTCCACCTTTTAACATAATCATTTTCTCCCTGATTCCAATGTGACATGATTTTGAGCATCTTATTAGGTAGATGAGAACTCTCTAAAGTCATTCCAGCTTGCTCCAGCCTACTAAAGAAAAGGAGGATTGTGACTGCCCTTGCACTTAACACTTAAGTTCTTTTAATACAGGCTCACGTTGTATAAGCTTTATTGATTTGATAAAGAGGCAGCGATGACTGATTATTTTGATTGGCTGCTTTATGCCAGTAGCTTTACACATTTTAATAGGTTATTTCTTCTTGTGAAGTGGCTATATCTACCATGCAAATAAGGAAACAGGAACTCAGATCCTGTGAAATAGCTCTGTCGTTCTGATCTGAATTAATCTTTGTTGATGCAAGAGCCCGTACTCTGAGAGTGTTGAAGTGTGCAACATATAAAACCTCTATATTTTCACGGAGGTGCCTACTAAGCCATATCACATTATTTTATGTATTACAGTCATTTATCTGGATACAAATAAGAACTTTATGCTTATTTTGGTTACATCATTCTATATTCAATCTTGATACACTCTGTTCATAAATCAACTCTATTAAGAGTACTGTCCTAATTTATTAATTAGGATTATATTGAGCCCTATTGCTTAAAATAATATGAACTTTTGTGCCATTAAATGCTTCGCATAAGTCATTAACAAGATGGGAGCACTTTCTCCCAGGAACAGATCATACGATGGGCAGTAGGGGAAATTCTCCTGTTCTGTTTATGTCCTGGACCATTTGAGACAAATCTTGCTAAAACTAGTACCTTCAGAAGGCATAAGCAGGGAAATAAAGATGGGGAATGTGGAGGAGATTGCAGGCCTCAGCACATCACAGAGCCTTCTCCAAACTTTGCCTTTACGGTTACACTTTAGGAGCAAGAAATGGTCTTGATCACAAAATTTCAAGTATTCTACCATAACTTCCCTAGGAATATCTCTTCTTATTACAATCTCAGCCTCCTTAAGAGAGTTGCTGTAAATTTAAAGTCTAAAACATTTCTAGACTTCTGGCTAAAGAAGTAACAGCCACTCCAAAACATAAACAGCAACAACAGCAACAACTATTTCTTCCTTCTTATAATGTAATATATTGTACTTGTTAATAGCGTAGGCTTTTGATCTAATGGTTTTCATTTAATATTCTCATTCTGGCACTTAGCAGTCATGCAATCTGATAAAAATTCACCTAATTTATAAGTGCCAAAGTGTTCAATAAATAACAATTGTGCATATCAGTGGTGATAGTACTAGAAGTAGTAGAACATCTGTGTTAATTTTTTTTTTACCACTAATCAGCACACACAAATTGACCCCGGTTTCACCTTGGGACTCACACCCAGTATCTCAGATTGTATATTATACTTGTTGATTCTGACATAAGAATCTTAAGTTCTGTTTCTCTCAGCATAAGGTCCTTCCTCACTTTGAAAGAGAATGTAAAAGGGATAGATAGTAGGAGGGATACAGGAAGGAGGAGGAGAAGAAAAAGGAGGAAGAGACAGAGAAGGAAGAACAGTTACCATTTGACTTCATTATCCAGTGAATAATGACTGCCAGACAAAGCAGTCAGTCAGTTTATTTCTGCCCAGTTGCTATTTCTATTTGCTTAATATGCTTAATTTGGGGGGTTTTACAATGTATATAAGGGTATTTATTTCTATTTATTAATATTTTTGACACTAATTGTGTAACTCCATACCTCTTTGAATGTATTTCTAGCTACTTGAATGCCATTCCACATTTTGTACATCTTCTTATTTATCTCTGAGCTCATCAAAAAGATTTCTGTTCAGCTTTATTGCTTTCTGGGAGTTATTCTAGTACTATACCAAGGACACTGAGGAGGTTTTGTTATTCTTAATGAATAATTAAGTTAGAAAATATATCTATCCCTTTTACCAAAAATATGTGTTCATCTGCCATTCATCTGTCCTTTCTAAAAGAAGTCAACTAAAAATACTTCCCAATACTTTGTTCCTCTATCTAGAATATGACAGACATTCAAATTAATTTCTCCTTTCAGAGTGTTAATGGTTTGTGAAATTGAACTCAGTGAGATAGGCTTGCTAGCCATATAAAGTTTTCTTTATCATTCTCACTTTGTGAATGATAGACAGGCTTTCTCTGTTTAAAAGATATGTACTTCATAAGGATCAGAGGGCTACATAAAGTCAGAAAAATAAAACCCAAGTAGGACTTTGATTACTTAATTGAAAGAACTTAGATTAGCATATTGAACCAAATGAAGAAAATAATCAAGGAAGATCTAAATCATGATAACTGGAAAGAATGCACTATCTTTGCAATAATGCTGAAAATCAGCAACAACAGAAGCTGGCATTCTACACATGCCTTCTTATAGTGTAGAAAATAAAAATGTTTCAGATATTTCTTATTTATTATTCAATATCAATATGAATTGGGAAGTTGTATATAAAATTATTTGCATTTATTGAATAAAAATAAAGTACCAGGAAATGCTTTTAGGAGAAAAAAATTAAACATCACCCTACATCATCCACATTAAATTGGACTGTGCTGGAAGGAAGTTTCTTAGTCTGTAGTTTGCACAGCATCATGCAAATCAAACAAATATAGAACAAAGGATCTGAGATTTGCAAATTTTCATACTAATAATTGGAAGATTGAGAAGTTGAAATATGGTTTTGTCTGAATTAATAATTTATATAAAAAATATATTGCTATTCATAAAATATCTCACAATCTACCAGCTAAAGGAAAGCTTCTTATGAATGGGAAGCATCTCTCAAATAAGTAATTGTCCTTAGTTATAAATAATACAGTTAGATGACTCTCTCCTTAAGAATGCAAGACTCAATTAAATGTAATTTTTCTGGAAATAGCTTTAACCCAATCTGTCAAGCTTGAGGAGGGAAGCAGCCTGTCACTGTTTCTCTTTTATCAGGACACTTAGATCTAACTAAATTCAGGTGAAAAATAATGGAAATATAAGAATTATATGATGCCAGTTAGTTATTTGTCCCTGCCTCAATGTCATGTTGAATTGTCATCTCCAATGCTGGAGGTTGAGTCTGGTGGGAGGGGTTTCGATCATGGGGGCATATCCCTCATGGCTGAGTTCTGTCCTAGAGATAGTGAGTTCTCATGAAAAATGGTTACTTAAAAGTGTGTGGCACCTTTTTGCCTACTCTCTCTCTCTAGTTCCTGGTTTTATTACATGACATGCCTGCTTCCCCTTCACTTTCTGCCGTCATTGTGAGCTTCCTGAGGCCTCCCAAGAAGCAGAGCTGATGCCAGCACCGTGCTTCCTAAAAAGGGCTGCAGAACCGTGAGCCAATTAACCTTTTTTCTTCAAAAATTACGTAGTCTCAGGTATTTCTTTATAACAATGTAAGAACAACATAACATACTATAGAAAATTGAGAAAGGCATTGCTATAAAGATACCTGAACATGTGAAAGCAGCGTTGGAACTGGATAATGGGCTGAGGTTGGAAGAATTTTGAGGGCTCAGAAGAAGACAGGAAGATGAGAAAAAATTTGGAACTTCTTAGAGACTGGTTAAATGGTTGTGACTGAAATGCTGATAGTGATATGCACAGTGAAGTCCAGGGTGATAAGGTCACAGATAGAAATGACAAACTTATTGGGAATTGGAGCAAAGGTCACTCCTCTTATGCCTCTGCAAAGAACTTGGCTGTGTTCTATTCAGATCCCCCTAGGGATATGTGAAAGTTTGACTGAAAGAGTGGTAATGTAAGGTATCTAGTGGAGGAAATTTCTGAGCCGTGAAGCAGTCAAGATATTGATACAGGAGATAGAAAGAAATTATTTAGGCAGATAATAAGCCCAACAGAGTCCTTGGCAGAATCTCCCTTTTAGCCAAAAGCAGCCCCTAAAATCATTTCTTTTCTAACAAAGAGCAACCTGAAAAATCGAGCTGCAAACATAGATAAGCAAGCTGGAAGCTTCCACAGGTAAATCACAGCATCTGTGTTAATTAAAAAGAGCTAACTGGAAGCTAGGTATGTTCAACATGGAGGCTCCATCTTCCCTTTTCTTTGTCACCATATGTACAGTAAAGAAGCAGGCAACATGGTGCTGGCCGGGTAGAGAACCCATCTGCATAATAAAAAATTAGGGTGGAGGTGGCTAGATTTTCACACACTATGCAAATGGCACACCTAGTCCTAACCAGCTCTTCATGCCTTATGCAAATGGCACACCTGGTTCAAACAATGTGCCCTATGTAAATCAGACACTGCCTTTTCAAGCTCATCTGTAAAACCTCCTGCACTTCACCATGGCCTGGAAGACCCGCTCGGGACCACTCTCCCTGCAGGAGAGAGCTTTTTTCTTTCTTTCACCTATTAAACCTCCACTCTTAACCTCATTCCTTGTGTGTCCACATGCTTGATTTCCTTGGCATGAGACAATGAACCTTGAGTATTTACCACAGACAATGACACTGCTTCAATATCACCTGAGCACTTCTAACAACCTAATTCAAAGCAGGAGCAAAGGAATGACTTTAAGTAGGAACTTATATTTAGAAGGGAAGCAGAGAATGAAAATTTGGAAAATTTACAGCCTGGCCATGTGTTAGAGAAATAAAAAGTTTTTCAGCGAAGAATTCAAGTAGACTGGTGAGAAACCAGGTACTAGGGATATTTGCATATCTAAAAGGGAGCCAAATGCTAACATCCAAGACAATGGGAAAAAGGACTTGAAAGCATTTTAGAAAACTTTGTAGTAACTCTTCCCATCACAGGCCCAGAGGCCTAAGAGGAAGAATGGTTTTGTGGGCCTGCCTAGAGCCCTGCTATTCTCTGCGGTGTTGGGACACTTCTCCTCAGCTCAGATGACACCAGGTACAGACCAGTCCACTGCTTCAGAGGGTACAAGCCATAAGTCTTGGCTCCTTCCATGTGGTGTTAAGCCAGTAAGTGCACAGAGTACAAGACTGAATGAGGCTTGGCACCCTCCACCTAGATTTCAGAAGATGTATGGAAAAGCCTGGATGCCCAGGCAGAAGCATGCTGCAGGGGTGGAGCCCCCACAGTGAACACCTACCAGGCAGTGCCAAGGAGAAATATGGGGCTGGAGTTTCCTCACAGAGTCTCCACTGGAGCACTGCCTAGTAGAGCTGTCAGAAGGGGGCCACTGCCTCCAGACCCAAGAATAGTGGATCCACTGGTGGTTTGAACCCTGTGCCTGAAAAAGCCACAGGCACTCAGCAACCCGTGACAGCAGGCCTGGGGGATGAGCCCTGCAAAGTGAAAGGCTCAGGGGTACCCAAGTCCTTGGGAGCCCACCCCTTGCACCAGTGTGCCCTGGATGTGGGGCATGGAGTCAAAAGAGATTATTTTGTAGCTTTAAGATTTCATGACTGCCCTGAAAGGTTGTGAACTTGCTTGGGGACTGTAGCCCCTTTCTTTTGGCTGATTTCTCCATTTTTGAAAAGGAATGTGTATCCAATGCCTATACCCCATTGTATCTTGGTAGTAATTAACTTGTTTTTGATTTAACAGGCTCATAGGTGGAAGAGATTTGCCTTGTGTCTGATGAGACTTTGGACTTTTGAGTTAATGCTGGAATGAGTTAAAACTTTGGAGGACTGTTGGGAAAGCATGCCTATATTTTGCAACGTGAGAAGGACATCAGATTTGGGATGGGCTGGGGGAAAATGATATATTAATAGTTTGGGTATTTGTCCCCACCGAACTCTCATGTTGAATTGTCATCCTCAGTGCTGGAGGTAGGGCCTCTTGGGAGTTGTTTGGGCATGGCTTCCTCAAGGCTTGGTGTTATCTTTGTGATAGTTGATAGTGTGTGGCACCCCTCCCTTCCTTGCTCTTGGTATTACCATGTGATGTGTCTTCTGCCCCCAACTTTTGCAAGCTTCCTGAGACCTTCCCAGAAGCTGAACACATGCCAGCACCATACATCCTGTAAAGCCTACAGAATCATGAGCCAATTAAGCTGAATTTCTTTACAAATTACCTACTCTCAGGTATTTCTCTATGGCAATACAAGAATGGCCTAATACGTTATGTCACTTGAATTACTTTTAGTATTTTATGGGTTCTTTCTAGCCCTGAACCTATTTCAGTTTGGACAAACTTGAAGGAATAAAAAAGTAATAACATGAAAATAATTCCCTTGACCATAGGAAAGTATAAAATCATTCTTAGGGCTCTTCCTTGCCTCCTTCATTCATTTAAGCCTGTACATTCAACAGGACACATAGGGTTCTTAGTGGAGCCTCAACACCATTGAATGAATATTTGTATCTTCCAAAATTAATATGTTAACTTTTAACACCCAATGTCATGACACTCAGAGGTGGAGATTTTGGGAACTGATTAGGTTATGAAGGCAGGGGACACATGAATAAGATTAGTGACCTTATAAGAAGGGTTCCAGAGAGCTCCCTTGCTCCCTTCCACCATGTGAGCACTCAGTGTGCACCTGGACCTCTGTGCACTAGGCAGTGGGCCCTCATCAGACACTGAATCTACCTGTACCTTGATCTTGGACTTGCCAGCATCCAGAACTGTAAGAAATACATTTCTGTTGTTTATAAATTGCCCAGTCTATGCATTCTATTATAACAGAATACAGCCAACAGAGCCTGCCAGATACTTTAAGAGTTCTTAAGTGTTAAGTGCAAAGTCCATGACTATAGATGATCATGTTGTAAATGCTGGCAGGAAATTAATAATAGCACTGCCTGAGATCTGCAAACTTCTAGGTATCATTCAGCAGAATTGCATAAAATGAGAAGACTTAAATATGAGGCTGCTGGCTATTTTCTAAATCATGTGAGCACCTTGTTATCACTGCTATCATTTTTTAAAATTATGTAAATCATAGGAAAATTACAGAAATTAACTTGTATCTTCAAATTCCCATTGGCTCATGTATTATCATTAAAGACATTGATGGGTTATGGTTAAGGACATAAATGGAGAGGAATGGGAAGTAACCATGAAAGATATTTGCCATGATTAGAGAGCTTATTCCCTTTACTGAAATGGCTATAACCAAGGGTTAGTTGGAGGCTGAGGCAGGAGAATGGCGTAAACCCGGGAGGCGGAGCTTGCAGTGAGCTGAGATCCGGCCACTGCACTCCAGGCTGGGTGACAGAGCAAGACTCCGTCTCAAAAAAAAAAAAAAAAAAAAAATTTTTTGTTGCTCAGACTGAGGCACTTACTTCTACTTGGTAGTCTCTCTCACACACACACACACACACACACACACACACACACATATACACACAATTACACAGTCTTGGAATTTTTTAACCAGGAAACATTTGGTGAGTACCTTACATATCTCAGGCACATTCCTAGGTTCTATTGTGGGAAATAAATGAGTAAGGCAAGATCATTGTACTTTGGATGTCACAGTTATGTTATCTGTTACTTTACTTCAGATTAAATAACTTAAACAATCAGGGATCACCATCTTAAAGATACATTTTCAAATAGTTTTCCCTTTATGTACTTTTTTTAAATGCAAGGGAACACTTTTCAGCTTCATGTAAGCCACTTTTTCTAAAATATGTTTTACCTGTGAATTTAATTACTAATACCTTACATAAAAATATACCTGTTAATAAGAATAGAAATTACTACTCATTTAATATTTACTGTGTTTAAATTCTGTGTACATGCATTATTCATTCATTTAACGAACATTACATGCTTAATGATAAAATCAGTCATTCCTTTAACTATGGGAGAATCGTGATCACTCTGAGGTAAAGATTTTCATCCTGAGTCTTAAGAGTAGAGGTGCCATCTTTAATACTTTCCCAAATTCAGGCAGTGAACAAATCATTATCTTCTCAGAACTTTCTGTCTGTGTGTGTATGCATGTGTTTCTACCTCCATCTCTTTTTTTTTTTCTTTCACTTGCCTATCCCCTCTTTCTTTCCTTTTTTGTTTCCTGCCTTCTTACCTTGCCACCTGGTTTCTCTCTATCTTGTAAAATAAACAAAATAAAAAGACAATTAAAATAAAACTTAATAATAATTTCATTACATTTTCATATAATAATGAATAAAATTTAAATTACAAAGCATGCCTTGGGGAAAGAACATTTTTAAAAAATTCCAGTGTAACATGTACATTTTTATAAAGGTTTATCTTAGGTTATTTAAACACAGATCAAGTCAGGATGCTTTCATTCCATTTTCTTGATTTTAAGAATATTTGCCCTTTTCCTCTCCCTGTTTTTCCCTCCTCTCTTTTACAAAAATCTCTTTCCTCATCTAACACTCTTCTTTTTCTGATCTCCTTCTCCTTCCCCTGCCACCCCATCTCCCTTTCTCTATGCCATATTTCATTCCATCACCCTCATCTTGTTCCATTTCTGTGATTTAAAATATTACTCCACAATTTTGTGAATAAGCAAAAAACCAATAACAACATCGATGAAATTTTTAAAAAGTCATAATTAATGTATTCAGTGAAAATGTAAGATAATAATTAATAATAGCTGGAAATAACATATGTGGTGAATTTCCTATGTTCTAAAATTAATTAAATATCATAAAATATTTCTATCAAACTGTAGTTATGTGAAATTGCTTCAGGTATAAGGCCAATAATGCACATAAAACATATGAATGTACATGAAATGCACATATTAAACATGTATTATATTATAATTTCTTAGGTCAGGAAATCAGAAATATCTTAGGTGGATTTTTACAGTTTGGGGGTCTCAGATGGGTTGTGGTCAAGATTTGAAATGACTACAGACATCTGAAGAATTAATTGGGGCTGGAGGCTCACTCACATGTGTGCCTGTTGATGCTGGTTGGAGTCAGGGGACCTCCTCTTCTCCACATACCTTTATGGTGCTTGAGTATCTTCATCACATCAAAATTGACTTCCCACAGAATGAACAGTCCAAGAGATGGGGTCTGTCCATTGTTTGATGTCAAGGTCATTAGTAATACCAAAAGGATACTCAAATTGCCTGACATTCTACTGAATAAATAGTTTCTTCCTTAATAATGTGAGGAAGGACAGTGATGTACTGGAATAGGGGACCAATGTGTGGGAATGGTTGTTATAATGGCAGAGTCTATGCCTTGCAGATCATTGTCTCTCCCTTATAAGAAGAGCATTCTGAATGTATATAATATTTATAACAATGAATATAATACCAAGAGAGAGTTCAGTTACATGAGGGCAAATAATTGATTAAAATGAGTAAAAGCTGCAAATATGCTATTATGGGCTGAATTTTTCCCCTCCGAATTCATGTTGAGGTTCAGACCCCAGTGCTTCAGTCAGTGAATATGTTTGGTGATAAGGCCTTTAAAGAGGTAATTAACGTAAAGTTGGTTTGTATGGGAAGACCCTAATCTATTATGACCAATATTCTTTTTTTTTTTTTTTTTTTTTTTTTTTTTGAGACGACCGGTGACCAATATTCTTATAAGAGATTAGGACATAGTGTGTATGCAAAAGGAAAGACCATATGACAACACAGCAAGAAGACAACCATCTTCAAACCAAGGCCTCTATAGCAGGTACTGTACTAAAAATTGGGGCAGGACTTTAACACAAGTCTACAAGCTCTGAATTTCATGCTCGTAATCATTATGTTAGCAGGTATACCTAGAAAACAAAAAGGAAAAAATTTCCACCACCTAACTGTGTGACAGGTTACTTAGCCTTCTTATGCCTAGTTTTCTTTTCTATAAAGCAATGTTAGTTATCAAGCTTACCACAGAGAGTTGTGGTATGAATTAAGTGAGATAATGTATGTACAGTCCTCTGGAACAGAGCTTGGCAAGTGTAAAATGTTCGTTATATGTTAGGTATTGCTTTTATTACCGTATCTACATCCTTTCATATTCTTAAGCAAAATCAGTCCTAATAAAACCATATGAAGGATGGGAAAGTGTACTTTCCAGTGAAGCATTTCACAAGTATACCTCACTTGGAATGTAGGCATTACTGAAACAAGTAAAAGATAAACTTGGCAAATTGAATCACAGCTCTGCTCTATGCTCTGAGAGCCATCAATATGGAGACAATGCCCATCTTCCAGGTGACAAAGACTCTAACACGGACTACGATTGTGAAAATAAAAAAGAAAAGATAGGGATGATTAAAAATTATTTAGGAAACAGAAATGACAGGATTCAATGACTATTGAGATTCCAGAGGCTGAGAGAGTGATCCATTGCATTAGACGAGAGGCAACCCAGTGTATAACTGAAAGATTAATATTAAACCAAGTAGAAACTCAAGTAGTGACATGAAATACTCCATACTCCATAAAACACCTCTTATATTACCATAATATGAGTGTAAAAATATAGTAGCTTTTTAAATTATGAAGAACATTTAAGCAAAACCAAAATAATAGTTATGCTTTGGGCCATTTGGTTGACCACCTGCATATATTTCACTAACATTTTGGATTTTTTACAGTAATCTTTTTTCAAAAGTTTGGTACAATGGTCTGAATTAAGATGTTTTATTCAACATTTGAAAATCCATTTTATTTAATCATTTTTAGAGTAGAGAATTTTAATAATTTACTGCTCTTATTCATGTAAAAGCTATTCCTCTTCACTGAGTAAAATCCCTCTGCTACCTTATTCCTAACGCCTATGCATTATGCACAAAAGAACACCTTTAAATAATGCTGCACACCTGAGCTGTGTTTCAGAACATTTACACATGCACAGTGCAGAGGTAAATCAAAGGTGCCTTCTTGTAAACATTAAGAAAAGCTATAAAAAAGAATGACTCAATGCTAACAGAAATAGAGCCCTAATAAAAAGGTCCAAGTAAAATCTAGACAATAATTATATAATGGCATCACGTGCTAGGCTATTCCAGTTACTTAAAAAACTTGACTGGCAAAGGGTATTCGGGAAATCTGTCCCAAGGAGTAAGGGCAAGGGTTTGGGGTGGGGACACTGATGACTGCAGTAGTATCTTTAATAATTGAGACAATTGTTAAAGAAAAGTGTCATGAGCTATAGAAGCAAAAAAAAAAAAAAAAAAAAAAAAAAAAAAAAAAAGAGAAAAGTCCCATTCTCTGATAAAGTCAAATATGTCAGAAAAATGAGTTACAAATTGCTGACCACTCATTCCAGTACACTTGGAGAGACACTGTACTCTTACTAAATATGTCGTTCATCCGCTGACTGTCCAGCCCTGTGCATATCTGCATCTCTTCAGACTCCTCTTTCTTTCTGAAAGTCTCTTGTGATTCCTGACAGTGACATTAAGTGCTCTTGCCATGGGTCCCACAGCACCGTGTTACCTACACTTCCTCTGTTGTTATCCCATAAAAATACTGGTTATTAATTATAATTACCAGTTTCCGTCTCATTTTTACTTAAATGAAAGCTCCCTTAAGGCACAGAATGTCTTTTCTTTTTCACTGCTATATCCCCAGTACTTAACACACCATCTGATATTTATTGGTAATTTAATAAATATTTGTTAATTTGAAACAAAGACAGATTTCTATCTACTCTGTAATAAACTGTCATTCCTTCCCACTGGCAGTTTAAATTCCCTAAATTCTCTCTCACTCCTTCCAGCCCCAGTTCAATGTTCATAGAAACTCACAGAGATTTGATTCTCCTCTAGTTTCCTACAGTTAGTTATACAAACCATGATTACCACATTTCTCAGAACAGACTCCAGTTCATGTCAATTAATTACTTATATGAACAGATGAGTTTCAGTCTGTCTGTCTGCTACAGTATCCTTCAAAAGTGGCTAAAGAGATTTCCACCAAATTTGGGATAGGCTGCATGCTATGCTCAGACACAGACACACACACACACAAACACACACACACACACACACACACACACACACACACACACACACTCACTCTGAGAGACTATGAAGGGACTTCGAGGAATTATTAACTTGCCAAAACAACTTATATGAACTGAACTGTGTAATAGCTGTTTAATTCATGAACAATTCTTTGTGGTGCTCCAGAGCAATAACACCAGGATTTCCTTATCAACAAAGATGAGTAATCAAAGATTAGTAATTCTACTGAAGAACAGAGGGAAAGTCCCTCTGTTTTCACCAATGAGGATAAATACATATGGCCAGTGTTAAACTGTGCATTTCACGTTGGATTATCCATGCCAGGGTCATAACGGTCTAGCACAGTGCCTGGCACACTGTGGATGATAATTTATTGAATGGTTACTGTGGACCAAGGAGTGTACTATTTATCTAGTTAGCCTTAAACCCTATGTTATTATCCCCTTGTACCATTGAGGAAACCGAGGTTAAACAAGGGTAAGCTACTTTCCCTATAAGATATAGTTACTAAGTAGTAGAGCCAGAATTTGAATCCAGGTCGGTCCTGCTCTATGACCTTTTGAAAACTCAAAAACAAATCTTTTGAGTTTCAATAAATCTTTTGCAAATCATAAATAACATAAAAACCCGTGTTTAAAATGTATGGATATTGTAACTAGATTTCTAAATGATTAATTTAATAGATATTTGCTGCTTTTTATCATTATTTCTTTTAATGTGTCTTATTTCCCCAAGTACTTTGAAAGCCATTTAAAGGTTTATCTTCTCTTGTGTCTCTTTATTTCATCCTGGTTTCTAAGAAAGAGACTTCTACCTATTATTCCCAAGTGGTATTTGTTGACTGATATCCAGCTCAACTCTGCGAAGCTTAAACATCTTTGTGAATATTGAAAGTTTTAGGAATTTTGCTATGGTTTCATAATGAAATAATTAGTACTGGAGAACTGAATGTTTTGAGATTTATAGTGCAGGCATTTAATATACAAATCTGCAGTCTTACATCTCTTTTCATTGCAGATAGGTAAAATACTTGCAAAGATCTGGTCCATTTTTCTAATTATAAGAAAAGATTAATTTTTATCTTTTTTTTTTCTGGAATAGTAGCTTTAAAATGCCTTACTGCTAAATTTTAATGTGACTGCATAATACCATTTAAAAAATCCTTCTGGGGGCCGGGCGCAGTGGCTCACGCCTGTAATCCCAGCACTTTGGGAGGCCGAGGCGGGCGGATCACCAGATCAGGAGATCGAGACCTTCCTGCTAACACAGTGAAACTCTGTCTCTACTATTAGCTGGGAGTGGTGGCGGGCGCCTGTAGTCCCAGCTACTCAGGAGGCTGAGGCAGGAGAATGGCGTGAACCTGGGAGGCAGAGCTTGCAGTGAGCCAGATGGCGCCACTGCACTCTAGCCTGGGCGACACAGCCAGACTCCGTCTCAAAAAAAAAAAAAAAAAAAAAAAAAATCCTTTTGGGGACATTCTTATTTCTTAGTTCAGTAAAGAGTACAAATAGTGTGTATAATAATAATTGCAAAGGAAAAAACTGCTATGGGGATAGATTTGGTGCCTCAACTCAAGACACAGACATAATAAGCAGTAGATCCAGCTGTCAAACACCAGCAATGAACTCCTGGATCCACACTCCTCAATGCAACGCTACAATCAACTCCTTCAAAGTGTCACAGATGAGGGGAGGCAGATGTTTGATCTTATGGAAACTTTATATACATGTTCTGAATGATTATCAAAACAATTGTTTATAAGATTAACCTAAGACATGAACGTGGCTCCTTTTAAAAAAACGAAAAGGACTGTTCGCTTAATTAAATAAATCTACATATCCCAGTGAGGATGCTTGTTAACTGCATTTCTATTATATTAACTAATGGTTTTTCAACACAAGGAGAGAAATGTTCAATGGAAGTGAACACTCAATTCACAGAACTACAGACGATTAGTAATTATGAAAATATTAGAGGGGTGAGTGTTGGGAAGTTGTTTTAAAAAAACATATTAATTTATAATTTTGTAAATATAAAAACATCTTAAATTAGAGTTATAGGCTATAGATAAAAAGAGTAAAAACTAATGTAAACTTAGTTCTAAGATTTGGGGGCAATATAATCTAGAGAATTTGATGAACAGTGTTAAGCCTGGGCATTACATATGACCTAAAATGGAGTGCCTACATCTTTGCATGGGGACTGTTAAATGAAAGTGGATCATTGTGTTTTGTTTTCAGTAGGGGAGACAAATATCATCTAGCCATTTTTTTTTTTTTTAAAGCTAGGATTGAAACAGACATTTTAATACATTACCAATATTTAAAAATACTTTCTAATTTATCTCTCACAAAAGTTATATTTTAACTTTGCCATTGATCTGGCTTCTGTGGCGTTAGAATTAAAACTCAGGGAAATAAGTTCATCTGTAAAGGTAACTTTTTTTTTTTTTTTTTGGTCCTAAATAAAGGCTAGAGCAAAGCAATTACTTAAGATTTCCAATGTGTTCAGAAAGGTTTCCTCTGAAATTGTGGAGACTTTTGAATGAGCTTGGAAAATCAATCCATGATGTCCCTCTATGGGATGAGTCATATTTAGCAACCAGATCATGAGAGAAAAGAAAGGACAAAAATCATCCCATACACTCACAGGTGTGAGTCATAATGTTTTATTCGTTTGTAGAAAAAACACATTCCAGGCTGGGCGCAGTGGCTCACGCCTGTAATCCCAGCACTTTGGGAGGCCGAGGCGGGTGGATCACCTGAGGTCGGGAGTTTGAGACCAGCCTGACCATCATGGAGAAACCTCATCTCTACTAAAAATACAAAATTAGCTGGGCCTGGTGGCACATGCCTATAATCCCAGCTACTAGGGAGGCTGAGGCAGGAGAATTGCTTGAACCTGGGAGGCGGAGGTTGCGGTGAGCCGAGATCGTGCCATTGCACTCCAGCCTGGGCAACAAGAGTGAAACTCTGCCTCAAAAAAAAAAAAAAAAAAAAAAAAAAAAACACATTCCAAGTAAATCAAGGAAAACTTGGTAGACATTAATCAACATAAGCGTTTCTCTAGTTAAAGCCATTAAACAGGAAGTGTTTATTTCTCACTGATATTTCAATATATGGAGATTAAAGTTACTTATGTCTGTGGAAATCGCTTCTGAAAATCACATGGCTAAGATGAAAAATGAATAGACATAATTAAATAAGTACGCAAAATAAGTGTGCTTTTACTTTTGTTTAAAATATAAATTAAGAACCAGATAATCTAAGTGCTTTTCTTTAACCATAATAGATTGTACTTCAAAGATTGTATAATGTGTTTTTTCTAAACAAATTTAATCCAAATTAGCATTGCCAGACATTTTCTTGTCTGTTTTCTTTTTTAACTTAGAAAATTCTTTAGAATCTATTATTTTTAGTTGAAACTATCAAAAACTTACTAGAAAATGACATGTATAATTTATTTTCTGAAAAATCAGTCTGATAATTCTTCTGTCTTATAGAATTGTAGGTATTAGTTCCTAGAATTCTGTCTTGTAGAAGAATTCCTGTCTTATAGAAATGTAGGTATTAGTTCCTAGAAGAGTCAGATTGGTAAAAACCAATACAATTTGAATAACTCAGAAAGACATATCTAAGAAGGAATAGTAAGCAACGGCATGCAGGTCATTGATAATAATTAAGGTGCCATTATCTGTGAAATAAACTGATAAAGCAATAGTAGAGCATGAACTCCTGACTCCCAAACTGCATTTGCTTTGCACAGATGGTGAGTTTAGTATGATTGTCAGGGATGAAGCTAAGGTCAGTTCACCAAGTAAATGAAAATGAATGATGCTTTGACTCTATTTGTTATTGCTCTTATTCTCTGGAGTCAGGTGACTACAACAGACTGCAGTGTCTCTGGCCAGGTCACTATGTGTCTATAGAATTTATCCTCTAAAAACACAATCTTTTTTGTTTCTTTCTCCATTGTTTTATTCCAATAATTTAACTGCTAGGTACAACTCCACTATCCCTTAAGACCTTAAAGAAAAAAATCAATCAACATTTCTCCTATAACTCTCCTTACCACGGCTTAAAGCAATCCAAAGATCTTCACACTTACACAAATTTCTATTTAATTTCCAATCTCTTAATTGCTTCAAGTGATAGACTGTTGCTTCAATATATACTGTTTTGATTATTTACTATCTGGTATCTATATGAGGTTTAGCCCTTTGTATGATTTTATATCAAGTCATTTGTGAAACTGGCAGATTTTACTCACGTTTTGGGAACAAAAAGGATGTGTTCTCTAAAGGAATCAATTTCAAAACAGTAGGTATCACCTTTCTTAAAATCTCTTTTAACTACAACATCATCACATGGTTTACCTGAGCTTCTATTGCTTCCTGTATCAGTCCCCTGCTTTATAAACTCTGTTTCCAGTCCCTCAAATTTATGAATGTAAGTATGTGTATGTATTTTTATCAATATCATTTGATTTTATCCATAAACATAACTGATTATTTGAATAGTATGTGTATATATTAGCAGAACAGGCTCAATTATAGTGTGACACTCAACAATTTCTCTATCTTTGTGTTTATGTACAAGGAAAATGTTATTTCTCCTTTTCTAAAGATTGCTGTAATTTACTATAACTCTCTCTAAAGTAGATTTTCTCACATAATGACTCAGAACCCCATTCATAATGGCTGTATTTAGGGAAGAAAACTAGGGGACTTTCCACGGACTTTCTAGTACTTCACACCAGCTCACTTGACATTTCTTTGGCCATAACTCATCACATCGTCTAACCAACAGCAAAAATGTGCCCCCACACCCCAAAAAAATAGACTTCGATGTGACAAGAAGGGAAAGAGAATTGGATATTGGTAAAGATTAGTGATACCTGCCAAAGTCTATAGCCCATCTTTTCTCCGCTGATTTGTATTACCTTTTGTATGATATGCAAAACCTCATATATGTTTGGGTTTGAAACTGAGAATTTTTTGCTTGTTCCTTTTGGGTTTTTTAAATGTAATTTTTATATTTATCTCTCCCCCAACAATATACTGGATTATTTATAACAAGTTATGATATTATAATTTTATAATAAGTTTTAATACTTGGCAGTACATTACTCTTCCTTACAATGTTTTTCAGAATTATTTTGAGTATTTTTGGGCATTCACTCAACCCTAAGAGGTTTTGAAAAATTGTTCTAGTTCTAGAAAAGTAAAATCTTGATGAATATATTAACTTTGTTTTTGTAGAATAAATTGAATAGAATTGACAGCATTGGGTATTGAATTATCTTTAAACACGGTATAAACATATTTGGCTTTTTGTCTAGGATGCACTTTATTATCCAAAAAAGATTTTATAAACTACATTTTTGCACATTTTTAGGAACACAGAAGAATTTATTCTTGGTCTAACTGCTTTTGCTGATGAATAGATATGTCGTTGATCAATAACTTTTTTTTATTTCTGGTATCATATAACCTTTTAGAAGACTAAACTTCCAGGGCTATCCAATCTTTTGGTTTCCCTGGCCACATTGGAAGAAGAAGAATTGTCTTGGGCCACACATAAAATACACTTACAGTAATGATAGCTGATGAGTTAAAGAATAATAATTGCAAAAAAAAAATCATAATGTTTTAAGAAAGTTTATGAATTTGTATTGGGCTGCATTCAAAACCATCCTTGGCATCATGTGGCCCACAGGCCATGCGTTGGAGAGCTTGCTTTAGCTGTTGTATATCTTTGATGTTTTTTCTAAGTAAAAAATGTAGTGCCTTTGAATAACAATACTTTTATCTCTTCCTTTGTGTTCTTTAATTATTTTCATTCAGTGTTTAGGGTTTCTTGGAAAATACTAATAAGAGTGTCTTTGTTGGCTTCTCCATTTAAAATTAAAATGTCTCTAAAGTTTCTTTGCTTAATATTTTAATCTCTGTAAGTTTTTGAGGTAGATTATTAAGTTAAGGATTTCTCAGTGTTGGCAGTTTGTTAGATTTGATTTAAATCATTTAAAAATTTTGAATTTTCCTAAATTATTTTCCTTTTTCTATAATCCATGGGATAAAATGATGGCAATGTTTTAATTTCAGCACAACCTTCTAATAAAGACCTTAAATAAAATAAGGATAGAAAATAAACACAGTAGCTGGACATAGTGTCATGTGCCTGTATGTAGTACCAGCTACTCCAGAAGCTGAAGCAGGAGAATCGCTTGATCCTGGAGGCAGAGGTGGCAGTGAGCCAAGAAGATCATGCCCCTGCACTCCAGCCTGGGGACAGAGCAAGACCCTGTCTCAAAAAAAAAAAAAAAAAAAAAAAAAAAAAAAAAAAAAAAGAAAGAAACAGAAAAGAAAAGAAAAAAGGAAAACAAATATAAAAATAATATTTACCAGCACTTTGGGAGGCCGAGACGGGCGGATCACGAGGTCAGGAGATCGAGACCATCCTGGCTAGCACGGTGAAACCCCATCTCTACTAAAAAATACAAAAAAAAAAACTAGCCGGGCGAGGTGGCGGGCGCCTGTAGTCCCAGCTACTCGGGAGGCTGAGGCAGGAGAATGGCATAAACCCTGGGAGGCGGAGCTTGCAGTGAGCTGAGATCCGGCCACTGCACTCCAGCCTGGGCGACAGAGCGAGACTCCGTCTCAAAAAAAAAAAAAAAAAAAAAAAAAAAAAAAAAAATAATAAAATAATAATAATAATATTTACCTTTTATTTTAAAGAAACATTTGTCTATGTGACAACTTAAAGTATTTCAATTAATATCTGGAAAGGGGAAGGATAATTTAGGTAACTGTTATTGCTCAGCATTGTCTTCAGTACACTAGAAAATGTAGTAAGTAAAGGATAAGTGACAATTGGGAAAAAAGGAGATAATGGTCTCACTCAAAATCCTGTAATTTTTTTAACCTTGCAAATCTTCTAGGTTCTATTAAAGAGAAAAAATTAACTAAGAGGCTAGAAAAAAAGTTTAATAATCCAAATTTAATAGATTTTTAAAAATTTCCTAGAATTAAGAAAACCCACAAATTCCCAAGAATTTGAATTTGAATGCTAAAAATTATTCAGAATACTTTTGAACAACTTTAAAGTATTGTGTAACATGTTCAATAAGAAATTTTATGACTTTATTACAAAAACTATGAAATTGTATTGAAGAATCTGAAACAAGATATAAATAATTGAAAAGCCATCATGTTTTAGACTGGAATAACCTAGTGCTATAAAATCTCCTAAAATATATATATATTTCATTGTATACATATTTCACTATATACAAATGTATAAAATTAAATATATATGTAGACACACACATATGCACACATATATATCTGGGAAATTGCCAACTTTTTAAAAGACTTAAATTAAATGTTCCTAAAAGTCATATGGAAAAACAGAATATTTATTATTCATTTATTAAATTGTGTTGAATTTTAAAAATAATTTTCTAAGAAGCATATAGGTTATTTGTAAAACTAATCTGTTTCTACTTTTTAATAACTTTGTTTAATCTGTCAGAATTACATAATTCCTAATTTATCTAACTTATTCCAGTATCACCTTTTGTTTTTCTCTTAATCATATTTTACTTTTGTTCTTATTTTCCTCCCTCCCACCCTCTCTCCTTCCTTCCCTCCCTCCCTTCCTTCCTTTCCTTCCTTCCTTTTTCTTTTCCTTTTCCTTTTCCTTTTTTCCCTTTTCCTTTCCCTTTCCATTTCCCTTTCCATTTCCCTTTCCGTTTCCTTTTCTGTTTTCCTTTTCCTTTTCCTTTCCCTTTCCCTTCCTTTCCTTTCCTTTCCTTTCCTTTCCTTTCCTTTCCTTTCCTTTCCTTTCCTTTCCTTTCCTTTCCTTTCCTTTCCTTTCCTTTCCTTTCCTTCTTTCCTTTCTTTCCTTCCTTCTCTTTCTTTCTTTTTTCTTTCTCTTTTTTCTAGCTCTGTTTTATTGACAAATTTGTTTTATCAGTAATCTTCATTGTTATTAAAATTTGAGAGGAAATTTGAAAGGAATTCATTGTAATTCTATTATGTATTGGTTACCTTTCTAATTGATACATATATTTAATTTTGAAGTCTAAATTATTCAGTAGCATGCTTCCTACAATTAATAAAAATCATTGTTTCATTTATTAGTCACTTAAAGTTCCTTTCCCAAGCTATCCCACACTTTTTTGCTATATTAAAAATTAGGGTTACACGTTTTTTCTTTTTCTTTTTTTTTTTTTTTTTTTTTTTTTTTTTTTTGAGACAGTCTTGCTCTGTCGCCCATGCTGGAGTGCAGTGGCACAATCTTGGCTCACTGCAAGCTCCACCTCTGGGGCCCACGCCATTCTCCTGCCTCAGCCTCCCGAGTAGCTGGGACCACAGGCACCCGCCACCGCGCCTGGCTAATTTTTTGTATTTTTAGTAGAGACGGGGTTTCACCGTGTTAGCAGGATGGTCTGGATCTCCTGATCTCGTGATCCACCCGCCTCGTCTTCCCAAAGTGCTGGGATTACAGGCGTGAGCCACCGCGCCCGGCCGGAGTTACACGTTTTTTAACAGTCAATTTTATCAGCATATTTTATCATTATAGATACATCCATTCCATTGTTTCCTCAGTGGTGCACTTCTGTTTATTAAAGCTAATCACTTAATACTTCTTTCAGATAAATTTTGTATGCATTAACACTTCGCTCGTAAAAAAAAAAAGTGCAACTCACTCCCTGCATTTATTTAATTTTACCTAAACATGCTCTTTGAGACTGAAGCAAATGTGACTGATTTTTCAATGTGAAAAAATTAAAAAAAAAAAAAAAAAAAACAACAAAAAAAAACTGTTCCTGGAGTTATTTCTAAAGAGAAGTAACATCAGAATCATCTGAATCATCGGCATTGTCTATTTTGGAAAAATCTGATTCATCAAATGAATCGTTAGCCAACAACCATTTGAGAATGATGGTAATATCACACATATCACACATAGGAATGCTACATTTTCTAAGATTTAACATTTTCAGCGATCAAGAATTAGTATATTTTGTAAATGGAAATACTACTAAAAACAGAACGCTATAAACAGAATGATGGCTTTTGTTTCCAAAGTTGACATACTAGAGCAAAGCGAAAATGATAACAAAAGTGAGCTATTGCGTGGCCAAGTTATCTCTGGGTAAGCACTGCAGTCACAAATGCTACTGGTGAATATTCGCAGGGCAAACTGGAAAAGGCTTAAAATCACTTGTTAGGTATATGTCTCAAAATAGTTTTAATTTTGCTTTAACTCTAGCCTGCTATCTTTCCATAATATAGATTTCTAACATACTTCAGCCCTTTAATCAATGTTCTCTATTGTTGATGAGAACTCTGTTGTCACTCAAATTGTTGTATTAATATAATATCTTCTTCATGTTGATAATATTCATGATGATGTTCTATAGTTTCACTTCCTTGTCACATTTATTATGTTTTATTTACACTCATAGACTGTTACTATTTTTGTTTTTTATTGAAATGGCTATATTTTTCATTTTGAGATCTGCATTTACTTTGTATGTTCATCTAATCTTATATCCTTCCTTTCTTTTTTTTCTTTTCCTTCCTTTCATTCTTCCCTTTTTGCACTTTATTGTTATATTTTACAACTTGCTTTATTTCATTGATTTTAGAGCCTATGTATGTTAATTTAAATTCATTTTCAAATTTCACAATTTTTTTCACATTTCCTACAGAAAACTAATTTTAAGAATATTGTTTTATTGCCTGTAGGTCTTCATTTCCTTATATACTTTGGATATTTTTTTTCTTTTGATTTCTATAGCTTGCCTTCCCTATTAAAGTACTCTTTTTTTTTAAATTTTTTTTTTTAAAATTTTATTTATTTTTTATTGTTATTATACTTTAAGTTCTAGGGTACATGTGCATAATGTGCAGGTTTGTTTAAAGTACTCTTTTGGATTGCTTTTCTACTCTGCCTCCAAAGGTCCTCTCAGGTTGATGGCTTAGAAAGTCTGTCACAAATGTGATATTGGGTCAAAGTCTGAATCAATTTTTTGAATCAATTTGCTCCAAATTTTTCTATTAATCCATGCCAACCTTCCAATGCTTCTTCAGGTAAAAGACTTTGTAGAAATCAAAGCCTTTTAGGCTGTGAATCTGAGTCTTATTTCATTAAGTGAATCTGGCTTATGTTCTTTGCGGTGGGGCATTTTCTTTAAATGAGACGCCAATTATGCCCTTTGGATTCAAAATCCAAAAGCTTATTGCCAATACTCATCCTTGGTGACAGACATGATTTTTGTGTTTATGTCTATTTTTTAAATTATCTATTTTCTACTTATGTATTTTCTGTCATTGCTATGTATTGGATAAATGCAGTTGGTAGTTCTGTAAGCATCAACACTAACAAATTAGAGAGTATAATTTTTTATAAGTGCATTTAATGAAATATAGATGGAGCATCATCTTTTCCATACTGCTCATTTTCATTCTAAAATATGTAATGATTGCAAAAAGGAAACATTTCTAATTCAAGTTCCAAAGCTTGAACTGCCACAATTTGACTCACTCAGTCACATTTAGTGATTGTAGAAAACCCCTCTATTACTATGTATATCCAGATGAACAAACCCTTCATGTCACATGCAAGCTTACCCACAGTAAAAGGCTGCTTTCATTCTTTGCCAGGTCTGTTGAATTGAAGTTTATACTGCAATCAAAAAATATTTTTTTTAACTAAGGAATTATTTTCTCTTATTTAATTTTATATTTCAAAAAGATGATGCTGCAAGTTCTCAGAAGCTCTTTACCTTCCAGATACTAAAGGATTAGCAGCACCCCACAGCTGGAAACAGGCAAAATGGGTGCAAGGCATCAAGCAGACTCATCAAATATCACTTTATTTACTCTAAAGCAAAAGCATCATTTACCATTCCATTCCAGCTCAGTCATTTTAGGCAGCCACCATACCGTGATAACTGCAGTCTGCTGTGATGATTTTTATCTGTGAACTAGTCACAATGCTATGCATGAAAGAATTCATTCCCTAATCTAAAACCTCTGCCAGTAAAGGACAATTGGTGACAAATTCCCTTTGTTCCATACCTCCCAGCAGATGATCTCTGAACTGCCCATCAATCCTATACTTTCACAGGTTTTAGTAAATTCCCTTGTGTTTATAGGGAATGTCTAACTTGTACTTCCATTATTTAAATTGCCTGGAAAGCCACATCTCTAATACGGCCACATGCCCAGTGTTGATGACTATAGATGAGAAATGGCAGAGTCTTTTCATTTTCTAGCCAAAAATTAAAATTGCCACTCCAGCTGCCATATTCCTGGGTATTTTATCCCATCAAGTTAAAGAAAAATCTATTACTCCCAATACTGCTTTTTCTCCTGTTTTTGAACTCTGATGTTATGATCTAACTGCAAGTGTTTCCACAGTCATGACAGGGCTTCCTTCCCAACTTGATTGGTTTCCAGGCTTGTAAAAGTAAATGGCTTATCTACATGTGAGATTCAGTTCCTCTGCTCTCTCTGTAAAAATAGGGAAAAAATGTGTGCCTAGTCAGGGAGGAAAAGTATATGTCTCTTTAATACCTTCAATTCAATATTCTTTCTAATAACATCACTCATATAATATTAGCTCAATAAAAGTATTGGAATTTAATCCACAGTATAAAGCAAAACACATATAAGAAGTAAAATATCAATACATTTAAATATTAACTTTTTAAATTTATGGCCTTTATCTTTGTATTTAAATAACTGTGTTTTTATGGATCATTTAAGTAAAAAGATAGATTTCTTCACTTATTAAATAGGAGCAATACTACCTATTTCATTTTGTTGGTGTAAAAATTTAATGAAATAATACACCAAAGTTTTTCAAACCCTAGTTTGCATAAGAATCACCTGGACACATGTTAAAATGCAGAATAGGTATCCATTTGATATTCTTATGCAGGATCTGGGACACAGACAAGATAATGCATTTTTTTTTTTTTTTTTTTTTTTTTTTTTTTTAAGGATCACATTGATTTGGATGTTAGTAGCTAGTGGGCAACTTGAAAATCATTGATAAATACAATTGATTAGCACAGTGCTGCCACATATTAAGGATTCTATAGATGCTAATGATTATTGTCTTTTTAATATACTATGCATTGAACCATAATGTTATATTGGTGATACCTACAGGTACTCCATAACTGCGTAGCTGGTAAAGCTATTATTCAGGAATGACTGCAAAGTGACCCCTGCCTGATTCCTGTCCTGTTCTGGATCCCTTGATAAGTGATTATCCCTGTGTTGAGTGTCTATGTTCTCAAATTATGAATTTAGCATTCCACTGGTATATAATATTGAGGTGCTCAATGAATAAATCTCATTTTGTTTGTAGTTTTTCAAAACTGTCTCCTTAAATATTCGATTAGATTGGGCAACACAGAGTTCCACATTTGAATGCATTCTTCTCTGCTCTTTGTATTTCTAAATACTTGAAGCAAATGTGAGTGGTTTTAGAAGTTCATCAAACTTCTAAATTTTTCCTCCTGATTGTCTTATTTTGATTTTTCCAATGCTGAGAATGGTCTCTATTCTTTACTTCATCATTCAATTTTATTTTTTCACAACAGTCCCATTGATTAAACAAACTTTCGCTCAGAGTAAAGTAAATCTAGCCTGTTTGATTTAGGTAGTTGCCTAGTATCTACTCAGTTTTCACTGAAAATTGTTTTAAAATTAAATATGAAAATAGCTAAAATCATGAAAGATTTGGTTGAAAACAAATAAATTGCTTTTTAGGCAACTTAATATGCTATATCCTTGATTTCCTATTAATGTCAATGGTAATCATTGGAATTGTGAAGCGTGGTTTGATTTCAAACAACTGTTTTAATGGAGCCACTCAAAGACAAAAGTACAATCATCTACTGTCAACCTAATGTGATTTGTGGGAATCACCCACAGGCTATTCCACATGTGACAGCACAAACCAGTATGCAGATAATTGATTTTTGATCGCAGGTACAATGACTTATTAAGATGAAAATAAGAAAAAAATCACCTTATAACTAGTTGCCCCTTGAAAAATTTATTTCTGAAAATTTGCCTTACAGCAATTATTTATCATTGGAAGACAGTACAAGAAAGGAGGTTTTGCAACTGTTGGCTAAAGTTCTTAGGGTAGTAAAGACCGAATTGCCATGTGGTAACATGCATCAGGAAGGAAAGAATAATGAACCAAAAATACAGACATGAATATTGAAAGAAAAGGTGGAAAAATTTGAAAGAAGATTTTAATTACTTTACAGTTGTGTCCAGGCTTGTCTGTACCCCTAAATAATCTTACGTGACAGATTTGACTCTAGGTTATGCCTAGGAACTGCTAAGTAGAATTAGCATTACTCTCTGGCCACGTACATTGGATGGAAGATTTTAGAATAGATGTGAATTGAGATCAATATACTTTGAATATGACTCTTAGCAGGAGGAGAAATTTAAATTATTTGCTAATACTAAATTTTAAAGTGATTTTTTTCTTTATATGTTTGAGCATTTCAGTTGAGCTGGTGAACAGAATATATTAGGAATTAAGAATTTAAACCAAATTGGAAAACATGAACATATATTTATATCCTGCCTAATGTCTTCTATATCATGATACTGATAAATGGTCTTCAATAATAATTCCTAATTATTCAACATCTCATCCATTCTTAAAAAGTGAGGAATATTAGATATCTAAAATTCATATTTGCACAAGTCATAGGGTTTGACTATAATGAATTTAGAGCATAGGAGGAAAAAAACCAAAATTGACAAGGCAAGGAATTAATCCACAACCAATTTCAGGGCTAGAGGAACTAATGGCATAATAGCACTATTTCCGCAAAAATACTGACTTCTATTTCAAAAACAGTGTAAAACACAATATGTATTTATGTAACAAGAGCTGATTTATATATCGAAAGGATCATATCTGATAGCTCATACACCACACTATACCAATATTTTTAATCAGAACAGTGGTCCAAACCCGATTCCTATGTGAACCTAGTTTAAAGTACGCCTTTAGGCAGCAGGAACAGGGCCACCTATGGTCTTTGTGACATGAAATGCTACAGCTTAATTTTGTTTTTACTTATTTGAGTTTTCACCATTCAGACTCTAGAATATGATTACATTTAGTGATAAGGGAATCAAAGTCTAAGATCACCTCAACTAAATTTATCCAACCCCTTCACTAAAGCCTTCATTGAGTCCCATAAAATCACCTTCTCCCTTCAATTATGGATAAAGAGCTCAGTAAAGATAAAGTTCACTAAATTGTCAAACTCCTCATAGAAAAAGAAAATTTGTTCTTGAATATTTCAGGATAAAGTTTCAAGTAATATAGAAGATAAAGTTATTCTTACTATTGTGATAATAGTGTTATCCCTGGACCCCAGTCATTGAATCTGCATGGGGCTCAATTAATGATTTACTACATTAGATCTTAATTTTTAACATTTTTAATGTAGCTTTTTAACATATATTCTTTTCATGTTGTGTTTATGAGGAGGAGAATGAGTAAGAGTTGAATTGATGGAGGATTGTCACTGTGCCTAATAAGAGATGGTGGTGGCTTGACCAAATTATCTTGGCGCCCAGAGCCACCCATAAGGCT
The DNA here is from genome assembly GCF_024542745.1 of Macaca thibetana thibetana. Classification (NCBI taxonomy): domain Eukaryota; kingdom Metazoa; phylum Chordata; class Mammalia; order Primates; family Cercopithecidae; genus Macaca; species Macaca thibetana. The sequence goes on from NC_065586.1 coordinate 80,220,623, forward strand.
AAGCTGTAGCAGTATTAGTGGCTGCTTGAAGAGTAGTGTACAATCCTAAAATTTTGCTTAATGGAGGAGGAGTTTCTTTATAATCAGTCCTTTAAAAACTGTGCCATAGAGGAAACTCTGAATTAGAAAATGTCATCAATTTGTGTGTCAAAGTGAACTTTTCAAACAGAAACAAGACTAGAGAACATATTGAATAAGAATGAGACAGGTTGGAGTATGGGGAAACTTTCAAGGAGCTTGGAAAGAAATATAAAGAATATAAATAATATTGCAATATAAAGAAATGAAAGCAGATCTAAAGATGTTTACATGAATGTTAAATGTCCTCAAAAATGTTTCTTAATAGAGGGAAGCAAACTTCTGTAAGTTATAGGTGAACTCTTTAAAAGGGTGAAAAGGGGCCCATCAAGGTAGCTCTTGTCTGTAATCCCAGCACTTCAGGAGGTGAAGGTGGTGGATTGCTTGAGCCCAGTAGTCCAAGACCAGCGTGGACAACATAGTGAGACCCTGCCTTTACAAAAAAGTTAAAAATTAGCTGGGTGTGATGGTGTGTACCTGTAGTTCTAGCTTCTTGGGAGGCTGAGGCAAAAGGATTGCTTGAACCCAAGAATTCAAGGCTGCAATGAGCCATGATCACACCACTGCACTTCAGCCTGGGCAATAGAACGAGACTGTGTCTCTAAAAAAAAAGTGAAAAGGGCTAGACAGACAGCAGCTCAAGGCCATCTAAACATGACAAATAGACCAAATTAGTGACCTTTCTGACTTGGAAGACTATCCTGTAGAAAGGTTGTCAGCCTCATAGCTGACTTTTAGTTTAAATTTATTCCTAGAGAAAAGATGATTGCCTACTCTAAGCATACCACAGAAATACTTTTGGGAGAGAGCTGCTTTTTTATAAATAGAATTCAATCTGAACATGTCTTTATGGAAAATACTTGTTTCCCAATATTTTGCAATTTGTTTTTAATAATTTAATATGATTTGGCTGTGTCCCCACCCAAATCTCATCTTGAATTGTAGCTCACATAATTCCTACTTGTTGTGGGAGGGACCCGGTGGGAGATAGTTGAATCATGATGGTTGTTTCCCCCATACTGCTCTTGTGGTAGTGAATAAGTCTCATGAAATCTGATGGTTCTATAAGGTGGAGTTTCCCTGCACAAGCTCTCTTTTTTTGCCTGCTGCCATGTAAGACATACCTTTTGTCTTCCACCATAATAGTGAGTCCTCTCCAGCCACATGGAACTGTGAGTCCATTAAACCTCTTTTTTCTTCATAAATTACCCCGTTTCAGGTATGTCTTTATCAGCAGCATGTAAACAGACTAATACATAATCTGTGAGCCATAATGATTCAATCTCTCATTCTTAAAGTTTTAAATAGTTATATTTTTATTCTAACTAAATGCTATCTTGGATTATGAGGGTACAGGAATTATACTATGCCAAAAAGTTCCATACCGGTCCAGAAATCCTACTCTTCAATGTCAAAGGCCAAATTAAATGTGGATCAGTGGCGAGAAAACATAATAACCATTACAATAGTAATAATTTTTATGATGAAATCATTAGTCACTACATGTATGCATTCTTTATATATATGCCAGGTACATTCTATCTATCTAACCTAATACATTCTTCAAATATCTTCATGAGAATGTGGTATTATTTTAATCTTACAGATAAAAGAGTAAAATATTTATTAATTTTAGCAGCTATAATTTTGGTAGAGGATGAAATTTTCTTAGTTAATATCAATGATCATAATCAAATACGTAGAGAAATAAAATGTTTTCAATTTATCACACTGCTATTAATCAGCATCATGCATGGAACTATTGGTTATGAGCTCATAAATACAAAATGTATTTTATTCCATATTAATAAATATGTCAAAAACTTTTAAACTTGAATTAATATATACTGGAGTATGATGACAGAATATTTAAACAATAAAATGAAGTCTGTCCTCTTTTGTTTTTTTTGCATAGTCAATGTTCAAAGTTCATGGTTGTTCCTATATTAGGCACTAGAGTTGATATGACATAGTGTTGTAGAAGCCACATATTTCTTTTATAAAGTAACTTGCAAATGTCACCTATTCTTGATCATAGACACTTTTTTTTTTTGGTTTGGTTTTTGTGACTTATTTTAAATATTATGTGGCTGGGCGCAGTGGCTCACACATGCAATTCTAACACTTTGGGAGGCCAAGAGGGGTAGAACACTTAGTCCAGGAGTTTAAGACCAGCCTGGGCAACATTATGAAACCCCATCTCTACCAAAAAAAAAAAAAATATATATATATATATATATGTGCCATGATATCATGCACCTATACCTATAGTCCCAGTTACTCAGGAGGCTGAGGTGGGAGGATCCCTTGAGCTGGGGAGATGGAGGTTGAAGTGAGCTGAGATCATACCACTGCACTCCAGCTGGGCAACAGAGTGAGACTCAAGTCAAAACACACACACACACACACACACACACACACACACACACACAAAACAAACAAACAAAACTTAAATATTATTCTGGAATTACCTAATCCTCAAAGTTTTTTTAAAAGACAAGTTTCCCAGGACAATAACATTTTGGTCATTCGATGTCATTGATAAGTGATTTAAATATTTTATCAGAATTTATTATTTATTTTCTACCTAATTATTATGAACTCCATCTACTTAGGAAGTTTTTAGAGATATTCTAGTGATAGACAATTGTGGTTGATCCTAGAAAGTAGAGTTATCTACTCAGAGCAGTTGCCAAAATATTAACCATAAATATCCTTCCTCTCTCAATCTTTAAAGAAATGAATATTATTCACTGATGTGTTCATTTATTTTTAAACAACTTATCTATTGAGTACTATGTATCCTACTTGGTGTTCAGTATAGGGATGAAGTAATGAATATGTGATTTATTAAATAAGCATTTACTAATCTATTGGACTAAGCACAAAAGAAACAGCCCAACAGATCACAATTTCTGATTATCTGTTGATTCAGTAAATAATTCCCCAAAGAAATGCAATTCAATGACTATCTCCTCCCTGAAAAAAGAAAAACAATACTGTCTTCAGTTTTCCAAAGTTTACAATTTAGCTATATGTACAAGAGCTTTTTTGAAAAAGTATGTCTTAAATCATTAACAATTAGCCCAGACAGGGAAAGTCACACTCCTGTTGACTGAGGTTTGGTACCTGTATGGATGGCTTAACTTTAGGTAAAAGTAAAGGAGGAAAAAATAATCAATCCAGTTTCAGCAGGGAGCATAACAGATCTAGTGATTAATTTAGTGAGCCGGGGTAAGAAAGACAAGAGAGAGACTATTTTATATATTTGGGGGGCAAGTTTTAAATTTATTTTATAAAGGTAATAATTGAAAAAATGGGCATGTCAATTATACTTTTAAACTTTTAAAAAAATTATTACTTTATAGACCAATGCACTCAATAATTTAGACAGTTTTTTTTTTTCCTTCCAGCGCTAATCAAATTAACATTTCTTCAATTAAGCAACAAAAGAAGTTGTTGAATGATGTTCCACTAGACATGCTGGGGTAAAAAATTGACTGTCAGGTTTCCATGAGCCACCCTTCAACTCTACACAGTAATTTCATTTAATCTATTTCTATTCATTTGTCTGTTTTAAAATATTTCATATGGTTGGTAAGGCTAGGAAGGCTGTATCATTCCATTTAGGTATCAATTTCTTGATGAACTAATGAAAGGCATAGCTCAGCATGCTGCAGTTCCACAGTTTGGATAAAAAGTATAACCATTTCAGATACACTCAGAATAAAGTAAAATAGATCAAGAAGTGTGAAGAAGTAAGTCACATATGAAATTGGAGTGTATTGTCAAAATACAACAAAACCAACAAAAAACTATTATAAATATTCAATTCTCTATCAAACAAAGGCAGTAGATGAATGCTAAAGAAGCCACAAACAGGAGATCAGAATAGTTTCAGAAAAAAAAAAAAAGGAAACCAAAGAATAGTTTAGAAAAAATGACCGATAGGAGGCAGGACTCAGTTGCAGCTCCCACTCGGACAGACAGAACAGTGTGTGGAGACACACATTGTTGTGAACTTTTGCTCCAAGAACTACCCCAAGAGCAACCAGGAAAACTGAGAAAATCCACAGGCCCTTAAATGTACAGATGGATTCATTATTATAACATTCAGAGCAGCAATTCTAGAAGCATATTTCTTGGTCTGAAAATGACATATAAAATTAACTTGTATTTTAAAATTATGTATGTATGAAGTAGTAGTATTTTTTTCTAGTTAGTTTCTTGTAAGGTAGTGGTTGAGAAGTAGTTAAATTCTAACTTTAGTTTTGGTCAGTATATGCTCATTTGTTTTAAATCTAATTATTTAGAAATGAAATTATCTTAAGCTGAAAAAAGGTTTTCTGTATAAACATTCTGAATACATGACTGGTATATTCAGATGATATTTTCCCAGATTTTCAATCTGTGGTTAAATTTAGATTTCATAGCAAAAAGTTAATCATAGGCTTTCTTAAAAATGTAGTTCTTCCTATGGGTCAGATGTGATGTATTATCACGCTATTATTTATCTACATGATAACTAATGACATTGCTTTCTTTATGGCCTTGTAGAGACAAGAGAACTGAGGGTTGAAGAGTTTGTATTTCTTTCCTGAGGTCATCAGTAGTATCAGGGTTATACTCAGGTCTACCACCTTCAGATTCAGAAGTCTTCATATAAAGCTCAACTACCTAAAAAGGCAAAGGAAAAAAAATAATCTGTGTTCTCTCCCAATGGAAAGTCGTTTCCTGGTGCAATTGGTCTAGTAGGTATATGTCTAATTGTACAGTAACTCTGATTTCTTGTTACAAAGAAGAATCAGTAAACATTTATCTTCTGTAACTATTATTCACTCAGTAGATGCAGACACCTTTTAAATTTGTCCATAAACAAAACACTGGTATTTGACTACATTGATTTTGGGAGGAATGTATCAATTTCTTCTGACTTTTCAAATGATCAATAATTCTCTAGAGATAAACCACATTGTTTTTGGACCCTGAATTCTGAAAATAAAAAATAAAAAGTTGTTTAATAGTTTAAATAGGAAAGTATGATATTTGTTTAAAGATAATGGTAGAAACACATTTTATTAATGTTGTGGTCAGACAAGGTAAGAGTTAGATAAATGCCTAATCTGTTTATGATATTAATAAAACTGTTAAGCTGTTAGTGATAGCATAGGCATCCTTGTTTAACAGATTAATTGAATTTTCAAAGCAGATGCTGAATTTTATGTATGAATATATTGAATTCAATAATTTATATCTAGTAATTTCAATGCAGTGTATGTAAAGATGGGTGTCTTATTTTCATTCTAATTGAAAGAACATGTCACTGGCTTAATCTCCCAAAGAGTATTTGTTTATAATTTGAATAACATATAACTGGAAAAGGTTTAAGGTATAAATTGACGTAGAACGTCCTTTTTTTGGTTACTCATCTCTGGCATTGCCTAACTGTCTATTCCAACTACTATTACTACATAACATATGAATTCATGTCTCTCCACATGTCCTGGGCTTTGACAGAGAATGATGTCTTCAGTTAGTGAGACCTCTTAAATGGCAACCTAAAACTCCAAATTTGAGTGTCTTAGCAATTAAGGCAAATGATTTTTCTATAACAAATCAGACAAGCACCTAAATCAATAAACACACACACGGAGTACACACAATAATTTAAAACAAAGGCCTGGCACAGTGGCTCACGCCTGTGATCCCAGCACTTTGGGAGGCTGAGGTGGGTGGATCACAAGGTCAGGAGTTTGAGACCAGCCTGGCCAATATAGTGAAACCCCATCTCTACTAAAAAATATAAAAAGTAGCCGGGTGTGGTGGCGCAGGTGCCTGTAGTCCCAGCCACTTGGGAGGCTGAGGCAGAAATTGCTTGAACCTGGGAGGCAGAGGTTGCAGTGAGCCAAGATGGCACCCCTGCACTCTAGCCTGGGCGACAGAGTAAGACTCCATCTCAAAAAAATAAATAAATAAATAAAACTAAAAATAATAATTTAAAACAAGAGATTTTATAACCTAGCTTTTTCCAAGCACCAGCCATGGGAAAGAAATAAAATTTTCTTAGAAACATTATCTGTCTCATTTTTTCACTATCTCAAGGCCATCCATCCCAAACAATTGGCTGAATACCATTTATCATTCTATTCTTGAGCGTAAACCATAAACCATAGTGAGGTTACCAATATACTCCAGTGAAACTATGATTCTCTCTCATAATCTCTTATGAGTAAAAGCCAAGGAAGCCCCTTTTATCTTTGAGACTTGAGCAACAGAATGCAGAGGTCTTCACTCAGTCCAGAACTATGGTGGCATGGCTTGGGGCCAGGAGCTTGGAACTCTAAGTCCTTTCAGTCAATCAAAGGCTGCACCACAAATTAATTGAATCCTGGATAGATACATGGCTTACTCATGTCTCATTTCTCCATTCAAGTTGCTCTACCTATACTGATATCCCAAATAATATATATATATATATATGCAAACCTGAAATTATGTATATATAAAATATCAGTATTAGTTACATTGTTTTAAGCATCTCTATGTCTACATTGTACTAGAGCTTTATAGTATAGTGATTAAGACAGTATATGGAGACATACACAGTTTTAATGTAGAGACATACTCTCTGGGGAGAAAACAAAACTAGTTATGTGACCTAAGGCAAATTATTTAAACTGTCAGGGCCTCAGTTTCCTCATCTTCAAAATGGCAACAAAATGAACAATTTTTAGTTTATTATTTTATTGAAAGTATGAGATGAGATAATGCATGTAAGTTTCTTAGAAAAGTGTCAGGAAGTTTCTCATCACACCTACCAGTAGAGATTTCCAGCAAGTGTTCAGGACATTTTAGCTGTTAAAATTTTATGAATGATGGAAGTAATAGAGCAGTAAGGTTAATACACACAGCTGAAAAACTGTGGAGTCAGCACAAGAACTTAAAATTTCCTGGCCCTAAAATCTTGTTCTTCTATTTTGTTCTTTCTCTCCAATGTCAATAATGTTACTGTCTTTTGATTTTCAGGCGGTGAACAGAGTCCAGAGCCAGGCTGCTGGGGTTTAAATCTGAGCCTGCCATCTGACAGCTGTTAAGCCTTCAGAAAATCAGTGCCCTTCCTCTTTAGATGACTCTTTTCTAGAGTGTGGATAATAATAACCCCTAGACTTGTGATAATCAAATTAAATAATGTAATTGAAGTGCTTAAAATATACCTGGTACATAGTAAGTTCTATGTAAACTTACTACCATAATTATCATTATTTACCACCTGTTTTAGGTATTGGTCTAATCTTTATTTTGTTTTATTTATTTATTTATTTATTATGCTTTAAGTTCTAGGGTACATGTGCACAGCGTATGTGCAGGTTTGTTACCTATGTCTACATGTGCCATGTTGGTGTGCTACACCCAGTAACTCATCGTTTACATTAGGTATTTTTCTTAATGCGACCCACTACAGGCCCTGGTGTGTGATGTTCCCCACCCTGTGTCCAAATATTCTCATTGTTCAATTCCCACCTATGAGTGAGAACATGTAGTGTTTGGTTTTCTGACCTTGTGATAGTTTGCTCAAAATGATGGTTTCCAGCTTCATCCATGTCCCTCCAAAGGACATGAACGCATCCTCTTTTATGGCTGCATAGCATTCCATGGTGTATATGGGCTGCATTTTCTGAATCCAGTCTATTATTGATGGACATTTGGGTTGGTTCCGAGTCTTTGCTATTGTGAATAGAGCTGCAATAAACATACATGTACATGTGTCTTTATAGCAGCATGATTTATAATCCTTTGGGTATATACCCAGTAATGGGATGGCTGGGTCAAATGTATTTCTAGTTCTAGATCCTTGAGAAATCGCCACACTGTCTTCCACAACGGTTAAACTAGTTTAAATTCCCCTCAACAGTGTAAAAACGTTCCTATTTCTCCACATCCTCTCCAGTACCTGTTGTTTCCTGACTTTTTTTTTTTTTTTTTTTTTTGAGATGGAGTCTGGCTCTGTCGCCCAGGCTGGAGTGCAGTGGTGCGATCTTGGCTCACCGCAACCTCCACCTCCCGGGTTCATGCCATTCTCCTGCCTCAGCCTCCCAAGTAGTTGGGACCACAGGTGCCTGCCACCACGCCCAGCTAATTTTTTGTATTTTTAGTAGAGATGGGGTTTCACCTTGTTAGCCAGGATGGCCTCCATCTCCTGACCTTGTGATCCACCCACCTCGGCCTCCCAAAATGCTGAGATTACAGGAGTGAGCCACCGCGCCCGGCCGTTTCCTGACTTTTTAATGACTGCCATTCTAACTGTGTGAGATGCTATCTCATTGTAGCTTTGATTTGCATTTCTCTGATGGCCAGTGATGATGAGCATTTTTTCATTTGTCTGTTGGCTGCATAAATGTCTTCTTTTGAAAAGTGTCTGTTCAAATCCTTTGCCCACTTTTTGATGGGGTTGTTTGATTGTTTCTTGAAATTTGTTTAACTTCTTTGCAGATTCTGGATATTAGCCCTTGTCAGATGGGTAGATTGAAAAAGTTTTCTCCCATTCTATAGGTTGCCTGTTCACTCTGATGGTAGTTTATTTTGCTGTGCAGAAGCTCTTTAGTTTAATTAGATTCCATTGTCAATTTTGGCTTTTGTTGCCATTGCTTTTGGTGTTTTAGTCATGAGGTCCTTGTCTATGCCTACATCCTGAATGGTATTGCCTAGGTGTTTTTCTAGGGTTTTTATGGTTTTAGGGCTAACATTTAAGTCTTTAATCCCCCTTGAATTAATTTTTATATAAGGTGTAAGGAAGGGATGTAGTTTCAGCTTTCTACGTATAGCTAGCCAGTTTTCCCAGCACCATTTGTTAAATAGAGATCCTTTCCCCATTTCTTGTTTTTGTCAGGTTTGTCAAAGATCAGATGGTTGTAGATGTGTGGTGTTATTTCTGAGGCCTGTGTTCTGTTCCATTGGTCTATATCTCTGTTTTGATACCAGGTATTGGTCTAATCTCAGTCATGTTATACTTTAAGGACAGAGATAATGTCTCACATACTGTAACTTGTAAGTTCCTGATCACATCTACCAGTAGATATTTAATAAATATTTATCAAATAATATTAATTTTTTGATGCCAGAAAAAAATCATTTCTAAGAGTATTAATTTTTATTTAACAATAAAATGATTACAATATGGTTTTTAATATTATGTGGTAAGTCTATCTCTGGTTTATCGGGCCTGAAAAATGACTTCAGTTTTCTGAATACCCACATTAAAATTTAAATATTACTTAAAACCTTTATCATCTTACACTAATCATACTTTGGTCCATTGGAAATTAATAATGCAATTTTTGAAAAATAATTTACAAACTCTACAAAAAGTTCCTACTTTTAAATGTAGAAATTGCTTAGATACAAAAGAATATGGTTCAATGAGATTTCAGAGGAATATTAGGTAAGTTTGGGCTATGTATTTTCTTTCTCGTCTACACAGAAAAATCAGTAAAGGATCATTTATCAAGGATGCAATTACAGTCAGTTTTGTCGTAAAAAATAGCTACTTCAGAAGCTCTTAGTAGTAAAGCTGGTGAGTAGCAAAACCTAAAGGCAAGTCAGAAACCATTTAGGATGTCAATGCCAAATATGTCTCTACATCTGAGGGAAAATTTTACAGTTATAACCAGAGCTTCTTAAAAGTTTAACAGCGAGCTGACTCAGACTGAAGAATTTGGGTAAGTTCATATACAAGGACTCCAGAAGAAACACAGAGAACCAGTAAAAGAAATGCCGTAAGCTGTAAAATCAGCTTCTCCCTGAGTGGTATTGCTGTTCTTTTTATTTCAGATGAAAAGCATAATGAGCTCATTTCTTTTCAGGTTTATTTTACATTTGCTAGGGAAAAAGAAAGAGAAAAGAATAGGAGCTTAGAGATTCTGAGTACGGGTCTAGTTAAAACCCATTTAGAGTTGGAAAACAAGCCTTCAGCATGGAATTTAACTATCACATCTAAGAAACACATGGCGCTCCACTTTACTTGTGGGAAGAACAACAGACGCCAATGAAATGATAGTTTATCAACAAATTGGACTATTTAGGCGACAAGATGAGAGATTATGTCTGAATTTCTTTATAACTTCCAAAAGCATTCAGGCTATTTTTACATATTCTGAAACTATATCTGTATAAAGATAAAACATCTCAATGATGTAAGAAAGATTACTCAGTCATTGACAAAGACATTCTCTAGAGTAAACTGAATAAGCGAGATCGTTTTGGGGTATCTCAGTTCTAGACTTAAAGACAATTTATTTTTTTTCCCAGACAGTTACTCCACTTTCCAGTGTTACTTTTATCTTTATTTCTTTTTTAAAAAGAAATGGCTGATAAACCATGATAGTATCTTTTTGAAACCTAAAAACTTGGAACTTGGCAACTTCTGCAACTTGAAGCCTGGGACATATAATTATTTGCATGCTTTGTGTAAACCCCCCTGACCAGCTTTTCCTGGGGGTATCCCTAATTTATACCTTCCAAATAGGATAGAAATTTCTCTTTTGAAGTCAAATTATTATTTATTTATGTCTGTGAGACAGACTGCAATGTGGAATTTTAAGTGTTTTAAATTCTTCCTTATTTTATTTTTTGTGTTAAACATTCATTCTCAAGCAATTTCAGTTTCTTCATTGAATTATTTTTTTCTAATATTGTTTGTCAAACAATAACTAATCATTTTCCTCATTCTCTCTGTTCCATCTTCAATCCTCAATAGGCAACAGTCTCACATGATTTCCTAATGTAATGTCTACATATGTTAGACTTTAAGTATGTCTTATTAATTAGTAAGTGTGTAGATCAGGAAAAAACAGTTAAGTAATGAGTTAAGAATTACCAATAGATACTTGTTTAAAGAAAACAGTGCTATAAAGTAAAATGAGATCTTCACTACTATGAGAATTTAGCCAACTGCACAGTTAGAGTGAACAGTCCATGCAAGACCACTTTTCTTCTGACACCAGTTGCAAGTTTGGGGAATTTCTCAAAACAATCTTCAGGTCTCATAATTTACTAAAATAACCCATAGAACTCACTGAAAGCTGTTATAGTCACATATATGGTTTATTACATGGAAGAGAAAGAAATATTAAAATCAACCAAAAGACACTATAGGTCAGAGTCTGGGAGGGTATCAAACATGCAGCTACCAGTTGTACTCTCCTTATGGAGTCAGCACAGTTTTACTCTACTGGTATGAATATGTGACAATACACCGGGAGTATTGCCAACAAAAGAATCTCATCCAAACCTTGATGTTATAGTTTTTATAGAGATTCCATCGCATAAGCATGATTAGCTGCCCATATGACTGATATTATCCTCCAGTCTCTCAGGAAGTTGGGTTTATACCAGGTGACCCAATCCCTCCCAAACAAAAATTACATTGAACAAATGTAAATGTAAGGTAAAGGAATCACTGAATTAAAACGTTATTTGAGAAGACAGAAATGCAAAGATTTTCAGGGTAGAGGATTAAATGTACAAATATTCTACAGGAAATCTTTTATTATATTTTTGTGTGCTTGAGAGTGTGTTTGAAAGATCTTCAGAAGTAAAAATAAATATGCATGCAGCAGTGGTAGAGAAATACTTTTTAATGGAAGAGGCTAGAAAATGCCCGGGTGTCTTAGAATCTGGTAATGTGGGTATAAATGGATCATTGATAAGACAGTCATAATTAATAGAGTTACAAGAATTTTGAATATTAAGAATTTTTTTATGGTCATTTGGGTGTCTTGTTAAACTAGCATAGTTCAAACAAAAAGGATCATACAAGCAATTTTATAATGTCTATTAGGCATTTTAATTAAGTTGTCAGTAGCTGTTGTTTGCTAGATGATGAATGATGGCCCTGTAATTAAAAAATGACTTTTACAAAATATCGTAATTTATCTTTCAGAGAGTATTTGAATCCAGACAATCCTCCTCTTGCTACTGTTTCCATTATACCAAGATGTCTTTTAGAGGCAATCATTTTCAGATTGCTTTAATTACATTTTAGGGTAATTTTAATTTGATTAAGATTTATGGAATCTAAGTCACCACCTTTCAAAGAAATGAAAGACCCAATAGAGTGGCAATTAAACCTAAAATCAGACAGAAGAGGGAAAGCAATGTGCAAGCAAGGCAGAATCTTTTGTTATTATACCCATACCCATTTGTTAACTTGCAGATCCATTATAAGAAGTTCAAGAAAAGATATTTTGCATTACTATTACTTACAGAATTATTTTGATCAAAGGCACATTTGCTGTCTTTTTAATAAGGGAAGCAGAAAAAAGCAAATATATCTTATAATAACATAGACATGTCAATATGCCATATTATATAAGGAGAAAAATTATATTTAAAAAGTAAAGCTAGATATATCAAGGTTCAGAGAAATAGGAAAGAATTAACAATGTATGTTGGGCTCTACTTGCAATTTCTCTTTTCATTGGAAACTAAGCATCCTGGTGCTGGAGCATTCTCTGTGAGATTCAAGCACAGGTGCCTTGAATTAGAAAGTTACATGAAATACCATTTATGAAAAGTCGATTCATTTTTCTTTTAAGCAAAGTATATATATAAATATATATATATCCTATATTTTTTTCCTATATATATGAAGAAAATGATATTATGTCACTAGAACAGTCCTCTAGGTGCTTTAATAAACCTGAGTTTCATCTCCACAAGGGGAAAATGTTTTGGTCAACAATTTTAAGATTTAGTTCTGGAAAGAAAAATACTGACTTAGAGGAGAGCCTGTATCTCAGTCTGTTTCTAATTTCTGGCTGCAACGATCACACTGCATAAATGAAAACTATGCAGCCGAGAGCATTGCATAGTCCCTGCATGGACAGAGAGTACCCTGGTATACAATCTCTAAATGTGCACCCTAGGGACCATTGTGATAACTACCCTACCTTCATATGTTACAGAGGCAAATATATGCTGAGAATTTGACTTGACAAATCTGCTCATTCAGTTCTGGAGTGTTTTAATTTTAATCATCCAAACATTTATAAAGCATCTTTAGAGTTTTTCCCCCATTCCATATTATTACTTTTAAATTTAGAAAAACGAGCTGCATAACGGAAACTATTTTTGCAATTGTAAAACGTAAGAGTACATAAGTTGTATTTAGTTATTTTTATTAGCAGAAGATGAAAATATTTTCTTTGGAGATGCGATCATAATAGAGGGCAAATTATTTACCTCTATTTTTTATACCAAGATGAGCCAAATCACATTTAGTAGAACATGACTACAAAAGAAAAGCTATGATCAAATAACTTGGGAAATGCTCTACTCTATTTCCTCCAAGTAATATGCAAATTCATATGCACATTAAACCTGTTTTTATAAAGACGTCTGTTGAACTTTTCATAATCCAGTTTTTCTATGTGTCTTCAACTACAAGTCTCTGTTTTTAACTCTGTGTTCACAATCTATGTTGAATATGTTTCCCATGTTCAAAACACATAATTTGAGAACTTTATTTCACCATTTATCAAATAAACTATATAATTGACATAATTTTGTTCACTTGTTTGGATGTGTGTCCCTTTCTTGACTCTACATCCAATCACATGAAATAACATAAATGAAAAATTGTTTTCACAGTAATATTTAAAATGGTATACATAAGTATAAATTTAAAAAATATAGGACATATATATATACACACATGTACAGCATTTGCATACATCTGTATATATTTATTATAACTACTACAATCATTAATTAACTACTCTTGTTATTCTAATTTGTATTTTTATTCATCTGTCGGGAAACAGTTTCAAATGCCGTCAATGATTTATTTGCTTTTGTTATTTTTAATGTATGTCATTTCTTTTTTTTTTTTTTTTTTTTTTTTTTTTTTTTGAGACGGAGTCTTGCTCTGTCCCCAGGCTGGAGTGCAGTGGCCGGATCTCAGCTCACTGCAAGCTCCGCCTCCCGGGTTTAGGCCATTCTCCTGCCTCAGCCTCCCGAGTAGCGGGGACTACAGGCGCCCGCCACCTCGCCCGGCTAATTTTTTGTATTTTTTTTAGTAGAGACGGGGTTTCACCGTGTTAGCCAGGATTGTCTCGATCTCCTGACCTCGTGATCCGCCCGTCTCAGCCTCCCAAAGTGCTAGGATTACAGGCTTGAGCCACCGCACCCGGCCTGTCATTTCAAACAAGGTACCATGTTGCTAACATTGTACAGTGATTCTTCGTTTTTTTTTTTATTTTGAGATGGAGTCTCGCTCAGTCGCCCAGGCTGGAGTGCAGTGGCCGGATCTCAGCTCACTGCAAGCTCCGCCTCCCGGGTTTACGCCATTCTCCTGCCTCAGCCTCCCGAGTAGCTGGTACTACAGGCGCCCGCCACCTCGCCTGGCTAGTTTTTTGTATTTTTTTTTTTTAGTAGAGACGGGGTTTCACCGTCTTAGCCAGGATGGTCTCGATCTCCTGACCTCGTGATCCGCCTGCCTCGGCCTCCCAAAGTGCTGGGATTATAGGCTTGAGCCACCGTGCTCGGCCTTGTACAGTGATTCTTGACAAAGTCCTCTCTGTAGTAAGTTTATATAAACCTAAATCATGATGGGTATAAATGTGTTTCTTGACTTAGGCTTTTCTTAGAAATGTTGAGTGCTGTTTTTTAATTGATTGTTAAAATAGTCTTGCTGTGTTTTAAGCTCTCTGGTGACTACAATTTTAAAGCTTTTGAATAGCAGTGTTAGTCATTTATCTCTTTCATCATGATCTTTTTCTATATCTCAAAGCAATGTGAATATTCAAAAGCACGTATGCAGAAATATATGCTAAATATTATATAATAAACATGTGATGCATGTTTTAAGTATTTAAATACTTAAAAAAACTTTAAGTATTTACATTAAAAACTATTAATGTGATTATTTAAATATTAAATATTAATATTAAGTATTAAATAATATTAACATTATTATTTAAATCTTAAATAATAAACATGTGATATAACCTTCCAAATGTTAGCCGTTATACCATTATGGAAATTCATATATTGCATTTTGATTTTTTCCAAAATGATTACTTGATACGATACTGTATTTTCAAAATGAAAAATATTTTATTTGAGGACAAGATCAAAACCTTTATTTTTTTCTTGGATAAATATATGCTGACACGTGTATCACTGAGTTAAATCAGAGAAGCAGAACCACTGTGAGTAATAGGATAAGAGATTTATTATAGGCATTTGATTTTATTAAATTGTGGGAAGACCCAGGGAAATGAAGATTTGAAAGGGGAGTTGCATGATAAGAGGCATGACCAACCAGTTGACTGAGAAAGGAAACATGGCGAGCAACCAAAGTGGAACTATGAAGGTGAGTCCTTTAGGCTACAGTTATCCATCTGATGATGTGTCTAGGTCTACTGCTGGTGAATTAGAAAGGCTGTTGGGGAAAAGAGCTGGGCATAAAGGGAGTTTAAGAGAGTGAAAACAACATGCAACTACTCGTATTTCTGCTTCCATTGGTCACAGCATCTATGATAACATTCTGAGAGCAATGATTTCCCTTGAATTTTACCTTACAAATCTCATAGAAAAGTCTCTGTTTAGCCAACTCTAAACCAGAACGACTAATATAAAGGGTTTCTGGGAAACGTTATTCCTGCATTATCTGGTTGATACAAGAAATATCATACTCAGTAAGCAGTCATTCTTAAATACCTAAATTATGTCTACTCTAATTGTAGATATGTCTTTTTAAAAATATTATGTCATAATGACATACTACATAGTAACAATCATAGCCAACTCCTTCAACACATAGTCACGAGATGTATAAATGTGGGCAAGTGCCTTGCCTCTCTAGGCCTCAGATGCACAAAGAGGATGAGAAGAATAAAAATACCACATACATCAAAAAAAAATTGTGAGGAAAATTTTAAATGATATTACCTATAAAGCACCTAGGAGAGTAAGTTCTAAAGACCTTTTTATTCTGTGCTTAACACAATGAGAGGCATTGGTGATGACGTAAAGAAAAAGAGAGGGCATTTATTCTTTAAAAAAGTGTTCCACTGTCATTTTCATTATCAAAGAACCAAGGAAGTATTTTGATCCAAGTCACTAGGCTGATTGGTTGTTTTGGTATCATTTAGACTTTATTTTTTTCATCATCCACCAACACATAGTAAAATAAGTGTAATGGGTTTCAATTTTAAAATGTGAAACAGAATAGACACATCTATATTAGATATTTAAGAATAGAAATAAAAAACAAAAAAAAAATATTAAGGAGCAGTATAAATGGTAAGAAAATAATCACTGAATGAATTTTTTCTTTTAATGGGTGGATGGGGGGTGTGTGCCTGTGTGTTGTGTGTATAAGAGAAAGAGAGACAGAGAGAGAGGCATGAGGTATCCCAACAGCAGAACCTTGTTCACAAACTTATATATATGAGATTTCTGTGGAAGCTGCTCCATGGGAATAGGAGTGAAGAACAGAGGATAGTAAAACAGAGAAGAAAAATTAGCATTAAGGGTGCATTTAGGGTCAAAACAACCAGGCCAGGGATTTTCTGAAGAGCACATAGAATGACCCTGAGTACTATCCACATAAGGACAGACAGGGAGAAGCCTGTTTTACATGGCCTTTTGCTACCACTGGTTGAGGGCTATCCCCAGGAAGTTAACTCACTTCCTTCCAAGAGGCCTCCTATTGGTATTCACTGTGTGGGAGAAATCCCAGGACAAAGAGCGAAAGCTGAAAGAACGTGCTTGTGTAAAATGTTTATAGAAGGAAGCGAATAAAAGTCCACACATGAATATGTGCTGTGCATGAGGCTAGAATCAAAGGTGAGCCCAAGCAGATGTGAAGCAGGACAGCAGAGGTATCAGATAGGGTCCATCTCCTGCACTGCTGAGGTCTATTCATGCTTTACACTAAGGCGACTCCACCACTGAGTTTTCAAAGTGGTGATCAGAGATCATTTCATCTCTCGATTGAATACATCCAGGTTAATATAACAAACTACATTCCCCAGCAACAGCTAAATCTCATGAAAAACTGTACAAAAGGAAAAGGTGATGATTTAGCAATTTAATATGGGATTTAAAATTTATCCTTGTGGTTTTAACAGATATACTATTCTCCTTTATTTACTCTATTACATGATGTACTGTATTACCCTTTATCCCTCAATTTTTTCAACGAAGGTAACCCTATTTTTACATATGTTTTAAAAGATATTACTAAGTATATATTAGTGATAAATAGGAGAATTGTTCTTCAAAAGTTGAAATGTAGCCTCTTTATACTGTAGTTCCCCCTTACCTGTGGTTTTACTGTGATTTCAGTTACAGTGGTCAACAGCCATCTGAAAATACTAAACAGAAAATTATAGAAACCCACGATTCATGTTTTAAATTGCATGCCATTCTGAGTAGCATGATAAAATCTTGCATTATTCTGCCCCATCCTGCCCAAGGCATGAATCTCCCTTTGTCCAGCGTATCCATGCTGTGTATGGTACCTGCCTTTTAGTTGTCATCATCCTCTGCTCCTGACATTCAACCATCAAGAATGTCATGGCTGGATAATCCAGAATCACCCAAGCAGATGATTCTCCTTTGGATGCATTGCCAGAAATGAATAGTAACCTAATGCTATGTCACAATGCCTATGTCATTCACCTTACTTCATCTCATCAAGAAGACATTTTATCACTTCACATCATCTCATGAAAGAAAAGGGTGAGTACCAGTACAATAAGATATTTTGAGAGAGGCCACATTTATATAACTTTAAAGTATAATATATTGTTATAACTCTTCTATTTGATTATTAGTTATTGTTGTTAATCTCTTATTATGTCTAATGTATAAACTTAACTTTATCATAGGTATATGTGTATAGAAAAATACATAATATATAGGTATTATTCATGTTTTCAGTCATCTATTGGGGGTCTTAGAACATACTCCCCTGTAGATAAGGTAGGGTTACTATGTCTTCTCTAAATTTGCATACATATTCCCAATTGTCACTATCTCCTGTTTTAATGTAATTGAGTAAAAATGTATTCTCTTCAATATGTTTTCTTCAGAAAGGCAGATGGCATAGAAGTCACCAGAGGGGAAATACACACATATACCACTACCCCTACACAGAAACTGATATTCTTTATTTTCTCTTTTCCTGTCCAGTTCTCTCTCATCAAGCACACACACACGCATACACACACACACACACACACACACAAACTTTAACATACAAACAAAAACTTAGTAAAACACAAAACCATTTTGTAACTGCCAAATAGTATCCCCACTCAAGTCCTCATCCCTGAATTTCAAACTTAAATATACAATATAAACACAGCATGTCAATTTCACTTCTAATAATTATGTCAAAGAGCACATGTCAAAAGCAGAAACCCTGATGCCCTTCCTTCCCTGCAAATCTCCATTTCCTCAGTCTTCCCCATTTCAGTAAGTGGTGCCGTCATTCATGAAGTTCTCCAGCCTTGACATGATTTGGCTCTGTGTCCCCACCCAAATCTCATCTTGAATTGTAATCCCCACATGTGGAGGGAGGTTCTGGTGGGAGGTAACTGGATCCTGGGGGCAAGGTGGGCTGTTTCTCATACTGTTCTCCTGATAGTGAGGGAGTTCTCTGAGGTTTATAAGTGGTAGATTTTCCTCTGTGCTCTCTTTCTCCTGCTGCCTTGTAAAGATGGTACTTGTGGCCAGGTGCGGTGGCTCATGCCTGCAATCCCAGCACTTTGGGAGGCTGAGGCAGGTGGATTGCCTGAGCTCAGGAGTTCAAAACCAGCCTGGGCAATACGGTGAATCCCCGTCTCTACTAAAAATACAAAAAAGCTTAGCCGGGCCTGGCGGTGTGTACCTGTAGTCCCAGCTACTCAGGAGGCTGAGGCAGAAGAATTGCTTGAACCCAGGAGGTGGAGGTTGCAGTGAGCTAAGATTGCACCACTCTACTCCAGGCTAGGCGACAGAGTGAGACTCCATCTCCACAAAAAATAAATAAATACATAAATAATAAGGTACTTACTTCTCTTCACCTTCTGCCATGATTGTAAGTTTCCTGAGGCCTCCCCAGTCAGGTGAAACTGTGAGTCAATTAAACCTATTTCCTTTGTAAATTACGCAGTCTCAGGCAGTTTTATATAGCAGTGTAAAAATTGCCTAATATAGGCCTGAAACCTATATAGCTATTTCTGAATTTTTTTTCACACCCACCTCTAATCCATCAGCAAATCATATTGGGGTAATCTCACTATGCATCCCAAGTCTGACCAGTTTTCAGTGCTCTCACTGCCACCACCTTTGTTCAAGTTACACTGAACTTGAAACAACACAATAGCTTTCTAACTGGCTTTAGTTCATTTTGGTTGCTCTTCTGCGGCCTATTCCCCACACAGCCAGAGTAATCTTTTATAAATGCAAATAAGATCATGTTACTCTCTTTGCCAAATTCTTCTTTGGGTTTTCTCTCATACTTACAATAAAATCCAAAGTTCTTATTATAACTTATGAGAACCTACATGCCTTGGTCTTTATCTGTCTTTGTAAACTTACCTTCTGCCATTCTACTCAAACATTTCCCTGTAGCATGACTTGATTCCTGCCATGAATATGACAGGTTTATTCCTTCCTCAGAGTTGTATTTATTATGCAACACCTACAGCACTTAGAGAATGTCCTCCTCCAGACTTTTACACTGCCTTCCCCATCTTGACTTTCTGCCCAATTGCATTTTCTAATCTACCTCTTTCCATTCCAGTTGCTCTTGAAGTCAGTATCCTATGTAACTGTTTTCAAAGCAATTAACAATTTTTGACATTATATAGTATATATTAATTTATTTTTGTATCTCTCAATCTTTATTATATAACTACTGTTATATAAATAGGTTTTTCTATTTGCTGTATGCGCCAAAGTATCCCTCTTTCTCTCTCTCTCACATACATACACATACACAGACACTCAATGAATGAATGAATGCATGAATGGAAGCCAAAAGGTGTTTTACACAAATTCCAAAAGAATTCTATTCAAATCCATATTTGGTATCATCTTCATTCTTGGAATTATTAAAAACTAAGTAAGAGACTGATGTTGGCACTTGAAAAGAAAAATAAAACTGGTGTGATAAATATTGCATTTAGACTCAGAAAATTTCTATGACACCTATTTGAGAGCAATTGAGATTTTCTTTCATTAGTTAATGGTGTATTGTTTGACATGTTTTGATTAATGAAACAGTAAACATTTTTTGCATTAATTAAAATATAAGGCACATTTTATGCAGCAGCCAAATTAAATTAGATACACTATGAAGCCATTTAATTTTGGTAGGGAAGATGAAACATTAATGATATTAACTAAAACCATCCTTGTAAATTGATTTTTTTTTTTTTTTTTTTTTCTAGATGGAGTCTTGCTCTGTCACCAGGCTGGACTGCAGTGTTGTGATCTTGGCCCACTGCAGTCTCTGCCTCCCAGGTTCAAGCAATTCTCCTGACTCAGCTTCCTGAGTAGCTGGGATTACAGGTGTGCACCACCACGCCAGGCTAATTAATGGATTGATTCTTAAGAAAATTTTGTAGCTGTCAGACATAATATTTTGAAAATCAGTTGTATTTTAACTTGATGACAATTGTCACAATGCCATTGATTTTGAAGAATTGGTTTAAAAAAGAGACAGTTCTCATAAGTATGTTTCATATACAATCATGTGATGTGAAAATGAAATGAATATTCATACATAACTTAAAATGGCTTAAGTTCCTTCAGGGTACCAATTGCCATAGTCATACTTCTTTTGTTTTTTAAGAGATGGGGTCTCAATCTGTTGCTACAGCTAGAGTGCAGTGACTCAATCATAGGTTAGTACAGCCTCAAACTTCAGGGTTCAAGGAATCCTCCCACCTCAGCCTTCCAAGTGGGAATACAGGGGTATGCCACTGTGCTGGATAATTTTTAAATTTTTTGTAGAGATGGGGTCTCACTATGTTGCCGAAGCTGGTCTCAATTCCTGGCTTCAAGTGATCCTCTGGTCTTGGCCTCCCAAAGTGCTGGATTACAGGTATGAGCAACTCTGTCCAGCCATAACATAATATTTTTTTGAGTTCTAGTATTTCTTGTTGCCTATCTCACAGTCCTCCAATCATTCCTCTTTTTTCTTAACTAGTTTTATTTATTCCAATAGCTTTAGAGGTTAAAAAAAAAAAGGCTTTGATTACATGGATAAATTGTATAGCTGTGCCCAGCACAGTGGCTCACACCTGTAATCCCAACACTTGGGGAGGCCAGAGGTGGGCGGATCATGAGGTCAGGAGTTAGAGGCCAGCCAGTTCGAGACCAGCCTGGCCAACGTGGTGAAACACCATCTCTAGTAAAAATACAAAAAATTAGCCAGGTATAGAGGCCTGTAATCCCAGCTATTTGGGAGACTGAGGCAGGAGAATTGCTTGAACCTAGGAGGCAGAGGTTGCAGTGAACCAAGATTGTGCCACTGAACTCCAGACTGGGCAACACAGCAAGACTCGTCTCGGGTGGAAAAAAAAATTGTATAGTGGTGAAGTCTAGGATTTTACTGCATCCATTAAGGAAGCAGTGTACATTGTATTCAATAAGTAGCTTTCCGTGCCTCACCCCTCTGCCACCTTTCTCCCTCCTGCGACTCCAGTGTCTGATGTACTACTCTGTATGCCTTTGCATATCCACAGCTTAGCTCCCACTTATAAGTAAGAACCTATACTATCTACTTTTCATTTCTGTGTTACTTCACTTAGAATACTGGCCTCCAGTTCCTTCCAAGGGGCTGCAAAAGAAATTTCATTATTTATGGCTGAGTAATATTTCATAGTATATATTTGCCTCATTTTCTTTATACTCTTGTTGTTTGATGGGCACTTAAGGTGATTCCATATTATTGAACTTGTGAATAGTGCTGAGACAAACAGACACATGCAGATGTGTTTTTGATAGAGTGACTTCTTTTCCTTTGGGTAGATACCCGGTTGTTGTATGGCTGGGTTGAATGGTAGATCTACTGCTAGTTCTTCGAGAAATCTCCATACTGTTTTACATAGAGAAGTCTCCATACTGTTTTCCATAGAGGTTGTACTAATTTACATTCCCACACACATCCATGGTAATATCTATTATTTTTTGACTTTTTAATAATGATCATTCTGTCTGGGATAAGGTGGTATCTCATGGTGGTTTTAATTTTCACTTCCCTTATCATTAGTGATGCTGAGCATTTTTTCATTTTTTTTTTTTTTGCCACTTGTCTATCTTTGAGAAATGTCTATGCGTGTCATTTGCCCATCTTTTGATAGGATTATTTTTTTTTCTTGCTGATCTTAGTTCCTTGTAGATTCTGGATACTAAGTCCTATGTTGGATGCATAATTTGCAAATATTTTCTCCCATTCTGTAGGTTATCTGTTTAATGATTATTTCTTTTGCTGTGCAGAAGTTTTTTAGTTTAATTGGATTTCATTTATTTGTTTGTGTTCCATTTGCTTTTGGGGTTTTAGTCATAAATTCTTTGGCAAGACCAATGTCCAAAAGAGTTTTTCCTAGGTTTTCTTCTAGAATTTTTATAGTTTCAGATCTTAGAGTTATGTCTTGAATTCATCTTGAATTAATTTATGTATATCTTGAGAAAGAGGGATCTTTTCATTTTTTTACACGTGGCTTAGCAATTACCCCAACACCATTTGTTGTAAAGGCAGTCATTTCCCCAATTCATGTTTTTGTATGCTTTGTCAAAATTCAGTTGATTGTATGTATTTGGCTTTATTTCTGAGTCATTTATTCTGTTCCATTGGTCTGTGTATCTTATACTGCAAGGCTATGGTAACCAAAACAGCATTATACTGGTGTAAAAGATACATAGATTGATTTACATTTCCTAGAGCTTTGTATAGCTGGAATCATTCAATATTTATTTTTTGTGTGATTTTTCACCCAGAATAATTACCTTGAGACTTATATATATGGTTTTGTGTATTGATACTTCATTCATTTTTATCACTAAATAACACTTCATTGTTTGTTTCCTACATTGCTCAGCACAGTTAATATGATAAAATAGATTATGCCTTCCCCAGATCTGCACAATGTTACTTTCTGTAATGTTGGAAGTGTTCTATATATGCACTATCCAATAGGGTAACCATTAGCCACATATGGCTATTGACACTTGAATTGTGTTAGGACAACTGAGGGACTGAATTTTAATTCAATTTCCTTTTTAATTAGTGTGGTTTAAATTTAAATAGCCACAGATGCTATTGGCTGCCACATTGCATAGTGCACGTTATGCTGTGCAATGTTTCTCAAATGTATTTGATATATGTGTGCTTATGTGTGTTTAATGTGATTATTTATCCAAAAGAAAAATGAGGAAAGACAATAGCAAATCACATATTGAGGCTAATTACTTTTAGGAACACATTTATTAATTGCCTATAGGACAGACTGATTGTCATCTGAGTACGGCATGACTTAATAATTTTTATCTAATGATTTGTTTAACCTTTATATAATTTGATTTATTTTTGTTGATTATACACCTTAACTTTCTTGGTATTATTCTTGGTGTATATTCTTTACTTCCTTAATGGTCTCAGTATTCTGTTCATTTACCATCCTTTAATTGCCTTTCCTCTTAATTCTCTCTGTGTTTTCTGCATACTTTGTGGAGATGCTTTTTCTTTTGCTTCCTCCTTAAATATTTGAAGCTCTCATTATTTGCTTTTGCTGATTATTTTTTAAATACTCCCCCACCCTGAGCTATTATCTCAATTTTAATGGCTTAAATTATAAAGTATGTTTTCTGGATACCCAATATACACTTTTCATACTTATTTATTTTATCTTATTTATTTATTTATTTTTGAGACAGAGTCTCGCTCTGTTGACAGGCTGGAGTACAGTGAAGTGATCTTGGCCCACTGCAACCTCTGCCTCCCAGGTTCAAGCAATTCTCCTGCCTCAGCCTCCCGAGTAGCTGGGACTAAAAGAGCGTGCTACCATGCCCAGCTAATTTTTGTATTTTTAGTAGAGACAGGGCTTCACCATGTAGGTCAGAATGGTCTCAATCTCTTGACCTGATGACCCACCTGCCTCGGCCTCCCAAAGTGCTGGGTATTTCTTTTCATATCTCCAGTGTCCCTCAATTTCTTCTCTTTTGGGAGGGTGTCCCTATGGACATTGCCCTTTGCTCTTCATCACCTAGCTAACATGGTGTTGCTAACCCTGCCTATTACATGAATGCTGAAACTGATCTATACTTGCTTATTACCATTCTGTCTTAGAAAGCAGAGTTTGAAGGCTGTGTTTTTACTTCCCTAGCTTCAGCTAGATTAGCACAGTTAGAAACTGCTTTATGTGATCTAGGCTTCAGAAGGTTAACAGTTTTCTGTTTTCCAGATTAAATTCCTGTATTCAATTTACTTTGCAATTGATTAAGCTACAATCTATGATATGTATTCATAGATACACCTATTGCTTAATGACTCACACAGTTTTTATAATCTAGTTGATATTTTGTGCTATTTTCTCCTCTTGCTTATGATTTCTGGTAACCTTTTGACTTCTAGCACTTTGTTTTTTTTTTTAGAACTTGTTTACATTATTATGTAATCTCTATATCATTCATTAGCTCTCAAACCATCAAACAGCCATAAGAAAAGCATGAAGCAAATTTCTTTAAATAGCATTGTATTAGTATGAATCAATTTTTGCTGCATATTTGTAAATTACAACATGCTTTGTTTCTTCTCCCTCAAAGTGTTAAAGATGAAACTCTAATTTGCAATGTTTGGTTAAATGCCAGTTGATCACATTTGGTTTATTTCCATATGATCATGATATGGGGAATGTTTCTTTAGTTAGGAATGCAGCACAATCAGGTAAGTAGTATGTGTATTATGAAGATTTGCTTCTTTTTTTTTTAATTCCCCTTATATCCTATATATTTTTAAAATGTCATATTTCAGTGTTATCTGTGATTTTACCATATTTTACATTATTTTCCAAGACCTACTTAAAGAAAAATTTGTGACAGTACATACTACTGATTTGTTGAGATAACAATTTTTGTTTTAGCCTGTTGTTCCTTATAATAGTTGCTATATTTTGGGCCTTGTCTTGATAAGTGGGTGATCCATCTCATCTAATATCTTCAGTTTATCTTTAAATGTGATCATTATGTGTACTTAGAGATTATACATTAAATAGATTGATTTATATTTTATTTTAAACCTCTGAACTTATTCAGTGAAAAAGTTAGTATAAATACATGAATGCTGTCAACTTTACATAATAAAATAGAAAGACTAAGAGATTTTTTAAAATACAACTTAGTTTATTATTCCACGTTTTAAAGAACACTTGAAACTTTCTAAAAAGAATTCCTTTATTATTTAGAATATTTGCTTTGCCCTCATTTTTGTACTAAAACTAAAGATGTACTGTTACTTTTTTCTCTGTAAATTTCAAACAATACCCAAGGAACTCTTCACAGATATTGACAAATAATCTTTTTTTTTTTTTCAAAATAATAAGGTCCCTTGAAACTGTATAGAAAATTTCTAGTATTAATTTATAATATTCCACTGACATACATTTTTATATAAAATGTGAGCAGAAATTTCCACAGAAAATCAATAGATTATTTGGAAATGAATTTGCACCTGTGAGAAATGTGGAAAAAATAGCTACAAATCCACTGCATCTCCTGTTATAACTATGGATTTTTACCAAGTGCATTTTAGCTCACCTTATGCTCTGGTACCAACACTAACATGCAATTTAGAGTTTATGTTCTATCCCAAGTGGTTGATTAGAGCTTATTACAAGAGGTCTGAAATAGTCATTACACCTGGGCTCCTAGCCACACAATCTGCACTCTGGCTTGTCTAGAGTGTTGGCTGATAGAAAAATTGTCCTAAAACGTTAGTTCCATCTAAATTATTTCTTTTTCAATCCTCCAATGCTCATTTTATTCACTGGCTTTGTTTCCCAATCTGCTGCACTGTCTGAATCCTTGGTTGAAATGCCAGCCCACTTTTCCCCTAACCAGCTCCGGAACTGCCATTCAGAAACAAGCCTGGACCCCCCACTTTCCCTTACCCGGCCTTGTTGCGGGAAGTCAGGATCCCCGAACGGAGGGACCGGCTGAAGCTGCGGCAGAAGAACATAAATTGTGAAGATTTCATGGACATTTATTAGTTTCCCAAATTAATACTTTTATAATTTCTTACACCTGTCTTTACTGTAATCTCTGAACATCAATTGTGAAGATTTCATGGACACTTATCACTTCCCCAATGAATATCCTTGTGATTTCCTACGCCTGTCTTTACTTTAATCTCTTAATCCCGTCATCTTCTTTGTAAGCTGAGGAGGATGAATGTCGCCTCAGGACCCTGTGATGATTGTGTCAACTGCACAAATTGTTTGTAGAGCATGTGTGTTTGAATATGAAATCTGGGCATCTTTAAAAAAGAACAGGATAACAGTGATGTTCAGGGAACAAGAGAGGTAACTTTGAACTGGCCGCCGGTAAGCCAGATGGAACAGAGCTATATTCCTCCTCTTTCATAAGCAAATAGGAGAAATATCACTGAATTCTTTTTCTCAGCAAGGAACATCCCTGAGAAAGAGAATGCATCCTGAAGGTAGGCCTATAGATGGCCCCTTTTTAAGGCGTCCTGTCTTTTATGGTCGAAGCCTGTGGGATGAAATAAGCCCTGGTCTCCTATAGTGCTCCCAGGCTTACTAGGATGGGAAAATTCCCACCTAATAAATCGTAGTCAGACAGGTTACCAGCTCTCAAACCCTGTTTCTTGATAAGACGTTATCAATGACAATGCGTGCCCGAAATTGCATTAGCAATTTTAATTTCTCCTCATCCGGTGGTCCTGTGATCTCGCCCTGCCTCCACTTGCTTTGTGATATTTTATTACCTTGTGAAGTATGTGATCTCTGTGACCCACACCTATCCGTGCACTCCCTCCCCTTTTGAAAATCGCTAATAAAAACTTGCTGGTTTTACAGCTTGGGGGAACATCACGGATCCTGCAAACATGTGATGTCTCCCCTGGACACCCAGCTTTAAATTTCTCTCTCTTGTGCTCTTTCCCTTTATTTCTCAACACAGCCGAGACACTTAGGAAATAGAAAAGAACCCACGTTAAACATCAGGAGCGGGTTCTCCCGATAGGGCCTAAGCCTTGAACTCTGAAGGCAGAGGTCTGTTCTAATGATTTATGGATGTCTTGGAGTACTGCCAGGGTGTGGATGACTCTGATAAACCTCAAATCTTATCTTTTTCTCTGAGTGCTACTGCCTTAGCTAAAAATGCCTAATTCAGGCTCAAGGTATTATACAATGGAGATGAAAATTCATGAAAAAGAAGATATATTACATTGAGATAATGAGAAGTGTCTGACAACACTGAGCAATAATTGGGTGAGAACAACCCAACCCTTTCTCTTTGCACTTTCTTTTCACATTATTGCTATTCTCCTTAGATTTCTGTCCCTCTAACATTTTTACTTAAGTTTTTATGTTATTTTGTCTTTCAAAGGCTCTGGTGAGAGAAAATTTTTCTTTTTCTTTTCTTTTTTTTTTTTTTTTGAGACAGAGTCTCGCTTAGTCGCCCAGGCTGGAGTGCAGTGGCGCGATCTCGGCTCACTGCAAGCTCCGCCTCCCGGGTTCACGCCATTCTCCTGCCTCAGCCTCCCGAGTAGCTGGGACTACAGGCGCCCACCGCCTCGCCCGGCTAATTTTTTGCATTTTTAGTAGAGACGGGGTTTCACAGTGTTAGCCAGGATGGTCTCGATCTCCTGACCTTGTGATCCACCCTCCTCGGCCTCCCAAAGTGCTGGGATTACAGGCGTGAGCCACCGCGCCCGGCCGAGAGAAAATTTTTCTACCTTAATCTTTGTTTAATTTCTCTTAACAACAGCCAAAGCACAATTTCGATTTAATTAGTCAGGTTTTTGAAGACTTTGTCATCTTTGAGAATGTTTTAGGTTTTGGTTCCCTCCAGGGAGCATGTGCCTTGAAGATTATTTTTTCTTATTAATAACTTATTTTAAGGGATATTTTCATAGTTTTCTGTAATCACTGACTTCCCGAATTGATGTTATGCTGGGTTTGCATGAACTAAAATCACTCTGGCATACAGTCAAGGGACCATTTACTGCAAGGTCACCAGCTTCCATTCAGTTATTAAAGAAATGTGTTGAAGACGATCACATGGCAGGTATTGTTCTAGCTAAAACATACTTTCCCTAGTAGTGTAGGGAGTCACACTGCTTTCCTATAATGTAACGGAGCTTACACTACAGAGAGAGGCTGATAATTTAAGAATATATATGCAATATAATGTAAGTAATGTTTAGAAACTGAATAAAATATAGAGAAAAGAGTGCATAAAGGTTCTATTTAGATAACATAATCATAGTTATTTAAGCAGAGACATAAAAGAATAGTGACTGGCACTATTTCAAACTGAGCAAAGTACATTCAGGAAATATGAGATTGGAGGAACAGGAAGGAACAGATCCTATTTGGTCTTGTAGATTAAATCAGAGATGTAGATTTTGATCTAAATGAAGTTGGCTCCAGTGTTAGTGAAACAGAAGATACGAAAAGAGAAAAAAGTTTTCCTGTGCTAGACTGACGCACTCCAAGACCCAGGGAAGGGCAGGGCTCTGTCGAGGCTTTCATAGCATTATCTGCAGAGCCCAGGGCCCAGAAGGGATGGGTTCCAGAGTCTCTCCCTCCCATCCCAGAGCAAGGTTGGGAAAAAAAAGTTTTTCTCTTTCAGCTTCTCCCTTCCCCTCCTTACGATTCTCACAATTATATTTGCAAGTTTTGTAAGTTCCTGTTTTTCCCTTCTGTGCAGCACAGCAAAGGTCACAAGATATGCCTGAGTTGCAACAACTGGCTTGAGTTGTAAAACCTGTCACTGTTTGATAAATTGCCTTCGTTCTACTTCTGTAAGCTTGCTTACATACCTGCCTTACAGGTTTCGCAGCACTAACTGACCAATTCCCTTTGGTTGCATGTATAAAAGTTAAGCCCCGTCTTTGTTCAGAGCTCAGCCTTTGGATGTTAATCTGCTGGGTCAGTGGCCACCTAAATAAAATCCTCTTGTTCCACCCATTGGTCTCTCCTCTCCCTTAATTCCCACAACATTAGAATAATAAAACCATTATTGTAACTGATTTTTATCATAAGAGCATCCATGGGTCTCCTTCTTTGTATCTAGCTGATGATGTATAGATCTTCATTTTTGTTAAACCAATATTAGTTTAAAGATGGTTCCACCACCCATGCATACATTAAATTTAATAAATGTAGAGAAAGTAGACAAAATTATTGAAGCATACATTCACTGTATAAACAGCAATAACTTTGAAAGGGTGTCCTCTCTGCAGACTATATTTCTCTGATAGATTGAAATGGTAAAGTCATTTCTTTGGTCCTTTCATCTCTGTAAGGAACAGTACATTTATTTTCTGAGCACAGAATTGAACTTTGCCTAATATACAGTGTGTATTCAGTAGCAAATTCACTATTTTAAAATAGAAAACCCGGGGTGCAAATGATAACATATGTAGATTTTACTCTGAAGGACTTTGTGCTACAGTAAATGGCATAAAGCCTATAAAAGCAGTTGCTCTTTATGGCATGGCATAAACTGATGAGTGCTATAAGAAAAGACCAGATAATAAAGGACAGAAAATCTAGCTGAAAAAATAACATTGAGACCTTCCAGTCAAAATGATCTGAAAAATTTTCAGTGAAGAGCTGTCATCTGTGTTAGAGATTATAGAAAGGAGTATCATAATAATAGGAAGTAATCAATGTAAATGAAGAATCCAAGTTATGGCAGTGTAGTACTTAATATTATCAGGAAAATTGGGGGAGGTATTCAGCTTGGTAGGACAAGAAGCAAGAGCAAGTTAGAAAAGTATGTTGTAATCAGAAGAACACTGAATACCAGGAAAACATGTTTGTAATTCACAGATGTTGAAAGGCTGTAAGCCTGGAATTTTAGTAGCTGTTACCAGTGTACAATATAAGTAAATTTGGCAGTAATAGTAAATTCTTGCAGTGGTTCACAGAAAAACTGTTGTTGGAGTTCTGACTTGGAAAAGAACCACAGTACCATGAATTCAGAGGAAAGAAGAGTTCCAATGATATGTTGCAAATAAATTCCATACAATTTGGTAATAAGTTAGATTAGAATAATGAGAAAAGAGACAATCAAGATTCTACCCTATAATCAAGCAGAATGAGGATGGTGATATACTTAAACAAAAAAGATGGAATTGGAGAAAATGTAATTGGAAGGAAGTATAAATGTGTTGATTTTGCTAATGTTCACTCTAAGATATGATGGAATGGCACTCATCTAATTTGAACAAATTAAGAAATTTTCAATTTAACAATAGACTCTTACCTCACACCATATAAAAATAGTGTTTAAAAGGGTCATAGATCTAAATAAAACATCTCAAAACATAAAACTTTTAGATAAAATATAGGAGCAAATTTTCATTTTCATTTTATTTTTGTGAAAGCTTAGGGACTTTCCATGCTTTTTTCTGAGAATATATTATGCCTTGGGCATGTGTAGCTTTTTGTATTCTTCAGTACACCCTGGAATTTTTAAATTACTCAGTATACATAATACTTTGAATGCCCTAATTTCCCAAATAAACACTTTCCCTAGCTTTTTCCCCAAGGCCATAGGCCATTTTATGTCTCAGGTGTAATTTTTTTTGCCCCAGGCCACTGCACATTTTTCATTTGCCTTACATTTTACAGCAATGCCCACTGCTTCTCTGACCTGAGTTCTAAGACAGGCAAAACAAAGACAATCACCTTGTGTCAGTCCTTCAGGCACTCCTCTGGAGAAGTTTGAATAGACACACATAATGATTGTAAATGAGATCTTCTCTCTTCTCTCCAGAACTTGGAATAATGGTCCTGTGTTGAGAACACAGGCTGTCATCTTCAAGAATGTCATGATGCAGGGATGGAGTAAGGAAAGGGCAAGCAAAAATGGCCCAAAGTTTTCCTACCACTTTTTTAGTTGTCTTTTTATTTATTGTTCACTTGGTGGCTGTAAACCTTTGTCTATTTCCAGAGTCCTGACAAATTTGTTCTGGCAGTTTCTGCACATTTTTGATGTTTCTCTGAAAGGTTGGAAGTTTGGAGCTGCTAACACTATCTTTTTCTAAGCTATATTCTTTTGAGGAAAATTTTGTTTGGATCTAATATTTAGTATTAGGTTGAATGCAGGAGTGATAACTTCACCCATGCACTTTTTTGTGAAGAACACTTACTAACCTACCATCCAATAGTTTATCCACCTTTCAACAAAAATTTTAACCTATACTAACACAAATACAGGACCAAATATTATATCCCCTCTCTCCTCAAGGAGCAGAGTCAGTGTCTGTGGAGGTGGTAAAGGTCTGGGTAGCATGGAGCTTAGGATCATGTATCTAACTTTATTTGGGAATTTATAAATTTCAGTGATGGCTGTGTGACAATAATAACCAACTTGAGTACGTAACAGCTAAAGCCTTCATGGTTCACTGAGAAATAGAGAATTATTAGTTAAGAAAAAGAGGAGGAAACTTCTTGAAATTATGTGATTATGTCTCACTAGATACAAAATACGAATGTTTAAAATATGTAAAAACTGAACAGGTTTTCAAGTTATCAAGTATTTTAAAAGTCAGGGTTTAGACCTTTCACAGAGAGATCATACTTTCTGTTTTGCCTGTGTGTTGAGTATTTAAGTCTACATAGCTATATTCTTTATATATCCTTTAGTGTATAAAGCTAGGAGATAATTTTTTAATTTGTTAAAGGCAATCACAAATTTGGTAAAATATTTCATGCTTGAGTTTTATAGAACAAGTGGATTGTTGCAATTTCAATTAATTCATTTCCACTTTAATAATATATTTCATAAAGACTTTTGTTAAAGGCTTTAAAATGTGGTCTTTCATATACCAGGTTATAGAGTAAAATAAATTTATTCACCAACTAATCGAATTAGAAAATTCAGTTCTGCTATAATCACACAGGTCATTCTAATTGCACAATCTTAAATATAATTACATTGAAATTATTTATTTTAAAATCAGAATCTATGGTGATTAGCAGTAAGAATTTATTATGCCAATAGGTATTAAATTGCAAAATATTTAAATATAACTAAAGTATATCTTTATCTTACTCAGAGATAATGTTGTCTCAATATCTCAAATATCTCAAAGTACAAAAATGTTCCCAAAGTGACACTACTAGTTCACAGATAAACTTGAATCTAGAACCTGTATCTCCCTAAGATTGTTTCCATATGTTTGAAATCAAATTAAACCATTTTTAAACTGCCTTCAACTCATACTTTTCAAAATCCTAACTCAATTTATGTTTATACGTTTTTACTCATTATCTGTCTTTGTATGCCCACCTCTATCTAAACATCCATTCAAACAAACAAACAAACAAACATCTGAGCACTTACCATGTATCAAACAATGTGATACTTTTGAAGATACAGGTTTGAATAATATATATGGGTTCTCGCCTTCATAGAAGGTCTCTCAAACGAACAAACAAACCCAACATATCTAGCCAGAGTCCAGTTATAATTTATTGCTTTTTACCCTGCTATACTCAAAGTCAGGCGACATAAATTACCAGTGATCCTATAGGTCAAATAAGCTTACACTTACTAGGTTCCCACCTCTTGCTGTTGCTACCTTAAAAACACTTTCTATTGGAATTCCTGACTGTCAAGCTGTATGTTATTAGGAGTAACTCTCCATTCTAGGTTTTCCAGGGTTCAGTATCTTGGATACACTTTGCCTGTTCCTGATTTCCTATTCCCTTGCTTCAGATATGTCGAACCCTCTTTCACCTGTGCTCCTCTCCCCTAATTATTATCTGAGTTTACAATGTGATTCATATCATTTCTGTCTGTGTCAAGTGTGTGCTAAACAACCATGACCTGGCTGAAAGGCTTAGGGAAGTTTCATAGTGTTTTCTCATCCAAGCAGCTAAGCCAAGCAATGCACTGCCGGAGGTATTTTTCTTACGGAACTAATGCTTAATCTCAACCTTTCCTGTAATAATATAGCTCAGAGTAAAATTATGAAATGAAATTGCTTGACTAATTTTCCTCTACAAGCTGTTAAGAATGAAGTCATTTTCAACTTAAAGGGAGTTGGCATTATCCACATTGGTCAGATTAAATACATAGTCAACTTTCCATTCCATTGCATGACAGAAGGAACAAGATATATCAAATACTGCATTTCAGATTTTTCATAACAAGGTTTTTACTGACTTTCAGCTACTTTAATGTCAGTGACCTTTTCTAAATTCAATGGCTATTATTTTGGAATTAAGAGTAACAGGATCCTGTACTTGAACCACAGGGTGACTTTAGACTATATTTATTAATATTTGGGTTGATGCTAACATAACTGCAGTGTCTGCCATTACTTTTAATGACAGACACCACAATTACGTTTGCATCAACCTAATAACTCTGAGGCTCAGATTCTTCTTCAGATTCTGTAAAGCAGGAGTAATATTGTTTCCCTCATAAAAATTGTTTTGTAGGTTAAAGGTCTTCGAAGTGTAGTAACTTATCCAGCACCGTAAGTATCACTTGGGAACTTGCTAGAAATGTATGTTCTCAGATCACATCCTGGACCTACTGAATCAGTGGGGTGATCATAGGGGTGGAGGCGAACAGCTTGGGTTTTAGCAAGTCCTCAACTTGATTCTGACTTATGCTAACATTTGACTGCTAGACTAAAACGTATAAAGCTTAGTAAAATGTGCCTCACATTATTTTTTGTTGTTGTATTTGTCATCATCACTATCTGGTTAGACATTCTACGAGCACCCAGAATTTAGGTTTTCTTCTCTCCTTATGTTTTCAGACCCTAGACGAATGGTTTTGATGGTGGGAGTTACTTGGAAGAGAATTTTGGACTCTCAAATTCCCTGGATGCTTATGACAAAACTATTAATAAGAATAGGAAGTCCAAATTTCTTCTGAAATCAACTTTGCAATATATATTTAAGAAGTCATAAATTACCCATTTGTTTTATTTAATAAAAATTTCTTAGATGCTTCCTGCTATCTTACTATAAAAATACATATTTAATCAATGGAAAGCAGTTTAATTCCAAAAGCATATACATATTTTGTTAGTTTTTATTTCTACCTGAACATACCACTTCTTGTATAAAACTATAAAATTGCAAAAAGAAAATGATAATATTACAGTCAAAAGAAGCATTAATGTCATTTTAAAATTTAAGTTAGTTATATTAAATATGAAATCCAAATGAAACATTTTAATTGCTTTACTTTAGACATATTTTTAGAAGAATTATTTTAAAATAATGTGCCTATATTTTAATATAAACATACAATTTTCAGATATTACAGTATTTGTTAACTGTAGATGTTAAAGTTTTAGCAAGAACCCGATTGGTTTCCTGGGACTTTGTTTCTACATGTGCATGAAAACAATGAAGATATATCTTTTGTAATGAGGTACTGATTGAATACCTTCACTATTGCTCCTGCTGGGTACCATGAGTTATTGATTTCAGAGCAACAGTACAATATTTGTTAACCTAGGGCAACAGACCAAATGATGAATGCAAAATAATTTTTCTGTTGTTAAAAACACTGCCTCTCTTACCTACATTGTGTGTTACAAGATCGACCTAAATAGCAGATTCAAACAAAACAAAATGCAAACACAGTGGTCTTTAGGAGAACTCCAATTTTCACTAGAATTATAATCTCCCGTTCTTCATTTATAAGGAAGGGCCACAGGACACTTTTAAGAGTCCATGAAAATGCTTAGAAATGCTTAATGATGGGAGAAAACACTTACAAAGAAAACGCTATTCAGTCTAAGGGAAGAGAGGTGCAAAAACAATTAAACTTGCATTTCTGTTTAGTTTTCTATAACTGGGGGCTAAGTAAAATTGATTAAAATGGGTAACCTGGAGAAGAATTTACTTCTGGCTGCATAACACATAGCATGAAATTTGTTTGAACTCTGAAAACTTTCTTCTTAACTATGAACTCTAAACAAAGCTATATCCCTTTCTTAGGAAAAAATAACTTTACAATAAAAGATTAATCAGAAACAAAATATACAATTCATAAGTGTACAATCAGAATATTAGAATTAAAAATTTTAATTACAATTAAAGCTATTTGTTGCTTTCTTACTGATGACCATGCTATGACCATGCTATGATGACCATGCTATATATTTGTGCTATGATGAATTCAAAAGTACTAAGGTTTTTTAAAAAAAGATTCTCCTTAAAGGAAAAGTAGTATTATTTATTCAAGTTTGCAATTACTTAATTTTACCTACGTAATGGATTGCATTTAGAAATAATACTATCAAGAGAAAATATACTATTTATTTCTTCAAAAGTATTTTAATTAAAAATGGTCTCCTATATTAAGTATCAATACCACTGTGCTATGTAAACCAAAAAGTGACTGAGGCAGACAGATCTCAAATGATTTAGAGGTTTATTTTACCAAGGTTGAGAATATGTTTGGGAAAAAAGAAACACGAGTCACAGTAGAATCCATGTACTGTGCCTTTTCCAAAGAGAATTTTGGA
Organism: Macaca thibetana thibetana; assembly: GCF_024542745.1. Taxonomy (NCBI): domain Eukaryota; kingdom Metazoa; phylum Chordata; class Mammalia; order Primates; family Cercopithecidae; genus Macaca; species Macaca thibetana. The sequence goes on from NC_065586.1 coordinate 80,256,456, forward strand.
ACTTCAATATTTAAAGGGAAAGAGCAAGTAGGAAAGGAAGAAAAAGGAGGGAAATATGAGAGAAGGTAGGCAATGAAGCAAATGGTTACATTCTTATGTGTCTCTTATTGGCTGTCAGTGTATCTACAACTTAGATGTAAAAAGAAGGAGTGAGGGTCAATTATACATTCATGTTAGGCTCAGTAAATCTACATTTTATACAAGATAAGGAAAGCATGTAAATTACAGCTGTCAGGGAACAAACAGAAGGTAGTTTTGGCATGACTCAGTTGACAAGTTTAACTTTTCCCTTTGACATAATGAGTTTGGGGTCCTGAGATTTTATTTTCCTTTTACAACTAAATGCCAGATCTTTGCATACTTAGCTCAAATGACTTCCACACACATTTTACAGAAGTGGTAACAGTCTTACAGTCACAACTTTCATCTATTTCATGCCTAGTAAGTGATACAGATAAGATCCTACCTCATTTTTTTCTAAAGCAGGAGTTGATTGCTTTGCCAAAATTAACAAATATGCCACATACAAAATCCCCACTGCCTCCTTCCACCACCGGAGAGGTTTGAAGTAGGCATTAACCCATAATAGTTTTTAAAATATCAATTCCCATCCCCAAGGTCATTCCCTTCCCATTTACATTTAATGTTTATTTATTTGACTATAGAACTATATTTTAGGGTCTGTTTTTCTCACAATTTAGGAAATACTAATCTAGATTAAAGATGGTGATTATAATAATGTATGGTTAATTTTTTAAAGGTTGCTTAAACCAAAGAGATTCACTTCACTTTCAAATGAATGTCTAAAACTTCAAAATGTCCAGCAGGGTAAAATTAACAATAAGGAAAATACAATTTCTCATATATATTATATATCTATCTCTCATATCATATATATATATAAATACTGGAGAAATTATATATAGAGAGAATATAATATAATGTATATATAGAAAGCAGCTGTTGATTGCTCAAGTCGCACCTTTCCACCAGTATCTCCGGGTTAATTATAGTGTAATAAGTGAGTGATTTTCTGAGTAAAAGAGTATAAGAGTATAGAGTAAAAGAGTATAGTAAGAGTAAAAGAGTATAATTGCCTTTTGTTGCTCAGAGCAGAATACATCCACTTAAAATGCTAACTGTAGCCAAGATAGACCACCGGCATAAACCACAGCTGTGCAACAGCACACACTAGGATGTGGATCTGTTTTCTTTTCCTTTATTTATTTATTTATTTATTTATTTATTTATCTTTAAATTTTATTTATTTATTTATTTATTTTTTGAGACCGAGACTCGCTCTGTCGCCCAGGCTGGAGTGCAGTGGCGCGATCTCCACTCACTGAAAGCTCCGCCACCTCCCGGGTTCACGCCATTCTCCTGCCTCAGCCTCCCTAGAAGCTGGGACTACAGGTGCCTGCCACCACGCCCGGCTAATTTTTTTTGTATTTTTAGTAGAGACGGGGTTTCACTGTGTTCTCCAGGATGGTCTCGATCTCCTGACCTCATGATCTGCCCGCCTCGGCCTCCTAAAGTGCTAGGATTACAGGCGTGAGCCACCGCGCCGGGCCTCTTTTCCTTTATTCTTTTAACTCTAGTGAGAAGAATACATTTCTTCTAGATGAGAAAGGAATAGCCATATGGTTCATTGACTCAATGTAGTATCAAAAAACCACAAAAAAATGGAACAGAAGCCTAAATTCAAAATAAGTTCATACACACACACACACATGCCCCGCATCCCTAGCCTTGAAGAAAATATGAACTGGGTTAAATTTCACTTAGTTTGTCTTGCTGCTTGTTCCACTTTACTGTCTCAGGAACATCCTGTGTTAGTACTACTTTAGAGTATCCATTTCTAACTCCCATATCCACTCATTCTATCAGCAATAACACTTGAGTTTTCTCTGGAGTGGTAGATAGGTATAAACTTGTTTGCATGGTCTATACACACTTCTAAAAAATGTGTTAGTGGCACAGATTGTCTTTTGGTTCCCAAATGAATCACCATTGTTTTGGAATCAAAGTGATTTTTAAAAAATTAAATCAAGGACTTTGGGAGGCTGAGGCGGGTGGATTACCTAAGGTCAGGAGTTCAAGACCAGCCTGACCAACATGGTGAAACCCCGTCTCTACTAAAAATACAAAAAATAGCTGCGTTTGGTGGCAGCTGCCTGTAATTCCAGCTACTAGGCAGGTTGAGGCAGGAGAATTGCTTGAAACCAGGAGGCACAGGTTGCAGTGAGCTGAGATCCCGCCACTGCACTCCAGCCTGGGGCAACAAGAGCAAAACTCCATCTCAAAACAAACAAACAAACAACAAAAAAAAAATTAAATAAATCAATAAAGTCCTATTTCTACATAATAAGCATGCCTTCCAATCTCCTTAACAAAACATTTAATACAATTACAAAATCAACTATGTATTACTTAAAATCCCAAAAGGTCAATCAGCTTAATAGTGCACACATTTTCAGATGTGGCTTCTCAAAGCTACCTTTGGTTTTTGGAAAAATTAGTAAGTCAACATATATGGAAATGATGTTTGAAAATGGCCAACATTAGTGTACATCTATGAAGTTAGAGCATTATGATTTGCAGTCTGATTATTAGTACACAGAGTTTCTATTTCAGTTATGTTTCTATTCTTCTAATTTTTTGACACAATCAGCATTTCAACATTCACCTCATCAAGGTTCAATAGTGTCCATGTCCCACTGCACCGATGGCATTTAGTAAGTGAAATTACTTCCTCCCTTCATGTGTAATAAATATTCTACTAACTTCATAATTCATTTAGGAAGAAGTCAAAATGTGTTTCTGCCACTTACCTACTGTCTTTTCCCAGGTGAGTTATTTGTGAACCTCAATTTCTCTTTCCACAAGATGGGATAATTCTCCCATGGTCAAATTTGCAGACTTATTTATCATCATGATCTAATGAAATGGTATGTTGCATATATGTATAAATAGTGTCATACAAATGGCAAGATATACAGGTTCATGATACTTTAGAATGGTGATCCACTTTTGTGGATCTCTGAGGGAGTTTTCCTACTTGAGGTAGAAGTAGTAGATATAAACCTGTCTGTCTTGCCTATACCTGTTTTACTTATGAATGATACACATTGTAGTCCGGTTCCAAAATGAATCACTATTGTTGTGGAGTTCAAGTGATTGCAGATGATTTCAGCCTCTGGTTAGAGATTCTATGGCATAAACAGTGCCACAGCTTCTTGACTTCGGGGCTCTTACAGGGCGGAAATCACCATGGACCTGTTCTGTCATTGATGACTCTTTGTTTTCACATACCCAAGAACAACTGCCAGAGACCAATTTGATCTTTATAAATTGCTGCTATAGAATGGTCAGTTGTGGGCATAAGAAGGATATCCCTATACACGCAGATTTATTTTCTTCATAGTAACAAGAATAGATTTTTTTTATTATTATTATACTTTAAGTTCTAGGGTACATGTGCATAACGTGCAGGTTACATATGTATACTTGTGCCATGTTGGTGTGCTGCACCCATCAACTCGTCAGCACCCATCAACTCGTCATTTACATCAAGTATAACTCCCAATGCAATCACTCCCCCCTCCCCCCTCCCCGTGATAGGCCCCGGTGTGTGATGTTCCCCTTCTCGAGTCCAAGTGATCTCATTGTTCAGTTCCCACCTATGAGTGAGAACATGCGGTGTTTAGTTTTCTGTTCTTGCGATAGTTTGCTGAGAATGATGGTTTCCAGCTGCATCCATGTCCCTACAAAGGACACAAACTCATCCTTTTTTATGGCTGCATAGTATTCCATGGTGTATATGTGCCACATTTTCTTAATCCAGTAAGAATAGATTTTTTTTATTGTAAGCACTCTACAGAGTAATATACAGCTATTACTCTTCAGAACAATCATGCAGTAGAGTTATTACTCTAGTTCATGTTACACCAAATAGAACATCGATGCACAGAGAAATTTAATCACTTGCCTCAGATCACATGGCTGGTGAAGCTTCAGTTAAGTTTTGAACCTAATCATTCCAACTGCAGAGTAAAAGTGCTAGCAAAACCAGTACATTGCTTTGTATTTTCTAAGATCCTGGATATAAAATAAGTCTGATTCCACATCATGTCTTTGAGAATGAGGAATACTTATTTAAATAAAAATACTCCTAAATACAAATAAACAAAAAGCTCAGTTCATTTGTATGTCTCAATTATGTAGCTTCGATTTTTTTTCAATTGGTAATAGCAGCCCCTTAGCATTTTGCACTTATATGTGATAGCATTCATGTTACATTGCATTGTAATAGCAATAGTAGTATTATTACATAAATATTAAATAATAGAAAAAATGAGAAAAGGAGTCTGAAAACCTAACAATAAGAACCCAGTGACTGCACAAATTAGTGGCAATTTTATCTGAATTTTGTGACTAAAAAATTATTCTAAAAAATATTTCTAAATCAATTGCTTAGAAAAGAGTTCTTGAGTTTTTCTAAAGGCAAATCTCACATTATCAATTTTACATTTAAATGTTTGTTCCTATTTCAATCATAGATATCATATATTTTAATTATATATTAAATATATATTTCAATCATATATACATTTTAATAATATATATGATATAAATAAATTTTAATAGAGGTTCAAAGGTATTTGTTTATTTTATCTGTAGATATAGATTGCAGTAGTGCCTAGAGTGAAGCATGTATCTGAAGTACTTCAGCTTGGTAGAAGACTATATCCTTATATGTTTCATCTTACACATCATTCAATACTTGAATATAAGCATTATATAAGATCTTAAACAGTTTCTTCTTTTGACTTTGCTTCTCTAATGTTTTCATCAAAAGTTTTATGAGCTTGGAAGTGATAAAACTATTTCCTCTGTAGAAATGAGTTTAAAAATAAGATTGTGTCATATATGTATGTGATCATATAAAAAAACAAATAAATGAAAGGAAGCATCCTGTTTCAAAAAGTCTAGAGGATTCTGGTTGCCTGCCAGTTCAGTTCGAGTCCTCTTGAATGATAAAGTCCTCCAAATCAATAATGTAATCACAGACAGCTCTAGTAGAAGTATATTCTTCTAAACAAGGGAGGATCAGATCCTTATCAACTGATCAGATTATGGCTGAAGGGGACTTCCTTTTCTGGCTCCTGTACTTTGAAGGCAATAAATAAAATGAGAAAGTGCAACCAAGATGGTTTATGATCTGGACACCCTGAAACAGCTAGAATTTGGAATAAATTGAAAAGGTTCGGCTTGAAGAAGAGAATACTTGCATTTGTACACTTAAGGTGTCATCAAATACTGGAAGGCATTTTCTGTGTGTGTAGACAGCAGAAATTGACTAATGAAGAGAAATTGTAGGGAAAAACTGTGTGACCTCAAATATAGCAGGACTCTTGAGCCTCAGTTTCCATGTAAGCAACATGCTAGGTGTTACACATTTGTTATCCCATTTAGTGTTTCAACAATCTCATGAGATGTTACTGTGTTTCCTTTACAGAACAGAAAAAGTGTGGCTCACACAAGGTAGGTAACTTTTTAAAAGGACACACAGCATTTACATGTTAGAGCTGGATCGCTATTTCTTAAGCTATACTGTTTTTGCTTGTTTTTCACTGTACCAGGCTACCTCCTCATGGACTTTTTCCTTCTGAGGAATTTTACACTGCAGTTTTTTTTTTTTTTTTCTCTTAAATCTATAGGAAACATTCAAAGTCTTTTAGGTTGTTCAAAATAATTGAGATTGTTTGGAATGATCTTCCAAGGCATATATATTTTTATATCAATATTTAGGGATTGGAAGAAAGAAAAGCCACCCTTTTATTTATTCACGATATATCATGATTCCATCTTTTGGAAAGATGAATTAAGAGATTGATTGAAGTGCATTATTCACTCTTTGCCTCTGTGGAAAATGTCCCTTAGGATTCTAGGTTAAAAAGCTTCAATAAGTGAAATAATTATTCAGATCTATTTACTGAATATAATAAATTGGTTCTTATTTGTAAGTATGTTTTAAGTACACAGCTTACCAATATAATGTGCTTTCTTTTCATATGTTTTTAGCCTAAAATAGACTGAAATTATTATTTTGCCCCCTTATTAAGAGCCTGACAGCCTAATGTTTAATATCAGTGTACTTGCTTTCAATAAGATATATAGACGTGTTTTTTTTTTGTTTGTTTGTTTGTTTGTTTTGAGAGGGAGTCTTGCTCTGACTGGAGTGCAGTGGCACAATCTCAGCTCACCGCAACCTCTGCCTCCCGGGTTCAAGCGATTCTCCTGCCTCAGCTTCCTGGGTAGCTGGGACTACAGGTGCGTGCCATCATGCTCAGCTAATTTTTGAATTTTTAGTAGAGACAGGGTTTCACCATGTTGGCCAGGATGGTCTCGATATCTTGACCTAGTGATCTGCCAACCTCAGCCTCCCAAAGTGCTGGGATTACCGGCATGAGCCACCGCGCCCAGCTGGCTTGCATAATTTTTTATTCATTCGAAATCTTTCTATATTTATTACAGCTGTTCTGTTTCTTAAAAACCCTGAGTTAGGCTGGGCGCGGTGGCTCATGCCTGTAATCCCAGCACTTTGGGAGGGCGAGGCAGGCGGATCACGAGGTCAGGAGATCAAGACCATCGTGGGCTAACACAGTGAAATGTCGGCTCTACCCAAAATACAAAAAATTAGCCGGGCGTGGTGGCTGGCGGGTGCCTGTAGTCCTAGCAACTCGGGAGGGTGAGGCAGGAGAACCGCATGAACCCGAGAGGCGGAGGTTGCAGTGAGCCGAGATCGCACCACTGCACTCCAGTGTGGGCAGCAGTGCCAGACTCCGTCTCAAAAAAAAGAAAAAAAAAAAAAAAAAAAACAAAAACAAAAACAAACAAAAAAACAAAACAAACAAACAAAAACAACAACAAAACACAAAACCCTGGGTTACATGTACATTTGTACAGGAAGCAAAAGAAAGATAGCAGCAGTGTTTTGGCAGTAGTAGAGTTGCTTAAAATAATCTAGCTAAAGTTGAGGATTTGAGCCATCCGTGGGAAAGCATATTGAGCTTTCATAGTGTGGCTATTGATTAATTGATCATGTTAGTTTATTAGCTTGTTATGTTACAGAATGGTGGCGAGTTTTGCATAATAATCTAGTCTATGCTCTTGAACTTACTGAATCTCATTCTTCTATAATCTAGAGAGATCCTAGAATGATGATGTGAAAGAAAAATTGCATTGGACACCTGAAAAAAAATGTGGTAGAGTGGAGGCAGGACTCCACTCAAATAAAAGGCATGAATGTTTAACCAGTAGGATGAGTGAGTAGAAAAATAATGGAACACATTAGGAAGGAGGTTGGACAATGTGATTAGGCCATCTGTGCTTGCTAATTGGCACTTGTGGGAGCTAGGTTTCTATCCTCAGAAAATTCCAGCTAGGAGCACTACTTTTCTTGATTAATACATGTCAAAAGGAAGGATCTTGGATCCTGGAGAAACACATTCCTGGTATAAAACTAACAAAAGGCTTTATATCTCAAAGGGATAAAGAAAGTCTGCAATGGAAAGTTTTCTAAAGTCAATGCTCTAAGAAAATAGAACTTAGGGGCCTATAGTCAGGAATAAAACTAACATTTAGTCAAGCTGAAGGGGACATAAGGCTGTCTTAGTCAGTAGTCTAAGAATTCACTTGCTTTTTAAATGATCTACCTACCACATTTTCAAAAAATGCTATGTAAAACAGCATGACATTGTGTTTTATATAATGACTAAATAAGGTGATGCATTCCTGCATAGCTTTGATTTCTATTTTGGAAGATAACAATTAGACACATAAAGGTGATTCAATAGCTATTATAAATCTGACCATAAATGCATAGAATTTTTTTTTTCAAAATTTGACAAAAAATAAACTGATTCACTAAAAATAAATATGTATGTATATTTTTTAAATCCAGTTAGAAAAATGCGTATATGTAGTGTTTGCTCTTAAAATGCAGAGCTGATGGAGAATCAACACTGTGTGCTGTAATCACACTTTTGTGCTACTTAATCCTCATTCTGATCTTTTATGTAGTCTTGAGAAGATGCTTCTCAAGTCATCGGGGCACACTGTGGCAAAAATTACATCGAATATGCCATGAAAGATACATGCAATAAAGCCATGGATTTCAGATTTTCTGACTCGCAGATTAGCTAAGTCATCCTTTTTCTTTGTGTGTTAATGCATAATAAGATACTTAGAAGTGTTGAATATATACATAAAGATTATAATATATATATAATCTTAACCTGTCTATACCAGAGCAATTTACAGTTGTTTATGAAATTTTTGCTGCAAACAACAAATAAAAACTGCTATTTTCATCTTAGAATACTTAAAGTCAAGGTTCTGAGTGATTAAATGCTTTCTCAAATCAATCGAATCAACTATAATGCATTAAGTTTAGGACTACTACACATTGCAGCTAAACTTTGATTCACAGTAAATACTGAGGTTTTATATATATATATATGTAAAATGTAATTATCTTAAACACAAGTGTCCTGGAAAAATAATTTTGTCTCCATGTCTTATTAAATATCTCTTACTTATTAAAATAAGTAAAATATCCTTACTCATGACTTTTTGATATCCAATATTTGAAACTGTCCTACAGTTTCCTGGTACAGAACAAAATAGTCAATTTCCTGATTAAGTTAAAAACCCATAAGGATATTGAAAGAGTATATTCTTGTCTACGAAAGTAAATTCAAGGATATAACTTTCTTATATAAGAAATGAAGAAATTAGTTTGAGGATCTCATTTGCTCAGAAATTGACTTATGGAATTATATCATCTCTATATATGTTTAATTTCAATTCTAAGGAATCTGGACCCTGGTTAATAACCTACATATAATTTATCAGGCATGGCCATAGGTATTTACAAAAGCTTTACTTGGCAGGCCTCAAGGGTTCTCAAGGGTTCAGCTGCTCTCCCCAGATCAGACTTGGTGCACATTCAATGCACTGCGGTGTCTGAAGGGAGTTGTAGTCAAGGACTCAGGGTCCTCTGACCCATCACATCCTCCTCTATTTGCATTCCTAGCTCCAGTGTCTTTATTCTTAGACATCTTTATTTGAAACCTTCATCAAGTTCTTCTTTCGGCATCTCTGTCAAGACATCCTTATGGGGAAGGGAGTGCAAAGGAGGAAATCATGAAGATATTTCTTTCCATTCTGACTCAGCACCCAGTGTTCATTAACTCATAGCCCTTTCCCCTTTGCTCAGGAGCCATAAAACTGGCAGAGACTTTTTTTCAGGGCTCCCTGAATAGAGACCCCTGTGTCTAAGCTGACTCACCCAATCTTAGACGGGTGCTCCATTCTATGGGAAAAATGGAAAAGAAAGGGTGGGCATTTACTCTGGTTCTATGGCAGAATCTGTTTTCTTCCCCTTTCCAGCTTCCAGAGGCCACCGGCATTCCTTGCCTCATGGCCCCACATCACTCCACTCTCTGTTCCCGTTGTCACAGTCCTCTTTGACCCCAATTCTCCTTCCTCACTCTAATAAAGACCCTGGCAATTAAACTGGGCCCACTCAGACAATTTAGGTTAATCTCCCTATCTTGGGCTTCATCACATCAGCAAAGTAACTTTTGCCATATAAAGTCACATATTCACATATTTCAGGGATTTGGATGTAAGCATCTTTAGAGGGTCCATTGTTCTACCCACCACATGTAGGAAAAGAATTCATGAGATTGGGAAAGAGAACAATTTGCAGGCCTGACTAAAGAAGCTCGGGCTTAGACGGTACAGCTCCTTAGCCAACCTATACCATCCATGTATAACTGACCTGAATGGGGTGGAAAATCAAAAACTGTGTATGGTTATCAAATACATATAAGATGATGATAGTGGTAAATAATAATAATAGTATTTATATGCATGAGTTTCTCACTAGGTACCAGGATCTGTAATGAAAGCATGGTGTACATGTTGTTCTCAATCCTCATAACAGTACTCCAGCCTTGGTGTTTTATGCCTTTAGTTTTAATTGAGCAGCCTGAGCCTTAGAGAGGTAACTTGTTTTGCCTGAGGAAAAAAACAGGAGAAAGAATTTGAACACAAGGGCTATATGGCTTACCTGTGTCTTCACTCACAGTTTCAAAAAATATTCCATTAAAAATGACTACCTGTATGGCTTCTGTATTTATCTCCATCCACAAGCACTCTGATGCGCATGCCCACCTCTATCATAAATTAGACTTTTAGGATGTTAGAAAGGCCTCTTCTCTGGAGGGATGCTGTAGTACATGACATCCCTTCCTCTGGATAGAGGCAGCTCTGTGCCCTGGTGAAGGCCTCAGTGCTAGGGGTACAGGCTGGATTTCAGATGCCTTTGGCCCACCTGTTGGAATTCACCCTGGCCTCAGATATGTGTGTCCAATTGTGTACTCACCTGAGAGTCCCACAGGCCTCCTATATTCACCATATCACAAGCCAGAAATAGCAATTTTCCCCATCAAACATGCTTATCCTCATGAAACCACTCTCAAAAAGAGAAAACTTGGGTTATAAAACCAGAAATTTGAGACTCATCCTATTTTTTTCCTCTAACTCTCAATACCTCCTATCAAGCCACTAACAAAATTCAAAAATTCCACTTCCTTAATATGAAGCATGGCTGCCCCACTTTTCATTCCCATGACCTACATATATTAGTATTTATTGATTACAATTCCTCAGTGACCTAAATAAATGTCTTCTCTCCAAACTGATACCTCTAATTTATGCCTCATATGGTTGCCAGGATGGGTTTTCTGATACACCGGTCTGAGACAAGCCATGCTTTTCAAATTAGGTTCAAAGATATTTATAAGGCAGGGTTTTGATTGACTGTTTTTCTAGACTCATATATTCTCATTCACTTACAACTCTAGGTGAGCCTAAATACTTGCTGATTTTGGAAGGCTTCATGCTTTTTCATGAGTCTGCGCATTTTCATATATTGTTACATTTGCTGGAATGCACTTTCACTAGCACACACCTGTTTCATTTCTATTTATTCTTCAAATCCTCACGTAATCATCCAAGATTGATTTCTTGATTCTTGCTTTGACTTTTTTATTGCTGCTTCTTATTTTCTGTTTTTTTCTTTCATAAAGAAAGAAAATTAAATTAGCATGTTTTATAATAATAAATCTCATCATGTGATGATGACGGGCCCCTTAATTTACTCTCTTGTAAATTCTGGTTTAATGTTTCTGTCTCTGTCATTAGAATTGTTAACTTACAGAAAACACTTATCAAATATATGAGATTTTAAGAAATGAGAAAAAAAGGAAAACAACTGGTATTTATATAGTGGCTTATACCTTACAAATGTTTTAACTTTGCAAAAATATATCTTGGCACATAGATTCAAGCAAAGCGCCATTACAATTGTGAAAAGGGAGTGGTGGTGAGATTAGAAAGTTTCATGAAGGTAGCAGACATGGGTTTGAACCTTTAAAGACCAATATAATTTTTATTCATAAGTAGTGATGTTTCAAGCACAGTATACAGCGTAAGCAAAGGCACTGAGTTTGGAATGCAAAGAGTGTATTTAGAAAATACAAAAGTACAATTTGAACTCATTAGTGGCATAAATAGGGATGATTTGGGAGATCATAAGGGAAAACAAAGTAGGTTGATGTTATGGTATGAAATGCCATTAATGCCAAATGTGCAAATCTGTAATTAACTTGGAAAATAATAGGTGCTATCGAAAATGTGTATTCCTTTTAAGATTTTTTTATCCACTGAGAAACGTTTAAAACTTTGCTTTAGCCTGATTATTTAAAGGTCACGTTCATCATCACATAATGAATTTATTATCACACAGCATGCTAATTTTATTTGAGGAGAGTTAAGAATATTATGGAATATTTGTGGATTCGCTTGTCATCTTAGTAATAAGAAACTCAAAGAAGAAAAAATGTCTTCTTTATTGTTGTATTTCTCTTTTTTATATTATACTTTAAGTTCTAGGGTACGTGTGTACAACATGAAGGTATGATACATAGGTATACGTATGCAATGTTGGTTTGCTGCACCTATCAACTCTTCATTTACATTAGGTATTTCTCCTAATGCTAACCCTCCTCCAGCCTCCCCCCCGCCCACTGCCCAACAGGCCCCAGTGTGTGATGTTCCCCACCCTATTAAAAAATAGTTTATGTATTTTCATATCCTGCACTCTGTTATCCTGATAGGCAGTTGTTTTACTTGTTCCACTTGTGTAGACTTGTTTGGTTTAACTGTTAACAGGCTGAAAGAATAGAAAGTTGGTGCTTCGACACAGGCAGAAAGTTGGGAGTTCTGTTTTATAGTTAGTATGGATAGTGCTGTGATTTCCAACCTTCTGCTTTGTTAACTGTGTTATACACAGCGTAATACAAGAGTGGAGAAACTGACAGAGTTAACAAATGACAAGATCAATTTTGATTTCTTTATACTTTAGGATTAAACTCATATACAGCATTTCCAAATAGTTCTCTGCTGGAGGATGTTAGAATCCTCCAAGTATCAAGCATTACTTTTTTATCATCACTAATATCAAAGAATTATCATTACTAAAATTATAAAACAATCAACAGGAAATTAAAATTTATTGAGCAACATACATGTGCAGAGCCCTTTCAAGCAAATAGGTTGATATAAATTTTTGGAGATATAGAAAAGTGAGACACAACTTTGTTAGAGCTTACTATTCTTATTGATGAGCTGCTAAGATCAGTCAGTACCCTAAGATCAAGAAAGACATATTTATATCTATGGGCAGTTTTCTTTTTTAAAATTTGCTTCTGCTTGAAGTCACGGCACAGAAAATTAAGAGAGTGTGGCTCATTTTGTAGGAGATATAGTAAAGAGGGACAGGTTAACTGTTAGTTTGTAAGTACCATTAGTTTCCATGTATCTGCAAGTGTAGTTGCCAGTACTGCAGATCGATAGTGTATATTACATTCACAAATATACACAGCAGGTAATTTGTGCATATTCCAGAAAGGACTTGAGGAAATATGAAGGACATATATTATATTCTCTACTCACAGTGCCTGTTTGTTAATGGAACTCAGATGTTTCATCTAAAATGGACCTTCAGGTCCAAAGCTTTTATTTTACAGATGTAAAACCAAAATCCCCAGTTGATAAAGAGAGGTGTGTATAAAGAGGGGGATGGAGAACAGTATGTCATACATTGAGCCTGGCCTGGATTCCAGATCTTCTAACTTCCTAACTTCTTTTTCTGCATTTCTTTGATTATATCACACTTCCTCTCAGGCTTGAAATAATAGCATCACGAACCAGAGGTAGTCTTGTCTTGCAAGTAAAACATACACACACACACACACACACACACACACACAAATTTCTTGGCTAATTTTTCAAAATAGCACTGAAACTGGAACAAATAACACCTCAAGAAAAAAGTACAGTCTAAATATATGTTGTTAGACATCAAAAAATGTTATCGCTCAGAGAGGGAAGATATCAGCATTTGAAATAGCCAGTCATCCTCAGAGATAAATTTCAACACCATCACCTGACTGAGAGAATATCCCTGTGGGAAATTATGTCTGGTTCTACTGCATTTGGTTTGAATTCAGGGAAATGGTCTGTCCCTGAAATAATTTTTCCTTTCATGTTTAGACACTGGAGTGGGTGACATAGTATAATATGAACAATAAAAGTGGCTGTCTGTAGGAGAATTTCCATACTAAGTTAACTGATTGCTGTTATCCCCCTCCTGGAATCATTTTCAGTCAGCCGCTGTCAAGGGGAGTTTTTAACTTAACAAAAGGAAACACGCTCTGGACACCAGATTTCTTGCAACATTCATAGATATCCTCATAATTCTTCCAAAAAAGTAAATCTAATTTCACTGTACAATTGGATCTATTGTGCACATGTTTATTTTAGATTTGTCAGGTTTTTCTCTGCCTCTAAATTTTGTTTTCAGGGATTTTTCTAATCCATTAATTTTAAGGGTTAGTGTAAAAAAGGAGTAGTAATGCATTTCCAATTGTATTTTCTATTAATGACTATCTAAACATATACTCCACTTACTAAAAGTCTTTTCCTGGATAATAATTTATTCCACTAATGAAATTAACTTTTAAAAATATTAATATTTTCTAAACTATTTTCAATGGAAATTACATTATAGTTGATCCTTGTTTTTTTCAGGAAATATATCTTAATCCATATCTGAAGAATTAAAAAATGCCCCATTCTGGGATATTGACAATTTTGAGTTAAAGACACTTGAGAAACAGCAGGTACAAGTTCCCTCTGACCTTATTGCTATTTCTTAAAAGCAGGAGATGAAACTCCCTTTATGAAAGATGCCCTCCCTATATCAGAAGGAAAGCAACATTCTTAATATGAAGAAGTTGAGACCAAGAGAATTCTGTGTAGACATCGTTGAAATAACTCTTATCATTAAGCCTCATCATATGATTTAGTTTCTTTTTCACAACTCATTATTCTTTGTCCAATTCAGTGTATAAGTTTTCAGCTCTGTACCTTTGAGCTCTTCATTTCCTTTTGAAGTCTCTTGTGCCAGGTAAAGCTTACATAAAATACATTTGTATATCTTTCTCTTGTTGATTTGCCTATGTCAATTTAATTATCAGGTCTAGCGGGGAAAAATTAAACTAAAGCATAAAGGTAAAATTCTGCCTCCCCTATATATCTTAATATGAATGAATGTTAATAATCCTGTTAATTTGTTTTATCTGATAATGAATTATGACCTTCAATAGAATACATTATTCATATAGCATAGTATCTACATATAACTTAAGAAAAATGTTCTAAGCTACAGATGTGGGCGGCAGTTGGACTCGCTTACAAATTCTGCCACTTCCCTTCACATATTTGCCTTAAAGTATGGTTTTTGTGTCTCAGCCACATAGCTAGTAATTGCATAATATTGACCCTCAGGCTCACACTCAAAAATCAATGGTAGAAATTTAAAACTGTGAAAATTAGTTTGATTGCTCATAATCACTTTTCTGTGATTCCTTATTTTCAGAGTCATGATGTGAAGGACAGGGACAACCTTTACATACATGAACTGTTTCTATTTAAAAAATGATTTTCTAGAATTTGTAAATAAAATGTTTAAGTTTATGTGTTTGTGTGTGTATACAGAAAGGGACTCAAGAAGAAACCCATGAATATATCACTCAGATGTTCAATAAGCTTGAAATAAAAATCAGTGCAAGTTGATGTGATATACTTACGTATTCTTGAACTAGGTAATCTAAAAGTAGAGGTTTAAAATTTTCATAGGTCACATATTACTCAGTAATAATCAACTAAAATTGAGATGTATTTATTAAGCAGATTGATTAACAGCAGTATAGCATGGCAGTTAACATTGTGGGCTCTGTAACAACAAAATCGGCGCTCACATTCTGGCAGCGGTTCTTACTGGTTATGCCATTTAGAAGACATTACTTTCTTTAAGTCTCCAGTTTTCTCATGAGAAATAGGAATATAGTTGTCATTATATCATAGAATGAAGAATAAATGTAATACATGCATATGTATACACACACATTTAGAGATGCTCTTCAATTTACAATGGGATTACATCCTGCTAAATCCACCAAAGGTAAAAAGTAAATCCAGATGCTCCTAGACTTATGATAGTGTTACATCCTGATAAATCCATCATAAAGCCAAAAAATTATATAAGTCAAACCACTGTAAGTTGGGACTGTCTATGTATATATAACATATATATGTGTAAAACTCTTATAAATCTGTCAAGCACACATTCAGCACTGCAGTTGTTGGTAACGTATGTGTTCACACAGGTAATTTCAGTAAATAAAAAAGAGAAAACAAAATCTGGAATATCTTGTGACCTAAATGGGGATATATACATATATGCACACATTAATTCATATATTTACATAGATTTACACATAAATCATATAGACCATTCCTATTCTGCTCCTCAAAATTCTTCCAGCCTCTGCCCATTGTCAATGCTGTAGCCAATTCCATATTTTTAGGTATTTGGTACAGTAGTATTTTATTCCAGCTAACAGGTTCCTTATTACTGCGATAGAAAATTACCATACACTTAGTAGTTTAAAACAGCACACATTTACTATCACTCAACTCTGTGGCTAAGAAGACTAAATAAAATGGGTTCCATTCCATCTGGTGGCACTAGAGAAAAATTTATTTTCTTGTCTTTTCCAATTCTAGAGGCTGCTCTCATTCCTTCGTTTATGGTCCTGAATCACTCCAACCTCTGTTTTATTTTCTCATTTCTTCCCTGGATGACTCTCTCATTTCTTGTTTTTTTTCCCTTGCAAAAACATTGTGATTACATTGGGCACAACTGGATAATCCCCATTAATCTCCACAACTCAAGCTTCTGAACTTAATCATATTAGCAAAATCTCTTTACTCATGTAAAGTAAGAGATTCACAACTTCTGAGGATTAAGATTCAGGCATATTTGGTGGACCATTTTCTTGCCTAACACAATACATATGGATAATTGAAGTAAAAATATTATAATGCAAATTATTTGGTAGGATTTATGAATTTAAGAGAATGCAAAGTTTATTTGTGTTACTCTGCGAGGGCTTTTCAAATATTGACTGACATGGAAAATAGATACTAAGAGAAGGCTGAAGAAATAATAAGGAACAGACATCAGAGTTCGTCTAAACCTTTTCTATCTTGTAGATAATCTTTAATGCTATCTCCCAATTTCCTATCATGCTACTGGTGTTGCATATCAAAGCTGCCTTGGCAGGTGACTTGCAAACATTTTCTGCTCTTTCTTATTTGACAGCAATTGTCTTACAGTGTAGAATGACCAAAAAAGAAAAGTAAGCTGATGTTTTGACTATCAAGCTTTCGTGTCCGCAGATATGGCCAAGATTTTCCCTAATGACAAAAACCGGAAATGAAATCACTAGTTTATATGACCCTTCACATCAGAACAAACAGTCCTTTCTTCACTCTGCCTGGGTGCTACAAATCAGACCATTAGAAATTGCAGAACACTGGAAAAAAGAAAAATGTAAGATCTTGACAGCCTTTTATTTAATATATTTGATCTATATGTTAATCTCATTGTAACAAGTTACAAGTAATCAATCTTTAATTTGGGTATTAGGTTGTTGATGTCATTGTTTGCTTTTAGGAAAGTCACATTATGGGAAAACTGGGCCACATACCAGTAGTGATAATGCAAATATCGAGACCCTTTTTTGTGCATGATCAGAGTGAACCTAGTATTTATAAGAAGTTTAAAAGAATAATAGTATTTAACTTAAAACTATAATGCTTGATAAACATTATAATGTTATAAAAGAAGGAGGAAGGTAATAAAAGAAGAGGAATAAATGATGCTGATGATCATTCTGATATTACATATTTATATGCATATTGTCAAAATTTTAATATATTATTGCATCCTTTGACATATGATGAAAATGAGTCCCAGAGAGTCAGTTTCTTGTACAATGTCATATTACTAGCCAGTGACATAACATGAAAATAAACTCATAATTTTTTTTTTTTTTTTTTTTTTTTTTTTTTTTTTTTTTTTTTTTTTTTTTTTTTTTTTTGAGACGGAGTCTCGCTCTGCCGCCCAGGCTGGAGTGCAGTGGCCGGATCTCAGCTCACTGCAAGCTCCGCCTCCCGGGTTCACGCCATTCTCCTGCCTCAGCCTCCCGAGTAGTTGGGACTACAGGCGCCCGCCACCGCACCCGGCTAGTTTTTTGTATTTTTTAGTAGAGACGGGGTTTCACCATGTTAGCCAGGATGGTCTCGATCTCTTGACCTCGTGATCCGCCCGTCTCGGCCTCCCAAAGTGCTGGGATTACAGGCTTGAGCCACCGCGCCCGGCCCATAATTTTTAATTTGAAATATCTGTTGTTCTTTTTCACTCCCTGAATTTTATCAAAAATAGACTTCTTTGAATATTTTTAGTGTGTATATGACAGAAATAAAGATAGGCAAAATAAGACTGTAGCTTTCCAGATTTCTGTACAAACCCAGGATTTAACCATTTTTACCAGTGACCTTAGGCAAATTGGCCTCTGTAGCTCTAATCTTTCCCATCTTTCAGTGGGAACAATAACAACTATTGATTTGAACTAAAGATAAGCACTTATCACAATATTCTCTACCTGAACTAAAGGCATTATCACAATGCTTCATAAACATTGAACACTTTTTTTAAAAGTAGTTGCTGTTAACATTAATATAGTCATCTCTGTCATAATTATAAACTATGAATGAATAATGTCATCTTTCTGCACCAAGCTCAGCTTCCACACACTCTTGTGGACCCTGGACCTTGGCTGAGATAGCTATGACCAAATAATCTAATTGTAATATTCTCTTAATGTTTTACTTTGCTTGGCTTCTGCCCCTACCAACTTCTGAGATATCTGCTCTACTCATCATAGTCATTCTAGTTTACCTGAATTTTAACAGTGTGGCTTGCATTTTTAAACTCAGTAATAGCTTACAGCCTGAGATGCCAGGACAGTGAGATGTGACCCCACTCTGGACCAATCTCAAGATTCTTATAAATCTTTTACCTGAATGCTTTGCCTTAGTTTCTAAATAACTAATCAGCCTTTTTGAAACAACTTTTAATTTTATAAAGAATTTGGAATATTCCACTCTCAAACTATTAACATTTTCACTTTAATGTACATTTAAGCTTTGCAGTCTTCTCTGGCTGACTAAACAGACTTATGAGAGAAGCTTCATTTTGAGAAAGTTCAGAGAAAATGCAACACTCAACTGTGTGAGTTGGTCTTTGATCGGACCCCTAGTAAATATCATAACTCTTTTAAAGCTTGTCTCAGAAAGGCCTAGATTTTGAAGTAAAGGAAGATGTTATTGAACATTTTTCATGTTTCTGTTTCCTATGATGCTTGTCAAAGAGCATTGGTAATTTAGAGTTAGATTATTTCCCTCTTCCTAAATTAGTTACATCAGAGATTTAGGGATTAAATGACTCAGAACAGCTTTTCTACTCTTTGAAGGCGTAAGTATTAGCTAGTGGTCACAAGAAACATTAGTTTATATTTAAATATATTCATTTAAAAAATTAATCAACTGCCTAATGCTGCCATTAGCAGATCGTTTGAGAGTTGGATGAATCCATTCCTTATACACCAAATTTATGTAAGTTCCAGAGTTAAGCAATAATTCATAATTATTACTAACAATACTTGTATTAAGAATAATCTGCTGTTTTAAACATGAGATTTAAGATCAATTTACCTTACTCTTGGTGCTTGTGTTTAGTAAGTTGTGACTACAATGAAGTTGGCCTCTACAAAACCATTGGGATTTAACCAGTCCATTAGAATGGCTGACTTTTATGCCTAGCAAATTATGTTATTTTAAAGTAATCTGATGTAACATCTTGATAATTTTTACTTTATGCAGAAAGTTTTATATGATTTAAATTCTTCACTGACACTACATTCCAAAAATAATTATAATGCTCCCTATAATTTCAAAGAAGTCTGGCTGTGTAAATGGTAAACTATGTGTACACTGATGCCATGGTTAAAATCGTTTTAGCAAGTGAATAAAACTACCCTTTGTTTGTCAGAATTAGTTCTGCATTATTATAGTTTAAATAATGGTAATGATTCAGTGATTCATTGGCTACATCAACAGCAATCACCTGCATCTTTATATGTATTTTGCTTCATTTATGTATATTCAAGAAAATAAAATACATAGCACATGAAAAATGGTTTCTTCTTTAACGCATCTCATTTATTCTAGTTCTGTTGAACTCCTGACCTCAGGTGATCCACTCACCTCGGCCTCCCAAAGTGTTGGGATTACAGGTGCGAGCCACCGTGCCTGGCCAGCCACCTCGTCCAGCTGACAATATTTTTATACCCATTGTATAGATGCCAAAAGAAAATACAGACAGTAAAGGATTGGATAAGTCTTGGATAAGATGAAAGGTTGCAAGTAAAGACAAACAATTTTTTCCAGGGAAAAAAATTCAAGAAAAAAATTCTGAGAATGAACACTTTGGTTCTGTCAGCAGCAAAGGAGATAAATGAATTCAATAGAGTATAAGAAAAAAATGCACTTTCCCTCAAGAAAACAAGTCAAGGAAATTGTTAGGAAAGTCATATTTTTTTCCTGTTAGCTGCCCAGTTAATGTTCTCCAAAAAATATTGAATATTCAGTTTCTCAAAAAATATCATGAAAAAGGCACATCTAAGCATTTGTATTTGCATCTCCCGTATTAAATTTCAGTGGAACCCCTCAGGCAAGGGGAGGGTTATTGGAGTCAAAGGACGTTCCATTGTTCCATTTTAATTCTACTCTACCACTAATTCTAAGATCTTGGAAAAGACACTTTTTTTTTTTTCTTTTTTTGAGACAGGGTCTCACTCTATCCAGCCAAGGCTGGAGTGCGGTGTGAAGTGGCACAATCATGGCTCACTGCAGCCTTGACATCCCGATCTCAAGCAATCTTCCTGCCTCAGTCTCCTGAGAAGCTGGAACTACAGCTGCATGCCAATACACTTAGATTTTTTTTTTATTTTTCGTAGAGACAGAGTCTCACATTTTGCCCAGGCTGGTCTCAAACTCCTCGACTCAAATGATCATCCTGCCTCAGCCTCCCAAAGTGTTGGGATTATAGGCATGAACCCCGGTGCCCAGCCTTGGACAGGCCACTTCATCCTGGTGGAGTCTATTATCTTTGTAAATAGAATGGATTTAATACTTTAAAATGTCGGAGTTGTTAAATAATATGAAATATGTTACTTAGTGTAGTTACTTGGCATGCAGAAGTAGATAAATAGCGATTTTCATGAGTTAATTAATATTTATATATCATTCAATTGCAATGGCCAATGTTGTGATTTTTGACAAAAATATTAAATGGCTGAATTTGCACAAGACTGTTAAGAAATTATTTATGTCAAATGGTGCTGGAGCAAATGGATATCCATATGTAGAATAATGAGACTAGACTCCTCTCTGTCACCATATTAAAAAATCAAATCGAAACGGATTAAAGAGTTAAATCTAACACCTCAAACTAGAAACTGCTACAAGAAAACAGATTGTCTTTGGAAAATCTCCAGGACTTTGGTCTGGGCAAGAATTTATTGAGCAACACCCCACCAGCACAGGCAATCAAAATAAAAAATGTACAAATAGGATCACGTAAGGTAAAAAGGCTTCTGCACAGCAAAGGATACAATCAACAAAGTGAAGAGACAAGCCACAAAATGAGGGAAAATATTTGCAGACTACACATCTGACAAAGGATTAAAAGCAGAATATACAAGAAGCTCAAATAACTCTGTAAGAAAAAAATAACTATTTGATTAAAAAATGAGCAAAAGATTTGAAGA
This sequence comes from Macaca thibetana thibetana, assembly GCF_024542745.1. Taxonomy (NCBI): domain Eukaryota; kingdom Metazoa; phylum Chordata; class Mammalia; order Primates; family Cercopithecidae; genus Macaca; species Macaca thibetana. Next base: position 80,277,893 of record NC_065586.1, read on the forward strand.
CCCTGCTTAAAAAAAGACATGCAAATGGCCAATGGACATATGAAAAGGTGCTCAACATCACTGATCATCAGAGAAATGCAAATCAAAACTACAGTGAGATATCTCACCCCTGTTAAAATGGCTTTTATTCAAAAGACAGGCAATAACAAATGCTGGTGAGGATGTGGAGAAATGGGAACTCTTGTACACTGTTGGTGGGAATGTGAATTAGTATAACCACTATGGAGAACGGTTTGGAGGTTGCTCAAAAACCTAAAAAATTGAGCTATTATATTTTGCAGCAATCCCACTGAGGAGTATACACCCAAAAGAAAGTAAATCAGTATATTGAAGAGATAGCTGCACCCATATGTTTGTTGCAGCACTGATTACAATAGCTAAGATTTGGAAGCAACCTAAGTGTCCATCAACAGATGAATGGATAAAGAAAATGTGGTACATTTACACAGTGGAATAGTATCCAATTGCAAAAAGAATGAGAGATACGGTTATTTGCAATAACATTGATGGAACTGGAGATCATTATGTTAAGTGAAATAAGCCAGGCACAGAAAGACAAACATCACATGTTCTCACTTATTTGTGAGATCTAAAAACCAAGACAATTGAACTCATGGACAGAGAGTAAAAGGATGGTTACCAGAGGCTGGGAAGTGTAGTAGGGGACTGGGAGGGACATGGGGATGGTTAATGGGCATAAAAAATAGAAAGAATGAATAAGACCTACTATTTGATAGCACAGCAGGGTGACAATAGTCGATAATAACTTAATTGTGTATTTTAAAATAACTTGAACAGTGTACTTGGATTGTTTATAACTCAAAGGATAAATGCTTGAGGGAATGAATGCCCCATTCTTCATGATGTGCTTATTTCAGATTGCGTGTGTGTATCAAAACATCTTGTGTATCCTATAAATGTAGACACCCACTATGCACCCACAAACATTTAAAAATTAAAAATAAATTAAAAATAAATGTTGTATATAAAAATCATTTCTGTCCGGTCTTTATAATTTTCAATCATGGACAGTAGTTTAATTTTGGTGTGTGGGAAGAAAGGGTGACTTCAAATTGAAACAAGTAAAGCAGATGTATAAGATAAAAAAAAAAAAAAAAACCATAAATAGAAGTAATCCAAAGATCACTTAGTCCTTATTCTTTCCCCATGATTCAGGTAACACATGGAGACCCAGGTCTTCTTTATATCACACAACACATTCTAGTTACAAATGTCCATTATTTATCTGATGTGTGGGAATAACTTTGTCAAAATTACCTTATCTCAGAACTAGAGGTACCAGATATGTAGTGCATACATCCCATTACATTTAAACTTGAGATAAGCAACAATTATTTTAGGATACCAGGCTCGAGGTCCTCACTTATATTATTTGCCATTTGCCCTATTCAAAACGCTATCCCAAAATTTAGTGACATGAAACAACACCCATTTATTATTGCTCTGTAGTCAATAGGATGCTTCTGCTGATCTGGATTAAGTTTGGCTGATCTCAGATGTACTTATGCATCTGGGATAAGGTGACAGTCTAGCTGATACTGATTGGTCTTAGGTAGCCTCACTCGCCTTCCTGGCCAAATGGCAAATAACAAGCTGCAGCCGTGGTTAGCACAATGTTTCCTCTGCCATGTACTATTGGCCAGAAAAAGTCATCAAGTGAATATTCAATGGCACAAAGCAATAGGCTGAAATTGAATATACACTTTAATTATGAGTGTTTCTTTCATGCTCACTATGTCTTGGCCAGTACTTTAAGCCAAGAACTCACAGAATGATTTACCAACATGGGATTCCTCATTCAAATGCTTAGACCAAGCACAATTTACAATCAGGAAGATAAAGTGCTGAGCATTTCTCCATAAGGTTTACTGGTCCTATCAAAGACTGCAACCCTCAGAAGCTAATGGCCTAACTGGAATGGTATTTTTAAGGTATAATTTAAGTACCAGTTAGGGGAAGACCCGCATGCAAGTCTGGGATGATGCCTTCAAGTTGTGGTACATACTTTGAACCAATGGCCGTTATATAGCTAATTGTCCCAAATAGCTACAAACAAAATGGGTCTGGAAATAAAGGAGGAGAATCTAAGAAGCACCTCTCCCAATCATTGCCAGGGATTTATTTGGAAAAGTTTTATTTTTTTCTGTTCTAACATCTTTAGCCTCTGCAGACTGAGAAGTTTTAGTCCCCATAGGGTGATAAGTTGGGGGTGGGATGCTTCTATGAGGGAACATAGTAAAGGTTTTATTAAACCTAAGGATACACTGCCACTTTATTTTGGTAGATTCCTCATGCTGACAGACTGGTAAGAAAATAAGGATGACTCTAATTATCATAATTAGAGTACTCCTAAAAAAGGAGACTATGGCACAGTGTGTCTGGTATGCAAAGAATTTGCTACTGTAATTCTAGTTACTTTCATGCACGTCAGTAACCATAAATGAGCAGTTCCGGAAATGATGGTCTGAAAGCTTTCTCAGTTTTGAGGCGCATGCAGCACATGCACAAACCAGAATGCCTATTTGGGAGGGCAGGGTTTGGTGCCATCAGAAGCAATCCTCAATCACTGACAAACATAAATTGTTGTCATTCTAAGACCTATTCTATGCTATTTCCCAAAGATTCAACAGCAAGACAGCCCTGGCTGGCCATTGTAGTAACGTGCCTATCAGTTCATTCTTCACAGGTTCTTTTGAAATTATTCACTCCTCCACTGGTGCTTCCTGGAATCACCTCTCAAATAAATTACTTTTGATAAAATCTTGGTCTCAGTAGATCTAAAATACTGCGGAATGGCATTTTCTCATTCTCAATATTCTTGGGGAAAAAAGTCTTTAAAATAAGACAAATGTTTTATTTTTTTCCATTTTAAATTAATGCATTTCAAAGAAATCTTGGTTACCTTGTTCTGAAACAGCCATTCATCTCCTTCCAAAATCAATGATGGTTTATTCTTTTCCCCAGTTATGTGGCAGCTTTGGGAATCATTTTCTTCTGTATTAAGCTTCCCAGTATTTCTGAAATTCTGGCAGATTCTGATTTGTGGGAGCAGCCAGAACCCTCTGAGCTGTACCTCTATTGAATCATCTCTGCTTACACTGACTGTCACTCAAGTTATCAAGGACGTGATCTCTGCTCTTTTCTTCATTAGAAAATCCACAAACTACATAATAATTGTTAGGGTTTTTGTTAATCTGTCTCGAAAAAAAATACATTTAAAAAATTTACCCAGTGTTGTCAGAGAATATCTTCATTTTTCATTTCAATATCACTTTAATATAGCCCCAGGAAACTGAACTTTTCAAAAAGGGGAGATTGTTGCATCCAGATTCAATAATACCATATTTCTTCTATACTGAAACCACTAAACACACACACACACCACACACACACACACACACACACAAATTATGTGTGATGGTTGATTTTATGTGTCAACTAGGCTGGGCTGCATTAGCCAGTCCTTGGCCATACGCCAGTGTAGATGTTGCTGTGAAGATATACATTTTTAGATGTGACTAATATTTAAATCAATAGACTTTGAGTAAAGCTAATTACCCTCCATAATGTGGGTGGACTTTACCCAATCGGTTGAAGTATTTAAGAGAAAAGACTGAAGTACCGTGAAGAATAAGTAATTTCTTGAAATAAATTTATTGCTCTTTTTATGTGCATGCACACACAGCCATGCATGTATGTATACACACACACATATACGCACATGGATTCTCTAAAGAATCTTGATGAATAATATAAGGTTTAATGCTTCCTTATTGCACTAAGACTTATCTAAATTTTAGAATCAATGGTAGAAATATGGTAGTAATGATAGTTAGTTATATTCACTGAGTACTTTCATCTAAGTGCTTCTTGTGCATTATTTTATTCTCACAAACACCTTAAGCATTTCTTTAATTTGTACAAATTTATAGGGCACATGTGCAATTTTGTTACATGCACTGGTTGTAGAGTAGCCTAGTCAAGGATTTCGGGGTATCTATCACCTGAATAATGTACATTGTACCCATAAACTAATTTAACATTATCTACCTCCCTCACAATCCTCATCCTTCCAAGTCTCCGCTGTCATTTTTCTTTAGCACTTACTTTGAGTGAAAACATGAGACTTGACTTTTTGTGCCTGTCTTGTTTCACTTAAGATAATGGCATTCTGTTCCATTTATGTTGCTGCAAAAGACATGATTTCATTCCTTTTTTTTTTTTTTTTGAGACAGAGTCTCACTCTGTCACCAAGGCTGGAGGGCAGTGGCACAATCTCAGCTCACTGCAAGCTCCGCCTCATGATTTCACGCAATTCTTCTGCCTCAGCCACCCAAGTAGCTGGGACTAGAGGCACCCACCACCATGCCCAGCTAATTTTTGTATTTTTAGTACAGATGGGGTTTCACTGTGTTAATCAGGATGGTCTCGATCTCCTGACCTCGTGATCCACCAGCTTGGACCTCCCAAAGTGCTGGGATTACAGGTGTGAGCCACCGCACCCGGCCGATTTCATTCTTTTTTTATGACTGAATAATGTCCATTGTGTAAATATGCCATATTTTCCTTATCCATTCATCTGTTGACAAACACTTAGTTTGATTCTCTATCTTTGTTATTGTGAATAATGCTGTGAAAAACAGATGAGTGAAGGTATCTTTTTGATATATCTTTCCCTTTGTGTAGATACCTCATAGTAGAATTGCTGGATTGAATGGTAGTTCTAAGATCTTTAAGAAATCTCCGTTCCATTTTCCATAGAGGTTTTACTAATTTACATTCCCACCAAGAGTGTATAAGAGTACCCCTTTCTCCCTATTCTTTTAAACATCTGCTATTTTTTGTCCTTTTAATAATAGCTATTCTGACTGGGGTAATATGATACCTCATTGTGGTTTTAATTTACATTTCTCTGATGATTAGTGATGCTGAAAATTTTTTTCACGTATCTGTTGGCCGTTTGTATTTCTTCTTTTGAAAAGTGTCTATTCATGTCCTTTGTCCACTTTTTAATGCAATTATTTGTTTTGCTGGTGTTGTTGGGTTGTTTGAGTTCCTTGTATATTCTGTAGGATGAATAATTTGTAAATATTCTCTCTCATTTTACAGGTTGTCTATTCATTTTGTTGCTTATTTCTTTTGCTGTGCAGAAGTTTTTATCTTAAGTCCCATTTGTTTATTTCTATTTTTGTTGCCTGTGCTTTTGAGGTGTTAGTCATAAATTATTTACATAGATCAATGTCCAGAAAAGTTTTTCCTAGGTCTTCTTTCAGCATTTTAAAAAAATTGTTATTTTAGTCGGAGTCTTGCTCTGTTGCCCAGGCTGGAGTGCAGTGGTGATCAGTTTGAGCTTCTTAGTTCTGGTTCATTGTGGTCTGAGATGGAGTCTTGTACAACTTTAGCTGAGGAGTGCTTTACTTCCAATTACGTGGTCAATTTTGGAGTAAGTATGATGTGGTGCTTTGAGAAGATTGTATATTCTGTTGATTACTGGGGTGGAGAGTTCATAGATGTCCTGCTTGCTGCAGAGATGAGTTTTTGGATATCTTGTTCTCCATTTGCTTGTTGTAAATTGTATGGGAAGTCTAAGTCCTCTCTAAGGACATCCTCCTTTATTTTGGATAGTTAGCCTTCCTGTTTGATCTCAGCTCACTGCAAACTCCACCTCCTGGGGTCAAGCAATTCTCCTGCCTCAGCCTCCCTAGTAGCTGGGAGAACAGGTGCATGCCAAAACTCCTGGATAACTTTTCTGTTTTTGGTACAGACAGGGTTTCACTATGTTGGCCAGGCTGGTCTCAAACTCCTGACCTCAGGTGATCTACCCGCCCTGTCCTCCCAAAGTGCTGGGATTACAGGGATGAGCCACTGTGCCCAGTCTCTTTCAGTTTTTTAATAGTTTTTCAAATGTTTAATTCTTTTAACCATCTTGAGTTGATTTTTGTATATCATTAAAGATAGAGGTTCGGTTTCATTTTTATATGTATGGCAATCTAAACTTTCCAGTGCCATTTAGTGAAAAGAGTGTCTTTTCTCCAATGTATGTTCTTGTGCAGTTTCCAGGTTTAGGCTCCACCCTGTTTTAGTCCTGAGGTTTCATTGCAGCAGTGGTCTGCAGTTTCTGTTCTTGTGCATTTGCTGAGGGGTGCTTTACTCCAACCCTAGTGGTGATGGGGTTCAGACTGCCCCTAGTGGGGATGTCTCCCAGTTAGGCTACTCAGGGTGTCAGGGACCCGCTGCTGAGCAGGGAGATCTGATCCCTTCTCAGATCTCACCTCCCGTGTTGGGAGATCCACTGCTCTCTTCAAAGCTGTCAGACAGAGTCGTTTTGCGTCTGTGCAGAGGTGTCTGTGTGTCTTAGTTTACTGTGCCCTGTCCCCAGAGGTGGAGTCAGCTTGGTCAAAGATCAGTTGGCTGCAAATAAGTAGCTTTATTTCTGGGTTCTATTCAGTTCCATTGATCTATGTGTCTATTTTTATATGAGTACCATGCTGTATTGGTTACTATAGCCTTGTAATATAATTTGAAGTCAGGTAATGATGTAATGTCCCCAGATTTTTATGAAGGATGTGTGTGTGTGTGTGTGTGTATGTGATTACACATGAAATATCTATCAGATCTGTGTTCCTAACTAGAAAATGTTACCCAGTTGAAGGAAAAGGGGTCAGGCTAAGCTAATTAGTCTAGTTATAGAGCTTTCTGGTGATTTAATTGTTTTGATTTTAAAAATCCAATTGAGAATATATGGAGGAATGAATAAACAACACATTTTCTAGTTTTTTTCCGTATAGTTTAGTTTGCTTTTTTTTTTTTTTTTTTTGGAGACTTGTCTTTTTATTTCCCCCAGCCTGGAAATCAGGCATAGAAACATTGAATTCTGGTTAAAACCTACTTCTTAGATATGCTCTGATGTTCATGAAGAATAATTTACATATTTTAATTCTGGATATAAAAATGTAAAGGTAGGCATAGGTTATGAAATCTGGGAAAATAGGAAAATAAGCTTGGATGTCTGAGAGAGCAGAGTTAGTTCATTTTTTAAATAGATACATATTATAAATATAAATACTATTTTAACTCAGATATTCACTGAAACTTTTTTTTTTTTCTTTTTGAGACAGCGTTTTGCACTTGTTGCCCAGGCTGGAGTCCAATTGTGTGATCTCGGCTCACTGCAACCTCCACCTCCTGAGTTCAACTGATTCTCCTGCCTCAGCCTCCCAAGTAGCTGGGATTACAGGCACGCACCACCACACCTGGCTAATTTTTTGTATTTAGTAGAGATGGGGTTTCAACATGTTACTCAGGCTGGTCTCAAACTCCTGACCTCAGGCGATCGAACTGCTTTGGCCTCCCAAAGTGCTGGGACTACAGGTGTGTGCCAACGTGCCTGGCCCTTCACTTAAACTTTTAAGCGAATATATTCTCAGGAAACACTGACCAAGAGAAAAAAACAAAACTTTCATTCCTATATTACTCTTATAAATGCAGCACAAAACCTTCTTGGGTAAATGATTTAGGTAAAGGAGAAAAACAAACAATTTCAATTTTATGAGGTATCCAGCTATTATTCATTCTTCACATGCTTTCCATTACATAATATCTCATTTGACGTTAGTTGTAGCAATTTTTTTTTAAATTTATAAAGGAAAGAGCCTTTTTGATTGTAATTTTAATTTCTAGTTCTGGGGTACATACCAAGGATGTACAAGTTTGTTACATAGGTCAACCTGTGCCATAGTGCTTTCTGCACCTATCAACCCGTCACATAGGTATTCAGCCACACATGCATTAGCTAGTTTTCCTAATGCTTTACCTACCCCAACCCCACTCCCCAACAGGCCCCAGTGTGTGTTGTTCCCCTCCCTGTGTCCATGTGTTCTCATTGTTCTGCTCCCTTATAAATGGGACATAAAAATTTTATATATGTCTATTTTTCCTTTTTAATAATCACTTATGACCAGTGTTTGTTTATAGAACATTTATTTTCCATTCTCTGAACAATTTATTTTCTATAAAATATCCTAATTATTCTATTTCTTTTATACAAATGGGAAAAGACTTTTTAAATTTAATCTTTTAAAAGACTCAGACTATAAATAAATAAAAAGGAAGTGACAATTCTCCAAATACCAATATCTAGGGGGAAGCGGAGGTGTTTAACATTTTGAAGTGTTTCCAGATGGACAGAAAGAAGACTATGTAAGTAGACAGGTGGAATTACAGGTAACTAGAAAGAATGTTATATTTATGGTAGGCTCATGCTACATATAACATTTGATTGCACATTTTAAAATTTAATGTTGTTGGTTTGTTTGCCTTGTTTTATGTTAAGGTAGCAGGAGGTAGTAATTAAGCTTTGAGTCCTGCCTTTGGCTATTATAGCTTTGGGCAAATTGTTAATCGTCTGTAACCGTTGACTCCTCCTTCATAAAATACACATGATGATGACATTTACCTCATATAATTAGTATGAGAAAAAAATAAAGCATACACTCAACAAGTATTAGCCATTATCTTATCATAATTTTATCGATCCTCTATAATACTTCAGAATTAAAAAATGCTGACATAACATTTTTATCTAGGCCTTTTCAAACTCTTTTGTTTTTCTACACTATTTTTTTGAGGTTGAATTTTTATTGCCCAAAGCTTACACATTTATTTATTTGATTATTTATTTACTCATTTTTGGAGACAGAGTTTCCTCTGTCCCTCAGGCTGGAGTGCAGTAATGCGTTCTCAGCTCACTGCAAACTCCACCTCCTGGGTTCAAGCAATTTTTCTGCCTTAGCCTCCCTAGTAGCTGGGATTACAGGTGCTGCCACCATCCCCGGCTAGCTTTTGTATTTTTAATAGAAACAGGGTTTTGCCATGTTGGCCAGGTTGGTCTCAGACTCCCGACTTCAAGTGATCAGCCCATGTTGACTTCCCAAAATGCTAGGATTACAGGCATGAGACACTGCACCCAGCCCTCCCAACGCATGTACATTTAAAGATTAATACACATTACCAAATTTTCCTTGGAAGAGTGTCCTTTCTCCAGTGATATGAGAGACTCGCCTTCCACATACACTTACAAAACCATCACGTAAATTGTTTACCAAAACTTGAAGAAAAATGCATCTAATTTTGCTTTTTAACTTGTATTACTTTGTGACTATTAGTGAAGACAAATCATACTTTTACTTTCGAGAAAATTTATATTGCATTGGTAGATGGCCTGGTTATCTTTCACTTGTTTCCTTCTAGTATGAATTTTTCCAATTTTTTTTCCAAATCTCTTTGATATATTGAGATTTTTAAACATTTGCCTTAGATTTTACAAAGATACAGTATTTCCAAGATTGTAGTTTTTAATTGAAGGTAGTGTAAGATAACATTGCTAATTTCTCAGTATTAAACCAAATCATTTTACTTTGAGATTAAAATGCAGTATCAGAACAAGAAAATTATGAAATAATACCTTTTTATCTCTGACAGTGTTAATCACGTTCAGGCAATTTGGAATCCCAACTTTATAGTAGCAGGAGAACAGGATTTTGATTAGAAATCTGTTTTTGTCATCTGACTTCTATCCATGTATCTGTGACTTTGAAAAACTTGTTTCATCTTCAGTTATAAAATTTAACAGTTTTATGATTTATTTCTTCTGCTACAGTGCATTTTGTAAGGGTTGAATTAGCATATATAAATATTCCTTAAAATTTCCCAAGATATAAGGACCTTAAGTAAATGCATCCTCTGTATCGTATTTTTTGTGATTTTTTTTTGTTATGAACAATGGCCTGCATAATTTTAACATTAATGTAATAATGTTTTCTTGTTAATGCAACTCAAACATTATATTCATTAGGAATTTTGGGGAATGGTGGATTTTAGGAGAAAACATTGGATACACATAGGCCACATCTTTGTTTTTTTTTTCTTTTTTTTCTTTCTTTTTTTTTTTAATGGAGAAAACCATCCTCAGAAAGTTGTTTTCCCTAGAGTAAACATTGTCCTTGCAGGAGGAGGCTGTTCTTATCTCTGTCTGCCTACAAAAGAATGGTTAGTTATAGGGCTGGGCGCAGTGACTCATGCTTGTAATCCCAGCACTTTGGAGGCTGAGGCGGGTGAATCACGAGGTGAGGAGTTTAAGACCAGCCTGACCAATATGGTGAAACCTGTCCCTACTAAAAATACAAAAATTAGCTGAGTGGGGGGAGGTGGCACGTGCCTGTAATCCCAGCTACTTGGGGGGCTGAGGCAGGAGAATCGCTTGATCCCAAGAGGCGAAGGTTGCAGTGAGCCAGTATTGTGCCACTGTGCACCAGCCTGGGCGACAGAGCGAGACTCCATCTCAAAAATAAATAAATAAATAAATAAATAAATAAAAATAGAATGGATTAGTTAAATCACTTGGTTAAGAAAGAAGGTTCTAACATAATAAAGTATAAAGCATTTATGTTTAACTCAAAAGTTGTTGAATATGCTTTCCAGTTGTTTAATGCACATCTAAGTTAGTGCTGGATTCATTTTGGGGAACATGAGTGTGCAGAATATGAGATTTTAAGGCAGAAATGTCATTTCCACATGGACCTTAATTTACTACTTAAAAATAAAAATTATCAGAGTGTTGGAATCCTGTTGAAAACTAGTTATTCATATGTTATACTGAAAAGAGGTTTGACTTTTAATAAATTTGAGAAATGATGCATAAATAGTACATCAGTCTATGCTGAACATATTCTTTAAATGTTTAATTCATCTTTTTATTTTACATACTTACAGATTCACAGGTAATTGTAAAAAACAATTCAGAGGGATTCCATGTACATTTACCCAGCTTCCCCTCACGGTAATGTCTTTCAAAACGATAGTATAATATCACAATCAGGATGTTGAAGTCTATGCAGTAAAGATGCAGCACACTCCCATCAACACAGGATCTCTCATGTTTGCCTTTTTGGTAACACCCACTTCCCTCCCAGCTGTACTAATTCTTAGCTCTTGACGACCACTAATATATTCTCAATTTTTACACTTTTGTCTTTTTGAGAATTTTATATAAGTAGAATCATACATGATATACCTTTTGTGATTAACCTTTCTCTACTCAGAATAATTATCTGCATATTCCTTCAAGTTGTGGTGTGTGTCAATAACCTATTTCTGTTTACTGCTGAGCAGTAGTTTTCGGTATAATATATTACAGTTTGTTTAATCATTCTCCCCTTAAAGACATCTGGATTGACTCTAACTTTTGCTGTTAAGGTTGCTATAAATATCTGCATTAAAATGTTTGTGTGAACATGTTTTATTTGTAAAAAATACTCAAAAGTTCATATGATGGATCATATGGTAGTGTGTGCTTAATTTTGTAGGAAACTTGAACTTTTCAGGAGTGGCCATATTATTCTACATTCCCACCAGCATGTATGAATGATTTGTTTCTCTACCTCCTTGTGAGCATTTGGTGTTGTCACTATATATTGTTTTAGACATTCTGATAAGTATATAGAGATATTTCATTGTGGTTTAAGTTTGTATTTCTCTAATGGCTGACAATGTTGATAACTTTTTCATGTGTTTATTTTCCATTTGCATAATATTGACAATCTTTTCATGTGTTTATTTGCCATTTGTATATCCTCTCTGGTGAAATGTCTCTTCAAATCTTTTTCCTGTTTTTCCAATTGTTTCGTTATTGAGATAAAAAAAAACTCTTTATATATTTTATGGGCTACAATTTTGCAAACATTGTCTCTCACTCTGTAGCCTGTTTTTTAATGATATCAATGGGGTCTTATGAGAAGCAAAATATTTTAATTTTGATGAAGTCCAGTATATAACTGTTTCTTCTATAAATTATGCTTTGATCTTCAAGTCTAAGACCTATATGCTAAACGACAGATCTCAAAGATTTTCTCTATTTTTTTTTGTTTTATACTTTTAAGTTTAACTTCATCAACTATTTTGTGTTAGTTTGGGTATAATGTGAGATTGAGGTTGAGATTCATTTTATTGTGCAACTAAAAAGATAGAGTAGTCAATACTGTGTGCTATTAGCAGAAGAATAGATATATACATCAATGGAACAAAAGAGGTAACCCCAAAACAGACTCACACAAATATACCTAACTTATTTTTGACAATGGAAAACACATAATTAAATGGAAAAAAAAAAGAATATTTTTTTCAGCAAATGGTATTGCACCAATTGGACATCATAATGGGATTGCGATAAAGATTAAACCCGTATATTAATTTGGGGAGAATTGTCATCCATGAATACAGTTCATGAATAGGGTATGTCTCTTCATTTACTTAAGCCATCTTTGATTATGTTCATTAGTATTGTACAGGTTTTAGCATACAAATCTTGCGTGTTTTGTTAGACTTACACCTCAGTATTTCTTTATTTTCCACTGTAATATATATTCTTCCTGTCCCAAATCCTTGTTTGTCTTTAACATAAGACTTTAACTAGACCTCTAGTTTTTGAGAATTTCTTACACGTGGAAGCTTTTCTTGATGTGCCTTTTTTATTATAAGCTCTTTTCTAATTCCATGACTATACAGGTCAATGATGGTGCTGGAAGGGTAACCTCATTTATTATCGATAACTACTCTCATCATGTCACCCATTTCAGCTCTCCTTAAATGTTCAACATATAGTTTCTTTTAAGTATTTCCAGCAACAGATACACAGAATGGTTAAAAATCAGAACTCTTGTAGCTTGGTATTTCTAAAATAACATTTTAGTTTTTAATAAAATACTACTTGAAAATAAGACCGATTCTTTTGTTAAATAAAGTACAAAGCCCTACCTACAACATACTTCTTTGAGACACCCACCAAACTCTGAGCACATTGAAAACATGGGGAATTTTTGCAACACTTAATTTTGCTTAATCCAGAGAATTCCAAACTAGTGTTTTAAACTAACCCTTTTCACTGTAGCCCATCTGTTAACAGTTCATGGAATTCTGACTTTTGACACAAATAGAATTTTCAAGTAACAAAAATAGTTAATTAAAAAGGAAGCAGCTTGATTAATTCTTGATAAATAAAAAGTATAGGATTTGTCTCAGACTACAGGTTGCTTGTATTTGCCCATTTGTTCCTTGCTTTTTTGCTCACACAGGGAACTTATGATTTTATTTGATTAAATATGTATGTACCTGTTTTTAAACACTTGTCTCATACTTCGCATTACTATTTAGATGTTACATTACTCTTCAGCTTTTCTAAGCTGTGATTTTATTGACATTCAAAAGCAGAAACCGTGATAAAAGCATTGTGTTTACTAAAATACGAAATGAATTATTTGAAAGTAATAGTATCACGTATTTAAATGTGGAAATACCACATGAAGAGCAATGCAAAGTTGATAGGTTAAACATGTAACAATTTTCAAGTGTAAATTGTGAACAGAAAATTATATTAGAAAAGGAACTGCTTGAGGCTTTTATTTAATAATGTAATTCTTGGCTGGGTGCTGTGGCTAACATCTGTAATCACAGCACTTCCGGAGGGCGAGGCGGGCAGATCATGAGGTCAGGAGTTCAAGACCAGCCTGGCCAACATGGTGAAACCCCGTCTCTACTAAAAACAAAAAAAATTAGCCGGGTGTGGTGGCGGGCACCTGTAATCCTAGCTACTCAGGAAGTTGAGGCAGAATTGCTTGAACCCTGGAGGTGGAGGTTGCAGTGAGCTGAGATCATGCCACTGCAATACAGCCCGGTTGGCAGAGCGAGACTCCTCCTCAGAAAATAAATAAATAAATAAATAAATAAATAAATAAATAAATGTAATTCTTTTAGCATACAAACAGGATATTGATCAACTTTTGCTTGTTTTAGAGGGCATTTCAGATGCATTTTTGTTTGTTTTCTGTGTCTTTGTTGATAATCTTTTATGCACATAAAAATTATCTTGATTATTAAAAGAAGTCCTCAACTTCTAATATTGCTGAGTTCATTTTTTAATAATGTGCACTGTTAATGAAATGTTCTTTCCAGCAATTTTTCACAGTGGTAAAGTGTTTACAATTCAGTATGCAATAATATTCATGACAACAGTCTGGCTGGTGTCAGCAATCTGTAATTGTTGAAATAGTAGACCTGTGGCAAAATAATTCTTAGCTCTGAGACCCCCACTCTGCTCAGTAATTAGAATTTGAAGAACTATGAAATTATAATCATTTTAAAATAGTGTTTGATTTTAGACCTTTACTTGGCTGCCTTTAATATTTTTCTGTTTCAGTCATTTTCCCACTTCCTACCATCTGCCGACCTTATTCCCTTATTCTGCAGCTATTGCCACTTCTGAGCTCCCTCAAAATCTAGCAGTCCTTTAGATTTTCTCTGTGTTTTTACCTTACCATTCCTCCTACAAAAGCCCAGCTCCGTTCGGTTGAATGCGATACATTTCACTTGAGTCAGTAAATAGTTTGGATAGTGCCTTGCTATGCTAGACACTGTATTAAGCTTTATAGAAATAAACATATTTATCTTGATTCTATGATACTGCTGAATCCAAGACCTATCATTGTTTTTCAACTGTTCCATAAATTTAACATTAGCTTTCAGAGGGAAAAACACAGACACACACATTATGTTAAATGTGTATGTTGACATGATACTTTCTGAAAACATTAAATATAAAAACATGTTCAGAATATATAAAATATCATCTTGTTTTCTGAAGAAGCTTGAAGTTCAGTGTAAAAACAGACCTACACAAATTTGGGTGTGATCTTATGAACATTTGGTTGGTTTTGTCAATGTCAGAGTAAAATCTAGAGACTAATCTCTAAATTAAACATTTAATTTGGAATCACAGAATTGCAGTTCAGGGCATACACACAGGCCTGGGATGTCTTCAATACGTTTCAAGAAAAAAAAGAAAGTTGCAGGCCGGGCGCGGTGGCTCAAGCCTGTAATCCCAGCACTTTGGGAGGCCGAGACGGGCGGATCATGAGGTCAGGAGATCGAGAACATCCTGGCTAACAAGGTGAAACCCCATCTCTACTAAAAATACAAAAAATTAGCCGGGCGTGGTGGCAGGCGCCTGTAGTCCCAGCTACTCGGGAGGCTGAGGCAGGAGAATGGCGTGAACCCGGGAGCTGGAGCTTGCAGTGAGCTGAGATCACGCCACTGCACTCCAGCCTGGGCCACAGAGCCAGACTCGGTCTCAAAAAAAAAAAAAAAAAAAAAAAAAAAAAAAAAAAAAAAAGAAAGTTGCGAGTTTTATCATAAAGATATGTTATATATTGTTTTGAAAGAAAGTTTATTGACTCTCTAGATAAGCTTTTGGGAGCTGGCAGGCCCTAGACTTAGAGTCACTGCTATTTCAGGTTGCTTCAGCAGTTACTAGCAGGCTGTTACAGCAGTTGGGCTTGCAAAAAATTCAATTATTGAAGCTGGTGCTATGTGATTTTTTTCCCCCAGCCCCTCGACTCTGATTTAATTGGGCATAACAAGAATGACCCAATTCATATAATCAACTTTAACAGTTTTAAAGGAAAAAAATGATTAAATTTACATTGGTAAACTTATGATGCTAGCAGCAGTACGGATGATGGATGGAGAAAGTTGAGACTGACATAAAGAAGAACAGCACCAAGACTCTAAGATTTCTCTCCATGCCTGCTCCCAGCAAAAAGCAGCCTTTACTTATAAATTACTTGACACTTACAAGCCTGGTTACGGGAGGTGTGGGTGTTTTCTGTCGTTCGGATTTTGTCTTAAGTAAGCACTGTGTATTTACTTGGGTCTTAGGCATGGACTCTTCTTAGTGAACCTGTCTGGCCTTCACTATCAGTGTGGGTCCAGCATGTATTTTTGACCCTTGTTAAGTCGCGGAATATTTTGTTTTAATGTGCCATAATTCCAGCTCCAGTGAGTTTTCCCAGTTACCTATCAAAAATAAATAAAACAATAAAAACCAACAAAAATGTTTGTTGTGCTTCTCGCAGCAGTTTGAGGCTTTTATCATAAGATAGGAAGGAAAAATTGATCCAGGTGGACCACAAACTTTTCCTGCAAAGCCTGCTACTTCCCTCTTCATGCCTAAACCTTGAAAGACCCCCTTCTCACAACTGTCAGCCGCTTTTGAACTTTTTTGAGCATATAGTTATATCTGTAGAGAAGAGCCTATGGCCTTTGACAAAATTCAACAGCCCTTCATGCTAAAAAAACTCAATAAATTTGGTATTGATGGAATGTATCTCAAAATTATAAGAACTATTTATGACAAACCCAGAGCCAATATGATACTGAATGGGCAAAAACTGGAAGCATTCCCTTTGAAAACTGGCACAAGACAGGGATGCCCTCTCTCACCACTCCTATTCAACATAGTGTTGGAAGTTCTGGCTAGGACAATCAGGCAAGAGAAAGAAATAAAGTGTATTCAGTTAGGAAAAGAAGAAGTCAAATTGTCACTGCACATGACATGATTGTATGTTTAGAAAACCCCATCATCTCAGCCCAAAATCTCCTTAAGCTGATAAGCAACTTCAGCAAAGTCTCAGGATACAAAATCAATGTGCAAAAATCACAAGCATTCTTATACACCAGTAACAGATAAACAGCCAAATCATGAATGAACTTCCATTCACAATTGCTTCAAAGAGAATAAAATACCTAGGAACTCAACTTACAAGGGATGTAAAGGATCTCTTCAAGGAGAACTACAAACCACTGCTCAGTGAAATAAAAGAGGACATAAACAAATGGAAGAACATACCATGCTCATGGATAGGAAGAATCAATATTGTGAAAATGGCCATACTGCCCAAGGTAATTTATAGATTCAATGCCATCCCCATCAAGCTACCAATGAGTTTCTTCACAGAATGGAAAAAACTGCTTTACAGTTCATATGGAACCAAAAAAGAGCCCGCATTGCCAAGACAATCCTAAGTCAAAAGAACAAAGCTGGAGGCATCACGCTACCTGACTTCAAACTATACTACAAGGCTACAGTAACCAAAACAGATGGTACTGGTACCAAAACAGAGATATAGACCAATGGAACAGAACAGACTCCTCAGAAATAATACCACACATCTACAGCCATCTGATCTTTGACAAACCTGAGACAAACAAGAAATGGGGAAAGGATTCCCTATTTAATAAATGGTGCTGGGAAAATTGGCTAGCCATAAGTAGAAAGCTGAAACTGGATCCTTTCCTTACTCCTTATACGAAAATTAATTCAAGATGGATTAGAGACTTAAATGTTAGACCTAATACCATAAAAACCCTAGAAGAAAACCTAGGTAATACCATTCAGGACATAGGCACAGGCAAGGACTTCATGTCTAAAACACCAAAAGCAACAGCAACAAAAGCCAGAATTGACAAATGGGATCTAATTAAACTAAAGAGCTCCTGCACAGCAAAAGAAACTGCCATCAGAGTGAACAGGCAACCTACAGAATGGGAGAAAATTTTTGCAATCTACTCATCAGACAAAGAGCTAATATCCAGAACCTACAAAG
The DNA here is from genome assembly GCF_024542745.1 of Macaca thibetana thibetana. Lineage (NCBI taxonomy): Eukaryota > Metazoa > Chordata > Mammalia > Primates > Cercopithecidae > Macaca > Macaca thibetana. The sequence goes on from NC_065586.1 coordinate 80,295,406, forward strand.
AACTCAAACAAATTTACAAGAAAAAAACAACTCCATCAAAAAGTGGGCAAAGGATAAGAACAGACATTTCTCAAAAGAAGACATTCATACAGCCAACAGACACATGAAAAAATGCTCATCATCACTGGCCATCAGAGAAATGCAAATCAAAACCACAATGAGATACCATCTCACACCAGTTAGAATGGCAATCATTAAAAAGTCAGGAAACAACAGGTGCTGGAGAGGATGTGGAGAAATAGGAACACTTTTACACTGTTGGTGGGATTGTAAACTAGTTCAACCATTATGGAAAACAGTATGGCAATTCCTCAAGGATCTAGAACTAGAAGTACCATATGACCCAGCCATCCCATTACTGGGTATATACCCAAAGGATTATAAATCATGCTGCTAGAAAGACACATGCACACGTATTTTCATTGCCACACTATTCACAATAGAAAAGACTTGGAATCAACCCAAATGTCTATCAGTGAGAGACTGGATTAAGAAAATGTGGCACATATACACCATGGAATACCATGCAGCCATAAAAAAGGATGAGTTTGTGTCCTTTGTAGGGACATGGATGCAGCTGGAAACCATCATTCTCAGCAAACTATCGCTAGAACAGAAAATCAAACACCGCATATTCTCACTCATAGGTGGGAACTGAACAATGAGATCACTTGGACTCGGGAAGGGGAACATCACACACTGGGGCCTATTATGGGGAGGGGGTATGGGGGAGGGATTGCATTGGGAGTTATACCTGATGTAAATGACGAGTTAATGGGTGCTGACGAGTTGATGGGTGCAGCACACCAACATGGCACAAGTATACATATGTAACAAACCTGCACGTTATGCACATGTACCCTAGAACTTAAAGTATAATAATTAAAAAAAAAAAAAAAAAAAAAAAAAGAGAGAGAAGAGCCTATGAATGCGTAAGAAATCTTTTGACAACCACCCCCAGGGGTTCTTCATCCTTATGCTAATCCAAACTCAGCCTTCAGCACTCCATCAAAATTTTGGCTATTTTTTTTTCTTACTAATATTTGACAATGCCTGCTCCAAATAAGCCAGTGTCCATATCCCATCTATCCCTGGAAGCAGCCATTCTTCCCTAGCTTTCAGGTTAATTGCTCATCTATAACATCAGCTCTCTTACAGGGATGAAGAACATTTATAAATTTGAAATTGTTGTTTGGATTTTTAAGTGCAATAGCTATGTTTTTTAGCTATCAGCATTGTAAATGGAAGCCAGAAATCTCTGGTTCATCATTTTTAACAAGTACCAGAAAATGTTTCTTATACCAAAGTTAGATAATCAAGAGCGTAGAGCCACTGCCTTCCCAGATAGTATATTTGCCTCAAATACAAAAGAAAAGGTAAATCAAAACGTCACAGTGAAAATATCTTCCACATACACTACTAGATTTTAAACAGCAAAACAGAAAAACTATTCCTACCCACATGAGACAGGTACTACATGTTATTTTTGTAATTTTACAATTAATATAGTGTAGGCACAGAGAGGTGGAATAATTTTTCTGATATAATATAGTTTGTAAATGATTAAAAATCACTGGTGAAAATAAATTAAAAATATTTTAATGGTAGCAAAAACAAAATCTCTTGTGCTTTTTGGCATTAAAATCTTAATGTAATTAAACAGTTCTGAGTCCTCTCCTCAGGGCCTTACAAGCCAGAAAGCAAGCCATCAGCTGTGTTGCATTCTCATTTGGAGACTCAGAAAATGATGCCTTTCTAAACTCCCTAGGATGATTGGCAGAATTCATTTCTTTGTAGCTATGTAATTTATTACAGCTTGCTTCTTCAATGCCAGCATTTTATAGAGAGGATCTCTGCTGCTTTGAATGTTACCTCTTAGAATGTAAGGACTCTCTTATTTAAGGCTCCCACTGATTAGGCCAAGCCCCCGCCCCCCAAGATAATTTTCTTGATTAACTCTAAGTCAAATGACTGGGGATCTTAATTACATCCTTGTTGTATTATTTCCTTTGGAAAAAGTGCAAGGTTCTACTCATACTCCAAGCAGGGGAATTATATCCCAGGGGGCAGTGAGCACGGGGCACATCTTAGAATTAATAGTCAAATTTTTTAAGTTGTGCTGCTATAAGGAAAGCACACACAATTTTTCTCATATTGTGTTGGAACATTGGTCACTTCTTTAAGGGTAATTTTGTATTACTAGCACATATATTGAGTAACATATATATTGGATAACACTAAGTGAAATGGTATTTCTCCTATGTGTTTTTGAGAGTATTTGAATGCTTTTAAATACAGTTTGAACATCGTATTTCCCTTCATAGAAGAGTTCTTCAAAATCCATGTGAAACTCATGAATCAATGATTGAATAGCATGAGGCAGGTGATCCACATAAAAATAAATGTCTATTAATTCTTAACTCGTAAATACCTTGGAAAACTTAAAATATTTTATATTTTTAAATTTAAAATATTGTTTAAAATGAAAACTTTCCACAAATGAATGAAACAGAACTTGATTTTTGTACCTTGGTCAGGTTAAGATAGTTATTACTGGCTGGGCTCGGTGGCTCAAGCCTGTAATCCCAGCACTTTGGCAGGCCGAGACGGGCGGATCACGAGGTCAGGAGATTTAGACCATCCTGGCTAAGATGGTGAAACCCCGTCTCTACTAAAAAAATACAAAACACTAGCCGGGCGAGGTGGCGGGCACCTGTAGTCTCAGTTACTCAGGAGGCTGAGGCAGGAGAATGGCGTGAACCCAGGAGGCAGAGCTTGCCACTGCACTCCAGCCTGGGCCACAGAGCAAGACTCTGTCTTAAAAAAAAAAAAAAAAAAAAAAAAAGTTATTTCTAATTTTGAAATAAAAACATTATTACAGATTCTTGAATCAAAAAAATACAAAAATTGGTACTATTATTGGCAAGGGTGATATAAGCACCTACAAATATAGATTCTACCCATTTTTAAGTTCCTATACCCTCTGAGTATTGTTTAGTTTGATTAAATACTAATCTAGAAGTTGTATTGTTTTACAACCATGGCCAACACAATTTTACTGATTGATATGTTAGATTTCATATCAATTGTTCATATCAATGACTTCATTATTAATGCAAATATTATTATAGATGAATGTGTTTCTCTTTCATTTTTAATTTTCAGTCACTGAAGCCTTGAGAAGCAAAATGTTACACAGACACAGTTAAGGATTTTACATTGCTGAAAATGCTTCCCAAATTGTGTCTTCAGAAAGTCAATTCATGAACCTTCACTGACCAATATATTGTGTAGAAAAGAGAGTTGTGAGTACAGATGATGGCAGTCATAGCTTCCAGTTGGAATGCATATTTGATTGGGAACTGTCACCATCCAGGAATGCTAATGACACTAAAACGCTTTACAGATTATTTAAAAGGGTATATCATGAAGCTTTTTATAATTACCATCATTGTATAGTTTTTAAGAGCACTTAAAAATGGAGGCTCAATTTCAGAATGCTGCCTTAATATCATATCTAATTGCCTAAATTGAGTTCAGCTTTTTAGTTGCTGTCATTATTGTGAATTCCAATAATGAGCAATGATTACTCAGGGAGATGTGTTTATCTCAGGAGAATGAAAACATTTTGTACACTGCTTTTCAAAAGTGCATTCTGCCCAGAACTCATAAATGTACTCACCAAGAATTTTCTAGTAGTTTTGTTTCAGTAAATAAATGTAACTGGAGTCCGTTGGCAGAGTAAAAAGGATTCTGAAGGTCCTGTTATTACTAGTTTTGTTTCAGTAAATAAATGTAACTGGGGCTTGTTGGCAGAGTAAAAAGGAATATGAAGGTCCTATTACTATTATCATTACTTTGTAGTAGACTTCCATGGCTCCCAGAATAAGGCTGCCTCCCCATAACTATCGGGATAAAGATACAAGTTTTCTGCAAACAGTGCAAACAGTGTGTGCCCATAACCTCCCTCATATCCCCATATGCAGCTTTCCAGGGCTAAAGCATATCTGAAGCTGCCAGGTTATATCACTTCACAGACTTCACTGGTGATGTTCCTTCTGCCTGGGAGAGAATGTCTATTCTTGTGACATCAACGCTTTCTGTTCCCTAGCTCTTATGAATAATGGCAATTTATATTTACAGTATTTATAGTACTATAGCCATTTATTCACACTATAATTTATAATACTAAGCCATTTATTCATAGATTGGCCTTTCCTATCGCCAAGTATAAACAGCGAAGGCAGGAATATTGCCTTGTTTAGTATTTTTCATCATCAGCACACATCTCTATGTCTTGACACCTGTTATTTAATACTTGTTTTCTGAAATTTACTTTGTACCTTTTTGAGGATGTGTGTCTTTTAGCACTCACAGTTCTTTCCATCATAGTACTAATACCTGATGATGACTACTCATTCACTTATTTGTAAACTCCTCTATATCAGGTTCTGATAAAATGAGAGAGCTCCCTCAATCCTCTGGCAGGACGTGCGATAGGGGTGTGACTGGCTCCTTTGGTCGCCCAGTTGCTCAAACCGCTAGGGGGAGCGTGCAATGGCCAGGTGCAGAGGCCGTGGGGAAGTTTTTTGGACTCCAGTGCTATGACAGCTTCTAGGAGTGGATATCTGCAACTCCCGAAGCCCAAGCGAGCATGTGTTACAGTACACTCTTTCAGCTTTGCCATCTGCTGATGGCTTGTGTTAATCAGCTCAACAGACCCTCTGCTTTATCCCAAGGGAAGACGGCCAGTGTGACAGCTTTCTGTATCTGGAGTTCTTGCCCAGTGTACCAGAAGAATCTCATCACACATGGACTTGAAGGATGAGTGTGAGGTTTTATTGAGTGGTGGAGGTGTCTCTCAAGGAGATGGATGGGGAGCTGGAAAGTGGGACAGAGTGGGAAGGTGGTCTTCCCCGGGAGTGGAGCCATCCAGCAGCTGAACTCTCCTCTGACTGCCCCTGGCTGAACTCCCCTTGGCATCTGCGTCATTCTGCTGTCACTGGTCTGCTGGTCTGTTGGTGTCTGCTGGTTCCTCTGCTCCTCTCAACGTTCAGCCACTTGTGTTGTCTGTGCCCACTAAGGTTTCGGGTTTGTATGGAGGTGGAATGGGTGGGTGGGAGGGGAATTGACCAAAAGGCAACTTTGGGAGCACAAAAACAGAAATACCCGTCCTCAATTAGGGCCATGGGTCTTCAGGCTTGAGGGTGGGGCCTTTGCCAGGGAACTTCCTTCTTCTACCAGTGTTTCCCTGTCTCCTATCCGTATCACTGAGACTTAGTCTATTTATATACTGGATACTTGCCCTGTGCTTATATATAGCAGATACTCTGATGATATTTGTTTTAAATTAGTAGAGCTATTTTTAAATATATATATATATCTCTCACTATTGTTAAGGCTATTGAGAAATTGTTCTTTTCACTCTCCCCATAAACTGACATAGAAAAATTTTAATTGGGAATGTTTTAACAAATGTCATACAAGCAGCAAGTTTGTCAAACAAGCAGTAGATTGTCCTTAATCTGTAGTCTTATTTTTAAAACAGAATAAGACTGTTAGGTAGGTAGTTAATTTTAAAAGTTTCCTTAATACTGGACAGTAGTTTACACTCTGGTAAGTATGGGGAATTATATGCAGTGTTGTTTAAGACATGTTGAAAATTATCAAAAAAGTAAATGCTTTATCATCAGGGCTTGATAATGTAAAGAAATGTGAGAAACAGTCAAGAACAGATTCAAAGATTGAGAGTTGTGATAGATTGCTTAGGGAAGAGTTACATAAAGACGGAAACCACAGTTGTACTATAGAATATAAAGCCACAGATGTATTATACATGTTTAGAGAATTAACTTTAATAATATGTTTTGTTTAATCCAATGTCCAAAATATTATACTTTATCATTTAATCAAGATACACGTTTTAAACGATACACTCCATTTTTTATATTATTAATTTTTAATTTGGTATGTGTTTTACACTTACAGCATGTCTTGGACCATACAATTTTCAGTTGAGATCAAACATTTGATTTGTATTTAGATTTTATAAAATTTATATTTTAAGAAGTAGATTCACATGCCCACATTATTTCAAATATAAATTAAAATTTGCCAGATTGAATTAACTACTTTTTATTTAATTAAAATTAAATAAAATTAAGTATATGTTTCTAAGATACACTAGCCACATTTCAAGTGCTTAATAGCTACATGTAGGTAGTGTCTACCATATTAGACAGTGTGCCTCTGAACCGTAAAAAGAATGAGATGTCTCAAGCAGTGCACAGAGGATCTAGAGAATAAACTTAAATGCAGGCTGAGAGGATCCAAGCCACAGTTTTCTTCACATTCATATCTGTCCTAATGTGTAGGTTTCCACATCTACTTGATGTTACTTTTTGGCTATTGATGTGATGCTTCTCTGTCAACTGTCACCCCTATCTTAGAATTTAATGAGCTGATAAATGGTTCTACTCATCTGATTTCAATTTAAAGCAAAAGTAAAAACAATTGTGACAATATAACATCCATTGAGCCTATTTTTTTGTTTCCTGTGAAGAGACTGGTATAGATTCTGTGGTCTATACAAAGATCAGGAGAGCAGATGGTTGATGGCTAGATTCATACTTTAAATAGAGCCTGACCAGTAGTACCCTCCAGGAAGGTCAATCATGCCCGTCTCTATTCTCCATTATCTCTGGTAAATATTTTTAACCTGAGTGGGTTAGCCATGTAATTGTATTTCTATTACTTTCCTCTTAGGCTTCAAGAATGAAGCTGACATAGAACTAAAAGCCCATAGGTATTGTAACAATTGAGTGTCAATCCAGAGACCACTCTTCATTCTCCAGTAGTCTCTTTAATGTACTTGATGGTGAAATAGCATTTTAAAGGCAGTGATTAGCCCAGTATTCAGTTAACTAAATCAAATTAAATTATGAATATTTTATAAAATACTAAGCTGGAACAATCCTGGAAACATGACAGTTATGGACCTAACAAAGAACAAGAATCTAGTTCCTAAATATGAAAGTAAAGCATAAATTACTGTCATATAGCTGTTTGGAAAGGGTGAACATTTGATACCAGCAATTATAATTATCCCTATAAAGAAAGTTGGGACACAGTCTTTAAAAGGAATTTTATGATTTTACTAAAAACTTGCAAAAAATTCCATGATTTATGTAAAACAGAGGCTAATATTTTAAATATATTAATTAATTTTTTAAAACTATTTACCCCCACTAAATTGTCTTTCCTTTCTGTGAATTCTCACAGCATTTTCCATCAAAATAAACACATTTTACCATGACATTATACTGCCATTTTTTTTGTAAATTTCTACATATAAGCATCTTATTTTTCTAATAATAATGCCATCTTCTGAAAGTACAGTTCCTGACTTTTTTTTCTTTTTAGGTACAATATAATTAATCATATTTACATAGTAATGAGTCATTCACTTAGATTTTATCTCTATGCAGTATGTGACATAAAATATTTTGTTTGTTTATGTATAAGTGAATTTATACTTAAACTGAGGAATTATGAATGAAGATGATATTTGAAAAAAATCTAATTTCTGTGTCCCTAATGCCTGTCAAGATTAACATTTATTTCTAATAATTATGTAAACAGTAACACAGTGAAGTTAAAATTTTCTTTAGAAGGTACAATGAAGTAATCTTCACAGTAAACATAGCATGTTGATACAGTAACCCCAGTACTAAAAGATCTATGTTATTTAGTGTTTAAGGAGCCAAAATGTATCCCTGGGGGCAATTTGTTAATTAGTGTATTCCACACAACAAGACCACCAGGTTCCCCACAGCTTACGAAGTCTGAAAGAGCTCATTTAATAACTGGGCAGAGAATGGAAATGAAGCTCTTCTCATGCTTGTAATCCCAGCACTTTGGGAGGCTGAGGTGGGCAGATCATAAGGTCAGGATATCAAGACCATCCTCGCCAATATGGTGAAACTCTGTCTCTACTAAAATACCAAAAATTAGCTGGGCGTGGTGGCATGCACCTGTAGTCCCAGCTACCCGGGAGGCTGAGGCAGGGGAATAGCTTGAGTCTGGGAGGCAGAGGTTGTAGTGAGCTGAGATTGTGCCACTGCACTCCAGCCTGGACAGAGCAAGACTCCGTCTCAAAAAATAAAATAAAATAAATAAATAATAAAGTTTAAATGTCCAAATATTTACAAATGAACTATCATGTTGCTACTGTAATTTATCTAGCTGTTTTAGATTATCAATGCCATACCTGCTCTCGAGTTATTTATTATATCCAGCTTTCTAAGGCCCTGGTAGGAACTGGTTGTCCATGTTGGTGTATTAAAATGTAATAGCTTGGGTGGATACAAGAATTAGTGCTAAAATTTCTAAAATGGCTGAAAAACATTCTTTGATGCTATTTGTCATTAATGTAGAAAGAATGTATTGAGCTAGAGAAAACAGGTGTTTCATCTCTTCTCCTACACATTGTGAAGAAGTGGTTCCAATAACATATATAAGTATAGTGTAAATTTACTACTTTAAAATGAACTCAATAATAACATTGAATTCTCTGTAAATTGTGTTAACCTTATGCAAAAACTAAAATTCGCCATGATATAATTGTCTTCATCTTTAACCTCAGGTCTTGGCAGCCAACAATAAAGAGAGCCAAGAGATGTCTGTGAGGTTGTAGAAACCTGAAGGATGGCTATCTTCAGCGAAGGAAAGTAGAGTTTGTTTCTCTTTCAGTGGACCAAGCAAAAGCTCTAAAACATGGTTTCATTGTAAAATAGAGAGGCAGCTTCACAGTTTGTGGGGTTCTCAAAGTAAGTGGCAGAGAGAAGAATTCTGTGCATGTGAGTCAGATAAGCTTTTCTGCTTGATTCCAATATAAAGTAAATGTTCTATGTGAAGGCTAGCTTTGAGAAATAAGAGAGCTACTCAGTCCAGTAATTATATGTGTAGGGCAGAGCTAGAAAGTGATAGAAACGAGCCTAAGAGTAAATTGCTGAATATTCTGGAGAATAAAAATAATATGGGGGTTGGTATGTGTGTGCCCTGCCAGACTGTATAAAAATGAAGTGTAAATTGTTCAAGTTTTGTGAACACACTTAACTGAATTTGATTATTAACTTTTATTATCTACTTTACAATATACTTCCTTCATTGTGGATATATTTTGTAATATAATAAGTCCTCAATTAAGGTCATCAATAGGTTCTTGGTAACTGTGACTTCAAGGGAAATAAATAACAAAGCAAATTTCTTAGAAAATGACTGCATTTGAGGATCTGCTATACATCATTTTACTTAAAGTCAAAGTTTCCAAGAACCTATCAACCACGTTGAGGACTTAATATGTTAATTTTTATTTAGGTGTTTGATAAAAGTTAGTAGAATACTTTCTTATGTCAAATTGAGATATTCCCATAAGTGTTTGGGATGGAATTAGGTCAATTGTTAAGGAAACAAGAAGATGATGCACTTAGAAAATACATGTGACATATATATTATACATGGAATGTTAGAGTTAAATAGAACCTTAGGAACCTGAATTTAATCATTCTAAGCTGTGGGAACTAAGGCCTAGAGGTTAAGATCAGAGTCAGATATTCCCATCTTCCAATATACTACTTCCAATTAAGCAGATCTCCACGAGACTGTTATCTGTATCAGAATTTATAGGTGGCAGTTGTGAAATATATCATGATTTTTCTACTCACTGATGGCCCTGAAGCTCATGAGGAGAGATGGCAATTCCAAATATATGCAGAGATAAAAGTAGGAGAGAGACCTGAAATAAACCAGGTGGGGGTAAGGGGGGCTTGGCCCCATGTATTCGGATTTGGCATAGACAGAAAGATTTGTGTTTAGGACTTTCCATGCTGCTCATTTATGAAAAAATTTATAAACTGAAATGTCTTGAATGAATAGTTGGAGGAGAAATACATGTCACATGATAGGCTCAAATCACCAAAAGAGAAAGGCAAACAAAAAAGAAAACAAAAAACAAACAAACAAAAAAAGAAAAACATCACCTGTAGAATGAGTTTACCATCTCCAAACAATTAGGCTCTTTTTCAAGGAACTTGGAATTAGGACTAAGCAATTTTAGTCTCAGTCTAGTTTGCCTTGTGAACAGAAGAAATGTGAATCTAGAAAGTATAGTCAACCCTTTTGTGCTATTAGGCAGATCTTTTAAATTACTGGGTTAGCAAGCAGAAAAATCAAGCATTTAGTGGCAGAGAAATGATATAGATTAACAAGAAAGGAGGAGGAGGAAGAGCTCAAAAAGAGAGAGAGAAAGGGAGAAGGAGAGGGAAGAAAAAAAGAAGAAGGAAAAGAAGAGAGCAAGAGATACGTAATTATGATTTAACACCACTGTACACATGAGAGAGACTGTATAGCTTTCAAAAATATATAAGTTCAGAATTAAAAAGAACTTGATTCAAATATCAGGCACTATTACTTGCCTGTTCTGACATCTTAAACAAGTTAAATAACTTTAACACTGTGGGCGGCAAGCCACCCAGGTGCCGAGGCAACAGACCGAGGGCACGAGCTGTTCCAGTATAATATATAAAATAAGAAGAGTTATAATAGATATAGATCATAGATGTGATTATATATGAATATCATTAATCATTAGTTTGTAGCAATTACTCTTTATTCCAATATTATAATAATCCTCACTCTATAATCATAACCCAGGAAAAACTAGGCCATACAGAGATAGGAGCTGAGGGGACATAGTGAGAAGTGACCAGAAGACAAGAGCGTGAGCCTTCTGTTACGCCTGGGCAGGGCCACCAGAGGGCTCCTTGGTCTAGCAGTAACGCCAGCATCTGGGAAGATGCCCGTTGCTAAGCAGACTGTGGTCTAACAGTAGCGTCAGTGCCAAGGAAAAACACCCGCTACTTAGCAGAACGGGAAAGGGAGTCTCCCTTTCCCCTGGGGAGTTTAGAGAAGACTCTACTCCTCCACCTCTTGTGGAGGGCCTGACATCCGTCAGGCCCACCCATAGTTATCCAGAGGCCTAACCGTTTCCCTGTGATGTCGTGCTTCAGTGGTCATGCTCCTAGTCCACTTTCATGTTCCATCCTGTACACCTGGCTCTGCCTTTTAGATAACAGCAGCAAAATCAGTGAGAGTACTAAACGTCTCTGCTATGCAGAAATAATAGCATAAGCTGTCTCTCTCTCTCCCTCTCTCTCTGCCTCGGCTGCCAGGCAGGGAAGGGTCCCCTGTCCAGTGGACACATGACTCACGTGACCTTGTCAATCACTGGAGATGACACACACTCCTTCCCCTTCCCCTTTGCCTTGTATCCAATAAATAACAGCGCAGCCAGGCATTCGGGGTCACTACCAGTCTCCGCGTCTTTGTGGTAGTGGTCCCCCAGGCCCAGCTGTTTTTCTTTTATCTCTTTGTCTTGTGTGTTTATTTCTACAATCTTTGGTCTCCACACACGGGGAGAAAAACCCACCAACCTTGTGGGCCTGGACACTGCAAACACCAGTAATTCCTAGAATTCTAAATAATCCTGGCATTCCAAATAATAGACCTATTACAAAGTAGGGACATATGTCACATATAACTGTTACTATATTCCTGACATACAGTTAACACTAAATAAATGTTAATATAAAAACAAAAATGAAAGGCCAGTGTCATGAGGAGTTAGGCAGACCACATCAGACCCATGTAAGGAAGCAGTCATCAGCAGAGGAGTGAGAAAGAAAGTCAACAGCACTGGACATCTTGAGAAGAATTTCAAAGAGAAGGAAATATTATAGAACAATTTTAGTTTATTCAGAGCTTTGTTCAGAATAACCTACTTTCTGTAGTTTTCTGAAAACATGATTGTCCTTTTAAAACAGCTAAGTTTGAAATTCAACAGAATTACTTCATCTTTATTCCACCTCTTTCTGCTCACAATTTACCCAAATACTGTACTCATACCACACTATTTAATGATTTGGTAGTTTTCTTTCCTAGCATTCAACCAAATAAGAGATAGGTCTCAATTCGAATTTCATTTTCTACTTCCTTGCTGAGTAAACTAGAAAAAATAATCATGAGTTAGCATCACTGTACACATGAGCAGTTGTGACCAGATTAGACATAATTGCCCATATATTATTGTTTCTCCATCTTTCACTCTCAGCAATATTTAAAGATTAAAAAAGCACAAAACTATGTCAACAAAAATGACTCCTGACACAGATAATAATAATTGAATTTGAACTTGAAGAAATTGCAGAAGTAACTTTGGTTAGGAAGCTAAGTTGTGTGTGTGTGTGTGTGTGTGTGTGTGTGTGTGTGTGTGTGTGTCTGTGTCTGTGTGTACATGTACCTAAACATTTTATAAGAGAAGTGACTTGCTTTTAGAAGATACATGCTGGCAGCAGAAATCTCCTCTCCAGACTCTAAATTAATTTATTTGATGTTAGTTTCATGTTGCCACCTAAAGAAGAAAATTTCTTTAGGTGCAACTAACATCAAAAGTACACTTTTGTAATAAGGAACTTCCTGGCAATTCCCGGTAACTGTTAGAAGCTACCCCACTTCTGTGTGACACTTCCCAGATTTTGAACTATATTGATTTTTGTTTTGGGAAAAAGTATGGTATAGATACTCTTCAAAGATAATCCTTCTCTGCATATAGGTTGGCCTGGATTTCTCATTTAGGAACTGAGATAATTGGAAGCGATATTTTCACTTGTTTTGAATGCTAAAGTTTATAACTTTTAAGCTATACAATCATTTGTTAAATAAATGTATATCTTGCCCAATGGCTCATGGCATCTTAGAGGTAAAATGGAGGCTAAGGTGGATCAATGTGGTCAGGTGGTGAAGTGGTAGTTGGAAGCTATTTCCCCCATTGCTGATGGCACTGTAGTCTCAGTATCATTATTTCATCAGTCCATTGTCAGGATTTGTCTTATTATCTTTTCTCACATAAATTTAAGTTTTGTTTCTTACTATGATTCTAAAGATAATTACCTGATCGCCTTACCTTTATATTCTGGGTTTTCCTCAGGTATCTAGTAGTGTAATGGGAAGTAACTAAAAGGATTTCTTAATGTTAAAAAAATAAAGCTGATTTTATGGGACTACTGTAGTTGTAACTGATTTCTCACATTTGTGGTTTTGTGTGTTTCCTTATTTCCTGACGTTCTTTTTTGCATTAATTCTGCTGCCACTGTATCTCCTGCTTTCTGAGAGCTAGCCCCATTATTACTCTATGTTTTACCCAAGAGTGTCAGCTTTCATATATGTATTATTTCATTCAGGACTGGCTCACATAGTGGAGGCTCTTTTTGTTAGTGCTCTACATTATGAAAAGTAATAATAAAAAAGTTACTTTGTTGTATATAAAATAAGAGTATTAAATAAGAAAGTTTTCAAAATTTCTCTGAATTTAATTTTTATCATTTCATTTCAAAACAAGAGCTAGTATAAATATTATTGTTAAGATCTCTTCCTTCAAACAGCCTGAGTTCAAATTCTAACTCTTCATGCTGTGCTCTGTGACTTTGGGAGAAATGCCTACATTTTATGAATATTACATGGCACTGATTTTAAGTTGTGGCATTACAGATTTCTGAAACAAATCTGTATGTGATTTAGAATTAAAAAGGAGAATGACTCACATGGACGCAGGGAGGGGAACACCACACACTGGGGCCTGTTGCAGGGTAGGGGGAAAGGGAATGGAGAGCATTAGGACCTAATGCATGTGGGGCTTAAAACCTAGATGACAGATTGATAAGTGCAGGAAACCACCATGGCACATGTATATCTGTGTGACAAACCTGCACGTTCTGCACATTTATCCCAGAACCTAAAGTAAAATAAAATAAATTAAATTAAATTAAAAAGGAGAATGAATGAGGAGGAGTTTAAATATGCCAATTAAACCATGACATATGTTTTATTATTATTTGAAACTTTTATTCTGAAAGCACTTAAGGGGATCTTTTAGTCTTACTTAGATTTGTATTACACATAACTCTTGTGCACAGGTAGAAAACACATATAGGCAAAAAAAAAAAATGTCTGATGTATTTGTAATTTCTTCTTATTTAGGATTTCATTAAAAGTAATTTGTAATTACTTTTGACAAAGCCACTTCATTCTTTGGAGAGATTATTGGTAACAAATATTTTGGAACTTGGAAGCTATACAATCTGTTACACATGGTAGATGTTTCCCAGAATTTCTGAAAGTGAAATACTCTCGCCAGAGCCCCAACGTCCACTGCCAATGCAACTTTTCTCCCAGTTTCCCACTTCTCACGTCATTTTGGCTAAAATTTGGAAGGAGGCAGCATAATTATTTTGGCTTTTGAAACCCAGTTTTGTATAAAAGGCAAGCAGACTAAATTATATTCCCAATTCACAGTCAATCATTATTTTTCTAAGCCCCCTTGAAAATTGAATTCTTCAACTCTAATAATCGAGGTTATTTAAAGATTTGTCAAGGGATCTGTAGTTCTGATCAGTATTATTTGTAGATTTTATCTTTAAGATGCCATAATACGCAAATCACACCTGGAAGTAATAACTCCCATGACTTAAATGACCCTTGTATTTGCCTCATTTTAAGCCAAAACTGGGGATAATACTTATAGAATGATGGTAAACATACATCAAAGACATATATATTGACTATTGATTAAAATCTTCATTTTTCTCTTTTAGGCTTTTAAATACAATTTCATTTCATTATGGTACAAAGATTTTTTTTTCTACTCTCTGAGTTCAGCTACATTGCAGAAAGTGTTTTCCAGCTACATAAAACAGCGTACATATATGAGCCTGAGTGCCATGCCGGACAGATTTTTGTTTTTGGTTTTTGTTTTTGCATGCAAAAGTAAGGAACAAAAGCTCCAGTAGAAAGAAAAGTTCAAAGCACATAATTAAATATCTCTAGATGCATTTATTCAGGTCATGTTACAGGATAATGGCAATTTTAAATATGAAAATGATTTTAAAATTTGCTGTCATTTAAAAAAAAAATTTTTAGTGTATTAGAAATCAGAAATTTTTAGTTGTTTTTCTCACTCTTCAAAATACTTATTCTCCTATTACAATCACGAAGCCTTGAGGACATACAGCAAAGTACTTTGTTAATTCTTAGTGAAGAAGAAAACAAAAATACATTAAAGAATATGCTACTTGAAGACTCTATTTCTTATTCAATATCCGTTTTGGGAAAAGTGTCAATAGCTTTAAAATCTTCACAATAATTGCTGGGCCATCATACCTTTACAAGTTTCAAAATTTGCCCGTAGTTTTTCTCTATTTTTTTTAAAAAGGTATTGAAATAGCTATGTCTTCCCTTTTTAAAAAACGAATTGTCACCATGTGGCAGTTAAAAGTTGTTTGTTCTGTTTAACTAATGTTTCAATTTTATGAAGCTTAGTAGAAGTCCTTTAGAGCTCCTTATCAACAAAGTACAGAAGGATGTAGCTTCATTTTACACCTCCTGATTGCATGCCCCTTCCAGAGACAAAACAAGAATCAAAAGTGTCTTCTGAAAAACAGAATTTATAGCTGAAGCAATCAGAAGTCATAAGCAATTATCTAAAAGTAAGTTAGCAAAGAAGAAAAGTTCTTAGGACAGGACACAACTGTGTTTTACTTTAATATATTACATGATTTCTAGAAGTAGTAAAATAGCAGGCAGAAAAAGTGCATGAAAACATGAATAGCTAAATTCCTTACCCAGTATATTTGTCATATACAATTAAAAAATGTGTGTACATGTATATGCGTATATATCCATCCATAGACACACATATATGAAAATAATAAAGTCTCATGGCCAGAGCAGAGGTTTTAATCATGTTTCTATTTTCAAAAGATTTAAAAAATCTTAATCTATCATTTCAGAAATGCCATTGGTAAGCAAATAGAAACAGCCAAAACATTAGAATAAAGTGTTCCATTAAAACACATTTCTATAGTCCTAGATTTAATAGTTCTCTTAACCAAATGGAACACTATAAAACTTGTAATTTGTGAAATAAATATATTTTCAATAAATTCATGTTATTTCACAGCAACATACACCTCATTTATTCTTGTAAAATAACATTTGACCTCTGAACTGTAAATTATCATCTAGACACTAAAGTCATTCAAAGCCTGGATCCATTATAACTGTTTAAGGACTGGAAAAATAAGACACAATATGTTGTCTGCCTTTTATCATTGCTAAAGCTAGTGTTTAATATCTTTAAAAGGGGGTAAAAATTCATAGTCAATGTATTTCTTGAAGATGATGATAATACAATAATGAAAATTAAAGTTTTAGAAAGGCTAAAGTACAACACAAATATACATTGTTGCTAATAACATTATACAATAATCAGAGCTCTTTCTATCCAATCTAAAACATACAGCATTATTGACATATGGGTCACGTTTGCTCTAAGTTCAGTAAAGATTCAAAATTAAAGAAGGCCAAGCAAAAAAGTGAGATGACAGGAGTTGTTACAAGGCAGAGTATATGAACAAGTTGAAAAAACATTACTCTTATTACTTGTGTCTTTTAAAAAATAACTCCCTCAACTCCCTGTGACAATTCACTAGATTTTGTCCACTTTCCCGCTTTATAAATTTTTGACCTTGGCCTGACTTCCTCATCTAGGTGTGTGTGTGTGTGTATATATATATATATATATATATATATATATATAGAGAGAGAGAGAGAGAGAGAGAGAGAGAGAGAGAGAGAGATGCACAGAATTCCTTTATCCATTCCTATCAATTCTGGTCAAAGGAAGATAATTGGATATAACTTTTATATCTAAAAAAGATAATATATGTTTATAATGACACACCAATGAAAAAAGAAGTACTAAAGCTCTGATGGACATTTTACAATTTTCAATACTACTTTTTTTTTTTTTTTTTTGAGACGGAGTCTCGCTCTGTCGCCCCGGGCTGGAGTACAGTGGCCGGATCTCAGCTCACTGCAAGCTCCGCCTCCCGGGTTTACGCCATTCTCCTGCCTCAGCCTCCCAAGTAGCTGGGACTACAGGCGCCCGTCACCTCGCCCGGCTAGTTTCTGTTTGTATTTTTTTAGTAGAGACGGGGTTTCACCGTGTTAGCCAGGATGGTCTCGATCTCCTGACCTCGTGATCCGCCAGTCTCGGCCTCCCAAAGTGCTGGGATTACAGGCTTGAGCCACCGCGCCCGGCCTAATACTACTTTTTTCTGTGAGAGACAATTTGAATGTAACATTTTAAGTTAAAAACAAAGAGTGCTTTAATGCACTGACCAAAAGACCCAGGACTTATGTATTGCACATAAGAGTAAAGGGAATCAACTCACAGTATAATATGCACCACCTCAAGTTAGAGATTATTCTTGCAAAAACCTCTATAAGGGACGTTGTGTGAAATGGTGGGTTAACAATATTGCATGATAAGACTCATGTAATTCACTAAGTAGGGCCTGTGTTCTCATGTGAATAAAGATGGTATGGAAATTGATGTAGAGACTTATAAGAAGGCATATACTTACATTGATAAACATATGAGAGATATATGCTGTGACACATATGGATATCAATGTAGATATAGATATAGATCAAATACTAGGATCACCTGTGTGACTTCTTTTACTCAAGACTTCATGACAATTACAAAATTATCTTCTTGAGAAACACTGGAGATTGAGCAAATAAGAACTAATTATAATATTAATCTTAGAGTAGCATTTTGTGTGTGTGTGTGTGTGTGTGTGTGTGTATGGGCAATTTATGGAAGGAAGAGCAGGTACCTGTTTATCTTGTTTCTCATTTTCTGGGATAGTGGACCAAGATCTAGCAGTATTGAAGACTGGATTCTAGAAAATAGACAGGAAATATAAAATAGGGTTTAGAATTTTATGATGAGGGAAGCAAAGACCCTGTATATGGTTGATAATATTCTAAAAATTCAGCCACCATGTGATCCAGAAATAATTCATCGTTTCAGTGTCTTTAGTGGAGAAGGAGACAGCACCTCATCCCCATAGTGTGAATGGTCTAGGGATTAAGCCTGGCTTTTACCACTCTGACAAATGATGAACCTGTCTATCTCAGCCGATCACTAGGACTGATAACCTAAGCACTCATCCATAGCAAATTTGCAGGGAGATTTGCAGAAGGTCAGTTCCCACTCCAGGAGTCCAACTTGTTGCCATTAGTTTTAGACAAGTTAATCCTAATCTCTCACTGTACTACAAGTTTGGTATGTTAAAGAACTCTGTACAGTGAATTAATTAAATCTACTTATTAATTAAAACATATATTAATGATACTATTATGCATTAATTATATTAAATATTATTTAAATATGTATATGTCTATGCATATTAATTAAAATTTGTATAAACAAATTAGAGAAATGATATAAAATGGTCTATAATATCAAATTCTTTGTGAACCTAGCCAAAGACCCAGAGACATTTCTCTGATGCTAGAGTCTTTCTGACATTGTCCCTATTCTACTAAACTTCCGCTAAAGAGTCCAGCTGTTAGAATATTTATTTCCATGCTTTTTTTTTGCACTATTTACAGATAATGTTTAATGTATTAATTAGCTAATTCTACAAGTTAACTTTAGTGCAGTAGTTTATTTTGTTTTGATTTTGGGGTGACAGTTTTTTTTATTATAATTGTACCTAAGTTTCTAATTAAGTCCCCAGGATGAGGTTCAAGGATAATCTTATTTTTATGCAACTTATATGGAAGTGCTCCCAAATTCAGGGTGTTGGATTGAATGTCAATGACTACTTGAAACTCTTAGATAAATAATCATGCTGTGTTGTGCCATTTTGAAATATTAAATCACAGCCATCCAGGAAAGCCTGAATAATTTGCACAATTAAAAGGAAATAAAATAGACTAAGCAATCATCTTTAAAATATATTTTTATGATTTCATACAAGCACTTATCAGTTAATCATTAATGCAGGAAAATTTTAATACAGTGAGATTATTTTAAAATTCAAAGCTACTCTAATAATTTGTTTTTTAGAAAATATGTCTTAGTCTACCTTCTTATCAAATTAGAAATGAAAGGGGATGTATCAAGTTTGTTCTATCTCATCGGAATGCCAAAATTAAATGTCATAAGGCTCCAACAATTTAATTACTAAAGTGGCTGTGTCAGTTAATAATAGTTTTCTGCTTGAATTTGGAAGTTATTGATTTTGGCATACTACCCCTGACCCGCTCAATGCAATGCTTCGAAGCCTGCCTGGTGTGGGAATGTTTAGGGAATACTTAGTATCTTGCTGCATCAGACATTAAGAAAACTGTTAATATGAGTCCTCAAGAATTATGTGGATCTTTGGGATCCTGGTGGGACTGAGAACTAGGAAGCCTTTCTTTCTCCAGATAAGTTTCTTAGAACACTTGGAAATGGGTCAGATACACTCTCAGAAATACATATTTTTTAAATCAGAGAACTTGATCCAATACTCTCATTTTACTAAAAAGAGAAGAGCCCAAAATCTTATTTCAATTAGATAAATAGAGTTAGGAGAAAGGATATAACAGTGTAGACTATGTTCACACCGATAGAGTTAAAAAGTTGGCTGACACACATTTAAATGTATTTTCGTTTGTGTTTTTTCCTCAACTAATTTGCAAGAAAGTCTGATCCTGGTTTGAAAATACGCAGGGAAGAACTGTTCTAGTGTTTAAAAAATACTAACGGTAAACAAAAAACTGTGGTCCATGTTTTCTAAGAAGACAAACTAGAGTAATTTCTGCCTGAACCAGACATCTATTTAAAACTTTCATTGGAAGAAATATTTATTGATGTCCACGGATTTGCTAGGTGTTTTACATATGTTCTCTTATTTAGTTGTGCCAGAATATCTGTGAGGCAGCCTATATTCTCTTCAATTTAAATGGGGAAAATCAGACCAACGAACCTGTGGCTCAGGAAGGTTACGTAACCTAAGGAAAGTCACACAGCAAGTAAGTACCAAATCTAGATTTAAACCAAAGTTTCTTTCTTCTATTTTACCCTCAGAGTAGAGTTAAAACTGAGGAGTTTTCCATGGTAAAATGTTGTCTTTATTGAAAGTAAAATGTCAGTTTTCTTGCCATCACCAACTGTCACTGTACTTGGCTTTAAATAAAATTTCACAGATTTGAATGTTTTTTGCTGCTGTTTCTGCTTCTTCTTCCCTTTTCCCTTCTTCCTCTTCATTTTTATCTTCCCTGAATCTATACTCCATAATAATGTTTTCCCCCAGTGTGATGTCTGCATGTATTTTTATAGTCATCTGAACACTCAAGAGGTTTAGGCAATAATACGTGTTACAAAGGTGGTATTTGGCTACAGGTGGGCATTTAAATAAACTTTAAAATACACAGTTCTAATAAGTAGCTTCTGCGTGCACTTCAAGCCAGGCAAATGTTTTAATATTTTATGACTTCACCATTATTTTCTCAATGTATACAGTGTAGAGGGTGTGAATGGGAAACAATCAATGGGAAACAATTATACTAATTCATGGTCCCTGTCCTGATGCTGTGAATTAATTCAGACAGTATTACAATTCATTGTACTAAATAACATATAATTTATAACACCCGTGATACATAATTCCAAGTACACGGATAATTTGTGAATTTGTTTTGTCTTTGTTTTTTCTTTTTTAATTTTTTCCATTAATATAATCGGGCATACTTTCTAAAGAAATTTTCAAACAAGATTTTGAAAAAGACAAAATAGAAAATGCATTTCTGGTTATTAAAGACTGGCCTTGTCTAAGTAAGGCATACTTCAAGTCAAAAACAAAATGATTTGACACAGAGAATAGTGAAAAGCAGATTTTCCATGTCACCTTTCATGTCCCACTGCAAAGAATGTACACTCTGGAATTATGACCTTGGGCTACTTATTTGCTCAAAAATATTTTTTCTCATTTCTCAAATGAAGATAAGGAAGATGTGCAGGTTTATCTTGAAGAATGAAATCAACTAGTATTTTTAAAGTGTTTTGCACCATATATGACAAATAGTGGGCATTTATTTTATTTTCATCTCTTTTCCTGTCACTCTTATTTTGAGGCCATAGTTAAATATAATTAAAACCTAAATAGTTATAAAACTGCTTTGAAAATGATCGTTTTAGGCCCCCAACATTTGCTTAACAGAATACAACTTAGAGTGAATGTTTTCCAATCCCGTGAATATCTGAACATTGTATTCATGCGAAGGATAATTTCTGGACTTTCATTTTCAGTTTTAAAATTTTATTTTTTTAAGATTATATAATACAAAAATTTAAGATAATATTTTATTCAAGCCAAATTTAAAGAGAAATATCCATGCTAAAGACAATGTTTAGCCGTAAAACTTATGACCAGTCTCTTACGAACCATATGATTCTAAACCTGAATCTAAGGTCTACATCAGCTACCACTGTGCTTCCCTGGAATTTTCAGGTCACAATGTCATATATCTTTTAGGACACTTAACCATGTTTGGTGTCTAAGTTGTAGATCACAGGGTAATGCTTGTTTTGATTGGCTAGTGCCAGGTGGATAGATTCTGACTTACAAACTGCCTAATTTCCCACAACATCCATCCAATTTGGATGCGGAGCATCTGAACTAAATTATGGGATTATTGTTAGAAAAATATTTCTTTCTCCTAACAAATGTCCCTGCAAGCCAGTGACCCTTTTCTAATTATGATCTAACTCTCTAGGCCTTTGTATCTTTATTTTCCAAGTAATGAACCAAACCACCAACATGAAAGCAGGGAAACTATGAAAGATTACTTTTAAGCCTCAAGCTCCTTTTCATCTATTCATTGCACTCAATGTCATGCTGTGATTTCAGGTTGTTCTTATTGCTTTGGCCTAATTTCTGGGGGGCTCACTGTGTTTTGTTTATATGAGTCTTTCCTCCTCAAAACCAACTATATGTACCTTTCATAACTCAAGCTAAGTTCTAAGTTGATTTGGTTATTACTATTCAAAAGCTGTTGAATTTCACCCAGAGGCAGCTAGTATTTTACAAGTGAACAAAGAAACAAGCATGGAAAAGTACGCATAGAGTAAAAAGATAAATTCGAGATTTTTTTTTTTTTTTCAAATGCTATCATTTTCCAAATTACATTGCATATTGGAAACATTTTTCTTAAGCATAAAATTGTGAACCATCATCTACTTCATAATACTTTTATGAAAAATACTAACTCTACTGAATAATAGTTTTTCTTTAAAATCATTATAAGATAAGAAATAGATCCTCAGGTAACTTTACATCAGACCAAAACAGTACCTCGAGTTTACTGATACAACGGTGTTTTTATTGGTGTGATTTCATTTTTAAGAATTTTTGGATGTAAGGAATCTGAATCGTTTATGTCATAGAATGTAAAGAGAGAGCTATTTGTTGGTTTAAAATAACAAATCAAATACAATGCACTTTAAAATTATTATCTTCTGACCAACACCCACGTTATTGAATGGCTATTTTAATTCATATCCCATGGGTTATTAGTTAGGTTGGGAATCATTTCACAATTTTATTGATCATTTGTATTTCTCCCAGAGCCAGTTCATATCTCCATTTACTTCAAAGCTTTCTGACAAAAGTGTCTTAAGAAAGTATCTTAAAATTTCAGGGAGAGGGCTATTTTCAGTGTATCAGAAGGAAGAGCAAACCAAGGGGGCATATTCCTAAGCCCATTTCTATTCTACCTTCTAGCACTAGACATTATTTTTTTTCCCTCTATAGTCTCTCTTTGACTCAGACTTATTATGTTAGAGTCCACATCCTCTACCCTTGACATGTTTTGTTTTAACCAAGTTCTTCTCATATTTCCTCTAGAAATATGAAAAGACAGAGGAAATTTTTCCCAGACTCTTGCCTTCTTTCTGGTAAAAAAACATCTGGTGAAAAATGTAAAAAAAAAAGCTAGTTTGTCACTTTTTAAAAGTAAACTACCAAAATTTCAATATTACATAATATCAAGCTGAAACTTTACAGAAACTGAATCAAAAATTTATAACTGATTCTGTTTTATTACAGAAACTGAATCAAAAAGTTACAACTGATTCTGTTTTATTAAACAATCAGTTAATTTAGGTAATAAGATAGTAATTATTTCATGTACTAAGGTAGCTGACTTGACCTGATTATTCTAGTTGTAACAATCAGGTCAGATGTTTAATACATGTTGCTCAAATAATGATAAGCTCTCATTTATCAGCTATTTATTCATATTTTCCCACTTGATTCTCACAGTTGTATGACAATAATACTGTTATTGTTCCCAAAAACAATTCCAGAGATGGTTAAACTAAGGCTGGTTAAATAACTTCTCAAAGGGTGAAAATTCATATTAATAAATGTTAGAAGCATTTTTGAAACTATGTAGCCTAACTTTAGTTCCCAAGTTTTAAACCACGGTTTAATGCTGCCACCCTGAGCCAAAGACAGATTTACATTCGATAAGAGTTTGACAGCATCTTTTCATATGTATGGCCAAAGTGGCTAGTTAGGAGCAATATATACTGGAATAATAATAATAATAAAGCAATATACTATGACAGTTAAGGCTTATTCCAAGAACACAAATTAGGAGACACATTGAGTATTCAAACGTAATCCATTATATTTATAGAATAAAGGAGAAAGAATATATGATAATTATAAGAGTTTTAGACAATCTTTTTAATTCTATAACTATTCATAGTCAAAACTGTCACCAAACTAGGAAGAGAAGGAAACACCTTCATTCTAGTAAAGGGCATGTTCAAAAAATCTACTTCTGGTATCACGTTTAATAGCTAAATATTGAATGATTTTTATCTAGGATTGGGAAAAAGCAAAGGTTTTTTACTCTAGCCATTTCTAGTGAACATTTTACTAAAGGTCTAGCTATTGGTATCACAATAAAATAAGGTAAAGTCTTAAAGATTTGAAAGGAAGAACTAAATCTTTATTAGAGTTTCCTTTTCTCCACATCCTCATTAACACTTGTTTTGATCATGTTGTGCACAATAAGTATACACAATTTTATTTGTCAATTTTAAATAATAAATGTGAAAAAAAAGACTATCAGATGGCATGACTGTTTATATAGAAAATCCCAAGGAATCTAAAAAGCAACTGTTACAATTAATAAGGGAGTTTAGCAATGGAGTTGCCAAGAACTGTGAAGGGTCTTGGATTTTATTCTACTTACAAGCTATCAAGTTAGCCTGTCACTTTTTTTTTCTCTTTGGCAGAAGGCCCAGGACTCCTGGGTCACAGGCAAAGAATTTATTACTCATGACAACAGCAGCTTGCTGCAAATGTAATGCTAAGAAATGGTTGAGGTAGAGAATGGTCAGAGTCCTGTATTCTCGGTACACTCAACAAAAATGTGCGAGGAAGTTCAGAGCCCATGGTGGACTAGTTCTTTCAAGAGTTCCAGTGTATAAG
Organism: Macaca thibetana thibetana; assembly: GCF_024542745.1. Classification (NCBI taxonomy): domain Eukaryota; kingdom Metazoa; phylum Chordata; class Mammalia; order Primates; family Cercopithecidae; genus Macaca; species Macaca thibetana. The sequence goes on from NC_065586.1 coordinate 80,319,867, forward strand.
GATGACATGCCAAAAAACACAATTGTATATTTGTATGCTGGCAATAAAAATATATATATATATATATTTAAAAGCTCAAATTATGATAGAATCTATGAAATATATAATTTTTGAAATAAAATATAAAATTTACCAGAATTCTACATTAACTACAAACTATTGCTGAAAAAATTAACTGAGACTTAAGTATATGGAGAAATATACCTTATTCATGGCTTAGAAAACTATTTTTTTAAATGACAATTCTCTACAAAGTGTCTCCAAATATTCAATGGAATATCAATTATATTACAAACAGGACTTTTAGTAGAAACTGACCAGCAATTTTTAAACTTTATACAAAATGCAAATAACCTAGAATATCTAAAGGAATTTTGAAAAAAGGGAAAAAATGGCTTATACTACCTGATATCAAAACTTCCTATAAATTCATTAAGTGAAGACAGTGTACACACTGGTGAACAGTTTGGCAAGATCTTGGAGCAGACCGGAAAGCTCAAACATAGTCCCATACTTTTACAGTTATTTGGTATTTTACCAAGGAGCCAAATCAATCCATTGGGAAAAGTACAGTCTTTTCCATAACCTGTTTTGGAATAATTGGATATCAATAATAAGAAAATAAACATTAATTCCTACCTCATTTAATACACAAATATTTTTGTGGGATGTATTATAGATTTAAACATAAAATCCAAAATCATAAAGTGTGTGAAGGAAAATATTAAAGCAAATATTCATAAGTAGGGGGTAGGCAAACATTCCTTAGAGCATTTTAAAAAATCATAAAGTAAGAAAAATTCTGCAGGTTATACTTTATCAAAAGTAAAAACTTCTGCTTATCAAAAGACATCATTATGAAAAAAATAGGGAAGTCACAAACTTAAAAAATATGTTCAGAAAATAAGCATCTGATGAAGGACTTGTATCCAGGATATAAAAATAACCCATACAACTTAGCATTAAAAAAATAAAAATTCAATAAAAGTGGGAAATATTAAACACTAGATAAAAGAATCTATAACAATAACAATAAGCACATGAAAATGTGTTTAACATCAATCATCAGAGAAATGTAAACTATATATACACATATAATTTATGTATGTGTGTATATATACATTTATGTGTATGTGTATATATACATACACACATATATTATGTAAATATATATATTTTTTCCTTTTTTTATTTTTGAGACAAAGTCTGGCTCTATTGCCCAGGCTGGAGTGCAATGGCATGATCTTAGCTCACTGTAATCTCCACCTCTCAGGCTCAAGCCATCCTCCCACAGCCTCCTGAGTAGCGGAGACTACAGGTATGCACCACCATGCCCAGCTAATTTTTTGCATTTGTTGTAGAGACAGGGTTTCACCATGTTGGCCAGGATGGTCTTGAACTGGTGAGCTGAAGCGATCCTCCTGCCTCAGCCTCCCAAAGTGCTGGGATTACAGGTGTGAGCCACCACTCCTGGCCAGAAATGCAAACTATATTAAATTAAATTAAAGCCATCTACAAAAGAGTACATATGTACTGGCCAATTATATAAAATTCTAGGCTGGAGAAACTAATTTCTGGAAAAACTCAGAAGAGCTAGTCTCTGGTGGAAAGAGGGTCAACAGAGATTTACTGGAAAGCGGCTTGTGGGAAATGTCTTGGGTGATACTCACATTTTACATATTCATAAAGATTTTGGTTACACAGATGTATGTATCTATTTAAACTCAGCAAATACACAAGACTTAGCCATATTCTTTTATGTAAATTTTACATCAAAGGCAAAATGCTGTAAATTAATATTGAGATCTCATGTTCTGAGATCTGCAATTAGCTTTAAAATGCATCAAAAATTAGATGGCTAGAAGAATGGCTAGATGTGTGATAAATTGAGTATAATAAAGTATGAATGATAAAATCCAGGTGGTAGATGTGCACAATCATTGTAATTTTTTTTCTAATTGGCTCTATGTTTAAACTTTTATAATGAAACATCAGGAAAAAAATCTATCATGCCAATACTGTCTTAAAAATATACCACCCCCTATCCTCACCTTAACAAAAAACAAGGACAATTGCAGTTACTTAAAATGTAATGAAAATACCAAACTCCTTTGTTATACTTCTGAGCCACCTTATTATTTGGCTTCCTTCCAACAGTATCAGGATAGCTGTAGAACCTACAGGTATTATGTCTGCATTATGAGCAAGAAGACAGAAAAAAATAAAAAGGTTGGAGTTAATGTACTGAAGGAGATATTGGATGAGAAAAATAAAATTATAGAAGCCTTATCCAGAAAATTTTGAGTAAAATAGTCACATGACCTGAGCCACAAGGATCCTGGGAAACCTCTACATTATAGAAAGGGAAGGGAAATGAAGATTGAATGGATTTTGAGTAGTTAATCCTCGTGTAAGCCACATGAGTTACATCCAGATATCTGATAATCCCTGTTTAAACATTTACATTTAAAGAACACAACCCTAAAGATTATGATTGGACTGTCTCTGTAGGATGGGGCTCCTCCACTGATAGATACCACCACAGGATGACAAAGTAGGGACTTGGCGGTTTTGCTGAAAACCATCGAATGTTAGTATTGGTGGGAATTTAGTTCAGTCTCTCCACAGAGAAATCCTCTAAGCTTCTGCAGTGGTTGAGAAAACGAGGTCAGGAGTAATAAATCTAGCAGCCAGCAATAAGAAACCCAAGCAGGCAAGAGCATTGGGTATCTCACTCTTGTTGCCATAAAGTGAATTCTCCTGTTCCCGAGATCCTTCATTCAGAAGCACAGCTCAACTCAATGTCCTTGAGCCCAGGACTTCAGACAGTAAAATTCTGCTGGCATTGAAAAAGACAGTTATTGGATGGCATGGATTCTGGGAAGGTGTCTAGAAATCTGATTTTCTTGAGGTGCAAGGTATGTCTCCTATAACTCTTCACCAGTCTAGTATCTTTTATTGGCTTCCCCAAGTCCACTTAGGTTTTAGCTCCTGTGTTTTGATAAATCATTTGGTACAGTTCCACCTGCTTTCTTCTTCCAAAATGTTGCTATTTCTTGTTATGTACTACTTTTGGCCTTCTCTGTCTCTGCTGCCTCTTAGTGATGCAAAACTTCCTTAGATACCTCCCTCTGAGGCTTGTTTTTTGGTTTTGTTTTTTGTTTTATTCCTGGAGCACTGAATATTTTATTTAAATCAAGAATAGTTATTGGATGGCGTGGACATAGACTTTTGAGGAACATTCCATGTAAGTCTCTCTTTTTAACTGTCTCGTTCTCTTTTGTCTGAGATGGGGTAATTCAAGACATTTTACTAAATAAATCATTTGAGAATATGACTTCTAAAATATTCACAAATACTTGGAAAAACAACTCAATCCTGTTTACTTGGTATGTCAAAATACATGATTATACCATAAATTAATTTTGGAATCATACATATTAATGTTCAAGCCTGGGTCCTAATTTGTCTTAACAAAGACTTTCCCCTTGAGTGAAGGATCTACCAAGAGTCCAGCTGAGGAAGAGGAGTGTGGGTTGGATGGAGCTAACCATCCACGTAACACAACACACCAGTACATGTTAAAACCTGCACAAACACATGTGGGGACCTGCTGGGTTCCCATCTTTTACAGCTATTAACTTTGTGCAAGTTATTTAATTTACTTGAATTTTAAGTACTCATATATACAAAGTAATTATAATGGTATCCAATTAATAAACATTTATGGAAATTTTATGAGAATCAGATGAAGTATTTCTAATAATAAATCATGCATGGTACTTAGTATTAGCTCCCATTCCTTTATCACTTACACAACCAACAACAATTCAGATTTTTTTTACATTATGTTCTTCAGATTAAATGGAGCCCTATGTCAATGTTTTATTCTGAGCATAAATATGTGTACAACCTGTTGAAAGGAGGAGGTAAAAACCAGTATGCATACTTCCCTAGTTGTGGATAATCTAAATTATAATTCATTTTACTGAACTGCTACTGAACTGTGATTAAGGCAGTAATTTATGATGATTTTTAAGTTTATATTTTATCTTTTTGGAAAAGAACATAATGGTATAGCTTTGAATTATCCATCATTTCCCATTCAGATATCCAGAAATCACAGTTTCATAAGGAATTGGTAATAGATAATATCATTTTTGCGTTTTTTTACAACATTTTGTTGTTGTAGGTTTTTCCTATAGAAAATAAGTTGTTTCTTATTACAGATTATTTTAATGATTTATCTCATTGTCTTGTCCAAAAAAATTGAAACACGGAGAGATACGAGATTTTTAAAAATCCGGTTAACTGATAGGTCGTATACTATATTAATACTGTAAACGTTATCTGTGCTGTCAATTTTTCTCTCTTTCGTCTTCTATTCTTTTTAACCACACACTCTCAGTTGGAAAGAAGCACAGAAAAATTCGAGATGTGTGATATGTACATGCATTTATTTCTACAAATACCTATTTTTAAAAAGCATGTTTTAAATCACAAATTTTAAAAAATCTATATGAATTATAGTTTAATACATTGGGAACTACCTTATTTTTTCCCAATGAACATTTTTAGGTGTGCAGAATAATAAGCAAATTGATTTGAAAATGAACAAAGAAAAAAAGATGAAGATCTAATATGGATATTTTAATTTTTGGAGCATTGACATTTAACTTGTCATTATTTGTTGCAAGCTGGCAAAATTGTTTAACCAATGGAACTACATTTCCGATAATGTAAGAGATTTATTCCATAATAATAAAAACAGATTTTCTGTGTGATTTTATGGTAACATCTGTCTATGTAGTACATGAAAATAAAGGATCATTTGAAAAGATAAATACAAGATACAAGATGTTTAAACATATATTGATCAGAATCAATTCAGGTGAGTTAATTTTAAAAAGATGGATTAAAAAAGGGACCTTCCCTTAAGAATGTCACATTCAATAAATATACATGTATTTCATAACATGTTCACAAAACATTTGAAACTTAATAATGGTTTTTAGAGCAAGTGAAAATATAAATAAGAATATAATAATAAGAATAGAGTAGGGGAGGATAGTGGAATATGAGGATGCTTGTGGCAGAAAGAGGTATGTTAAAATAGCACTGTTTAGCTAAAATAAGGTGTTACAGGTTAAGGTTATGGTCACAAAAATAACATAACACTCAATGGGTGTCATAAGCTTAATTGTCCATGATTATCTCTGTTATTTTATGTGTGATGGCATTCTATTCATAAACCTGGTTTATATGTTGACTCTACGTTATCTGTAATACAATATAGTCAGAGGCAAAAGTGTAAAAGCAGAGTGCAGATAAGACAGAAAAGACTTCAGAACTCAAACAGCAGAAGACAGAATCACCTGCTTCTAGCCCATTCACAATCTGCTTCTATGAAATGCAGAAGCAGTGCCTCTGGTGATGACTTTGACTATCTTATCAGTGTCTTCTTAAACAGATCCAGGCCCTATCATTCTTAAAAGGAAACAGAGTGAGCACTGGCCTTGCCCTCTCCCACTCACACGCCATGGTTGTGGATGAACCGCTTTATTTCTGCAGGCTCAAGTTTCTAAAAGAGGCTCAGTGATTATTTGGAAGCACTTTAGTCTCTAGCAACTGAGAATTCCATTTTTCTTTTCTTTTTTTCTATTATGTTAGCATTTATCCTTTATAAGGTCAGCACCCTTTATAGATAACGCTGTACGAAACACATTTTAAAATTGGTGGAACGAACATAGAACCCTAAATATGGAGAATAAATTTCCAGCTAGAAAACTTGCCCTCCAGCAATGCAATCCCAAACAGGTATTTCAGACATTTAATTTTCACCTCCCTGCAAAAATAAGTTTCTTCTTAATATTTCAAGAAATACCTTACATCATTCCAAAGTTCGGAAAAGGAAGTCAGTGCTTGATACTTTAATTAGCAGTAATCGTCAGTCATCTGTAAAGAATAATGTCATCAACATAAAGAAGCATAGATGGTTACCTAGGGGAATTCTTAAGCAATTGCAGACATTTTCAAAATGAAAAACACTAGATGCAGCATCTCATTTTTGCAATCTCTGCATTTGCTGTTTATCTAGTGAAATGCTTATAGTCTTCCTTCCTTCCCTAAAAAAGTGGCTAGAGACTAAAGGACAAAGAAGTTTTTCTGTCCCAATTTTGTTTCTAATACTTCTATTTATTTAGTTTGTGAGCTCTCTCCTTGCATGTAATGTATAATTTATGCAGTAGTTACCTCCCTCATGGATACAGCACAAAGATTAATGAGTGTTGTTTTTAAAGTTATTTCTTCATTATTATCTTTCTGCATAGTGGGAGGTTGGCCTTATCTAAGTAGAAATACCTGTAAGTTTTGGAAATGTTGTTGTACTTAGGGAAAGAAGGATTTTCTATAACGGATGTGTTTCATTAACTGATGGCTCATAATGTCTCTAAGATACTAGAAATATTCTACCTCTATCTCTTTTGAGAGAGATAGGAATACAAACTTCAAAAAATATGTTTACTAATGAAAATTGATACACATAGTTGCACAAAGCCCCTCAAAGTATAATGCAGTGGTATATGAAATTATAATGTTAAGTTATAAATGTTAAAGTAACTCCCTCACCATATTGTGTGGCTCTGAGCTGTTCTCAAAACAAATAACAAAATTGAATGTTCATTTATTCTCCCAATTTTCTGTTAATTCATTCAAGGAATTTGTATACTTTGCATGTGTTATGTTTTCTCTGTTTCTATCCAGGTTGCCCTTTTCTTTCATGAATATCTAGGTCTCCTATATTTTCTTTCACAAGGTTTAATCCTTGTATTTTCAGGTTGAACCCTAAATCATAGTCAATAAACTTGAGGCTCTCTACAAGATTAGGAATTACTGCTTTTGTTGGTTTTGTTTCTTTCTACCACATCTCACATGAAGTAAACTGTTTTAATATCACTTCAGTATCTTTCTCAATAGACAAACTGGCTTTTAGCTGGGTGCATTGCTTCTAATATAAAGTATTTCTTAATATCTCTTGTAACAAGTTTTAAACATATGATTAAGTACTAGCCAATAAGGTATTTATGAACAAATTATAACTTTTTTCCCAGGAAAATTCCTTAAAATGAAAGGAATTTTTTCAATAAATATTCTTCCATAAACTATTTAGAATATCACTGATTGTCTGAAACTGTATCATCCATGTTGAACTATCTAGAGACCTTATAAATGGAGCAACAAGATAGAAGAAGCCTGCTTTCCTGACAGTAGCCATTGGCTGTCTACTTGTTTACTTATTTTCCATGACAGAGGAGTAAACTTTTAATTAAGGATTTATTTTTGGAGGTTCTGCTTGGTTCACAAACAAATGTAATTTTAACTAATACGGCCTAGTAAATTGCTAAGCATATATTATAACCTACATAAAAACATCCTGATTATTTGACTTCAAGTTTTTTAGGGCTATGAACATAGTGCTTAATCCAAGTACTCCACGGATAAAACAGACATGACTCATTTAATAAAAAATTACTAGACCTAATATTTTATGATTGTTAAAATTGTGATTTTAATAGATACTCATACTTGAAAACTATGGATAAATATAAAGATTACAATGAATGAGAAAATATATAATAAAACAAATACAAAAATCATCCTAATAAAATTATCCAAAGGTAAATTCTATCACCTTATACTATTTTAGTGAAAAGAAAATATCACTATCCATCCAATTTAGTTCCTGATGTTTCTTATTTGGCATAATTAGGATTATTTTATTAATATATTTCCTTTTTCCACATTATTCTTCTAAAATGATTTATGTATTCATTCAATACAAATTTATTCAGCACATATTATGTACCATGCACAATGTTAAACACTCTGTAAGGAGGTAAGCAAGATGTATTTAGTCTACACCATTAAGGAGTTCCAATCTAGTAGGAGATATTAAATAAGTAAATTCATTCTAATACATTTATCTGTCTTTCTTATAAACATACGGCTTAGCATTGCTAAGTTGTCAAATTCACCAGTTCTATCTTTGCCCAAAGAATCTGGCAATACTTAAATACAAGGGCAGATCATAAAAGTAGTTTTCTTAGGGAAGTGTCTCACTTCAGGAAATAGAAATTATCTGATAAGGGTATTAGATGTTATTAATATACCAATATCATGGCATCAGTATCATGACAAACAAGCACACATGTGACCACATTCTTAGGTTACTTGAGTAATGTGGACGTTGTTTTCCTTTCCTTTCTTGCATACAAATGCTATTAATATATCACAGGCAGGAGGCCACTTACAGATGGTTGACTTACATAGATTTTTTTTTTTTCATAGTCCATTTCTTTAGAACTTAAAATCTTTTCTTGTGGAAGCATAGATACTGATTGTGGTTCTATTCTCAAGAGAACTCGTAAAATCCTGCTAAATCTCTAGAGTGCTAGAAACATTAAGCCCTTAAACATGAAGTAAGTTTTGGGTTCTGATTATAGGGGCATGAGTTTTGTAAACCTAGAAAGCCTGAGACAGGTCTCAGTTAATTTAGAAAGTTTATTTTGGCAAGGTTGAAGATACGTGCCCATGACGCAGCCTCAGGAATTCCTGACGACGTGCCCAAGGTGGTTGAGGTGCAGCTTGGTTTAATACATTTTAGGGAGTCATGAGAAATCAATCAAGTAGATTAAGAAATACATTGGTTTGGTCCAGAAAGGAGGGACAACCCGAAGCAGGGGTAGGGTGCGAGTTGTGCTACCAGGCTATGGGTAAATTTAAATATTTTCTGGTTGACAATTGGTGGAGTTTGTCTAAAGCCCTGGGATCGATAGAAAGGAATGTTTGAGTTTCCATAAGAGGTGGTGGAGACCAAAGTTTCATCATACAGGTGAAGCTTTTAGCTAGCAGTCCTCAGAGAGAACAGGGTGTGAAATGTTTCTTGTCAGACCTAAAGTTTGCTGATGTTAATGCTAGAGAGGTATAATGAGGCATATCTGACCCCCACTTTGCTTCACGGCATGAACCAGTCTTTCAGGTTAAGTTTCAAGAGCTCTCACTGAAGAGGAAGTCCATTTAGATGATTGCGGAGCCTTGGAATTTTAGCTTTGGTTTATAGTTTCAAAAGGAAAGAAGAGAAAGAGGAAAAGAAGAAAGAGGAAAACTATGGCGGAAAGAATAGAAGAATAAAAGTGAACAGAAAAAAAAGATAAAGCAAGAAAAAAGAAAATATCTTCCATGTTATTTTGAGTAAAATCAATCCTTTCTTAGAAATTCGAAGTTTGTCCTCAGTATACCGATTTAGTAAACTCTTCTTTCAATGCTATTTTCAACTGTTCTTTTATTCCTCCAAGTGCTCTCTGTGACATATCCTTCTGCTCTAGTTAGCAATAGTCAATATCAGCTTGCCCAACAGCCACCAGTAATTTCATTTCTTTTGTTGCATCTGATTCCAGTTAAGAGTCATTAGAAAAGTAGTGAAAGTGGTGCCTCTGAACAAATATGTAATGGTACCTTTTTATACATCCAGTTATTGTTGTGATCCTTAAGAGTTAAAATAGAATAATTTTTCCAAACCACAACAATTTTACAGGCAAAAGAGACACTCTTAACAACTATGCCAGGACAACAGGCTAACCCAGGGCTGTCCCAGGCAGACTGGAAATATTGATCTCTTATGTAAATGGGTCTTTGTTAACTCAAATGAATCCATAACTGGTAAATGTTGAGATGAGTGAGGTCATGCAATGTTACAAATTTGGATCACGGGGAAGAAGTACTAATAAAATATCCCTCCCTTAAACTATCTTCTATAGATCAGTACCTCTGAATTATTCCTCATTTCCATAACTTTTCTTGATCTCCTGTATTCTCATCAGTTTATTAACCCGAATTTACCCAAAACTTTACTTTTACATAATGGCCTACTTTTTCCTACACAATTGCAAATTGGTTTTAGCTAGAAAGTATAGAAATTATGAGTTGAGAAGAGAAAAATTTGGTCAGGTTGTCAGCGGTATGTGAACCAGAGCAATTCCATCTTGAATAGGAGCTGAGTAAAATAAAACTAAGACCTACTGGGCTGCATTCTCAGACAGTTAAGTCATTCTAAGTTACAGAATGAGACAGGAGGTCAAAACAAGATATGGGTAATAAAGACTAAACCCACCAGCTAAAACCAACCAAAACCAAGATGGCAACGAGAGTGACCTCTGTTATGAAGTTACCCTATATGGTATAAAAGGGGGAGGCATGGATAATCCACCCCTTGTTTAGCATATAATCAAGAAATAACCATAAATTTGGGCAACCAGCAGCCCTCGGGGCTGCTTTGTCTATGGAGTAGCCATTCTTTCATTCCTCTACTTTCTTAATAAACTTGCTTTCACATTACGGACTTACCCTGAATTGTTTCTTGCACAAGATCTAAGAACGCTCTCTTGGGGTCTGGATCAGAACCCCTTTCCTGTAACAAGGTGATGGCCAAGCAAGAGTAACTGTTTATACAGTAATGCCTTGTAACAGAACCTAGGGAAAAGGATGTTTGTTTTCATCTAAAATATGTAAAAAAGAATTAGTTACACACACACTGGCGGTGTCTGTTAGGTTTAGGAATGGAGCAATTGCAAGCAAAGCTAAAGCAAAGGACGTTGTGTATTGGAAGAGAGATTATGGACAAGCATCGATGTTGTGCTTATTCTTCACTTGAACTAAGTTATTTAAATTGTTAGAACAACAACAATAACACAAGGGCTATCAGCAAATTAGGTGAGCAAATTCATGTCCACCTGATACTAATGTTGTGCATGTGGTAAATTGTTAACTATATAGTCTGATTTAAAGTGTCAGAATTATTTTCTCTACACAGCCAACATAGTGTCTGAAGTTACTTCCTCAGATCCAATTCATTTAGAACAACTATGACATTTCCCTGCTGTCCTTTGTTCCCTCTTAAGCCAGTGCTTCCAAGGAGGGATGGCACAATTATCTCCAGGCTCTGTACTAAGGAACATAAAATCACATATGGGTTTATGCTAAAAAAGAAATAGAGGTTTTATGCTAAAAGAAAAACAGACAAAAGAGGAAAATATCTTTCACCAAAATTAATTGCATTTTAGAGCCAATAAATCACTCCTACCATTTACAATTTATTTTTTCACTGATGTCATTGAATTTTAATTAGAACTATGCAGACTTATTTTAATTGTAACATATCAGTCTTATAAAACAATTTAATTTTCAACAAAGTTAGCACTGATTCTTTGCAAAGACTGCAATTCAAGAAGATATGCAGTTTAATCCAACTTTTCTTTTAAATTAAATACTAAAAAAAATTAAGAGACAAGGAGAAGAAGGAGCAGTGATTACAGGCCAGCTTCTATGATGTGTAGCCTAACACAATGGTGTGGTGGTGGAAACCTGAAGAAACAGATTTTGTCCCAGCCCTGATATTCACTTTCCTCCCTTGGAACTGGGAGATAGTTTCCTACCCTGTTTGAGCCTCAGCTTGTTTCACCATAAAAAGGAGACATTTATATTTCATTTGCGATGTTATAATAAAATGAAAAATATGTATATAAAGCATCATGAAATTCTTGACAGACAGTATTTAGTAAATTGTATTTGATATTATTTTATCACTTCAGTACAGGGCAAGGTAGCAGATTAGTTAGAATACAATCAGTAACTAGACAATAACAATTAAAAAACAAAACGGTCAACTAGATTTGCATAGGAAGTCACAGTATTAGTACAAGAGGGTAGACACAAATTTAATTGATTTTTCAGATTTTGTGGACAAATTAGTCATTTGATGAACAGCTATTATAGCAGCATGTCAACAATATCGCATATGCTAACTCTAGTTAGTACTCAACACTCCGTGCCTAGAAGAGAGAAAGATGAATATGTGAGAAATAAGTCAAATGGTCGGCTGGCATTCTTAGTGCTTTTCGGACTTTAATGTATATATTAATTATCTTTAATTCTTCTTGAATTTCAGATTCTAAATTATTAGATTTGAGAAGAAGCCTAAGATCCTACATTTCTAAAATTCCCCAACTCTTGCCAATGTAGGGTGGCATACTTAACAACTATAGATGCAGGCAGCCCAGTTAAATTTGGGTTACAGATAAACACTTGTATACTTGTTTTGTATGTGTATGTCCCAATGTCTATACATCTACTAAAACATATTTTTACCTGAATTTATAATTTAACTGGATATTCTGTATTTTATCTAGTGACTATATATCAGTGTCACTGCTCAGTAGATCACCTTTGAGTAGCAAGATTTTCAACCTTAAAACTCAGGTTGTGATTATACACAAATATTGAGATGAAATATCAGCATATTATTTAACTATTCCAGAAAATTAAGAGCAGTAGGATGATAAACACATGCTTTCTACCTGCATGACTTCGTGGTTTTTGGAACAAAAGGCTTATTAGGATTTGATGTGACCTGATATTAGAGTGCAAGAGGGAGAGCAGAAGATTTAACCTGCAACACAGAATTAGGGGAAGCCAAGGGCTACAGAAACTAGATCCTCTCCTCTGTCTTTCATGTGATTCCTCTGGAATAAACTGGAATTTGAATGATGGCATGGGACCTAGGAAAATGACAATGGTTGCAGGTCTCATTGATCAGCTAATTATAGTAAATACTTTACTATTTCTGGAAAACATTTTTTTTTTTTTTTCCAGATAGTTTTACTCTTGTTGCCCGAGCTGGAGTGCAATGGTACAATCTTGGCTCATTGCAACCTCCACCTCCTGGGTTCAAGCGATTCTCCTGCCTCAACCTCCCGAGTAGCTGGGATTACAGGTGCCTGCCCTCACACCCGGCTAATTTTTGTATCTTTAATAGACACAGGGTTTCACCATATTAACCAGGCTGGGCTTGAACTCCTGACCTCAGGTGATCCACCCACCTCGGCCTCCCAAAGTTCTGGGATTACAGGCATGAGCCACTTTGCCCAGCCCATTTTTTTTTTTTTTTTTTTAATTAAAAGCTGATAAACACACAAGAAAGGGTAGGTAAGATGAAATGTACCTCACATATCAAATTCTTCAAAATGAGCCTGCATCAGTGTGAGGCAACTGGAGGAGGGAGACAGAAACCAGAGAAAGTAATTTTTTTTTACCTGAAAGAAACTAACATACAAAAAAATACACTGAAATATATTTTACTTATCTGTTTCTTAGGGATGCTAACAAGTACATGATTGTGTGTGTATATATTAACTTCAGCCATTAGTGCCTAAGAAAAATCTGTATTTATCAAACATGTCCATGTTTGCAGCAGAAACAATATTATGGAATGAAAGCCCATCAGATGCTTTTTGTGATTAATTGTTAAGATTGGATAACTTAACATATAAAATAATTTCAGCAGTAGAGCATACTCCTTACTATAAACAATTTGTATTATCTGTTACCAAAGCTTTGTTAGGTAGGCAATAAACAATTTTAAATCTGTTGAAATTTAACATATTGCTATATTTTTCTTATATTGAAGAACAAAGAGTAGACTTCAACTGAACACATGCAATGATTTAGCATAGTTACATAAAACAAAAAACTTTCATCTATGTTTGAAACCCTTGTAGGTGCAATAATTATGTGGTTGAAATCGAATGAATGAGAAAAATAGTAGGAGGGAATTAAGGCAAGAAAGAATGCCAGAGAAAAAACAAGAAATTATAAATACGCAAATTCGATGCAATCCCTATCAAAGTTCCAATGTCAATTTTACACAAAGAGATAAAACAATTCTGCAGGCTGGGCAACGTGGCAAAATCCAATCTCTACAAAAAATAAAACACACCCCCACACACACACACACACACACACACATACACACACACACACACATAACTGGATGTTTTGGCACACTTCTAGTGCCAGCTACCCAGGAGGCTGAGGTGGAAGGATCACCTGAGTCCAGGAGGTCAAGGCTGCAGTGAGCCATGATCATGCCACCACCCTCCAACCTGGGTGACAGAGAAAGAAAAAAAAGAAAAAGCAAATACAAAATTCTTGTGAACCCACAAAAGTTTCTGAATAGCTAAAGTAATCCTGAGAAGGAAAACAAAGTTGGAAACATCACACTTTCTGATTTCAAAATTATAAGTTACAGCTATAGCAATCAAAAGGTATGATACTGGCATAAAAACAAGTTCATAGACCAATGGAACAGTAGAGAGCCCAGAAACAAACCCAAGCATATACAGCCAAATAATTTTTAACAAGAGCATCCAGAAGACACAAGGGGTAATGATAGTCGCTTCAGTAAATTGCTTTAGAAAAACTGCATATCCATATGCAAAAATGAAACAGGATCCCATCTTAAATCACACACAAAAAAATAAATTCAAAATGCACTAATGACCCACATAGAACACCTGAGATTGTAAAACTCTTAGAAGAAAGCACAGGGGAAAAGCTCTTTGACATTGGCCTTGGCAATAATTTTTTGAATAGGATACCAAAACCATAGGTAACAAAAGCAAAAATAAACAAGAGGGACTACATCAAACTCAAAAGCTTATGCACTTCAAAGGAAACAAACAACAAAATAAGGCAGTCTATGAATTGGGAGAAAATATTTGTGAATCATATATCTGAATGGGGGCTAATGTCCAAAATGTATAGGAAACTCACATAACTTTATAGCAAATAATAAGTTGATTTGAAAATGGGCAAAGGATTTGAATTGACATTTTTCCAAAGAGACACAAATATTGCCAATAGGTATATGAAAACGTCCTCAATGTCATGAATCATAAGGGAAATGCAAGTGAAAATCATAATGAGAGATCACCTTATACCTGTTAGGATGGTTATTATCAAAAAGACAAGAATAACAAGTATTGGTAAGGGTGGGAAGAGAGGGAAATCCTTGTACATGGTTGGTGGGAATAGACTGGTAAAGCTATTGTGAAAAACTGTATGAAGACATCAAAAACTTAAAACTAGAACTACTATATGACCCAGCAATCTTTCTTCTGGATTTATACCCAAAGAAAATTAAATCATCTCTTTGAAAGATATATGAATTTCCATGTTAATGCAGCATTATTCACAATAGTCAAGACACGGAAAGTACCTAAGTAAGTGTCTGTTGATGGATGAGTAGATAAAGCAAGCATGGTATTGGCCAGGTGCAGTGGCTAACATCTGTAATCCTAGCACTTCAGGAGTCGAGGTGGGCAGATTGCTATGAGTTTGAGTTCAAGACCAGCCTGGGCAACATGACACAACCCTGTCTCTACAAGGAAAAAAAAAAATAGCTGGACATGTTAGAACTGTGGTTACTAGAGGCAGTGGAAGCAGGGTGGGGAGAAAAAGAGAACTAGTGAGGTCATAGGGTAAAACGTTGCAGTTATGTGGGATAAATAAGTCTGGAGATCCAATGTACAGCATGAGGACTACAGGTCAGGGGTCCCCAACCCTTTAGCCACAGACCTGTATCAGTCTGTGATCTGTGGTAGGAACTGGGCCACACAACAAGAGGTGAGCAAGGGGGTGAATGAGCAAAGCTTCATCTGGATTTACATCTGTTCCCCATCACTCACATTACAGCCTGTGCTTCTCCTCCTGTCAGATCAGCTGCTGCATTAGATTCTTATAGGAGCCCAAACCCTGTTGTGGACTGGCATGCAAGAGTTCTAGGTTGCATGATCCCTACAAGAATCTAATGCCTGATGATCTGAGGTGGAGATGAGCTGGTGATGCTAGCTCTGGGGAGTGGTGGCAAATACGGGTTCACCTTAGCAGAGAGGTTTGACTGCACTGAGTCAATTTCTTGAAAACTCATATCAAGAACCTATCAGTAAATAGCAACTGATTATTAAGCTACATCTCATGGCAGACTTTATAGTGGCAAGTGAGTTGATGTACTTCAATTGTACAGCTACATCTAGTGGCAGTCTTTAAGTCAGAATCAGACACTTATTTCAATCCATACGTGGCCCATCCATTATTTCATTTACCACTTCCATCAGTGCCTCTTTCCTGCATTGTGCACCTCTCCCAGTCACAGTCTGGTAAGCCTGCAAGCTAAACCTAGCCAAAATGAGTGGAAAAAAAAATGTCACTGGAGAGTTTCTTTGAAAAGCTGTAAAGATCCAATGATGGGAAAGTGGAAGATTTTTAGACTGCCAACAATAATAAAAAGCTTCATTTAAAAGAATCCTACTTAAATTATGGGTTCCCTGCAATAGGTGATTCACATTCTCCAAGCCCACTTTGTGTAATATGTGGTGACAAGCTATCCAATGAAGCCATGAAACCTTTAAAATTGCTTAGTTATGTGGAGACCAAGCACTCTGCATTAAAAGACAAAATGTTGGAATTTTTCCAAAGAAAATACATGAACGTAAAGAACAGAAACCGTTATTCATGGCCACCACTTTATCAAATGTGTCTGCACTGAGAGCATCCTTTTTAGTGGCTAACTGTATTGCTAAAGCTAAGAAGTCCTTTACTATTGTTGAAGAGTTGATCCTGCCTGCTGCTAAGAACATTTGTCATAAACTTTTAAGAGAGGCAGCAGTTCAAAAAGTGGTACATGTTCCTCTTTCCCCTAGCATCATAACTAGACAAATTGATAAAGTCATAGAGGATACTGAGGCAAAGCTGTTAAGAGAGGATTAGTAAGTCACCATGGTATACAATCCAAGTTGATGGGTCTACTGATGTTGACAAGGAAAAATGTTATTTCTGTGCAATATATTTTTCAGGAGGATATGCATGAGGATGTGCACTTTTGTTTCCAACCATACCACAGCTGCAGAACTATTCAAGTCTTTGAATAATTACTTATCAGCAGAACAGAACTGGTCATTTTGTGTTGATATATGCATGGAGGAAGTGGCTGCCATGACTGGACAGCTTTCTGGTTTTACTACTTGAGTCAAATAAGTAGCTTCTGAAGGTGAGTCTATGCACTGTGTCATCCATAGAGAACTGCTGGCTAGCTGAAAAATGTCACTTGAACTTAACAACACTTTTGCAGGATGTGATTAAAATGATCAACCACATTAAAGTACATGTCCCTAACTCACGTCTGTTTGTGCAGCTTGGTGAGAAGACGGACGTAGAGCACACACGTCCTCTCACACTGAAGTGAAATGTCTTTCTAAAGGTAGATCACTGGCCAGAGTTTTTGAATTATGAGAGCCATTCCAGAGATTTCTTTTAGATAAACAGTTATCACTGGCAGCAAGTTTCAGTGACACTGAATCAGTCGCAAAACTTGCTTAGTTATGTGACATATTCAACCAGCTGAATAAACTCAATCTGTCACTTCAGGGGAGAATGTTGACTGTGTTCAAGTCGGCAGATAAAGTGGCTGCATTCAAAGCCCAATTGGACTTACGGGGGTGACAAGTGAACACGGGAATTTCTGACATGTTTCAAACATTAGCAGAGATTTTGAAAGAGATTTAGCCAGGGCCTCCTTTCTCCCATCGTGCATAATCGCCTATCTCAATTTTCCAAAGAGTTTGAGCATTACTTCCCAACCACAAAAGATCCCCAAACTAGGAAGGAATGGATCCATGACCCGTTTGTGAATAAACCAGGTGGGTCAACTTCATTTGTGTTAGAAGAGGATCAACAGCTTGAGATCGCAAATGACAGTGGCCTTAAAAGTATGTTCGAGACAACTTCAAATCTCCAAACGTTTTGGATTAAAGTCAAGGTGGAGTATCCTGAGATTGCCAAAAAAGCACTGGAAAGCCTGCTCGCATTTCCAGCATCCTATCTTTGTGAAGCAGGGTTTTCTGCAGTGACAGCAACCAAAATGAGATTACAGAGTAGGCTAAACATAGGCAACAAGCTTCGGGTGTCACTGTCTCTCATCATCCCTAGATGGGACTGTCTAGTTGCAGGAAAACAAGCTGAGGGATCCCACTGATTCTATATTGTGGTGAGTTGTATAATTATTTCATTATCTATTACAATATAATAATAAGAGAAATAAAGTGTACAGTAAATGTAATGTGCTTGAATCATCCTGAAACCATCCTCCCACCCCACGCCCCCATTCTGTGGAAAAACTGTCTTACAGGGAACCAGTCCTTGATGTCAAAAAGGTTGGGGACCACTGTGATAGGCCATAATATTATATTTTATACTGAAAATGTGCTAAGAGAACATATTTAGGTACTGTTACATTAAAAGATAACTATGTGAGATTATGTCTACATTAATTGGCTTAGATATAGTCATCGTTACACTATGTATACATAGACCAAAACATTATGTTGTACAACTTAAATATATGTAATAATTTTTTATTAAAAATGTTAAAACAAAAAAGAGAGTCAGAGAAAAAGAGTAAGAGACAGAGACTGATGCTAGCTGTTTTCATAACATTGATTTCTTGCTATGTTCTCCACAGACCACTTACGAAAGCCTGGGGAAATACTTCCCAGAAGCTCCCAAGCATAAAGAGACATTAACAAAATTGTTTCTATTTTTTTTTTCATTGAATGAGTTGTCTTGGACAGATGTAACAAGATCAAAACATAAAGCATTTCTGTTTTTTTTTTTCTTTTTAAATGAAATATCAAGACCCTTATTTTCAAGACATATAAGATGTTTATGTTAGGGAGTGGAAGGTCCTAATTATTGCTCCATCTATGGAAATGAGAAAAAAGCAAAACAAATATATATAATCCCACATATTTTATACATATGTAGTATGTAATTACATATAATTCTTTTAACAACATAGATTATATAATAAATACAAAATATGGCTAAATTTATTTCAGACTTTTCTATGACACTAATTATAAGAAAACAATCACTTTTTAAAGGATATCAGAAAGGGTAGAAGTGGCTGTTTTATGAGATTTTCCATGTACAAATGCCATACTTAGAAGTCACATACTTTAATGCATTCTGAGATCTTTCTAATCTGAGAATACATAAATAATTTGAGAGCTGTCATTTTACTGTAGTTAGGGACTAAATCTTTGATTAGTATTCACTCAAGGGAAACATTCAATTAATTATTTAATATTATCCACTGAAACTATGTTTGACTCCTGTATATTATATCACTATTACTCCAGAGAAAACTAACTCTTAGGATATTGATTGTGAATTCATTCAAATCTTCAAGAGCTGTATTTTATGTTGTAGCAAGTATATTATAGTTAGGTTTTAACAAATAATTTTTTGACTTGTATTTTATGTCCAGGAATACATGTACAGGTTTATTATACAAAATCTTGTCATGGAGGTTTGATGTGCATATTATTTTGTCACCCAGGTACTAAGCCTAGAACTCAATAGTTATTTTTTTCCATTTCTCTCCCTCCTCCCACACTTGACCTTCACAATTCTTGATAAGTAGATTTTGTGTTAAAAATATTTGGGTAATATGAAAATGAATCAGTTGCAATGCTTTAGATGCTCATGCATTGGGAAAGTATATAGACCAAAACTGATTACGGTAGCAACAAAAATATTACTTTTGACCATTTTCTTTTTTCTCAAAATGAACTTCTGTAGAAAATATTTTATTAAACTTTCATTATAAGATGCTCATTGCAAATGAAGACAGTTTAGTGAATTTTTGCAACTACTTAGTGAGGCTAAGCATATATGTACATAAAGTGTTTGGCACAAAGGAGGCCCTGAATAAATGATAGCTATAATTTTTATTTATGTGAATGTTCTTGATTCCAAGGAAAAAAATGAATTGTCAGTCTCCTCTTCTAAAATACTTCTCAATACCCAGGTTGCTTCAAATATAGTCCCTAATGCATAACCACATAGTAAGAATAAATTACTTAAAATTATATTTGAAGTAGATTGGTTGACTCACAAAGTAAATATATTTACAGAAAAAAATGAATATATAAATAAGTAATCACTAGCTATAATGAATGTAAAAAATATTTAGCTCTTTCCTTGAAGGTATAAAAATTAGATCATCTGAAATTCAAGAGACACATATAGAAGATAAGAATACCAAGAAAATTGTTGGCTAGCTTAACATTAGTCCATGTACAATTTACAGCATAACCAACTTTCATATTTTAGATGCTAAATGGAATACAATTCATTTCTACCATTATCAATCCAAATCATATTTGTTCTACAATTTATAACGACATGATGCAGAACAAATTTTCCCAGCTTTTTGGTTTTTAGCAAATTGTGAAATTTTCACAGATATCTGACCTTTGGATTTCAACATGGTAATGCAGCCTCTTGTGAACATCGATTGTTATATAAAAAATTGTTCTTTCAAACAAAAATAATTTCAAAAGGAATATAAAGAGATACAATGTATTTTTTTTTCCAAAAATATGTCTAGGACTATCAAATATAGTTGACCTCAGAGATATTTCCAAATTGATAGGTAAATATATAAAAGGCTGAATATTATAAGTGATAATATATGCTCTCTTTAAAAGTTTAATTGATTGAAAAACATGTGTTTAATTATTTTAATCTTAAAATATACTGTGATTGTCACCTTCTGAAACAGATACAGAGATAGACATCCAAATGATCAAGAAAAATATGACAGTGGCCCTCTTCTCACAGCTTCACTAGGCATTGCCCCAGTGGGCACTCTGTGTGGGGGCTCCAACCCCACATTTCCCATCTGCACTGCCCTAGTTCTGCTCCTGCAGCTGACTTCTGCCTGGACATTCAGGCCTTTCCATACATCCTCAGAAATCTAAGTGTAGGCTCCCAAGCCTCATCTCTTGCCCTCTGTGTACCTACAGGCTTAACACCACATAGAAGTCCCCAAGGCTTATGGCTGGCACCCTCTGGAGCAGAAGCCTGAGACATATCTGGGGCCCTTTTAGACATGACTGGAGCTGGAGCAGTTAGGGCACGGGGAGCAGTGTCCCAAGGTTGCACAGAACAGCAGGGCCTTGCCCAACCCACAAAACCATTCTTTCCTCTTAGATCTCCAGGCCTGTGATGGGAGGGGCTCCCACAAAGTTCTCTGAAATGCCTTCAAGGCATTTTCCTCATTTTCTTGGCCTTTAACATTTGGCTTATTTTTACTTATGCAAATTTCTGTAGCCAGGTTGAATTTCTCCCCAGAAAATGGCTTTTTCTTTTCTACCACATGGTCTACAATTTTTCTAAACTTTTATGCTTTGTTTTCCTTTTAAATATAAGTTCCAGTGTCAGTACATCCCTTTGATCACACATATGGCCATATGCTGTTAGAAGCAGCCAGGCCATCCCTTGAATGTGTTGCTGCTTAGAAATTTCTTCTGCCAGATACTGTAAATAATCACTCTTAAGTTCAAAGTTCCAAAGATCCCTAGAGCAGGGACACAATGCTGCCAGTCTCTTTGTTAAAACACAGCAAGACTGACCTTTACTCCAGTTTCCAATAAGTTCCTCATCTTTATCAGAGACCAGCTCAGCCTGGACTTCACTGTCCATATCACTATCAGAATTTGTTCACAACCATTCAACAAGTCTCTAAGAAGTTCTAAACTTTCCCTCATCTCCCTGCCTTCTTCTGAGCCTTCCAAACTGTTCCAACCTTTGTGCATTACGCAGTTCCAAAGTTGCTTCCACATTTTCAGGTTTCTTTCTAGCAATGCCCCACTTCCTGGTATTAATTTTCTGTATTAGTTCATTCTTGCACTGCTATAAAGACATACCTGAGATTGGCTAATTCATAAATAAAAGAGGTTTTAATCAGCTCATGATTCTGTGAGCTATACAGCCTTCTGCTTCTGCAGAGGCCTCATGAACTTTACAATCTTGGCAGAAGGCAAAGGGGAAGGAAGAAAGTCTTATATGGTGGGTGCAGGAGGAAGAGAGAGTGAAGGGAGAGGTGCTACACATTATTAAACAATTAGATCTCATGAGAACTCTATCATGAGACACTACTATGCTGCTAAATCATTAGTAACCATCCCCATGATCCAATCAACTTCCTGCCAACCCCACTTCCAACACTGGGGATTATAATTTGACATGAGATTTAGGTGAGAACACAGAGCCAAACCATAACAGTGTCCTAAAATTTTCCTCACCCTCTCCTGGTACCACTTAGGACAAAGGTGTACTCTTATCAAGTGAAAAATACGACTCTTCCTGTCACACTTGATTTTTCTCCTCAGATTTAGATAGCTTACAATTTTATACCTACTTTGAACAGAATTGCAATGGTGCTATTGTTCATTTATTGTTTTGTTGCTCATTTATTGTTTTATTATTTTTATCTACCATACTTGCTGGTAAGCTTGTTAAGGATAGTGTGTGTGTCTGCTTCGTCACTGTATTGTTTCTATGAAACATATAGTGTCTTTCACCTAGTCAGTGCTTTTAAATAGTTTATAAATGTATGAATTTTAAGCTATCTCTGGCTCTATCATATAATTGTATATATATTCTAAAGTTAATACTTTTAAGTTGCATGTAGAACTACTATCAGTCTTCTAAGTTACTCTTATAAGGAACAAAAATAAAAAGAAACAACATTTTATTTTGCTTGTATTTGTTTAGAAACTCTGGAAGTAAAAACAAAGTTGCTGATCTCTAACGACGGCTTTTTTCTGTTAAAAGAGAGTAAAAATAGTATGTGATCTTGTGATAATTCTGAAATAATATAATATCAAATATAAGAAAATGGAAACCTTTTATAATTAAATATGTAAGAAAGTAATTGAACAAAATAATAACAAAGAGTAAAAACATAGTGATGAAAATTATACAGAATTATTCTTATTTTTCAACACAGGCATAAAATATTTAGGAAAAACAGGTTAGTCAAGTAGAATGACTCAATACATTAACCTAAAATGTTATTTGCATTCTGACTAATTTCCATGGCTGTATAGAAGGCAACAGAAAACTCATGTAACTTTCTTAGATTTCTCATATCCTGATTCTCTCATGTATTTTTTTCAGCTAATTTTCTGAAGTTATACAGACTGCTGAGAAGTGAACAAAATGTATCAAGATTGCAGATAAAAATATAATTGTGAGTAAGAAAGCAAGCAGCTTCTTTCCTGGATATTTTAAATGAAGCCAATGAGAATATAAATTTAAAATTACACATCTCTAGACTGCCTAAAGATTTCATAAAATGGTATTGTATCTGTTACTTATTCTCTTTTTTATATTAGAGTACTTTTATGGTATTTTAACTTTTCTTACAGTGTATTTGTGGGTTTCTAACATAGGTAAGATTACCTGTGTTCAATCGATATAGAATCATTTTTTATCACTTTTTTATTTTGTTTTACTCTTCTAATCTGGGTTAATATTTGTAATAAATTTATAATTTCACCCACGAAGGGGAAAATACTGTGACTAGCTATTTCTTTTAAGTGGTGTTGAGTTTTCAAGTGGACACATAATCTCATTTCCAAAAATAGTGATTTCCATCTAATAAAAATTACAATTCTATCCTATTCTCGAAGTAGAGATTATTCTAATTTATTTGTAAATAGTCTTTTATCCCTTCCTGCCGTACAAAGTAACTGATAGCTAAGCAATATTTTTCCTTTTTCACATGTACTCAGTCTCAGCAAGAAATCAGTCTCAAATTTTAACATCACTTTTTACTTTTTTTTAAATAACAAGGCCCCGATTTCATTTTTAATGCAATTTAGTGATTATTTTTGTTATATTCATATAATCAAAGTATTATTTTAAAGTTGAATATATGTGAAATGCATAGTAACTTATTTGGTGAACTTACAATCTTATATAGCTCATGTTAGAGAAGACCATTAGGACCATCCTTCTATGCCTCTTTTACTCTGTTTCTTGAAGCATAAGGTGGCATCCATATAAGTGTTTTGATGTAGCATCAAGTTTATATCTGCTAGAAAAACAAGGCTTGTTTTCTTATTGAAGTCACTATACATGAATACTTTTTTTCCTATTAAATGATAGGCCAATATGTCCTGATCTGTTAATAATCCTGTTTTAGTTAAAGAAGTTCTTAGAACTATCAAAGCAGAGCTTGAGATAATTTTGAAAATGTTTCATTAATGAAAAACTAATAAAATATTTATAAAATCATGTCCTGTGAACAGCCATGTTTGGTACAACCAATTTGCATATAGACATCATTATAATGAAATGATATTCATAAGACTATTACTAGTTCACAGACATGCAAATCAAAAATCTGGAGAGTTACTTAAATACTGATTAAAAGTAAACATTGTAAATTGCAATATTTACTAAGAATATGTCATAAAAATCCAATTCTTTACCATACTAATACTCTCACCATTTATTTTAAATGATGTCCTTTCCTCTGGTCATACTTCTGAAGCTAAATAACTTGCTTACAAAATTTCACAAATGTCTACTGCTGCATAATCTTAATATCTTACATTGTCATGACATTTTAGATGTAGCAAATATTTTTATGTGCATTAACTTCTGAGTATATTGCATTTTGTGAAATGTAATATATATACCAATGGTCAAAATGAGCTGATTTTTGTTGTAGCACAGAGAATTTTTAATATTAATAGCTATCTTTTTACATAGTAATATATATAGTAAAATATCATATCAAAACAATAATTTATATATTGATATACTATCTCCTTTTAATAATAAAGTACCTAAGTACATAAAATAAGTTGATTCAAATATTTCATTAACTAAATAACAGAATGTAATAGATGGTATGAAATGATGGCTACATGAATGACTGAAATTTAGGGTACATTGGTTAAAATGGCAGCCTACTCTAGACAAACCTAACATAATCCTACATTCTTAGAAAGATTACATAATCTGAAAAGCCAGATTCTGTCTTGAGTCACTGAATAACATTAATGCAGTCTTTATACCATGAAGTAATTCAAATAGCTTCTTCAGGGCTTGACTTAGTATCAGCCCTCAATTTAATTTCTAAGGAAGTTGTTGAATGTTATTTTTGTCTACACAAGCATTGTAATATTAATTTTTTCAAAGTCATTGTTTATATTGTAACATGTTACAAGTATTCTTAGCTCCAGATCAGTGATATGCCAATAACTAGGAATGTCTTATGAAAATACAATTCCTTACCTTACTCGTCCTCTCACCATTTATTCTAATTGATATCTTTTTCTCTAGCTATACTTCTATAACTAAATAGCTGTTGCTTACACAATTTCCCAAATGTAATAATCCTGGAAATTTAAGTCTGCATAAAGTTGACACTGCGTAAGACACTTTGAGAGAAAATTTAGAAATCTTAATCAGCTTTCAGATGTATTGAGTAGATTTTTCCTCAAATCGAATTCTCAGTATTTTTTCAGAAAATGTTCTAATAAAAGAATAGTAGAATTTATCTTGTCTTTATATTTTAGCTCCCTATCTATGATGTGTAGGGAGAAGGACAATATAAGCTCTATTGATTAAAAGACCAGATAGACTAGACTCATTAGTCTTCTTGCTGTCTACTCAGTCCTCCAACACAACCTGATTCTCACAGGATATAAAAAAATTCCAAGATAATTAGTTAACAAAACACTCCAAATTTCACTAAGAAAGACCAGGACCAATTCCCTTTAAGCTATGTTTAACTGCTCAACTACGAGTTACAAAAATGAATGAATAATGATCCAATTTTATCGTTTGGTGTGAGCCTGTGGTTCCATATAAAGGCTATTTTTGATAAATTTTAGAAAACCAGATGGAGGGAAAGTTTTAACTCTCTAGCACTATTCTGTTAGAAAAGTACACATTTTACTCCACATATGCAGTGTTCATTTATAATAATTTCAACTCTTACATGTAACTGAGAGGAAAGTGTCTTGAAAAATTTTAATCAAATGAAAATTTCTTAAGGGTATATGAATGTCCTAAGGAATTCAAATGCAGAAATGGGAAGAAACCAAATCAGAGACCTCAATATTGCTAGGTATTTTTCTATCTTTCATTTACGTTTTATCCTCAAAAAAATATATTACGCCTCCAAAAAGCTGTTTTAAAAGTCATTATATTCAATTAGGATTATTACATGGATATTTAATATGCTATACAAATATTTAATTTTTCCACAATTTCTTCTTATACCTATTTTTCATCTTAGCCTGCTTTTGTTTCATAGAAGGTATACCCTCTTTAAACCATTGCAGAACTGAAATACACGTTTCTAAAAGCTTATTCAGTTTCCAGAAGCAAATCCATTTCTGAGGAAAGAATTCCATGTAGATTTTTAGAATATTGACCATTCCTCTTTTTTCGAGCAAACAATTATTCAAAAGGTTCAAGATCTCTAGTGTTATTTTCTTCTCTGAAACATTTTTCTTTTTTAATAAAAAGAGATTCACCATGCCTGTTTCTAGATAAATAACATACTCTGTTTATTTTCATTACATTATCAGACTTCAAGCTTAAGTGAAGGCTATTTTCCCTGGATTATTTATCAAGCTGCTCCCCTTCTGTTCTCTGTAGTGCAAAAATGTACATTAAAATGTTGGGGACCACAAGATTGCTCTTAACATTGGGTCTTTGCTAAAAGGAACGAAATGGGCAGGATAAACAGTCCTGGGTTTTTATTGTTTTCTACTCGTCTCCTAAAATTATTAGGACACTTATTAGAGACATATTTAGGGTGAAATTTTTGATGGCTTCTCATAGAGTTTTGGCATCTTTAAATAACAATTTTTATCTCCTATTCGTCTTTTTTTTCTCCCACTGTGAGGAAATTGAATTAGTTTTTCTCACTAGGCATAGTATATTCAGGGAGGCCCTGCATCTCACTTTCCCCATGTTCCTCCTGGAAAACCCCAGCTTACTTCTATTGTCGCATTATTACCGTCACTACTTTTTACTCTCAGAAATGTAATGATATGGATGATAAATTTCAGGGCCGCTGCTAGAGTGAAGTGAATGAGACACTTACCTTGGGCATAAATTTAAAGGCAACAAAGAAAATTCAGCAGTTAAATAATATCATTGCCGTATTTTATACAAATAAAAATGAATGTCCAAAATTGATAAATAAAAACATCAAAATTTTAACTAAAGACAAGATCATTTGTTACCCTAATTACATTTCAAAACATACATACAGGAATGCAAAAGGCTACTTGGTGACTTATTTCAGTACCAGAAATATGATATTGCTTATTTGAACTTGAAGTCAGATGCTACTGGGGTGAATTTCTAGGGGCAGTTGCATTCTGCCAAGTGTCTAGGTAGAAGCGTCTCTTCTTATTCCTGCCGCCTGAACAATGTAGGGTAGGCAGAAGTCTACCTCTGTTATCTGTTTGCATACAGTGAAAAGGGAGACTAGATGTTGGTAGACTTCTCCTCATTTGTGTGTTTTCAGACTTACACTTTTTAAACAGGGTGAATGGTCTAAAATCTGTTCCTTAATAATATAATTAATAAACTCATTTTATGCAATGTTTTAAAATTATGTTTATTGACATTGCATTTTTATAAATGGAAAGTAGAATTTTGAATATGATTGGTTCTTATTGACATAACTGTTGAAAAGTTTTTGTTTTTTTTTTTAACTTCTGTTTATTCAAGAGTTACAAGATGGAATAATAGTTAAGAACATGGACTTTGGAATCACACACAATTAAGTTAATATCCCAGGTCTCCCAGATTCCAGCTATGTGTCTTCGGGCATTCAATCTCCATGAGTTTCAATTACATCATGTCAATGGTTTATTATAAAGAGTAAGTAATGGAGGCTAAGAATCTATCACAATGCTGGGTACATAGTAAGCATTTCAGCAATGGTAGTTGTTACTATTATTAATATGTATTTTAATGGGAATACAGACAAAAGGATTCCTGGAATGTTCCCTTCTAACAGTGACTTCCCAGAAGTCCTCAATGAATGTAATTTTCTAGTGTGGAAATATAGAAATGGCTCAGATTTCACTAAAGAATGATAGAATTTTTATACATTCCCAGGTGATGAGCAAGCAGAATAAAATTTGTAATGTTCACAATAGTTTTAATAACCTTGATGTGACAACGAAAGGGAAATTTGACCTTATGCATTCTTAACTGCTATGGGAAGGCGCTCGGAAAAGTTGAGATGCCAGTAAGGAGTGAGTGGTTAAAGAGTTGTTGCTTACACTATTACCATCTTATTACTGTTAAAAGCAAAATGGCATTTGCCCTAAAAGTTGACAAACTAAGATTCTGCCAGGTCAAGACAACTAAGGAAATTATCTACATGCTTTGGGATGAAGTGGAAAGATGACTTTTTCCTCAAAGTTTTAATAATTTAACAATTAATTTAGTAATTAATGATTTTAATTAATCAGTGATTAATAAGTGATTAATAATGGATTTAATTATAAAAGCAATTTAGTTTTTCCAGATCTACTTTGTCTGCTGTCCTTTTAGCATGGCATGGGAAGTATGATATGTTGCTTGGTTAATTTTGCTGGAAGTTATTCCTATGTCAGAAAGATTATTCATTTGCATAGAATGAGAATTTTTGTTTGCTTACTCAAATGTTTAATGTTTTAAAAAATAAATCATATATGACCTTTTTTATCTGTGATATTCTCCTTAAGGGCAAGAGCTGTTGGTTAAATTCACCCA
This sequence comes from Macaca thibetana thibetana, assembly GCF_024542745.1. Taxonomy (NCBI): domain Eukaryota; kingdom Metazoa; phylum Chordata; class Mammalia; order Primates; family Cercopithecidae; genus Macaca; species Macaca thibetana. Next base: position 80,348,409 of record NC_065586.1, read on the forward strand.
ATTTGTGACATAATTTAGATTTTTGTATACCGTTTAATTTATAAAATATATATTATTACATTTTTACTTATCTGGATTTCAAAGAAATGAGAGTAACGTTACTCAGGATAGATTAAAAAACAAATTTGTCAATTATTAGTAGAAATAAAGTATAAAAAATCAGATGTATACCATAACATTAACACTTGATATTATCTGAAATGATTTGATAGAATTTTTTAACACCAATAGTATATGTGTCATCTGTGGAAGTGTCAAACTAAAGTTCTTGTCAATATTTAAATATTTCTTTACCACATACTGAATACAGGACTCCAGCACTAATCACATTGCATGAGACAAAGCCTTGATTTATACAAGAATATGAATTTTGTAAAAATGTATACATATAAGAAAAAGTAAATTTCAACAATTATGAGAGCCAAAAGAATGCTTTGACCAGCTTATGTAAGAATTCATTTTTAACTTACTTACGTGCTGTAACAAGCAAAGTCATGATGGTATGGATAGAGCTACCCTAGATGAGATGATGGGAGTTTGTAATTGACACTAGTTTTTAAATTTTATTTCTAAATCTGTAGCTCTAAAACTTCATGGAACTCTAAATGCATGAACTTCCAGAAATTGTAAAATTATCCTTTGCAACAATAAAATTAATTTTTTCTTCTCCACACCTCACTTGGTGGCATCATAATTTGTTTAGTAATGAAGGTCAGACTCTTACCTTCTTCGTGAAAAAAAAGTGATAAAAATGATTCTTACTTTAGAGGGTTGAAGTGAGAAAAAAAATTTAAAGCAAAATTAATGTACATAAAGGGATTTTGCCTAGTACCATACACATATACACCCCAACAAATATTACCTATTATCACTAATAATAAATAGTAACTATTATTGTTGTTACTTGTTTACGTGTCTCCCCATTTTAGACAGTTTTTTAGAGGTAAGGTCCTTAACCTTACTGAGGTGCTTTTATCCTCAGTATATCAAATAGTGCCCAACATACAGCAGTACTCCATAAATTTTTCTGATTTATGCATAATTAATCATGGTCATCATCAGATATCTCATTTTCTGCAAAAACTATTGTGCATTGGAACAGATTGATCCATGTAACACCTGCAACAGCTGAGGGACATGCATCAAATGCAGACACTGGGCCTCACCCCAGAATACTCAGTAGGGATCTCTTGAGTAATGGTCCATATTTTTAAATAAGCTCCACAAATGGATGTTATGCACACATATTTGATAACTAATACTCATAGGGTTTTCTTGTACCCCCTCTAGAAACCTCAAATATTTACCTAGTTACTTATTAGACAAAATAAATGTATCTGAACAGTCACAATCAATCTTAGGAAATACGGTTCAACTTTACAGTAGAAACCATGCCTTTTGAATCCAGCCAAAAAGTTGCTTCTGATGATTCTATTTACCTTGTCTTACACATCCCTGACCTTATGTTTTGGTTCATACTCGTCTCTTCTGTGGGCTAAATACTCTCCACCTTCCTCCCCTCTTCTCCTTCCCCTCTCCTCTTCTTCCTCCCCTGTCATCCTCTTCTTTTAACTTCCTTTCTTATCCCTCTCTCTTCCTATTTTTCTTCTCTCTAGATTAATCATTCTTAATTTCTTATTAAAATCACTTAGGGAGCTTAAAAAATTGTCAATGTCTGACACCATCTCAGATGAATAGAGTCCATAATCACTAGTAGCATAAACTCCAGATGTAGTATATATTCCACTTTATCTCAGCCATTTCCCTGGCCACCTTAGCTGGACATCTTTCTCCTTTGAAGAACTAGGAAGACACTATTATCCCTTTTACTACTCACAGATGGTCTTTTCTCATTCCCTAGCTCTTGTCTATTGGCCTTAAATTCTCTCCCTAAAAAAAAAAAAAAAAAAAAAAAAAAAAAAAAAAAAAAAAATCCTACACTGATAATACCATTATTTGCAAAGCATAAGTTCTTGATAAATATATACTTTTGGAACAAATATAGGAATGGTCAGATTTTTGGGGATTGGGAAAAGATGCTGATGTAGGAGTTTCTAGGTAAACATTAGTTTAATAACCAGATCTTAAAAGTAACTTTTCTTTCAGTTTTCTCTGTAAAGGGAAGTTATTTAGCATTTTAAGCAAAGAAAGGAAAATATCAAGATATGTGATTTATATAAAAATGTATACCAGAGAGTGCCATTCTGGGGTTTCTTTCTCCTCTATCTGTTCTTCTTTTATGGGAGCAATTAATCAGATATTTCAGAACCACTTTCAGCATAGGACATAAGAAAAATAGTTTATATTTAGAACTACAGTTCTCAGGCACCCAAGTTTTTACCACCCTCATAAAACTATTAAAATGAAAAGTGAAGTAAAAATACAGTTCTGCAGCCTTTTAAGCAATTCAGTGTTTTTGATGATCCTAAACATCTGGAGCTTTGGTTTCACACAGGAAAAGCATGTAGGTCTCTGCATTTTCTCTGTGTATAAAAATCACGGTGCTTTATACAGCACTAGCATCTACTGAAAATTGTTTCTATTCTAGATTCTGTATTAGGTGCCATGCTTGATTTTTGTGAATTGTATGATATTCCATATGCTAAAAGGATTATATTGATCTATTTTAAAATTTGTATTACATTAGTCTATGGCTAATTACAAATTATACTCATAAAATGAGAATGGGTTAGAACAAATATCATTTACATAAGTCTTACACCTCAGATGAAACAAATTGATACGTTTCATTATTTTAGAAAATTTATTTAAATTTGGGTGCTTGTGGAATTTCGCCAAGAGCTTGGTTTACACGATTGTTAATGTTATGGACTGTGCCCACAAGAGACATTGCTTTGAGCCTCAGCAATACCAGCACTGGCCCCATCAGTTGAATTCATCTGTAGCCTTTCAATATGAAAACAGAGTGCATGTCTAACAGGTGTGTGCTGAGTAAAATGCTAAAGATCCTTTTGGTTGAACTCAGGTTTTCTTTTTTGCAGTGAAAGGTATATTCTATTGATAGAGTTTTATGTTTGTATTCTTAACATTTCATCAAGTAAAATCATCTCAAATGAACAAAATAAGTTCTAAACACAAGTGAATGCTTTTAAAGTCAGGCCATGTCGACAGTGGCCATTTATAAATTATATTTTTTTAAGTTGAATTTGGTTTCTGTTATGTTACAGAAGTAAGAGAAATAGAGCTAGTGGAGCAGAGTAGAATGTATGATCACCCTATGCCAAACCTACTGTCTACCCCTTATTTATTCATTCTGCAATTCCGTTGCTTATAGAATACCCAGAGTAGTTCTGAGTGAAATTTAATTCTTAAATCCACTTGTATGTTAGGTTCCAGTTCAATTATAGACAAGAGTCATTAGAAAATAAAGTGTTCTGACGGTGGGACAAGTGATCAAGAAAACTAATGTTGGGTGTTTTCTATTCCTCATTTGATATATTTTCCCCTTATTTTGAAAAAAAAAATTCCTTCTTATAATTTTATCATTCTAGATTTCTCAAGTTTAAAAAATGAAAATGTATGATAAAACTAGAAATATTTTGTGGTCTCTTAATCTAGAGGTCTTTCTGCTGGAGCATCTCCAGGTGCTTAGCTCCAGAAGGATTTGCGTTTCTCCTGAAGTTCACAACCAAGACTGAGAGAGTCTGGGTAAAGGGCCCATTTTACCACACTGTGAGAAAGACTCTGCTAGCTTATTACACATGGATAAAGTGGGTGTATAGGTTCAACCATTTTAGTCTCATTAATGCTCAGGAGAAAGGGAAGGGTATTCCTACTCAACTGTAGAAAGAAAGGTATCCATGGCTTTGGCCATAATTCTGGCTCTTAATGACTGACTTGAAGGTATTTGAGCACAGAGAAGATAGGAAACTGAGCTCCTCTATGCTGAAATGCAGAAAGAAAAAGAAAGAGCTGTTCTTTACTTTCAAATGACACTGCATCTTCTCCAACCTCTTGTTTGGTGTCAGATTATTGAAGAGTGCATTGAACATTCAATTGAATTAAATATGAAACATACCTGTAACACAATACCTAACAGAAAGTTATCTGCCCCAAGAAACCAGAAATTCCATGAAATCTTTAAGATAAGAAACTTGCATAATAATCTCTTATTTCTCATAACAGCTCTGTGAGGGAGAAATGGCTTTTTTCTTCAGTCTATGAAAAAATGAGGGCCCTACAAATTAAATAATTTGTACAAATTATAGAGCTAGTGTGAGTCAGCCCAGGATTGTAATAAAGATCTGCTCAATTTTAATTCTAGATTTTTTTTTCTATCAGGTTTCACTGTGTAGTCTTTTTCTTTTTCTTTCTAAAAAAGTAATTATTTATTTTAAATTACAACAAATTATATTGACTAGCTCTATTATTTATATCTGTGATATTTTGTTAAATGAATAACACTAGTAAAATGAGATTAACTTCTCAATCATGTATAGATATAAGCTGAAGAAAAAGTTTTTAACAGCTATTATAACCAAACCAATGTTTAAAACCGGATGTCAACAATTTGGACTACTCTCTTTGGGAGCACCCAAAGTTAGTACCATTGCATGGTCTGAAGATAAAGCAGCTTAGTTCTTTTTAAAAATTGTTACTTTCTACTCAACCATTAAGTCTGAGGGTACAAAAAAAATAGTAATAATCTGAGCTGTTGTCTTAAAAGTAATTGTATCATGTTCTTTTTTTTTTTTTTTTTTTTGAAATGTGATTCTGTATAATGAGAGTAATTTATCACCCAGATTGGAAAACTTTTGAGAACAAAAAAACATGCATGAGGATACTGGATAATATTTCTAAACCAGGAGTTTTAAAGCAAGCCACTCTATACCAAGTCTACTGTCTTTTCTTTCTGTATTTATTCTGCAGTTATGTTACTTATAGAATACCAAGAATAGTTCTGAGTGACATTTCATTCTTAAATTCACTTGTATGTCAGTGACTTATCTTTTTCTCATTATTGTCTTTATTTTTCCTACTAGGGAGCCATATCAAAGCATCACGACAGTCATTCAAAGATGGCAGCAGATGACACTTTCATTTCTTTTTCCAGAGAGACTGAAAATCTAAGAGTATACTAGATTTTAATGCACCCAGTGCATTTGATTACAGGTGTTTCAATTTTGTCAACTAAATCTGAACTTTTAGTTTTATATACATCCTCCCTCCACCAACTCAATATATTTATTTACCTCAGCTGGAATTATTTTTTTCTATAAATATTACTTTTTCTCTTGTAATCATTTTGTGGCATTTAATCACCTATATAGTTCAAACTCCTTAATACCAGTGACTAGCTTCTCCAGTCTTATCATGCTAAGCTCTTTACAGTTCCCTAAATGCTCATGCTGTCTATCACCTCTTATATTGTTGGTTACCTGATACACATTGTCTGGAGAAGTGCGCAACTATCACTTCATTTATTAACCTATTCATAGAATATTTACTTTGAACCTACAAGGCCCACAGTGCTAGGGCAGATGATACAAGCAGTGAACAAAGCAGATTCAGCTCATGCCCTCAAGGAGTTTAAGATATTCCATTACAAGTTTACTTTCTTGCATTGCATTAAACATTCTTCTGTGTTTCTGTAGCATCCTGTATGAGGTGGGTGGAATAATAGGTGTCCACCTCCCAATCCCTGGAGCCTGTGAATATGTTATCTTACATGGCAAAAGGTACTTTGCACATGTGATTAAGAATAGAATTGAGAGGTGGAGTTTATAGTGGATTATCTATCTGGGCCAATCTGAGAGACTTAAAAAAACTGAAGAAGCTTTTTCTGGTGCAGTCAGAGAAAGAAAAAGATGTGACTGTAGAAGAATGGCGAGAGACATTTTAGCCAGAGAAGAATTTGATGTCTTGTGGCTAATTTTGAGATGTAGTGGTCCTTGTACAAGGACTGGAGAGGGAGAAACCAGCTCCCAGCTGAGAGCTGAAAAGGAAATCATGGCTCAGTCCTATAACCACATGGAACTACATTCTGCTCATCCTTGCTGGATGAGAAAAGAAACAAGCTCTCCTCTGAAAGCTATAGAAAGGAGAACAGCACTGACATAACCTTGATTTTGTTCAATGAGATTCAGTGAATTTCTGACCTACAGAACTGTAAGATAATAAATTTATGTTATTTTAAACCTCTATAAATGTGGTAATATGTGTAATAAATATATAAAATAAATATGGCAGGTAATATAATATAACAAAATGGCAGCAATAGAAAATAAATGTAATGTACATACCTCTATTTTAACTCAAAAAGATATATTAGAATTTGTTTAGTTGCCCAATTCCTGTGCTAGCTACTTGAGCACAAAGTCTATAACTCATGTCTTTATCCCTAGCACCTGGCAAATTTCCTGGGATATAGCAAGTGTGCTATGAAATCATGATAAATTTAGAATTGCCTATCTTTTTTTTAAAGTTAGATAGTAATAAATTCTATCAACTAAAATTTTATCCTAAAATTGTGAGTATTAAACAGAATTCAATATCAATAAAATAAGAAAACTAAATTAAAAAAAAAAAAACTTAAGGAAGAAAAAAGTATGAGAAATACTGAAAAAAAAAGAGAAAAACATATCAAATGAATCTGTTGAAATAGTTGAAATAAGATCAGAAATAAAGTGTGGTGGATGTGGAACATGAATAACATTATAGAACTAAGAAATGAAATAATTAGACTATACACCACACTGAGAGTCTAGTTATTAAGTGAAACAACTGAAAAACTTGAGATGAAAATGAACTGAACTAATACATGCTGATGACAAATAGTGTTGGAAAATCATTCAGTGTGGGAAAATGGTGATAACTTGGTGTAGAAATTTGAAATGACAAATTCTAATAAAAATAGAAAACTGGATTTTGTTGAGCTATATACACAAAGAGTGGTGTCTAAGATAAAAGTAGATTATTTTTTATTTAAATGTTTAAATTCTGTATAAAGTCAAGTCAATCAAAATTGTGTTTAATAAGCAACTAGAGTGGTGGATATTCTAGGTTAGAAATCTGAAGGAATAGGTAGTTATTGAGAGTCAGGTAGGTACAGAGCAACAACAGGTCAGCATTAACTAGGGTTGGGTTTTATGCATGTAGAGACATCATGATATCTTATGGGGCAAAGCTATGTTGGTAGTGCAGGTGCAGGACAATGTAGCATTAAGATGTCAGACTGGGCCGGGTGCATTGGCTCACGCCTGTAATCCCAGCACTTTGGGAGGCCGAGGCAGGCAGATCACAGGTCAGGAGATCAAGACCATCCTGGCTAATACAGTGAAACCCCATCTCTACTATAAATACAAAAAATTAGCCGGGTGTGGTGACGGGCGCCTGTAGTCCCAGCTACTCGGAGGCTGAGGCAGGAGAATGGCGTAAACCCAGGAGGCAGAGCTTGCAGTGAGTGGAGATCAGGCTGCTGCACTCCAGCCTGGGTGACTTAGTGAGACGCCATCTCAAAAAAATGAATGAATGAATGAATGAATGAATGAGTGAATGAATGAATGAATGAATAAGATGTCAGATAAGAGGAAAGACTTTAAGCTAGATCTTTCCTAGCTTAAGGTGTGAAGCCAGAGGACAGAAAGCAAAAAGCAGTTATTTCCCAAACAAAGTGGAATTTGGCAGAGTCACAGTTCCTAGAGAGCTGAGGCAAGAACTGGCCTCAAGGAAGGATCAACTGGGAGTTTCTAAAAGGACAATGATCAAAGTGGATTATTAATGGTTGGCTTTTGAGTTTTATCTTTGATCATAAATAAAAATTAAAAGAAGTGGCCACTAAGGGTGAAAAAAAGCTGTCTAATTCTAACACAAACTACATTTGAACAAATAAGAAATGGATCAAAAGAGAAATCATCAACAGAAGTAGTGAAAACATCCCCAAAATACTTGTAAGTTCCCTATGGAAGGGACATTCAATTTTTGATTTTTTAAACAGTGGCAGAACCAGTAGCAGATATGTTCATTAAAATGTGATTATGTAAGAGAAAAATAAAATAACGAATCACTTTCCATAAACTATATATTTATGTGAATTGTCTAGCATGGACAAACTCTTGGACAGAGAGCTGATTAGTGGTTGTCAGGGGCTGTGGGAAGGGGTTGTGTGGAGAATGACTGCTAATAAGTATGTGGTTGGTTTTTGCATCTATTTTTTGGTGATCTAAATGTTCTGTAATGAGACAGTGATGATGGCTGACAAACTGTGAATATGCTGAAAAACTGCTGAATTTTATACTTTAATTTTTAAAGGAAAGTATATTTAACATTCATTAAGCAGAAGTGGATCATGATAAAGGTCTCCATACTTGTCTTCATCCATTTTTTTTTTTTTTTTTTTTTTAATTTCAAGAGTTTTGGGAACAAATTGTTTTTGGTTATGTGGATAACTTCTTTAGTGTTGATTTTTGAGATTTTGGTTCACCTGTCATCCAAGCAGTGTACACTGTACTCAATGTGTAGGCTTTTATCCCTTCCCCCTGAGTCCCCAAAGTCCCGATTGAATCATTCTTACGCCTTTGCAACCTCATAGCTTAGCTTCCACCTATAAGTGAGAACATACAATATTTGGTTTTCCATTCCTGAGTTACCCCACTTAGAAGAATGGTCTCCAACTCCAGACAAGTGGCTACAAATGTCATTATTTTGTTCCTTTTTATGACTGAGTAGTATTCTGTGGTGTATATATACCATATTTTCTTTATCCACTCATTGATTGATGGGCATTTAGGCTGGTTCCATGTTTTTGCAATTGCAAATTGTGCTGCTATAATCATGCATGTACAGTGTCTTTTTTATATAATGACCTTTTCCTTTGGGTAGATACCCAGTAGTGGGACTGCTGGATCAAATGATAGTTTCACTTTTAGTTCTTTAAGAAATCTTCATACTGTTTTCCACAGTGGTTGTACTAGTTTACATTGTCACCAGCACTGTAAAAGTGTTCTTCTTTCACTATATCCAAGCCAACATCTACTATTTCTTGATTTTTACATTATGGCCATTTTTTGCAGGAGTAAGGTAGTATCTCATTTTGGTTTCGTTTGAATTTCCCTGATAATTAGTGATGTGAAACAGTTTTTCATATGTTTGTTAGTCATTTGTAAATCTTTTAAATGATTATCTGTCAATGTCCTTTGACCACTTTTTGATGGGATTATTTGTTTTTTCTTGTTGATTTTAGTTCTTATAGATTCTAGATTATAGTCCTTTGTCAGATGCAACATTTGGAGATATTTTCCCCCACTCTGTGGGTTGTCTGTTTATTCTGCTGATTCTTTCTTTTGCTGTGTGGAAGCATTTTAGTTTAATTAAATCACATTTATTTGTTTTTACTGCATTTACTTTTGGGTTCTTGGTCATAAACTCTTTGTCTAAGTCAGTGTATAGAAGAGTTCTTCTGATGTTACCTTCTAGAATTTTTATGGTTTCAGGTCTTTGATCTATCATGAGTTGATTTTTGTATAAGGTGAGAGATGAGGATCCAGTTTCATTCTTTTACATGTGGCTTAGCAATTATCCCAGCACCACTTGTTGAATAGGGTGTACTTTTCCCCATTTTATATTTTTGTATGCTTTGTCAAAGATCAGTTGGCTCTAAGTGTTTGGCTTTATTTCCAAGTTCTCTATTATGTTCTATTGATATATCTGCTTATTTATTTATTTATTTATTTGAGATGAAGTCTTGCTCTGTCGCCCAGGCTGGAGTGCAGTAGCACGATCCGGCTCACTGCAGCTCTGCCTCACGGGTTCATGACATTCTCCTGCCTCAGCCTTCTGAGTAGCTGGGACTACAGGCACCTGCCACCACGTCCAGCTAATTTTTTTGTATTTTTAGTAGAGACAGGGTTTCACCGTGTTAGCCAGGATGATCTCGATCTCCTGACCTCGTGATCTGCCTGCCCCAGCCTCCCAAAGTGCTGGATTACAGGCTTGAGCCACTGTGCCTGGCCCCTGCTTATTTTTCTACCAGTACTTTGGTGTTTTGGTAGCTATAGCCTTGTAGTATAGTTTGAAGTCAGGTAATGTGATGTGTTCAGGTTTCTTTATTGCTTAGGCTATGCAGGCTCTTTTTTTATTCCAGATGAATTTTAGGATTATTTTTTCTATTTCTCTGAAATTGATGGTAGTATTTTGATGGGAATTGCATTGAATCTGTAGATTGCTTTTGGCAGTACGGTCATTTTCACAATATTAGTTCTACCCATCCATAAGCATAGAATGTATTTGTATTTGTTTGTGTCATTGATTATTTCTTTCAGCAATGTTTTATAGTTTTCGTAGAGATCTTTCACCTGATTGGCTAAGTATATTACTAAGTGTTTTTTTTTTCTTTTTTTTTTCTTTTTTCTTCTTTTTTCATCTGCTATAAAAGGGATTGAGTTCTTGATTTGATTCTCAGCTTTGTTGTTTTTGGCATGTAGCATTGCTACTGATTTGTGTACATTGATTTTGTATCCTGGAACTTCATCAATTCATTTATCAGGTCTAGGAGCTTTAGACGAGTCTTTAGGATTTTCTAGGTATACAATCACATCATTGGCGAACAGCGACAGTTTGTCTTCCTCTTTTCCAATTTCAATCTCCTTTATTATTTCTTTCTCTTGTCTGATTGCTCTGGCTAGGACTTCTAATACTATGCTGCATAGAAGTGGTAAAAGTGTATATTCTTGTCCTGCTCCCGTTCTCAGAGGGAATGCTTTCAACATTTTCCCTTTCAGTGTGATGCTGGCTGTGTGTTTGTCATAGATGGATTTTGTTACTTTGAGGTATGTCCCTTATACCAGTTTTGCTGAGAGTTTTAATCATAAAGGGATGTTGGATTTTATCCATGTTTTTTTCTGAATCTATTGAAGTGAGCATATGATTTTTGTTTTCAATTCTGTTTATATGATGTGTCACCTTTATTGACTTGTGTATGTTAAACCATTCCTGCATTCCTGGTATGAAATCCACTTGATCATGGTGGATTTTCTTTCTGACATGCTGTTGGATTCAGTTAACCAGTATTTTGTTGAGGATTTTTGCATCTATGTTTATCAGGGATATTTGTCTGTACTTTTTGTTGTTGTTATGTCATTTCCTCTTTTGGAATTTGGATGATATAGGCTTTATAGAATGACTTAGGAAGGATTTCCTCTTTCTCAATCTTTTGGAATAGTTTTAGTAGTACTGGCATCAATTTTTCTTTAAATGTCTGAGAGAAATCAGCTGTGAATTTACCCAGTTATGGTAAATTCTTTTTTTGGCAATTTAAAAATTTCAATCTCACTACTTGTTATTGGTCTGTTGAGAGTTTCTATTTCTTCCTAGTTTAAGCTAGGAGGATTGTATGTTTCCAGGTATTTATCATTCTCTTCTAGATTTTCTAGTTTTTACGTGTTAAAGTGATCATTGTAGCTTTGGATGATTCTTTGTGTTTCTGTGTAATTGGTTTTAATATCTCCTGTTTTGTTTCTAATCGAGCTTATTTATATATTCTCTCTTCTCTTCTAGTTAATCTCGCTAGTGGTCTATCAATTTTGTTTATCCTTTCAAAGAACCAGGTTTTTGTTTCATTTATCTTGTGTATTGTGGTGTTGTTTCAATTTCATTTAGTTATGTTCTGATCTTTGTTGTTGTTGTTGTTTTTTCTTCTGCTGTTTGGTTTTGGTTTGTTCTTTTTTCTCTGGTTCCTTGAGCTGGACCTTGGATCATCTATTTGTGATCTTTCAGACTTCTTGATGAAGGCAATTAATGCTATGAACTTTCCTCTTAGCACCATTTTTGCTGTATCCCAGAGGTTCTGATAGGTGTGTCACTATTATCATTCAGTTCAAAAATTTTTTAAATTTCCATCTTGATTTCATTGCTGACCCAACAGTCATTCAGGAGCAGGTTAGTTCCCATGTATTTGCATGGTTTTGAGGGTTCCTTTCAGAGCTGATTTCCAATTTTATTCCACTGTGGTCTAAGAGAGTACTTGATATAATTTCAATTTTCCTAAATATATTGAGACTTGTTTTGTGACCTATCAAATAGACTATCTTGGAGAATGTTCCACATGCTAATGAAAAGACTGTATATTCTGTAGTTGTTTGGTAGAATATTCTGTTGATATGTGTTGTCTGTTTTTCTAGGGTACAGTTTAACTCCATTGTTTCTTTGTTGTCTTTCTATATTGATAATCTATCTAGTGCTGTGGGTGGAGTATTAAATTCCTCCACTATTATTGTGTTACTATCAATCTCATTTCTTACATTTATTAGTAATTGTTTTATAAATATGGGAGCTCCAATGTTAAGGTATGTATATATTTAGAATTGTGATATTTTCCTGTTAGACAAGTCCTTTTATCATTATATAATGTTAACTGTTCTTGCTTTAAAGTCTGTTTCTTCTGATATAAGAATAGCTACTCCTGCTTGCTTTTGGTTTCTATTTTTGTGAAATACTTTTTTCTACCTTTTACATTAAGTTTATGTGAATCCTTATTTGTTAGTTGAGTCTCTTGAAGGCAGCAGATACTTGGTTGGTGGATTTTTATCTATGCTGCCAATCTGTTTCTTCTAATTGGAGCAGTAGGCCATTTACATTCAACATTAGCGATAAGATTTGTGATACTGTTCTATTCATCATGTCAGTTATTGTCCAAATACCTCTGTTTTTCCATTGTGTTATGGTTTTATAGGCTCTGGGAGATTTATGTTTTAAGGAGGTTCTATTTTGGTGCATTTCAAGGTTTTGTTTCAAGACTTAGAACTCTTTTTAGCATTTCTTACAGTGTGGTTTGGTAGTGGCAAATTCTCTCTGCATTTGTTTGTCTGAAAAAGATTTTATCCCTCCTTCATTTATGAAGCTGAGTTTTGCTGGATGCCAAATTATTGACTGACAATTATTTTGTTTGAGGAGGCAAAATATAGGATGCCAATCACCTCTGGCTTGCAAAGGTTTTGCTGAGAAAACTGCTGTTGATTTAATAGGTTTCCTGTTTCTATTACCTGATACTTTTGTCTCACAGCTCTTAAGACTTCTTCCTTAATCTTGACTTTAGATAACCTGATGCATCTCCGCCCCAGGTGATAATCTTTTTGCAATGAATTTCCCAGGAGTCCTTTTCTGTTCTTTTTCTTTTTTTTTTTTTAAAGACAGAGTCTCGCTAGAGATCTAAACATCCAAATATAAGAAGCTCAAAGGACTTCTGGGAGGCAGAGGTGGGTGGATCACATGTGGTCAGGAGTTCAAGATCAGCCTGGCCAACATGGTGAAACCCTGTCTCTACTAAAATTACAAAAATTAGCCAGGCTGTAATCCCAGCTACTGGGGAGGCTGAGGCAGAAGAATCACTCGAAGCTGGGAGGCAGAGGTTGCAGTAAGCCGAGATCACACCATTGCATTCCAGCCTGGGTGAAGAACCCAGGAGTCCTTTGAACTTCTTATATTTGGATGTCTAGATCTCTTGCAAGACACCCTAAATGTGTCTTTCATTTCCAGAAGTTGTAATTGGCTTCTCTTTATGATATCTATTTCTCTAGAAATTTTTTCATCAATATTCTATATTACTTTTTGAGTTTAAGTCAATTTTCACCTTTCTCTGGTATCTCCTTGAGTAGTTTAATAATCAACCTTCTGAATTCTTTATCTGTCAATTTATAGATTTTGTCTTGGTTTTGATCCATTACTAGAGAGCTAGTGTAATTTTTTGGGGGTGTTATATATCCTCATTGGTCATATTTCCAGAACTACTTTTCTGGTTCATTCTCATTTGGGTAGAATATTTCTTTTTCTTTTTTTTTTTTTTTGAGATGAGTCTCACTCTGTCGCCCAGGCTGGAGTGCAGTGGCGCAATCTCTGCTCACTGCAAGCTCCACCTCCCAGGTTCACGCCATTCTCCTGCCTCAGCCTCCCGAGTAGCTGGGACTACAGGTGCCCGCCACCATGCCTGGCTAATTTTTTGTGTTTTTAGTAGAGACAGGGGTTTCACCATGTTAGCCAAGATGGTCTCGATCTGCTGACCTTGTGATCCGCCCACCATGGCCTCCCAAAGTGCTGGAATTACAGGCGTGAGCCGTCGCGCCTAGCCTGGGTAGAATATTTCTAAAAATTGTTCTTGAATTTATTTTATATGGGACTTTTTAAAATTTAAATTCTTTCCCTCTTAAGGATCAGTCTTTAATGTTTATTTTAGACTAATTTGATTCTTCATGCTGGTAGGGGTGAAGACTCTGTATGAGTTCTTAAAGTCTTTGTTTGATGGCTTTCCTTGATTGTGTTGTAGTAGTCGTATTTTTGGTGTATGGGTGAGTTGACTGTCTCCTATGGTGCTGGAACAACAGGAATCTCTTGAAGCTAATCTCTTTCTCTCATGGTGTACACTTTATTTATTTATGTAATTCTTTCCTGGTGTTTTATTTACTGAGTTGATAATTCAGGCTTCAGACCAATTGGGGAGATATTTCTGAGTAGGCACTGGTTGCAGCTAAGGTAGGTGGGTAGTTGTAATACCCTCCAGTTTTTCTGTTTTGAGATGGAGTCTTGCTCTGTAGCCCAAGCTGGAGTGTAGTGGTGCAGTCTTGGCTCACTGCAACCTCCATCTCCCAGGTTCAAGCAATTCTTCTGCCTTAGCCTCCTGAGCAGCTAAGATTACAGGTGCCCACTACCACACTCAGCTAATTTTTGTATTTTTAGTAGAGACGGAGTTTCACCATGTTGGCCAGGTAGGTCTCAAACTCCTGACCTCAGGTAATCCACCCCTTCAGGCTCCCAAGGTGCTGGGATTACAGGTGTGAGCCACTGCGCCCAGCCACCAGTTCTTTTAAAATGCCTGAAATGAAATGTATACTTATGTATCAAAATATGCTACCCATTGATTTTTAGCTTTTTACAAAAAGAATGTATTTGCCATATAATAACAAATTTATACAGGATACCTGAGGCTCTCTTTTATTTTTATAGGGTTCATAATCCTGGGAGAGATAAACCAGAAAAATATTCCCACTGCTGCTGCGGGGATGAAAGGAAAACAAATTTATCATTTCCCATATAACCCTGGGAGGGCTTTCTTCAGTTAGCTTAGGGAACAGCAAATCATGTCAGCTAGGGCTTTATGTCATTTTCTGACATAATTCCATCCCTAGCTGACTACTATATTCAATACCTCCTGGAGACCTAGCCTTAGCATAAATCCATATGTTATCTTTTATTTAAAAGGCAAATTATTCATCTATGGTAGATATTAAGTCTATATTTTATTCTATGTATATACATGGCTATATTGGCCTCTTTTCATGAATTATATAGTAATAATTAAATATGCCATAGTTATATTTCCTATACAACAACAGCATTGTTGTTGGTCAAATTAGCAATTCATGCAGTTTGTTTGCTATATTTTCAGACATTTTTCATTCAATTATTCATTCTAATATTTTCTGACATAAGACCATCAGTTTCACTAGTCTACCGTATCTCAACTTGGTATAACTGACTGAAAAATAGTGTTCATCAGTAGATTAGTACCACCCTGGACAACGGCAATAGAAGTAGAAAATGTCAACTGATGTATCCATTTAACAACTGTGTATTGAATGTCATTTGTATGCCTGCTAGACGCAGAGGTGGTGATGGTGAACAAGGGTCCTGTTCTCAATTCATTTTTTAACTTTTTAAAGAAATGGACAAGCAAACCATCAATTACAATTAAAAAAAGTTACTAAGGGGCAGTTAAAGGCTGCACTGGGAGCATATATAATGGACACCTAATGTTATCTTAGGGGCACTGGGAGAGTATTGAGCTAAGAGTAAAGATATAACGTTTGGTCAACGGCCCTGAGGTGTTAACAATTCTTTAGTCTATTTAGATAAAGATATCAAAGGCATGTCTGTGAAACTTATGGATAATTCAAAACTGAGAATAATTACTTCTGTTAAAAATTGTACTGCAAAATAACTGTATAATTGGCTGAAATAAATTCCAAATTACCAAAAAAGACAAAATAGTAAAAAAGGAATAATTATATTTATATTTTAGAAGGAATTTTTTTTTATATATGACTTGTGAATATATATGACTTGTGAAGATTCAATTGATGAGTAAGGCAAAGAAAAAGAGAGACTGGATTGATAAAAACAAATAAATAATAGCTATGATCTATCCAATATATACTTCATATGTACCTCAACACTTTACAGGTAAGATAAATTGTTTTCTCCAAGTTTACACAGTTCATTAGTGAAGTGTGAATGAGTAGCAAAGGTCAGGAGGTAATTCATTATGTTGAAATAGAGAAAATTATAGTTTTAGTTATAAAAATAGGTAATGTATTTGATAAAATATATTTTTAGAGAAAACACATGGTGTTTATGGGCTATTTTGTGTGATATGTATAGTTAGTTAATGTGAAATAATATTAGAGCATATACTAGAAAGTGTATGTTTCAATACAGAAGGAATTGAGAAAAACAGACCTAATTTGAAAGACAAGACTGTGAACCACAACCAGAAGAATAAAGTGAGCTTAGATCATGGCTAAAAGTTCAATCATATGAAGCGGATGCTCCAGCTAAAACTAAATCCACTCAAAGATGCCCCAGAAGTGAGAACCTCTCTTCATAGTAGTGATATCATAAGCAGAAAATCTACAAAAATTAAATAAGAAGTATTTCTCACTAGTTACTACTCAGGAAAATGCCTAGGAGGAAATTAACAGTTGTTTGTGTAGTAACAACAACAACAACAAAATCAATAGAGGAAAGATACAGTTTGCCTATCAAAAACACAACACGTACTATTGAGAATTTCTTGAGTAATTCAAAGATGTTTTATCTTCTAAGGTCAGTGTCATTAAGTCAAGTTTTAGTACGTATCTCACTGAATGAAACTGCTGCATGGAAGAATCCCTGCCTCAGGAAATAGTAACACTCATTTTCTTTTTTTTTTTTTTTTTTTTTTTTTTTTTTTTTTTTTTTTTGAGACGGAGTCTCGCTCTGTCGCCCAGGCTGGAGGGCAGTGGCCGGATCTCAGCTCACTGCAAGCTCCGCCTCCCGGGTTCACGCCATTCTCCTGCCTCAGCCTCCCGAGTAGCTGGGACTACAGGCGCCCGCCACCTCGCCCGGCTAGCTTTTTGTATTTTTCAGTAGAGACGGGGTTTCACCGTGTTAGCCAGGATGGTCTCGATCTCCTGACCTTGTGATCCGCCCGTCTCAGCCTCCCAAAGTGCTGGGATTACAGGCTTGAGCCACCGCGCCCGGCTCACTCATTTTCATAATGCCTTTTTGTGAAATGCCTTATGTTGCTATCAATATGGCAGCTTACAGTCTTGATTGTTTCCTGCCCTTTACTGAGACAGAAGATGAAGTTGACTGAGAGAGAATTGAACAGTAGTGAAGAGAACATTGGAGAGACCTACAATAGGCTAAATAAAGAGCCCTTAGGTGGTGTATGATGGGCCTCCAAGCATGTAATTGCTGTCTTTGAATGCATAATAGTATATTCTAAACAAACAAGTGGGAGAAAGTTATAAAAATAATATTTCAGATAAATATTGGGTTTGATTTTTGAATACTTTAGTTTTTCAATAAGATTGATTTCTTTGACCTATTCAGTTGTCTCCCTCACTGAGGTAATAAATCAGAAATAGAATAGTGCTTTGTCCGACACTGTATGGGAAATTTCTCCCTTGCATACACAATTGTATCAATCTATGTTATACAGCTTTCCAACTCCAGATGTTATTCTAACTGTATTTTTCTCACAGCAAAAAAATTTATACAAGTTTATGAATAAATAATTGTATACAGACTAATGTGAGTGAAAAGCAAAATTATTAGTTCTGTAAATAAGGCTTGTAATAAAATCTACTTGCTTTATACATATATATATACATACATATATATTGCCAGGGGGCTTGGGTTCATTATTTTAAATTAAAAAAAAAATCCTCAAGTTAAATATCTCTCATTAGATAATTATTAGGTAGAGAAATAAAAGGGTATATAATATCATGATACCACAGAAGAACCTGGGAAAAAGAAAAGACAGATGTACTAAATTAATCAAGTTACCAATGCAATCAGACAACAGAAAAGATGTTTATCTGTAAAAATAATTGCATTTAACACATTTTTAGACAGGTTTTTTCCCTAATTAAATGAACAACAACAATGGCTTAAATCTCATAGAAAGACGTTAGCATTCTATTAGTAAGTTATTTGATTTTCCATTAAAGCTGTCTACTGGTGAAAATCATTCAAATAAATTTTGGAACATGATAAAAAATAAGTGAGTGGGCTGTAATTGCAGAATTCATTTGAGGCCATTCTTTGGTTTCAGAGTTTACAATGACTTGAAACAAATACATTATAAAATTATAAAATTTATTTGAATTGAAATTTAAATTATAATTTCTATGACTGATCTAAAATAACTATTCATTTTAATTTTTGTTGAATAACAAATCTATTAAATTACTCTTTTAGTTTTTAACTAAAAATTAATATAGTTTAAAATTCAATATTTATCTACATGCATCTATCCATATCACATATACACATACAACACATACATATCTACATACATGCACAGAGTTTTATTTTTATTTTCTGGATATTCTGAAATTTTAATATAAATTCCCTTTTTGTTTCTCAAGATTTTGTTTTCAGTAAATGTACCCTTAAGTTTTATGGTCTTTATTTTTCTGTAACTAAAAAAATAATTTTGGTTTAATTGCTCTTTATGAAATTGGTTGACATTTTCTTTCAGCCAAATATGGGCTAAAATTTTCAAATATAGAAATAAAATAAAATAAAGGCTAAAATGATCACATTATAAAGATATTTCATCAACAATCTAAGAAATTGTGTACTGGCAGTTTTTATTGCTCACCCATTAAATTTCAACCATTAAATCACCCTTACTAATTACATTATGTCTGGACATATTTATATATCGTATATCTTCATTATGAGTCATAGAGTATAACTTTATATAAAGTGCCTTTCTATATACTATTTAATGCTTTCAAGACCTGGACTCAGAATTGTCTTATACCAAAATCAGACCCACACTTTCTTATTTCACATTTGTTTCTAAAAGCTTTCCACTATGTGGTCTACTTTTCATTTATTCATCTTCTTGTTACCTGATTATTCTTTTAGGTACTTCCTTACTTTCTGTCACAGTAAAAAGTTCCATTTCTTCTCCCTTGTCCCTGAATCAGCCATTTCATGAAGAAGCCCTGGTTTCTTTTAGCATTGAGTGATATTTATAAAACGAGATCTGGGTGCTAGTTGTGCTTTTTCTTACTGGGGTATCATAGATTCTAGGTCTTTTCAGTGGACAGATTTAGTAAAAACACATATTTGTACATGAACACAGACATACCCTTATCTCTATCAACCATCTATCCATCTTTCTCTATTAATCTATCAAACAACTAGAAGTTCACTTTGATACCTCTAAATTTGATTGAACGTTGCAGCATTTATTCTGTCGCAATTTCTACATTTGTAAGGCTCTTCTTTGAAAGCAAGAAATCTGGCAACTAGGATCCTACTATTCTCAATACATTTATACTTACTGGCTCAGTACCAGTGTATATACTTACACTTCTAATTTGAATTGTCCAAAGTTCACCAATGATCTCCAGCTGGTGGGTCTCAGACTTGTCACCTTCTATTTGCCCACTTAGGCATTCTGGACTAAACCTGGGCCCTGATCACATTGATTCACTCATACTAGATATGTTCAGTGAACTGAAAGGTCAATTATGATCAATAAGAAGTGGAAGGCACATTAGGTTAAGTTTTTATGTAAAGAATTTTAAAGTTTTACAAAGTCTAAACTGTCAGTGTTTACCTTTGCCAATCGGTTTATTACTATAGGCTTATATCCATGTTGACTCTACCTCACCACCTAAACATCCTTAAGAATCTCAAATTCAATATATTTCAGTAAGATTTCATCATTTTCCTCAAAATTTGTTCACATTCTTGTTAATATAATCAACTTTCCAGTTTTCTTAAGATAAAGTATTTCACTTAATCCTCTTTTCTCCTTTACAGTCAGATGATCGATTGCAAAACTCTGGTTTTAATCCCTAAATATCTGTATCTATCCAATACTTATAAAGTATTGTTTCAGGCCAGGCGTGGTGGCTCACGCCTGTTATCCCAGCACTTTGGGAGGCTGAGGCGGGTGGATCACGAGGTCAGGAGTTCGAGACTAGCCTGGCCAACGTAGTGAAACCCTGTCTCTACTGAAAATACAAAAAAAAAAAAAAAAAAAAAAATAGCCGGGCGTTGTAGTGGATGCCTGTAATCCCAGCTACTCAAGGAGGCTGAGGCAGGAGAATTGCTTGAACCTGGGAGGTGGAGGTTGCAGTGAGCCAAGATCGTGCCATTGCACTCCAGCTTGGGCAACAGAGCAAGACTCCGTCTCAAAAAAAAAAAAAAATATATATATATTGTTTCAGCTGCTCTAATAAGGAGATCTGTCTACTTAAAGAGTTATTTAAATAAAATTGATATTCATTTCTCTATCACATGAAATGCAGTGCAGATATTCCAAAGCAAGTATAGCACCTTTATTATCATGAAGTGTTAAGTCTCTAAAGCATGGCTGGTCTTGTTGCTACTCTATAATGTAATATGTTTAGGGGAGTTTGTGTATATGGGTGTGTGTATGTGTGTGTGTGTTTTAATATATCTTGATTTTGGTTAACGAAGGATTCTGGGACAGTAAGTGAATAAATTTTTATCAGATTTTGAGAAATCTTATTCATTATTTTTCCCATTCTCATATTTATATTGTTCTAGTATTTCAAATACAGTTAGGTTAAACCATTGGATATTGTCACTAGATACCTACAGTTTCTTTATTTTCTCTATTTTTCAGATGGATTGATATCTTTTCTCCTGTCTTCATGTTGACTAAATCTTCAGCCATGTCCAGTCTCCATCATCAGTATGCTTATAAGCAGTGATTTAAAAAGTTATTCAACTTTTAACATATAGAATTTCTATTAGGTTCTGTTTGATACTTTCTATATATTTGCTGTAATTTTCTATTTTTCCACTCTCTAAGACCAAATTTTGTATAATTTCCTTTGACACCTCTAAATTTGATTGAATGTTGCAACATTTACTCTGCCTTAAAAATGAGTAAATGAATAATTTTTCACCCTATATATAACAGCTACTTTAAAATATCTATTTTATCAATATCTGAGTCATTTGTTGGCTGAATTCTTTTGACAGTTTTTTCTTTAGCAATATGTTGTTTTCATGTTTATTCTCATGTTAAGTACACTTTGTTTATCTACTGGATATTATGATGACATAGTATAGAGATTGTGGATTCTATTATCTTTCTTCCGAAGAATGCTAATTTTATTGCATTATGGACTTCTATTACTGGCTGATCTCCTAGACCTTTTGTAGGATCAATTTTAAGTTTTCTTATTGCAGCTTTGTGGAAAGCACAAAGTATTTTCCAACCCCCTCTTAGCAGGACTCAATCGCCCACTTCTGTTTCCCTTACAGATATTGTCTGTACTTGGTTTTAGACTTTGTGTTAGTCTAAGGCAGTTGTCTCAACCAGAGGTGAGTTGGCAATGTTTGGAGACATTTCTGGCTGCCACAAATAGGGAAAGCTCTACTGGCACCTAGTGGTAAGAGCCCACAACAAAGAATTACCTAGGCCAAAATACCAATAGTGCTAAGACTGAGAAACTTGCCCTAGGGTATGCCTAGTACTTCTAAATCAATGTGTCTCTGGTGTTTGAGGTAGCTTCCCAGGATATTACCTAATGTCACTGATCCCTTGCTAGTATAGCCACCAACATTCCTCAGCATTGATTCACCTCTAGTATCTCTATTTTTCCTCTCAATACTGAAGCACCTATTCTCAGTATAGCCCAGGTGCTATTACTGTGCAAATGTTGAGTCTAGAATTTTGTCAAGGACTTATGAAAAGCCCATGCATAAATGTATAGTGATCCTATCTGCATAGCTCTTCCTGTCTCTTCTCCTGCTCTGCAGAGTCCAGCACTTCAGTTGTACCAAATTCTGATCTCTGCCCCCAAACCTCAACAGATTGACAACCTGCTTGAATTTCAGCTTCCGGAATATAATCCAGATTTACCTGATGCTCTGAACTCAGGATTAACATTCAAAAAATCAATCAGCATTTTTTATTACCACACAAATTTATGTTTATTTTTCCTTTTATTGCCAAGTTTTCAAATCAGTTTGGTATTTCTAGGTGCCATATGTTTCATATTATTCAGAAGATAACAGATAATTTTCTGTTAACTCTCTGTTCTTCACTTTTATGAAGTTCTGAACTGAAAAAGAATCTGGCTTATTCAAGAGCCATTTTTAGTACGTGAGATGATTTATTCACACCTCAGGATAATTTGAGCCCCATTAAGACAGGAATATGATCCAAATGAATTTTCTCTGTTAATAACTCAAATATGCTGTTGGTTTATTTCCAACTATAACTGAATTGTAAGAAGTTAGCTAATAGGTGTCACTTCTCATTCATAAAACTGTCATCTCTCTTTTTAAACATCCTTGCAGAAATTTGTGCATTTGGATTAATGAGGATCCACTGAAAATTTCTACATTGTAATACTCAGTATAAACAAATTAAAGGCCATTATTCCAAAAATGTGTGGGCATTTAATAAATTGTGTTGATGGAGCTAAAAGTCAGAGTGCTTAGTTTCCAATCCTATATCTAAGAGCAGCTGTCAGACTTTGGATATCCTTCTTAAGTATTAACCCCTTGCTAGTATGGCCACAAACATTACTTATTGCCTTAGTTTCCTCTTCCATAAAATAGGGATAATAGTAGCATCTACATAAAAAGATAGTTGAAAATTAAATGAGTTAATTTAAGTCACTGTGTTCATTTCTCTTTCTTCACACATACTAAATCAATGAAAATTAATGGCTATTATTTTTTTAATTGCTCTTATTTGAGACTTTTTCAATTTTTTAATGTTTTATTTATATTGACATATAATAATTACACACACTTATGGAGTACAATGTGACATTTTGGTACATGTACATATGGCATAATAATCAAATTAGGGTAATTAGCATATCCATCATGTCAAACGATGATTATTTCTTTGTGGTAAGAACATTCAAGTCCTTTTTTTCTGGCTATTTTGAAATATACATTATGGTTAACTGTAGTCACCCTACTATGCAACAGAACACCAGCACTATTTCCTTGTAACTGTAACTTTGTATCTGGTCCCCAATCCCCTTTTACTGGAGACTTCTAAGTGTGGGATTTTATTATCAAATTCAGGAGGCCATATCCTCATGGCTCTTTTGAGAAACCTCCCAATAGTATGGATCTCAATTTCTACTTCTGTTTAATCCCAAATTAAATTTACCTTGATAAATAGAAACAGTATTTAGCAAATCAAACAGTTCATACAGTAACCACTGCTATGATCATAGATGGCTGACTAGATACTCCTCAGACTTTCCTCCTACTGTTAAATTTACACCTAAGACAAGACATAAGATATGCACTTTGTCATGACTCCCTATTACACTTATAGTGAGAAGCCTACAGAAAGTGTGGAGATAGGAGTGCAAGTAGGAACTCAAACCCTACTTGCCTTTTTCAAAAGTTCTTAATTTCAATTCTAGTAGTGCTGCCCAATAAACCCTATACCATTCTCTAAGAAACCTTCCCTTGTCCTTATTAGAGTAAATTAATACTTCTCTTAGTCTGTTTAGGCTACTATAACAAATTACCACAGAATAGAGTATTAGTTCATTCACACACTGCAATAAAGAACTACCTGAAACTGAGTAATTGATAAAGAAAAGAGATTTGGCTCACAGTTCTACAGGCTGCACAGGAGGCACATGGCTGGAGAGGTTACAAGAAAGTTACAATTAAGTCAAAAGGGCAAAGGGAAAGCAAGTGCCTCTTCACATGGTGGTAAGAGAGATAGCAAAGGGGAAAGTGCTACACACTTTTAATCAAGAAGATCTCATGGGAACTAATTTGCTGTCATAAAAACAGCAAGGGAGAAGTCTGCCCACAGAGTTCAATCACCTCCCATTAAGCTCCTCCTCAAACACGTGGGGATTACAATTCGACACGAGATATGAGTGGGGATAGAAAGTCAAACCATATCTTTCTGCCTTGGCCCCTCCCAAATCTCATGTCCTTCTCACATTTCAAAACAAAATTATGCTTCCCAACAGTCCTCCAAAGTCTTCAGTCATTTCAGCATTAACTCAAAAGTCCAAGTCCAAAGTCTCATCCGAGAAAATACAAGTCCCTTTAACTATGAGCCTGTAAAAAAGAAAAAAAAATTAATTACTTTGAAGATACAATGCGGGTACAGGCATTGACAAAATACTCCCATTCCACAAGGGAGAAATCAGCCAAACAAAGGGGATACAGGCTCCATGACAGTCCAAAACCCAGCAGGGAAGTCATTATATCTTAAAGCTTCAAAATAATTTCCTCTGACTTCATGTCTTACATACAGGCCACATTGACACAAGGGGTGAGCTTCCAAGGTCTTGGACAGCTCTGCTTTTGTGGCTCTGCAGGGTACAGTCCCCCATGGGTGCTTTCACAAGCTGGTGCTGAGTGCCTGTGGCTTTTCCAGGCACATGGTGCAAGTTGTTGGTGGATCTAACATTCTGGGTCTGGAGGATGGTGGCCTCCTTCTTTCAGCTCCACTAAACAGTGCCCCAGTGGGGACTCTGTATGGGAGGTCTAATTCCTTATTTCCTCTCTGCACTACTCCAGTAGAGGTTCTCCATGAAGGCTCTGCCCCTGTAGCAGACTTCTGCCTGGACATCCAGGTGTTTCTATACATCCTCTGAAATTTAGGTACTCTCTTCACCCACAGCTTAACACTATGTGAAAGTTGCCAAGGTTTGGGGCTTGCATCCTCTGAAGCAACAGCTCAAGCTATACCTTGGCCCTTTAGCCCTGGCTGTTGCTAGGGTGGCTGGGACACAGGGTACCATATCCTCAGGCTGCACAGAGCAGTGGGGCCCGGGCCTGACCCACAAAACCATTATTTTTTCCTAGGACTCTAGGCCTGTGATGGGAGGGGCAACCACAATGGTCTCTGAAATGCTCTAGAGGCATTTTCCCCATTGTCTTGGCTATTCACATTCAGCTCTTTACTTATGCAAATATCTGTAGCCTGCTTGAATCCCTCCCCAGAAAATGGGGTTTTCTTTTCTACCATATGGTCATTCTGCAAATTTTCCAAACTATTACGTTGATTCTCTTTTAAATATAAGTTTCAGTTTCAGGTCTTTTCCTTGTTTATGCAAATGAGCATAGGCTTTTAGAAGCAGTCAGGCCACATCTTGATGAACACTTTTTTACTTAGAAGTTTCTTCTGCCAGATATCCTAAATCACCTTTCTTAAGTTCAAAGTTCAACAGATCCCTAGAGCAGGGGCAGAGTGCTGCCAGTCTCTTTGCTAAAGCATAGCAAGAATGACCTTTACTCCACTTCCCAGTAAGTTTCTCATCTCCATCTCCAACTCCCTCAGCCTGGACTTCATTGTCCATATTACTCTCAGTCTTTTGGTAACAACCATTCAGCCAGTCCCTAGGAAGTTCTAAACTTTCCATCATATTCCTGTCTTCTTCTGAGCCCTACAAACTGTTTCAACCTCTGCCCATTACCAGTTCCAAAATCACTTCCACATTTCCAGTTGTCTTTATAGCAATGCCCTACTTCTCTGGTACCAATTTTATATGTTAGTCTGTTCTCACATTGCTATAAAGAACTACCTGAAACTGGGTAATTTATAAAGAAAAGAGGTTTAATTGGCTCACAGTTCTTCAGGCTGTACAGGAAGCATGACTATGGAGGCTTCAGGAAACTTACAATCATGGTAGAAAGGTGAAGGAGAAGCAAGCATGTCTTCACATAGCAGCAGGAGAAAGAGAGTGAAGGGGGAAGCACAATACACTTTTAAACAACCAGATCTCATGAGAACTCATTCACTATCATGGCTATCATCAGAAAAGCAAAGGAGAAGCCCAACCCCATTATTCAGTCACCTCCCACAAGGGCCCTTCTCCAACATGTGGGGATTATAATTTGACATTAGATTTGTGTGGAAACATAGAGCCAAACCATGTCAACCAGTTAGCTTATGAATAACAGAAATTTTTTCCTTACAAGTTGTGGACTCTAGGAAATTCAAGATCAAAGTGGCAACACATTTCATGTCTGTTGAGGGCCAGCTTCCTGGTTCATAGATGGCCATCTTCTCACTGTATTTTGCATGATGGCAGGAGGTGAGGAAACTCTCTAAGGCCTATTTTATAAGAACATTAATCCCATTCATGGGTACACTACTCTCATGACCTAATCACCTCACAAAGGCCCCACCTCCAAATACCATAACATTTGGGATTAAGTTTCAACATATAATTTTAGGGAGACAAAATCATTCAGTGTATATCAGTACTAATTTGAAATTTAAAGAACTTTATATTTTCTTTGGGGTCATATTTTACCCCTGCCAGGAACTCTAGCTACTTGTGTAATTATTTCCTCCCACTCTTATTTATTCATCTTCTTGGGGTATAATATGTCTCTTATTTATCTCTCTTTGTTTTCCTGCAGTGAGCAAAAATACACTCATAAGTAATAATCTACATTTATTAAACTAAATATACTAAAGTTATAAACATTTTATAACATGCAAGAACTGTGTTATTTGCACTTAATTACAAAACTGTATTTCAATTTCTGATTTTCATAGCCAAATATGGCACCTCACTTGTAAATAATAGGAGAGGCTGAGTACCTAAGGAAGAGGGTCTTACCAGGACAAGTGAGGGATGATGGGTAGGAGAGAATTGTCATTAACTCAATCTTTATGCCCTTTCAGAACAACAAGACTCTACTTCTTGGTTGAGTGGAAAAACACGTATGCATTAGATTATGGGAAATACCAACAGTCAGTCTGGGCTACTATACCAGAATACTATAGACATGCTGGCTTAAATAACAAACATGTATTTCTCACAGATTGGAGTCTAGAAAGCCAAAGTTAAAGATGCTGGCTCTTTCAAACCTGGACCCTCTTCTAGATTTGCAGAATCTGTGTTCTATCTGAGAGAAGAATCTCTGGTATCTCCTCCCCTTTCTTATAAGGGCACTAATTCCATCATGGGGCCTTCAGTCTCAGGACTCCATCTAAACCCAATTCCCTACCAAAGGCCCTACCTCCTAATGCAATCATGTTGGGGATTAGGTCTTCAACCAATGAATTTGAAGGGAACACAGACATTCAGTACATCATAACTCTTTTCAACATCTTTTGATGTTTATAATATAGTAGATAAGAACACAAATAAGTCAAAACCCATCACAATTTAAAAATAAATAAAATGTTTTGGTTGGTAATGATTAAAAACTTACATCTATCTAGAACCACTAAATCTCCTAAAATGATATAAGTTTCTATTGAAATATGATAGGCATCATTATGTCAGTCTTACAGAAGTTTCTTTTTGTAAATGAGTTTATGCCTCAACATGTGTTTTTTCTCTGGGCTATCTTAGTATATCACATTATATTAATAATACTTAGATATAATGCAGAAAAATAAGTTAATACAGACATCTTGTTCATAGATATAGCTTACTTCTTATTTCAAAATTTTACTAGGGCCTGGGTGAAGTGGCTGATGCCTGTAATCCCAACACTTTCACAAGGTGAGGTAGGATGATTGTTTTAGCCCAGGAGCTTGAGACCTGCCCGGGAAACATGGTAAAACCCTGCCTCTACCAAAAAAAAAAAAAAAAAAAAAAAAAATCAAAAAATTAGGCAGACATGGTGTCACAACCCATAGTCCCAACTACAAGGGAGCGTAAGGTGAGAGGATCACTTGAGCCCAGGAGTTCAAGGCTATGGGGAGCTACAACTGTGCCTCTGCACTGCAGCCTGGGTGACAGAGCAAGACCCTGTCTCAAAAAAAAAAAAAAAAAAAAAAAAGGACTAGGTTTCTAATAAATTCACTCTCCAACATGTTCATCACAACCACTTTCAGTTACATTAGAAATATTTGATCATATATTCTTTGCTCTTTTATTTTTGTATCTCCATAAATTTATAGTTCATTTCAGGAGGCTGCTATGTGTGGTTGCTTCAACTAATTGGTGTTGAGACAATTTTCCTGACTCACTGAGATTATGGTTCATATGTAGCAAAAGACGTAATTCACAATGACTGCTTATTCTGATTAGCTTCTGTGATGAAAGTTCTAGAACCACTCAATATGAAATTGTATATATAAACTAAAATATTGCATAAAATTTCTGGTGATTCAGTTGCCCCATGAAATACATGAATTCTCCGAGCCATTTCTAAGCAAAGCAAAGCAAACAAGCAATAGGGTATGATCTATAATGAACCGCAACTGAGAGGTTTAGCATTTGGCTAAATTTATGCAATCACTTGAGAGATGATAAACAGAAGAACCTTGGCATTTCTACTAATGATTAAAAACATACTTAGGAAAAAACCCTCAAACAAGAAAACCCAACCTAATAAGGCAGCTAATGCTGGGTGTCAGTCTTCCTCTACTGCTACCTAAGAGAGTACTTCAAAAGATAAAGGCATAGTCACTAAAGCAAAATACAAACCCAGTTAACATACATTTGAGATGGAATATTTTTGCATGCACCTTCCTCAAAATATCTCTGCTGTCTTCACCCTAAGACTTTCTTCATCAAAATAGCATTACACATAGAATTCTTCTCTTCTTCTTCTTCTTTTTTTTTTTTGAGACAGAGTTTTGCAATTGTTGCCCAAGCTGGAGTGCAATGGCATGATCTCGGCTCACCGCAACCTCCACCTCCCAGGTTCAAGCAATTCTCCTGCCTCAACCTCCGGAGTAGCTGGGATTACAGGCATGCGCCACCACGCCCAGCTAATTTTGTATTTTTAGTAGATATGGGATTTCGCCATGTTGGTCAGGCTGGTCTCCAACTCCCGACCTCAGGTGATCTGCCCGCCTCAGCCTCCCAAGGTGCTGAGATTACAAACGTGAGCCATTGTGCCCAGCCTGAGCCACTGTGTCCTGGTCTTTAGAATTCTTTTTTTTTTTTTTTTAAATTTTTGAGACAGAGCCTCACTCTGTTGCTCAGGCTGGAGTTCAGTGGCACAATCTCAGCTCACTTCAACCTCTGCCTCCCAGGTTCAAGTGATTCTCCTGCCTCAGCCTCCCGAGTAATCCTGAGCTGGGATTACAGGCAAATGCCACCATGCCTTGCTAATTTTTGTACTTTTAGTAGAAACAGTGTTTCACCATGTTAGCCAGGCTGGTCTCAAACTCCTGACCGCAGATAATCTGCCCACCTCAGCCTCCCAAAGTGCTGAGATTACAGAGGTGAGCCACCGCACACAGCCTAAAATTCTTATTATGCTGAAGCACATTATATCTCAACACTAGGGTTGACATATTGGTAATATCTGTCATTTTATGTTAATCAGGATAGGCTTATCTATGATGTAGAAACAAATTAAACCCCAATCTCAGTGGCTTAACTAAATAAGAATGCATTTAATGCTTATCTTATGGATCTACTGAATATCAGTGGGAGGAAGGAGTGGTACTTTGCTCCACACAGCCACTTAGTAAACAAGACTGACAGAGATGCTACCTGTGTTGTAGCTATGTCATCATGAATATATAGTCAAGAATGAAGAGGAAAGAAAAGAAAAGAAAAAGTGAAGTCTCTTGTGGTATATTTTAAGAGACAGGCTTGGGTATTACTCCTGCTCAAATCCCATTGGCCAGAGCCAAGTCACTTGGCTCCAAAATAAAATGCAAAAAGGACTAGGAAATATCATATGTTGAGGAAGAGGTAATTGAAAGAGTTAGGTGAGCACCAATTATTACCTCTAAAAAGATACCTATGTTCAATGCTAAATTTTAGAATGTATATATTTTTAAATGATTTCTGATATCTACTTTTCGGTGGCTGACATTTATGCTTCCTACTAGCATGTTCCTCTTTGTGTTATTTGTGATATGAAAGTGCTGTTGACCCTGTGCTAAAATTGACTAACAATAAAATTTGAAGAGGATTGTATAATGATGTTAAAAAATCAGAAAATATTTTCAATGACTGGCAACAATATTTTTATTCAAAAATTAAGCTTGTATTTGAAGTGTGAATATTGCCCAAATCCTATTGACCAGAACCCAGATAGTTGGTCCCAGCATAACTACAAGGAATGCTGGGAAATGTCTTTCTGTGCTCAAATGAGAACCCTCAAGGGAATGAAAAGAATTTATTAAGAAAAAGAGGTAGCTTTTGGCACAGATAAGTGAGGCAATCAGTACAAAATTGGCTCATCACACTTACTACCAAATGTTCTGTTACAGATCTATATAATTCATAATGTTTTAAAGTCCTGTTACTTTCAGTAAGAGAAGTGATATATATAAATTATGCTTCTCTTGGAACACACCTTTAATTATTTTTAATAGCATTTGTTAACAAAGTAGTCATTGATTGGATTGATTGATCTAGTTGTAGTATCCAAGGAAGCAAAGCCTTTAGAAGAATCAACAGCAGTATGAACAGCACTCTTTATCAAGCAGATTAATAATCTCTTTTCCTACAGAGTAATCTTGGAAAAGGCTGAAAAATATTTACTTTCCAAAATAATTTTTGTCTAAAATTATTCTCGTACCAAGTTTGAAATAAACCTAATTTTTCATTAACACTAAAACACATGGTCCACAATGAAAAAATATCAGCCACTTAGACATGCAAACTTGCTTTCTAATTAGCGCACTTGGCAAAATATATATTGAGAATATTAGCATAATGATAAGTCATCAACTTTCCAAAGATAAAAAAAGAGGAAGAACTAGGTCCTATAAATGGTTTTGTTTTGAGTTCCCTCTATGATACACTTAGACAACAGGGCAGTAAGACACCAGAGGAAAGAAGTGACAATATTTATAGTTCTTCCAAAAAACTAATTGTGCTTAACCATCTGTTTTACTGACCTGAAAATGCTTTGTGGAGTTAGGATAAGTAGAATCTAAATACAACTCATTAGAATAAATGTTTTAGAAATCACTGATCTGTACAAAAATGGAGCCTCCAAGCAGAGATAAGAGCCTTGGTAACTGAGTTTCTATCACCCTGCAGCTTCCAGGAACATTAGTGTTCCTCAAACACTTTCTGTACTCTTGAAAAGAAAAAAGGTATACAGTGATATGTTTTCTTGTCTTTAGTGAAATAACTACTTGGTGACGCTACACTTTTGTTAGTTTTTCTTTTCCTCTGGAAAGCAAATGAAAATATTTGCCAATTTACATAATGAGACACATAGTCACAATTTTTCCTAAATGAAGGATATTTATTCTACTAGGAACATATAGATTAAACAAAATAAAAACTAACAAATGAAAGCCTTCATATTTCAACTGCATAAAAATCACGCAGCCTGATTTTCTCACTTTTGCTAAAAACCAGGTTCCTAAGTGGAGGAATTCTTGTAGAATTTAAAAACTTCTTCTGAAATTACCTGGAGGCCATTATCATAAAAGAGAATATGTTACACTTTTTTCTCCACATTTATACTTTCTTTTTTTTTTTTTTTTTCTTTTGAGACAGAGTCTCACTCTGTGGCCCAGGCTGGAGTGCAGTGGCCTGATCTCGGCTCACTGCAAGCTCTGCCTCCCGGGTTCATGCCATTCTCTGCCTCAACCTCCCGAGTAGCTGGGACTACAGGCGCCTGCCATCACGCCTGGCTAATTTTTTGTATTTTTTGTAGAGACGGGGTTTCACCGTGTTAGCCAGGATGGTCTCGATCTCCTGACCTCATGATCCGTCCACCTTGGTGTCCCAAAATGCAAGGATTACAGGCGTGAGCCACCACGCCCAGCCCACATTTATATTTTCTTAAAGGTGCCAACTAGAATTTTTGAATAGCATAAATTGCTTCAATTTTGAAAAGTTTATCCTACACTACTATACTTCTGGGATATCATCTAGATAAAGCAAAATAAACCTATTTATTCTAAGAGTGGAAGAAAAATAGCTAGTTCTCAAAGCAGCCTAGTGAAATTATCCTGATAAAAATAAAACCTTTTCTCTTTTTTCTTTTGATAAGTATAACCACACAAGCTCTGATTACCTTCTTCTAGTACTTGTTTTTCTGCCTCATCTGGAGGTATGTTCTTTGAGGAACCTTCAATATAATAGTCCACCAGTCTGTATCATACATTTCATCTACCCATGACATAAATTAACTATTGGCAAAATTGGTATCTCAGGCTTATGCTGGAAGATTTGAAGTTTTGCACAAACACCATCAATATAATCTCCTTCGGCCTAGGGAGGCACCAGTAGCTAGCTACCCTTCTTTTCCTTCAGGACTATGTCAGGATTAAAACCATGATTTAGCATCATATGTGCCTCAGGGAAGAGCGATATGTCTCCTGCTACAGTTGTGGGTGTGTAAATTCTTTTACGCAACATATATTCTCTTAATTATCTTGAGGAATGCTGGATCATGATATGGTTTGGCTGTGTCCCCACACAAATCACATCTTGAATTGTACTCCCATAATTCCCACATTTCATGGGAGGAACCCAGTAGGAGGTAATTGAATCATGGAGGCAGTCTTTCCCGTACTGTTCTTGTAATAGTGAATAAGTCTCATGAGATCTGATGGTTTTAAAAATGGGGGTTTCCCTGCACAAGCTGTCTTTTCCTGCTGCCATCCATGTAAAACATGACTTGCTCCTCCTTGCCTTCTGCCATGATTGTGAGGTTTCCACAGCCACATAGAACTGTAAGTCCATTAAAACTCTTTCTTTTGTAAATAGCCCAGTCTCATGTATGTATTTATCAGCAGCATGAAAACAGACTAAAACAGACCGTGACAACCGTTGACTAAGTGGTTCAAATGTACTAAATCATTTTTTTTTGCATCTAAACTTATTTTTACCACATTCTATGCAATTGCAATGACAGGACTCTACTATAGATCCAAACTCAGTTTTGCCCTTATAAAAGTCTGCAGAGAATGGAAAAAAATCATAATTTTACTTTTACAGTGAAGAAATTCACATTCAGAATGCTGTTTAGCTCATCTATAGACACTGAGATTCTTGATAAAAGTAAAAATTTCCCAATCAAATCCAAGAATAGGAGGTGATAAATCTCTCCTCCCCATCCCCGCCAAAATCACAAGTTCTAAAGAAAAGACTAGCAAGGAAGTAACCAAGACTGTTCTTGCATTTTTTTAGCCTTCATCCTACCTTAGATTTTATATGGAAAAACAAAATTTTTTTAAAGAAAAATTTTTAATAAGAGCATTGTTTGCTACATAGTGAGTCCGTGCATTTCTTTTGTCTTCCCAGGAAACATGTGGGTATATAGTGGGGGGGAAAGAGTATCTTCCTGTCACCACGGGGAGGCTAACTTGAATAAGGGATGTGCCTTTAAGAAGGGAGACTAACATCTATCCCCTGGCTAGATAATTGTGGAGATACAAAATTCATCAGCTAGGCCAGCTTCATGCCCAAAGAAGCTGAGAAAAAAATAAAAATCCCATGGAGTGTTCAGCACTTGGAGAGCTCGTAACAACAAGGATGCATACTTCAGATAGAGCGTAATAAAAAACACAGATGGTAGGAAGTCTCTAGGTGTTTGGAACAAACTTACCTAGAAAGACTATGTGGTAAATTGAGGTGATTCTGGCATTAAAAAACTAAGAACCTCTGGGGTTTTGCTGGGAAGTTGTAGTGGTCAGTCTGCATTATAGAATTCTATAATTTAAAATTACTTTGCACTTAATTAAATCAGCAAATTTAAATCATGGCAATATATAGGGAAAACTCCAGTAACCTATCCCAATGTTTCCTAATGATCAAACATAAAGAAATACTGATTGGAATTGCTTCCTTTTCCTTTAGCTATTTTAACTGTATGTAGGCTGCTAGTCTATAAAGTACTTTAGGGCAAAGTCTATGTCCAAATGTGTTTATACCTTACAACGCTTAATACAATGTTACTAATTCTGTAGATTCTCAGTTAACACTTATTGAGATGATCTTCCATTATGCATTATAGAAAGGTTTGCTTACATTATATATTTTTGTAGTTATACACAATTTAAAAGGAAAGAGACTGATTTGATCTACCCTGCATAATGCGTTATGTTTGTGTGTGATTATGTGTATCTACATGGTTGTGTGCACACATTTGTATGTGTGTGCTAGCATTTCATAATCCATCAATCCTGAAGAGTACTAGTTTCTCTACATCCAGATCTATAGATCCACATGGGATATTGCAATTTTTTTAAGAAGCTTTAATAATTGAATAAAAGCCTTAATGTTTTTAATATGTAAATGGAGTGCAACGCCTTTTATCCATGGAATTACAGTTGTGATGGGATAAAATGAGCTACTACCTGTATATGCAAAATGCCTGACACAGATTGTGTAGATTAGGAAAAGGAGAGAGAGGGACAACTTCAATGCACTGTAGTGAAAGGTCAGAGATAAGTAGAGCATAGTTTTAGTTTTATCCTGACTTGGTAATCAGAAGTAGGAGGTAAACTCGTAAAACAAAGTTGATTCTCATTATTCTCAGTAGTTGTGCTCTACACAGTCACTGTGAACACTGACCCAGTGAATACCAAAACACTTTACTTGGGGAAAACATAGAGTTAGTTTCCTAAAAGCTGATAGTCACAATATTTTTGTCAACCAATTAATGGATAACCTTGCTTGATGTTTCTATTTTTAATATATTTTATTTAACATACATTGTTCATTCATTAACATTGACTTCACAACCAATGGTGCTATATAACTCATGCCTACACAAATGGATTTTCTTTGTAAGGCACATTGCAGCCTTCTTGCACTTAGCAATATCAGGTAACAGTTAAGCACTATAGTTGGGGAACATTTTAAAGAGCAAAATCACCAACATCACAAAAATATGAAAAACAAACCATGAAAAGAATACGTTTACAGTGTGAGAGTTAAAATAAGAACCAGACATTTGCCTTATTCATCAACAGCTGAGAATGTGCCTGACAGGAAACTCAAACTTTTCTCCACTCCTCACACATCCATGAACGGCAAAAATGTCATATGTACTGATTTTGGAATTCCAAATAAATGTAGTTAGTAAGTAAATTTGCACATATAGAATCTACAAATAATGAGAATTGGCTATATTTTCAAAACTGCAATTTCTTTTGTTGGTAGATAAATTGAGAATAAGGGCCTCTCTACATTTTATGTAATGCTAGAATGTTCAGTGCAGATATACTTGCAAATACCTTATGAAAAGACACACTGAAATGTAT
This sequence comes from Macaca thibetana thibetana, assembly GCF_024542745.1. NCBI lineage: Eukaryota > Metazoa > Chordata > Mammalia > Primates > Cercopithecidae > Macaca > Macaca thibetana. The sequence goes on from NC_065586.1 coordinate 80,383,795, forward strand.
CTTCATTAAAATGAAAGTAATTCTCTAATTTTAGGAAGCAATAATGTCATATATTTCAGAAATTTAGACTTTAATTACAGTTGAGTGTGCGTGTGTGTGTGTATGTTTGAGACAGGATCTTGCTCTATCACCCAGGCTGAAGTGCAGTGGCATCATCATTGTAACCTTAAAGTCCTAGGGTCAAGTGATCCGCCCACCTTAGTGTCCTACAGGCATACACTACCTTGTCTGGCTAGTTTTTACAAAAGTTATAGAGATAGGAGTCTTGTTATGTTGCCCAGGCTGGTCTCAAACTCTTGGCCTAAAGAGTTTCTCCCACCTCGGCATCCCACAGCACTAGGATTATAGGCATGACCCACTGTGCCTGGCCTCAAATTACAGTTTGATATAACCAAGCCACAGTTTCCTAGATGATAGTGTGCTAATCTTTCAAATGCAGAAGAAAACTTGTCTGAACCTGGAAACATAACTCTGTAGACCACAAGAAGATATGGAATAAGACATTTACTAACACAATCTATTACTGTTTTTTTCTTCAAAAATAAGTATAAAATACTTTTTGATGTCTATGACTTATTTAATTATAAAGACATTAAACCTCAAAATGAAAATTGAAAGGTCTTACTATTTGACCCCTTGCCTCCTCATGCTTCCCATTCAAAAGGGCTCATTAAGCCTGCAAAGGCCTCCAATGGTTGTTCCTGGGTTTTGCTTGTCACTTATTTATTTTTAATAAAACATGACAATTGAATTGATTTTACAGATTACTTGAATTTGAACCTTCTCCTACTACTACAGTCAAAACTATGTACATGATGTTTGTATTTAGCACATTGACTTACCAATAGCTGTACTTACAATATATTCTATGGAAAATAATAAGAAAAGTAAAGTCGTTATCTGCTCTGTATTACTTTCAGTGAACATTTATTTGGCTATACATGTAATACCAAAAGTCATTCCAACACAATTATCCACAGTAAAGTGCATTGCTGACCATTCAAAAGCACAGCTGAACCCACAACTAGACAATTAGTCTAATGACCCTACCACCTGTCCAACTGTTAGTTGAAGTCAATGGTCCTTAATAAGCAGAGAAAAATTCATTCATGGGGAATTTATGCTGCTATGTGACTTCTATCACATCCTTCATGAGGATGAACCAACTAAGCTTTGCAATTCAATTTGACCAAATATTTATTGCATGTCTATTGTTTACCATACATTGTGATAGACACTAAAAAGCATTCAAAGCTGAGTAGGCTATGTTTCTTCAGGAAACTCATTTTCCAGTTATGGAGATCAGAAACATACATAAAACACAAAAAAGCTGGGCAACTTAAGATAATTACTGTCCAAGAAGTACATACAAATTACTGTAGGGTTTCAGAGAGGAAGGAACATGCCATTCTAGGAATCGTAAAATGTTTTTGGGGCAAAGGTATGTGCACTGAACCTTGTGTAGTTGGAATTATCTCTTTAGCTGGGAAGGCAAAATAAGCAGAATTTAGCTGGAAGTGAAGGTTTCAGCTTGTGTATTAGAGGCATGTAACAAGGGGATGCTTTGGAAGGGCCTGCAACCTAAAGAGGTGTTTTATGGGAGACAGGGCTGTGAGTGTGTGTATGTGTGTGTGTGTGTGTGTGTGTGTGTGTGCATGCGTGTGCATGAGGCAACAAGATTTATTAAAAATTTTACTATGCCAGAATGAAAAATTCAAACTTAAGTCATAAGAATAAAGGAAACCTTTTGAATAGGGAAATGATATAACGAATGGGTGCAGTGTCTTTAAAGTATCCAGCATGGAGCAGGTACAATCAAGTTTAAAAGAGAAAGATGGGAGTGAGGAGATTAGTTTTAGTGCCTTAGTGGATAGTATGTGCTTTATATGTATTTTCCCATTATATGTCCTTAATAATCCTTTAAAAAGTTGCAACAATTATTTCTATTTTATAAAGTCTTAAAGACTTCAGATGAATTGCTCAAAGTAACAGCTACTTAATTATGAGTGAAAATATAAAATATGACATAGCAATGTTATTATCAGCTAAAATATAAATTATGTAGTCTGTTAGGCTACAGAACATGGAAAGCAAAGGGTTGAATGACTGAATACGAAAATATTTTGTAAATGGTTATAATGGCTTAATAAGGTCACTACCTGCCCCCCAAAATTTGTAATTAATTCACCTAGAAAATTATTTCTCCTGTGCTTTTCTGATGTATGGAACTTTAGGAGAGATGGCCAACACAATAAGCAACTTTACAAGATCTCAGCATTTTTTATAGATAAAGTTAAATATTTTATAATTCTTTGCATTTTTTTTTTTTTTTTAAACAGTCTCACTCTGTCGCCGGGCTGGAGTGCAGTGGCATGATCTCGGCTCACTGCAATCTCTGCCTCCTGGGTTCAAGGGATTCTCCTGCCTCAGCCTCCCCAAGTAGCTGGGACTACAGGCACACACCACCACGTCCAGCTAATGTTTGTATTTTTGGTAGACAGAGTTTCACCGTGTTGGTCAGAATGGTCTTAATCTCTTGACCTTGTGATCCACCTGCCTCGGCCTCCCAAAGTGCTGAGATTACAGGCGTGAGACACTGTGCCCGGCCTGCAAAAATTATTTTTGTTTTTACTTTTACATATGGTGATTTCTAAGAAGTACTTGCATTTGACATCCTTTGATTTTCTAGGCAGTGAGTGTACTGGAGAAACACTCCAAGGTAGAATTCAGATCCCTGAACTGGGCTTCACTTCAGCATAATCAATAAGTCTTGGACATGTGGTCCAAACAAAACTAGAACAATCACTCACATAGTAAAGAAAAAAAACTGTAAAAAGTTTCAAATGTTAAACATGCAATGAACATTTAAAGATAGAACTAATACTTCATTGAAGATCTCCATTCATTTCCCTAATGCTGCACTTTGACGCATGGTACAGCCTAAAAAGAATCAGATGCCTAAGATAGAGTTTAAATGAATGTATGAGTGTGTGTGTGTGTGTGTGTGTGTGTGTGTGTGTGTGTATATGACTTTCGGAAGTCCCTCACTCTGTGTGTATCACCTATGGAATGAGGAAACATAAAAGTACTGTATTAGTCCCTTCTCACATTGCTTATATCCCATTACTGGGTATATACCCAAAGGATTATAAATTATGCTGCTATAAAGACACATGCACACGTATGTTTATTGCAGCACTATTCACAATAGCAAAGACTTAGAATCAACCCAAATGTCCATCAGTGACAGACTGGATTAAGAAAATGTGGCACATATACACCATGGAATACTATGCAGCCATAAAAAAGGATGAGTTTGTGTCCTTTGTAGGGACATGGATGCAGCTGGAAACCATCATTCTTAGCAAACTATCACAAGAACAGAAAACCAAACACCGCATGTTCTCACTCATAGGTGGGAACTGAACAATGAGATCACTTGGACTCAGGAAGGGGAACATCACACACCGGGGCCTATCATGGGAAGGGGGGAGGGGGGAGGGATTGCATTGGGAGTTATACCTGATGTAAATGACGAGTTGATGGGTGCAGCACAGCAACATGGCACAAGTATACATATGTAACAAACCTGCACGTTATGCACATGTACCCCACAACTTAAAGTATAATAATAATAAATAAATTAAAAAAGAAAAAAAAAAGAAAAAAAAAAAAAGAAATACCTGAAACTGGGTAATTTATAAAGAAAAGACATTTAATTGCCTTACAGTTCCGCAGGGTGTACAAGAAACAGTGGTTATTGCTTCTAGGGAGGTCTCAGGAAACTTACAATTATGGCAGAAGGTGAAGGGATGTCAGAGCAAGAGGACAAGAGATAGTGGAGAGGTGCTACACATTTTAAACAAGCAGATCTCACAATAACTCACTATGGCAAGAACAGCACTGAGGGGATAGTGCTGAACCATTCATAAGAAATCCACCCCTGTGATCCAATCACCTCACACCAGGCCTCACTTCCAACACTGGGGATTGCAATTCGACATAAGATTTGGGTGGGGACCCATAGCCAAACTGTATTGTGCATCCTCTGAAATCTAGGTGGAAGTTGTTAAGCCTCCTTTTCTCTTGCATTCTGAGTCAAGATCCAAACCATATCAAGTACTAACCTCAAACCATATTAAATGAGTGAATAACACTAATTAATACAGTGACTGGCACACAATAAGTTCTGTACAAATAGTTATAATTTATCTTTTTTATAGGTTTTAAGCCATCTGGATTCTCCAGAGCTTTAAAAATTAAGTAATAATCATGGTAATCACAAATGCTTGTGTCCCAAGTTAGAAAGGTGGGGTGGAGCACTGTTTGAAGTTGTTGCACAGGTCTCAATTTTCAGTTGGTTGCATGAGAGCTAGTACCTGGGAACAGCTTTATCTAGAAATTAATTCCCCCCAAAGGAGCCCACATCAGGTATGTGAGCTAGCTTTTTTGGATTCTCATAAACACTAAATCAGCTGTTCTTTATAGAAACAGGAACTTGGACCAGGTGATGCAAACAAACTCAGAGTGAATCTCTGGGAAGTTGACTACTCAAGACTCTTACTATTCTTCAAGGAAACTATGAAAGAAAAAAAAATCCAATACTCAAAAAACTAGTCCTCAGGGGATAACAACAGCAGCAACAAACATGCTCCCGTTAGTATAGTCCTTCCTCTTAAGTCATTCTTATTGCCATTGTTTTGTATTATTGTTGCTGTTCAGCAATTTAGAATTGCAATTTCATTTAAAAATGTGCTTTTTGGGGAAAAAACTGAAAAATTACTATAAAAGATATATTATACCCGGTTTAGGGCCTCTATGACCTAAAGGAAAATACGCAGCAGTTGGTAAAATTTCTTTGCATTTTACTGCAGAAAAAAAATCTTCTCTAAATCTTCCTCAAATGTGTAAGGCCAAATGATCTTAACTGTAACTGTCTAACAAAGCTGTTGAAGTGCAGAGATAGCAGACTGAAGCATTCATGTTCTGAATGAAATGTTTCTTACTCTTTCAGAATTTTTAGCAAAATCCGGGAAAACAAAGAGCCTCCTTATGTGGGTGATAAATGTTTATACTACCACTTTCTTTTAAAATTATCCAAGATTTTTTTGAACCAATCTTTAATATCTAAAATAAGGATTATTTTAAAATTTTAAAATCTTATATTACTCATAAGTGAAGCAAAATATACAGTAATTCTATGAAAATTTTACCAGGACATATCAGTTGAAGGAGTGCCCTGTCAAAAGTGATATAATCATTGCCACAGAATATAATTATATAATTAAAAGTGGATACTACAAAAATTAGCTGGGCGAGGTGGTGGGCGCCTGTAGTCCCAGCTACTCGGTGGGAGACTGAGGCAGGAGAATGGCGTGAACCTGGGAGGCGGAGGTTGCAGTGAGCTGAGATTGCGCCACTGCACTCCAGCCTGGGTGACAGAGTGAGACTCCATCTCATAAATAAATAAATAAATAAATAAATAAATAAATAAATGTGAATACTATGGTAGGTAGGATATAAGAATGTAAAGAACGTTCTAATAGTTGGAGTTTTCTCATAATTAGATAAAAAGCTAGCTAATTTTACTTAACACTTCTGTGTATCAGATTTGTCTTAAATGTTTCATGATTATCTTGCTTCCTGACAACAAAAAACTATAGGGAAAGGAATATGTTACCCTCTTTTTACAGAAAAAAAGATTGAGATGCAGAAGGTTTAATTAATTTGTTCAAACATCACGTGGTTGTAATAGCCAATATTTCCACTCATTTTGGTTCCAAGGATATTGAACAGATACACGATTTTGCCTCTGAGAGCTTAGCCTAGATTCATTTGTGATAAAGGCATCTTGTGTGTGTGTGTGAGAAAGACAGGATCTCCCTCTGTTGCCCAGGCTTGAGGGCAGTAGCATGATCTCAGTTCACTGCAGCCTCGACCTTCTGGGTTCCAGCAATTCCCCACCTCAGTCTCCCAAGTAACTAGGACTACAGGCGCCCATCACCACACCCAGCTAATTTTTGTATTTTTTGTAGAGATGGGGTTTTGCCATGTTGCCCTGGCTGGTCTCGAACTCTTGAGCTTAATCAACCCACCCGGCCACAGCTTCCCAAAGTGCTGGGATTACAGGCGTGTGCTGTTTATAAAGGAATCTTTTAATACAAATTCCTGAAAAGACAATCAGCAAAGAAAAGAGACTATTCTAAGACTATTCTGGAAGGTTAGTGTGCAGAAAGGATGGAGAGAGGAAGACATCTTAGGGCGGGAATGAGCGTTACTAAAGCTACCCTACGATATAGGAGTGAGGAAGTACTAAATACTACTACTTTACATGCCAATGAGAAGTTTTGATAGCATCCGTTACTTCAGAACAACCCTGTGGACTAGGGAATTGTTTTCCCCACTTTACAGATAAAGAAACTAAACTTTCTAAGAAATGTAGTAATTGTTCAAGGCTACACAGCTAGTAAAAGATGAAGCTAAGGTTCAAAGCCAAGTCTATCTGATTATAGAGCCCAAGTAAATACCAAGCTATATGGATTGAATTACTTTATATGCATAAATTGTTCTGAGCTTCACAAACATCCTTATGAAAGGAAAGTATCTTAGGCTCCCAAAATCAGTAAGGAAAATTCAAGCTGGAAACTGCTTAGGCCAAACCGGCTTCCCATTCTATTCAAAATAGATGCATATCTGATTTGCCTCCTTTGGAAAGGCTAATCAGAAACTCAAAACAATGTAACCATTTGTGGATCTGTGACCTGGAAGCTCCCTCCCTGCCTCCAGTCTTCCTGCCTTTGCTTCAAGTTGTCTCACCTTTCCAGACCAAACCAATGTACTTCTTACATATATTGATGGATGTCTCCTGTCTCTCTAAATATATAAAATCAAGCTGTGCCCTGACCACCTTGGGTACATGTCATCAGGACTTCCTGAGGCTGTGTCACAGGTGCATCCTCAACCTTGGCGAAATAAACTTTCTAAATTTATTGGGACCTGTCTCAGGTTTTCTAGGTTCGCAAGATACATCGCTATGTGCAAAGATGAAGAGACACCTGGGTGTCATACAGTTGGGATTCAAACCCAGGCTTGTTTACAATGATGAGTCAAGTTATATAAAACATGCAATTGAAGTAAACTAACTTCAAAGCAAATTGATCCCAAATAGTATGTATCCTTCATGCTTCATGAAAGAACAGTCTCAGTTCAAAGACCAAAAATTCCTTTAGGGTGCTTTTAATAATGAAAAAGTTGTTTATTTCCCTCTAAGACCATTTTATATTTATCTTCTGGAAACACCCAGTTACTGCTTATTGTTGAGTTCACTGAGGGTAGCATTTCTGAAATGAGAACATTAATCAGTATTTCATGTTTTCTTTTGTTTCAAAAAAAGAAAGAAAAAGATCCATAAAAACTATACTGTGTTTCTTATGCTATTTTTCTATGAATTATAAGAATTTCCATCGGAGAAGCCACAATGTCACTACCACCTTGGGGTTCAGATTGTACATGTATATGACATCCTTCACACTTTGTAAAATGGAATAACTTTGTCATATTGTAGCAAGTCCGGGTTTCAGAGTTAATTTTACATATGGAAGAAAGAATGGAGGGAGCTGAGATTAGGTAACAGTTTATCAATAGTAGAAAAACGAAAAATGGTAACACTTCATCTTGTGTGGATTTCCACATTGGTGGAAATTTCTGGCACTTGTCAACTTGGGCCTTTCTTCCCTTCTATTTCTGGATTTGAAAGTTGCAAGGCAATGTTCAGTACACCATGCTGTGGCTGATGGATTGACATGTCTCTCACTCAGATAATAATTGGCTTTGGCTTCCTGCCTACTAACAGCTGCAAGAACAATTTAGAGTCTGACCCTGACACTTGACTCCATGTTTCTTTGATTTACTTTTTCCCAGAACAGTAGGAATTTTTGTTGCTGTTCTTCAATTCACATTTCAAACAGTGTATGCAAGGTTAACTAATTTTACCTCCCAACTTTTAAGTCCTGTTGAACATTAGAAAATGTCTATAAAATACCTATGCATAAAAATTATTGAAATTTCCTTTCCTAAATGGTCAGTTCTTCTAAGTGTCTATTGGATATGGAAAATGCTCTCAAGTTTCCCCCTGCCTCTCAGAACTCTGGGAGACATCACAATGGATCCTGACACTCTTGTTTTCTTGAGCCAAAAGTTGGCAGTCATGCCTAAGTGACTAATTCTGGGTCCATTTATTATCTTTGCTGTAGTTCATGCTATGTATGTAACACACATAACAGACCTGACATAGCTAAACTGAAAAACTTTTGGTTCTGAAATCTTGGAGGCTTAACTGTATACCTAGAATCACCTAGAATTAATAACTTTTACATTAACAGAGTCGAAGTTTCCTCCTGCAAAGCGGTGGAAAAGAGAGAAAAAAAAATTCTCAGGCACCTGCAACAAACATACTACAAGGTATGAATACATGACATATTCAATGTATTTTATTACTAAGCAACAATATTTTAAGTTAGTGGTATCAGGCTCATATTAAACAAAGAAAGCAAGATCTCTAGAGAAATCACTATAAAATATTAAATGGCTACAAAAATCCACTCTGAGCAATTGCATATATAAAATCAAAATCTGTGTGGAACACAACTAAGGATTCTAACAAGACGTTTGAAAAAATATCTCTGGTTAAACTAACTGTGGAAAATTAAGCTATAGTGAGGACAAAAATAGACTCCAATGTAGAACTGCTATTTATCTTTTTATTTCATTTATATAAATAACATGCAACATGTGCATATTCAGTATAAGATCATTTATGAGTAAGAATAAATATAAAAATCTCTAATGCAAAACAAGATTTATTTCTAATTGTATACCACACAGGACAAGTATTTTATGAATTGGCATAGCAGGTAATAGAAATCCAACTAGCTTGAACTACATTAATGGGTGAAGTCTTTTTAAAGCATTAACTTTTAGAAAATACAAAGACCAAACTCTATGAGTCCCGAAGAAAGGAAAGCTTTTGGTTTCCTCTTGTCACCTCTAATTCAGGCATTTCAGTATTGGCAGATGAGTTGCAATTGTGTAATTACGCTGACTGCTTTTAATTCTTGCTCCATTTAAAAGCCATGTGATAGTAGCCAAGTTATGTAATCTTTGTGATTATCATTTTCCATTTTTAAGTGAGAAAATAATACCAACTCATAAATTTGTTATGAGGTTTAAATACAGTAATGTTCAAAGGGCATTTGGACAATGGCTGGCACATGTTAAGTGTCCAACAAACGTTAGCTCTAATTAGCTAACAATAGTATCTACTATAGAAAATTTGCATCAGGCTCCTCATTCATCTGAACACAGATACTTTATATCCCACCAACTCCTGGAATTCTGCATTTGTTCTCTATTTCAGTACGGTTTTATTTTCCTATTCTGTTTGATGAATCAGAATCTTTCTTGGGTTCCACATCTGCCAGCTTCTGTAGATGCACAATGCCAAAAGGCCCACATATTCTTACCAGCACATAGCAGCTATTCCCTATTCCCCAACTCATGTAAGTGTGAGTGTACAAGTGTGAGATGGCAGATAGAGGCACATAATGCAAACTGGTTTGTGACATAAAGGTGATTAGAAATCAGAAGAGTTCTCATAAAGACCAGAATAATAAAAAGGGTAAAAAGTATACAATCAGGAAAGTGGCCCCTTTGAGAGAATACAACAACAATATCTTGGTATAGAAGAAACAGGTGAAAACGAAGAAAAAATAAAAACGTATGCGCACATGTATACATGCTGCCATGTATGCCATCAATTTTAGTCCTATAATAGACACTCTTAATTATTCCATATATGCCCTTTGTCAATTTAAGAAAATTTCTTTCTATGCCAACATTGCTGACAATGCTTTCTTTTTTTCCTAATAAATGGGTGGTAAAATTTATAAATTTCCTTCTACATCTAATGATATAATAAGGTATCCCTTCTTTAATTCTGGTGATATTATGAATTACTTTGATTTTCATATATGGAAATAATTTTATTTATTTTTGAGACAGGATCTTGCTCTGTTTCTTAGGCTGAAGTCCAGGGGCATGTTGACTCACTGCAGCCTCGACCTTCCAGGCACAAGCAATCCTCCCACTTCAGTCTCTCAAGTAGCTGGGACTACAGGCATGTACTACCATGCCAAGCTATTTTTTTTAACTATTTTTGTAAAAATAGGGTCTTTCTCTATTGCCTAGGCTTGTCTTGAACTCCTAGGCTCAAGTGATTCTCCCAGTCAGTCTCCCAAAGTGCTGGGAATACAGGTGCGAACCACAACACCCACTCTTGAAATAGCTTTAAAAAAAAAAAAAAAAAAATCCTTGGGGAAAACTTCATTGTTTTTGATGTATTATTCTTTCTTATTAGCATCATTATTTAGATATAATTCATGTTATACAATTTATACACTTAAAGTACATAATTGCTTTCTAATATTCATAAAGTGTGCAATCATCACTACAAACAATTGTAGAACATTTTCAAAACCCCCAAAAGAAATCTCATACTAGTTAGCAGCCACTGTCCATTACACCTCAACCTCCCCAGACCTAGATAATTGCTAGTCTACTTTTTGTCCCAATTGATATTCCTACTTCTTTCATATAAATGGAATCATAATATGTGGTCTTTTGTGATTGGCTTCTTTCACCTAACATAATGTCCTCAAGTTTCATTCATGTTGTAGCATCTATCAGTAATTCATCTCCCCTTTTAAGATTGGCAATATTTCTTATTCTAAATATTTAATAAAACTTACCAATCAAACTATCTGGTGTTAGGGTTTTCTTTATGAAAATAATTTGTTGACAGGTTTAAATACATTAATAGATATGGGGATTTTCAAATTTTCTATTTTATATTGGTTTTGTAACTATTTTTCAAGAAATTTGTCCATTGCAATTAATGTTTGAATGTGTCAGCATATTTTTGTATATTATCACTTTTATATCTCTATGATCTTTAGTGATGTCTCATTTCATTCCTGAGATTGATAATTTATATATTTTACTTGTTTTTGATAAGTATTTCTAGAGCTTAGTTTTATTTAATACTAAAAACTGGCTCTAATTTTTTTTATTGTTTATCTGTTCTTTAGTTCATCCGTTTCTTCTATTACCTTTATTATCTCCTCTATTGGTTTGGTTTTAATTTGCTCATTTTTTTAACCTCAGTGTGGAAGTTTAGATAACTAATTTTAAACTTTTATTTTTGAATAGGACTTGATTTTAAAGTTTTCATTTAAATTAATGCTTTTTTATGAGCATCACCAACATTTTATGCTATGTATTATTATTTAGTTTAAAATAATTCCAAACCAATGGTCATGTAAACATGTACTATTTAATTTGCAACTATGTGAGGCTTTTCTATTTATTTTGTTTTTGCTTATTTCTAATTTAATTTCATTTTAGTCAGAGAGCATACTCTATGTTGTCAAAGTTTGAAATTTATTTCTGAAATACATCAGTCTATTTCTTAAGACAAAGAAAATTTTCTTACAAACTGAGTGCTTTTATCAAAACTCATAAGTCATATTAATCAGAATAATGTTATCTAATCTTAAGACCATATTTATATTTACCAGTTATTACTTCAGTATATTATATAACAAAAACAATTAAAAAACAAAAACTGGATGCAAGTTCCATCTAGAATCACATTTGTACTTAGTTGCCATGGTACTTTATCCTTTCCAAGTCTGGAATACCTTCTCAGTGTTTCTTTTTCTTTCATAACCTAGGCTTTTTCTTCTTTTTTATTGATACATAATAATTATACAAATTTCTGGTATGCAGATGATATTTTGATGTATGTATACAACATGTGAAAATCCAATCAGTGTAGTTGGGGTACCCATCACCTCGAAATTTATCATTTCTTTCTTGGGAACATTTTGAATTTCTACTCTAGTTATGTTGAAATATACAATAAATTGTTAACTATAGCCACCTAACTGTGCTATCAAATATTAGAACTTATTTCTTATATCTAACTATATTTTGTATGCATTAACCAATGTCTTTTCATCCTCCTTTCCCATACCCTTCCCAGCTCCTGCGAACCACCATTCTACACTCTACTTCAATAAAATCAACAGTGTATGAATTTCTTTTTCTCCACATCTCACCAGTATCAGTTATTTTTTGTCTTGTTGTAACAGCCATTCTAACTGGGGTGAGGTGATATCTCACTGTGGTTTTGACTTGCATTTCCCTGATGATTAATGATGTTGTGCATTTTCTTTATAATTGTTATCCATTTGTATGTCTGTTTTAAAGAAATGTCTACTTATCATTTCCTCATTGTTTAATCAGATGATGATGATTCTGCTGTTGAGTTCCTTATATATTCTGGTTATTAGTCCCTTGTAGGATGTATAATTAACAAATATTTCCTCACATTCTATGAGTTGTCTCTTCACTCTGTTAATTGTTTGATTTCTAGAAGTATATATTTTTCTATATAAATTTTTGTTGTCTACGTTTTGGAGATTTTACCACAAAAACCTTGCCAGGAAAAATGGCCAAAAGCATTTTCCTAATGTTTTCTTCTAACAGTTTCATAGTTTCAGGTTTTACATTTAAGTCTTTAACACATTCGATTTTAATATATTTAATTTTTTTTTTTACATGGTGGGAGAGAGGAGACTAGTCAGTCTCATTCTTTTGCATATGGATATCTAGTTCTAATGCACTTTTTCTTGAAGAGACTTTTCTTTCCCAAATGTGTGTTCCTGGCAACTTTGTTGAAAATGAGTTGGCTATAGTGCGTAGATTTATTTCACAGTTTTCTATTCTGTTCTATTGGTCTGTTGGAATCATGCTATTTGAGTTATTACAACTTTGTAGTATACTTTGAAGACAGATAGCGTGGTGCCTCCAGCTTATTCTTTTTGCTCCGGATTTCTTTGGCTATCTGGAATCTTTGTTGTTTCATACACGTTTTAAGATTTTTTTTCCCCACTTCTGGGAAGACTATCATTGACATTTTTCTAAAGATTGCATTGCACTTTGGGTAGTGATGTGGTTTTACTCTGTGTCCCCACCCAAATCTCATCTCAAACTGTAATCCCCACATGTCGAGAGAGGGACCTGGTGGCAGGTGATTGGATCATGGGGGCGGTTTCTCCCATGCTGTTCTTGTGATAGTGAGTGAGTTCTCAGGATATTTGATGGTTTTATTAGCGGCTCTTCACCCTCGTCAAACTATGTCTCTATCCTGCCACCTCGTGAAGAAAATGCCTGCTTTCCCTTCCATCATGATTTCTCAAGCTTCTTGAGGCCTGCCTAGCCATGCAGAAATGTGAGTCAATTAAACCTCTTCTATCTATAGCCAGTCTTGTGCAGTTTCTTATAGCAGTGTGAAAATGGACTAATACAGGTCTTAGAAACAACAATCTGACTTCTTCTTTTTCAATTTGGATGCCCTTTATTTTTTTCTTTTGCCTAATTACTCTGGCAAGAATTCCCAGTACTATGTTGAATAAAAGTGGTGAAAGTGGGCAGCCTTGTCTTGTTCCTGATCTTAGAGGAAAGGTGTTCAATTTTTCTTTATTAGGCATGGTGTTAGTTGAGGGTTTGTCATATATGGCCTTTATTGGTTTCAGTTATATTCTTTCTTTACCCAGTTTGTTCATAGTCTTTATCCTGAAGGAATGTTGAATTTTATTGAATGTTTCTCAGCATCCATTGAAATGATTATATAGCTTTTGTTCTTGTTAATGCAATGTATCATATTTATTGATTTATGTATATGGAACTATCCTTATACTCCTGAGATAAATCCCAATTGTTCATGGGAATGATCTCTTTCATGTGTTGTTGAATTTGGTTTGCTAGTATTTTGTTAAGGGTTTTTGGATGTATGCTCTTCAGGAATATTTGACTAGTTTTGTTTGTCTGTCTTTGTCAGGTTTTAGTAGCTGGATAATGGCTGAACTCATACAGTTAGTTTGGAAGTATTTCTTCAACATTTTTGAGTAGTTTGAGTAGAATTGGTATTATTTCTTCTTTTTTTTTTTGGTAAAATTTAGCAGTAAAGCCATCAGATCTTGGACTTTTCTTTGATAAGAAACTATATGACTCCTTTGATCTCATTACTTATTATTGGTTTGTGCATGGTTTTCTGTTTTTACATAGTTCAATCTTGGTAGGTTATATGTAGTTTGGAATTTAACCATTTCTTTTAGGTTGTCCAATGTATTGACATATAAATTTGTCATAATAGCATCTAATCCCCTTTTGTATTTCTGTAGCATTAGTTGTCTTCTTTTTTTTTTTTTGCTGATTCTATTTGGGTTGTCTCATTTTTTTTTTTCATAGTCTAGTTAAATGTTATTTTTTTTAACCTCTTAAAAATTGAACTTTTCATTTCATTGATCTTTTTATCATTATTTTGGACTCAATTTTATTTCTGCTCTGATCTTTTTTTTTTCCCTTCTAATTTTGAAATTATTTTCTTGTCTTTCTAGGTGCTTGAGGTATATCACTAGATTGTTTATTTGTAGTCTTTCTACTTTTTTGATGTAGGCATTTATTGCAATGAACTTTCTGTTTTGTACTGTTTTTATGGTATCCTATAGGTTTTGATATGTTGTATTTCTATTTTCACTTCTACAGATTTTTAAGTTTTCTTTTTTTCTTCATTGACCCATTAGTCATTCAGAAATATGTTTAATTTCCATGTATTTGTACTATTTCTAAAGTTCCTCTCATTATTGATTTCTATTTTTATTCAATTGTGGCCATAAAAAATTGGTACAATTTCAATTTTTTGGAATTTCCTCACTTGTTATGTGGACTAACATATGATCTCTTACTTCCCTCTTACTGAGGGACAATATTCTCAACTGGCAGCTCTTTTATTCTTCAGGCCTTTGAATATGACATCCCACTCCCTCCTGGCCTGTTTGGATTCCAGTGAGAAGTCTGTTACCAGATGAATTCGTGTCCCTTTATGTCATTTGCTTCTTTTCTCTTTCTGCTCTTAGGATTCTCTCTTTGTCCTTGATCAGCGAGAATTTTATTACTATATACCTTGGAGTAGTCTTATCTGTGAAGGATCTGTTTGGTGATCTTTGACTTTTCTGTACTTGGATATTTATGTATTTCTCTGGGTTTGAAAGGTTTTGTTATTTTTTTTCAAATCAGATCTACATTTTGTTCTCTCTCAACCCTCCTTGATGGCCAATGAGTCTTAAATTGGCCTATTTGAGGTTATTTTCTAGATTTGCAGGCATTCCTCATTCCTTTTTAATGTTTTTTTCATTTTCTTCTGACTGTGTAATTTCTTTTTTTTTTGGAGACAAAGTCTTGCTCTGTCACCTAGACTGCAGTGCGGTGGCATGAACCTGGCTCACTACAGCTTTGATCTCCTGGGCTCAAATGATCCTCTTGCCTCAGCCTCCCAAGGAGCTGGGACTACAGGCATGCACCATCATGCCCTGCCCAGTCAATTTTTTAAATTTTTTGTAGAAATGGGGCCTCACCATCTTTCCCAGGCTGGTCTCAAACTACTAGGCTCAAGTGATCCTTCTGCTTTGACGTCCCAAAGTGTCACAATTATAGATGTGAGCCACTGGGCCTGGTCTAAGTGTGCATTTTTAAATAGCCTATCTTTGAGGTCACTAATTCTTTCATCTTTATTAGTTTTTTTGATGAGACCATAAGATGCATATTACGGTTCATCTAATGTATTTCTCAGCTCCTGAATTTCTATTTGATTTAAAAAATATATTTCAATCTCTTTGTTATATTTACTTTATAATTTCTGAATTGTTTTCTAATGTTACTTTAAAGTTCTCTGAGTTTCCACAAGACTGCTATTTTGAATTCTTGATCTGAGAGCCCATTGGGGTCAGTCACTGACTTCGTGCTTTATCCAATTGGGGAGGTCATGGTTCCTTGTTTGCTGTTGTTTTTAAGAATTTATTTCTGTGTCTTCACACTGAAGGATTACTTATTCCAGTCTTTACTGTCTCTCCAACATATGTGTGTTTAAAGGTTCTGTGCCGTGTGCCTACGGATTCCTTTAACACTATATCACTGCTTTCTTTTTGACATTAGATGACACCTTAAGGCCAGGGTTGCCATGGCTCTTGCAAAAAGTCCCAACTAGGGCAGTTAGAAAGGGTTTCTCCAGATGTGTGGGGAGGCTGTCTAGGGGTTCATCCACAGAGGGCCTGTGAAGACTGCTTTCTATTGCATAGTGCACCTAAACAACCTCCCTGATTTGCATTACTTTTTGTCTGAGTTGGAGAGCAGCCTGTGAGTTTTGCACTGGTGCTGCTATTCCCCATCTCCACAATTTACATTCAGCTGTCCACAGAGGTCCCTCTCCACACAGGGAGTTACAATGCTCCCCTGAGGGAGAGGGCTAAGACAGAAACAGCTTTTCTGTGTAGAAACTCAAGCTGATGGGGAAGCTGGCTATATGCCTCATTGTCACTTTTTCTAGTATAGAAATCATTAGTCCAGGACTTTTCCACACAGTGCCTTACAGTATGGAGGGCAGGTGTCACAGTTTTTTACTTATTTGTGGCATTAGGATTTCTCACAAACCTCCGTTTTGAGTTCCAGGATATTGGTGGTGATAAGCGTGGCATTAGATAATATTTTTTCATTTTATCTGTGGGAAAGTGAAGCCAGATTAGTGATATCATTCTGACCTAGGCATTTTTGAAGAGAACAGCTCAGTTATTTTGTAGAATATCACTAAAATTGCATTATTTTGATATTTCTCATGACTAAATACAAATTATTAATTTTGGGTAAGAATACCATTAATGTCTCTTTGTTAGTACATTTTATCAGCAGGAATATGATAGTGATGGCAGCTGCAACCCATCTGAAGTGGCTGCAGCCATGATACTCGCTAGAGCAGAGGAGGCTTGGCCAGGGCTGTGCACTTCACAGAGCCAAGAGGAGCAGGAACAGGCAGAAGTGCCCATCCTCTCCAAGTTGGAGGAGCTGGAGCCCTATCCTCTGCGGTACAGCTGTAGCCACCCAGCCACAAATGCAGACCCGGGCATCTCTGTACTCCTCAGGGCCCAGAAAACCCCCCTGTCCCTGTAGGCTCACAAGTACCTGCTCCCACTGCCTGGCCTCTCTCTACTACTGGTTCTCACTCTGATTTCAGAGCAAAGTTGTGGCTGAGCCTGGACACAGCCTTGACATGGCCAGATGTGTGCATGCTCAGGGCAGCACTGACATGCTAGACCCCTGCTGCCTCAGCTCCCCTCCAGACTTTGGGCACTGATGAGCATGGGAGGGAGGCCAAGTGGGGGCTAAGGTCATTTCACCACAGGCCTGCAGGTGCCTCTTTGCATGAACAGCCTGGGTATCATGGGCACTGTGGATAGCAGGTTAATGGCATCAGGAGGCAGACAGACTCCTGGGCAGAAGGAGCAGGTCCCCACTAAACCCCACCTTTAGCCCAGGGATGGCCTGAGGCCTGGGGACTGGGCTGGCAATGCCATGGACTGAAGTGAGAATTTATGATGCTTTTTCCTGGCCTGCCATAGCAGCCCATGGACTAATAAGCATGTACTTCCTCCCCTCTGAAGCCCATAAAAACCCCAGACTCAGCCAGACTTGAGCAGATGATTGGATGACCTGCCTGTGAAGAGGAACTACCCTACTGTGGGTCTCCTCTCTGCTGAAAGCTAAGCAGACAAAGAAACAAACTGACTCTGAAGAGGAGCTTCTCAGTGTAGGTCTCCTCTCTGCTGAGAGCTGAGAAGACAAGACAACATAACAACCTGCCTGCAGAGAGAAGCTACCCACTGCAAGGCTCCTTTCTGCTGAGAGCTGAACACTCATTGGGATGACCTGCTTGGGGAGAGGAGCTACCCATTTTAGGTCCCCTCTGAGCTGTTCTGTCACTCAACAAAGTACCTATTTGCCTTGTTCACCCTCCACTTGTCCACATACTTCATTCTTCTTGGATGCAGGACAAAAACTTGGGACCTGCCAAATGGTAGGGCTGAAAGAGGTGTAACACAAACAGGGCTGAAACATGACCCTTGCTCGCCATGTTACAGGTGACAAGGAGAGAAGAGAGATGGAGATAAGAGCTGCAGCCCTTTGGGAAACCCAGACCTAGGAGTTAACCAGGCTGTGACACCCTCTGTGGGGCTTTGCAGTTCCTGGCACCTCCAAGCTTCTGGGTGCTACCACATTTCCCAGTGCTGTGGAAGCTCCTTGCAGCACTCTTGGTCCAGCTGCAGCCTCACAGGGAGCTGGCATCCATTCTGGTCCCTGGAGCTGCTCACCCCACCACATCTAGTGTGCCTGGCTGTGCACAGTGGCCAGGCACCATGTTCATTTGCTCACACACCCTTCACCACTCCGTGTCTGGCTCATCCTTGGTAAGCGTGGGATCCAGGCCAGTAGCACAAGCCAATTGCAGCCTGCCAGGCTAAGTGGGTAGAACAAGTCCAGTGAGCCCAAGTGAGATTTGAGCAAAGGTGCCACCAGCCACAGAGGTTTCTGACTGGAAAAGCTACACCCCAAGGATACTGTAACAAAAGTTTTACCTTATTACTAGATCTTTTTTTTTTTTTTTTAAATCTCCCACATCCAGTAATGTTTATATGTCCTATTGTCCCTAATTATTCAGTTTCTTTACACCTCACTAGTAGCTCTTTAAGGTCCAATTATATCTTGTCTGATCTACTTGAATAAACTTCTAATTGAGTCTACGACAACCATTCTTTTCTCTGCTTTCACTTATCAGACTAAGGCATAGGATATATGAATTTTCTTTTTAGTGCCTAAACTTTCAGTAAGTACAAAATTAAATTGACTTTTAAAGCCTTGTGTAATCTGATCTCAATATACTATACTAGGCTTATTTTTTATAACTTTAATGAGCACATAGTTATTAAAGAATAAGTTATTTGCTTCTGGATAAAATTTCTTAATAATTGTAATACTTTCCTTCTCCATGCATCACAAAACTCCTTTTTACTCATTACCAAAACTTCTCATGAGTTCTTCATTTTATACATTTAATCACATCTGAATGAACTTGTCACCAATTTTACTTATTGAAATCTTAGCCACTTGTCAAGGTCTATTTCAATTACCATCTCTTTGATGAAGTCCTTTTAAAAATCTTCCTAGTTATTTTTTTCTTGAACTGTCATACTGTCTGAATCTCTTTATAAATACTACATAATACTATTACACAATCAACCATGAATTTTTATCATGCCTGTGGGGGAGGGCAGTATGTATAGACTAGTGTTTAAGAGAATTTGGCCTAAGGTCAAATTGCCTGTGCCCAATTCCTGGACTACAACTTCTAGTTATGTAATTTCCCCAGCTCTTTTACCTCTCTGTGCCTCACAGAAGTTACCTAACTCATAAGCTTAATTCTAGTATAAAGATTAGGTATAAAAACTCTTGTAAAGAAGTTATCACGTGCCTGAAACAGATACAGTGCTCAATAAAAATGAACTATCATTTTTATGTGGGTTTTGCCTTCTTAACTTCATCCTTACATGCTCTCCCCTCACTATTATTTTCTCTCTCCTCTGCTTTCTGTGACTTTCTTATTTGATAACATATTCTCAGCACAGCTTCTGTAACTCATGCTGCCCATCTTAAACTTTAATTTTTATTGCTGTTGGAGTG
The DNA here is from genome assembly GCF_024542745.1 of Macaca thibetana thibetana. NCBI lineage: Eukaryota > Metazoa > Chordata > Mammalia > Primates > Cercopithecidae > Macaca > Macaca thibetana. The sequence continues at coordinate 80,403,481 of NC_065586.1, forward strand.
GTCTTTCTCAAACCTCATCCTATATCTAAAGTACCCGTTCCGCTTAAAATCTTTCAGAGAATCCACATGGCTCATAGCATAGAGGTAAATTTCCTTACCATGACTTAAAATATCTTTTAAGTTTTGATTCTCCTTTTTGCAATTATACCACTATTTTTCAGATTCATAAATTTCCTGTGATGTTTCACAAGACTTGATATGCTAATGGAGCAACTTTTGTCTGCAATACTATTTATTCTCTATTCTTCCTTTTTACTAAATCTAATGAAGGAATTCTGCCCTCATTCAAGATTTTAGCTGAAGGATCATCTTTCTGATTCTTTCCTTTCAGTCACATGAAGCCAGTCACTTAGGTCATATGTTTACATGCCATGCAACATACTGATTGCTAACAGAGAAGATGGAACTTTATTATTTATTTGTCTATCTATCATTATTAGCAACTCATCAACTTTATATCTCTGATATTTAGTGCACTTAGTATGGTGGTTTTAATAGAATGTTCACTAAATATTTTTGAGCAGATAAACAGGTAAATGTTGTTAATAATGCAACAATTATTGCATTGATCAGGACAGACATAAGGCATTAGATTTTCCTTCGGAAGACAACACGCTTGATGATGTCCTCACTTAGAGATGTATACTGTTGGAGTCCCTAGATTTAGAATATCACTAGATATAGTCAAGGAGGAAGCATAATAAAATATATATGGGAGTTTATGGGCTATTACTGGAGGTGACATGCTCACCACTGCTCACTTGTAACCAGAATGGTGCAATTCCACTATGTCCCAGAAGTAAAAGAACTAAAATATTATGGATCAGAACTATTTATTACAAGATCAACACCTATGATAGTAAACTGTGAGCTCTTTAAGGGCACAAAATATATTTCATAAATCCATACATACTTAAAAAACACACATACACATGTTTTCCCATAGCAACTATTCAGTAAATACTTCGTAATGAGGGGCTATGTAATCTCACATTCATTTTAAACATCAGTTCAAATAATGATTATGGTCTTAGGCAAAATATATATAGGTAAATAAAAGTAAGTAGTTTAGAATGACTTCATTTAGCTAAAAGGTTTGTATATTTCATTCACTTTGATTTTACATTTTCTTGAATCTCAACTGATTCAACTTAGCAAACAATTGTGTTATCTGGAGTTTTTACTCCAGCGTATAATATAAATCATCCTTGCGACTTTGCCAAAGCTCTTCCTCCATTATTATTCCATTTTAAAATCTTTTAACATTCTATAATAAAACACTGTCATCTACAAACAGTCATATGTGGGGTGGTTTAATAACACCTTTTTGTGGGAAATTAAGTGTCATATTTTCACACCATGCTAATTATCTTCAGTGTAAACGTTTTAATTCTTTTCTAGTCCCACTGAACACAACTCTCCTTCTGACCTAATACAACCTTTGTGAACTCAATTATATTTCTGTAGAAAAATTACTGTTTTTGAATTTTCACTCTGGTATCCTTCCAGTGGTTCTCAGGCTTATATTCTTGACCTTACTAAACAAGCATGAGTGGGTGAAATCTTACTGAAAGTGGCATGAAAGATATTCCAAAGTATTAAGCCTAAACATTGATGACGTATAATTACAGTGTTGTGATGAGAAGCTTCTTGATTTTGAAACCCTAAAACTTTTAAAGTTATTTGGAGGATATGAAAAGTACAATTTAAAAAAGAAAATTAAAACTTTTTTTTTCTAAATGTCATATATGAGTATCCTACATTAAAATGTCATTGTACAAAGAGGAAAGTATCTAAACACATTGTCCCGCTGACATAAAATATGCTGTGAGAGCCCTTTTCCTCTGATATTTTGTTTTGGTGACTTAAATTCAAAATGACACACTGGTTACATTATTTCAAATCCTGCTATCTAAGTAAACTGGATATACATAAAACCAGCAGTAATATGAAGAATAATATGATTTATGTCCCTTCAAGTTTTCATTTAAGTATTTAAAAGTAAGTCATAGGTAGTTCAGTACAGAAAAAAAATTAGAGAATAAAATATTCTTATTTCCTTTCCAACAGGATCCTCATCTTCATTCAACAACACATGAGGACTTTCTTCCCCCTCTAGTGTCTTCTACTCTTCTCAGCTGATTCAATATGGAAGAATAACAGCATAACACAAATAATATGCTAGAATAGATGCGCAAAATTTACCACTCAGTACTAGAGAACAGACATTTTTAAGCAAACTTTGAACATAGGAAACATTGATTATAATGGTTCAAAATTGAATCTCACTGAATTCTAATTTATATCACAAATAATATATTTTCCAAAAACAACTTTTAAAAAAAAATCAGAATAAACATTTTTTATAAACTCCATGTATTTGGAAACTATATGTTAATGAGAAACTCTTAGTTAAAAATTAAAATATTATAGAGGCTATAAAATGATTAGGATTTAATGTTAAAGGACACTCAATCCTTCCAAAAGAAGATAGGATAATATATTTTTCACTAAGTAAAATTGTCTTTAAACACACACACACACACACACACACACACACACAGAAACACAAATCATAAAGCAAAATGTTGACATATGTTATTACATCAATAGTAAAGATTCTAGTTCAATCTAAGGACACAATAGACAAAGTGAATAGACAAACTATAAAAAGATATCTGCAAGTCTAAATCAACAAAAGGTTAATATCTATCAAATTTAATTATATGAAAACGACATCTCAATTAGATGGCATTCAATATCCATAAGAATGGCAAAAATTAGAAAAAGCATAACACAAAGTATTGGCTAAGGTGTGCAGAGGCCAAAAACAAAGTTTTGCTAGTAGACATGTAAATCTACTGATAAAGCCACTTTGGAAATTATTGAACTTCAGAATTCATATACAGAATGATTCAATGAACTCTTTTGAGAAATAAATTCTAAAAAATTACTGAAAAGTATACATAAAGATAAGCATAGACAAAAAGACATTCATCATGGAATGTATGTGATAGCAAAGGATTTGATCCAACTTAGTTTTCCATAACTATAAAATGTATAAATAAGTAAATCTAGTAGATGTGTAAATCTCACAGGGCCCAAAAAATACCACAATGAAATAAAACCAAGGTATCAGGTAACAAATAGCACGACGAATAGAAAGTATCTCACATCACAATACTAATATTGAATGTAATAGCCTAAATGCTCCACTTAAAAGACACAGAATGGTGGAATGGATAAGAATTCACCAACCATCTGCTGTCTTCAAGAGACTCACCTTACACATAAGGACTCACATAAACTTAAGGTAAAGGGGTGGGAAAAGATATTCCATGCAAATAGTAGCCAAAAGCAAGCAGGAGTAGCTATTCTTATACAGAACCAAAAAAAAAAAAAAACCAAAACTTTAAAGTAACAGCAGTTAAAAAAGACAAAGAAGAACATTAAATAATGGTAAAAGCACTAGTCCAGTAGGAAAATATCACAACCCTAAATATATATGCACCTAACACTGGAGCTCCCAAATTTATAAAACAATCACTACTAGACCTATGAAATGAGATAGACAGCAACACAATGATAGTGGACGACTTCAATACTCCACTGACAGCACTAGACAGGTCATCAAGACAGAAAGTCAACAAAGAAACCTGTAGTTAAACTATACCCTAGAAAAAATGGACTTAACAGATATTTACAGAACAGTCTATCCAACAACAGCAGAATATACATTCTATGCATAAGCACATGGAACATTCTCCAAGATAGACCATATGGTAGACTACAAAAGAAGTCTCAACAAATTGAAAGAATATCAAGTACTCTTTTAGACCACAGTGGAGTAAAATTGGAGATCAACTTTAAAACGGATCCTCAAATCCATCCAAATACATAAAACTTAAATAACCTGCTCCTGAGTGATTGTTGGGTCAACAATGAAATCAAGATGGAAATTAAAATAATTTTTGAACTGAATGATAATAGTGATACAACCTATCAAAACCTCTGGGTTACAGCAACAACAGTGCTAAGAGGAAAGATCATAGGATTAAATGCCTACATCAAAAAGTCTTAAAGAGCACAAACACACAATCTAAAGTCACACCTCAAGGAACTAGAGAAACAAGAACAAACCAAACCCAAACCCAGCAGAAGAAAAGAAATGTCCAAGATGAGAGAAGAACTAAATGAAATCGAAACAAACAAACAAACAAAAATACTACAAATGCCAATGATTACTTGGCACAGAATGAGCAGATTAAAAAAATAGCTCAGCACAGAATGAGCAGATAAAAAAATCACTGCTGGGGAGAAAAAGAGTTGATTCGTGTGTCCATCACTTCGAAATCTCCAGGGGTGTCCAAAGAATCAGCATTTGTCCCACTAGTCCTGAACTTTGACAGCCTATGATGTGGCTGTGTTAGACCTGTCAAAGGTCTAACTATTATTGGTAGACATCATAGCTTCCTCCCCACCCCCAACTCAGCACAAAGTGAGAAGACAAAAGCCACAGTGATGTGTTTCTCTTTGGGATGGGAAATTGTTGATAGAGGCTCCTGGGATCTCTGGTTAAGCTGATAGATGGAGTCTTCTCCTATATATGGCCAGTCTGTAGAGACTGGGAAAGAAGACTGCTTTGTTTAATGCACAAACACCAACACAGACAGACAAGAGAAAGAACTAACTGGGCAAAGATATTCCAAACAAAAGAACAGGATAAAATTTCAGAAACCAATCTAATGAAATTGAGTTGTATGATTTACCTGACAGATAACTGAAAATCAAATCCCAGAAAGATGCTCACTGAGGTCCAAAAAGCAATACATGAAAAAAATGAGAATTTTCATAGAGATAAAAAATATTAAAAAGTACCAAACTAAAATCATGGGACCAAATAATTCAATATCTGAACTGAAACATTTACTAGAGGAGTTTAAGAGAAGATTGGATTAGGCAGAAAAAAAGGGTCAGCAAACTCAGACAGGTCACCGCAAATAATTCATTTAGGTGAGTAAAAATTAAAAATAAAATAATTTAAAAGGTTGGAGAAATTTTAAGAGAATGATGAGACCAATCAAGCAGACCAGTAAATGCATTATGGAATTGTAAAATAAGAGAGAAAGAAAAAACAAGAAAGATTATTCAAATAAATAAGAGCTGAAAACGTCCTAAATCTGGAAAGGCAATGGACATCCAAATCCCAAAACCCGAAGTACATCAAATAAAATGAGTCCAAATGAAGACATATTAAAATCAAACTGGCAAAAGATAAAATAACGAATTTTTAAAGCAGTAAGAGAAAACCAATTTGTCACTTATATCTTCATAAAACTCTTAGTAGAAAGTTTAGCAGAAAACTCGCTGGCCAGAGTGCATAAGATGTTTTATTCAAAGTGATGAAAGAAAAAAAGTTAACCTAGAGTTTAAAATTATCTTTCAAAAATTAAGAAAATATGAAGAACTTCTCCATCAAATGAAATCTGAGGGAGTTTATAACTGCTAGGCCTGCTTACAAGAAATGCTAAAGGAAGTTCTTCAACTTGAAAAGAAAAAATGCTAAATAGCACCACAATAACATAAGAAAATATAAAATTCATTGTTAAAGGTAAATATGTAGAGTAATACAGAATACTATATACTATAGTGGCAAGTAAATCACTTTTAATTCTAGTATAAAAGTTTAAAAACTATTACAAATTTAATAAGTAAAAATATATTAAAACACACAAAATAACGATAGGTGTAAATTGAGATGACAATAGCATTAAACGTGTGTGGGGAAAGAGAAAAAATGTAGAGCTTTGTATTCAATTGAACTTAAGTTCTTATCAGCTTAAAATAGACTCTTATAACTATGAGGTATTTTATATAACCCACAGGTAGTCACAACAAAATCCTCTACAAGTTACACAAAATAAAAAAGGATGAAAGCATATTAATATAAAAACAACAACACACAAAGAGAGACAGCAATAAAGGAGACAAGGTACTAAAAGAGACTCATTAAACAGTTATAATGTAATCATAGCTATATCACTACCAATAATTAATTTAAATTTCAATAGACTAAATACTGCAATCAAAATATGTGTAGCTGAATAAAATTTTTTTAAAAAGACCCAAATATACTATTCATAAAAAAACTCACTGTAGATTTAAAACCACACATAGGGTAAAAATGAAGAGATCGGAAAATATATTCTATCCAAATGGTAACAAAAAGAGAGCAGGGATAAATATTTACCATACACAAAAAGCTCAAAATAGATTAGAAACTTTAGTGTAAAATCTGACACTGTAAACATATTAAAGAAAACATAGGGAGATGTTTTATCATATTAGTCTTGGCAATGATTTTATGGATATAACACCAAAAGCCCAAGTACCTGAAGCAAAAATAGACACAGAGGACTACATCAAACTAAAAAGCTTCTTCATAGCAAAGAAAACAAATCAAGAGAGAGAAAACTTATCAAATGGGAGAACATATTTCTGACCATATTATCAGATATGGGATTACTTTTCAAAATACATAAGAAACTTCTATAACTCAATATCAAAACCACTAAAAAAATCCCACAAAATTTAGGTCACTAAAAATAGACAAAGTACTGAAATGGATATTTTTTCAAAGAGGACATACATGCCTGGGCACAGATTCACGCCTGTAATTCCAGCACTTTGAGAGGCCAAAGTGGGAGGATTGCTTGAGGACAGGAGTTCAAGACCAGCCTGGGCAACATAGCAAGCCCTCATCTCTACAAAAAATAAAAAAATTAGCCAAGCATAGTGGCATATGCCTATAGTCCCAGCTACTCTGCAGACTGAGATGGGAGAGTTACTTGAGCCCAGGAGGTTGAGGCTGCAGTGAGCTATGATTGCACTACTACACTCCAGCCTGGGTGACAGAATAAGACCTTGTCTCATACACACACGAAGAAGAAATACAAATGACAAACAGGTACATGAAAAATTGCTCAACATCACTAATCTTTAGAGATATAAAAATGAAAGCTACAATCAGATATCTCCTCATATCTGTTAGGATGGATATTATCAAAAAACCTAAAAGATAACAAATATTGGCAAGGATATGGAGAAATTAGATTCCTTTTACACTGTTAATGCAGATGTCAAATTGTGAAGCCACTATGGAAAACAGCATGGAGGTTTCTTAAAAAATTAAAAATAGAACTACCCTATAACCAGTCATCTTACTTCTAGATGCTTCTCCAAAAAAAAACCTGGAATAAGAATCTCAAAGAGATATTAGCACTTCAATGTTCACTGAAGCACTATTCACAACAGCTAAGATGTGGAAACAATTTAGATGTTCATTGGTATCTGAATGGATAAAGAAAATGTGATACGTACAACTAATGAAATACTATTCTGCCTTTAAAAGGAAGGAAATTCTGCAATATGTGACAACATGGATGAACCTGGAACACATTATGTTAAGTGAGATAAAACACATGTAAAGAAAGACAAGTACGGCATGACAGCATTTACATGAAGCATTTAAGTTAGTCAGATTCATAGAATCAAAATGTGGAATCATGATTGTCAAAGAAAATAGGTATTAAGTTTTAGTCAAACAAGATAAATATAAGTAAATTAAAATTAAATAAATAAATTAAATATAAATATAAATAAAAAATTAATAAATATAAAAATATTTAGCTATCTGCTGTATAAATCCCTAGAGTCAACAATAATGTAAACTTAACGTTTGTCAAGATTGCAGTTCTCATGTTGCGTCCGGATCACTATAAAATAACAAAATAAAATAGAAGAAAACAAATTTTTTAAAGTATTGAATTTAATATGTTAGAAAATTCAAAAGATGCATTACATAATAGTATTTATTGTTAAGTATTCAATGCTAAAATTGATGTAACATATAATTACAACCTACTTGGTATACAAAGATGTGTGTCTATGCAAGGCATATTTGAACAAATTAGAGTCATATGGCCATGGCTGTCTGTGTAATTTCCATAAATCCTTTCATTAAGAAAAAAACTAGATTATGTACACAATATTTTTAAAATCTGATCAAAGATATTGGAGGGACATCAAGACAGAAAGGGTCATGGTGTCTAGATATGAGCAACTGAAAGCCAGGTTTAAACAATATGAAATAGTCAAATGACTGGGAGTTACAAAAAAACAAATTTACAATCTTAAAGAGATAGGCACATACCACTGCAAAATTTAATCTGTATCTTTGAGAAGGAAGTGTTGTCAGTTTGACTATGCTCCTGATCAAGCTACAGTCTGCTCAGAGGAATGGCAAAGAGCTACCCACAAAAGATCCAGGGCCAAAGATGGATGGACTGATGTATATCCGCAAGACCTCCAGACTGACAAACTTGTTCAACAGCAATGGCCACTTCTCAGCATAACCGCATAACCTTGCAACCATAGAGAGAAGGCGCTACAAATTTCTCTAGTTCCATTCATTGAGGGATATTCTAAACATTTTGAAGACAAACAAAATTTGCCAGTGGCTTCAAGCAGCTATAATAGAATCTCACCAAATCCATTTCTCTAATGGAATCTAACTGCTACCTATATTGAGATTTTACCAAGTAAAAATGCCTATACTAGAAGCTAATGAAAGTTCTCTTCTTCCATCTAGTGACAAATTTGGAGAATGCACACTTACCTTCCCTAATATGACAGTTAAATAACAGACTGTACGGTAGACTGACAGACATGATGCTTTAAAAGTTCAACCCGAGGGATTGCATTGGGAGTTATACCTGATGTAAATGACGAGTTGATGGGTGCTGATGAGTTAATGGGTGCAGCACACCAACATGGCACAGGTATACATATGTAACAAACCTGCACGTTATCCACATGTACCCTAGAACTTAAAGTATAATAATAAAAAAAAAAAAAAAAACAGAAGTTAGTAATAGAGCCAAAGAGGTGATAGATTAAAAAAAAAAAAAAAAAAAAAGTTCAACCCAAAGGTATGCAGCCAGAGCAAAAATGTTGCAATGTTTTTTGTCTCTCAAATACACAAGCAAAATTACTCCTCAGCAAAATGTTTCCCTGACATTGGATATACCAGAAATCATGTACAACAATTATTGAAAATGTCTGCATGTACCACAAAGAGCCAGTTCAGAGAAACAAGCCTGAAAGCTCAATGTAATATATACAGTTTTTTGAAAACTCACCATTAAGATTTTTTCTCTCCTTTAGATTTTTTTTCTTTTATTTTTAATAAAATAGGGTCTTGCTGAGGATGAACTTTGTGCAGAGCGCTCTAGTTGATTATCCTCAGCAAAGGCTAAATTTAGAGCTTTCTTGGCCATAAACTGGTCTTTCCCTATCCTTCTATATCTTCTGAATCTTCATGAAAACTGACAATCTTAGCTGCGAATTTAAGATTTTTTCAAATGTTCATTCTAATTTAGTGGTATCCTTTGATCTAATATTTTCCTATTACTGAATAATAAAAGATATGGACTAACATAAATATGGAAAGATTTTCATCACAGTCTTTTGTAATTTAAAAATGATAAAAGCTAAATTATAATCAATACCTGTGAAAAAAATCAATTATACTTTCTATATATGAATCAAATCACACAATTATATTTTTAACAACATGAAAAATAGCTGTGCTCTTATTAGTGATTTTAGATTTTTAATACTTCTGTTTTCAAGTTTTACAGTGATTTGTATATATTAACTTTATAATTGAAAAAAATGAATTTACATTTCATTCATAGCAATCAACTCATTTATTAGGAGGTGGAAATTAAAGTTCAAAGTCACACTGGTAATTATTGACACAGCCAGTACTTGAATCCAGGTCTAAGAAGTCATGTGCTTTGCTGGTTCTCCAAAGCCATGCTGTGAAATGTAAAGTTAAAATGCCTGACTTTTTTTATCCTCTTCTAATCCATTTCCAATTGGTCTTTTCCTTGAAATAGTAACAAATATTGCTCAATTCTGCATCTATTGACGATTTTTCAGAGGATGGAATAAAAACCACAACTCGCAACTTTTCAAGAGGCCACCGGTCATTAGACACTGACATCCCTTAGAACTGCTGCAAGCTTAAATCAAACAGTCACCTGGAAGGAACAGGTCTCTGGAGACTCTCCTCTAGCTCTGAGATCTGTATTTCACAATTATTTGAGGTACTGTTAAAAGCAGAGAGTAAAATAGTTGAAAATTCACTTGCTGTTTTCATGTATTATTTATGCAAGAGAATGTGTAATTTGGGAAAGAAGTAAATCTGAAAACTGAATAATTTAATATACATGTCTTTGTTAAATTTTTAAAATACTATTTTCCATTGTAACCATTATTAAATAGAGAACTATGGAATGGACTGACAGGGCTGGATGGATGTAGAGTGGAAACATGTACAAATGCCCTTTCTTTACTATCCTTCTCCTATGAAAAGAAATATCTGTTTTGATGTTTTGGTGAGTACTTGAATCTATAAATTCTAAATGGATGTAAGTGTTGGTACTTCATGTTTTCAGGAGTAACTATTTTGCTACAACAACCCTCTGCTAAGCTAAGATTATAGATCCAGGAGCTAAGTGGCCACTCAGGATATATTCCAGTATCCATCTCTAGTTTAAGGCAAGTAATGTAACATTTTGCAGAAGTGATAATTTGAGTCCATAAAGATGAAGTGAAATACTTAAATGCATATAGAAATAATAAGTAGAGAGGAAAATCAAAACCCACATATTCTGCGTACTCCAACATTGTTGTTCATAGCAATATATTCTGTTAAATATATTATTATTTTCATTCTAGAAAAACAGAGAAATAGTGTATTAGTTAAAAAAAAAGGGGGGGGGGGTGAAGATAGGCTGAGTAGAGACAACCCTTAGATAAAAACCTTTAAAAAAATTCAGACTCTCCTTCTTTCCTCAGATATATATATATATAGCTGAGGAAATATATATATATATATATATATATATATATATATATATAAAAACTAACTATATATATAGTTACAATCAGTTACAGCATGCTTCCATGGCTAGTCAGGCTAGTCTAAATTATTTGACAGCTATGTAAAGGCAGAGCAAATTGGGATGTGTGTGAAAAAAGCCAGAAGTTCACAAGTATAAGCTTAGAATTTCTAAATTGTTCATAAGGATTCCAATTATATTTGGGCTTGTGGAAGGAATCTGATTGAGATGGGATGAGAGAGCAATAAAAACTGCATTTGCCTAAATATGGGGATCTAAAAAGTGACTAATGCAGTCATGGTCCAAATGCCAGAAAGCTGGAGAAAGTAGATAAGAAACCACTCATGGCAATAACCAAGTTTGATTAAGGAAATGATTAATGATTAGGAAATTAAATTTGTCTAGTAAATGTTACAATTATAAGCTCTACCTAACAAAAGAGACATGTATTTTTCAATGATGACATCACATTAATTAAAACACTTATGCCTTTGTATCATGTGTAGCTACTATAATTTATGAATATATGCTTTTATTAATTAATTCCTCCACTATTCCTTGGCCATGTACTACACACCTCCGTGTTAGTCAGGGTTTTCCAGAGAAACAGAACCAATAGGAGATATATAGATATAGGTACACACACACATGTGAATATTAATTATGTGAATTGGCTCATGAAGTTATGGAGACTAAGTCTCACATTTTGCCATCTGCAAGCTAGAAAACCAATAAGCTGGTAGTATAATTAAGTCCAAGTCCAAAGGACTGAGAATCAGAGGACCAGTTGTGTAAGTATCCATCTGAGTCCAAAAACTTGAGAATCAGAAGCATTGAAGTCAAGATGATGATGTCAGCACAAGCAGAAAGAACAAACTGCTCTTCTTTGTTTTTTGTTTTTGCTCTATTCAGGCCCTGAACTAATTGCATGATGCAGACCCATCTTGGGAAACCCATCTGCTCTACTCAGTTCACCAATTAATATTAACCTATTGCAGAAACGCCCTCACAGACAAACTCAGGAATAATGTCTTACTAGCTAAATTGGGCCATTATTGTGCTGCTGTACGGAAATACCTGAGGCTGGATAATTTATAAAGAAAAGAGGTTTAATTGGCTCACAGTTCTGCAGACAGTACAAGAAGTGTGGTACTGGCATCGACTTCAGGAGAGGCCCCAGGAAGCTTACAATCACGGTAGAAGGCAAAGGAGGAACAGGTATCTCATATGGCAAGAGCGAGAGCAAGTGAGGTGGGGGAGGTACTGTACATTTTTAGACAACCAGATCTGGTGTGAACTCACTCTTCACCAAAGCGATGGTGTTAAGCCATTCATGAGTGATATGCCCACATGATAGAAGCATGTCCCATCAGGTCCTGTCTCCAACACTGGGAAACTGCATTTTGACATGAGATTTGGAACGGACAAATATCCAAACTATATTACTTCATCACTGAACTCCCAAGTTTCATATCCTTCTCATACTGCAAAATATGATCGTCTCTTCCTAACAGTCTTCCGAAGTCTTAACTCATTCCAGCATTAAGTCCAAAGTCTTAAATCTCATCTGAAACTTCTCTCCTTCCACCTTTGAGCCTATGAAATAAAAATCAATTATTTACTACTAAGATAAAATAGGAGCACAGGAATTAGGTAAACATGCCCACTCCAAAAAGAGACAAACTGTCCAAAAGGAAGGGGCTATAGGCCCCACACAAGACTGAAACCCAACAGGGCAGTCATTAAATCTTAGAGTTCTAAAATAATCTCCTTTGACTCTATGTCTAGCATCCCTGTGTGAGGGGTGGGCGCCCAAGGCCTTGCACAGCCCCACCACTGTGGACTTTCCTAGGCACAGTTCAGGTAGCTGATCTCATGGGTTGGAATTGAGAGTCTGCCACTTTTCTAAGCTCAGGGATGAAACCTCCCAGTTGATCTACCTACCATTTTGGATTCTAAAACACAATGACCCTGTTCCCACAGCTCCTTTAGGCAGTGCCTGAGTGAGAACTCTGTAGGAAGACTTCAACCCCACAATTCCCCCTTGGCCATGCCCTAGTAGATGCTTTCTGCAGGGGCTCTGCCCAAGCACCCAGCCTTTATCATACAATGTATTAGTTCATTCTCACACTGCTAAAAAGAACTACCTAAGAATGGGTAATTTATGAAGAAAAGAGGTTTAAGTGACTCACAGTTCTTCAGGCTTAACAGGAAGCATGACTGGGAGGCCTTGGGTAACTTCAAATCATGCCAGAAGTCAAAAAGGAAGTAAGCACCTTCCTCACATGGCAGCAGAAGAGACAGAGAGCAAGGGTGGAAGTGCCACACACTTTTAAACCATCAGATCTCATGAGAACTCACTACCATGTGGATAGCAAGGGGGGAAATTTACCCCCATGATCCAATCACCTCCCACCAGGTCACTCCCCCAACATTGGAAAGTAGAGTTTGACATGAGATTTGGGTGAGGATACAGAGCCAAACCATATCATACATCCTCTGAAATCTAGGTGGAAGCTGTCATGCCTCCTCTACTCTGAGAATCTGCAGCTTTAAGACTACATCAAAGCCACCAAGGCTTATAGCTTACATCATTCAGAGTTGCAACCTGAGCTGTACCTTGAGCCTTTTTAGCCAAAGCTGGAGCTGGAGCAGCCTAGATGAAGGGAGCAACATCCAAGGATGAACAGAGCAATGGAACCCTGGCCTGGTCCACAAAAATCATTCTGCCCTCCACAGGCTCTGGGACTGAGGAGAAAGGAGAGCCAGTCTGAGTCCCAAACTGAAGAACCTGGAGTCCTGTGTTCAAGGGCAGGAAGCATACAGCATGGGAGAAAGATGTAGGCTGAGAGGCTAGGCCAGTCCAGTCTTTTCACTTTTATTTTTGTTTGTTTTGCCTGCTTTATATTTGCTGGCAGCTGATTAGGTGGTGCTCACCCAGATTAAGGGTGGGTCTGCCTTACCCAGCCAACTGCCTCAAATGGTAATATCCTTTGGCAATACCCTCAGAGACACACCCAGGATCAACACTTTACATCCTTCAATCCAATCAACTTGACATTCAATATTAACCATCACAGTTGATAAGAAAGGGTAAGCTCCTTAAAATTGAGTAGAAATTATGCTTTCTAAATAAAATAGACTTTATTTAGATTTACCATAAACCTGCTGCCACCACACTTGCATAGCCTACCCCAATATCAACATTATCCTCCAAAGTGGTACATCATTTAAAATTGATGAAACTATATTGACAGATTATTATTACCCAAAGGCCATGGTTTATATTCAGGTTCATTCTTGGCTTTGAACAAATGTATTCCATGGCTTTGGACGAATTTCAAATCACATGTGTCTCCTACAACTCTATCATGCAGAAGTTTCACCAGCCTAAACGTCTTCTGTGCTCTTCCCATTTATCCTTCCCTGTCCCCTAACTCCTGGCAGTCACCGCTCTTTTTATTGTCCCCAGATTTTTGCCTTTTGCAGAATGTGATATACTTGGAAGCATACAGTATATGTAGTTTTAAGATTGGCTTCTTTTATTAATAGTATACATTTAAGGTTCTTCCATGTCTTTTCATGACTTGACACTTTTTCTCTTTTTGTTGCTGAAAAATAGTCCATTATCTGAATGTATAAGAATCTATTTATCCACTAACCTACTGAGTCCTTCATGTTGATTGCTGAGTTCAACCATCTTGATTGCTTCTAAGTTGTGGCGATTAAGAATAAGGGTGCTGTAAATACCTGTGTGCAGTTTTTGTGTAGAAAAAACTTTTCAACTCATTTGGGTAAATACCAAAAACTACAATTGCTGAATCATATGGTCAGAGTGTTGTCAAGGTTCTGGATTTGTCCATTTTAATTATTGTGTGGTGGTATCTGATTGTTTTAATTTATATTTCTATGATGACATGATGTAAAATATCTTTTCATATGTTTTTCATATGTTTACTTGCCATCTGTTTATCTTCTTTAGTGAGGTGTCCGTTAAGGTCTTGGCCTACTTTTTAATCAAGTTGTTCATTTTCTTATCGATGAGTCTCAAGTTATTTGTCTATTTTGGATAAAGGTTCTTAAATGAGTTGTTATTTTGCAATTATTTTCTTAATCTGGGGCTTTTTCTTTCATTCTCCTGAGATAAATTTTTAATTTTAATGAATTTTTTGTCTACTTCTATAATCCATTTTGACTTTTTTGTGTGTGAAAAATACAGTCTTTATCCAGATTCCTTTTTTTTCTTTTTTCTTTTTCTTTTTTTTTTTTTTTTGCATAAAGATTTCCAGCACTATTTGTGGGAAAGACTATCTTTGCTTCATTGTACTGTCATTGCTTAGTTGTGAAAAAATCAGTTGACTATATTTATATGGATCTATTTGGGACCATTTTGTTGCATTGATCTGTTTGTATATTCTTTTGTCCTATGATAATGTTATTATAAGTTTTAAATTTGGATAGTATCAGTCTTCCAGCTTTTTTTTCCTTCAAAATTATGTTACATGTTTTGAGTCTTTTTATCTCTGAATAACTTAAAATCAGGTTGTTAATACTGACAAAAATATAAATAAATAAAACAAACCTTAGTATTGTGATTGTTTTTGTGTTAAATCTAAGGGCAAGAACTGCATCTTGACAGTAACTCTCCATTTATATTATTCTTCTTTAATTTTTTATTAGCATTTTTTAGTTTTCTTCATAAAAATCTTGTACTTTTTTAAAAATTTACCTACGTATTATAATTTTTGGTGCTAACGTAAATGATTTTGCTTTCTGATTTCAAATTCCACTTTTTTTTTATTGCTGCTATATAGAAAAACAAGTGACTTTTATATATTAACCCTAGGGTTATTTCTTTCAAGACTTCCTTTATTGACTCTTTTGGATTTTCTATATTAAAATTATGTCATCTGTGGACAAAGACAGTTTTGTTTCTTTTTCCATGTCAGTATCTTATTTTATTTTATTCCATTAGCTAGGATTTCCAGTATGATGCTGAAAAGAAGTGATAAGAGGAGACATCCTTGCCTTGTTTCTAATGATAGTTTCTTGCCGTTAAGCATAATGTTAGCTATAGTAGTTTTTATAAATATTTTTTCCCACATTGAAGATGTTCCCTTCTATTCCTAGTTACTGTAAAGGAGGGGTAAGTTAATTCATAGAACAGCTAATTATATTAGTGCAAATACAGAATTATCATGGAAGAGAATAAAATTCCTTAGCAAGTATGCAAATCAGAAAGATATTTAGAAAATATGCAGCCTCCCACAGATCACTTAAGGAGAAGGAACCCAATCCAAATGCAAGGCATAAGTTGTCACTATCAGCCATAGTACTTGCCCCAAGAAGCTTGATTTATCAGTCACATTAGTAATTATAGTTCTGTTCTGCTCAATGCAGCCCTTTCCCTGCAGAGATTTTTGCAACAGAAAAATATGCCACTTGTAAATATTCCACAAAATTATCATTTCAACAATCATTTTATTATGACCATTATTCACCAAAGACTGCTAACTAGTCTTTCCATCCCTACATTATATCTTTCATCATACACCCCCTCCACTGGCTTTAAAAAATATACACTTATTTATCTCAGCAAACACTGAAAATTCAAACAAATATTAAAACACCTCAAATTTCATTCCAAGTAGACAAATACTTGCCTTATGGAAATCCCAGAAGAAGAGAGAGATAAAGGGGAGGAAAGAATATTAAATATGTGATAGATGAAAACTTCCAAAATCTGGGGAAGAAAATGGACATCCATGTCTAGAAGCTTAACAAGACCCAAATGACGAAAATCCAAAAAAATCCATACCTAGAAAAATTATAATCAAATTGGCAAAAGTCAAAGACAAAAGGAGAATTTTGAAAGCAGTAAGTGAAAAGTGATTTTCATACATAAGGGAAATCTATAAGACTATCAGTAGATATCTCAGGAGAAACACTGCATGCCAGAAGGGAGTATGATGATATTTTCAAAGCACTAATGAGATATAAATAAATAATTGTCAAAAATACTACATGTGGCAAAAATTTTCTTCCAAAAAAAGTAAGTAATGAAAACTCCTTGTGAAACAAATTCTGAGTGTGTTCATCACCACTAGTCCTGGCTTATGAGAAAAGCTAAAGAGAGTCCTTGAAGTTGAAAGAAACTGATGCTAAACAGTAACATGAACTGACTGGTATAGGTAAATATCAAAACACATACAGAATAGTGTAATACTGTAATGTTGATGAGAAAATCATTTTTAATTCTAGTGTAAAAGATACAAAGACATGACTATAAATATAACAAAGATACATAAACATAACTATAAATTATGTTAATGAAAGCACAGTACAAAAGCTGCAAATAGTAACATCAATAACAAAGTGTTAAGGGAGAGGAAGTAGAAATGTAGAATTTTTGTATGTAAAAAAAATTAAGCTTTTATCAGCTTATAATGGACTCTTATAAGTTGGTTTATTTAAGTCCAGTAGTAACCACAAAAACTACCCACAGAAAAAGACTTACAACATAAAAAAAGATAAAGGGATCAATGCATTGTAATAAAAAATAATAAAATGCAGGGAAAGACAGTAAAAGAGAAATAGGTACACAGAACTAGACAACACCGAGCAAATGATAAACAAAATTGCAGTAGTTAAGCCCTTTTCTATCAATAATTACTTTAAATGTAAATGGACTAAACTCTTTCAAAGGACATAAGAGTGGCTTAACAGATAAACAAAACAAGATTCAAATATATGCTGTCTACAAGTGTATTAGACTGTTCTCACACTTCTATAAAGAATTACCTGAGACTGGGTAATTTATGAAGAAAAGAGGTTTAATTGACTCACAGTTCTGCAGACTCTACAGGAATCATGGCTGGGAGGCCTCGGGAAACTTACAATCATGACAAAAGACAAAGGGGAGGCGAGCACTTCTTACCATGGCAGAGCAGGAGAGAGAGAGAAAGGAGGAAGTGCTTTACACTTTTAAATAACCAGATCTCATGAGAACTCACTCACTATCATGAGAACAGCAAGGGGGAACTCTGTCCCCATGGTCCAATCAACTCCCATCAGGTCCCTCTCCCAAAGTTGGGAATTATAATTCAACATGAGATTTGGGTGGGGACACACAGCTATACTATATCAACAAGAGACTCACTTTAAATTTAATGACATATCTGATAGAAGTGAAGGGATGAAAAAAGATATTCTGTTCAAATTGTAACAGACAGCAGGGTTGGCTGTATTTAAAAATATATATACTTTAAGTGAAAATCTGTCACAAAACACAAAGGACATTATATAATAATAATAATGTCAATTTTCCAGTTAGATACAGTAATTATAGATATATTTTTATCCAATATGAGAGGACCTGAATATACAAAGCCAACATTAAAAAACTGAATAGAGAAAAATTCCAGAAGATGTAATTGATACCAAATGCCTTTTCTGACCACAATACAATAAAACTAAAAATCAATAGCAATAGAGAACCCAGGAAATTCACAAACGTCAAAATAAAAACACATTTGAGCAACCAGTGGGTCATAAAATTAAAAAAAAAAAAAGAAAATTAGACATTATCTTGAAACAAATGAACATAAAAAGACAGCATACTCAAACTAATGACATATAGAAGAAACAGTACTAAGTGGAAAGTTTACAGTGATACAGGCCTATATTTTAAAAAGAGGAAAGATTTTAAACAACCTAACTTTATCCTTCAAAGAATTGCTTAAAAAAATCCAGTTAGTAGAAGGAGAGGAATTCTTAAGAATACAGAAAAAATGAACAAAATGGAAAATAGAAAAACAGTATCAGTGAAATTAGGGAGTTGGTTCTTGAAAGCATAAACAAAATAGACATTTTTCAACCATTACCAAGACTAAGAAATAAACAGAGATAACTTAAATAAAATCAAGTATGAAAGAGGAGGTTTTATAATTTATGCCATAGCAATAAAAAAGAACCATTAGAAACTATATCACTTCTAGAAGTCAGAAAATTAGATGATCTAGAAGATGTGGATAACTTCCAAGAAACATACAACCTTCCTAGACTGAATCATGAAGTGTAGAAAGTCTAAGAAGATCTATATTCAGTGGATATTTACTAAAAAATCCATGTTTATTGTAATAGAAATACAATTTTCAAATTTATGTAGAATCCAAGTGAATTCCCAACAGCCAAAACAATCTTGAGAACAAAAAACAAAGCTGGAGATACCACATTTCCTGATTTTAAAATATATTACAAAGCTACAGTAATCAAAGCAATATGGTCCTGGCATAAACACAGATATACAGACCAGTGGAACAGAATAGAGAGCCTAGAAATAAATCCACACATATATAGTAAACTGATCTTCAACAAGGTTGCCAAGTATACATTCTGAAGAAAGGATAGTCACTTCAACAAATGGAGCTAGGAAAACTGGATATCCACATGCAAAAGAAGAAAATTACCCTTATTATATAGTGTACATAAAAGCAACTCAAAGTGGATTAAGGACTTATATAAACATAAGACCTGAAACTGTAAAGCTCTTTAAAGAAAACATCAGAGACATTATAAAAACATCAGAGAAAACCTTCAGGATATTGGCCACGGTAATAATTTTATGAATAAGACACTAAAAGCACAGACAACATAAGCAAAAGTAGAGGGACTGCATCAAACTAAAAGGCTTCCACACAGCAAATAAAACAATTAACAAAGTGAAAAGGCAGCCTACAGAATGGGAGAAAATATTTGTGTACTATATGCCTGATAAAAAGTTAATTTCCAAACACATAAATAACTTATATAACTCAATAGCAAAAAAAATTACCAACCCAAGTTGAAAAGCAGTCTAAAAATTTTAATACACCTTTCTTCAAAAAATATGCACAAATGGCCAAGCAGTATATGAAATGATGCTCAACTTAACTAGTAATTAGGGAAGTACAAGTCAAAAACACAATGAGCTATCACTTCGCAGCTGTTAGAATCCCTATTACCAACAAATCAAAAGACAGGTGTCAACAAAGATGTGGAGAAATTGAGACCCTCGTACACTACTAGTGGGAATGCAAAATAGTACATCTGTTACACAAAACCATATGGAGGTTTCTCAAAATTAAAAATGGAACCACCACATAACCCACCAATCCCACTTCTGGGTATTTACAAAAAAAAGAATTGTTCTCACAGTCTCGAAAAGATATTTGCACTCCAGTGCTAATTGAAGCACTATTTACAATAACCAAGATATGGAAACCACCTAAATATCAATTGACACATGAATACAAAATTAAGTATATACATATAATATTATTCAGCCTTAATACAAGAAAATCCTTCTGTTCAGCCTTAAAAAAAAGATAATCCTTCTATATACAACAACATAGATAAAACATGAGCACATTACACTAAATAAAATAAGCTAGTCACAGGAAGACAAGGAATCCTGATTTATTTAGATGAGATATCTAAAGTAGTCAAACTCATAGAAGGAGAAGGCAGATAGGCTGTTACTGGAGCAGAAGGAAGGGAAAATGAGCTACTAATAAATGGGTATAAAGATTTAATTCAATTATGCAAAATGAATTTCTTGAAATCTGTTGTACAATAATTTGTCTATAATTAATAATATTATATGATACACTTAAAAATTTGTTAAAAGGGTACAGCTCATGTTAAGTGTTCTTACAATGATAAAAGCAGAAAGTTAAAACAATTCATGCAATGAAATATCTCATCAGAAAGGTAAATATTAATGAATATTTTGTTTAAAATGTAGAATTATTTTTATTTAGAATAGTCATAGTAGAGCACACATTACAAAAATCTAAAAATTTTAAAAATAATACCAAAATAACATTTTAAAATGTTACTAATTTTTGCAATTTGATTTTGTATCTTGCAAAACTATTGAATTTATTTATCAGTTCTACCAGTTTTTTGGTAGTTAGGATGTGAATCAAAGAGAACTCCTATACAGTATTGCTGGAAATGTAAATTATTACAGCCACTATGAAAAAGAGTATGGAGTTTCTTCAAAATCTAAAATCTAAAAATAGAAATACTTTATGATGAAGAAATCCCAATGTTGGGTAATTTCCACAAGAAAGGAAATCAGCATATAGAAGAGATATCTGCACTACCCTATTTATTGCAACACTATTCACAATACCTGAGATATGGCTCCTTAGCTAAGGAGTGAACCTAAGTATTCATTAACAAACTAATAAGAAAATGGGATATAGATACACAATGGAAATTAAGCCATAAAAGAATAAAATCCTGTCATTTCCAACAACATAGATGAAATGGAGGACACTCTGTTAAGTAAAATAAGGCAGGCATAGAAAGACAAATATTGCATTTTTAACTCATGTGGAAGATGAAAATGTTAATCTCATAGATGTAGAGAGTAAAATGGTGGTTACCAGAGTTTGGAAAGGGTAGGAGGAAAGTGGGGAAGAAGAGAAGTTGCTTAATGGGTACAGCAATACAATTAGATAGAAAGAATACATTCTAGTGTTTAATAGCACAGTAGTGTGAGTATAGATAACAATAATTTATTGTATATGTCAAAGTGACTAGTAGAAAAGATCTGATATCTTCCCAAGACAAATAATGTTTGAAGTGATGGATCCCAATTACCCTGATTCAGTCATTACACACTGTATGCAATCTATGAAAATATCACATGCAGTCCATAAATATGTACACTTATTATGTATGAATTGAAAAGACTAGATAAATGCCAAAAATTTATCTGGACAACCATATTATTTAGAGGTCTCTACAGCAATCTTCTCTGACAGGTGTGTGGTGACAGTGAAAAATTTATCATTTGATTCCTTGAAAAATAAAATACAAATTAACTTCTAGCTTACTCAGCACATACAACAGAAAAAATCATATAAATACTACTTGCTTTATTAACTTAGGACACTCTAAAATATATTGAGTTTTGAGGTAAATATTGAAAGCTGGATAGTTAGATAGTGTATGGTGATAAGGAAACTATTTGTTTGAGCTATGAATAGAATGACCAATAGTTCTGAGTTATCCAAGAAGTTGTCTGTTTATACCTAAAGTTTTGGCATAATTATTAATGAAGAATATTTTTATCCCCCAAATTTTCCAATTTTGACCATAAATTGTATGGTTGCTATGATAGTAAATTATATGTGTTAACTTGGTAAGGCTATTGCATCTCTATATCTGAATGGTATATTGGTTTTGTAACTCTGGAGAAATCTGACACATTTACCACAGGTATAAATAGTTAAATAATAATAATAAGCAGTAACTACAGCTATTACCACTAACTAATAATCCCAAGCTGCCAAAGTTCTCATTTATAAAATGATGAAAATAATTCCTACTTCATAGTCTATTATGAGTATTCTAGATCCATTCTGTGCCTGGCCAGAATAGTATTCCAAAAAAAAAAAAAAAAAAAAGTTATTTTAGAAGAACCATTAGTTCTAAAAATGGCTTTCTTCTTAATCTCTATAGATATTGATTTACTTTTTCTTAAACCAAAGATCATATTTTAGTGTGTTCTCCTTACATGGGCTTCTTTGTTGGAGAGTCTGGGTTTTTCTACTTTTGGTGGAAATGAGGTAGTGTCTTCTGCTTCCAGTTTTTTCACCTAAGTTCCAAGGAGAGGGGTTCCCGTTAATGGGTTGACTGTAATGTAGGAAAAATGAGGATTATGACATGCTGAACAATTCCCTGGACATGTCCCCAGGAGTTCATTTTCTTTGTTTCTCATTATTTTAAAAACCTTAAGTGTTACATTCACCATTAAAAAGCAAGTCTGAGAAAATTTCTATCTCCAAAAGCTTCCAAAGGTGTGTTTGGCTGCCTAATGGAGTTTCATCCAAAAGTATCAATAAAACTCACAGCTAAAAACTCAAACATAAGCCAAAAAATAGTCTTTTCTTTAAACCATAAGCACTTAAAGCTATTTCTACCTAGTCTACTTTGTAGAAATTTAGCCAACGGGTGAATTTAATCTTAATTGGTCAATTTCATATAAAATATTCAATTGTTAAATAAGTAATCATTTCCTACTCCCTGAAAGCACTCTACTTGATGATATGGAGACAAAAAAAAAGTTCAAGTCATAGTTCTGGTTCCAAACTTTAAGTTCAAATCAGGTAAGGAAAGAATGGTGAAAATCACTGTGATGTAAAATAAAGAAAATGAATGCCATAGGATTTGCGAAGATAAAATATAATGGAGTTCAGAGAAAGGAGAGATTGTTTCTGCTGGAGTGTTACATTAAGGAGATGGCATTTAAACCATATCTTAAATAATGGGTGAGTTTTAACATGCAATGATGAAGAAGAAAGAGATTCGAGATGGAGGGTACTTGTAAATCAACTCTCCGAGTTGAGAAATGAAGAGGACTTGTTGGGAGAACTACAAGAAGCTCAACATCTTTAGAACTTGGAGTGTGAGAAAAGTGGTAGCAAGGTGTAAGGATGGATTGAACTCTGTTTTGGCCTAAATTGGCAGGCTAAGTTTTTAGGCGGTGATAGATATCCATTTCAGGTTTTGTTTTCATTCTTTATTGTGGCAGATGTTATTAATGCAACATTTTGTATTAGCCTATTTTTGTTTCCATAAATAAATACCTGAGACTGGGTAATTTATAAAGAAAAGAGGTTTATTTTGGCTCATGGTTCTGTGGACTGTACAGCAAGCATAGTGCAGGCATCTGCTTTGGTGAGGGCCTCAAGAAACTTACAACTATAGTTGAAAGCAAAAAGAGACCCAATATGTCACAGCATGAGAGACGAAGCAAGGGAGAGGAGGAGGTGCCAGACTCCTTTAAACAAGGAGACATTTGTTTCAAGGAGTAACAAACTGACAGAGTAAGAACTCACTCATCATCACACATGAACTAACAGATGAACTAACACATGAACTAAGAGAGTAAGAACTCACTCATCATCAAGGTGATGATCCTAAGTCATTCATAAAGGATCCACCCCATGATTTAAACCTCCCACTAGGCCTTACCTCCCAGAGTGGGGATCACATTTCAGCATGAAAATTGGAGGGGATGAATATCCAAACTATATCATTTTTAAAAAGATGAATATAGCAATAAGATAAGTATGGCAAAATATGTTCAGAATGCCTTAGACGTTTGAATTTGTTTTAAAAAGTATAAGGTAAAGAGAATCTGAAATAAGCAAATGTCAGTGGAATGGTGAGAAGGGCAGTAAGCTTTGCAACATCACAGAGATAGAATAAAAAGGATGTGAAAAGGGAGAGGAATTCAAAGATGACTTCAAACCTGAATGTCTGGAATGATCTTATTTGAATAAGGGCAGTCAGAGCAATGAGCAGAGGTAAGTTTTTCAGAAAACTGGAGGTGTACAGCCTTGTTTCTGTTGAGGTTAAAGTGCTTATCACACAAGGAAGTTCGCCAGGGTGAAGGATGTCCTCCAGGCTATTGTATTTCTATTTCTATTTCTATTTCTATTTTCTTCTTATCTAAAGATGTCCAAACATCATTAAATAGCAACTTGCCTTGCTTTTTATTTTAAGAGAAGTACTTGTAAGTAATCATTTTCTGTACAGTTTGCTGTTTATTTCTGTACTGTGGTGGCTACCATATTCTAGTATTTTTCCTTTTAGGCTTACTTTCTCCAGAAATATATTGGTGGATGTAGAGTTCTCAGTGAGGTCTTGGTGGGTACATGAGTTTTATTCATATGAAAGAAGAAAAACAACTTATGAGACAGAATGGGACAGAATGTGATTCTTGTGGGGATATGGTAGCAAGTGAAAAAAAGAAGCCTAAGAAAGACATTTTGGTAATTATTGCATCTATGAAGTGGTAGAATAAAGACAAGGAAGAGAGGCAATAAGATAGCTTAAAAAGAGGGTAACAGATATGCAAATGTTTGGAAGTAGACAGTTTCACGAAACATAACTCACTAATTAGTATATGATTTGATGGAAAGGGAAGTCATTCTCTATCATGAATTAAATAGTCTCTTCAGATGTTTTTAACTATATAAACATGGAGTTATTTTTGCCTCTTTTTTCCAATATTTGTATATTCTTTCAATTATAGAATCTAGAACTTTCTAAACAATGTTAAATATCAATGGAAATAGTACAGTACTTGCCTATTTTTCATTTTAATAATTTGATACAGGTCATTATTTTCTACAAAGTTTTCTCTTGGCCTTAGACTGAGTTCAATATTTTATTAGAAATGGTTGTGATTTTAAAAACATTTTTGGTATCTGCATATATTAAATTGCATATCCCATTATATAATATTTGTCATTCCATATTAATTATAATTCTATTTTGATGGATTTTGCTATGTCTTTCCCATGTACATACTTCATGTCACACCATTATATCCCGTTATAAGAAATAGTATTGATATTTTTTATCTTTATTGCTATTTTTTTAAGAAAATGAAAGAACCCAACATAGAAATCAATAAAGACAACATTTTCCTCCTCTATTTTGAAAGCATAAGCTCTGAAAGACTCACCCAGGGAACAAGAAATAGATTTCAAAACAGGTGAAGAGACAATATATCCCATTTTCTAGCTGAACAAAACTCTCCAGAATAGGGGGAGTAAAAGATTTGCAAAGAAATCTTCAGTGTGACCTTGGGGAAAAGGTCTGCACTTTGACTTATCCCTACCCGCTGGGCAGTCAATGTGTGTGTGGGAGGGAAGGGGAGGCTGGAGAACCCTCAGAACAGTAGAAAGCCCACAGGGGTTTTAGCTGTACCATATAAGAATGTATGGCCTATTTCTGGAAAAGTTTCTTAATATATATCTGGTTATCCATATTTTCTTTTTGAACATACTTCATACAAAAAAGCAATAAATAAATAATGGTTGAGAAAAAATTTAAGCATATGAGAAGGGAAAGTCATATTATGAATACAGAAAAAAAGGTGTCCAGAAATTGGTGAGGGAAAGATAAACAATTCATTTTGGAAATGATACAAGATCTACATACACAACCAACAGAAGATGAAGTGAAAATGGTCAATAAATATATGAAAAAAGTACTGCCTCACTAGACGTGAGAACAATGTGAATTAATAAACATAAAATATTTTTTTCACCTATAGAATCAACGCAAATAAAAAGAACTAAAAAAAAAAAATGATTTGTAATTCTGGCAGCATTGAAAACTACTCAAAGGGCCTTCCCACAAAAAACAAAAAGCCTGGATAAAAATTAATTTTTAGGCATTGCTGTTCTACAGTAACTTCTGAAAATCTGTTTCCCCTTTAATCAAAATACATTTGTATTTTATTTTATAAATAATAAAGTATATGTATTTGTAGTAGATAAAAGATGGAATAAAATAATCATCAAGCAGTAAAATGCTATCAAATTAATGAATACAGGTTAAAAAATATAAACTTCTAAAAATAAAAATTAATATTTTGAAATTTAACAAAACTTAATAAAAAGGATTCACCATTAAACCAAACACCATGGGAGAAAAAATTATAAATCACAAGAAAGACATAAAAATTTTCTCATAATTAATCACATAAAGACAAATGAAAAATAGAGGGAAAAATGAGGCTATAAGATAAGAGGAATAGAATAAGGAAATAGTACAATACAGAAAGTCTGCTGTGATGGTTTTCAAAAGCTTGGAGAAAGCAAAGATCCATCAAGTAAAGTAACGATGCAAGAGTTACCATGGGAGACAGTGGAAGAAACTAAAAATTCACAAAAAGTATACAGTAGAACAGATATGCCACCTATGGATAACTATTATTCACAAGAGGGCTTGTCTAATACTTTGTTTACCAAACAACAAGGAAGGTGCTTGTGAGAAAGCCACATTAAGAAACTCAGTGGTAGCCGGGCGCAGAGGCTCACGACTGTAATCCCAGAACTTTGGGAGGCCGGGGCAGACAGATCACGGGGTCAGGAGATCGAGACCATCCTGGCTAACACAGTGAAACCCTGTCTCTACTAAAAACGTACAAAAAAATTAGCCGGGCATGGTGGTGGTCGCCTGTAGTCCCACCTACTTGGGAGGCTGAGGCAGGGGAATGGCATGAACCCAGGAGGCAAAACTTGCAGTGAGCCGAAATTGTTTCACTGCACTTCAGCCTGGGTGACAGAGCAAGACTCCATCTCAAAAAGAAAAGAAAAAAAAGAAAAAGAAAAAAAAGCAGCAGCTCAGTGGTGCCTAGGTCAGAACTACAATTAGTAGAAAGCATATTGAAATGGGTTTGGTGAATAACTAAAAGGATGATATTTAAGAAATGAGTGTCCAGGTGTTTAATGATAAGAAGAAAGCTACATACAATTATTATAAATCTATCACGATTAGAATAGTTATCAGGGACACTAGACCCACATAGAACTCTAGAAGTGGTTATCAGAACATGGCATCTCTATGGGCAAGATTGCATCTGGAAAAAAAAGGGAATTTTTCAATCTATATAAGCAAAAGAAATGATGATTATATGATCACATGGTTGAGGTAAGCTAGCCCAATAAATAGTCATAATCTCTTGCTGTTTGGTTACTTGACTGGTTAGGTAACAGATATGATGATGGGAAAAGTCAATTGGAAAACGTCGCAGCTAAGAAGGAAAAAAAAAAAAAAAAGAAGAAAAGAAAATCTATCCTGGAAAAATCTGCAGCTTAGCACTATACTTTAAAACCTGAAAAATGTAGGGATAGTGATCCTAATCATTTTATTAATGCACTAATCTAGTTCTCACAAAAGCCAGACAGATCCTGGAGGTTAACAGTGGTCTTTCACATGTAGTAAACCCTATAGCAGCATATACTCATACAAAGCACTTTGCTGAAACATATGAAGACTGCCTCTGTTATATGACAGGTGGCTATTGATCTAGGAAATGCTGCACCACTGTTACCATAAATTTACAAAGAAACAGTTTGCATTCACTTGGGATGGATAAAATTATATATTGATGGTAATTTCCTAGGCCCTTGTTACTTTTTCAACCTCTATAACAATAGGAACTAAAAGGATCTGGACCCTCTGGCCATGTAACACAATACTAAAGCCAGTTCAATAGAAGTATAACATCACGGTAATAAAATCACATTGGCAATAAGTGAAAAATATATTGGAGGCTATATTAATCTGTTCTCATGCTGCTAATAAAGACATACTGAGACTGGGTAATTTATAAAGGAAAGAGGTTTAATTGACTCACAGT
Source organism: Macaca thibetana thibetana (assembly GCF_024542745.1). Classification (NCBI taxonomy): domain Eukaryota; kingdom Metazoa; phylum Chordata; class Mammalia; order Primates; family Cercopithecidae; genus Macaca; species Macaca thibetana. Next base: position 80,431,669 of record NC_065586.1, read on the forward strand.
TTCACATGCCTGGGGAGACCTCACAATCACAGCAGGAAGTGAAAGAAGAGGTAAGTCATGTCTAACATGGTGGCAGGCAAGAGAGCATGTGTAGGAAAACTCCCCTTCATAAAACCATTAGATCTCATGAGACTAATTCACTATCATGAGAACACCACAGGAATGACCTGCCCCATGATTCAGTGACTTCCCACCCAGTCCCTTCCATGACATGTGGAAATTATGGGAGCTACAACTCAAGATGAGATTTGGGTGGGGACACAGCGAAACCATATCATTCTGCCCCTGGCACCTCTAAAATCTCATGTCCTCACATCTCAAAACTAATTATGCCTTCCCAACAATCCCTCAAACTCTTAACTCATTTCAGCATTAACCCAAAAGTCCAAGTCCAAAGTCTTATTTGAGACAATGCAAGTCCTCCTGCCTATGAGTCTGTAAAAATCAAAAGCAAGTTAGTTGCTTCCTTAATAAAATGAGGATACAGTCATTGGGTAAATACAGCCATTCCCAATGGGAGAAATTGGCCAAAACAAAGGGGCCACAGGCCCCATGCCAGTCTGAAATCCCACAAGGCAGCAATGGAATCTTAAAGCTCCAAAATAATCTCCTTTAACTTCATGTCTCACATTCAGGTCACAGTGGTACAAGAGGCAAGTCCCCATGGCCTTGGACAGTTTCACCCCTGTGGATTGCAGGGTACAGCACCCCCTCCTAGCTACTGTCACAGGCTGGTGTTGAGTGTCTGTGGCTTTTCCAGGTGCACAGTGCAAGTTGTCAGTGGATCTACCATTGTGGGTCTGGAGTATGGTGGCCCTCTTCTCATAGCTCCACTAGGCAGTGCCCCAGTGAGGACTCTGTGTGGGGGCTCTTACCAACTTTCCCTTCCACATTGCCCTAGTAGAGGTTCTCCACGAGGGCTCTGCCCCTGCAGCACATCTCTGCCTGGACTTTCAGGCATTTCCATACATGCTCTGAAATCAAGGTGAAGGTTCGCAAACCTCAATTCTTGACTTCTGTGCACCTGCAGGTCCAACATCACATGTAAGCCACCAAGGCTTGGGGCTTGCACCCTCTGAAGGGTGCCTGAGCTGTACATTTGCCCCTTTTAGCCATGGCTGGGATGCAGGGCACCAAGTCCTGAGAGTGCACAAAGCAGCAAGGTCCTGGGTTTGGCCCACAAAACCATTTTCTCCTCCTAGGCCTCTGGGTCTGTGATGGGAAGGGCTGCCATGAAGACTTCTGACACACCCTGGAGACATTTCCCCCATTGTCATGGGGATTAACATTTGGCTCATTACTCATGCAAATTTCTGCAGCCAACTTAAATTTCTTGTCAGAAAATGGGTTTTGCTTCTCTATCACATCATCAAGCTGTAAATTTTCCAAATGTTTATGCTCTGCTTCCCTTTTAAACATAAGTTCCAGTTCCAAACCATATTTTTGTGAATACGTAAAACTGAATGCTTGTAACAGCACCCAAATCATCTCTTGAATGCTTTGATGCTTAGAAATTTCTTCTGCCAGATCCCTCAATCATCTCTCTCAAATTCAAAGTTCCATAGATCTCTAGGGCAGGGGCAAAATGCCACCAGTCTCTTTGCTAAAGCACAACAAGAGTCACCTTTGTTTCAGTTCTCAAAAAGTTCCTTATCTCCATCTGAGGCCACCTCAGCCTGGACTTCATTGTCCATATTACTATCAGCATGTTGGCCAAAGCCATTCAACAAGTCTCTAGGAAGTTCCAAACTTTCCCACATCTTCCTGTCTTCTAAGCCCTCCAAACTGTTTCAACCTCAGCTTGTTACTCAGTTCCAAAGTCGCTTCCACATTTTCTGGGTATGTTTACAGCAGTGCCTCACTACACAGTACCAATTTACTGTATTAGTCTGTTCTCACACTGCTGATAAAGATATACCTGAGACTGGGTAATTTATAAAGGAAAGAGGTTTAATTGACTGATAGTTCCACATAGCTGGGGAGGCCTCACAGTCATGTGGAAAGTGAAGGAGGGGCAAAGTCACATTTTAAATGGTGGCAGGCAAGAGAGTGTATGCAGAGGAACTCCCCTTTATAAAACCAGCAGATCTCATAAGACTTATTCACTATCATGAGAACAGCACAGGAGGAACCCATCCCCATGATTCAATTACCTCCCACTGGGTCCCTCCCACAGCATGTGGGAATTATGGGAGCTGCAATTCAAGATGAGATTTGGGAGGCGACACTGCCAAACTATGTCAGAGGCCTTCGTAAGACACATGCATTTCAGAAGGTAAAAGACAAACCTTACAAAAATTCATTGACCCACCATGTTAGTGACATCTTTAGTAGAAGAGTTTTTCAGGACATGCTAATATACCCTCTTCATGGTAATACATAAAATATTGAATCTCACAACCCTCACTATTAAGAAGGGGGCACAATATCTTTGTCTTAGTTCATTTTCTGTGGTATAACAGGATATCACACTCTGGGTAATTTATAAAGAACAGAGCTTTGTTTGGCTCATGGTTCTGAAGGCTGGGAAGTCCAAGAGCATGGTACTGTCATCTGACAAGAGACATCCCCATGGTCAAATGTGGAAAGTGGAGGAATGTGTGCAAGAGTGCAAGACAAAGAGAAGGACCAGGGATCAGACATTTTATAACTTACTCTTGCAATAACAATATTAATCCATTCAAGAGGACTGTGCCCTCATGATCTAAGTATCTTATTTGGCTCCACCTCTAAACAAACACTGTTGCATTAGGGATTACATTTCCAACACATGAACTTTGCAGGGACATATTCAAATCATAGCAATTTTGCAGTCTTCTTTAAATACTTAAGGTAGGATATTAGTGGGAATGTTAATCTGATCCATGTACAGAGTAATTACTTTTTTAAGCCTGTCAGATTTAAATGGGGACCAAAACAGAAAAAGATTTTGCTGCAGTTCTAGGCTGTGGTACAAACACTTTTGCCACCTGGGCCATATTTGTTTTCAAACTTATGGTATCTGTTGTAAAAATAAACCAATAAGCAAACAAATAAGAAATCACTCTGGAGTTCACGACAAGTGCAATCAGAGCATCAAAACATAGATACCTATAGTCCTGTAGCTAGTCTGATATTTGTATCAAAAAGTTAAACATTTTTCAAAAAGCAGTCTTTTGTGAGGTATTGGATCCTGGTAGAGATGGAGAAATCAAGTGACAGTGTGACTGAAACTGCCTACTATAAGTTGGGTTCTGCCAGACCCACTATGTCTTAATGCTGGCCAGTCCCAGCATCACTGAGTTGTAAGATATAAGTAATATATATCCAGGAATAAGAACAAGCAGGTATCTCCAGATCTCCACATGATCTAATAACATTACACCAGTACCTATTCTCCAGCTCTCAATTATGACCATGTGGGAAGATTTTTATCATTAGCTAATGGAGGAGCACAAAATGCCAGGTTTTGTTCATAGATAGATTGGAATAATAGCTGGGTATAACTGGGTACCTGGGTTGTGGTTGTACTACAGCCTCAGTCAGGGGTAGTCCTGAAGGAAAAATCCTTCCATTGGGTATTTCTTCAAGCAATGCATGCGCTTATCCATTTAATGTGAAAAATAAGGGGGCCTGGAATTAGAACAGGTACCTGACTTGGCTCACTGGTCAGAGGCTTGGAAGGAGAATAATTGAAATATCAAAGACAAGGAAGTCTGGGTTGAAGGAAAGGGAAGCACAAAGATGATTCTGTGGGAGTGGGCATGAAACATAAATATGTGTTTGTATGTCCTGTGTTAATGCTAGTCAGTTTGTCCACTGCAGAATAAAGAATGAATAGCCAAGGAGACAAAAACACCTGGGCAGGTTGACATTAGCCATCTGCTCACCTCAGCATCATAGTACAAGCATAATTGGCACATGAACAGTGTCCCTATAGTGACAGGAATGGAAGTAATTAATGGATCCAATAGCTTGGAGTCACACTAGCTAAGGCTGATCTACTTTCTCCTGTAGGCAAATGTTTAACATAATGTTAATGAAAATCAATTCTGATCCCTTGATATGGCAATATTCTTCTGAAGACCAACAAGACACTTGGCAGCGAGTTTACTTTAATGGACACTTTTCTCCCCAGAAAGGGTAGTCATTTATTTTAACAGCAGTAGACACACATTTTAGATTTCAGTGTGTTTCTCTCACCTATAGATGTCTTACTACACTATACAAGGGTTTTAAGAATGTTTCTCCAATAAAATTAGAGATATACTTGCAGCAAAGAAGGTACGAAATGGGTCCATTAAGTCACCATTCCTCTTAATGTCTCGTTAACCAGAAATTGCCAAGCTGATAGAAGTATACAATCACCTGTGGAACGTATAGCTGCGGTGTCAGCTTCTATAGGATACCTGTGAGGAAGCTTCTCTAAATCAATGGCTCACATGTGGATTTGCAACCCCAATAATTAAAAAAACATTGTTCTTAAACCAAAAAATAAATTAAGAGTCACCTCATTTTCTATCATTACCATTGACCTATTTGGAGAATTTGCTCTTCCTGTTCACCTATATTGAGGTTTTGTCAGTTTTGAAGTCCTGTTTCCTATAGGTTCATACAGGATAAGGAAAATGCTTCCAAGAGACACAGAAAGGGTCTCATTAAATGTCAGACTATGGCTGTAGCTTGGTCACTTTAAACTTCTTGTGCCAAGAGTCCAGAAAAACAAACAAAAAAAGATCATCTGGATAAAGTAATGTTTCTATTAAAAATGAGGTACATAATAATATGATTGCAACCTGGCAATTACTTGAGCAACTCTTCAGATCACCAATCCAAATTGCATAAGAGGTGAATGAGCCATAAACTGAGAAAGGCAAGGTGACTAGCTGCTCATCAACATCAGGAATGTAGGTTCAGGTCACCTCATCAGATAAGCCAGTTAGACAAGCATCAGTGCTCACAAGCTTGAGAGGATTTTAGAAGAATTGGTGAAAGGAGGATAAAATAATTTAGTGTTTAAAATATTAAAATATTTAAAATTATTTTTCACATATTTAAAATCATGTAATATTTATAACTTACATTAAAGAAAACAATTTTAAAATAACTATCTGGTGATGATACTTTAGTATGGTACATTCTTACCTGAAGCAAAGCATTTGGATCTAGTTATATTTAAAATTATTTTTACATTTTATTTTAATGTAATGTGGTAATGTTAAGTGTTCTTACACACTTAACATGAGATCTGTTCTCTTAACACATTTTTAAGTGTGCACTTCAGTATTATTAACTCTAGGCACAATGTTGAAAAGCAGATATCTAGAATCTGTTCATCTTGCACAATTGAAACTTTATGCCCTATGACTGGCAATTTCCTCCCCGCTCCACACATCCGTTAGTGACCAACATTCTACTCTTTGTTTCCATGAGTTTGAATACTTTAGATACTTGATTTAAGTGGAATAATAAGTATTTATCTTTCTGTTATTAGCTTATTTCTCTTAGCATAAAGTTCTCAAGGTTCGTCCACATCGTGGCATATTGTAGAGTTTCCTTCTTTCATAAAGCTGAATAATATTCCATTGTATGTTTATACAACACTTTCTTTATCCATTCCATTGGTGGACAGCTAAGTTATTTCTGCATCTTTGCTATTGTGAGTGTTGCTGCAATGAATATCGGATACTAATATTTACTTGAGATCTTGGTGTCAATATTTTGATAAATACTTTGAGGTGTGACTGCTAGAACAAAGAGCAATTCTATTTTTAGGTTTTTGAGGAGCCTCCTTTGTTTTTCACATCCTCTGCCCCATTTTGCATCACTATTAATGTAAAATGGTTCCAATTTTCCACATCTTCATCGATGCTCATTACCTTTTGTTTTCTTTTGTTGTTGTTGTTTTTTATTTTTTGTAGTAGTCATACTAACAGATGTGAGCAGATATGTGATTGTAATTTTGATTTTCACTTCCCTGGTAATTGGTGATATTGAGCACCTTTTCATTTATCTGTTATTTGTATGTCTTCTTTGGAGAAATAGCTATTCAAATCCTTTGCCCATTTTAAACAGGTAATTGTGTGTTTGTTTTGTTTTGCTTTTGCTATTGATTTAGAAGTCCTTAGCTTATTTTAGAAATTGACCCCTTATCTAATAAATGACTTACAAATATTTTCTCTCATTCTATACACTGTCTTCTCTAACATTTCCTTTGCCATGCAGAAGCATTTTAGTTTAATATAGTCCCACTTGTCTATTTTTGCTTTGTTACTAGTACTTTGCTGTCATATTCACAAAATAATTTTCAAAACCAATGTTATGATTTTTCCCTGTTTTCTTTAAAAATATTTATAGTTTCAACACTTATTTTTAAGTCTTTAATTCATTTTGAGTTGTGTTTGAGTTCTGAGTATTTTATTCTTTTTTATGCTAATGTAAATAAGATTGCTTTATTAGATTCTTTTTTTCAATACAATAAGTATTTATTAAGTACCTCTTGAGCAGTGATTCTCAACCTGGCAAAAATTTAGTCAACTAACAGATTTTGAAAAATAATGATGTTTGAGTTCCAAAATCACCATGTTCTTAAATAATTATTGTAAGGCAAGCCCTGGCCTGTTTTGTTTGTTGATGCTCTTTATTGGTAAATAAAATTTCCTTCTATCCCTGGTTTGCTAAATATTCTAAATGTGCAGTGCATTTTATCAAATATGTTTTCTCCATTTTTGGAATAATATGGTTTTTCTTTTATGATTTATTTTTAATTTTATGTCTATAGTTTTTGAGGGAACAGGTGGTGTTTGTTACAAGAATAAATACTTTAGTGGAAATTTCTAAGATTTTGGTGCATCTGTCAACCAAGGAGTGTACACTGTACCCAATGTGTAGTCATTTATCCCTCACCTCCCACCACTCTTCCTCTTGAGTCCCTATAATCCATTATATCATTCTTATGACTTTGTGTCCTCATATCTTAGCTCCTGCTAACAAGTGAGAACATGTGATATTTGGTTTACCATTCCTGAATTACTTCACTTAGAATAACGACCTTCAACTCCATCCAGGTTGCTGGAAATGTCATTATTTCATCCCTTTTAGTGGCTGAGTAGTTTTCCATGGTGTGTGTATATATGGCTATAAACGTCTGTGTGCTGCTATATATATATATATGTTTATGTTTACACAATAAACATATATAGATGTTTATATAATATATATGGATGTTTATAGCTATACATATCTATATATATCTACATATTATATATAGATATATATAGCTATAAATATCTGTGTTCTGCTATAAACATGCCTGTGCAAGTATCTTTGATATAATGACTTCTTTTCCACTGGATACATACCCAGTAGTGAGACTGCTTGATCAATGGTAATTCTACTTTTAGTTCTTTAAGGAATCTCCATATTGTTTCCCATCATGATCGTACAAATTTACATTCCCACAAGCAGTGTAAAAGTTTTCCCTTTTCACCACATCACAGCAACATCTACTATTTTTTTTTTTTTTTTAATACTGGCTATTCTTGCAGGAGTAGGGTGGTATATCTCATTGTGGTTTTAATTTGCATTTCCCTGATAATTAGTGATATTGAGCATCTTTTCACATTTGTTGGCCATTTGTATATCATCTTTTGAGAATCATCTAACAACCATGTTATTTACCCCCTTTTTGATGGGATTATTTGTTCTTTTCTTGCTGATTTGAGTTCCTTGTAGATTCTGAATATCAGTCCTTTGTGGGATATATAATTTGGGAATATTTTCTCCCACACTGTGGGTTGTGTGTTTACTCTGCTGATCGTTTCTTTTTCTGTCCAGAAGCTTTCTAGTGTACTTAGGTTTCATGTATTTATTTTTGTTTTTGTTGCATTTGCTTTTAGGTTCTTAAGTCAAACTCTTTGCCTAAGCCAATGTCTAGAAGAGTTTTTCTGATGTTATCTTGTAGGATTTTTATGGTTTCAGGTCTTAGATTTAAGTCTTCTGTTCATCTTGAGTTGATTTTTTATATATGGTGAAAGATGGGGATCAGTTTCATTCTCCTACCTGTGGCTTGCCAATTACCCCAGCACCATTTTTTGAAGACGGTGCTTTCCTCACTTTACGTTTTTGTTTGCTTCGTTGAAGATCAGTTGGCTGTAAATATTTGGTTTTATTTCTGGGTTCTCTATTCCATTTCATTGGTCTACATGCCTATTTTTCTACCAGTACCATGCTGTTTTGGTAACTATAGTCTTGCAGTATAGTTTGAAGTCAGGTAATGTGATGTTTCCAGATTTGTTCTTTTTGCTTAGTCTTCCCTTGGCTATGTGGTCTCTTTTTTGGTTCTCTATGAATTTTAGAGTTGTTTTCTTCTAGTTCTGTGAAGAATGATGCTAGGATTTTGAGAACTACATTGAATCTGTATATTGCTTTTGGCAGTATGATCATTTTCACAATATTTTTTCTATACACTCATGAGAATGGGATGTGTTTTCATTTGTTTGTGCCATTGATTAATTATTTCAGCAGTGTTTTGTATTTTTTCTTGTAAAGATCTTTCACCTCCTGATTATATATATATTTTGTAACTGTTGTAAAAGCGATTGAGTTCTTGATTTGCTTCTCAGCTGGGTCGTTGTTGGTGTATAGAAGTGCTACTAATTTGTGTACATTAATTTTGTATACTGAAACTTTACTGAATTCATTTATCATATCTAGGAGCTTTTGGAATTAGTCTTTAGGACTAATCTGTATATGATCACATCATTGACAAACAGTAAAAATTTGACTTCCTCTTCACCAATTTGGGTGCCCTTTACTTCTTTCTCTTTTCTGATTGCTCTGACTAGGTCTTCCAGTACTGTGTTGAATAGAAGGGGTAAAAGTGAACATCCTTGTCTTGTTTCAGTTCTCAGGGAAAATACTGAATAATAATAATGACACAACCTATGAAAACCTCTGAGATACTGCAAATGTGGTGCTAAGAGGAAAGATTACAGCAGTAAATGCCTACATCAAAATATCTGAAAGAGCACAAATAGACAATCTACGTTCACACATCAAGAGACTAGAGAAACAAGAGAAAACCAAACCAAACCCTAGCAGAAGAAAAGAAATAACAAAGATCAGAACTGACCTAAATGAAACATAAACAAAAGAAAACACAAAAGATTAATTAAACAAAAAGCTGGTTCTTTGAAAAGATAAACAAAATTGATAGACCATTAGTGACATTAACCAAGATAAGAAGAGGGAAGATCTAAATAAGCTCAATTAGAAATGAAACAGGAGATACTACAACTGATGCCACAGAAATACAAAAGATCGTTCAAAGCCACTATGAACACCTTTGCACATATGAACTAGAAAATCTATAGGGGAGTATAAATTTCTGGAAATATACAACCCTCCTAAATTAAATCAGGAAGAAATAGAAACTCTGAACATACCAATAACAAGCAGCAAGGTTGAAACCGTAATAAAAAATTGCCATCAAAACAAAAGAGTCTGCGACTAGATGTATTCACAGCTGAATTCTACCAGAGATTTAAAGAATTGGTACCAATATTACTAAAACTATTCTGAAAGATAGAGAAAGAGGTAATCCTCCCTAAATCATTCTATGAAACCAGTATCACCCTACTACCTAAAGAGAAAAGGACATAACAAAAAAAGAAAACTACAGACCAACTTCCCTGATGAACATAAATGCAAAAATACATAGATACAGACCAATATCCCTGATGAATATGGATGCAAAAATCCACAACAAAATAATAGCTAGCTGAATCCAACAGAACATCAAAATGATAATATGCCATGATCAGGTGGGTTTCATATCAGGAATGCAAGTATGGTTTAACATCCACAAGTCAATAAATGTGATACATCACTTAAACATAATTTAAGACAAAAATCATATGATCATCTCAATAGATGCAGAAAATGCATTTGAAAAAAATTCCAGCATCCCTTTATGATAAAATCCCTCAGCAAAATTAGCATTGAAGGGACATGTCTCAAGGTAATAAAGGCCATCTATGATAAACCCATAGCCAACATTATACTGGATTGTTTTATTAATTTCCTTTTCAACAGTATGTTTCTAATGAATGGAAACATAACTCATTTTTATTTTGTATTCTGCCTCCTTACTGACTTTATGTATTAGTTCTAAAAGTTTATTTTGTGGAGTTTTTAGAGTCCTCTCTATATAAAATAATGTTATTGGAAAAAGATATTTGTACTACTTCTTTTCTAAGGTGAATGTCACATTTTTTTTCTTGCCTAATTGTTTTCTCTAACACTTCCAGTACTATGTTGAATAGAAGTGATGAGAGTAGGCATCATTGCCCTATTTATAATTTTTAAGAAAAAGTTTTCAGTTTTTATACCATTGAGCATAATGCTAGCTGTAGATTGTCATATATGGATTTGTTATTTTGAGTTACATTCCTATTTTATCAAGTTTGTTGAGAGCTTTTAATAATGAAGAAATACTAAATTTTCTCAAATGCTTTTTCTAAATCTATTTAAATTATCATTTTTTTCTTTATTCTGTTAATGTGGTATAATAATTGATTTAATACATCGAACCATACTTACATTCCATAGATAAATTCCACTTGATCATGATGTTGTATAATTCTTTTAATGTGTTGTTCAATTTGGTTTGCCAGTATTCTGTTGAGTATTTTTGCATCCATATTCATCAGGGATATTAGCGTGTACACTTTTCCTCCTGCATTGGCTACTTGGCTCTGGTACCAGTATAATGCTGGCCTTGTAAAATGAGTTTGTAAAATGCTGGCCTTGTAAAATGTACTATTCTCTTTTTTTAAAAAAAAAAAGAAGTTTGAGAAGAATTGGAGACATTTAAATTTTTGGTAGAATTCACTAGTGAATTCATATAGTCCTGGGTGTTTCGGTGACAGGATTTTGATGATTGCCTCAATATCCTAGTTATAAATATGTTTAAGCTTCCTATTTTTTATGATTTGATAAGTTGTATGTTTCTAAAAATGCATTCACTTTTCCAGATTACTCAATTGCTTGGCATGTAATTTTTAATAGTAATTTCTTAAATCCCTTTTTTTGTAAGTTTCTGTGACATTAGTTGTAATGTCTCCTCTCTCATTTTTGATTTTATTTGAGTCTTCTCTTTTTCTTAGTCTAGCTAAAGATTTGTCAGTTATGTTTATCTTTTCTAGAACTTAACTCAGTCTTTTTAATTTTTTCTATTGTTTTTCTATTCTCTATTTCATTTACACCTGTCCTAATCTTTACATCCTTGCTTCTGCTTACATTGGGCTTAGATTATTTTTTTTATTGTTCCTTAAAGTGCATACTTAAGATCCAGCAATCCCACCTCTGGGTCTATATCCAAAAAATTAACCTCAGGGTCCTGAAGATATATGCACTCCCATGTTCACTCTAGCACTTTTTACAACAGTCCAGATATGGCAACACCTATATGCACATCAATTAATGAAAGGATAAAGACACTGTAGTAAAAGCATACAATAAAATACTATCCATATTTTTAACAAAAAGGAAATCCTGCCATATGAAACAACATAGATGAACATAAAAGACATTATGCTAAGTGAAATAAACTAGTCACAGAAGGACAAACAGCCTAAGATTCCACTTATGTGAAGTAAATAAAATCATCGAACTCATAGAAACAGAGTAGAACGGTGATTTCTAGGAAAGCAGGAGAGGGGGAAAATGGGGAGTCAGTGTTCAACAGGTATAAAGTTCAATTATGTGAGATGAATAAATTCTAGAGACTGCTTTCCAACATTGAGCCTCCAGTTAACAGTATTGTGCATCTAAAAATTTGTTGAAGGTAGATTATATGTTAAGTGGAATAGAAAAAAAGACATTAGGTTAAAAAGAAAACTAAGGAAATCTGAATTAACAATAGACTTTAATTAATAGTAATATGCTAATATTGTTTCACTAATTATACCCAATATACTTTGGTACTGCAAGATGTTAATAATAAGGGAAATAGTATGCAGGATTTGAAGTGATATGTGAGCTCGCTGTACCATCTTTGCAATTTTTCTATAAATCTAAAACTCTACTCAAAGTCTATTAATCAAAAAATGAGAAAAATGCAATTTGAGACTTCTCTTCATCACATATTATATATAAATATTTCAACAGAAGCAAATTGCTTAGTGACTTGAACCCAGATTTTGATTTCTACTACAATTTTCAAATAAAATGAATCATTGAAGAAATGATTGACTCTAGGATTGGAACATGAAATATGCAAGATGAGATTGGAGCATTTTATAATGCCACAAAGTAAATAAATGAGGAGAAAACACACATATATCCACATAAAAATACTGGATTATTACAAAGGCTGCCTCTGGAACATTTTGATCAACAAAACACAGTAGTATTAAATTCCAAGTCAAAGTGTAAAATGAATATTCATGATTTATATGGACATAACTAAATTTTAGAATAAATACATGGGACACAATAGACCAATCTCCTGTGCAAAATTTTCAAAAGAATCTATACAGACATTCAGTTCTCAAGGAAGTGGAGCACAACTTCATACCCCTTTTCAAGTTGACTGAACATGATGACTCCTGTCCAAAGAGTACTGAATAAAAAGGGATTGGGGGAAGAGTAATTTTATAGGGAAAAACCTGACAAATACTAGTTCAGCCAAGTGATCAAAGTCAGCACCAACAGTGACAAGTCACATTGATATTATATATCTTTAATATGATGTGATGAGAATGGCAATTTGTATTGCTTTCCTCTCAAAAACTGATGTCAGGTATAATCAGGAGGAAAAACACAAATCCATATTAACACATGCTAAATGCTCCTTAAAACTGTCAAGGCTGTGGGGGAAAAAAAAAAAAGGAAAATAAGAAACTCTCACAGTCACAAGAAGCCTAAGGAGTCATGACAAAATATAATGTGATATCCCGAATTGAATGCTGACATAAAAGGGACATTAGGTGAAAACTAAGAAAATCTGAAAAAGTAACAGATTGTAGTTAATGATGTATCAATATTGAGTCACTTGTACTATACTAATGTAGTGCCCTTGAAAAGGGAAACAGGATGTGGAGTATTGGAAATTATCTGTATTATCTGCTTAATATTTCTGTAAATAAAAAATTGCTCTAAAATACAAAGATTATTTTAAATTACCTACAATGTCTTTTGGGGCTAAAATATTATTAAATTCTTAGGGAGGACTTATTGGCTTTTTGCAAATAGCTTTAAAAGTATAATCTGAATAGTTTCCTATGACGAATATAAATCAATATCATGAGGCAATTTGGCAGCATCGTTAACAGTATTTTTCCTCCCTTTGAGGAAGAAAAATTGCTACAGGAAAAAATAAAATGGCATCCCACATAATAATCCAATTATTACTATCAGAAATCTATATACGATTGAAAATTTTGAAATCCTATTTTTTTTTAATAGTACATTTCTGAGATATGTGGAAATCAAATAAAACTCTGCAATGGAAGAATTACTATCTACTGCAAATAAAGTCTGTATTTTAACAGAAATAATTTATTTAACTTTAAAAGAGAAAGAATAAAATGACAACAGCAGAGTATGTTCATTCTTAATAAGTACAAGAGCTTATTTTTATGATGACCTTACCAAGTCCTAGACAGTGTGATAAGCACAGTTTTGCATTCATTATATCATTTGATTCCCACAATTCTATGATATAGTTTATTCACTACTTTCTCCATTATAGCGTGGCTACGGAAACATAGAATTATTGGATAATCTACCCAAATCTTTATACCTAGTAACTAGTAAAGCAAGCACAATCTAAGTATTAGGCAAATTGTTTTAATCACTATAATCACTAGAACATATATAGGATATTGGAAATCCAAGAGAGTACAAAATTTCTTTTACTGCTTTTGAAATAAAAGCCTATTTGTGAATGACTTTTATTTAAAAGTCAGAGCATTTCTGATTGTGTACCTATAAACCTAGGGAAAGTTAAGCAGACAATGTATATTTTATTGGTTGACATGTAAACATTTGATTATCCTTTCATAGTGTTATAGAACCAGGTCTCTTCTTCCCACATGCAACAAGCCAATCAATGAGATAATGAGTCTTGCAAAAAAGGAAGAGTTTATTCACAAAGCAGCCAAGTGAAGAGGCAGAACAGGTCTCAAAAAGGGTAGAAGGCAGGTGAGGGTTGAAAAATACCTACTGGAGACGATGTTCACTATTCGGGTGATAGGTACACTAAAAGCTCAGACCACCAATACACAACATATGCATGTAAGAAACCTGACTTGAGGCCGGGCGCGGTGGCTCAAGCCTGTAATCCCAGCACTTTGGGAGGCCGAGGCGGGCGGATCACAAGGTCAGGAGATCGAGACCACAGTGAAACCCCGTCTCTACTAAAAATACAAAAAATTAGCCGGGCGCGGTGGCGGGCGCCTGTAGTCCCAGCTACTCAGGAGGCTGAGGCAGGAGAATGGCGGGAACCCGGGAGGCGGAGCTTGCAGTGAGCCGAGATCGCGCCACTGCACTCCAGCCTGGGCAACAGCGTGAGACTCCGTCTCAAAAAAAAAAAAAGAAACCTGACTTGTACCCCCTAAATCGATATATATTTTTAAAATCTGCCTCCCCCAAAATAAGGCTTAGGGATATTTGTGGGTTAGAAGTGTGTGGTCTATTCTGTGGGGAAAAACATGATTGGTAGTAGATAGAAATTAAATAATCAGTGATCTATTACAAGCATAATAGGGATTCATGCCATTTCACAGAACATATGTTTAGAAGTTGTTTGTGTTAGGATGGTCTAAGGGTGGAGTTTTTGGCCCTCTGACATCAGGAAAAAAAATCTCTCTCACATTTGCACAGGTTCAATTGAAGGGTTGAGGGCCTCAACCAGTTTGAACTGGACAGATGCTGCCCCAAGTTCCTGAAAAGCAACTGAAGCAACTGCTACTATAGTAACTTATAAATGTTATCAATGAGATGGCCCGTGAAGGTTATATTACAGCACTCAGCAGTGTAGCCTTCAGCTACAGGAGCCATCAGCTTCATGGAAGGAAAAAAAAAACACCAAAAAGCAAGCCACTCAATGCAATCAAGGAAGGCTGAGTTTGGCAGACCTAATTAGATTAACTTTTTGGTTTTAATAGTGTGCATCAATTAGTCATTATCTTGGCTTTCTTGCTCATTTTACTTATATTTCCAGAATGATTTGTCATGATATTCGCTAAAACAGTTGTTTTAAGCCACTAAGATTACGGTAATTTGATACACAGCAAAAGCTAACTGAAACACAAATGGCTATCATATTTTAAAATGTTAATAGACTTTATTTTTTTTAGAGTAGTTCTAAGTTCTCAGCAAAAATTAATAGAAGATAGAGTTTCCTTACATACCCAGCCTCTACAAACTCACAGTCACTTCCCCATCACTGTAACATTTGTTACAATTAATGAACCAACATTGACACAGCATTATAACCCGAAGTTCATCGTTTGTATTAAGCTTCACTATTACTCTTGTAAATTCACTGGGTTTTGACAAACATATAATGACATCTGTCTGCCATAACTTTATCTTACGGAACCGTTTCACTGCTCTAAAAACTTGTGCTCCACCTGTTCAACTGTCCTTTCTCCCAACCTCTGGTAACCACTGATCTTTTTACCATCCCCATAGTTTTGGGTTTTGTTTTAGAATGTCATAAAGTTGGAATCACATGTTATGTAGTCTTTTAAGATTGGCTTTTATCGCCCCTTTCTTCATCACACACTTAAAATTTCTGTCTTTTCATGAGTTTTTAACACGGAATAATATTCATTGTCTAGATGTACCAGTTTATTTATCCACCCATTCACAGAAGGATATCTCGGTTGCTTCCAGGCTTTGGCAATTATAAAAACTGCTATAAACTTTTATGTACAGGTTTTTTGTGGAGATAGTTTTCCACCTATTTGAGTAAAACAAAAAAAATACAAATGCTAGCTCATGCTAAGAATATATGTAGTTTTATAAGAAACCACCAATGTGTCTTCTAAAGTAGCTATACCATTTTACATTCCCACTAGTAATGAATGAAAGTTCCTGTTGCTCCATAGCTTCACCAGCATTTACATTGAAGATGGTTTGAATTTCACCATTCTAATCAGTGTATAGTGGTATCTCATTGCTTTTAAAATTTACAGTTCCCTAATGAAATATGATATCGAACTTTTTTCACATACTTACTTGGCATCTGTATATCTTCTTTGGTGTCTTCAGATCATTTGCCCATGTTTCAGTTGAGTCATTTGTTTTCTTACTGATTTTTTAAGAGTTCATATTATATTTTGGATACCACTCCGTTTTCAGATATGTACCTTGCAAAGATTTTCACTATGAATTATCTTTTCATTTTCTTAATATTTTTCACAGAAGTTTTTTTTTTTAATTTTATGGAGTCCAGCTTATCAATCACTTTGTGCATGGATTGTGCCTTTGGTGTTGTAACAAAAATAACATCACCATACCTAAGATTTTTTTTCCTGTTATCTTCTAGGCATTTAACAGTTTTAAATTTTACATTTAAGTCTATGATCCATTTTGAGTTACTTTCTATGAAGGGTGTAAGATCTGTGCCTGAATTCACATTTTTGCATGTAGATCCTAGTTGCTCTGTAACTATTTGGTGAAAAGTTTTTCTCTGTTTATCATCTTTGCTTTTTTGTCAAAAAGATCAGTTGGCTCTCTTAATATGGGTCTATTCTGGGCTCTGTATTCTGTTCCATTGTTCTACTTATTATTTTGTCAATATCACACTGTCTTGGTTACTGTAGCTTTATAGTAAATCTTGAAGTTAGGTAGTGTCAGTCTAACTTTGTTCTCTTTCCATATTGTGTTAGCTATTATGAATATTTTATCTCCCCATCTAAACTTTAGAATTGGTTTGCCATATCCACAAAATAACTTTCTAGGATTTATATTTGGATTAATGAGTCTTCTTATCTATGAACATAGAATAGCTCTCCATTTGTTTAGTTCATTTTTGATTTATTTCATGAGAGTTTTGTAGTTTTCCTCATGTAGGCTTTGTTCATGTTTTTTTAGACTTACATCTATCTAAGGTTTTTTTTTTTTTTTTTTTTGGTGCCAATATAAATATGATTTTGTTTCTAATCTCAAAATTAATTTGTTCATTGCTTGTACATAGGAAAGTGACTTACTTTTGTATATCAACTGTGTATTCTGTCACCTTGCTATAATCACTTATTAGTTAAGAGAGCTGGTTTGCAGACTCTGAGATTTTTTCCACAGAAAAGACTTATCTATGAACAAAGACAGTTTTATTTCTTCCTTCCTAATCTGTATTTTTTTATTTCATTTTTTTTTTCTTCTTGTATGTCTTAGTCCATTCAGGATGCTATAAAAATACCATAAGCAAAACTAAGTAGCTTATTAACAATAGAAATTTATTTCTCATATTTGTAGAGGCTGAGAAGTTCAAGATCAAGGCGCCAACAGATTCAGTGTCTGGTGAGGGCTGACATATTGGCTCGTGGATAGTTGTCTTTTTTACTATGTCCTCACATAATGGAAGGGATAAAGGAGCTCCCTTGGACCTCTTTTATGAGGGCACTAATCCCACCCATTAGGCTCTACCCTCATGACCTAATCACTTCTGAAAGGCTCCAACTTTTAATGTCATCACCTTGGAAATTGGGATTTCCCATATATATTTTGAAGGAATGCAAACATTTACATCACAGCTTTGCATTAGCTTAGACTTCCAGTAAAATATTGGAAAAGAGTGGTGAGAGGGGTCATCCTGGCTTTTTCTTGATCTTAATGTGAAAGCTTCTATTTTCTCACCATTAAGTATAATATTAACTATAGGTTTCTTTGTAGATGTTCTTTATAAAGTTCTCATCTATTGTTCTCATCTATTGATTTTGTTATCCATTTCTCATTGAAATTTACTCCCTTCTCATTTTATTTTTGCCACTGATACAAATGGACGATGGGAATAGGAGCCAGCATCAAAAATATTAAAACATAAGTACATGAAGTAGAAGTATATGAAGTTAGCCCCTAGATCTAGACTTTTCAAAAATATGTTCCTACCAACACATATTTGTTTGCTTTATATATGATATTTATACAATATCTCACTGGTGGGAACAAAGTTGTGAGAATCCTAATTTCTTTCATTCATTTTATGTAACTTGTGCATCTGGAAAGTTAAAAGCTGACTACATTTTAATTTGCTTAAAGGTTAGCATAGCCTTCCTTAGTTGCTCTGCCTCAAAATGTCTACCCTAAGTTACATAGTAGGGCAAGAGACAATTGATTAAGCAGTAGTATTCCTTAGTTGCTTTATTCGAGAGGCAGGAGAATATCTTCCGAGTGCTGACTTTAAGAAGAAAATGACCTTTTTCACCAAATCATACTTTAAGTTGTAAATTGTCTTCCAGTTTGTAGAGGATGCGCATTAGAGAGGAGAAAACAGAAGAGATAGCTTAAAGACCAAGAGCTGAAGCTGAAATTTCATGTAGCCAGCCTCGTGGGAAGAAAGTAGACAGCCAGAGTTTTTCAAACTTCATTGGAAGGAAGCAAGCGGTCTTGACAAATTGATTTTTCAAGAATCTATACTAAAAGCACTTACTTTAAACAAATCCATAAACAAAAACTAGGCACATTCGGCCTCTAATAAGGCCTTAATAGCCTTATTAGAGGCTATTAGATAGCAAATACAACACAACTACGTAGGGTATGCAATAGGAAGAAAATTGAATCCAGTTCAGATCAGAACGCTTTCCTCATTCATATCGGTTAGTTTATCCCAAGTGTTTGGTAAGGAACTGGGGACTGACTACACAGCTAACATAGATCCTCAATGGATCATTACATAAGTGCATGAACCTGTACTTTAAGCAATATACAGTCTGGAAGCCACACTTTTCACAAATTATATGCACACTTTATCACACACACACATGCACATACAAAGAGACAAAATTCTTCAAGTGTTGTCACATAAACATGAGGGTACCAGGTAGAGACCACAGAGTCTGGTATCTAAATGCAGCAGCAAAATTAGGTAAGCACCCCTTCATGTGTAATCTTTATTGTTATTTTTTCCACGACTTTTCATATCTTGTCTGTGTGCTTGGTGTCATATAAATTTGCTGGATCTTTTAGAAAGAGGCTAAGTTTGTCCAATGTAAAATAGCCAGCTACTTAAACAATATGTTGAATATAAAAAACTGACTTTTTCCCACTTCTTTCTATTATTAGGTAGAAATAAATATATAGTTATACAACTTATATATTCTTACTTAAAGCATATTTTTGATAGACTGATTTATAAAAATTGTTACATATTCTTAAGACAATTATGTGTAAATTCTTACTTAAATCATACAAATTGCTATACAAAGACAAATTACCAATTACCAATAAATTTTCAGAAAATAGAACTCTACTTTGAACAGAGTAGAAAAATTAAGAACTTAATCTGTAGGACCTATGTTTATTACAGGAACATTTAAAATAAGAAGACAAAGCTGGGGGAAAAAACTCACCAGTGCATGAATGGACCTACCAAATTCAGGCGGAAAAGCTATTTTCAACCTCTTAGGTAAATGATCCTCTATTAACTCAAGGTGATTATAATACTTATCTCTTTTAATTCATTGTTCCTCAGAATATAATTTTAAAGTTTAAAACTTTTATTCTGACTTATAAAAATAATATCCCGAATTTTTTGATGGTAGATTATGGCTTCACTTATTGTATCTTACTGTTTATACATTGTATGTTTTCAACTTTTTATATTCCTAGGATCCCAAAATAAAAAAAACACAATCAAATTTCTTTTGTTGCTGTGATTTTAGAATGTTCCCAGGAGCACAATCATTCTAACTGACTCTCTCTCACATGCATAAGGATATCTCAGAACTTGTTATAATATATTTTTATTAATAATAAACCATGGGACCATTTTTAAGCTTCTTGAAAATCCAATTTGTAATTTTTACCTTATTAAGCCTTTCATAAGTGCAATTAGCACAATCACTCCTATTAACTCATGCTGCTTTTCTTGCTATCAGTAATCAAAGTAAGCCAAAAACATTTATAGAATACTCTCATGATTGTTGTATTTTTTTAAAAAAATAATGTATTTCTACCTTTATAAAAAGCTTGAGATGAAAATTTATCTTTATAAATGTATAATATATGAATATGGTTCCATGAGAAATGTGAGAAGATACAGTTCTAATACTGCCTGATGATAATGGTTATTTTACAAATATAATACCTTGTATGATTCCAAACACTTTACATACTTAATAGATTTACTGCTTTTAAAAACTGATATATATGTAATTTTATCTATTTTTCCAAATGAGGCACTGCAAGCACAGAAAGGATGCCCAAAGTCATATAGCTAGTAAGCAGCAGAACCAGGATTCACACAGAGGCAGTCTGTTACTACAGTGTGTGCTCTCAATGTCTCAATGGCTACCTTACATCGCCTCTTCTTCTTAAAATAGTCTTGATATACCACAGTTGTACATATTTTGGGAGTACGGGTAATATTTTGATACATATATAAAATGTGTACTGAGTAAATCAGGGTAATTGGGATATCCATCACCTCAAATATTTATGCACCATCTCCTCTGATGTGATCTGCATTCATACAATTCACTTCACCTAACGTGATGTGAATGATCATATTTCCTTTCTAGTAAAAAGAAAAATGTTATCAATGATAAAGAAAAGCAAAATTTAGTAAGATCTTTAGGGGAAAAAAGAAGGAAGAAGAGAAAAGTAAAATGAGATCAAAGAAGAGAGGAAGAGATAGAATGGCTAGCAAATTTACTTTGACATCCATTGGAAAATATATGATTATTTAAAAAATATTAAAATATGGAAAAATGTACCAACAAAAACATTACCATATTTTTGTACACCAAATTCTTTAGTGGAGAAATGTACAAAAAATCATTTACCTTTCTGATGTTGGGATTAAACTATTATTTATATTAACCGAGAAATTAAAGAAAAACATTTTATAGTACTTCCTGAAGATAACATTTAATCATAGTGATGGTGAAGGAAAAATTAAAGAAAAGGAAAAAAACCCTCAAATCACCACAAGTCTTGATTTCCTTCGAGGATTATTGTAATACTACTGGCCAACAGGTGCATGATACAAATATGACACACCAGTTTTCAGAATCACATAGAATAACAACTGTAGAAACATTCAGGAGTTATAACAAATTGAAAACTATCTATAAAACGTCATAACAGCAAAACAGCTAGATATAGTCTGAACAGGAATAAATAAGTCTTAAGCTTCTGTATGAACTATCCCTAGTGTTTCAATTGAGTATTGAATATAATTAAGCTAGTATTTTGTTTTAAACTCTAAACGGCCTCTCAGATACTACAGCAGAGAAAAATGTATTTGCTAATCAGGTCTAATGTCTGATAAGAAGCCTCCATTTAGAGCTTCTTCTTTGTTTGAATAATTAGAATTCAGAGAATATTTACAGGTCATTATTTTTCATTCTCCTGGCACCTCTATCCACCTTGTCTTAAGGGTACCTCCAAAGCTACTTCCGCCTGCCACTCCAAAATTTCCAAGCACAGACACATTTTTTTCTGAGGCATTACCTCTCACTCATCTCTTATTTCACACCATTTTGATAGTGCTCAATGTAAGTCTAGAGCTGACTGCAGCTATTTTCCACCTCATATAATATCACAGAGGGAAAGTTTTCCTGCCATAAAAAAGTGGAAATGAGGCCTAGACAGAAAAAAAAACATTTTTCTTATGTCCCTGTTTTCTAATTACATGATTCATTAAATTCTAGTTTTTCCTAAACTAGTCTCAGTTTTTTTGTCACTTTTGAATAAAGGGGTAGGAAAAGAAAGGAGAAGAAGATATTTTAATTCCAATGACAGATTATTGAAAGGTCCTTGGCCAAAATAATATTTTATTGATCTTTCATCATTGTTTTGTTGTCTTTATAATCTAACATTGAGGAAATATGTTGTATCCAAACTAAAAATGGCAGGAATTTAATCATAGCAAGATAAAATGTAGCATTAATTCCTACTCTCCCTTGACTGCACATTCTGACAAATTTCAGGTTTCCACCAAATTCTGGGCCACCTCCACTGGAATCTCTGATGAGATATCACTACCACTCCAAACACCAGAGAATGCAGCTGAACTCAGTGTTGGCCTGTGCATCATGATATTTCGTTGCCTCATAATCCATAGAGCACATGTTTTAGATCCCATTAAAGCTGTAGTGTCTTCAAATAAAGTATCCAGGCTTCATCAGGGTCAAGCAGAATCTGAAAAATGTGTTAAAATTATATATTCTTCATATTTTACCCAGACTTTCTGAGACATAAAATTTTGGAAGGTTAAATAGTTTTGTGATAAAGCTCCTTATGAGACTGTAATAGATATTCACTTCTGATTAAGAATATTTGCCACATTTTCTTGCTACGTGTTCCTCAGTTACGTGTTAAAAAAAAAAAAAAAGGTTAGCTCTACTCTTAAACTAGCAAGAATCTAAAAGAAACTAGATAACCTGGAGTTTGGCAAAATAGTGACACTCAATAAATATGTATTTGTCTTAGTCCATTTTTTGCTGCTATAACAGAATACTACAGACTGGCTAATTTAAAATACACAGTCCTGGCTCCTTTCTATAGGTACTCATCTCTAGCAAACAGTGACTTGGCCAAACCTTTGATTTGTTCCCCTAAAGATGCTTTTTCACTTTTTACATGGCCATGTTGTAAATTTTCCAAATCTTTTCACTGTGCATCTGTTTTGATCATAAGATGTGTCTTTAAATCATTTCTCTCTCCTCTCACATCTTTACCCTATGCAATTAAAAGTAGCCATGTAGCTCCTTCAATATTTTGCTCATTAGAGATTTCTTCCACCTGATATCCTAGTTATTTTGAGCACTTACTAGAATTGCCCTTCATGCTTTATTTATGGCAATACAGGCTTTCTCTGGCACTGCTTTTTCAAACTCTTCCGGACTTTCCTTATTACCTCATTCCAAAGACATCTATGTTCAGGTATTTGTTATAGCAACATTCCACTCTCTGGTATCATTTTTTATCTTAGTCCCTTTTATGCTGCTATGACAGAATATCACACACTAAGTAATTTAAAAAGAATAAAAATTTATTGGCTAACAATTATGAATACTGGAAAATTCAAGATCAAGTTGCCGGCATCTGGCAAGGGTCTTCTTGTTGTGTTTTAACATGGCAGAAGGCATAACATTGGTATGATAAATGGAGAGGAGGATGCCAAACTTACCCTTTTCTAACCCACTATCATAACACATTCACTTCCATAAGAAGGGTCTATGGGGGCGGTGCCCCTACGGTCCAAAGACATCTCTTTAAGTCCCACCTTCCAACACTGCCACATTGAGGATCTGAACTTTTGAGAATACATTCAAACTATAGCAATGTTATATAAATAAATAAATAAATTAGCTGTATATTATAAGTCACCACTAAGGTGATTGAACTGCTTTTTAAATTTTTTAGCAGCAAGAAAGCAACAAAATCTTACTACTGTTAAGTGTTTCTATAAAATACAACACTGGCCCTAGAATAATGTAGCATCGTTTTAATCTTTTTTTCAATCAAAATAAACTACTAGACTCTAAGCTACTTTTTAGTTTAACATGTATTAACTATTCACCTGTTGGGATGATGCATGATGGAGGAGTTGGCAGAATTCGGTATGAACCAAGGGGCATAAAAATGGCTAAAATAAAGACAGTTCCTGCAGAGCTTATAATCATACATTTATCCTCAGTTACTTTTATCCAAAATAGGCAGCTCTGGCCAGGCCTGGATGTGAATCATATGACCTAGGATGGAATGCACAGTGATTATTAACCACATCTCAAGAGAATGAATGTTAAACAATTGCCAAGGGATAATGTTATGTTCAATTCAATTCAGAGAACTATGCACAAATTATATCTCAGGGAAAGTGTACCTGCAATAGTCTACTCACAAATCTGAGAAATAACTAATATTTCATTTCCCTTCCAAAATGGAATTTACCATGGTAAAATTTTAATCATGTAATTTGTAAGAAAATGATTCATATCTAAGACCACAACTTCCATCTCATATAATTTATTTTTTAATTCAACAAAGACACAGAATAGTAAGCAACTATTGTGCTTGCTTGTCAAGATACATAATCCATTCTTCCTTCTCATTTTTATTTGGGGAAGTAAACCTTCTCCTCTCTCAATGCCACCAGTGCCAAAAGTTAGGCCAGTACCAACGATTACAACATATTCATTGTTATATATAAACTGTAGCTGCTTGTGATGTTTGTCAGCATACTAAAGAAGTCTATATACAGAAGAAAGCAGAGGCGAGAGACAGAGGAGAAAGGGAGAAATGGACAGAGAAAGATACTATTTGAGGCTTTGGTTTGATTTTTATTTGTGCTTAGTATAGATTCCTGCCTTTAAATCTCTTAGTTATGTGAGCAATATTAAATTTCTCACTTGGTTGAAAGAATATTTGAAGTCCTGTTACTTGCAATAAATAGCACAAAGGTTTGGGGACTTGTCTGGATCTCAAAAGTAGTTCAGGATGTCAGTTTCTGCCTCTTGATTCCTGAAATTCTTTTATATAATAAGTATTAAATTTGATACCTCTGGGGAGGATAATGTGAATTATTTCAATGATGCCACCAAAGTAGGGTATCATCCAAATGAGTACACTTTTAAAAGGAAAAAGCAACCTTAACAAACATTGCTTCAGAACAATAGGCACAAACCAAAACTATCCAAAGGGAAACTGAAATGTATGGTCAATCACTTTGGCACTTACAACTTTTGTTTTACACTCAGCGTATGGAGATAAAACTTTTTCTATCACATGATTGTTATTAGGATCCAATGATACGCTGACTAACAACAAAATTGAAAACCAAAGTGTCCCCTGTTACTTTTTATTTTACTGCATCTGATTTTAATAAAAAGCAAGAAATAGAAACAAAAATAGAGAATACATCATGAAAAGTGGCAGAGAGAGACTGTAAACATTGAGAATGATCTTTGATTTTCTTCAAGGCATCAGTAGTCTGTTTTGAAGACAATGAAAGTGCGTTGCAGGAGAGTATTGGCACAGCTCCTGAGTCTTTGTAATAATTACATTTTATAAACATTTCCCTCTGGGAAATTGATCATCAGACAGCAGGCATCCTACATGCTTTATTACCCAAAGTAAACTCTGGACCACCAGTGATTCATATAACATTATGCCTTCTACCTATGAAAATATCTATAAAGAAATCTTACATTTTTAATTAGTTTTTACTTTCTTATCTAAAGACAGACTGGTGTGGATGGGGCAGGAAGAGGTCAGAGAATTTGGAACCAAGTAACCGTTCTGGCACTAATTACCTTTGTGAAACAACTTTGTAATCCTTGGTTTTTCAAGTGTGGTTTCCTACAATGAAAGGGTCAGAAAACTGCAGTAGAGGCATAAGAATAGATATTCTGTTGTCAAACCAAACGTATTTCAACATTTGGCTCCATCCGTTACCTGGGAGCATCATTTATGGTCTCTAAACCTGTTTCCTCATCTGTGAAATGAGGATAGCAATAAAAACTAACTTCTAAATTTAAGTATTCAATGAGATATTACTTCTAATGCATATTATATATACATAATAACTTTGTTTTTAAGCTCTTCAGGCCCTTTCCACCCATCACATTGTATTGTTCAATTTTATTGCAAAATGAAAAGTTAGTCTGAAGCTAAAGCAAATGGTCATTATGTAGTTTTGATATATTCTTCATGTGACTATCAACCTAACAGGTACCAACTCTAGCTTCCTGACCTAAGAGAGGTGACTTATTTCTTGTTTGTTACCTTGAAGACACGTTTCAATGTGCAGATTCATGACTCAGCATACATATATAGCTTTGGAATAGATCTAGTTAAATATCTAAACTTAAAACTAATATCCAGACAGAAACCACCTGTTCCGTATTTTCTCCGTCTCTTAATTCCATTCAAATTGAAATTTTCAGTAGAAATGGTTTCAGTTGCCAAATTCATCACCCATTTACTATTTCCAAGAAAATTAATTCATTCAGTTTATGCTTATATAATATTGTTTAACAACTTTCAACTGAAGACAATCCTCAATTTTTTTAATGAAGTTGTTGCTTTTATTTTTTGGAAGTAAAGGGATTTTATGTTAAATAAGACTCATCAGCAGTTTCTTAAAACTGTCATTTTAGTATGGATATATGATTAGTGATTATTTCATCTCCATTCTAAATTTTTAAAATTCCATGAAATCTAGTGCAAATATAATGGCTCAAAATCATTAGACATGCATAAAACTAGCATAATGCAGGCTATTTGAATATTTTGTTTCTGTATTCCTCACCTATACAGCTTTATAGATTCAACATTGATTCAGTAGATATTATGTCACTCAGAGCTGTGTGTGTATGATTTATCCCTAGTATATAGGACTTATTTTAAAGGGAGAAAGAAGAAAAAACAAACCAGTAAGAATTATGAGATTTTTTCCTTATTCTTCTAAGCTTGCTGTACAGAGCACACTCAACAATTTATAATTCTCTTTTTAATTGAAGAATTTTTATGGCACTTAAAATTGTAGGGACAAACACTAAATTATTGATTTAATAATAAAATAAAAATTTAAAACAACGTGCCCCCCAGTCTAGAAGAAAGGTTATTTAAACGAACTGTACTTAAAATTATTTTTTAAAATTCATATTAAAAACAAAAAATTCTGAAACTTTGCAAAATATACCAAACAAGACCCTCAAACACTCAGTTTGGTTCCTTCGATGCTTTATGGTCCTTTTAACATTTATTCTTATAAATATATACATTTGTAATGTTGTATATAAATTATGGAAAACAGTTTTCACCTATATCCATCAGCTTATGAATTATTTGACACCTAACCCAAAACTCATATAGATCTAAGAAAAATAGAAATACTGTGGTCAGACTAGAAAACCAAAAGCATCAAAATAATAAAGAAAAACTATCTGCGAGACACCAGAAAGCGTAGGGCTACTGTCACAAAGAACAGATGCTGATAAAAAAGCTTAATCAAAAGCCGACAAAGGCATCACAATGACAGTGTAAATATGATCATATGCAGCTATGGCTGTGCAAAGATTTAAAAGTTGAGGGAATTGGCTTTGGAATTATTGAAGGTAGCCCAGTATAAGGAAGAACACCAATTTAGGAATTACGAGACCAGAATTTCATGTCTAAGGTTAGGGCTAACTTGGAGTTTAAGCTAAGATACTCATTTAATGTAGCTTGGCCCAGAATCCACACTCATCATGCAATGAGTTGCATTTGGCATCAGACAAGCAAGTTGCATCATTCCTGAGCTAAAAGGAGAAGCCTTGGGGGTAGATAAAGGTTGGTATGGGAAAGGATCCACTGCTTTTATCAGATTTTAAGGAATCTATGATTCCTAAATGCTTAAGAATGACTTAATTTTTTCATTCCTGATCTTAGAAATATTAATCCTATGTGAAAAGTTCATAACTAAACAATTTTCAATCTTTTAGCCATATTATGCAGTAAACTCATTATGATAATTGAACTGCATCATAAAGAAAAAGCAAGAATATCTGAAAGTTATTGAAAACCTGTGTGAGTAAAGGCAATGTGCCATTTGAGAAT
Organism: Macaca thibetana thibetana; assembly: GCF_024542745.1. Taxonomy (NCBI): domain Eukaryota; kingdom Metazoa; phylum Chordata; class Mammalia; order Primates; family Cercopithecidae; genus Macaca; species Macaca thibetana. Next base: position 80,459,428 of record NC_065586.1, read on the forward strand.
CAATTGTTTTTTGCTGTTCTATGAAACAGTCTAGTTCAGTAAAATTTGATGTTTTCATAATTAACTGAAAACAGAAAATTAATGTTCGGTAAATGTTATGATTTTATTATTCACTGCAGCCATTGATCTTATTAGTTTAAAATATGTAAATAATAGGCATCCGATGACAGTCCCAACAGATGTTTAGTGGAGTTTCAGTTTGCAGTTACATCTCATCAAGAGGCTGACCTAGATTCGCAAATGTCTTAGAGGGTTTAAACAAATCTGTGCTCACCAGAATTGCGGGAGTCTCTGTGGCACTGTCATCATTTAATTCATTCTCATGGGACTCTTTGGACAGTAGGTTTCTTTAGGAGACATTTGACTAATTGGATGAGGCACTAAATTCATTGGTGCTTATCCAAAGCATTATTAAATCCTGCAAAATTATTTCTAAGCAACCACCCGCCAGAAAACAAAAATCTGTCATTTTTCTAATTTGTATATAGAATCGATATTGTATCCTTTTCAGCTAGAGCTTTCAGATATTACCTGTCACTCTCATAACTTCAAAACGTACTTTTTTCATATTACTTACAGGACTACATAAATTATAGAACCCCTTGCTGCCTGAGGTGACAAGCAAAAGAAATGATTTTATCACTATTACTATTTCACCCTTTGCTTTTCATATATCCTTGACCACTAAAAAATGCTGTTCCTTTACAGAATATAGCATGAAATACATATTCCTTAATCTGGGTGAAATTTGCTTTTTGTGCAAAGTCATCTATATGAGATGCATTTCATGAGATATCAGAGTGTAATTTTTAGTTACTGTATATTGCCCTTTTATTTTTCAACAACACTTCAACAAGTACATTATTGCTTGATTTATATTTTAGCATATCTGTTTTACACACAGTAAAGAAACTTGCTTTTTCCTTTGAACTTTTTTTCAAGTCACCCATCTAATTACACACATTATTCCCTGATCATGATATGTGTTCTGCTCACATTGAGGGAAATCTTATAAGTGCCATAGCCACAGGTTGGAGTTGGAGATACCGCTCCCCTTCCCCTCAGCTTCTCTACTCAAGAGCAAAGTTGGTTTAGGTACAGTCCCTCTAGGCCTTTATCATTTATCAGTTACTCACATGTCTTACATTATGCCAAGACCAATTATGAAACATGTTCTCCAGCCAAAAACCCTGGTGCAGAAATAATCTTCTGACTATGAATTGCTACATTAGCGCTTTAAGAACTGTAAAGGTGACTTATTTCATTTCAACAGTAAAAGCATTTTTAATACAGGCTGTGTTCTCCCAGAGTATTGAAAAAAATGCTAGAAGAGAAAAAGTCAAGTGAGGGGGAAATAAAGCATGAAAATACTGCTTTAGGAAGGATATTATCCCAGTACAGTTTTTACTAAAATGCTTTCCCCTTCACATGACAATACTGTTTTACTGGAAGCAAAGATGTAGGCTCCCCACTGGTTAAAAGCTGACCTCATTAATATGTCATTCAAGGTCCTCCAGAAGTTTCTTGACCAAATTCCCAGCCTTTATCGTCTTTTGAAATTTCATATCATAAATCTTGATATGCACTCTCTTGCTTATGGATGATCAAACATATCTCTTGGTTTAATGGAAGAATGAACACTCATTCTATGTAGCTCGTCCAACAAAGCATTTTGTACCTTTCATGTACTCTTTTATCTCTTTTCTTAAAATCTTGAAAATTCCCATTCTGCTTCATCTACATGTAAACACAACCACCTTTCAAGATTCAGCACAAATATTACCTCCTTGAAGAAGATATTTTTACCTCATTAGAACTCACTCACTATCATGAGGACAGCACCAGGCCATGAGAGACCCGCTGGCCTAACCCAGACACCTCCCACCAGGCCTCACCTCCAACATTGGCATTACAGTTCAACATAGGGTTTGTCAGGGACATATATTCAAACTATGTCAGTGGAAAAGTTCAATATTGATTATATAAGTTTTCACTTTGCCCTGACTTCCACGTGGTCTTTAATGAGACTTTAAGACAACCCTCTTTTATGCAACAGTTAGAGAGATCGTGGATGCTACCAATTCCAGGGCCTTTCGGGGACTGTATAATGAACTCAGGATTCAGCTTTCTTAGGCCTGTGAAGTCAGTCAATCCCTACTTCTGCTTTGCAGTTCCAAGATGTCACCGATTTGTCCCATCTCCAGCTTTGTCCTTGTCAATATATATCACATAAAAAGCCCTTTTCTCTCACTTTAGTGAGTTATCAGGACAAAAGTGTTTCTTTGATAGCTCACTTTTATCAAGAAATCTTACTGTAAAATTCACGATAAGCCCATAACATTTGCGAGTAAGTATGGGGACCTAAATCCATGACATTATAGCTGCGTGCCTCAGAAAGGCAGCATGGCTGCAACCATGCATTTCCCACAGTGCTCCAAAAAAAAGAAAAAAAAAAAAAAAAAAATGTGGTAACTTCTAAGATGTAGATATCAACCTTTAACTGAAACTTTTGAAATATCTATTTATTGAACAGTTTATTAGAAGACTTAATAAATACAGATATTTAGGATTCTTTCTTCCCGAAAGAGTAAGCATATCAGATTGGGAAAAGCTTGATTTACATGAAGCTTGTCAAATCCTGTACCCTACAGTATTACTCTTGAAAATTGAAACACCAGCTCTTAGTTCCAATTTTATTTCTTATAAAATGGAAAAGCATATATTCATAAACCTGAAATACAAAGTGCTACAAAATGTATAAAAGGTTGATAGTGCATTTACATGAGTTTTGAATATTTTTCATTTAGTGCAAACAAACTTCGGTGAGGTACATTTGTCACATGTTTTGGTCAATATCATTGCTTTGAAGTTATGGTTTATCTTCTGATATACTACGCTGATAGAACTTCTAACCACAAGAAAGCAAATATAAAACCAGATTTTAGCTATGTGAACTTTAAAACTCTAGTCATTTCAGAAAAATAGTAATATCAACGAAAAAATAAAAGTTTCTTGTGCAGCAGTCATGTAAGACACTTGTTTAAACTTTCTTTTTTATTTTCACTTGATTGCTCTGTCTTGGTACACACAGTATAGTTAGCTTATAGATAAAATCTAGGCAAAACTCTAGACAAAAATATGCTGATATTTCAAATTACATTTCTTTTCCTTCTTTACTATGTGTCATCATCGCTAGTAACATTTCTAATACAGAAAGTAAATTACTGAATATAATTTTCAACTATGATTTTGTGGTGAGATCTATACAGTATATTAATGAAATACTAAAAATAATTAAGAGGTAGGTATATTATATATTTTTTTGCAATTGCAAAAGTTGGTTTTAATTGCAAAGCTGGAAATCTCAGAGTAAAATACTTGTCATTTGCATTGATGATATCTAATATTAGTGAAGATAAAATGGCAATCCAAAGGTTTTATGTGTTACCATAGGAACTTATAAAGAACATTTTCCATGGGATTCCTTTTTCTTGCATATCAGTCACATACTGCTTTGTAATGTACCAGCTTACCTAAGCTGGAATCACAGTCCCAAAGAATCTCCTTTCCTTTATGTTCTGAGTTGACTAAAAATACAATTGTTGAGATTTAGAAAGATGAAGCAGATTTACTCTCAGAATGTCATCATGATCAGTGACAGTAATTGTCAGATGCAGACCATGATGAATTTCATCTTGTTCTCACTGTCCCATGGGCCACATCTCTCTTTTTTTTTCCCAACTGTCAGCCTTGATAGGAAAAGTGACCCCAGGCCCACCAATGAATGGAGAGGCAACAGTCTTCCATGGACTTCACCCCTTCTCCTTTATGTTTCCACTCTGGGAATTCAACGTTCCTGGCTTTGGGAACAAAAGTTAGTTGACTTTTGTCTGATCTTCAAATTCTATCTTCTGACACTGACACTTGCTTTTCCCACAGGTATAGGCTTTATTCTTTCAATAACTTTCTTTTTCCATTACCCTTATATCTTAGTTGGTTCCGGCTGCTATAAAAATATCTTAGGCTTGGCAATTTATAAACAGTAGAAATTTATTCCTCATGATTCTGGAGCCTGGGAAGCCAAAGATCAAGGTGCCAACAGATTCGGTGTCGGGTGAGAGTTCGTGGTTCACTGATGATGGCTTCTTGCTGTGCCCTCACACGGTAGAAGGGTCAAGCAACCTACCGTGGGCCTCCTTCATAAGGACACTAGTCTCATTCACGAGGGCTCTGCCCTCAGGACCTATTCACTTCCTCAAAGCCCAACCTTTAATATTACTGCACACAGATTAGATTTCAACATATAAATTTTGTGTGGCCACAAACCTTCAGACCATAGCAACTCAGAATAATTATATTTACCAATGGAACCCTAACAAATACAGATTTTTTTAAAAAAAGGTATAAACTGTGTTTTACTCTAGCTGGGAAATAAATGTAATACACATTAACAAGTTACACCCTCTGTAAATATTACAGAAAAAATGTTTTGGTAGTTTGTAATTTATAATAAGTATAAGGCTCTTTAAAATTTTGAAATAGCACACATGCTGACTCTATATTTTTCTAATAGTCAATTTGAACATTTTATGTTGATTTGTCCTTTATTTGCTTCTTGCAGTTTTGCTACTAAATGGTCATCTTTGTTATTATTTTTTAATTTGTTATGCTATGGCTGGTGTACACAGCCAGACATAAGCATTCCCTTAAAAATTGATCCATATATTTAGTTCATATTACTAAGACAATTTTAGATGAATAAAAAATATGCCACCTTGTTGAAATTTTAGAAGTCAAAAATAAATTACATGCACGCAAGACATTATGTTGCTAAAAGATCTTCTAAAACCTTTGCTAGTTAGCATGCCATACTAGCATTCATCAACTGTTTCCTTGACATTGTCCCTAATTAATATGAGAATTATGTGGTTTGCCTGCATTTTTTTCCTTCTCTTGCACCTAATTTCTTTCAGATTCTAATATAACTACGTTTTTTGAACTCTTGACCTCCACCACCCTTGTTTTTCGTAATGCTTGAAGGACTATTCCTGCTTTATGCTACACCAATTTATTGAGTTACTTTTATAGTTTCTACATGTCTAAAGTAATTATGTCTCCCACGATTCATAAAAATTTGCATTTAAGTGCAGTTCCATACGAGAAGAGCATTTTCCAAAAAATTTAGTTTTCTTCAGCTACAAAATTAAAGAAATATATTAACCACATAAGTTAAAGCATTTAAATTTCATGTTTTGTAAAATGATTTTCATACATGAATAAAAAGTCATTAATTTTAATATATGATATATCAAACTAAGCCAGATCAGTGCTTTATAAATTTTATTTACTGTGGAGGGGTAAAGGGAAACAGCCCACCAAAAGAAGTTATATCTCATTGAAGACAGAGACCATCTTAACTTTTTGTTTTTAGAGAAAAGTAAATCTTTTGGCTATAATTGAAAAGTTATCAATTTTTATACGAATTTTACTTTTATCCCTTTTCAGTGGACAGGCCTAGTAAATATATGCATGTGTACTTACATTTGCAGACAATAGGCGAATTCTAGATGCACCACTTCCAACCCCTACCTCTTCGCATTCATGCCTTTGTGTAACTAGCTCCTCCTGAATGTAGATAGACTTGTGACTTACTTCTAATTGACACAATATGGTAAACTTGATGGGAAGTCAGTTACTCCAGTGATTATGTGATGTTATATAAGCCTCTATCTTACTAGCAGATGTTCCCTTCTACCTGCCTTGAAGAAGCAAGCTGTCATGTTTTGAACTGCCAATGAAAAGTACACGACAGGAAACTCCAGGCGGGCTCTAGGAGTTAAAAACAACTACTGTCAACAGCCAGTAGAAAACTAAAGCTCTCAGTTCTACAATGACAAAGTAGTAAATTCTGACAACCATCTAATGAAATAAGAAGCAAGTCTCATTCTCATCTAGTCAAGCCACCAGATGAGAATGCTTCCAGCCAATCAGGTAAGATCATGAAGCAAAGACCCAGCCTAGTCGTCGCTGGACTGCTGACTCACAGAAATTGAGATAATAAATGTGTATTGTTTTAAACCTTTGGGTTTATCATAAGCTGTCATATAGCAATAGAGAACGAATATACTTCCATATACACATTTCTATATCCATCCGTGAGTTCTTACTGATAACTTGTATTCCAATCCTACAAGACAGATGATTCTAGCCTTCTTCCTTTCCTTATTTGTGATTTTTATTTGTATTTATTTTTGCCTACAGTGAGAAATGCAAGTTTCATTAACCACAGTATATTTACTTACAAATTTATATACACATTGAAAAGTTTCAGAATGTCAACTTTATAAACCACATAAAATGTAAATGTATTACTAATTATGGTTTAATATTTGCATATCGTTATTTTTATCTTTAGCCTTAAAACATCAAATCTTTTCTTATAAAGTTTACTAAGTTCATTTCTTCCTTACCTTGTTCACTGTGGTTATGTTAGTTTGCTTGTAACACTGTTAGGATCAGTTTTTATATTTTGCATTCTATTTACCTTGCATTCTGGTTGATATAAATTACTTATGTATATTTTGAATATGTGAAACATTATATAGTTCTAAGTGTTAAAGCTAGACAAAGAGGTTTACATCATTCCCTCATTATTCCTACTACGTCGTTCCCATGTCCCCGATTTTGTACCCCATTCCCAAGTAATTTCTACTAGTAATTCATCTCATTAGTTTTTAGATTATTCCTGTATTTCTCTTGCACAAATGAGTAGTCACAAGGGTATTTTCGTGTATTTATTTGTTTCCAGCCTAACACTGACCATTTTGCACTTTCCTTTTAATTTAAACTTAATATGCCATGAAGTTTATTCCACCTCAGTTCAGACATAGTTTCATCATTATTTAGTTTTTTTGAGAGAGTCTTACTCTGTTACCCAGGCTGGAGTGCAGTGGCACGATCTTGGCTCACTACAACCTACACCTCCAGGGGGTTCAAGTGATTCTCCTGCCTCAGCCTCCCCAAGTAACTGGGACTACGGGCGCCCACCACCACACCTGGCTACTTTTTGTATTTTTAGTAGAGACAGAGCTTTGCCATGTTGGCCAGGCTGGTCTTTAACTCCTAACCTCAGGTAATCTACCACCTAGACCTCCCACAGTGATGAGATTACAGGTGTGAGCCACTGCATCTGCTCTATCATTCTTTTTTATAGCTGTAAAGTAACCCACTGTGTAGATCTAGCATAGTTTAGTCACCTATTTTATGTATGAGTGCCTAGGTGGTTTTCATCGTTGTGGATTAAACAATACTGCAATAAATATCTATGTGCATAAGTATCTTTGTATTGTTAAAAATGTGTTCTCAGGGGGGTACTTTCCTAGAAGTAAGATTACTAAGCTAAAAGGTTATATACATACATAGATATTTTTAGGTATTATCAAATTCCTCTCCAGAGGTATGGTGCCTGTTTTCTACCAGATAATTTGGAAAATACCTACTTCCCTACAGCCTCACCAGTAGAATGTGTTGTCACATTCTTGCAGTCTGATTAGGGGAGAAATTGTGTATATGTATGATTTTAATCTGTATTTCTCTAATTATGAATAAATTAGAGTTTTAAAAGTAAGATTAGGGGTATTTTCATACACTTGTTGAGAATTATCTTATGTGTTTTTCCTATTCAGTTTTTGTTCCTTTGTACTTCATCCTTCAAATTATAAGATATATGTGTAAATGCAGATACATACACACTAATGTTAGCCCATAATCTTAACTATATGTTGCAAACATTTTCTTTCACTTTGACAGGTATTTTTTGCTTTGTAGCTTAATTTTTTGTTATGCAAAATTTGTGTCTCTATATGTGGTCAAATTTATCAATTGTATGCTTGTGATTTGGGGGTTACAATAAATAAGGCTTTATAGAACATTGAGATTACAAATAAATTCACTTCTTTTCCTCCTAGAGCTTGATGATTTTGTGTATTTGGTTTAGTTAACAGTAGGAATTTATTTTTGTGTATGTTTTGAGGAGAGAAGCTCAGTTTATCTTTTACTGAAAGGTTCAGTTGCTCAAGCACCATCTTACACAGTTTATTCTTGCCACCATATCTTGAGATATTGTGTTTATCATATACAATCATGTGTCACTTGACGACAAATACATTCTGAAAAAAATGTGTCATCATTGGGCAATTGCATGATTATGCAAACATCACAGAGGGTACATACACAAATCTAGATGGTATAGCCTACTACACATCTAGACTATATGTATAGCCTATTGCTCCTATGCTACAAACCTATACAGTGTGTTACTGTACTAAATACTGTAGGCAACTGAAATACAACAGTATTTTTATATCTAAACATAGGTAAACATTGAAAGAGTACAGAGAAAATGCATTATATATGAGATTAGAATAGTACATCTGTATAAAGCATTTACCATGAATGGAACTTGCAGGATTGGAAGTTGCTCTGAGCGAGTCAGTGAATGAGTGGTGAGTGAATGTGAAGGCCTAGGACCTTATTGTGCAGTACTGTAGACTTCATAAACATTGTACACTTAGGCTACACTAGATTTAAAAAATTTCTTTCATCAATAGCAAATTAAACATTGCTATCTGTAGCTTTTTTTGTATTATAAACTTTAATTGTTACTTCTTGACTATTTTGTAATAGCATAGCTTAAAACAGACATACAAGTGTACATAAATATTTTGTATCTTTATTCTATGAGCATTTTTATATTTCTTAAATTTTTTATGTTTCAAACTTTTTTTTTTGTTAGAAATTAAGCCTCAAACACACACATTAACCTACATATACACAGGTCAGGATCATCAACGTCACTGTCTTCCACCTTCACATCTTGTCCCACTGTGAAGGGCCAATAACATACATGGAGCTGTCATCTTAGAATAACAAAGCCTTCTTCTGGAAAGACTTGCTCAAGGCTGTTTTATAGTTCACTTATTTTTTTTTAATAACTAGAATGTGTACAGTCTAAGATAACCGTAAGAAATAATAGTATTGTATAGTAAATACATGAGCTAGTAACACAGTTGTTTAATATCATTATCAAGTACTATATATTAGATACAAAATTGAATGTGTTGTACTTTTATAGGAGTGGCAGCACAAAAGGTTTGTTGGCACCTGCATAACTACAAACACTTGAGTAATGTGTTACAATGCAACCATTTGCTATAACATCACTAGGCAAGAGGAATTTCTCTCAACTCTATTATAAACTTATGGGACAACCATCATATATATATACAGTTCATCATTGATCAAAATGTTTTTATGTGGTGCATGACTGTATTCAATTCCCATATGTACAGTGGCTCTAAGTGATGGCTTTCTGTTTCATTCCACTGTTTTGTCTGTTCATGAACCAGTACAACAATGTTTTAATTGCAGAGGTTTTATGATATACTTTAATGTCTGGTATGGCTAATCTTTCTGTGTAGTTTGGATTTTTCTGTTTTCTAGACTATCTGTGTATGTCTGATTTTCTATATAAACTTTTAAATTAATTTGTCTAACTTTATAAAAATGCATGTATGTATTAATTGGGATTACATTACATTCATAAACAAACTTAAAAAAACTTTATGTTTGTAATGTTGATGTTTCCTATCTAAGAACAGAGAATGTCTATTTGTTATCCAAAGTCTTTAAAGTTGTTTCCATCTTTAAATTTTGAGAAGTTCTTATTAACTCCAAAACAGGTAATCTTGTTTTTTGCTATTGCCAATTGTTATTATATGTGTAAATGAGGGCTGATAATTTTGTTGTTTCATTACCTGATCACTTACTCTATTCTTTTATTGTTAAATCTAGTTTTATCATTTTGTTGTTGCTTTTCTAGAGTTTTCCAAGCATATTATCACATTAACTGTAAATACAGATGGTGTTAACTCTTTAGCTATTATGCTTCTAATTTATCTTATCTAATTATATTGGTTCATACCTCTATTAAAATTTTAAATAATAACAGAGTGTGAACATTTTTGCCTTGTTCCTGACATTAGGGGAAATATCTCAAGCCTCTAGTGTATTTCCCCAATAATTAAGATTAAGGTATATGAGTGTGCATGTGTGTGTGTGAATGTGAATACACACACATATAAATTTTATATTGTGTGTGCGTGTGTGTGTATATATATCTTAGTTCTAAAGCAAGTATTTTAATTATTATAATATGTATCATCTCTTAATTCCTATTTAGTAATAGGAATAAATTATAATAATAATAGTTGAATGTTTTTGTGAGAAGTAGGTATTGAATTCAGCACTTACAGAGGTAACTGTATTAAAGTTTACTTTAATTCTATTAATATCATATATGATATTCATTGAGATCCTAATATCAAGCCAACATTGAATTCTAATAAATACTACTTGGTCAGGATATAGTCTATTCTTGATATGCTATTGAATTCTGTCTCCTAATATTTTATTTAATATCTTAAATTGATGTACATGAATGGTAATGGTTATAGATTTTTGTACTGTTTTATCAGAGTTAAATGTAATGTTATACTTATGAGAATGGGAAGTGTTATTTTTATATTCTATAGAATAATTTATTGGTCATTGAAATGAGTTAATCTTTTAAAAATTGGTAGAATTTCCGTGTGAAATCATTATAGTCCTGGTAGATTTTTTTTATTATTATTGGTAGAATAATTCCCTAATTTTCCCTTTTGATATTTAAAAAATGTCATCTTTGGATGGTTGTTTCCCTTCCTCAGAGCTTTAAGCACAAGTTATCTAGGGATAGGGCAGACCTAAGGAGAACTCTGTGTTCACTATTACACTGAAAAATTACTTTTAGATATAATTATATCTAATGTATTTTGCCATCTCTACAGAAAAGTTTATCCTTTATTTAAATACAGCATAGCCTTCTTCATACATGCCTAGACCATGAATTTACCTACTTGTCAGAGTTTAGGTTACTAAGTCTCTCAAAGTGTCTGTTCGTAGCTTTATTCTCAGAGGTTGTCATATATAGTCAGTGACTGCCTTTCTCCTGTAGAAGTCTGAGCATAAATAACAAAAATGATGTAGTATAAAACATCTAGATCTCAACTTAAACAAAATAAAAATATTCAAAATATATATTTATAGTTTTACCAACCAGCAGTACGTTATGTTATCCATTTTTTAAATCTCAAAAACTTATCTCTTAAGTACAAATTGAAAATAAAAGCACCTTATAGATTTGGGCTCCATCTGAGGCATAGAAAGAATATGTTATATTTTTCAAAAGCTGTGTTTTCTTCCTACCTGAAAGTATTTCTGTGAGCGTATAAATCATTTAGGATATTATTTTACTCCACTGGGTTGGTGGGGAAGAAACTAAGATGACTTGTTTATACCTATTCATTTGCAAGTTGATATTGTCAAGCGAATACTAAGTTATCTGAGGAAAACAAAATGCAATAATAATGGGTAGAGTCAATTGGATTATTTACATGGTCCAATAGTAAGAGAATGTATGAGAATATTTTTAAAATCTACTAATGCTCCTGTAACCTCGAACTCCTATGCTCAATCCTCCCACCTCAACCTCTCAAGTAGCCAGGACTACAGGCACAAGCCACCATGCCCAGCTAACACCTTCTCTACCATCCTAGGACTCTTGAGAAACACCTTCTAGTTCCTCAGAAACTTGTTATGTAGTAGGTGAGGATTTCCCACTCTTAAGCCAGTTACTTCTTTTGATAAAGACAAAATCTCAACCAAACTCTTGTAATCATTTGAAATCCTAACTTAATAATATATATTAAAACTAAAAATAATAGGAAAGAAATGTTAATTTGCTTTCCATACATACCTTTCTGCTATGAGTCCCTGAAGCAGTGTGCCTCAATCCTGAGCTGCTGTTGTCTTACTTTATTCATACAATCAGGGAGATAAAAAATTGTTTTGGAATGGGAAGAGTTATAAAATCGAAAGAGAGGAGGTAGGTGCAAGGTAGGCTCATAATTTCAAACCAGAGGAGTAACTAGAATAGTGTATTTATGTATCCATAGACGAAATTATGCTGGGCTGGACATGGTGGCTCATGCCTGTAATCCCAGCGCTTTGAGAGGCCAAGGTGGGCGGATCACTTGAGGCCAGGAGACAATTCTGGCCAACATGGAGAAACCCAATGTCTACTAAAAATACAAAAGTATCTTGCCATGGTGGCATGCATCTGTAGTCCCAGCTACTCTGGAAGCTAAGGCAGGAGAATCACTTGAACCCAAGAAGTGAAGGTTGCAGTGAGCCGAGATTGTACCACTGCACTCTAGCCTGGGCCGTAGAGTGAGACTCCATCTCAAAAAAACAAACAAACAAACAAACAAAAAAAAAACAAAAAACAAGGAGGAGGAGAAGGGGAAGGGGAAGAGGAAGGAGGGGAAGGGGAAGGGGAAGGGGGAGAAGAAGTACTGAAAAGCAAACAGACTTCCCACCCGCACACCATGATTAGACCAAGATTAGTGAGAGGGCATTGTGACGCCTTCTGTTAAAAAGCATAAGTCATTAGCATTCCTAATTCTTCAGGAACTTTTATTAGAGCACATTAAAAAAAATGAAACCTGCTACCCAAAGCCCACAAATCTCTATCCAAACCCCAAGAACTTAAAAAGAAGTTAGTTCCTCCTAATCTACTCACCTGCCTGAATTATACTTTTTTCCTAAGATTCTGCCCTCTGAGAAAGCTGTTTTTAGAATTCAAACATTAATAAAGTGGAGAAAATTAGATGATATGGGAAAGTAGATACAGAGTAGAAGTGATTACGTGAAAACAAACACTAAAGGATAAATTGAACAAGGTATAAGGTATTCATTTTATAAACGGTTCCATTGTGTCATGGAAAGTGAATCAGTTCCTCAATGAAGTGAGAGTGAGTTTTTAGCATTTGGCAAGCTTGTTTTAAATTCTGACTGTGCTATTTAGTAGCTATTGGCAAATTAACCTGTTTGAGCATGAGTGTTCTCATTTTAAGTTCAAGTTAATGCTTATGTTGTAGTTTTGCTGCAATGTTTAAGTGAAGTAATGAATTTTGAAGCCAAGACAATGGCTTTACTCTTAAAATTATTATTAACATTCACATGTATAGCTTATATATAGTTTCTATATTCTGTGACTTGAGAGAATTAGGGACAATTTCAAACAAACATGGGCAATCTCGAGGTGATACACCACAGAGTACAGAGAGAAAAAAATACACCTATACTTATAATACCATTACTCAAATGCAGACACTAAAGGATCCAGATGCAGTTTTGATGCTTCATTAGTATGTAAATAAAGAGAAGCAATTTCACGAGCAAGAAAATGAGCCTATGTCTTAAGGGCAAGCTATAGAGTTGCAAAGGATTCACCCTCCAAAAAAAGCAAAGTTATCACTACATTGGCCACGTCCTGCAACCCACCTACTCACCTTGGCCAGTTACATAGGCTGCTCTGACTATAAATAGGACAATGATGCTATTACAAAGGATTCATTTGAATCGTTGATGTGAGAGGTATTGAATCAAACAGCTTTTCTCAAGAGTACATGAGAAAATTAAATAAGGAGGATTTTGGCCTTGCTGTTTTAATAGCAAATCTTTATGCAAATATAAATTATCATATATTTAGAAAATCATCAAATATCATCCACTCCTGCTACCTTCTCTAATTATAGTTCATGGCTTATGTGTTACATGATGCCAATTGAGATACTCTTCTGGTTTTTGCTTCACATTCTCCTAATTAGAACACCTATACTTATAGGACAGTTCTTCTCTCAGAGCCAGGGCTCATGGCTCATTCATAGGACTTATGGTAAAGCATTGTAAAGCAGCCTATTCTCATGTTCAAGCTTTAAATTTGGTACAGATCATTATTTCTTTTTGTCCTCATTATTACCCAGCTTGACCTTCAGTGTTATCTAACATGGTTCTTTATAAATATAAGCATATATTTGAATCACCTACAGATTCTGATTCATAATGTCTAGTTTGGGTCTAAGACTGTTCATTTCTAACAAGTTCCCAGATAGTTTCCAGATAATACCGCTGGTCCAAGGATCACATTTTGAAAACTAAGTCCCTTCCGTTTGACTCTTTGTACTCCTAGCTGGCTCATGTAAGCTTTTGCTCCCCTTGGACAGCCACCATTAGACAGTCCCTTATTTTAGGTTTAATGAGAAGAGAGGGGAAGTCAACTCTTGCTCCTTTGTTTCTTTCACCCCTGCAAATTCTACATGGGTTAGTTTAATATTGTCTTCAAGTCTAGCTAATTTACCTCCAACACCAGTACTAGCATGATCTTATTCAAATAAATAAAATTAAATTGAATCAATGAGTTATTAATGTTCAAATCTAAGAAAATCTAACATTTTCACTTTAATATCTGGTAATATAAGTGGATAGTATGTACAAATTGACAATTTGCAGATATTTCATTACTGGAATCACATACTTATTTTCAGAATACATTATGAATGAACATAGCTCCTTAAAGTAAAAGGAATATTTTGTTTAATGATGAAATATTAGTCTTTATGATTTAGAGAAATAAATTAAGAAATCCCTCATTACCTTTTACATTTCTAGATAATTCTGATATAGTTGGGGTTTCGTGATATAATTTAAGTTCAAATTCAATTTGAAAATCAAAGACAAACTATAAAAAGGAACAAACTGATAAGACCTACTATAATTCTAGAGTTCTAGGTGTCTAAAAATGTTGTGAGCCCACAGTTTAGTTGTAAAAAATTAAATTGCTAAATATTTTAATGATTTCAGGTCCACAATTTAAATACACAAAAAATTCTATTGACATATGCTTAGCAATTATATGGGTATACACTGTATTAAAATACTCTTGTAGGCAAAATAAGCCATAAATTGTGACTCTATATGTAAAAGTCAAAAATCAGTACACAAGTGAGTAAAATGTTTTTTAAAAAGAAATGGAATAATACATATGTGAATTATTGTTTTATACTCTACACATTATAAATATTCTAGCTAATTATTTCTAAAAGTTAATACCAGCGAATAAATTTTACAGAGTATTTATTTACTTAATTTTATTATCAGATGAAAAGTAAGCATAATTTGAAAAAAAAATGTATGATAAGGGCGCAAACTAATATTGGGAGATCAAGTCAAACAATTAATTCCTATTTTTTACTTACCTGCAGTAATCCTCAATATATGTCTCTCTAAATGAGCACCTTAAAACTCTGTCAGTCAAGAAAAATCAAGTTGATTAGACATAATGAATTAAAGCAGAATGCTAGATTGATTGTGTCTTGTAGTATCAAACAAAGAGGAAAATGAGGAAAATACAGAGGAATAGAGGGTCTTAGAGATTAATGGAGGTAGAACTAAGGCATGTCTTGTAAGGTAGGAACCTGATTGTGAGTGGGCAGGATAAATAACAAAATAACTTTTTATTAATAGGGATAGTGAGATAAGAGTCTTGAAAAAAGAGCATCAGTGAACAAGATATTAAGAATATTTTTAAGAATATAAATCCCTGAAATGCAAGGCTGCTTCAACATACACAAATCAATAAACATAATCTATCACATAAACAGAACCAATGACAAAAACCACATGATTATCTCAATAGATGGAGAAAAGGCCTTTGATAAAATTCAACACTGATTCATGCTATTATCTCTCAATAAACTAGGAATTGATGGATCGTATCTCAAAACAATAAGAACTATTTACAACAAACCCATAGCCAATATATGGAATGGGCAAAAGCTGGAAGCATTCCCTTTGAAAATCAGAACAAGACAAGGATGCCCTCTCTCACCACTTCTATTCAACATAGTATGGGAAGTTCTGGTAAGAGCAATCATGCAAGAAAAAGAAATAAACAGTAATCAAATAGGAAGAGGGGAAGTCAAATTCTCTGTTTGCAGATGACATGATTGTATATTTACAAAACCCCATCATCTCAGCCCCTAAACTCCTTAAGCTGATAAAAAATTTCAGCAAAGTCTCAGAATTCAAAATCAATGTGCAAAAATCACAAGCATTCCTCTACACCAATAATAGACAAGCAGAGTGACAAATCAAGAGTGAACGCCCCTTCACAATTGCTACAAAGGGAATAAAATACTTAGGAATACAACTTATAAAATGATGTGAAGGACCTCTTCAAGGAGAACTACAAACCACTGCTCAAGGAAATAAAAGGACACAAACAGATGAAAAAACATTCCATGGTCATGCATAGGAAGAATCAATATCATGAAAATGGCCATACTGCCCAGAGTAATTTATAGATTCAATGCTATTCCCATCAAGCTACCATTGACTTTCTTCACAGAACTAGTAAAAGAAACTACTTTAAATTTCATATGGAACCAAAAAAGAGCCCATATAGCCAAGACATTCCTAAGCAAAATAACAAAGCTGGAGGCATCACGCTACCTGACTTCAAACTATACTACAAATCTACAGTAACCAAAACAGGATGGTACTGTTACCAAAACAGATATATAGAGCAATGGAACAGAACAGAGCCCTCAGAAATAACACCACATATCTACAACCATCCGATCCTCAACAAACCTGACAAAAACAAGCAATGGGGAAAGGCTTCCCTATTTAATAAATGGTGTTGAGAAAACTGTCTAGCTATATGCAGAAAACTGAAACTAGACCCCTTCCTTACACTTTACACAAAAATTAACTTAAGTTGGATTAAAGAATCAAATGTAAAACCCAAAACCATAAAAGCCCTAGAAAAAGCCCTAGAAAAAAATCCTAGGCAATACCATTCAGGACATAGGCATGAGCAAAGACTTCATGACTAAAACACCAAAACCAATTTCAACAAAAGCCAAAATTGACAAATGGAATCAATTAAACTAAAGAGCTTCTGCTCAGCAAAAGAAACTATCATCAGAGTGAACAGGCAACCTACAGAATGGGAGAAAAATTTTGCAATCTATGCATCTGACAAACGTCTAATATCCAGAAGGAAATTGAACAAATTTACAAGAAAAAAACAACACTATCAAAAAGTGGGTGAAGGATATGAACAGACACTTCTCAAAAGAAGACATTTATGTAGCCAACAAACCTATGAAAAAAAGCTCAGCATTACTGATCATTAGAGAAATGCAAATCAAAACCACAATGAGATACCATCTTACACCAGTTAGAATGGCAATAATTAAAAAGTCTGGAAACAGCAGATTCTGGTGAGGATGTGGAGAAATAGGAGTGCTTTTACACTGTTAGTGGGAGTGTCAATTAGTTCAATCATTGTGGAAGACACTGTGGTGATTCCTCAAGGATCTAGAACCAGAAATACCATTTGACCCAGCAATCCCATTACTGGGTATATACCCAAAGGATTATAAATCATTCTACTATAAAGACATATGCACATGTGTGTTTATTGCAGCACTATTTACAATAGCAAAGACTTAGAACAACCCAAATACCCATCAATGATAGACTGGATAATGAAAATGTGGTACATATACAAGATGGAATACTATGCAGTCATAAAAAAGAATGAGTTCATGTCCTTTGCAGGGACATGGATGAAGCTGGAAACCAGAATCCTTAGCAAACTAACACAGGAACAGAAAACCAAATACCGCATGTTCTCACTCATAAGTGGGCGTTGAACAATGAGAACACATGGACACAGGGAGGGGAACATTACAAAACAGGGTCTGTTGTGGGGTCAGGGGAAAGGGGATGGAGAGCATTAGGACAAATACCTAATGTGTGTAGGGCTTAAAACCTAGATGACTGGTTGATAGATGCAGCAAACCACCAAGGCACATGTATACTGTTACAAATCTGCATACTCAGCACATGTATCCCAGAACTTAAAGTAAATTAAAAAATATAAATCATTCTATCAAAAAGACACATTCATTTTTCATATGTTCATCGCAGCACTATTCACAATAGCAAAGACCCAGAATCAACCTAGGTGTACAACAATGGTAGACGGGATAAAGAAAATGTAGTGCACCTGCATCGTGGACTATTACGCAGTCATAAATGAAGGAAATCATGTCCTTTGCAGCATCATGGATGTAGCTCCAGGCCATTATCCTAAGTGAATTACATAGGAATGGAAAGCTAAACACCACATATTCTCACTTATAAATGGGAACTAAGCATTGGGTACTCACTGACATAAACATGGGAACAATAAACACTATAAACTACTGGAAGTGGGAGGGAGGAAAGGGAGGCAAGGTTTGAAAAACTGAATATTGGGTATCACGTTCACTACCTGGGTAATGGAATCAACCATACCCCAAATCTCAGCATCATGCAGTATGCCCATGTAACAAATCTGCACATGTACCCCATGAATCTGAAATAAAAGTTCAAATTATAAGAAACAAGACTAATTTTATTATACAATTTTTAAAGAGATTTACACTAGAGTTTTAGTTTGTGCACAGTCTTATATTCCAGGAACAATATTCCCTAGAGGAAATATCTAAATGTTTTTGTTTGGTCTCATATTATTGAAAATATTGACATAATATGAAAATATGCCTGATACAGTATTGCTTAACAGAGGCACAGAAAAGTATTCCTGGTCCCTTTACTGTTACTTTTAAAAATTGTTTAACAGCTTTGTAGAGCTATAAACCATGTAACAAAATTCTCCCATTTGAAGGATTCAGTTTAGTGATATGTTGATATACTCATAAGGTTGTGTGGCTACTAATAAAATCTAATTTTAGAACATTTTATTCATCCTTAAAATAAATCCAGTGATGCCTTGGAATAGGACTCCCTCGATAACCTTTGATATTCCATGCTAGTGGTTAAAATATCTGATCATAGCCTTTCTGATCTCTTTAAGAACCAAATTCTCTTGCTCTTTCTGCTGAGTACTTAGTTGTTGATCTTTGGATGGGGCAGAAATGATGCAGTAGCATCTGAGATCACGCTTCCTAGCAATGAAACAGAAAAAAATACTAAAAGAAAGAGTATGATCAGAGTCTCTAATCTACTTCTAAGACAGATGTCACAAGTAAATTAGTTAAGAACAGATTTTTTTCTCAATACTAAATTCCTATACAAAATATGAGGTATAGATTTGACCAAATTACTAATTTTTATGTTTTATTTCTAGTTTTGTGTTTATTTGTAGTAATACTAATGATATCAGAGAGGTATATAGTGGTATAAATACAAACTTTTTCCTAAGGCAACATACATGGCATACCAAGTGGCTAATATTATATTGAAAGAAAATTTTAAATTGCCAACCTTACAAATGCATGAACCTCTCAAGTAAGAAATAGTATTGTATTAGTAACATTGTTAGTACTCTTACCATTTCTTGATATATTATCCTAATTCTGTAGGCTTCTTGTGGAGCATAAAATGAAGAGACTCTGGGGCAAAGGAAAGCAGAGCAAAATTTCCCTTGTGGCATTAAAGTTATCGCAAATAAGTTGTATGGCCCATTTTTTATAATTCTTTAATTAAATTACTTTTGGATCTCATTTTTCTGTGGACAGGAATATGAAGGGCCAAACTATATCCTAGCTTGTATCAGGAATCTTCCTGATTATAGATATCCATCCCTACCTAACCTGTTATTAGTAGCTAATAGCTTTTTGTGTCGCAAAGTAAGTATATGCACTACTGACCAACTGGTAATTTTTAGATGAAAAGGACCCTATGCAATTCTTGAACAGCATTACAATATTTTGCAACCACTCATCGAATTTGTGTTCCAGTGTCAAGTGATAAAATTTGGAGAAGAGATCTCATTGGTTATATCTAAATCAAAGGAGCTAGGAATTGAGCCTAGGTAGTGAGCCTTCCTTGTACTGTCTGTAAAATTGAAAGAGCATTTGAATCTGTTCTCCGGCTCTACTTCTGTGTGACTTTGCTTTCAAAAACTAGCTCTTACAAAAGGTACCGTAGTGCTGTTCATGCCGAAATTGTATTCTTCATTTCTATGTACGTGATGTTAAAGAGTTTTAAACTCGATTGTTAGCAAAATAATATGAGTACAAAACCAATAGTGGATTTGGTTGCATATTTTAGCAAAATCATGAGCAAATTGAAATCAAGTGTGCAATTTAAACCAAGGTATGACAAAGCAAATTAAGGATAGGATCTTTATAGCTATCATAGTTAAAAAAATAACAAGTGTCTATTAACATGCTAAAACCAGAAGCCAACACAGAAGAAAGATAAACTTACAAATCTAGAAGATAAGCATTACAAATCATTGTGTTTGGTCATCTGGATCTTGTTTGTGGGTATTGGGTGAATGCTATCTACCCCATGTCATTGTCCACTTGATTTTAAGATCAACTGAATGATTGCCTGATACTTAGTATTCCTAAGAATCCTTCACTTGAAGTTTCTGGCTGCAAAACTTTTCCAGAGATATAAGAGTTGCATGTATCCTTAATTAAGACCCCCCTTGGAGTTTTACTGCTATGCCAGTTGTTAACAGTATCCAATAAAGTTTTTTTCCTTTGGAGTTTTAGGGTCATTTAATGATTTCCAGACATAAGGAAATGACATTAATCTCTACCATTAGACTATCTGCCTTGTTTGGTGACATTTGCAGTATTTGACTATGGTTGCTTGTAAAAGGTTATAGTTCAAAATTTGAGATAACATTCCTAAGCACAGGGGCTCATTTGTCATTAACTCATAATGGGGAAGATGATAAACTGCAGAAAGAATTGATCACTTTTTCTTTAAAGCCAGCGATAAGACTCGGGCAATGAAAATTCAGGTGGCCCAGATAAAATATGTACGGCAGAAGTTGTTTTGTCTTACCCTACGATTTATTTTCTCTTATGAGCTTTTCTTTCTAATTGCACAACTTCTGCTATCTAGTGTAGGGAGGCTTTTTTCCAAAGTTTCCCAGAACTAGTTAATAGGAGGAGCAGGTTGCGTAAGCAAACATATTAAGTAACCATTATATTAAAGATGAAAAGGTTAATTTTCTCTGGGATTTTTTTGTAAATTAAAATATTCCAAATTTCATGGAGATTATCAATTAGGGATGAGTGAAAGTGTTTCTCAAATGTATTTGACCATAAAGTATTATATTTCATGAAGAATCCTAGGGGATATAGATCATGAAAAAGAGAGGAAAACAGTTCCATGGTTTGATCTGTTATAACCCATTCTCAACTTACCCATAACCCAAGACCGGCTCAAGGCATGTACAAAGTTCTTGTGAGATTATTTTGGTCCACATCAACTTCTCCCTGAAATCATTTGCCAATATCACTTGGTTCATTCATTTTCTTGTAATGAAGAATTAATTTAAAAGAATAAGCCTCTTTCCACTGATTATAAATTCCTTGATTATGTTGTATGGTTTAAGATTGTACTCACTAATCTGGATGCATATGGCATAGCCTTCCATCTCTGTTCACAGACTGTCTTCTAGAGCAGAAGTCTCCAACCTTTTTGGCATGAGGGACTAGTTTCGTGGACAATAATTTTTCCACAAAAACTAGATTGGGGAGATGGTTTCAGGATGAAACTGTTTTACCTCAGATCATAAGGAACGGGCAACCTAGATCCCTCACATACACAGCTGACAATAGGGTTCACACTCCTACGAGAAACTAATGCCACCACTGATCTGACAGGAACCCGGGTGGTAATACTCACCCACTGCTTACCTCCTGCTGTGCAGTCTGGTTCCTAATGCTACTGCTCTGTGGCCTGGGGGTTAGGGAACCCTGTTCTAGAATCTTCTATCTGAAATTTCCTGTTTCTATATTTACCGTTTTCATCTTTCTCAAATTTTATTTATCCTTTAAGTTTCAGTAGAAATGCATTTTGTATATGAAAGTCCCTCCAAAAAGAAAAAAATAAAAAGTCCCTCCAACCCCTAAAATCTCTAATCAGAAATTAATTTCTCCATGTTTTAGAGATTAGCAAGTAACAAAATAAGAGGGTGGAAGAAAAAAGAAGAAAAACAAAGTAGCAAAGCAGTTATTTATGTTCTTAGATACGTATTTTGCTTTTTGTTCGACAAAGAGCAAACCTAGGAAGGTTACCAGTGGTAGATGAATAAGTAGGTGCTTCTGTATAGATACTTGTTAGTAAGTATATTTGGGGTTTATTTTTTAGCTTTTCAGGTAATATCATAGAGAAAAATTAAGTTTCTTCCCCAGATACTTTTATGTTAGCATAACTGCCCAATTGTTTCTCTTTGCCTGCTGCCCAGATACAGTCAATTTATCAAGACAGGGGAATCACAATGGAGGAAGAGTTTAATTCATGCAGAGTTGGCTGAACAGAAGACCAGAGCTTTATGACTCAGATCAGTCTCTCTGAAAATTTGGAGACTGGGGTTTTTAAGGATAATTTGGCAGGTAGAAAGCCAGGGAGTGGGGAGTGTTGATTGGTTGGCTCAGACATGAAGTCATAGGGAGCCAAAGTGGGTTCTTTTTGCTGTCTTTTGGTCCTGGATGGAATCCCAGAACTGTTTAAGTCAGATGACTGACTTTGGGTGACGCCAAATAATGCATCAGAAAGCAGAGTCTAAAAAAATCTCTCAAGCACCCATCTTAGGTTTTACAATAGTGATGTTATGTCTAGTAGCAGTTGAGGAGAACAGAATCTTGTGGTCTCTGGCTACATGACTTCTAAACTGTAATTTCTAATCTTGTGGCTAATTTGTTAGTCTTACAATACAGTCTGGTCCTCAGGAAAGAAGGGTGTTTGTTTCAAGAAAGGGCTGTTATATTTGTTTCAAAGTTAAACTATAAACTAAGGTTCTCTCGAAGTTAGTTCAGCCCATGTGCCCATGTTCAGGAATGAACAAGGGGCAACTCGGAGGTTAGGAGAAAGTCAGTTAAGTAAGATCTCTTTCACTGTCATAATTTCCTCACTGTTACATTTTTTGCAAAGGTGTTTTCAATTAAAGCAGTATTGGGGTAGGAAAGGGATATAGGTTGAAATTCATCTTTTATAATTGATATTAGACAGCACATTTGTGCTTAGGAAACTGACCACATTCACACTCAAGTTGTCTCCAGCAAGAGAATATAATAAGCAGTGAAGACTTCGTAATGATTTCCTGTTCAGTCTATATGAGAGGACCGGAGCAAATCCAGTTATTCAGAAACACTAGTGGTACCAGCCTTGATGTCAGTAATGCTTTGACTACATGATGCAGTGAGAAAATAGTAGATGGTAAAATTCTGAGGTACAAGCAATAGGTGTAAATCATGAACTTCCTTTTTTAGTTGTTACCTGCTTAAATTGTTATGCCCAGACCGTTTATTCCCCGAAGAAGACCACCAGAGTCCAGAGTCAAAGCTAAGCAGCAAGGATCTTTATTACAGGTTCGAACCTGGAACTCTCCCTCGCTCGTGAAACGAGACGGGCAGGAGAGCTCCCCCACTGAGCTCCGAACAATGTTATATAGTCTAAGGAAAGTAGGCATAGAATCATTATACAAATTAGAGGTATGATTGGCTGGAGTTTGAACAAAGCGATTTGGCAAACTATGATTGGTTCCCGCCATTTCTGATATTTCAGTACAACCCTTGAGGCGGAAGAGCAGTTTTACACAAAGGCAGTTAATTATATTGCATCAGGTTGCACAACCAGTTTATGGCTATCTTGCTTAAACACACCTTGTGACCTGGCTATCTTACTTAAACATTCCTTGTGACCTGGCCTCAGAAAGAAAAACATGTACTTACAGAACTTATGAAACCTCTGGTACGTGCAGAGATTAGAAAGCAGAACAAAGAGTTTAGCAACATTGGGGGGGGAAGGGAGGGTACGCATTTTTGTATCGTTGTGTCCTTTCAAAATATTTTCATGAAATAGAGGATCAGAGCAGAATGCACCAAACAGACCAGAGAAGAAATTAACTCAAGAATGTGATGAATCAAATGGAAAACAAAGTAAAACAACTGGCAGGAAGCAAAAGAAAAAAAAAATTATTTTGGTCCTGCAGACCAGAACCAATTAAAAAGAATATAGCTCAGCAGAAAACAAAGAATGGCTTTTCCTGATTGAATTATCTAGTCAATAATAGGCATTAGAAAAAGAACATAATGAGAGGAGGTGCCAGCTGGGCTTCCTGGGTCGAGTAGGGGCTCAGAAAGCTGTGAAACTCACTCATTTCCAGCATCAGGACTCGCTTTGGTCCTAGATGAATAATATTGAAAATATATGCTTAAAATATTCCTAACATCAGAATTTATACATGTGTTTTCTTCCACAAGAAAGCTATAAACAGCACAAATTTTGTTGTAAGCTTCCTTGTGTCCTCTCTCCCTTCGCCCTCCCCTGAAACTAAAAGGAAACTTAAAAGTCTGTTTTTCTGTGACCAGCAGACCTTATCTATGTTCTCAATTCCAATTCCATGTAAACACAATTTGTAAAATCCTGCGAGATCCTGTCTCCTTTGCCATGCTGCTGCAAGGTCATAAACTAGATAAAACTTAAGTTTCATTCCAGTTTTCCTCAAGATCTGAGACATGTTCATTGTCTTTGTTTCTCACTCTGGTAACATCTTCCCACTGCACGTATTTCTCTCCTTAAATAATTTAAAAGGTGATTAAAGAATCTAACACTGGCTACCCATTCAGGACCCCTTCCACGCTGGGGAAGCTTTGTACTGTCACTCTGCTCAATAAAGCCTACAGCTTTTTTCTCTCAGTTCGATCAGTGTAGCTATCTCACCTCAGGCTGCCGCTACACCAAATCTTTGGCATGGCTAAGTCAAGAACCTTTGGCGTTACAATAACAGAAATTTTATCTGGACTTGCCTTGATAAGCAATGATGATATGAAAATTTAGGTTACTAACAAGCAAACAAGAAAGTAATCAAGTCCTACAATCGCAGAATTATATTATAGAATGTATGAATGGAATAAAAAAAATTTAGAATTAATCCAACCCTACTTTCCACACATTTATAGTTCTCAGTCTTCTGTCCTACTATTTTTCCAGACTTCCATACTCATTAATGACTCATTTTCATATAAATAATTTTTGGGTTTTTTGATGTAAGATTAAGTTGGTAACAATTTTCAAACATGTTTTTCATAAAATTTAGAGCTACGAATTCAGAGAAGCGGCAGTTTTTAGTGAATTCAAAACTAAGCCAAATAATAGTTGGCAGGAAACATTAATGATTAATCACAAAGAATTTTTGGTTCAACTTCTTGAAGATGAGTAATAGTACAGTCATTAGGCATTGACTTATTCAATATAAGATGCAATACCGAGGAGGCAAGAGTAGAAGCTGGAGATAATTTGGGCAATGTCATTAATGATCAATCTTAACCACAAAAAACCTGCAAAGGAACTCGATTTCCAGGGCAATTATCTCTACTCAGAACTGTTTTGTCAGGGGAACAATGGGAGCTAGCTGTCTTTAGTCACATGTTCATGGCTGCTTAAATCCATGGCAGAAGGGAAGGCATTTCTTGCCCTGGGATAGTAACTATCTGCAGGTTGTAGTACCAATTGCCTCAAAAATCAATTGCCTATTCGCAGTCTTGTATAATAAGTTTCATCCCACTCAATCTGATCACAAGCCCTATTTTGTCCTGAATTATGAAACTGTGGCCTCTCACATAGCTTACACATCTAGAGGATAATTGCCCACCTATTATCACAATCATACTGCTATTCTCTATTCAGGTTGGATCCGTGAAAACAGAACTCAGATTGCCAGTTCAAACACACATTCACCCTTGTTTGAAAACCTGACCTTTCCTGACTTGAGGCTCCACACAATAAACTTTTCCTGTCATTGTTTTTGAGCAAATGGAATAACTGTTGACTGAGACTCATTGTTGATAATAGGACCCCTCTCTAGATCAATAACATTAATACTTTAAACATTTTTAAAAATCAGATAAGTATTAGCAGCAGCCAATCATTACCCGAAAGTTCTTCATGAGAAGCCGCTGTGTGGTGCATATTAAAAAGGCATATTTCTGAACCCCAGGCCAAACTTAATGTATCCAAATATGTATGTCATCAGCTTGCTGGGATTCATAGGCAGATGGAGAATAATTCATATTTGTACTCCAACTATAGGCAGGATGCTGAAGATTGTGAGGTAAAAATTTGTAGAAAAACTTTTTTACACGAACCAAAGTAATTAAATACCCAGAGAAGTATAAAAGAATGGCCCCTAGGTGCTCAGGCAATGCGCTACATCATTCAAATATATTAATTTCTCAAAATAAAGAACGTATTTCCTGAAAACAACATCTGGCATGAAAATGGCATACTTCTCACTGTCTAAGTAAGGCAATTAAGTAGCATGTTAATCTACACGATCAGACTATTATTATCTTGAACAAATTTAGGGATATGAAAAATGACACAGCTTTGTCATTTAGCTCTTCAGCCTTCCTCAGCCTACCGCTGAATTTCTTATTTTCCTTACCAGCTTTATTGAGGTATATTTAACCAATAAAAATTGTATATATTCAGGGTGAATCTGAAGCTGAAGCTGGATGTCAGATTTTGGCTAAAAATATCAAGGCTTACATTTGGTGTTTTCCTAATAATTTATTCAGCTTCCCTAGTATCAGTGCTAGAGATATAGTAAAACAGAAAAAAACAGACCTTTGCTCTCCTGGATGATATGGTATAGTAGACAAACTACAAATGAATAAAGCAATAATGAATTAATTAATTATTAGGCAACAAATATTTTAGATTGAAGTCAGGTAAAGGAAGATCTTGCTGAGGAAGACCATGAAGAATGGGCTAAAGCTTAAAGAGTGAGAAGAAGGCAGCCAATATTTTGAAAATGAGGTTGTGGACTATTAATACTTTAAAACATGGCTTCTGCCATTTACTGAAATATCTGCATGCAGAAAGACAGGACTAGAGTATGCACCAGCCAGAAATGGAATGACTTCATCTCACTTCTTTACACAACTGTTCTATGGATTCTTTTGTATCCAAGAGTAGAACTCAAGATCCCACTTCTGCCCCTACATACCTTTCCAGAAATGGTTTTGAAACAATTTGGTTAGGAGGTCTTCCTACTGACAAGTAAATAAGCCTCTAGTTTAATTTCAACAAGTGGTCACATTCTGAAAGCAGGAATAGTAAGAGAAAACAAGGTAAAATATAAATTTTAAGAGAGATTTAAATATACTGGACATTTTTAAAAATATGAGAAGTCACTGTAAATAGAGTATTGTAACTGAAAGGAGACATAAACATCTGAAAAGTAAAAACTGTACATTACTTATTCAGTTTTAAGGTTTTAGAATTTTTCGCATCATATTTACCATTAAGGAGGGATGATTATTTTATTCTTAATCCCCACAACTCCCAGAGATGTACAAATCTATAAATTTTTACCTATATATTTATTAGGCTTTTATATACATCCTAGGGAACTATATGAAAAGTTTATGGGACATAAGGTATGATAAAGTGAAGGAGGGCTTTTATGCCAGGCATTGCTAAATTACAACTGTAAACAAAGTAAGGATCTTTGCCCTCCTACAGTAAGTATAAGTTTATCAGTTTCCCAATTTTTACCAGTATTCCAATTATGTTTCCTGTGCTTCATGCAATTTTTTAAGACTTTGTTTCAGTTAGTCTTGGATCCTTCATTTTACCTTCTAGGATAAAGCTGCCAGATGGTATTTGAAACTAAAGGTTCTCTTCTAGATTTGGGAAGTGTTCAGTGGTTTCTAAAGTTTCAGTAAAACAAATCTTATCTTGTTGGATGTGTTTGTGGTTTAGTGCCCACAGATTTCTGGTAATGGCAAAGAGCCTCTTGCAAGAGAAAGCAAATACCCACGGAAATGATTGAGAGACCATCATCATGTGAATGGTTAGGGGAAAAAAGTAAAAAAAGTATGGAAAAACATGATGAGACACCCTGAAGTAAGAGAATTTAGCATGTTCAACATGCCAAAAGAAGACTAGTGTGACTGGAGTATTGTCAAGGGATGGAGGCTTGCAAATGTGGAGTTGTACCTCTTGATTGGTTCCGTTTTGTGCAGGGCAAGGGAAGGGCTAATAGAAAACTATAGCCTGATGCACACATTACAAGGTCTACTGTATACTTTTGAGGCAGGCAAGTGCAGAAAAAAAGAGAACAGTTATTTTTTGGTTTATCTCTCCAACTCCCTCCCCCATAAAAACAGACAGAACTAAAGTTGCAAAACAAAACAAAACAAATAAAGGCAACAAAAACAAAAGAGCATGTATGTGAAAAAAATATGTGATAAGATAGTTTTGCAAACCCTAAAATATGAGCAGGTTGGAGACAAATTAACTTGTCCAGAATCATCAGTATCTTGAGCAACTTCTATCTTATTCTTTTGACCATAGGTGGCCTCGGTAAATAACACAGCTAGGTTAAACATTTACTAATGATACTATGGAATAAATGAGACAGAGGGAAAGAAGGACTTGTAGAAGACTTCTCTGCTGAATAGTGTTTGAATATGTTCTAAAATTGATCCAGAAATATGCCCCATGAGTAGACTGATTGCAGCCAAACAGATTCAGAGTGGGAAGCTGAGGCAGCTCACTACCACTTCTCCATAGGCTTGTTTCACTTCCCTATAAGCCAGAAGGAGAAATGTGGGATTGGGCCATTAATACATTCTTTGGTTCCATCTACCTGACTTGAAAGCTCATACTCTCACAGTTTTGAAAAAAAGGGGGAAAGGTAGTCAATGGTAAATGTTCAAGATGAGGAATTTGTCAAAGAAGGAGAAAACCCTCATGAATGTGATGCAGAAGGAGGTAAACCTTACTTTTCTTAGAGTTTTCCTTTTTTTTTTCCTAGATTACTTTCCCTATAAATACTTTGTTGTCTGTACTACATGAAACAAGTTTCTCATAAACTCATTCACATTAACATTTTGCAAAGCCATAATACCAAGGGAAAAATCAACAGTAGAAATTCTGGCACCTACATAGATATTTTTGAATTAAGTGTTGTCTTTGACATCATGGAGTTCACTATGAAACCCTCCTAGAATTTAAAGTACCTTCCTATAAATACTAAGAAGACAGAAAAACACAATTTTAGAGTCTGGAACTTTTCAATAAAAAGTTTTATATGGTCTACAATTAGACTAGGCAGCATAGAGTAATGGTTAAGAACACAGACTCTGGGCCTAGATGGCTTGATTAGAAATTTGGGGATTGTTTTGTAATTGCTGTGGTACTGAATCTCTCAGTTTTGCCAACAGTGAAGTTAGAACAACTACAGGGTACACCTCACTGTCATTTATGAAAATTAAATAAGATCATATTTATAAAGCACTTAGAACAGTGCTATGTAGGTGATGGTTGAAATATCAACTGGGTGACTGTGTTGACTAACAGAACTGGCATGAGTTTTAGCACCTCAATAGAGTGTGATACTATTTTTTAACCTCAATATAAAATTAGTTATCTCAAATATTCTAACTAAGTCATGATTTTACTGTTGAACTACTAAAAGTCAAAGAAATTTTGTTCATAAGGCTACCAAATGCCCCCAAAAACAGTGGGCTAAGAATCAGGAAACCACGTGTTTGTACAAGCATAGTCCTGATCATTTGTGCCTTCATGAGCAAGTCAGTAACTCTTCCACATCGAATAACTTATCTGTAAAATAGAAACGGTAATAATTTGGATTGCCAACTTCCAAGGAGACCATAAAAATAATTTGAGAATCATGTGAAGTTGGGGTTAATACCTACTATAGTAAATAACAATACCACCTGAGCAGTCTTAGATTTCGAAAGGAATAGGGGTCAGGGACAAATATTTATAGGGTTTGAGGATTAACCTATAGTGGTTTAAGTGGGCTTGTCAATGGATATCTGAGTGGGATTTGGCAAAATCATGACACAATAGTTTGGGATTAGTTAACACAGTGAAGTGAGGATCTTGATAAGTCTTAAAAAGAAAGACAACTCCTTGATAAGCAAACAGTTTTCCTATTAGAACATTTATTGCTCTGAAAAGAGGCTGCTTGCCCAAATGAACAGCTATTGTCTTGAAAAAGAGAACTATTTGAACAGTCCATTTCCTGTATACATTGATTTTTAGCAAGTTACTGCAGCAAACAAGATATTTACTGGTTTACCATCTATCTTATCTTCCTGGGCACCAAAAAGTGTCACACTGATGAAGGAATCCTTAGTTGTTAGTTTCGTAGGTAAATTGTATGGATGCAGAGTCTCAAATCTCACTTTTTTGAAAAGGAAAATAACTTTAGAAGGCAGAACCACATAAAAATAACAGAACTGCAGTGTAATGGAACTTTAGCTATCACCTCATTCACATCAATCTCATCACACTCCAATTGATGGTGAAGATGAAACTCAGAAAAAGCAAATTATTTCCCCACACTCTATCTCTAGAGTGACACAGTCATGTCACTCCCAAGTCAAGATTCTACTGGTGGGTCCCTGACTTCATTATCTAATCAGAAGACATCATCTAAATTTAAGCTCACCAGACAATGTTGCTGTTCTTAAAGTTTCATTTCTCCCTAACTTCCATCAAGAGACAAGCTTCAAAATATTTATCTAGAAGAGAACGGATCAAAAGTAAATTAAATGCACAGCTGTGTGCAAATGGAGCCATATGCATGTAAACCTATCCAACAGACAAATTCAAAAAGATTTTAGAAGCCAGAGAGTTAGATTAGTAAAATTTGCATTCAAATTAAACAAAAATTTTCTCCACAATTTCATCATTTCTTCACCAACTAAAGAGCTGACCAACATGCCAAAGTCTGGCATATTAAGGAGTTTCCTTTAGCCCCAAATTGCCTACCAGCAAAACAAAGCAATTTGCACTTTGGCAGATTGTTTTACAAAATTATAGGAAGGAAAATTCAAACCACTCAATTATGCCTAATAATGTAATAGTTAAGTTTCCATCTTGATGATAATTAAGCTGATTATAAACAACCATGTGCTCTTAAGTATATACTTAAGGAAAGCCCAGCTTTTCTTTCATAATGCTGTTATGTAATTAGACCAGAAATGCATTTGATTCTAATCAGTTCTTCTTTAGACTCCTACTGTATATATAAATGAAGGTTAAAATATTTCTCTCTAGGGTATTTTTAAAAATTTGCTGTTTCTTTGTTTTTTAAACTTTGAGTGATTGATCAAGAAGCGTTGAGTAAGACACACTCTATTCCCCCCAGAGTCCTCATACACAGCAGTTAGACACAGGGCTCTACAGCAGGTATGCTGAAAAGTGTTTTTTTAATTATTAGCCATGTGACTTTGGAAAACGTACAATTCTCCCTGTTTCTTAGTTCCCTCATTTGTAAAATGAAGCTTCTATTGAAATTTTATGAGAGAATACATGGAAAGCACGCAAGTATTCAAAAAATGTAAGTTATTGTTATGTGTATTAAAAGCTTTTATAGCAAAATAAAAATAAGTCTATGAAAAGGAGCATTTGCCAGTTATGTAGCACATTATACTGTAGTATTATAAATTCCTCTGTAAAAGCTCTACAACTGTTTTTTCAATAGATATGCTTCCAGTTTCCTACTTCAATAAATGGAGCATTGGCATGTACAATTCAAACATTTTCTGTAGTTATGAAATGAGTAAAATATCCGTCCTGCTGTTTCTACATTTACTTTTACGAATATGTTACTTGTTGTTCAAAGGAGCTGTTATCAATGGAAGCACACAGTTTTGAAAGTATTACTTACTTCTAGAGGAGCAGTTTACAGTGCCTGACCTCCTGATGAGCTAAGGACAGCAGTGAGGTCCCTGACTTCATTGTTATTTAAGACAGTCTAAACTTTTCATTTTGGCATTTACTAAGAGATATATACTAGGTGAAGTGTGTATACATACATATATATATATAATATTATATATATTATATATATAATTATATATGTATACATGCATAAAATAAATCTTTATATTTGTATATAATATACATATTTAATATGATTTTTACACAATATAAACTATAATGGCATATAGGAATAATAAGCTATAAAAGATCATTTTATATATTTTGATAAAAGCAGTTAAGTCATTTTAGCTTCTTTCCCTGCCACGTTTTAGCCTATGCACTAGTGCCACATTTAGCCTATGCACAAACACACACACACACACACACACACATACACTTTCTCAAATACAGCATTCTGCCTGAAGAAGTAGGAAAAATTAGGAATTCCACCTGAAGAAGTAGGAAAAGGTCCGACTTCTCTTTTAAAATTATTTTTTAAGTCAAAAGACTGTAACACCTTTAAGAAATAAAGTCCATCAGCTTCCCTAAGCTGTACTCATATGTTTTGAAACATTCATTAGCACAGCTAGAACATGAATTTTAGAAAGGTCGACATTAAAAGCAACTAGAATAAATGTCAAGTCTGTAGTAGAATTATGATAAGCCACTAAAAAAGTTTTGTCTCACCTGAGTCTGACATTGTACCTGAGCTTGATTCTTTGAATTTCTAGATAAGACCATTTAAAATTCCTAGGTCTCCTTAAATAATAAGATGGTATTCTCAATTATTTTCTTATGGGGATGAACATAAAAATATATTTTACAACTATTAGAGCAAGATGAAAAGCAATAAGGTGTAAGGGGGAATTGCCACTCTACTCACACCAGTGATCTAGGACTTGAAGTCTAGAGGCTTTAGTAAAGACAGAATAAGAAAACACATTAAGAATACCATGGCAGGTGTAAAAGACTAAAAAGAAGAATATTCTATATGAGGATAAATTACTGATTTGTTTCATACCTATATTTTATTTTTTAAAGTCTCAGATTTACATACAGGAAAGATGCATGTTTAAAATAAATAAAACAATATCAATGTTACACTTACATGAAAGCAGTCCAAGTTTAAGAACTACAAAGTTAAATGAGAACTTTGAAACTTTAATGCACCAAATGAAAATGGGTTAAAATAAATCTATCAATGGCATTCCTCATCATTCAGAAATAAATATCTTTAATATTCCTTTTTAGCAGAGTGATGTCATTTCAATATTTCCAAAAGAATCCTCAAAAGATAATCACTCGTTAGCCTTTGATTATGCCAAAAGTTTTTTTAATCTTACACATATTTAAAGGCATTAAGCTCTGTTTCTTGAGTCAAATAAGCACTTCTTTGGTATTTTGTGTTCTAACTGGGGATAGACTTGACTAAAAAAGCAGCAAGTGCTGGATTTTAACTGAAAGTGAGTATTGCTTTTCTTCTCTCAAGTGCCATTGATTGTAACCAGTAAATATGAAATGTATCACATAAATGCAACAATACTAGTGTTAAACCTTAATCTTTGCTAGTGCAGTCTTCTAGAATTTTCTAAACTTGTGACTATCATACAGCTTCAGTGTCAGTGAGATACATCTTCATTATACCTCTTCCTTGGATTTTCATGAAATTCTAGTTTTTGCTCCAATGTGTTGACTGCAGTGAATTCACTTTATTTGCGCTAGCTTCCAGGGCTTTGGTTATTTGCCACTGAAAGAGGCAAAATAAAAGATTATTCCGCAAAGGAAAACTATCAGTGGTTTTCATTTTCAGCAGCCTAAGTTATTTCTACTTTCCTTTAAAATGAATACATGTGAATATGGAATTGTGGTTCTTACATTTTTATCAGTATTTAGGTATACCCCTAACAACACATGGTACAACTTCCATGCTCATTCTCCACCAAAATACTCCCAAAACAGAAATTTGGGAGCTTGCATTTTTAGAATAAAAGTGAGTCAACAAGTTCTCAATGAGGTAAGCCATGAATTCGTTTGGGGCATTCTAATAACCTAAGTACAGATTTCAGGGAAAATTATTTTGACTAACCTTTCATTACTACTAGAATTTCTAAGAATATTTTCTATGATTTGAGGTTGAATTCACACAAAAACTAAATAGTTAATATGATTATCTAATAGAGAAAAATGGCAAAATTAGAAAGTGAGTACAAAGAAAAATACAAGACAAAATTATGATAGCTATATGGCTAATTGGAGGTCTCATTAAAAAAGTGGAAAAAACAAAAGATAATTGTAAATTGACAGATGTTGATGAATACTCCTTCCTCCACCACACACATAAAACAGGGGTTGGGGAAGGGAGAGATTTCATTCATTATTATAATTAATAACTGTGTTTTACTAAGAAGAAACTAAAAGGTGTTGAAATTCTCCAGATAGAAACGTGGTTTGGCAATTCTGGTACATATACCTAGAAGAACATTATATAGCCTTTAAAAATGTTGTCTACAAGGAGCACTTAGTCAAATGCAAGATTTAAAGCCAACAAGTCAAATTAAAATTGTAGATCTGTAAGTGAATAAACATGTGATCATGATCAGTTCATTTGACCATTATGGATCCTAAAAGCAAAGAATAAAATTTATCCCAATTATTATGTTAAGAACTGAAAATACTACATAACAATAGCATTAAACTAAGATTCAATAGACATGGGTTGTGGGATTATGAATATTTTTATAAGGTATTGGTGCTTGGACAATTACTTTATGTCTCTAAGCCTTGGATTTGTTTTTATATATTATATGAGTAGTGTAAGGAGATAATGAATGTTTTTTCTCTCAAACATTTATAAAGAAACAACATCCACCTCGCACTGGGCCGTACACACTTGGAATACAGTAACTGTTAACTATATTAAATAATAAGGTTATTATAATTCACTTTAAAGATTGATAAAGGGGAGATAGAGGAAAGAAACAAATATGATAGAAGAGGCCAAATTAAAAAACCTGGTGCTCTTGTTAAAACCAAATTAATCACAATACATATTGCTTATTTTGACAAGTATGCCAAATTCCTTCAGCCAATAACTTGAAATCTTTTATGCAACACTGAAATAATATTGTGCATCCCTTTTAGCTATCTTTGCATATATATATCTATTTTAGAATCTACAATAAAAATAAAATTCACTAAGCCAATAACATTTAAAACACTTGCCAGAATCCAATTATTCCTCCTGCATCCAAGATATTAAACTCATTATTACAAGCCTTGATCCTCTGGTAATACTATTAGTGAAGCTCAAAATTTTATCCTGTAGCAAAATTCTTTCTGATAAGAAGTTGAAGTTGATTGAAGTCAATGGGAGTTGGGTATGAGCAAATGATGTCAGTCTTTGGTCTCAGATAAGACTCTATTTCCTCTCCACCTGAGGAGCTTTCTTCCCTGCTTTCATCTTAAGGCAAAGTGCTGAATACTGATGAAGTAAGCCTTCATCTGACCTCAGTGATTAACGTTTGGACAACTCACTTGGATTTTAAAAAGAGTTTGGATTTGAATTTTGCATAGGGTCAGCCAATCTGTCAAAACCAGTAATAGTTTCCTTTCCACAGACAGAATGTGCCAGTGAATTACCTCAGGTCCTGACGAGTTGCCTTATTGTGATGTGACTTGTGTACTTTTAGTACCACTCTAACTACCTTTATGAAGAATGTGTATTGAAGTTGTTACCAAAGATAAAAGGGATAGAATTGAGTAACATTGAAAAAGTACAGAAAACAACAATAAATGGACCCAATACCACATCAGGAGAGATGAATTCAGGCTACTTTTCATCTTATATTTTAGTTTCCTAAAGGATCTATACCAAGGCATATACACACACACTTACCAATATTGTGAGGGTTCTTTCTCCTAACTTACTAGAAAATTTAAAAAATTGTCTACATATCCTCTATTTTTTACAAAGAAATCATTTGTTTAAAAGAGCCAAGAGATACAAAATCATGGATAATTTGAAATGCATTTGTTTTCTGCATGTCAGGTGAATAGATGTATTGATGCATTGATGTTTGGGGGTATGGGAATATGTGTTATTGGGAATAAACACAGAGAGAGGGCATATGTGTAAATATACTCAATTGAACTGCAGGATTTTTCTTTCCTTTTCTATCATCCTCTAGGTCCCTGAAGTAACCCAGGACCCTACTGAGTGCCAAACACATAACCTTCAGAACACTAAATAAGATTTCTCCTAGTCATTACTCATTATGCCTCAATTATCCTTTATCACCAGATTTTAAGTTTCTCATAATTCACAACCAAAGAGGAAATGAATTAGTCTGTTTTCACACTCCTATAAAGAATACTATCCAAGACTGGGTAATTATCAAGGGAAGAGGTTTAATTTACTCACAGTTCTGCAGACTTAATAGGAAGCATAGCTAGGAGGCTTCAGGAAACTTACAATGATGGCAGAAGATGATGAGGAAGAAAGCATGTCTTCCATGGTGACAGGTGAGGGAGCGAATAATTGAAGGAGGAACTGCCAAACACTTATAAAACCATCAGATCTCGTGAGACTCATGCACTATCGTGAGAACAGCATTGGGGAAACCACACCCATAATCCAATCACTTCCCACTAGGTCCCTCTCTTGACACATTGGGATTACAATTCACGATGAGATTTGGGTGGGGACACAGATCCAAACCAGATCAGAAACATTCCATTACCCCTACCACCCACCGCCAAAAAAAATAGCTCTCAGGGTGAGGAAGGCCCATCATTAGGAAAGTTGTGTCTTGCAAAGTCTCAGCAATTAAAATTGAACTTCTTTCCTGAGTTTCCTACCATTAAGGAGTGATTCTCAACAGGTGGTTCCTAGACCAACAGTACATATTGGAGTTACCTGTGGACTTGTTAGAAATGTAAATTTTCAGCCAAGACCTAGTAGTCAAAAACTATAAGATTGTCTCAGCAATCTGTGGTTTAACAAGACCTCCAGGTGATTCTGATATCTGCTAATATTGCAGAACACTGTCTGATGATGGATCTGACCATTAAAATTGAGTAGATGCGGCTGGGCACAGTGACTCACACCTGTAATCCCAGGACTTTGGGAGGCTGAGGCAGGTGGATCACTTGCGGTCAGGAATTAGAGACCAGCCTGGCCAATGCAGTGAAACCCCATCTCTACTAAAAATACAAAACTTAGCCAGGTTTGGTGGCAGGCACCTGTAATCCTAATCCCAGCTACTCAGGAGGCTGATGCAGGAGAATCACTTGAACCTGGGAGGCAAAGTTTGCAGTGAGCCTAGATCACACCACTACACTCTAGCCTGGGTGACAGAGCGAGACTCCCTCTCAAACAACAACAGCAACAACAAAATTGAGTGGATGCTTGGGATAAGCAAGAAGTACATGCATTCTAGGAGAATGTGGTGCAAGCAACAGAAGACTAACTCACAAAGGCTTAAATAACAATAAAATATGCCTATACTTGCAAACTATAAAAAAATGTCAAAGCTGGCTAATCTGTTGGCTCAGCAATACCAAGGATCCAGTT
Organism: Macaca thibetana thibetana; assembly: GCF_024542745.1. Classification (NCBI taxonomy): domain Eukaryota; kingdom Metazoa; phylum Chordata; class Mammalia; order Primates; family Cercopithecidae; genus Macaca; species Macaca thibetana. Next base: position 80,496,734 of record NC_065586.1, read on the forward strand.
TCTTTCCATTTATTATTTCTGCCATTCACCTTCATCTTGTCCTTTGCCTTCAGACAATTAAAAATAATATTCCAAGGTTCAAAGATGCAGATAACACTCATTGTGAAAAATAATAGGAAGGAAAATCATATTAATGGTTGTTGTCTCTAGTTAATGGAACTATGGATTATTTCTAGTTTCCTCTATTTATCATTTTGTGTATTCAAACATATTGCCAAGAATATGTGTCACATTTATACTTACTAAAAGGAGAAGAAGGAGGAGGAAGATGAGGAGAGAAGGAAGGGAGGAAAAGAGGAAAGGAAGGGAGAGAGGGTAGAAAGAGGATTTAAAAAATGATTTTTTTCTCCTATATATTCCTCGGTAATGTAAATATATTATCCTTGGCCTTCAGTAAGTCCTGTGGAAAATTGTTAGTATAGCCTATAGGATACAAAACCTAAATCTATGTGCCTATTTTTTTTATTATTATTATACTTTAAGTTCTAGGGTACATGTGCACAATGTGCAGGTTTGTTACATATGTATACATGTGCCATGTTTGTGTGCTGCACCCATTAACTCGTCATTTACGTTAGGTATATCTATGAGCCTATTTTAAAACAGACTGAACATTAGGATGTAAAAAATGTTTGGGCCCTGTTCCTTTTCACTTGGGACATTTATTTTTATTTGAATATTCATCTAGCTAGTGGAATAATCAAGAATTAAGGACTATTTGCAAAAATTTTAATTTTTACATTTACATTTGATAACCAATAGTCTTTCTTTATGTATACCAAGATTATTTTACACTCTTATTTCTTCTGTTTTGATATGTAACAAAATTAGCATCTAGATAAGCATTCATGGATACCTCATGCAACTCAGTATTTATGTTCTTAATGTCAATTGTCCACTAAGATTTCTCTAATAATAGAAGAGAATATGATAGGCTAGTGAATCATAGACAAGAATAAAGAGACAAAATATGTTATTCTGTGTTTCATGTAGAAATAATACCTCTTTCATTAAATTGTGATTTCATTATTACTATTACTACCATTATTATTATTACTTCCTTCTTTACAAAGAGACACACCTATTATCTTGTCAGGTCAAAATAGTTGAGGTTGAGACAGTATACTCTGTAGTCGGGCCATCTCTGGACTTTGTTGCAGCTTTCGTTCAATACAGTTCACCCCATTTTGACGATAGGATCAAGACGCTTTCCTCAGCAGGGCCTGATATCTGAACTGGTGAGTTTCCAGCAATGTGTAAATGTTTCACAGGTGAGCTCCCTGCCTTATGAATTGTGAGAAATCTATCACTTCTTTAGAGCCTGATTGACATTATTTTTAGGTCACTGGGATGTTCCCTTTGATCTACACCCCTGCCCCCTACTTCCTGCACCTTGGGAGCTTTCTTTCAGTCCTGCTGCCCCATGCTTGACCCTGAGGGGGTGGTTAGAACTGTAAAGCAGACCATGCTTTGTGAAGGCAAATATTTCCTCAAAAAGATTTCTCTCAGTTTATTCTTCCCTTTGTCTTTCTTGGTTGGAAGCATAGAGTACCAACAGGAGTTTCTCTCAGATCTCCTTGGCTGCCTCCATTTGGGGGACAGTACTCCCAGCACTCACTGAAACATGTGGGAAAGTGCTGGGGGTAGGGAGTATAGATCTGTCACCCTGGACCATATGCTGATTTTTCCCTAGCTTGTACTACTAAGGAAGCCATATTTCCCTCTGTTCAGTCAGGGATGAGGAGAGCAGTGGATGACTTCTCTCTTGTGAGCATCTTGCCCCTTCCTAAATTTACTTCCTTTCCCCCCTCAGCTGTCTTTGATTCAAGAATAAAGTGTAATTATGCCATTTAAATTGTTTGTGTTCCATAAAAACTCCAGAAGAAAACCTAGGCAATATCATTCAGGACATAGGCATGGGCAAGGACTTCATGATTAAACACCAAAACCAATGGCAACAAAAGCCAAAATAGACAAATGGGATCTAATTAAACCAAAGAGCTTCTGCACAGCAAAAGAAACTGCCATCAGAGTGAAGAAGCAACCTACAAAATGGGAGAAAATTTTTACAATCAACCCACGTGACAAAGGGCTAATATCCAGAATCTACAAAAAACTTAAATTTACAAGAAAAAATCAAACAACCCCATCAAAAAGTGGGCAAAGGATGTGAACAGACACTTTTCAAAAGAAGGCATTTATGCAGCCAAAAGACATATGAAAAAATACTCATCATCACAGGTCATCAGAGAAATGCAGATCAAAACCACAGTGAGATACCGTCTCACACCAGTTAGAATGGTGATCATTAAAAAGTCAGGAAACAACAGATGCTGGAGAAGATGTGGAGAAATAGGAACACTTTTACACTGTTGGTGAGAGTGTAAACTAGTTTAACCATTGTGGAAGACAGTGTGTCAATTCCTCAAGGATCTAGAACTAGAAATACCATTTGACCCAGTGATCCCATTACTGGGTATACACCCAAAGGATTATAAATCATGCTACTATAAAGACACTGGCACATGTATATTTACTGCGACACTATTCATAGTAGCAAAGACTTGGAACCAACCCAAATGTCCATCAATGATAGACCAGATTAAGAAAATGTGGCACATGTACACCATGGAATACTGTGCAGCCATAAAAAGGATGAGTTCATGTCCTTTGTAGTGACATGGATGAAGCTGGTAACCATCATTCTCAGCAAACTATAGCAAGGACAGGAAACCAGACACTGCGTGTTCTCACTCACAGGTGGGAATTGAACAACAAAAACACTTGGACACAAGGTGGGGAACATCATACACCAGGGCCTGTCATGGGGTAGGGGGATGGGGGAGGGATAGCATTAAGAGAAATACCTAATGTAAATGACGAATTAATGGGTGCAGCAAACCAATATGGCACATGTATACTTACGTAACAAACCTGCACATTGTGCACATGTACCCTAGAACTTAAAGTATAATAAAAAAATCAATAAATAGTTTGGGTTGCTAGAGTGAGAGTGATAGTCTCTTATGACCTTCTCCATCCAAAATGGAGTAAGCCTTCACAGTGTACTCTTTATTAAGAAAAGTTCTACTCTTAAAACTAAAAGTCGGTCACAAATCAGACCTACTCCTCATTTATCCCTCAACATGAAAAAATTAAAGATAAGAAAATCTGTGAAAATAATCAAATGAGTTAAATATAACAGGTATCTGGAGCTTCTGGAGAACTGAACATGCGGAAGTTCCTGGAGGATGTCTTACCCAGAGGAGGGTGTGGAAGCTCTATGTCCTTTCCTATACCTTGGCCTATGCATCTCTTCATCTACTGAAGGACATAAAATGGTCTTGGCATCTGAAATAACCACGGTGTCTCAGGTGATGTCAGAGAAACACTATAATGGGAATAGTGCTGCCCAGAAAAATTTGATGACACAATAGAAATGATTTATATAGGATCATGCTACTTGGGAAGGGAAAATAGGAGATCCATACAAGCAGGGAGCCCATTTTTTCCTATGTCAGCTCTCCACTGACTGACAAAGAGCTTCTTAGTTTGTGGATGGCACTTCAGGGGTGAATGGACAGTATTGTATTTGGAAGGGTGCCACTCTAAACAAGGAAAGTAAAATTGAATCATTTTGGTGGGCTGAATCACATGCTGTTTTCCAAGTGGTGGCGGAAGAATTGAACAGTGGTAAAAGTCCTTGTGTTTGGGTTTTTACTGACTCGTGGGCAGTGGCCAACGACCTGACTGCATGGTCAGACAATGGAAATCTAGCCTTTTAAAGGGATGTTCATAAGGGGCACAGCACTAGGGAAATTTGAGGGGCACAATAAGGTAGGACATGTGGATGCCCATAAGAAGAGTGCTCTTCCAAGTTCTGAAATTGACAAGCAGATATCCCCATGTGCTCATTTGAGTGGCCACCTTGGTCCATGAAACAAGTGAATATGGGGCTGCTGCAGCAATACAGAGATGGACTGAGTCTAAACACCAATAAGAACTGTTCTGTTTGTCAGCAAGAGAGATAGACTGCCAGTGTTTCTGGAGCAGATTTTCTGGTAGGAAGATACTGAAAAAACCTGCTAAGTGAGACTGATGCTGGTAGCCCCTGGGGGCCACAAATGGCTCTTGACAATAATGGACACTGATTCTGGACTGGGCTATGTTTACCTGTTGGAAGATGCAAATGGTCACAGTGCTATTAAAAAACAAAAACAAAAGCAAAAGCAAAAACAAAAACAAAACAAAACAAAACAAAACAACACTAGAACATAATCCCAGCACTTTGAGAGGCTGAGGTGAGCAGATCCCTTGAGGTCAGGAGTTTGAGACAAGCCTGGCCAACATGAAACCTTGTCTCTATTAAAAATACAAAAAAAAATTGGCTGGACATGGTGCTGCATGCTTATAATCCCAGCTACTTGGGAGGCTGAGTCAGGAGAATCACTTGAGCCTGGGAGGCAGAGGTTACAGTGAGTCGAGATAACACCATTGCACTCAGCCTGGGCGACAGGAATGAAACTCCATCTCAAATAAACAAACTAGAACAGGAACTATTGCACAAATTTGGACAGCTGACTATCATTGCTTCAAAGCAAGGACATAAGGAACACACAACAGCCAATAGTGTCCAAAAATGGGCAGAGAGATCTCTTCAGAGTAATTGATAGAGAAGTGGAACAGGCAATTAAAACTGGTTTTATAAGGTAGGTGGCGATAAAAGCATGAAGGTCTGGCTTACAAGTCTTCACAAGTATGTGTGCTCATGGAATGTCTCCTTCATTTTTCAGGTTGATCTGGGGAAGAACGGGTGAGGAAGGATGCTGGTATTGCTATGCAGTTCTTAACAAGGCAGGGGTATGCTGGTATAAATGTTATACTTTTTGTTTTATTTCTTTCTTCTCACATCACCTCAACTTTTTGTCTTTCCTTCACCTAATGCAGTGATCCTAGGATCAGAGCTGCAAGTGCAGGTAGAAGCAGAGATGATTCCTAAGCAAGAAACTCTGTTTTTAAACCATATGCCAGAATTCCTAAAGGCGTGATGGAGGTGGGATGTGCAAAAATACGGTTAACAGTAAGTGAAGTTATATTGCCTGGTGGTAAAAATAAGCCACTAGTTTGGCACCTATGTAGCCTTACCCTACCTAAATGGGAGGGGACTGAGAAGGAGGTACTACCCACACTAGTATTGGTGCCCGTAATCTAGATCAGCACAGTGGTCCTTCCTATATCCCTTCCAAAATTTATTAATGAAAAGAATAAATATTATCTGAAGGTAAAGGAATAAATAAATGGTTATGAATTCAGGGCAATCTAATATTACATTAACACCTCGAAAGAGGCTCAGAGAAAGAGATAACATTGTCTCTTAGATCAAATATACGAGTTTCTGAGTGGGTGAAGCTACATGTTTGCTGAAACCACTCTTGCTTTAGATGGAAGTGAAATCTGCCAACCGCAGTGTCCTCACCCTGGGAGACATTTATATAATATGGTGGACTAGGCTAACGATAAATGTAAAAACATGTTTTGAGATTTAGATCCTTTTAATGTAAGGTACAAGGGCTCAATGGATGGGTTGGGTGGGGACAGTGATATTGTAAAATATGTATTTGATCTTTGATCAAGTTTCCTGTCCTACAATTCCTAAAATCCTTGGAATCTCCTGAGTAATGTCTTTTTGTTTTTGTTTTGATTTTTTTTGTAGAGATGGGATCTTGCTATGTTGCCCAGGCTGGTCTCAAACTCTTGACTTCAAGTGATCCTCCTACCTCACCATCCCAAAGTTCTGAGACTCCAGATGTGAGCCACCCTGCAGGCCCAGTGATGTCTTTTTGCATGCTAATGATGGACTGAAGGCTGGCAGCCTCTAGGTGGCATCAGGATGGGAGCTGGTCAACAGAAAGACCATGAAGGCATCTGTAGAGGCTTGGAATTTTGAGCCCACCCTTAATCTCCAGGGAGGGAAGAGGAGCTGAAAGTTAAGTTGATCACCAAGGGACAGTGGTTTAATCAAGCACATCTGTATAATGAAATCTCCACAAAACCCCAAAAAGACAGTTAGGAGCGCTTTCAGATAGCTGAACACATGGAAGTTCCTAAATGGTGACACATCCAGGGGAGGACTTGGAAGCTCTTGACCCTTCCCCTAGACTTAGTCCTATTCATCTATTCATTAGTATCTTTTGTAATATTCTTTATAATAAACCAATATATTAAAGATTTCTCAAATTGTGATTTCCAGATGAGCTAATATTGACTTTACTGAAGTTGGAGAAAGACTAGGCAGATAAAGAGGAGAATAAAAAAAGAGGAAGGGGAAAAGGAGGAGGAAGAAGAGAAAAGGAAGGAGAGAAAAATGAAGATGGACCCTGGTTATACGTCAATCAGTCATGAACATAGCAAAGATGTTTGACTTTTGTATCTCAACTTTGGGATAAGCATAAAGGCCACAGCCATATGCATCACCGTTTCACCATATTCACTAAGGATATGAATTAAGTTAACAAGCACTATTATTGATTCATATGGTTAAAATATATTTGACTGTAAATTTTAAAAAGGAAAAATATGGGCTGGGCATGGTGGCTCACGCCTGCAATCTCAACACTTTGCGAGGTCGAGGTGGGTGGATCACGAGGTCAGGAAATCAAGACCATCCTGGCTAACATGGTGAAACCCTGTCTCTACTAAAAATAAAAAATAAAAATAAAAAAATTAGCCGGGAGTGGTGGCCGGCGCCTGTAGTCTCAGCTACTCGGGAGCCTGAGGCAGGAGAATGGCGTGAACTCGGGAGGCGGAGCTTGCAGTGAGCCGAGATCGCAACACGGCACTCCAATCTGGGCGACAGAGCGAGACTCCTTCTCAAAAAAAAGAAAAAGAAAAAAAAAAAAAGAAAAAGAAAAATATGTACACTTTTAAGAGACTCACCCACTGATTTTTGGCAGAGCTTTTTATGTTCACAGGATTTCAAAGGGTAGAAAGTAAAACCATATGTTTCATCACCAAAACAACTAAAAAATACATATGGAACACAATAACTCATCACAGTTACTAACTCACTTATATAGTAAGCCAGAAATACATCAATGTGACATTTCATGAAGTGAATGCTGCCTACAACATACACGTGGTATGTTCAAACCACTTACACATAAAGTAACAGAAGTTAAGAAATACAAAAGCAAATTCTGAAAATACATCATCCACTGAGACAGGAAATACAAGCAGGTCCTTTTTCTGCTGCTTTCTGTCAAAGGTCAGACAATGTGAAGTTCAACAGCAATATTATTCTAACTCTATCATTTATCATTTTTGACTCCCTTCATTAATGCAATTCTTTTTGAAACAATGGAGTTAGAATGGGAGTAGAGGCCATATCTGAAATCCTGGCCAAATATCTACCTGCTTTTCTGCCTTTGTTCACACTATTCAACATAAAAATGTAGGTATGGCCAGGCACAGTGGCTCACGTCTATAATCCCAGCACTTTGGAAGGCCAGGGAGAGTGGATTGCCTGAACTCACGAGTTTGCGACCAGCCTGGGCAAAAAGGTGAAACCCCATCTCTACTAAAAAAATACAAAAAATTATCCGGGTGTGGCAGCATGCACCTGTAGTCCCTGCTACTCAGGATGCTGAGGCAGGAGAATTGCTTGAACCTGGGACAAGGAAGTTGCAGTGAGCCGAGATCATGCCACTGCACTCCAGCCTGGGTGACAGAGCAAGACTCCATCTCAAAAAAAAAAAAAAAAAAAAAAAAAAAAAAGTAGGTAAATTAGCTCTTGGTGACACATAGTAATTCAGTTATAAGGAGGAAAATGTTCAGGAAAGAAATGACTTTCTTTTAGGTGTTAAGTTTGAGAAGCAGTTTTAGGTTTTTTTCATACTGTGGAGGCTTTTTAGTTTTTCAAGAAATGTCTTTAATTTCAGCTGGTTTCCTGTGTCTTAACTTATTTTCTTGGCTATTATTTTATATATGTTAGAAAAATACTGTAGAGGAGTTCTCTATTTAATTTACACCTTGGCTCCCGGCAGCAAATTTGATGAAACACTTAATAGTATTTCCCACCTACTTTGTTTTAAATATAAACCCAGTTTTAAACATATGTGGTAGTTTCTCTCAAGTGATATGTTACTTCATCTTACTTAATAATGACAAAAATAAAATGTGATAATTAAGCTTAATCTTACTGACATTAGTCCATATAGCACTTTAAGAAGCCATGTTGCAAAAAAGAAAACATCTTATATAGCAACTCAAGAAGTTTTACTTCAATACAATCCAAAGGATGTGTGCTGAAATGCCAGCATGCACAAGGCCCTGTACTTTTATCCTCAGACATCAACTTGGGTGCAACTTAAGGGAATACCTCACATCTACTCTAAAATATGGTAAGTTGTAATTGCCTAATTTGTTTTTCCCTTCTGCTGCACAGACAAAATCAATTCACTGAGATCATGGTATTGCAATAAAAAAGAGTTTAATTGACATGAAGCAAGCCACACAAAACATGGAGTTATTTCTCAAATCAATCTCCCTGAAGGCTCAGAGGTTAGGGTTTTTCAAGGCCATTTTGGTGGGCAAGGGGCTAGGGATTAGGTACTGCTAACTAGTTGGGGATTCTATCATAGGGGTGTGGAAAACTGTCCTTGTGCACTGAGTCTGCCTCTAGGTAGGGGGCTGCAGGACTGATTGAATTATGAGTCACAAGTCCAGACAGGACCCATTGGTTGCCAGAATGAAAAAGTGCAAAAACATCTCAAACAGCAAATCTTAGGTTCTACAATAGTGATGTTTTCTATAGGAGCAACTGGGAAAGTTATATATCTTGTAATCTCTGTAATAGCTGGTTATTGTTTAACTATGTCTGCATCTTAGTGAAATTCAGAGCCCTCTCATAATCCTAAGCTTGAAGATTTTCATTAGATTTACAAAGGTGGTTTAGTTTTGGGAAGGGCTATCATTATCCTTGCTTTAAGTTTAAACAATAAACTCTATTCCTCCCAAAGTTAGCTTGGCCTCTGCCCAGGAATGACCAAGGACAGCTTGGAGATTAGCAGCAAGATAAAGTAAACTAAGTCAGATTTCTCTTACTGTCATAATTTTGCACTGGCAGGTTCAAAGTCACTTGGGAGACAACACACAACTATAAAATACAGTCTTTACCATAAAAGAAAATCCTAGAACAATTTTGAGCAAATAGGATAGTCATATATGAAATAGTAAAATAACAATATAAAGCCATTTTAATATTAACAGAATAAATATCCAGATGGGTAAAATGTATACTAATTGCCTTTCAACATTAAACGTTTGAAATAGGTTGCTTTAAAGAAGAGGGCTAAAATTTATATAACGCAACTTTTATGAATGGATTGTAATAAATGGATATGATACTAATATATGAATAGAGAGGGGAAAAGGCATTCTACTTATTCATCAGCCCTACACCCTACAAAAGGGCACCTCTGAGTTACCAAATATTATGGCTATTGGTGATATATATCTAACTTTGAGCCACCAAACTTAAATTTCCTCACTGGAAGGAATTTAAGTTGAAGGAGGACACAAACCATATCTATCTTTGTCACTATTGCAGCCCCAGGATTTAACTCAGTGTCTGGCATATAACAGATGTTTAAGATTTGTTGAATGAATGAAATATTAATTTCATAAAGGACTTTCTCACACATAATGCAAAAGAAATTATTTTAGCAAGAAGCAGTATAATGTAACACTGTTTTATTTAATCTGTATTATTTTCTTATTCTCTTTGTGCCTTAGTTTCCTGCTCTATTAAGTGAAAATAATCCCATTATATGCCTTACAGGGTCATTAAGTAATTTAAATTAGTTACTCTATGTAAAATGCTTCAGAATGTGTCTACCATGCAGAAGGAACTTTATATCTGTTAGTGTACGTCAGCTAAGGCTGCCATAACAAAACACCCCAGACTAGGAACCTTAAAAAACAGAAATTTATTTTCTCACAGTTCTGGAGCCTGGAAGTCCAAAATCACAGTGTTTGCAGGTTTGGTTTCTCTGAAGGCCTCTCTACCTGTCTTGCAGATGGCTTCCTTCTCTCTATGTCCTCACATGCCTTCCCTCTGTGCCCAAGCACGAACATTCTTGGTGTCTCTCTCTTCTTCTAAGAACACCAATTGTATTGGATTAGGTCCCCACCCTTACGACTGAATTTAACCTTTATTATCCCTTTGAATGCCCTATCTCCAAATACAGTCATGTTGGGTAATTAGGAATTCAACATATTAACTGAGGGTAAGAAGTGGGGGTGCAATTAAGTCCTTAGCAGTTAGTCTCAAGTTTATCATTTCTAGGAAGAGATAATTTTTTTTTTTTTTTTTTTTTTTTTAGTTAGCCAGTTTTTTAATTTGTAAAAACTCTACTTCGATAATACTTATAGTGGTGCCTTACCTTTGGCAAATGAACAAATGTTCTAGGCATTGCTTAAGGTGAAGAAAGTAAAGACTATACATTCAGCAGGAGGAAACTAATGATAAACATAAACTTAATAAACAAAAACTTTATGTAGATGTTAAATGTTTGTAAGTATTAAAAGTGATGGCAAAAACCATGATTACTTTTGCACCAACCTAATAATATAGAATAAATAAAATTGTGGCAAAAAGGATTAGAAAGAGTGACTGATAGACAACTAAAAATGTCAGGGTAGGTTGGTCTCATTGACATGGTGATTTCAGCAAAAAATTGAAAGACACAGTGGAGTTAACCCAGCAGTATCTTGAGGAAGAATGTTTCAGACAGATGGAAAAATGAGAGCAAAGTGCCACAGGGAGCTTGCCTGGCATGGTTACATAACCACAAGGAGGCTGGTGTGGCTGGGGCTGGATAGGCAATGGTAAGAGTAATAGGAGAGCGTATGGGAGATGTCATAGGAAGCTAGATCACACGGAGCATGTTGACCATTTCAAGGACTTTAACTTTACTCCAAGTGAAGTCGCAGGATTTTGAGCAGAGGAGTGACATTAAAATCAAAACTTATTTAAAATAAGTTTAATTTTATTTAGTAATTTAAAAAAAAAAACATGATGGAGAAATTGACTGCCACATGAGTGGGCACTAGGATTCCTCTAATGGAGAGTGTCAGATCTGCAACAAATACTTGAGTAACTGCTTAAGTAGAATACATGGCCCTCAATGGCATAGGTACTGTGTGACACCAAGACTTCAGAGTAAGAGGAAACTGCTTGACATTTAGGTGGAAATTTATAACTCCTGGAGCAATGAAGAAGAGAGTGTAAAAGTCAAGAAACAGGAGCAGAAAAAAAATAAGAGAAAGCCGTGAGAAAAGAGAAGGTACACCCTGGATTACATAAACCCTACTAAGGAACCCTGCAAACAATTTACTAGATTCAATTACATTCTTTGATGCTCAGAATATTAGTTTTCTAGTGCTGCTGTGACAAATTGCCAAAAATTTTTTAATGGCTTAAAATAGCCCACAATTCATTATAGTGCGGTTCTGTTAATCAGAATCTGACATGGCTAAGATCAAGGGTCTGAATGGGCCAGGATTAAGGTGTCATGAGGGCTGCTTTCCTTTCTGGAATCTCTGCAGGACAATTTGCTTATTTGCCTTTTCCAGCTTCTAGAGACCACTTTGCTTGACTTATGACTGTCTTCTTCCATTTTTAAAGCCAGGACCATTTGACAAAGTCCTTCTCACACTGTCATCTCTCTGTTTTTCCCCTTCTACTTCCTCTTACATGTTTATGGACCCAGAGGATTATATCGGGCCTACCTACCTAATTCAAGATAATCTCCTTGTCTTAAGGTCAGCTGATAAACAACCCTATTTCCACATGCATCCTAACTTCCTTTTGCCATGTAACCTACCTATTTAGAGATTCCTGAAATTAAGACATACACATCTTTGGAGGGACATTATTCTGTCTACCACACTTGGTATACGTGTTTTTTATAAGAGAAATTCAATAAAAGGCTAGGAATATAATGTGATAATAATAGTTTATTGAGCATCATAAGATGCCAATAATGATGTTTGATCTGCATTACCTCTCTTATTTTTCCCCTCAAATTCTGTGATCTGATAGAATCATCCATATTTTTAAAATGATAAAACTGAACTTAAACAAGATTAAATAAATTGCCTAAACTCGCATAGGTTAGTTGGCCTGCACTAGTATATAAATAACTAGGTGGACTGAAACTCACAAAGACTCAGCCAACCCTTTAATCGGTTATATTTTAAATGACTGAAAAATGCCTAAGCCATATTGTTAAAATTATCCAGACTCGACCACAGTTCTTCTTTACTAGATATGTCCCATAGACCAGTGAGAAATGTAGGCAAGGAGCAATAATTAACTTAGCATCTTTTTTCTTTTTTGTTGTTAAAAAAGAAATGAATTTCCTTCTAAGAAATGTTTAAATTTCCAAGAAAACTAATGAGTTACAGGTGAATACTTTCAAAATGTACTAGAAGATAATCCAGCATAAAACTTATTATTTGTCTAAGAATTCAATAATTACTCAGTTGGTAATTATTGGCTAAGGTTTGGGAGAAATGACTCATTAATTTTTGATTTGCAGAAGCATGCAGCTTCATGGTTAAGATCACAAGTTTTGGAGTCAGATATCTAGGGTTTGAACCTACATTGATGCATCATCGTCACACAGAGGCTATAGCTTATATTAGGGTTCACTCTTGGAGTTGTACATTCTATAGGTTTGCACAAATGTATAATGACATATATCCACCATTATAGTATCATACAGAATAGTTTCACTAACCTAAAAATTGTCTGTGCTATGTCTATTCACCCCTCCCTAACAGCTGGCAACCATTTAATCTTTTTACTATCTTCATAGTTTTACCCTTTCCAGAATGTCATGTAGTTTGATTAATATAGTTTATATCATTTTTAGATTGGCTCCTTTTGTTTAGTAATATGCATTTAATTCCCTCCATGTCTTATCATAGATTTCATAGCTAGTTTCTTTTTAGTGTTGAATAATATTTCAGTGTGGATTTAACATAATATATCTATTCACCGAGTGAAGAATACCTGGACTGCTTCCAAGTTTGGGCAATTATCAATAAACATGCTATAAACATTCATATGCAGGTTTTTGTGTGGACATAGTTTTCAAATTATTTGAGTAAAGAAATATCTAGGGCCAAAATATGTGAATTTTATTTTAAGAGTATATTTCGTTTTATAAGAAACTGCCAAATTGCCTTTCAAAGTGGCTGTGCCATTTTGCATTCCCACCAGCAATGAATGAGAAGTGCTGCTGTTCCATATCCTTGCCAGCATTTGGTGTTAGTGTTTGGGATTTTTGCCATTCTTAAGTGTGTGTAATGGTATCTTATTGTTGTTTTAAATTTTGATTTCCCTAATGACATATAATGGTGAACATCTTTTCATATACTTATTTGTCACCCATGTATCTTCTTTGGTGAGCTATCTGTTCAGACCTTTTGCCCATTTTTTAATTGGATAGTTGTCTTACAGTTGACTTTTACAAATTTTTGTATGCTTTGGATAACAATCCTTTATCAGATATTGTCTGATATCGTTTGGCTCTGTCCCCACCCAAATCTCATCTAGAATTGCATAATAGCTCCCATAATCCCCACGTGTCATGTGAGGGACTCAGTGTGAGGTAATTGAATCATGCGGGCAGGTTTTTCCCATGCTGTTCTCATGATAGTGAATAAATCTCCTGATACCTGATGTGATTTTTTTTTTTTTTCTTTTTAGATGGAGTTTTGCTCTTGTTGCCCAGACTGGAGTGCAATGGTGTGATCTCAGCTCACTGCAACCTCTTTCTCCTGGGTTCAAGAGATTCTTCTGTCTCAGCCTCCTGAGTAGCTGGGGTTACAGGTGCATGCCACCACGCCTGGCTAATTTTTGTATTTTTAGTAAACACGAGGTTTCACCATCCCGGTCAGGCTGGTCTCAAAATCCTGACCTCAGGGGATCCGCCCACCTTGGCCTCCCAAAGTGCTGGGATTACAGGCATGAGCCACCATGCCTGGCTGATCTAATAGTTTTATAAAGTGTGCCCGGCCAATCTGATGGTTTTATAAAGAGCAGTTCCCCTGCACACGCTGTATTGCCTGCCACCATGTAAGGCATGACTTTGTTCCTTCTCTGCCTTCTGCCATGATTGTGAGGCCTCCCTAGTCATGTGAAATTGTGAGTCCATTAAACCTCTATTTCATTATAAATTACCCAGTCTTCATAGCATTTCTTCATAGCAATATGAAAATGGACTAATAAATTGTCTTTCTTTTGTTAATGTTTTCTCTCAGACTACTGGCTTGTATTCTCATTCATTTGATAGTGTCTTTCATAGAACAAAGTTAATTTGTATTGTTTTTAGTACTAAGTTTGTAGTAATTTGTTACAGCAGTAATAAGAAACTAATACAGCAAATTATTTGAAAATGACCTAATTAAAATCCCTATTTAAACACCGTATTGTGTCAAAGAGTATCTTCTTAGCTTTACCCATGTGCACATTTCTCTGTTTCTCTGCAGGCATTTCTCAGCCAACAGTGTCAATTTTATGATGAGATGTTATATAGCAAGAAGAATGCTTGAGGTTTGCAAATTTATTCTTGTCTTCCTTTTGCTTATCTTGGCTATATTTGTAAATTGCTTATTTACAGTATTAGTTTTGTTCCCAGACATCTTTGGACATCCTCGCTAATGTGCTAATTTTCATTCTGTACAAATGCAAAAGGAAAGAAATTTATCTGGACTTTATATCAAAATTACACTTTGAAGTAGCATGGCCTACATTCCTAACCTTCTATTTTAATCTCTACATTGTTTGTTTCACTTTTCAAATAGCATATTTATACTTCTGGTACAGAATATGCCAGAAATTCATTTCTAAAAAAATTGTTTGTTTTCTGTTTGTATTTTTAGTTATGGAAAATGTTACTATTAGATATAGTTTTTGGTACATTAAAATGGTTTGGTGTGTTAAAATACTTTCAACCATAGTGAATATTTTAATGTTTAATATATAATAAGAACAGCAATAAAAATAACTGTCACTTAAACATATTATAACAGCTGGAAACACATGAGAACCCAAGCAGAGATAAAAAATTAGACACAGTATATCTAAATGTATACTTTTTATTTACTATAGCAGTAAAATATTATAATTTCAAGAAATAAATGATTAAGACCTGGAAATATACTTAAGGACACTTTCTGAGGCAGATCTAGGCAATTCTGTGAATTGAGAATTTGGTTTCCATCTCTATATTTCCTCTTACTTCCTTATCTCTTTAAGGTACCTTTCGGCATTCCCTTGACATGTTTTTCTACAGGATGAAAATCTGACCCTGTCACAGCTGTGCTTTAAAACATTACTTATCCCAAATTATATGCAGAATGCTGGACTCTATACAAACTATTAATAGTTCTAATCTACCCAACCAATCTCGTTTTTCACCACTGTTCCTATCTTTAACCTCTACTTCCATAATATAGAGTGACTCACTTTTCCCAGAACACACACTGTTTTCTTATTCTTCCATGTACCCTCTTGAATGCACCTCTTCTCTTGTTTACCTGGTAAATTGGCATTAAATTCAACATCATTTGTCTGAGATTTTATTCTGTGAAAATTTCTTGATCTTTCCAAACATAATTAATGAGCATTTCCCTTAAATTCTACAGCATTGTAATCTACTCTGTTAAATTGTACTTTTACATGGTGCTGTTTACTACTTAATAAAATGTTCTACCCCACTAGATCATTATCTCCTTGATATCAATAACTATATATATTCATGTTTGAATCTGTAATACCTAACAGTGGATCTTCTACTTCAAAGACTGTCATTAAATGTTTTTAAAACTACTTCTACCTCCAGACTTTCCTCCCCCAATCTCATATTTGAGGTGTCATATCTAAAATATGAAACAAGATATGTGAACTCAGCACTCCATAGCCTCTCTCAAGGAAGTCTTACAAGAGATTCCTCCTTAGGTTCATTCTATTTAATTCACTTTATATGTTCCTCTCCTTCCATTAACATCCAATAGGACTTGTACACACTAACTGCACAGGTTTTCTGAGAGAAATATTTCCATTTTCTTTGACTTAGCTTCTCTATTGACTTTGACTTTCATTATTTTTATGTATTATTATTATTGTTATTTTTCTTATTGATAGAGACAAGATCTCACTGTGTTGCCCAGGCTGGTCTGGAATCCCTGGGCTGAAGCAATCCTCCTGCCTTGGCCTCCCACAGTGCTAGGATTACAAGTGTGAGCACCACCTGGACTCTATTGACTTTCAAGATGATGATTAGCTTAATATATAAGCAGTGCTTGTTTTCTAATAGAGGAAACTAATTAAAATCTCAAGGTTTTTCTTCTCTATAATTTTGTGCATGCCTTTTAACAGTGGCATTTTTTGAGGTTCTGCTATTGTTAGTATTGCCAAACCCATTTAGTTATTCTAGTACTGAGAGCTTCTAACCTGGCCAGGAGAGTCACGTAGTGACTTTGCATGAACTATTTGGAGTAAGCAAGGTCTTTGTACCATTCAAACAGTAAGTAGATGCCTATTCTGTACTTGTGGAGGCTTCGATAAAGAAACTCAGTGTCTGAAGGAAATTGGGTCAAATTGAATAAAAAGGCAAATTTGGCATTAGGAAACAAAATACTATGTTGACTTGTGCAAAAGGATATAATATGCAGAAATACCATTGTTTTGTTTGTTTGTTTCTTTGTTTGTTTGTTTTGAGATGGAGTCTCGCTCTGTCACCTAAGTTGGAGTGCAGTGGCACCATCTCGGCTCACTGCAACCTCCGCCTCTGGGGTTCAAGCAATTCTCCTGCTTCAGCCTCCTGAGGAGCTGGTAGCAAAACCAAATAATTCACTGATTTTCCTTAAATTAGAATTTTAAATCGCTTGAAATTTAAAAATTGTAAGGGATTACTTGACAATCAGTTTTGCTCGAAACAGCACATTTTTCTAGAAAGATTGGAAGAAGGTGAGCCTGAGAAAGACAGCAGGAGTTACCAGTGAGATACTTAACAAGAAATATGGCTTGCAAGGAATGTTAACCTTATCAGATTCAGAAATATTTGACCATTCTAATAATAAACAATTCCTTCTAACTCTATTGCTTCACATTCTGGCTAGGATATACTGTTTTTCTGAGCCTCCTTCTCCTTTCCCACTTAAAAGTAGTTCTCATCCAAATAGGAAATACATTATAATTTCATAAGTCCTCTGTAACAAAGGTCACGTTAAAACTGAAATTAGATCTCAAATTAAGCTGTTTATTTAAACTCTTCTCCCTTTAGCTTTATAGAGATGGTAAAGGTCACAGCTCTTGTTTACTTGATGGGTTTTAATTTTATTTAAATTAACCTCGAAGTCTTTTGTTCAAATTAAATTTTCATTTGGTTTATGCAAAGTTTTATATTGCTGCTTTAATTGATTTTTTTTTTTTTTTTTTTCCTGTAGCTATTACTCTTTGAAGCTGCTTTTATCCCATGTGACTCTGGACTCATTTGATATCTAAGAGATTGAGAAAACTGTTCCATTATACTAGGTGCAGCAGATTCAATCATTTCTTCTAAAATCAACTACATTCCACTTCCAACCTGTTTCCTCCTTGCTAAACCTTCCACACATTTTTGGTAGCAATTTATTCCTCATATATTTAATAAAGGAAGTGATAATTTTCTTTTTGAAGGACTCTGAGAGGAGAGCTGAAAAATAATCTTTCAGGGAAACTTCATTTCTTGGTAACAAACACCTTTTCACAAAAGACAACATGTTGTCAAAGTTTTGTTGTTGAGACCGGGTCTCACTATGTCACCCAGGCTAGAGTGCAGTAGCTTGATCATAGCCCACTGTAACCTTGAACTCCTGGGCTCCCACCTCAGCCTTCCAAATAGCTCGGACCACAGGTATGCACTGCCACAGCTTAGATAAGTCATAAACATTTTTGCAGAGACAAGGTCTTACTTTGTTATCCAAGCTGATCTAAAACTCCTGGGCTCAAGCGATCCTCCCACCTTGGCCTCCCAAAATGCTGGGATTACAGGTGTGAGCTACTGCACCTGGGCAGCTTTCCATTTTTAAAATGATTTTAAGATTATATTAATAGTGAATAGAGGCAGTGGCTCTCACCTGTAATCCCAGCACTGTAGGAGGCCAAGGCAGGTGGATAACCTGAGGTCAGGAGTTCAAGACCAGCCTGGCCAATATGGTGAAACCTCATCTCTACAAAAATTCAAAAATTAGCCAAGCATGACAGTGGGTGCCTGTAATCCCAGCTACTTGGGAAGCTAAGGCGGGAGAAACACTTGAACCCAGGAGGCGGAGGTTGCAGTGAGCTGAGATCATGCCATTGCACTCTAGCCTGGGCAACAGAGTGAGATGCCATCTCAAAAAAAAAAAAAATAGCGAATAGTGAAAACAAACTAGTAAAATGGGAACAAACACCTTTTCACAAAAGACAACATGTTGTCAAAGTTAATGGAGAATACATCTCTAACCACATTTATGAGTTATGAAATATATTTTTTATTGTTTTAAAGAAGCCTTGAGATTAATTTCAAATAATTCTCTACTCAGAAAAATACGATCATTTAAAATTATTTTTATGTTTTCTAATATTTTATGTCTCTTTTTTATTCTCTTAGGATTTGTGAGGCTTATTATTTGTGTGTGTGTGTCTGTGTGTATACGCATGTGTAATAAGTGAAATGAATATAAGTTTGAGCCTTATTGTCTGCCTGTCAGTAACTGTTCAGCTAATGTTAACCCCTCTTCTTAAACGCTCACTTAGTCCTCCTTTTCTCAATGACCACTCAATTGGCTCCCATCATAACAACCGCTCTCAGGTAGTAATAATGGTAGTGCTCCTTCATATAGTACTAAAATATAACAAATATTATCCTGTCTGCCTTACATATATTAACTCATTTAACCCTCACAACTACCATAGGTGATTGGTACTTTCTTTCATCATCTTCATTTTATAGAAGAAAGTAGGTCACAGGGATGTGAAATAATTTTCTTCCTAAAGTTAATTTATGTTTTCTGTCATTTTCTGTCTAGGCAAAAGTCTATTCATTGTACATGGGGAACAAAAGATTCTTTCAAGTGACACTGTCTTTAAGTGGAAATGGGATACTGGAAACATATCATATTTAATGCCTGTGTGCCTATCGCTCTCAGGATGTCAGCAGTCTTTATGTTTACATGACTAATTGGGGAAGAGTTTGAAAAATAAACCTCAAAATCACATAGTTTATTCAGCTAAAATTAAGAGCTTAATATCATAAAAAAAATATGGCAGATGACTGTCATACATGTCAACAGTATCTGTTAGCTCAAGGCACAGACTAAAAACTTAGAATTACCTTTCTTCTAATTCTCTACAAAGTTATCTTTGACTATAATTTCCACAAAAGGGCATTTCTTTGTGTAGTCTCTGCCTAGGGTATTCTATTACCTCAAAAAGTGTTAAATAGCAAAATACAGCCTTTCATTCTATTACCAATAACAATTCTCCTTTTCAGAAATACACCATCTCTACCTCTTGAGTTCTTGCTATGGCTAACATCAGAGAATTTCTCTACTGCTCTCATATTATACGTGAAGTTTTTCATCCATAATGTTTCGTTCACTGTTCATGACCTTGACCCGCCTTTCTGAGGAATCCAGGAAACCTCCAGACTAAATCACCATTACTTGTTTCTGAGTTAGTTTTACAGCTTCCATGTCACTCTATAGTTACTAAGGCTGACAAGAATTGAGTCCAAAAAGACAATAAGCAGAACAGAACAGATTCAAATCTGACAGTGATATGGCCAGCAGTGGGCCCACTCCATACCAAACAAAATGTTGTAAGCAAGCACCTTGCTTTGATTCAGCCTGACAAACAGCCATTGAGAATTTTCTATCTGTTAAAAAAGAAGTATTAACTTTGGGTATCAAAGAAGTAACCATATCATAAAGAAGCACTATCACTTACTCCCTTAAGAAAACCCTACATTTTTCTGCACCTGTTTTCTTCACGTAAACTATATTATAGAACTATGAAAATTAAATGAAATAAAGAATATTTTACATTTATTCTGTGGTACCTACTAGGCAATCCATCCATATATATAAGAGAAATAAATGTAAACTAGTTACAAATTTGTAAAGCTGTCAGTTACCTACCTTCATATTTTCTCTCCCTTCTGCCTCCTCTGTCTCCTCATTCTCACTTTCTCACAAAGCAAGTGCTTATGGTAAGCTGACAGAGTGGGTTCAATGTCACTGCATTATATTAAAAGTCCTGAGAAGAGCCCCCACTTTGAAATGGGTTAAAGTGTCTCTAGAGGACCATTTTTGTATTCACCTGTACCTGTATTTATTTTGTGAAATTCAGATTATATTGTAAGCATGGGTTTTTACACTATCTTTTTCACTTAAAACACATTGTAGTAAAAATATGAATAATTATCCCCCATTTTTATATATTCTTCCATAAACAAATTTTGTTATTTCTTAAATTTACATGTAGTAACTTTTTTTGGCATACAGTTCTGAGTTTTAGCACATACATAGATTCATGCAAAAAATCACAATCAGGAAATAGAACACTTTCTTCACTTCTCAAATTGTCCTTATGCTATCTTTTCATAGTTAACTCCTCTTCTATCCCTAGCATGTGGAAGCTACTGACCTGTTCTTTGTTCATACAGCTTTGCCTTTCCTAGAATGTACTATAAATGATATCATACATGAAACATATAACCTTTTGAGACTGGTTTCTTTTACTCACCGTGATGTATTTGAGATTCATCATTAATACACATTGTGTGTATTAATGTGTGTTTCTTTTAATTGCTAAGTAGTATTTCATTGTATGGATATACCATAGCTTGTTTATACATTCAAATATTAAAGAACATATGGGCTCTTTCCAATATGTAACAATTATGAATAGAGCTGATACCAACATTTGTGTAGAGATTTTTGTGCAAGCATAACTTTTTATTTCTCTAAGATGAATATTAAGGAATGGGCTTGCTGGTTTACAGCAGATTTTGAGATTCCTAATATCCATGTGTTTTCTTCTCATCTTTGCTTTATGTAGAATCTCTTTCTTTATGACTCACAACATGCTTGAGGTAACAGACATTTTTCTTTCATGCCAGGCCCCAGTGTACCCATTAGCCTGTCTTTATTTTATTTATCTGCTAGGAAATTTTGTCAAACCATTTATAAAGGAACCACAATTTGTCAATAGGGCTCTAAGAATCCAAAATGGACAATCAATATTTGGTTAACCTAGCTCCAGTTTACACATCTAACAAGTAATCAAGCTAATGTTCAAATCCAGTCTACCTTCAGAGCACCCACACTTAAGTACAGAATATTGATTTTTTGTTAATAGTGATCATTATCATAGTGAAGCAGATGAACTCAGAAAGATGCATATGTTTTAGTAGTTTAAATTTCCTTAGAAAATGTTGCAGGAAAATTTTTACAGTCAATATGTTCATCTTTTTTCATACAGACTTCGAAGTTAATTCTACTTCAAATTTTCCCTCAGAAGTAATTTATAAGACTGTTACTCTTAAATGCTTCAGTAATATCATGATAGTATGATTGATTCAAAAATGAAAATTAAGATTTTCTTAACTATAAAGGGCATGCTTATTGGTGCAAATTGCAAAAATAGCTTTTTTCCCCATCTCTATCCTTAAAGACATTGAAGCTCAAGATCATTGATAAAAAACTCCTTTTGATTAGCAAGTAGTCCCTGGCAAGTATAACTGAGACCTCTTTATCACTATAGTGGCAAAACACCTCCTAAATATTTAATATCATTACTAAACTTCACCAGCCTGTTTTTCAAAACATTGTAATAGTGACTTGTGAAAACAGAAAAAAAAATCAATATATTTTGATGAGGTATGCTTGCTGTGGGGAGTCTGGAAAGGAGAAGTAAGTGTGTACTTTATGTTGCCAAAGAAACACTGGGAATATACAAAGAAAAGAACTGCGACTCTCATAAGCTTCTTGGAAATTCATTTCAGTCAGTGTTTGCTTTTCAAAAAGCCTATTTAGAAAATGTTTCATTTATAAGACAGCAATTAATGTTGCAAAAGCATTAGCTGATAATCTATCCATCCACATAGATCGCTTTCCAAGTGCATTCAAAACAAAATTTGACTTTTACTTGGCTTTTCAGGGAAAGGTTTTATAATGGAGTAAATCTCTAGCTAGCAGTTTCTACCATTTATCGGGAAAATGATTCATACTTAAAAATATACTCAAAGCAAGGCTCCTTACTGGTCAAGAACAAATAGACCATGGCAGGGCTATCACAGGATTGCATCAGTGTTCTGTCTGACTCATTATACAAAACCACAAGGTATAATGGTGAGAAGTAAAATATGGCCTAATTTTCAGAGGCTTACACAGGAGGGGTGAGTCCATGGATCGAGAGGGGCACACCTCTCTTCCCTTTCAACTGGCTGTATCTGTGCCTGCCCTGATAAGAAGCCTCCCCAGTGGGCCAGCTTTAATGTTTCTAATCTATTCAGGAAAGAGTATTAATACAAATAAAGATTTGCATCAGCTTAATTTGTATAAAACAGTCAGGTTAGGCTGAGAGCAAAATTCACTGATCTCATAAATAGAAACTTATAAGTTCAAAAGGATTTAGTATCCTCAAATTAGAATCTAGGGAAAATAGCTCACTTTAATATTAGTAATTTTCAACCTTTTTGTCTAGTAGCTTATGAGATAAACTTGCTCCAGTATTATAGATAATCTTGTCCCTTAAAAACGTCCTTGAAAAGGTATGTGGATTGATTACTGTATTACATATGAGGTGTAGATGATTAGAGTTAACTAACCATCATTCTCAGCAAACTATTGCAAGAACAGAAAACCAAACACCGCATGTTCTCACTCACAGGTGGGAACAGAACAATGAGATCACTTGGACTCAGGAAGGGGAACATCACACACTGGGGCCTATTATGGGGAGGGGGGAGAGGGGAGGGATGGCATTGGGAGTTATACCTGATGTAAATGACAAGTTGATGGGTGCTGACGAGTTGATGGGTGCAGCACACCAACATGGCACAAGTATACATATGTAACAAACCTGCATGTTATTCACATATACCCTAGAACTTAAAGTATAACACACACACAAAAAAAAAAAAAAAAATTATTTAACTGCTACTGCATTCTTAGACAGAAATTCTAGCAAAGGTTTCTACACCCACAGTGGTGAATTTTGGATGATTATAACCCACTTGAAAATTTATGATTGAGAGGTGTTATTTCTTTTTCTAATTTTGAGTATCATTGCAGATATTGAATTCCCTCTAGAGACTACCTCTAGATTATCATTAAATTAATCACTGAATTACATATACAAAGCAATAACTGTTATTTTTAACATTTAGCATAATTGTTTATATCATTTCAATTCACTTGAATAAGGAAACATTAAAAGTGTAATAAACATAGCTTTAGATGGAGGCAATTTCTATATTAAAAAGTTGTGTAACAAAAACATCTGACTTTTACTTGGCCTTAATATATTGTACATTTCCAAAAAAAAATTATTTCCAATTTACAAGTATCAATCACTACCTTTAAGCAATTATCATAAGCAATGATCGTATCTTATGTACCCTGGGAGCCACACAGTAGCGTAAGATGCAAGGGCATGTGATATAGCTGATGGACAAGTTACATAAACACTCAGAGGCAAATAGTCATTCAAGACAAAATTTAGACTATAGACAGTAAATGCTAAAGAAATGAAAAGTAGATCAACCCTTCCCTTTGATATGCTGTGATTAGAAAAGTCTTCTCAGAACTGGTGAGATTGGACTTGGCCCTCAAAGAAGAAGACAGTATCTGATAAGCAGAAATGTTGAAAAGCGAGTGCCTCCAGATCGATAACATAGCTTGATGATGGATATTGTTTAGATCATGGTAGATGATACCATAATAGAAAAGATGAAAATTTCAATAATAACACAATAATGCTTTGTCACTCACACTGAGTCTGATGCAGTTCATGCTGTCTACTTCCTTATAGATACGTTATCTGAAGTATATGACTTGCAGGTATTTGGGCAGAAGTGATCACAGAACCTGACATAATTGCAAAGAAGGCTGGGATAAATCAGAAGTGCACTTAGAAAACTGACGGTCATTAATTCTCTCTAAAATAGGTAGGGTCTATTAAGGAGAAATTAAAAAAATCTGAAAAAGGAATACAGATGTCAGATTATACAGTACTTTGAATACCAGGGTTTGCCTTTCATCTTGTTAGATTTCTCTTAAAGGAAGCAGTATCTTGTTAATGGTCAAGTGTTAATTTCAAATAACTGTTATATATTGAAATCACAAAGCCCAAAATATGATCATTCAGAAGACACATATAAAAGGAAAATGTGAACGGGAATTTAAAAAGATAATATCTGAGTCATTAGAGATGGGAATACACAAGATGATATAGACAACTACTTATGTTTTGCTTCTTCAGAACTGAATTTATATGTTTAGTTGTATGCCTCCTGCCTCTTCACCCTTCCTCCAACACTGGTTTGTACTTGAAATTCAAAAATTATATATTGAGAAGCAAATACATACTAGGAGATGCTGTAGGTTTTTGGGATGCACTAGTGAAAGAAAATGAAAAATGTCTCTGCCCTCGGACAGCTTACATTCTGACTTGTTCTAACCTTTTACATTTCTAGATTTTGAAAGAGAACAAGATAGAACCATCTTCAATATACTGCTTCCTTTAAGAGAAATCTAACTATATGCCCCATATGCATCAAGCAATATTCCCCACAGAGGCAGGGCATCTCCTACAGCTTATATCAATGCCCGTGTGATATAGTTTGGATGCAAATCTGTAACCAAGTCTGTTCAAATGAAATCTCACATTAAAATATGATCCCCAATGTTGGATGGGGGTCTAGTGGGAGGTGCTTGGGTCATGGGGGTGGACCCTCATGAATGGCTTAGTGTCATTCTTTGGTAATGACTGAGTTCTCATTCCACTAGGTTCAAGGGATAGTTGGTTGTTTAAATGATTCCACACTTCCTCCTCTCTCTTTCGCTCTGTCTCTTACCATGTAACTCTCTTTTTGCCTTCTCCCATGACTGTAAGCTTCCTGAGGCCCTCACTAGAAGCCAAGCAGATGCTGGTGCCATGCTTGTACAGCCTGCAGAATCATGAGCCAAATAAACCTCTTTTCTTTTACATTATGCAGCCTTGGGTATTTCTTTATAGCAATGCAAAATGGACTAACACACTAGATTCTTTATCAAGTACTCACTGTAACATAACAATCATTAAGCAGGTGAGAAAAGCAGTCTCCTGTTCCCTAAAATTCTGAGCTCATAGAATTTGAAGTTCTTAGCCCACACCTCCATAAAAGTCTAACCAAAGCTGCATTTTCTATGAGGACAAAAGTAATTCACACTTTCTCAATTCAATTTATTTACACATATCTTCAATATTCATTAACCACCAACCATAAAGTAGATAATGTACTACAGACATGGAAAAAATACAAATAAATCAACAAAGACAGCAGAAAACACCCACAATAAACCAATAAAAACAAAATTAATGTGGTTGCCTGCTCTTAAGGAGTACACTATTCAACAACTCCCTCTCTTCTAATAAATGGCAGTGATAAGTAGGCTGCAGTGCCATGAAATAGGGTATTGGAGGCCTGTTTGTGAAATGTCTCCCCAGGCCTTAGGCATTGTCTGCCACTCCGATTCAGGTAAGTAAAAGTGTCTAATGAATAAGTGGTCAGATGTTGCGATAAACTCTATAATGTATAAGCAAGGAACCTAAAACCATGAATGACTGTCTCAGATTCATCCCATTTCGAGTGGCCAGTCATAATAATATATATCAATGAGTGGGGATGTATATTATCTTATTAATATGATATTGTATATATCATGTACAACAAGGACAGTGGGTTAATTGAAATACTTTGCTGCATCTTTATATACTTTAAAACTAGTTTAGGGGCTTATAAATAATGGGATCTCCATAAAGGTCTGATCAGTGCAAGAATGGAATAAAAAATGGGAATGATGGGTTTGAATGTAACACACTCTTTGTGATGGGACTACCTCCCTAGACATGTACTTCATTGTATTAGTTCATCCTCACATTGCTATAAGGAAATACCCGAGACTGGGTAATTTATAAAGAAGAAAGGTTTCATTGAGTCACAGTTCAGTGTGGCTAAGGAGGCCTCAGGAAACTTACAATCATGGCAGAAGGTGAAGGGGAACCAAGGCACCTTCTTCACAGGGCAGGAGAATGTAGTGAGTGAGGTGGGGGATTGCCCTTTATAAAATCACCAGATCTCATGAGACTTATTCACTGTCATGAGAACAGTATGGAAAAACCCACCCATATGATTGAATTACCTCCCACCAGGTCCCTCTCATGACATGTGGAGATTATGGGAGCTACAAATCAAGATCAGATTTGGGTGGGGAAACAGCCAAACCATATTATTGCACCCCTGGCCCCTCACAAATCTCATGCCTTCACATTTAAAATTAATCATGCCTTCCAAACAGTCCCCCAAAGCCTTAACTCATTTCAGCATTAACTCAAAGGTCCAAGTCCAAAGTTTTGTCTGAGACAAGGCAAGTACCTTCCACTTATGAGCCTGTAAAATCAAAAGCAAGTTAGTTACTTCGTAGATAGAAAGGGGGTACAGACATTGGATGAATATGCCAGTTCCAAATGGGAGAAATTGACCAAAACAAAGGGGCACAGGCCCATGCATCTCCGAAGTCCAATAAGGCAGTCATTAAACCTTAAAGTTTCAAAATGATCTCCTTTGACTCCATGTTTTACATCCAGGTCACAGTGATGTGAGAGGTGGACTCCCATGGTCTTGGGCAGCTCCACCCCTGTGGCTTTGCAGGGTACAGCTTCCTATTCTGACTGCTTTTACAGGCTGGCATTGAGTGTCTGCAACTTTTCCAGGCTCACAGTGCAAGCTGTCAGTGGATCTAATATTCTGGGGTCTGGAGGATGTTGGCCCTCTTCTCACAGCTTCACTTGGCAGTGTTCCAGTGGGGACTCTGTGTGGGGGCTCCAACTTCACATTTTCCTTCTGCACTATGCTAGCAGAAGTTCTCTGTAAGGGCTCTGCCCCTGCAGCACACCTCTGCCTGGACATCCAGGCATGTCCATACATCCTGTGAAATCTAGGTGGAGGTTCTGAAACTTCAATTCTTAACTTTCATGTACCTGCAGGCTCAACACCATTTGGAAGCTGCCAAAACTTGGGGCTTGCACACTCTGAAGCAACAGCCTGAGCTGTATGTTAGCCCCTTTTAGCCACAGCTGGGATGCAGGGCACCAAGTCTTGAAACTGCCCAAAGCAGCAATGGCCTGGGGCTGGCCTATGAAACGAGTTTTTCCTCCTAGGCCTCTCCACTTGTGATGGAAGAAGCTGCTGTAAAGGTCTCTGACTTGTCCTGGAGACATTTTCCCCATTGTCTTGGTAATTAACATTTGCTCCTGATTACTTGTGCAATTTCTGCAACCGGCTTGAATTTCTCTTCAGAAAATGGGTTTTTCTTTTCTACTGAAATGTCAGGTTACAAATTTTTTGAACTTTTATGCTCTGCTTCCCTTTTAAACATAAGTTACAATTCCAAACCATATCTTTGTGGATGAATATAACTGAATGCTTTTAAGAGCACCCAATTCAAATCTTGAATGCTTTGCTGCTTAGAAATTTCTTCCATCAGATATCCTAACTCATTTCTCTCATGTTCAAAGTTCCACAGATCTCTAGGGCAGGAACAAAATGCTGCCAGTCTCTGCTAAAGCATAGCAAGAATCACCTTTGCTTTAGTTCCCAATAAGTTCCTCATCTCCATCTGAGACCATCTTAGCCTGGACTTTATTGTCCATATAACTATCAGCCTTTTGGTCAAAACCATTCAACAAATCTCTAGGAAGATCCAAACTTTCCCACATCTTCCTGTCTTGAGCCCTGAAAACTGTTCCAACCTCTTTCTGTTAATGAGTTCCAATGTTCCTTCCACATTTTGGGGTGTTTTACAGCAGCACTCCACTACCCAGTATCAATTTACTGTATTAGTTCATTCTCACATTACTATGAGGAAATACCCGAGACTGGGTAATTTATAAAGGAGAGAGGTTTAATTGATTCACAGTTCAGCAAGGCTGGGGAGGCCTCAGAAAACTTATAATTATGGCAGAATACTAAGGGGAAGCAAGGCACTTTCTTCATAGGGTGGCAGAAGGGAGTGTGTGAGTAGAGGAACTGCCCTTTATTAAACCATCAGATCTTATGAGACTTATTCACTATTAAGAGAACAGCATGGGAAAAACTCACCCCAATGATTCAGTTACCTCCCACCATGTCCCTCCCATGACATGTGGGGATTATTGGAATTATAATTCAAGATGAGATTTGGGTGGGGACACAGCAAAACCATATCACTCATCTCACTTCATATTTTTATGAGTTGCATAATTTCAGTTAAAACACTCACAATTTTTAGAACCTTCTGGACCTCTAACAATAGAGCTTTTTCTAAAATCTTATCTCAGCAGAGATATTTCTGAAAGAAGAAAATTTGATGAAGTAAGGTCTTCCCGAGAAAATATGTTCATAAGCGCCAATTGTCTTGAGAAAGATAAATATACCTAATGTGTGTTCTGGGCAAATGAAAATAAATGCAGCCTCAGACAAGTAAGTAAGATCCTAGGGAGAAGTCTTAGACTCAAAAGAATAGGACAACAAAAGATCAATTTAAATACCTTTTTCAGTTGAGTTAATGAAAGTAAAAGGTATATCAACCATAGTTGTTCATAGAAGATGAAATGTAGATGAACAGATTAGGATGTCTTGAATTAGTAGATTGTTCTGATTTGTATGTTGTTGTTTTGAATGCCAAAGGCTTAATTTGAATTAAAGAGTTGGAATATAAATATATAATTAGCTTTGATGCTGTAATTTGGACTGCAAAGTAAAAAATCTAGCTTTAATGTTATAGAAGTAAGGAGTACAATACCAATATATAATCCCTCATTCCACTTTAGTAAGTCTGTATTCACTAGAGGAGTAGAAACAAGGAAATTACTGCCAATACCAAAAAAACAGTAATGTGTTAGAGAGAGAAACCGTATCTTCAAAATTCATACTAGTAAAGGGATGATTATAGAGTTGTTAGGAAATTCTTATTAAAAGTAAAATATGGAATCTAGAATAACCAGCATAATATTGAATGAGAACAAATTCAGAGGTCAAACGGCACAAGATTTCAAAAGTTGCTATAAAACTATAGTAATTAACATGGTGTAATATGAACAAAACAAGAGACAAATAGATCAAAAAAATAAAATACGGAGCCCCAAAATAGACCCACATAAATATAGTCCAGTGATTTCAACAAAAGAGTAAAGGCAATTAAATTTATTTAAACAAATTTTTCTGGAAAAAAATTAACATTCATATGTAAAAGGTGAATCTAGTCAAACAGATTTTTCATGTATCACAAAAATTAACTCAAAGTGCATCTCTAAATGCAAGATTAAAAACTATAAATCTTACAGAAAATAACAAATAAGAAAATATAGGGGACCTTTTGTTTGGTGATGATTTTAGATATAATACCAAAGCTGTCTATGAAAAAAAATTGTTAAATTGGGCTTCATTAAAATTAAAAACTTCTTCTCTATCAAAAACACTGTTACCTCCATATTGAAAAGACAAGAAACATCTAGTAAAAAATAAATAAATAAAAATAAAACTTTGCAAACGATTGATAAATAATTGGCATCTAAAATATACAAAAATCTTAAAACTGAAGAGCAAGAAAACAAAAACTGGGCAAAAATTCTCAATAGACACCTCACTGAAGAAGATGTACAGATATCAAATAAGCATATGAAAAAAATATTCAACATCATATGTCACTAGGGAATTGAAGTTAAAATAATGCCATATATTACTACATAACTATTAGATACAAGTCCAAACATTGACAGCAACAGAGTTCTGAGAATGTGGAGTCACAGGAACTCTCCGTCATTGCCAGTGGGAATGCAAAATATTTTAGCCACTTTAGAAGGTAATTTGGGAGCTTGTTACAAAACCAAACATACCATACAGTCCAGTGATTATGCTCCTTGATTTTTATCCAAATGAATTGAAAACTATGATCTATACACAATTCATGAATTTTTATAGCAGCTTTAGTCATAACTGATAAAAGTTGAAAACAATCAAGGTGTTTTCAGTTGATCAATCTATAAATAACTTTGGTACACTGAAATACTACTCAGCACTAAAAGAAAATCAAATCAAATCAAATTTATCAAGCCTTGAAAAACATGAAAAAAATTTAAATGGATACTGCTAAGTGACAGAAAGCAATCTGAAAATGTAACATACTATAATAGTCCAACTATATAACAGTTCTGGAAAAGGCAAAACTGAAAATGTGAAAAGAGCAGGGATTATCTGACATTAAGGAGGAAAGAGAAATAGTCAAACCACAGAAAATGTTAGGGCAGTGAAACTATTTGTATTAGTCTGTTCTTACACTGCTATAGATAAATACCTGAGACTGGGTGATTAATAAATAGAAGAAGTTTAATTGGCTCATGGTTCTGGAGGTCATACAGGAAGTATATAGCAGCTTCTTCTGTGGAGGCCTGAGGAAACTTACAGTCATAGCAGAAGGTAAAGGGAAAGCAGGCTCATCTTACATGGCTTGACCAGGAGCAAGAGAGAGAGAGGAGGGAGGTGCTACACACTTTTAAAACTATCAGATATTGGATATAACTCACTTATTCACTATCACAAGAACGGCACTGAAGTTATAGTGCCAAGTCATTTATAAGAACTCTCCCCCTATGATCTAATCACCTCCCATCAGTTCCCACCTCCAACAATCGGGATTACAATTTGACATGAGATTTGGGTGGGAACATAATCTAAAGCTATCATTCTGATCTGCCCCCCACCAAAATCACTTGTCTTTCTCACATTGCAAAATACAATCATCTCTTCCAACAGTCCCCCAAAGTCTTAACTCATTCCAACATTAAGTCAAAGTCCAAAGTCTCATCTAAGACAAGGCTAGTCCCTTCTGCCTACGAGCCTGCAAAGTAAAAAACAAGTTAGTTACTCCAAGATACAATGCAGGTAAAGGAATTGGGTAAATATGCTGATTCCAAAAAGGAGAAATGGTCAAAAGAAAGGGGTTACAGACCACATGCAAGCCTGAAACACAGCAGGACAGCCATTTAACTTTAAAGCTCCAAAATAATCTCCTTTGACTTCATAACCCACATCCAGGGAACATGATGCCAGGGGTAGTTTCTCAAAGTCTTAGGAAATCCTGTCTCCTGTGACCTTGCAGAGTTCAGTCCCTGTGGCTGCCTTTCTGGGTTGGTATTGAGTGCCTGTGTCTGTTCCAGGTATATGGTGCAAGCTGTCAGTGGATATTACATTCTGGGGTCTGGATGACAATGGCCTTCTTCTCACAGTTACACTAGGCAGTGTTCCTGTGTGGGGGCTCCAATCCCACTATTTCCCCTCTGCTCTGCCCTAGTAGAGGTTCTTCATGAGGGCTCTGCCCCTGTAGCAGGCTTCTACCTGGACATCCAGGATTTTTCATACAACATCTAAAATCTAGGTGGAGGCTCCCAAACCTCAGCTTTTGCACTCTGTGATCCCTCAGGCTTAATACCCCATGGAAGCTGACAAGGCTTAGAGGTTGCACCCTCTGAAGCAGCAGACTGAGCTGAGCCACTTTGAATCACAGATGAAACTAGAGGGGCAGTGATGCAGGGAGCAGTGTCCCAAGGTGGTGCATGACTGTGGGACCCTGAGCATGGCCCACAAAACTATTCTTCCTTCCTAGGTCTCTGGGCCTATGATAGGAGGGGCTGCCATGAAAGTTTCTAAAATGCTATTGAGGCCTTTTTTTCACATTGCCTTGTCTGTTAGTACTTTTCTTCTTTTTATTTACTCAAATTTCTGCAGCATACTTGAATTCCTCCCCTGAAAATCAGCTTTTATTTTCTATCACATGGCCAGGCTACAAACTTTTCAAACTTTTACGCTCTCCTTCTCTTTTAAATATGAGTCCCTATTTTACATCAATTTTTTTTTTTTTTTTTTTTTTTTTTTTTTTGCTCATGCATATGAAGCTATGCTGTTAGAAGCAACCAGGCCACATCTTGGATACTTCATGGCTTAGAAATTTCTTCTACCAGATACTGTAAATCATCATTCTCTAGTTCAAAGTTCCATAGACCCATAGGTCAGGGGAACAATGCAGTCAACCTCATTGCTAATGCATAACAAAATGGGGCATTTGCTCTATTTCCCAATAAGTTCCTCATCTCCATCTGAGACCTTCTCAGCCTGAACTATCAGCATTTTGGTTGTTACCATTCAAGTATTTAGGAAGCTTCAAACTTTCCTTCATATTCCTGTCTTCTTCTGAGCCCTCCAAACTCTTCCAACCTCTGCCTGTTACCCAGTTCCAAAGTCACTTCCACATTTTCATGTATCTTTGTAACAGTGCCCCACTCCTTGGTGCCAATAACCTGTCTGTTCTCGCACTGCAATAAAGAAATACCTGAGACTGGGCAATTTATAAAGAAAAAATGTTTAACTGGCTCATGGTTCTGAAGGCTATACAGGTAGTGGCTTCTTCTGTGGCCTCAGGAAACTGACAGTCATAGCAGAAGGCAAAGGGAAAGCAGGCTCATTTTTACATGGCAGCATCAGGAGCAAGAGAGATGGGGAGGTGCCACACACGTTTAAACAACCAGATCTCATGATAACTCATTAATTCACTATCATAATAACAGCACCAAGGGGATAATGCTACACCATTTATGAGAACTCTGCCCCCATGATCTAATCACCTCCCATCAGGCCCCATCTGCAACACTGAGGATTACAACTGAATGTGAGATTTGCATGGGAACACAGATACAAACCATATTACTATGCTATATGATTCTATAATGGTGGATACATGTAATTATTCTTCCTATAAAACTTTATGGAATGTTCAATATGAACAGTGAATGCTAATGTAAACCATAGGCTTTATTTAATAATAATCAATCTTGGTTCATCAATTATAATTAACATATCACACTAATAAAAGTTGTAAATACTAGGGAAAATTGGGGGAAAAAAAGGGTGTATCAGGGAAGTTTGTACTATCTGATCATTTTATTTCAGTAAAACCTAAAAAGATCTAAAAATAATAAAGTCTACTATTTAAAATGCATGTTTCAAAGTGAGATATTGCATCAGGTACTACCAGTGTCTAATAGTGTCACTTTGATTTTATTTGTGATAATCCTCAAAGCAAAGAAGATCTTAAGTAACAGTTTCAGAACAAGTTAGAGGTCCAATTCAAAGATAATTTGCTGTCAAGTTGTAGTATAGAGAAGAGCATTATCAAGACCCTTCTAAATGGCCATGTTTAAGTAAAAATGGAAAATCAGGAACAGAGCTATACAAATTACTGAGAACTATCAGGTAGTGGTCAGAGTAAGGCCTGCTGTCAGTCACAAAGGCA
Organism: Macaca thibetana thibetana; assembly: GCF_024542745.1. NCBI lineage: Eukaryota > Metazoa > Chordata > Mammalia > Primates > Cercopithecidae > Macaca > Macaca thibetana. The sequence goes on from NC_065586.1 coordinate 80,530,421, forward strand.
TCTCAGAGACTTATCTAGTTCATTTCTGGCTATTAGTCCACATCTTTGTGTCCTTTAATTCTTTCTCTGTTCATCATTTAATGATTTAAAAAAAAACTATTTTTAAATTACTTTTGGTTTCTTGGATGAATGATCAGCCCATATTAATGATTTTTAGAATTTCATATAACAGACACAATCTTTAAATATTCATCTCATGTATTTATTAAATGCTTTTACCTTGAAACTATTTGCCACTCTTTAAAACACTCCATAGAGTGTGAAGGGAAATATTAAAACAATCATGAGAGACAATGATATATTTGAATTATAATTATGTTATTTATAAAAATACGACAAATGTCATTAGATTTTTTTAAAGTTTTACTTTGCAATTTGTAAATGTATAACTTCTCTTTAGTTTTTAATAGAGACTACAGAAACCTTGAGTTCTACAAACCATGACTCATTCATTACTAGAATTCTCAAACAAAATATGATCCATCACATACGTTGCATATAATATTTTCGTAATTTAATGCTTGACCAAACTGAAGTAATGGCAGAATTTTTATTTGGCTTAACATATGTATCCAGAAAACTTTGCTGGCATGTCTCAGACTGATAGTTAAACTTAATTTAGGTTGCTGGTCCTAGATTGTCTTACAAAGAGCCTATGTCATCAATGTGGTTAGAGTCTATTTCACATTTTCTTAGCCTAAACAGAATACTCATTAACTTCACAGGGAATTCAGAATGCTTAAAGTTTGATTAAGTCTTCTTTGGGAGCCAGAATTGTAGCCAGCTGTAGCCACTTTAGCTGTTCTATTAGAGTTAAATTTTCATATTTAAGGTAATTGATACTGACTTTCTCCATGGTACAGTTTTCACAAAACGTCTGTAAATTGTGTGCTTATTTTAATAAGGTAATATATACTTTCTAATATTTGATTAAATAAGCATTAAAAAGGCAGTACAATGATCATCAGTTATTTCTTTATATTTTTTACTTGAGTTTTCATATTGATTCAGGATGTTGGAGATGCTCAAACTCAATCCTCATTTGACCATAGAGCATGGACTACAATATAAATTTATTGATAACATGAATGGTCCATAGGAATACCAAATGATTTATATGACTATGTATTAGTGAAGATAACAGTTTTACAAAGACAATGACAAATGTGACTTTATATTTTATGAAAACAATGCCTAATTGTTAATATGGCAACTTAATTAAGTTAATTGAGTGCTGATATGGCAACTTAATTAAGGCCCTGATCATAGAAACATCCACCCACACTGGCCAATACTAATTCTATAGACAACAGGTTGGTCTATAACTCCATTAAAAATCTATTTCAGGTACCACTTCCCTTGGAGTTATAATACATTGCTGAAGGACTGAAATACCACTGGAATAATAAAAATAGTAACAAAAAGTGCTAATTCTTACAGAAAACTTACCATGTGCCAGAGATTTTTTAAGCACTTTACTTATAATGAATCATCCTTATGACAGAGCTGTAAGTAGGTATTATTATCTCAATTTTACACTAAAAGACAATGAAGTACAGATACAGTGGTGTGTTGGTAAATACATTTAAGAAGAATGAGAACTAATTTGTAGTGTTTGCCAATTTCCATGGTATAAACACTCCTGCAATAATCACCATAGATTTAAAGTCACCAATATGACTTTGCTGAACATGAAGTTGGAAGAGGTGCACAGTACCTCACAATTATATACTACTTATGCCAGTCAGATTAATAGATGTAAGCAATCTGAACAGAATAGATAATAGTAAAATGATAAGTGTGAGTTTTGAGTATTTATAAATTTTGTATATATTTTATAGACTTGTACATTTACATAATTAATTTTTAATAATGACTCCACTTAACAATGGACTTACAGAATTTTTGCAAATATAAAAATCCAGTTCTCATGAGTTTATAGAGCCAGTATAAGCTCGTTTAAACTGCACTACAAGGTTAAATAACTTGCTCAAGGAAAGCATGTAAATAATGTGAAGTGTGTGACTGTACCATGCTCACAACAACTACATCAGAGAGGTGCTTATTATTATGCCTATGTTATAAATGAGGAAACAACTAGGAAAAGGTTAATTACTTTTCACACAGAAAGACAATGACAGAGATGCTGCTCAAATCTATGGTTCCAGAGTTTCTGCTCCAAGCCACTAGATGAGAATACATCTCAGTGTATCCCAGTTCAGCAAGAAAATATAAACATTGTAAGGACAAAAATCTCTCCACTTCATTGTAACCAATCATCTGTCACTTATGGAAAAAAAATGATATGGGAAATATATGTTTATATCAATGTTTCTAAGTGATTTTGCAAACATTCAACTCATTGGACCGTTTGATCTTAAAAATCCTATTTGTCCTCATTTCATAAATCACAAAACTGAGTACTCAGTCAATAAATGGCTTATTCAAGTTGTAGCTAGGAAATGATGAGACCAAAATTTAGCTCAGGATTTATTTGAGAAATGTCAATTCCATAGAAAAACTCAGTTCTACAATGTTGGGTTTAAAGCTTGAAGAAATAGTATGAAAATGATAACACAGACCTAGATTATTCCTGAATGTGTCAGGCCTATGACAAGAAATGTTTCCTTATTGAGAATGAAAACAAAACCTAATGCCCAGAGTAATATCTAACTAGAAATTTTAGAACCTGGGACACGTAACCAATCACGAGTAATAAAGTTTCATGAGAACCTTCAGTGTGTCTTGCTTTTCTTCTACTATGACATGCGGTATTGCAGAATTTAGATTTAACTACTAAGAATGTAAACAGCTAGACAATAAGCTCCACAAGGTAAGGAATATTTGTCTGTTTTGTTTACCAGGCTGCTTAACATAATGCCTCTTACATAGTAGAGGATCAATGAATATTTGTTGATTTTGTTAATATGGGAACATAGTGGATTAGAGGGCTCCAGAAGAGTACGATAATAAATTTTGTTGTTTTATTCACCACTAAGCTTGTGGTGATTTATTACAGTAGCAATAAAAAGTGAATACAATCAGCACTGATGCAAAGAAAGCTAAGTAAATTCATTCTGTTCTAGAAGCACTAGAGAGCCATTTAGTTTACTCTCCTGTAGAGGCAGACCAGAAAAGGTTGTAACTGCCTGCATTACTGTGAGAGACCAATGACACAAATGATCCTTCGTACTCAACAGAGACAATTATCACACCTTCTCCAAACATGTTTCTCTGATGTTACTGCCAACAGATAGAATCCAGTGGTCTTTGTTCTTAATTGGCGTCTAAGTGTGAGGAGTAAGCTAATAAGCAGTCACTCCACTCCATCAATGTTCTTCAACATCAGCCTATAATTTTGAGTGCATCTCTCATTCTCTAAATTCTGCAAGAGCCCAAAAATAATTGGAAGCACCCCGTAAAGTTTTTCTTTAAGGCTACTGATTAATCTATACTCACTTCTTCAAACATCCCCAGATATTCTATTGTCAGTTATTTTAAAAAGATCTCCTTTTCTGATCAGAATAGTACTTTTTAAATGAAACTGAAGTTCCTGGAAGTACAATGAATTGAAGCATTTCTTTTGTAAATAGGAGAATCTGCTCCTCAAATATAGGCAATCATTAGTTACTCCTTCAAATTATTTGATGATTACCCTTAATACTTTTGCAACTAGCACTAAGTCAAGAGGTGCCCGCAAAATTAAGTAATCCAAGATTTGACAAAGACTAGTAAAGCCTTGGGCAGCTGGAAAGTTCATTTATCTTTCCCTTCCATTTTTCCTTAAATTGAGTTCATAATTTCTGCCAGGAGTGCTGTGAGAGTTAACTGAGTGTTAAAATTAAGAACTTCTTAGATAACCCTTGGAGCACTGTAGCATGGTATGTAACTTTCAATTCTACTCTCCATTTGTTACCCACATTCCAAGCAAGACAACTCATACGTCATACATTTTATATATCTATATTAACATCTGTATTTATATATGAATCTGTATTTATATATGAATCTTTAAATTGAATCCTAGCACTATACATTATTTTCCAGAACAATAAATTACAACAGAAGTTTCTTTTATGGTTTTTTTTTTTTTTTTTTTTTCCCAAGATGGAAGATTAAAGGCTTTTAGCATGCCTTAGCCACTTGGAAAGAGCAAAATAGTGCATAAAGATCAACTCTGTTAACTTTAATTGAGGAAGGACAGTGGGAATTCACTGGGATCATGAGCGACACCCTAGAACACAGGGAAAATGCCAGCAAACAGCTCCTGTGACAGCATCCAGCTAACAAAAGGAGTGAAGTCTCAGAATGTCAGAGAGAGAGCCTCCCTCTATGACTTACCTTTCCACTAGGGATCCAAGCAACCCCGGATGAGGGAAAACATTTTGCTTTTCCCAAGCCCTGGAACTAACTTGGGGAGGGGCTTGGAGACGCAATGAGAAAAAGACACCAGGAAAACTTGCAGACATTTTCCTAAACCCAGGACCAAGAGCAGGATGCCGTTTTTCTTCGAGGTGCACACAAACTCAGCCATTCTTTGCTGACCCAGCATCATGGCCAGATAGACATTTTAGCCTCAGACCAGAGATTGAAACACCTGCTCTGGAGTGGGATAGGGGATTCCACAGTCAGTAGGCACTATAATCCTCTTCTCCCTCGCCACAGGCCTGGGGTGGAAGGAGAGCTGCTCCAGCTGCAGTTTCTCCTGGGTGGTGAGACTCGCAGCCAGGGCCAGCCTGGAAACTTAGAAATGGTCTGGGTATACCAGCCCTAGATGCCCCAGCCTGCTCCCCTGAGATCGTGGTGCAGTGCTCTCTCTGCTCCACCACCAGAGAGGAATCCAGGCATTTGGAGCACCTGCTTGTTGCAGCCTGAGGTGCCCCACTCTTCATTAACATAGAACAAGGTCCAGCAGGGCCCTTTCCATTCTGTGCTCAGGAAGATCTTCAGTCATCTGGAATACTCATACTACTGGATTAGGAGTTTATGCCACCCACCATTCTTGTTCAGATAATTCAGGGCCATAGAGGTTTCCCAGATCCATTCCTAGGCATGCCTGTGGGCACTTGGTGGCCACCCACTGAATTCTCTCTTGCTGCTGTGCTTGTGCCTGCCATTGAGGGACTTGGAGGCAGACTTGCCTGGTCTGGTCCAGCCCATCTTGGCCTCTGCCCCACTGGGGACTCTGAGTTATCTCCATAGTCACATCCCCTAGGAAAGGATGAAAGGGAAAGGAAAAGAAAAAATATATATTATACAGGAAGAAAGAAAGAAAAAGAAAAACTCCTACTTGCAAGAAAATACACACAAAAATTAGAGGTGCCAGCATCTACAGATGAGAAGAAATCAGCACAAGAATTCTGACCAGTGGAAGAATTCTGGCACTTGAAAAATCTGAATGTAGTGACACCATCAAAGAATCACACTAGTTCTCCAGCAGTGCTAACCGAAATGGGAACTCAGAGATGACAGAAAAAGAATTTAAAGCATGGATTGCAAAGAAGCTCAATGATATCCAAGACAAGGTTGAAATCAACACAAGGAAACTTCAAAGCAATCCAGGAAATGAAGGAAGAGATAAACGTACTAAAAACTATTAATCAGAGCTTCTGGAATTGAAAAAGTCATTTAAGAAATATCAAAATACAGTTGAAAGCTTTAACAATAGACTGGATGAAGCATCAGAAAGAATTTCAAAGCTCAAAGAATGGCCTTTGAAATTAATACAGACAAAAAGAAAGAAACAAGAATTTTTAAAATGAACAATCTTCGAGAAACATGACATTATGTAAAGTGACCAATTTTACAAATTATTATAGCATTCCTGAGAGAGAAGGAGAAAAAGCAATAACCTGGGAAACATATTTGAAGAATGATTCAAGAAAAATCTCTCTAATCTTGCTAGAGATGTTGACATCCTCATACAAGAACTCCAGAGACCATCTACAAAGTAAACACCACCAAGGCAGATGGTCATGAGACTGTCCAAGTCCAATACTTAAGAAAAAAAATCTTAAAGGCAGCTAGAGCAAAAAGTCAGACCACATACAAAGGAAATCCCATCAAGGTAACAGTGGACTTTTCAACAAAAACCTACAAGCCTGGAGAGACTAGGGATCTAGTTTTAGCATTTTTAAAGCCAAGAAATTCCAGCCAAGAAGTTCATCTTCCACTAAACTAAGCTTCATAAACAAAGGAGAAGTAAAATATTTTTTAAAGAATCAAGTGCTAAGGGAATTTATTACCTGTAGACCAGCCTTATAAGAGATGATTCTAAACATAGAAATAAAATAATCATACCTGCTACTAAAAGACACCCTTAAGTACATAACTCACAGACTCTATGAAGCAACTACACAATAGAAATTACAAAGCAACCAGCTAACAACTTTACAATAGAATAAAAATCTCACAGAGCAATATTAACCTTGAATAAAATACACGCAATACCACACTTAAAAGACAGAGAGGCAAGCTGTATAGAAAACAAGACTTCTATCTTCAAGAGACCTATCTCACACATAATAATATGCATATACTCAAAGTCAAGGGTTGGAGAAAGATCTATCATGCAAACAGAAAAGTAAAAAAAGGAAGGGTTACTACTGTTATTTCAGATAAAACAGACTTTAAAACAATTAAAAAATGACAAAGATAAGCATTACATAATGACAAAGGCTTCAATTCAATAAGAAAACTTAACTATTCAAAATATACATGCATTCAACATTTGAGCACCCAGACTCATAAACCAAGTACTTCTTAACCTATAAAATGACTTAGGAAACCACACAAAAATAATGGGGTACTTCAACACTCAACTGACAACATTAGACAGATCACCAAGGCAGAAAACTAACAAAGATATTCTGGACTTAAATTTACACTTGGCCAACTGGACATAATAAAAATCCACACAGTACTCCATCCATCAACCAGAGAATATACACTCTTCCCATCTGTACATGAAACACACTCTAATATTGAACACACCCTTGGCCATAAAACAAATCTCAATAAATATAAATAAATCAAAATGATACCAATCATACTCTCAGACCACAGTGGAATAAAAATTGTAATCACTAGCAAGACAATCTCTCGAAACTGCACAATTACATAGAAATTAAACAACTTTGGGTATATACCCAGTAATGGGATGGCTGGGTCATATGGCACTTCTAGTTCTAGATCCTTGAGGAATCGCCATACTGTTTTCCATAATGGTTGAACTAGTTTACAATCCCACCAACAGTGTAAAAGTGTTCCTATTTCTCCACATCCTCTCCAGCACCTGTTGTTTCCTGACTTTTTAATGATCGCCATTCTAACTGGTGTGAGATGGTATCTCATTGTGGTTTTAATTTGGATTTCTCTGATGGCCAGTGATGATGATCATTTTTTCATGTGTCTGTTGGCTGTATGAATGTCCTCTTTTGAGAAATGTCTATTCATATCCTTTGCCCACTTTTTGATGGGGTTGTTTGTTTTTTTCTTGCAAATTTGTTTGAGTTCTTTGTAGGTTCTGGATATTAGCCCTTTGTCTGATGAGTAGATTGCAAAAATGTTCTCCCATTCTGTAGGTTGCCTGTTCACTCTGATGGCAGTTTCTTTTGCTGTGCAGAAGCTCTTTAGTTTAATTAGATCCCATTTGTCAATTTTGGCTTTTGTTGCCGTTGCTTTTGGTGTTTTAGACATGAAGTCCTTGCCTGTGCCTATGTCCTGAATGGTATTACCTAGGTTTTCTTCTAGGGTTTTTATGGTATTAGGTCTAACATTTAAGTCTCTAATCCATCTTGAATTAATTTTCGTATAAGGAGTAAGGAAAGGATCCAGTTTCAGCTTTCTACTTATGGCTAGGCAATTATCCCAGCACCATTTATTAAATAGGGAATCCTTTCCCCATTTCTTGTTTTTGTCAGGTTTATCAAAGATCAGATGGCTGTAGATGTGTGGTATTACTTCTGAGGACTCTGATCTGTACCCAAAGGAATATAAATCATGCTGCTATAAAGACACATGCACACGTATGTTTATTGCAGCACTATTCACAATAGCAAAGACTTGGAATCAACCCAAATGTCCATCAGTGACAGACTGGATTAAGAAAATGTGGCACATATACACCATGGAATACTATGCAGACATAAAAAAGGATGAGTTTGTGTCCTTTGTAGGGACGTGGATGCAGCTGGAAACCATCATTCTCAGCAAACTATCACAAGAACAGAAAACCAAACACCGCATGTTCTCACTCATAGGTGGGAACTGAACAATGAGATCACTTGGACTCGGGAAGGGGAACATCACACACCGGGGCCTATCACGGGGAGGAGGGAGTGGGGAGGGATTGCATTGGGAGTTATACCTGATGTAAATGACGAGTTGATGAGTGCTGACGAGTTGATGGGTGCAGCACACCAACATGGCACAAGTATACATATGTAACAAACCTGCAGGTTATGCACATGTACCCTAGAACTTAAAGTATAATAAAAAAAAAAGAAAAGAAAACAAAAAATAATAACAATAAAATAAAATAAAATTGTGTCATTTATAACAACAACAACAACAACAAAAAGAAATTAAACAACTTTCTCCTGAATGACTTTTAAAACATGAAATTAAAGCAGAAATAAAAAAATTATTGAAATAATGAAAACAGAGACATAAGATGCCAAAATCTTTGGGATGCAGCAAAAAATAGTGTTAAGAGAAACAATTATAGCACCAAATGCCTACCTGTATAAGTTAGGTCTCAAATTAACAATCTTGGCTGGATGTGGTGGCTCATGCCTGTAATCCCAGCACTTTGGGAGGCCAAGGTGAGTGGATCACGAGGTCAGGTGTTCAACACCAGCCTGGCCAACATAGGAAAACCCTGTCTTTACTAAAAATAAAAAAATTAGCTGGGCGTTGTGGCAGGCACCTGTAATCCCAGCTATTCAGGAGGCTAAGGCAGGAGAATTGCTTGAACCTGGGAGGCGGAGGTTGCAGTGAGCCGAGATCACACCACTGCACTCCAGCCTGGGCAACAGTACAAGACTCTGTCTAAAAAAATAATAAAAATAAAAATAAAATACAAACAATATATCCCCCAAGCTAGCAGAAGATGATATGCTAGCTAGATTAACAAAGAAAACAAGAGAAGATTCAAATAAGCATAATCAGAAGTGAAAAAGATGGCATTGCAAACAATTCTACAGAAACACCAAAGATCCTCAGAGACTATTATGAACACTTCTGTGTACATCAACTAGAAATTTTAGAGGAAACAGATAAATTCCTGGAAACACACAACATTCAAAGATTGAATCAGGAATAAATTAAAACCCTAAACAGACCAAAACCTTGAACAGACCAATAATGGGTTTTGAAGTTGAAGCAGTAATTTAAAAAACTACCTATTTAAAAAAGCCCTGGACCAGAGGAATTCACAGCCAAGTTCTACCAGATGTACAAGGAAGAGCTGGTACCAATACTACTGAAAAATTCCAGAAAAATTGAGGAGGAGGGACTCCTCCCTAACTCATTCTACAAAGCCAGAAACATCCTGATACCAAAACCTGGCAAAGACACAGTGAAAAAAAACAACAACAACAACAACAAAAAGAAACTACAGGCCAACATCCCTGATAAACATAGAAGCAAAAATCCTCAACAAAATACTAGCAAACAATCCAACAGCACATCAAAAAGTTCGTTCATCATGAACAAGTAGGCTTCATTCCTGGGACATAAGGTTGACTCAACATACACACATCAATAAATATGATTCACCACATAAACAGAATTAAAAACAAGAGCCATGTGATCATCTTAAGAGAAGCTTTTATTGAAAAAGAAAAAAAAAAGCTTTTTGAAATAAAAAGGCTATTGAAATAAAGCTTTTAGTGAAAAAGTTTTCAATAAAATCCAACATCCTTTCATGATAAAAATCCTCAGGAGCCTGGGCACGGTGTCTCACGCGTGTAATCCCAACACTTTGGAAGTCCAAGGCAGGGGGATCACTAGGTCATGAGTTCAAGACCAGCCTGGCCAACATGGTGAAACCCTGTCTCTACTGAAGATACAAAAATTAGCTGGGCATGGTGGTGGGCACCTGTAATCTCAGGTATTCGGGAGGCTGAGGCAGGAGACTTGGCTAGAGAGGAAGACACTGTCTCAAAAAAAAAATTCCTCAAGAAGTAGGCTTCAGAGGAACATAGCTTACAAAAGTAAGAGCCATCTATGACCACCCCAAGGCCAACATCATAGTGAATGGGCAAAAGCTGGAAGCATTCCCTTGAGAACTAGAACAGGAACAAGAACTGGACACAGATGACCACTCTCATCACTGCTATTCAACATAGTACTGGCAGTGCTAGCCCGGCAATCAGGCAACAGAAGTAAATAAAATACATCCAAATAGAAGAAGTCAAACTATCTCTCCACGTAGATAATACGTTTCTATACCTCGAAAACCCTTTTTAAAGTCACTGTCAAAGACTTCTGGAACTGATACAAGACTTTAGTAAAGTTTCGGGATGCAAAAGCAATGTACAAATATCAGTGCTATTTTTATACACTAATAACATTCAAGCTGACAGCCATATCAAGAATGTAATCCCATTTATAAGCAAGGAGGTGAAAGATCACTACAAGGAAAACTATAAAACACTCTCGAAAGAAGTTATAAATGACACAAACAAGTGGAAAGATAGTGCATGCTTATGAACTGGAAAAATCAATTTTTTTAAAATGACCATACTTCCCAAAGCCATCTACAGATTCAACAATGTTTCCATCAAACTACCAATGTCATTTTCACAGAACTAGAAAAAACTATTCTAAAATTCATATATAGGAAAGAAGAGCCTGAATAACCAAAGCAATCCTAAGCAAAAAGAACAAATCTGGAGGCATCAAATTACCTGACTTCAAACTACACCGTAAGGCTACAGTAACCAAAACAGCATATACTGGTACAAGAACAGGCACATAGACCAATGGAACTGAATAGAGAACCCAGAAATAAAGCCACATACCTCCAGCCATCTGATCTTCAACAAAGTCAACAAAAATAAAGAATGGGGAAATAACTATTTATTCAATAAATGGTGCTGGAATAGTAGGCCAGCCATATGCAGAAGAATAAAACTAGACTCTTATCTGTCAATATGTACAAAAATTAACTCAAGGTGGACTAAAGATTTAAATATAAGACCTAAAAGGATAAGAATTCTAGAAGAAAATCTAGGAAACTCCATTCTGGACATCAGCCTTGGCAAATAATTTTTGGTAAGCCCTCAAAAACAAAAATTGACAAGCGGGATCTAATTAAACTAAAGAACTTCTGCACAGCAAAAGAAACTATCAAGAGAGTAATCAGGCAACCTAAAAAATAGGAAACAATATTTGCCAACTATGTATCTGACAAATGTCTAATATCCAGAATATATAAGGGATTTAACAAGCAAAAAATGTATAATTCCATTAAAATGGGCAAAAGACATGAACAGACAGTTATCAAAAGAAGACATAGAAGCAGCCAACAAGCTTATGAAAAAATGCTCAACATCACTAATTATCAGAGAAGTCCAAATCAAAACCACAATAAGATACCGTTTCACATCAGTCAAAAAAATAACAGATGCTAGTGATGTAGCAGAGAAAAGGGAGTGCTTATACACTGCTGATACAATGTAAATTCGTTCAGTCACTGTGAAAGCTTAAGTTCTTTAAATTCTTTCTCAAAGAGCTTAAAACAGAACTATCATTTACCCAACAATCCTGTTACTGGGTATATATCCAAAAGAAAATAAATTGTTCTACTGAAAAGACACATGCACTCACATGTTCATTGCAGTACTATTCACAGTAGCAAAGACACGGAATCAATCTAGGTGCCCATCAGCAGTGGACTGGATAAAGAAAATGTAGTACATATACACCATAGACTACTACGCAGCCGTAAAATAGAATGAAATTATGTCCTTTGCAGCAACATGGATGCAGTTGGAGGTCACTCTTCTAAGTAAATTAATGCAGGAACAGAAACCCAAATACCACATGTTCTCACTTATAAATAAGAACTAAATATTAGGTACTCAGGGGCATAAAGATGAGAACAATAGAAACTGTGGACTAGTAGAGCGGAAAGGGAGGGATCGGAGCAAAGACTGAAAAAACTAACTGCTGGATATTACCCTCAGTAACTGGATGATGGGATCATAACCCAAATCTCTGCATGCTATATACCCAGATAACAAATCTGCTTGTGTACCCACTGAATCTAAAGTAAAAGTTGAAAAAATGTTTATTTTGTAATTTGATATATTCAATGTGCTTTTCAATGTACATCAAATCTTGCCATTACATAAAAGCAACACATAAAACAAAAAAATACAATCTTACCAGCCATTTCTTGCCAGAAAAAAAGCTTAGGATAATAAAATAATAATGGTAATAGTTATAATAAAATAAAATTTATATTTCATCTTCTTTTATAGTTTGTTTTTAATCATCTATCTTTTTAATCAACTTTATTGAAAGTATACTTGTATATAATAAAATGCACATATTAATTGTATAATAAGTTTTAGCAAATATATACACACAGGCAACCATGACCAAACTCAAGTTAGAGAATAGTTCCATAAATCCAAAAGTCTTCTTCTACCCTTTTGCAATAAATTGCTACCTCCTTCTCCCTCTAGGTATCCACCGAGCACTTCCCTGTCATTGTACGTTTGCTTGTCTTTTTCAGAATCATCAAGATACCAGGCAGTATCTGGATTTTTAATTCAACATAATAGCTCAGAGATTAATTCATGTTGTTGAAGATATTAGTAGTGTATTTATTTCTATTCCTTAATGGCATTGCATTGCATTGCATATATATACACACATATATACACATATATACATATATACACATATGTATACACGTATATATACACATATGTTTGTCTTTACTCACCTGTTGGATATTTGAGTTTCCAATTTTTGGCTAATATGAAAAAAGCTGCTCAGAGTACTCCTGTACAAGTCTTTTGGTGACATAAGTTTTCATTTTTCTTGATACATAACTAAGAGAAGTGGAACCACTAGATCGTACAGTTAGTGTATGTTTAACTTTATGAGATACCACCAAACTTGTTTTCAAAGTGTAGCAGTTTACATTCTTACCAGAAATGTCTGAACATTCCAGTGGCTTTATATTCTGGTTAATACTCGATATGGTCAGGCTTTTCAATTTTAGCCATTCAAGTTGGTACATGTGGTAGTTCATTGTGATTTTGTTTAAAATCTTCCTGATGACTAATAACGTTTCCATGTGATTTTTTGCCATAAAAATATGTTTTGTTTTGTTTCTTTTCTCATTTGAGCCAAAGTCTCACTCTGTCGCCCAGGCTGGAATGCAGTGACACTATCATAGTTCACTATCACCTCTAACCCCTGGGCTCAGGTGACTCTCCCGCCTCAGCCTCCCAAGTAGCTAGGACTAATGGCACCAGCCACCACACCTGTCAATTATTTTTAACACTTTTTGTAGAGATAGGATCTCATTATGTTGCCCAGACTGTTCCTAAACACCTGGCCTCAAGCGATCCTCCCTTCTCAGCCTCCCAGTTCTGTGGGGTTTGAGCCACTGCTTCCTGCCTTGTTCTTCTATAGTGTTCAAATCATTTGTCCATCTTGGAGTGGTTTTTTATCTTAAATTTTTATAGACATTTTTCATTATTTAGTCAGACATATGTATTTTAAATATTGTATCTCAATGTGTGGCTTACTTTTTCAATTTGTATGGAATTCAACTTATTTCTCTCATTATTTGTGCTTTTTGTGCCCTTAAAATTTTGTCTTACCCCAAAGTGACAAATATTTTCTCTGTTTTATTGTCATAGCTTTTACATTTAAAGCTATGATCCATTTTAAGTTAATATTTGTGCATGGTGTGAGGTACAGGTAAAGATCGATTTTTCTAAATGGAAAAATAATTGTTTTAATACTATCTGTTGAAAAGACAATTGTTTCTCTATTGTTTACCTTCAAGCCTTTGTCAAAGTTAATTGACCACATATTTCCAGACTCTCAGTTCTGTTCTACTGATAATATGTGTATATTTATGCCATTAGTACACTGTCTTTATTACTCAATAATAATAATAACTCATAAAATCAGTAGCAAAAGTGCTACAACTTTGTCACTTTTTCAAAATTTCATTTTCTATTCTAGGTCCTGTTTACAATTCCTTATACATGTTAGAACCTGCTTGAACCTGCGTGGATCAGTCAAAGATTTGAGGAACGTTTATATACAGATGTAGCAGCTTACTTGCCCTGTAATTCCTTTGTTACTGGAATCTCCACTTAATTTCTAACTGCTCTGATAGTCCTGAACTCTGTCTTCTGCCACGTCAGGCCAGTAAGGTCCCCTCAGCTTTCTGTCACCTGAAGTATATATGGTTGAGCCTTGCATTGTCATTCAGTCAGTGCACTTGCAAGTTCTGTCTTTCACGGGTAGATTCCTCTCTGGATTGTGTCCCTTTTGTTCACCAGGCTTTGGATTCTCATCCACATAGAAAGTTTTAGGGGAAGCTAGGGGATTTGGGAAGAGATTATACTCATATTTTATTTCTTACCCCATCTGTGGGTCTCTCACTTCCTGGAATTTCCCCTAAATTTTCGTTTATCCTGCCAGCCCTGAACTCTGCACTGTGCCACCTCCAGCTCCAAAGGATATAATTTTCTATTGCCATAGCCGCGGTGATTGGAGATCAACCTCTGGAAAGAAAGCCAAAGGATCTCAGTTTTGATCTGCTTCAATTGATTCTTTCAAGGGTAAAATTATCTCCAATTTCTCCCTGGTTTTGGTTACTTTCCACTGTTTTTAGAAATAATAATAAAACACAAACACATGTGCATATACATACATAAACATATCTATAATATTTAGGTTATATACACACATATGTTTTGTTTTTATTTCATATTATCTATTGAGAAGAGATTATCCTAACTATTTCACTTTAACATTTACTGAAGCTGCCTCCAGATCCATTTTTAAATTTTTTGGACCCAGGCATCATTACCGATAGGGCTTTCACTTATGCAACTTGATAATTTCAGATCTAATAAATATTATATTGATAGATATAAATCAAAATATTAAGGGTGTATATGTGACACAAAAATCAGTTTCTACTTTAGAATTACAGAAACAATGAAATAATGAGAATATAATGAAATATTAGAGAAAACTGATTTGAATACCCTAGGAAATTGAGGCTTACAAAAGCTAAATACCTTTTAAATGTTATACATGCAAACTGTAATACTACTAGATTTTAGGCTCTTTCATTCTCTATCTAGTCTATTTTTAATACACCACAAGAATGATACCATACCTTCTATTTGCACTGTTAGTTTCAGTCCATGACAACGGAAAGTTCAGATAATAGATAAACTTTGTGAGTTTTAAGGTCTCTCGCCATCTAGATAGTCTCCAAGTTCATAATCTTAGTAAAGGAAAAGCTGACCCATAGTAGTACTGAATATATGAGAAAGGATGACTATCCTTTGTAATTGCCTTTGTAATTTCATTAGACTGTCTTTGTAATCTCATTAGAATGTCTTCATAATCTCATTAGGCTGTCTTCATATATTTCAGTTTCTTTCCATGTTGAAAATTTTCAGTGTAGTGTAATGTAATGAAGACTATCAGCTTCAAAATTAGTTAGACATGGGTTATAATCTCTACTCCGCTACTTATAAGCTATGGAATCTTGAAAACTTGCCTAATCTCCCTGAGGTCTAATTTTCTTAACAAAAATATACAATGACTAAATACATTTCGTAGCATTATTTCAAGAGTTAAATGAAAGCATATTACAACCCAAATATAATAGGGATTCCACTAGGCTCAATCTTTGCATCCTGGTTGCTTCATTAAACTGAATTTTAAAATACTACTTACAGTTCTCAAAAGAAGACAAGTATATTCTTTGTGCACAGCAAAACACTCCATCAGTATCTCTGTCACTGTCAATATCATCTAAATAGATGCAAACACCTCCTCAAATATTTATATTACCCATTTTTATCACCAAGAAAAAGTTCACTCTTACCTATGTTTCACGTTTCTTTCCGGCTCTGTTTTTTTTTTTTAATCTGTCCTGCAAGTAATATTATCTTTCTTATTCAAATATCTCATCATCATTCTTATGTCCTGTCATTAATGTACTCATTGCCCAATTCTTCCTTATACATCTATATTAATGATACTGTCCAATACATAATTGTCCTTTTATAGTGAATGTCTTAGTCAGCTTGGGCTGCCATAATAAAACACCATAAACTGAGTGGCTTAAATAACAGAAATGTTGATTTTCTTTACTGTTCTTGAGTCCACAATGTCAGATCAGGATGCCAGCATGATTGGATTCTTGTGAGCACTCTCTTCCTTGTTTTCAGGTAGCCACCTTCTTGCTATGTCCTCACTTGACCTTTCCTAGGTGTGTGCACAGGCTGAGAAAAAAAAAATTATATACCTCTCTCTTTTCCAATTCCTGTTCAATAGAGATGGTATCTTGCTATGTTGCTCAGGCTAGAGTACAGTGGCTATTCACAGAAATGATCAAAGCACACTGCAGCCTTAAACTCCTGAGTTCAAGCAATCCTCCTGCCTCAGCCTCCTGAGTAGCTGGAACTACAGGTGTGTGCCAATGTGCCTGGCTTCTCTTCCAATTCTTATAAGGCCACTAACGCCATCATAATGTTATAGGACCAACAGCTTCATATGCCCACTGCACAGTAACATACCAGTACACCGAGACAGCAGGGTTGCAGCAGAGAAAGAGTTTAATGATCACAGGGCAGCCAAGCAAGGAGATGGCAGAAAACACCAAAATCCATCTCCCCAAGGAATATACTGATCTGGGGTTTTTAAGAAAATTGTGGAGGGGATGGGACAGGCAAATTGGAATCATTGATTGGTCAGGGTAAGGAGACTGAAATCATTAGGATGTGGAAACTGCATTCTTTGTGTATGTAAGCTTCTTGTTGGGTCATTCAGATCAGCTGATGTCAGTAGTTTCATTGGTATGCAGGACCTAAAAGAATATTTCAATGGGAAAGATTAACATTTCATAATGTATAAGTTGTCATCAATAGAGCAGTTAAGGAGAACTATAACCTATGGTCTATATGATTTTCAGACAATAGCCAAACACAATGAGGAAGCAGGTCAGAGAGAAAGTTGATGTGATGATTAATGCCGCATATGCTCAGGCTTGGTTTATTTTCATTTTATTCCCTCCCTTCCCTGATTAATTTTGTAAAGTTTAGAGGGATGGTTTCAATAACGGATCCACCCTCATGACTACTCTAACCTTCCATAGGTCCCATCTCTAAATGTTATTACTTTGGAGATTACGTCTTCAACATACAAATTTTGAGGGGATACATTCAGTCCACAATGGTGAGTAGGTGGGAATTGAACAAGCACTAACAAGCAAAGGAGGTAGTAAACTCTTTCAAAAATAACTTACCCCTGTTTCTCTTTTTGCTAAATTAGCTGGGCTTTTAGAGGTCACGGTATTGAAGAATTTCCAAGCATATTGGCATGTTGAGCATTGAAGCCTGTTTAAATACGATAGGATTAAGGCAACTGACTTCTGTGTGTGCACACCCCACTCCTTTGCACAGTAGATCCCATTTAAAACTTCTCTGAAGACTTTTGGATTTAGTGATAGCTATGCTGCCTGAAATAATTCAGTCAGGAATAGATTAATAACATTCTGACTAATCTTTTATTTCCTTGTAAACCACCTCTTCCATATATGACTATTATATAACAAGATTTGACCAAGCCCAAAGGCAACTCCATTGCAGAGAATGCACAACTTTTGTGAATAAATAGGTCATGGGACAATCTCATATGATCTTCTATACATAAAAGAAAAAGTTATATTTCCTGGTTTTATTTTTGTTCACATAGCCCCTGTTTCTAATTTAAATGAGGATTTTAAGGTTTATCCCTCAGAACTTGTAAGGGTAGCTAAGAACACAAGTGCAGAAACATTAACTGCCAAAATGTGTGGAGCTAGGGGAATATGTTAAATGATATGTTATGTTTCTAACTACCACTTTTTTCCTGTTGTTAACAATACCGAAAATGCTGTGGTATTGAAAGTGGTATTTACCAGATAATATTATAAAAATAATGTTCATTTAAATTTATCATCTGTGCAATGAATCAAAAACCATATATTGGGAGAAGGAGCAGGAAAAACCTGCTTTTGTTCTTAATGTTAGATCTTGCTATATAAATAAATATTTGTGTGAATTAAGGTTAAGCCACTGAACCTTCCTGGGATTCAGTTCTCTCATCTATAAAATAAAAGTCAAATGGGAGGGCAGGATTATATAAACTCTAAGGCTTCTTGTATCATATAATTTTGTCTTCATAATTTCACACATTTTTTCATTACTAAGTTAAAAGGAACCCATGAGAAGAAGGTTAATAAGCGTAAAATGTTAAGAATATATAAAATACATGCTAATTGGCCTTATACATGGTCTAACAATCTTCTTTCTTTCACCTATATGTGATTCTGACCCAGATACAACTGACTCTAAAATCATTTTGTGCCAAACTTGTTATTCTCTCTGTTGCTTTGATCTACCTTTACTTGTCTAAAGCATCCAGTGAATGCTGGGTAGGAAGGGCTGTCTCACCGAGCAGGAAGGAGGCAGAGCAGGCTTTGGAGTCTTGAAAGACTGTGTAATTTTAGCGTAATGAAGCAGAGACTATGCCCTTAACTGTGCTGTGGCAAGCTCTGCTCTGATTCCCTTACCTTTCACAGAGTTTCAAAATATTTTGTCCTTCACCCCCAAACCTTACCACGTAGCAAACGGTTATTACCCCTTTTTGTAAAATTCCTGTTTCATATAAAAAAATAAACATATTAAGAAACTGTTGCCTACATTTTTTTCAGATAATTGCATTTATGAATAGTACAAACTTTGTATATTAGTCCTGCTTTACTATTACTGGAGAAACCTTAAAATACTTATTTTTATGATAGAAGAGTAGAAAACACACACATTTTAAATTCCCATTCACCTTCAGGATGCATCCATTCGACTCCCCAGGTCTCTCAATGTTTAACTTACCCATAACTCCACAATACACTGAATATACTATGCTCTATCTGATTAGTTTTGGAATTTGTTCTTGTCTCAGACCATACTTAATAAATATCATGCATTGGATCTTGAAGGAAATAGGGAAAAACATCTTGAAGTTAATTCTAGAAAAATTGGCCCTCACCCCCCATTATTAAATTATATTTAATTACCTGAAGTAGTTAAAAAAAGAAAGAGCTGAAGGAGAGTCACAAGTTGCTTCTTTTTAAGAATGTGATTATGAATTCATATGCATCACTTCTGCTGACATATCATTAGGTAGGGTTTAATTGCTTGGCTTTAATTTTACTAGTAGCATCACTAAGGAAATGTAGAGAGTCGGTGGGTGATCACATCCTCAGACAAATCCATCTAACTAGGAGGAAGAAAGAATGAATCTTCTAGATAACTAGTAGTACCTGCCATAGTTACTAAAATATATTTTAAATCATGCTTTTAACATTATATGTTCCTACCATGTGACTCCAAACATAGCATTACTGTAAAAAGTCTGCAAAAAAAAGTTGTAAACGTTAGTGCTAGAATCAAAATTTGTTATTATCAGTCAATTCAAACCACAGTCACTTCAGTTTGAGGCAGTTTTGTATTGTGCAGTTAAATTGGGATTCACACTGGCAATCCTGGATGTGATGATGGCTTAATCAATCACTCTTTGTTGTATTTTGGGCAGGCCATTTAATGTTGTAAAATTTCAGGAAGAAAGTACAGTCTAACTCATAGAATCCATTAGAAAAATTCAAAATGATAAATATATAATTCCTGGTAAAGTATTTGTCTCACACGCCATGTGTGTTACCAATAAATGCCAGCTTTTATTATTTCATTATCAGGAACACTCAAGCAAAAGCTCTGCCACTGACATATTTTAAAAGTAGCTATTAGTTCTTGGAAGTGTTTTATCATTTAAAAAATTTATTAGGCAACATTTTAATTATTTGCCATAAGAAATTAATTGAGAGACAATGAAAAAATTTGACCTTAGGAGTGCAGAAATAGCAAGGAATGCTTCTTGTAGATGAGAAGTAGGGACAAAGCAAGAAAAATACTATTTGTATTTGTTTTGCTTTTGCTTTATAACAAATTACCACAAACCTCACAGTTAATAATGCACTGATGCATTATCTCACATTTTCTGCAGGCATAAGTGCAGGCATAGCATGCCTGGATTCTTTGCTCAGGGACTCATAAAGTTAGAATTGAGAAGATGGCAGGAACTGCAATCTCATCTGAGCTTGGGGTCCTCTTCTAAGCTCACAGGTTACTGTCAGAATTAATTTCCTTGAGGGCATATGATTGAAGATCCCATTTTTTGGTAGTGGTTGGGTGGGGATCAGTCTCAGCCTCTAGACCACTCTGCTAGATGACCTCCTCCATGGGTCCCATCACAGCAGACCTGTGACAACTTCTAGAACAACTAAACAGCAGCTCTCTCATGTCTTGCTTTTTCTCATAAAGGACTCACCTACATGATCAAGTTAGTCCTATCCAAGATGATCTCCCTTTTGATAAACATCTCAAAGTCAAAAGATGTGTAACATAATCCCGAGAGTCACAAGCGTGTGATCCAATCATATTTTCAGGTTCTCACTGCTCTCAACAGGAGGAGATTCTATAAGGTGTGTACTCAGGTAATAGGAACCTTGGGGGCTATTACAGAATTCTGCATATAAATTTTAAAATAGGGCTTAAATTATGCAAACATATATACACACTCTTAATTCAGGGACTATGCCTGCCAAAATTCTAATGAGTATGCTCACCCGTTATCAATGTATTGTCTTTCAGTTCCAAATTCATCCTTCATTTCCTGCTGTAAAGATGGATTTGGACTCTTTAGATCATTTGGCAGCTGGCATGATGTTAAGCTTGGTCATTAGAGGGCACTGGAGAGACATTTCAGGAGAAAAGACTTTTCTCCTCTTCATTCTGGTGCTCCCTTACCAGGCTCCTGCAGCAAATATTTTTCCAGCACCAACTTTCTGTTGCATATGTTATCTCAGAGTGTTGCTCTTGCAAGGAACAACTTCTTCAGTGCTTGGCTCCTACAGGGTACATTGGTTATCAGTACCCAATAACCAAGCAGTTTCCTCTGGCACCCTTCAGATAGCTTTTTAGGAAGTGCTTCTAGTAAACTGTCTCCCCCTATAATTCTTTCCCCAGACCTTCTCAGTTAGCGGGCATGTGATTCCAGAGGTGGGGGACATTTCTGTGAATGACATCACCTAGCACTCCAGAGGGCAGATTTCTAGCAAGTTCTGCCAGCACAGCATCTCAGCAACTTCTCCACTATCCAGGGAGCCATAGCCACATTCTGTCAAATGAAGCCTGGATTGCAGTCCTGCAGGGAGAATGGTCATTCCTTGGGTGATTTATTTTATCCATTGGCATAAAAGCTAATACTCAAAACATGACCATCAATGAATGGATAATTTCATTAATCGTAATATTTGAGGCAAGTCATAGGGCCAATTATACTGAAAAACCGACAGGATAGTGTATTCAAGTAAAAGTAAAAAAATTCCCTATTTTACTCTAATAAATGTACTCCCTATCTCCAATAAGTGACAACAATTCTCTGAAAAACTACTTTTGCATTTTTATGTATTAACCTTTCTACAAATACTAGCTATATTTTATTTGCATGAAAGAATAAAAAGTTTAATTAAGAATAAACTACAGATTTAGTAATTCAGAACTTTTTTATTATTGTTTATTTTGATATAGATACAGTCAAACATTTATGATCTTCTATAAGTATTCTCGTGTCACAAACAATAAAAATGCCTGGTTTTACTTTGCTCTAGTGAACCAAATTTAATTTTCTTTCTGTGACCCTTGTGTCACAGACATATAGAAGAAATTAATAGCTCAGTATTCTCCCTCCCTTAGTCATTACCCCTAGGAGACTCAGAAGAAAACAGTTAATTGATTAGATTTTCTAATAAAGTTAATATGCAGTTTCCTTATCACCAAAGTTCATGAAATGGAGTGTAAACATGGAAGAAATCAATTATTCCCTAGTCCAGTTTTTCTAAAGTTTGGTCCATTGAATAGCAGTTCTACAAGGCTGTTATTGAAAGAGTAACATGATTAAATAGACTTGTAAAAACTCGGTAAAAAAATAACTAGATGTTTTTACTACAAGACTTTTAGGGGCTTTAATGAGTTCAGGCCCTTGTGAGAATTTCAGACAGGGAGATATGGAATGCAACATTTACCAAACTTATTTGACCAAGAAATCCAACTTTTATAGAGCACATGTTGAAACCTGCTACTTCTTTCCAACTTACTTTATACACATAAGTAACCTGTATTCCAGAGAAGTGACTTACTGATTGTTACACACGTTTGTTAAAGAACTAGGAATGGAATCCAAGTTTGTATCCTGAAGCACAAATGCTTTGATCTCAACATCCATTCTCCAGCCCATTTTCTTCCAGTTTGAGAAAACTTTCTAACCTAATCTCAAATCTTAAATTCTTATATAATATTATAATAGAAAAATGCATTTTGCCATTTTTACTGTGAAAATTTTTTCATACTTGGGAAGAAAAAGAAAAAGGCTGATAATTGTTTCTTTAATTATGGAGGCTTTTCCTTTCTTTGCTTCTTTTTCTCTGTCTACTATAGTTCTCTCTTTTTCCTCCTACCATATTCTATATGCTGCCACAGGGAAATATATATATAACCACATTACCTAAGACCTCGTATTAACCCTGGATAATGATTTATGTCATAGGTTTTGTCTATATGGTAGATTAGTATAGTCATTAGAATTATTCTTATTATTTTTTATTTATTTTGAGATGCAGTCTCGCTCTGTTGCCCAGGCTGGAGTGCAAGGGCATGATCTTGGCTCACTGCAACCTCCGCTTTCCAGGTTCAAGCGATTCTCCTGCCTTAGTCTCTTGAGTAGCTAGGACTACAGGCAGCTGCCACCACGCCCAGCTAACTTTTGTATTTTTAGTAGAGATGCGGTTTCACCATGTTGGTCAGGCTGGTCTCAAACTCCTGACCTCAAGCGGCCTCCAAAAGTGCTGGGATTACAGGTGTGAGCCACCGTGCCCGGTCATTAAAATTATGCATAACATTGCACTAACATTTTTTACATCACATCCTTATTAAATTACCACATGTATAGAAACCTTATTTAATACCAACAGCTACCACTACTGTAGGTGATAATATTACTGACTTTTACAAATTAGGAAAACAAGACTTAACATGTTTAAGTAACTTACCTAAGCTTTCACTACTAATTTTTGTTGAGTTCAATTTAAACAGTGGAAGTAGGAATTCAGATACACACCTTTAACCACTCACTACGTGGTTGGCTGAGCTTTTAACTCTCCAGCAATTAAATGTCAAACTGCTGGTCAAACTGAGATGACACTTTGATACAGTCACAAAGAAGATTAAATACTAATTGCTACAATGATGCCTAACCTGCCCTTGACAGGGATTCATTATACTCTGTCTCCTCCTGTACTTTGCTTTCTATAAAGTATCATTTTTATCTTGTCTCTCATAAATTTCACACAAAGGTAATAGTTATAGTTAACATTGACAAAACTCTGTATTGTGAGTGATCAAATGATCGATATTGAACTACATAATCAGTAAATATGACAATTTTAACTTTAATAGTCTACTAGTAGGAAGGAAAAAAATTGAACATGAGTACAATATCTTATCCATACAAATGATGATACTACTAAATTTAATAATGTGAAATAATTCAATGCCATAATTGAGCATTTGAGAAATGATAACTATTATTTCTATCAACTTATAAATGGACTTTGGATTTTAAAATGCAGTTATAACTTAGAATAACCAAAACATTTCATGCTGGTTTTACTCAGAATTTAAAAGGCACTAATAATAAAGAATTGTTTGGAGATAAAGAGCAGCTTAGAGATCTTTAACTGTAATATGAATTAAAAATTAGAGAAGAAAAATGTCTATAATCACAAAAGATTATCATCTTTTCACTCTTTTCAAAAGATGTATTTCTTATTCGATATTTGAAGTTAAATAATAAATTCCCCTTTGTCTTGATTGCAAGAACAACTGTTTTAATAGATTATGGAAGTTTCTATATTTTACTTTACTGTGGTAAAGGGTACCACATTTCTAATTTAAACACTTCCTTTTAAAGAAAGGATGAAGGGGAAAAGAGAGAACAGAAGGACAGGAAAGTACAAAGCAAAATAATCAAGCCTTATTTCCATAAAATACTAGAAAGTTTCTTTTGTAAGAAAAAAAATAAAAGAAACAGTGACTAGTTCCTTAGTCCATTTTCTGCTGCTGTAACAGAATACCACAGACTGGGTAATTTATAAAGGAAAGATGTTTATTTGGCTCATGGTTCTGGAGGCTGGGAAGTCTAAGAGCATGACAACAGTATCTGCTAAGGGTCATCCCATGGCCAAAGACAAAAAGCAGAAGCAAGTGCATGAGGTACAGGGAGGCACCAGCAGCTGGACTCATTTTATTTCTTTGTTTTTACTTTACGGGGACAGGGTCTCACTTTGTCACCCAGGCTAGAGGGCAGTGGCAGGATCATGGCTAACTACAGCCTCTAATTCTTGGGCTCAAACAATCATCCCACTTCAGCCTCCAAAGTAGCTGAGACTAGAGGCATGTGCTACCACACTCTGCTAATTTTTTAACTTTTTGTAGAGACAGAGTCCCCCGATATTGTCCAGGCTGATCTCAAACTCCTGGGTTCAAACAGTCCTGCTGCCTTGGCCTTCCAAGTGCTGAGACTCCAAGTGTGAGCCACCATTTTCATCCTGGTCTCACTTTATAACAACCCACTTTTATGATGAATAACCTGCTCCCATGTTAATGACGTTAATTAATTCAAGAGGGTTCTGCCCTCATAACCTAAACGCCTCTTGTTAAGCCCCATCTCCCAACACTGTTGCATTGGCAATTACGTTTTCAACACATGAACTTTTAAGAGATGCACTCAAATCATAGAACTGAAATATGATTTAATTTTTATTTCTAGTTTGTCTGAAAATAAGAAACATAAACAAGAGCACATTCTTCTAAAGAAACAGAAGACAAAGAGATGGAAATAAGCAAGAATCTCCAAATTAGTTCAGAATCTCCAAATTAGTTCAGATTTTTATTTTATTATAGTTAAACAAGAGGACAAAACCAAAACTTTAATTTTTTTTTATTTCCATAGGTTTTTAGGGAACAAGTGTATCTGGTTACATGAGTAAGTTCTTTAGTGGCGATTTGTGAGATTTTGGTGCACCCATCGTCTGAGCAGTATACACTGAACCCAATTTGTAGTCTTTTATCTCTCACCCCTTCCTACCCTTTCCCAGATTCCCCAAAGTCCATTGCATCATTCTTATGCCTTTGCATCCTCATAGCTTAGTTCCCACTTATAAGTGAGAAAATACGATGTTTGATTTTCCATTCTTGAGTTACTTAACTTAGAATAATAGTCTCCAATTTCATCCAAGTTGTTGTGAATGCCATTAATTCATTCATTTTTGTGGCTGAGTAGTATATATATATACTTATATATATACACACCACAGTTTCTTTATCCACTTGTTGATTGATGGGCAGTATATATATATATATATACTTATATATATACACACCACAGTTTCTTTATCCACTTGTTGATTGATGGGCACTTGTGGTGTGTGTATATATATATATATATATACACCACAGTTTCTTTATCCACTTGTTGATATATTTGTGGTATATATATATATATATATATATATACACACCACAGTTTCTTTATCCACTTGTTGATTGATGGGCACTTGTGGTGTGTGTGTATATATATATATATATATATATATATATATATATATATATACACCACAGTTTCTTTATCCACTTGTTGATTGGTGGGCATTTGGGCTGGTTCCACATTTTTCCATTGCAAATTGTGCTGCTATAAATTTCTATAAAGATTTACATGCAATATAAGAACAACATAGATGTCAACAATATCTTACGTAACAAATTTAAGTAATGTCAATAGATTCTATGTTCAGCTTGGTAATAAATGAACTTTTGACCCTGGGAAGTCATTGTACATAATTAAGCCTCAGTTCTACTGCAATAAAATAGGGTATGATGACAGAGGACAATACATCTCTTAAATTTCTGAATAACTCTGAAAAGATAAAGTGAGAAAAATTGGTGTAAAGTTTACATTATCATCTCTATTCTCCTAGATTATTTTCTCATAATATTATCTTTTGCTATATCATAACATTTTCTATCCCTTGCTCCTACTGGCAAATATTCCTCATTCAATAAACTAAAATTTAAACAAGCATTGATTAATTGACTAGTTTGGGTGCCTGAGACTGTCAATAAACATAAGAGATTCAAAAACAGAGTGGGCTGAGTGCAGTGGCTCATGCCTCCAATCCCAGCACTTCGGGAGGCAGAGGTAGTCAAATTGCTGGAGCCCAGGAGTTTCAGACAAGCCTACGCAACATGGTGAAACCCTGTCTCTACAAAATATATATATATTTTGTATTATATAAAATTATATATATATACACAGAAATTTGGCATGGTGGTGTGCACCTTCAGTCCCAGCTACTCGGGAGGCTGAGGAGGAAGGATTGCTTGAGTCAAGGAGGCGGAGGCTGCAGTGAGCTGAGATCATGTCACTGCACCCCAGCCTGAGCGACAGAGCAAGACACCATCTCAAAAGAAAAGCAACAACAACAACAAAAGAAATGAAAAAACCCAGAGTGAATAACATTTTCCAGTCTCAATGTTCTGACATAACCCTTAGAAAAATGAGAAAATACAAATAAACATAACAATTAATGCGGAAGATAGTAAGTAACCAAGTATCAAAATAATTGGCAGAGAGAAATGTAAAAGTCTGAAAAGGATACACTGTGGTGAGATTGTTTCAAAGTATTAATTGGTATGTTTTCCTCCTGCCTTATTGACTACCCTCAACCATTAGTAGCTGGCATTTTGTCTTTCTGATTTTACCCTCAATGCCATTTTAACGAGCTGCTCTAGTTTTATCTTATAAAAACTGCTGATGGTTCATTGTGCTTGAAAATTATACTATTACCCTGTTGACTTGGACCACTGACTTGCATAAGTAGCTCAGGGAAATCAAAAGAAGTCACGTCCATCTTTTTTAAATGTATCAGTTACATGCATGTGTGTCTGTTCTCCAGCCTACAAGTGAGGCCGAAGGAATGCATGCCTTCTGGCAGATATTTAGAAAATGCTGATGCACCAGCATAAAAATTTATTCTGTTTTTTTTTTTTTCTGACTCCCAATGATTGCTTGACTTATATCAGCAATGGATGATAAATAGCAGGAAAAGAATAGTCAGATAATTATATGTCTTTCCAAACTAATTGAAAACTCTGAGATTCTCCAAACAAAAATACTAATTTTTGTTCTGACTCTGCAATCATTGCTAATGATGCCATTGTGTTCTTAGACTTGTCAAAAAGTGGGATAGATTTCAAGAATAACTGTGCTCTGAAAGGAGGATATATTCTCATCTTTTTGAACTGATTTATATTCATATAGCTGGATGCAGGAAGAAAGGGTAATGAATTATCACATAATTTTTTTCAAACTTTTAAACATAATTTTTAAAAAATTGTTTTAAACACATAAAAACAAGTTCATAAATTATCTGAATATGGTAGAAGGTACATGAGTGAGACAATAAAGTTACCTCAAATAACTTGAAGCTTAAATGACCCTCTGAACAAAATTGTGCACAAACGAAATGCTTAATAACACATGGAGTAAATAAAGTGATTATCAATGCATGTGGGATGACCAAAAAATTGTGAAATCCCAGTAAAATTATCAAAATATCCCAAGTGTTATCTCACGTAAGCAGGGTTAAAATGCATGTTTAGTCATCTGAAACCTCATCATCTACATTGCATTCTGCCTAAACAAAACATACATAAATAATAATAATAATAATAATAATAATAATAAGAGCCTAGAAGTTAGAAACAGGAAGCTCAACAGCTGCAAGATGACATGGTTGCTCTGAAACGGTTCAGACTGAAAGACACCAAATCTCAATACACAGCCCTTAGCAATAAGAACTTGGTTTACAAAAAGAAATATATAATTGAGTATCACCATGGTCTAAATGAAAAATCCCCTGTATTAGTTTCCTTTCCTCTACTTGCATCCTACAGTAGTTACTAAGCAACCTTACATTTATTAACGTGGTGATCATGAAAATATCCTAAAAAGGGACTCTGAACATTGTAGTTAATAGAAAAGAATAATCTTCATTGTCAATTAATACATTGGACATACTGTTTATTAACCAGGATCTTGTAAGCTTATTTTTAATGTGAGTTGGCATCTTCAATCATTATGGAGTATTCTAATAGACCAAACAATGAATCATAAATAAATTATGCAAAATATTTGCATACAGTGGTACTATCCTATTCTAATAAACTAGATTCATTTTGGTCAACATACAATATATTGTACTGAAGTGCAGTATATATATAAAATATTCACAAATCTACATAAATAGACTAAGTTTTATTAAACTTAATATACTGAATATGTCTCTGTAATAAGAAGCCAGAAACAGAAAACTGTTGTCACTCTGAAGTTATCACCTCAAACTTTAAATGATAAAAGCTGGAGGTGACTGACATCATAACTACCCTGATTTGACCTTTATACAACGTACGCATGTATGAAAACATCACACTATATCCTATACAGGTGTATTATGTGTCAATCATGAACACAATTTTTAAAAATCAGAAGAAGGTTAAAAATAGAATAAATAAATTTTTACTAGGTTATGAAAGATTACATCATATTTTCAAGCATTCTTTTAGTAACTTTTGTTAGAAAATTATAAAATTCCTAATTTCATTTACCATGAATGTAAATGAAATGTAAAAATTCATCTACAGTTAATAGTGTTTAAAAGATCACCTTAATTTTTAGACCATAACTGTTAAAAAGTGAGTTCTTTAATCTGAAAATAAGTGCTAGGGACAGTTACACATAACACAGGAAATGAAAGTTCCCAAGGGATTTTTATCCCATCTTTATATGATCAAAGAATGCATTTCCAAATCAAACTCAGCATTTGTAACTATGCTCCTGTAATTCTTAAAACAAAAACAAAACAAATGGTTTCTGAAGTCAATGTAAAGCAATTGTGACCCCTCTTGTTTATAACTATTTGCACATTTGGGTTTTCATTACAAAATTCAATATCATTACTAAATAAACATTCTTTAGTATATACTGACAATGACCACTAAGCTCCATATCAAGACATGATCTGAAAATAATGCTTCTGCTTTTGAAGAAATAGAGTATCCAGTAAATTGTGGGAACAAAAAGTGTAAGAGCATTGATTAAATAGCACTTTGCTTTTCCTCTAAGTTTTCTAATAAACTAGCCAAGGGCATTTTACTTATCTCTCACTTCCATTTTGTATAGTTTTATGCATTATGGCTAAGAATAGAGTGTACAAATAATACAATGATATCTATACAATGATATGTTAACATTAAAAGAATATTTTAAAAAATGGTTTGCCCATAGCAGAAGCAACCATTAGATTGATTGGCTCTTTTAAGTTACCCTAGAAGGTTCTAAGAAGGGAAATGACACAATCTGGATTTCATTTTATTAAGATAATTCTCACTATTGTATTGTGTATAGAGCCCATGGACAGGATAGAGTGGAAACAATGATACCCTTAAGGAAGCTGATGTAGTAGCACAAGGGAGAGATGATAGTGTGTAGTCTGGATAGCAGTAAAGGTAGCAAATGTGGTCAGCTTCCAAATTTACTAAAATGAAAGAGCAGAAATAATTTTGAGAAATAATCTGTCAGATTGCGCATTGAGGTATGAGAGTAAAACATGACACAAGAGGGACCCCAAACTCAATCTGAGCAATTGGAAAAATAGGACTGCCAATAATTAAGGAATAGGGGAATGAGGGGGAATGAGCAAGTTGAGGTGGAATAACCAAATTTTGTTTAGATGTTAAATTTGAGATGACTTTTAGATGCTTAAGCAGGGAATTCTGGAAACATGTATATGTGAAATCTGACCTTCAGTTAAAAGTCATTAATGTATAGTTGATATTTACATAATGACTGGCTAAAATTCCAAAAAGATTAAATATAGACAAAGAAGAGCAGAGACCCAAGGACTGACATCTGTGCCCTTATAATATTAGAAGGATAATGAGAAGAGAAACAAGGAAGATAACAGCAAGAAGGAGCAGCCGGTGAGTCCAGAGTCAAAACAGTAAGGGTAGGGCACCTGAAATGTAGTTTTAGAAAGGAAAGAGTTATCATCAGCATCAAATCTTGCTGATAAATCAAGGAGAAAGTAAGAAATGACTTCTGGATATAGCAAACAGTTTCATAGAAGTGCTCGTTGTGTTGAAAACCTATTTAGAGCATGTAAAAGAGAGATGGGGAGGATCACAGGAATAAGGACAGTGAGCAAAGCCACCTCTTTTGAGAAATTATGTTCTAACAAGATGCAGAGGAATGGGGTAGTGATAGGAAAGAGAAGTGGGGTCAAGAGCATTTTAAAGTTTCTGCTGAGAAATCTGCTGTGAATCTGACAGGTTTTCCTTTATACGTTACCTGATGCTTTTGTCTCACAGCTCTTAAGAATCTTTCATTCATCTTGACTTTAGATCACCTGATGACTATGTGCCTAGGTGATGATCATTTTGCAATGAATTTCCCAGGTGTTCTTTGAGTTTCTTGTATGTGAATATTTATATCTCTAGCAAGGCCAGAAAAGTTTTTCTCAATTGTTCTCTCAAATAAGAGGAAAATCTTTTAAATTTCTAAAAGTTTGGAAAAACTTAGAGATTTAACTCTTTCCAATTAATCTTAGGTTTGGTCATTTAACATAATCCCATGTTTCTTGGAAGCTTTGTTAATTTTTCTATTCTTTTTTGTCTTTGATTGGTTTAATTTGAAAGACTTATCTTTGACCTCTGAGGTTCTTTCTTCTACTTGTTTTAGTCTATTGTTAAAACTTTGCAGTGTATTTTGTATTTCTCAAAGTGTATCTTTCATTTCTAAAAGTTATGAATTGTTTTCCCTTATAAGATCTATTTCTCTGGAGGACTTGTCATTCATATCCTGTAATGTATCGTTAACTTTTTTTTTTTATATTTTTTGAGACCGAGTCTTGCTCTTTTGCCTAGGTTGGAGTGCAGTGGCATGATCTCGGCTCACTGCAAGCTCCACCTCCTGGGTTCCTGCCATTCTCCTGCCTCAGCCTCCTGAGTAGCTGGGACTACAGGCGCCCACGACCACTCCTGACTAATTTTTTTTTTTTTTTTTTTGTAGAGACATGGTTCCACCGTGTTAGCCAAGATGGGCTTGATCTCTTGACCTTGTGATCCACCTGCCTCGGCCTCTCAAAGTGCTGGAATTACAGGCGTGAGCCACCGCACCCAGCCCTTTAATTTTTTTAAGTTGGTTTTCACCTTTCTCTGGTATCTCCTTGAGTAGGTTAATAATCAACCTTATGAATTATTTATCTGTCACAGCCAACATTATACTAAATGGGAAAAAGCTGTAAGCATTCCCCCTGAGAAGGAGAACAAGACAAGGATGCCCACTTTTACCACTTCTGTTTAACATAGTACTGGAAGTCCTAGCCAGAGCAATCAGAAAAGAGGAAGAAATAAAGGTCATCCAAATCAGTAAAGAGGAAGTCAAACTGTCACTGTTTGTTGATAATAGAATTGCATACCTAGAAAACCCTAAAGACTTATCCAAAAACCTCCTGGATCTGATAAATGAATTCATAAAGTTTCAGGATACAAAATAAATGTACACAAATCATTAGCACTGCTACACATCAACAATAAACAGGCTAAGAATCAAATCAAGAACTCAATCCCTTTTACAACAGCTACACAAAAAATAAGATACTTAGGAATATGCCTAACAGGGGAGGTGAAAGATCTCTACAAGGAAAACTACAAAACTGCAGAAAAAAACTATTGATGACATAAACAATGGAAACACATTCTATGATTATGAATGGGTAGAATCAATATTGTGAAAATGATCATACTGCCAAAAGCAATCTACAGATTCAACAATTCCCATAAAAATACAATTATCATTCTTCACAGAAATAGAAAAAAAGTCTTAAAAAGTCACCTGGAACCAAAACAGTGCCTGCATAGCCAAAACAAGGCTAAACAAAAAGAATAAATCTGGAGGCACACTAGCTGACTGCAAACTATGCTACAAGACTATAGTTACCAAGACAGAATGGTACTTACAGAAAAATAGGCATGTAGATCAATGGAACAGAATAAAGAACCCATAAATAAAGCCAAATGCTTATAGTCAACTGATCTTCAACAAAGCAAACAAAAATATAAAGTGGGAAAAGGACAACCTATTCAACAGATGGTGCTGGAATAATTGGCAAGCCACATGTAGAAAAATGAAACTGGATCCTCATCTCTCACCTTATACAAAATTCAACTCCATGTGAGTCAAAGACTTAAATCTGAGACATGAAAGCATAAAACTTCTAGATGATAACATAGGAGAAACTCTTGTAGATGTTGACTTAGGCAAAGATTTCATGACCAAGAATCCGAAAGAAGATGGAACAAGAACAAATAGAAATAGATAGGAATGAATTAAACTAAAAAAGCTTCCTCACAGCAAAAGAAATAATCAGCAGACAACCCACAGAGTAGGAGAAAATCTTCACAAACTATGAATCTGACAAAGAACTAATATCCAGAATCTACAAGGAACTCAAAACAAATCAGAAAAATAAAATCACATCAAAAAGTGGGCTAAGGATATGAATAGAAAATTCTCAAAAGAAGATATACAAATGGCCAACAAAAGTATGAAAAAGTAGTTAACATCACTAATTATCAGAAAAACACAAATTAGAACCACTCATTGTGAATGAGTGTGAATTAAAACCATTCACACTGAGTGGTTTTAATTTGTATTTCTCTGATAACAAGTGGTGTTAACCTTACTTCTGTAAGAATGGACATAATTTAAAAATAAAAAAATAATAGATGTTAGAGTGGATATGGCAAAAAGGGGAACACATTTACACTGCTGGTGGGAATGTAAACTAGTATAACCACTATAGAAAACAGTATGGAGATTCCTTAAGGGACTATAAGTAGAACTACCATTTGACTAGCAATCCCACTACTTGGTATGTACCCAGAGTTATATAGCATGGAATATTATTCAGCCATAAAAAGGATGGAAATAATGGCTTTTGCAGCAACCTGGATGGAGTTGAAGACCATTATTCTAAGTGAAGTAACTCAGGAATGGAAAACCAAATATTTTATGTGTTCATTTATAAGTGGGAGCTAAGCTACGAGGATGCAAAGGCATAAGAATGATATAATGGATATTGAGGACTTGGGGGAAGGTGGGAGAGTGATAAGACATAAAATTGGGTACAGTATACACTGCTTGAGTGATGGGTGCACCAAAATCTCAGAAATCACCACTAAAAAACTTATCCATGTAACTAAGAACCACCCATTCCCCAAAAAGTGTTGAAATAAAATAAATTTTTAAAGAAGACCATTTTTTAAAGATGATAAAGATAACATGTTTATGCAAAAAAGAGAAGCAAGAATAGTTGGAGCTGATTTCCTGGGTACACAAAACAAATGAAGTGTACTGTATACACAAGTGGAGGCATTAGCCTGAGACGGGATCGTGAAAACTTCATTCAAAGTAATAAATCATCACCTGTGGGGAAGGATGGAGAGAAAATATTGAAGATTTGAAAAGGTACTAGAACATCCAACAGAGTGAAAGAGTAAATTAACTAGGGAAATATAGTGAAATATAAACTCAAAGAACCCCCTTGCATTTAGTGATAGTTGACACTAAATAGTTAAAGTTCTACCACACAGCACTTATTGTGGGTTTTTCACTAGTCCTGCCTAGTGACACATATAGAAAAACAAGGAAGGCAAATATTTGTATTTAATCATGGTTGACATTTTACCTTGATGGCTAATTTATTTTTTTCATTCATATATTTAACTCCTGAGTGCATATTTTCATAGTGCCTACAAAATAAAACATATTTTAAAGGTAAATTACACTGTACTTGTAATTAACTGGTTTTTGTTTTTTAAATAATGATTCACCTTAGGGACACTTTGTAATACTTTGTAGCTATACAATGCATCCTGAAACATACTGACCTCTCACCTTTCATTCTTAAGGTTTTAAGGAATTTATATTATTATCATTTTTAATTTTCTCAGCTGAGTCTGCTCTGTTTCCAAGCTACAAATTAAACAGACCAACAATAACAACAACAAACTCAAGGAAGTGAATATTCTTTTTCCTTTCTTAATTGTTTTAAAATACCCTATAGTATACTGTGAATATCTATGAAGCTAATGCCATTTTATTATCAGGAGAATGAAATGTTTAACCCCAGTAGAACACATTTATCTTCAAATATTCTTAATGACTTCCAGATTGCTCTGCTATTCCTTCCTTGCCTAGTGGTAATGGGTTAAAGGCAGCAGGAATTGGCTATATTATAATTAGGGAATATCTAGGGGAAAATTCTCAAATACATCAGGACATCAGACATTATTGAGTCTCATTGCAGCTACTCCTTCAAGAGCAATTGAGATCAAAGATCTTCAGAGCTCCTTCCTCTTTCACCCATGAGATATTAAAAACCAAGGTACCGCATATGCTTGACTCTGAAGGTCATTTTACAGTTTTAGTTTGAATGTCAAGTTATAAAAATAGGACAACTAGTTTCTTTGTAACCCTCAGCTTTGCTTAGAAATGTCAAATTGACTTTAGATGGTTAAACTTACATGGCATATCAGTTATACTCAGTACATAGATGAATAAGACATCATGATATGAACTTGAACCCAAATAAAACCCACAAAATTATATTTACAAAAGGAAATACTTACTATATTCACAGTTTCTTAACAATATTTTGCCTTACTTTTCTAAAGTTAAAAATAGTAGAAACAGACTTCCGGTTTCCAGTTCTACCTGTAAGGAGATTGAAAGTTGCCATTTCCATCCTAACAACAAGTAAAAAGCTGAAGAGAATGAAAAATCAACCATTCTTCTTGTATCCTTAAGAGAAGTGAAGACACACAAATTGTTGTCCCCAAGATTGTGGAGAAGAATACAGGGAGTCAAGGAGTGAAAACTTACATAGGAACCAACAATAGAGTAGGAAAATCTGAACAGTAATTGATGACTCACTAGGGGCTCCATGTGGGCAAGTCTAAGAGGTTAAAACTCCAGGGCATCCAGTTATGAAGCAGTCAGTCCCCCATGTTTTGTGAGTTTTATCTCTAGTGGTTTGAGCATGTTCTTATAGTGAATATAAGAGAAAAATATAATGTATCTGGCAGAAGAAGAAAAAACAATTTCTAAATTCACCAGAATACTCTATTCTTCTTAACATGGGCTGTCTTCAAGAGAAACTGTAAGCTGAGCCTGACCTACTGGGTTTTTTTCAGAACCTGACTGATCTAGGAGAAGTAGCCCATGCTAGACCATCTCTAGCCACCCAGTTCCACCCAAGGAACAATGTCTGAAAGCACTTGTGAAGTTCAAGTCCGAAGGCCCAGACTCACTAAAAGACTGAAATCTAACCTTGAGACTCTAGAACACTTCCTTTCCCCCAAACTTTACCATAGCGTTCATAAAAACCTTTTTACAGCTATTTCTTTTGTCCAGCACATCATGTCTGTCAATCAAGAAAAAATTACATGACATGCTAAAAGACAAAAAAAAAATGCAATTTGAAGGCATCAGAACTTTACTAAGGTTATTGGAATTATCAGATGGGGAATTTAAACAACTACAATTAATATACTGGAGGCTCTAATGGATAAAGTAGACAGTATAAAAGAACAGATGTGTAATCTTAGCAGAGAGACTGAAATTCTAAGAACAAACCAAAAAGTAATGCAAGAGATCAAAAACATTGTAACAAAAATAATGTTTTTGATAGGGTTATTAGTAGACTGAACACTGCTAAAGAAAGTATCTCTGAGCTTTAGGATATACATGAAAAAATAAAAACTGAAGAGCAAGGAAAACAATGAAGAATAAAAACCACCAGAATGGAATATCCAAGGACTGTAGGACAACTAAAACAGGTAGTCATATATGTAATGGGAATATCAGAAGTAGAAGAAAGAGAGAAAAAATACAATCATATTTGAGATAATAATAACTGATAATTTTCCCAAATTAAGTTCAAACACCAAACCACAAATCCACGAAGCTTAGCGTACACAAAGTAGGATAAATGCTGAAGGTGGGTTAAAAATAAAAAAAGAAAACCAAAGCTCTACTTAGGCATATCATTTTATAAATACAGAAAATCAAAGGAAAATAATCCTGAAAAAAGCTAAAGAAAAAAACATTACCTGTAAAGGAATAAAGTTAAGACTTATATCTGACTTTTCCTCACAAGCCACGCAAGCAAGAAGAGAATGGAGTAAAATATTTAAAGCATTCAGACAGAAGGAAAAAAAATTGAATTCTGTTCCATGCAAAATTATCCTTCAAAAGTAAAGGAGAAATAAAGACTTTCTCAGACAAACAAAAATTGAGGAAATTTATTCCAGTAGACCTGCCTTGCAAGATATGTCAAAAGGCATTCTTTTGAGAAAAAGAAAATAGTATAGGTCAGAAATTTTGATCTTCATAAAGAAAAAAACATTAAAGAATAAACTGGTAAAATAAAAAATTTTATTGCCTTATTTTTAATTTATCTAACACATAGCAGTTTTCTCAAAATAATAATAGCAACAATGTATTTTTAAGCATTATGTATATATGTATATGTACTAATTTCATTATGTATGCTTCCATATATATCATATAAACATATATAATATTTGGTAGATAAATAGATGATAGATGATAGATAGATGATAGATAGATAGATAGATAGATAGATAGATAGATAGATAGATAGATAGATAGATGATAGATACACATAATTCTTTATATAGATTTTACATTCATCCCATCAGGTTCTATAATGTGGTAGATTTATTTAACAGAACTTTTTTTCTGTATTTTGCTTTGCCTACTCTATCGTATTTAATCTCCCCTTTTTTTAATCATGCAGATAAGATAAACATTACCATTACGTTTATCTTTCTTTCCCTAAATGTGAAACTACTCAGAGTTTTACTTAGTTTATCAATATATTTAATGCCATACAATGGTTCCTGTTGAATTTTGATAAAGGAAAGCTGCTCAGGCAGGTGATAAAAAATTTTCTGGAAAATGTCCTTCTCTAGTAGCATATATAAAGAAAGGATATCTTTCACAAAAGAAAATATAAAAAACTAGAATATGGGGTTAAATAAACTCATCTTGGGAGTTCTTTACTGTTCAGTTAAGAACATTAGGTTAAATTCCTTAGTTCTAGCCTTTATAGTTTAATCTGTGCTGATTTAATCTTATTTAAGCTAGAGAACATCACTAAACACCACAGTTCCTTAATTATGCCAGACATTAATATTATGAAAAAAATGAGAAGAGATTGTTTTTCTGTATTGAATTTTTTAAATCTTTATGAGCTAAAATTTATTCTGAGAATGAAAGATGATTATGCTTGGATAGTCTGATTCCAGGCAGTCACCTCCACTTTTCATCACTTGCTGTTTATCATCTAATATTGTTGCCTAGAGCAAAGTCTTTGTACTGGACAGCCTCCAATATATGCCTCAGTGACTCCTGCACCCTGGTATTTACACCCTTGTGTAACTTCCTCCCACTGACTGTGGACTGTACCTAGTGACTTGCTTTTAACAGATAGAATATGTCAGAATCATGGGATGTAACTTCCGAAATCTTGCTTTCTCTGTTAGTCCCTCTGAGGGAAGCCAGTTACCAAGTTGTGAGCTGCTCTATGGAGAGGCCCACGTGGCAGAGAAATAACGTCTTCTGCAACAGCCAACGGGGAGGGTCTTAGGTCTGCCAATGGCCACATGACCGAGCTTGGAAGTGAATCTTCTCAGCCGGCCAACAACCCACGTAAGTAAGCTTGAAATGGATCCTTCCTCTTTCAAGACTTTAGATGAGAGCAGCTCCAACTGATAACTAGATTTGAGCCTTGAGAGAGATCCTAAACAGGAGGACAAGCTAAGCCATCTGTAGACTCTTGATCCAGAAAAACTGTGCAATAACAAAGGCTTGTTGCTTTAAAATGTGAAATTTTGAGGTATTTTATTACCTGGAAACAGTTATCTTATACAGTCCTGAAATCTACATCTATATAAAAAGGTTCTCCATTTTATTCTGACCTAGAAGATCCACTACTTTTTGCAGTCCTTTTGGCAAATGCTGGTATACGTACATTCTGAGTTTTCTGAAAAAATGAATTTTTTTCCCTAGACTTCCTAATCTCTCTATAAATAGCTTCCACTGTGTTCTCGAAGTTATAGGGGGCAAGAGTATACTATAAAATCCCCTTAATTCATTTTATTCTATGTACATTTTTTTCAGTGTTTTGCCACCAACTTCATGAAATCAACTTTGGCAATTTCTGCCATTGCTGTTCTATGCTCTGAGAATTCTTCCATGTATCTCTGTTCTCCATAATGCCAATAAATCTCATTCTTCATACTTCTTCACACTTAACCTCTTATAAATGCTTGTATCTACTTTCTAGTAAAGTAGTACCAACCATATTCAAAGATTCCCTTAGGTACACCACATCATATGCTTAAGCCTTTATTTTTAGTTCTAGTTGCCAATCCTTCTTATATTACCTTAATTTTATTCAAATTAGCGTTTTCAAAAATTTATAGAATAAATTTATGAATGTAAAAAACATAGGAAGAGACACAGTCCTTTCTTCTGATCCCACTTTTTTTTTTCATTTCATGATCATGGCCTATCCTTTTGGAACTTTAGTAATTTATGCTACTTTAGTAATTTATGGTTTATATATTTTGGTCTGTGTTATTTCCTAATATTAACTACCATAACATTTATTTTAGCTCTCACCTTTTAGTAATGCATCACTGCATTGCAAGTTATATTGTCTGTCCCTCTAATCTTCTCTTGAAGCTCAATTTTCTGAATTTTAGACATACAGGTTTTATTAAACCCAGCCTACCTGCTGATAATGCCAAGTTTCTACATTTGAAATACATGCTCTCAGGTCTACACTTCCCAGAGTTTCAGAGTTTAAATGCACAACAATCACCTTCTTGTCAGGTACAAATGTCACTATACCTTTTGATAACTATGCCACAGTGTCATGACTGGTCTATATTCTGGTCTGCTTTTGTGTACCCCCTCCTGTCTTATTGATTCATAATTTCTATAATTCCTATTCAGAAGCTATGCTTCTATATAGTTATATGTGGCATTTTTTAAGTGAGTCACTTTGGGATTTTTACATGCATGTCTATGAATTCGTTATTTTAGTAAAAAGAAGCCTGAAAGAGATGGGGGTGAGAGGAGAGAGAGTGAAAGAGAGAAAGAAAGTCTATGCCTATTTTGAAGAGTGTCTCTTCTCTGCTCTGAAGAATAATGAGGACCAGTGAAGTTATGAGTAAAGAACTTTAGGAGGTGGAAGAAAATGTTTGTTCCAGAACATAGGAACAGGATAATTTTAAGACAGCCAAAAGAGCCTAACATGCATATACAGAGCTCTAGGATCCCAGTCATAAGTTCCTGCTAACTAACTTGAATGGCTCAACACTACATTTCAGCATATTACTCTCCCATATCCTTACCTCATTTCCCATGTTATTAGAAATTCAGAAGGAACTTGAGAATTTCTTTTCTTCTGAATGACGTTTTGAATTCCATATTGCCAGAAGAAATACACAACTCAATGATCCCAACCCTTACTCATGCATCCACTGAGAGTCTATATAAAATGCTGTAGTACATATGGGGAAGAAATACATGGGTATGAAAAAAATTGTGTGCCCTATTTGACCTTAAAATCTATATAAAGGCAAATTAAACACAACTCTATTTCCCATACTTCAGTAGCAGAATTCTAATTTCTTGACAAAAATCACATAATTGTACTAATCAATAAATTATCCAATTTAATACTCAGATTTCATATATGTAAAAATTGAAAAACAGAGGTTAAGTGACTCATCCAAGGAAGGCTACAAATTTTAGAAACAAAGGAAATAGAGTCTAGAAGCTATGTCATCTGGAAGCTAGCAGAGTTTATGGTTTAGGAAAATCAACCTTCAATTTGATCAAACTGGGATTTAAAGCACAATTTTGATTATTAGTATTGCTTATCTTAAAATCATTTCCTCACCTGTAAAACAGGATATTACTCTATAGCTCGTAAAAATGCTGTGTGAATTAAATGAGATGATACTTGTAGAACACAACAGAGCTTGGTACCTTGCCAGCATTCAATAAATATTAATTGCCACCAACTTCTAATATTAGTCTGACTTCCAAGTTAATGTTCTACCTAGGAAACAATCAAGTCTCTTGATAAGCTTAAAATTTCTCGGCTATTTTATAGATAATAGATGGAAAGAATACTGCCCCTCTTGCTGGCATTCACACTTTTAGTACTCAGCTAACTAAAATTTGTATGCCTTATTGCTTCAGCCATTACACCTCAGAGTGGATTTGACAGATAAAACAAGACAGGCCATTACATTTGAATTTATTAGAAATTCGCTTTTCACTGGGCGTCTTGAATTTTCATTTGTTAAATCTGGAATCCCTACCTCAAAGACTATTTAAATATAACGGTACCAATACATCTTCCAAATTTCTGTCACTGCTATGTAAGCATAAGCAATTTCAGTCAAGTATCAGTTAAAGATCTACTTAAAGTTTTTCAATATTATCTCAGATATGCTTTCTCAATATTTCATTATTTGAATAAATTTAGGCACAACAAAGCTTAGACCTCAGTGTGTAAGCATATCCTTAAGCTACAAATCTCATTTACCAAGATCAATGGTTTTTTTTTTTTTTTTTGCAAAAACCAATATTAGTGATTCAGAAGAGAATTTTAGCTCATGATGTCCTTTTTATTT
Source organism: Macaca thibetana thibetana (assembly GCF_024542745.1). Lineage (NCBI taxonomy): Eukaryota > Metazoa > Chordata > Mammalia > Primates > Cercopithecidae > Macaca > Macaca thibetana. Next base: position 80,571,724 of record NC_065586.1, read on the forward strand.
CCCCCTAAGAGCTATAAAGGTGGATAAAATTAAAGATAGGAGGTTTATTGCTGCTTGTTGAAAGCATTTATTTTAGAAAACTTTTAATTAAGTTCTTTCTCTGCTTCTTTGAAATTGATGTAAATGATTTTTAAAGCTAAATAAGCCCCTTGCCAGATTAATGACCCAGGAATGTCTCAATCAAGGACCTGGAAACCACCTCTTGAAATGTAATCATCAAGGAAGACAGTGACCCTACCTCCCAATTTCTGTAGGAGGGCAGGAGTCTAACTTTGGCCAATGCCTTGCTCAAAACTAACTCTTGTCATAAAGATATGGGAAATGTATTTTTTTCCTTTGGATAAAGCAAGTTAACAAACTCAGATGGCCACCCCAATTACCAGGGGTGGTCATCCATGTGAACGGTGACAAATGGCGCTGTCAAGTCCTCTTGAGAACGAGATATTGTTTATCTTAAGAACATGCATGTAATAGGCTATATCTGCTTTGCTATATAAAAAGGAAAGATGTCTTTTGTCTTTGCAATCTTTCAGTGGATTGCCTGTGCTGTGTATCACATTCTGGTTTAACGTTTATTCAGTAAGAAAATTGTTTTCTTCCGTTTCTACCCTGTGGAGAGGTTTTCTGAAGTGAGAGGGGATTTTGTTTTAAATTATATTTCTCCAACACTTTAATTTCAGGCCACGGTGAATCTGGACTGGTTCCTCTGGTTTGTAACAGTGATTTTTGGTTTAAAAGTCAATGAGAGGATGGCATGTAAATTTGTTTCCAAAATGAATAAATAAAAAAGAGGTTTTCACAAATAAATGCTAATTTTCTGCGTAGTCTAGTCCATCCACACCACAGGAATAATCTTCTGCTTCCTTACTTTCTATCTCTGCTTTTGATAAAAAGTTTTGAGGATATAAAATATCTCTTGCTCAACAAGCAGTATGGACAAAGAAATGCTGTAAATGACTTTGAGATCCATGTGTAAGTATCTATTGGTAACTGAAATTAGAAAACTCTTCTCGAACTAATCAAGAAGTGAAGTGTTCAGCAGATCATGAGCCAAAAAAAGTAATTATTTGCAATGAAGAAAATGTTTTTAAAAGACACTAAATTTTCTGAACATTTCAGAGAAAATTTTTTTCTTATTTACCAAAGTTCTTTATTTTAATGGTTTCTTCTACTTCACATATAAAACAGGTATAACCTTGCTGGAAAAGCTTATATAAATAACCAATATTGATGATATTCTTGAAATCATGTTTTGATAATGGTATGTTTTACTTAGAACAAAGCAATTTCCACAACTTTCATTCAGAATCCTCCAGACAAAACTAGTTTTTGCTCCAGTCTTCTGCTAATAGCAAAACAGTAAGTTGTATGAAACTTTCTAACTTGAACCAGTAAAATCTTTGAAAATTATTGGTATAGCCCCCAAAATTGTAATGATATTACACTTCAATTTGCCCATGTGTGTTTCTATTGTCTACTGTCAATAGCAACACAAATTTTAAAATACTGCCACTTTCATCATTTTCTCAGCCTATATCAATTGATATAAAAAGCTTTTCTTCATCTGCCTGCATTGTGGTCCTCCACATTAAATAGCAATCACCTAAAATGCAAAAGAGCAATCATTATAAATTGACCTAATCATTCATTATGGCACGATTCATTCTCTAGGAGAACATCATAACAGCTCATAGATTTGATATATAAATACTAACTTTTGTTATTTTTCCAAAGGAGGGGTATCAGACTATGTGATATATATACATATACGTATGAATATATATTTCTTCTTGAAATAAAAGTTGTGCAATTTTATTAAGCTTTTATTTTATAAAAGGCAAAATCAATAATCTATGTAGCCAAGTGAAAGGCAATTTCAAACAATTTTATGTGAAATTAAATTTTTATAGCTTTTTTTCTCTCCCACAAATTCTAACAAGAAAAATAGTGTCTTCTCAAATGTTAAGACAAATATTAAATGTCGAATCTTGGCAGGCTTTCAAATACATGATATAAAGTCTTGACTTTACACTTGTATAATTGTCTAACCAAAAATACTGCTTTATTCAAACCATAAGGCAGTTTTTAAGTCAATATATTATTGGCATGCCTTAAAGCTAAAAATATGTGGGTTTCTCTTTTTAAGCAATTTTGTATAATGACCTGAGAATTATAACCATTTTCAGTGTTATTATATGTCTGTTACTGACCACTGATGTGAAAATAATGATAGGATCATTGATTTATCTGTATTATTAATGGCTGTCTCCAAAGATACGCAAAGAGCAAATGAAAAGTAATATCACTAAGCCGACTATTAGTTGTCCCCAAAGTAATTTCTGCTCAGAACAGGTTTTTACAAGTAGCTCAAACTACTCACATTTTATAGTAAACATAATAATAGTAACATCGTGTCCACTGTCAAGTGTTTTAACTTGACATATTTTAATTTTTAAATTTAAATTAAAATTGACATATTTTAATTTTAAGTTTTTTAAGAGACAGGGATCTTGTTATGTTGCCCAGGCTGGTCTCCAACTCCTGGCCTCAAGTGATCCTCTACATCAGCCCTCTGAGGAGCTGGAATTGCATTTTCAATTGGGAAATCCAAACTGTATATTCTTAAGACTGCCCATACAATGAAGACATTATCTAAACATAAAATATTTTAAAGAGTATAATATATTAAACTGTTGATTCAGACTATCAAACGGTAAAAGAATAAAGATTTTAGAGTGAGAATAACCAGTGTAGGTCCTCCTCAAAGATAAATGCTTTTAAAGGTTTCTATTTCTATCCATTATATGATCTGAGCCTCCTCCTCCTCTGGTCTTATTTTTGAAACATACTACTAATTTAAATTTCTCTTTTGGTTAACTTAGTAAAATTAAATAATATTCTCAAAACTCTCTTTTGCTATCTATGTAATAATTTAATAATTTATAACTGTTCATTACATAAGATAATAGTATTTTGATTCCTTCCTTCCATCTCTACTAGCCATTTGCCCCCAATTCCTTTCCATTTCACCTTTATTTTTTACATTGGTAAGGCTGATAACATATGAATTTTTTGTAAAGAAATATATAATAAGTGTTTTTACTAAAGATTGATTTCAAAGTTTAAAACCAATAAAAAGACTTTACATTAACATATCTATACAAATATTGATAACTGAAGTATCAAGGGGTTTGTTAATATTGCATAACATTTTCTAAGGGTCTAAGGTCAGGAAATCTATGCTATTATATTTGAAGGGAACCGTTCCTAAGTGCAAAGTCAAGCGGATTTTATTTTCTCCAGTTGTTCAGTAGATCATGCCATGCTTTATTTTACTTCTTAATGACTTGGATAATGACTTAACTGCACATTTCCTCTCCTCCCCTATAAGTCGCCAATGGCCTTTTATTTTCTTCTTGCTGACAAGAACATATGATCATACTAAATTCTTGAAATTGTCACATTCTTTAATATATCTATTGCTCCCAAATCCCTTTTGATGTTTAGATTAATGATGAAATAACTATTCTCTTACAAGTTATATATGGTACTCTCACTATAATCTGAGAATTTCCACTTTTTCCTCTGCTGAATCAAGATAACTATTTCCTAGAATCCATATCTTCCCTTCTTGCTTTCTACCTTGTATTGCTGGAATTCGTCTTCAGTTCCTTCCTTAGAAAATATGTGAGTTACATTTTCTGAAAACTTAAAGTTGCTTTGTTAAGTCTTTATATTTGATTAATGTTTATGAATATATAATTTTAGGTTTAAAATTATTTTCCTATATTACTTTGAAGGGATTATTACTACTAAATTCTGGTATCCTATATTGTGAACTACCTCTTCTTTGTGGATGATGTTTTTTTCAAAGTTTTTCAGAATTATGTTCTTTACACTTAGAGTTTGGAAACTCTACCATACCAAGTCTAGAATTGGATTTTTGAAAATTCCCTTTTAGATCTAAACTTGTGTGCCTAGGCCAGGCACAGTGGCTCACACCTGTAATCTCAGTACTTTGGGAGGCCGAGGTGGGCAGATCACTTGAGCCAAGGAGTTCAAGACCAGACTGACTAGGCAACATGGTGAAACCCCGTCTCTACAAAATATACAAAAGTTAGCCAGGTGTGATGGCATGCACCTGTAGTCCCAGCTAGTTGAAGGCACAGGTGGGAGAATTGCCTGTGTCCTGAAGGTCAAGGCTGCAGTGAGCAGATTGTGCCACTGCACTCCAGCCTGGGTGACAGAAAGGGATCCTGTCTCTAAACAAATGAATAAATAAAGTTGTGTGCCTTTCTTCAACACCAGGAGGTATCCTGCCACTTATTTAATTAAGTCCTCACTTTTATTTTCTTTGTTCTCTCTTTTAGGATCTCTAATTGGTAGAATCTTGTACTTTCAGAATAGATCTCTCAAATTTTTATCTTTTTCTCATCATTTTCAACTCTTCGTGTTTTAGATTGATGTTCAGAAAAGTTTCTTAAACTTCAAATGTAAACTCATATAAAACATATTTAAACATTAGCAATTATATTTTTAATTTTCAAGAAATCCTATATATGACTTTTTCTTAGCATATTATGTTTTTGTGAATGCAATATCTTCTCAAATAACTGAGGGTAGGAATTAGGATGTATTTCTTTCTAGTTTTGCCAGTCTTATATGTCCTCTAAGGTAAGTTATTCTGTTTTATTTTAACTTTAATTTTTCTTGTATGCCTGAAGATCTCACACTGTTTTCATGTTATAAAGGAAATTTTACAAAAAGATTATTCTAGGTATCTCATTTGTGTTTCACTTGCTGTGGTATAAGTGGTTTTGTTTCCCTTGTATACCTCTTCCCTGAATGGAAAAGCTGGAGGGAATGTCCAAGAACACATGGGAGGACTCTCCTGCACAGGGAGGCTTTACGTTAGATCCAGGATCAGGAAGACAGCTGACAAGTCAGCAGGCTCCTACCACCCCAGGCACCACCCGAGGAGCTATTTACTCTAAGGTGGCAACACCCAAGCTAATATTCCTAGTTCTTCCAAAGAGGTTATTTAAATTTCTTTAGTGAGAAGGACTCTTGTTCTTTTTATTTTGTTTGTGTTTGTTTTTGTTATGTTGCTTTTAATGCAAGGGCCAGACTGCATGAAGAAAGGAGGAAAAGGAGACTATGTAAGGTAGTTAAAGCACACAGCTACCTTTGCTCACAGAGTTTCAGTTAATCTCATTCTTACTAGTCCCACCTCTTACTCCTATGGTTTGAAATCAATTTACATCAAACCTAGATCTTCTGTGGGGTTCCTGAGGAAAATGGGCTCCCATGCCACATCTTTACATGTACTCTCAGTTGTTTCATCAATTAAGTTGTCTTTATGGGATCCATGTCTTTGGGATTTTGGCACCATTCTCTAGTATTGAACTTCCTTCAAGCCAAAATGGTGCAAAAAAATACTTTGTTTACACTATTATTGGAGTATGTTAATAGGCAGGAGGTCCAATCACATTAGCCTCAAGAGTTCCTCAGATGCTGTTAAGTCGTCTGATGAATGCTGAGGATGGTTAATTCATCTGTTAATTCATCTGAGGACAGTTGAGCCATGTTGTTTTCAGCCATCTCATATTTGCCCTTGAAGAACTGTAGTGAATTCTAAACAGTCTTGTCACTTTAGTAGAATCTCCAGTTCCGAGTGTCTCTAATTTATTCTAAGGAAGTTATTTAACCTCACCGTGCTGAGTTGTGCTCCCTTATTGTGGAACCACATATTGCCGTGTTTTCAACACAGACCTGAAGGTTAGCCTTATTTGTACCTCTTCAGGTACAGAAAAAGTATAACAACTCCAAATGAATTTTTATCAAAATAATATAATAAAGTATCACTATTTAGAGAAAAATTACTCAATTCATCCAATAAACAGCCACTTGACCCTATAATATAGTTATTGAAATATTATGTGGTCAGTCCCAAAAAGTGAACTTTCTTGCCTTCTTCAGTGCAGAAGATCAAGTTCACATATGGACTAAGGAAAAGAGGATCTCCTCACAGTGATGAGAAGTCTGCAAAAAAAATTATCTACAAAGAATAATTTTTTTTTTGTTACAACCCTCAAAATTTCAGAGAATTATGTGACAGCTGCATTTGGAACCAACTAGAGCTGGACTCCATATTGTCTTCATCCCTGGATCCAGCATGTGGAAGCATTCTATCTGAAGCATCGCTGGTCATCAGGACAGCGGGAAAATGGAACATAGGATCATGTGCTAGCTCTTAAAGATTCTTCCCCCAAGTGACAGCTCTCACTTCAATTCCTATTCCATAGGCCAAAGCAAGTCAGATGGCCAAGACTAATATACATGGGTGATGAAGTATAATTGTTTCCCAGAGAATAGAGGCAAATATTTTTGAATAACAATGTTGTTTATTACACTGGATGCAATTACAGTATTTCACAGTTGTATCCCAGCTTCACGGTGTAGATTTTATTTTTTGCATACAATATATATTTTATCCTTAAATAGGCAGCTGTTGTTATCACCTTTTCCAATGTTAAGGAAACTGAATAACAGGAACAAAATGAACAAAGAGAATTCTTACTACTTAGAGTAGTCTGAAAACAGTTTGAGTTCATTTGGTCATAGTAAGTTCCCTGTTATTGAAAATATTTAAGCAGAAACAAAATGACTACTCGGTAGGTGTTCTCAAGAAAGAGGATTTATGCATTCTGTGAATAACCTTTAAAATCCCTTTTATTCCAGAGATTCTGTGTTCTACAAGTTGTCCAAGGTCACACAGTTAGTAAGAGGCTATAAAACATAAATGTCGCTTCCAAAGAAGTGACCTCATTTACAAGAAGAGAAAAACAGGCTCCAGTTTAATTTAATAATCTAGCGTTCAGGTGACATTATTGTAAAATTCAAATGTTAAAAAAGTTTTATTATATATCACTGTTCAATCAGGATACGGCAAGATTCTGTTCATTGGATGACTAAAATGCTATGGATTATTACTGTTACCATATCAAATTTTCCAAATATCCTAGAGATTGCTGTACTGACCTAGTTATGAATAAAATATAGACCATTTCATTCATTCCCCAGAAATAAACATTTTCTAGAGTTGCATAATAAACAAATGTTCTAAGAGAGACTTAAAAACCAGTCTTTAAAAAAAAAAACCTCTCCTTGAATTGAAGACCTATATTGAAGCCTTCCTTTCTGAAGACATTGTAGTATATTTTGTAAAGAAATAATTCATTACCTGATGACACTCCTTTCTTATCACATGCTCCTAAGGGTTTTGTAGCTTTAACAACTCTGTAGTGATATGATTCTAACATGGTTATTTCACAAAGTGATTTGAATTTTTACCATTTTTAAAGTAAAAATGTAATAATAAACATGAGAATTAAACCTAATTTTATTCTCTAGATGTAGCTTACATAAAAAAAGAAAAAAGAACCCCGATTTTAATATTAAAGTTATTGTACTTTTAAAACATTTCTCATTTTCATTTAATAATTCACAATTAACAAAGCTAAGTCAGTACAAAATGCAGAATGATACATATTTGCTTATCTTAGATGTATTGATTTATTCATTTATTCATATTAGGAGCCAGGGAATAAAGACTTTAGAACTAAATAAAATAGCATTTTGAATACACTTGGGAACTACATAAAATAGCATATTCATCTTCTGGCACAAATAAAGATTTGGTGATTTAGGGATCACAGGCCTGACAACCAATTAGAAGCTCATCCAGAGCAGCTCATCCAAGGCAGCTTAAAACATCAATTTGCACCACTGTGTAACCAAATGAAATGCTTTTCAAGCTGGTCACTAGCCCGTGCTCCAGTAAATAACCCTCTTCAAATCCAGATGATTACAAACATTTAAAAATGTATTTGGGGAGAGAAACTCTTTTGGAATTTAAGTTGTTAGAAACCATGAAGGCCAGAAGACAGTGCAATGACATATTCACCGTACTCATAGAAAAAGACTGTCAACATGAAAATTAAACAATACAATTCTAAATAACTAATGGGTCACAGAATCAATTATTAAAGAAGTTAGAATATACTTTAGAAAAAATACAACATATTAAACTTGTACAATATTTTTAAAAAGCTGTACTAACAGGAAACTTATTTTTGTGAAAGTCTATATTAAGAAAGAAGAGGCCGGGCGCGGTGGCTCAAGCCTGTAATCCCAGCACTTTGGGAGGCCGAGGCGGGTGGATCACGAGGTCAGGAGATCGAGACTATCCTGGCTAACATGGTGAAACCCCGTCTCTACTAAAAATACAAAAAACTAGCCGGGCGTGGTGGCGGCCGCCTGTAGTCTCAGCTACTTGGGAGGCTGAGGCGGGAGAATGGCGGGAACCCGGGAGGCGGAGCTTGCAGTGAGCCGAGATCACGCCACTGCACTCCAGCCTGGGAGACACAGCGAGACTCCGTCTCAAAAAAAAAAAAAAAAAAAAAAAAAAAAAGAAAAGAAGAAAGATCTCAAAAAAAAAAAAAAAAAAAACTTCCACTTTAAGAAACTGGAAACATGTTTGCTAAGTAAATGCAAAAAAAGTAAAGCAAATAAAGAAATATAAAAGCAGAAATAAATAAAATACAGAATATTAAAATAATAGAGGGACACAATGAAACCGAAAGGTAGTTCTCTGAAACAATCAACGAAATGACACATCTTTAGCTACACAGCCCATAAAAAAGGGGCAAAAGAGAGAGAGAAGGATTGAATTACAAAAATCAGAAATGAATGAGGGGTTATTACTGTAAAACTTACAGAAATAAAAATAATGATGAGAATACTATGAAAAAAATTGACAACAAATTTGATAAATAGATGAAACAGACAATATCCTAGAAAAGCCCAAATCACCCAAAAGGATGCAAGAACAAATGGAATTTCTGAACAGACCTATCACACATTAAGGGAAATGAATTAGTAACCAAAACTTCTGCAGTGTAAGGTTTAAAATTAAGGCTCAATACTATGTGCTTCCTTGATATTTGGTAAAATCTGGAGACCCTTCAATGATATGAGTGCGATTTCCGTCCTCACTCTACTCCTGGAGATAAAGTCTCCAGTCCAACAACTTTCACTATCAAAGAGGCAGGCACATTTCCTGCTTATTCCTGAGGGCTGAGTTTTGGTTCCCTTCTGGCCTGTGGAATTGTTCAAGCAAGCCAATCCCATCCTTTCTTGGAAGCCAGGGAGCACCTCACCCTATTGATACTACAGCTGCTGGTTGCTTACACTATTCCTGAATGTAATCTCCCTGTGGTCCTGCATGAGGTGAGATGTCCTTTTCCCTCAGGATGTTGGTCTACCTGACTACTAAACTGCTGTAGATCTCATCTTCCCAGTGTTAGGTCTCATGAGTTCAGCTACCTCCAAGACACTAGAACAGGAGTCTAGTCCTATTCACCAACAAGGTGAACAGGAAAAGCTTAAAACATCTTCCTACAAAGAAAAGCCTGCAAAGTGCTGTCTTCACTGGCAAATTCTTTAAAATGTTTGAAGGAGAAACAACACCAGTTCTTCACAACTCTTTCCAAAAATATTTGTAAATCATATATCTAATAAGGGACATATATCCAGATATATAAAAATATTTAAAACTAAAAAGTAAGAAGATAAGTAACCCAATTAAAAATCGAGTAACTGATTTAAATAGAAATCTCTCCAAATAAGATATGCAAATGGAAAATAAGCACATAAAAAGATGCCCAACATCATTAGTCATTAGAAAAATGCAAATCAAACCCACAAAATACCACTTTACAACTAGTAGGACGGCTACAATGGGGGGAAAAGGATAATACAAGTGTTAGTAAGGTTGGGGAAAAATTAAAACCCACATACATTGCTGGTGGGAATGTAAAATGCAGCAACTGTTATATAGTCCCGATATTTATAAAAAATAAAATTAAATTAAAAACTCAAAAGTAAAAAAAAACACTAGCAAAATTATTTGAAAATATTAAACACAAAGGAGTAATTTCTAATATATGCTTCTTCAAATTAACAACATGTTATTTCACTTTTTTGCAATTAGATTTGTACACATTTAAAATACTTTTTTAAAAATCTAGTACTGATAACATGTAAATAAATACTACTCTTTGGAAGCCAATTTATTCTATTTTTCAAAATGTGAAATGCATGTGTGATCTATAATCTAACAATCATAGGATTTTATACTACAGGAATACTCACATATTTGCCAAAGAAAAACTTTTTTTGTTTTTTTGAGGCAGTTTTCCTCTATCACCCAGGCTGGAGTGCAACAGCAGGATCTCCCCTTATTTCAACATCTGCCTCCTGAGCAGAAGCTATTCTCATGTCGCAGCCTCCTTAGTATCTGGGATTACAGGCATGTGCCATCATAGCTGGGCTAATTTCTGTTTTTTTCAGGAGAGACTGGGTTTTGCCATGTTGGTCAGGCTGGTCGCATACTCCTGGCCTCAAGTTATCTGCCCCACTTGGCCTCCCAAAGTGCTGGGATTACAGGCATGAGCCACCACACCAAGCCCACAAACTACTCTTTATAGCATTGTTTGAAATAGTAAAAATATAGAAATAACTTAGATTCCCATTAAAAAGGGACTAGTTACATGATACGAACTTCTATATCAGAAGCAAAAATAGAATGGCATAGACTTATATTTACAGACAGAAATATCTTTAAAATATATCATAAAATAAATAATGTAAGTTGCATAACTATATATGATGCAATAATAGTTATGAAATATGTATATATGTGTTACTATGCATACACATACATTTATACACAAAGGATGTGTGTACTAAAAGGCATAGAAAAAAATTGATACATGTTTCAAATTGTTAGCAGTCATTCCTTTATAGTACGTAGAGTGAGAACCGGTCAAGGCTGAGGTTTGTTTATTGATTTTACTTTCATCCATGTTAAGTCTTTTGATTGGCTTAATCTTTTTAAGGATCAGCAAGTTACACGGTAATTCACAAATTTAACACACAGGAAAAATGAGTTCTACTATCTCCTCTCCCTGAGGTTCCTTCCCATTCAGGTAAGACAAGGGAAGCAATGAGTATATACCAAATATCTTACACATTTACACACATGGCCCAGTAAGTAATATTTTGCAGATCTGGGGAACCTAAGAATACTCCAGCATACCGGATCAGCATTCTCACTTTAATTTCCAACCCCAAGACCAGTCTTATGACTATACTTAAAACAAATAATAAAATAAAATAACAGCATTTATTGTGACCTGATGATCTAAATTTAATCAAAACAATAGGAACAAATGTTTTAGAATGAACTCTATTTGCAACAAAGGACGCCTTAAACAAACAAGCAAATAAAAACTGCATTGCCTCCTCAAGAATTTCTCCCTTCATTGATCATTTCTCTAACAGTTGGAGACACTTTATACCAGAGCAATATCTCATTTTAGCATAATGTAAGCTAGTTGTTTTCTTGACTGCTTTAAAATAATCTCTTTCACATCATGTAATGCAAGGTTCATATGTTCATTGAAACCAATGATATAGCTCATTATTTGCATATTTATTTGCTTATAGAGCTACCCCAGGCACTATTTTGCAAGTATCCGAAGTGAAGTTTGGGCTGTGGCATCACCTTCTGTACTTTCTGGCCCTGGTCATGGTATGCCATGGTGAAAGCTCACAAACACCACACTCTGGGTATGCTTTGTCACTTTTCTCAAACTCATCCCCAGATTTCTCACCCTTACTCTCTCTTTCTTTACTGTATTTTATTTTGATGTGGTTGTGTTAACACTTAGTCATCAACAGCAGGTAGAACTTCAATAACCTTGATGAAAACATCAGTTCAAAATTTTAATAGTCTGCAGTTTGCAGCCCTTCCTTAATTTAAGCAATTTAAGCATAAAATATACAGTTCTTTTTAACTTTTTAATTTTTTCCACATTCTCTCCTTACTATTACAAGACTTCCTACCAAACATTTATTTTTAATATTTATTTTATTTATTTTTAGTATTTATTTTTAATATTTTATCTTACTTTAAATATGCACAATATCTACAAAATATATGTAATTATACATTTTAATATTCTATAAATGACATTTAATTAATCATTATAATATGCAATTATATATCCATACATGTAATTATTATATATACATACACATTTTTTATTTGTAAAATGTCTTGTAAATAATGAATTGATCTGAGAAAAAACAAAATTTTGCTGGAATTGCTTTAATAAGAAAAAACTGGACTGTTAAAATTTGTGAATTTTTAAATTTATATTCATATACATTTAAAGTAAAATAAAAATTCAAATTAAAATAAAAACATACACATTGTATATATATCATGATATACTTCTATCATTAGCATTATGGTAGCAAATTCTTATAATCAGAAACAAAAGGAAAATTTTCATTTTTAAGCAGTAAGTTTATGTACATTATTTATAATTTGATATTAGTTTTGAGTGTAATGTGTCTGGTTCTTAGAAAATAAAAGCTCAATAGATAATTTTGTGCCAAGTTTGGAAACCAATGATTTATACAAAGAGCTAGTACTAATGTTAGAAAACTTTTGGTAGTACCAAGTTTGAAAACTAATGATTTATACAAAAATCTAGGACTAAAAACAGAAGAAAAGAGAATGTATTCACAGGGAGAGGAAGCGAGGGTAAGTTCCCAAATTTTTCAACATTAGAAAACTCATCATCAAGTCCCAAAGGGACTGCTATTATTTCACTATTTATTGGCATTATGTTAAATCATTCCAGTAAGCTTTTACTTGAATTATCTTTCTTAATTCTCACAACATATGCTGAAAACTATTATTATCCCCAAATAGAGAAATGGAGGCTTGAAAAGTTTAATAACTGAAAGCTCATACTCTTAGTAATGGTTAGAATCATTCTTCAAATACTGCTTCTCTGGCCTTAGGACCTGAGCTTTTAAACATATTTGAAACTAACTTTTGACAATTTGGCACAGAAAAAACACCAAAAATTTGGATTCAGAAAATCTAGCTATAAATCTCAGATTTTCCACACAGCACATTGATGAGCAACTCATTAATGCCTGAGCTTAAGTTTCTTGATTCATAACATAGTATAATATGCAATTAGACATGAGAGAATCTACCCCTGAAAGTAACTCTGGCTGCTCCAACAGACAGACTCTGAGGAGTCAGTAATTTAACATAAAAAAGTTTCATTCTGACTCCCTAAATTCTAAATAGGCATCCAAAAATGGTGAGCAGTTCTCCTCCATGTGTGTATTAGGGACCCAGGGTCATTTTACCATGTGATTCCATCATCCTCAATTCATAGCTCCTAACATAGCTCTGAGATTTGTCCCCATGCTAGATAAGACAAAACAGAGGTTCTTAAGGGTATATATCACCCAGGCAAGTGGCCACAGCTTACATAAGAGACACTGGAAAACATAGTCCAATTTCATACTCGGGAAGAAGAGGAATCTGACTGGCTGATTGGCTAACAATCTCCCCCTGTAAATATGTATTTACATATACAGACATTATATGTAAAAGTACTATTTTAAGTATTTAGTCTTAGTCATTGTCATTCCAGACCTTCCATTCTTGAAGAAGCCTTAGCTTTAAAGAAACGCATGTGGGGCTGGGCGTGGTGGTTCACGCCTGTAATCCCAGCACTTTGGGAGGTTGGGGTGGGTGGACCACCTGAGGTCCGCAGTTCAAGACCAGCCCGGCCAGAGTGGTGAAACCTCATCTCTATTAAAAATACAAAAAATTAGCAGGGCGTGGTAGCAGGCACCTGTAATCCCAGCTACTCAGGAGGCTGAGGCAAGAGAATCACTTGAATCCAGGAGGTGGAGGTTGCAGTGAGCTGAGATCATGTCATTGCAGTCCAGCCTGGGCAACAAGAACAAAACTCCTTCTTTAAATAAATAAATAAAAAGAAACACATGAGATACATGAGCATTAACCCCTGTGTCTCCTTATTATATAGAAGAGGGTTGGTCTATGTTGAACCAAACGTCTCAATATGGAAAATCAAAAGATCCTCTGGATAGTTTATGACTTTCAGGAGACAGCTGCATGCACTCCTTCAAAGAAAAACAGATTTCTGTATCTAAACTAGTAGTGGGAAAATCACTTTAATCTAGAGAGAATCCCCCCGCAGGAGACTATGCTATCTAAAATGTTTTTCTTTTTTCTTACAGAACATCTTTCCATTCCAAGCCATACAAGATCTAATTCATGTTTGGAGAAAAAAAAAGAGGAAAGATAGATTTTAATTTCGCATATAATTATCTTTGAGTGAAAAAAGCATGCATCCATGCTTTACATATGTTTTATCTCTTTCTAGATCGTTTCTTTTACTTTTTCTCTCTTATGATGTTTTAAATTCCCCTATTAGAGTACTTTTTCATTGCATTTTAATAATTAATTATTGCTGACATATAGGTATATCATTTTTAGCAATTATACCAATGTCTTTAGTTATCATGCATATTTTTTTATTTTCATAGCAAAGGCCTTGTTCTGTTGACCAGGCTGGAGTACAGTGTGGCATGATAATGGCTCACGCCTCCACCTTCCAGGCTCAAGTGATCCTCCCACCTTAGCCACTGGAGTATCTGGGACTTCAAGCACATGCCATCACACCAAGCTAATTTTTAAAATTTTTTGTAGAGATGTGGCCTCACTATGCTGCACAGACTGGTCTCAAACTCCTGGGCTCAAGTAGTCATCCTGCTTTGGCCTCCCAGGGTGCTGGGATTACAAGTATGTGAGCCACCACTCCTGGCCTTGCATGATATTTATGAAGAGTATAACTACTCTGCATTATAAGTGAGACATCTCTTATTTCATCATCTTTAGATATATAAATTACCTTGATTATTTGGACAAATCAAAGGATCAGAGGCAACAGAACATAACAGTTAAAAGCACAGGCTATAGTCCCCCTCCCTGAGTTTGAATGCATGACCTTCGGAAAGCTGTTTTACCTCCCTATGCCTCAGTGTCCTCATAGTAACTAGAAATAAAATTAGTGTAGATTTCATAAGATTGCTGTAAGTTAATATTTGTAAGTTGCTTAGAATAGTTTCTGGTGACAGGTAAGTGGTTGTCATATAAATAAACAAAATAAACTAGAAATTTAAACTAGAGAAACTGAGATATCTAAAAATTAGAAACTCCAATATCTAAAAATGTTCTAATGTATCTAATAACTAATATTCAAGAGATATTAATAATTATTTTATCATCACTTTGTAAGTGTATGAATTTGGATATATTAATTATTATTTTCATACCTAATTTGTTTCATCTGTAAGAAAATTATAAAAATAGCTACCACTTCATTGGATTATTACAACAAAGGAACTGAAGTTTAAAGGCTTTAACTAAGTGGTGCTTGAACAGATGAAAAGACATGGGAGAGGGGCACTGATTACATAATAAAGGGAGCATTACATGGTTATTTGAACATATGAATTGCCCAGTAATTCATGGTGATGAGGCACCTGAACGATAATGTAGGAAAAAGAATTGGAATTCCACTATTACTTCTTATGTCAATATGAACCTATATATAAAAAGTGAAATACTTAAAATATTAGGCAAAAAATAGAAATGAACAAATTATATAATCTCACTAAATGCATAAAATTACAAAGAAAAAATGTATTTTACTCCAGTAACCTAATAAAACTTATGTACCAGATCAGAAGAATATCTGTTGGCTTGTAAGCATGTCGTATTATTCTCAGATTCTACAAATCACATCTTCTGCCTTTTCGGAATTTTTATTTAGCACGTTTTCAAATAAATTAACTTGTGAACAACTATAAGCAAGACCATAAGATGTGTTAAATCAGGAGTTCAAGTCGTGTTATGTCAATTCTAGAAAACACATGAAATTAGACTAAAAGTTGTTGAGAATAATATTAATTTATATTTGTGACACATTACCCAATGACACCAGGCTATACTTGTTTAAAATTATGTAAAAATTTTACTGTTCCTTAGGAAATAAAGAGATTTATTTACAATGAGTCGAATCAAACATTTATGCTGTTTCCTACTTCTTGATCCATGTAATATTACATTTCTACTATTAGACCCAGACATAAAAATGGCCCTCTAGGTTGTCCTTGCCAAATAACAGGAAACTGCAAAGCTGTTACATAATCCCGTTTGTCAGCATCTTTTATGATTCTCTCAGGCACTGCGTTTCATTTATTTTAGGATTTACTTTGCTGTGTCAATTTGGATGCTAATTTAATTTTCTAAATAGTTAATTCTGAGTTGTTCCTCAATTAACTTGCCAAATTATTGAAGTATGAATTATGCCATCAGGGATTGCTGTCTAAGTGAACAATCATGTTTTTGAAGCATTATACCGTCTGTTCATTCTGGCATAACAGATACAGCTTATTGAGTCATCAAACTTTTGGATGCTATTAACTTAAAATATAAAATCAAGAATCTAGAGTTTTGTCCGTTATGACAAAAGATCCCATAATGAATGTTAAGAAATGGTCACACCATGCAAGGTTGCAGCGGTTTGGTTAAATATGACAAGTTCTTCATAATCATCTATATACCTGGAGATACTTATATTACTTCCATCTTCCCAGACAAATTAATTTTATTTCTATTATATGAATTTGCTAAACTATGCTTATCCTAGATACTTTATTCTTATTATTTTCTCTGCCTGAAAAAGTGTACTTAGAATCGTCTGTGTTCTTCTTATTCTTTGGGTCCTAGCTCATTTTTTATATGAATATAAAACCTTTTCATTTTAGAGCAATTTTAGATTTACCAAAAAATTGCAAAGACAGTACAGCGAGTTCTCACATTCTCCATACCCACTTTTCCCTATCATTACATCTTCCATTACTGTGGTACATCTGTTATAGCTAATGAACCAATATTGACACATCATTATTAACTGAAATCCATACTTCATTCACATTTTCTTATTTTTTACCCAATATATTTTTTGTTGTTGTTTCAGGATCTCATCTCAGATACCTCATTACATTTAGCCATCGTGTGTTCTTTGTCTTCTCTTGACTGTGACAGTTTTTCAGGCCTTTCCTGTTTTTGATTACATTGATAGCTATGAAGAATCATGGTCAGGTATTTTATAAAATATTCTTCACATGAGATTTGTCTGTTGATTTTTCTTATGATTACTTTAGGGTTCTGGGTTTTTGAGAGGAAGATGACCAAGATAAATTACCAATTTCATCATACACAAATGGAACATAATACTGACATGACATCACTGTTTATGTTGACCTTGATCACCTGCTTGAGGTAGTTTGTCATGTTTCTCCCCTGAATAGCTATTCTTTTTTTATATCTTTTCCTTACTGTACTCATTGGAAAGAGGTCACTACAAGCAGCCCACACTTAATACTAATGCAGCATAATGTCTACCTAAGTTATTTGTAATTCTTCTGCACAAATTTGCCTCTTCTCTTCCATTTATTTACTTATTCAATTATTTATATCAGTACGGACTCACGGATATTCATTTTATACTTTTGTTTATAATCGAATACTACAATTACATATTTTGTTCCTCAAACTGTTTCAGCTTTGGCCATTGATAGCTCTTCTGGTTGGCTCCTGTGTTCCTTTCACACACTCTCATTATTATGAGCTTATTTTTTATTTGAGTACTTTCAAGGTCATCTTAAATAACTTTTCTTTCTCAATCCTGGAATCAGCCATTTCTCTACAAATTCCCTCATTCCTTTTTTTTTTTTTTTTTTTTTTTTTTTTTTTTTTTTTTTTGAGACGGAGTCTCGCTCTGTCGCCCAGGCTGGAGTGCAGTGGCGCGATCTCGGCTCACTGCAAGCTCCGCCTCCCGGGTTCACGCCATTCTCCTGCCTCAGCCTCCCGAGTAGCTGGGACTACAGGCGCCTGCCATTGCGCCCGGCTAATTTTTTGTATTTTTAGTAGAGACGGGGTTTCACCGTGGTCTCGATCTCCTGACCTTGTGATCCGCCCGCCTCGGCCTCCCAAAGTTCATTCCTTTTTTTAAGAAAATATTAAAAACCAAGATTTAGGCACTTGGTGTGGTCACTGATACTGGAATGTCATTGCCTCTGGGGTTCTCAACTGACAGAGCAAGGAAATATATGTGTGACTACTAACCCACGTATGCATACATATCGATAAACATGTCTATGTGAAACTATCTCTGTTGAACTAAACATAAGTTTATATGTGGGCCCCTAACTCGAAAAATTATATTATCACATGAATTATTCTAGCTTCTACTAAATACTTACCTATAAACTAACATTCCAAAAATGAGAAACCTGGCTCTCACAATTCACCATTTATGTATTTAATTGTTCAATCATAGCACATATAATTATATACATAGCACATATATATAAGTATAGGGTTGTTTATACACTATTACATTATCATACAGATTAGCTTTACCACTCTAGAAAAAAAATCTCCTATGCTTCACCTATTCAGCTCACTATCCCTCTCCTAGAACTCCTAGAAAAACACTAATTTTTTTACTATTTCTATAGTTTTGCCATTTACAAAATGTCACAGTTTAATAGTAAAGTATGTAGCTTCTTCAGATTGACTTCAATATAATTTATTCATGTCTGTTTGTGGCCTATTTTCTCTTTCTATTGTTGAATCATATTCAATGGTAAGGATGTGAGAGGAGGTGCCAGCTGGGCTTCCTGGGCCGAGTAGGGGCTCAGAAAGCTGTGAAATGCACTCATTTCCCGCATCAGGACTTACTTTGGTCCTGGATGAATAATATTGAAGATATATGCTTAAAATATTCCTAACACCAGGAGTTGTGCATGTGTTTTCCTCCCCAAGAAAGCTGTAACAGTGAAAATTTTGCTGTAAGTTTCCTTGTATCTTCTCTCCCTCTCTCCTTTCCCCCTCCCCCAAAACTAAAGTAAAAGGAATGTTAACTGCCCATTTTTCTGTGACCAGCGGACCTTATCTATACTTCCAATTCCAATTCCTTGTAAAAATAGTTTGTAAAGTCCTGTAAGATGTTATCTCCTTTGCCATGCCCTGCAAGGTCATAAAGTAGATAAAACCTAAGTTATAATTCCAGTTTTCTCAAAATCTAAGACATGTCACAAAATAATTTACTGCTTTTTGTTTCTCACTCCTGTAACAAGCTTCCCACCTCATGCATCTCCTGCCTTAGTGAGTTTAAAAGGCAATCACCCAAACCAACACTGGCTACCCATTCGGGACCCCTTTCACCCTGTGGAAGCTTTGTACTTTCACTCTGCTCAATAAAGCTTTACAGCTTTTTCTTGCTCTTGGTCCATGTCTCTATCACTCACCATGGTCAGCTTCTACACCAATTCTTTGGTGTGGCTAGGCAAGAACCTTAGGCGTTACATCTTGGCGAGCCAGACAGGAGACTCCAGGAAAGGCATCTAGATCATCAGGCAGTGAGTACGATTGAACCTCTTTCGCTTGCTATTCTGTCCTGTACTTCCTTAGAATTAGGAGGCTAAATACAGGGCACCTGTCAGCCACTTAAAGGTGAATAGCACGGCCACCTGACTAAAGACACAGGTGTCAGGCTGTCTTGGAAAGGGCTCTCTAACCACCCCCGACCCCGTGGGGTCAGGAGCGTTGGTTTGCCCGGAACCAGTTCTAACTCTTTTGCTTTCCTTGGTGGTCCCGAAGTACACCTGGGAGTGCTCCGTAGAAGTCTTGTTCTCCCAGATATCCTGGTTGAGACCATGGCCCCACTAGAGGCTCCCCCTGCATGGTTACTGAGCATGAGATAGCCACATCTTGTGACTCCTGCTTCCTGGGTCCTATTAAACTTCTTTCCTCACCTCGTAAGCAAAGTTATTACAACTAGGCAGGATCAAGATTCCCTGTTTAGAAGTCTTAAATTCTTGGGGTGGTGCCCAGAAGATCCCTGTTCACGGTGCCCTCCAAGGTTTAGGCAGGTGTCACCATTTGATGGCTCTTTTGAAGGGCCAGTTCCCCACCATAGTGTATGGTCCCCCACATCAGGACAATTTAAAGACAGGTCTGTAATTTTCATGTGGATAGTAGAAGCCTTAGGGCATTTCCTCCATTGCTCCCCAAATAAACCTTCCCCTTCCTTGGGGCCTCTCAAGTACAATCTGTGGTGCACAGGCACAGGTCTTAGAGCTGTTGTATTGCTGTTTCAACCATTCAATAATTGGTATTGGATGGAAGAAAATATAGTCAGTTGGGACACAGGATACTGGTACCGCTTCAAGACGGGGGGCTTACTCTTTTGATGGCAAGTGGGGACAGAAGGCTGTTCTGTACAGCAGCTGTTCTCTCAGCCCTGACCTAGAGGACATCCACACCCTCTTTAAGCTCACTAAGCCTCCTGTCGCTAATTCAGAGATTTCTACTTGAAGGACAGTTTTGTGGCCAGGCCCACATAAATTGGGCCTTAGTATGCAAGCATCAGTGGTGCCTCCGACCCAGGCCTTGACACTCTGGAACAGGTAGGATGCATTGGCAGAAGGACCACAGTAAATCAAACAGTCCTTGTGCCCTGTTTAGTGGTCAATGGCTGCACAGCAGGGGAAAAGGGAAGTTTCCATCCCTCAGATAGGCATGGTTAAATCCAGTAGACGGAGAGCTCAGGAAAAGTAGCTTTGAGCACAATTGGACCTGACCCTTAGGGGACGCTCTAAGGGAAGATGAGTCCCAGGACTAATCAGGGGTGCGGGCATCCCTGTGTTTAAAATTCCAGATGGGCACATCTTCAAAACTGGACATTTCCTTAAGATGTATCCTGAAGAACTAGGACAAATTCAACCTTGAAACCTTAAAAAAGCAACAGCTGATTTTCTTCTGTACCACTGCCTGGCCACAGTATTCCTTACAAAATGGAGAAACTTGGCCTCCTGAGGGAAGTATTAATTATAACATCCTTCTACAACTAGATCTTTTCTGTAAACAGGAAGGTAAATGGAGTGAAGTCCCTTACGTACAGGCTTTCTTTGTTCTTTGTGACAATACTGCCCTGTGTCAAGTCTGCAAGCTTTGCCCAAATGACAGAGGCCCACAATTGCCTCCATACTCAGGGCCTCTTCCCTCAGTCCCACTCTCCTCCCCCACTGACTCTCTTCCATCTGGCCCCCTCAAAGTGTTAAAGGCACACTGGAAAGAAAATGTAAACTCTGCAAGCCAGGCACCCAAACTATGTCCCTTACAAACAGTAGGAAGAGAATTTAGACCCATTTACGTACATGCCACTTTCTCACTCTCAGATTTAAAACAAATAAAGGCAGATTTGGGGAAATTCTCTCATGATCCTGATAACTATATAGATATCCTGCAAAGATTAGGGCAGTCATTTGATCTAACATGGAGAAATATCATGTTACTTCTTGATCAGACCTTAAGTCCTACTGAAAAGGAAGCAGCTTTAACAGGAGCCCAGCAATTTGGGGATCTGTGGTACCTTAGCCAGGTAAATAATTGAAAGGCCCTGGAAGAGAGGGAAAAATTCCCCACAGGGCAACAGGCAGTCCCCACTGTAAACCCTCACTGGGATACTGACGCAGATCATGGAGATTGGAGCCACAGGCATTTCCTAACTTGCATTTTAGAAGGGTTGAGGAAGACTAGGAAAAGACTCCAAACTACTCAATGTTATCCACAATTACACAGGGAAAAGAGGAAAACTCCTCCGCTTTTCTAGAAAGGCTAAGGGAGGCCCTAAGAAAGCACACCTCCCTAACTCCGGATTCCCTGGAAGGCCAACTTATTCTAAAGGATAAATTTATCACCCAAGCAGCAGCCGATATTAGGAGAAAACTCCAAAAGTGTGTCATAGGCCCAGAAAAAAATTTGGAGGCATTATTAAACCTGTCAACCTAGGTGTTCTATAACAGGGACCAAGAGGAACAGGCCGAAAGGGAAAAGCAAGATAAGAAAAAGACTGCAGCCTTAGTGATGGCCCTCAGACAGGCAGACCTTGGTGGCTCAGAGGGAACCAAAAGAGGAGCAGGCCAATTGCCTAGTAGGGCTTGTTATCAGTTATCAGTGTGCTTTGCAAGGACACTTTAAGAAAGATTGTCCAAGCAGAAATAAACTGTCCCCTTGCCCACGTCCAATATGCCAAGGCAATCACTGGAAGACACACTGCCCCAGAGGATGAAGGCCCTCTAGGCCAGAAGCACCCAACCAGATGATTCAGCAACAGGACTGAGGGTGCCCAGGGCAAGCACCAGCTCATGCCATCACCCTCACAGAGTCACGGGTAAGTTTGATCATGGAGGGCCAGGAAGTGGACTTCCTCCTGGATACTGGCACTTACTTCTCAGTTTTAATCTCCTGCCCCAGGTGACTGTCCTCAAAGTCCGTTGCTATCCAAGGAATCTTAGGACAGCCTGTAACCAGGTATTTCTCCTGCCTCCTCAGCTGAAATTAGGAGACTTTGCTCTTTTCACATGCCTTTCTTGTTATGCCCTAAAGTCCCACACCCTTATTAAGGAGGGACATATTAGTCAAAGCTGGGGCTATTATCTACATGAATATGGGGAACAAATCACCCATTTGTTGTCCCCTCCTTGAAGAAGGAATCAGCTCTGAAGTCTGGGCATTGAAAGGACAATTCGGAAGGGCAAAGAATGGCCATCCAAGTTCAAATCAGGCTAAAAGACCCCACCACTTTTCCTTGTCAAAGGCAATATCATTTAAGGTCTGAAGCTCACAACGGATTACAGGATATTGTTAGACATTTAAAAACTCAAGGGTTAGTAAGAAAATGCAGCAGTCCTTGCAACTCCCCAGTCCTAGGAAAACAAAAACCAAATGGTCAGTGGAGACTAGTGCAAGACCTCAGAATCATCAATGAGGCACTAATTCCTTTATATCCTGCTGTACCCAACCCTTATACACTGCTCTCTCAAATATCAGAGGAAGCAGAATGGTTCACTGTTTTGACCTCAAAGATGCCTTCTCCTTCATTCCACTGCACTCTCCCAGTTCATGTTGCTATTCCGTTAATCAGTTGAGAATCATTATTGAAAATGTCAAAGAAATAAAAGAACAGATAAAAAGTAGGAAAAATGAGCTTAAACACTCAGGACCCTGGAATATGTTTAACCGATGGATACCTTGGCTCCTCCCCTTTCTAGGACCTGTGACAGCCATCCTACTATTACACGCCTTTGGCCCTTGCATTTTTAACCTCCTTGTCAAATTTGTTCCCTCCAGGATTGAAGCCATCAAGCTACAAATGATCTTACAAATGGAACCTCAAATGAGCTCAACTCACGGCTTCTACCGAGGACCTGTGGTTCAACCCACTGGTCCCTCGATTAGCCTAGAAAGCTCCCCTCTGGAGAACACCAAACTGCAGGCCCCTTCTTCGCCCCTAATCAGCAGGAAGTAGCTGAAACGACTGCCGCATAGTTTCCAACAGTAGTTGGGGTGTCCTGTTTAGAGGCAGGACTGAGAGGAGGTGCCAGCTGGGCTTCCTGGGTCAAGTAGGGACCCCGAAAGCTGTGAAACTCACTCATTTCCTGCATCAGGACTTACTTAGTCCTGGATGAATAATGTTGAAGATATATGCTTAAAATATTCCTAACACCGGGATTTGTGCATGTGTTTTCCTCCCCAAGAAAGCTATAAACAGTGAAAATTTTGCTGTAAGTTTCCTTGTGTGCTCTCCCCGTCTCTCCCTTCCCCCTCCCCTGAAACTAAAATAAAAGAAATGTTAACTGCCCATTTTCCTGTGACCAGAGGACCTTATCTATGCTCCCAATTTCAATATACTTTGTAAAGTCCTGTAAGATCCTGTCTTCTTTGCCATGCCACTGCAAGGTCATAAAGTAGATAAAATCTAAGTTGCAAATCCAGTTTTCCTCAAAATCTAAGACTTGTCACAAAATAATTTAAAAACAAAGGCACAAAATGCCTTTGTTCCTTGCTCCTGTGACAAGCTTCCAGCCTCACACATCTCCCACCTTAAAGAGTTTAAAAGGCAATCACCCAAAACCAACAGTGGCTACCTGTTCCGGACCCATTCCATGCTGTGGAAGCTTTGTACTTTCACTCAGATTAATAAAGCTTATGGTTTTTTTTCTCGCTCTCGGTCCATGTCTCTATCACCGGCCGTGGTCAGTCACCACATCATTTTTTTTTGCTGTGGCTAGGCAAGAATCTTAGGCGTTACAGATATACCACAGTGTGTTTATAAAAATTCACTTATTGAAATATATCTTGGTTGCTTTCAGTTTTTAGTGATCATGGGGGAAAAAAAAGCTGCTGTATACATCCATATGCATATTTTTGTGCAGAAAAACACTTCCTTTTTTTTTTTTGAAATGGAGTCTTGCTCAGTCTCCCAGGCTGGAGTGCAGTGATGCCATCTCTGCACGCTGCAACCTCCACCTCCTGGGTTCAAGTGATTCTCCTGCCTCAGCCTACCAAGTATCTGGGACTACAGGCACATGCCACTACACCTGGCTAATTTTTTTTGTATCTTTAGTAGAGACGGGGTTTCACCATGTTAGCCAGGATGATCTTGATCTCCTGATCTCGTGATCCACCTGCCTCGGCCTCCCAAAGTGCCAGGATTACAGGCTTGAGCCAGATTTAAATGTTCTTTGTATTTTTGAATTTTGCAAAAATATTTTTTTGTAATCTGTCATTTGTGTTTTGATTCTCTTAACAGTGTCTTCTGCAGAGCAGATGTTTTAAATCTAATACAAACTAAATTTTTATTTCAGTGATGATGTAACCAGCAGTGAATCCATACAGGTCTGCAGCAAACTTGAGTCCTTGCTTCTCAGAGGAAAGAATTCGGCCAAGGGGCAGAAATAGGTTTAAGGCAGAGGCAGAGACTGAGGCAAATTTTAGAGCAGGAGCAAAAGGAAGCAAAGTACATGTAACCACCCAATGGGTTCATGTGGCCCACTGCCTAGACAGAGCCAATTTATCAAGACAGAGGAATTGCAATGGAGAAAGAGTAATTCACATAGAGCTGGCTGTGTGGGAGACAAGAGTTTTATCATTACTCAAATCAGTCTCCCCAAAAACTCAGGGATTGGAGTTTTTAAGGAAAATTTAGCAGATATAGACTTGGGAAGTAGGGAGTGCTCATTGGTTGGGTTGAGAATGAAATCATAAGGTGTTAAAGTGAGTTCTTCTTGCTGACTTCTGTTCCTGGGTGGGACTGCAGAATTGGTTGAGCCAGATGATTGGTCTGGGTGGTGTCATCTGCTGCATCAGAATGCAGGGTCTTGCAAAATATCTCAAGTACTGATTTTAGGTTTTACAGCAGTGATGTTATTCCCAGGAGCAATTTGGAGAGGTTCAGACTTTTGCAGTCAGAGGCTGCAGGGTCCTCAAACCATAACCTCTAATCTTCTAGCTAATTTGTTAGTCCTATGAAGGCAGGCTCATCCCCTGGCAAGAACGGGTTTTATTTTCTTTCAAGAAAGGGCTACTATCAATTTTTTTTCAGAGATTAATCTATAAATTCCTTCCCAAGGGTAGTTCGACCTATGCCCAAGAATGAACCAAGACAACTTAGAGGTTAGAAGCAAGATGAGTTGGTTAGGTCTGATCTCTTTCACTGTCATAATTTCCTCAGCTATGATTTTTGCAGAGGCCATTTCACACATTTTGAAGAAGGGCCAAGCTGGTAACTGGAGAGATACAAGTGCCCCACCCAAGCCTTTGGCTTGGGATTTTTATAATTGGCTTGGTTCTGGGATTTGCGTTTCTACTCCCTTGAGGCAGGCTGTTGCTCACCTGACCCATGCCCAGTGTCAGTCAGCACTTGGGAGGGTGACTGCATGCATATTGCATTTACTGAGGTTATGCACGGTGTTCTCTAGCGTTGATTTTCCTGTACCAGTCCATGCCTCCAGAGGAAGGTAATACATTTTTCATTTTACCTCTCAGTACACATGCTCGAGCCTGCTCGCCCAGCTCCTGAGATCTTACTGGGAAACTGCAGATCACCAACTCCAGGTATTTTCTCTCTCTTGGAATACTGTCTTCCCCGGGTGCCAGCTGCAACAAATTATCATTTCAGAGAGACAGTTTAGCAACTGCCTGACCATCACCTGATGATCACATGACATTCCTTGGGGTGGTGTGCTGTGGTGCTCTCCTTCCTGCTTATGTCTGCAACCACATACTCTAACAATGAAACTTTCAGTATTGCATCTTCCGTGTATTTCCCAAAATGCTGTCTATACCCCTATGATAAGACATGTTCACTACACCCTTTTTTTTTATTACAAGCTGTTTTTATGTCTTCATTAACCTATACATTCATAATCCCTTTGCTAATACTAAAACAGATTTGATGTATATGTCTAATTAGCATGTTTAAATATAGAGCATTTATAAAACTGCCATGACAAGCCTATCTCTGCTTTTTTTTTCTTTTAAGCTTCTTTTGGTTAAAAGATTTTGTTAAATCCCTCATCTCTCTTATCTATGGAATGAAAGTATTTCCATTTCTTGTGGCTTAAGACCTATTATAGACCACTTTAAAAATAGGACAACGGGTATTCAGAGATACTTTTCTGATTACTCCCCTATTTGCCACACAGAGTTATGTAACTAATATTACAAGAAATTCTGGCCATCAAATAACTAGAAATATTTAGGGGTATCATTAGGAGTGGGTCAGGACATGGAATTTGTTGTAAGGTCTTATATATCAAATTTTAAAAACGCCAAATGAAATGGCTATTTATTAGTGCTGAGAGGTACTATTAAAAGGTACAGGGAAGTAGAACAAAATAGTCATAAAGCACCATCTCAAATAAAATAGTTCCTATGCAGGAGAATGGCGTAAACCCGGGAGGCGGAGCTTGCAGTGAGCTGAGATCCGGCCACTGCACTCCAGCCTGGGCAACAGAGCGAGACTCCGTCTCAAAAAAAAAAAAAAAAAAAAAAAAAAAGAAAATATTAATAAGCAAAAGAAGGGCTAGAGATTTGTAAAATATAGATTTTATTATTTTTTAACACAAAGTATTAAATGCATTTATTTAAAAGAACAAATACTATTTAAAGGTATTTTAGAAATACTCAACATGAATATATGAATTTTAAATCATGTTAATAATTATTAAATTATAGAAATATGTGTCTGAAAGTTTTCTGAGATATTAAAGCCCCTATGGTATAACTGGTCTTGGTATTATTGCTTTATTCTATTCTGGGAATTCTGTGTTTGATGGGAATGTGGATTCAATTGAACCAAATGTGTACTATATATGTAAGCATTTATGACTATTGATTTTATTTTGGAAAACTTTCTAGTTGATACTAAGTGAGTGAGAAATTTCCCTATAATGCCATATAAAAATCCCCTACAAATCTACCTCCCATGCTAAACTGGAGCTAACATATAATGTTGGACTTGCAGAGGAATGATTCTTAGAGTTTAGGTTTGGAATCATTTTTATTGCAAAAGGATAATATTGAATTAGCACAAGCTGTTCTTGTTAAATACTTTCATAGAATTCCCACAAATATTTCTTAGTTTTTGAAGACATTTCATGCATATGGAATTTATTGCACTGTGTGAAGGCATTCTCATTGGAACATTTACATAAATCAATATATAAGGAGAGATTCACAGTTACAGAGTATAAATAATCAAGCTCCTTGAGTCTCACAGTTGTATTAAATACAACAATAATTTAAAATAAAATCAAGAACTGAAAAAAATTATTATCTTAAAAATTTTGGTTTGAGCATATCAGTAAAAATTGCTGCAGTTTCTATTGATAGTGATTTAATATTAAACCCAAAGTACCAGACAAAAAGACAAGGGTCTGAAATCTCTAGTCTACAAAACTACACAAATTTCATGTACTTGCTATTTGGTTTTAGATGCACAATCAAATATCATTGCCAAAAATCGAGAAAGAAGGAAGAGATCTGGAAATCAAACTAAATTTTCAGCATGACCTGGGAGAAATTACCAGCATTAGAATTCATAATATTTGGTTCCCCATTCCAACATTAACTTGTTGTGGGACCTTGGGCATTAAATTGAATCTGTGACTCCATCTGTCAACTCTAGTTTAAACTATCTGTATCACATGGATGGTATGAAAATAAAATAAGAAAACTACAGGTGAACATATTTTGAAAATGTTAGTAGATTATTGTCTTAGTCTATTCCTGCTGCTATAACAAAATACTTAGACTGGGTTAGTTGTAAGCAACAGAAATTTATTTCTCACAGTTTTGGAGGCTGGGAAATTCAAGACCAAGGTGCCAGCAGATTCAGTGTCTAGTGCGGGTGTGCTCTCTGCTTCCAAAATAGTGCCTTCCTGTTGTGCCTTCACGGGATGGAAGAGGGTAGAAGAAGCAAACAGTTCCCTTGTATTCCTTTTATAAGGGCACTAATCCCATTCATGAGTGTTTTCCCCTCATGATTTCACCTCCTAAAGGTCCTTCCTCTTAACACTAACGCATTGGTAGTTAAGTTACATTTTGGGGGCATGCCAACATTTGGCCCATAGCAACTACCCAATCATAAACCAGTAGCGATAAAGGTATTGACCCTGCCTGGTCTGGCCTTTATTCACCCTTATAAATCCTATTTCATACCACATTGTTCCTTGACCTCTGGTTTTAGACACACATGCCTTCACTCTGCTTCTCAAATCACATGTCCTCCTGCCAATGACTTTTGCACATATTTTGATC
Organism: Macaca thibetana thibetana; assembly: GCF_024542745.1. Taxonomy (NCBI): domain Eukaryota; kingdom Metazoa; phylum Chordata; class Mammalia; order Primates; family Cercopithecidae; genus Macaca; species Macaca thibetana. The sequence continues at coordinate 80,600,429 of NC_065586.1, forward strand.
ATCATATGACAGATGATCATTTGATCATATTTTGCTCATATTTCTATACCTGAAACATACTTTATTTCTGAGTCTTACCATCATGATCCATACCCTAGCTCTCAATAGTCTTAATTTAGCTCTATTCTTCCTTCAGATATGAGCTCAGATTGTACTTTGAAGGGATACTTTCCCTGATCTACCACTGTCCACGGTTAGATCAAGCTCTATCACTTACCCTAATGACACCAATTCCTTTCCTTCAAACACTTGTCACAGTCTTAATATTTTATTATTTTATGATTATCTTATTTATTCTGTCTGCCCTCATTGTTATTTTGAAAATCCATGTGGTCAAGGTTCATGTCACTTTTTTGTTCAACATTGCATTACAAGTCCTTAATATGGCAACTCATACCTATTAAACCTAAAAAATAAAATATTGTTGAGTGAATCAATTGAATAAAATATCTTAGTTCATTTGTGCTGCTGTAAAAATACCTGAGACTGGGTAATTTACAAATAATACAGCTTTGGAGGCTGGGAAGCACATGATCAAGGTGCCAGCATTAGGTGTATGATGAAGAGCTCATACACCTAATGTATGAGGCCATGAGCACACTCTCTCAAGCCCTTTTGTATGGGCTTTAATCCTTTCCATGACTGCCCTATGTTCATGATTTAATCACCTTCTAAAGAACCCACTTCTTAATACTATCATCATTGGCCATTACATTTCAACGAATGAATTTTGAGGGACATATTTCAGACCATAGCAGTACTGTATTAGGATTCTGAAAAACAGAACCATTAGGATAGAGAGATGATAGATAGATAGATAGATAGATAGATAGATAGATAGATAGATAGATAGATAGATAAAGAGATTTATTTGAAGGAAATGTCTCAAGTCATTTGGAAGACAGGAAAGCCTGATGCTCATAGGACAGGCTGGAAATTCTAAAAAAAAATGTTGATGCTGCAGTCTTTAAGTTCATAGGTTGGAGACAAGCAGAATTTCTATGTTGCGGTCTGGAGACAGAATTCTTTCTCATTCAGGGGAGCACAATCTTTTCTCTAAAGGCCTTTAACTGATTGGCTAAGGTCCATCCACATTATAAAACTTAATCTGCTTTACATAATGTCTACTGATTTAAGTTAGTCACATCTAAAAACAAACACAAATTTCACAATAATATCTAGACTGGTTTTTAAAAAAGCAACTTGGCACCATACCCTAGCCAAGTTTACACACAAAATAAACTGTCACAGGCAGAGACCCCCACGTTTCATTCTCTCACTTCCTTCAATTCTTGGCAAGTACTTTCCTGACCAGCTTATTTAAAATTGTAACCTACACACCTCCATGCCACTTTTCTTCAAATTCTCTTTATTCTCACTTTCCATTTTATATGTTTTCACAGAATTTATTGCTAGTGGACATAAAATATATTTAACTTATCCACTTAGATATCTCCAACAAAATATAAACTCTAAAAGGGCAAGGAATTTTGTCAGTTTTATTTACACAGAAATGTCCTTGACGTTTGATAGGTTCTTAATAAGTACTTGTTGAATTAAGTAATTGAATACTGCATAAAATTTGATTATTGGAACCCCTACTTACTAGTTGCACAAATTTGTGAAGTCACTTAATGTTCTCAGGTTTTGCTTTATTCATGTGGAAAAGAGTTATTGAAATATATTATTTGACTGTACACTAAGTATAGTTCCTGATCCAATAGTATTAATGCTAGAATTACCATTATTTGATACCAGACATAAATTCAGAGACCTGTGACACTGCTTTGAATTCCTTTTTATTTGACCATCCCCAAATTAGCTCTGCCCCAGTCCGGACAAGGGAAAAAAAATAGACCTTAATACCACTGATGGTCAGTTGATAGATAATCAAGAGTTAATTGATAATAAATAGGTTTTGGCTTCTCTGTTTATTGGAATTGTTTAGATATGTTATTCTTGTGGTGTAAGAAAGTCTGTCTAAAAAGGTGGTGGTAAGATTACTGAACATTGAAATTATTATTTTAGATTCAAGAGGATAAGAGAAGATACAGAGGCCGTATTATAGAGTTGTTATAAATCCAGACCTGAATTTAGATTTTATAGACTCAAATTCTAGTTTCACTACTTACCAGCTATGTGATTTAAGCACCTTAAGTAAACTCTAAACCTCAGTTTCCTCAAATGTAAAATGGAATGATAAATGCATCTACCTCATAGGATCACTATAGATTTTAGGACAGATGATGTTTGGAAGGTACTTAGCATAACATTTAGCTCAAAATCGTTTTTTTTTGTTTTTTTTTTTTTTTTTTAAAGTTTTTCTTCTTGTTATTGCTGACATTACTCTGTCAAATGATCATCTTCAAAACTGAGGAAAAAGTCAGGACATAAATTCAGTTACTCTGAGGATTTTTACCACAGTAACATCCTTACCTTAAGGAACACTCTATATTGCCTTCCCCCTATAAAATATTGCTGGTATAAAATTAAACAACCTATTTATTAATATTACACTATGTGCCAAATCCTGTGTTCTGTGCATTAGTGTATGTTTTGAAGGTGGGTGTACCATGCAAAAATATTTGTGACATAGTCACTTAATGTAACAAGTTCCTATGAAAATGTATAATGTAAGACAAGATATGATAATGGGATATAAGAAATATATTTCAGGCATAGTTAGTAGAACTGGATCAGTTCCACAAACTTTTTTTAACAGATAAACTGGGTTGGTTTCACGGAAAAATTTTTGGTCAACAAAGACAGAGATGTAGTTCAAGCACCCCACAGTGAAATTAAAATTATTTGGCAATATAAATGTTAAAGGCTGCAGCTGTCAAATTTCATAGAAGCAATTATTCTATCTGATATCTTGAAAGTGATCTAACTCACATATTGATACTCCATCGACATGACCACAGACCATGGCCTCCCCAGGGATTCTGCCAGGCAGCAGCAGTGGTCCCAGCCTTAGCCAGTAAGCCAAAAATAATAACTACCTATGAATTGATGTTTGGAATTAGTTTTAGATGGAGGTGAGAATTTATCTCTTTCTTGTTTCCGGTCTCAGAAATAGTGCACTTAATCTCAACTTTCCTGGTTAACCATGCACAAAGTTGGCAGATTTATTGTTCTATCTATGTGCTTTGGTTTCATTTGTGTTATATAATTTATTTTCTGTTTAAATAAAAGAAAGTCACCTTCAGAATTTAGAAAATGAAGTATTAAATCATAAGCTTTCATATCAGATCTCTAAGAAAAATATTTTAATTTTTTACTTATCTTTATTGAATAACTTAATCCTTTAAGCAATGATACATTTTTATATTGCTCTCAGAAAGATGATTAATGATATCTGTTAAAATTTTTAAAATTACATCATCATTAAAACAACAATGTCATTACTGAGGCATTATCTTATATTTAGAAACACTAATGATTAAAGACGTAGGCACAGGATATTATTTATTATGACTATTTTTATTAAAATAAGTAAAATTGCAAAAAGTAAAAAAAGAAATTAAATATCCATCACTAAGTGAATTAGTGAATAAATTAATAAATATATGTCCATATCAAAAGATACTTTGCAGCAGCCATTTAGAAGAGGAATTGGACCTCTATTACCAGCAATTTGATGAACTAAACCGATGTTAAAAACCTTTTACTAACAACTCCAATGATAGGTGGTAATAGATGCTGAATTAAAAATGTGGTTTTCTTTTTAAAAACTATTATAGCTTAAAATGAAAGAAACAAAAAACAAAAATTCAAGTACCAAAACAATGATCATGATGAAAGCCAAAGCAATAGGTGTGTGAGCTGGTGTTTCTGCAGCCATGAAAGAGGTCTGGACTCCGTATTGTTGAGAAGGTTAGGTTTCAACCTTTACCTCCTCTAGGAAGAGGAGATGAAAGCCCAGATACTCGGGAGGTATGGAGTTACAACTTAAGTCTCTGAAAAAACAAAGACTGTTGGAATGGATATAATTCTAGATAAAGAATAAATCAATAATTTGATATATGAACCCAAAAAGTATACAATAAATCTAATGTTTCTTGCCAATCGGAGTAGAAAGAAATTATCCCATGGAAAAGTGAAATCATACCCCACAGAGTTTAGAGTCCAAATGTACTCTACCCAGTTGTCGTAAAGAAACCCCAAGTCAAAAAGCATTATTAAAAACTTGTGCCAAACAAGTGATGCCCCTGGACAAAATCAAAGTCGAAATTGTCCTAGCATGATATTTCAGAAACAAACATCATGTGGAATCCTATAAGGAAAAAACAAAAAAATGTGTACCTAAAAATAAGTTCACAGAAAAAATTTTTAAATATGTAATGAAACAAAACACCGTGTGTAGAAATAGAAAATGCAACAAATAAAAGGATTAGGACGCTCAAAAAATGAAGTAAAATAATTTGCATTAGGCTAATAAACAATTATGTGCAATGTTATTAGCAATATACTTTCAAAGTATAGAACCCACAAGGAAGAAAATTGGGAGGCCAAAGTGGATCACCTGAGGTTAGGTGTTCAAGACTAGCCTGGGCAACATGGCAAAACCCTGTCTCTACTAAAAACACAAAAATTAGTCGGGCACGGTGGTGCGTGCCTGTAATCCCAGCTACTCGAGTGACTGAAGTAGGAGAATCGCTTGGACCAGGGAGGCGGACGTTGTGGTGAGCAGATGTTAGGCCACTGTATTCCAGCCTGGGTGACAGAGTTAGACCTCGTCTCAAAAAAAAAAAAAAAAAAAAAAAAAGAAAAAGAAAGAAAGACAAAAGCTAATGAGCCTGTTACAAATTGTTTATTTTGTTTTATTTTTTTGAGATGGGGTCTCGCTCTGTTGCTCACTCTGTCACTGCAGCCTCGATTGCCCAAGCTCCACTATGCCTGGCTAAATTTTTTTTATTATTATTTTTCAAACAAGGTATCGCTATGGTGCCAAGCCTAATCTCAAACTCCTGGGCTTCAAGTGATCCTCTTGTCTTGGTCTCCCAAAATAATGGGATTACAGGCATGGGCCACCACACATAGCATGTTACACATATTTTAAACACATGAGTTAGAGCTGCACTAGGAACTTGAAGGTGACAAGAAAAGGAAGAAAAGGAAAGAAAAAAGAAAAAAAAAAGAAAATTTTTTTTTTAAGAAAAGAAGCATTAAATGACCAATGGGGATTCTTGTTCGTCACATTTCTACACTGCTTAAACTTTATTTATTCTGGAATTCTCATATAATGTAAGTTTCACAAGTATAAATTTCTTATATAATAATATATATTGCACATAAATACTTAAGTAAGAGGTACATATTATAATATTTTAGGTCCACCGATATAGCTCCCTTTTAAAAAAATACATACCAACATACATACCGACATACACACACACACACACACACACACAAACACACACACACACATACCCATTAGCTCCAGACATACCTACAACCCAATGAATACAAAAACACTGATTTCTAAAAGGAGGCAGTGTATTCAAGTCATATTCTTGTCACTGTCTTTTTTTGTTTCTATTTCTTAGTTCAGATTTCCTTCCTAGCACTTGTAATTATCAAGGATGAATAAGGGGTCACATAATTCATTTCATTAAAGATGCAATTAGATATTTTGCTTTCTCATTGTGAGACTGATTAGTGTGACTTTCAGGCAGTTGAGGGTGTCTTTATTTGGATTTAAAGCTAGTGCTAGACCTTTAATGAAGCTGTTAACAAACCTATATTCAATCTTTTAATTTTATGGAAGATAATATTATTCCACAGACATGAGTAGGAGCCATTCTTTCTTAACAGGATGCTCTAGCAAAAATTATGTGAGAGTCTCTGGAATCACATCCTGCTGCTACTAATATTAGCATCTATGTATTCAATCATTTTATCGATGCATGAGTCTGACTCAGCCTTCTAAAGCTTTTGCAGAGTAAAGAACTAGTTTGATCAAAGCACCATTTCTTGTGATAGGTTCTTCAAACTTATTTTCACTAATAAATAATCGTTTTTCAGGAAGAAGTTTGCCAAAGCATAGTTGCAGAAGTTATAGACTTTGGTCTTTAAGAAGATCAATGCACACTAGGCATTCCTCCTATAAACGCAATTCTTTACTGCAGCTTTGAACTGTTATTCACTTAGATTTTAGTGACTTCAGTGTTATTCTTTCTATACGGATGCCAAGCCTAGATTTCTTCTTTGTTTTAAATCAGGCAACATCTTTTCTCATATTCATTACCTCCATTTACATTTATATCCACTCGAAAAATGCAATACAATGTTAAGCAAAGTGAAATAGAGATTACTATGCCATTTGGGGAAAGAATAAATCAGTATTTCTGTCTGGAGAGACCAAAAAAAGGAGTTTATATAAGTTACATAATTTAACTTAATGAGGTCACCAGACACAAACTACAAATAACAATATTTCAAAAACCACAGGCATAATTCTTAAAAGATACAGCTATTTTAGCCTCTGGAAAGAGAAGCAGAACATTGTTAATTATAAACACTTTTTCTGGGACAATAATGTTTCTGCTATGGGTGGCTTCAATTAGATTTGGGGAAAAAATTCTGTACTTCCCTTTTAAGAGATGAGTCACGCAATTAAAACTTCTCTATTTCTTTTCTGTCCTCATTGTTCTCCAGAATTAGGAATAGTAACAGTCCTGAAATCGTGGATTTCCTTATCTAGAAAATGCAATATCTTCCCTTTCATTTGTCTTAAAATATTAGTACTGTTCTTCCTTATTGATAGGTGGGTTCTATGGAATTTGTATGAGTTATAAAAAGCTATGCATCGGGATGGATGATTTTTTTTAAAACGGTCTCCCATAAGGTTACTGCAGCACTTGAAGGAACATGGCTTAGCAAGCAGTTACCTTTGTGCAATGCAAATATTCTTTACTAGTACTTGACTGCCTTGTTAAGATTTATTCAGTTTCACTACTTATTAATTGTACTTATGATTGACATGGTGAATCAATTCTCTTGCTTTATAACTAAACAGTTGCTTTAAAACTAAACTTTATAGTTATAGTTCTGTTTTATAGCGACTTCTGTTGCTTTATAACTAAATAGTAGTTTTATAACCAAATACCACAAAATTAGCAGCTTCAAAACACATACACATATTATCCAAGTTACTGTTGATCAGAAGTCTGAAGACTCCTTACCTGGGTCATCCACTCAGAGTCTTACAGGCTGAGAGCCAGGGCTGCATTTTCATCTGAGGCTTGAGGTCATCTGTAAGCTCACATGGCCGAATTCACTTCCTTCAGGTCAAAGAATGAAGGCCCTACTATTGAAAAGACAAGAGGGAGAAATGATCAAACAGGCCCAAATGAAAGCTCTAGAAATGACAAAATAACTCAATTAGATATACAATGAATGAGATTACCAGCAGACAAAAATAAAACAAAAATAAAAATATTAAACTGAAAAGCAAGTCAAAATAAAATGCAGAGATTGAAGAGAAAGAGATGTCTAAAAAAGATGAAATAAAGTAAAAAACAAAATGGACTTTGTGACATGGAATAATGGCCTATCATATTGGAAGAAATGAAGACAAAGGGGATTGGGCATAACTGCTAATCATTTTCAAAAACTGTTGAAAAATATTAGTTACAAAGTTAGTAAGATGATAAATGTTAAAATATATCAACTAAATATATTAACTATAGATTCAAGAAGCATTATAGGACAGGCGCAGTGGCTCGTGCCTGTAATCCCAGCACTCTGGGAGGCCAAAGCAGGTGGATCAACCGAGGTGAGGAGTTTGAGACCAGCCAAGCCAACATGGTGAAACCCCATCTCTACTAAAAATACAAAAATTAGCCAGGCATGGTGGCACATGCCTGTAGTCCCAGCTTAAAGGGAGACTGAGGCAGGAGAATTGCTTGAACTCAGGAGGCAGAAGTTGCAGTGAGCTGAGATGGCACTACTGCACTCCAGCCTACACAGCAACAGAGCAAGACCCCATCTCAAAAAAACAAAACAAACAAAACAAAAAACCTTGCACAAGATACATATAAAATCATAAGAATCATAAATATTCTAGAAAATGTATTAATATGAAAGACAAAAAAATTAAGTGAAACCAAAGTAAAACATAAACATATTACTTCACATATAGCAGAATAGCAGCACACAAACTGCTGACTTCTCAACAGAAATCATTGTAGCTGGAAGACTATAGAATGATGTCTCAAACCACTGAATGAGGATAACTGTATTATAAGAATTTTACATCCAAATTGAGAGAGGTGATACTGAAAGACCCAAGTTAAGAAAAATACTAAATACTAAATAGTACTCTTTGGGGAAATGTAGAGGTATAATACAGGTTATAATGATTTAATCTGAATTAGTCTAAATAAATATTGACTGTAAAATAACAATAATAATATTTTGGGGTTTTAAGTATATAGTTTTGTAAAACAACTTTTACAGAAAAAGGATTAAAAATTAATAGGGTATTCCACAGGCCTTGAGTTTTCCAAAAAAAAAAAAAAAGTAATTTTAGAAACATAACAAATCTTAAGAATGTGCATTATAATCTCTAGAGTGACCAATAAACTAAAAAGGCGAGTCCACATTAATGGTGAAAGACAAAATTATTTCCTCAGATCAAGAACAAGGCAAGGATGCTCATTCTCACTATTCCCATTTAATGATATTCTCGATTTAACAATCATCAATGATGTGATACACAACATGAAATGAATAAATAATAACCTGTTGTTATATCCATGAGAAAGGTAGTCTCATAAGAGAGAATCTTAATTCAGATGATTAATAAATTCCTAAATTTAGAAACATGACTTCTTTGAATTGAACCAAATGATGAATGCCCCAATAGGACCTTTTCACTGTTTGTGGGCAGACACTGTGGTATATACTTCTCATTCATCATCTCACTGAATAGTAATAAATTCAAGTATTTTAAGATGACAATAGTAGATGTTTAAAGAGGTTAGAGAATTTTTCCAAGGCTACAACAGATAATAAGTCAAATAATTCAGATTCAAGGTAGGCAGTGTCATTTTAAATTCTGAATCTTTAACCACTATCATTTTCCTGAATCTACTGTCCTTTATTATCACTAGCAAATTGGTTCAACTCAGTTTACACATTTTTAAATTTGGAAAGTATACCTTCTCTAAAAATGGTGAGAAATAAAATAAAGTTAAATCTAAATTTAACTGTATTTCATCAGTTTAAATGACCTTACACACACTGTTCATTCTCATAACCAAGTGCCTTCTTTAAATGCCAAGAATATGCCTACCAGTGAATCTAAACTTTAAGGATTTATCTTAAATATATAAAATTAGAAGAGTAAACAGTTCAAAATATTCCTATGGGTGGTTAGAATTCAGAGAAAACTATTCTCTCTAGCTTGTACAATTTTGACTTGACTCTCTCTTCTCAGCCCATTCTTTCAATATCTAGGACTGTTGAACTGAAACATCTGTTGGCTTCTCCATCACGCCTCACAAAAGATAAATATGGGCTAACGTTTGTCTCTGAAGTTGTTTTAGCTAATTGCCTCAACAGGAAGAGTATTTCAAAGAGATTCTGCCAGATTTCCTATGCATGGAAGCATAACCAGATAAAAATAAAATCCCTCATTCATCTGTGTGCATTACTTAAAAAATATGCCACCTACTGTGCACAGAAAATTATCTGGCAACTCTAGACCAATTAGTAGGGCCAATTACTTGTGATTTGGGATGTAAATAATTTCACAAAGTTCCACCAATGAACACTGTAATCCTTTGACCTTGTCAAGAAGCACAAAATACTGTTGAGCCAAGATACATATTTATTTGTTTTTCACATACAGTGAGCGCTAAGAGGGTCAAATGAACAGAGTTCTCTCCCCTTTTTTTTTTATTTCTTAGTCCTTCAGAAGTGGCCATCTGTGTTGGCACTGCTTCTTGGCCAGCCAAAATGCAGGTTCCCCAGATATTTTATTTTTTCTATTTTATCTCAAAATTTGTTCTACACTGCCAATCCTTTGGATATGAAGCTCTGGCTATGACTTTGAGGAAAATTTTCCCAGCTGTTCACATAGGTTTCTTATTAAATCTCCCTGCCAATATAAACTACAGCTTAGATTTCATATTTTTTTAAAAAATTAAAAGCTAATTTATGTTGTACATTTCTAAATCCCAGTACCACCAATACCTTCAATAATTGTACAGAATGCATCTGCTTGATTTTTTTTTTCTACTTTCATATATCTATTCAGGACCTGGCATAGTATCAGTATCATTCAATAAATATTTGTTGAATGAATGAATTAATGAGTGAAGATCATATTAGGGTTGATGTCAGTCTTCTAACAAATGGACACTAAAGTACAGAAAACCTTTTTTTGAGGAAGAAAATGTTAGTTGTTAACAATTTAAATCTAGTAGAGTCACGTTTTTCATTAGAATAGACAGAAAACTACAAGAGTGACTTGTGTTTGTATTGATAGAAACACTATACAGAAAATATATAATCATTCAATTTGCTGATGATTAATTAAAATTAGCCAGTTTGTGGTCATTAAGCTGCTTTGAATATATTATCTTTAATTTAGAAGGAAATATAAACATACTGAGTGTGATCCACTCATTTTGGAGTTAAGAATTTTAATTGGAAATTTTATTGAAGGTTTGCAATTTAAAATGTTGTTTTCTGAAGGAGCATGGGAACTTCACACCAAAATATGGCTCCCAGGTATACTGAGTATTTTGAATTAAAGGCCCTTAAAAATCAATAGACACTGGAAGAGGCTTTTCCCCTATCTACATAAAGATCAGATGCTTCCCCCTCCACCCTACAAGGATAACAATAGTGTTTTTTTTTTTTTTTCTCCCCCTCTGATACAGTTTGGATGTGTGTCCCTGCCCAAATCTCACATCAAATTGGAGGAGGGGCCTGGCGGGAGTTGATTGGATCATGGTGGTGGATTTCCCCCTTGCTGTTCTCATGATAGTGAGTAAGTTCTCATGAGATCTGATGGCCTAAAAGTGTGTGGCACTTCCCCCTTCACTCTCTCTCCTGCTGCCATGTGAAGAAGGTGTTTGCTTCCCCTTCACCTTCCGCCATGATTGTAAGTTTTCTGAGGCTTCCTAGTCAGGCTTCCTGTTAAGCCTGTGGAACTGTGAGTCAGTTAAATCTCTTTTTTTCATAAATTACCCATTCTCAGATAGTTCTTTATAGCAGTGTAAGAACAGATTAACGCATCCTCCCTGTTATCTCATTATCTGTTGGAGAAAAGAAGACCAAGAATGTAACCACACCTCAATAAACTCTCACAAGATAATATCTGTCTCTTAGTCTCATTCAATTTCCAAAGAGAAGTATTTACAGGTTAATCTCTGTTCCTTGATTCATTAATTCTCTCTAGTAAAAATGTATTGCCCCTCAATAAATTTACATATATTCCCCACCCCCTCTGAAATAAGGCTATATATAAGTATCTGGGCCCCATAGTGGGGTTGGGTCAATCATTTTGTTGCTCTCCCCCATGTTCACATTAATACATCTATATACTTTTTCTCCTATTAATCTGCCTTTTGTCAGTTGATTTTTCAGTGAAACTTCAGAGAGCAAAGGAGAATTTTTCCTTTGGCCCCTACACTTACACAGAGCACTACTTTAAAAAGTTACTCTTTAAAGGCTCTCAGATTCATAGTGCAGAAGTACATATACTATACAGCATATAGTACAGTATAAATGCAAGAAGAACTTAGTATAAATTGAAACTATTGTAAAATACCAACAAAGATTTCTTCAGTTAGCAAAATCATCAAAGTGAAATATATCTAATGTCCTTACTCATAACAGCAGATTAAAAACAAATCTATTTAATTCATTTAGCTCTAGGTAATGCAAACTACTAGATTTATTTCTTCTCTTAATAAAAATCAAAATCATTGGTTTTAAACTGACTTCTTAATAGCACCAGTTACAAAGGTCTTACAGTATTTCTATGCTTGTAATTGTTTCTTCTTATGACCACCAGCAAGGTACTGACTAATACAAAATGACAGATTTTTCTTTATTTCACTCATGTAAACAACATATGAACTATAAATAGTCTATAATAGCATATTATGTATGCAAGTTTGAAGCATGTAACTTCATATAACTGAGCATTAAATGTAAAATGGCTACAAAGGCTAACTCTCTCATCTCTAGCTCTGTAAATTACGACTTGTCAGTGGCCAGAAAAATAGTCTCACTTCCTCTGATATTCTAGGGAAATAATCCACCCTGCCAAGGACCTAGGTTTTAAATCTCATGACCTATATAAAAGGCAAAGCTTGTAAAAAGTTTGTTTTCTATATGGTAATTTCTGTCTATCACAAAGTCAGGGACTAGCTTCCTCTTCATTTGTGTCTATAAAACAGACAGAGCAGTATGCTCTATAAGATAGTGGTTTCCAAGTATTTTGTATAAAACATATTTCTTCTGTCTGGATGTATTGTTTTACAATGATAACAATCTTAGAAAAGAAAACACATCCTTCAAATGACTGAAGAGTATGAAAATAAGTAATTAAAAATTAAAGTTATTGGAGCTTCAAATTATTTTGAGCCTTAAGGGAATGTAAACATGGGTCCTGAATCATGTGATAGGCAGCTGTAACCTTTATTCCTCTGATTATAGATCAGCCTTTTGTTTATCTACACTGTTTTGTAAAATGTTATAAAAGACTAAAAGGCACCAGGGAAGGCCCTTTCCCTCTTAAATGTAGATTTTCATTATAGATTAACTTTCCCCTTCTCTTACATAAAGACCTCATAACTATCATATTGTCTAAGATGGAATGTTAAATAGACTCTTTAAATTGAACGAAAAAAAAGATGTTAAAAAAACAGCTTTAACCAGTCAAATTGCTGTAACTCATAAACCAGCCTTCTATGGAAAATGTTGTAATCTTATTAAATTTTTTTTGTTTTCTGCCTATGTAAGCAAGAGCTTAACTTTTCAGGTTTGAAGCACTGACTCCGTTCCTTTGGAATGTGTTATTTAACTTTGCAGTTAAATAAATTCTTTTGTACTGGATTCTGATCCTTTCAGTTATTTCACTTCGACAAGAGGAATCCATATCCTTTACCAAAGAGCAGTGGATGAACAGGACTTATCATCCTTTCTTCTACTGCGTTGTTTTTAACCAGATTTGCATAGTGTCAAGATTATTTTCCTCTAATTGGATGCACTGTCAAATCCTGAGTCTTTGACTGGATAGAGGGGAAGTGTAGTGAAAGCCCTGGTAAGCTCCAACACGCTAATATTTTAAAATAAAACAATCAATGTTCTTATTAAGCAGATATTATTATAATAAATATTTCTATAGTATCTGAAATTACCATTAAGAATAATGTAGTTAAGATTTTTTGGTCGCAAAGTAGAGGTATCCATTTTGAAGCAGCTTTAATAATGAATTCAAGGATGCTAAGGTACTTTAGAAAATTCAAGAAGACGAACAAGAGTGAGCCGTAGCAACAAGCTAGAAAACAGAGCTCAGAACACCATCATAACTATTTTGCTGTCTTCTGTATATACCCAACTCTAAACCTGCTTAGGTCCTCATCTATTTGTCTGCGTATCTAACCCAAGACCAGTTATTATTTCTCTAAAAAAAAATGTAACTCCTTGTCCTGGCAGTAGACCTTGAAACTCAAAAAGGACACATGACCTAAACTGTGTCAGTCCAGCTCCTTACTCCAAAATTTGAGAAGTGGGATAGAGAAAGAGAGAATATGCTTCCCAATATGCTTTAGTGATACCAGATTAAACAAATAAAAATACAGGTTGCTCAATTACACTTGAATTTCAGATAAACAGCAACTAACTGTCAGCACCTATTTACACTAAAACATTATTCACTGCTCAGAGGAAATAAAAATGTAACTGAGCATCCTCTATTTCATCTGGGAAACTTGGCACCTTTTGATGATCTTATAACACATAAAAAGGGATTTTCAGTGACAATTCTATACAAAAGATACTGTGGTTTTCATCTTTACATGACTTCTTTGTAGAAAAAAAGGTGGAAACTAAAACTTCTGGCTTGAAGCACTCCACCTTAAAAAAAAAAAATCAGTTAAACATAAGAAAGATTTGCTTAAAACAGTGAATGGCTGTTTTTAACTTTGGTGACCTACTATACATCTAAATTTTTAAAAGAACAAAAAAATAGAGAGTATGGTCTAATTCCTATACCTCTTTCCTCTTTCAAGCTCTATAGGAAAGTAAAGAAAAGGAAAAGAAAAAAAAAAAAACAGAAGTCATTTGAAAAAAATATTAAAGAAATTTATTTTGAAAACTCATTCCCTAATAACAGGTCAGAAAAGCAGGATGGTGATATTTATGAAAGGACAACTAGCCTAGCCTGGTTGGATAAATGCAAGAAGAACTTAGTATAAACTGAAACTTTATTGTAAAGTACTGACAAAGATTCTTTGCTTAGTCAGCCTCCTAGACCTTCTCGTAGGCCCATCTGTGCACTGCTTTAAAAAATACAGTTTAGCAAGAACTCTGTTAAATCAGTTTAACACCCCACCCTTGATCTCTGATCACTCTCACTATATGATCAGTTTCCTCATCCTCCATCATCCCCCCGATGATGTCTGATCTCCCGAGTCAGCCTTCAGCAACAATCTTGTTAGGTCAGTTTAGCCAAAATACCCTGTGCCAGTTGATGATCTGAATTGGGTCACTCTTCTCATACCCAACTAAATCAGAGTTGAGAGGCCACGTGGAAAAAAAGCACTCAGAGTACATAGCATTGCTCTAGAAATGTAATTCTCTGCACATATGATGGCTGAAATAGCCTGTGTTAACCTGAAACCTGTTTATCTATAGCTGCTGAGATAATTTGCTGTAACTCTAGGACTAATTTTGCCACCACCTCTGCCCACCAATTAGAGCTTGCCACCCTCCCCCGCTCCCCCGCCAAAGCTTTACTAATACCAATGAACTTTCTCTTGGGACCACAAGTAACATTACTCCTTTTTTATAAAACCCCCAACTTTCTCTTTGCTCTTCAGATATACTGAAGAGTTTCCAGTCTGTATCTATGGCTCAAACTGCAATTCTTTCATGTCAAATAAAATATAAGAGATTCATCTCTAGACTTTTATTTTGACCTCCACATGCCTACCCCTTGATGTTTCCTCTTCACAATTTCTTATCCACTGACCTGTGGATCCACCCTGTTTCTTGGCTATAAATTCCTACTTGGCCATACTGTATTAGGAATTGAACCCAATCTCCTTCTCCCACTGAAAAATTCTGTTGCAATGGTCCTTTTACCTATCGCAATCATCCTGAATAATGCCTGACTTACTATGTGTAACAAATGTCATCCAATTTTTTTTTTTATTTAACAATATCAATATGAAAGTTAACTGGCTTTGGAAGTGAATGCTAATTCTAACAGATAAATTTATGTCTACTCATATGACAAACATTTATTCAGCAGAAACATAAAAACACCTAACAGGAATGAAATTGGTCTTACTAGGAGTTTGAGTTATTGGCCTTTATCCTCAGTGCCTTTCAAAAAGTCCAGTAAATATACATTAGCTAAAAGCAAATGTCCTCTGATTATCCAATGTTAATAAAATAAAAACTGAAGTTAAAATAATGTCTACAGGCTTTTGCTCACCAAGTTTATTCATTAAAAGTATCATTGAGATAATCTGTATAAAAATATCCAGTATTCCCATTTCAGGAAGTATTGCTTTTTTATACTAAATATTGCTGTTATTTATAATCTAAGTTTTGCTTAATTGATAACTTAAAAGATTTAAACATACACAAAACACTTGCCTAAAATTCATTAATTTGTTAGAGAATAGTATTGCTGCTTTCAGAAAATTCCTCAAGAAAAATATTATTTAATTAAGTAAGCACAGAATTTAAAAGAAATATTAAGGCATTATGAATATTCACAAAGCTAGTGAGGTTTAGAAAAATGGGACATTTTGTTTACCAAACTAAAATTTTATTTAAAAAACAAATACAAATTAATCCTTTTAGCCCTAGAAAAGCAGTTAAGAATAATCTGAAAAATAATGGACCTGTAAAATCTGTCTTGTTGCCTCCAAAAAATAATGATGTAGAATCAAAGTTTAATTTTGAAACAATTAAAAACATAAGAAGGGTTTTCAATGACTGGCAAGTTAGTTACCCTGATTAACTTAAATATCTTTCTACTGAAACATTAATCTAGGGTTCTAGTTTAAGTATTTGCATGGATATAGAATCAAGAACCTTAGATTTAATTTCATAGTGCCTAGGAAAGAATTGTTATGTCCTTGTCTCAGTGGGTAATCTTGAATAATTCACTTATGTCCTCAGTTTCTTCATCAGTTTTATGGAATGATGACACATAGCCAATTAACTCACGCTATTAGGAGCAAATAAATGATCTGTAGGTTATTCAGATCCTCCTATTTGTCTCATATGAATCAGCATGTTACAGTCTCTATGTTGGTGTTGGCCATGCTCTCCAAATTCTATTTCTCTACCCCATGGGCTCACAATTTGACTACATTTCTCGGTATTCTCTGCATGAGAACACTGTCAAAAATGATCAATGCCACTCTCAGGCCTTGCTTTGCAAAACCTGCACAATCATTCATGATCTCTCTCCCTTCTTCTTTGCAGAGTCAAATGCTGAGAACCCAGTGGAAGACTCCAAGACCTTAGGGGATTGTCCAGTCGCTTGTCCAACCCATAGTCCATGGGCCACATGTAGCTCAGGACGGCACTGAATGCGGCCCAATACAAATTCATAAACTTTCTTAAAACATTATGGGTTTTTTTGTGACTTTTTTTTAGTAGCTCATAAGCTATGATTAGTCGTAGTGTATTTTATGTGTGGCCTAAGACAATTATTCTTCTTCCAGTGTGGCACAGGGAAGCCAAGAGATTGTACACCCGTGCATTAGACAGAACAAGCAGCAGAAACGGATTAGATCATTATACAACATAGGTATGCATCAAAGCACAGCATAAAATTTTTTGTGTTCCATAAATATATACAATTGCAATGTGTCAATTAAAATGAATAAATACAAATAGATAGGTGGCTGGATGCTGTGACTTATGCCTGTAATCCTATTACTTTGGGAGTCCAAGGCAGGCAGATCACTTGAGCCCAGGAGTTCGAGATCAGCCTGGGCAACATGGCAAAACCCTGTTTCTACAAAAAATATAAAAAGTTAACTGGGCATGGTGGCACGTGCCTATAGTCCCAGCTACCTGTGAGATTGAGTTGGGAGAATCACCTGAGCCCAGGAAGTCGAGGCTGCAGTGAGCCACGATGGCGCCACTGAACTCCAGCCAGGGCAACAGAGTAAGACCCTGTCCATCTCCCAGATAGCTCCCCAAAAGTAGGCAAATCATTACTCTCAGATTCAGATGGTTTTCAAATAAATGTGTGTAACAGACCTTACTACCATAAATAGAAAGATGGTTACACACATAAACTCAACTGCCATGGAGTCATTATCTTTATTGTATGCTGATTTCTTATATAATACTGTAATATGATATGAGGAAATAACAATGATAGCTAAAATGTATTGAATATAGATTATATACCAAGCAGTTTCAAGCACAACATGTGATTGATCTCAATTAATACAACAAACCACATGAGGAAAACATATTATTCCTATTTTACTGACACGAAATTGAAGCTTAGGAATGTTAAATAACTTGCCCATACTCATGAAGTAGAAAGTGTTGAACTAGGACTGTCTAACTGTCAAGTCCATGGCATTCACTAAACTACAGTATGAAGAAGCAACCTGGAATGACAGCCAGGACACCAGGAATGTAAACTCAGCCCTAACACTAATATTAAGGATATGATCCTGAGAAGAGATTATTTTTCTTATCTGGGCCTCAAATTTCTCCGGTCTCTTCCAGCGTTAATTTTTTGTTATTCTTATCCAGGATCAAAAAGCTTAGAATTGCTTGGAGACTAATGACCTTCTGCATCAACTTTGCTGGTGCTTAAGTGTTTATCTCCTGAAATAGAGGACATTTCTTAAAATTCTGATTAAAAATCTAAAAAAATAACTGTGACATTAATATCAAAAGTTTGAAGCAGGTGTTAATCTGTGTTTGGGTATTTTTCTATTCAGAATACCCTTATGATGTGCTTCCCATATATACATAAAACCTATTTAGAGAAATAACTTTGTAAGTAGGGTTGCAGAACATCCTGTATATACACAGGACCTGCTGTATAATTAATGATATTTTCCTGTATCCTATATTGACTTTGTCAGAATGCTTTAAAAGCCCTCTATTCAGTCGTTCTGTTAATTTGTTTTTAAAGTCAGCAGTTAGAGTTATTTTTAGACTATAGTAATTAGAGTTTAAATTACTTAAAAGATGGCAACACTAGGTGAATATCATACCACTGAAAATAAAAATTTGAACAATTCCTTATGATCTCTCCTGCAAACTTGGTTGTGGGAAAACTCAAATGGAGGAATAAG
Source organism: Macaca thibetana thibetana (assembly GCF_024542745.1). Lineage (NCBI taxonomy): Eukaryota > Metazoa > Chordata > Mammalia > Primates > Cercopithecidae > Macaca > Macaca thibetana. The sequence continues at coordinate 80,618,968 of NC_065586.1, forward strand.
AATTAAACGTACTAATTTTTCATATTCAAAAAAGAAAATGACCATTCTTTTGGCTAAAATCCCAGGTTCTGAACAAGAAAACATCTTTAGAGATAACCTCAGATTAGTAAATCTGCTCCCAAAAATCAGCCAATCAGCAGCAGTCTCAGAATAATAACTATACTTTGGAAAGTTAGCAAATCAGTTACAGTCCCAGGCTTCTGAAAGTCAGCCAATAAGTAATTCGCTCCGGTGACCGCATTACTGAAAGTCAGCCATCAAGAGTGGCCTTTCTCCCAAGACCTTACTAACATAGGTGCATATCTGTCAATCCCTAAACACTTCTGCTCCTGAAAATCTGACAATTCTAGAACACTGACCTTCCCAAAACCTTACATAAAATTAACAAAGCTGTGCCTTCCAAGAATGGGTCTCCCTTGCAGGCAAATGGAAAGTTCATTGTTTACATCAGATGTGAATTCTATTTATTCATTCACATATTTCCAATATTTTGACGGTTCAACCCCTGTTTACAGTTATTTATGAGTTCAGACTTGTGAGTGACAGACTTGCCCAGACACTGTGAGATGAGCAAATTTAATTTCTTCATTTCTTCTGGTAATTACTGTTAACTTTCTTTTAATTGTATATATTTGAAAGTGCCTCTGTAGTATAATAGATAACACATTGAACTCCTAAAATTGTGCATATTAGAGCCCCCAATGGAAAAAAAATAAGTGTAAATGTTTGGACAAATAACCTAAGAGGTGGTCATTTATTAAACAAGGAAAAATTATTTTGAAGCAATTTGTATAATACGCAACTGTTCATTTAATATCATTCAATATCAAAAATGGTGGAAAGTAACATATAAACCAGCATATACTAACAATAGGCATAAGAGATGTCTGATTTATTCAACTAGTACCAAAAAAAGTCATAAATTAACACCCTTTGACAATCATCTCCAGATTTCCCCGTTCCTCATTTCCTGGCAAACACCATTTTACTCTGCTTCAATGAATTATTTTCATATCTTGGCTATGATGCTTCAATGAGTATGGATGGAGGGTATAGATATCTATTTGAGATTTTGCTTTCATTTCCTTTGGATATTTACTCAGAAGTGGAGTTGCTAGATCCTATGGTACTTCTGGTTTTAAAATTTTTTTAGGAACCTCTCATACTGTTTTTTTTATATATATAATGTCTGTACTAGTTTACAGTTCTACAAACAGTTTACAATGGCAGGCTTCCTTTTTCTCCACCCCCTTGCCAACACTTGTTATCACTTCTATTTCTTTATAATGACCATCTTAACAGATGCGAGTTAATATCTTATTGTTATTTTGATTTGCACATTGAGGACCTTTTCATGGACCTTCTGGCCATTTGTTTGTCTTCTTTGAAAAAAATGTCTATTCACTGACACCAACAAAGATTGTTATTGACATTGCCAGTGCCAGAGCGAAGAAACTTATTGACAGCTAAAGCTACTGCTGTACTTCTTTATAATTTACTCACTTCCCCAGCTCCTCCTCCAAAGCCATTACCTTTTCAGAGTTTAAATTTTTGGTTCCACACTCTTCTAATTGGGAGATAATGTGCAAGAAGGGCCAGAGGAGTAATAGCCTCCCCATTTTTTTTTTTTTTTTTTAATTTTCTCTGTATTTCTTAAGGGTAGACAGCTCTATTCAGCCTTCCTTCTTGTAATTTCCTTCTGAGTTCGTACTCTTAGATAGGTTTTTACACATCGCATATAGTGTTTTCATCCTCCCCATGTATTTCAGTAGGTTCTTTTGCTTTCAGGATTTAGAAGCATTGCCAAAGACAGCCAGGAAGAAGGAAGCTGTAGAGGTAGTTTTTGTTTGTTTATGCTTTTGTGGTGGAGGGATGGGGCAAGAGATAAGAGGCTGTTACCTCAGTAAAAACCTTCAGGCCACAAAGCAAAAAGTTGCATAGCCACAGTGAAGATCTAATTGGATCTAGTTTTTAAGTCACAGTTATTGCCAATGTAGGTTAAGTTTTGGTTTTGGAGCTTTTATACATAATACTTTAATTAGGCATCACAGTTTTGCAACCTCTGCTCCAAACAAAAATAGATTTTTTTTTTTTTTTGAGACAGAGTCTTGCTCTGTCACCCAGGCTGGGGTGCAGTGGCCGGATCTCAGCTCACTGCAAGCTCCGCCTCCCGGGTTTAGACCATTCTCCTGCCTCAGCCTCCCGAGTAGCTGGGACTACAGGCGCCCGCCACCTCGCCCGGCTAGTTTTTTGTATTTTTTAGTAGAGACGGGGTTTCACCGTGTTAGCCAGGATGGTCTCGATCTCCTGACCTCGTGATCCGCCCGTCTCGGCCTCCCAAAGTGCTGGGATTACAGGCTTGAGCCACCGCGCCCGGCCTAGTTTTTTTTTTTTTTAAAGAGAGTTTAATCTCTGAACTCTCAATGATTCATATATACACATAACATCTGTGATGTTATATTATGGTCTGAGTATAAAGAGAGCCTCATATAATAAATTTGGAAGTGTTCCCTCATTTTTAATTTTCTGGAAGAGTTTGAGAAAGACTGGCGTTAGTTAACTCTTCTTTAAGTGCTTCGTAGAATTCACCGGTAAAGCTGTCTAGTTATGGATTTTTCTTTGTTGGCAGGTTTTCTATTACAGACTCAATATCCTTAATGTTGTTCTCATCAGATTTTTTATTTCTTTATGACTCAGTCTTGATAGGTTGTGTGTTTCTGGAACTTATCCATTTCTTCTAGGTTATCTAATTTGTTGGCATAAAACTTCATTTGTTGGTTTACAGTAGTCTCTTATGAATCTTTGTATTTCTTCAAAGAAGAACTTAACAATTGCGGTAACAGTTCTAATATCTCTTTTATTTATAATTTAATTTGAGTCTGTTCTCCTTTTATTCTTTGTTAGTCCAACTAATTTTGCCAACTTTGTCTTTTCAAAAAACAACTCTTAATTTTATTGATCTTTTATTTAGACCCTATTTCATTTATTTCTTCTCTGATCTTTTTTATTTCCTTTCTTCTGCTGACTTTAGGCTTAGTTTGTTCTTTTTCTTATTCTTTGATATATAAAATTAGGTTGTTTATTTAACTATCTATCTATCTATTTATTTATTTATTATTATTTTTTTTTTTGAGACTGAGTCTAGCTCACTCTGTTGCCCAGGCTGGAGTACAGTGGCGCAATCTTGGCTCAGTGCAAGCTCTGTCTCCCAGGTTCACACCATTCTCCTGCCTCAGCCTCCCGATTAGCTGGGACTACAGGTGCCCACCACCACTCCCGGCTAATTTTTTGCATTTTTTAGTAGAGACGGGGTTTCACCATGTTAGCCAAGATGGTCTCGATCTCCTGACCTCATGATCCACATGCCTCAGCCTCCCAAAGTGCTGGGATTACAGGCGTGAGCCACCGCGCCCACCTGTCTTTTTATTAATGTAGGCATTTATCACTATAAACTTTTTTCTTTGAATTACTATTGCTGTATCAAAAAAGTTTTGGTATGTTGTGTTTCAATTTTCATTTCCCTTAAGATATAATTTTTTATTTCCCTTTTGCTTTCTTCTTTAACTCATTGCTTGTTCACAAGTGTGTTGTTTAATTTACACATTTAAAAATTTTAAATTGACTGTATTATTTGTATGTAGTTTTACACCATTGGGATTATGGGGAAAGGATTCCCTATTTCATAAATGGTGCTGGGGAAACTGGCTAACCATATGTAGAAAGCTGAAACTGGATCCCTTCTTTATACCTTATACAAAAATTAATTCAAGATGGATTAAAGACTTAAATGTTAGACCTAAAACCATAAAAACTCTAGAAGAAAACCTAGGCAATACCATTCAGGCCATAGGCATGGGCAAGGACTTCATGTCTAAAACACCAAAAGCAATGGCAACAAAAGCCAAAATTGACAAATGGGATCTAATTAAACTAAAGAGTTTCTGCACAGCAAAAGAAACTACCATCAGAGTGAACAGGTAATCTACAGAATGGGAGAAAATTTTTACAATCTACCCATCTGACAAAGGGCTAATATCCAGAATCTACAAAGAATGTAAAAAAATTTATAAGAAAAAATCAAACCCCATCAAAAAGTAGGCAAAGGGTATGAACAGACACGTCTCAAAAGAAGACATTTATGCAGTCAAAAGACATATGAAAAAATGCTCATAATCACTGGCCATCAGAGAAATGCAAATCAAAACCACAATGAGATACCATCTCATACCTGTTAGAATGGCGATCATTAAAAAGTCAAGAAACAACAGGTGCTATGAAAAAATGCTCATAATCACTGGCCATCAGAGAAATGCAAATCAAAACCACAATGAGATACCATCTCATACCTGTTAGAATGGCGATCATTAAAAAGTCAAGAAACAACAGGTGCTGGAGAGGATGTGGAGAAATAGGAACACTTTTACACTGTTGGTGGAACTGTAAACTAGTTCAACCATTGTGGAAGACAGTGTGGTGATTCCTCAAGGATCTAGAACTAGAAATACCATTTGACTCAGCCATCCCAATACTGGGTATATACCCAAAGGATTATAATTCATGCTTCTATAAAGACACATGCACACACATGTTTATTGTGGCACTATTCACAATAGCAAAGACTTGGAACCAACCCAAATGTCCATCAGTGATAGACTGGATTAAGAAAACGTGGCACATATATACCATGGAATACTATGCAGCTATAAAAAAGGATGAGTTCATGTCCTTTGTAGGGACATGGATGAAGCTGGAAACCATCATTCGGAGCAAACTATCGCAAGGACAGAAAATCAAACACTACATGTTCTCACTCATAGGTGGGAATTGAACACTGAGAACGCTTGAACACAGGATGGGGAACATCACACACTAGGGCCTGTCATAGGATGGGGGAATAGGGGAGGGATAGCATTAGGAGATTTGCCTAATGTAAATGATGAGTTAATGGGTTCAGCACACCAACATAGCACATGTATACATACATAACAAACCTGCACGTTGTGCACATGTACTCTAGACCTTAAAGTATAATTTTAAAAAATTAAAAAAAAGAAAAATACTTGAAAATACTTCAATTTTCTCATGGAATTTTAAAGTCAGCTAAGTCAACTTGGTCTACAGTGTTGCTCAAGTAAGCAGTTTCCTTATTGATTTTCTGCCTGGATAATCTAAACATTGTTGAAAGTGGGATATTGAAGTCCCACACAATTATTGTATTGCTATTTTTCTCTTCAGCTCTGTTAATATCAGTTTTATATATTTAGGTGCTAAAATGTTGTGTGCACATATATTCAGAATTTGCATATCCTCCTCTTGATACATTGATCACTTCATTGTTATATAATGACCTTCTTCCTGTCTTGTGACAAATTTTGACTGAATGTCAATTTCTTTTTTTAAATATATGTATAGTAGTAACCCCTGCACTCTTTTGCTTACCATTTTCATGGAATATCTTTTTCTGTTTTTTCACTTTTAGCCAATGTGTGTCCTTAAGTTTAAGTGAGTCTCTCTTACAGGCAGCATATTGATGAACCTTATTATTATTATTATGTATTTAGTCAATTACTTTGTGTCTTTTGATTGGAGAATATAACTTATTTACATTTAAAGTAGTTATTGATAAAGACATATTATTTCAATTTCGTTGTTTTCAGTTTTATAGTTCCTTTATTCCTTTCTTCCTATCTTGTCTTTCTGTGTTACTTGATTTTTTTATAATAATATGTTTGTATTCCTTTTTTTTATCCTTTGTGTATCTATGAGAGGTTTTTGTCTTGGTGGCTATGTTGAGGCTTACATAAATTGTTTCACACTTAAAACATTCTATTGCAAGTTGAAAACAACTCAACTTCAATCACATGCAAAACTCCACTTTTACTCCTCCCCCACATTTTATGCTATTGATATCACAGTTTACATCATTTTATAATGTGTATCTATTAACAAATTATTATAGCTATAGTTATTTTTAATACTTTTGTCTTTGAATTTTTATACTAATGTAAACAGTTATTTATATATTACCCTTACAGAACTAGAGTAATCTGAATTTGAGTATACATTTACCTTTGCTAATGAGTTTTATGCTTACATATGTTTTCATGTTGTTGCTTGGCATTTTTTTATTTCACCTCAAAGAGGTTCCTTTAGCATTTCTGTAATGGAGGTCTCCTTGTGGTGAACTACCTCAGATTATGTTTCTCTAGGAATGTCTTTATCTACATTTTTGAAGGACAGCTCTGTGAGATGTAGTATTCTTAGCTGTCAGTTCTTTCTCTCTCAGTTCTTAAATACCTCCTCTCATTTCTCCTTGGCTTGCAAGGCTCCTGCTGAGAAGTCTACTGATAACTTCATAGAGCTTTCCTTGCGTGTGACAAATCTCTTTTCTCTTGCAGCTTTCAAGATCCTCTTTTTTTTTTTTTTTTTGACAAATGAATATAACGTGTTCAGGATATTCTCGCTTGAGTTTATCATGCTTCAGATCTTTTGAGCTTCATGAAACTGGATGTCTGTATCACTCTCAAAATTTAGAAAGGTTTAACCCAGTATTTCATTAAATAACTTTTTTTTTTTTTTTTCCTTTTTCTCTCTTCTATTCTGGGACTCCTCTTATTTGTATATTCATATGCTTCATGGTATCCCATGGGTTCCTTATGTTTTCTTCTTTCTAATTTTCTTTTTGTTCCTTTTGTTGGCTAATTTCAAATGATGGTTTGTTATCCACAAAGACCTGCATTCAGGTTTGTGCATTTGAAGGGAAATAACATTCCTTTCAGTCTTTAAATACTGCTTTTGGAAGGTAAAGACTTTATTCTGTCATGTTTCTAGAATACTGGGATTGCCTTTGGTACTGTCATTGAGTAGTGTTAGAATCAGGTCACATGGCTGCTGCTGGGTTCAGAGCAGGTTCTGCGGTTGTCACTACTGTTACTGGGGGCCTAAGTGGGAGTGAATCCTCTCTGGACTGAGTGAACTAAACTGCTTATAGGACCTTGGTCAGTAGGGCTGGTCCTGGAATGAGGGTATGCAGACAGATGGACCGTTACTAGGGTGCACACAGGTGTGTCTTCCTGCAGGTACTTTGTGAGAGTTTATGTTGTGTCACTCAGTGGATCCCTGGGCAGGCAGTATTTGCTGTAGTATGGCTGAGAGGGGCTGGAACAAAGTTACAGGGTTGCTTCAGGGTGCACAGCTGGGACAAAGGTCTGCAGGCCTGCTTTCTAGAGCACTGGACAAATGTGTCTCCTGGAATGTACCCGTACAAGCAGGACTGCTCTCAGACCACATCTAAGAGGGGCTGGAATCATTCATGTGGATATTTTAGGATCTGCTCTGAGCCAAGATTAGCAAGTATGCCTCAGGGACTCAAACAAGAGTATCTTTCTCCTGGACCCTTTGTGGGCAGGACTGCTCTCAAACTTCAGCTAAAAGTGGCATGAGTCAAGTTGCCTTTTCAGGGTCCTCAACTGGTACTGACATCAGCAGCTCTGTCACCTGAGGCAGAAATGAGAGTGACTCCTCCCAGGTTTCTTTGTAGATAGTTCTGGTAACAAGACCAAGACAAAACCTGGCTGTAACTATGTTCACAGTGGGATGGGGCCATTTCTGGATCTGGAGCTAATACCGCAGTTGGTGATCCTGCCACCTGGGCACAGGTCTGTCTTCTCAAAAGAGCCCTTCTAGGGGTATGTGTGTGGGTGTGTGTGTGTCTGTGTAAATTTTTTTCATAGGAACAGGGTCTCACTATGTTGCCCAGGCTGGTCTTGAACACCTGAGCTCAAGCAATCCTCCTGCTTCAGCTTTCCAAAGTGTTAGAATTATAGGCATGATCCACTGTGCCCAGCCCCTTCTAGGTCTTGAGCTCCACCAGGTTTGTATAACCTTCTAGCTGAATCCCCAAACTCCACAAAACATGTGTGTCTATAAATAGCTGCAAAATTATTGCTGCAGGGATGGGTTGTGATCAAGGAACCTCCTATTCCACCATCTTGTTCACATCCTTATCAAAATTAGAATTTGTGATAGTTTAATTCAGGTGAAGATACAATAACTTTCTGCACTGTATAATATTATCAGCCTTTCAGCTCAAGGGACTGTTTGGATGCACTGCTACCAGAAATATTTTTAATTCCAAAATTGCAATCAAGTTTTCAACTGCCAGAAAGAAATGTACTGAAACAGAAAAGGATGATAGCTCCATTTACTATTACAGATGTTATTAAATATCTGAATGGCTGGCACGTTGAAGGGTACAAGTAATAATAATGCAGAAGTCATTATTTATTTTGGTAGTGCAATATTTTTTCTTGTGAAGAAGGTTTCTTATAAGGATATTGTGAACAAAATCTTATCCATATGAGACTCCAGAAACAATAGCAAATATTTGTGGAGACTCTCATATTGAGCTAGAAGTTAATGAGAAAATTTGTATTGCTTTTGGTGAAGATAATAAAATTGTGGTGAATGTTTATGTAAACAGGTAGACATGTTCATTCACAATTGAAACAAAGCATGATTCATTCTAGGGAAGGTGTTGGTTGTCCTGCCCATATCTTACATAGTGTGACTCAAAGAACATCTGATGTCCTTTTAATTGACATTGACATTATTATCATAAAATTTTTCTCCTCTTTCAGGAATTATGATTAAAACTTAGCAAAGTGCCGGGCGCGGTGGCTCACGCCTGTAATCCCAGCACTTTGGGAGGCCGAGGCGGGCAGATCACAAGGTCAGGAGATCGAGACCACGGTGAAACCCCGTTTCTAGTAAAAATACAAAAAATTAGCCGGGCGCGGTGGCGGGCGCCTGTAGTCCCAGCTACTCAGGAGGCTGAGGCAGGAGAATGGCGTGAACCCGGGAGGCGGAGCTTGCAGTGAGCCGAGATTGCGCCACTGCACTCCAGCCTGGGCGACAGAGCGAGACTCTGTCTCAAAAAAAAAACTTAGCAAAGTATTTTTGTGTTTGTGTTGCCATTCAATATTTTTCAGTTTCTTTCATTAAAAATCCATTTGCTCTCTGTAACAAATATAGTTGGGAGACACTTGAGTTTATTTGAAATACTGTAGTTTTATCAAAATTGCACATGATAATTCCATTTGATAACATGCTGGAAGGAAGAGTATTTAATTCTATGTGTCGTGTAAAAGAATATAGGGATAAAAATTGATAATAGTGTTCTTTTTTGTTGGTGGACACCATTTAATAAGGTCATTGATCAACAGATGCACTATAATTCCACTGAATGGAAAAACAAATTATGTCATGAAAGGTGGTATTATATGTATTAATAAATCAAATTTATAGAGCAATTTTCAGTGTTATTAACTTTAAATCAAGATATATTCAGTATATTGGCTCATAATGCTAATACTGACATATCTCCTTATTGATAAATACTTAATGGGCAATGGGATAAAATAAATTGAATGTGACTACTGTAGAAGATACGTTACAATGTAAATGGAACACATGTAACTGCATAAAATTTTATAAGCAAATTTTGAAATCTAAGGAACTATTAAGAAGAGAGGAATCAACAGACAAATGAAGGAAGATGTATGTAATTTAGAGACATATTTCGCATTAATAATTTTTAGTAGAGGTGTGGCTCATAGAATATTTTAATTTTATCACATTTAGCATATGTACAGACAATTACGAATAATTTAACTGGGTATCCTGTACTATTGCTAAATTTGGCAACCCTCTTTTTAAGGGTGTTTTTAAAGGTAAAATAATAGTTGAAATGCTCCAAGTTTTAAGAAAAATTACCCATTAAATAAAAAGCCTACTTTTAATGTCAAGAAAAGGTTTATCTCTGCTGGATGGGGCCAAATGGGTATTATCCCTTGAGACTTCTTCAGGGAATATCTTGATTATGAGAAGATGCTTTGAGAGAGAATTCAACCTTGACAATTTTCCCTATGAGAACAAGTCAAACGAATAGGTTATCAATGCCTTCCAAGCCACAGGTACCCTTAGAAAAAAGTCCTTCTTCTGAGAAATTCCTTACCTAGACAAGAGGTCAAAGAACAGGTAGATGGGTGATTAATGATACACTATCTTTTCCATACCTCTATAATACACAATAAATTGGTTTCCTTTTCACTGATAATTTGCATCCTAATTACACGATGTAAGTGGGGAAAATAAAAAAATGGAATAATCTGTAACATACTTAGCATAATTCAAAACCAATTTACAACACCTAGAAAAATAATCTCTGATCAGGCACAGATTTTCTGTAGATTATTTATTCTTATAATTTCAAAATGGTCTACACTAAGATTCCACTTGTTTGTTAATCTTGCAGGTGTTATAAAATATATTCAGTGGGCCATGTGTGGTGACTCACACCTGTAATCCCAGCACTTTGGGAGGCCGAGACAGGCGGATCACGAGGTCAGGAGATCGAGACCATCCTGGCTAACATGGTGAAATCCAGCAATGTTGCTACTAGGCATATGAAATAAGGAACTCATCCAAAAGCTGTGCCAAATCTGCCCTGGATCAAGTTGAGTTGTAGTTAACTTCTTACAATGGGGAAAAAATTAGAACAAAATTTCTCTTTCTTAATTAGATTAAATTCAAAGAGTAAAATATTCCTGTATCTTGTCTGCCTCGACTGCGGAGCTGTAACACTGCCATCATCGTTTCAGCTCTCCCTGAGCCTCACTAGCATCTGGTAACTGCTCACAGTGGTGTTGCTTTCTTGCTTACAAATATGTCAAAGTACTTAGAAATTTCTAGGATTTTCCCCAGTGAAGAATGCTTCATGCTGAGTTCCTCATTACGATTGGCTACTAATGCCTGGGTTTCTGGCATGGCTCGTTTCTCTTCATGAACATTTGAAGAGATAATGGTTTAGGAAACTGATGAAGTAACCATTTTTAAATCCCTGCCACAGAATTCACTAGGCTCCTAGTGAATGATTTTTACCTTTAATTTGTATGTCTGTATCTTTCCCCATAAGACAATAAATCATTGTGTATTATCTGCGGCAAATTCTAGGCTCATTTGAGTTTTACCTTTAGTCACAGTTCATCTGCTCCTTAATCCTGATCTTTTAATACTTTTTTTACCCAACTTTATTATCCATCTTTTCTCTCAAGTCTACCTATCAGCATACTCAATATGGTCATTTTCTTGTCTCTTCTTTCTACGTTTGCTTTCTGCATCAACTTGGTCTTAAGCTTTGAACAGATGTTCCTCCATCCTTAGGGTCTTCTGTTATTCAAGATGAGGACTCTTCTCCTTTTCATTATGTCCAATAGAACCCTCATCATCCTATTTCTCATCTAATGCACAAGTGAAGATAGCCCCTGCCCAGTCCCTCTTCAAAAAAATGAGAATCTTGGGACTTTAATTATTGAACTGTGGTCAAACCATCAGTACCCAACATCATGCTATGGCTATGCCAACATTTACTATATATTTTTTTGAGACAGAGTCTCACTCTGTCACCCAGGCTGGAGTGCAGTGGTGCAATCTCAGCTCACTGCAACCTCTGCCTCCTGGGTTCAAGAGATTCTCCTGCCTTAGCCTCCCGAGTAGCTGGGATTACAGGCACCTGCTACCACACCGGACTAATTTTTGTATTTTTAGTAGAGACAGGGTTTTACCATGTTGGCCAGGCTGGTCTCTTACTCCTGACCTCAGGTGATCTGCCAACCTCAGCCTCCCAAAGTTCTGGGATTACAGGTGTGAGCCACCACATCCGGCCACCAACATTCACTATTAACCACAGTTGGATAGGTTTGGAGATTTTTTTTTTTTTTTAAATAGCACTTGTGATTATCAACTAGATCTTATCTGCTCAAATAACTGATATGTATATATTAAAGAATGAGCAGGTAAAGTGCTACCAAACAAAACCACTATGAAGGCCGCCTCTAGTGACAATAATTGAATAGCAGAGGTTCTAATCAAAGAAACCCTTTAGACATACATTTCTGGCCAGTGATCAACTGATAAACTAGTTTGTGTCTATAAGAGAAAATAAGATACTTGATATTTCTAGTCTTTTTAACAGGATTCATATTTTTTCAGTTATCTAACACATGACCCCCGACAGAGCATAGTAAACTAGTAAACTGGCATCTGTTTCTCACACACTATTTTTATGCTGTGTGCTGTCAGACCAATCCTGCGAATAGTTGGTTCAACTTCAGCCTGTAGAAATGTTCTATACAAAACACACTTTCTTGACCTGTAAAATTTTAAAAATTATTTTACAACACTTAAGTTTGGGGGAATTTTTAATGCAATGTTTTAAATTGGAAAAATTGGAATATCTGAAACATTGTGTCTCTCTCCTATATGGCATTATTTCTATTCCATAGTCCTCAGTACTCCCTGCTGTTCTACCTATATCAAAGCATAGAGTCTATTGTGACATTGTCCTTATTTTTGTCAACTCTTTCTATCAGATGTGAGAAAACACAATAAAAATCTCTTGATATAGTTTGGATATTTTCCCCTGCCAAATATCATGTTGAAATGCCACCCCCAGTGTTGGAGGAGGGGCCTAGTGGGAGGTGTTTGGATCCCATATAAATGACTTGGTGCCCTCCCTGTGGCAATAAATTCTTGCTCAATTAGTTCACACAAAAGCTGATTGTTTCAAAGAGTGTGGCACTTCCCACTTTTCTTGCTCCCTCCCGCATGACTTGTCAGCTCCCTTTTGCCTTCTATCCTGATTGGAAGCTTCCTGAGGTCCTCACCAGAAGCAGATGCTGGAACCTTTCTTCTTATAGAACCTGCAGAACTGTGATCCAAATAAACCTCTTTTTAAAATAAATTGTCCACCTTCAACTATTCCTTTATAACAAATGCAAAATGGACTAACACATCTATTTATAAAAATCACTAAAACACATATTTCTCTTATAGAAGCTCCACTTCCTTAATAGACAAAACAAAGTAATCTGTCAAAGGAATGCACCTGGCTTGCTGCATTCATGCTACCCATCTAGCCACTGGTGGTATTCTCATTATTAGAGTTTGCTATAAACCACAGGTCTGTAAACTATGGCTTATTGTCCAAATCCAGCCCACCAACTGTTTTTCTAAATAAAGTGTTACAGGGACACAATCATGCTCATGCACTTACATATTGCTGATTTCACACCCAATGTTAAGTTGGAATGGGTACAACAAAATCATATAATCCCCAAAGACCCTTAATAATGAGCCCTTTACAGAACTGTACAGATCCCTGATGTAGATGATACAAAGGAGGAAGTTGGCATCCTCAACTTCACAGAAGTCAGAAGTCAATATTAGCTAAACAGTTTGGGAAGAAATTCATAGAGAATATATTGTTGAACTAGGTGCTGAACACATTTTAAGAAAATTTTACAAAGCAAATATTGTAAATTTTTCCAATGTTCCTAGGTTTGAAAGTACCTATAAAAAAACTTTCACCTCAAAACAAAGAAAAATTAATAATGATAATTATATCTTTGTGAAAATTTATAGAGCAAGATGACATTGGTAAGATAAAGAACACAGAAGTTAGAAAAAAGTGAATCTTCAGTCTAAAGAATTTTTACATTTTTACTTTTCTATTTCCCAATAGAATGTGAATTCACATACTTTGACATCTAGAGTTGATTGAAAATAAGATACTGTCTCAGTGTCCAAATAAGATAATGGCAAAGATGTAAATATAGGCTGTGTACACATATTATTGTCAAAAATAAAACATTTTCTCTTCTTGAGAGGAAACTTTAAAAACATAAAGAAATGAAGAAATAAATTTATTTTCATGAGATTTCTGATAATTTCAGAATGTTGTCATGATTAAGTTAGAAAATTCAGCGAAAGATAAATTACAATTGTGGGAAAAGCCCTTAAGAGCACTGGCCACAGGCAAAATACCCATATAATATTACACCTATGAAATTTATGTAGAAACAACTAAGTGGTAGAATAAAACAGTTTCTTTGTTTTCTAACTATGAAGAATAGTTTTTTTCAAGGAAAACAAATCACTTTTAGACAGAATTACATGATGATTTAGTTTATACATTTTATAGCACTGAATTTCAAAAATATACCTCAGTCTATTTCCTAAGAGACTATCCATTCTAAAAGATCTAAGCAGTTATGATTCTTCCAAATGAAGTGAAACAGCAGTAAATGAATTTTTTGAGTCAAGCTCATGGCAAATGGTGCAGAAATCGATACAAAATGACGCTTGTATAGCCATTTATGACCTTGCATGACATTAAATTAATTCAACCACATAATAATATTGTCTATGACTTGATGGAAGAGCAAAATAACAGGAACTTGTTAACTGAGAGAGTGAGGAAGGCAAAGAATAAGTACATGTCAAGCTGGCAAGCTGCTATTCTACACTGGACCTTGTCATTGAAGAGATGGTTGAGGGAAAAATGCTTCTTAGGAAATGACTGAAACCTATGAATGTCAGGGTGGTTTGGCTTTCTTATGCTTGCAGTTCTTCTCTTCTGATCTGCCACTCTTTTCCTTCAGAAGTATAGGAACAATAGAACTTGGAATTACTAACAGAAGAATTTAGCACTGAAATTTAATAAGTAAATAAAAGATACCACTCCTCTGTCTGTTTAGGGAATAAGAAAGCACCAAGGAGCAGCATTGTATTAAATGTGGTTAGGTCATGGAGGGTTTCCTGGATGAAGAAACATCCTTCCTAGTCCTGAAAAATGAGTAAGAGTCATTTAGTTGAGATGGCATTAAGAATGATGGAGGAAGGAGGGGAATGTTGCAACAACAGAGCAACAAAAAGGGTGAAAAAAATAACATTATCATTCACTTAGTCACCAAGCCTGAAAATGAAGTCATTTTCGCCAAGTTTTCCCCATTATGCTCTAAATATTTCAAGTTCACTTATATATATATAAACTATTTTAATTATATATATTCAAAAGAGAGTATCTGGACCTTGTCTCAAGAACCTGCCAGAGGCCGGGCGCGGTGGCTCAAGCCTGTAATCCCAGCCCTTTGGGAGGCCGAGACGGGCGGATCACGAGGTCAAGAGATTGAGACCATCCTGGCTAACACGGTGAAACCCCGTCTCTACTAAAAAATACAAAAAACTAGCCGGGCGAGGTGGCGGGCGCCTGTAGTCCCAGCTACTCGGGAGGCTGAGGCAGGAGAATGGCGTGAACCCGGGAGGCGGAGCTTGCAGTGAGCCGAGATGCGCCACTGCACTCCAGCCTGGGCGACAGAGCGAGACTCCGCCAAAAAAAAAAAAAAAAAAAAAAAAAGAACCTGCCAGAGAGCTTAGAACAATTCTTAGAACTGAGTATTTAAAATATATAATTTAGGCTGGGCACAGTTACTCATACCTGTAATCCTAGTACTTTAAGAGGCCAAGGCAGGAGCAGCATCGCTGAGCTAGGTGCTGAACATATTTTAAGAAAATTTTACAAAACAAATATTGGTCCAGAGCAGCCTGGGCAACATTGTGGGAACCCATCTTTATTTAAAAAAAAAAAAAAAAAAAAAAAAAAAAAAAAAATTAGCCGAAAGTGATGGCACACACCTTAGTCACAGCTACTTGGGAGGCTGAAGTGGAAGGATCCCTTGAGCCTGGGAGGTCGAGGCTGCAGTGAGCCATGATCACGCCACTGCACTCCAGCTTGGGTGATGGAGTGAGAATCTGCCTCAAAAAACAAACAAAACGTGTGCGTGTGTGTGTGTACATAAATAATTGCTTGTGCTATTAAATATTTTTAGGTTTTCACGTAATTTTTCTTGCCTTATTTGCTGCACTCAATTTCTAACTAGTTCTGCCTACTGTTTCTTTCATCTAAATTGTGAATAACATTATGTCATTTCTGTGTTTACAAGTTTTCAATGATTAAGTTTTAATGACTCTCAAATATTGCTGTGAGCATATAAAAATAGTATAACACACTAGAAAAGTAACTTTATACTAAAGGATAAGAGTTTTCTTTCATTAACTCTAATTCAAATATAAAAAAATAAATTAAGGCCAAAAAGTTGTTTGTCAAAACATAATTTACATGCCTAAAAATTCAAATAATCCAAGTATATAACAATAAGTAAATGCTATTTGCATTTTGGCATTTTCTTTCAGCAGAATGTTAGTAAAAAAAACATTAAAAATGACAGTTATCAATACCATATAGTAATGTGAAATGTTCATATCAATTCCTATCAATTAAAAGTTAAAAAATGAGAATTTAGATTTTTGTAAACAACAGTGTACATATTTAAAATTTTGCCTATTTCACAAATAAAGTTGTTTACATATATCCACATTTATGTATATATGATTATTCATGTGTATAGAAAAATGTGGAAAAGAAAACAACGGACACTTTTAACAGAACTTTCTTCTGATTTGAGAAATTTGGAGAAGAGTATTTCAATCATCTTATGGAGTTAAGGCAACTTTAAATAAAAATGAACAAGAATTTCAATTATAATTTAAAAATTAACATTTCAAGACGTATATACATGTTGAAAATACTGAAAACAGGCCAGGCACAGTGGCCCACACCTGTAATCCCAGTTTACATTGGGAGGCTGAGGTGGGAGGATCACTTGAGGCCAGGAGTTGGAGACCAGCCTGGGCAACATGGTGAGACCCCATTTCTATGTTTTTAAATAAAAATAAGAAAAAGAAATAGAATAAAAATAAAATATTGAAAACAGACACTTCAAAATAGGAAAAATCTTTAGGTCATGATTGTATATACAGTGTCAAAAATTTTCTTCCATTTTTTATTTACTCCAATAAGCATTATTACTTTTAAAAGCAAAAAATTATCAACATATATATTTTTCTTTTTTCCTTGAGACAGAGTCTCACACTGTCACCTGGGTTGTAGTGCAGTGGCGCAATCTTGGATCACTGCAACCTCTGCCTGCCAAGTTCAAGTAGATGGAGTTTCACTATGTTGGCCAGGCTGGTCTCGAACTCCTGACCTCGTGATCCACCTGCCTCGGTCTCCCAAAGTACTGGGATTACAGGTGTGAGCCACTGCGCCCTGCCAACATATATTTTTTTCATGAGCAATGTGAGCCACCATTTGGTGTACACATTATTTACGTATTTATTTTTTTCCCCATTTAGTATTTTCTAGGCAGTAGAGAATGCTCCTAAATCCAATGGCATTGTTTTGAGTGACCTGCTCTCACCAGAGTTGATCCAAAGGCCTGCCTTTGATAAACTCAGTAAATAGCTCACATAATTCTTGTATGCAACAAACATACTTTCTTGCTTATCAATTCTATTTATTTATTCTTCAAATTCTGCAAAAAAAGCAAACATTTTAAAATCTTTATATCTTTGCCATGATAATCTTGCCCTTGCTCTGTTCACTTCCACAATATTTCCAGAGTAGTAGAAAATGTCATTCAGCAGTAAAGCTCCGACTGTCATAAACACTCAGCTTTCAGGGCTCACTGTTTATGAAACAGGAGGAGTTTATTTCCTTATACATTGTCTCCAGTTGTGGGATTATTGCTTAGAGCATTGACCTGTTTGAAGATGAGAGTTGGGGCTCTTCAGAACCGCAGGTGGGTATTTTTCTTAACAACAAAAGGAGATTCATAACACGAAAAGTGAATAAAAGTCTATGCAAAGATATTAACTTAGTTTTATTACTAGCCTTAGAGAAAATGTTTTTTATTGAAATACTAAGTATGAGATGTAATAAGAAAACACATTTAAATACAAGGGTAAAGAATTTATAACTATTTTAAAGGAATACATATGAAAAATACACTTTTAAACTTTTCCAACATATTTGTACTTAAATATATTTTTATTTTATATTGAGATTCCTTGGTTGTTTGGAAGCTACTGTATCTCTACGTTTTCAAGGAATTTCAATACACGTGCAAGTGCGTTTTTCCTCTGGTTGATTTTATAAAACAATGTCCCTGGTTCAAATAAGGTGATCATGATATTATTTATTACTGACAAAATGTAGAGTTTTTGTTTGCTTATAGTTTTACTTAAGAAGTTATTTTATTATTTTACTTAATATTTTAGTCAAATCCATAGAGACACATACTTAAGAAATTTAAAATCGGATGTTTCATCATTATTTGCATTGACTAAGAATTGTTTAGGAAGGGAGTTTGTTTTTGTTTTGTTTTCAAGTATTTGTAGGTTTCGATTCTACTTCTGTTATTACTTTTTAAATATTTTTTATATTAGGTATAAAGAGTTTATTAATCTTTCATATTATTTTTACTGTTGAAAACATAAAATAATTTAGTACTAATCTTATTCAGAATACCTACTATCTCTCTAATTTTAGGGGTCTGTTTGATCTATCAAAAGCTGAGAAATAAAATTTATAGTGTTATATTATATTGATGTTTTTCTCTACTTTTCTCACGTATTTTGAAATACTACTATTTGTTAACTCATCCATTTATTTCTTGAGTCAACAACTTTTTATTAAACATAGAATTACACCTAGGTTTATTTGGGGATCTGGAGGAAAAGCTGGGAATGGAACCAACACAAATTCCTGGTTCACAGAACATTTACTTTACTGGAAGAACAAGGGAAAATAAATTAAGAAATAAAATGTAAACTGTAGTATTTTAAAATTAACAAACACCCTATGGAGAAAAATAAAGTATAGAATGAAGAAAAACATAAGAAATTGAGTGCTGCTATTTAAAATCAGATGATCAGGGAAAAAAGCAAAAACTCAGATATTTTAATAGATTCTTGAAGAAGGCAAGGAAGCGGAATTCAGAAATCTTAATCACGAAATTCAAATCAAAAGGAAAACAATGGCAACTGTCTTCTCCCCACCATCCCCCATAAAAGTTTATACACAGAGTGTTAACAAAACAACAAAAATGTGGCTAGAGCCTAGTTATAAAAGTGAACAGTGGCAGAAGATGCTATAAGACAGGGATTATGGAAGGTTTAGGGATGAAAAGAAAGGCAGCTATTCCTCATACCCTGGCTGTACAATCACGGCAGGCACCCCGTGTTTTTTAAAAAAATCCTCTATCTACCAGAATCTCTGGCTAGTAAATTATTGATTTCCCCTTCTTTTTTCGATCTTTTCCACTTTTTTGTTTGTTTGATATTGTTTTCCTTCAAATCTGCAAGACACTTCTAATATTCAGCCAATGGTGGAACCACTAATGTATGCCAAATTGGGCTAAAAGCTGGTGGTTTGACTCAAATTCCATATTTAAAAAAAGGAGAGAGAGATAGAACTCCAGACATTCTCACTATCCTGTGCACAGGGAATCACGTCTCCCACACACCTGGCAGAAGAAGAAAGTTCTATTTAAAACAACAAAACAAAAAGCCTTAGACTCAGGAAAATCAGACACAGCTAAGGGCAAGACATGTAATCAAAATATGGAGACTGAGTGAAAATCTGAATTCTAAATAGTGAGATGACTCATCTCCAAGAACACATGTAGCTAGGTTTATAACTCTGCTCCAGACTCACAGCTCCTTCCTCAGAAGCAGAAGATAAGATTCCCTTGTAGGAAAATGGTTCTAAAAAAAGATATAAAAATCAGATAAAGTCTGGTATAGGGAGGGAGGCAACCTCCAATGATATAGACTAGTAAGATCACCCCAAACAAAGCCTACCAGTTGGCCAAATATGTATGCCAATTTAAATTAATGTATTGCGAGACTCGCTGTTAAATAGAAACAGAAAATTATAGATCTTAAAATCATTGGTAGTAATAACATAAAAAATAGAGTCCAAAATAAAAATCTTTAAAGGGAATCATAGCCTAGTTAATACAGGCAATACAAAGAGTAAGTACAATATTATTAACCTATAACTCATTGTGCTGTTGAGATAGAAAATATTGCACCATAGGAAGTGGAGAGAATAGAAAATAGCGAAATTATATATATTTATATGTTTAACTTTTAACTGAAATAAAAGTTGCAATAACAGATCTAAATATATAACTTTGAAAAATCTCAAAAAATCTCAAAAAAATTGGGCCGGGCGCGGTGGCTCAGGCCTGTAATCCCAGCACTTTGGGAGGCCGAGGAGGGCAGATCACGAAGTCTGGAGATCGAGACTATCCTGGCTAACACAGTGAAACCCCGTCTCTACTAAAAATACAAAAAAAATTAACCGGGCGTGGTGGGGGGCGCCTGTAGTCCCAGCTACTCGGGAGGCTGAGGCAGGAGAATGGCGTGAACCCAGGAGGCAGAGCTTGCAGTGAGCAGAGATTGTGCCACTGCACTCCAGCCTGGGCAACAGAGCAAGACTGCATCTCAAAAAAAAAAAAAAAAAAAAAAAAAGAAAGAAAGAAAGAAAGAAAAATCTCAAAAAATTAACAACAAAAAACCTAACTAATAAATGGGCAAATAAAGAAATATTTTTCAAAAAACTATATACAAGTGGCAGAAAGCACATTAAAAGACACTCAACATCACTAATCAATAGCAAAATACAAATCAAAACCATACCGAGACCATTTCACACCCATTCAAATGTCAATCATTAATCTAAAAAAAAAAAAAAATGATTGGAGGCTGAGCACAGTGGCGCATGCCTATAATCCTAGCACTTTGGGAGGCCAAGGCTGGCAGATCACTTGAATCTAGGAGTTTGTGACCAGCCTGGGCAACATAGTGAAACCCGCTCTCTACAAAAAAGAAAAAAAAAAAAAAAAGAAAAATTAGCCAGGCGTTGTGGCACATGCCTATAGTCCTAGCTACTCAAGAGGTTGAGGTGGGAGGATCACTTGAGCCCTGGCTACAGAGGTTGCAGTGAGCTGAGATCACACCACTGCACCCCAGCCTGGGTGATAGAAGGATACCATCTCTCAAAGAACAACAACAACAACTAAAGATTGGCATGGATGCCGAGGAATTGAAATCCTTGTGCATTGCTGCTGAGAATGTAAAATAGTACAGTCACCTTGTAATAAATGCAACAAATGATGTTGTAATTCCTCAAAAACTCAAAAGTTTACCATATGATTCAGCAATTCCACTTCTGGGCATACACCCTAAAAAATTGAAAGCTAGAACTTGAATGGATTTTTGTATACTCATGGTCATTATAGCATAATTCACAATAGACAAAAGGTAATAGCAACCCACATGTCCATGGATGAATAAACAAAATGTGGGATAAACATAAAATAGAATATTATTGAGCCTTAAAAAGGAAGGGAATGCTGATGCATGCTACAATATGGATGAACCTTGAAAACGTTATGCTGAGTGTAATAAGTCAGTCACAACAGGACAAATATTATGTGATCCCACTTACATGAGGTACCTAGAGTACATAGGTACGAATTCATGGAGACAGAAAGTAGAATAGTGGTTGCCATGGTTGGGGTGAGGGGAATGGGAAGTTATTGTTTAATGCATAGGGCATTTCAGTTTGGGAAAATAATGCTCTGGAAATGCATGATGGTGATGGATGCACTACAGCGTGAATGTATTTACACTGAATCATACATATAAAATAGTTAAAAGGGAAAATGTTACATTTATATATTTTATGACAATAACAAAAATAAGATAAGCATAAGAGAAATGAGATAATAAATTTAGAATATTATTTCAGGAGGTCTAATCTCCAATAAATAAAAGTTTGAGAAGAAAAAAAAATTGAGGAAGAGGAAATATTTGCCAACTCATTCTGTAAGGTCAATATTACCTTTATTCTAAAGCTGAGGGGTAAAATCATGCAAAATAAAAACTAAGAAAAATATTTTTCATGAGCATACTTATGAATATCTTGAGCAAAATAGGTTTTTTGTTTGTCTGTTTTTTTGAGATGGAGTCTTGCTCAATTGCCCAGGCTGGAGTACAGTGGTGTGATCTCAGCTCACCGCAACCTCTGCCTCCCAGGTTCAAGCAATTCTCCTGGCTCAGCCTCCCAAGTAGCTGGGATTTCCCACCACCACACCCAGCTAAATTTTTTATTTTTAATAGAGACAATGTTTCACCATATTGGTCAGGCTGCTCTCCAACTCCTGACCTCAGATGATCTACCCACCTCGGCCTCCCAAAGTGCTGGAATTACAGGCATGAGCCACTGCACCCAGCCACAAAATAGCTTTTAGATCCATCAATATACTAAAAAAAAAAATTACACACCATGACCAAGTGTCATTTATACCAGAAATTTAAGATTAATATAACATCATTTTACTTCTCATGTATTACTCAAAAAAAAAAAAAACCACAAAAATTCGTTAGTTAATGCATTGTATTAGAATAAAGAACAAAAAGCACAAGATCCACAAGGTCATCTCTATAAATACAGAGAAAACATTCAACAGATTCCAACATCTAATCATGATAAACGCTTTTGGAAAAATAGGAATAAAAAGAAACATCTTCAACCTATTAAAATGCATCTGCATAAAACCTATAGCTTAAAAATATCATACATAGAATAAAAGACAATGTTTTTGCCCTGAGATCAAGAACCAGACAAGTACATCATTCTCACTACTTCCATTTAATACTGTACTATAAGTTCTAGCCAGTACAATAAAGCAAGAAATAAATGTAAATTCCTCCAGATTAAAAAGGAAGAAGGAAACATTTTTATATTGGCAGAAGACATGATTCCTCATGTAGAAAATCCTCAGGAATTTACAAAATAACTACTAGAATTAATAAAAAAAATTAACAGATTTTCAAGATGTAACATCGATACACCAAAAGCAGCTGTATTTCTATATACTAGAAACAAAATTTCAGAAATTAAAATTAAGAAAACAATACAATGTACAACATCATTAAAAAGAGTAGAATACTTTGTAATACATGTAACAAAAGTTGTGAAAAATCTGTATACTGAAAACTATAAAATATTGCTGACATAAATTAAATATTAAAATAAATGGGGGACATTTCATATTCATGGACAGAGAAATAATCCATATTGTTAAGATGTTAATTCTCCTCAAATGGATCTACAGTTTCAATCCTTATGAAAATCCCAGATTTTTGGCAGAAATTCATAAGCTGATCCTAAACTTGATATGGAAAAAGAAAAAACCTTAAATGAACAAAGTAATTTTGAAGCAAAAGAGAAAAGCTGGAGGATTTATCATAATCAATTTTATAATACCCTATGAAGCTGTAGTATTTGAGAGTGTGTGCAGTATTGTTACAAAAATAAACATATAGATCGATGGAACAGAATAGAGTACCAAAATAAATCCTTAAATGAAAGGTCAATTGGTTTTCAACAAAAGTGCCAAGGTAATTAAATGGGAAAAGGATAACATTTTCAACAATTTCTACTGAGACAACTGAATATCCACATACAAAACGATGAATTTATTTTAGACCCACACTTCATACCACATAAGAAACTAATCTCAAAATATATAATAGACTTAAAAATAAGTACAAAATGTGAAAAAAAAAAACTTATCAAAGAAAACATCAGGAAAACATTGTATAATTTTTCTTTTTTTTTCTTTCAAGGCAGTGTCTCACTTTGTCTGCCAGGCTGTAGTGCAGTGGTGCGATCACAACTCACTGCAGCCTCAACCTCATAGGCTCAAGTGACCCTCCCAACTTTAGCTCAGCTAACTTTTAACTTTTTGTTGCCCAGGCTGGTCCCCAACTTTGTTGGGCCAGGCTGGCCCTCACTTTGTTGCCCAGGCTGGTCCCCAACTTCCACCCTCAAGCAATCCTTCCACCTCAGCCTCCCAAAGTGCTGGGATTACAGGGGTGAGCCACCACACCCAGCAAATTTTATAATTTTGTATTAGGCAAAGAGCTCTCAAATACAACATCAAAGCATGATGTATTAAATAAAAATTGATGTTAAGCATCATCAAAATTTACAACTTTTGCTCTTCATTAAGAAAATGAAAAGACAAGCTACAGCTGAGAGAATGTATTTGCCAATCATACATCTTAATAAGGACTTAAATCCAGACTCTATAAAAAACTCTTACAGCTTGATAATAAAAATGGCCAAAATATTTTAATAGATACATTATGAGATATGACAAGCACCACAGGAGAAAATGCTCAACAGAAGTAGTTATCAAGAAATGCAAATTAAAACTATAAGATACCTCTACATGCACACTAGCATAGTTAAAATTGAAAAAGCCTTCCGGTGTAAGTATTGGCAAAGCTGTGAGAAATTGAGACCCTTATGCATTGCTTGTGGGAAAGTAAAGTGGTATAGTTACTTTGAAAAGCAGTTTGGTAGTTTCTTAAAAATTTAAACCTACATTTACCATATTACCTGGCAGTTCCACTCCTAGTTATCTGCCTAAGGAAAAAAAAAAATGTATGTTCACGCAGAGTCATGTATATAAACATTTGCGGAAGCGAAATTCATACAATCAGTCTAAATTCCCATCAACTGATGAGTGGATAAACAAAACATCTTAATACAATGGAATCGTGTTAAGCAATAAAAAGGAACAAATTACTAATACACACTACAACACAAATTAACATCAAAGAAATGATGACTAAAAAAGATCATATACCACGCAAAGAACCAGGAATCAGCATATCATTGGACTTCTCTAAGGCAATACTGAAGCTAGAAGAAACTGGGATACTGCTTTGAAGATTTTGAGAGAAAGTAAAGATACCTTACAAATAAAATATCAAAAAATATGTATTTCTCATATACCCTTCCCAGCAACGTTCTAGAAATAACTCTACTCCAGACCAAGGCAGAGAATAGGACATTGTATCATCACAGATGAGAGGTTAACGAAATCTCCAAGATTACTGGTGAAGTGACATCCAAGTGTGATTTATGAGAGATAATACCATGAGATAATACTGCAGTCCAAAGAAGGCGTATGAAGGAATCAAAGGGGTGTAAGTCCAGAAAAATTAAAGAAAGAAGGAAGGAGGGAGGAATAGAAAACACAGAAATGGGGAAGACAAAAAGGCAGGCAGGAAGAAAAAGGACAAAATAATTTTTTGAATGTACTTTAGAGAAAATTAACAATTCCAGAGGCTATTTTTAGAATTAGAACATTAAAAAAACGGAAAATGAGGAAATGAGGCAATTATTAACTTCAAGACAACTAAAAATTACAGAAAAGGGAATATACTAATGGTACATTTTATGGTTTAAATGTGAATACAAATTACATATCATAATAACAATCTCTATACATACTACTCTAAGCAAATAGTATGTTATATGGGGGAAAAGTGGAGGACATAAAGTGTTAGAATATTGGAAGAGGAACGTATTTGAGTTACATAGTTCTCATCCAGTGAAAGATATCAATATGTAATATCTAAAACAAAAAGGACAAAAAAAATTATTTAGAAAGATGGATGTTGATGTTAAAGAAAACAGATAAAAAAAACTGAGTGGTTATTTCTAGGAAGAGGGAATTAAAGTTGGAGATGGGTGAGACATAAGACTGTTGGTTTAAGTCTTCAGTGTAAACTACGACTTTTCAAACTACATGTATACATGACTTTCATAAAATGTGAAAACTGAAAAAAAGACAATAACTTAGGTTAGAAATTTCAGGAAAAAAATACAGTACATACATCTTCTATATCTCTACAGTGTAGTAAAAAAACAAGGATGAAACTATAAAATTAGGTTTCTTTTGCAGTTGTAGGAGTGATAGGAGACTTCAACATATTTGGGACATAACAAAATATAGTCAAGACCTCAGCAAATTAAGGATAAGCTTGCTGTTAAAAAATAAAAATAAAAATAAACTCAGCAAAGACAAAAATAATCATATAGATTATCCCCACTACACACCCCCTTCACAGAACTACATAGGAGAAAGAAAATTCTATAAAAATAAAGTGAATAGAAATTAGATGTTGAAGTTGTGGGAAGAGGGGAGGCAGAAATAAAAAAGTAATAATAATATGAAAAAAAATGACTTCTATAAGAAAGAGTTATCCTGAACAGGCAAGTTTGAAAACTTTTGGTTCCACTGTAGACATTATTTATTTCCTTTCATTTAATACTCATAAGGGTATAGAGAAAAACTGAGTACTTTTTGGTTACACAGAGCCACCAACATACCCTGTCTGAATTCATAGCTGGGAAGACAGGAAAAACTGGAAGAACAATAGAGTATGTTTACAGGTGCCTCAGTTACTGACCACAGGTTCTTAGGCTCCTGTGCAATAGAAATTGACACAAAGCCAAGCAAGTTTCCCAGACAAAGCCCTTATTTGTGGTTTATGCTCCAATACCAGGGAGCCAAGCTAGGCGCATGAGTTCTTCAGCCAGTTCACTAAGGGCAGGCCTTTGCTATGTTTTTAGGAAAGGTGACATGAATATGCATGAGGTATGTGACAATCTTTACATGTGCAGGGTGGAGCTCAGGGCACACAAGCACAGTGAGAAATCATGTTAGTACATACACTACATGATCACAAAATGGCAGATAAGCCTCTCCCTGGGTGTGGATTTTAGTATTATAATGAGGCAAAGTGCAAAGATAGGTCATTCTTCTGCTCTTGTGTGCATGTGGGCAATAGGGTCAACTCCTTTGAGCAATGGTTGTGGTGGGATGCTGCTTTTTAACTCCCTTAATATTTATGGTAGGGTGCTGCTTATCTTAGTTTCTTCAATGTCTTGTGATCATCAGGAATGGCTCCCGTAGAGGTGGTAGTGTAAGCTGTGATAATTGGTGGGTATGGAAAAAATGCATATGTGAGGGTGAAAGGGCCAGGTCTGGCAAGTGCTGAGTCCCATCCCTACTCTACCTCAACTTCTCAACCCATCAATTATGTTAAGGGCAGAATATTAAAGTAATAGAATGGGAGAGGGTACCTAATTGAAAAGAAATGAAGAGGGCTACAAAAGTGGAGAGGAAAATCTCGTTACTTTCATAAAAGTTCAATTCTTTGACCTCAGTTTCAGACATTGTAGACAAAGAAGATAAATGCCATTTTTGGGGGGAGTTATGTAAGACAGATTCATTTATGTGTTCTCTTCACTTTTCCTCAAGAAAACCTAAGGAAGTTTCTGGGAGTGACGCAAGTATTTGTTACTGAAACTCCAGGGGTTTGGTCTAGGTCCTGTTGCTTACTGCACAGAAAGCCAATTACCAAGACAACAAGTATTGCCAGGGAAGAAGTCTTTTTATTTGGGTGACACCAACCAGCAGAAAGGAAAATAAGTCTCAAATTCATCTCCCAGACTAGCTAAAATTGAGAGGTTTATATAGTGGGGAAAAGAAGAGCTATGTGGGGGAAGGGATAGCTACCTATGGAAAGGAATTAGGAAGTGATAAGGAAGCAAATGAGTGAGCTGGCATCTCATTGTCTGGATATTGTGATCTGGTCAGTTTCCTGAGGAAGGAACTCAGATGATACAAATGTAAATTTCAAGTCTTAAGACTAGGAGGATCAATTTCTATTTTTTCAAAAATCCATAAATATTTATATGTGACAATTGGGTTGGTTTCATATTGAGAATAAGGTTAAGTTTAATATCCCATTGAGGTCTCACATTGCATGTGGATTTCCCTACATCAACTGAGACAATAACAGTGTCCCCCATAACTCACCTAAAGAATTTATAAGTGGGCCAGACACAGTGACTTCTGCCTGTAATCCTAGCACTTTGGGAGGTCAAAGTAGGAGGAAAACTTGTGGCCAGGAGTTAGAAACTGGCCTGGGCAACAGAGCAAGACCCTGTCTCTACAAAACTAATACAAAATTTAGCTGGGCATGGTGACACATACCTGTAGTCCTAGCTGATCCAGAGGCTGAGGTGGGAGGATCATTTGAACCCAGGAGTTTGAGGCCACAGTGAGCCATGATTGTGCAATGCACTCTAGCATGGGTAACAGAGCTGGACCCTGTTTCAAAATAAATAAATAAACAAACAAAAATAAAATTTAAAGATTTATGAGAGTATGTCTATATACTATTAAGATATAATAGCAAACCAGAAAGCAGTCTCACACTTAACACATCTGATTTCTATGTCATGTGTGTGTAACACATTTTTGTTACATAGCTAGATATGTAGATATGGAAACTAAGGTGAGTTCCATATATCCAGACATTTTTCATCGTGAAAAAACATTGGAGAGTCATTATCTGATGTTTCTGTTATTTCTGAAATACATAATATAAAAGCAAAGAGTTGCAATATGATCATTTTATAAAAGAAAATACATGGACTTAGATGTGCCTACTTGGACCCAAGGTACACATATTTGAGTCTAAATAGAATATTGATATTAAATCTGAGACCTTGGCTGGTTTTTCATTTACTTCTGAGAATGAACAACTTAAGGCAAGGTGGGAGTGTGAGCACATGACAGATACCTGCCATTTCAAGAAGCAGTTACTATCTTAAGTATTTACTTCCTTGTAATGGAAGGATCTAATACTGGTCTCTGTTTGTTTATGTGTTTATTTTTAGGTGTTTTTATTACACAAAACAAAAACAGAAAAACAGTAACAAATGATTGGTTAGGCCTTTCAAAACAAAGAAGTATATGTGCTACAGTATATTTAGACCTATCATTCTTAATCTTCTAAGTGGAACATAAAATCTGAATGTCTAATACAAAAATACTAAGAATATGTAAGTTCTTAATAAGTACTTGATTGACTAAAGCCCTGAAATAGACTCCTGGGAATTTTACTAATGGCCAATAAGGAGGAACTGTTAGAATATAAATTCCTGGTAAAGCAAACAAAAATAAGTTATTGCCTTAAGGGACTAGAGAGGGTACAGAAGTAACTTTTTCTCCTTTTGTTTGCATATTTGCATATAAAGGGTTCTCATCTATTAATTCCATTCTGAAAGATAAACAGTACACCAGCTCTCCTTAGCATTCTATATATAAGAAACTTCAGACTAGGCTGAGTGTGGTGCCTCATACCTATAATCCCAGCACTTTGGAAGGCTGAGATAAGCAGATAACTTGAGCCCAAGAGTTTGATACCAGTCTGGGCAACATGGAGAAAACTCATCTCTACAAAGAATACACAAATTAACTGGGTGTGGTGGTGTGCACCTGTAGTCCCAGCTGCTCAGGAGCCTGAGGTGGAAGGATCACTTGAGCCTGGAAAGTGGAGCCTGCAGTGAGCTATGATCATACCACTGCACTCTGGGATCGATTACAGAATGAGACCATGTCTCAAAATAAATAAATAAATAAAATAAAGAAGAATAAAATAAAATAAGGTAAGGTTTAGCAGTTTAGGTAAAATATATTTTATGTGGGGAAGTTAAATAATCTACCCCAAATCATAAAACTACAAAATAGCAAATATGAAATGTAAAACTAAATTATTAACTCCAAACCCAGGGCCCTCCCTCAAAATTCTGGCTAGAAATGGCAATGCTTAGATGAATAACTTCTGTTTCCTCTTGAAACATTAATATTCCAGCATGCCTGGAGTGGGAGGAATATTATACTGTACTTATTTCTGTTCCTTCAGCAGTGAAGGCCACTGGAATACGTTCATTACACTCAAGCAAAGACCTGGGGAACTGACGGAATTACCTCTGTTGACCCAGAAGAGCACCCAAAGCACCAGTGTGCAGAATTCAGAGACCTCAAGCTAAAAATCATAAAAGGTAAGTGTTTATAATTAACCTTCCATGAATATCCTCTTTATAGTCCTGCCTATGACTGCTGTTCTTATCTTCATTCTGTTCCTCACTATAAGATATCTTTGCCAAAGATTCCTTAATCCTGAACACCCATGGGATTATCTACTCCCTTAAATGACTTCTAAAATTTAGCTGTCCTCCTCTATACAAGATTTAGTTTCCCTCACAAGGGTGAAAGAGTTCTGGCCACAACATTGTTTTCAGAATAATTAGTCTACTTTTTTCTTTTGTCTCTGGCACTAAATGTTCCCTTTTAGCTCCTCTTTGTATAGTACTTATATTTGGTCCATGCATACTTAACCTCCTTATAAAATTTGTTTCTTCTTGCCTCAAGGCCATCAAACTCCAAATGGTCATGCAAATGGAGCCTTAGATGATGACTCCCTTATTATCAGGGACACTTACAGGTCTCTGAATGATATCTGACTGCCGTTTTCCCAAAGCAATGCTCCCTGTCAGTATGATGCAATTAGAACCGTCATTGTCCCTATCCTAAGAGCTAGATGTACCTCTTCAGATGGGAGATTGATAGTGGCAGAAGATGGACAAATTCATAGGCAGACAGAGATGGATTCCCAGTGAAACCTGACCTTCAAGCCAAAGACAGTTTAAATCCTGAAAACTGAGCTGCCAGTTCCAGATAGAGTCCATGACCAGAATGAGAACTTCTATTCCCATCTTAGCCACTTTTAATTGATTCCTTCTGAATGATGCCTTTTAACCAATCGAAAAGTGATTTTTTCCAAGACCATACATGGATGAATCAGTTCACATTCACCTCTTCTAAGCCCATAAAAACCCTGGACTCAGTCTCACAGGCAGCTACCCACTTTCTGTTCCCCTTGTGTGGCTGACAGCTTTCTTTCTGCAGCTCAATAAAATTCTACTCGGCCATACTCACTCTCAGGTGTCTGCATGTCTTATTCTTCTTGGTTACAAGACAAGAACCTAGAACTCATTGAACTGTGGAAACAAAAGACCTGTAATGCTCCTGCTTGCTGAGCTGCAAGCAGTGGGAATAAAACAGCTGTAACATTCTCTCCTGCTTGCTAAACAATAGGAGAGAAGCCACTGGCACCACTCCCTCCCACCCTCTGAACTATAGAAGAGAAAAAGTTGTAACACCAAGATTGGGTAAATGTGACTTTCGGGAAAATTTGAAAGTGCATGCTTCACAGAAGGAACGGGGAGCTGGTCTATATGTCTCACTATAACAAGACTAAAATTTTGCAAATAAATTGTTCCTGCCATAATTTAACCTTGGTAGAAATGAAGAAATTGGAGAGAGAAAAAAATGGATTCTAGGTTTTGACCATTGTTTTTGAATTTTTATTATTTGCCTACAATTTAGGCTAAATGCTGAACTATTTGCTGTCTAAAAGATATCTCTAAAAAAGAGCTGGGTTTTAATTTTCTTCATGCTCTTTAATAACTGGCATACAAATCCTCTTTTGATTGTAATCCTTGTGTACATTATATTTCTACCGTTCAAATTATTAATAGCATGTATCTCTCATTGTTTTACTTCTTCTAAGAAAACTGAAGTCATGATATTCTGAAGACAAGAGGTGATTCAATAGCCTGTGAATCTTCTTCATTTGGAACCTCACTGGGCCTAATCTGTTTCCCATCGCCAATGCACTTCTGCTAAACCTATATCCTATCTAGTACTCTCCCTAAAGGCTCAGAGACCATAACAGAAGATGAGGGTATGTGAGATTATAAAAGCCAAATTACGGGAGTGGAATCTGGAGGCCAAAGCAACTCCATCTTGGATGCTCATCTGCCATGTTGGCTTCTGATTAACGCCAGTTCTGGAAGGCCTCTAGTTTCTAATTTATCTGTTGTCCCTTGTGTAAGAGCAAGTATTTACCATAAATCCTGCTCTTAGGGCAAATTTCTACCCATTCCTTCTGAAGCATGTGTGCCTCTCCTCTACATATAATCTCTCCTACAATAGATAAACCCCTCTGGGTCTGGGGGCTAATGGTGTGGGAACCCATCATCTTGTCTCACTGTTGCACAAGCCATACATGTGGCTTCTGTTTCTAAGTCCCTATTAAGTGTTTCTAGATACCAGATTTATCATCCTCTTTCTTCAGCCTCTCAGCTTCCTGGGACTTTGGGGTAGGTTTGCATAGACCTGCCCACCAAAAAACTGTCACAGAGTCAGTCTTACATACATACTGAGTACTGTTGGGAAAATTCTATGAATATTTATAGGGGAAGTCATGTGCTTGCAAATTGGATAAACTTGTATGTAACATACATTCCATTTCACTTGGGGGTGAGGTTTTAGCTGGGATTTGGCTGTTTTGTCAAAAAGTAAACTCTAGGGCAAAAAGACAATTTGGGCATAGTCTCTACAAGCTGACTGAAACTGGGTTAAGATCTATGGTCACTTATCAATAAAGAATGTGATAAAAACAGTCTTTGTCCAATCAGCGTGCGGGCAGGACCACAAGGCAAGGAAAGGGCATTGACAGTTGGAGTCCAGTGATTTATTAGTATTGGTTGGAAAATTTTTCAATTATAGTTGTTTTGGCAATGTTTTTCAGGAGCTGGTTTCTGCTTAATTACAGAAAAGAAATCTTATGTAAATTAACAACAACAGGATACATGAACAATCCTTCATCCTACTAGCCATGAAATTCTGGAGTTTTTTATTTGTTTGTTTGTTTTAGGGTTTTTTTTTGTTTTGTTTTGTTTTTTTTTTTGTCTCATTGTAGCCACAGAAAGTCCATTTGGTCTGTCTGTTGGGGCATATTGTGACAATTCCATTTGTCCTTAGCTGAAAATGGCTTCAAGCCTGAATTCTAAGCCACCTGATTTTCTCCTAGGTATCTCCCATGTATTCGCTTAAAAGAAAAACACAACTTAAGAATGTAGAAAAAGGAGAAGAGGAGACTTTGTTTCTTATAGAGGATCATAGCTCGCAGGTGGCCATTCTGACAGACGGGGAAGGATAGCCTCCAGCCTAAAGCCAGAAACAGATACTTTGAGGAAGGGTCAAAGGGAACAGGGATTTATGCTGAGCAGAGTGGCCACATATACATATTCAATAAGCAATAGGAGGAGTCATAAATATTTATGAAAGGAGAAATGTGTGGGTGTGCACGTGTGCACACATGTGCAATAGAGCTTCACGAGTCTCCATGTTCAAAAACTAGCGGTGATCTGAGGGTGGAGTTTTCAGTCCTCTGATTTCAAAAACTAAAGGACAGGACACAAAAACTCTTATTGGGCATTCTCCATAGACTGGCTAGAACACCTCCATGGTCACTGGTCTCTTACCAGGTAAAAAATGGAGGGGCAGCATCAGGCAGTTGGTGGATATTAATGGTAGAGTCTTTTGAAAGGGCTATTTTTTGTTTAGGCCTCCATGAAGAAAGCCTAATTGCAATTAGCAAGGAGTGGGGTGTAATGAGGCCTGTCTGACCTTCCCATCTCATGACCTAGAACACAGTTTTCAAAGCTACTTTGAGGTTCCCTTGGCCAAGAGATGGTCCCTTCAGTCAGCTAAGGGGCTTAGAATTTTATTTTTAGTTTATACATGCATATGTGAGGTATACATGTAAATAAAATTGTGTTTTTCTCTTATTAAACTTCCTTTTGTCACAGTGTTCTCAGTTGAGAACTTAGTAGAGAGAAAATTATTATTATGATTTGAGATGGGGTCTCACTGTTACCTGGGCTATCGTGCAGTGGCATAATTATGGCTCACTGCAGCCTCAATCTCCTGGGCTCAAATGATCCTCCCTCCTGAGCCTTCCCACTAGCTGGGAGTACAGGAATGTCCCACCACATCTGGCTACTTTTTTAAAATTTTGATATAAACGGTGTCTCACCACGTTGCCCAGGCTTATTTCAAACTCCTTGCTCAAATGATCCTCCCACCTTGACCTCTCAAAGTGTTGGGAATACAGGCGTGAGCCACAGCTCCTGTACAAAATTATTATTTTCCTGCCCCTACAGCAGCATAATTTTCACATATATCTTACTGGAAAGAATGGTGTCAAATGGCCATCATCAACTATAAGGAAAGTCAGACAATATACTCCTATTTCTATTATTAAGGAAAGAGTGAATTTCGAGGGGACAGCTACAAGTTTCTGTATCACAATGTCTTCCTCCATTCTCTCTAACAGAAGCATTTGCCAACTAGTGGTCTATGATATAGAGGAATTTCTAGAAATCATTACTGAAATTTATCAATTTCATTTATTTTCCTTTTAATGTCTTTTCTAAGTCAGTTAGCTCAAGGGAACGCTGGATAGTTGTCACTGTTCTCCAAATGCAGTTCTAAACTCGTCTATGGAAGAAGCTCTTCTTTATTTCTTTGTTGTTATACATTTATCTCTTCAAATATCTCTGGGAGATAAAATCTATGGAACTGAACTCAGGCCAGGAATAAAGGATTATGTACCCAAGGGGGATGCCTGAAGGCACGTATTTACCACCTGCTTACACTGCAGAATGCAAATCCAAGAAGGGTGAATGCTTTTGTTCTTTGAGCTGCTACAATAAGCAATCAAACAGCAATTCAGACACAGAGGCAATACAAAAATTTAACAACAGCTACCATTTATTAAGTATTTACAATATGCCAGACACAATGTTAAATATCGTACCAACTAAAAGGAAGAAGCTGAGGCAAGATCAATATAAGCAGAGAGTTTATAAGGGTCAAACCTGAGAATTGCAACCTGGGAGCATAAATTTACGTAGCCTTGAATACACACTCTGATTAACAACAGTGACAAGCAGGTTTTAAAGCTGCGCGTAGTGGCTCACACCTGCAATCTCAGCACTTTCAAAGGCCCAGGAGGATTTCTTGAGCCCAGGAGTTTAAGACCAGCCCAGGCAACACAGGGAGACCCCATCTCTACTAAAAAAAAAAAAAAAAAAAAAAAAAAAAAAAAAAAAAAAAAAAAAATTACCCATGTGTGGTTGTGCATCTGTGGTCTCAGCTACTCAGGAGGATAAGGTTGGAGAATGGCTTGAGCCCAAGATGTTGAAGCTGCAGTGAGCTGTGATTGTGCTGCTGCACTCCAGCCTGGATTACAGGGCAAGTCCCCGTCTCAAATGAATAAATAAATAAATAAATAAAGTAGATTTTTTTTTTTTTTTTTTGAGACGGAGTCTCACTCTATCGCCCAGGCTGGAGCGCAGTGGCCAGATCTCAGCTCACTGCAAGCTCCGCCTCCCGGGTTTAGTAGAGACAGGGTTTCACCGTGTTAGCCAGGATGGTCTCGATTTCCTGACATCGTGATCCGCCCGCCTCGGCCTCCCAAAGTGCTGGGATTACAGGCTTGAGCCACCGCGCCCGGCCAACTAAAGTAGATTTTTAAAGGAAAAGAAGATGCAGTTCCTAAATTGTTTACCAAGAATTTACAAATTCCAGGAACACAAAGATAATGAGTGAGGCAGCTCATTATCCATGCATGCGTGAGGATATGGGGGCGAAGGGCTGTAAGTAAAGTCCCACTGTCATGTATTTCTGGACCTGACAATTTTTTCATGCCTGACATAACTCAGAACGGGTCTGAGCTATTTTTCTTTTCTAGCATCTGATATAAATCCCTTACCTCCTTAATTCCTCCAAATACTCATACTCATATATGAGTATTAGGGTACCTATTCCATAGATAATAAAATTATAATTGAAATAAGTTTGCAGCTGTAAATAAAGAACAAAATCATGTCCTTTGCAGCAACATGGATGCAGCTGGAAGCCATAATACTAAGTGAATTAATTCAGGAACAGAAAACCAAATACCACATATTCTCACTTACAAGTGGGAGTTAAACACTGGATACACGTAGACATAAAGAAGGGAATAATATACACTGGGAAATACAAGATGAGGAGGAAGGTAGGGAAGCAAAGGTTGAAAAACTAACTTTCGGTTACTATGTTCACTATCTGGGGGACAGATTCAGTCACACTTCAAATCTCAGAGTCACACAATATATCTTTGTAACAAACCTGCACATCTAACTCCCGATTCTAAAACAAAAGATGAAAAAGTGAAAAAACATGAACAAAAAGTAAATAAATGAATAAAATAGTTATTTTCATAATGCATTGCTCATATTTCATAGCACCTACACATTCAGTATTCGTTTCAATATTCCATGCTTTTTTCTACTTCTAAAAAAATGTTTTAAAGACTAGCAATATGATGCAAAGCAGAATGAAAGGAGTGTTCTGGATGTGTGTTAGGAGACCTGGCGGGCATTCCTAGTTCTATGCCAAAGATTTTGCCACCTTAGGAAAGTCAGAGTGTGTGATTTTTGTACTTTTAGCAGTAAAAATATTTGTATATCACTAAAAATATTTTAGGTCTCTTCCAAGATTAAAACATATGTAGATATTTCTAGGACAAAATAAATAACTAATCAGTTATATTCTAAAAGATAGACCAGAACCGTTGAACCCCTGTACATATGTTCATTGAGAAATAAACTCCTGCCCTGGAAAACTCCAGATACACACACAACTCACAGCCATCCATATTTTTCTCCAACTGCACTCTTTCAATACCCAGATACTGTTTCTTATAAGTCAGTTTGGATAAGAATTCATCTAGCCTGATATTTTTTCTTCTTCTTTTCAGCCTGAAATAATAAAAATAATCAGAATCCAGTTTAAAAGAGTTTATTCAATTGCAAAGCTGAGAATAGCCATTTGACTAACGCAGACTCCAAAGAAACAAGGTAAGTGCTCCAAAGCTGACAAGTTACAGTCTTGCTTATATCGGCAGAACACAAAGAAATGACAGGATTACAACATTTTCACAAAAGGCTGGTGGATGAGTTACAGCAATTTGATTAGTTACAGTTGTTTTCTTTTCCTTTTCCAATTTAAGACTATATTTAACATTCCATCATAGACAATATGATGTGATAGTTTTGAGGCCTTTGTATAAAAGAAACAAATGGAAGTTAATCTATAATGAAAAACAACAGTGAAAAAGGGAAGGGGGTCTTCTCTGGCACCCTTTAGTCTTTTACAACATTTTGCAAAACAATGTAGATAAACAAAAGACTAATCTATAATCAGAGGAACAAAGGTTACAGCTGCCTATGTTACAGCTGCTTGTCACATGACTAAGGTCCCATAATCCCATTCCTTTAAGGCTCAAAATAGTTTAAAATTCCAACAGCTTTTATTTTGAATTACTTATTCATAAACTCCCTTTTGATCTTTCATGACTAATTGATCTGTCTCTGGAAATATTTCTGTAAATCAAAAATAAGATTTTTAAGCCCCTCAGCTGACTGAATGGATCTCACTCTGAGACAAGCAAACCCAAGGAAACCTGAAAAGGTAGGTCAGGCCATGACAGAAAAGAGAGGGTCAGACATGCTTCATTCTACTCGCTTCCTTTTGGAATTCAGGTGAACTGATCAGCATTAACATTAAAACAGAGATCTTAAGACTGTCAAAACAGACTCTTTGTATCAATAAGATATCAAATTCCTGCCTGACTCTAGTCTAACATCACACGACAGATAAAGAAGGAAATCAAAATATTTTACCTCAAAATATGCTTATTTGTCATATTTTGAAATGGTCCTACAAAACTGTCTTCTGTGGAGGGAAATATGCATCTGTAAAGAATCTATATTAACATAAATAGATCTCTTCCTTTCCAGGCCCTCCCAACTGTGAAGAGATTAACTGAGAGTATGACACCTTTTAAAGGTCTAAATAGACCATCTATTGTCTCTAAGGTTGGTCCTCTATGAGACTTCATCTATGTAATAAGAACCTTGATCTCCACAACACCTAATCTTTTGACAGACACTCCCTTCTATTGAGTACAGGTCTTTAGGTAATAATTTAACTCTCAACCCATTGTAGGTCAGGAAATCTTTGAATCTACTTATGACCTGTAAGCACCTCAGCACCTGTGCTTTGAGTTGTCCCACCTTTCTGGACGGAACCAATATACACCTCACATGTATTGATTGGTGAATTGCATCTCTCTAAAATGTATAAAACCAAGCTGTAAGCCAGCCACTTTGGGCACATGGTGTCAGGAGTTCTTGAGACTACCTCGGGCCATGGTCACTCACATTCGGCTCAGAATAAACCTCTTTAAATATTTTACAAAGTTTGGCTTTTTTCATCAACGCTTCTCACACAGACATACACCTACTTTAAGGCTTGCCTGCTGTTTCCTAACTCTCATCAACTTCATCAGGAAATCAATCTCCTGCCTCTGTTTTCCTCCTCTCTCTGCCCTATTTCAGCTTTCTCTCTCAGTCCATTTCTAGCGTCTTTTGGTTCATTTTGTGACTTTAATTGTGGCTTCTTAGTGTTAGATCTAGTACTGCATCTGTGGATAGGTACTAGAAAGCTATATATTTTGAAGTGACAGCTAAAAGGAAAGCCAGCATCTTTCACCACCCAATCTCTTCAAAATCTTAGAAAATTTCCGTAATTTCCAATTAAGCCTGTTTTCCTCAAGCTCTTGCACTTAACGAAAATTAAATTATTTAACTTTATAGTATTGTTGTATGCTATTTCAACATGCTAAAGATTTTATTTCAGATGAGTATGCTATTGCAGCTATATTATATAGTAAACAATCATATTTGCACTAGTGAAAAAACATAATTATTGATAAGAGTTCATTTGCATATATTAAAATTCTTCCTGATAAAATGAATTTTAGCAAGTTACTGGTAGGGGCCAAGGAAAAATATCCATGTCCTCTCTGCAGTTTTGCTGAAAACCAGTTGACAGAAGGCAAATTAATAGGAGAAAAGGCATACAAAATTTATTTGAATGTGCATTGCATGGGGAGAATCACAGGATAAGATAACGATTACCCAATAAGCAAATGGAGTATAAAAGCTTATATAACCTTTTTAATAGGGGATGGAAGATGGTGAATGTAGACAATTATTTGAGGGGCAGTGAATGATTGTTAGGGACAATGAGTAGGCCCAGGGTACAGAAATTAATTTGTAAATGATTCTCTTTGAAATTTGAATGAGCCTGAGAGGCAGGCAGTATCTTGTAAAAGGTCCATCCAGGTGTGGTTGCATTCCTCAGTCTTCTTTCTCAGATAGATAATGAGATTTCAGAGAGGACAAGGAAGGCAATTGTGTTTGTTTTGGGGGATTTCCAGATAGAAAAGGGAACTTAAGAGAACAGCCTCATTCTGTGCTTTGAGATAAAGGGTTAAGAGAGGGGGAAGTAATCAGAGAGACCTGAAGTTGCTTGTTTAGTTCAGCCATACTGATGGCAGCAGCAGCCTATCTGGAGGAGCTGCTGTGAAGAGCCTGGCTGCAACTGGTGAGCTGTGGATGGGTTGTGTGCTCTGAGGCCACAGGGAGCCAGGAACAGGCAGGAGCCCTGCCCCCTACCAAGTTGGCAGGGCATGAGCCCCGTGCTCCCATGCCAGCTACAACCACCCAGCCATGTCTCTAGATGCATCCCTGTTTTCTGGGGCCCAGGAAGCCCCGCAGCCCCTGCAGGCTCAAAATGCCTGCCCCCACTTCCTGGCCTCTCCCTGCTCCCAGTGCCCACTTTGATTTTGGAGCAAAGTTGTGGCCAAGTCTGAGCACTGTTGCAAACCAGCTGGGTGTGTGCATGCTCAGGGCAGTGCTGACACAGCAGCCGCCCTTGCACCTGGGTCCCCACAGGACTTTGGGAACTGACAAGTGTGGGAGGGAGGCCTGGGGGAACTAAGGGCAGCTCTGCATGGGGCTGCAGGTGCCCCTTGGTGCAAACAGCCTGGGTGCTATGGATGGCATGTCTATAGCTGGAGGCAGACAGGTTCCTGGGTGGAAAGGAGTGGGTCCCTGGTGAAACCCCACCTTCAAGCCAGGGCCAGCCTGAAGCCTGTGGGCTGGACTGCTAGTTCTGGGTGAAATCTGTGACCTGGAGTGAGAAATTATGGTGCTTTTTCTGGGCCCACCCATGGACACCCATGGACCAATCAGCACGCACTTTCTCCCTTCTGAGCCCATAAAAAGAACAGACTGAGTCAGACTCAGACAGACGTCAGGACCACCAGATGCGGGAAGGAACTACCCACTTAAGGTCTCTTTGACTCACCAGGACTACCAACAGCAGGGAGGAGCTACCCATGTAGGGTCTCCCTGACTCATCAGGACAATCTGCCTACAGAAAGAAGCTACCCACTGTCAGTCTCCTCTGCTGAGAGCTGGATACTCGCTGGGATGACCTGCCTGTGGTACCCATTTTGAGTCTCCTGAGAGCTGTTTTGTCGCTCAGTGAAGCTTCTCTCCACCTTACTCTCCAGTTTGTCTGCGTACCTCATTCTTCCTGGATGCGGGACAAGAACATGGGACCTGCTGAATGGCACAACTGAAAGGGCTGTAACACAAACAGGGCTGAAACTTTGCCCTCCACCCCCTGGCCCAACACACTGTGGGCAATGAGAAGGTGAGAAGAGCTGCTGCCCTTCAGGGAGCCCAGACGTAGGGGCTCCCCAAGACAGGGCTGTGATGCCTTCTTTGGGGCTCTGTGGTTCCTGGCATCTCCAAGCTTCCAGGCACCACCACATTCCCCTCATCCAGACGAGGGTACCCACAACGGAAGTCTTGTGTAGTACATCTGTCCAGTTGCAGCCTCTGTCAGCGGCTGTGCGGGTGCCTGGAACTGCCCACCCTGTTGCAGCTGGCACACCTGGCTTTGCACAGTGGCTGGACCCAGCGCTTGTGCACACACCCCTCACTGCTCTGTGCCTGGCTTGCCATTGGGAGGCATGGGATCCAGGCCAGTAGCACAAGCCAACCACAGCCTGCGAGGCCGAGTGGGCGGAACAAGTCCAATGGGTGCGAGCAATACTCATGCAGAAGATGCCAAGGGTCAGAGGTTTTGGGCTGGCAAAGCGATACCTCAGGGATCTCATGACAATATTTGGGGGTGAAATATTTTTGTTTATTTTATAGCCAATCTATCAGTATTTGAGAAAAATGCCTGATTTTCAGTGACTTAGACATTATGCTCCCATTACCTTCCATTTTCTTTACCTTTTCTTGTTTAGGCAAGTGACTTAAATGCCCTAGGCCTCCATTTCTTGAGCTGTAAAATAAGTGTCTGAAGAAGCTTATCTAAATAATGTTATGTTATGTTATGTTATGTTATGTTATGTTATGTTATGACATGACAAGGTCTGACTCTGACACTCAGGCTGGATGGCAGTGGCATAACCATGGCTCACTGCAGCCTCAACTTCCCAGACGCAGACGATTCTCCCACCTCAGTCTCTTGAGTAGCTGGGACTACAGGTGCACACCACCACACCTGGCTATTTTTGTATTTTTTTTGTAGAGACAAGGTTTTGCCGTTTTGCCCAGGCTGGTCTTGAATTCCTAGGCACAAGTGATCTGCCCACCTTGACCTCCCAAAATGCTGGATTTACAGGGTGAGTCACCATGCCCAGCCTAAAGAATGTCATTTCTAATGACAAAAAAACAGACTTATTTGTTCTCCCCCATCTATCAAGAGATATTTTTTAAATCATGTAAATTTTTAATACATTTGATAAAACACCATCAAGCTTCTACAACTGTCTCATCCCATTTATAAACTCCATGAGGGAATGCATAAATTATCTTAACATTAAAAAATGCACAATTATGAAAAAAATACAAAATATTTTGCCCCAAAGTATATGTCTTAGCATATTTCAAGATGGCTATTCAAAGGGGTTGCAAACACAAGAATAGCTGAAAGTTTGTCTTTTTGTGGAGGAGATTTGCATCTGCAGAGGAAATCTATGTTAGTAAAGTGAAATAAACAGCAGAGGCAAAGAGGCCTTTTATGACTGCTAGTTCTGGGTGAAATCTGTGACCTGGAGTGAGAAATTATGGTGCTTTTTCTGGGCCCACCCATGGCCACCCATGGGCCAATCAGCACGCACTTGGATCGGCACGCTCCTTAGATCTTGGGATAATTATCTCACAGGAAAAGGAGACTAAGGGTCTGACAGTGAAAATGTATCATAGGCAACCACATACTCTTTGAGAGCTGCTACCCGTGAAGTTTCATCTGTGTAACAAGACCATCTTTGCTCCATGCCTTTCCTTCTCTCCCTCCCATAAACTGTCCTGCAGTGCTTCAAGCCCCTATTCTTTCTGTGACCTAAGGATAGTATAAAAACTTGAGCCATCTGGCACTTTCATTAAGTTTTCATATTTTGCATGACTCTTGTGCACATAATAAATTTGTGTGTTTTTTTCTGCTAATCTATTATCAGTTTGTTTTATAGACTCAAATTATCAACCCTTCAGAAGGAAGGAAAGGAAATTATCTTCCCCCCTACAGTTACAAAGTTGGAGTTATACAGGATGAAAAAGGCTAATGTGCAGAATGATTACTGTCGTTAATGATGCTGTAATATATACTGAAAATTTGCTAAGACAGTAGATTTCAGGTTATTTTACCATGAGCATACAAAATGGTATCCATATAAGGTATGAAAATGTTAGTTTGCTTTACTACAATAATCATTACATTAAGTATATGTATATTAAAAAATCATGTTTTATACTTTAAATATGTACAATAAAAAAGATTTTTAAAATGCCACCTTTGGCCAGGTGCTGTGGCTCATGCCTGTAATCTCAGCACTTTGGGAGGTCCACACTGGTGGATCACCTGAGGTCAGGAGTTCGAGACCAGCTTGACCAACATGGCAAAACCCCATCTCTACTAAAAGTAGACACACAAAAATTAGCTGGGCATGGTGGTCTGTGCCCTAATCCCAGCTACTCGGGAGGCTGAAGCAGGAGAATCACTTGAACCCGGGAGGCAGAGGCTGCAGTGACTTGAGATTGCGCCACTAAACTCCAGCCTAGACGACAGAGCGGGACTCTACCTCAAAACAACAAAACAAAACAAAGCATAAAAAAACATAATTGTAAACATTAAATAGAAAATATTTTTAATGGAGCAATATTAGAAGATTTTCCCCCTAAAATTCTCAAACTATTTTGAAATATAATGTCAAAATAACCTGAAAAATGACTTTCCAAAAAGTTCATTTTAATTAGCATTAACCCCGAAGCCAAAGGGTTCTTGTATCCTGGAACATTTTTTAAAAAGAAAAGAAAAAGAACTCATAATTCTGACATCTTTCTTTTACTATTTATGAAACTTAAATTTAATGTCAACCTTACATAAAGCTCAATTAAGATAATATCAGGATCAAAAGTTGCAAAAACAATACTAAGCCAAAAGAACAATCACAATATAAGCCAATATTGTTTAAAGTCTGTGTGCCAAGAAATATATTACATATATTATTTACTTCTGTCATGTACCTTTAAAGAAAAAACTCTAATTTGTCCAAAATCACACTATTAGTAAAAACAAAGGATAACCTCTGTCTCACTCTGACTTTCCTAATCTCCATGCTTGCCACCTGACTGAACTTCATTTTCTCTATTTACAAGAGTGACCACCCAATAATTAGTACATTATATCTACAAAAATATTTGACATATTTAGTGGAAGATATTATTTTGTTATCATCTCCAGAGTAACACACATTTCAGGCTTCTTCCCAAATCCCCTCATTTGGCATTTCCTGAGCTACAAACCCATAAAAAAGGTTTAGTAAGTTTCTTTGGATATTTTAACGTTCAACCAAATTCAAGAACCAATGAACTAGATTTAAAACCTTTCTCAATAGGAAAACAGCATCAATTTTAGGAAAATTATGTTAAAAGAAAATCTCTAGAAAAATTAAATCCAACAGAGTTTAATTGAGTAAAGAATGATTTGTGAATTGGGCAGGCCCCAGAATCACAGCAGATTCAAAGATTCCAGCTTGGTCAGCTATGTGGAGGAAGATTTATAACCAGAAAAAGGAAAGTGATATACAGAAGCCAGAACTGAGGCAGAACTGAGGTATAGAGACAGCTGGGTCAGTTATAGTTCAGCGTTTGTTTGCCTTATTTGAACATGGTTTGAACAATTGTCGATCCTTGATTGGCTGAACTTCAGTGATTGGCACAAGAGTAGATTACAGTCTGTTTACACATCCAGTTAGTTTGGTTCACTACCTAGGGAGAAAGAAGCCTTTATGCTAAACTTAAAATATGCAAGG
Organism: Macaca thibetana thibetana; assembly: GCF_024542745.1. NCBI lineage: Eukaryota > Metazoa > Chordata > Mammalia > Primates > Cercopithecidae > Macaca > Macaca thibetana. The sequence goes on from NC_065586.1 coordinate 80,662,636, forward strand.
AGGGAGCTTTAGGCTAAAGTTAATTTAACAACTGTATAATACAATAATACCCAGAGAACAGTTATGTAACAGCGCTGAAATATTTGCAGTCAGGAGAGGATTTTGAATTTGCAATTTGGAATTTATAAGATTTGAAGTTTTAAACAAGACTAGTCTTGTGTTATTATTTGAGGATTATATCAAATTAATTCAAGAAACTATGCATGGTTTCCATAGTAGACTCTATGTTTAATGACTCCCAATTAATTATGTGTGGTCATTAAAGTTCCAAGTTAAAGTTTACCTTCAAGAATTAGTATTGTGGTCAAAAGAAGATTAACCTTATGAGTAACTATAACAAGGTAATGACATACAGATTGGAAGGTCTGTTTGTCAGGACATTACACAGATGCTACCTTGTCAAAAACGTTATTACACTCCATGTGCATTTAGACTTCTTTAGATAAATTCTAAATATTTCTGCCATAAATTGAGATAATATAAAGAACCTAGAAAAAATTTTCTAAATCACAAAATTCTCCAAAAATATACATTCTTAAAATATATGAAAATGTGTATATGATTTCTGTGGTAGACTTTAGGACTATTAACAAATATTTTAGTTCTTCTCCTGAGCACATGGCAGAATTAAACATTTTGTATGCACCTGAATTTTGGCATAGCCATGTGACTCTTTGGCCCATGAAGATGTGAGCAGGAGTGTTGTGTATCACTACCAGAAGAAAGCCTTAAGAACCAGTTTATCTCTACTACATTTTATTTTTCTCTGACCTGCAACTTGAAATGTTTCAGATGATGATTACATTGTCCTTGATCCTGGAATAAGAAGGACATGAAGGAAGCTCCCAGGTAGCTTAGGATGGACATGCTATGTGAACAAGAAATAAGCCTTTGCTACTTTAAGTCCCTAAGTTCTAGAGATTGTTCATTATCACAGCATTACCTCACTTATTATGTCTGACTGATTCACAAATCAGAAGCTCTTATACCTTTTCTTAAAATATATGCCAATACCAAAATGGCCCTTTTAAAATTGAGTTTGTAATTTAAAACTAATTTTGTAAATAAACAAACAAAAAAACCCATTACAATAACAACATACAAAGATAACTCAAGTTTCTCTATATGTGTAATTTCTTAATAACTATGAAATGCGACATCAAGAAGTAAAAAATTTAGCTTTCAATCTTGTGTATTGGTTTGAGTTATGCAAAAGGAATTGAGTGGAATTTAACCTTGCTAACAATATGAAGCAATGATCTTAAGACTCTTGAAAAGAGGGACAAACCCTTCAGGCTGCAATCAATAGCTATGGCAGCAAAGGAGCTGTTAATGTGTTTTCTGTTTAAAAGACAAATTGCTCTTTTATTGACAGCCACTCTCTGCTGTGTCCTATTTGAATGATGAAAAGGAACCAGTAGGGCTCCAAAATTAGCAGAGAAAGCACATCCATCTCAGAGGGAAAACACACAAAGTTACAAACATTTTTCTGTTAAAAAAAAAAAAAAAAAAAAAAAAAAAGGTTATACGAAACACCTGATAATTAAGACTCTTTTCATAGCAAGTTAACTCCAAAATGATGAACCTCTTTTTATAATTGGAAGGGTGATAGCAGCAGTGATTTTCCATTTTTCCTCCCAAGGACGTTCTTGACATAAGATTAATTTCACAGAAACTTCCCTCACCTTTCTTTAAACTTAATATTCTCACCCTTTAGAAGCATTTCTTATTCATTTTAGAAGCTTAGGAGGTACTGCCATGCAAGGATTGCTCATAATGACATAAAAATTGGGAGCAAAAGTACCCATTTTTAAATTTAGGTTATGTAAACTTACCAATTTCCTTTAAATAGGTATGAAGCATCACCCTAGAGCAGCTTGCAGTGTCTGGCACATAATAGGCAATCTACTGTCTTCCTAATACATTAATAATGCATTTCATCTTAATTTATGATTTCATATTTATATACCAATATACCATATTTTGTATTGTATAATAGGACAACTGTTCTATGACATAAATTATAGATGTTTAGGGGAAACAGTTCTTGGTTTTATGTGTCAGTTCACATCTCTCACCTACATAAGAATTAAGTTCACATTCCATGAAAATGAGAGATTTGAGGTATTTTTATAAGACACAGTCTTCTCCCACACAAAATATACAACTAAATGACACAAAATATGTGCTCTTCCAATAACAATTTCTTAAGCAAAATAACTATGATTTTACTACTAAAATGCGCATTGTGCCAATTATAGTTTAATGTAATACCATACTACTGATATTGAAAATTCCATATGCAGTATATCAATTAAATTCAAAAAATACATACTTTATTTTTATTAAGCAGAATGAGTAGTTCTTTACTGTACCTACTTTTGCAACCTACAAACTCAAACTAATAGACACATTTGCTGTAGAAGGTAGAATCCTCTTCTAAAGTCATAGACATGAAAAGGGAGAAACTATAATGATAATAATTAACATGATATATGAATAGATGTGCATAACCAATTACAGAATGTAGCTCTTTTGAGCTAGCAGTTATTTAGAGAAAAGACATCATAGATGACATTCAGAGTTGACAGATGACATATGACACATGACATATTTCTCTAATGATATCCCTCACAAATAAAGTTCTGAAATAATAGTATTTTCCCAGTAGAAAGCTGAATGAGACTATATCAACTACCAAAACACAATATTTATGAATCCAACAAATATTTACAGCACAAATGTTTTATGCACAAGAGGGAAAAACACAGAGTTAGAGTGAGTCAGACTCTGGATTCAAACCCAGGCTGCTGCAGTAACTAGCTGTGTGACCAGTAGGCAAACACTAAATCTACATCAGCCTTGTACAATTATTAATAGCTATGCTATACAGTTTTTATAAGGATATAACAGGTTGGGCACGGTGGCTCACGTCTCTAATCCCAGCACTTTGGAATGCTGAGGCAGGCAGATCACAAGATCAGGAGATCGAGACCATCCTGGCCAACATGGTGAAACCCCGTCTCTACTAAAATACAAAAAAAGTTAGCCGGGAGTGGTGGCTCACGCCTGTAGCCCCAGCTATTCGGGAGGCTGAGGCAGGGGAATAGCTTGAACCCGGGAAGCAGAGGTTGCAGTGAGCTGAGATCATGCCACTGAACTCCAGCCTGGCAACAGAGCAAGATTCTGTCTCAAAAAAACACAAACAAAGAATATAATAAAATGAAGTATATTGGTCTCGTAGCACTGAGCCTGATGTAAATAGGTACTCAGTAATGTCATTTACTGAGGTGCATTTTACTAGTGATCGCCAATATCCAAGTTCTTTTCCTTTCAGGAACATAGAAGATTATATTTCCCAGCACGCTTACAGTTAGGCTTTGCCATGTGACTAGTTATAACCAATGTACTATGAGCAAAAGTGTCAGCAAAAGTTTAAAAAGAAGACATTTTGTATACTGAAACTACAAGACTGAACAGCTGTCATTACCCTTGTTTTCTGAGTAACTATGTGTAACAAAGCTATATCTCAATCAAAAGCAACATGTAGCATGAGTGAGTAATCAATTTTATTGTGTTAAGCCAGAAATTGGTGTCAGGAATGGGTTACTACTCTGGATAAACCTAAAATTATGTGGCAATGCATAGGGAATTAAATGTAAGGTTGAAACATGCAATTTGAGAATGCAGGAAGAAAACTGTCGTGAAAGATAAATTGGGACACAGATTATGAAGCCAATGATCCTATTCTTTTAGGGAAAAAGAGCAGACAGTTGAATGGTGGTAGAGTGTATTTAACTCTGATATAGGCAAGATTTGAAAGGAACTACAAGAAATGAATGAGCTCAGGAATGAACTGGCCAAATTACAAGCACAAATAGATGGGAATAGAGAGATGTGTGATCCCGCCAATGAAGGACAAGCTTGTATCAGATAAACCCATCTAACAAAATCAGCCAGAGGTCATCAGAGAGCAGAAGGAAGACAATACTTGAGTGGACATTATCTGATAGAAAATAGAAATGGCTTGTGATGAATCCAATATTCTGCATTGTTTTGCTGTACAATACATCTGTCAGTTTTTAAACAGTGCAAACAAACTGAGAGGCTGAATGAAAAGCAACAACTAAGAAGCATGTTAGCTGAGCAGAATTTTTACAGTCGTCTAGGATTTGGAAGAAAAAAAATGAGGTTCAAGGTACAAAGGAAGCTAGGATTAAGGAGTCAAAATTCAGAAAGAAAAGAGATGAAGTGGAGACTGATAGCAGCACTTTATCCTTAAGGAGTGTGCTGACTCATAAGTAGAATAGGGCCAAGAGAATGAGAAGTCAAGCAGAAAGCTGATGCTAAGAGGCAGACAACCCAACACAACTTTCTGCATTCTCACAATACTGGTGTTGGTGGGGTTCCCCAAGACCACTCTTGGGCTTGATGAATCACTAGAAAGTCTCACAGGACGTAAAAGCTGTTATACTCATGCTCATGGCTTATTACAGGAAAAGGATACACTTTGGGATCAGCAAAGGGAAAAAGGAGTATGGGAGAAATCCAAGAAAAACCAGGAGCATTTTTCAAATGTCTCCTTCCTCTAGTAAAGTCAAACAGGGACGTGGTGCACTCTCCCAGCATCTGTGTGTGACAACATGTTCAAAATGTTGCCAACCAGGAGAGCTGATCTGAGCTTTGAGTCCAGAGTTTTTATTGGGAATTAGTCACATAGACATGCAGGGCTTAATGGCCGACTTTATCTACTCAGACCCCAGCCCTCTCACAGCAAAAACATGAATCACACAGGATAAAGTTATCTGGTAACACCGGTTCAGTGTGTCCCAAGGACTCAGGAATACAAAAACAATTTAATCAGGCAAAATATTTCGACGGCTCAAAGGTTACATCCCAGGTGCTAGGGCAAGGCCCAGTTCTGAAAACCAGTTTTTATCTAGAAGGTACAGGGTTTGAGCAACCCTGGCCTGCTGTTAATCCTTTTCTGCATAGTTAGGAAAACAAAAATTGTGATTGAAACGTCCCCCAAGGATGATGGACCCAGATAATCATAAGTTTTAGCTTATGTTTTAGTAGGAGCCCCAGAATGGTTATGTAATAGGCAGAATAATGTTTTCCCCAAAGGTATCCACATTCTCATCCCTGGAATTTTTGAATTTCTTGGGTTATGTGGCAAAGATATTTTAAGGAGACAGATGGATTTAAGGTTGCTCATCAGCTGACCTTGTGATGAGAACATTATGCTGAATTATTTGTGTGGGCCCAATGTAATCACAAGGGTCCTTGTAAGTTGAAGAAGGAAGCAGAAGAGAGAGTGTCAGAGACAGAAAAGGAGATGTTATGAGGGAAGTAAAGTTTGGTGTGAATTGGGCCAAGGTTTTTAGGCTTTAGAGATCGAATGCTTCTGAATATGGATCATGGACCCCAAGCTAAGGAATAAAGGCAGCCTCTTTTAGAAGCTGGGAAAAGCAAAAAAAAAAAAAAAAAAAAAAAAAAAAAAAAAAAAAAAAAAAGATTCTCTGCCTAGAATTTTCAGAAGGAAGATATCACTGATAATACAACACCTCAATTTCAGCCAAGTGAGACTCAATTCAGTTTAATGATTTCTTGGGTTGTAGAATAATTAACTTGTGTTGTTATAAACTATTAAGTCTACAGTGATTTGTTTCAACAGTCACAGGAAACTAAAACTTAAATGCAAACCTGAAATTCATAATTATTGTATGACATATTAATACTCTTTCATTAGTAACCAATAGAGCTAACCAACAAGTATATGTGGAATAATTTTTAAAATCAGCATATTCTAGGCAAGTCTCAAAAAGGTTTAATAAACTAAAATGCTTTAAACTCTCTGATCACAGTGCAGGCATGCTAGATATCCATAGATATTTGGAAACTTAACTACAAAACTAATAGGCCCCAAAGAAATTAAAATTTAAATTATGAAAATTTTTTAAACAAAAATAAAATGATTTAGATAGTAGAAAAAGCTTTGTTTAGAAGGGAACTTAATAGTTTTAAATATGTATGTTAGAAAATAAGATAAGTTGAATATCAATTATTTAAATATTATTTCATAAAATTAGAAAACTAACAGTGTATCAAATCTAAAAGCATTAGAAGAAATTAAAGAACAGAATTAAGGAAATATAAAATAAACATAGAGATTGTGTGGTTCACTTGTTCAGAAACCAAATGCAATCAAAATGTGCTATAAAGTAACTTGGAAATTTCCTACTTATACCTATTTCTATTTCCATCAATCATGACAAGAGAATATTTGCTATTTTACTGCATAGAAGATAGACTTTTTTCAGCTAATATGTTTCTGTTCTAACAAGTCAATTGTAAAAATTCCTTTTTTCTTTAAATTATGAGTCTGCATTGGGTAGAAGTAAAGGCGTATGTGTTGGTGAGAGGTGAAGCCAGTTGGGTTTCTGGGTCGGGTGGGGACTTGGAGAACTTTTCTGTCTAGCTAAAGGATTGCAAATACACCAATCAGAGCTCTGTGTCTAACTAGAAGATTATAAATGTACCAATCGGCATTCTGTAAAAATGGACCAATCAACACTCTGTAAAATGGACCAATCAGCAGGACATGGGCAGGGCCAAATAAGGGAATAAAAGCTGGCCACCTGCACCAGCAGCAGCAATGGGCTTGGGTCCTCTTCCACTTCCTGGACACTTTGTTCTTTCCCTCTTCATAATAAATCTTGCTGCTGCTCACTCTTTGGGTCTGCACCATCTTTAAGAGCTGTAACACTCACCGCGACGGTCTGTGGCTTCATTCCTGAAGTGAGCGAGACCAAGAACCCACCAGAAGGAATAAATTCTGGAGACACTGGTATTGGAGAACTCCTGTGTTCAAAATGTTTCTCCTATATAGTTGTGGTATGACCTTAGTCAAGATATTTATTATTCTTAAGTATCATTTTTTTCACCTATTCAATGATGAGGATACTTAAAACTAACTCTTGGGTATCTTATGAGGAATAAATGGAAAGTTGCATGGTGCCTGGAGCATAATAAATACTTAGCACATCATAACTATTATTGTTGTTGATGGGACTGATTTTTCTTTTGGAATTAAAAGTCCTGCAGCGCAGAACAATGCAGATAAAGGATGTTGTGTGGCCTTATTTATCTGAGCCACAAATCACATAATGTATTACTTCAAATTTTTAAAGAAACCTTTTTATAAAATGTAATTTTATTAGAACTAGTTAAGATGTATTCTCATCTTCTTGTGGAGAAGAATCAATGAGAACTAGGGACAATATATTTTCTCTTTTTAGTCAGAGTGCAAAAATGCTGATTGTCCCTCATATTGACATTAAATGTTTTCGTGCAATAAAGACGTACTTAAATCTCATCCACTTGTTTTCCTTTCTCTTTCACATATTTTGAAAGTTCTACCAAAGTCACAGATAAAATTTGAGTTCTCAAATTAACACTTCACAGTCTCATCATTGGAAGAAACCAGAAATATACTTCCAGTGCTTTGGTGTCATCAAGAATATACTGAAGAGGAAATAGAACTCAGGTATGGGAAGAAAGTATTTATGTGATCCAGCAGTGGTTATGCCTGGTGGAGAGACAAAATGTATTTGCTGCTTCAATGAGCCAGTTTAAATTCACCACTCTTGATGGAAGTAAATGGGCTCTGAAAAATGTTTTCTTATACTGTGTCTCCTTATATAGTTTGTTGCTACTTTCTTTTCTGACTGCACACTTTCCAGGTGCAAATTCAGGAGTGAGAGTTTCAAACATTCTATAAATATGATGTATAATAGTCAGACTTTAGGAGAGGTTCCTTAGGTGAACGGGAAAATACGGTTTATCTCAAACCAACCAGCCAATGTATCAAGAGATAAACTAATCTCTTTAGAAACTAATCAGTTCAGCAACTAGACCATTGGATAATATAATATGTTTGAGGAAACTGACATTGCTTTTAGATAACAAAGAATTTTTCCATAACATGCAAGATTCTATCATGCTTAATGGTTATATAGGAAACAGGAAATTATTATTTCTATTTTTTAGATGATGAGTCCCAGAGATACAACATGTCTTACATAAATGGTTTTATTTTAGAGTCTGGAATATAATGTATTTTTCTCAGTTTCCAGTCCTTTGACATTCACTAGTGAACCGTACAATCTCCTAAGTCCAAGATTTTCATTTTCAAGGTACAGCCTAATGAATTTTAAGGCGAAATAAAACAGAAGTCACATATACATTAGTTGGATTTTGTTGAGTTACAACACGATTGACTTTTGCTATGAAAATTAGATCATGATTAGGACCATTTTCTACAGCAAGAAGTTTTGGTATTTGGATATAGAGTCGTCTTCTTGTTTACAAAATGGTCCTGGATGTTTTCTAGGAAGAAAGTTAGTAGAAATGGCACTTTTTAAAACACACATTGAAAAACTTAGAATTTGCAGTTGCTGTACACAGCTAGTCCTGTACCCAGGTCTGAGATGTAACCCTTGTTCCTCTATTCAGAAATAATTATAAACAAGAAAGTGACTAACTCACAGCAAATTTTTTTTTTTTTTTTTTTTTTAGCTGGAGTCTTGCTGTGTAACCCAGACTGGAGTGCAGTGACATGATCTCAGTTCACTACAACCTCCACCTGCTGCTTCAAACAATTCTCCTACCTCAGCCTCCCGAGTAGCTGGGATTACAGGCACCCAACACCCCGCCCAACCCATTTTTTGTATTTTTAGTAGAGACAGGGTTTCACCATGGTGGCCAGGCTGGTCTCAAACTCCTGACCTCACGTCATCCACCCGCCTCGGCCTCCCAAAATGCTGGGATTACAGGCGTGAACCACCGCACTCAGCCCAAAATTTTAAATATACTTTTGACTGATGATTTCACCTCTGAGTTACTCTTAACTTTTCCCACCTGGTATGTTACTCCCCAAGAACCCAATGTCTTCATACTGACTCTCGCTGTTAGATTTCTCATTGAGAGTCCCCTAAACTTGACCTATCTCAAAATATCATATGCTACAAAGTTACATCTTTTCTTAAAGCTACTCATTCTCCAAATAAATTTAAATTAGATGGGGGAAAAAAAACAGATTAAGTGAAGTTTACTCTTACTAATGATTTCTTATAAAACAACTCCTATTTGTCTAAATTTCTTAATCTTTCGAAATACATATTTTTAAAATTATAATGATTCTTAGATTATATCAAGCACAATAATAAAATATTTAAAAATAAATTCTATTTTTAAATCAGGGAGTCATGGCTCTTGCATAGGACTGGGAGATGTTCGAGTCAAAAAATACAAGGTCAATAAAAATTGTCTTTTGACACACTAGCAACACAACTGTAAAATAAAAATTAAAACAATAGGTGTATAGTAACAATAAAAACATTAAATAGTTAAGAATAAATTGGCTGAAATCTTTATAAGACCTTGATATTGAAAACTACAAAATATTGTTGGAAGAAATTCAAGAAGACTTTAATACATGGAGCGATAAACCATGATCTTATTAGGACTCTTTTATAAGATGTAAATTGTCATCAAATTTATCTATGAATTCGACATAAGGCTGATCAAAAACTCAGACTTGTTTTTTAATTGACAAACCAATTGGAAATGTAGTTGGAAATATCATGTATATGGAAATGTATATGAAAATTCAATAGACATACAAGATCCTAAAAATATTGAAAAACCAAATTGAAGCAAAACTTAGATTGACTGAGATTTCTTAATTAATGACAGTGTATTATTAGCATAAATATACATAAATAGTTCAATTGAACAGAATAGAGTGTCCTGAAATTGACCCACAGTCACAATGGTGAATTGATTTTTGCCCAAGGTGCCAAAAAAGTTAAATGGAGAAAGGATAGTCTCCTCAACAAATGGTGTGAAACAACTAGCCACTCATAAGGAAAAAAAGGAAACTTTGCTCATATTTATCAAACACAAAAGTTAATCTCAATGAACCATAGAAATGGGGACTATCTTTGCAAACTGGTAGTATGAAAAGACTTTTTGAACAGAAAAAAGAAAGCACCAATCTTACATGAAAAACAATAGACTTGTCTTTATCAAAATTGAACTTTTGATTCATCGAAGAGCCCCCAGTTGAAACAGGAAAGGTTCCCTTTTCCCCTTCGCAGGGTGTGCGATGGGGATGTGGCTCACTTTTTCAGTGCCCTGCTGCTCAAACCTCTACGGGAGCACAGAGAAGGGCAGGCTGTGGGGCTCCGACCCCAAGGCAGTGTCTAGAGTAAATGTTTACAGCTGAAGCCCCAGTGGGCATTACAAGGTGCTCTTTTAGTTTACCCTCTATAGATGTCTTGGGTTAACCAGCTCAATTAGACCCTCTACCTTGTTGCAAGGACAGAGGGCTTTCTGTATACCAGGTTCTTGCCTTGGTGTACCGGAAGAATCATATCACAAGTGGGCTTGGAGAATGAATGTGAAGTTTTATTGAGTAGAAGTAGCTCTCAGCTGATGCGGGAGCCAGAAGGGAGATGGTCTTCCCCTGGAGTTGGGCCACCTGGTGCCCCCAGCTCTCCTCAGACTGCCCCGGCCACACTCTGCCTATTCCCTTCAGTCAGTCAGTCAGTGTGGGTCAATGGCCCGCAAGTGTGCTAGCCTCTTATGGTGTGCTCTTTTGCCTCTTCTGCCCACGTGCTGCCTCGACCTCCTCTCCATATTCAGCGGCTTGTCTTCTTCCGCTGATGTGTTCCTTTCACTGTTCAGTAGTTTCTGTCTCTGCCTTGCTGGGGTCTCGGGTTTTTACAGGCCCAGTGTGGGGTCGCGGTGGGCCAGGGTGGTCTTGGAATATGCGACATTTGGGTGCTAAGGCAGAAGTGCCTGTCCTCACCTAGGTCTGTGGGGGTAGAGCCCCAGCCAGGGAACACATCCTCCTCTATCCAGCACTTCCCTGTTGCCTCTTCCTTATCATTTAAAGGGACCACGTTCTTCCCTTCCCAGCACTCCGGTATCAAAATGACAATGTTAAGACAATGAATAGGCAAGTCAAGTCACTGACTGTGGGAGACTATTGTCATTACATGTATCTGACAAAGGCCTTGAATCCAGAATATATGTAAATATCTCCCACAATTCATTATAAATTAGACAAACAAAAATTTTAAGTTAACCAAATATCCTGAATTGGCCTCTCAGAAAACAAGATATAAAAGTGGCCTACATGCACAAGAAAAAGTACTTAACATCAGTAGCCATCAGAAAACTGCTAATTAATACCATAATATTATGCTACTAAACATATACTAGAATGTCTAATATAAAAACAAATGACAGGCCAGGCATGGTGGCTTACACCTGTTATCGCAGCACTTTGGGAGGCCAAGATGGGTGGATCATTTGAGGCCAGGAGTTTGAAACCAGCCTAGCCAAAATGGTGAAATACTGACTCTACTAAAAATAAAAAAATTAGCTGGGCTTGGTAGCGGGCACCTGTAGTCCCAGCTACTTGGGAGGCTGACGCAGGAGAATCGCTTGAACCCGGGAGGCGGAAGTTGCGGTGAGCTGAGATCATGCCACTACACTCCAGCCTGGGCAACAGAGTGAGACCCTGTCTCTGAAAAGAAAAAAAAAAAAAATGACACTACCATATGTTGGCAAGTGTGTGGAGCGACTAATTTTCGTACAGTGTTTGTGGAAGCATAAACTGATAAATCCAGTTTGAAAGTCAGTTTAGTCATTTCTCATGAAGGTAAGTATACAATTACCCGGTGATCCAGCAATGCCACTCCTAGTTATTTATTTACATGAAATAAAAAGATATGTAAACAAAGAGAATATATTTGCAGCAGATTTATTTGTATTAACACCAAACTGGAAAGCAACCAAAATGTTTGTCAACAAGAAAACAGATAAAATTTGGTGCAGGCTTAAAACAAACAAAACCTTTATAATAAAAAGAAACTGATCCACCGAAAATATATGGATCAACTACAAAAACATTATGCAAAATTTAAGAAGCCAGACACAAAAGAATTAATAGTGTATGATTCCACCTATATGCAATCTTACACAGGCAAAACTAGTATGTGATGAAGTTAAATAGAGCACTGGTTCCTGAGGATGGTTGGTTACGGATTGCCTGAGATCAGTGCAACAGATTTTTCTAAGGTGACAGAAGTATTCTAAATCTTGAGAGGCTGCAGACATATTAATGTATGCATCTATCGAAATGTATGGACTGTACTTCTAAAAACTGTACATTTCAAGGTAAGCAAATTATTTCTTAATAAAAAATATAAATATATTTGCTCAGGATCTAACTATATTAGGTATCATCACAAAGACTGATGAATGGTAGAATACATTAATTTTATTGAAAAATAGTTGCAGGTGATAGATACCCCACTTTCCATGCTGTGCATGCCTGTATCAAACCATCTCATCTACTTCATAAATATATACACCTACTATGTACCCATAAAAATTAAAATTAAAAATTATTTTTACAAAAGTTGTAAGAAACATAGTGGAAACTCCCTCATTTTAAATTTTTGATTTTTTTTTCCCCAAAATTCAGTTGTTTGGGAGATATATTGCTTTGTAATAATGAATAATTGCAATTTAGAAACAATCAGAATTTAAACTTAGATAAATATGAATAAGGTAATTACTCCAAATTAGATTCATTTTTCTCTACTCAAAAACTGACAAAAGGCAATGATGTGCTTAAATTGCATCTGTTCCAAATATAAGATTAATAAAGAAAACAACAGTAATAATAAAAATTATGATAATGGTTACATGTACCAAATTCACTAGGTACCAAACCTTGTTCCAAGCATTTACCATATGTTAATTCATTTGATTCTTATTATAACATTTGAGATAAATAATATTATTAGTTATAATTCTCATATGAGGAAAATGAGGCATAAAGATATTAAGTTATTACTTCATGACCACACAGATGGATTCAACTTAAGACTATTTATTTCAAGTTCTGCTGTTAACCAGTAGACTCTACTGCCTCATGACAAACATGGGCTAATACATATGCTTATACAGGAACGAGATCATATCAGTGAATCAAGATGAAAAGTGCTAATAAAAAATAGTTGTTCTCTTTGAATATCCCCCAACATCAGATAATTTTTAATCATAATTCATACATGATGTTAATTTCCAAATTTATATCTGTATCTACACATCTCCCTTGAAAGCCAGACCTAGCCAACTATCCTACTTGACTTCTCTACTTGGATATCTATTAGGTACATCAAATTTAACATTTTCAAAACCATGAATATTAATTTTCTCCATCTCACTCCCTGCAAACATATTCCTCTTGCAGTCTTCTCTAACTTAAATAGCATTTCCATCATCCCAGTTGGGTGAATTAAAAACCTGAATAGATCTTTCACTCTTCTTTCTTGAATAATTCACATCCAATTTTTCAGCAAATACTGTTTTTTTAAATATATTCTGAATCTCTCTACATCTTTCCCTGTATATGACATACCCCTGTTCCAAGCCACCATAATATATTGCCTGGCTTGTTTTAATATCTTTCCAAATCACCTTTCTACTTCTACTACCTCCTCTTTTATTCAGTATAAAGCAGTCAGAGTGATTATTTTAAAACATAAGTCAGATTATGTCACTATTCTACCCGAATCCTCAGAGATAACCCCACCTCAATCAAAGAAAAGGCCAAAGTTCATACAATGACCCACAAGCCTGCGCATGATTCTGGCGTCCCATTATTCCTCTAACTCCTACTTTTTCCCCTGTGCTCACTTCTTTCTAGCTATGCTAGCCTCTTTCCTGTTTATGAAAATTTTCAGGCACATTCTGCTTCATGGTCTTTGGTTTGTGCCCCCTCTGCTTGGAACTCTCATCTTGCAGATGTCAGAGCTCATTCTTTCTTCTCCTTCTGGTATTTGCTCAAATATCACCTTCTCAGGGACCAACCTTTTTTTAATTTTTAAAATTTTTTTGTTATAGGTTCTTCCTCTATTACTCAGGCTTCAGTGTAGTGGCAGGAACAAGGACATCTCAGGCTCAAGTCATCCACCTGCCTCAGCCTTCCAAGTAGCTGGGACTACAGGCCCCACACCACTATCCTCAGTTAATTAAAAAAAATACACTTTATTTTTATTTTTCCATAATTCATTGAACTTTTTTTTCAAATTGTTATTGTGGAGACAGGGTCTGGCAGTCTTGCCCAGGCTGGTCTTGAACTCCTGGGCTCAAGCGATCCTCCCTCTTCAGCCTCCCAAAGTGCTGAGATTACATGTGTGAGCCACCATGCCCAGCCCAACCTTCATAAGATCTCTTTTTTTTTTTTTTGATAGAGATAAGGCCTTGCTATGTCACCCAGGCTGGTCTTGGACTCCTGGGCTCAAGCAATTCTCCCACCTTGGCCTCCCAATGTGATGGGATTACAGGTATGAGCCACTGTGCTCAACCCTCTTTCAAATCTTTACATCCACTCCTCACCAGGCTATCGCTTTCCCCCTTTCCTGCTTTTCCTTCATAGCACTTATAACAAACTACTATTATCGTTATTTCTTTATTTCGTTTCTTGTCTGCCTTTCCCCTGTATAACGTCAGCTCAATGAGGACAGTGATCTTTGTCTATTTTATTCACTACAGTGGATAATTCCAGAGTCCAAAACTCAATAGTAAGTGGTTAAGTGAACGAATGAGCAAGTGATTACATTATCTAGAAACAAGCACATCTTTCCTTGGATACCATGATCCTCTTAGAATACCAGATGATTAAAATCTATTGTTAGAAGACAGGAAAATCCAGCCTTCTGTGTTTCCATGGAACAACTCCCTGCTTTGTCCAGTTGCTTGTTCCCTCCACAGGGCCAAGAAACACTGTCCCTTTCTCCAGTCCATATTCCTCCCCCACAGGTCCGGATCTAGCCTCCTTGTTAAAAGATGATTTTCGATATTAATTTTACGATTACTGGTTGGTCACAGCTTTGAAGATTCTACTTCTTCAAGTTATTCCAGTTCTAGAAAAGAATTCTCTAGCTTCAGCTCACCCCGAGGACCCCTTGAGAGGAGTCAGCCATTTTACCCTCTAGAAGCTAGGGTAAGATGAAATTATTATGTGCTACTGACGGGAAGTGTGGATTATTGTTTTATTATTTTAATTCTAACCTTTCTTCTTATGTATGTCTACTTGCTATGCAGCATATTAATGACTATTCGGGTCTTTATTTATTCATGGGTCAGTTGTAGGACATCTCGGTAATCATCAGCTTCCATTTTCTTTAAATCAAAGGGAGGCTCTGACTCCAAAGAGTGGAATGGGATGGCAAGTGTGTCCCTAGGTTTGAATAAAAGTGGACATTAAGGACTAATGTAAATTTTTATGATTCCTGTGGGCAATGAGAAAAAATGGCAAAGAAATTAAAAGCCCCTCAGAGCTACATTGGGGAACAATATCCTCCAAGGGCAGGGCAGAAACGTTAATGTAGGAAATATTATTTCTAAATATGAACTAAAGGCACACTGTCTCTTCAAATACTAATGCTTGTCCTTGGAAAAGAGATATATATTAAATAGGTCATCTTTTATTATGTAGTAGTAGAGGGTCAGCAGGCTTGGCAGCTCCCATTGAAAGTAATATTGAAAAGGAAATGTAAATGGAAAGAAAAATGTTTCTCTGGTCCGAAGGAGGCATACGAGCCCATCTACAGCACATCCCCTGCATTTCCTCTCCTCTCAGATACTTGTGAAACATTAGTGCTGGGTGCAGCTTGAGATGGTGTCATCCAGAGTGGAGATGGGCACAGGGGGAAGGTGGAAGAAGCCAGAGCAAGTCTGCTCATTGTGGTAAAAGATTTGAGTTTTCCTTGTCAACCTGAAGTCAAGAAATTCAGATAAAGAGTGAAGGAAGATGTCTACTGGGGACTTTCTTTCTGAGTCCAAGAAAAGACCAAGTTTGCTGGAATTTTAACCTTTAACTTCTTACAATGTAATTTCCTTCATTGTCCTGAGCCTTCAGAAAAACAAACAAACAAAAAAAAAAGGGTTTATTGAAAATGGAATTGACCAGGCACTGTGTCTCACATGTGTAATCCCAGCAGTTTGGGAGACCAAGGCAGGCAGATCACTTGAGTTCAGAAGTTGGAGACCTACCTAGGCAATATAATGAGACCTCATCACTACTAAAATAATAATAATAAAAACTTAGTCAGGTGTGGTGGTGCCCACCTGAAGTCCCAGCTTCTCAGGGGACTGAGGTGGGAGGATTGCTTGAGCCGCGGAGGTTGAGACTGCAGTGCGTCCTGAGTATGCCACTGCACTCCAGCCTGGATGACAGAGCAAGATCCTGCGCCGCCCACACCCCGGCCCCCAGCCACAAAAAAAGTGAATCTTTTTGCTAACTGCTAAATAGTTGAGTGTTGAAATCACAATTTATCCCTAACCAGGATGGAAGTTGAATAATATCATAGAATAAATATTTAAGATATACAAATGAAGTTAAAACACTTCATAAGGCTGTGATATAACTTATTTAAAAATAATAGTATCAAGTTCCTTTGTGTTATTATTCTGACATTACAGAAAAATACTTCTCAGTACTATCACTTGTTAATTCCTTCTGAAGAGACTGCATTAAATATTTGTAGTACTAAATATATGCTCACTTTAATTGAGATTAGTGGAGGAGTAAGATGTTTTGGTCCAGATAAACCTGAATAGATTACAGTCAAGGATCATGTTGCCACAAATTCTTGTTTACTTATATCTTTAATAATAACTAATTAAAGACAGTTCTCCTTTAACTCTTAGACTAGCAGATTTCACCTATGATGATGTTGTAATTTCACTGAAGCAGTCTTAGAAACTGAAGCTTTGTGCACAGCTTAAAGAAGATACTTTGAGTATTTGTGGAAACAGACTTACTGCCCTCACTCTAACTTTTATTTCTATTTTTTCATTTACATTTGTGTACATTGTGTTAGGCTACATAACACAATCACTTGAGGAAATGCCCTTAAAACTCCAGTCTATAAAGGTTGCATTGAATCTGTATGATTGACTTTTCTGATAATAAAACTGCCTCTGAATTCCCAATTGCATCTCAGTTTTACTGCACATGTACCAACTTGAGCAATTATTTCCAGGAACAGGACACAGTCATCACGTAAGAAACATTTGAATGCAGGAGATACAAGTTTGGTTGTGTGATTAATTTTTAGTGAATGATTTCTTCTTTCTGAAGCAATCGTTGATTGTTAGTAAGTCCACTTTGGCATTAGTATGCCACTCGTTACATATTTACTTCAGTATTTGTATCAGCAAAGTATAATATTACAACTTTTTATCAGGAAATGTTTTTAAACATGCAGTCATTGTTCTTTCAGATAATTTAAATATATAATTGCATGAAAAAATTCCAATCTTTTTTTTGCTTATTATGCAGATTTTCAAACCTGAAGAAGAATGATGAAACAGGCCCATTTTTATTTTGCTAACTGAGTAACTTTGTGACATAGCCTGTGAATTTTGAATTCTGCATACAAAATGGACTTTTTGGAATAAAACATAGTATGCTTCCAAAATTGTTGAGAGCACCTCCATGTTTGTTCTGTTCTTAATGATATTTGGATAACGTTAAAATAGATATTTCTCATTCAGCTAACGAAGACCAAAAGATAAATGATGGCAAGTAGCCAATTTTGGCCTGTATCATGACTGAAGCCAAAATTTGATGCAGACTTGGATGTTAGCCTTGTAGGGACTAAAGACTAAAAGCAAAAGAAGAAGCATACTCCACTCCATCTTTTTGACTACAGTAGAGTGTAGACATGTGCATAGTAAGTAAATAAATGCTCAGAGTTTCAGGTGATCATCATTGTCACCAGAGAATGACCCATGACAAGCCAAAAGCAAAACTGAACCAGAGGGGCATTCCAGGCAGAATGGGTATAAACTCAAATGCATAAAACTTTCAATTAGACTCAGGTTGGATAAAGTGCTTCCTTTAAAGGGGAAAGAAAAAGGACAGCAAGTCATTGTATTAAAGATCAGACTATTTTGATTATATTTTAACCGAATTCCTAATTGTTGAATATATTGCATATGGATAAAACTCATGAATTGATATAAAAAAGACAATTTGATGCTGATATTAAGCCTTTATGTTTATCTTCTCTTATTTTGGTTTGGAAAGGAAAAAATAATGCTGCCTATTTAATAGAAGTCTGATATTCTCTTGAAAAAGGAATCAAGTTTTCTTTTCTTTTTTTTCATGCAGTATGAAGCCTTTTTAGTTTGGGGTCTTTTACTATACATTTAAGCCTCTAAAAAGGAATCAAGTTTTCTAATAGTAAAATATTGCTGCCTTGTATAACATGGCTGGAGTACTGAATAAGCAAATATTCAACATCAGGACACATAAATAAACAGAATGAAAATGTTTAAACAACTACATCATATAGATAAGAAATAAAGACTCATTTCCAAATGTTTCACTCATTTCAGATATTCATTTTATAAGTTTATGTTTTTATGGGCTTGTGATAAGGCTTTTTATGTGAATTTGTTACAACATGCAACTGTTCTAATAATAGCAAAGCTTTTATATTACTCAGAGAACCACAAGTCACAACTAGTGGTTTTTTTCAAGTTAACATAAAAGATTAAGTTGTTAAGTCAGACTCATGCAGAGATCCTATCCAGCATCAAGTTTTATTAATAAATTAAGAATATAAGACAGAATGGCACAAAAATAGCAAGGAGATGCCTATTACATCCTGCATTGCTCCCAGCTTCTCCTTCCTTCATCGGGCATATGTTTTCTAGGCAGAATAAAAGATAAGATCTCAAAGTTAGGGTTGTGGATTGTCTCACCAAGCAGGGACAGTTTTAAGTTATGAAACAGCTCCATTTTATATCCATAACACTTGTACAGCTTATGTGATATTCACCAGGGAGCTATGCTTCATAAACCTATACGTTGTAGGTTAGTTTACCAGAAGTAGATACAAAAAAGAGACAACTCATTCAAAGTATTTTATAGATTTAAAACTCTCCTCTTAGGAAATACCATTAGTCTGCTTACCTAGAGGTCTAGTTATATATACAAGAAAAGTAGACCAGTTATCTGTCTTATTTTCTCTTGTAACATTTTCTTGTTATGGACTGAAAGTTTATGTCCTCTAAAACTTGTGTGTTAAAGCTATAACCCCCAAGGTGATAGTATGTAGAGATGGGGCAATTACATCGTGAGGGTGGGGTACTGTTCTGATGAGATCAGTACCCTTATAAGGAGGCACCAGGATGTGTCATATGCTGTCCCTCTTTTACCCATTTTTCTCCATTCCCACCTCCCACACCCAGTATGCCATATAGTGGCACAGGGCGAAGGACAAAGCAAAAGATTACTGTCTACAAGACAGGAAGAGAGCCCTTACCAGAACCCAACCCCACAGGCACCCTGATCTCAGACTTCCAGCCTGAAGAATTCTGAGAAAATGCATTTCTATTTCAGCACCCAGTCAGTCTATGGTATTTTGTTATGACAGCCCGAACTGACTAAAAAATTCTCATATTAATCAAGGGAGAAACAGAGGATCACAGCCAGTTCCTTTAATACCTTCCTTCCCACATTCTTTCCTCTAAGTTTTCTGCTTTGGGATTTTAAAAGCCCATCTGAAGCTTTTGGTTAAAGAAATTAGTAATTCTAGCAGTATCATAGCTGAAGTAGAATAAACTTAAATTTGAATTCCCCAGTGATCATTTCAAAATCCTCAAATTTTGTTTTTACACTTTTACCTATTTACATGATACTTATTTACATGATACATGAACTTTTCCTTATTTACATGATAAATGCATGTTCATTGGGAAAATTGGAAAATATAACTAGCTAAAAAACTTCAGCAATAACTGTTACTAACATATTCATGTATATTATTCCAACATTTTCTGTATATAGATACTAGATTTATTTATGAAAATTAGATTTGTTGTTTCATAACGATATTTTAAATTAACAGTTTACTGCGAACTCATTTCCAATCTATTAAACATACTTTTAAGAAAATATTAATAGATATGCTGTATATTACATGTTCATACTGTATCATGATTATATATTAAAGTATATATTTATGATATGATAGATGAATCAAAAGTATACAATAATTCATCAGATAATGCATATTGAATACACTGGCCATATCTCTTTTGATTAAAATAAAAGTCTTATAGTCACCTTCAGTGGTAGAGATTTCTTTTTTGTGCTTTGTTTTTTGGGGTTTTTTTGGTAAAGAAAGGGTTTTCCTTGTTGCCCAGGCTGTTCTCGAACTCCTAGACTCAACAGATCCATCTCCCTTGGCCTCTCAAAGTGCTAGGATTACAGGTGTGAGCCACTGTGCCTGGGAAAGACTTCCATATGTTCACTAAAATCTGTTCTCTTTTTCATCCTGAACATACAGCAAAAAATATATATACTTTGATTTAAAATGTGTTCATTTAACTAAGTTATCATAAAAAAAACTAAAAAAGTGAGAAGAAATTATGTCTGTTACCTTTATTATACATATGCTCCTGTATAATCATTCTTCTCCACCAGCTGGAAACCAGATGTGGTACTAACCCAGCTTTGACCACATAGATGACTATGATGCCCTAAATACCATGGTGACTTACAAGAAACATAGGTTCTTGAATGGCTGAGAGGAGCAGAGCTGCTTCATGGACCTATGCCATTGACTTTCAGTAATTGTATTATTGGGTCAGTATTGCCTTTCCCTAACTAATACATCTTCTTGTTAGTGAAATGAGGATTACCTGTAGCAAAATTGTAACTCCCACACAGCCTCAGTTCTGTAATGCAAATTTGAACTTCTTTCTGTTATCATTAAATTCATGCTTCAGGAATAATTCTATTTTATTTTTCATTTCTGGATCTCTAGCAATCCTGCAGGCATATCAGCACTCCTCATTTTCCACAGGGTCACGAGAGCTCTTAAATTTTTCCTGCTTCTGAGGTTACTGAAGCATGACAAAACAAGACAACACCCACTCACTACCAAAGAGGAGTGTCCCTTATCCTGGCCAGCTAATTGCTCAGCCCAATCATCAATGCCAAAGAACTTTTCATATCATCATAAGTTTGTTACTCAAAGGACCTTGGAAATAATGGAGTTAAGCATCTTTTTACAATCAGAAATGAATGTTTAAAACATAGTTAGAAAACTTCTCTGACATCACAAAGATAACTATTTGCAAAACCAGGATCAGAACTTAGAAATTTTAATTCTTTGTGAAGCATGCAGTCATTTGCTCTAAAATACAAGCACGGAGAAGAGGAAAATAATCCATTCCAACAATTCTGACCTTGAATTTATGACCCTTCCCCACCATCTTTAATGCTAACCTACTATATTTCAATATACACAGTTTATTCCATTCACTCAGGGTTAATTTTAATTATTCATTGATTTAAACATTTATTACCCACCAAAAAGGCCCCAGTTACTTTGCTGGGTGCTAGGGATGAATAGTTAGCCTTTTACATGTCACGAGCTGGGCTAAGTGCTTTCTAAGCGCTATCTTCACAACCACTTTACAAGTAGATCTCTGTATCTTCATTTTATAGAACAGTTATTGTCCTAAAAGAGGTGACCTCTAGTAAACATTCAATTACAATACAGTGTTCAAAGTTGGATGCACTTTATATGATAGAATTAAGGACAGGACGTATGAGTTTATATAATTCCAGTGTTTTACACAGCCCTAATGAAGAGAACAACTTCTTAAAAAATGAAACCAAAGGTAAGGTAGTCAGATAAAAGGAGATTGAGGAGGATGAGGCAAATCATAAACATCCAATTTAATAAAACTCCTGTAGTCTATCATCTGTACCTAACTTCTTTAGGTCTGTTGTTTACTAGCACCTCCCTCATATGTCCTATCCCCCTAATCTAATACCTGTTTTCAACAACATAATGCTTGTTATAGCAATTGTAAACCTCAAAATTCCATCTAATCAAGGAAAGTAACTAGAAAATCTTTGTTTTACCCTTTACATCTCTGCCTTACCACAGAATTATTTTCTACAAAATGTAATTGTCTGATGCTTGAAATATATAGGCTTCTCATGTGTGAAAGAGCATGGTTTGGAAAAATTTCTGGGTAGATGTTTAACGATCGATGAAGCATTCAGTTGTTTGTATAAATTTAAGTGTGAAGAGATCGAGAAAGTAAATAGGCCTACAGTGTGATCTCTAGGTTATGAATGAATAATTTTTCTCTTCTAGTGTCGACTGTTAAGTAAGATGCCTCTGATTGACAGCATAAGAACAAATTATTTCACATACTGCTGGCCTTTGGGGGGAAAACTCTTAAATATAAAGGTTTATTGCATTTTATTAAATGTTTAAATAATGATTTAAAAGATTTATGTTCCATAGTTTATGAATAATGAATAGCAAACTTACATTTTATGTGCCTTGAAATATTTCCATAAATATTAAAATTTTACATAAATTAGAAATTGACATAGAATATATATCTAAAATTAATATGTCATGAACATAAAATGACCTTTAATTTTATCATATTTAGGATACTCATTGTTAAAATAAAAATTATGAAATGCCATTAAGAAATGCTTTGTGCTTAAAATCTAATATATAATAAACACAATGAACTATATACTCATCTTTTAAATACAAGTTATGTTTTATGCATAAAGATAAGTTTAAAGATTATTATTAATAAGACTTCTTAAATGAAGAAAGACTTCTCTCGTAAGCAGCAAAAGCTCTAGTGATTTGTTTTGATCGTTATAAAACATGAAGTCATGTTATGGTACACAAGAGGCAGTTGAAGTTTTCCATTGATCTCTGCTTTCCTCTCAGCTTAGAGTCTCCACCAAATTAATAGACATTTAGATTAATAACTTAATAAATATATCTGTTAAGAATAGAAAGTTAACAGCAATAATACATTTAATATTCTTAGTGTGTTTTATACAATGCCATAGAATATCAGTTAAACTAAGCACTCAATTCATTTCAAAATACAACATTATAAAATAAAGAGTAAGAAAAAAATGAAAACATCTAATTATAAACTGTGGACTGTAAGCTGTTTTATGTGGCCTAAAATACCTACTACTCTCCCATTAAAAAGTATTCTCATTATAGAATCCAATTTCAAGAGTTCTGATCTCATATTAAGATGATACTTCCAAGATTAAAAAATGTTCACTCAATGCCCAGTCTCACCCAACTGTCTCTCTCAACTTTACCTAGTGATGCGCTTCACTGTATGCAAGTGATCTTTATAACCTGACATTATTCCCAGTTGTTGAAGGAATCATCACATTTAGCATATATCAATGTATGTTGAAGTGAATATATCAATTCTCAAAAAATGTTGGTACATATATTTTAACTTCTGACATGGATGATAGATGTAGCATTATCCAGCAATGACCTAGGGCCAATACTCAGCATGTATTATCATAAATTCTATTTACTAAATACTCAGGTTCCCTGCCTTCTAGGCAGGTGTATCATTGACACATGTAACAATAACCAGCATACTGTGAGAAAGATGCATCTGACAGCAATAACTTATGAGGGTTACCATGTGGAGGTTGCTAGGGGAACAGCACTAAGCGAAGGCGCTTTATAAACTGCATGCTTTTTATATGTGGTTTAAGTTCTCCTGTCCAGCCTCCTGCCATTGGACCATCCCTGTATGTAAGTTCCCACTAATAAATCATATGTCTTATTTGTTGGTTCTGGGTCTTTGCTTTGGTCTCTTCAACCTGGTACCATCCCTATTGAAGTTAATAGCAGTCTGACATACCTGTGCATGAGAAGATTTCATGCTTCCAAATCTCCAAAATCAGGCAAAGACATATGACCTTTATTTGGCCAGGAAAATGTTAACAAAAATGTTAATTACAGGAAATAGCAGCCAGTGCTAGATTCAGCACTCTCTCTTGTTTCCAAGTGAGCATGAAACCAGGGCTTAAGATTCCCTCTTTTTTTGAGATGGAGTCTCACTCTGTCACCCAGGCTAGAGTGCAATGGTGTGATCTTGGCTCACTGCAACCTCCGCCTCCCGGGTTCAAGCGATTCTCCTGCCTCGGTCTCCTGAGTAGCTGGCATTACAGGTGTGTGCCACCATGCCCAGCTAATTTTTGTATTTTTAATACAGAAGGGGTTTCACCGTATTGGTCAGGCTGGTCTTGAACTCCTGACCTCATGATCCGCCTGCCTCAGCCTCCCAAAGTGCTGGAATTACAGGTGTGAGCCACTGCACCTGGTCAAGATTCCCTCTTAATCTGAGTGGAAAGTGAAAGAAAACCCCTGCTGACTCACATTAAATATATAGCCTGAGTCAGAAATAATTCTTCATTGAATTAAACCACTGGAATTTTCAGGGTTAACAATACAGCATTAACTGCCAATTCTGACTAATACAACCACTGAAGAGAGCCTGAATGAGTTAGTCATATGTGTATGTTTTATAGGCTTTATAACCTAATCAACACCTACATATAAATTATTTTTAGCATGAAGCAATGAGACAAAATTCAAAGTTGTCATCTATTTAAAGTTTATGTAGAACTGGGCATTTTCTTCTAGTTTTTACTGAAAGTATATAAACTTACTCTACACATTTTCTTGTCTCCTAAAACAGTGATGGAGAAGATCAAAGCCAGCCTTTTCAATTCATGACATTCATAAAACCTGCAACTAAGTTAGTTCAACCACTGTGAAAAGCAGTGTGGTGATTCCTCAAAGAACTAAAAAGAGAATGACCATTCAACTCAGCAATCCCACTACTGGGTATATACTCAAAGGAATATTAATTGTTCTACCATAAGGACACATGCACTGGTATGTTCACTGTAATAGCGAAGACATGAAATCAACCTAAAAGCCCATCAACAGTAGACTCATTCAAGAAAATGTAGTACATATACACCTTGGAATACTATGCAGCCATAAAGAAAGTTGCAAGACCATGTCCTTTGTGGGAACATGGATGGAGCTGAAGGTCATTATCCTTAGCACACCAATGCAGGAACAGAAAACTAAATACTGCATGTCCTCACTTATAAGTGGGAGCCAAATAATGAGAACACATAGAAAAAGGGGAACAACAGATAATGGGGTCTACCTAAGGAAAGAGGATGGGAGGAGACAGAGGTTCAGAAAAAACAACTTTTGAGTACTGTGCTTAGTTCCCTGGTGATTTCCTGAGTCACAAGTTTACCTATATGACAAACCTGCACATGTACCCCTGAACCTAAAATGAAAGTTAAAATATTTTAAAAAGCTAGAACTCTCAATGGACAAAATTAACATTAAAAACATTACTCAAATTTGACCTCTAATCATCCAAGTCACATCATATATTCACTTTAGGTAAATCGATTCATCTGTAGATTAATTAGCTATTGTTAATTTGAAGATTATATTTTACCATATTTATTAAATTAGAAGCATTTTGCTTCTACATACACGTAAGTAATTTGGCATTTAAATGCTTGTAATAATTACTAATAAAATGCAAACACATTCATTTATTTATGTATTTCATGTTAAGTAATTAACAACCTATTAAACTATGCAATGTTCAAATTTCTTGTAATGACACACTGTCCATGGAAAATGGTTTTATGTAAATCCCTTCCAAAGTAAATTTACATTAAATCTGAACTCATGATTTGTTAATGGTATAAAAAGTCTTAACAAAGGAAACAAACTATTACCTTTGATTATAAAAATCATATTTTTCTAGCTGCAAAGAGAGGAATGCAAGTATAAAGAGTATACTCAAATGAATGGCTATCTTCATAGTTGTAACACATTATTTTCTGTTATATTTTTCTAATTTATTTAAATTTGCTTTACTTGTATGTATTAATCTGTTTCCACGTTGCTATAAATAAATATCTGAGAGACTGGGTAATTTATAAAGGAAAAAGGTTTAGTTGACTCACAGTTCAGCATGGCTGGGGAAGCCTCAGGAAGCTTGTAATCATGACGGAAGGCAAAGGGGAAGTAAGACAACTTCTTCACAAGGTCGCAGGAAGAAGCGCCAAGCCAAGGCGGAAGAGCACCTTATAAAACCATCAGATCTCATGAGAACTCAATCACTATCACAAGAACCACCTAAGGAACCACCCCCCATGATTCAATTACCTCCATCTGGTCTCTCCCTTGACACATGGGATTATGGGGATTACGGAGATTACAATTTAAGATGAGATTTAAATGGGAACATGAAGTCTAACCATATCATTATATTTGAAGCTGTAAAGTCCATTAAGGGGATCTCTTCTATAGTGTCAGTCCCTTTATAACAAGCTGATCAGTGATGTCATATCATAACTGCAGGACAAATTTTAAGAAATAGAAAACATTTATTGAAGAAATACAAAACCTAAAAACCCCTAATTACAGCAGGATGAAAACCTTTCTCCAATGCCTGTAACAGATCTTCATCTTAATAACATACATTTTTATTAGATTCTTGGCTGAACTGTGGTGCATTTTGTCAGGTTGGTGCAAAAGCAATTGCGGTTTTGACATTAAAAGCAATGGCAAAAACCGCAATTGCTTTTGCACCACCCTAATAGAACAGGATTCACATACAAAACAAACTTTGAGACTCACTTGTTGAAATATATTTTATAATATATGTGTCCTAAAAATCTATTGTAAAAAATAAGTTAAAAACTATTACTGAAAATTTGCTTCTTATTCTTGAACATTTACAGAGGTCCCATTTTCTATTATAGTATTTTAATGAGATTTAAGTAAAGCCAATCCTAAATGAAGAAGGATATTAACAGTAAAATTTATTACTTTAAGCAGAATTTTGAATATTTTAAAGGCAAAAGTAAAAACGCACACATAGAAAAAAAGGTTCTGGCATTTTACTTAAATAGGTGTATCTCAAAAATTGTGATTTTGCGAAAAGAAAAATAGATGAACTTTTCAGAATCACAATTACAATTACGAGTTTCTCACATTCCTTTATTTTACCAAAATTGATGACCTGGTGTCAAAATTTATTATTTCTAGCCACATGCTAATTCTCTTAAATAGAGTTTCTACCTCTATTCTGATTAAAGGCTATATTATCCAGACTTCTCTCTGTTTATTCTGCTTATCTTGTGCTGCTTCATGGACATTTAGTTCATAGAACTTTTTTGTAGCGATATTCCCTGATCTTCTTTTATTATTATTTTTTTAAATGCATGAAAGTATGCTTGACCTTGTAACCTAGGTCTGAAATTTTTTACAGGCATTTATTGTATTTGTTTTTATTTGTGTTACTATTCATTTTGTTGCTTCAGGAAACTTCTGATATTTGGTGTAGTCAAATAATTTGAGAAACACTGTGCTCGTAACACTTTATTGTATATTTTTCCTTTTGTTGCTGATATGGCAAGGAAAGGCTTGCATTTTGAAATGTCTTAATGTCTTGAACTATATGAAGTCAAGCTTTAATGAAGCAGTTATACATCTAACTAAAGAGGAGAAGATGCAAAATATATGGGTGTCTAAACATTTCCTATTATCACACCTGTGGCCCTTTAGACTATAAATGAAAAGGAATGAGAGTCATTAACTGTGAATCAGGTGAAGTCTGTTGGTCTACAGCATGCTGTGCTTAATTGCCTACATTCCTGGATCCTTCGCCACAGCTTGCGGTGCTAGCTTACCTCT
The DNA here is from genome assembly GCF_024542745.1 of Macaca thibetana thibetana. Lineage (NCBI taxonomy): Eukaryota > Metazoa > Chordata > Mammalia > Primates > Cercopithecidae > Macaca > Macaca thibetana. The sequence continues at coordinate 80,690,361 of NC_065586.1, forward strand.
CTCCATTCTGTCTGCTACTGTCCCCTTTAGACAAGCATCCTCTCTCACCTTGATTAATACAGTAGCCTCCCACTGGCCTCTGTGCAATGTAAACATTTCTATGTTCATTTTTGCCTGATGATCTATCATTGTAGACATCTCCTTTAGCATTCCCTTAAAACATGATGACACCACTTTGCTAATACATTTCCAAAGGGAGTTCAGTGCCACATATTTGCCGGCCATTTATTTTTTACTCAACTAAATTTGTTTCAAAAGTTTAGTAAAATCTTTCTCCTAGTAATTCTGTGTATAAAATTTAGTTCTGCTCCGTGGAGCTATCCAGATTATAGCTGTTCTCATCATTTTACATCTGTGGAAACATTGCTTCCTGGCATCTCTTCCATCTATTACTTCTACTTATTACAAACATGGCCTGGTTTTCAGAAACATTCACACTCCTTTATCATCTTCTAAACACAGTTTCACTTGCCAATATCTCAATTAACAGATGACAACTAAAGAGAAAACTCCCAGAGTGGCTGTGTGAGGAACTCTGTGAACTCTGTCTACAGTGAAATAACCATAACTGGGGAAAATTATTGAAACAACACTTACAACTATGTAAAGTCTCGGTTAATTGTCCTAAGGACACACAGAAAATGAAGATACATTTATTCAAGAAAATCTACTAACTCTCAGAATACCAATCAGCCTGTGTCATTTAATACGGGATCGATTCCCTCTCCATCTATCCAGTTCAACACAAAAAGAAACTCTACCACTAAAGGTGCTACTGAGAACAGAGGGCTCCCTCTGTACCCAGCTCCCAGTCAGGGTTGAAGTTTCTTCCTGGAAGTTGCAGGCCACCAAGATTTATCACACATACCCAGCTCTGTGTTGAAGGAGATCTATTCAAGGCAAGAGCAGCCAAAAGGCCTTGGACTATCTTTCTTCATCCAGTTCCCACTCCTAAGGCAGATCTACACCAAATGCGATAGACCAAAAATACTAGAGTCCCCATTGCCCTACCCAGCACCCTCCTTGTGAAGCCATGGTGTTCTCCTGAGAGAAGCAGGTCATTGTCCTTCTGGTATTTCCTTGAAAATTCATGGCTATTATTACTACCCTGTGATATGATTCACCAGAATCTATTGATAAAAACTCATTTAATGAAGTAGTTAAAAGAAAAAAAAAAGCTATTGTGCTTTAAATGCCCTTTAAATATTTCTTCTGCCTTTTCTAGTTTAAACATTTTTTTCCCACATAAACAAGTAACCATTGACTCTGCTGCTCCTATACTATTCATGCCTGTTTTGTCAACCTAAGTGTTGCTTCTCACGTCCCTTCTCCCTTCTCCATTTCCAATGCAGGCAGTGTTGTTCAATGCTCATTGCCTCTTACTAGGACAATTTAAAATAAACTTCTAAGTCGAGTTTCTGCTCTACCTAATAAATTGTAGATATCTATGCCAGCTTGATCTTCTTGAGGTCAGAAGTCACTTTATTACTAAGTAATTTACAAAGATTCTTTAGTGCCTACAGAATAAAATGTTTCCCTTCACTTTTGTCCTCTCCATTACCGAGCCTAATCTTTCTTCCCTGACTCAGTTTCCCACTGCTTCCTGAATTAGAGCCTCTAGGAATGCATTAAGAGCCACTTCAGGAAAGGATGACTGACAATTGATAATTAAATGAGTTATTAACGATTTTTAAAAGTCTAGACTGACATGATTGATTGGTTAATTCAGTAAAAATGTCAAATGATCAACATGTAATTATTTATCCAATCTATTGAAATTTCTGTAGAAGAAAGTACTGAAGAAAAACAAGACATACAAACGGCCAATGGATATTTGAAAAAAATGGTTAAAATTACTAATTATCAGGGAAATGCAAGTCAAAACCGTAATGGAATATCGCCTCACACCTGTTAGAATGGTAACTGCAAAGAAGATGAAAGATAAGTGTTAGCAAGGTTGTGGAGAAATGGGAACCCTTGTACATTATCAGCAACTATGTAAACTAGTATATCATATCCATAATGAAAAATAGTATGGAGATTCTGCAAGAAAGTAAAAATACAACTGTCATATGACCCAGCAATCCCACTTCTGGGTATAGACCCAAAGTATGTGAAATCAGTATGTTGAAGAGGTGTCTGCAATTCCATGTTCATTTCAGCATTATTCACAATAGCCAAGGTATAAAATCAACCTAAGTGTCCATCAAAGAATGAATGGATAAAGTGTGGTATATATACACAACAGAATACTACTCAGCCTTAAAAAGGAAGAAAATCCTGTCATTTGCAACAACATGGGTGAACCTTGAGGCACTAAATGAAAGCAGCCAGGCACAGCAAGACAAACACTGTATGATCTCACTTACGTAGAATCTTAAAACATTGACATCATAGAAACAGAGAGTAAAATGATGTTACTAGAGGCTGGGGGGCTAGGAGAATTGGGGTGATGTTGGTTAAAGGACATAAAATTTTAGTTACGCAGGAGTAAGTTCAAGAAATCTATTGTTCATCATGATGATCATAGTTAATGATATGTCCTTGAAAAATGCTAAAAGAGTAGATTTTTGAGTGTTCTCACCAAAAATTATGGTCAAGTATGTGAAGTCATGCAGATGTTAGACAGCTTTTGTTTGAGCCACTTCACAATGTGTGCGTAAATCAAAACATTGTTGTACAACACAATTAATTTTAAAAAAAGTGCTGAAGAGAAATTTTATTTTGTTTGTTTTTGCTTAAAAGCATTTAATAAATATTGAGGACATTTAACAACATATCCCTAAAAACATTTCCCATATAGCAATGTTTACTAAATCCTTTTTTTTTTTTACACTGCATTTTGTAACATATTGGAAACTATTTGAGAAAGGAGAAGTAATTGCAAAACATGACTTGACCTGGTTCAAACCCTAAGAGCTTTCAAAACTCCAATGTTTAAGCGGAGAAAATTGTAGTTTTCTGGCATGACAAAAATACTCTCAGTCATAAAAGATCACTACAAAAAAATGGTTATTTTTATATTGAGGATAGTCCCTTAAAAGTGTAAAGAAACAATTACAGGTTAGCTCAACAGACCTGTCCCTAGACTGATACCCAGCATCCCGTTAATTCAAAAAGTACATGAAAATTCGAGTCATAGTCATATGGTTATTATAAATAAAAAACAAAGTTATAATAAGCTAATTTAGTTTAAAAAGTGAAAGTGAAATTAAAATAAAACAAACTGAGCTCATTCAAAATAATCTGTTATAATTTCAGGGACTTTGTTTCTTCTCTTTAGCATAAAAGTGTCCATCATAAAAATTGCAAAAGTCCCTCAAGTTATTCATCTTACAGAATAGTTGTCAGATCAAATGAAGGAATAAAAATAATAGCAACTGTAGCATTATTAACAGCTAACATATATTGACTCCTAAAACATGCCAAGGGCTACACTAAAGGCTGTATATGCAGTATCTCATTTAATCCTCCCAACAAACATATAAGGTAGGTATTTTTATTTCGATTTCATCATATAAGGAGGAAAAAGGCATAGAAAGTTTATGTAGCTTATTCAAGTTCAAAGACCAAGGGCTAGTGCCAGGTCCCGAACAGTCCAGTGAAGGAACTCAGGCTCCTGAGCAACAGGCTTTGCTTCTTCCTGAAAGTGTCATGCTTGCAAAGTCCTTGTAAAGTCTCTGCAAGCAGTTACCCTTTCATAGACTCTTACATGGGACATAGTGATGCTCCATGAAAGGGTGAAGGTCACCTGTTCTGCTTAATAAGGCAACTATATGGTGACATGGAAAGTGCATGGACAGAAAAACAAGTTTGAATCCAACTGCTGCCATGTGATCTTTGGCCAGTTAACTAACCTCGATCTTTGGCCAGTTAACTAACCTCTCTGAGTCACATTTTCTAAATCAAAAACTGAGAATAATAATGCTGTATTAGTTTTCTAGGTATGTCATAACAAAATACAATAGACAGGGCGATTACTTAAATATTTATTTTCTCACAGTTCTGGAAGTTAGAAGTCCAAGATCGGGGTGTCAACAGATTCTTCTGAGTCCTCTCTTCTTGGCTTGCAGACAGACTCCTTTTCTCTGTGTCCTCACATGAGCGTGTTAGTCTGTGTTGTCTGTGTCCTAATCTCCTCTTCTTATAAGAACACCAGTCATATTAGATTAGGGTTCACCTATGACCTCATTTTACTTTCACCACCTCTTTCACAGCTCTATCTCCAAATACATACAGTCACATTTTGAGATACTGGGGGTTAGAACTTCAATATCTGAGTGGGGAGGGGCGTGCACAATTCAGTTCATAGTAGTTACCTTTCAGAGTTAAGGTCATGAAAAGGTAAATCAATTGCCTAGAAATTGGGAAGCCTCTAAATTTTAATATCTGTATCTTACACCAGTAAAGTCAGTATTATTTGGCCGTCTATTACATTTTCTTAGCTGTATACATTGACAGGAATATGCATACAGTGCAAAGGCTAATGTGACAATAAAGGGTTAACACATGGACAGGTTTTGATTTTTAGAAAGATGAATACTACTTTTATTCAACTATTTAAGGTCATCTTTCATTGTGTTAAAAGGACATCTAAGGAAACAAATATAAAATAAACATCCTTACTGATAGCAAATCGTTAATTCTGCATACACTTCAAATCATGGTATATGTAGTTCAATGGGACATTAGAAACTGCTTGGTCAAACACGCAACCACATTTACTTTGCAAACACAGAACGTGAGCTTGACACTGGTTAAGTAACTTGTCCTAAGACACACATAGAGTTAGTTCCTGGCGTAGCAGGTTCTTATTCCTAGTTCATTGTTCTTCCTTCTGTGCTCTACTTTCCCCTGTGGTTTTCCTGGGATCATGGTCTTGACAGTTTCCTGGAGTGATTGTTTGTTTTAGAAATAACACTTAATATCTAGAGAGCTTCACAAGTAGCTACCTTCCAAATTGGCTTCTTACTTCAACCTCAGTCAAATATAAGCTAAAACCTCCTTTAAAAAAAAAAAAAAATTCTGTGACTTCATCTTTCAATAGATTACCAAAAAACATCCTCACTAGTACCTGCAGACAAAATCTCACCCCCAAATAAGGCATGTTTTCCTAGTTGACACATATGATACGATTAATCTAATAATCAAGATTCATTATATCTCAAATGATGTAGAATATGCACACATTTTCCTAATAGTGTTTCTCAAATGTTGCTTGAACAAACATCAGGACTCAAATAACCTTCCTAAATGCCTCAGTGTTATTTGCATACCTGTCTCAACAGTGATGAGTAAAAGGAAGAACAATTCAATTACAACTCCTTTGAGGACTCCTTGGGGCTGCCTTGACTTAAGAAAAACACCTTCAAAGAGACAAGCACTGTAATAATTTTCTCCCATAGTTCCTTCAATAAGGAATTAGCCCAGAAGTAATGTCACCCTTCAGGAGAAGCTCTTGATACGATCTAGTCACACTTCCTCTCTTACAGGCTCTCCTCCAACAAAGTCAGGTTTTGAAATGAGAAAGGAAGATTAAACTTTGATCTAATCTGATGGGGAAGAAGCAGAAAGCACAGACTTTGGATTTAAAGAGAGCAGCATTCCAACAGAGACACCCTCTTCACAAGCCGTGTGACTTTACCAGTAAAAACAGAGATAACGGGACCTACCTGTTGGTTTGTTATAAAGATAAAATGAGACAATATTTAAAACATGTATCCCTGTGCTTGGCATGGAATATGCATTTCTTCTTGAAAGAAATTATTGAAAAGATTATAAGAAGAATGAGGAGGATGATGAGTCATTGTTTTTTGAACAGATTGAACTGACTGGTGGCCCAGAGGGAATTTTTGTCTCCGAATTTAGAGAAACAATTACCAAAGCCCCACTTGCAGCCTTAAAAATTTATTTAAAAAGCTATCTTTAGAAAGGTAACAGAACATAATGCCCAGTCCACATTTCACCTACCCACTCTCGGATCTGAAGACGGTCTAAGAGGTTTCTTCAGTAAGTTCAAGGTGATTCTCCCATTAAAAATAGTGTTCTCAAAGTGTTCAGTAAGAGATAAGAGAGCCACCAGTGTGTGAAATAGGAGGATGGAAAGGAGATCTGCTGGCAGGGCATTCAGTAAACGGGGCATTGTCTATAACCAAGGGAAGAAAATACTCTGGGTCACTTGATATCCATAATGTGTAGTTTTCAGCATTTATCATTAATTAAGATGTTTGTAGTAAGATATTTTGTCAGTCATGGTGCTGTCTTACATAAATTCAAAGAAATTTTTAACTTGAAAATGTTGGGGGTTCTTGCAGCTGGAAAAAAACAAAATACAAACAAGTGTCTTAAATTTAGGTCAAAGAGATAAGGGATTGGTGATCATCACACAATTTGTTAGCAGAAAAACAAGGACTAGAAGGCAAGGTTGCTGGTGTACAATCTCCTACTGTTTCCACCAGTATAGTCCTTCTCTAAGCTAGATAGACATCCTTACCTACATCAAGAGAATTCATTACAATAGGAGTTAACAGTAACAATAAAAATAGTAATAAGCACTTATTATATACTAATACAACCTGTTACATGTTTTGCATGTATTATTGTCACTTAATATGTACAAAAACAGTATTAATTAAACGGAGAAAACTTAGGCTGAGATAAGATATTGAATCTATATGAATTATACAATAGCTTGTGATAAAAAGTGCCTATGAAAATAGAAGAGACAGGAAATATTCAGGCCAAAACAACTACAGGCTCTCAGCTTTTAATTGTAATTTAGAGGTCATTGTGTCCAAGCCCTTACCTGGTGCCAGGTGCCTTCTATATACTCACCATTTGAATATTTGAACCAGGAGAAACCTGCTATATCTAATTGCTCATTAGCCCTACTTATTAGCAACGTTTTTTCTTATTATGATAGGGAATCTTTGGGAATATCTTCTTTATGACTTACCTGATAGCAAGGAATATATTTAGTTTTTATGGAAACTAGACCAAGATTATTATGTTTGGGTTAAAATAAAGACACATAAAAATGTATGCGCCCCTTTCCAGAGCATAAACCAGATATATACAACTAGGGAGAGGGAGGCAGAATGTTTGAAAAATTCATGCTTCAAACCTGTTTGTTTAGAGATCATGTGTGCTTTATTTTTAGATTTCAGCATCCCCAGTGATGAATTAAGTTGGGCTTAAATATGGCCACATGGGCACAATTTCTACCCAGAGAGAAGCAATTCAAGGCTTCAGTGCCTTCCACTCCCACCCTTCCAGGACTGATTGACTGACTAATACCGTCAAAGGACTAGCTGTAATTAGTGATCCCACGGTAAGTCATCTATCTGTACCTTGAGCTATGCCATCTCTGGGACTCAAGAAAGGTTAGACAGTTGGAGAATGTCACCTTCATGCAGTAGTCATGACAAGATTGGGTGATCACTATTTTTTGCTAGCCATAATATCTGATTTTAAAAAGTAAACAATAAAATATTTTGCCAAATCTCTGTTCTTACTGTCTTGAAATTTCATTACAACCAAAATAATAAAAAATATTGTCTGTCTTAGAAAATGAAAACAGTTATCTAAATGTGATAAATTGTGCTGCAGTCCCCAAATCCCAGCTGCTTAATTCAATGAAGACATTTCACTGGACATATATATCATGAGTTAGCATAGTTACTGAGAAGCCTGAAGTGATGGAAAACTTCCCATTTTTAACTGCATTATCATGAATATGCTGCCTGCTTGATATACATTGCAGGGGGAATGATCACTGGTATATCTCACAGCAGCAAATAGATGTCATTACCCAGGAATAATGCACACCCTTCCCCTTATGCCACTGGTCAGAGGCAATCTCATGGAAATGTGCCAGGAAAAGAAGCCAACTTCATATTGATAAACACTGGTAAGGCCTATCGCATTACAACTCAGGTCCTATCAGACTTTTTATTCTCCAATCTAAACACTCCTAATTCACATATTCTTCAAATGGTATAGTTTTAATTTCTCTTCTCCTGGCTTACTTCTACTTGCTGTTCTACTTTAAAGATTTTCAACACTGATATGTGAACTCTTTGAATTCATTGACAGGATTTGATAACCATGTTTATTTCAGGAAAAAAAAAAAAAGATAGAGCTTTCAATAGATTCTTAAAGGAGGTCAGGGGCCATTACTCCAGTCTCTTCTGATTTTCTTTCAATATGATACCCAGTAGGCACAACATTCTGGTTAAGATTTGAATAGCATCATTCTATCACCGATTCTGGATATATTTTTAAAGACTAGTATAAAATAACAAAAATGCATATTCAATCTTTTGATAGACTGCTGCCTTACACTGAACTTATTGATCAAGCAAAGTGTATACTACTTGTACTGCTGACAAATTTTGCTCTTTTTCAGCCAAACAATTTATGGTAGCTTTACTTTTTATTGTATTTTTAAACAGCATTCAAAGCTATTCACTATTGTATTCAGGGGCTCAAGGTTTCTATATTTCTAAATATCAACTCTAACAAAAAGCGTATTAGCTAGCTTTTCCATTCAACTTTGGGTCTTCTGCATACCATCTGCATTGTTATATCAATCATCTACACAAACACTGGACCAGCTCAGTGCTAAGGGACAAACCTTAGAACATACGAATGAAAGTTCTCTCCGAGAAGATGTAACTGCATTCATCAGCATGCTTTCAGTGTTCTCTTTTCTATTTTATATATATATATATATACACACACACACACACACACACACACACACACACACACACACACACACACACACACATATATCATGGGATATCAGGAAAAAAAGCCAAACTCTCAGAAAGAACTGTGTTAGAACTATGAAAAATAGCCCAAAGCGTACAGTAACCCAAAGTGACTTAACCGTGGCAGAACTTGACTGCATTTGGTTTGGCCAAGTTCCAGCACCCTCCATGGATTTGTGGTGGTCTTAAAACAAAAGCTTACATTCTCACTGTGGGTTCAAGACTCCAGAGGGAGCAGAGCAGAACTTTGTCTAATGTAATTACGTTTTTCTGTATTGACCTGTCAGGGCGCTCCCTGAGGGACTAGGGTAAAACACTCTCTTTTGTTTTGCCTATTTCAGAACTTTCTCAAGGTAGAAAACTGGCTATGCTGAGGACATTTCTCAATAACATTGAAAGGCAAATAAGCCACTGCTAACTGTGTAAACAGACGACAGTTGGAGCAAAAAAGAGTTCTGTTAGGAAATGGGCAAAGAAGCCAGACGTGGTGGTTCATGCCTGTAATCCCAGCACTTTGGGAGGCCAGGTGGGTGAATTCCTTGAGCTCAGGAGTTTGAGACCAAGCTGGGCAGCATAGCAAGACCCTCCTGTCTCTATAAAAGAATAATAAGTTAATTAAATACAGGCAAAGAACTGGAATAGATATTTTCCTAAAGAAGGCATATAAATGGCACACAAGCACATACAAAGATGTTTAACCTTGTTAGTCGTTAGAAAAGTGCAAACCGAAATCACAATGAGATGCTATATCACACCCACTGGAAAGTCTACAATTAAAAAAATAAAAGGTAAACAGTGAGTGTTGGCAAGGATGTGGAGAAACTGGAACCTTCATACATTGTTGGTAGAAATGTAAAGTGGTACAACCATTGTAGAAGACAGTTAGGTGGTTTCTCAAAAAGCCATAGAATTGCCACACGACTCAGCAATTATATTCCCAGTTTATAATCAAAAGAATAGAAAACAGGTTCTCACACATTTGTACACAAATGTTCATAGTAGCACTATTCACAACAGGTAAAAGGTGAAAACAAATGGACAAAATAAGGTGTATCTATAAAATGGAATATTATTCAGCAATAAAAAATAAAGTTCTGATGCATGCTACAATGTGGATGTATCTCAAAAATATGCTACCTGAAAGAGGCCACAAAAAATCAAATATTGCACAATTGTATTTATATGACATCTAAAGAAGATAAAACCGTAGAGACAGAAAGCAGATTAGTGGTTTCCAAGTGAAAGGGGTAGTTGGGGGGAACAGGGCATGATTACTTAGTGGATATGAGGTTTCCATTGGGAATGATGAGAATTCCCAAAGGAAACTGGGAATAGAATTGATGAGAATTCTTTGGAACTAGACAGAGGTAGTAGTTTCACAATATTGATTATCAACTGGGAATGGAATTGATGAGAATTCTTTGGAACTAGACAGAATTGTACAGGGTAAATTGGTTAATTTTTCATATAAATTTTACCCCAATTTTTAAAAATGTATATGATATGGCATAAAACTGTTTAAAGTACATCTTG